>NC_083886.1:52370926-55279352 GCF_032452875.1 Bos javanicus
TGGCCTGCTCAGGTGAGGGGTGGGAGGAAGGGACGAAGGGCAGCTCCTTTCGTGCACGTCCTGAACCGCACCTTGCCCGCAGAGGTGGAGAACGTGGTGGACACCATCCTCTTCCTGCTCAGTGACCGCAGCAGCATGACCACAGGCTCCACTGTGCCAGTGGATGGGGGCTTCCTGGCTACCTAAGCCCCCCCTCCATCCCCACACACCCCTGTTCCATGCTGAACCCACCTTTACCCCCATCCCCCTTCCCCATCTCTTCAGGAAACATGATTGTTCTGTCTAGCCTGCACACTCACACTTAGGCTGCAGTCATGTGGCCGGAAGATGCAAAGCTCAGAGCTGGGCATGGGGACGAGTCCCAGGTAGAGACACCTTTTCAGCTCTCATCCTGGGCCAGTGGCAGCCTGGCTCTCCTGCCAGAGATTTTCAGGCCTGGCTAAGTCCCTGGCAGACATGTAGGACCTTCCAGAAGGCCAGCTTCTAAGGAGGGTAGTGAATTTGACCAAGGATGGCTTTTGGCCCTGTCCGGAGGCCTCTAGGGTGGAAGCGGTGGTGTTTTTAACGTAATGTTCATTGGTATTCCTTAAGTCAGCACAGAAAACAAAAGTGAGCTGAGCAGGCTGGAGCTTCACTGCTTTGTTCACGGTTGAATGACTTCTTTGCCGAATCAGGTGGTGGTTTTCAGTTACTGAGAGAATATTCCCTCAGCATAGTGAGTCCTTCACCATGTACTGGGCACAGTCCAGCACAAGATCCAGCTGTAGAATTTGCCAACTTCCATGGTGACATATTCCCTCCTGTTTGATGTCCTTGAGGTGGAGCTGGCACAGAGATGTCTGTCCTCCACTTTTCCATGCTGTCCTCACCACACAGACACAAAAGGCTTACACCCAAAAGCACAGATAATAGTACCTGTACAAAAATGTTTAGGAAGTGATGGGTTTTGAGTATTTGTTAATTTCATTTTAAAATACAACTGATTTCAAGTTTATGTAATTCTTAACAGTGGTTACTTAATAACTCGCTAGCAGAATTCCTGAAATCCAGCTGTCCACCCTCTGCACACCACTGCGGGGGAGCTGAGTGTCACTTAGCTTCATGTCACGGATCTGCCCCGAGTGGTGCCTTGCAGGCCCCAGGGGTGAAGTCCTAGTGACAGGCCGGGCCGCCCCTCACCTCCCGCCGTGTCTGCCCAGCAAACCCAAACTGTTGACCCGTCTGCCACCCCTCCTGTCCTCTCCACATCTCCACAGCTGCACAACGCCCTCCCTCTGGATGGTGTGTCTTCGTGAACACTCAGTTGAGTGACCCCTGGCCTTGGCCTGGGCTCCACAGGCCCCCTAGGGCCTGACTGCAGACTGTACTGCGCCACCCCTGGGAGCTGCTGAGGGGTGCTGTGCCCTCCCAGAGGCCTGAGGTCAGCACAGGAGGGGCTTGCTTTATCCAGAAGGGGCCAAGCACACTCGCTCCCACTTTGATCTGGGTCCCTCCTATGGAGACTGAGAGGGCTCAACTGGCCTTGGGCTGGGGGGCGGGGAGTGTCAAGCGTACCTGCTCTGTACCTTTGGTTGGCAGGGGTTGGGGGCCTAGGACCCCCAGGGTGGAGAAGTAGGCAGGGAGAGACCCGGGCAGGGCAGGTAGTGAGTCGAGAACAGGAGATGATGAAGGTTTATTGTATAAAATAAGAAGGGGCTGCCCCATCATGGGGCACAAGGACAGAACCCACCCCCCCCAAAGTCTCCCATCTGGGAAGCCCATCCTGGGGCTGCCCCGGACCCGCCCCTACAGCCTGAGGGAGACCCTGCTCCCTTCTGGCCTCCAGTGGGGGCCAGGGGAGGCTGGAGCTGCGTCCCCACGAAGATGAGGCAGAGCAGACAGGACCCCATGGCCCCCGCAGCGCCCCTGGAGCAGCAGCCTCATCCCCATGCTTCTTCCCTTTCCCCACCCCCACCACTCCCCCACAGCGGACTCAAGGACACATCTCAACACAACAGATACAGGCAGGAGGGGGCTGCTCTTCCGGAAGTGGGGGCTCTAGAAGACCGTGCACTTCTTCCCTGGCTTTTTCACAGGGGGCGGGCAGAGCACAGCCCGAATGGCCTCATCGAACACTGTCTTCAGGCCCCGCTGGGTCAGGGCTGAGCACTCCAGGTACTTGACAGAACCTGGGATCGGCCAAGAAAGGGGACAGTGAGGAGAGGTCATCGAAGGCGGGGGCGGAGCACAGGCTAACGCTGTGGCTCCCAGAGCACACTCCTCCCTGCACCAGCAGGCCTGGACAGGCCCACTCACCGATCTCTCGGGCCATGGCCAGGCCCTGGGGGTACGTGATGGGTGCTAGCTTCTTATCCCGCAGTCGCTCGATGGTGTCCTTATCGTCACGAAGGTCCAGCTTGGTGCCCACCAGGAGGATGGGCGTGTGCGGGCAGTGGTGCCGAACCTCTGGGTACCACTGTGGGAATGGAGGCTCTGATCCCTAACCCTTGGGGGCCTTGCCCTCAGCCTGGCCCAGAGCAGGCCACAGCTCTCAAGGGCCCCTTCCTTGTGCCTAGACCCACACTTAGCCCTTCTTGCTTCACAGGGCAACCATTAGGTCTGGTAAAGCAATGACCAAGAACAAAAATATGCTGCCAAGAAGCTTCCAAGCTCATCTGGGCGTCTCAGTCAGGGCCCGCCTTTCTCTGAGAGCTGCACTCACCAGCCCTACCCCAAGTGGAATAGGCATCTCTTCTGCCTCCAAAGGACAATTTGCCTCTGTCAGGCCTTCAGGCAAGAGACCCTGCCTTGTAAGGACAAGTTCTCTGGGCAGTCTCCGCCCCTCCCAGGAAGACCAACCCGGCTTCCTGCCCTGCCCTACCTTGGCTCGAACATTCTCAAAGGAGGCTGGGCTCACCAGGGAGAAGCAGATCAGGAAGACGTCCTTGGGAGAAAGGAAAGGAAGGACCATGTGGGAAGGGTCAAAAGGCTCTGAATCGCCTCAGCCCCAACACACACATGCACCAGGCCCTCGGGGCCTCTACCCAAGCCACCCAGCCCCTGCAAGCCCCGCTGTGGTCCCCTACAGTTTGGGGGTAGGAGAGTGGCCGCAGGCGGTCGTAGTCCTCCTGCCCGGCGGTGTCCCACAGCCCCAGGTTGACCGGCTTCCCATCCACCATCACATTCGCAGAATAGTTGTCAAAACTGCAGAAACAGAGAGATCTGCCAGTGTTTGGGTTCTCAGTCTGCACACACCTGGAGCTCTGTCAGCACCTTGCTTCACCCCAGGAACCCAGACTAGGGCCACTTGGGCCCCACCTCGAAGCCCAGAGGAGCTTCGCGCACAGGCGCCCACACCCTCTGCTCCCCACCTCTGGACCCGCCCGCCTGCTCACACTGTGGGGATGTACTCTCCGGGGAAGGCGTTGGTTGTGTAGCTGATCAGCAAGCAGGTCTTCCCCACGGCGCTGTGGAGAGAGGGCGAGCCCACGTTGCTCCCAGGCCCACCTCTGCACGCCGCTCAGCAAGGGCGGCCCCCTCCCACGGTCCCAGGGTGGGGACAGGGGTGCCTGCCCTGCAGATCCGCAGTGAACGAGGGACAGAGGAGGGGCACCAGGGCAGGTGGGCTTTGGGGACAGAGTGGTGGGTGCGGGCTGCGGCAAGCCGCCTCAGCGCCCCAGACAGGTACCGGGAGGGTGGCACCCACTGAGGGTTCAGCCCAGGTGAGAGCCCTTGCCCCACCCACCCGGAGGCCGGGCGGGGCCGCGAGCAGCTGGCAGCATCAGGTGGGCCTGGGCTGGAGGCCTGCGCCCGGCGAATAGCCGGGACCCCGCCCCACCACGTCCTCCCGCCCCTGCCCGGTCCCTGGGCGCCCACAGGCCGGTCGGGGGCGCATCCGGGCCGCCGCGCCTGGACCCCCAGCCGGGATCCCTGGCCCGTGCGCGCGCCGCCTCCTCCGCCCTGGCCGCGCCCCGGAGCCGCGCGCCCTGCCCGGGAGGATCCCCTGGGCCAACCCCGCCAGGCAAGCCCGGCCGAGCGGCCTCCGCGCCGCGCACTCACCCGTCGCCGACCACCACACACTTGATGGCCTGCATGGGCGCGGGCCGGGCGGGCGCGGCCGCGAGCCGAGCTGCGGAGAAATGCCCGGCGCCGCAGCGGCCGCGGACCCGAGCCGAGCGCGGAGCCGAGCGGCCGGAGACAGCCGAGCGCTGCCGAGCGTCGGGCGCGGAGACAGCCGAGCGCGGCCGGCAGGGCGGGCGGGGGGCGCAGACCGGCCCCGAACCCGGGCCGACGCGCTTTGCAGAGAAACCTGGTGAGGGGCGGGACACAACGAACCCCTCAGCGAGTCTGAGCCCGGGCAGGCCCTTCCCGGTTCCCTGTGACCCACTTCATGGGGCGAGGGCAGCGCAGGCAGGCGGCTCCCAACCACCTGGACAGGTTGCGGTCGGTAGGCACAGGGTTTCCTCGAGGCAGAGTACCGCCTGGGCCCACCTACCCTCCAACCAAAAGGCAGCTGGTGAAAACTCGGATGTTTGCTGTCAGTCACCAGAGACCCTCAAGGCCGGCAGCCCGCTGCGCCCACATCCCCTCCTGTCCGCTGCAGTAGCCAGACCATCCCCACCTGGTAGCAGTTATAAGGGGTGACCCAGCCACACCTGGAGGGCTGGCCTTTCCTGCAGGGCCCGGGCTTGGGAGCACAGACTGATGTGGGAGAAAGGCACTGGAACCAAAATGTATCACAAAGTGCAAAATTCTGTATTTCAAAATACCCTGGGGTGAGCAGTTGGGCCTGCAGAGCTCCTGGTTGTGAAAGGTGACTGCACCACGGTGGGTGCGGCCGGGAGAGTTCACACATTGCTCCTCCCTTCTTGGGTCTGTTCTCAGGCATGTCACTCCCTGTGATGGGGATGACAGAGTGGGGAAGGCCCTCTTGGCCAGCCAGGTTCTGGACCACCCCAACCACCCAGACAGGCACCCTGGTTGTAAGCTGCGGCTGTCCTGCTCTCAGATCCTGCCCAGCACTGATTTTCCACGTTACTGGCTGTAGACTCTGCGCAAAGAGCCCAGACTTGCCAGTGGCCTGTTCCTGGTGAAGAAGAGAGGGGCAGGCGTCAGACACATGTCCGACAGATGCCACCTTCCTGCCGCTCTCAGACTTTCCCTGCCCCCTCACTTCTGGGGGCTCAAAGTCCTCAGGGGGGACCCTTGCACATAAGCCAGGACAGCATTTTGCAGGAAGCTGGCCCTTTGGGCCTCCTCATCCCGAATCCGGGCGATCTCAGCCTCTTTAAGGCGAAGCTTCTCTCGGAGAGAGGCATTCTCGCTCTCCCTGTCCAGCAGCGCCTCCCGGTGGTCACTCGCGATCACTGCAGGAGAGGAAGTTCAGTGAGGAAGGGGGCCCCGGAGGTCCACAGGGGGCTGGTGTGGTGGGGTTTGCTCAGGGTCCTCTGGGCGTACACACACCCAGCCTCCCCTACCAGCACCTCCCGGAGCGAAGGCCTAGGCCGAGCTCAGCTCTCCCGGCCCACCTCCTCCTCCTGTGGGATGTCCTAGTAAGAAAGGCCCTGCAGCGATGCCAGGGGTGGGGGGACCTGGGGCTCAGCTCGCCTTTCAGCTGGCGTTCCAGGGCCGCGGCCTTCTCCTTCAGTGCTTCCTGGGCCGTCAGCTCGGCCTGCAGGCGGCCATTCTGCTCTTGCAGCTCCAGCCGCACCCTCGTCACCTCAGCTACCTTTTCTTGGTCCTTGTTGCTCAGCTCCTGCCAGGCGAGGAGGGGTGAGTGTGAGGTGGTGGCTGGGGGTGGGGGTGGGGGGCGGTCCAGGGCACCAGGAGCCCTCAGTGTCCCAGCTACCTGCTGCAGCTCCTCCAGGCGCCGCCTCAGGCTCTCCACCTGCATGCCCAGCTGGCTGGCCCGCGCCTGGGCATCGGCCACCGTCTGCTTCTGCTGCAGGCAGGTGCTCTGGGCCTCGTCTCGTGCCTGTGCCAGCAGCCGCAGCTTCTCCTCCAGGTGAGCCTGGTGCTGCTGCTGTGGGCCCAGGAGAAGGACAGGTGAGCTGCTCTCTGGCCTGTGGCTCTGAGCTCCTGTGAGGAGTGACCCCTGTCCCTTCAGGCTGAAGGGAGCTTATATTTGCAATGTGGAAACCACTTTGTCACTACAGTTAACATATGCCTTGCTCTGAATGGGCTCAACTCGAATGAGGAGCCTCCCCCATGTGCCAGGCTGACACCATCCTGCCATCTGGCCCCCTGCTTCCACCAAGTGGTCACAGGCTGCACATTTGGGACAAACCCCTTCCCCAGCATGGGGAGGGAGCACACTGGCTTTTTGCAGGGGAGCTGGAGGTGGTACTGATGGGCTGAGTGTCCTTGTCTGACTCTTCTGCACCCCTGGAACTCCTGTTCCCTTGTCCCTCCCACAGAGCCGGGAGACAGCCTTGGTCATGCCCACTTAAGCCCGAAGGGCTGTGCAAGCCCGGCAGCTCATGCCAGCCCCTCAGTGCTCTCTCCCCGGCGGGTGCTGCAAGCAGTGCGCCATGACCCTGCGCTCACCTCCTCCAGGCGGACTTGGTTCTTGGCCTTGATGAGCTCCTCCTCGGCTTGGCTTCGCTCAGTGAGTGCCGCGGCCTTCACCCGGCTCAGCTCCTACACCACAGACAGTAACCGCTCCATCCTTGGCCCTTGCCCGGGGACCCCTTCTAGCCACACCCAGCCTCCCGAGCCTGGCACCCAGCTCACCTCCTCAAGGGACAGCCGCGCAGCCTCCAACCTCTGCACCCTCTCTTGCATGGCCCTCTCGCTGTCCTCCAGGTGGCGAGTCATGTGCCCCACCTGCCCGGGTGCAGGTGGGGACAGGGCTGGCAGTCTGGCCCCCCAGGTTTCCCCTCATGGGATCCCCACCCTGGGGGGGCAGATGAATCTTGGGGACCCTGTTCCTTCCGAGTGGAGGCTGCCCCAAGTGGCTTCGAAGGAAGCTAGGACGGAGGGCAGGTCCCAGTGCTGCACCCCAGGTGGCAGCCTGCACTGTGGCCTGGGCACAGTCAGTCAGCGTCCCTTCTAGAAACCGGTGGGGAGGGTTTGGGTCTGACATCTGCCGGGACTGTCATCAGCAGCCCAAGGTTGTTGAGGGAAGCCCGGCCAGGAGTCTGCCTTGGGAGCACCGTGCCCCACTGAGATGTCTGCAGGCCCCGGGGGCATGGGGAGGGCAAAGCCCAGACGACACAACTGATAAGGCACCTCCTTGAAGCGCAGATGTTCCGCGTCCTCCAAGCTCTGCCGGGACCTGTTCTTCTCCAGCTCCAGGCGTTCTGGAAGCACAGGGGAGGCGTGTGGGTGGGACTCCTCAGGGGGCCCCAGGTTCCCAGGCCCCAGCAGCAGGCCTGGGTGTGCTGACCTTCAGCCTGGATGGCCCGCATCTTCAGCTCAGCCGTCGTGTTGGTCAACTCCGTTTTGGTCAGGAACAGCTGCTCCTGCTGAGATTTCACCTTCCGCTCCAGCTCATCCACCTGCAAAGTCGGCACGGAGGGAGGAAGCTTCGTTCTGCTTTCCCGAAGCCCCAGGGGCTGGCCCCAGCCCCACCCCATACCTGGTTTCGCAAAAGCAGGTTCTTTTCATTGGCAGCAGACAAGTCTCTGAGGAGCTTAGACTCCCGTTCTGCAGCTTCCTGGGGGTAACACGGCAAAAGGGCGTCAGTGGCCATCTGCCACCACGCACCCCCGGCCTACCCACCCCACACCCACCCACCTGCTGCTCCAGCCTGTGCTCCTTGGCCTGCCTCTGCACCAGGCTCCGCTGTTCCTGCTCTGTGGTGGCCAGGAGCTCCCCCAGGTCCTGGGCCTTCTGCTCTGACAGAGCCAGGGCGGCCTCCGTCATCTGCAGTCTGTAAGGAGGGAAGGGCCAGCACCGCCCCAGCCGACCTCTAGCCTTTGCTAAGGTCATTCTTGCCAGGCCACTGCCCCCACTAGTGCCCCTTGAGCTAGTCTAGGCTCCTCAGAGACTTGTCTGCTGCCAGTGAAAAGAACTTGCTTTTGCAAAACCAGGTAAGGAGATGGTGGGGGGGTGGGACCAGGCTTCTGGGGAGCCTGGGATGGGGCTTGGGGAAAGTGGACGAAGCTTAACCTTCCCTCCCTCAGTGCCCAGTGCCCGGAAGTGGATGAGTCGGAGCTCCTCCCAGAAAGCCTTCTCAGGAACTACCCTAGCGGTTTCCCTGACTTCATTTGTGCAGTGGAACTTGAGTCCCTATTAGGATGGTCCTCCTCTGCCCTGTGGGCAGGTCTCTAAAGTGTTCTGAAACCTCCTCATACTCCCATCCTGCCCTCTGCCCCTCCTTACTTGGCCTTGAGGGAATTGATGATGGAATGCCTCTCATTCAGGGCTTCCTGAAGCTGCCCCACACGTGCAGCTGATGCCCTGTAGACAGAGAAGAGGGTCCGAGGGGCCCAAAACCGAGTCGTCTGAGCCCCCCCCCAAAAGTGGCTGCTGCCCCTCATGCTCACACAATGCCCAGGTGTGGGCTAAGGCAGTGCTCAGTGGAGCCTCGAACCCTCCAGCCAACTCCCTCAGGAAACATAGCCTACATTCTTGTCCGTGGGGAGAGGACCAGGTTCACACTTTAGGTCACTCCAAGGCCAGAGCCAGAACCTGGACCCCCAGGTTCCCCCACTGCACTGCCGCCCTGCCCTGGACCGGGGCCAAGCTCACTTGCTGCTCCTGGCCATCTCTTCTCTCTGTCTGTCGATCGTCTCCATCAAGTCCAGAAACTGGGGACAGAGCCAGGCAGAGCCCATCAGGGCCCAGAGCCTGCTCACTCCCCACGGTTGGCAAGAAAGGAGACCGACATTTACTGAGGCAGCAGGACACCAAGGAGCTGAGCCTCATGCAAGGAGGGGGTGGCTGCCAGACAGGGAGGCCCAGAGGGGAAGCCCACCCACCCAGCTGAAAGGCATCAGAAAAGAGGCTGCCTCTCGGGCCTAGGTACTGGCTTCTTGGAGAGGCTCCAGGGCTCAGAGGGAGGGAAGAAGGCCGTGGCATGGGGGCTGAGAGGGGCTCTGTCCACACAGCCAGGGCGGGGCGAGGCCCTGCAGTCAGAGGCAGCGTTGTCCTTACCTGCTTGGACTTCTCTTCCCGGAGGTGCCGCACCTCCTTGCTGAGCACCTGGGCACGGGCCTGACTCTCCCGGAAGACGGTCTGCCGGTCCTGGTTGTGGTCCATGGCTTGCTCTGTTGGAAAGAGCGAAGTTGTCTCCTGAGGGACTGAGCCCCAGGAGTGGCCAACGGCCAGCCCACCCCCATGTCTTAACCACACAGATCAGACCGCTCAGTGCACTAGCAGGCGAGAGGCTCAGAGGCAGTGGGGATAGGGCATGGGGCAACAGTGAAGCAAGGAGCCCGGGAGGCATCTGGTGGGGGGGACAGGCACATGGGAAGAGGTGAAAAGGTTGCTCAACTGTCACAGAAGGTGGGCATTTGGATTCTGCCCCAAAGGTTAAAAGCCAATATGTGACTTTTAAGAGGTGAATGTCGTGCTCAGCTCCCATGTTCTGGAAAGATCCAGGCAGCATTTGGAGAGGGGCCAGCCAGAAGCGGCCACGCTGTCAACTGGGGTGACTCAGAGGCAGGTGCAAGAACCAAGAAACAGGAGAGGACATGAGTTGGGCAGACTCAGGAGGTGGTAACCCCACACTAGATTCCAGCCCAAGCTTGGGCCCTCGAGGGGCTGGTGCTGCTGGTGGAACAAGTTGCCATGGGGAGTGGCAGAGTGCTCAGCAGGCCTGGGATGGAGGAGTGGAGGGTCATGACAGAAGGGACCGTGGTGTGAGGAGGGGACCGTGGTGAGCCTGGGCCGTTGGCACTCTGCGGGCTCCCACCTCTGCCCTTTCTTCCTTGGTGCCTGCTTCCCGCTCCCTCTGTTTCTAACGCTCTACCATTGTGATGCCTTTATGGTTCCAGCCCAAGCTGCCCCTCCCTCGGGGGTTCTGGCCCAAAGGTTAAAGGCCAAAATGTGACTTTTAAGGGGTGAGCCAGCTGATCCGTCAACAGGGAATCAGCTCTATGCCCTGCTTCAAACAGTGAAAGTTGCCAGCAGCCCCATGTGCCCATACCCACGGCTCTGAGGATGTCGCCCGGAATGTTATTCCCAGCCAGCTCCAGCTTCCACAGGGTTCTGTTACTGGGGAGACAGTTCACCAGGGCACGGCCCCCAAGGAGGCCAATGTGATTCCAGCGCAGGTCTGGAAGGAAATGTGGTGTTGCCAGGGGTGGGAGGGCTGGCCTAGCCCAAGACGCTGGTACTTCCTGTGATCGGCCACAGATCAGGAGCCCAGCTCAGTGTGCGCCTCCTCACCACCCCCTCCCTTCTGGGAGAGGACAGAGGAAGCATTGGGAGGGCTGAGATGCAAGACCTCCCTGCCTGCCCTGAGGGTGGGGAAGGCCAGCGCTGGCAGCCTCACCCAGTTGCTGGAGGCTGGCATTGCTCTTCAGGGCCAGGGCCAGCTCCTCGGCGCCTTTGTGGTTGATCTGGTTGTTGCGGAGGTCCAGCTGCCGCAGGGCGCCATTGGCCGCCAGGGCCCCGCAAAAGGTGGCAAAGGCTTCATCCCATGTGCCCAGGTTGTTCCACTCCAGGGTGAGGCTGCAGGAAGGGTGGACGTGAGATGCGTAGCTCAAAGGGCATCCTCCTCCCATGGGATCCAGTGGGCTCAAGGAGGAGCACAGGCTTGGGGTGTCTCTGGCAGAAACTGAGTAGCTTATACCCACCTTCCCCCTACCAGAGAAGACTGGCATGAAGGTGTGAACTCTCATGTTGCAGAAAAATGTCCCGTGGAGAGCCAACCCAGAACCACAGAGAGAGAGCAGGGGCTGCGGGGAGAGCTGGGGGCTGGGACTGCCACCCTACCTCTGAATGAACTTGTTCTGTCGGAGGAGTTTTGCCAGTGCCTCGGCCCCTGCTGCTCGAAGGTTATTGCCCTGGGAGAGGAAGAGGCCATCCAGTCACTCCCCGGTGTCCTGGGCTGGGCTCTGAATACCCTGGTCAGGCAGCAGGTGAGGCCACGGTGAGCTCTGGGCAGATGTGTGGCTCCTTTCAGATTCTGCCTTCCCTGACCAGAGTGGCCTTCTGATGCGGGATCTTTCAGTGTGCTTGTGAGAATGCTCTGGAACTCACATTTCTGCCCTCAGAATACCAGCACACGTGGCATGAGACCATGAGAAAAAGGTGTGGAGCCTGTGTGCCCAGAGCGCTTACAGACATGGTCTCTGGCCACCGTGCAGACTCCTGGTCGCTGGGACACCTGTATCTTCTCTACTCCTGCTCTCAGGTGGCATGCCCCTGAGTGCAGATCCACCCACCTTGAGATCCAGAAACCGTACGGCAGTGTTGACACACAGCCCCTGCAGCAGCAGTGTGGTCCCTGTAAGAGAGCAGGGCAGTCACTCCCCACCCCTGGTGGCTCCATCTTGGGGCAGCTCCCCAGGCACAGGGGAAGGATGGCTGTCCACGTGGCCCCCACTTCTGTGTCAGGTTTGAAACAGCTTCCAGTGCCGAGTCAGGCTGCTGACCCTTGTGCTCATCAGCACGTTGGGACTCTCCTAGGCTGGGGGATGCTAAGGGCTTTCCCATTAAAAAGAGAAATCGCCTTCTGCGCCCAGGTTTCCAAAGGGGTTGCTTTAATGACAGTGAAACTGAGAAACTTCACCAAAAATAAAAAAAGAGAGCAGGTGGGACAGGGTTCTTTGCTAGAGGTGCCAAGCACCAAGGACTGGGGTATATGTAGCTAACAAGCAGCAGTGCAAAAGCAGTCAGGGGAGGTGGCCCTGAAGCAAAGGGCTTGAACCCAGCCCCAGCTCTGAAGTTGCAAGGACTGCCCTGGGCGCTGCCAGCCCTTGGTGCCCACCTTCCTCACTCAGCATGCAGTCACTCAGGATGAGCTCTGTCAGCAGTGACTCCTTCTGCAGCAGCTTGCCCAGAGCCCTGCAGGTGTCCACTGTCAGGCTCTGTGTGGCCAGGTCCAGCCGGCCCTGCGGCAGCTGGTGCAGTTGCTGTAGCACAGTCTCCTGGGGTTCGGTTCCACTTTCCTTGCACAGCCGGCTGTAGGCGCGCCGGAACTCCTCCATGTCCCTGGAGTGCAGGAAGGGCTTCCCCCAAAATTCCTAGACAGGACTCACCAGAAACCAGCTGGAGCCGGGAAGCCAGGGAAAGGCAGTAGGGCAGGGCCTCTCCCATGGGGGCCTACAGAGACCCCGGCAGCTCAGTGGGGGCACAAAGACCCTAAGTCCTCAGCAGGCGAGAAACAAGGAACAAACTGAGTTGGTCCAACAGGCAGGAGGCCCCAGGAGGGAGGAGGGAAGGGGCAGGTGATGTTCAGGGGACGGCAAGAGCCGGGGACCGAGAAGGTGGGCGTCCTCGGGGGCGGAGCCTCCAGCGGCAGAGCCTGTCCGGGCGTCGGACGTACCCCTGGGCCCCGGGTCCAAGGCCCTAGCCCTCGTGCAGTTGACCCCGGCTCTTTCGCCGCAGGTGTACGCGGCCTCCGCGCGCCTCAGTATCCAGGAAGAGCAGGGCGCGCCGGGAAGGCGTAGAAACTACGACTCCCAGGAGGCATTGCGGAGGAGGGCGTTCACCACGGGCCAATGAAGGCGAAGGAGCGGGCGCGCGCGGCGGGCCCATTGGTTGGCGGTGCGAGGGCGGGGATCTGGGAGGCGCGCTCTGGGTCGATTGGCTGGGGAGGCAGGGGCGGGGCTCCAGAGGGCGCGCGCTTTTGTGGCGGTCATGGAGGAAACCGGAGCCGTCTTCCGGAAAGTGAGAGAGGGCGTGCTGGTTGGGCGGGCTGGGGGCTGCGGGCGAGGTTTCCGCGGCTGGGGAATGTGCACGGGCCGGCGGGGACGCTACGGCTCCGGCTCCCTGTCTGATTCACGTGCGGGTCCTGAGCCGGCACTCCCGCTGCCATCTAGGGTGAGCCGGTTTCCAGAATCCGGCAATGACCCCCATCCCGAGCGCCCTTCGTCCTCCGTGGTCCTGTGGGCCGGTAGCAGAAGGTTGAATAGGTGCCCTGGTCTGTGGCCAGACGGAGGGGGTCTGCAGAAATCGCGCAGGGGTAGGTGCTGGCACAAATGCAGAGAGACTCAGAGAGGAGCCTGGGCCGCCCTGCCCCTCGCCCCGCGGCTACGGGAACGGCAGGACTCTCCACCCTCAAGGGTTTAGCGTAGAGCACAATGCGGCCCAGCTCGCTGGTAGTCTCGGCTGTGTATTCTAAAGCTTCTTTTTGGCCTTTTTCCTGTCACGCCAGCCCTGTGCTTTGCGTCTTGATTTAGCTGGGCTGGCTCTACGAGTGCTCTTCTTAGCAACACATGCAGCAGTCAGGCACTGGATATGCACCAGGCATGAATTAGCCCGTGTAATGCTCAACATCCTAGGACATGGGACCTAGTACTGTCCCTACTTGCCAGTGGGAGAAATCAGCAGAACTAGGGTCAAACCCAGGCCATCCACTTCCAGAGTAAGCCCCTTTGCTCTGCACCTGGCGAGTGCTGCTCTGGGTGGATGGATAGGGAGGCCTGCCACCTCCCATACACTGCTGGCTATGAGTGATCTGACTCTCACTTTGATACTCTGCCTTAAGGTTAGAAGACACTGAGCCCTTGATGTCAGGCCTTTGTGAACCTGGGGCGGGAAGGAGCATCCCAGCCCCTTGTGAGCGCTGCCTTGTCCAGCCTGTCCTTAGCGGGGATTTTCGCTCTTTATCACCAAGAGCTGGGGTTGTGGCCATTACCCATGACCAGGGCTGTCCCCTGAGGGTGACAGGGAGGAGAAGGGGTTGTGTTGCCTCCACACAGTGGGACAAAGGCTGACTACGTCCCAGGTCCCATCCTCCCGTCTGCAAGTTTAGGGAATCTCTGCTCCCAGCTGGTGTTGATCCCGTTGTCACGACCACCCCATGCAGCTGCCCCCCAGCAGCAATCCAGCTGATTTAGCTCTTCGCCTGGGTCTGGGAGCTGGTGGAGCGGTAGAGCCTTCTGGGCCCTTCCTGGTATTTTCCAGGTACACAGGCTTCCCCGGTGGCTCACTTGGTTAAGAATTTGCCTGCAATGCAGAAGACCCATGTTCAATCCCTGGGTTGGGAAGTTCCCGTGGAGAAGGGAATGGCAACCCACTCCAGTATTCTTGCCTGGAGAATTCCATGGACAGGGAGCTGGCAGGCTACAGTCCACGGGGTCATAAAGAGTCGGACACCGCTGAGTGACTAACACTCCAGGTACACAGCGAGTAGGACCAGCAGGTGGCGCCAGGCTCCCGTGGTCACAGCTGGAAGGGTGAAACTGCTTCAGCGCTGCCCAAGTGACCGGTGGCAAGCTCTTCCCCTCCGGAGCTGGGTCTCCAGCAGGGTCCACTCCCTCCCCTCTGCTCTCCAGCTTTGCTGAGCTGCACTGGGTGAGGCAGTGCCATCTCCATGGCCAAGGCTGGAGGCCTGGTGGGTCCTCGGCTCACCTCTGCACGGCACCTGGCTTCTGGGCACCCACTGCTGCTGTCCTACCTCCCCAGGCACTCTGCGGGCTCCTCATTCACAGCTCCTTCCAGCTGGTCCCTACCCTCAGCAACCTCCCTGGGTCCTCTACCTTGACTGCCCATTGACAAAGGAGCCTGGCTCCTGCTCAGCTCTGAGGTTCTCACAGTACCCTTTCCCATTACAGGAAGATACCCTTCTCCGTGTTGTGCTGTAGGCCCCAAGGAGGGACCTGGGATGGAGCTGGCGCTGTGCTCAGAACAGGGTCTGGCAAAGCCAGGCAGTGTTAGTGACATGGGCAGGCCTGTGAAGGGGCCCACTGTAGGGAAAGCAACTTGTCTCTGGGGGCAGGAGCACAAGACCACCCTGGATACCATGAGGACTGGAGCCCCAGAGCAGTGGATAGGCACCTGGGCTGCTCCCTTGTGTCTGCCACACGCATCTGATTTCTGGCTCTCCTGGAGGCATTCGCAGGGAAATATCCCCCCACGCCTAGTCCTCCACCCTGGGGAGACCCAGCCCCACAGACAGCATTTCCAGCTGGAAATTATAACCCCGTCCCATCCGCAATGAAATGACGAAAGGGTCAGCAGGAGGGGTGGGGGAAACGGCTCACTGACATGCCCTCTGTTCCCCAGGAGCTGGTGAGCAAACTGCTGCACTTGCACTTTAAAGACAAGAAGACCAAAGGTGTGTGAGCCCGAGGCAGGGGTGGTGCTGGGACCCTGCGCTGCAGCTCTGCGGGAGCCAGGGCCTTGGGGAGGGCTGGGTGGACCAGACAGAGGGCGGAGGTCACCAGCCTGAGCCTGAGCTTAGTCCTAAGCGGTGAGGGCGGAGTGGGGTGGCAGGGAGAGTGCATGCTTGTAACCTGCTCCCTTCGCCTTGCAGTCAGTCAGGATGCGCTGCAGCTTGTGGCCGAGCTGCTCAAGATCTTCGTTGTAGGTGAGCAGAGGGACCTGATAATGTCCTCTGGGTCCCACCCAGGCTTGTCTGGACCATGCGTGATCCCTTTCATTTTTCAGTGAGGCTATCAAGACACCTTTTTCCCATTTTCCCACAAGCACGTTGTCCCTGAAAATTTCTGTATTTCAGAAGCCCCAGCCTCAGTCTTCTGAGCTGTCAGCTGGCACAGGGGTGGGGAACAGCCAGGGCTGGCCCAGGGGGGTTGGGTTCAAGCCCCCCCAGCTTTCTCTACCTTTCTTCCCCCGGCATCACGGCAGAAGCGGCCATTCGCAGTGTCCGGCAGGCCCAGGCAGAGGGCCTGGCCCATGTGGACGTGGAGCAGCTGGAGAAGGTGCTGCCTCAGCTGGTAGGTGGGTCTCCAGGAACAGGGCCTGGGCCGGGAGCAGGTGGGTGGCCCACACCCATAAAGCTCTGAGTGCGCCTCTCCCCCACAGCTTCTGGACTTCTAGGGTTTCGACCCTCACTGTGACCACCCGTTGGGAGCCGTGGCCTCTGGCTGCAGACATGACAGAAGCTGCTGACCCACAACGTTCTCCTCCAGCTCCCAGCAAACCACCCCTCTTCCCCAGGTCATCCCTTCTGCCTGCTGCTGACAGCCAGGACACAGCATGTGGAGGGGAGGGGTTGCTGACAGGATCAGGTGCCAGGTGCCCACCCCACTCCCCGGGGCAGCCAGGCGCCCACCGTGTGAGAGAAGCATTTGGTCACTGGGAAGCGGGTGCAGGAGACCCGCCCGCCTGAACAGGTAGCCCATCTGTCCTCCACAAAATGGTGTGGTTCTGCCACTGGTACCAAAGCTAATGTGTCACCTTCTAGCCATCTGATACTCCCATCAAAAGATGTTTCCCTGAGCTATATATTTGTTTTCAACAAAGCAACATCAATAAATCAGAGCCACCTCCCCAGGCACAGCCTCCTGTTGCCATTAATCACCCAAAGTCAAGTTGCTTCAAAGCTGGGAGAGGACAGAGTAACAAAGAGCATGTGTGAGTACCCTGCCGTGGGCCGGGCTCGAGGGGCTGTGAAATCGGAGCCCTCGCACGTGTGGCTGCTTGCCTGGGATGGTGCCTCTGCCATGGGGCTGCCGTGGGCGTGGGGTGCCACCAACCGGCCGGGATGCCCAGGGATGTGTGGGCAGGGCTGTTCAGAGGGAGAGGGGTCACGCCAGTGGAAAGGACCACTGCCCCCAGGGCCCAGGCCAGGCAGGTCAGGGCTGTTCAGGACCTGTTAGGAGCCCAGTTATGAGGCTTGGCTGCCCTCTGGGGCCCAGCAACCACCCCACACCCCCCCCAGCACCTACCTCCCATTAATTCTGAAAGCTGCCTGGACTTGTCAACCTAGGATTGAAACACCCCAAGGGCTCTGGGCTCAGTGACCTCGGAGTCAGGACTCTCATGGAGCAGCAGGATCTGGCCTGCTGGGGAGGGACATCTGCCCAACTGCCATGGGCACCCAGGAGCCCTGCCCCCTCCCCCAAGGGTGGCATAGGTAGGGGGCCAGCCCACCCGTCCTCCCTAGTTTAGCCCCACTGGCTCCTTCCTGCACCCGTTCCCCGCCTCTGTCCCCCATCTTCCTCTCCCCCCTCCCACAGGGAGTCTCAGGGCTTCAAAGCTCTGGGCGCATGTGGAAGTAATTAGACCTGAGGGGAGAGGCTGGCGACAAGTGCCAGGGCCCGTGCCCCCCCCACAGCCACTTTGAAGTGCACTCAGACGGTGGGGCAGGCAGGCCCCGGGAAACCCCAGGCCGCCCCGCCCGCCCCGCCCTCAGGGGGTGGAGGCAACATCCTCTCTCCTGTCAGGGGCTGGGGGCCTGGCCTGAGCTGCAGCCAAGCGGGCGACGCCCGGAGGCCTTTCTCCCCAAACTCGTGTCCTCCACAGAGAGGGAGCTGTTAATGTCAGTGAGGTTCAAAACCAAAGGGCAGGCAGTTCAAGGAAGACACCTGTGTCCTTAACAAGAACAAGCCCCGGCAAGCAGCCTCTGGGCTCACGTATCGCCATCCAGCTAGGCTGGGGGCCTGTGGCTGGAAGCTTGGCACAGAGCGGAGGACCGAAGGACCCTCCCCTGGAAAAGATGACAGGAGGGTCTCAGGAGAGGCTCGCGTCTTTATTCCCGCTCAGGGTGGGCAGGGGTCCTGTGGCTGGCAGAGTGGGCACCTCTGGCGGCTCTCACCTCTTCCCGGCTGCAAGGCAAACACAGGGTGACCTCGGGGCCCTGGGCCCCTGCCCGTAGCCCCTCCCTGCCTGGCCACGCCCCCAGGGTACCTGGCAGCTTCAACCACTTGGGCACTTTGCCCAGATCCCTCCTCACAGGCTGCGTTGTCCCCCGGCTGGGCTCAGGGGGCCCCACTGCCCCTTCCTCAGCAGCTGGCTCCAAGTCAAGGGGTGCAGGGTCAGGGGCTGGCGGTGGGGGCGGGCTTCCCGCCGCCCTGGACATGCACCTGAAAAGAGGGCGTGAGGGCCGAGGTGCCGGAGGCGGCGCTGCACCAGTGGCCCCCCGCCCTCTCGAAGACGCACCTGGCCACGAGCACGTCGGCTGCAGACGGGGAGACGGTGTGTTCCAGCAGCCTGGGCTCCAGGTAGCTGCCTGCAGGAGGCCCGGTGCACCCTCAGGCCACAGACGGGACCCCACCTGCCTACCGCTGCTTTGCTCTGGGAGGGAATATGGCCCAACCCTGGGGAGCAGTAGGGTATGGGGGTATCGGGGCCACAGGTCTCCCTCCCAGACCCGAAGTCCTCTGCTCTGGGGCATCTCAGGAACTGGAAGTGGGGCCCAGGGCTGGTCGGCACTGGTGGGCAGAGAGGGACCCTACCCACCTGTTGGCTCCTCAGGTCCAAAGTGCACAAGGGCAGCGGGGAAGAGGTTCGCCTGCAGGGAGGGCGGAGAGGAGCTCAGGGACCAAGTGGGCACCGTGGGGCACAGGATGGCAGGGAGGAGCAGGGAGGGCTGCAGCCCGCTTCCGTGCTGGCCTCACGGGCACCGCATCTCTTAGGCCCAGGGCTCCACTGAGGAGGCCTACAGCCCCACCAGGCCCCTCCCATCACACCGCCCGCTGCCCAGCTTCACCTGTTCCTTCTCTGGCACCAACCCCAGTGTGAGCCAGGCCAGGGCATCAAACTACGGGGTCCTGCCAGGGCCCAGCCCCAAGCACCAACTGTGAACAGGAAGCTCCTATGGTGTGCGTGCTCTGGCATTTTTAACTGCTTCCCCTTCCTGCCCAGGTCCCAGGGTCAACGCTTAATATTCTGAAGGCTGTGGCCACCCCCACCCTCACCAGAGACTACAGGAGACATCGAGAGGTCAGAGGAGATGCGGATGAACAGAAGTGCACGGATGGGGATGGGGGCATGGGGGCGCAAGGTGGCCGCCAACACAGGCGCAGCCCGCTGTGCCCCCACCAGCCCCCCCGACCTCTGCTGCCCAAGAATGGAGGGGGGACCCTGCAGGGGCTGACAGGTGAGCCCGGTCCACTGGGAGCAGCTGGATGGGAGGCGGGTGCACCATGTGCAGGGCTCTCCAGGGGGGCCCAGGCATGGGGAAGTGGGCAGGGGGCCTCTTGGAGCCAAGCTGCTTTGGGAGCCTGGGCCCAGAGGTGCCCCCAGGCCTACTGCCTTGACCTGAAAGCTCACATAAGGGTTCCCTGACTTGGCGCTGGGTCACCTTATGAGGAAAAGCCAGTGCTAGCCAGTGTGAAGCCCCTCCTGCAGGGTAGGGGGTCCCCACATTCTTCCTGGCACCCTGTCCGTGGGGGTGGTGGCACAAGATTTCCGCTCAAGGACTGGCCCCACCTGCACAGGACGCATCACACGGCCCCTGAAACGTCCCTGGAGGCCTCCCAGGCAGGAGGCCAGACTATGGTGCAGAAATCAGGGCTGTAGGAGAGGATCCCAGAGCCCCCCAGCATCATCACCTGCTTCCACTCCCACCTCTGCGTCCGAGGCAGGAGTGGCTGCAACCCCCAGAGCTGGCCTGAGGAGAAGCAAGGCCACCACCCACAGCCGTGTCCTCAGCCCTTGGCGGAAGGGCTGCAGCTGCCAGCTGAGCGTGTCCTCTCAGCTCTGAGCTCTTGGAATTGGGTGGGGACTATTAATAGAAGGAAGCTTCAAAGACCTGGAATGCTGGGATTGCAGGCAAAGCAGAGGGACAGAAAAGGGCCATGAACGCTCTGAAACCCCACTCTGAGGCCTGGGATCCCAGCCTGCTGTGGAGGGATGGCCTGGATGGTGTTTGGGGGCTGCCCCCGGCCCTGGAGGCACCGGAATTTGGAGGGGCTGGAAACAGGTAGGACAGTGCCTCAACCTTTCTCAGGTGGCCAACCCACTAGGCACTGGTAGGATCGTCCCAGTGGGGCCGCATAGGGGCTGCAGAGCTTAAAGCCTTAAAGGGCCCCTCTGGGCCCCTCAAGGCAGCTCTTCTGGAACCTGGTCTCCCTGCTTGCCCTCTGCACCTGCTGGAAGCCCCCCACCTGCCAGCTTGTGTCCCAGGGGATGACCCCACTGGAAAAAGGGGTGAGTAGAAAGCACAGAAGACCACCATGACTCCAGGAGGGAGGCGCACCCCTCTGGTCAGGCTGACAAAGTTCACAGATCGTGGTAGTCTTCAGGGCCCTCTCAGGGCATCACCAAGGGGTGGGGCTTGATGCTGGGGCTCTGGGGGAGGCCGTGAAGGGAGCTGAGACAGGAGCAAAGGGAGGTCCCTGAGGCTCGGGGCTGCACCAGCACAAAGGGGGCTCGGACCCAGGAAGCAGGTATGACGGGGGCTGTTGGGGACCTCTGTGTCCATGGATGGCATCCTTGGCAACCGCCCATCCTCAACCTCACCCGTCTTGCCCAACAGTCACTCTCCTGGCCCCGTGACCAAAACAGGCAGCTAGGCTTCCAACCCCAACACCCACCCTGAGCTGTCACTTCCTGGGGCGCAGGACTGGCCCCCAGGCAGCCTCCAGGGCAGCCGGCAGCCAGCACGGGGCCTGCCAGGGACATGAAAGCCGGCAGCTTCCGCGCCCGCTCACCCGCGGGAGGGAGGAAGGCTTCCTTCCCTGAGCCCTGCCAGCTCTCTGATCGCGGGCGGGCAGGGGCGCCACCCCAAGAGGAGGCCCCACGGCTCCAGGGCGAGCTGACGGATGAAAGGAGACGGCTGCTAGTAGCAGGGGGCAGAGTGTCACCAGGAATCAGGCCGCGTGGGCGGACAGGCAGCACCCCAGGGTTCCTAATTGGAGGGGGGTGCCTGGACGCTGGCCTCTCTCCATCCCAAAGCATCTTCCAAATTCAATGTTTATCAACAGGCTGGCCAAAGAGGGAGGGAGGGAGGGAGGGAGGGAGGCAGGGCGGGTGGGGATAGGAGGAGGCCCTGTGCCTCTGGGGCTCCCAGGGGCGGGGGGGGGGGGGGGCTGCAGAAGGGGGCTGAGAAGGGGGAGTGGGAATGTGGGGAAGCACCCTGTTCCCACCAACCTCGACTCCTTTCCTTGGGAGGCTTCTAGACTCTCTGCTGGTCTGGCCCCATTCCCCCAAGATGGTGGCAGCCTCAGGCAGCAAGCAGATCCCCTTGCCCCAACTCAGACCTCTGCAGGGCCTGCTGGCCATTTAACAAAGGCCAGCCTCTGTTACTAATTAAAATATCTGAAGAGACTTTAAGAGGAAACCATTAGGCCAGAGGGCTGGGGAGGCCCCGGGCTGCTCTCCTGGGGTGAAGGGACAGGACATTCCTCCTGGCTCTGGACTGCAGCCCAGCAGGGCACCGGATCCACACTCCTCACCCTGGGAGCTCTGGGGGCCCCCAGTGCCCAGGGAGGGCCCGCCACGGCATTCCCAGTGGAGGCCATGGGATCCAGGGGACAGAAAGGGGCAGGGCAGCAGGCCTGGCAGCAGCCCCTCCAGTCTGCAGCC
This sequence comes from Bos javanicus, assembly GCF_032452875.1. NCBI lineage: Eukaryota > Metazoa > Chordata > Mammalia > Artiodactyla > Bovidae > Bos > Bos javanicus. The sequence goes on from NC_083886.1 coordinate 52,392,236, forward strand.
AAACTTGCCTGGCAGCTGGCACCCCAGGGGCCTCCTGGGCGGCTGGCCACCTGAACTGAGGCCTCTGACCCTTGGTCCTTCGGGGGTCCCCGAGCAGCCCCACGTGCCAGCCCCTTCTCACCCAGATCCAGGGGCAGTCCTGGCTCAAGCCGGCAGCAGCCAGCTGAACAAGCCCATCCCCACTGAAGCAGGAGGCACGAGAGACTGGAAAGCCCCAAAACTGCCTTCAGAGGCGCTCTGGTACAAGTTCAACCCTCAACAAGGCCTTATCATACTTCTAACTGTGGCCTCACCCGCCCTCCCTGGCAACTGTCCCTCCCAGGCTGGCCCCAGACGGTACCTGAAAGAGGGTCAGCGTGTGGTCGTCCAGGATGGTTTTTGGAGGAGCGATGACTGCGGAGAGGTGGTTGTCTGCACCAGGAAGTGCCCTGCCCCTCCCCTCCCCCCATCACCACCCCCACCTTTTGCCCATGCTGGCCCCTACACCCCCGACCCCGCTCCTAGAACAGGCTTGAGTGAGCCGGAGGATTTCTGAAGCAGCCCCCTCAGCTCACATCTCCCTGTCCGTCTCTCGGCTGTTGCAAAAACAGCCAGAAGCTGTGGAGGGCCAGGGGCAGACTCACCGCAGGGGAACACCTGACCCCTCAACCCCCCAGATGTGCTCCAGAGGTGGCCAGCAGCTCTCCCTGACACCCCCTCCCCCAGCCCCCACCTCGCCCAGGGCAGGTGGGCAGCAGAGGGCACAGGAGTACTGAGCAGAGCAATGGTCACCCTCCTTCCCCGACTCATGCTCAGGCCCCAGCACAAGACCCACCAGCCCCCGCTGCTGCTTCTGTGGGAAAAGCTACTTCAAGCCCCGACTGAGAGGGACCGGGGCGGCTGAAAAGAGGTCCCAAGGAAGCACTCACACAGGTAGAACGGCAGCTCGGGGTTGCCCAGGTGGCTCCTCACGAAGTCCCGCAAGTCCCCCACTGCAGGAGGAAGGGTGGGTAAGCAGGCACCCCACTCCAGGGCCACCCCCCCTGCAATGGGACAAGCCAGGTCCAACCTCTGTGCAGACCATTCCCCCCAGGTCACGGAGGACCCCACTCAAAACTGGTGGCATGGCTGTCTTTCTTCTAGGTGAGCTGCAGTCCCAGGCCAGAGACCCCGGTACTGGGTGTAGGCGAGCCCATCTTCTCTGTGTGCCCCTCTGTCCCACCAATGCCAGAACAGGTGGGTGCATGAAGGGCACCCAGTCCCAGAGGCACTGCCCAGCTGCTCTGTCAGGCCTCTGGCGAAGAGCCGGCCCCCAGCCCTGTGCCCACTGCCTGCCCCAGAGCCCAGATGGAAAGAGCCTGGAGGGGCTTGCGGGGCCTCCCGCCCTCCTGGCCGCCCAGACGGGGCTGCTTACCGGTCTCGCTGGGGCGGAAGAAGCCCTGCAGGATGTAGCGGTCAGGAAACAGGACCCTCAGGACCACCTAGGCCAGGACAAGCCGGGTTGTCAGCAGGACAGCTGGAGCCCAACCCAGGCAGCCATATCCCTGGGCCCACAGTGGCCAGGCCTCCCCCACACTGGGTTGGCACCCCCTCACCTTGGCTGCCCCCTGAAACTCCTGGCCATGCGCTGGACGCGAGGACCAGACAAGTACCCACGTGCACTTGTGAAAACACAGTGACATTTTTCATCTTAAAACGGGGCTGACTGGTTCATTAACAAACCGCAGCCCTGCCGGCCTGGGCTGAAGTACAGGAGACCATGGCCAGTGGCCTGTGGGCTGCGAGAACCACAGGAGGCCCCAGCGCAGAGCCGTGCGGAGACCGCACCACCCCCAACCCCGCCCCCGGGGTACCTTAGGGTAGCGCTGCAGCTTCTCTTTCATCTGAGCCTCCCTGAAGGCCTTGGTCACCAAGGGCGCTTCTTCTAGGCGCTTCCTGGGGAGGGGGCGGGCAGTAGTGAAGGTCCCAGGTCTCCCCAGCCAGAGCGGAGGCCCACACCAGCTGGACTCGGCTTCTCCCTCAGGCTCTGTGAGCTGCTCCCCCTCACAGGCCCAGACAGGACTAAGCATGCTCTGCCTGGGCCCCCCACCCTCCGAGGTGCTGCTGAGCGCATGGGTGTATCAGAAGGAACCAGGGCACACCCACCGCTCACTCTTGAGTTGGGCCAAGCGTCTTCTGACGTCGTCCACGGTCACCTCAAAGAACTCGTCAGGCAGCTCCGCAGGCCAGGCCTGCAGCAGCACCTCCAGGTCTGGGTGGCACACCACGGGGTCTCGGTCCACCGGCTGAGCAGGCAGAGAGCTCAGCTTATGCAGGGCCCGCAAGGGACCCAGGCTCCCCACCCCGAGGGGCTGGGCTGGCCATGCAGACCCCAGCTGACCCTGTGCTGCCGGCCCCACCTGTCAGCCCGTGGCCAGGCTCCAGGGTGGGGCGTGGGGCACCCACGCCTCTCCAGGACCAGGGCCCCTCCCCCCAGGCCCATCCACTCAGCAATGACAATGCCAAGACCCTCACCAACAGGGCACAGGGCCCGAGGATCTCAGCGCAGCCAGGTCAGACGGCACCCTGACTATTGGGGGGACTTGGACAGTGAATGAACAGCAGCATCTCTGTTCTCATCCTGTCTTCACGGGGGCTCCCCAAGAGCCCCAGGAAGCCACCTGCTATCAGTCTCCCAAAGTGGGGAACAAAACTGGGGAACAGTACCCTGGTCAGGGCCACGTCAGGGATTCCATGGGAGGGGCAGGACAAGTAACAGCCCCTAAATTAGAGGTTTGGCAAAAACCTGCCAGCCGCTGGCCCCATAGCTAGACTGACCCCACCTCCCCTCCCTGGCGGAGCAGTCAGCCCCGCCCTCTGCCCATCGTGGGGACACAGGAAGGGACAGCCTCTCTCCTAATTGGCAGCCAACGGCGACAGAAATTACAAGGCAGGGCTCACTCTGCTTGTGGTGCCTCCGGGTGTGGCCCAACTGACGACAGGGGAAGATACCTTCACGATGCTGAGGCTGCCTACGGAGCCCGGCCAGACGGAGGTATCCTGTGGGGCCCACGCCAGGTCCTGCCCTCCCTTTCACGGACCGTCCACAAACGTCTGGGGTGAGGCCTCTCTCGCCTCCTGCTCCTGCCTGCCCTCTCCTCCACGCCCCAGCCTTGCACAGGAATCCCACCCTCTGCCTTCGACACCCAGCGCCGGGCTCATCCCTTCCTGTACTCTGGCCCGACCCCAGCCCTGCTGGCTCTGAAAGTCAGACTCACCATCCTGGAGCTGGCCAGTGCACCTGCCAGGTGGCCCAGGGCTGTTCCCCCAGCCACCCCCGAGGCCCTGACTGCCCAGGCCAGCAGGTCTCTGCCATTCCTGAGCGCACAGCTGAGTCACGCCTCGTAACAAAGGGCAGTGGGCTCTCGCCAGGAAGGCCCTCTGATCTCAGGGCATTGGTGGCAGGGTGGTTAGGAAAGACTGGCTGAGGCCCGGGCAGTGGGGTCGGTAGGTGGCTGACCGAGGCCCCTGGGGGTTGCCCCCTCAAAGCCACAACCCTCCTGCAGCCCACAGGCAGTCCACGCCAAGCTTTTTATAACAAGATGCCAGGCGCCAGGCTGCCCCCCACAGCCACGGCGCCTGCATTCCAGAAGGGCCGAGCACTCGCCTGGGCTCCTGGGGGAGGGTGAGGGCAGACATGGATGTGCCTGAGCTGGGCACCGCAGTGTCCACAAGTGCCAGGCCCCTGGGCGCGTGAGCAGAGAGCCCATAGGCAACCCTGCCCCAGTTCCGCCCTCAGAGGGCCCTGTGTGGGCACACGAGTGAGTTACCCTGAGAATCCAGCCATCAGGTGACTTACGGTCTGTGGCCTGGAGCTGAGCCTGACCATCCAGAAGTGCCCCTGATCTCCGGGGGACACACTGGTGAAGCCCGACCCTGAGAGCGTGGGGCCGCTCTGGCCTCTTCGTCCTGGGCGCTTCCAGCGCACAGCCCAGGGGTGACCTGGAGGACCGCAGCCCTCCCACAACTTCCACAACTTCCTGAACAAGGACGTGGGCGACATCAGCCTTTGGCTTCATGCTGCTCAGGGGCCACTGACCTTCAGTCAGACCGTAAACTGACAGAAATCTCTCTGTGTTGGATCTACCCTCAATTCATGCCCCTCTTCCCGCACATGCCTCAGCTCTGCTCCAGAAGCCCGTCTGTCTGTCCAACAGCAGCCTGGAGCCAGGGTCCCATGTGGCAGCCAGAGGGCCAGGGAGAGCCACCTCGAGATGACTCTGACTCGCCCGCGTCGTCTGCACCTTGGGGAAACTCCCTGCTCCTGGGCAGAGGAGCCAGGGGTCTGATGCCGCCCATCAGAGCCCAGACCACCCAAGTCCCAGAGCTGCTGCCTTGATCCAGCCCCAGGAGGGCCCTGTCCCACGAGAAGAGTGGATTTCCATGGCTGGTTGGTAGGATGCATCACCCTGTTCTACCAAGTGACCAAGGGAGAAGCCAGGGGGCCTCAAACACCTCCACACAGCCCGTGCAGTGGAGCTATTTCCACTGCAAAGAGGAGAGATACCAGCAAAGGGAAGAGGGCCTGACAGCTCCACGTGGGAGGAAGTGCGGCAGACACGGCACCAGGGGAGGCCAAGCCTTGGCCCCGCTCACTTCGGATGCTCTGCCGGCAATCTGGCCCTCATTTGCTGTTCCTTCACCCGCCGTTCCTTGGTCATGGGCAGTTATTACGCACACAGCTCTCATCCTAGATGGATTTATGGAGATGTTTTTGGATAGAGACTAGAAGTCTAGGATGAGACACCATCAGGGGAGGAAAAAGAGAGGCCCACAGTGGCCACTGTCAGGGGCCTTGGCGCCCTCACCACGGAGACTGGGTTCCTGTGTGCTGGTCGAGGGCCAGAGCCCCCGATTCTGGGATGGGGCTCCAAGATGAAACCCCCGCTGTGGGGTGGCAGGCTTGGAACCTCCTCAGCACACCTGACAGCTTGTCTTCACAGCCCAGAACTCCAGGTCTACTCTTCAAGAGCCTGCGGGAGCTGCTTGGAGGATGCGTCTCCACCAAGAACACAATGTCACCAGGCCTGGGTCATCCTGGCAAAACTTCAAGTTTTCCATCACTGGCTCAGAGTCCAGCTCCTGAAGGCTGTCAGTATTCAGGGCAGCGACTGGCTCTGACTCCCCCACCCCTTAACCCCCGGAATGCCAGAGGAGCCGGTCTCTCCCGATGGCCTCCACGCTGTGGGCATCTGTCAGCGAGAAGATAAACAGAATGATGAGGCAGCAGCCAGGGCCCGGGGCCTGAGTCCACGGAGTTGCGAGGTGGGGGGTCTATACGACTGCCCGTGGCAGACGAGCAAACAGGCACTGTCCTGAGGGGAGGCACAGCGGGTGTCTGCAGGCTCCAAGGGTAGGGCCTTAAGGGACCCAACCCTGCTGGTGAAACACCCCGCAGGGGTCCCTCATTTCCTGCAAACACGCGACCCTGGCAAAGATTCCCTTGTCGCAGCCTCCACCAAAGTTATTACAGACAAGACAGCACCCAGAAAACCAGAAAGGAGGAAAGTAGATGCGAAGAGTGGATGAGTCAGGGTGTCTGCGAACTGGATGAAACTGGCAAGGGGGACAGACGGCACCTGGGGAGGGACGAGACCCTCCGGAGGTGGGATGACAGGAGCACCCTCTGCGGCTGATGTTCAGAGGAGGCCCCGAGCAATGGCCTGAGGCTGGACAGACAGTGGACTGACACCTGGGCCACTTGGTCATGGGGACTTGGGAACCAGCCACCAGCTGTGGACGGCCACCAGCACCTTTAGAAAGAACCGCAGCCACCAGGGGACAGGCCCTTCGAGGGAGACCCGAGGGGAGGAAGTGAGGGCACCGCCCACTGTCAGCAGCACTCCAGGTCAGCGAGGTCACAGGCACAGCAAGGGGCTGGGCCTGGAGGGGACAGGGCACCGGGCCAAGATCTGGGCCCATGGCATCCCCCGACAGCTGGTGGACATGCTCCAGTGGCCGCCGCACAAGTGGCTGAGGACCCACTTGGGCACACGAGGGTCCCTTCGTGTCAGAAGCGGCCTCACTGCCCGCTGAGGTTTCATTTTCTTGACGGTAATTTTCCAGGACGTGATGACACAGGGAGAAAAAATGCAGAAACTATTTGGAGGTGACCTCAACCCCAGATTTTCCAGCTTCCCTGTGAGGGCTCTTGTGTCCCTCCCGCCTCCCTCTTGCCCAGACTGTCCTCTGACAATGCTTTTTGGTAACAGGGAATGTGAAGCGTTTCCCCTTGAGGCTTGGAGCTGAAATGAATCACTACGCGGGAGGGACGTGGGCCAAGCCTCCGTCACTCTGAGCCGGCCGCCCTCCGGAGCGTGCGCCGAGCCAACGCGAGGCCAGGCCTGACCGGCGAGGTCACACTCAACCTGAGCCCCGCACCCGCCGGGCCCGTCATGACACAGGCAGAAGCCAGGTCTGCCCCAGCCCGGGGCCGAGGTCCACACCTGACTCTGCCTGCCTTCCGAGCAGGAAAAACCAGAGTGGATCTTAAAAGAGAAACGCTGGGCTGCAACAGCGACACGGGCAGTTTGAAGCCAGCATCTCTGTGCACACAGTGCACAAACCCCCAAGGACTGAAATGAGCAGACGCGGGGCGTGGGGTGGCTCTCCTCATCCACAGGGGAAGACGCGTGTTCCAGGCCAGCAGGCCCGGGAGTGAACGTACACAGCGGACCAGGGCCAGGCGCAATCCCACCCCGGGAGCCCCGGGGCCCAATCAGGATGGGGGCCCGCCAACCAGGCCTCCTGGCCCTGTGGGCGGCTCTGGGTACCAAAAGATGTGCCAGTGGCCGGGGTGCCCTGCCCGCCTGTTCTCCATCATGGCTCCGCAGGCTGGGCATCTGTCTCTCCCCTGAGTCCAGTCATGGCTGACAGAGCACAGGGACAGCTGGAGGGCACCTGCCGGTCACCAGGCTTCAGAAACCGCCTTGAGACTCAGCTGGGGCCTTCTAAGCGGCTGACCTATCTGCCAAAAACCCTCAGAGGACATCCCAATAAAGGCCAAGGCTGGCGCCCGCGGGTATCCAATCACCAGCAGGTCAGGGACAGCTCATACCCACCCTGGGTTCACACACAGGGGACAGTGAGCTGTGCTCTTGGGGGGCTGTCATGGACAGACATCCCAGACCAAGAGAAGGAGGGCGGCAAGCCAGCAAGAGGCGCTGCTCCCAGTCCACCCCAGCCCCCAGGTCCTGGCCAGGGTCCCCCCAGTTCGGTGTGTTCTAAACCTTCCAGTAACCGGGGACAGCCAGAGATGAAGCTGATGCCTGCCCCAAGGTGTGGGTGCGAGGTGCGGAGCAAGTCCACGGGGCCACGTCTCCAAGGGAAGAGACCACCCCCCAGAGGGTGGGGGGCAGGCAGGGAGACGGCGGCCAGCCAGCCCTGCCTAGGGGGTCGGGGCCTTTGATCACGAACCCCTGTGCCAGCTGCGTGGGGGGATGCCTGCTGGGAGCACGGCCCAGCAGCACAAAGAGCTGCGGGGCAGCCTCCTGGGCCAGCGGAAGGACTTCAAAGGACAGGCCAGGGGCCGCCGGGCAGCCCCAACCTCTCCCCGCACCCGGTTCTGACGGCCAGTAAAACTACCTTCTAATAATTAATGTTCTGACATCAAAGGCAGGAGCCGCCCGGGTCTGTAAACCATCCTGGGCCTCAGCCGAGGACCTGCCTGTATTTCATCCTGTCTCTTCTGACTCTTCATTCAAATCCAAAACCACACACAGGCAAAACATTAATGGGAAACTTGGAAACTCTTCTTGATTACTAAAATGTACCTTTGAAGTTCCCCCAAAAGTTCTGTTTTGTTCCCTTCTCCCCTCCCCCAGGACTCGAGGGGACACAAAGCAGACACCATGTGGCCAGCCAGGCCTCCGGGTGCGCGGCTGTCAGTGTGACAGGAGGCGCGAGGCAGGCGGGCGGGCGGGGGATGCTCCACAATCAACCAGCTGCTGGGGCTCCCAGATCAAAGACACGCACTGCTGGCAGCCAGGCGGACCCTCCCCAGGACCCCTCCTTCCTGGGGCCCCTGGGGTCAGCACTCGGGGATGCACTGGGAACCTGCGCCTGACAGCAACCACTACCAGGCCGGCACCAGCCCAAGCCACTCCCCACACAGACATGGGTGTCAGCGGGTTCCCAAGAGATGCAGAGAGCCACAGGCTTTAGGTTGGGAGGAGGAGACAGCCAGCCCCAGTTCTAGCTTTCTGGCCCCCAAACTCAGGGACCCCTCCCCCAAAGGGCAGGCCTGAAGGGAGTCAGGACCCCAGCCCTGGTTCACCCCAACCACAAGGCTCTGCATTCAACCACTGATTCTGGGCCCAGGTGATGAGACTGGGGGCTTCATACTACTATTTAATGCAGCCCAAACATTAGTGTAGAAACCAGTGGGGTCCCTGAAAGGCCAGGGTACCATCACTAACTCCCTAGGATGGCCATTCATGGGGCTTGGGACTGGCTCAGTCCCCACCCCACCTCCAACACCCCCCTCCCACCACCATCCGTTTCAGCAGGAGGAGATCTCCGATGCCTGTTCCTCTGCAGGGACTCAGGCTCTGTTTCATGGCCAAGCTGCCCCACCTTCCCACAACACACAGGCACAGGTGCCCCTACTTTTCCACTCTCCTCCGGTGTGTGACCTGGAGCAAGAGTCCCTTTCAGGGACCCCACTGGCTTCTACACTGATGTTTGGGCTGCATTAAATAGTAGTATGAAGCCCTCAGTCTCATCACCTGGGCCCAGAATCAGTGGTTGAGTGCAAAGCCTTGTGGTTGGGGTGAACCAGGCCCAGGGATCTAACTCCCTTCAGGCCTGCCCTTTGGGGGAGGGGTCCCTGAGTTTGGGGGCCAGAAAGCCAGGAAGGGGGCTCTAGAAGAGACAGGGTGCAGGCAGGCTCCAGCACTAACACATCAGTGCAACTGCAACTAACAGCCCAGCTAAACACATCACTGAAACTGTGCCCTGGAGTGCAAGGATGGCTTGAGCAGAGAAATCGACCCAAAACCACAGCATGCAAATGAACTCAAGGAGACATAAGGTGTGGAGTTACCTCAATTCAGGAAAAGCAGTTTATAAAATAACCACACTGACGATAAAGAAAAATTCTCAGAGAATTAGAAATAAAAACCCTTGATTTGATAAAGAGACTTTTCACTGTCTTCAGCATCCTTCACAGATAAACTAAGATTACTCCCTGTAAGATCAAGGTCAAGATAAGAATGCTCACTAAATTTGCTATTCAACAGACACCAGAAACCCAATCACTGCTATACAACAAACAAAAAAAAAAAAAAATGAAAGAAGAACCCAAAGAAAAAGATAAAACTGACATTATTTGCAGACTCCAAGTGACACTGAGAAACTGCTGGAACCAGGAAAGCAGGTGAGCATCCCACCACCCAGGTGGAGCCTCACCACCCTCACTCCAGAAGCTCCCAGTCCAGGCAGGGAATCCTGCAATGGCTCTCCATCACCTGCAAGGGTGATTTGTAAAGAGCATTTTCTTCTGGCAGCGGCATCCTTCTCATCACATAAAACCTCAAGTGGATCCTGAGTGGAGGGTGGGCACATGGAGTCACTCTGGCTGGAAGGAAGGGGAGAGGAGGGTGGAGAACCTGGGGGCCCCACTCCGAAGGTGCAGCAGTGTCTCAGACAATGCCCACAGGCACCTGTGCAACCTCAAGGGCTCCAGAGGTGAGCATCTGCCGCCAGGCTGCCAACCCAGGCTGGCGCCACCATAAGGTCTCCATTAGGAAAGACCCTCTCCAGCCACAAGCCAGAGGCCTAAGCTGGACTCTGGATGAATGCACAGAGCCTCCTTAGGGGCCAAGCCCAGGAGGCAGGGTGCCCAAGACAGTCCCAGGGCAAGACATTCCTTGGTGCCCAGGAACCCAAGACACTGAGAAATCTACAACATGCCATTCCTGAAAACAGGGTCTGTGAGCACTGCTGAGGGAACAGTCACAAAGAGGGACACAAGCCCATGGGGGCTGTGCCCTGTGACTCATGAAAGCCCTCCTGGACAAAGTCCCAGAGGCACTCCGAGGGGAAAGTCCTGCATCGGCACCCAGCTCAAGCACCTGATCCAACAGAAGTCATGCCTGTCCTCCCTCTTAGGAGCTCTGCCAAGACTGCAACTGACCAGGGCAGGGCTGGCCTGACCTACAGAAGACCAGAGATGGCCTTGGGGGCTGGCACCATCAGACAGCGGGGAGGCAGACACTGGCCACATGCCTCACTTCTGCAGAGGTGCTGGCCACCTGGGGGTCCCCTTGCTCAGCATGATCCAAGATGCAGGGTTCCGGCCACTGTGCATGTCTGTGTATGGTCAGAGCAAAAGATGGGAGCGGGCCTCACTGCAGGGGAGGGTGTGAGACTCACGATAGCTCAAAGGTGCCCACAGACAGCCTCAACATCTACAAAAGCCCCACGCTGCCCTGATGGCAGGTGTCTATGCAGTAAGCTGTACTGGGTTGACCAAAAAGTTCGTTCTGGTTTTTCCATAGTATCTTACAGAAAAACCTGAATGAGCTTTTGGGCCAACCCAATACCTCAACAGAGTTGATCAGACAGGAAAATGGCGTCACAGAGGCAACCCAGAGCCTGCGCCCTTCCATCCGAGCTCAGAGAGGGCCATGCACCTTCCTCCCAGCCGTGGCTCAGGTGGCCACCAGGAACTTTCCACAAATGTCCAGAAGAGATGTCCAAGGCCCGACCACAAGGCCACAACATTTGTGAAGAGTGAGCAACTTCACCCTCTTCTGGCCAGCAATGGGACACAACGGGTGAGCTGGGGAACGCCTGGCTCAGGAGTAAAGGTGGCATGGCACAATCAAGGCCAAACCACCTTCACATCAGTGCCGGTCAAACCCACCAGCCTAGCAGAAGGCGAGGTACCAGCTCTGAGGCTCTAGAAAGGATGGCTCTGTTGACTGTGACGTGGGCACAGGGACACACAGGTTTGTCAAAACCCATCTACAGTACATCTAAAGTGGTGCCTCAAGAAAGTTAATTTCAAGCAAAACAAAGCCAAAACATCACTTCCCTGAGAAGATGAAAACGTACCCAAGTGACCCTGCTGTACCCTAGGCTGACCAGCCACAAGGTCAGGTGCTGTCAGGAAAAAAGACTCCAGTGCCCAGCCCAGCTCACCCCTTACCGGCTCCGGCTCTGGCTGGGGCTCTTGGCCAGGCCTCGACTTCTTCGGCTTGGAGGGGCCTGCAGGGCTGGAGAAGGACTTTGGCAGTTTGGCTGAAGATGACATCAGAGGCCTGGCAGACCCGGAGGAGCCCCCCAGTCGCTGTCCCCCACCAGAGAAAGGAACAAAAGGGGCAGGTGGGGGCTCCTTCGAGATCTGCTTCGCCTGAGCATCTGCTGGTTTCGGGCCTAGGCCATCCACGCGGCTGGCACCCGGGCTCACTGCCTCATCCTTACGGCTCACATCGCCCTGGCTGAGCCCTGCCGAATTCAGTGGGAGCAGAGGGCTGCTGGCTGCCTGGTCAGCCGACATGGAGGGGGTCGGGCTTCCTGGGCTTTTGCTCCAGGAGGCCCCAGGCTCCTGTTTGCTGGCAGGGTCACATCGCTTCATGGAAAACCTGAGTGGAGAGGCCCAGAAAGCAAGTGAAACTCCACACGTGGAGCCCTGGGTCTCATGGTGCCGCCCCCTAGCCTCTGATGACTACCAAACTGAACCCAGTGCCCCAAAAGCACCCCACAGCCCTTCCCAACCCACCTCACCTCCCGGGGCAAGGAATGTGCATGGGGTCACCATGCCAACCCTGCCAAGGGCAGATCCCCCCACCTGACGCTGCACCCTAGGGTGCCCAGCCCCCAGGCTGTGGGCAGGAGAAGCCACCGGCAAGGGTCTGGGCATCCCCATGTTTCCTGATGCCTTTCCTGTGAGACCCCCGTTTTCTAAACCACACTCAAAAACACGCCCCACCTGATGATCGCACTGCCCCCAGTAAGGCCCAGCGACTGCAGCGTGGTGCTCTGCAAGGCGGCTCTGCCGGTCACCTGTGAGGGGGACAGGACATCCTGCTGACCCCGTGCTGATGCAGCTCCCCATCCGCTGAGCCCGCCACATGCTGCCTCCCCGAGCCTGGGCACTATGTCACAGCACTGTGGGGTCGCCCTGCCAGCCCCAGCACCCAGAAGGCCTGGGTCCAGCTTCTGCACCCCAATCTACACCTGAGCATTTGTCTGCTCATCCATGTCTGTCTCCCCAACCCCACCCCATCCGAGGTCTGGGTGGGCAGGGCTCAGGCCTGGGTTAGCCACATCTGGCCAGCTGATGAACCCCCTGAGGGCCGGGACTGACCACGATGGCCTCGATCTGGGCCCAGGTGCCCAAGGCCCAGTGGTCTCTCTCCTGCAGGAGAAGATGTCTCCCCTCAGGTCCCTCCCACTCATAGCCCTGGAACCCTCACCCTGCTGAGCCCTGGGTCAGGAACCTCAAGCTGGGAAAAATAGTTGGGTGTGGCCCATCCATACCAGGGGCCCCTCGGGGACAGTGGCCACCCTGGGCCAGGAAAGGGCACTTGGCCAGGATTGAAACAAAAAGCCCCTGTGAGCCAGGGCACTGAGCGCCAGGAGGGTCCCCCGTCACGGGCGGGCGGGGACAGGCAGGGCCTCGGTGCCAGGCCAAGCCTGCACCACGCCACACTCAGTTTTGAAAAAGATCAAAACATGGAGCAAAGCAAATATTTATTAAAATGAAACCACTTTTGTGACTCTTGGGCTTTGAGAGAAGCTGAGAAAACAAACAGGGCTCTGAGGGAGGTTTGGGAGCAGCCCGGGCGGCCCGCGGTTGGTTCCAGCGGAGCCGGCGTCCTGCCTTTTTTCCATGAAACACATCATGCTTTCAGGGCCCAAGTCTGCCCGTTGCTGCTTTGAAAGCAGGTCTGAGGGAGTGAATTTTCCAGATTGGAAAGTGGGGCTGGGCCTGTGTGGCAGCTAGGAGTGGGCAGCGGGGTGCAGGCCAGGTGGGCGGGTCCGCAGCTCACCTACCTCATCCCTCATGTACACGCAGACCGGGCTGGCCTCACACGGCCGCTCCAGACACTCCCTGTGAGGAGAGTGAAGAAAGCATCAAAGGCGGCCCCTGCCCAGGGACACTGCTGCCCTCAGGACGGCACCCTGGCCAGCGCCATGGGGACCCGCCCACCCTGGCCGCCCCACAGCTGGCCATCAGCCTGGCGGTCTCCCACCCACCCCTGGCCTCGGGGCTCAGAGCAAACAGAGGACACGGAACAGGGGCCAGGCAGCACCAGTCACCTCTCAGATGTGCCTCACGTCTCTGGCAACTGTCCCCACGGTCGGTGATGACAAGTCCTGGGGGACTGTGATCTGAGCTTTTATCTGAACCTGTCCCCTGAGCGGGTTGCTGCCACCAGAAACACCAGAATCACTTGGCACGGATCTATCACACGGACTCCAAGGAGACAGTAGAGCAACCCCGGGACTAACAGGGAGGCGGGCAACAGGCCCGGCCACCAATGCCCCTCCCCTGTAAAGCAGACCCCGAGATGGGAGGGGAGGGCCCTAGGGAAGCATAGCTGGGCATGCTGGAGGGTGGAGGGCATGTAGGTGCACAGTCGGGCACACACTCTCAGGAAAGTCCACACCACTTGCACCGGCCTGTACCTCGACGGCCATCGAGGTTTTAAGCACACAGTGGCCAAGCCCTGGCTTTGGATGGTTAAATTGCTGGTGGCAGGCCTGTGACAACCAACTCAAGTTCATTTCTTCATCTCTGCCTTTCCTAACACATAACCATAGAACCAGCCCCCAAATAAAGGCCCATCCCAGACCCCAGCAGTGCCCCAGGCCTGTCCCTCTCCTCCAGGAAGGGTGATGTGCAGCAGGCAGGAGACCTGAAGCCCCCTTAGGCCATGCAGCTCAGCCCCAGCCGGGCCCCAGGGCTCAAACACAGAAGTGGCTGGGACGGGATTACACAGGTGCTGAGCTGGTAAACGTATGGACACTGGAACACTGCCTGGGCCACCCCAGACCCGGGACAGAGGACCCATGTCCTCTGGGCGGCTTCAGCATGCTTTCTCCCATCTCTCTTGTCTGCTTTCGTGTTTTACAGGGCCAGGCCTCAAGAAAACACAAGACCCCAAAGTGCCAGAGAGTCAGCCCTTGCCAGGCCCACAAGCTTTTCATCCAGATGCCAAAACAGAGGAGCGAGGGAAGATACTCCAGCAAACAAGATCCCAGGCCCAGAAAGGAAGAAGGAGGGGGAGACACGGGGGTCCTGCTCCTTTCAACGGCAACAGAGACGCCAGCTGCCTGGGCTCAGAAAGCTGGCTGACTGCCCATCGCAAGACAGCGGAGCCCGCTCTGCTCCTGGGGGCTCCGGCCACACGTCCTCCCTCCAAAATCCTCGCCCGCGGCACCTGAGGGCAGCCCAGGAACCGCAAATCACAGACAGGGACAAGAGCACGCAGCACCCAGGAAGGCCGGCCGGCCGGCCTGCCTGCTGTCCTCAGAGGCCTCTGGACATCAAACAGCAGCCCGGCTTTGATGTCGGCTCCTCCAGAGGGATCAGGTTCCCGCATGTGGGATCGGAGAGGAGGCCCCAAAACACGCTGAGGGGAGTGGCAGCTGCAATCGCTTCCAGACTCTCCTGGCCAATTAGCAGACTTCTCGTGTCCAGCCGAGGACAGCAGACCAGGAGGTTCCAGTTCATTGGCGAGCCGAAACCGGCACTCCCTGCCACAGGCCTCGCTGAAGATCCTCATTCTCAGAGGGAACTTGGCAGGGCCCTCCCAGGGACCCGTGCCCCTGGAACTGCCCTCAGCTCCCCCAGCCCAGGCAGGGCCACTGGCCCAATGGGGGGTGCTGGGGAGGATCTTGCTTCACTAAGGCCAGCACACCTGCTCCTGGGGCTGGGCCAGGGGGTCGGCCAAGGCCCTGCTGTCCTTCACCCACCACAGAGAGTGCCACCCTACAGACGTGGGCTCCCGGCAGGGCTCCCAGGGAAGTGATGCTGTGAACGGGGGGCAAGGCAGTTTATCTGGAGCCCCTTCTGTTTTTGTCACCTGTTTGGGCCTGACCAAGCGGGGCTGGTACAAACTCAGGTGCCTCTGACACAAGCCTGGCACCACAACACTCCTGGACAAGAAGAACCAAAACTGACAGAAATCAACCCAAACTAACAGAGCCATGCCTGCAGGCTCAGAGGGGCCCCTGAGGCCACCAGAAGGCCCAAGGGTGGGCGAGGCTATGTCCTGAGGGGCCAGGTGACTCACACCCACCACACTCAGCAACCCAGCCCATAAAGAGATGAGGTTAGCGCCAGATGGAGCAAGAAGGACGAGGACTGGCCAAATCACAGGGATTCCTCCCCCTGAGAAGACAGAACGGGAAGTTTCGAGAGCAAAGTGGCCTCTGGCCCTTCCAAACAAGGCTGGGGGCGGGGAGGGAGGCCCGCCTGAGACCACGGAATGAAGAGTCCAGCATCTATGCCTTGTGTTAACTGCCCACAAGGCCCTGGGTCTGGGCTCTGCGTGACCACGGCTGGTCCCTAACCTCACAGGCAGCGCTTCTCTGCAGCCCGCAGTGCTTTGGGGACCATACAACCCCAAGAGAACAGGCAGACGGCCTGTCTTTCCCAAGGACCCCTAAATCCCTGCTCTTACTATCCACAGGGTGAACATGGCTGAGATGGACCAGCAGGCTCAGCCATGAAATCAGGCCAGGTGCCCAGGGGCAACGGCTTCAGGGGAGAATCGAGCCTCCATGGCATGCCTGGAGCCTCCCTGCAACAGACGCATGGGAAGTAGAGAGGGGGATGGGCCAGCCCACATGGAGCCAGTGCCGTCCGTAAGAGCTACCAGTCCACACGGGTGCTGAGCACACACAGGGCAGCCGGCCCAGAGGGAGGCCAGCTCCAAGTGTGAGACACGCCGAATTTCAAAGACCTCCTACCAACAAAGAATGTAAAATATCTCCTTTTTCCTGTTGATTACATGTTCAGAGGATAATATTTTGGATATACTGAGTCAAGTTAATTATATTCCTAAAATTAATTGCCCCTGTTTTTACTTTTCTTTGATGTGGCTACCAGAAAATTCTGAATTACCTCCTTGTCCCGCACGTGTGGCCCACATGGCACATCCAGTGGACAGTCTGTCGCTCCAGATGCTGGCATCAGGGCCGGGCCACTGTCCACCGTGATCCCCAAGCAGAGGACCCATCGCCCGACCCACAGTGGACCCGGGATGCCGAGCTCACACCCGCAGCTCCCGGCCATGCACGGCGCCAGTCGCTCAGGGACGCTTACCACTTCCCAAAAGCATCAAGTGAGAAAAACTAACTTCCTGCTTGTCCCACTCTTGGGCACATGGAGACTTGGAATTCCCAGAGCCTCCCACCCACCCAGCCAGTCCCACCCACCCAGCCAGTGAGGGAGCTGCTATGAGCCAGCTGGAGCTCCCTCACCACATTGGACCTGTCAGGCGGCCGCCCCCTACTCCGGCAGCAGGGCCCTCTTGTGGCCCCAGCCTGACTGCACCAGTTCACTGGGCATCTGGCCATGGTTTTGGCGCCAAAGCCGCCACCCACCCTCCCACATCTGAACCCTGCTTCACAGTTAGCTAATGCCAGCTTCCAAGCAAAGGCCCAGATCTGCGCTTCTGGAGACAAAGCCTCGGCAAGTGCCATCTACAGGTCCAGCAATTCTGCCTCCAGAGCAGATCTCAGGGCGGAGCAGTCGGCAGCTTGCTCAGAGAGTGCATGTGGTGCGTGTGTGACCTTGTGTGTCTAAAAATGGCTGTTTCATCCTCATCCCCAGAACTATCTAGCAAAACAGAATTCTAGAACAAATGCATTTCCTACAGTGTTCTGAAGGCACTGCGCGGCCACCATCCTGGTACTACCACGGAGAGCCCAAGCTCGAGCCCGCCACCCCAAGGGTGCGGAACCATCCCTGTATCCCCAGCTCCTGACGAGTCACAGTGATGCCACCAGATGGGGCCCCACGGCCAGGCACAGCCAGCCTGTCACTCGGAAACGCATACCCTTTGGTTCTAGGACCGCTTCCCACCAGCTTCCTCCTGTGCTCTGTTTTCTTTCTAGAGTTGAGGCAGCGGGAGCTGGCAGACTGGCCTGTCCAGACTCCCCATCCTCTGGCCTCGTGCTCGTGTCTGGCCGCTGGCTCTCTGGCTCCTCCAAGGAGGAGGCAGGGCAGCGATTCTGCACCCCAGGTCCAAGGTCTGCTCCCACGCCTCTGTGGCCCCACGTGCCCTCAGGCATCTGCTACCACGGGAAGAATGCGCTCGGGCAGGCCACAGATCAGCCAGACCAGCTAACCCTCAGGTGCCTCAGCAGAATGCAGACCCCTAGTCCAGCAGCACTCCCAGACATGCAGCACACTGGCATGTGTGTCTGGGATCTTGCCATCTGATCCACAGCTATGGCTGACCCCAGCACCTTGTACTGCAGCTTCCTGATCTGCTTCTGAGAGTTCTTGTTTCTGAACCCTCCTTTTTAATGGCATCCAGCTCCCCAGTTCCAACAGCCTCTCCATCCTCCAAGAAAAGGAACAAATGCTCTTGCCTGTCCTGACAGCTGCTGTCCCTTCCTGTTTACACTGGACTGTCATGTCAGGCTCACTCAAACATCTGGGCACCTTGGCTTTGAGCTCCCAATTACACTGGGGCTCTGGCCACAGTACAGCTGGCTATCAGTAACCAGGTGGTGATCTGAGGAGCCACCCGTGCCCCCTAGGACCTCCAGAATTCTCACGCTCATCTATCCCCATTCTCGGGACAGTGCGGGCGGAGCCCCACCCTACCCAGGGAACCACCTTCCACATCAGCAGTGTGGAGTCTGCAGGGATCTAGGACCTCATCTCCTTCAGTGCCTGAAGTGGCCCCCCCGCCACCTCCCCTTTTCACCCTCCCCAACCTGTCACCGTGAGGACCCCATCCAGAGTCCCCTCTTCCACAGAGACAAACCTAGTTCTCGGCACTTGAGAAACATCAACTCATAACATCATATCACCCTTGGGAGGCCCAGAGAGGGCAAACAACTTGCCCAAGGCCACACAGCAACCACTATATCCTTCCATGGTCCCTTCCATTCTGTAGCTGGAGACCTTTAAAAGCGGACAGAGACTTCCATCCCACAAAGAAAAATCAGAACTTAAAAGACTACCATTTTGACACTTTCAGAAACAAAGTTTAAACCATTAATCACCAGATAGAAACTGACCCATGGCAACTGTCATTACAGTATTTTCTCTGAATACAACCCATTCTCATGACAAGGGAGTTTTATAGCTGCAGCATTTGTCAGCACCCTACTTCTCTATTCAATGTTCACCAGACTGGAGGGGGTCTCTTGGGTCCCCCACAAGCTCTTCCAGGAGGGCGAGGCCCAGCCATCACACCAGGACACCCAGTAAAGACAGATGAGCTACTGGTGTAGCCCGAAGGCGGCACCAGCAGCGGCTGGTGGAGGCCGAAGCACAGCTCCAGCTTGCGGCTCCAGATCAACCCCAGTGACCACGGCAACATCCCCATGGCGGAGAAAGGCCTGGCCCAGAACCTGCTCATCAGCACTTACCTGATCTGGGCAAAGTGGCAGAGAAGCTCCCAGAGCGACTGGCCTGAGCAGAAAGTGTCTTGCAACCTAGAGCCATCGTCTAACTGCAGAGCAATGCGCACCTGAGGGTGAGACGTCGGAGCCAGGTCAGGAAGAGGAGCGCTGTCCTGGCTGCACCCCGCCCAGGTCTGGTCCTCAGGGTACAGGCGGAGGGTACTGTGTTTGCTGAATTTTTTTTAAATAAGTGAGCACACTGTTTTATGAGATGCTTTTAACAATTATCTCCCAAAACAGAGACACAAGTCTACTATAACCCACAAGGGGGATAAATACTCTGGTCCCTCAGTCAAGTGACAGACACACTAAAGCTCAACGTCCCCAGGTGAGGGACCTTGCTCCGCCCATTGTCACCGGGCAGTGACTCTCTAGGTCCGGCTACTCCTGCCCTTCTGGCCAAGGGGCTTCTCCAGGGCACGCTTATTTACATTGTGTGTGTCAGTCGCTCAGTCAGGTCCGATCTGCGACCCCATGGACTGTAACCCACCAGGCTCCTCTTCCAAGGGACTCTCCAAGCGAAAGTACTGGAGTGGGTTGCCATTATTTACATTAAATCCCAATAAAAGACAAAAGAGAAACCCGTCTGTGGGAAAGCCTGAGGGGGTCTCCAGCCATGCCCAAGGAATCCCCTAGGGAAGTCAGTGTTCCTTCCACATCAAAGGCTGAGAACCACAACTGTAATGGAAAAAGAGATCTATCAGGCTCAGCCCCAGGCGCCTGACTCCCGGTGGGCTCTAGACTGAGAACTCACACCGCTGAGGCCCTAGCCTTGTCTTTCACCCGGGATGAAAACTGCTTCCCTGCAGTGTTGGGAGGATTTGTACTTTCGTTCTTAAAGGACCTGCCTGAGCGCAAGAGGGTAGCTATCATCATGATTCTCGTCTGTCCGTAGTAATCCACTACCATTTGCTAAATCCCTAGGAAGCAAAAGCTGCGGATTTGGTAGAAAGCAGTGAGCTGCGGTCGGAAGACTCGGGCTGTGCTCTCGCTGCGCCCAGTCAGAGGAAGCCTGCGCCTCACCCTGTCCTCATCCCAGAGCTGAGGCTGCACTGGATGCCACACAGAGAGTCCTGCCGGCTCTAAGATTCTTGGCGACATTCTATGGTGAATGCTGCCAGCATGCCGACATGGACACAGCACAAGTAACCGCCCCCACCCCAAAACACTTCAGCACAAATAATGAAAAGTCTAATTTTCAATCATCAGTTTGGGGAATAGAAAAGTGGCTGTCACCTGACTGAGGATGGGACGAGTGCCTCGCGTGCACAGCCCCACAGCCCACCCATCTGCTCATTCCCAGCGGTCTGAAAGGAAGAGCTGGGAGGTGCGGCCGCCGAGAGCTACCTACCATGTTCTCGGGCCCCTCGCGGCTCCGGGAGATGGGCACCATCTCCAACTTGGCGTTATTGGGCAGGTTGGCGAATCGCCACTGGACAGAGAGGTCAAGCACATTCCTCTGAAACCTGCAAAACAGATCAAAGCCTCAGGCTGCCCCCTGACCTGAACACAGCCCAGCACTGCCTAGAGCAGGGTACGAGCAGACGCCCATGTCTGGCCAGCACTTCCACAGTCCCGGGCAGCAAAGCTGCAAGAACTGAGGGATGGCCTGAGAGCCTGCAAAGACAGGGTGGGTCCCTGACTCCAGTAGCGGGTCTTCTGAAGGAAAGAGACTGAGCACTGATACAGTTCGAGCAAGAACAGTGAGAACACAGACAGGTCACCCCTGGGGCAAAGCAAGCGCCTGCTCCCTCAGACCATGGAGCAGCGATCAGTCCAACTACAAACTCAGAAGATGAAAGCACACGTGGGCACGACTGAAGGGCATGCACCTTGCTCTGCACAGAAAAGTTCTAATGGAACAAAGCCCTGTTGCTACTGCCCGGAGCTGCAGCACTCCAGCCACTGCGGCCACTCGCCTGTACTGCAGGCCACCGGCCAAAATGACCTGCTCCCGTCTCCCCTGCTTCCTGCTATCCTTGGAAGCAGGGCCACAACCCCAAAGACCAGTGACAGAGGCAAAGGTTTTAGAGAATCACAAATGGAATGACCTGACCTAAAATCCCCATGGAGAGCTAGGCCCTCACAGTGGCTGGAATATGGCGATAAAGGGCTGAGACCACCATTCCTGGCTCACAAAGCCAGGTCTTCCAACCCTGGAGCGGCACTGTCTCTCTGTCCACGTCCTGCATGTCTTAGAGCTGGGGACCTGGCAACTTAGAGCTTCCAACAGATGAGGAAGAGGCCCGCGTGGGCCCACAGCCTCCTCTGACCCTCATGTACAGAGCTCCTGGATCCAAAGACGGATGGTTCCTGGATGGAACTGGTGGGAGCAAAGTGAACTGGTGAGTCAGGAGGGAAATACCCACGGCCAAGAGGACAGGTAGAGAATCCAGCGACCTCCGAGACACCTGCTGGTCTCCACTGGCAGCCAGCTCTCCTGGGAAGCATGGCCAGGGTTGTGATCAGCCTGCTTCACAAACAGGAAACCCAGATGTAAAGTACTTACAGGGAGCCCAGGCCACCCAAAGGCAGTGCTAGGACCACACTGTATACAGCTCCTGATATCCAGCTCAGATCACATCTCGTTTGTGGACTGAAAGAGAGTCAGATACCCACACCTGACAAGAGGAGGGACAGAAAGGGGCTTGGGACTTGGAGGCCTTGACACTGTCTCACCTGGGTGAGGGCCGGGAAGGTGTTAGCCAGGTGGCCGTGGAGCCTGCCTGACCCTGGGCCCACTCCTCCTGACCCTCTCTGCTCCCACAAATGCTATGGAAAGGAGAACCACCACTGTTAACCCTACAGATCACTTGGGAGTGAGGAAAGCTCTTGCCCGTAACAGAAAACAGTACTGCCGTGTGGCCGTGATTTTATGACACAGACAGGGGCCAGAATGATTCACCAGAAGAGTGAATAAGAGAACTTATTTATGCCTCTCAGAAGTCAGACCGTGAGCTCCATTTTTAATGACAGTTTAGGAGGAGAGGGGGAACTACAGCACTGGCAAGAGAACATGAGATTTGAATACACAAGAAGTGGTCACCCAGCAGTATGACTACCAAGATGCCTTTGGAAACAACGGTTTTCTGAACATGCAAAGGGCGTCTGGAACACCTAGGAAAGAAGAACTTTGATACCCATCTTCAACACTTTAGAAATTGCCACACAACAACTTCAACGTTAAGTGCAAGATAGGACAGCAGAGCTATGGAAAACTCGAGAAGGGAGGCGCTCGGAGCCCTAGAGATGAGGGGAAGGGGCCTCATGAAGTACACACACGCACGTGGGCAAGAAGCTCCTTTCCTTGGCAGGAGCAGCAGTTTTTAAACAAATTACACAGCCAGTGGATACAAAGAAGACAAGAGAAAAATCAATACATGTTGTAAGAGTCCAACCAGGCACCACATGGAAATCTCAGGCAGGTTCAGGGAGAGCAAAGAAAGAGTACATATCTCTGTGACAGGATGCCAGGGGAAGGCCCAGTACAGGCCCTGGGATTCTCCGTGGCTGGGCAGGAGGCAGGGATCTGGGATGACACGGAGGCATGCCTGCTCAGACCTCTTCTATAGAGCCCCACGTGAGAGGCAGCGCGAGCCAGGTCTAGCAGAGCAGTCTCCCACACCTCGGGCTCCTGTCTACCCCTGATGTGAGGACAGCCATACTGCGAAGAATATGCTGCTAAGGTAGGAAGCTCC
The DNA here is from genome assembly GCF_032452875.1 of Bos javanicus. NCBI lineage: Eukaryota > Metazoa > Chordata > Mammalia > Artiodactyla > Bovidae > Bos > Bos javanicus. Next base: position 52,414,552 of record NC_083886.1, read on the forward strand.
CCATATGCGACAGAAACCCACACCCACTCGTGTGGGGTTTTGACTCTTTCACTGCCCTAGATTCCAGAATCTGGTGAAACCCCTCTCTTTGGAAAAATGCCTGCACACAAAGACTGGTGCACACAGCTCCAGGGCCTGAGGCCACCAGAAGCTACTTGCAGTTTACAGGTTTCTTCCCATTTCTCCATGATCACCTCTTCTTGCCCTCAGAGCCCCACCAGGAATTTACACAACCAAAGGCCCAGAGCTCTCTGCTGTGGTTGGAATGATGGCCCCTAAAAAGATATATCCATAGCCAAACCCCCAGAACTCATGAACGTAAACTTATTTGGAGACAGGGCCTTTGCAGATGAAATTAAGAATCTCGAGATGAGGTCATCCTGGGTTATCTGCTAGGCCCTAAATTCAGAGACAAGTGCCCTGATAAGAGACAGAAGAGGAGAGACACAAACACACAAGGATCAGGGAGGCAGAGACAAGAGGGAAGCAACCACAAGCCCAGGAACACCTGGAGTCCCCCAAAGCTGAAAGAGGTAAGACAGGGTACTCGCCCAGATCTCTGGAGGGGATGCAGCCCCACCAACCCCATCATCAGAGGCTTCTGGTCTCCAGGGAGTGAGAGAATAAACCCACGTGGGCTGAAGCCACAGCAGGGCCCTGGGTGAAAGGTGGATTATGGATTTGGAGCCGGTGGCCTGGCCAGAGCAAACTCACTTCAGGTCGTACTCGTTGGGGTTGAAGTCCTGCCGACGGCACGTGTCCTCCAGGACCTAAGGGTGAGATGAGGGTGTGAGCCACTGTGTCAGGCCTGGTCGCCCCAGGCGGGGGCAGGCAAGTGCCACTGAGGCAGCTGAGGGCACAGAGTCCACCTCTTGCAGAGCCCGCTGGCTCCGAAGGACAAAGCCTGTAATACAAGTCGTGGACCACCCATTCAGCACCTCCACACACCTCACGTGCAAATCCTGCTTACTCTCTCCTCACTGGGCCTGCTGTGTCAACTCAGTTCTGCGGGACCTTCCACATCAGGCCCTCAACAACTGGCCACCACAGGTATCTTCCTACACACTCAGGGACGCCCCTCCACCCCTAGACAATAATGTTCAAACTCCAAAGAGAGCCAGCTCAAGGAGGTCCTGGGTTCCCCACTCGAAGGAAGCCCCTCTTTCATCACGCTCTGCACACTGAGTTGCCATTCATCGGCTCAGCCCCCTTTCCCACCGTGTCTTCGCGCCGGCCCTTACATAACAGGGCCCAACAAGCATTTCCAACATAACAGGTTCGACATGGGCCAGCTACCGGGTTAAGGGCAGTAAATGACTCAGCACACGCCGCCACAGAGCACCGAGCCGGAGGGTGACCCTAGAGTGAAGACATGGGGCCGGGACCCTCGGTGTTGGGCTCGGAGCGCCGCGGGCTCGGATGGGGGTAGCGGGGGCCGCGACCCCAGGCATCCCCTCAAGGAGGCTAGCCAGCCCCCATCCCCAAGCACCAGAGCCCGACGCGGAAGAGGGCGGGCCCGCCGCGCCATAGGGCTGTTCATTGGCCGCAGCAGGCCCCGCCCCAAGGTTCCCTCCCGGCCCCGCCCCCGCAGCCCTCGGAGCAACCGCAGGAGCGGCGGCGCCACGTCCCAGCCGCCGCGTTTCCGCCTTCCGCTCGCCCGCCGCCCGCCCGCGGCCGCACCTGCAGCAGCACAGTGCTCGGCGTCACCTTCACCGTGTGGCGCCGCCCGTTCGGGGCCAGCACCGACACCGCGGAGCCCCCGCCGCCTGCCGGGGCCGCCATCTTCCGCTCACGTGACCCGCCGCCCGCCCGCCTGGCGTCAAACAACTTTATCCGCAACAGCCGGACGCACCGCCTCGCGGCCTCGGGGGCGGGGCCTGGGATGGGGCGGGGCCAGCGCGCCTCTGGGTCCGCCCCTGCGTGGCCACGCCCCCGACGCTTTTGGTGGCCCACCCCACCCCCACCCCTGAGCGCGCGCCCGACACCTGACCACGGTCACACCAGCCGGGCCACGTGGCCCTGGGTCCGGGCTTGGGGTGCCCTGGGCTCCCTATCCCCTCCGGCCCGTCTTGGGTCCCACTGCCCCCTTTCCTGTCCCCTATGGTCCCTAGGGGTGAAGCCAGGCTCCCGCACCTCTGTGGAGTGAATGCCTGCCGGCCGAGGGGTGGTGTGAAAGTCTGGGAGCAGCTTTGGGGAAGAGCCCGCCAGAAACTCCAAATCAGAGAGCAGATTCGGTGAAAGTCTGCGACGAGCATTCTGACTCTCCGTGCTCTCACTCTGTCCTGTGACAGAATTTGTCCTCTGATTCCAGCTGCCCAAGTCAGTGGAAGGTACGGGGAGGAGGGGCATGTGGATCCTGCCACCTCTCAGGAGTGGGTGCTGCAACGCGCCTTCGTGTAGCTGACACATCCATCTCACCAGCAGCCTCATACTGACAGCATGTGTATGCGAGAAAACGGGAAAGCTTCAGGGTAGCCACAGCTCCAGGGCCACCCTTCCCTGTTTGCCTTACAGTCCTATTGGACTGACTGTGCAACCTCAGTGCCTCACCCAGCCCACACATTGGTCACTATCAGCCAGTCCCCTCTGGGGAGAGGAGCCGCACAGGATACAGGGCAGAGAAGTTTTCTGGCTCAGAGTCAGCTTCAGTTGACCTGACCCTCCCCTTCCCACCTGCTCGCATGGGTCACACCATCCATGTGTAGCTGAGTACACAAGACCTTGGAGCAGACTCCTGGGGGGGCACTTCTGATCACTGCCTGCAAGCTCTCTAACCCACCCTTCAGCCCGCCAAGGCCCCACATGCAGTTCTGTGGCAGCTGGGTTCCTGGTTGCCCCCAACCTGGCCTCTTCAGTACTGCCTGGTTTCCTCAGAGCCCCATCTGCTGGGACAGGCCTTTCGTGCTTGCTCACTTGTTTACTGGCTGTCTCCACGCAGGGCAGCCCTGTCTGCCTGGCTATCCACTGGCAGGCACGCAGACCAGAGTCTCACATGGGGCGGGAATTCTGCAAACATCTGTGAGAGGAATGAGTATTGAGGAGACAAACGTATGTGCAGTCCCCCAACATGTGCTTTCTCCGGTTGCTGCTGCCCGCCAGGCAGATCAGGGTGCCCCATGCTCCATGGGGTCTGTGTGTCCTGGTGCTGGCATTAGGAGATGGGAGAGACAGAGCCGACCTGCTTCCCTTAGTTGCCTGGCTGGGTGTGACCTTTTGAAGACCAAGCATGACCTAACAGAGTCTGTGAGGCATCCATGAAGCAAGCCCTGGAGCCGACCTCTTGATGCTGGAACAGCTTGAGAAGCCTCCAGAGGCTGGAAACGCCCAGCAGAGGCTCCCCTGGGACAAGGGATAATTTCAGGCCAGGGGCAAAAATTCAGGCTTGACATACCAGCTCCTCACCACAGCAGGAAGGACCCTCACCTGTTTCGAGGCAAGTTTGCCACGGATTAGAACTCACAAGCCTGAGTCAGAACTCCTCCATTAGAACTCTTCCATTTGCTTCATGAGGAGGCTGCCTCCTTGGGCTTGCCTTCTGAGCTCCTCACTGCAACTTGGCACCTTCCCTCATGGCCTCAAGGCCTCCTACAGGGGTTCTGGTTACAGCCTTGAGAGTGTGATCACAACAGAGGTCACAGAGATGACTGTGGGGTCAAAGATTATCTTTGGGAAGCATGCAAGGTCCTAAAGGGGAGTCCTTTCTTGGTGCTCATAGTTCAGCTTCTTTTTGCAGCTCTTATTTTTTCTTCCCAAATTTGCCATTAAAAAAAATGACATATCTGTACATTAACATTCATAGCAGCTTTATCTAATAGTCAAAAGCTGGAATGCAGTTAAATGTCCTTCAACAATGCGGCACATCCACACACGGAGTACTGCTCAGAAATCAAGGGAATGAATACTGACTGCAACCTGGGTGAGTCACGCTGAGTGAAAAGAGCTGGTCCTGGAATTTCTTGGTGGTCCAGTGATTGAGACTCCATACTTCCACTGCAGAGGGTGCGGATTCTATCCCTGGTTGGGGAATTCTGCATGCTGCATCATGTGGCGAAAAAAAATAAAAAGCTGGTCCCCAAAGGCTGCATGTTGTATGATACCATTATGGAAATGACAGTGTTTGGCTTTTTCTCTGTGTGTTAATATGTGCATACGTATTTATATTTTAAAGTAAGTTGATGAGGGACTTCTCTGGTGGGCCAGTGGTTGAAGAATCCACCTTGAAATGCAAGGGACGCAGGTTCACTCCCTCGTCAGCAAACTAAGATCCCACATGCTACTGAGCACTGCAGTCACTGAGCCTACATGCTCTGGAGCCCATGTGCCACAACAAAAGATCCCAAATGACGCAATTAAGACCCAACACAGCCAAATAAATGAGTATTGTTAAAAAAGAAAGTAAGTTGATGCTATCTAGGCCCTTTCTCCCCAAATACTGCAGCAGCTCCTCCTAAGAACTAGGACCTTCTCCTGTTTAATCATAACCTGTCACCACATGCAACAAACATGGATATAATGGTATTATCTGATGATATATCTACACAGTCCACGTTAGAATTTCCCTTGTCCCAAAATTGTCCTTTATAGCTGGTTGTCACATTGCATTTGGTTGTTGGGCCTGTTTACACTCCTTTAATCTACCACAGTCCTGGGAATTCCCTGGTGGTCCAGTGGTTAGGACTCTGCACTTTCACTGCTGAGGGCATGGGTTTGATCCCTGGTTAGGGAATTAAGATCCCACAAGCTGTGTGGCACAGCCAAAAATAATAATAACCACAGTGCCTCTGTTTTTCGTTTTGTTTCTATTTTTCATGACATTCACATATTTTAGAGCCCACAGGCTGGATCTGCATGATCTTTTCCTGGAGTTAAACATTCAGGGCAGTGAGGCAGTATAGATGACAGCCTCTCAGGAGCTCCAGGATTTCAGTTTGTCCCATTAGTAAGGATGCAAAGATTGAACCTTCCCATTCCAGGTCCCTTGTAAACTGAATAAGCTGTGTGTGGAGGTAATTCTTTGAGAGCGCAAATATGATGTTTTTCTAAGAACCACTGACCCAGTGGTTTTAGCACCAATTGATACTCCTTGCCTGAATCCATCATTACATTTATGGTGCAAAATCACAGTCTTCCAACCTTATCATTCTCTCTATATTTAACAGGCATTTTCTGATTAAGAATTTTTTTAAATTCCTAAATGTTAATATGAACACATAGATTCTTTTCCTTCATTCAGTTATTCTTTTGATGCTAAAATTTGATCCACATTTGACCAGTTAGACCCTCCGTTCAAGCTGGCTCCTGTGCTTGTTTGGGGAGGGGAGGACAGTTACTTTTTATTTTCATATTATTTCAAACTTAGAAGTTGCAAGAACAGTACAGAAACTAACTCCTGCATGCATGCCTCCTAGACACACCGCTTGTTTACATGCTGCCCATTTGCTTCATCATTATCATTTCTCTCTATGTATATTTTTTCTCTGTCACTATGTGTATATATATCTTTTTTTTTCTGAAACCATCTGAGAGTAAGTGGGGACATTGTACACCTTTGCCACTAAATACCTCAGTATGTATTTCTGAAGAAGGGCCACTCTTATTTCACCACCAAACTATGATACAACATTGGGAGATCTGTAATTGATACAACAATCCGAGCTACTCTGCAGTCACCTATAACACTCACACCTTTCCTGCATCTTTTTGATGTTTCTGTTGTTCTCTGAGCACTTCCTCACTTCAGCCGCAAGAAGGTGTCTTAAGCTCACCCAGGATGTCCCTGCCCCAGCCCTGAATGCCATTTCCCAAGGAAGCCCTAATCCCTGTTAGAGGGGAGTGGGATTTAGCAACCAAGGTCTGGAGTTGAGCATGTTCATTGCTACTGGGATGCCTCTGCTTTGTAGGCCCCCTAGGAGACAGAGCAGGCATCCTGAATTCACCACCCTTTAGTCTTCCTCTTCTTTCCTCCTTTCATATTTATACTTGGCTGAATTGTATGACAGACTGGTTCCAAATAGGAAAAGGAGTACGTCAAGGCTGTATATTGTCACCCTGCTGATTTCACTTATATGCAGAGTACATACATCATGAGAAATGCTGGGCTGGATGAAGCACAATTTGGAATCAAGGTTGCCGGGAGAAATATCAATAACCTCAGATATGCAGATGACACCACCCTAATGGCAGAAAGTGAAGAAGAACTAAAGAGCCTCTTGATGAAAGTGAAAGAGGAGAGTGAAAAAGTTGGCTTAAAGCTCAACATTCAGAAAACTTAAGATCATGGCATCTGGTCCCATCACCTCATGGCAGATAGATGGGAAACAATGGAAACAGTGGCTGATTTTATTTTGGGGGGCTCCAAAATCACTGCAGATGGTGACTGCAGCCATGAAATTAAAAGACGCTTACTCCTTGGAAGGAAAGTTATGACCAACCTAGACAGCATATTAGAAAGCAGAGACATTACTTTACCAACAAAGGTCCATCTAGTCATGTATGGATGTGAGAGTTGGACTATAAAAAACGCTGAGCACAGAAGAATTGATGCTTTTGAACTGTGGTGTTGGAGAAGACTCTTGAGAGTCCCCTGGACTGCAAGGGGATCCAACCAGTCCATCCTAAAGGAGATCAGTTCTGAGTGTTCTTTGGAAGGACTGATGTTGAAGCTGAAACTCCAATACTTTGGCCACCTGATGCAAAGAGCTGACTCATTTGAAAAGACCCTGATGCAGGAGGAGAAGGGGATGACAGAGGATGAGATGGCTGGATGGTATCACGGACTCAATGGACATGGGTTTGGGTGGACTCCAGGAGTTGGTGATGGACAGGGAGGTCTGGCGTGCTGCAGTCCATGGGGTCGCAAAGAGACGGACATGACTGAGCTACTGAACTGAACTGTATGAATTTGTCAATATTCAACCATTTTCAATCTCAAAAAAAAAAGGCACAACCAAATAAACCCTTATCCACAGTAAGAACCCTTTTTCAGCAGCATCAACATATTTATTAATTTACTCTGTTCCAAAATGCCCTCCAAATAGCTTTGAAATTACTATAACAATCCTGCTACTAACCAAACCTACTAAGGAAATCTCAAGATCTCTTTGTAATTATTTTTGTCCTCAGAATATATCACACTGAAATTCAGAATATGGTGTTCAAAGCTATTTGAATTCTCTTTTTTCTGTGTGGTTATGTTGATTTGATATACAATAAATGAGTCAAAAAATAATTTATTACTGAATTTTAGGGTCTTTTTCATTCTTTTTCTATTTAATATTATATTTTGATTATGGAAAATATTCATTTATTTGAGTTAAATATTATTTTATTCAAAAGTTATAAATATAAAATGACACATAGCCAGAAAAGGGTCACTCCCTCTTCATCACTCCGTCACTCACATAGGAAGTAATCTTCCAGTTCTGCGGTAGCCCTCCTGTTTTTCTGCAAAGATGAGCGTATGCATGTATCAGAAGCTAAGTGGACACAGATGCAGATTCTCTCCTTCCTTCTTACACAGCAGGTAACACAGAACATACCTTCATTTGTTGTCTTCTCTGCAGCCTGTATGACTCACTCTGGAACCTCGTCTAACTCTGCTCCACTCCACCGTATGGTACATCCAGAGCACAAAGTCCTGGATGTTATATAGGTTAGACAGTGGTCAGGGCTTGGGGTCCAGGCTCCCCTACCTGCACCAAGCAGAGCTTTGACATCTCCTGGCTGCCCGGGCCTCTATTCTTCATCTGTAAAGCTAGGCCCAGGGAGGTGGAGGCTCAGTGCAGGTGAGCCAGACAAACATCACAGGCAGCGATTCTACTCAGTGTCTGTGGGAAATCTTGAGCCAGGTCAGAAGGTGAGGCCAGAGTCCTTACCCCAAGCTGCCCAGACTCCCTTCAACATTGGCCCAGGACCCACCTGAATGCTGGGGTGAGGGGGCAGTAATAGGGGTTATTTTCCCCAGTGCCCCTGATGGGACCAAGGCTGTATTTTCCAAAGAAACAATGTCCCAAACTAGTTCTCTTAGAACTTCAGGTTGTAGGTTAAGGTTTAAAAGCCCCTGGCTGGGCTGACCTGGGGACTGAAGCTCCTTCCACCTGTCTCTTTGGGAAAGTTGTGGCTCATTCTCAGAGCAAGTGGCTTCTGAGGCTCCTCTGAGCTGGACCTGGGGAGGCTCAGCCCTGCCTCACGCTGTGTTTACACTCCAGCTGAATGCATTTAAAATATATATAAAGATATATATAGACAGGTATAATTGTAGTAAAATTACAATTTAAATTTAGTAAGTTTAAAATCCACCTTCCAACATAGATTCTCTGGGTGATTATCTGTATTATCATTAAGGCTTTCCACTGCCAAAGGAAAAAAAAAATGTGAGTTCCTGATGGTGGCCTGCTGTCCACCCTCAGCACTCTCCACCTCATGGCCACCCGCTCAGCCCATTCTCCAGGCCTTTCCTCAGCTCCCTCCCATCAGAAAGGTGATGCCCACAGGTCACCTGCTGGGGGGCTTCCCTGACAGTTTCCCACCTGCTGCCCTCTGCCTGGTTTTCTCGTTTTCTGTCCACTCGTGACCTCACATTGTGGAGTCCCTTGAGCAGCTGTTTCCATCATCTGCCCCGTTACCCCCAGCAGACAAGCCTGGGACAGGGCTCCGGTGAGTGCATGTGAGGTCGTCAGGGACCCCCACGCCCCCACCACCATGCATGGAGCTGCCCCACATCTGGTCTCAGTTGGTGACCTCCAGGCCAGGCAGACACCTGAACAGGTAAGAATCTCGGCTCCTACTCACACCTGGAAAGGAGATCACACTGTTAATTTCATGAAATTAGTTCCGTTTCTAAGCTGCCACCGGCTAGCAGAAGAATCAACACCCTTGATTCAGGAGCTTGCTGGGCCCTCAGTGTCCTCCTCTGAGAAGTGGATCCTGACTCCTGGGTGGAGGGTGGTGGTGCTTCTGCAAGATGGTGTGAGGAAAGTGCTCAGCATAGTCCCCAACGCCCCGCCCTCTAGCCAGTTCTATAAGCAAACACGGTGGGATTTGGAGAGGACAGGGAAGCCACCTTCCTGCTCCTCCTCACCTCCTCGTCCCTCCCAGGCAGTGGCTTGACAGCTGTTCCCAGAATCTGCTTTGAATTAAAAAGTGGTGTAGCTCTTTAAGAAAAGCATCCGCCGCCCCCGCCGCCCTGCTGCCCCCTTTGAAGTCGCTGGCGCTGAAAGGTTCCCAGTGGCAGATCTGAGGGTTTGTTTCTGCCTCCCCAGAGGCCACGTGCGGATCACAGGGTGAGAGGGAGGGAGGGCCGAAGGTCACATGGCCTGCAGCCGCTATTGCAGCCAGCAATGAGGACCAGCAGGCTGCTCGGATGGGGACCAGCCGACTGGAGCTCATTAGGGCTCAGCAGAGCCAGCAGCTGGGAAAACTAAGGAGGAGCTGTCTCTGGCCCTCTCCACAGGCCTGGGGCAGCCTGACCTCCCCCTCACCCTCTCATCTATATAGTGAGGAGCATGCCCTGGCACTTTGCAGATGCTCTGGTGACACCCCCAAGAAGCCCCATCTCCACAGATGTGTAGGAAGCCCCTCCCATCCCCATCACCTTCCTCCCCTCAGCTTTGGAATGTGGCTGGTCGCAGGGGCACCCCGGTGGACCCTGACACTCCATAGTTAGCCCAGGTCAGCTGTGGGTTGGCATCCAGGAGAGTCCTTCAGCCAGGATCGCCCACCAGCCAGGTGGGGCTGTGTGGGGAGGGTGGGCTGGGGTCAAACCTGGGGCCAGAAAACTCTACCAGTCCTCTGTTCACAGGCATGGGAGGGCGGGGCTTGCGGCAGAGTGACAGGCACATCTGGTACTCAGCTTCCTCCTTCAGCCCTAGAGGCTCTCACCCCTAAGTAAAGGGAGCTCTGATTCCCACATGCTCCCATTCCTATGGTGAGGGGCGTATGAGTCCTTTCTGCAGGTGACCCCAAGGCTGCTCAGGCCAGGCCTGCAAACGGCCACCTGCAAACAGGAGAGGACAACTTCTGACATCATGCCTCAGAGTTGTTTGTAAAGGCCTGGAACTGACCAGGTGGCCCCAGACCCTGTACCAGACGGCTCCAGGGGATGGGCTTTTCTCATCAAGGCCCCAGGATGTGAACCGAAGGGGGTTTCTGCTGATGGAGAGCTGGGGGTCGGGGAAACCAAGCAGATTCAAGTTCTGTGATTGCGTGACCTCAACTTGAGGCCCCTCCCACAGCTCAAAGCTAGCTGTGGGCTCTTGGCTGGCTGGGGAGTAGGGGTTCCATTCAGGGCAAGCCACTGGTGGGGTGTGTGGTGGTCTGCCCCACTTTCCTGCCCTCTTGGGCCTCAGAGGCCAGCAGCTGGGATGCAGAGCCGCCCAGGTGGTTGTGCAAGGCGGGGCGGCTGAGGCCAGCAGGGAACAGCTGGGCCCCAGACGGCAGGCAGCAGCTGCAGCCCAGAGCAGCCTTGTGCTGTTGGAGCCCTGGGCTCAGGGCCCTGGGGATCCCCAGGAGGAAGCTGGCTATGTGATATGGGGCCGACCCAAGTCCTGGTAAGGACACTGAGTCTGGAGCCTCTGGACATCCTGAGACCCTGAAGGCCCAGTCCAACAGGTGGGATCCCCTGCACCACAGACTGCCCCCCACCATACATTCCTCCCCAGGGCCTGCTGGCCAGCAGGGACCCCAAGCGTACCCCAACTCGGGCTCTAGCTCTTGTTTCCCAAAATGTTCCATCTCTGATGCCCCCTTCCCAGAAACTAGGCACATGTGGACGCATATGCACAGGGCTTCCGGTGTGGCTCAGTAATAAAGAATTTACCTGCGATGGAGAAGACGCAGGAGACGCCACAGGTTAGATCCCTGAGTCGGGAAGATCCCCTGGAGGAGGGCTTGGCAACCCACTCCAGTATTCTTGCCTTGGAAAATCCCATAGAAAGAGGAGCCTGGCACACTCCAGTCCATAGGGTCACACAGGGTCAGACACGACTGAAGTGGCTGAGCGTGCACGCATGCCACACGTGGACCAGTCTCATCAGTTCCTTCTGTGTTCCCTCCCCTAAAACTTCCTCCCCAAAGGGCCAGCCCCTGAACCCCCATCCCATATCTAAAGATGGCACTTCAAAAGAGGCAGAGGCTCCCCTCTGGGCTCTCATTTTCCTAGGCCTCCTTGCACCTGGGCATGCATAGGATCTAAGCTTGGCTAGAAGCACCTATTGCCCACCTGAACGGGAACCAGGAAGCCAAGAGACAGGAATGATGCAGAAACTACCTGGACATGGCAATGGTTTGGGGCAGGGTTGGCAGAAGCATGAGTCCCACGTCCAGCGTATCTGGTGTCCATGGGCCATTGTTCCCGCTTTTCCTCCTCAAGCTTGAGTGTCAGCCCTCCAGACATCACACAAGCCCCCTGTGCCCAGGACCGCAGTCTGCCTTGGTTCCTGAAGAATGGTTGGCATCCACTGGGGAGCAACAACCATCATTGATCACGTGCTCACTGGCCTATACAAGTCCCGCCCCATTTCATGCTCCTATGACCCTGGAAGGCAGGTAGTATTCTCGTTCCCACCCTACAGATAATAAGCCTGAGGTTCAGAGAACCAGGTGCAGGCCCAGCAGGGGCAGATGTAGGCTCTCAGCCCCACGGCTACATCTGTTATTGTGTGGGTCACCATAGACATCTGTCTAATAAGTGAATAGTGGCATGTACATCCCATGTCCCAACTGAATCTCCAGGGTGGGACCAGCCTACCACATTCACTCACCTACCCTCCTTCCCTGCCAGTTACCTGGTGCTTCAGGCCCAGCCTGCTGACCACCACTGGTCAGACCCTTAGGTGTTTGGTTTTGGGAGTTTTTTAGGTAAAATTCATAATATAGAACCACTTAGGGACTTTCCTGGTGGTCCATGGTTAAGAATCTGCCTTCCAAAGCAGGGGACATGGGTTCAATTCCTGGTCGGGGAACTCAGATCCCACATGCCACTGGGCAACTAAGCCCATGCACCACAACTAGAGAAGACCCCGTGGGCCGCACCTGGAGAAAGCCCAAGTGCTGAAAGGAAGAGACCATGCGCTGCATTGCACATCCAGCACAACCAAAACCAAAACAAAAGCAAACAAAAAAACCCTTAAGGTGCACAATCCCACGGCATTTAGTACATTCACAGTGTTGTGCAACCATCACCACAGTCAATTTTAGAACATCTTCATCATCCCAAAAAGAAGCCCTGTACCCTTTAGCAGTCACTCCCTGCTCCTCCCTGTCCCCTGGAAATTAACAGTCTGCTTTTCTATCCCTATGGGATTCCCTGGTAGCTCAGAAGGTAAAGAATCTGGCTGCAATGCAAGAGATCAGAGTTCAATCACTGGGTCGGGAAGATCCCCTGGAGAAGGGAATGGCTACCTACTCTAGTATTCTTGCCTGGAGAATTCCATGGACAGAGGAGCTTGGCAGGGCTACAGTCCATGGAGTCACAAAGAGTTAAGACAGGATTGAGCAAGAAAGGCCTTTCTATTTTTATTGATTTGGTTACTCTGGATATTTCATGTAAATGGAATCATAAGATACGTGGCCTTTTGTTTCCGGCTTATTTCACTTGCCTTATTGTTTTTAAGGTTCATCTATGTTGAAGCACGTGTCAGTACTTTGTTCCTTTTCGTGGCTGAATAATAGTCCATTGTGTGGATGGACCACATTTTATTCATTATGGACATTGGGCTGTTTCCCCCTTTTGGCTACAGTGAGTACTGCTTCTGTGAACAGTGATGGTTAGGCTTTTGTTTGAACACCTGTTTTCATCTCTCTTGGGATTGTACCTAGGCGTGGAATTGCTGAGCCATGTGATAATTTTGTATATAACTTACTGCACAGCCACCAAACTGTTTCCATAGCAGCTATACTCTTTTGTATTCCTGCCAGCAATGCATGGGCTCTAGTGTCTCCATACCCACACCAATGCTTGTTGTTTTCAATGTTTTCCTTTGTTTGTTTTTGTTTTGGCTGCACCACATGGCTTGCTGGATCTTAGTTCCCTGACCAGGAATTGATCCCCATCCTTGGCGGTGAAAGCACTGAGTGCGTCATAACCACTGGACTCCCAGGGAATTCCCTGCTTTCCATATTTTTTTTATCACAGCCATCCTAGTGGGTGTGAGGTGTTATCTGAACTTCCACTGTTCAGTCCAGGATCCCTTTCCTCCCACGTGTCAGGGACACGGCGGCCTCTAGGCTGAGTGCAGGCAGCCTGGAAACTGAGGCCAATCTGCTGTCCTGGGAATCTCCCTCCCAGATTTTGGGAGCTGAAGACTGAATTGGAGGAGTCCGAGGTGCAGAAGGTAAAGCTGGCCCTTGAGGGAACAGAGCCAGTCTGTGAGAGTCGAGAGGAGAAGGGGGTATGAACAGCTCCAGAAGGCTCTCAGGAGCTGTTGCCCCCAAGAGTTGGGGTCCGGGGTCTAAAGCTTTAAAGAGGATGTGGGAAAGGCAGAGACACGGAAGGACAGGCAAGTTCTGGGGAAGGCTCTTCAATACTGCTAGTAGTGTTGAATAAAGCAAACAGGAACTCGTTTTGGTCAAAGTGCAGGCTAAATCTCATTACAGCAATGCCAGCGAGTGCAGCCTGCAAGCTCCCCCCTCACACTGGAATTCCATTGGCAGTCGTAACTGCCATTCCTGCAGCGCTGAGCACTTTCACGCATGGGCTCCCGTAATCCCACAACAGCCCTCTGATGGAGGTACGGTCGTTGCCCCGCTTTAAAGAAGAGGAAACAGAGGCACACAGAGAGGTCATGGAGCTTGCCCAGGATCTCCTGCCAGGAAATGGCTCAGAGCCAGGTCCGTGTGAAGCAGAACTCTATGCAATCCTGCCATCCGGCTGGAAGCAGTATTTCCCTGCCTGGGACTTAGAATAACAGACTCTTAGACGGAGAAGGTTCCTGGGGCTCGTTCTCCCCAATGCCTAGGAACACCTTCAAATGGGGCAATCTGCCTTTGAAGTGCCTGCCTCTGGCCAGTCCTATGGAGGGCCTGTATACTGACCTGACAACCGCAGTGTGGCAAGCGTGGGTTTTTGAATGAACAGAGCTCACACTCAGCTCTTCCGCTAGCACTTCTGAGTCTCTGGTCCCCTCAGCAGGAAAATGGGTGCCCAGCTGCCCTATGGGTGCTTGTGGGGAGGCCCTCTGTCACAGTCTGCCCTCTTCTCCATTGCGTGATTCCAGCCAAGGCTGACCTCTGGGGCACCTCAGCCTGATACAAGGCTTCAAGGTTGAAGTTACAGTTTCAGCCTCACAGAGAAGCTCTCAAGGGCCCTGTCTGGTCTCTCACTGTGTCTTCTGAGAGACCGCTGAAGCAGCCTGCTGTGTGTGTGTGCGCGGGGTGGGTGTGGTAACTGTTTACCCCACAGCTCATTACCCAGCCCAGGGACTGCTGAGGAGGACAGTGCTCGGGGCCAACAGGGCAGGAGGGGAAGGCAGGGGCAGTGGTCCCTGGTGTGGCCAGAGGCTCTGGCAACCTCTCTTCTCCTGCCTCAGAGGGGCTGCAGGTGCTTGCCTCCCTGAGGACACAGCTTCCCTACTGCCCCAAGTCAGGAGGGAGCTCAGGAAGCTGTGCCCCAGCTCTAGACCCCTGTCCCGAAAGGCAAGGTCTATTTCTTATCTTTGGAACGGCTTAATGACATCCGCGAAGCTGTGGCTGGGAGGGGAATGAGAGGTCTTTCTACCAAAGCTGTCTATGGTGCTTAGTGTGTGTTGTGTGTAGGGCAAATAAATCCCCCTTTTTTTCTTTTGTCTGTCCACGCAGCCCGGAACAAGCTCCTAAGTAAGCAGCTTCCCCCCACACACACACCCCATTTTGGATTCTGAGAACTCTCCTTCTGTCCCCAGTGAGGTGCGCTGGGAAGGTGAGACGAAGGGGCAGGTACACTTTATTGCCCGGAGGTCACTGAACAGAGACCAAGCCGGGAGCTCTTCCATCTTGGCCCACGCCCCGGTGTCGGCTGGGGCGGGGAGAGGTTCTTAGGGGTCCCTGGTTCGGGATGCAAAGCCAGAGAACACGCGGGGAGGAACCAGGACGTCACCCCGAGGCCCACCGACCTCGGAAAGTGGCGGCGCCCTCTCTGCACCCACCGCCTCCGAGGGCCGCCCAGAATCTGTCCACCCAGGCGCGGGACAGGGCGACTCCCCCGTGGCGCCGTGCTGCGGCGCCCAGTCCCTCCGGCAGGTCGCCGAGGGCGCCGGGGCCTCGCGCCACACCTGTCCGCTCCTCCGGGAGGCCCCGGCGCCTCTGCTGCCGGCCCCTCGGCGCGGAGCCCTGTGTCCGCCGTCGCTTTGATCCCGGGGGCCCCGCTGGATAAAAGTCCCGGGCGGCTCCGCGCCAGCGCCAGAGGGGAGGCAGCCGAGCCGGGCGTACAGCGGGCTGGCGCTGGGCGAGCGACGCCAAGGAGCCGGGGCCGCGGGGCCGCCCGCGCGGGCCGCGGTGAGCGCGGGACTCCGGGCCGGTTCGGGGTGGGGGCTGCCGACCGGGGTGCCAGTCGTCCGCCGCTGCTCTGGGCCTGGGCGGCGGGAGCGAAGGGCCCCCGGCGGCTCAGGTGAGCGCTCCCCTTGCGCCCCCAGCCCGTCGGGCCGACCCGCCGCGTGGCCAACCGAGCTCCCCCTCGCGCGGAAAAACCCCGCTCCTTCCCCGCTGGCCCCCGTGCGCCGCCCCTTCCAGCCGCCCGGGGGCGGGGGCGGCGGCGCCGGGCTGGCCGCGGTGAATGAGCCGCCGGGGCTGCCGGGCCGCGCTGCCCCCCACGGAGCCGGGCCGGGAGCGCCTCCGGCGGCCGCGGCGGGGTAGTCCAGGCCCCTCCGTCAGGCTTGCGGTTTGGGAAGAAAAGGCGATGCCTCCGCCAAGAAAAGAGCGAGCGCGGCCCCCTCCCCCTCCGCCGAGCCCGGGCGGCGGCGGCGGCGGCACATCTAACGCGCGGGCACCCGGGCCGCCGCGGCCCCCGCAAACTACGCCCAGGCTCGGCCCCCGCCGCTCATTGGCGCGGGCCGGAGCCAGCGCACCCAGACCCTGCGCTGCCCTCGGCCGGCCGCGCGCGGAGTCCCAGCTGCCCAGGCCGACGGCGCCCGGCCCCGAGAGCCTCGACGCCGAGCCGCCCGCGCCTCCTCGGCCGGGCCCAACGCGGGGAGCGGGGCGAGCGAGCAGGCGCGGCTGGCGCGCCGCGGCCCGGGCGCCCCCGGCCTGGCGCCCTCGCCGCCGCGCCGCCTCAACGCCTCCTGCTCTCCGCAGGTGGCCGCGGGCCCGAGCGGTGCGGCCATGGGCCGAGGGGTGCGCGTGCTTCTGCTGCTGGGCCTTCTGCACTGGGCCGGGGGCGGCGAGGGCAGGAAGACCTGGCGGCGCCGAGGCCAGCAGCCACCCCCGCCGCCGCCCCCGCCGCGGGCCGAGGCGGCCCCGGCAGCCGGGCAACCGGTGGAGAGCTTCCCTCTGGACTTCACGGCCGTGGAGGGCAACATGGACAGCTTCATGGCACAGGTCAAGAGCCTGGCGCAGTCCCTGTACCCCTGCTCGGCGCAGCAGCTCAACGAAGACCTGCGCCTGCACCTCCTGCTCAACACGTCGGTGACCTGCAACGACGGCAGCCCGGCCGGGTAAGGCCTGCACCCGCCCGCCGCGACCAGCGAGCCCCCGTCGGTGGCCCCGGGACCGCCGGCTGCCTGGTCGCCAGCGGGTGCGCACCACCCGCCTCCCTGTCCCCGCTCAGACGCACGGAGCCTGCATTGGACCGTCCTTGCTGGCCGCAGCGGTGGTCGCCCACAAGGGAAAGGGCTCCCGTCGGGCCTCGGAGGCGCTGGCTCCGGGTAGGGCCCTGCTAGGCGACTAGCTGAGCGGGGGTTGGGGCAGCGTTGGTCCTGGGCCAGCCCCGGGCACTGACCCCTCGGCCACCGGTACCCAGTCCCTGTGCTCGCGTTCTTCGTTCCCTGGGCGGGGAGATGGCAGTCCGCGAGTGGCCCTGACTCCAGCAAGAGGAGGTGACACAGCGGGGCGGAGAGACGCCTGCCGTCCGCACCTCCACCCCCATCCCAGCTCAACTCGCCCCGTCTGCTCCGGGCTGCTGCTGGGACTGCCAGAGATCCAGCCAGCCGGAGGAATAGACAGGGGGCGCAGGTGGGACAGAAGGACCTGGGGTGCGGCATTCACCCCCTCTCCAGCCCCTAGCAGATAAAGGAAGGATGCGAGGCTGAGGGTTGGGGAGGGGTTAGGGCTGCCCATGCCCTCAAGTGACTGCACAGCCTGAGGAACACGACGTTAGGTCCGACCTTGGTAGGAAGGATGAGACGCCGCTTCGATGGCGCCCGCGCCCCTCCACGCCCGCCTGTGCGACCCCGTCCCCCTGCCCCACGCACCCTCGAGAGTGCTTTTCACTCTCCAAGCTCCACTGCGCATCCCAGGAGGATCTGGAGCCCTGGCGAAGACCCCACCCCCCACCCCGCCTGGCCGCCTGCGCCGGGGTTACAGCGGGTCCCGCGCGGGGCGGGCCGTGGGGATTTTCCACGGACCACACAGCCCCTCGCCGCCCTTCCCCGCCTCGCGAGCGCCACCTCCCGGGACTGACCGCCGCTGGCCCGGCCAGGCGCGCTCTTCGGGGGCCTGTCCGCTGGCGCCCCCGTGCGGCCGGCGCGTGCCCGGCGACAGGTGGAATGACCCCTATCTCCCCGAGCTGGACCCTGCAGCCCCCGCTCGCCGTCCCCCCTACCCCCCGCCATGACCACCCACTCCACTCACTTCCCTTGCAGCTACTACCTGAAGGAATCCAAGGGCAGCCGGCGATGGCTACTCTTTCTGGAAGGTGAGTCTCAGGTGCGGATGCAGCGGGGCAAGAGGAGGGTCCCCTCGGCACTGGACCCTGAGGTTGTGGGCTGTGCCCGCAGGAGGCTGGTACTGCTTCAACCGGGAGAACTGCGACTCCCGATATGACACCATGCGGCGTCTCATGAGCTCCAAGGACTGGCCCCGCACTCGCACAGGTCAGCGCGCCAGGGTTTGCCGAGGAATCCCCAGGAGGCGAGGGGAAGGGAAAGGGGCTCATAATTGGAAGTCCTGGAAGAAGCTTCTTCTCCTTCATTCCCTAGATCCCCAGAGAGGCCCCACCCCATCCGTCCCCCACCCCACCAAGATTAGGGAACATTCACTCTAACATTTCATTCTTATTCCACAGGTAACTTCCCAGGGCTCACCCTGGCTACACAGTACAGAGCTGGTCCCTGGTCAAAGTAGCTGGTGGAAGGGGGGGAGGTTGAGGGTCATGTCCAAAAGTCACAGCCCGGCTGGGCGTCCTGGTCATGGAGACTCCTTGGAGTAACTAAACCCATCCATTCCCCACTTCCCCGGCAACCTTAGTTCAGGTGGGTGTCACCACCCACCTCCTTGCTGGAGCTTGGTAGGATCCCTCCACATCCGCTTACCTTCCTGTAGTCTTCACCCCTGCCTGCATGCCCTGCTCCCACCAAAAAGACCTACTGCCTCTGTTCTTCCCTGTCACAGGCACAGGGATCCTGTCCTCCCAGCCAGAGGAGAACCCCCACTGGTGGAACGCCAACATGGTGTAAGAGGGAGCCAGAAGATCCTTTCTGGGGGAGGGGAGTCCTGTCTTGGGGGTCCTTTCTGGGGGCTCCTTCCTAAGAGGTTCTTAGGGGAAGTCCATCCTGGGGGATCCTGTCCTTAAGGGGATCTGGTCCTGGGAGAGGTCCTTCCTAGGGAGGTCCTGTCCTCAGGAGTCCTTCCCGAGGAGGGTGATCCTTCCTGGGGTCCTCGGGCAACAGAGGAGCATGGCAGGCTCACACCATCCATGTGTCACAGCTTCATCCCCTACTGCTCCAGCGATGTGTGGAGTGGGGCTTCATCCAAGTCTGAGAAGAGTGAGTCCCATGCCTTCCCCTCCACCCCCTCCCCCCCACCCCCACAGAGGCAGGGCAGGGAGGACAGCACTTGTGGGGAAATACAGACGTTCAGCCTTGTGACTCCCTCTAACCCTTCGATAGTGTGTCCCAGGGTGCACGCCCCCAGCGCCCACTGCCTGGCTTGTCCATGGCTGGCCTGACACTGGGGGAGGGGGTTCCTCACTCCTAGGTGTTCCCCGAGGAAGGGCCCCCAGCACAGTCTTGTGTACCTGACCCACCTTCCTTCAATCTACCCCTGCCCCTGTTCCCATCCTGTGGAAGACCCTCCAGACACCCAGCTATACCTGACCTCCTTCCAACCTGGGGATGGGAGGACTGGCTGTCCAGGCCACCACTTGAAGCCAGCTCTCCTTCTCTGTGCAGATGAGTACGCCTTCATGGGCACCCTCATCATCCGGGAGGTTGTGCGAGAGCTCCTGGGCAAAGGGCTGAGTGGGGCCAAGGTGCTGCTGCTGGCAGGGAGCAGGTGGGCTGGGCAGGGGCTGGGGTGGGAGTGTGGATGGAAGGGAGAAGATGGGGCTGAGCCAGGGCAGACGCATGGCCAGGAGGCTCAGCAACATGGGGCATCTCTGAGGTTTGGCTCCCGAATGCCATGTGGCTGGAAGCTGTCCCGCAGACGCTTCTGCCTCCGTGGTTGTTGGGTGTGAGGGAGGCTTTGGATCACAGTGACCTAGGCAGTTGACTAGGGGCTAGCTGTGGACCAATGCACCGCCAAGGGCTGGGGTCCCTGTAGGCAAGATCACTTCATTGTATCCCAGTGGGCTTGTATCCCAGTAGGGGACTCAGGGGTTGTCTAAGGAATGGACAGAGGGGCCTGGACCACAGAGTTCACCTTCATTTTCAGATAAGGGAACTGAGTCAGAGAGTGAGAAGGGGGGGAGGGAAGAAGGGGTGGGAGGAAGTGAGATGACCCAACACTTAGCTCTGTGTCAGTGCCTGGAGCTCTGCCAGCCCTTCTCTGCCTCCAAGACCTGGAAGGGCCCAGGGGCCTTACACACGAACCCAGAACGTGGTGGCAGCTCAGAATGCTCTTGGCTCCCTGTGCCCTGGGGAATGGGCTGGGGCTGGGCAGGCCTGGTGGGTGAGTGTCCTTCCTCAATCTGCCCGGCTTGACCTCCCACCTTCCCTGCAGTGCGGGGGGCACGGGGGTGCTGCTGAACGTGGACCGCGTGGCCGAGCAGCTGGAGGAGCTGGGCTATCCAGCCATCCAGGTGCGGGGACTGGCTGACTCCGGCTGGTTCCTGGACAACAAGCAGTACCGCCGCACAGACTGCATCGACACCATCACCTGCGCGCCCACAGAGGCCATCCGCCGGGGCATCAGGTGCCCCGGGAGGGAGGGCCCATTCTGTGCAGAGGGCCTGGGATTGGGTGGCATCAGGGGGTGGAGGAGCTCGTGGGGGCTGGGTGGGAGGGGGGAGAGCAGCCTAACCTGCAGTGTGTGGCCTAGGTACTGGAACGGGGTGGTCCCGGAGCGCTGTCGGCGCCAGTTCAAGGAGGGCGAGGAATGGAACTGCTTCTTTGGCTACAAAGTCTACCCAACTCTGCGCTGTGAGTGGGCACGCAGGGAGGTGGGGGGGGGGGGCTGGGTGGGGTTTGGCGGTGGGTGTCCAGCCTTTCTGTGTCTGCTGGAAACCCAGCCTGGAGTCCAGTCCTTAGAGGCTAGGCTCAGAGACCATTGCCACACCCAAGAAGGGTTGACAAAGTCATCTGAGCCTGGCCAGGACTTTCTCAGTTTTAGCACTAAAAGTCCACTCAGTTCAAAGCAAACTAGGATGGTTGGTTACGCTGACCACACCCACGGTGAGGAACGTGCCTTGGAGTTGAATCCCAGTGCTGTCCCTGCGTGGGGCCTTGGCTGTCCCTCGCCAGCACCACACTCGAAGCAACATAATCGCCATGTTTTGGTCAAAGCGGAGTCCTTGGAGCCAGGCCAAGGTGGGAGGAGGGA
Source organism: Bos javanicus (assembly GCF_032452875.1). Taxonomy (NCBI): domain Eukaryota; kingdom Metazoa; phylum Chordata; class Mammalia; order Artiodactyla; family Bovidae; genus Bos; species Bos javanicus. Next base: position 52,435,435 of record NC_083886.1, read on the forward strand.
ACGAGGCACCTCTTCAAGGCAGCGTGCCAGGGGGACTAGTCGCCAGCACTCTGTAGCCAGGGCCTGGCTGGGCTGTAAGCCTGCTGTGGAGCTGGCTTTGGCCTCTGCCCCTGGAGCCTGGGGTGGGGGGCAGAGCTCCGAGGCGAGGCCCAGCTGAGCCATCCCCCCAGGCCCGGTGTTCGTGGTGCAGTGGCTGTTTGACGAGGCCCAGCTGACTGTGGACAATGTGCACCTCACGGGGCAGCCGGTGCAGGAGGGCCAATGGCTGTACATCCAGAACCTGGGCCGTGAGCTGCGGAACACACTCAAGGATGTGCCGTGAGTGTGTGGGGACCCCACTTGGCCCCCCAGATACATAGTAAACCACTTGACTTGAAAAGAGAGGCCGCAAAGATGGAAAACAGGAAGCAGCCCAGGGGTCCTTGAGGTGATAAACTGTGGTCAATGTAGACAAAGGGGTACTACCCAGCGCTAGAGAGGAGTGAGCAACTGAGCCGCGAAAAGAGGAGGAACTGTAAATGCATGTTACCAAGTGAAAGAAGCCAGTCTGAAAAGGCCACATGTGGTGTGATTCCAACTCTGTGACATCGAACCCAAGTCTTTTGCATCTCCTGCATTGGCAGGCGAATTCTTTACCACTGTGCCACCTGGGAAGCCCCTATGACATCCTGGAAAAGGCAAAACTGTGGACACAGTAAAAAGATCAGTGGTGGCCAGGGGTTGGGAGAGAGAGGTATAAATAGGTGGAGAACAGTAGATGTTTAGGGCTGAGGAACTGCTCTGTATGGTACAACGGTGGACACATGTCATTGCAGTCGTAGTAGCGTTAGCCGCTCAGTCATGTCCGACTGCGACATGTAGCCTACCAGGCTCCTCTGTCCATGGAATTCTCCAGGCAAGAATACTGGAGTAGTAGCTGTTCCCGTCTCCCTCGGACCTTCACAAGCCAGGGATTGAAGCCTGGCCTCCTTCATATAGGCAGATTCTTTATCATCTAAGCCACCAGGGAAGCCCATGTGTCATTATACGGTTGTCCAGATTCATAGACAGTACAACTCCAAGGATGAACCCTGATGTAAACTACAGACTCTGGGTGGTGATAATGTGTCATCTAGGTTCATTGATTGTAACAAACATACCAACTGGTGGGGGATATTCATGATGGAGGAGGCTGTGAATGGATAAGAGCAGGGGATGAAAAAGAATCTATGTCTTCCATTCAATTTCAATGTGAACATAAAGCTTCTGTGAAAAACTAAAGTCTATTAAAAAAACAAATATTCACCTGTCCAGCAGAGCCCCTACTCTGAGCAGGATTTGGAGGCAGAAAGGGACAGGGGTTAATAGGGCACCTGGGAGCTGGTGGGGATAAGGCGTAGGGGGAGCCACTGGCCAACACAGCAAGCAGCAGGAGGGAAGTAGGAGCCAGGTAGGGGACAGCCTCCCAGGAGAGGAGCTGTGACCTATGCGCTTTGGGGTGGGGAAGGAGCTGAGGTGTGATGTGGTTGCTCACAGGTTGCCTTCTTCCTAACAGGGCCAGCTTTGCCCCCGCCTGCCTCTCTCACGAGATCATCATCCGAAGGTCAGTGCCCCCTGGCCCCAGAACAGCTTTTATCCATGGCTCTCAATCCAGACATCTGCAACGCCCCCATCCCCAGCAGGCCTGCCCACCAGCCTCCCCAGCTCTGGCTTCTTCTGAGGGTTTTCAAAACCACTTGCACAACCAGCTGTGTGGCAAGAACTCAGTGGTGGCAATGCCGTCCCCTGCTTTGGCCACACCCGAGTGATCCCCAACCTGGGTTTCTGTCTGCAGCCACTGGACAGACGTCCAAGTGAAGGGGACCTCGCTGCCCCGGGCGCTGCACTGCTGGGACCGAAGCCTCCACGACAGCCACAAGGCCAACAAAGCCCCCCTGAAGGGCTGCCCCATCCACCTGGTGGACAGCTGCCCCTGGCCCCACTGCAACCCCTCATGCCCCACCATCCGGGACCAGTTCACGGGGCAGGAGATGAATGTGGCCCAGTTCCTGATGCACATGGGCTTCGACGTGCAGACGGTAGCACAGCAGCAGGGCCTGGAGCCCAGTAAACTGCTGGGGATGCTGAGCAGCGGAAGCTAGGGCCCTTCGCCCCGGCCATCTCCCCTCCAGGCCCTCCTGCCCTCCTAGGACCGCAGGGCCCCTGCCATCCCCACCCTGGGTCTGGACACCCTCCCTTGGCAACCTTCACTGTCTCTCTCCTACTGCCTCTGAGGGGCCCCAGCCAGAGATGGTGGACCTGCCATCAGCCTGGCTGTGGTCCTTGGCCCCCTCCTGCCCCGCCCTCCTGACACCCCCCATCCCCATCGCCTCATTCCTAACCGCCCCATACTCCCTCCACCTCCAACCCACGGTAGGGAGCCAGAAGCACTGGATTCCTCAGCCTCCAGCCCAGAAGGCATACTCCCCCAGCCCAGCTCCCCAGCCTCTCCTGCCCTTTTGTATTATTTTATAAAGTGACTTTTTTATTAATTTTTTAAAAAAAGAAAAATAAGCAAGAAATATATAGTGAATGATATTGTTTTGTAACATATTTTTTTTAAATAATGAAGAAAAGATAACAAAAGAGCCTCACCCTGGAGACGTGTTTATTTGAGGGGGTACTTTGGCTGCTTCACACCCCGACCTGACCCGGACCCCTACAAACCCCGGGCAGCAGGGAGAAGCTGAGAGGGACTCCGGGGCCTTTTCCAACCCCTGCTCCTTCTGTTCATCCTTTCCACACACAGCAGTAACGGGCCTGTCTCAGACAAGCCCCCAGCATGGTTTGAAGCTCCCTTTCCTCTTTATTTTGATCTTGGGGTGACATTCACGCCACACCTCCTCCATTTCTAGGGGCACGACTCGGCATTTGTACATCGACAGTGCTGTGTCTCCAACAGCAACCTCCACTTTCAAAACTTCATCACAAAACACTCCCTACCCAGCTAGCACATTCTTTGAAGTTTGTATTATATTTATTTTCACAACATCACACATGCACATGGTCCAGAATTTGAAAGAGGCAGAATTTTGGAGGGTGAAAATTCTCCCTCTAGGCCAGCCCTTGACTCTGCTTCTGTGGTTAGTCCCAGAGGACACAGCCTCCCCATAAACACATACACACACACACACAAACATACACACATAGACACAATCTTGTCCTTCACGTGTGACTGCACACCATACACTCGTTGCCTGGTTTCTACCTCCTGCTGCAACTTAGGACTGAAGAGAACATTCCCAGTCTTCAGTGAGCTCTGTGCTTCATACTGTCTTCAGGTACAAAGGGCCGCGTGACTAGTCTGTGTCAGCGCCACTGCATACAGGCTCACGGGCCGGCATCTCCATGGAGGCACCCCGAGGTGGCATGTGCATCGAAGATAGTGAGCCCCTGTGGGTTTTGTGACATACTGATAAGCACCCCCTCCAAAGGTGGCCGGGTCATGACTCTCCAACAGACCTGGCTTCCTCAGCGTTCCCTGCACTAGGTGCCCCCCACACATGACACCCTGATTCCCCCGGTGCCCAGCAAGTAGGTCTTATTACAAGCCTCAATTTGCAAATTGGGATACTGAGGCCCTGGGACTTCCCTGGTGGTTCAGTGGTTAAGAATCTGCCTCCCAATGCAGGGGACACGGGTTCGATCCCTGGTTGAGGAGTTAAGATCTCCCACATGCCTTGAGGCCACTAAGCCCCCACCCCCCGCACCCCCAGCCACAACAAATGATCCCACATACTGAAACAAAGACTTGATGCAGCCAAATATCTTAATAAATATTAAAAAAAGAAAGAAACTGAGGCCCAGAGAGGCTATGCGAAGGGATAGAGGAAAGACTTGATGCAGCCAAATATCTTAATAAAAATTTTAAAAAAGAAACTGAGGCCTGAAGAGGCTATGTGAAGGGACAGAGGAAGGATTCATGCCTGGACCCTGCTCCTAGCCTCTGACCACCCAGTCTCTCTCAGGCAGCCTGCAGCTTCAATCCCAGAGTGGGGAGCATCACGGAGACCTCATCCTCTCAACGGCCCCCCAAGACTGGGAGTATGCCCTGAAGTCTGACCAGCTCTGGACCCACTGAAGTTGGCTTCCCCAAGGGGAGCTTAAATGGCCCATTTGTGGTTTCACTGACCCAGGGAGACAGTGAGGTCAGGGAGGGGTGTGGCCAAAGGCTGAAGATGAAAGAAGGGGGACCCTGGGGTGGCTGCTGGCTTGGGGAGCAGCCTCTTTGGAGAGGCATGAACAGGGTTCCCAGCATGACAGTGGCCTTCCAGTGGGAGAGGGGGCTCAGTTCAGTTCAGTTCAGTCGCTCAGTCGTGTCCGACTCTTTGCGACCCCATGAATTGCAGCAGGCCAGGCCTCCCTGTCCATCACCAACTCCTGGAGTTCACTCAAACTCACGTCCATCGAGTCGGTGATGGGGGCTGGGAGGACCCAAAAGGGACCTGGCCTTCACCTACCAAGGGAGACTTGCATGGAGGGAGGGGTCCATGCTGCGGTCAGAGCTGGGCCTCTGGGGGAGGGACCCCAGAGGCGCTGGCTGGAGGCCAGTTCTTTGTGTGGAGAAGGGCAGCAGGTGGTGACATCGGCACAGACAGATGCCTTACTCTGTATGAGGTAGACTGAGAAGAGTAACAGGGTGGCTTTGTGTGTCTCGGGCGTGCCAGGCCCACTGAACATGATACTTGTGGGTTAGGCCCAATGGGATTTCACCAAATGAATAAATCCTTTCTCCCCATGTTCCTGATAAAGAAGGATGGAGGCTTAGCTTACCTCCAGCGTCTGTGCCTTACTGCGAGTGCTGTTGTTCAGTCGCTCAGTCATGTCCGACTCTTTGCAACCCCATGGACTACAGCACGCCAGCCTTCCCCGTCCTTCACCATCTCCCAGAGCTTGCTCAAACTCATGTCCATTGAGTCAGTGATGCCATCCAACAATCTCGTTCTCTGTTGTCCCCTTCTCCTCCTGCCTTCAATCTCTCCCAGCATCAGGGTCTTTTCTAATGATTTGGCTCTTCACATCAGGTGGCCAAAGTACTGTGGGTACCATTGGCAAAATGAGCCTGGGACCCATAAGGCGAGTGAGTGATGTCAAACCTGTAGTGTTCAGTGCATGATCAAAGTGATAGGCGGAACTGTCTACCCTGATGTCTCAACTTCTTTTATTTTTATTTTCTTTTTTTGGCTGAGCCACATTGCAGGTAGGATCTCAGTTCCCCAACCAGGGATTGAACCCATGCCCTCTGGAGTGGAAGTGGCCAATTCTTTTTTTTTTTAATTTAATTTTTTGGGCTACTTTGAGTCTTCATTGCTTTGCCCAGGCTTCCCCTAGTTACAGCGAACAGAGGCTACTCTTCACTGCGGCACTCAGACTTCTCATTGCAGTGGCTTCTCTTGTTGCAGAGCATGGGCTCTAGGGCCCGAAGACTTCAGCAGTTACTGCTCTCAGTCTCTAGAGTGCATGCTCAGTAGTTGTGGCCTATGGGCTTAGTTGCCCCGAGGCATATGGAATCTTTCCAGACCAGGGAACGAACCTTTGTCCCCTGCACTGGCAGGCAGATTCTTAACCACTGGACCACCAGAAAAGTCCAGATCTTGGTCTCTTACACCGTCTCCAGTAACAGGAACCAGGGCTTCTTGGAAAACACCTGGTTCTAAGGCTGGGGAGAAATGCGCAGGATGAGCCTGGGATATCTTGCAGTGCCTGCAGTGAGGAGGTGCTGAAAACAAACCCCAACCCCCACTGATGGGGTATGTCAAGGCACACTTGGAAGGCTTTGAGCAACAGAATAAAAAATGTAGTTTTGGATTGTAACCCAAAATATAAAATGAATGTCCTCAAGTCGATCCTGATATAAGTAGATAATTGAAGAAAGTTAAGTGGGAGAGGAAAGACCAACCTCTTTGAAGCACTCCAAATAATTTATGTCGATACTGTCCCCTCAAGGAGGGGGAGAATACACTCCCCTTAAGTGTGGGCCACAAGTGTGGGTCCTCTCCCCAGAGAGAACAGGATGGGAAGGGGGAGAAAGAAAGAGGAACTCCTCAGAGGTGACACCTGAAAGACACACCTCAGCCAAGTGATCAAGGGCAAAAGGTGAGGAGTCATGTTGAGAGCACGGCCCTAGGGGGACGTGATGAGAAGGGCACTTCCCCTCTGTGGTCTTCCTCCCCAAACCCACAAGCCCAGACTAATAACGAGAAAAACATCAGATAGGCCAGCAGAGGGACAGTTTGTGCATCACTGCCCAGCCCTCCTCCAAACCACTGGGGTCATTCAAACCAAGAAAGTCTGAGAGACCCTCCTGGCCAAGAGCAGCTGAAGGAGACGTGATGGCTACTCGTCATGTGAGGTCAGGCGAGGTCCTGGAGCAGCCGGAGGGCATGAGGTTAAACCTGAGGAGACCTGAATAAATGTTAATAATAATGTATTGATATGATATGCCAATGTCTCATTAATTGTAACAATTGTTCTGAAAGATGTTTCCGATAGAACACTCTGGATGTGAGGAATATAGGAGCTCTTCCAGTCAATTTCTTCTGTGTGTCTACTGTTGTTCTAGAAAATAAAGTCTATTTTAAAATTTTGTAAAAGCAAGTTTTGTGTTTTTTTTGGCCACACTATGTGGCATGTGGGGTCTTAGTTCCCTGACCAGGGCTTGAACCCATGCCCCCTGCAGTGGAAGTGCAGTCTTAACCACTGGACCTCCAGGGAAGTCCTTTATTTAGTTATTTAAAAAATTTTTAAAGCAGCTTTTTTTATTTATACAAGAATATAAACCTAACCATGTTTAGAACTGTAGCAAAATGCACTTCATTTATTTTTTTAAATTATTCTCTTTTCCTGGTTTAGGAAGTAATAGCTATTTAGTTTAAAACTGGGAAAATACTGAAAATCCAAAGAGCAGAAGCACCCGCTGCGCCTCACCTTGGAGGTGATGGCAGGGCATCCTCAGGCGTTTACCCAGCCTTTCTATCTTCCGATGCAGATGTGCCATGGGCCCTTTAGTCTCCCACACTGCCCCTGTGATCTCCTTCCTTGTCACTCTGCTCTTCTACAAGGTGATCTCAAGGCAGCCTGAGTGTACCTCACACGGATGTTTCTTAGTCTACTCACCAGTCCCTACTGTTGAACTTTAGGTGACTTCCAACCAAACTCACTTAAAATTTTGTTGACATTTCCATAGTACGAGAAGCTGTCAATCCAGAATCACTGTGCTTCTGTAATTGTGACACATTAGCAAAAGCTCAAAAGCAGAAGACATTGTTGCCAAGCAGCACAGTGGCCAACCAGTTGGGAGTCGGTGTCTAGAACCAGAAGCATGGCCCATGCCAGGGTCCAGGGATCCTCACCACGGGTCCAGCCATGAAGCGCTTCCCTTGACCACGGTGGGGCCCAGAGCTCCCCCGGGGCTTCGTGGGTGGGCAGAACCCGACTGGCAAAGCAAAGAAAGATGACTTTGCTGTGATTTGTTCTCAGATTCTCAAGGCCTCTTTCAGAAAAGGAGCTGATACTTTTTTTTTTTAATTGAAATACAGTTGATTTACAATGTTGTGCTAGTTTCTGCTGTACAGTAAAATGATTCAGTTATACATATATGTATGTATTCCTTTTTTATTTACTTTAAATTTGAGGATAATTGCTTAAAATACTTTATTGGGTTTTACTATATACCAACATGTATCAGCCATAGGTATATGTATGTCCCCTCCCTTCTGAACCTCCCTCCCACCTCACACCTGCTCCCACCCCTCTAGGTTGTCAGAGCACCAGATTTGAGCTCCCTGCATCATACAGCAAATTTCTACCGGCTATCTAATTTTATATATGGTTATGTATACCTTTGAAAGCTACTCTTTCCATCTGTCCCACCTTCTCCTTCTTCCTGTGTTTGTAATTCTGTCCTCTATGTGTGTCTCCATTGCTGCTCTACAGAGGGTTAATCAATACCACCTTTCCAGATCCCATATATATGCATTAATGTACGTTATCTGTCTTTCTCTTCCTGACATACTTCACTCTGTATAATAGGCTCTAGGTTCATCCACCTTATCAGAACTGAGTCACATGCATTCCTTTTTATGGCTGAGTGAGATTGTACTGTGTATATGTATCACTGCTTCTTTATCCATTTATCGTTCAATGGATATCTAGCTTGCTTCCATGTCATAGCTGCGATGAACACTGGGGTACGTGTCTTTTTCAATTATCGTTTCCTGAAGGTATAGGCCCAGTAGCAGGATTGTTGGGTCATACGGTAGCTTTATTCCTAGTATTTTTAAGGAATCTCTATACTGTTCTCCTGGGACACGACTGAGCGACTGAACTGAACTGAACTGATACTGTTCTCCATGGTGGCTATATCAATTTGCATTTCCAGCAACAGTGCAAGAGGGTTCCCTTTTCTCCACACTCTCTCCAGAATTTATTGTTTGTAGATTTTTTGATGATGGCCATTCTGACTGGTATGAGGTGATACCTCATCATAGTTTTGATTTGCATTTCTCTAATAATGAGCGAGGTTGAGTATCTTTTCAAGTGTTTATTAGTCATCTGTATGTCTTCTCAGGAGAAATGTCTGTTTAGGTCTTTTGCCACTTAAAAAAAATAATTTTATTGATTCGTTCATTTTTGGCTGTGCTGAGTCTTCTCTTTAGTTGCGGCAAGTGGGGGCTACTCTCGAGCTGCACTGCACGGGCTTCTCATTGCTGTGGTTTCTCTTGTTGTGGAACATGGGCTCTAGGGCATGTGGGCTCTAGAGCACAGGTTCAATAGTTGTGGCGCACAACCTTAATTGCTCTGCGGCATGTGGAGTCCTCCCAGATCAGGGATCGAAACTGTCTCTTGCATTAGCAGGCAGATTCTTTACCACTGAGCCACCGGGGAAGCCCCTTCTGCCCACTTTTTGATTGCGTTGTTTGTTTTTCTGGTATGGAGCTGCATGAGCTGCTTGTATATTTTGGAGATTAATCCTTCCTCAGTTGTTCCATGTGATATTATTTCCTCCCATCCTGAGGGCTGTCTTTTCACCTTTTTATAGTTTCCTTTGCTGTGCAAAAGCTTTCAAGTTTAATTAGGCCCCATTTGCTTATTTTTGTTTTTATTTCCATTGCTCTAGGAGGTGAGTGATAAAGGATCTTCCTGTGATTTATGTCATACAGTGTTCTGCCTATGTTTTCTCCTAAGAGTTTTATAGTTTCTGGTCTTTAATCCATTTTGAGTTTATTTTTGTGTACGGTGATAGGAAGTGCTCTAATTTCATTCTTTTACGCATAACTGTCCAGTTTTCCCAGCACCACTTATTGACGAGACCGTCCCTTCTCCATCGTATATTCTTGCCGTCTTTGTCAAAGATAAGGTGCCTATAGGTGCGTGGGCTTTACCTCTGGGCTTTCTGTCTTGTTCCATTGGTCTATATTTCTGTTTTTGTGCCAGTACCATACTGTCTTGATGACTGTATGTATGTATTCTTTTCATTTTCTTTTTCCATTATGGTTTATTACAGGACATTGAATACAGTCCCCTGTGGTATACAGTAGGACCTTGCTGTTTGCCTAGGAAGCCCACACGTGGGCACAGCAGTCACTTAAGTGGGTCAGGAAAAGTTGGGCCCAGGAGAGGACTCAAGCCTGGACATAGCTCCCTGGTAGGCCCAAGCCAGATGGCTGATCGCAGTTCTAGGCATACCCATGCAGGCACAGGGTGGCTGCGGGAAGCTGGGCAGCTCAGGCCAAGACCTTCAGCTTCCTCATGTGGAGAAGGAAAGTAAGGATGCCAAAGGTGGGCATCTTGCTTCCCAGAGGGTTCCAGCATATGGTACTGACTTCGGCTTGACTGGCACCTGAGATTCCCTCACTGAGGTCCCCCCTCCACACCCACACACTGACCCCCATCCCCAGCACAGCACCCACTGCCATGTTCAGCCCTGCAGGCCAGCCACACCAGCCACAGCTCTCGCCTGGTCAGGCCCAGATGAAAGACTCCAGGCTCCGAAGGGCCAATTGGACTTTGAGTGGGGCCAGGTGGAGGGCTAGTTGGCATTCCTGGCACTGTTGGACAGCCACGGACACGGGTCCCAGGATGCCACTTCACCTGGGCTCCATACCCTCACTCAGAACCCGGTGGCCCCAACCACTTTCAGGGAGCTTCTCGGCCAGGCTTCCCAGGATGGTCATGTTGTTGTGCCTCGCCTCTGCCCAGCGTCTGTCAACCCATTTTTCAATTTGGTTTCCCAGCTTCGTTGTGCCAGAAGATGGAGGCACAGTGCAGTGTCTGATTTTGAGGAAGGGGACCAACTTCCTGGGGAGAAGGCCAGTCAGGTGCCTGTCTCACCCGCCACGCCGGCCACAGAGCGCCTGAGAGGCTGCCTCCTACCTGCACAGGTGTGCTGGTATCCCTGAGCACCTGGGGACACCCCAAAGTGCCCAAGGCTTCAGGTACTACAACCTGAATCCTTTTGGTTGGGGGTACGAAGGGAATGGAAACAGGGGCCAAGAGTACTGCAAGGCTGATGCCCCAAGGACAGTTTGTGTGGTCGAGAAATGTGGGCATGTTCACTGTTAGGATTCGCTGAGCTATGAACTTGGGCTGAAGTTTGCACATGTCTGCTTGAGATAAACTAAACCGTCCGCTCTGTGCAAGACTTCCTTCCAGGTTTCTCTGAGCAGGGGGCAGAAGGGTTTGGAACCAGCTTGTCTGTACCCCTGAAGCCTAAGGCCCCGTGCTCCCCTCATTCCCTTGTCCAGGGTCAGGAGCACCTGCTGCGGATGCCTGGAGAGAGGAGGTGGGTTATCCTTCCTAAGGGGCTCCATAAAAAGTTTGCCTGGTGAGACCTCACTGCCCACTCTGCTCCACCGCAGTGTCCAGACACTGTCTGAGGGCCTGCAAACCCTCCGAACAGCAACAGGAATCCTGTGTTTACAATCATGTTGACTGCTCTGGAAACATGGCCAACAATCATGTTGTCGGATGACCAGCACAATTCAGCTTTTAAAGAGGGTGTGTGTTCATGGAGAATGCTGCCCATAAGAAGCATAAAGGGATGCCAGGATGCCTGGGAGAATCACAGGGGCACGAGACATGGACACCACCCCAACCAGATGGTCAAACTTCTTACTCTGGATGTACAGCCATTGTGATTCTCCTGACAGGTGACATCTCCCACATGGTTTTCCTGCCAAGGGCATTTAGCCAGGATCTAAACATGAGGAAACAGACAGAACACGCTGAAAGACCACCAATAAAGCTGCCAGCTGGGGCATTTTAAAAAAATCAGTGTTATGAAATATATTTAAAAGAGAGAGAGAGACTATTCTAGAATAAAGGAAAGTGAGAAACATGACGGCCAAATGCAATGTTTAATTCCAATTAAATCCTGGCACAAAAACTTTAAATGCTGTAAGGTGTATTTCCAGGACAGGTGGGGAAAACTGAAAGACTATGTATGTGCTTAGTTGCTCAGTCTTGTCCAACACTTCATGACCCCATGGACTGTAGCCCATCAGGCTCCTCTGTCCATGGGGATTCTCCAGGCAAGAATAGAGTGGGTTGCCATTTCCTCCTCCAGGGGATCTTCCCAACCCAGGGATCGAACCCAGGTCTCCCTCATTGCAGGCGGATTCTTTACCGACTGAGCCACCAGGGAAGCCCATGACTGTGTATTAGGTGATCATTCTTCAATTTCCCAAGTGTGGCCACTGAATTCAGGTTCTGCAGGAGAACGGCCTCCCTCTTAGGTGTCCATGGAAGTATCTAGTGGAGAATTGTCACATTGCCAGAATTAATGTTATTATTAATTATTAATGGAGGAGGAGAAACAGCATGGACAGGGCAAAATATTAATAATTCTTGAATCTGGGTGAAAGACATATGAGTGTTCATTGTGCTATTTTGAAACTCGTCTGTAAATCTGAAACTTTTCTAAATGGAAAGTTGGGGGAAATACACACAAGACTGTACTTATAATTGTCTCTCTGTGTCAGAAGGGATAGGTTCTAGGACTACCCCCAGTCACACCACCAGGATACCAAAATCCACTGATATCCATGTCCCTTGTATAAAACAGTATAATATTATGCACATCCTCTCGTACACTTTATTTTATTTTTATTTATTTATTGGCCACACCTTGTGGCTTTCAGGATTTAATTCCCCAACCAGGGACTGAACCCAGGGACACGAGAGTGGAAGTGCCATGTTCTAATCAGTTGACCACCAGGTAATTCCTCTCCTCAATACTTTGAATCATCTCTAGGTAACTTATAGTACCTAATAGAAAGTCAATATTCAGGCAACTGAACACAGGTGATAGAATAGTAGGCAAATTAATTACACTTTTCATGTATTGATTGGGCCTGAACAAAAACTACTTTCACGGTCAAAATTTGTTTTTCCTTTTCAAAAACATTTCATAGATTTTTAATATTTTACTTCATTTGAATACTTATTGATTTGGCTGTGCTGCCCTAGGTCTGGTTGCAGCGTGCAGGATCTTTAGTTGTGGCACGTGAACTCTTGGCTGCGGTGTGTGGGATCTAGTTCCCCAACCAGGGATCAAACCTGGGCCCCTACATTGAGGAGGCCACAGTCTTAGCCACTGGACCACCAAGGAAGTCCCTCTTGTTAATATTTCAGGCTAAAAATGGGAGAGTTGAGTTTTTCCTAGGATTTTACATGACTAGGAGGATCAAGTAAAAAGTTCCATTAAAATCCCCACAAATAAAAGCTAAAACTCAGCCCCCAGGTCAGGGTGAAGAGAATGAGGGTGGGCATCTTCGGGAGGAGGGTCTCCACTCCCCTTCCCCACCACCTCCCAGGAATCAGAGCTGAGTGCTGGCCGAGGGACGAGGACAATGGGATCCTGACACCATCCCAGCTCTGAACCAAGCCCCGAGGGCCTCCCAGATAGACTGCTGCCTCAGAGTGGCTGCTGTCCTCTTCTCTCTGTGCCCCTCCCCCAGCACTGCTGCCCGAGGCTGCTCGAGCTGGGGTGCCTGGTCCCTTCTGCTCTTTTCCCTCCGCCTCTCCCCCAGCAACGCAGCTGACTGACCGACAGAAGCAGGTGCTTCAGAGGCGGAGGCGGTGCCAGCGGCCAAGGGGTTAATGGCTGGGGCTTGGCGGGACGCAAGGGTCAGATGTCGCTCTGGGATGGGGACAGGCACTCAGGCTGCTATTCCGGGGCTCTGATCCCGGTCGCCTATTTATAGTGCTGGGGGGGCCTCGGCCCCCCCACATACACACAGGCGGCAGAGAGGCTGCTCTGCTGCAATGTCACCAGCGGCGTCACTGCCACTGCAGGCTGCCGGCACCTGCCACTGCCGCAGGAGACGGAGCCGAGAGAGACCCCAGGGTTTACGGGCACTGTGTGAGGCGAGGACGCGGCCGGCCACATGGGCAGCACCATGGAGCCCCCCGGGGGCGGCTACCTGCACCTGGGTGCCGTGACATCTCCCGTGGGCACAGCCCGCGTGCTGCAGCTGGTCTTTGGCTGCACCACCTTCAGCCTGGTGGCCCACAGGGGTGGCTTCTCGGGCGTTCAGGGCACCTTCTGCGTGGCGGCCTGGGGTTTCTGCTTTGCGCTCTCCGTCCTGGTGGTGGCCTGCGAGTTCACCCGGCTACACGGCTGTCTGCGCCTGTCCTGGGGAAACTTCACAGCGGCCTTCGCCATGCTCGCCACGCTGCTGTCCGCTACAGCGGCGGTCATCTACCCACTATACTTCACCCGGCTGGAGTGTCCGCCTGAGCCCGAGGGCTGCACAGCCAGGAACTTCCGCCTGGCAGCCAGCGTCTTCGCCGGGCTCCTCTTCTTGGCCTACGCTACGGAGGTGGCCCTGACCCGGGCCCGGCCAGGCCAGGTGGCCAGCTACATGGCCACAGTGTCAGGCCTCCTCAAGATCGTCCAGGCCTTCGTGGCCTGCATCATATTTGGGGCGCTGGTCCATGACAGCCGCTATGGGCGCTACGTGGCCACCCAATGGTGTGTGGCCGTCTACAGCCTTTGCTTCCTGGCCACGGTGGTGGTGGTGATCCTGAGTGTGCTGGGTCACACGGGGGGCCTGGGCTGCCCCTTCGACCGTATGGTGGTGGTGTACACCTTCTTGGCCGTGCTCCTCTACCTCAGCGCTGCAGTGATCTGGCCCGTCTTCTGCTTTGACCCCAAGTATGGTGAGCCTGGGCGGCCCCCCGACTGCCCGAGGGGCAGCTGCCCCTGGGACAGCCAGCTGGTGGTGGCCACCTTCACTTACGTCAACCTGCTCCTCTACGTCGCCGACCTGGCCTACTCCCAGAGGATCCGCTTCGTGCCCACCTTCTAGCATAACAGGTGGCAGCAGCCCACCCACCTCTGCTCTCCAGGGGCTCAGGCATCATGAGAGGACCCAGGTGAACCCAGACCCGTGAGGATGAATTGGAGGGAGGCGGCCAATAGAGTCATGCCTGGGCTTCTGGCTGTGCTCAGCGGTGCAGCTCAGGGAGGCACAGAGAGGGGACAGAGGGGCAGGAGGCCATGAACAGGTCACAGGGGAGGAGTCTCGCCAGGCAACTCCCACTCTATCTCTCTGTCTCTCTCTCGTTCTCTCTCTCTCTCTTTCCATCTCTCTCCATTTCCTGGCATGCCCTCCCTCAGTGCTGGCCCCTGTAACACATGAGAAGCCTTTGAAGCAGGCACTCTTGTGACCCACTATGCAGATGGGGACCTTGAGACCAGGATTACAAAGTTGACCCAAAAGCCCATCAGTGTCTGGAGACCACATCTAGGTTGAGTCACCTAAGTAGAGTTGAAGAGCGACAATTCCCAGAGGTGTGGGAAGGGGTCAGAAGGAAACCCAGGAGAGGGCCAGAGCCAGGTCAGCAGAGGGGTGTGGGAAGCCAGTGCTTCCTCTGGCCTTGGAGGGGGCAGTTTCTGGAACCCTGGAAAGATCCAGACAGATACCTTCCTGCTGGGGTATCTGTGCCGGGACGAGGAGAGGAGCCGGGAACTAGGACCCTGCCTTGCCCACCTCTGGTGGCCACAGCCTCGGAAGCCGAGCAAGGACTCTAGAGTGGTCGCATAGGGCAGCCTCAGCAAGCTAGAGAGCGCAGGCTTGGAGGGGCCCACAGCAGCCAACAACACTGCTAAGGGCACAGCACTAGGAAGACACTGGGTTCTCACCCACCAGGGAGCCACCGCTGAGCCCCCAGCATCTACCCCGATGTAGCAGCTCCTGCCGTACCTGCCAAGGACCCGGGGGGGCTGGCCTGGGGCAGCCCTGATCCAGAGGAGGACCAGCTTGGGGCAGCCACTGAGACACGAACCTGGGTATCAAGCACCCCCTGGGGCTCACAGACCAACGACCTCCGCTCAAGAGTTCCTTTGCCTGGCAGCTGACCACAAGGGCCTGCTGGGGCCACTGCTCTCCACACTCCAGCCAGCTTCTCCCACTCAAGGGCCCAGACTGGGCCAGCTTGGAGCAGACCACTAGCTGCCCAAGCACAGTAGCCGCTCAGCCCGTAGCCTGGCCCAGGGCCTTGAGCAGGAAATAAACACCAACGCTGATTTGCACTGAGTAGTTTCTGCTAAGGGGGTGGTGGCCACCTGCACCTCTTGGGCCATCTGCCACAATGTTCCCAGAGAAGAGCCTAGACTAGACCTGGCTGAGTAAGGAGGCAGCCGTGGCGGGGGAGGGGGGTGCTGGGATACTGGGTGTGTGGGGGGGCAGCCTCCCCAGGAAGTAGTGGGTGACAGCAGGGGAAGATGGGGGTGGGGAGTTCTCAGCACCCCCACCACCACTGCGGTTCCCAGGGGTCTTGGGCATGGCAGTGGGCAGAGGGGCCACTACACTCGTGGTAGCAGAGCCCAAGCAGCTTTTAGGCACAGGGTCCGAGGGCTCCCTGTGCTGGCACCACGCACAGTAAGAGAGACATGGCCTGTCTGCCCACTGGGGAGGGCACACGCACAGGGGTCCTTCACCTGCAGAGGCTCAAGTTTAGCAGCAGATCCAGGAGGGGGCAGGAGCCCCTGTGTCCCGAGGTGTCCTGACGGCTCTGCTGACTAAGGAGGGTGGGGGTTGGAAGCATGTTACTAGGTGACAAAGGCGCCTACGGGCCACACCCTTCTCAGCCCACAGGGAGGCCTTAACAGTTTTCCTTCCTTTTCTAACCCAGTTTCTGAAATGAGTTATCTGTCACACGTCCCCAGTTTGTTCACTGCCCTGTGATCTTCTGCCCCCAAAGCTCCATCCACTCCAAATTTCAAAGGTCCTGAGCGGAGAGACAGAGGGGGAGGAGAGGGGTTCCAGGGCTCAAGATAAGCGTAGTAGATGTCCTCTGTCTCCCAGGAGGCTGCAATGGGGAATGTCCTCATGATATTCACTCCTTCGATCAGAGGACTCTTTCTTTTTGGAGAAAGGAGTTATTTGTTGTTGTCACGCGAAAAACAATACTTTTTAAAGGATGGACTCTGTTCTCTGATGATATGTGCGCGCGTGGGTGCTAAGTCGTTTCAGTCACGTCTGACTCTTTGCAACCCCATGGACTGTAGCCCACCAGGCTCCTCTAGCCATAGAATTCTCCAGGCAAGAATACTGGAGGGGGTTGCCATGCCTTCCTCCAGGGGATCTTCCATACCCAGGATGGAACCTGGGTCGCTTGCATTGCAGGCACATTCTTTCCCCACTGAGCCACCTGGGAGGCCCTCTCTCTAATAACATACAGTCAAAACACGGTAGGATCCCCGGCTTCACATCTATGCGTTTGAGTCTGGGCCACTCCCTGAGCAATCCATTTTGGACCGGAACTTACAACAGCTCCTCCCTCAGAGGGTGAGGACTGAACACCACAATAAACACAAGGAGGCCTGAACATCTGCTGTGTACACGAGCTCACTGCACAGTGGTCTGGTGGTGTCGGTGTTGGTCATTATTATGTCAAGAACTCACAGCCCTGCTTTCTGGGGCTGCTGCTGCTCCTGCTGTTAAGTCGCTTCAGTCGTGTCTGACTCTGTGCCACCCCATAGACAGCAGCCCACCAGGCTCTGCCGTCCCTCGGATTCTCCAGGCAAGAACACTGGAGTGGGTTGCCATTTCTTTCTCCAATGCATGAAAGTGAAGTCGCTCAGTCGTGTCCGACTCTTCGCTTTCTGGGGCACAAACATCCAAATACACTGAAATTACATTTCAGAACAGCTTGTCATCATTTAAGATACAAAACCAAAAAAAAAAAAAAAAAGCAGGGGAGGGGATGGGTTGTTAATGAGGATCGCTTCTTACTTTTGCTCTTAACTTTGCTGCTGACTGGGACTCCAGACTATTCTGAACCCCAAAAGCAGGCTCAGTTCAAATGAGCCCTGAGCATGTCCTTCACAAAGATAACTAGAAATCTTTTGAGAATCTTTTGAGAATCCAGGGCCAAAAGATTTCATGGACCCTGCAGACAAGATGTCAAGAGACATGGGGTGCTCTGTGGGAACTTGGGCCATTAGGAGGTCATCTTCCTCTGTCTACTGGTTGACCACTACCCACCCTGAGAGCCTGTTTGGGGAGGGTCACGGTGGTAATAGGCCAGTGACCCCCAGGGCCATGTAGTTTTAAAAGGGCGCCTGAGCCTGAGACTAACAGAGGGGAAACTAGTGGGTAAGGAAGGGGTACAGATCTCAGGGGGAAGGACCTGGACTTCCCAGGTGCCTCCCAGTTTTGAGATTCTGAGAAAGCCCAGGGCTGTCTCTCCAGTTTCCACACCTCCGGATACAATTAAAAAAAAAAAATTTAAGTGACAAAATACAGTATCAAAATAGTGTTATACCTTAAATGCTATTTGATAAATTGTTTTCAATCCCCCCTTCCCGAAAATAAAGCAAGAAGCCTAGCAAGTAATTAAAAAAAAAAAAAAAAGGCATTACAAGAAAGAAAGGAAAAAATCCTAGCTAGTTGTACTCTTCCATACTCGATAATCAAGTTAATAACATGTCTGGACTCAGCGAGCAAGAGCCGCGTCCGTGTTCAATCTACAGGGCCCCAAGAGGGGAGCCGAAGCCCAGGGCCGCTCTTTGAGAACCCGGCTGCTGTCGCCCCTCCCCCGCTGCTCTCGGTCCTCAAGCGCGGTCCGGGTTCGGGTGGGTAAGGGTTCAGAGCCTGGGCTGGGGGTAGCGGGGTGCGGGTTCTCAAGCGCTGGTCGACAGGGCCTAGGGGGCGGGGGCGGGGGCGGGGGGCCGGGGCGAGCAGATGATGCAACGGCCCCTCGGCACCTCCCGCGCCCCTGGATTGGCCGGCTCCAGGGCGGCCGCGCCGCGGATTGGCTGGGGCGGCGGAGGTGGGGCCCCCGGGAGTGGGTGCCGCGTGGCGGGCGCGGCGGTGCAGACTGGGGGCGACACGTACGGGGTAACTGGGTTATCGGGGGCCAGGCTGAAGTCGGGCTTGGGCGGGCGGTGGTACTGCGGGAGGGAAATGTGGGTCCGTGCCCTCGCCTTCGGCCTGGAGGGGGCTCGGACCTGGGGAGGTGTGGGCGTGGGGAGGGGATTCGGGCGCGGGTGCGTCGGGGCGCAGATGATTCGTCTCCCCACCCCAAGCAGCTGCGACCTCTTCCGGAGGCGGGCGCGCCTCTCCCTGCTCCCTGTGTCCGGGACCCTCGGGAACCGATCGGGAAGCCGCGGTGGGCGGGGCACCGGAGTAGGGGAGAGTTAGACCGGCTGAAATAGGGCGGGTGCGGGGGGACTCCCGGTGGCGGTGGAGTGGCCAGAGCTGGCACTGTCTGCCTAAGTTCTTGGGCTGGATTCTGCCCCATCGTCCCGCCTTGTTCTTGCAGAGCCGGTGCCAGCTGAGAGGGCGGTGGGCGCAGACCTCCAGACACTATGAGCGTGGGCTTCATCGGGGCTGGCCAGTTGGCCTTTGCGCTGGCCAAGGGCTTCACAGCAGCAGGTAGGCTCTACAGCCAGGAAAGGACAAACGTAAGAGGGTGGGCGGTTACCCTTCTCCAGGCTGGGAGGGAGTCCGAATAATATGCCTCCTTTGAGCCCTGTGGGAAACGGTAGCCTTGGGAAGTTTGGAGTAAGGCGGTGGTTGCTGTTTTACCCTGGGGTGGGGGGATTTCTGTTCTTCCTGGGATGTGGGGGAGGGATGCCAGGCCTGGCCTTGAGGGAGGGACTCTTGACTCCTGCAGGTGTTGTTGCTGCCCACAAGATCATGGCCAGTTCTCCAGATATGGACCTGGCCACCGTTTCTGCCCTCAGGGTAGGTGCAGGGTTGGAGGGTGACTGGGAGGCTGTCCCTCTGGAGGTTGGTCAGTATTTCTGGAAGCCAGTGTGTGACAGTCTTGACCCTGGAAGACTAGGAGTAGGGGCCCCAGTGGGCGGCACCATGCCGCAGTCCCCCATACCAATGAGAAGAGGGTCCCTGGGCAAGACTATCTTAAAGACTCTGCCTCTTGGACTACAGATGGCTTCCCTCCCTCAGCTCTTGGGACCTTCGTCGGGCACATGTGCAGCTGGTGGGGAAAGGGTGCTGGTCAGGAATGCGGTTCCCTTAGTGGAGCCCCCACAAGGGGTCACAGTCACAGTGTGGGGGCCAGGACAGACATCCAAGGGCTGAACACAGCTTCAGTTTGCCATAGCTGAGTGATGGCTCCAAGGGTGCTGGCAGGTTCCCAGCTTAAGACTACTATCTACAGCACTACTCACACCTGGAAGGCACAGGGCAGGGGTCTAGGGGCTGCAGACCCAGGTGGGCTGGGCCTGGACTGCGGGCAGTTTCCCTCTTCCGCCCACTAAAGGGTTACCTTTCAGAGCAGAATGCTTCCTCCACCTTGGGGTGGGAGTGGCAGTTAGAGAATGTCAGCGCCCCATGCCCTGAGCCGCTAGCCCTGCCATGCTGACATTTCCAGAATCCTCTATGATGAGGGGCTTTGTGAGGGGCTTTTGGCCTGGGGGGGGACACTGGGGGGGCCAGCCAGCCACGAATCACAGGCTGAGCCTGCCTGGGCACTCCCTGCAGAAGATGGGGGTGAACCTCACGCATCACAACAAGGAGACCGTGCAGCACAGCGACGTGCTCTTCCTGGCCGTGAAGCCACACATCATCCCCTTCATCCTGGATGAGATCGCCGCCAACATTGAGGCTCGGCACATCGTGGTGTCCTGTGCAGCCGGTGTCACCATCAGCTCCATTGAGAAGGTGGGCATTGCGGCTCAAGGCTGGCTCGAGGGTTTGGAGATGGGGCAGATGTGTGCGCTACAGAGGGCTTAGGAGTCCTAGCCTGCTCCACGCCTGGGGTCCCCCACCTGTGAAGTGGGTGCATTGGTGCAGCCCATAGAGCTCAGGAAGTGTTCGGTTGGGTGAATTGGGTGAGAACATTCACACCCACATCCAGCACAGCCCACAGGGCAAGGGGCCGGGATGGATACACAGCTGGTTTCTCCTCCAGAAGCTGACGGCGTTCCAGCCAGCTCCCAAGGTCATCCGCTGCATGACCAACACGCCGGTCGTGGTGCGGGAAGGGGCCACAGTGTATGCCACAGGCACCCATGCCCAGGTGGAGGACGGCAGGCTCCTGGAGCAGCTCATGAGCAGCGTGGGCTTCTGCACGGAGGTGGAGGAGGACCTGATTGATGCCGTCACAGGGCTCAGTGGCAGTGGCCCAGCCTATGTGAGAACTGGGGAGGGGCAGGGGCAAGTAGGTGGTTCCCAGGACCTGAGGGCATGTCTCCCCATCTTCCACCCTCCTCCTTGCTCTGGACTCCTGCGGGCAGAGCTACTGCAGACCCACCGCACACGGTGGTTCCCAACTATTGCCCACCAACTCGGTCATTCACACAGCAGCTGTTTATAGAGCTCTGGCCAGGCAGTGGGTAGGGCACGGGGAGCCATGAGGTTCCCTGGGGTTGTTGTCCTAAGCAGTGCCTGGAGGAAAATGAGAATGGGCCTGGGACAGTGGCTTAAACGCTTTCTCCCTGCAGGCATTCACAGCCCTGGACGCACTGGCTGATGGAGGTGTGAAGATGGGACTTCCAAGACGCCTAGCAGTCCGCCTCGGGGCCCAGGCTCTGCTGGTTAGTGTTTTTTCTGACCCTCTGGTGGGGGCCACTCCTTGCCAGGACCAAGACTGGTGCGTTGGGGCGGATGGGTGGAGAGTCAGTGGGTGTGGCTGGGATGGGGTGGGGGCAATACCTTCACAACCTTCAGACCCTCTGTCTGGCTTTAGGGGGCTGCCAAGATGCTACTGGACTCTGAACAGCACCCAGGCCAACTCAAGGACAACGTCTGCTCACCAGGCGGGGCCACGATCCATGCGTTGCACGTGCTGGAGAGCGGGGGCTTTCGCTCGCTGCTCATCAAGGCCGTGGAGGCCTCCTGCACCCGCACACGGTGGGCCTCAGCCACTGCCCACCCACTCTGTCACTGGCTCAGCAGATGGTTATCGAGCTTTGACCTGGCAGTGGGCAGGGCACGGGGAGCCCTGGGGTTGCAGTGTACAGCATCTCTCACCATCCCCCATCATGCTGTGAGGAGGCGCTGCCTCCCGGGCCCAGGCTGTGCTCCTCATTGTTTCATCACTTGTGGCCTTTTGACCGGGGTGGTCATCCAAGCCAGGGAGGCAGGCCAGGAGGAAATCTCTGTGGGGCTGATGATACCACCTTCCTCTTGGCCTTGCGGGGAGAGTGAGAGATGCGCCGGAGGTACTGGCACAACATCAGCGCGGTCAGTGAAAGCTGAAAGAGCAGGGGACAGACACGGTGTGGCATCTTGGCTCAGAGTTCCTGTTGCAAGTTCAGCACTGCAGGATGGACAGGACTGTTTCTCAGCATCCTGCCTGCCCTCCAGTCCAAGCCCCCAGGCTTCTCTACCCCTGTCTGACAGTGACGCTAGAACATAGCATTGCCCTCTGGGTGCCAGACTGCAAGGGAGGCAGATGAGGCCCGTGTCCCGTGCTCCGGGCTAGGAGGGCTCCGTGACTCAGGTGCTGCTGGTAGATTTGGTGACCCTGAGCTGACCTGAATGGGGTGAGCGGCAGATGGATGGCAGTGGAGGGGAGGGGTCGCTGGCAAAGGGCATTGCAGGGACAAAGGCCCTGAGGTAGGGGTGACAGCGCAGCAGCTCCCTGCTGGAAGCCATGGACTTCCTCCCACTTCCCTCTTGGGCCCCTGAGCTTGGAAGGAGGTGGGGCCCTGGACGCATCCCTCCTCACTGTCTCCCCAGAGAGCTGCAGTCCATGGCCGACCAGGAGAAGGTCTCACCAGCTGCCATCAAGAAAACCATCCTGGACAAGGTGAAACTGGACTCCCCTCCCGGCACCTCGCTGGCCCCTTCTGGCCACTCCAAGCTGCTGCCCCGCAGCATGGCCCCAGCAGGCAAGCAGGACTGAGGGGTCGAGCCTGCCTGTGGGCCACTCTCCACCTTCTTCTGGGCTCACAGCTCTTGCGCTGGGAGTATCTAGCCCCAGGCTACACAGGGTGTCCTCACGCTGATCCACACTGCCCATGGCTTGGTCCACTCGGACCCGCGAGTCATAGCCGGGGACGGGGCACATCACCTCCCAGTGGGAACCTCCATGGTCCCCCAAGTGTGTCCTGGTCCAAAACAAGGATTCTCTGGCCTCAGCCTCCTGATTCATCCGTCCCCAAACCACGTCAGGACCACCTTCCTCCAAAGCTCAGGAGGCTTGAGGGGGCTTTACTCTCCCCCCTCAGCATTAGCTGGCTTCAGCTTGAGTACAAAGGTCAAGGCCCCACCCCTCCCCACCCCCACCATGAAGGCCCACCCAAGGAGAGCATCTGCCCTTTCCCCACTCACCTTTCCTCAGTGTGGGAAGGACCTGAGGGTCCCCGACATCCTGCAGAAGAGCCCATGGTTCTTGGCCAGCAGGACATTTGAGAAAAAGGGTCTTCAGTCGGTTGGACTTCTGAGGCCCCAACACTCACGCCATCATCTCCCTTTCCTAGCCTGACCCACAGACGCTGTCAGCTCTGTCTCTTAACTTTTTAGGATAAATAAATTGGTTTCCAGCCCCAATGCCTGGACTTGCAACTTTGTCCCCTCGTGGGGAGGGAGGCTCCCACCTGTGCCAGAGGGTCATTGCTGTCTGGTATAACATTGAAGTCTGGCCACCCACATGCCCAGAGCCCTACATTCCAAGGCAGCCAGCCTGGCTGGTGGGGCTGAGCCTTCCAGTGAGCAGAGCGCAAGGCGGCTTCTGGGGAAAGTCACAAGAGGCATGACTGGAAGCTGGTACCATAGCTGGTCTTGGCAGGCCCTGCTGTGGCGGGGAGGGGTACCAGCCTCAGCACTCTGCACCTCTTGGTTTGGTGGAGGCTGGTGGAGACAGATGTCTCCCCAGCTCACCCAGGCAAGGCCAAGGGCAGATAAGGAAGAAGCCCCTTAGGAACATGTGTTAGAGTTCTTCAGAGGAATAACCAGTAGGAGATGGCTTATATATATATATATATAAAACAGGATTTATCATGTTTTATATATGTTGCAAAACTCATATCATATGATTTATCATGAGAAATTGGCTCACAATTATGGAGTCAAGCAGGCAGGTTGGAGACCCACAGAGAACCAGTATTTCGATTTGAAGGCCATCAGGCAGGGCGAACTGACGTAGACAGGTGAGGTCTGAAGTGGTCTGATGGACAATTCTGTCTTACTCTGCAGAGAGTCAGTCTTCTATTCAGGCCTTCAACTGCTTCAGTGATGCACACCCACATAAGGAGGGCAATCTGCTTTATTGATTAAAATGTTAATTTGGTCTAATGTTGAAGTCTACTGATGTACATGTTACAAAAATACCCTCACAGAAGTAGTATCTGATCACCCCACGGCCCAGTCAGGTTGACTTAAAATTATCCATCATCAGAGGCCCACAAGATCAGAGGAGCTGGTGAGGGTCAGAACCTTTTCTGGGGCCAAGAGGGCTCACATTTGTTTGATGAACAGTTACTGAGCATGAAGACAAGGCCCCTTGCCTCCAGAGGTTCACTATCACACACATGTGAGTGAGTATGTCAGAGGAGCAAGACGGGGCATCTGTAGGGTGTTGGTGGGGGGGCACCCAGGTGAAGCGATGGGTCCTAGGAGGGTGAGGGGAGGGGATCAGGAGAGCCCCTGGGCAGAGGTTTTCCAGGAACCACATTGCAAGGTCTCAGCTCTGGTTCATTTCTTTCCCCTGGGCCCACTTAGGACCAAAGCCCTGTGCAAATGTGGTGGGTAGAGGGAGCACTCTGGGGACAAGAACATGGCCTTCCAAATCTACGGGAGACAGAAAAAACAGTTAAGGGGCAAGACTACAGCAGTTAGGGCTTCCCTGGTGGCTCAGTTGTAAAGAATCTGCCTGCCAATGAAGGAGACACAGGAGACTCAGGTTCGATCCCTGGGTTGGGAAGATCGCCTGGAAGAGGAAATGGCAACCCACTTCAGCATTCTTGCTTGGAAAATGCCACAGACAGAGGAGCCTGGTGGGCTACAGACCATGGGGTCGCAAAGAGTCGGACACAACTGAGCACGCACGCTCACGAGGGGCGAGGTTACATTCCCTCGTCCCTGTCAGGGTGGCCTCCAGAGTCCCAGTCATTCCCCACGTACCAAGTGCCCAAGGCCCTCTTGAGGCCTGGAGTCCCTGCAGGGGCCCCCTAGGGCATGAGCCCCTGGCATCTCATGCTGGTGGGTAGAAGCATGAGTGGGCTATGGGCCTCACCTGGCAGAGTAATTGACAGTGCGGGGAGACCCTGGCACCATCCCTCTGGGGGAAATGTGTCCTGGATGAGATGGTCCCACAGACTGCACATCTGCCCAGGACCAAAGCTTCTCCTTGACTGTTCCCTTCAAGTCAAGGTCAGTCTCGCTGTTGGAGCGCCTCCTGTGTGTCAGGTGTCTACCAATAAGATGAGGGGGTCTTGCTGCTCCCACACGTGCCCTGGTCTGGGGTTTGGAGAAAGCCAGAAGGTGGTTCCAAAGTAAGGAATCACCCGTGGCAGCCTCAGAGGAGGCACAGGGATCCAGACGAACTTTGCAACAAGTTTTGTGCTACCCCGTGAAGAACACACTGGGTTTCAGCCAGCAGGTCTGTGAACCTTGATTCCAACCACCAAAGGCCAGAGATGGGGAAGTGTGGCAGAGCCACACAGGCCCGAGAAGGGATGTGATGTGGGGAGAATGCTATGAGGTGTTTGGTATCCTGCAGGAAGTGACACCTGTGGAAATCCCTGCAAGTATGAGCAGACCTAAGCAGAGCAGGACAGAAGAAGAGCCTGCAGCTGGTGGTGAGGATGCGAGAGGTCCAAGAAGACCTCTTTCTTGGCCTCAGAGGCAAGTCTTTGTGGTCTAGTAGATTAAGAGTTGAGGGTGGGATTTCCCTGGTGGTCCAGTGGGTTAAGAATCCACCTGCCAAAGCAGGGGACGTGGGTTTAGTCCCTGGTCCAGGAAGATTCCACATACTGTGGGGCAACTTAGCCTGTGTCCACAACTACTGAGGCTGTGTTCTAGAGCCCAAGAGTCACAACTACAGAGCCCACACATCTAGAGCCTGTGCTGTACAATGAGAGGCCACTGCAATAAGAAGCCCTCACTTGCCGCAACTAGAGAAAAACCCACACAATGAAGGCCCAGCGCAATCAAAAATTTAAAAAAAATTAAAAAAGAAAAGAGTTGAGGGCTTTAGAAGTCTCTCCCTGGGTATAATAAGGCCCTATAATCTGTGAGACTCAGGCTACACCCAGTGCAGCGGGACACGCCTTGCCCTTGAAGAACACAGACAGGATGATAAGACAACCACGTGCTGCTGCTACTGTTGCTAAGTCGCTTCAGTCGTGTCCGACTCTGTGCGACCCCATAGACGGCAGCCCACCAGGCTCCCCGTCCCTGGGATTCTCCAGGCAAGAACACTGGAGTGGGTTGCCATTTCCTTCTCCAATGCATGAAAGTGAAAAGTGAAAGGGAAGTTGCTCAGTCGTGTCCGACTCTTAGTGACCCCAAGGACTGCAGCCCACCAGGCTCCTCCATCCATGGGATTTTCCAGGCAAGAATACTGGAGTGGGGTGCCATGTTGTTGCTGCTGCTGCTGCTAAGTCGCTTCAGTCGTGTCCAACTCTGTGCGACCCCATAGATGGCAGCCCACCAGACACCACCGTCCCTGGGATTCTCCAGGCAACAACACTGGAGTGGATTGCCATTTCCTCCTCCAATGCATGAAAGTGAAAAGTGAAAGTGCAGTCGCTCAGTCATGTCCGACTCTTAGAGACCCCAAGGACTGCAGCCTACTAGGCTTCTCCATCCATGGGATTTTCTAGGCAAGAGTACTGGAGTGGGTCGCCACCCATTTCCCTTGTTTCTTACAGAACCAGTCTAATTGTAGAACAGTATTATACTTAAGAGACCCTCCAACTGGCCATTGTTCGCCGTCCTCCAATGGATACTGTGGCCATGCAGTATTACATAGGAAGATCAGGTGTGTCTTCTTTAAGCCCTGGGGATCAAATCTATCCCAGTTTTTCAGGATACAGTTCAAAGGAGTGAGGCTGGAATTGTTAGCTCCCATCTTGTCCTGAAGGATCCAAAGTAGGTGACTGCAAAGTAGGTCCTGTGGATTCTGAGGGAAATAGAGTCTGGGAGAGAGAGCTGCTGACAGCTTGATGTCTCCTGGCTTTGGGGGCCTCCTGGGTTGGCCTCCATTATTCATTCAGCGGCACTGAATCCCCCTGAGGACAGGCAACTTCTCACTCATCCCTCTTTCAGCTCACCTGATCCCTCTGACCTGCCTGGCAGGGTAGGTCCCCCTTCCTGGCTTTACACTTGAGAAGGTAAATCCAAAACTTCAAAGTAGAAATTGAATCCCTTCAATTTCCCGTCTGCCTTTTGTCACCTTTTTCTCTGGGAATTTTGAAGAGCCGTGAGAACTTACAGAAAGTTCAGGAGCAGACATGGACCGGTGACCTGAGCTCCAGGCAGATGCTGATGAAACAGTAAAGGAAAGGTGCAATTCCTACGTCAACTGTTAATTCAACAGATGTTTACCCCTCACTCACTCTGAGCCAGATGTGTTCCAGGGACCGCCTGAGTCCTTGTGAGGTCTCAGGATGTTGGGTGAAGACAGATTACACTACAGGAAGGATGCTGGAAGTGGCAGACAGACCTAAGTTTTGAATCCTGGACAAGCCCTTCACCTCTGGGAGTATATGGGTCTTCCGTGAGCCAGGCCAACGTTTCTGGCAGGGCTGAGGCCCGCTCCAGTTATGGGGGCAGTGCATGCAGAGTCTGACAGGCGGCATCAGAACTACCGTGAGAATCTTCTCCGTTATGTGTGGGACCTCTGATCCGCACCTGTACCCTGGACACGTGGCCTTTGAAATGTCCTGCACACAAGGCACCGAAGAATATTTGAGCAGGATAGCCAGGCCCCGCCTTGAAGGGGGCGTGGCTGACCGGGAGCGCGCTCCTGGGCTAGTCCCGCGAGACCTCACCCACCGGGCGCGGCGCACGTTGCCCAGGCGACGGCGCCTGGGCGCGCAGGCGCAGTGCAGGCGTGCCCCGCCCCCGCCGCCGCCGCCGCCGCACCTTCCCCTTTAAGCCCCAGCCGGTCGCGTCGCCGCTTCATGAATGGAGCCCACGTGACCAAACATCATGTGACGTCTGTGGAGCGGCGGCGGCGGTGGCTGTGGCGGCTGTGGCGGCGGCGGCGGCGGCGGCGGCGGAGAATCCCGAGCCCCGAGCCTGGTCCAGCCCGGCCTTCCCAACGCGCTCGGCGCGGCCCGCGCAGGCGGCGAGCCCCCACTCTGATCCCGGAGTACTCGCTCGGCCAGCCCAGCGCGGCCTCGGAGTGCCCACCCCGCCCCGCCCCGGCCTCGGCCCGCCGGGCCCGCAGTGTGGTGGGTGAGTGCGGCGGCGGCCCGGCCAGGGCCGGACGGAGGGTGGCCGGGGATTCCAGGCCGGGGACGGGTGCTCGCGGGGCTGCGGCTCCTCCCGGCGGCGCGGGCCGGGTACTTAGGTCTTTGGGTCTGCCTGTGCCCTGCTGGCGGCCCGTGCCTCGATTTCCCCACCGGTCAGGAGCGGTTCCTGACCTCTGAGCCGGGGGTAATGGGGTGGGCGCAGGGGCGCTCAGGGGCAGGGCGGGGCGTGTTCTGGGATGGCTAGGTAAAGCCGGGCGTCCTGGAGGGAGGGGCGGTCTGGGAGGCGGGAGGAAAGGGTGGGGTCGAGCAGGGCGCCCAGGGCCCCGCGGAAGAGCTCGGCGGCTCCGGCCTGAGCTGTTGATTCATCAGGTGTCTGTGTCAAGGCTTCCCTGGCGCGGGGTCTTTGGCAGGCTGGGGGCAGGAGGCGGCACGTGGGGGGCGGGATGGGAAGACCCTGCCCGCGCCGGCTTCGCTCCGTCACACGCGTACCAGAGCCCAGAGGGAGACTTGCTGAGTCATCAGCATGAGGTCACTAGATGCTCGTCCTAATGCCTGGGGGGATTTGAGCTAGGGGCCTGAGAGGCCGGGAAACGAAGGGTGAGAGGGAAACCGTGAGAAGTTAGAAGGGGCCAGGCCCCAGGCTGGGGCGCCTGCTTGTTTGGGCTGATACGTGAGTTTACGATAGGAGGGTGAGGAGTAAACGGAGCAGTCACGGTGCAGGTTATCCCGGGGTAGAGGGTGAAGCCCCTGGTGTGTCCATCCCCTCCCTGGCAGGCTTTTCTCAGGCTGCTGGTCCCTGACTCGCCTCTGGGACAGTTCCCCAAACTGGGAAATAGTTCTGAGAAGAGGGGAGGAGCTTAGGGGGGGCCGTCCCAGCGGGCTGGGAAGTAGGCTTTCCCTGTGGCTGGTGTGGTTGGCCAGGCCCAGCTGTCTCAGGTGGGAAGACATGAGGCAGTGGGAGAAGGAGGGTGCCTGTACTTGAGTCCTCGGTGACAGTGGACAGTTCAGGGGGCAAGTCGGTGCAGCTCTACCAGGAAATTGGCAAAGGAGAGGAAGCATAAGGACTTAGACTTCAGGGGAGTGAGGTGTCTGGTGAGCAGGCTTTGGCTTTCTTCACAGCTTGGCCTTGGGGTCTGAGTGGTGGTAACTTTGAGGGCGGACTGGTGTGTTGGCAGGACTAGGCGCATCCTGGTCACCCCAGAGTGGTTCCACTTGAGGTTGGGGCTCAGTACTGTGCAGGTTAGCAAAGAACGTGGCCCTTCTGGGTGTCAGGCCAGTGGTAGGGACTCCTGGGGAGTGACAGCCTGAGGGTGGTGTGGCCTGAACTACTTTTCCTGGGTGTATGAGTGGTTCCTGGTCTAAAGGATTAGGGGAGCTCTCCATCTAGACCAGAGCTGACTACTCTTGCCCAGGGGTTCATGGCTAGCCAAGGCTGACCTTGTGGTTTGTCCTCCTTCCTCTCCAGCCCTGGGCTTATAGATGCCAGGTGTTTTAACACTTAAGCTGATCTTTTGGCTGGAATTCTATGCCCCAGGAACATGTAGATTCTTCTCAGCTACTTATGCTCTGGTGGAAATTGTTTTAGACATTTTACAAAGGGCTTCTGGAGAAGGTTGTTCTGAAGGTCAGGGTGGGAGTGCAGTGGTCTAGGTGAGGGTGCCAGAGTGACCAAGGCCACACCTGCCAGGGCAGTCTGGCCACTGGTGTTTGCAATCAGGAGAAGGAGCAGGGGGTGGACTGCCTCCTGTCTGTTGGCCACACCTGGGAAAGAGGATGGGGCTCGCTCCCCTTTCTGGCTGGCTCTCAGCTTGAATGAGTGGCCCTGGGTACCTTGGTGGATCCCTGCCCTTGGGACCGCCCATTCCTTCTCCACAAGGTGTGCTCAGCCTTAGCGGCAGCAGAGACAAAAAACAGGGTAAAGGTTCTCCTTGATCCGGCCTCTGAAATCCCCTCCCTCTGGTTTCTTGTGGTGCCCTGAGCCGTCAGTCCAAGCCCATGCCCAAAAGCTGTCTCCGTCCCAGCAGTGTGAGTCCGCAGGTAGTGGAGACCAGGCCAGGAGGTCGGAAGTCCCCGCTTTGCTGAGACCCGCCCCTCCCCCTCATGAGCAGTGCACAGGCACACCTTTGATTAGGAGGCGATTGGCTACACTTGTGCTGAGTTCAGGGCTTCTGTGGAGGGTGAAATCTGCCGAGGAGGCACTTTTCAGCTCCCAGCCGCCACGCTCGGCACTTTTCTGTGTGATCTCTTCAGGAAGTCACCGTGTGCTCAGCATTTGGGGGTGGGGGGTGGGGGGAGGATGGCGCATGGGAAAAGCTGGTGCCGGGGCTTTTCCTTCGCGCTGACAGTGGAGGACCAATGCAGTGACCCTTGACCTGGACTCAGGGCTCAGGGAGCCCTTCTGGCTCCCCCTGGAGGACCTGGCTCCTGCAGTAGGCATGGGGCCCTGAAGACCTTGTGACCTCCAGCTCCTCTGCCCCACCCTCTGCTCTGGAAGAGCGGTGGTGCCATAGCCTCTCCAGGAGGGCACCATAATCCTGGTTAGGCCTCCATTTACCTCCCTGCCTCTAACCTGGAAGATCACAGAGGGAGCAAGGGGACAGAGGTGGTCCAGCTGAGCCAGGAATCCAGGACTCAGTGGGGAGAAATGTCCTTGGCAGGGCTGCAGAAAGTGAGGGCAGGATGCAGAAAAGATGACCAAGTGGGTGGGTGAGGGGGCTCTCTGGGTTTTGTTCCCTGCCGTGTGGGTGGGGACCCCAACCAGGGAGCCAGAGAACAGTCACTGGCCAGAAAGGGCTGAGCAGGCCCCTGGGGGGTCAGTTGTGGGCACTCTTGTGAAATACCCTGGATGGGGTGGGGCAGGGGCACAAAAAGCTGCAACCAAAGCCACAGGATGGTTACTCCATCGGCAGCAGAGGTGGACAAAGAGGGCACGGGGCTGGGCTCCTCTGGCAGGAGTGTCTGCCACCAGGAGGGTGGGGAGCTCCCACCCGTCCTAAAGACAAAATCAGAGTGGCTTGGACAACTCCGCTTGCTACTCTTCAAACTGAGCAGTCTAGGAGAATTGGCAGTCTCCTGCATCCTCCCCTGTGCTCCAGTCCCCAGTGGGGACAGCCCACTGAGCTTTGTCCCAGGCGGCTTAGGGGAGGTAGAACCCTGGCCCCGACCCTCACCTACTGTTGGCCAGGCTGGCCTTCGCCGCGCCCCAGCAGCTTGCTGCTGCCAGTCCCCTGGGGCTGTGTTGGCTGGCGGCCTCGGGGAGTGCCAGGCCGGTGAGAGAGCAGAGAGCGGGAGCGATGTGCTGAGTCAGCATGACTCGCCAGGAACAGCCGTGCTCTGGGGCGCACTGGGGTTATTTTTAAAGCTCCCGGCTTCCTTCTAGGCTGGCCCCTCCCGCATCCTTCTAATCTCTACCCACCGCTCCGGCCCCTTTTCTTGCCTCTGCCTCCCTAATAGCCCTTCAGTTCCCCTTCCCCCATCTGATCCTCCTAGCCTCCCACCTAGTTCCCTAGGGGCAGGGTGGACAGGGAGCAACCCAGCTCTGAGGCCAGGTATCAAAGGGAAGGGGCAGGCAAGGGGTGAGGCTGGGGTGGGGGGTGGATGGGTGTCTTCCCCTGGGTAGACAGAGGGTGTCAGAGGGGCTCAAGTGTCTTTGTGGATTGGGGAGGGAAAGAGAGTGGTCTCCAAGGTCCTGACCTTCGCTCCCTGTCTCGCAGAGTGCCTGCTTGCTGTGCCCTCCGGGTTATGACGACCCCCAATAAAGGAAACAAGGCCTTGAAGGTGAGCAGATAGGGTGGGAAGCGTCTCAGGGCTGGGGTGGCACAGGGGCGATGGCCCTCACTTGGCCCATGACCTCGTGCGCTGTGCCCTCCCCAGGTGAAGCGGGAGCCAGGAGAGAATGGCACCAGCCTGACGGACGAGGAGCTGGTGACCATGTCGGTGCGGGAGCTGAACCAGCACCTGCGGGGCCTGTCGAAGGAGGAGATCATCCAGCTGAAGCAGCGCCGGCGCACGCTCAAGAACCGCGGCTATGCCGCCAGCTGCCGTGTGAAGCGGGTGACCCAGAAGGAGGAGCTGGAAAAGCAGAAGGCGGAGCTGCAGCAGGAGGTGGAGAAGCTGGCCTCCGAGAATGCCAGCATGAAGCTGGAGCTCGATGCCCTGCGCTCCAAGTACGAGGCCCTGCAGAACTTCGCCAGGACCGTGGCCCGAAGCCCTGTGGCGCCAGCTCGGGGTCCCCTTGCTGCTGGCTTGGGGCCCCTCGTCCCTGGCAAGGTGGCTGCCACCAGCGTCATCACAATAGTAAAGTCCAAGACGGACGCCCGGTCGTAGGGACACACTTGGCCAGGCGGGTCTGCAAGGGGCCAGTAGGCGCATGGCAAATTCGGCAGCCCTGTCCCCTTCTTCCTCCCTCCTCTTCCTCTTCTCTCCTTTTCCTCCTCTCCTACCTCCTCCCTTCCCTGCAAAGCACAACCTGCACCCCAGGGGCGCTGGGCTGAGCCCCTTCGATCTCGTCTTTGTCATCGTGTGTTTTGTACGTTGGGATTGGTCAGTTTGGCGGTGACGTGGGGTCGCTCCCACCCCCTGTGTACCACGGGCAGATGGGCTTGGAGTCCAGAGTCAGCCTGTGGGAGTAAACAGAGGAAGATCAAGCGGGTTCTCTGGGGCATGGGTGTCCCCGAGCACGGAGGGCTGTAGGGCAAGAGAGGCTGTTCTCACTACGGAGTGGCCCACAGGCTCTGACGGCCACCAGGTTAGCAGGAGGCCAGGAGGTTCATTGTCAGCCCAGCCCACAGGCCTGGACGGAATTGGCTGTTCCCGAGAGCCCTGGATGGGCGGGCCACCAGTCTGGCGCTAGGGGGATGGGGCGTTGTGTGGCTGTGGGCCAGGGGCCTTGGCACTCACGCCTGACGTGTTGCACTGAACAAGACCAAATCACTGGTTGTGAGCGTGAAGGGTGTGTCCAGTGTCCTTCGATGGGTCCCGTGTCACTGTTTACATGACCTGTTTGTGTGGTTACATAGCCCTTTATTTAAAAGAGAGAAGTTCCTTTTACGAAGTTATTAAATTATATGTTTAAAAGCTAGAGAAAAAAAAAAAGCTGCAGAGTATTTATAAAACTGTCTTTTTAAAAAAACAAAAAAGCAAGAACATTTGACCATATACATGGAAAAGGGAAGAAAGTATAATAGAAACTTTGCTAGTTTAAAAAAAAGAAAAAAACAAAAAAATCCTTTCTTGTAAACTTACAGACAAGTCTTTGTGGCTGTTGGAGTTTAGTTTTTATATACACAGAGTTATCAGACGTTATTTATAAAACTTAGTTTAAAAAAAAAAAGACAAAAAAAAAAAATAAGCCAAGCCGCGAGCGACCGGAAGGCGCGTCCTGACGTCCTCCCTGCTATCTCTTTTGCAATTGTACCGAAAGTGACTTACTCCCTTGCCCCTTCCTGCTTCCGTCTCTTGCCGGTGCCGTGGTGTCGTCCGTGCCTGGTGAGGTCTTGTGCAGCGTCACGTGCTGGTGCTTCTGGTGACCTTTGACCTGTGGGTGTCACTTCTTGTGTCTGTTCTCCCGTGTTTGTTTTTTTGGATTTGGTTGTGGTTTTGCTTCTGCTGACTTGTCAGGCCCAGGCTATTGTGCCGGGCTGCGCCTGCTCCAGTGGAGCTTGGGGGTCTGCGCCGCCAGCCCTGCCTCTTCTGCTTTGGCACTCACCTTGAGCCCCAGGGCCGGGGTGGGGGGGTCAGTTGCAGGGTTCTGCCATACCCCTGTCTGACCCTTGGCTTCGCATGTGTGTCTCAGGCTTGGGCTGATCCAGCGGCAGTGTAGGTGAAACTGGGGGCCATCCTGGGTGCCCCCCCTGCCCCCCGCACTACTTCCTTATCCTCGGCCTCTGGCCCTGGGTCGGGGCTCGCACGGATCAAGGAGTCACTGTGGGTGCCCACCAGGCCAGGGCCAAGCTGCCCCTGGCTGTCTTCCTTCTGGCCTCCAGTCACCGTGTTTGGGCTCCAACCACCAATCTGAGATTTGTTTTTGTGGGTTTCAGGTGGGCCTCAGCAGGGGAAGCCCAGGGACCCACTGCCCACTCATCCCAGAGCTGTTTCCATGCTGCGGGACGGTGCTTCCCAGGCAGAGCCAGGTGGTTTCGGGGCCCACCTGGAGCAGCCCCTTCTCCTTGCCTGAAGGCCTGGGGGTCCCCACCAGTGCCAGACAAGGGCTATGGTCTCTGGGGCTAGGTCCTGTCCCTCCTCTCCCCCCGAACATGCTGGCAGCTCTTGGCTTTGGGCCTTCTTTCACCACCCTTTGGGGTCTGTGTCTTCCAGGGATCCGCTGCTCGGCTTGTGGAGGTGCTTCCCCAGGGCTGAGCCCACCTTCCCATCATGGCCACTCAGTGAGGCAGCCAGTCTCAGACTTGGCTTGGGCAGCTGCTTGTAGGCACGTGATGGGGGCTGCCTGTGGTGCCTGCCCCTCCCGCCCCCCAAGAGGCTACTCCTCTGGCTCTGGCCATGTGGGGCTTGGCTACTACTTGGGGTCGCTGGTTGGCTTCTCTGGGGGCCTGAAGCCCTCGAAAAAGCACAGAAGTGGGCTAGTGAAAAGAAAAACAATGTGGCCTGGCAGGGTTAACCTTGTGGACAGTAGGATCTTCATCCCTGAGTTTGACGCAGCATGCCCAAACTCTGGGGAATTTGGGCTGTCAACTGTTGTCTTGATGGGCTTGATCTTGACCCTAGACACTCAGAGACATTCCTGGCTATACCCAGGTTGGCCTGCAGTAGAGATTTTGACCATTGACTCTGAATCACTTAGTGGCTTCCTTTGGCTCCCTGCAGTCTGGCTTTGTCTACCTAAGGTCCAGAAGAGAGTGGTTGATGTTGCTTGTAGCAGCAAGTTGGAATCACATCATAAGAATCCCTAAAGAGAGATCATGCCCTGTCCTGAACAAGGAGAGGGACAGGCTCTCCGTGTCCAAGTACAGTCCCCACTTTTGTTCAGAGGTGGGGCCTCCATCTCTGTGCACTCCTGTCATGCTGTAGACCTGGAGAGAGGAGGTTTGAGGGTGGGCATGTGCTGAACAGAATTACAGGTCCTTGGTTTGGTTTATAGATGCGTCTGGAGTTAGGCTGTGCTTCCTTTTGAGGTTTTTGGATTTGGAGCGACTCTTCCTTGGATCTGGGGAGCATCCTGCTCCCCTTAAGCCAGCCTCTTGGGGCTGCTCTGCCCCTCCCCCACTTCACTTTGGTTCTTGGCAGTAGATCCTGTGTCCACATGTGGCTGTTTGGTGTCTTTTTGATTCTTGTTAATTCATTTTTCCTACTGTGAGTGTGTCATGTTCTCTTTCTCCTCAACTTTTTGACACAGCGAATTGAGGACTTTGGCCCAGGCCAGGTCTCCCAAACTTGTCCGCTAAGTAAACCATAATGTGCACCTTCCTTTACACTTTGCCCTCGCCCAGTCTTCCCTTATCCCGACATGGACACTGAGATTTCAGAGGCGAACCCTTTGGGAACAGGTCAGCTCCTGCCCAAAGTTATGGCTCCAGGGAGCCCTCCCCGTGGCTCTTGGCCACTGCTCCAGGTAGCACTCACTGCATTGGAGAAGCTGTGGCTGCTGGGTGGTGTGCTGGTTTCTGCCAGGTGCCAGGTCTCCCTGGAGGCTTTTCTACTCTTGGTCCAGGCCTCCAGGTCTGGGCACAACCCTGACCATCAGCAGCAGCCTCAGTGGTTGGTGCCTGGGCCTGCAGCTCTGATCCGCTGCAGCCTGCTTTGGGACATATGGTCAAGCCCCATCGTGTCACTGCTGCTTCCTTCTCTGGAGTGGCTGGTTGGCTGAAGCTTCCGTCCACAGCTGGGAAGCCACAGCCTGCAGCACTGTTTCCGCTCTAGGATCTTGTAAGTTACTTTTTTAGGCTGTGGTTTGGTGAAAGGAACCAACACATTAACGATTTTTCCCCCCCAGAAGCCACTGAATAATTCTTTCTGGCAGCTTTTTGCCTTCCAGTTAGCTGTCTGGTTTTGAAGCGGATGGGAAGAGGCAAGGGTGTGCCCTGGAGACTGGTAACTTGTCTTGCTCTGGTCTGTGTCCTGAGCATGTGCTATACTTGTTGGACCAGTCGCACACATTTCCACCCCACCCTGGAGCAGCAGCCTTGGTACGTGGGTGTCCCTCCAGTTTGAGCTGGAGTGTTAGGAGAGCCGTCCCTAGTGACCTGTGAAGGGGGACCCCTCTAACAACCTTGTGTCCCAGCCCCACCCTCTCCACATCCCCTCAAACTGCTAGTCCCTGAAGCCTTTAACCAAACGGGAGTGGGTACAGAAAACCTTCTCCTGGCATCTTACGGCAGCAGGATAAGGGCTGTCCAGTGTGTCCAGCTCTGCTGCTCTCCTGGCGCTGAGAAGGTGGGCCAAGCAGAGTTGATCAGATCCTACCTGCCCCGCCTAAGGCTAAAGACAGGAAGTGGGGGAGGGGGGCGGGGGTACGCTGGGATCTGCCGGGGCGGGCGGGGGTTGTTGAAGATCCAGGTTGGGAAGGGCCTCACTGGGGCACCCTGGCTGACCTGGGCGGCCGCGGCCTCGTGCCCTCCCTGCCCTGTGCAGTATTTATTGCTAAATTATTGTCCAGGAGGGGCGGCACTGGGCCAGGCCCCGGGTATTTATTGCTGTACATAGTGTATGTTTGTGATATATAAGGTTTTCTTTATTTTGTATATGATCAATAAACACCTTTTAAAGAGACTGGCAGGTGTTTCCTTGGGGCAACGCGCGGGCGGGGCGGAAGGGCGGGGCGGGTCTTGCGCGCATGCGCTGGTGCGTGGCCTGCCGGGAGGCGGAAGCGGAAGCGCGAGTCTCCTTAGGAGCGATGGCTGCCGGGGGTCTGAGCCGGTCCGAGCGCAAGGCAGCGGAGCGGGTCCGGAGGTTGCGAGAGGAGCAACAGAGAGAGCGCCTCCGCCAGGTACGCCGCCGCCCGCCCCGCGCCGCGTCCCCAGCCCGCGCCGCCCTCACCGCCCGCCCCGCGCCTGCAGGTGTCGCGCATCCTGAGGAAGGCGGCGACCGAGCGCAGCGCCGAGGAGGGCCGGCTCCTGGCCGAGAGCGAGGACCTGGTGACCGAGCTGCAGGGCCGGAGCAGGCGGCGCGAGGGCCTGAAGCGGCGACAGGAGGAGGCAAGTCTCGGGCGCGGGCGGGCTGGGCGGGCGCGCGGGCGGGCGGGCCGGGGCCGGCTCACGACCGGCCTCGGTGTCTTGGCAGGTGTGCGACGACCCGGAGGAGCTGCAGAGGAAAGTCCGGGAGCTGGCCAGCGCCGTCCGCAATGCCAAGTACCTGGTCGTCTACACGGGCGCGGGGATCAGCACGGTAGGGACCCGAGGCGGGGACGACTGCGCCCTGGATCGGCTCCCAGGTCCTGGGAAACACGGACTGCTGGAGCTTGGGCTTGGGCAGGCGGGGGGCGCCCCCTTCTGGGTGTCTGACTCCGGCACTGAGCACAGTATTCTGTTAAGCAGTGGTACCGATTTGCAAAAGCTTATTATAAAAGCACCTCCTGAGTGTCTTTACTTTTTTAGAGAAACTCGAAATGACTCCATTTGGAACTTCGTTAAGTAGATAGACGTTTTTAAATATTTGGAGTTTACATTATAGCCAGTTAGAGACAGGGAAGGAAGAGTGGTAAAAACAGGACTTGATAGTTATGTGGGCAGAGCTAAGCTCCGAACTACCTTCTCATTCCCCATTCATTCTGAAGGTTGAAGTAAGGTAAGTAGAAAGCAAGGCAGCACGCACTAGAGTGCACTAGATAAGGAAGGGAAATGCTATGGCTTTTGGGAAGTTTTATAGAGAAGCTACTTGGGCAGCCGAATGTGACTAGCTTGGATAGTGTGGATAGCACGTGCTTTAATTGCTGGGTGCAAGTTGAGTGTGACCTGCATGTAGGCCCAGCAGAGGTGAATAAGCAAGGATTTCCATCAAGAATCCATAGGTGATGATTGTAAGCCGTACAAGCAAATGACTAATGTGAAGCTGGCTGTGCTAGGCCTCTAGAATGGAAATCCAAATACACCCTCTGGTTTCATCTGGGAAACCCATCTGATTGTTTTTCCGTGGGAGGTGGCATGGCATTGAGTCTGGGCCTTGAAGGGTGGATAAGATTTTACAAGCACTTGTGAAGTAAGACACTCCATGCAGGGATGACTGAAGAGGCCCAATAGTGAGAACATGTAAGGTATGTTACCCGCTTTAACTTACCAACACCTGGAACCGTGGCACATGTGAACTATCACGTGATTATGTGGAAGCAGTGACATCACTTTTTAAAGAATTGTAAGCAGCTACTAAAACCATATGCTGTTCATTAATTTGCTCTGAGTGTTACTGTTTGAGGGTCCCATTTTCCATGTACATAAGAATTACTAGTCAGGGTGGGCATTTTTCTGAGCTTAAGCACCCGAGAGTTTGCCCCCCACAAGGGAGGTCACTCACAGCCTGGGGAAGCACAGGATACCTTGATCCTGGCACACTCTGTTTTTTTCTCTCGGGGTAGGTCTGTTTCAGTGCATTGGGAGCTTGGGAAATTCAGTGATGTTTATCTTGTCTGAAGAGGTTGGCCTTTGTAAAGGTAGGCCAACAACCATTTATAGCATCAGGATGTGAGAACTTGGAGGGTGGAGTGTTCCACTTACGGGTTCACTGTTTGCTAAACCTTGAGTACTGGCTAGACCCTGGGGACACACAGATGAGTCTGATCAGTCTTTCCCCTCAGTATGAGGACAGACCTGTCCATGAGCCCAGGCTGGACTACATGGTAAAGAGGCTCCCAGCATGGACAAGGCTCTTTGGAGCTTAGAAGGATGAGCTGGAACAGGTGGGGGCAGGGGTCCTAGCGGAGCGGAGAAGCCACTAGGGGTGCACTCTGTCTGGGTGGATGTTAGACTAGGAAATGCTCAGGCTATGGAACGAATCAACCAGTTTGTGGGCCAGCCTGGGAAGTACTGAGAGAAATTCTTGGGAATTCTATCAGTGCCTCCAGTGATCTTTTCACTGGGCTTATCTCCTTTCTGAACCTGCAGGCAGCCTCTATCCCAGATTACCGGGGCCCTAATGGAGTGTGGACGCTGCTTCAGAAAGGAAGAAGTGTTAGGTGAGTAACCTAGCACAGCTTTCCTACCTGGTTGAACAGGGGCACATGTACCTGTCCTTGCAGCTCCCCTCACCTTTGCTTCCCTTCCACCTGGCAGTGCTGCTGACCTGAGTGAGGCTGAGCCAACCCTCACCCACATGAGCATCACCCGCTTACATGAGCAGAAGCTGGTAAGAGCCCAGGGTGGCTAGTGTCCAGCCATCCTTCAGTAACCCCCTTAGATAACAAAGGTTGCAGATGCTCAAGTCCCTTGTATAAAGAGGACGTAGTGTTTGTGTGTAATTTGCACATCCTCCCCTATACTGTAAATTATCTATGAGTTACTTATAAAACCTAATATAACATCAGTGCTATTTAAACTGGTGTAAACGCTGTGCAGATTCTTGCCAGTATGTGGCCAATTCAAATTTTGCTTCTTGGAACTTTATAGATTTCTTTCATCCGAATATTCCCGCCGCACCCCCGCCACCCCAGATATTTTTGATCTTTGGTTGGTTGAATCTGCAGATGTAGAACCCTCAGATATAGAGGGCTGATTGTACTCACTGGGTCCATGACTAGGACCCGGAGGGCTACCTTGGTGCCCAGGTGACAGTTGCATACTACCTCTGTCAGCCAGTGGTACCCCTGATGAGCACCCACCAAGCAGTTTAGATTCTGGTTTGAGCTGCCATCTATTCCTCCTGTGTTTCCACTCCAAGAGCAGAGGGCAGCCTGTTTGCTGAATCATCACACAGGGAGTCCACCTAGGCCCAGAGCTCGCAAGGGTAGCCCCTTCCCCTCGTGTTTCTCTTGCATTTTTCCACAGACCTCAGGAACCACCTAGATAACAGGGCAAACTAGTAAGAAGTCTCTGGAGATCCTCCGCTAAGCACCTGTTGCCGAGTGGGAGAGGGGTCAAACTTCTAGGGCTTCAAGGACCTAAAGCATCAGTCTGGGTCCCGAGCCCCTTGTCAGCCAAGAGGAGGTGGTGCAAACATTTGCCCTCCTGGGGGCTCCTAGTGCTTCTGAGTTGGTGGGGGTGGGCCTGGTGCCCTCCTCATCAGAGCCTCCTGGGTCCTGCTGGGACCAGCCTGCTGCTCTGGGTTTGCCTTCGGTGCTTTGTGCAAGGTCGTAGTTTCTGCTGGGCTGTGGGCTCTGGGACTGGCAGGGTTTGGTATGCTTTCACACCTGAGGGCCGCCCCCCACTTCCTCCTGCTGACCGCTGCTGTTGCCCCTCCAGGTGCAGCATGTGGTGTCTCAGAACTGCGACGGGCTCCACCTGCGAAGCGGGCTGCCTCGCTCAGCCATGTCGGAGCTCCACGGGAACATGTACATTGAAGTGAGCGATCCCTCGGGGACTCGGGCCTGGGCAGGCCAGCGGCTCCCACTCACGGACCCTACTTTCCTCAGGTCTGCACGGCCTGCACTCCCAATAGGGAATATGTGCGGGTGTTTGATGTGACGGAGCGCACTGCCTTGCACCGGCACCAGACCGGCCGCACCTGCCACAAGTGTGGAGGCCAACTCAGGGACACCATCGTGCACTTTGGGGAGAGGGGGACGCTGGGGCAGCCTCTGAATTGGGAGGCAGCCACCGAGGCTGCCAGCAAAGCAGACACCATCCTGTGTTTAGGCTCCAGCTTAAAGGTATGCAAATAGCACCGTGGATGGGAACAGAGGTGAACCTGCCTGCGTCTGGTCAGCTCAACCTTAGACCCCATCTTCTGTAGCCTCCTTATCTGGGGTGTGTGTCGTCTGTCCATCTGTCCATTCCCGCAGGTTCTAAAGAAGTATCCACACCTCTGGTGTATGACCAAGCCCCCCAGCCGGCGGCCCAAGCTCTACATTGTGAACTTGCAGGTAACTCAGGTGCTCAGAGCCGCCTCCTCAGACCTGGGCCTTAGAACAGGAGAGCCAGCCATCCCTGGGACATCTGTGTCCCACAGTCAGGCACCGTGGAGGTCTGGCTGAACAGGGCCCGAGGCCAGCAGGCTGTTGGGAAGGAGTGAGGTGCTGTCCTCACTCACCTTCTCCTGTCCCCAGTGGACCCCGAAGGATGACTGGGCTGCCCTGAAGCTGCACGGCAAGTGTGATGACGTCATGCAGCTCCTCATGGATGAACTGGGCCTAGAGATCCCCCGCTACAGCAGGTGAGGGGTACAGGCGCATCCCCCACTTCCCTGCCCCTGTGTGGATGGGCTGTGTCTGTCGTCCTCTGTGAGCTGAGTGTAGAGAAAGCTCTGAGGTGTGGCAGCTGGCATCTGAGGCGTGACTGTGGCGTGGTGGCCTCTGCAGGGCCCAGCCCCAGCATTGGCTGAGATGTCCTGGCTGGTGTGATTCCTGCGGGGAGAGGGAATCTGCCAGGGTATGCCTGGATGTCCCCCCTTCCCCTCAGGCAGCCTGGACGGGAAGGTGCCTTGAAGGGATGTGCTCTCAGCAACTCTGCTTTTCAGGATCTGGGTGCACTTGGCTTGGGGAACTGGAATACTTTGGGGAAGCTTAAACAAATTGTGCCTTGATACAGAATTTTTGATAATTTAGACGTGGTGTGTGTATTGAGTAAAAAG
This sequence comes from Bos javanicus, assembly GCF_032452875.1. Lineage (NCBI taxonomy): Eukaryota > Metazoa > Chordata > Mammalia > Artiodactyla > Bovidae > Bos > Bos javanicus. Next base: position 52,476,965 of record NC_083886.1, read on the forward strand.
TTTACACTTTCTTTCTCTGTGAATTTCCAGGGTCTTATAGGGGAAATCAATAACTTCTTTTAATCAAAGGGTTCAAGAATTAAGGATCCCTTCACCTTCTGGGCCTGGCAATTCTTGTATGTTATGTTTGTGGTGTTCTGTAATGTGGGCCTATTGTGTACTGTACTTTTTTTTTTCACATTAACTTAGCTCATTTTCTTTATCAGTGCTTATCTGTATCTTAAGTTTATAATATGTGGTTCTACATCTCAGACACATGATCTCGTCACGGTGTAGTGTTTAGGCCGCGCCTCCCTAGTCAGCTTTCCTCTTGTCAAGTCCTGCCGTCTGGGAAGGGGAAGAGGGTCTGATCTGCCTGTCCCTGGCCTTATGAATGAAAGGTGGGGCCCAGGGTTGGCTAGTGATTCATCCTTCCTGGGGCTAGTGCCTCCCCAACCCCTGTGTGCACAGCCCCCTCAGTCACCAATGAGGAGTGAGTTCTGCAGAGGCCAGGCTAGTCTGGGTCCTGGCCTTTGAGTTATTCAGGGAACTTACCCTTCTCACATGTTCTGGAGCCACCACTGAGCACAGCCCAGCCACAGTTAAGACACGGGAGGGACGCAGGGTGACCTCAGTCAGCTTTCCCGTCCTGGGGCGGGTTGTGATTGCCAGGGGCTCCCTGGCACACCTGACCCAGCTTTCCCTTTCCGTAGGTGGCAGGACCCCATCTTCTCCCTGGCGACTCCCCTGCGTGCTGGTGAAGAAGGCAGCCACAGTCGCAAGTCACTGTGCAGAAGCCGAGAGGAACCTGGGCCTGGGGACCGGGGTGCACCCCTTAGCTCAGCCCCCATCCTAGGTGGCTGGTTTGGCAGGGGCTGCACCAAACGCACAAAAAGGAAGAAAGTAACGTAACCTGGTGCTTGACCAAGGACAATGATGGCACTTTGAAAATGGCCGGGACTCTTGTTCAGGGGCAGGTGGCACCATTAATGCCAGGACTGCCCCCTGAGAATTATCTGGGGGTGACATTTTCACCCTGACATGTTTAGCCATTTGTCCTCGTGGGAAGCCCCCTTGCACTGCTGTGGTTGCCCCCTGCATGGGCCTAATGATGGAAGAGGCCTTGCTCAAGCGGCCTCTTCCCAAAGAGGTGGCAGTCACACCCTCTGTGAGAACAGAACTCCGGTTATTTCACACCTGGCCAGCTAAGAGGAAGCACAAAGCTGCCTTACCTCATTCACCAGGCCAGTCTCAGGGGCATCAACCCAATTTCTACTACTTCTTACTGAAAACGTTAAGTTTATAGAAGCCTTTTTCTGTATTGAGTATGCTGCAAAGGGGTGATTTTTGAGCCTAGGCTCTCAGCAGGCCTTTTTATTGTTATTAAACGTCTCTGCACTGTCTTCCCCGTGTCAGCGACTACCTTCCTGAAGCTGTGGGTGGGAGCAGGCGCCTGCCGAGACTCCTGAAGGGGCGGGTGCGCCCCACGTGGTCCTGCTCCGCCCCTCTGCCAGGTGGGCGCTAAGGGATGCTGGACACAGGTCATTGGCCGGGAGCGGAGGGCCGGAACCCGACTCGACCGGGGTTCCCCATTGGCCGCAAGTGTGGTGAGAGGGCGGGGCTCCGCGCGGGGGGTGGGGCGACGTTCGCCATTGGCCGCGCGAGGCGGGTGAGGCCCGCGTGACGGCGCGTGCGTGCGCGGGCTGCGGCGGCTCGGAGTCGGGAGCCGGCTGCCCAGTGTCTCGCCGCCACTACTGGGCCATGATCCGGAACGGGCACGGGGAGGCGGGCGGCGCCAAGCGGCCGGGCCCGAGGGCTAGGCGAGCCGTGCGGGTGTGGTGCGACGGCTGGTGAGCGCGGCGGGGGACGCGGGGCGGGGGCGCGGGTGCGGCCGGGGGCGCGGCGACCGCTGTGGCCGCTTTCGCTGGAATCGGGCCGCCGGCGAGCTCGGGACGGCGGGCGAAAGGAGTCACAGGCTGCGGAAGAAGCCTTGGACCCGAGTTGCTGCGGGCAGCGCGGCTGAGGGTCGCTGGAGGCTTTCTGCGGATCCCTACATAAGCGCCTTTCCTGGGTGTTCCTTTGCCCACGTTTGCCTTTAAGCTGGAGACCCATCCAGGCTGTCCCACCTGCCTGATTTGTGCACAATAGTGGCCAGAGTTGCGGGTCTAACCTTGGTGACTTTAATCATTTCAGTGCCTTAGGAACTATTTCTCCGAGGGAGCCGTGCACCCAAAATGTCTTCCCAGAGTTCTTGCCCAGGACAAAACCTGGAAGATTCTCCTGAGTGTTTGGGCAAGTGTCAGTGCAGGCATTGGCCAATCCGTGTAAGACCCTAGTGCAGCCCTCAGCCTCCTGGATCCATCTGAGGAGAGTTACAGTGCCAAACTGTTCTCTCTTTTTTGGCAAGCCAGACAATTGGAGTAGTGGTGTTTAGATAGGTTTGAGGCTGCCGGGGGACAAGAGAAAAGTGAACGTCTAGTGGTAATTTGCCACCTTGAATACTTCCTCAGACCTTTGTTTGATGGAAGCAGAGAAAGCAAGCCCAGGGCTTCAGCAGCCAGCATGCAGGGCTGCCATACTTCTGTGCCTGCACCTGAGTCACCTTGGGGAGGGGGTGTGGCTTCCTGTCTGTGGACTCTGACCTTGGCCCTGGCCAGGCCTGACCCCACCCTTAGCAGGCCACAGTGACTGTGGTACGGCCTGGACCCAGGACCACCCTGAATTCTCTGCTATGCACCCCTCCTGCCCAGCCTGTCTGGTGGGCACAAGGGCCAGCCAGGCTCCTGAATTTAGACTCCCCTCTTCCCTTAGCCCAGGACCAGAGTACTGCGCCCCACAGGCTCATCTGCTGGGGCCCGGTGTGCTGTGGTGGTGTTAGCAAGTAGTGTTGAGTAGAATGGTTGTGTACACCTGGTGGCCTTGGTCACCTGGAGAAGCAGGGACAGCTCCACCTACTCAGAAGGCAATACCAGGCTGAGAGGAAGCAGAGCAAGCATGAGGGTCCACCCCTGAGCCCAATGACAACTCGAGTGGAGCTGTGGTACTGTGTGTGGCCTTCAGCTGAGCATTCTCTCTTAACCAGACCTGAATTTGAGGATGAATGTTCTAGAACCCCAGGTGACAGGGAGGTGGTTGTTGGTTCCAGGGAGCAAAGCCTCACTGAGTTTCCAGAGGCCATGAGGAGCAGTCAGAACTTTTAAAGCCAGCAATCGCCCTTGAGCATTGGTTAGACTTCATTATGTGTTGGCTCCAGGGACTGCGTGGCTGTCTCAGGGTAATACAGAGTCCACTGTACCCTTGAATTATCACGTTTATATTACACCTTAAAGGGACTGCCCATGGGAGCTAAGGGAGCTAAGTGCGAACTTGAGCACTGTTCCAGGTGTGGGGAGCAGGGACTGTTCTGTGTCCTCACCAGCCCTCAGGGTCCCCAGACCTGTCCCTAGGCACAGCCATGCTTGCTCAGTCTGACCCTGGGCCCAGGGACTAGTGATAAGGAGAACTGAGCACTCCTCTCTCTGAAAGCCCAACTGGGACCCTGGGGGCAGTTCCCGTGGTGGCTTTTTGGCGGGCTTCCTGATGACACTGCAGAGGAACAAGGCTGAACCCCCAACACGAGGATGACAGCCCTGTGCTCTCCACAGCTACGACATGGTACATTATGGCCACTCCAACCAGCTGCGCCAGGCCCGGGCCATGGGTGACCACCTCATCGTGGGTGTGCACACTGATGGTAAGCCGGGCTGCTGTGCCCACCGCCGCCCATGCCACCCCCCCCCCAACCCCCGGCCCCAGTGCCTGTGACAGACCCCACAGGTCCCCGTGGAGGGTAGGGCCGGGCCTAGGCCATCCTCGCCATTAGCACAGCTCTGCAAGCTCACCCTAACCCCAGCCCAGGCCAGGCCGCCCATAGCTTTCCTGTCTTGTATCCTGTCATGAGCTTGGGTGTAGGGGGTGTCCAGTGGATCCATCTGGGTATGCCAGCCACTTCCTACCCGCTTTCTGATTCGCAAGGCCTTTGAGTACAGAGTACCCAGCCATCAAAGGCAACCCGGACTGTACCTGGAACTCTAATGGATTGAGGCAGGGGGTGGCGTGCAGTTCCCAGCAGGTACATCCCCAGTGCCTGTACCAGCTCACAGAGGACAGCAGGGCTGCTTGGTACTTCATGGGCTGAGGGCCCGGTCAGAGACAGCCTCCCTCCACAAGCCTTTGTGTAGCTGCAGACCCTGCTCAGTGCTGGGAGGGGCCGGCAAGCCTGTGGCCTGCCCTCCAGGAGTCACCCACCTTGTCCTTTGCCCTCTTCTCTCTCCCTAGAGGAGATCGCCAAGCACAAGGGGCCCCCGGTGTTCACTCAGGAGGAGAGGTACAAGATGGTGCAGGCCATCAAGTGGGTGGATGAGGTGGTGCCGGCAGCCCCCTACGTCACCACACTGGAGACTCTGGACAAGTACAACTGTGACTTCTGCGTCCACGGCAGTGAGTGGACAGGACTTAATCCAAGGGGCTGGGGACTCAAGCAGCTCAGGACCTGACCATCAGAGGGGTGTCTGGAGGTGCTGGCATCCTCACACTTGTGGGAGCATGGAGCCCTTTGAGGGTCTGAGGAAGCTTTGGGTTCTTCTCCAGAAAGGAGTGTACGCACACCGGGGCAGGCCTGGAGTGAAGGTATGGACCTGGAGGTCTTCGTGGCTTTGGGTTAAATTCGGTGTTCTTGTGTGCATGTCACCCCTTAGATGACATCACGCTGACCGTAGATGGCCGGGACACCTACGAGGAAGTGAAGCAGGCTGGAAGGTACAGGTAAGCTCTAGCTGCCGGTTGGCCCACCTTTAGAGGCGTGGGTTTCCTGGGGCCCCTCGAGCGCCTTCTGCTCGTGGGGGCAGCGTCCGGGCTGCAGCCTGTGCTTCCTGTGACTTGTGCGGGTGTGGTGCGGTGGCTGGGGGTGCCATGCAGCTGGGCCACCCAGTATGGGAGCCCCTTGGCCCCAGTGGCTGCAGAGCAGTGGAGACGTGGGGTTCGACTGGGGAGCTGGCTTCTATGAGTAACTCTTGAAAAGGCCCACATGGCAGCAGCTCAGATTGGGCAGTACTGAGATTCCCTTGGCAGAGTGGGTGGTGAGGCAGGACCTGGGCGTCAGCGGGCCGAACAGGATCAGAGCCACCCCCTCGGATGGTCTGCGAACTTGAGGCTTGATAATCCTGTTGTTCTGTCCAGTCATGTCGTTTAGTTGATAAAATGACAGTGGACCCTCCACCCTCTGGGTTTTGGTTTTCTATCCTGGCCAAGAGTAGCGAGGAAGTGCATGGGCTATGCACAGCAAGGCCGCCAGGGATGGACTGTGGTAGATTCAGCCACAAGCACAGTTGCCCTTACTCTTGGGTGGGGCAACTTAGGTGCCCTTAGGAGGCAGCCTTGTACATGTGTCCCAGGATGAGAGCCCCAACCCCACCTCTGTCCCCAGAGAATGCAAGCGCACCCAGGGGGTGTCCACCACAGACCTCGTTGGCCGCATGCTGCTGGTGACCAAGGCCCATCACAGCAGCCAGGTGAGTGTGGGATTGGGAGGGAGGGATCGCCTACCCTCCCCTTGCCCCTCAGAGGGCACTGGAACAGCAAGCTTTGGGGTCCTGGGGTTGGCTGCGTCTGGAGGGCCAGGCCTCTCACCCCTGTACCCTTCTGTGCAGGAGATGTCCTCCGAGTACCGGGAGTATGCAGACAGCTTTGGCAAGGTAAGCATTGCCTGTCCTGTCTGGGCCACTGCCTGACCCCCAGGCCACTCCCTGGGGAAAGGGGGTCTCGCTCTCTACCCTGCTCCCTGCTTTCTGGGTACTGACCGCCAATCTTGCTGGCTGGCCGGTCCCAGTGGCCACCGTGTGAATGAGGGTTCTCTAACCAGGTGGCCTGGTCCTCTCTCCTTCTGTAGCCCCCTCACCCGACACCCGCCGGGGAGACACTTTGCTCGGAAGGCTCCTCCCAGGTGACCAGACGGTGGCCTCAGGGTGCCAGGTCCCCACGAGGGCTGTGTCCACTGGCCTCTTCCTGGCGGGCCAGTTGCCGAGCCAAGGTGCTATTGGCTGCAGTGCCTGCTGTGGCCGCAGGGCAGGACCCCAGTCCTGCCAGCCACAGGTGCCCCGCCCACCCGGGTCTCGGTGTGGACCAGGCAGTGCCAGCCGGCCCTCAGCATCCCTGCCTGAAATGCCTGCCTGGGAGCAACAGCAGAGCAAACAAGCGAGTGGCCAGCAGCGGCTAGGGGTTTGGAGTCCTGGCTGTGGCCCCTGTATCTGCTCCCTCCACCCCACACCTGTGCCTCCCAGAGCAGATGGACAGGCGGGTGTGGGCAGGCCCAAGGGTGGTCACAGGCAAAGGACGTGCCTGCAAGGCTTCCGTCACTGACCAGACTGTTCTCGGCTTGCAGTGCCCCGGGGGACGGAACCCCTGGACGGGGGTGTCCCAGTTTCTTCAGACATCCCAGAAGATCATCCAGTTTGCTTCGGGAAAGGAGCCCCAGCCTGGGGAGACGGTCATCTATGTGGCTGGCGCCTTTGACCTGTTCCGTATCCTCTGGGATTGGGTGGCGTTTGTCCCTGCCCAAGGCCTTCTGTCTGCTCCTCCACATGCTCCCCAGTGGGCCCCAGGGCCTCAAGGGGCCTCCCTGATTCTCAAGGACCCTGAACTGGGGTGGGGTGCACAGCCGTTAGCAGGGACACAGCTGTTAGCAGGGAGAGGCGTGAGCAGGGGAGAGGGAGGGGACCTTACTGAGCCCCTGCTCCTGTGGATGGCTGCTCTGTATTGATTCCTCGCTCCTTAACCTGGGTGCAGACATTGGGCATGTGGATTTCCTGGAGAAGGTATATGGCCTGGCAGAGAGGCCCTACGTCATCGCTGGCTTGCATTTTGACCAGGTCTCACCCCGGGGCATCTGATAGTGTGGGGACTCTGGAAAGGCTCCTAGGGATGGGGTTGGGCACAAGTGAGGAAGAGGTGGTGAGCTTGGGCCTCTGCCCAGGGAGAAACCCAGGGAAGGTTTCCCCATACTGGCAGACGTCCGCGAGGGATTATTGGGAGGGAACACAGCCTCATACACACAAAGACACACCGGTCCCGAGGTTGCCAGCTGACTCAACCTTGCTCTGCCTCCAGGAAGTCAACCACTACAAGGGGAAGAACTACCCCATCATGAACCTGCATGAGCGGACCCTGAGTGTGCTGGCCTGCCGGGTGAGAGCCAGTGGGCAGACCAGCAGTCTGTCCTTCCCAGGCTGGAGCTGCTCCTCTCCATCACCCCACCCCCCACCCCCCCGGAACCCTCCCAGGGGTACGAGTCTGGGGTTCCACCGTGCCCCCTCTCAGCCCCTACCTTGTTGCCTGGCAAGTCCTAGTTAACCAGCCGCGCTTCTTGTCCACCCAGTACGTGTCTGAAGTGGTGATTGGGGCCCCATACTCGGTCACAGCTGAGCTCCTGGACCACTTCAAGGTGAGGGTGGGGCTCCTGGTGGGAGCTTTCCAGGGAGGACCTGGGCCGAGTGGGGCCAGGCCAGTGCTCTGAGCCGTGCTGGCCTCCCTAGGGAGGGTCCTCGGGGAGCAGGGGACCGTGTAGGGTGATGCTGGGAGGGCTCCCTGACCGCTGCCTCCTCCCCAGGTGGACCTGGTGTGTCACGGGAAGACAGAAGTCGTGCCTGACAAGGATGGCTCTGACCCATACGAGGTGGGTCCTGTAGGGCCCTCAGTGGACACGAGGCGGCCACTGTCTGGTGCTTCCCAGCCACCTGATGCCCCTGTGCCTCACCATGCTTGTCTGGGAAACGGGTGAGGGACAGCTGCCTCGCTGGTGGCCGCATGGTTTAAGGAGGCGGGACCTGAGCACGAGTGATCATGCCCATCGTGGTGGGGGCGGGGGGAAAGGCCGTAGGAGCCAGGGCAGTACTGCAGGCTCCCCAAGGTTCAGGGGAGGGCTCTCACCTCCTTCCCCTCTTTCTGGCCTCCAGGAGCCCAAAAGGAGGGGCATTTTCTGCCAGGTTGACAGTGGGAATGACCTCACCACAGACCTCATTGTCCAGCGCATCATCAAGAACAGGTGAGTCCTGGCTGGGGTGCTGGGGGCACAGGGTGGCACTGAGGCCCTGGCTCTGGGTGCACACCTCACCCCATCTGGCCCCCAGGCTGGAATACGAGGCCCGGAACCAGAAGAAGGAAGCCAAGGAGCTGGCCTTTCAGGAGGCCATGAGGCGGCAGGAAGCGCAGCCCGAAAGGGAGATTGACTGTGACTTCTAACGACAGGTGGGAGGATGCCAGGGGCCCTCTGAGGGGCTGGCCCTCTCTCAACCCTGCCTTGAGAGCTTGGCTCAGTTTTTAACAAAGCTGCAGTGCCCTCTTCTCCAGTCACCCACCGCGGAAGGGCTGATGTGGAGGACATGGCCTGTCACCCTGCTCGCAAGGTGCCTGTCTTGCAGCAGGCCATCCTGCCCTTCCTGCTGAGTTGCACAGAGAGGGCTTCCAGCACAGTGGAGCAGCCCAGCCGGCAGGATGGGCAGGGGGCACCTTCGACCAGAGGGGTGCCACCCTACGTGCCATGGAAGACCCAGCTTTCATCCTCCCGGCCCTGCTGCTGCTCACTATCTGCCCCTGGGAAGCTCCTATACGCCTTCCACTGCCCAGCTCGAGGCGGCCTACCCACTTGCCTTGCCTCAGTTCAAACAAGCTTCAGGGAGCAGTGACCCAGGGGGTTGCCCCCTTTCCTCCTCGGGGTGCAGACCAGGCCGCCTCCCACATGGGCAGCCTCTGCCCTGGGGCCTGGGGCCCAGACGCTGCACCCGTTTTCCTGGACCAGCCTCCCCAGAGACTGTTCTTGGTTTTGTACCTGACTGGCGGGTGTGCAACCAAATAAACCTGCTGGGAGGGGCTCTGCATCAGGCTGTCCATCCTGCAGGGCAGTACCAGAAAACCTTGGCCCTGCTCCCCGCCACCCAACAAGGAGGTGGACGGCCGCAGCAAGAAACGCCCTAGATCCAGCTCCCCAGCCACTTCCACAGTGGCCGGAAACGAAAGAGGGAGAGAGGCAAGGGCCGACAGAGCGTCTTTGGCCCTGGGGTCTGTCGTGAGGAAAACAAGAGTCTGACACTCTGCAGTCCCCATAGCTCCCTGATCCAAGAAGGAATTGGGGGCTGCTCCCTGGCCAAGTCCACAGAATCTCAGGGTCTCCTGCACCCAAGTCAGGGCCCACTTGGAGCGGTATAGCGGCTGCAGGGTGCTAACCCCAGTCACCTCTTTTGGGGGGGAGGGGGACAGTGGCTGTGGTTTATGGCTCTGATGTTCAAGAGTAAGGACTGGGATGTTCTTTCAGCCTCTTCAGTTCTCTCCAGAATTGCCTCTGCCCTGCAGCTGCTGGGCCAGATGGGGCCAGAGCACCCTGTGGCCTGGCCCCATGGGAGTCCTAGACCAGCATTCACTCCTGGAAGGTGGGCCTGTTCTTTCTGGAGTCTAGAACCTGTGCGGGCAGCTGCAGTGAGGGGGCTGGGGGACTGTCAGTGCACGTGGCTTCTCGGGGCAGCCCTTGCCCCACTTCCTTTCCTCCCTTTCCCAGTGGGGGCAGCACACTAAGCTGTGAGAAGCACAGGGCCCTCCCCGCACCCCTGCCCCAACTTCAGGAACCCAGTGTATTAGCCTTCTCACTCCAATCCTGCAGCGATCAGCCAGTTCCTGTAGATTGATGGGGGTGGGGATACAGGAGCAGCCAGTGGATTCCTCTTGAGACCAGAGTCAGCCCTAGGCCTGTTCAGAACCCCCTGCTGGGTGGCACCCAAGGTGAGGGCTGGGGGACAGCCTGCAGCAGCAACCAGGAAGCCCCCCTGCCGCGGCTGGACCATGGTTGGAGGGAACTTGGAGCCTGGGTATCCAGGAGGTGGGTGCCTCCGGACACTTGTCCACCCAGATACAACAGGATTGTGGGTCCCACCCACAGCTTCAGCAGAGGGCTGGCTGGTAGGTCCAGCTCCCTTGGGTCCTCTGAGGCCCAGCTGGTGGCAAGGCATTCCATGGGGTGGGGGACGTCATTGAGACAAGCTCCAGATCTCTGGGGCCAGAGCTCAGGCTAAGGGACTCAGGTCAGCCTCATTGGGGGCCAGGGTGTAAATCAACTTACTGAGATCCCAACAACTGAATTAGGGAATTAGCCTGATTGGGCAAGGGTGCTGGGCTGGCACAAGGCAGTTGTATTCAAGAGCCAGGGTCCTGCACATCCCCTCCCTTCTCCAGGTATGGCACCACCCATGGCTTTGGGGATACTGCTTTCCTGCGGGTCTAGATTGGGATGAACAAAGAGCTCCCAGGCCTGGGAGGAGCCAGCTGCCTGACTCAGGACTCAGCTGGGGCTGTGCCCAGCTCTCAGCTCTGTCATCCCCCCTGCTGTAGCCCCTCCCAGCCCCGGAGCCACACATCTCGCTGCCTTCCCCCTCTGGCTGGGCCCAGCCTATTCATTCATTCATTTGGACAAGTATTGTCCCATGCTGTGTACTTTGAGGTGTTTGGGGGGTGCTCCAAGAAAGGAGTCACTCCAAGAGCTGCCCCTCTAGTAAGGGAGGCCTCAAGAAACGTAGCATTTGAGGCAGGAGGGCGTCCTGGTGTGGGGTGTTTAGGGGAGGCTTATTACAAGGTAGGACTTTTGAGCTGGTTTGGTAGACTTGATGGCTAGTGGGGGACCGAGGCAGGACCTCCTAGGAGAATCCAGGAGCTGCCTGAACAAAAGCAGGGAGGGGGCAGGGCATGGAGCGGAGCCTTGCAGAGCCAGATGCGGGGCTTCAGAAGATGTCTGGGTTTGATACCACCTCAGGCCCACAGAAAGTTCCCAGCAGCATTTTACCAGCAGTGGTTCTTGGGAGCTCCTATACAGGTGTCTCCGTGCAACCTGGTGACCTGGCTGCTGTCTGCATGCCTAGGTGAGCAGAGTATGAGTGTGGAGATTCAGGAGACCCCCACTCCACCCACTGTGCCCAACTTCCAGAGGCTGCAAGTCATTTATTCATTAAGCCATTTACTATGGGGATGGATGGGCGGTACTGGGTGCCATCTAGCTCCAGGGCAGGGGCCGGCCCACGGGTACCCGGGACATTCAGGCCGGGTCCAGGTGCCGGGGTCGGGGCTCACTTGCGACAGTCCGAGGCGCTGAGCGACAGGAAGACGTCGGCCTTGCACTGGAAAGTGGCGCGGCCGTCGGGGAGTGGCTCGCAGCTCTGCAGGTTGGGGGTGACCTCCTCGACGCACACGGCCTGGGGGCACGATGGGATGGAAGGATAAGGGGGCACCCGCACCCTCCAGCCCTCCGCACCCAACAGCGCCCATTACTCACAAGACTCCGCAGGTTGGGGCGCATCTCCCGGAAAGTGCCGACCCCTCCCAGGGATCGCGTGCCCCCGCGGGGCTCGGAGCGCCGTGCGTACGGCGACCTGTGGAAGCCGGACAGCAGCCCCGCGGCGCGGCCCACGGAGTAGTACCCCTGCCCCGCCGTCGGCTTGTACCACGCGAGGCCAGGGGACGCCAGCAGTAAGCACAGCGCCAGAGCGGCGGCCACCAGCATCGCGGGCCCGGCCATGGGGGACTCGGTGGCAGCGGGCGGCGGGGTGCGGAACGGCAGCACCCTTGCCTTATATCTGCGGCGGGGCGGGGCGGGGCGCGAGGGCGGGCGCCGGGATGCACCGGCCACCGCATCCCGGAGAGAGAAGCCCGCGCGGGGTTCAGAGCCTCTTGGGAACAGGGGCACGCTGGAGAAAGATGCTCCAGGGCTTGGGGGGATGCGACGCCCCCTTCCTCCCCACCCACGCCCACCTCCCCGTTTCTGGCCCACTCAACTCTTGCTGGGAGGCAGCCCTCAGGCCCCTCCCAGACCTTAGTCCCGACTCAGTGGGGGGAGGGGCGTCGGTGCTGCAGAACCTTCAACGAGTCCAACGGCGCCCCAGTCCCGTCACCCCCCTCTGGGACTGTACCCCGTACCCCGGGGACAAGGAGCCGTTCCCACCCTAAAGGGAGCTGACCAGAGGACCAGGCTTCTGGAGGGGGCACTGAAATCTAAGAGGGCCGGGGGTGGGGAGGGCAGAGGTGGGTTTCACACCTATGAGAGTTTTATACCACTGATCTGGTCCTCAAACAGCTCGCAGGACAGGCAGGAGGGCTCACAGGACAGATGAGGCGAGGCCACGGGAGAGCCGTTGCAGAAGTGGGTGCTGTGACCCTGTGCCACTGTGGCAGAGGAAAAGGTGAGATTAGGGGGCCTGAGAGGAACTGGCAGAGCCCTTGAGCTTCCTGGGAGGGAGCCAATGGCTGGGCTCTGGGTGTGTGCTGGGCCTGGCAGGCAGCTCTGTGTCCCGCTTGAGGGGACCACGCAGGCCCTGGGAGGACCAGGCTGGAACCCAGTAAAGAATGGAGAGGAGCCCACCTGGCAGCGAAGTGGGAGTGGCCTGCCTAGAGGACTGTATGACCTGTGGCAAGCTCTAGGCTTCTGGGGTGAGGGCACCTGTCCCGGTGTGCCAGGGCTAAAAGCCTGGAGGCTCGGTTCACGGTCTGGCACCCTAGGCATGTGGGTATTTCCTGTCACAGGGGAGAATTCCCCAGGGAAGGCAGAACTCCAGGGACGCGAGGCGAGCAGGGCAGGCCAGGTCACCCTGTGGGATCCTCTGCAGCTGCCACTGCCCACCTCCCAGTAAGGGCTGGTCTTCTTACTGGTCTGTGAACTCAGTGACCATGGATCCAGACACGCTGTAGATAGGCGCTTAGAATTCAGAGTTACTGCCTAGAGTCCAAGAGCTAAATGGGAGCACCCAGGAGGCTGAGTCCAAGGGCCCAAGACGGAGGGCACACAGCAGGTGACATGAGGCTTACTCAGCTGCCCCTCCTCCTGCTCACACTTTCCAAACACCCTGGCACGTGCCTTCCCAGGACAGACACCAGCACAAGGGCCCTGGCAGCTGGGTTTCTGGGCAAGGAGCATATGACCTCCAGGTTCTGTGAAGGTTCCTTCCCTCTGGGCACAATGGTCCAGACCATGTACTGCCCTGCCTTCTCCCCTGGGGACTGGTGCTCAGAAACCAGCTACCCACTGGGCAGAAGGCATTACAGGGACACAGGGCAGTGACCCCAGGTGCGGGGGGAGGTCGAGAATAGACTGGAAGGAGCCCATGCTCACAGGACATGTAGCCTACAGCGGTTGCCATCCAAAAGCTGCTCAAAACCCTAGGGCTGGGTTCCTTGCCCCCACCCCACACCAGGCCACCAGCCAACGGGGGCTGTGGTGGAGCAGAGGTGCCCCAAGGATGTCCCAAGGGCTGACTTCTCTAGATGGGGAGACCCTTGGACACCCGTGGACACATGTCCTGATGTCAGACACTGGCCTTGACAAGGAGCTGGAAGAAGGGGACTGAGGCCACCAGTCACAGCAGCCTTGGCAAAGCCCTCTTTGCACAGCTAGCACCTACTCAAGGACAGCCTTCCAGAGGGAGGAAGCATGGGAGTGCCTGCCAGCCATGTCCATCCAGGGTCCCAGCAACCACCCTGAAGAGGGGGCCTCCCGGCCTCTCTACCCCACCAGGCTCTTCCAACCCAAGCCCACTCCTCCCACCCTGGCTCCTTCTTCTCCAGGGGTGTGACTCAGGGCCTCTCGGCATCTCATTGGGATGTTTATTCATGAGTTTTCATACTGGCGCACACCGAGGCTGCCTCAGCACCAAGAAAACAAGCAACTGGAGCCTCCGGCCAGGCTTAGGTGGTTTAATGAGTTTTATTTATTTGATAAAAGTGTCAACGTTGTGATGGGAGAAAATAAACGCAGCTCCAGTCCTCATTTCAACCCTGTCAGAGCCCAGAGGAGACTGTCTCCGTGGAGGAGACAGCCACCCAGAGCCACTGTGGGGGTGAGGCCGTCTCAGGGTGAGGGCAGGGGCATCGGGCAGCGTGGATGGCCTCACTCCTTGAACTTCCACTCCTGGCGGCACATGGGGCAGTGCTGCTGCACCTGCTGCGCGTTCAGCCACTTGAGGATGCAGTGCATGTGGAAGCAGTGTGAGCACTGGCCCCACACCAGCGGGCAGTCGTCACCCGGCACCTTGCCTGTGGGAGGGACGAGAGGACCTGTGAGTCACCCAGAGCACAGGACAAGTCCGACGGGGGAAGCATGCCCACGGTGGCCTCAGGGCTCAGAGAGGACAGGAACCTGGAAGGAAACCACAGGCTCAGCTGAGCAGCCACCTCTATATGAACCTCTGCAAAGACCACCCAGGCTGCTCCCACCTCCACGCGGGAGCTCAGCAGCAGCAAGAGCTCCGGCCGGGCCTGAACCCCCGTCCACTGGCCTCCCAGGGCCTGGGCCCATCTGCAGACACACCGCAGCTCTGCCATTTGGCACCCGTGATGCCAAGAAGGTTACATCAGTGTGTCAGGGCGCCTGCACAGGTGACCTGCCTCCGAGCGGCAAACCATTCTCTTGATCAAGGTGAGGTGAGCCGGAGCCTTAGAAACTAGATGTTGCTATCGCCAGGCAGTAGGGACCCAGTTCAGTACCAGGAAGCAGGTCGGGGACACAGGGGCTTATGGCCCAGCCCATCGGCCACTGGGAGTGACGTGGCACTGCCTCCCGTTTCCTCCCCATTTCTATCCTACCTGAGGTCCAGAGAACCTGGTGCTGGCCCTCCAGCCCACACACCTGCATGTGCTACCACTGTGAAGAGGGCCTGGCATCAACAGAAACAAGTCCCTGGTTTTTAAGAATCTACAAAACCCCATCACATACCTGGTGCCAGCAGAGCACAATGTCCTCCCCCAGCCACGAGCAGGTAAGGTCCCCATGAGCAGGGGGAGCTGCAGCTTGCTGCCACCACCCTCTAGGGGGGCCATTCCCCCAAACCATTGCCACAGGGCCCCTCATGCCTATTAAGCGTGAACCAAATCCAGAAGTCACTAGGGCACACAGTGCAGCAGCCAGATAAGCTGGGGTGAACAGGAGACATCTTGTCCACGAAGTAGTTCCTAAGTGCTGGCCTGGTCACATGTGGTCCTGGTCATCTCTCTTGACACCAGACACAGGGACAGGTGACTGTACGATGTGTTAAACAGATAACACCATGGCGAAGCCACATGGCAGTGCTCTCAAGACCTAATGGAGCACCTGCTCTGAGCTGCACAAGGGGCCGGAAACCTGACCTGAGCGCTTGTCCAAGCCTCACAGTGCTCCGCAGTCTCTATCATGCCCCCCGACATACCACCGACAGACGAGGGCACGTGACTCCCAAGGGCAGCTGCCATGGCCTGAAGGGAGCATGCCGGCCAGGAGGCTGGTGTGGGTGCCAGGTCTTAAATATCCTTCAGTGGCTGCTCAAAACCTGCACCTCCTTCCCAGTTCAGGAGCAGCCCTTGCCCCACAATGGTACATTCACCCTATGGAGTCAGACAGATGGGCACTACCATCTTCTTACTCTCTTGTTTGGGGCAGTATTTCTCAATTTTTTTTTTTTTAACTTTTTATTTTGTATTGGGGTATAGCCCATTAACAACACTGTGATAATTTCAGGTGAACAGTGAAGGGACTCAGTTATACATATACATGGATCCTTTCTCCCTCTCAAACCCCCAATCTTTTAAAAGTAATTCTCTCTAAAACAAAACATCATTCCTTTTCTGAATCTTTTACAACAAAACAACCAAAAAACAATTTACCTGGAAAATACAAAACCATCTAGCTCACTCTGCTTCCCAGGCCAGGGTCGGGGGCGAGGTGGACGGCCCTGTGCCAGGAGCCCACAGGGTGTGACACCTGATTTCTGTTGGTTCCCACACCCCACCCCACCCAGGGTCTTTCCCACCTCAGCAGAACTACGCTTGCAATCACCCCTAACACATTAGAGCCCTTACAAATAGAGGATGCAAGAGGATGCACAGGGGCCAGCTAGCCAACTGGCAGGAGTACCCTAGCCATCACGTCCATTCGTGGGGAATCTGACACCACCTTCCATGCTGACAGTGACTCATGCTAAGTGTCGGTGGGATCCTCTCCATAAGACTTTCACTCACAAAGCCCTGAGACAAGGAGCAGGTTTATCACAGTCTGAGTCACTTTGGATTCTTCGTAGGAATTTCATCTCAGCAGAGAAATCCACCATCACTTGATCTGTATAGAAGGCACCCTGGGCTGACCAAACACTTTGATCATTACAGCTGGCTCACAACCAGCAAGTCCAAAGTTCAGCCTCTAAACCCCGCCCCCGCCCCCCCCCTCTTCCCAGGAGCCAGCACACCTCAGCCAGCCCTACACACTGGGTTCCACAAGCTGCATGCAAGCCCTGGTGCCATCTTTGACACACAGGCTCACTCACCCACACTGGGTCAAGGGCATGACCACATAAACGCTACCCTAGGACTTTTCTTTTCAGAAGCCATATCTGCTGCTGAGAAAGTTGCAAGTACCTACCCATAACCTGTGTTGTAGCTTTGAGAAAGGGTGGTGTTAGGATTTCCCTGGTGGTACAGTGGATAGGAATCCACCTGCCAATGCACGGGACATGGGTTCAATCCCTGGGCCTGGAAGATTTCACATGCTGCAGAGCAACTAAACCCGAGCAATGAAACCACTGAAGCCTGTGCGCCTAGAGCCTGTGCTCCGCAACAAGAGAAGCCACGGCAACTAGAGTAGTGCTCCCTCACCTAGAAAAAGGCTGCATGTAGTAACAAGACCCAACTGAACCAAAAAAAAAGGGGGGGGGGGCGAGGTTTTAAACGGATTAAACCAAGCCAGACCTTGTGCTTCTATTCTCTCTCCCTGTTACATAAAATCTCATCAAGTAGAACCAATCACTGATTTCCTAAGATTATATACCAGCCTGATTAAATCAGGATGGATTAGCCCCTAGGTGATGAGATTTCCTCTCACCGAATGTAAAGATTTAAGGCTAGGATAAAATTATATTTGCACTAAAATTCAATTATTTGAATTTCACTGTAAGCAAAGATCTAGTACTATTTTGATGTTCACGGCCCCACAGGACAGGCCTGGTCATTGACTTCTCAGTGGTCCCCAAATCTCACTTCTCTCTTGGGAACACCTTCGTTCCCTAGGCAAAGCCTTAAGAGCCTTCCTACTGCTTCTAGTTCACTTGTGTCTGACTAAAAACTAAATTCACTGGTGCAAAAATCTCCTTTTGACCCAAATACTTTCACTTCACAGAACACACTGGAGACAAAGTGAAGTGAAAGTGAAGTCGCTCAGTCGTGTCCGACTCTTTGCTATCCCATGGACTGTAGCCTACCAGGCTCCTCTGTCCATGGGATTTTCCAGGCGATAGTACTGGAGTGGATTGCCATTTCCTTCTCCAAGGGATCTTCCCAACCCAGGGATCGAACCCAGTTCTCCCGCATTGTAGACAGACGCTTTACTGTCTGAGCCACGAGGGAACAATGCAAAAAAGCCCAGCAAAGATGAACTCTGATAAAACCTGAGGTCAGGCATTTTGCAAGACAACAGGTTCTGAAAGAATCAGATGTCTACGGGGAATTCCATGGTGGTCCAGTGGTTAAGAATCTGCCTTCCAATGCAGGGGATGTGGGTTTGACCCCTGGTCTAGAAACTAAAATCCCACGTGATCCAAGACAACTGAGCCCATGCAACACAACTAGAGAGAAGCCTGCCCAATGCAATGAAGGTCCCTACGCAGCCAAAAATAAATAAATAAAAATAAAAACAAATAATTAGATGTCTAAAACGCGATAGAGAAGTTGAAGCAAGACTATTCTAGATTAAGTAGTGAAGGGAAAAAGTGATCACACCTTGGGTCTTGGCTCACACCACCCAACAACAAAAAGACATTTGAGGACAACTAAAGAAATCTGAACAAGGACTGGGAATGAGGGGCAACGGTAAGAAATACGTTGTCTAAAGTGACAACAGTGCTGGGTGAAAGTCAGCACTGAAGTAGGGCCTCACATTTAGCATTTACTATGGCTTCCCTGGTGGCCCAGTGGTAAAGAACCCACCTGACAATGCAGGAGACATTTAGCATTTACTTTAAAACAGCTGGGCAAAAACCACCAGATATGAAAACGTGTTATTCATCATTTATGTGCTGGATTGAGGGGGAAACCTTGTAACATTACACTTTTTTGTTGACTTGAAATTTTCAAATAAAATGCTTTAACACATCTTTGTGTTCCACGTGTCTCATTGTGACTTTTATCAGGATAGCAAACTGTGCTCTTTTCCTTACAAAACTTTTGACAGGATCTTTGTACAAATATGGGCCCAAATAGCCTGGCTTTTCTCTATCAACTTTTCTTGGGAAGAGGAAACCAAACCCCAGAAACGCTGTGCAAGTACTTCTGGGGACACGCCAAGGCCAGATGATAGGCACAGCTCGAGAGACAGCGGGCAGGGGACACTCACAGTCCGGGCAGCAGCCATTGAAGGCCATCCGGCAGATGCCACAGTTCTCGTCGTTGGCTACCCAGAGCCAAGTGGCCACGCCGTTCCAGCATTTGATCTTCACCCTCATGGCGCGAGGAGCCTGCGAGGAGGGAAGAGACCACCCGGCTGTGCTGAGTCTGCAGAGCTACGGCACCTGGAAGCCAAAGAAGGGGTGTCGCCCCGAGGGTCCAGCGTAGGCAAGCAACAGTGGCCGCCGAAAGGCAGTAAGAGCTGTCTGCAAGGGGGCTGGGGCGGAGGCCGGGTCCTCGGGAAGCCCGGGAGGACCGGTGTTGGTCCTTCGCCAACACCGCACTTCTGCCCCGGCGTACGCAGAAGGGCTCGTCGGCTTTCTTTAACAACCGCAGAAACGCGCCGTGCGCTACTTCCGAAAGGGCTGACGGGGCTGAGTAGATGGAGACCCAAGCCCGCTCCCTACGAGGTCACCCCGGAAACAACCCAGGCGTGGGCCGCACGGGCCGCACTCACTCCCGCCGCGGGACTAGGGTGCGGGTTCCTGGTGCGGTGGGGGAGGGGCAAGGGAGAGGCGCCACGCTCGGCCACGCCCCCAACGGCCGCGCCCCCGCCGATCTAATCGCGCGCGGCACCACCCGCCTTCAGTTGGCAGCGCCGGCCCCGCGCGGGAAGGTACATAAACGCCTGTGGCCGCGGCTCGGCACTTCTCAGAGGCGCCCGCCGAGCTCCTTGGTTCAGTGCGCACGCGCGGCCTCGCCCTCTGAGACGCCGAAGGCCCGCAGCCAATCCGCGGTCGCTCTGAGGACGCGGCACCGGAAAACCCCCGAGCGGCGCTGGAAGTGACGCGCCGACGTGCTGACGCGCGGGCTCGAGCCGAGGCCGATTCCGCGCCCGCCATGGCCGACAAAATGGATATGTCTCTGGACGACATCATTAAGCTGAACCGGAGCCAGCGAGGCGGCCGCGGCGGGGGCAGGGGCCGCGGCCGGGCCGGCTCCCAGGGTGGCCGCGGCGGCGGGGCCCAGGCCGCCGCGCGAGTGAACCGAGGCGGCGGACCCATTCGGAATCGGCCGGCCATAGCCCGCGGCGCGGCGGGCGGCGGCGGCAGGAACCGGCCGGCGCCCTACAGCAGGGTGAGTGTGGATACCGGGTGGCGGGCCGCGGCGAGGAAGCGAACCGGCAGGGCGGCGCACGGGCGACCGACCGGGCGGCCGGCTGACCGACTGACCGACTGGGCCGGGGGTCGCGGGCGCCGGCCGGTTCGGCGGGCGGGAAGGTCGCACGCCTGCCGGGCACCAAGGCGGAGACCCTGGCGGCCTTTGTCTTAGCAGGGTGCCCGGCCTCACGGCTCTGGGGGCTGAGGGGCCGTTGGCGCGGCCGCCCCGGTGGCGGGAAGTCGGTTGGAGGGAACCGAGAAGTTGCGGGACGTGTGGCCTTGGCGGCCGGGTACGGCCTGACGCGGGCGAGAAGCGGGGGCCGCGGGTCTGTCTCAGTGCCTGCTTCCCCGCCGTGATGGGGGGAGGGTCTTGCTGTGGCCGTGAGGGCGAGGGCGAGCCCTGGAGTGAGACTCACAGACCTTTTTCTGTTCTTGTGTTTTCTTTTTCCTCAGCCGAAACAACTTCCCGACAAATGGCAGCATGACCTTTTCGATAGCGGTTTTGGGGGTGGTGCCGGCGTGGAGACCGGTGGGAAACTGCTGGTGTCAAATCTGGATTTTGGAGTGTCCGACGCTGATATTCAGGTAAGGGACTGGAGTTTCTTGGTGGGCGGGTCACTCCGCACGGAATTGGTTGTGGCGTTTGGGACTTGGCCCTGAATCCCCCCACACACCTTGGGAAGACAAGCTCTCCCAGGCACCCAAGGGCCAGCCACTGTTCCCTGTGAGGGGCTCCAGGAATGCAGAGCAGAGGTTGAGCTAGAATTGAAAGCCTGACCAATGTGTCAGTTTGTGCTGGAAGACAAGACCCCAGCTTAGTCTGGGGCGCTGCCGTTCTTCCTTGCTAAAACGTGTTCTGTAGATGAAGGCACTCTGCCCAAGCTCTTCTGACAGAAGCTTGGTTGAATGTGCTCCGTTTCTGTTTGTGGAAGAGCTAGGCTACTTGCTTTCCTTACGTTTTGCTTGTTTTAATGGTTTGTTGGGAGGAGAAAGTGCTTCTTTTGTAGAACTGACAGCATAGAACCAGGATGGTGCCAGCGTCACTCTGGTTCCATTTGCCTTAAGCCCTATGTCTTACTTAGAATTTCATCCCCTGTCTTCTCACTTATCCTCACCCCCTGGGTTTTGCTAGTGGCATGATTCTCAAACATCTTTGGTTGAAGCCTCTTTTTTTTTTTTCCTCTCTCTTTCCTCCCCTTTTTCTTTTTTTCCTTTTCTTTTTTTTTGGTTGAACCCTAAAGGCCTTTAAACTTGCTGCCTAAAATGGTTAAGTAATAACATCTTGGGGGTCAGTCCAGGAGATGGCTGGGCAGGGTACTGGGCCTCCCTGGGTTCAATTTCCCAGAGCCCAGCCATTTACTTTGCCTTGGGAGGACAGAGCAAGGCCAGTGAGCACTCACAGTGTCTCAACACTTTTTTTAAGGTGGTTTCTGGCATCCACTGGAAACCGCTTTTGGTGAACTCCACTTCCCGCTGTGTGCCTGCGGCCGGAGTAGCCCCACACTCTGGGTTCCCTCTCCAACTCCCAGCCTGCCTGAGGTCAGGGCAGTTTCCATGGCAGCGCTTGACTTCAGGCTTTGCGGCAGGCTTGAGTAGGAGGAGAGGGAAAGGTGAGCCAGAATCTGCCCTGGGGGAGGGGCTGGGTCAGGGCTCCCAGTCAGAGGGCCCTTGGAGCTGGTCCACAAGTGGATAGAGCCCCTTGCTCTGTGATCTTGGCCTTGGCTGCTTCTTGGCACAGTCCTTGGGTGTGTTGTAAATATTCCTTTGTTGAAGAAGATAGCAACTTAATATTTGCCCTTCATTGGTGGGCTTTGTGATCCTTCACCTGCATCGTGGTAGAGATGTCAGGTTCCCAAGTGGGCAGGAGCCCTCAGGCCCAGCTGCTCCGGGAAATTGCTGTCCCACCTGTCCCATCCCATACCCCAGGTCCCACCGCCACTGCCCTGCCCCACCACATGTATGTCTTCCTCCCAGGGAAATACCCCAAAGCAGTTTACACTTCCAGGGAGTGTCCCTGGGCCACCAGAAGAAAGATTGCTTTGCTAACAACTGCTCTTTCTGACTCTCAGGAGCTCTTTGCTGAATTTGGAACTCTGAAGAAGGCGGCTGTGCACTACGACCGATCTGGCCGCAGTTTAGGAACAGCTGACGTGCACTTTGAGCGGAAGGCAGATGCACTAAAAGCTATGAAACAGTACAACGGCGTCCCTTTGGATGGTGCGTTTGAGATTGGACCCAGAAAGGCTGCAGCGCTGTAGCTAGTTTGCGGAGCCAAAGGCTGGCCCCATCCCTGCAAGAGTAGGGTCCCCTCTGCTTGAGGACACTTTGTGTTCGCCCCTTTGTCTCTCTTCCACTACCACCTCTCATGCTGCCCCACACATCTGGACCAACCTCTTGTGAATCCCCATCCAGCAAGCTACATCCCTCCCCTCCTTCAGCTCCTTCCGGAAGATTCACTTCTGTGAAGCCTTCTCAGAATCACCATAGTACAACTCTTGAGTGCGGGGCTGTAGTCGTAAAGACAAAGGTACCTTTCTGCTCCTGGGCACCCCGGACGCCCGACAGACACCCACGTGCACTGGATGAGAAGGAGCGAGGAGGCGCTGGTGGGGCTGTTCTCCCACCAGCATTTCCAGGCTGTCCTCTCGTCGGGAGCATCAAGATGCACAGTGTCCCTTTCCAGTGCTTGCATGGAGGCCAGGGTGCTGCCCCTAGCAGGCTTCAGAGTCCTCTAACAGGAGCTGGCCCTCTTGTGTTCTCTGCCACAGGCCGCCCCATGAACATTCAGCTCGTCACCTCACAGATTGACACGCAGCGGAGACCTGCACAGAGGTGAGTTCAGGGCCTCTCTAGTCATGGCTGACTTGTGGGGTGTCTCCTCATGCTGCAGGTCTTCCCAGGCATGTGAGCAAAGTTTCCTTTTCTTGCTAGTGTAAACAGAGGTGGGATGACTAGAAACCGTGGTTCAGGAGGTTTTGGTGGTGGCGGCGGCACCCGGAGAGGCACCCGTGGAGGCAGCCGGGGCAGAGGCAGAGGCACCGGCAGGAGTTCAAAGCAGCAGCTTTCCGCAGAAGAGTTAGATGCCCAGCTGGATGCTTATAATGCAAGAGTAAGTCACAGAGGAGGGCTGGGTGAGGGTCAGTCCCAGACCAACTGAGAGGAGGGCCTCATTTTGAGTGAGCACCTCTCTTCCTCTGTTTCAGATGGACACCAGTTAAACAGACCAGCAAATCCGTGCATGGACCAGGACCCAGAAGTCTCGTCCGTGCTCCCTGGTGGGAGGGGGTGACAGACTGGGGCTGTGTGGCCAATGATGGATTTGTTTCTTTTGTGTTTTAAAATAGGATTTAAAATTCATGTAAAGGTTTCTTTTTCCTTTTTTTTTTTTTTTAAATTCTGAAACAGACCTGTTTTGTACTGAGTTATTTTTGGGATAACTTTTACTGGTTGTTGTTGTGGAGAAGGTGGCGTTTTCACCTTTGCCATAATAAAATAGAAATGTGTGTAGAACTGGAACTGTTTAATTCATCCCATTTTCAGGGTCCTCACCTGGGCCAGAATGCTGGTGTGATCTGGTAGGCGGGAGGGACGTGGGATCTGAGGAGGAAATGAGGCAGGCCTGCTGGGCACATGGCACCTGGCCTGTGGGTTGGAGTTCTGCAGGACGATGCTGGCTGCCACGCTGTTCCCACAGATCCAAACCCCTTTTTCTCATCCCCTCATCCCCCCTAGGTGGGAGGATATGGAGCAGTGGTCCTCCACACTCAGCCACCTGTTCATTGCCTGTACTGCCAGGTGAGGGGCAGGGCAAGGTGGGGTGCCCTGTGCTTCTGGCCAGTTTCAGGTGACTGCTGGGTTGAGCTATTCCTTTCCTTCTCGTGCTCTGGTTCTCAGAAATCTAGGTTTAGTAGTTCTGACTTTGCAACATAATCCCCGCGTGTTTTTCGTCTTTTGTGTCATGAAGGAAAGATCACAGTTTTCAGTGTTTTCTTAATTATGTACTTGGAGATGTAGCTAGTGGGAGCTGTGGTAGAATCTCATTTGACTCACAGGGAACTGGGGGGGCGGGCAGACAGTGGTGCCCATCTGGACCCCTCCTGGGACAGACAAGAGCAGGATGGTCATGTTACTTGCTCGAATGCTGGTGTGACCTGCCATGCAGTTCTATGGTTCAGGAGGAGCCAAGATCCCTGGGGTGTGGGGCATGGACATCTCTTTGGGCCTCCCCTCCTGAGGACATGCTTTTGAGCCACTCAGTTATGCCTACAACCCAGCTAGAGGGAAACTGGAAAATTCTTAAAGAGATGGCCCACCTTACCTGTCTCCTGAGAAACCTGTACGCAGGCCAAGAAGCAGCAGAACCAGACATGGAAAAACAGACTGGTTCAAAATTGGGAAAGGAGTACTGTCAAGGCTGTATGCTGTCACCCTGGTTATTTAACTTACCTGCAGAGTATATCATGCAAAATGCCAGGTTGGATAAATCAAATCAAACTGAAATCAAGATTGCTGGGAGAAATATCAACAACCTTAGATATGCAGATGACACCACTTTAATGTCAAAGTGAAGAGGAACTAAAAAGCCTCGAGGGTGAAAGAATGAAAAAAGTTAAAACTCAACATTCAAAAAAGAAGGTCATGGCATCTGGTTCTATCACTTAATGGTAAACAGAAGGGGAAAAAGTGGAAATACTAACATTTTATTTTCGTGGGCTCCATAATCACTGCAGACGATGACTGCAGCTCTGATATTAAAAGACTTCTTGGAAGAAAAGCTATGATAAACCTGGACAGCTTATTGAAAAGCAGAGAGAGACATCACTTTGCTGACAAAGGTCCATATAGTCAAAGCTATGGTTTTTCCAGTATTCATGTACAGATGTGAGTTGGACCATAAAGCTGAGCCCCAAAGAACTGATGTTTTCAAATTGTGCTGGAGACTTGAGAGTCCCTTGGACAGCAAGATCAAACCAGTCAGTCCTAACGGAAATCAACCCTGAGTATTCACTGGAAGGACTGATGCTGAAGCTGAAGCTCCAGTACTTTGGCCACCTGATGCAAAGAGCCGACTGATTGGAAAAGACCCTGATGCTGGGAAAGACAGAAGGCAGGAGGAGAAGGGGATGGTGACAGCCTTTTGAGAATAGAGACTGTGGGGAGGAGTAAGTGGGGGCCAGGAGAGTCACCCCAGCCTTAACAGCAGCCGGTGCCTTGGCTCTTCCGGAAGCAGCTACCATGGCCCGCAGCTCAGATGACTTCCATGTTTGGGATGAGGCTGGAGTGAGTCACAAGGAAGGAGTGTGATTAAGGGGTGGCCCTTTAACAGTCAGTCAATGTGCTGCCACTGCAGAGCCAGCAGCTGCCATTTGAACCATCTGAGCCATGTCAGGCACTGATGGAAAGATGATTGAGGTGACTCATCCCTACCTCTAGCCCAGTCTTAACGGGAGGGGATCAGCCAGGGCTCAGCTTTAGCTGCAGTGTGGTGAGGGGCGACTGGTGGAGGTCAGACCATCTGGACAGAGCCAGGCAGCCTCTCTGATGAGGTGGCCTTGGACTAAGCAGGCACATGCCAGGCAGGGAGAGTGCTTTCTGGATGTTGGCTCCGGTGTTTGGAGGAAGCGATGATGGGGAATTGGGGGCTTGTGGGGCATGGTAAGGGGTGGCCAAGGTGCCACATGGGCGGAGGGTGTCACTAGTGAAGAGAAAGTTCCAGGAAGAAAGCAGGCAAAGGACAGGCTGTGCTCAGTGTTGGGTCTAAGAGGCAGAAACACCGGTGCTTACACTGGTAAGCATCCAGATGTGGACCCAGGCAAGTGCTGCTGTCAGCTAGGTGTCTGTGAGCTGGAACTTGACGTGTGGACACTGCAGGTAGAGGCAGGGATATGGGGCTGGGGGTGACGGGAGTAGGGAGGGGTGACATATTTGCTAGAAGCATTTAGTGGGGAAGTGACCGAGTCAGAAAAGCTTGCAGTTTGGCAGGGAACTGAGAGAAATCTCCCCATCACTTTATTTTTTTAATTATTTTTGGCTGCACTGGGTCTGTTGCTGGGCATGGGCTTTCTCTAGCTGCAGTGAGTGGGGGCTACTTTCTAGTTGCAGAGCACAGGCTCCAGAGCACAGGCTCAGTAGTTGTGGTGCATGGGCTCAGTTGCCCACAGCATGTAGAATTGTCCCTGACCAGGGATTGAACCCCTGTCCCCTGCATTGGCAGGCAGATTCTTAACCACTGGATCACAGGGAAGTCCCCCCACCACCACTTTAATCCTCAATCTCCTTAACTGAAATGGGAAACCATCCATTATCTCAAGGACTGGAGGGCCATGTGCTTTGCTGTTCACATGGGGGTGCTCTTGGGAGAAAGCGCTCTTGGGTGGTAAATGTACAGGGGCAGTTTCTGTGCTCCGAGGCAAATGCTTCTGGTTACCTGAGGGCAGTGCTGGGTAACCCTGCAGTGGCCAGCACTTCATCCCTGAAAGTACAGACCGAGTGAGTGAAAGGATGAGATGCACTTGGTGCTTTTGCTCGGTTTCTCCTTCATGTTCTTTTCTCAAATGCTGGATTGCAGTCTCGCAGACCAGGTGGATGGGGCTGCCCCACTTGCAGGGCAGTGGAACGTACCCCAGCTCACCTCCGCCTTGTGGTCTGAGTGGAAAGTTCAGTGATCAGTCCAGGAGCGGGCACATGCCTCATCCGGACAGTCAGTCTTCAGGAATCTCAAAGATGTTGAGGAAGCCAGCGCCAGGGAAGAGCGTGGCATGCCCACAGGGCCTGGGGCTCCTGGACTCTGACAGGATGCTTGTGTGAAGAGGAGCCACTCAGCTCCAGATGCGTTCTGCTTTGCTTGGTTGAGCAAAGATACACGTGGTTTACAGAGCAACTTGGATAAGGAGGAACAGCCCTGTGTCCCTTGGCAGGTTGTGTGAAACCTAGCAGGAGTCAAGGTGCCAGAGTCGTTGAATGGTTGTCACACTCAGACGTGGTCTGAAATATCAGAAGAGGAATGTTGCTTTCTGTAAACAACAAGGGTTTTGTTCCTGCTTGCAGGGAGCTAAGGCTCTAATACAGGAAACAAAAATAAGAAATTATGATAATAGTGTAACAACTACAATAGAAATAAGTGAAGCAGGCAGGACATAAAGCATTTTCTGTTGTGGAATATACATTCCATGGGGGAAAGATGGGAAAAGTTAAATACAAGATGTTAGGTGGTAACAAGGCTGTGGAGGCAAACAGAGCAGAGGGTGCTAAGGAGTAGGGAAGGGCCTTGCTGGTGAGGTCGAGTTGTGAGCATGTGGATATTCGGAGGGGAGCCTCGCTGGCAGAAGAGCAAATGTAAAGGTCCTAGGGTGAGAACACGGGGACAAGCCAGAGCCCCACTGTGGCTGGTGGAGAGGGCGGAGGTCATGGGGCCTCTGTGCTGGGCTTCAAAGGAAGGGCATCTACCAGAGGTGCAGCCTGACCTGGGGAGGGGCTGCCAGGACTGAGCACTTAGGGACTGACGTGGGGGACATCGATAGACAATGAAAAGGCAGGGTCATGGAGTGGGCTCCTGTGTTTCTGTTTCAGTGAGTGTGGAATGTGAAATACTCTTAAGAACATTGGTTTTTTACCTGAAAAAATAAGTCAGTACAAAATTTGAGTTAACAATGTATACAGAATAACCTTCCCAGCACCATCCAAATGAAACCCTTATTACTGCAGGTTGTTTTTCTTAATAAGAGCTTTATTAACATATAGTCGACATACCATGGAGTTAACCCGTTTACAGTAATTTTACTCTATTCACCAAGTCACAAATTCACCTCTACATTCAAATTCCAGGATATTCTCATCACCCCAAAAAGAAACCCACTAGCCATCATGCCTCTGTTCCTGTTCCTCAGCCTTCACTTGTCCACTTTCTGTGGATTTGCCTGTTCTGGACATTTCGTACAAATGGATTTATGCAACCTGTGCCCTCGGTGTCTGGCGTCTTTACTCAGCACAATGTCTTTGAGGTTCATTCTTGTTATAGCCTGTGTCAGTATCCAGTCCAAATGAAACCCTTGTTACTGCAAATAATCCTATGGTGGATAGTTCACATTTTGTTTTGTCCGTTCATCAGTTGATGGACATTTGGGTTGTATCTACTTTTTGGCTATTGAAATAATGCTGCTGTGAGCATCGAGGTACACATTTTTATGTGGAGATAGTTTTCAGTGGTTTTGGAGTAGAATTGCTGGATCATAAAGCAACTAAGTTTGCTTCCCTGATATGTTGATGAAGAATCAGCCTGCAGTGCAGGAGACCTCAGTTTGACCTTCCCTAATCATTTCTATTAACATCAGCCTACTTCTCCATTTAACTGGAAACATTCTTAAGTGTCAGTTTGTAATTCTGATAGTTTAGTCGCTCAGTGTCCAACACTTTGCAACCCCATGAACTATAGCACTCCAGGTCTCCATGTCCGTCACCACCTCCTGGAGTTTACTCAAACTCATGCCCATTGAGTTGATGATGCCATCTAACCATCTCATCCTTGGTCGTCCCCTTCTCCTGCCTTCAATCTTTCTCAGCATCAGGGTCTTTTCAAATGAGTCAGTTCTTCACATCAGGTGGCCAAAGTATTGGAGTTTCAGCTTCAGCATCAGTCCTTCCAATGAATATTCAGGACTGATTTCCTTTAGGATGGGCTGGTTGGATCTCCTTGCAGTCCAAGGGACTCAAGAGTCTTCTCCAACACCACAGTTCAAAAGCATCAATTCTTTGGTGCTCAGCTTTCTTTATAGTCCAACTCTTACATCCATACATGACCACAGGAAAAACCATAGCTTTGACAAGATGGACCTTTGTTGGCAAAGTAGTGTCTCTGCTTTTGAATATGCTGTCTAGGTTGGTCATAACTTTCCTTCCAAGGAGCAAACATCTTTTAATTTCATGGCTGCAGTCACCATCTGCAGTGATTTTGGAGCCCAAACAAATAAAATCTGTCACTGTTTCCCCATCTATCTGCCATGAAGTGATGGGACCAAATGCCATGATTTTAGTTTTCTGAATGTTGAGCTTTAAGCCAACTTTTTCACTCTCCTCTTTCACTTTCATCAAGAGGCTCTTTAGTTCTTCACTTTCTGCCATAAGGGTGATGTCATCTCCATATCTGAGGTTATTGATATTTCTCGCGGCAATTTTGATTGCAACTTGTGCTTCATCCAGTTTATTTCTCATGACGTACTCTGCATATAAGTTAAATAAGCAGGATGACAATATAGTCAGATGTATAGAAAAGAAGTGATAATCAAAGAATTCCTGGATTGTCACCCAGACCACCAGATGGAACCCCGCTCCTTTTCAGTCTCTGTCTCTTCTGAACTGGTAGAGAATAAGTTGCAGCGTGGTGCCACTTTACCCCTAAATCCTTCCACATGCATGTCTATAAAAACAAATGCATCATCTTACATAATCAGACGTGAACACTGATAACAATACCATTATCTGAACCATATCCTTATTCAAGTTTAGCCAGCTGTCCTAATAGTCTATGTTGTAAATGCTTTGCCCTGTCTACATGGGAAAGGAATGTCTGGACCACTGCCTTGAGCTAACGATGCCTAGTCATCTTCAACTGGTAGTGCTTCTAGCCTTTTCATGTCTTTCATGACCTTGGCACTTTTTGAAGATCAGTCCCACTGGGGACTGTCTTACTTCGTTATGATTAGACCAAGGTTACATACTCTAAGCAAAAATATCACTGAAAGGGTTTCCCATGGGGTACAGCACGGTGGTCTGTCTCTCATTACCCATCTTATAACCTTGCTTGCATGATTCAGTGGGAGCTGCCAGGTTTCTCCATAAAGAAGGAAGAGTTATCCTTCTCTCCTTTGTAATCTATAAATTTTTTTGAGAACTTTGAGACTAAGTGAATACTTGTTTCTCACCATTTGGCTGCTAATTTTAGCCTCCTATGGTACGATAAGGGCTTCCCTGATAGCTCAGTTGGTAAAGAATTTACCTGCAATGCAGGAGACCCCGGTATCAGTTCTCCGCTGGAGAAGGGATAGGCTACCCATTCCAGTATTCTTGGGCTTCCCTTGTGGCTCAGCTGGTAAAGAATCCCCCTGCAATGTGGGAGACCTGGGTTCGATCCCTAGGTTGGAAAGATCCCCTGGAAAAGGGAAAGGTTACCCACTCCAGTATTTTGGCCTGGAGAATTTTATGGACTACATAGTCCGTGTATAGTGTCGGACACAACTGAGGGATTTTCACTTTCACTTTTTTTTCACTTTCATGGTGTGATAATTATTATTGTAGTGTTTAATGTTGCATTTTTTGTATTTCCCCTATTCTTTCAACATTAATTGGAATTCTTTTCTAAGAAAGAACAGTCCCTTCACCATTTATTCAGTTATTTCAGTCAGTATGGACTTGTGGCTATTTGATTCTATGAGTCATAATCTGTTAACTGATTATAATTTATGTGATTCTATGAGTCACAATCTGATAAACTCTGTTGCTCAGACATTAGGGTTCCTCCTATGCCTTTTCTTTTTTTTTCACATTTTTCAAAATAACTTATTAAGAAATAGGAAAAAAGGATATAAAGCACATAATCAAAGGAATCAAATCAAAAGAGTTTACAACATAGATTCTTCAGGCTGGTAGCAACTAAGAAGTATTTGCTGGGCCAACACCAAGGATACCGAGGCCCCAATTTCATTTTCAATCCCATTTCTCTTGACTGCTAACCCAGCCAGCTCAAACTTCCTCCAAAGAGAAGTCAGATTGCCTTCCAAAACCTCCCCGAACTACTTTCCAATTGCTTTCCCAGCCCTTCTCTGCCTGGCCTATAGTCCTCACCTAGGCTTCAGGTGAGGTCAGCCAGACCCTGTTGAGCCTTCTCCACTCCTCCAATCACTCTGTGGTCCCTAAATCTATTTTTGTTCCCATCTGGATTCATTTAATTAAACTACATTCCTGAACCAGTTGGGTTGGCTTGTTCTGATGCCTTTGGTCAAGATACCTATTTTTCTAACCCTACATCTGAACTCGATCTTTCTCCTGTTGGGAACAACTTCTTGAGCCATCTCTCTGGCAGCTCCCTGCCCCAGTTAGTTCAAGGTTACTTTCTCCCCTAGACAGAACTCTGCACCCCCCTCCAACCCCCACTTAACTTCCAGGTGGCTCTAGTTCTCAGCTAGCCCACCTGGGTGGTGGTTTAGTCACTAAGTTGTGTCTGACTCTCAAGACCCCATGGACTTGTAGCCCACCCGGCTCCTCTGTCCATGGGATTCTCCAGACAAGAATACTGGAGTGTGTTGCCATTGCCTTCTTCACACCTATGCCTTTTTGACATGCCATGTCCTTTTTTATGTTTTCTTTTTCCTTAAAAAAAAGTTTTTTTTTTAATGTTTTGGCTGCACTGTGTACATCATGTAGGATCTTAGTTCAACCAGGGATTGAACCAGTGCCCCTTGCAGTTGAAGCATAGAGTCAAAGTTAATTGCTGGACTGCCAGGGGAGCCTGTTTTTTAAAGCACTTCCTGACTTTCTGGCCCCAGAAGAGGCTCCAGGCTCACCTTCTATTCCCTGGCTCCTTTCGTGGAGACTGGTATTTAACAACCAAGATCTGGGTGTTGGGTGTGCTCATTGCTACTGGGCTGTTGTTGCTTCTGGGCCCTCTCAGGACAAAGCTAGGAAATATATATACTAATTCATGCATATACATCAATATTTATCTGCCCACTCTAGCACTCTTGCCTGGAAAATCCCATGGATGGAGGAGCCTGGTGGGCTGCAGTCCATGGGGTCACTAAGAGTCGGACATGACTGAGCGACTTCACTTTCACTTTTAACTTTCATGCATTGGAGAAGGAAATGGCAACCCACTCCAGTGTTCTTGCCTTGAGAATCCCAGGGATGGGGAAGCCTGGTTGGGCTGCTGTCTCTGGGGTTGCACAGAGTTGGACACGACTGAAGCGACTTAGCAGCAGTAGCAGCAGCATGCATTTAAAAAAAAACATGAGTTTCTACTGTTCTCTGATTCCAACCCAATTCCATAGGATTCATTCTCATCTCCCCTTATTTGTAAATTCTTTCCCTGGCAATAAGAAACCTGGCTCTGTAGGGGGACGAAAAGAAAAAAAAAGAAACCTGGCTCTCATTATCAACATGATATTTGCTTAAATGATGTCAGTCCTTTAAGTATCCCCCTAGCCTGATTTTAGAACTGCTAACATACACCCTGTTAGAAGCATTTACTAACTTGGGTACAGTATTGGGTTCATCCATGTGTTGAGCCACAGAGTACTGATTTCCAGTGAAAGTACCAGTTTCCAAAGTTGCTTAGGCAAGTCCTTCTCTTCTACCCCGTTCAGAGTACTTTGTACTACAATTAGTTTCTTTTGCTACACTTTGTATTCTATTGTGCCTTCCCCACATATCCTGCTTTTTTTTTGTAATTTACATTTATTACTTGTTATGGAATTACATAGGACTGTGTAATTTTCATAAAAGTTTATATGGTTTACATTAATTACCTGTCATTATTAATGAGTCATTCTGGAATCAACTGACCATTTAGGGGAAAGTGGCAATAATGGTAAAGAACCCACCTGCCAATGCAAGAGACATAAGAGACGTAGGTTCGACCCCTGTGTCGGAAGATACCATGGAGGAAATGGCAACTCATCCCACTATTCTTGTCTGAAGAATCCCATGGACAGAAGAGCCTGGTGGGCTACAGTCCATGAGGTGGCACTGAGTCAGACACGACTGAAGTGATTTAGCATGTATGCAGCAATAAATAATATACATCAATAAAGATTTAATGTGAAAATAAGCCATCAGAGTACTGGGAGATAATCTCATTAATTTAAAATATATCATCTTGTCTAAGTTATGCCAGAGTTAATTTTTATGTTATCTGTCCAGGTTGTAGAAACAAATTATACAATGTTTTAGCATGTGAACTAATTATAAATTAGTATCTATATAAAAGTCACTGTGTATTTTTTTGGGCTCCAAAATCACTGCAGATGGTGACTGCAGCCATGAAATTAAAAGACACTTATTCCTTGGAAGGAAAGTTATGTCCAACCTAGATAGCATATTCAAAAGCAGAGACATTACTTTGCCAACAAAGGTCCGTCTAGTCAAGGCTATGGTTTTTCCTGTGGTCATGTATGGATGTGAGAGTTGGACTGTGAAGAAGGCTGAGCGCCAAAGAATTGATGCTTTTGAACTGTGGTGTTGGAGAAGACTCTTGAGAGTCCCTTGGACTGCAAGGAGATCCAACCAGTCCATTCTGAAGGAGATCAGCCCTGGGATTTCTTTGGAAGGAATGATGCTAAAGCTGAAACTCCAGTACTTTGGCCGCCTCATGTGAAGAGTTGACTCATTGGAAAAGACCCTGATGCTAAGAAAGATTGAAGGCAGGAGGAGAAGGGGACAACAGAGGATGTGATGGCTGGATGGCATCACTGACTCGATGGATGTGAGTCTGAGTGAACTCCGGGAGTTGGTGATGGACAGGGAGGCCTGGTGTGCTGCAATTCATGGGTCCGCAAAGAGTCGGACACAACTGAGCGACTGAACTGAACTGAACTGAACTGAAAAGTCACTGTGAGCATTCCAGTTTTTTAAATGTACAAATCCATCATAAACAAGCCGTTCAAATTACCATTAGTGGTTTCATAGAATTAATATTTCTTTCTTTTTTTTGGTCAAATAAATAAACGTCCAAGAGTCCATATTGATATTTAAAAAAAATCTACTGTTCACCTCTGGAGATTCATTCTAAAAATTGGCCAATAAAAGGAAAGAAACAAATATTTTTTCTATACAAACTATAGTTTGAAGGGATTAAATAGCTGTTGACTAGGGGTTTTTTAAAAAGAATTCCAGCTAAGGGACTTCCCTGGTGGTCCAGTGGCTAACACTCTGAGCTCCCAAAGCAGGGGGCCTGCCTGGGTTCCATCTCTGGTCAGGGACGTAGAATCCAGGTACTGGAACTAAAGATTCTGCAGGACCCAATGAAGATTGAAGGTCCCATGTGTTGCAGCTAAGACGGGGCACAGTCAAATAAATAAATATGAAAAAAAAAATCCAGCTAAGAAACACAAAAGTGTTAGAAAAAAAATCACCATTTTGTGATGCCTAATAACATGATGCATGTTGGGAAGAGTCCTCAGCAGCTAATGTGATGATAGACAATAGTGGGCCAGGCAGTCCCAGGAGCCTACCATACCTCACTGCAGGTAGGACCAGCAGAGTGTCCCCTGAGATGAAGCACTGGGAAGCCCACAGCACTTCCTCAAACTGACCTGGGGCTCAAACCCCCTGAGAAGTAAGGGGAATGGAAGACACACCACACTAATCACACCCGAGGATTCCCCTGGCAAATCCACAAGTGCCCGTGGGAATGTCTCACCATAGGTGTCCTGGCTTCCTCCCCACCTAAGTGCTACAAGCATAGAAAAGGAATCAAAAGTGAATGTGGAAAAAAAAAGTGAATGTGGTGTAATAACTTTATAAGTTGATCTTTGTCCTTTGTTCCTAAATCCCTTGAGATTTCCTGAGTGATAGGATCATCTTTTGTTATTCATAACAAGGCCTTTTCAGTTTATGTTAATGAATGACTCTTGGTGGGCCCCTAGATAGTTTTAGGGTGGGTGCTGGTCACCAGAAAGACATAGGTTTGGAACTCTCAGCCCCACCCCCTACCCCCTGACCTCTGCAGAGGGGAGAGGGGATGGAGATTGAGTTAATCACCAGTGTCCAATGATTTAACCAGTCATGCCTTGTACTGAAAAACCTCTAAACCACGGGGTTTAAAGAGCTTCCGGATTGGCGAACACGTCATAATGCTGGGAGGACAGTGCACCTGGAGACAGCACAGACACGCCAGGAACCCCCACCCCGTACCTTGTCCTAAGCATCTCCTCCCTTTGACTGTTCCTGAGTTGTATCATTTACAATAAATGGATACTTGGAAGTAAATCGTTTTCCTGAGTTCTGAGTTGTTTATTGAACTTGAAACAGTGAAGGGAACCTTTGAATTTGTAGTCTGCTGGCAAAAAATGTGGGTAGCTCATGACTGGTGCCTGAAGCAGGGGCAGTCTTTGGAGTGAGCTCTCAACCTGCAGGGTCACTCCAGTTAGCAGTCAGAATTTCACTGATGTGTGGCTTCAGACAGGTATGAGAATAAACCTCTCAGTGGCACATCATCCGAGTGTGTAGTGTGGACTCCATCTGGATCCTGATGTGAATAAACCGACTGAAATGAGAGAGTTGTTTTTGTTTTTCCTTTTTAAGGTATTTTATTAAATGTAGTTGGTTTACAATGTTGTGTTAATTTCTGCCATACAGCAAAATGATTCTGCTTTATATATGTATTGTTGTTGTGCCACAGGGCTTGTAGAATCTTAGTTTTAGTTCCCTGATCAAGGATTGAACTTGGGACCTCAGCAGTGAAACTGCAGTCTTGGGGGGCACAGTGGTAAAGAATCTGCCTGCTGATACAGGAGACAGACACAAAAGACGTGGGTTCGATCCCTAGGTTGGGAAGATTCCCTGGAGTAGGAAATGGCAACCCACTCCAGTATTCTTGCCTGGAAAAATTCCATGGACAGAAGAGCCTGGCAGGCTACAGTCCATGGGGTTGCAAAGAACTGGACATGACTGAGCAACTGAGCATGCACAACCACTGGCCTGCCAGGGATTTTCCTATATATTCTTTTTCATAGTCTTTTCCATATGGTTTATTATAGAATATCAAATATACTTCCCTGTTCTATACCGTATACAGAATGCTATTTACCCATTCTATTTATAGTAGTTTGCATCTGTGAATCCCAAACTCCCAATCGACTCTCCTCGACTCCCCTGAGATAAGAGCTGAGATAGAAGAATTGAACATGAACTATTAGATAATATTAGGAAAGCATTGTTAATTTTGGTAAGCAAGTTAATGATACTGTTATGTTAAAAATAACATAAAAATTCCCCAGTGGTCCAGTGGTTAGGATTCCATGCTCGTAATGCAGGGGTGTGGGTTCCATCCCTGGTAGGGGAACTAAGATCCCACATGCCACACAATGCAGCCCCGCCCCCGAAAAAAAAAAAAGGCTTAGGAACAAATTTAACAATAAAAGTACAAGACCTGCACACAGGCACACTGAAAACTATGAAATTCTACAAAAAGAAACTAAAGATTAAATAGATGCCTGGGATGGGATGGGGGAGGGATAGACTGGGAGTTTGGAGTTAGTAGATGCAAACTATTACACATAGAATGGATTAACAACAAGGTCCTACTGCATAGCACAGGCAACTATACTCGATATCCTGGGAATTAACCATGCTGCTGCTGCTGCTGCTGCTGAGTCGCTTCAGTCATGGCCGACTCTGTGCGACCCCACAGACAGCAGCCCACCAGGCTCCTCCATCCCTGGGACTCTCCAGGCAAGAACACTGGAGTGGGTTGCCATTTCCTTCTCCAATGCGTGAAAGTGAAAAGTGAAAGTGAAGTCATGTCCAGCTGTTAGCGACCCCATGGACTGCAGCCTACCGGGCTCCTCCATCCATGGGATTTTTGGGCAAGGGTACTGGAGTGGGGTGCCATTGCCTTCTCCGAGAATTAACCATAGTGGAAAAGAATATTATAAAGATTGTATATATGTATACAACTCAGTCTAAGAGTCTCTGCTTCCACTACAGGGAGCACAGGTTCAATCCCTGGTCAAGGAACTAAGATCCAGTGTGCCATGTGGCTTGGTAAAAAAAAAAAAAAAAAACTTTAAATAAAAAAACAAATACATGCATAGAAATCTCATGTTTTGGGTTGAAAAACTTAATATTGTTAAAATGGCAACTGTCCCCAAATTGCTCTATAGATACAGTGTAATGGAGCTTCCCAGGTGGCTCAGTGGTAAAGAATCCACCTGCCAATGCAAGAGACACGGGTTGATCCCTACATTGGGAAGATCCTCTGGAGAAGGAAATAACCCACTTCAGTATTCTTGCCTGGTAAATAGCATGGACAGAGGAGCCTGGTGGGGCTATAGTCCATGGGGTCGAAAAAGAGTTGGACACGACTCAGCGACTAAACAACAATCCCTGTCAGTAAGTGCTTTTGTAGAAACTGAAAACAGATTTTAAGATTTATATGGAAATTCAAAGGACCTCGAATAGCCAAAACAATTTTGAAAAGAATAAAGTTGACAACCTACACTGCCAGGTTTCAAAACTTACTACAAAGCTATGGTTATCAAGAGGTTGTGACATATAGGTTACAAAACAGAATTGAGTCTATAAATAAAGCCTTAAGTTTATGGTGAATAAAATTTCAACAAAGGTGCCAAGACAGTTCAGTGGCTGAAAACTATTAGTCTTTTCAACTCTTAACTCAGTTATACACAAACATTAATTCAAGATAGAGTGTAGACTTAAATGGAAGCTGAGATTATACATATAATAGAAGAAACTATAGGAGAAAACCTTCACAGTTTTAGCTTTGGCAAAGAGTTCTGAGACACAGCATCAAAAGCATGAACCATGAAAAAAAACTGATGTTAGAATTCACTAAAGGGTTGCCCTGCAAATGATGTCATTAAGAAAAACAATGTTGGGCTTCCCTGGTGGTCCAGTGGTTAAGAATCCACTCCGCAATGCAAGGAACAACAGTTCTATACCTGGGCAGAGAAGATCCCACATGTCACGGAGCAACTAAGCCAGTCTGCCACAACTACTGAGCTCACGAGCTACAACTACTGAAGCCCTCGCGCCTAGAGCCCATGCCCCCCAACAAGAGAAGCCATTGCAGTGAGAAGCCTGTGCACAACTAGAGCAGCTCACACTCGCCACAAGTAGAGAAAGCCCGGGTGCAGCAACCAAGACCCACCACAGACAAAAATAATAATAAAAATTAAATAAATAAATATCTTAAAAACAAAACATAATGAAAAACAATGTCAAGTAACAAAGATACATCTGACAAAGGACTCCTATCCAGGACCCATTAGTGGTCTTGCAACTGAATAGAACAATCAAATTTTTAAATGGACAAAAAACTTCAATAGATGTTGTACCAAAGAAGACTCTTCATTGAGGAAATGCAAATCAAAGCCACAAACATCATGTCCCACCCACTAGGACAGCTTTAATCAAAAACATAGACAATGCCAAGTGTTAACAAGGGTGTGCCCAACTGGAACTTTTCCACATTGCTGTCAGGATTGTAAAATGGTACCTTCCTACCTTGGAAAAGGGCTTTCCAGTTGGCACTAGGAGTAAAGAACCCGCTTGCCAATGCAGGAGACATAAGGACACAGGTTCAATCCCTGGGTTGGGAAGATCCCCTGGAAGAGGGCCTGGCAACCCACTCGGGTATTGTTGATTGGAGAATCCCATGGACAGAGGAGCCTGGTGGGCTATATAGTCCATAGGGTCACAAAGAGTTGGACACAACTGAAGTGACTTAGCACCCATGCACACACCTTGTAAAACATGGGGAAATCCACTCTTGGCAATCTACCCAAGATAACAAACAAACCAAACATTCATGCGAAAACAAATGCAAATGTTCATAACAGACAAAAAGGAAACCAAAAGTGCATCAACTGACAAGTGAATACAAAACAAAATATGCTATACTTATACAAAAACAGGACAAAGCGCACACTCTACACTACAGACGGACTGCAAAACCTTGGGTGAAATCACAAGACACTAGAAGGCTATGTCGGCCGAGCGTATGCTCCTCGGTTTTTGTCTCGTCACAACAAAGATTTGGCGTGATGGACATTAAAGCCCCCTCGGCGTGTCACAGCTCTCGGGTCTTGGACAGACCGTGTTATAGCTCATAGACAAATCAGTGTTACAGCTCTATTTTATTTAGAAGCCAGCAGGAGAATCCATCCTCGAAGAAGAGAGAGAGTGGAGGAGCGCCCCAGCGCGCACACGGGGGTTGGGGGATGGGGGGGCGGGGCAGGGGTAGAGAAAGAGAGTAGGCACGCCGCGCGGGAGAGAGCGAGCAGCCCTTTGGCTCCTCTTTTTATCTGTTTTTTCCTTCCCCCTGGGCCTGCCCTATGCAAATTGCGCTTAGTCAGGAGTGCTGTTCTACCTGAAGTCCTCACTCTGGTCCTCGGACCTTCCTTTGACCTTCTTCTTCTGTTCTATTTTTGCGGGCTTTTTTAGCCGCCGCCATTTTGGACTCCTTTTCCCTGTTCTACCTGTCTTACAGTTACATATTGTGTGATTCCACCAACATGAACAGTCCAGGAAAGACAAATGTACAGATGCAAAAAGCAGGACAGTGGTTGCCAGAGGCTGTGGGGAAAGAGGGCTTAGAGTAGGTGTCAGCTACAAATAGTGCAAGGGAAACTTTCTTGGCCTGAGGATTATGCCCTTCTACAAATTTCCTAAAAAATAATTGAATTGTCAACTTTGAACTGATGGATTTTGTAAATTCTACCTCAGTAAAGGTGACTTTCTATGTCATTAAATATTTTTATATGAATAATGTAAAAAGTTTTAATTCATCACAGGGCTTTTAAATTAATACATTTTATTTATTACAGTGTAGATGCTCTGGGTCTGCTCAGTGATCTACTCTGCTTTTCAGATCCTTGTTATGAAAACGTGTGATACTGTGAAAATGGTGAAATAAATGTCCTTCTGTCTGGGACTTCCCTGGTGGTCCCTTGGCTATAAAACTCCTCACTCCCAGTGCAAGGGGTCTGGGTTCAATTCTTGGTCAGGGAACTAGATCCCACAAGCCACATCTAAAAGAACCTGAACACTGCAAGAAGATCAAAGATCCTGCAGGTCACAACTAAGACCCGTCGCAGCCAAATAAATGTATTTTTTTAAAGTCCTTGTAAGTAAATCTTTGCACACAGCCGCTCTTCTTTCCTCAGAACACTGTTAAGGTTCAAGGTATCCTTTCACAGCCCTCCCCAGCCTGGGTGCTCTGGGTGTGGCCATGCCACGTCAGGTCACATCTCTTAAGATTCTTTGCTCATCTGACAAAAGGTTCAAAACAGTGTCATCCCTCTCCCCGCTAGAAGTGTGTCACATTCCAAAAGGGTCTAGCTCCTGCCAGTCCAACCTGCACCTTCAGAAAGGATGGAGGGCAGGAACTCAATGTCAGTACTGGGGGTTGTGCTGCCATCCAGAGACAGTTGTGGGAGACTCGAAGGACCAGTGACCCTGGTCCTTCAACAAGACACTGCAAGGAGCAGAGACGATGATCCTATTATGAAGATACGAGCACAACTAATGCCATGTACAAAGCTCTAACCAGAAGTAAAACAATTCAGTACAATCAAGGGAAATAATATTTAGATCTTTAGTGATAAATTTGTTGGATTTCCCTGGTGGTACAGTGGATAGGAATCCCCCTGCTAATGTAGGGGACATGGGAGCAATCCCTCGTGCAGGCCAAGATCCCACATGCTGGGGAGAAACTAAAGCCTGCGTGATGC
The DNA here is from genome assembly GCF_032452875.1 of Bos javanicus. Lineage (NCBI taxonomy): Eukaryota > Metazoa > Chordata > Mammalia > Artiodactyla > Bovidae > Bos > Bos javanicus. Next base: position 52,516,968 of record NC_083886.1, read on the forward strand.
AAGTACTGCAGACCGTGCACCTACAGCCATGCTCCCTAACAAGAGAAGGCGCCACAGTGAGAAGCTCATGCGTCACAACGAAGAGAAGCCCCTGCGTGCCACTAGAGAAAGCCCACAAGCAGCAATGAAGACCCCGTGCAATCAAAACTAAATACAGATAATTAAAAAAACAGAATTTGTTAATTTTCTTGATTAGTATTCCAGGTACTTACTGCTCTATAAATTACTACAAAACTTGGTGTGAAACACACATTATGGTCACAATTCTGATGGTCGGGGAGTGAGATGACACAGGTTTGCCTCCTGCCACAAAGCAGGTCTTCTGGGTCTTCAGCCCCCACTTTTAGATTAAGAAAAGCCACACCCCCAGACTCATCCTCACCTGAGTCCTGACCAGAAACCATGATGGGATGAGACTTTGGGGGGTCCTGGGAGGCAGTGTGTGGTAGAAGGCCACACATCATCCTTTGCTCCTCTTCGCATTGAGAGGTGGAATCTAATCTGTTATGAAGTGATTTCTGTTATGATTCCTACTCACCTTGTGTGAAACTCGTGGGATTTAAGCTATATGAAGATATGTTAAGTAGTTAAAAATGGAGTCACACTGGCCAATGTGAACTTCCATGTTAGTTGTTTTGAAATGTCTGCTGTAGCACTGTATTTTAAGTGATAAACTAGGAGTATTACTTTAGATAAGAAGCTTGAAGGATGATGTTTGTCACTCAAAGAAAAAGAACTGTTAAGAGTCAAGACCCCTCCCCCTAGGGTTAACTGCTGCTCCTTAAGAGACCACTATGCCCAGTGACTTTGAAAACTCTTCCCTGGAGGAACCTACTCCACATTGTTGAGAGCTGTTCCAGCTATTTCGGACACTGCCAGAGGCCCTGCTGGAGCAGAAGGCAACTTCCCATTCATGTTTGTCTTGAGCCCTACTGCCCCGGGACCAAAGACGCTGCTCATGCTGAGAGGCCTGCTTCTCAAGCTTCTCCCTGTAGTGGTTCATTACCCCCTTGTCTTTGCTTTGTAATTGTGTGTAGTAAACTGAGTGATTTGTCAACTGAATGTTGGCTACTGCTTTATGTGTCTCTATTCCTAATTCTCACCTGCTCTTACTGCTGGGCCCTGCCCTTCCTTCAGGCATAGAAAACAGGTTTCTTGGAACATTTGTTTTTGAAGTTCCAGTGGCCAACATTCCGCAGGAGCCATATGGGAAGTCCTTGGGTCAACAGCCCAGGCTGAGCGCTATGCAACATGGTCATCTTTTTGTTGTTGTTTTCATTTTATCACCTCAAGCAGCATATGGGATCTTAGTTCCCTGACCAGGAATTGAACCTGTTCCCCCTGCATTGGCAGCTCAGAATCTTAACCACTGGACCACCAGGGAAGTTCTGGAGTGGTTTGTTACATAGTGGTTTGTTACATACATGGCATGATGGTACCGCAGTTATTAACTCCCAAAGGACCTTTTTACTTAGAATATTGTGTGTAGAAATATTTATGGTGAAGTGACATTGAGGTTTGCTTCAGACTTACTCCATGTGGTACGGAGATGAGGGCACACCTGGCACAGGGCTGGAGGTAAGCTAGAGGGCACCTGTAGACGCTGATGGCAGAAACTCTGGGCTTCATATTCCCATTCTTTCTGCCTCCATCCATGTGGTGGGCCACCTCCAAGATGGCTGAATGGCCCAGCTCGTCTCCTTGTCCTCATGTCCCCGTGCTCCCCTCCAGCCCTGTATTGAGGAAGCTCCACATGCCCAGCAGAAGAGTAGAAACAAGGGCACCTCTCATACTAGGTTGTGAGGGGCACTGTGGCTTTGTTTTGGGCATTTACTGTTTCCCTGGCTTGAATTCTCTTTCTGAGGCCTCACGTGGGGAAAGCCAGCTGCCTTACAGAGAAGCCAGAAGCTGTGGGCAGCAGGGAACTAAATCCTCCAGCCAACAGCCTGTGAGGATCAGAGCCTCCTGCCCACAGCACGTGCATGAGCTTGGAATTCCTGCAGATCCTGAAACCAGGGCCCTGGCTCACAGTTCAACCACAACCTCACTAGACTGGAGCCAGAACCACCCAGCGGAGCTCTCCCTGATCCTTGGTAAAGACAGTGTATGTTGGTCGTTTTAAGCTGCTAAATTCCAGGGTTATGTTTTTAAACAGCAATAGGTGACAGAGTTTGATAGTTTTCAAAAAGCGCTTGGGTTGTCGAAAAACAGACTTTTGCTCAGTCAGCGATTCTGCAGTGTAGCACGACGCAGGACGAGTGCGGCCGGGTCTAGCGGCACGGTTTTCAGGTGCGCCAACAGGAAGCCTCAAAAGCGCGTATGGAATAAATACAATATTGGAATGCTCTGCCTTTGGCCAACTAAACTTTCTACATTTTAAGCTGACCATGTGACTCTTAGTTACAGAAAACTCGCAAATATTCCCCCAAACTTAAGACATTTCCAAAAGATATCAAGGTCAGTATTTCACATTAGGTTCTGTGACCTAAAATGCCCCCACCACACGCAATCCAGGGGTGTGTGACGACTTCGTTGTGAAGCATTTGAGGTCTTGCACTCCGCGAGGAGGAGGTGAAGGAAGGAGAGTTGCATGCTAGACCGGCGTTGGCAGCGCAGGCTCCGCCAGGCTGGTTACAAATTATAGGCCCTGCTTGGGGCTGCAAAATGCTCGCTGGCTGAACGCGTGGGCATGTGTCCGACAGTCGCCACGCCTGGTGGCGTCTGGGCTAGGAGCTCCCAAAAGGGCGACGGCATGCTGACTTGGTCTGGAAGGGGAAAGGCCTGGAGAGAGCCATTTGGACACCCGTGGATGAACGTCCGACGGTAACTTCCGGGAGGGCGAACAGCGGCGAGTGGGCGCGAAGGCCGCCTAAGGCCGGACAGCTGCCACTCGCTGACCCCGGCTGCTTGATGGGATCGGCTGTGCCGGCTCGTCCCCGCGGCGTGATGGCAGTGTGCCCTCGGAAGGAGAGATGCCCGCTGACGGAGACGCGCCCGTAACACAAGCGCGTCCCAGCACCTCGCAGACCGTCTCACTTCCCCGCCCCTTCAGCTTGCCGGCTGACTCCTGGGGATACCCGGGACTAAGAGAAGCCTATGGCAAAGGGCACAGGAGCCCCAACCGGTAAGTCCCCTCTGCCGCGCTGCCCAAACGGACGCGCCCACGAGGCCGGCCCGCAAGATGGCGGCGGCGCGCTGCCCGCAGCTCCTCGCACATGCGCTATCCGCGGCCCGCCCAGCGCGAGCGGAAGTCGCGTGACCCCGGAAGTGGCCGGCAGGGCGCGCGCGGGCGGGGCAGCGACGTTCGTCATTCTGTGCGGGAGGGAGCGCGAGAGCGGCGCGGACGATCCTCCGGTGAGTGCGGGCAGCGGGGCCAGCGAGCGCGGTGGGCACGGCGGGCGAAGCGGCCGCGGGGAAGGAGGCCGGGGCCGCGCCTTTGTTCTCGCTTCCCGCCCCGCCCGCCAGTCCTGCTGGGGGAATCTGCGCAGGGCGGGGGCGGCATTGACAGCGGGCGGCGCCCCGGGCGCAGGGCGGGCCCACGTGCAATCGGGGGCGCGGGGATCTGGAGGCGGGGGCGCGTGTGCCGGGGGCGGGAGCAGGGGTCTGTGCAGACCTCTTTTGTGGTCGCTGCTCGTACTCGGCAGACCCCTCCTCGCTAGTGTGCGCGGATAGGGGCCAGGCGGGACGCCTCCTCCCCTGGGAGGTGAGGTCCCTGCGCCCCACCCTGCTTGCCGGGCCTCGCCTGGCCCAGATTGCAGGCCCTGCGGAAGTGCGGGCCTCGCCATCTCACTTAAATGATTTTGTCGCCTGCGGCCGCGCTTGGGTGACGTTAGGGCGTGAGCCTTCTAGAGGAATTCCAGAGGAAGCTGCAGGGAAGCTTGGAAAAACGAGCCGGCCCCACCCTGCCTGTGGCGGCCCGGCGGTTCCGGGTCCCCAGCGGCCCTTTTTAAGATAAGGTCCTCACGCACGTCCCGGCATTGGCTGCCTTTATTGGCAACCGGTGGCCCTGACCCACCTCCCACACCGCCGGGTCGAATCTGAGTTGGTTTCAGATACTCCTCAGGGATTCTACAGGGTGCGACGGTCATCCTTAGCGAAGGAAGTCCTGTGGCTGCCCCATCACTTCTCGCTTTGACACCACTGCTCTGGGCTCTTCTGGGGCCCGGGCGGAAGGAGGATCTTGAGACTACCCATCACATGGCTGTGCAGTTCCCAAATTCTAGGTCACAGACCCTCACAGTTAGAGATTGGTTTGTCGGACAGGTAGGGTCTTTTAGGCCATTTTAGGACTTACCTGTGGGACTTAGGCTAGCCCCGTCACCTGAGCTCTAGGGGAGCCCTGTGTTTGGGCTGGAGTGAGACATGACTGACCCATGTCCTGCACAAAGGCCTTGGTTTGTAGCTGGGGCGTTTTCGAAGGAACAGGATGGTCAGAGAGAACCCAGCAAAAGGGTTCCTTGAGGGGAGGGCCTGGGCAGCTCAGAACAGGAAGCAGCACTTGGTCCTGGTGCTTCCTGGTTGGACCCAGGTGCTGCTGCTTCCTGGGCAGCAGGGGAGCTGTGCCTGGTTTCCTCTGAGAGCAGGCTGCAGCTTTCATTTAGCTCTGGATGCTGGGGTGAGGTCCTGTGAGGTGGGCAGGGCGAGGAGGTGAGTGGCCGCTTTGGGCTTCAGGAGCCTGTGTCTGGGCCCTTTTTGAAGCTCTGGCCGTCACTGCCTTCCTGTTACAGAACGTGCACCTCCCCTTGGGCCCAGGTTGGGGGCTTGGCCACTTGCAGAGAGCTGTGCAGATCACCCGCAGGTCCTGCAGAAGGGCAGGCGGGGACACACTGTGGGTCCCTCCAGGCTGCCACAGCCCCTGCTACCCTGGTCACAGGTGTCTCACATCCAGCTAGAGGTGAGTATGGCTGAGCAGGAGCCCACAGCTGAGCAGTTGGCACAGATTGCGGCAGAGAACGAGGAGGACGAGCACTCAGTCAACTATAAGCCCCCGGCCCAGAAGAGCATTCAGGAGATCCAGGAGCTGGACAAGGACGACGAGAGTCTGCGCAAGTACAAGGAGGCCCTTCTGGGCCGTGTGGCTGTGTCTGCTGGTAAGTGGGCCCTGCTGGGGTGTGTGGACACCTGTTGCTTTTTTGCGTGTCTGCCACTATTTCCCCCACTGGCAGAGCTCTAACTTGCTGTCACTCTGCAGACCCCAATGTCCCCAATGTTGTGGTGACCCGACTAACCCTGGTGTGTAGTACTGCCCCGGGCCCCCTGGAGCTGGACCTGACAGGTGAGTGGCATCTCCAGGTTCCTGGCTGGGGCTGCCTGGCACCCTGCTGCTTCCCCTAAAAATAATTTGTTGAGGTGCTGGCACCCTCTTGTGGGGAGCCTAGGAAGTGCAACTTTTAATAAGGCTTTGGCTTTGGTATGGCCTGGGATTGGGGGGTGGGGTGTGTGTGGGTGTCTGGGTGTGTGGCCTGGGATGCCAAGGGGGGTGTGTGTATGTGTGTTTGGTGTGGTCTGGGATGCCAGGGTGTGTGTGTGTGTGTGTGTGTGTGTGTAGAGGGGCAGACGGAGCACCCCACCAGGGCCGGAGTGGCCTCCCCTACCTGAACCTCCTAGTGTGGCATTCCTCTCAAACGCAGGTGATCTGGAGAGCTTCAAGAAGCAGTCCTTTGTGCTGAAGGAGGGTGTGGAATATCGGATAAAAATCTCCTTCCGGGTAAGGAGGAGGCTCAGGGGGGATGCTGGGGGCTTGGACTGGAGAGTCTGGCTGAGCCCCGCTTGGGTGCCTCCTTGCAGGTGAACCGAGAGATTGTGTCTGGCATGAAGTACATCCAGCACACGTACAGGAAAGGCGTGAAGAGTGAGTGAGGGTGGGCACCAGGGGGGAGGTGGCCACCCAGGGGCTCCAGGGGCGTCGGGAGGGAGCGAGGAAAGGCCCGGCTCAGCTCCCTGACGGACGCCCTCCCCGCACCCCGCAGTTGACAAGACCGACTACATGGTGGGGAGCTATGGGCCCCGGGCGGAGGAGTATGAGTTCCTGACCCCCATGGAGGAGGCGCCCAAGGGCATGCTGGCTCGAGGCAGCTACAACATCAAGTCCCGCTTCACAGACGACGACAGGACCGACCACCTGTCCTGGGAGTGGAATCTCACCATCAAGAAGGAGTGGAAGGACTGAGCCCCTGCCGGGAGGCGGGCAGGGCAGGCGGACGGAAGGACGGACGCGCCCCACCCCACCACCCCAACCCCCTGACCCCAAACCAAAGTGCTGACAGGGCCCGCCCACGCTGCCACCACTGCCCCTGGGCTGCCTCCTGGCTGGCCTGTCCCTCCTCTACCCTCCCAGCCCACTGGCCCCAGCCTCCTCGGTGGTCTAGTGTTGTTGCTGCTTCCGCCTGTGCTGTGGGGAGGGAGGCCTCGACCTCCCCTTCTGTATCCCTCGAGATTCCCCCACTGTCCTGACCCAACCTGAGTCCTTGGCACGGGAGTCAGGCATCGCAGTGGGGTTCAGGGTGCTCAGGTCCCCTGGGCCTTCTCTGTTACGTTACCTGGACTCCTGTCGCCCCCTTCCTGGTGGGGGTGGGGTGTACCGCATGGGGCCTCGTGGGGCCGGTTGTCCTCCAGCTTTCACTTCTCCCCGGTCAGCCCATCCATCACTGTCAGTAACGGTCTAACCATGATGCCTTAACATGTGGAACGTGTGCTGTGGGGGCGTCACTAACCTCTAACCCTGTGTCTGCATGAGCATGTGGTGTCTCCCCGCCCAGTCCCTACCCTGTCTGTGATCCCCGTGGCCCGGGAAGGCTTCTGGGATGTGCTGGTCCCTAGTCTGCCCTGGCCTGGCCAGGCCTGCGGGGACAGCTCCAGGGGCTTGGGAAAAGCCAAATTGCCAAAATTCAAAAGCGGCCTCCAGTGCCACCTGGGAGGCTGGGTGTCCTCACGCCTCTGCCTTCTTTGTCCCAGTGGGCAGTGCCTACAGCCCACGGCCCCAAGAGAGAGCCCTCGGCAGACAAAGCCAGTGGCCGAGCCTTACTTGTCCCTCCTGGCCCGCCGGCCTGGAGTCGTGTGCCTGGCCCGCCAGTATTTATTGCCTCCATATGTGCCGTCCTCTGGGCCCGCTGGTCTGCCCCTCTGCCCCCGGGCTCGGTGCCACCATCCCCAGCAGGCCCTCCCTGGACCCAGCCAGGACAACTGTGGGACCAAGCTTGCACTGCTGGAGCCATCCCCTCTGCCCCCACCCCACCCGACCCCACCCTCCCTGGTCAGGCCCGGGCCTAGAATGCACAGGCGCCTGTCCCTGCTTCTCCTTTTCTGACCGGGAAATAAACTTCCCCCTAAGGAGCCAGGGTGTCTGCTGCTCATCTCCTGGTGGGGAAGGGGAAATGGGGGCCCCGTTGCTCTGCTTCCCTGGGGCACCCGCAGGAGGGCCAGGGGCCAGGCGCAGTCACCACTGTCTGTGGCTGGTGAAGGAGAAGGGGGTTACAGCCCTTACTCAGACACATCAGCCCCCCAGGCTAGCGCTGTCCTTTTGGCTGGTGGGTTCTGCCGGGGAAAGGGGTCGGGGACAGTTGGGTCCAGTGGGGCATCCGGTGTCTAAAGTGACTCCTGCACACCGCTTGTGGGCCCTGTCTGAGCCTCTGAGAGGGAATGGTTCCAACCTCAAAAAAGGGGAACCGTGCTGAAGACTTGGGAACAAATAGAATGACTGGGTCCCAGGGAACCCAGGACAGGAACTCAGAGCTGGATGGGAGGATGGAGAAGTGGGCAGCAGGGCCAGTGGAGAGGGTGGCATGGAAGGCCAGAGGGCCAAAGGTGGGATTGCTGAGGCAGGGTGGATGGGAGGAGATGGGGACCCTCGCTGCAAGGAGGCATAGGAGAGTGCCTGGGGAGCCCTGAAGGACTGACTGCCGAGACACGCATGCACCACTGCCAGTCCCGCTACTTGGCAGGGTCTCTTCAGGGCCTTGGGGTGGCAGGGATGGTGCTGCCTCAGCAGCACCCCCAAGGGCACCCAGGAACTAAGACACCCCTTACCGACTGGACAAGGAGAGGGCATATACGAATCCCCAGTTCCATCCAGACAAAGTTGAGTCCATAAACCCCGTTTCATGGCTCAGTGGCAAAACTTTCAGTGTGAAATCTTCCTTTGTGCTCAGCTGGTGAGGAAAGTGTGTGCCACACCTAGGCTGCTGCTGTCTGTGTGCCCGCCCTGGCCACGCCTGCCAGAGGCTGCCACTTTTCTCAGTTCTTAGCAGCAGGGTGAGCCCTTCAAGGATTTATTGCCAGCTGGAGCAGACCAGGAAGTACCCTTTCATTCCCACCCCCGTGCCAGTGACCACATGCCATGCCAGGATGGCTCCCACAGGGCTGGTTACCGCCTGGCTTTCCTTACCCCAGGGCCCCTGTGCTAGGTACCAGGACAAACTGCCACTTTCTGCAGCAGCTGGCCCAAACATAAATCCAAGAGTCACAGTCACAGGGGACAAAGACCCTAACCAACCTCCTGGGACCACCAGCCTTAGGCAGGGGAAGACAGACTGCACAGCCCTGGGTTCCCAAGCCCAAGGCCTTTCTCACAAAACTAAGATGCCCATACCTCTGAAACAGCCCTACCTTTGGAGGCGAAAGGCTTCCAGGCAGCAGCTATAGTCTCAGCCAGCCAGAGGAGCCCCAGGGCCAGCCAGAGCCCCTCCAACTCTCCTGGTCCACTTCCTAAAATGTCCAGTGAAAATCTTCAAATCTAGGGTTGACCTGTGCTGTCAGCAATTTGGTTTATTGGGCAAGGGCTTTCAGAGGCTCTGGCAGGCCAGAAGGGCTAGTCATGCCATCTTGACTCTTGGATTTTCCAAGCTTGATTTTGATTCGTGAACTCAGACCCCAAGTGCCAGGTTGGACAGGCACCCTGCCAGCAGCCAGGACTTTGTTCTGGTTCCTCCCCTCGTGAAGGCTAACATGAGGTGGCACCTGTAGGACCTGCATGACGTGTCTCTCAGGTCCCAAGTCTAACCTGATCCTCCTGGTTCCACCCCAAACCCGTTTGTACAGCTCAGTGCTCCTGAGCCTGGCCTCCCCACCCTTATGAGCCAGCACCTGTAACCCTCTCCACTCCCTCCTGTCCATGGCCCTCAGCCATCCCCTACAGGGACCCTTCTTCCACTGAGGAGCATGGCGATGGGCACCAGGTCAGCGCCTTTCATGGACTACCCACCAGTTATTGCAGCTTACTAGAATCTTCATACTCAGCACTGTCATGCTTTACAATCCAAGTCCACTTCAGTCTACCACGGCCTCCCTCACCACTGCACCTGGTTCCTATATCCCACCTGTGTCTCAGCTCACCTGTGTGCAAACCTCTGTGGCCCATAGCACAGCCCTCGGCCCCGTGCTGCTGCTCCACAGTAGAAATCTGCAAGTAAAGAGGATTCCTGCGTGTTCATGAGCTTGCTGTTAATACCTCCAGTTGGGTTAAAAATGAGTTATTTTATTCTGAGAATGCGCTTGCTTTTTTTTTTTCTTCACACCATGTGGAATGCAGCATCTTAGTTCCCTGACCAGAAACCCAATCTGTGTCCCCTGAGTGGAAGCCTGGTCTTAGCCATTGGATCACCAGGGAAGTCCAGAGAACTTTTTGGAGGGGGATATGCATTTATTTTTAATAAAAAAATTTCCCCCAACAATTGAGGGCCATGACTCATTCTGTCAATTCTCACACGGGTGTGGCTGCCTGGACCTGGGGAGGACTCGAAACTTTCTCAGGACATGTTTCCTGTCCTCCCTCTGCAGGGGACGCCCGCTTTCAAACCAAGGTCAGCCTGAGGTGTCTGTATTTCTTCCAACTTCAAGGGCCAAAGCCAGAGAGAGCTCCTGCTAACTAAAGGAGGACCTTCAAATCCTTGAGAGGGTGTCTGAGTTGCCGCATGGCCCTCCTGGAGAGCAGGGGTGACCATGCCAGCGTCACCACACCTGGCATGTCTGGATCACCTCCTTCAGAGCCATCACCACCTCCATGCTCTTGTCCTTCATGTCCAGGGCGAGGAGAACTCTCCAGCTTCTTGAGACACAAATGCCACCAGGTTCTTTGCGAAGACATGGATGAGAGGCCCATCCTTCCCGAGGAGGACTTTCGTGGTCAGCACAGGCTTGCTGATGTCACTAGTCACATTGCTGGGTTCCAGGGAGACCAGGGTACCCATCTTCCCCAACTGGGTCACCACCACCAGGATGTGACTGCTAAACGCCGTGCAGGCCCCCTGGGTGGGGACTCCACACACCACTGCAGTCTTCTCTTTGGATATCACCGATGGTTTACCTTCCATAGCTGAGTCTGCTCAATGGCACCCAGCCACCCGCCACGCTGCCTGTGCTCACCATGCCCAGAGAACTCAAGAGTAGTCTTTATCAAACACTGATCACTCAGTTGTTTAACCAGTGAGCACCTTCTCTGGGTGTAAGAGACCCCTGGAGGTCATCCTGAGCCGACTGTGCTGGGTTCAGAGATGCCAGAGCCACAGCTACCAGGTGGGTAGGCTCTGCCCTCCAAGGACACACTCAGTTCAGGGCATTGGCGTGACAGTGACCATGGCTTCATCACCTCTTCCTAGAGTTGCCCTTGAAAGGCCTGTGAGTGGCCTTAGGAAAAAGACACTAGCCCTTCCCTCAGGGCCAAGGCCTGCAGAGGTGCACACTGAACCTGGCCTATGTTCTGGGGGACAGGCTGCACCCCTGCACCTCACCCAGCTATTTACCAGCCCCAGAAACTGGAGACCTGGGGCTATCACCATACCTGGCCTCCCTCCCGCTTTTTGGGAAGCCCGCTTCCCTGCTCCTGCACAGGTCAGTGCACAGGTTGATTCATGATGGGTAACTGTGCTTTGAGAAGGTCCATCAATGCAGACAGAGCATGAAAGCATCATGCCCCCGCCCACGCCGGAGCCCCGGTGAGGCCCTGGTCCTCACAGAAGGATGACTTGGCTGTGTCCATCTGGGCTGCACAACAGTGGCTCTGTCATCACCTGCATCAAGACGTGTCCCAGTTGCCCTTGGTTTTGACCAGGGAGTTCAAATTGAACCACAGTAAGGCTCAACCATCACCAGCAGCTCAGATCCTGGCTGTTCTGCATCTGGTCTGTTCTCCCCTTGGTTCCAGTAGTCTCAACTATTTACCACATGCTATGAGGCCAAGTGGGAGAAGGCAATGGCACCCCACTCCAGTACTCTTGCCTGGAAAATCCCATGGATGGAGGAGCCTGGTGCGCTGTAGTCCATGGGGTCGCTAGGAGTTGGACACGACTGAGTGACTTCACTTTCACTTTTCACTTTCACGCATTGGAGAAGGAAATGGCAACCCACTCCAGTATTCTTGCCTGGAGAATCCCAGGGACGGGGGAGCCTGTGGGCTTCTATCTATGGGGTCACACAGAGTCGGACACGACTGATGTGACTTAGCAGCAGCAGCAGCATGAGGCCAAGCTCCCTCCAAAGTGTCACCAAGTATATCTTCATTCTGTTAGCTGAAAAAACTATAAAGTCCCCAAACTTAGGTATCTAAACTCAGATTTCATGAGTGCCTCTGAAATAGAGATGTGATACAAAGATCCCTTGTCTCAGGCCCCAAATTGTGGTCTGTAAAACAGTCATGGCAATCACAAAAACGTGGGAAGATTGGGCAGGAGACATGAGGCAGTTCCCACCGGTTCCCAGAGAGCAGAGCAGACCTGTGATGCTTATTATGAGCCGGGCCTGCTGCTCAGCAGGCCAGCACCCAGGCCAGAACACGGAAGTGGGCTGGAGGCTGCAGACACATCATTCACGGCCTTTTGTTTTGGGAGGCCCAGCTCCAGTAAAGTACCCCCCAGGAGGTACAACCACTTCCTCCTGATTCTTGCTCTACTGGCACTGGCGGAGGGGCACAGAGAACCTGATCTTGACCTTCCGAAATTCATATTCTAGAAGGAATACTGCATAGGATATGAGAACACATGCCCTCAGGAGCAAGGTGTCAACAAATGCAAACTCTCTAAAGTACAAAAACATACTTTTTCTGTTTTACCATTTTAAAAACCAAGATGTTACTATAGCCAACGTGTACATTTAATGTAGCAGTGTCTCCCTCCTGCCAAGTTATTAAATCGATGATGAGTCTTAGTGGGGGTGGCATTTCATAAAAGGAAGTGAACACAAATGAAGAGAGTGTCGACGGGGTTGGGGGTTGGGCTTTGAGCCTTTGAGGGCAAGGCGCTGCTCCGTCCAGAATTGCGCCGCCGGACAGAAGCTAACATTCCGGCCACGCATGTTATTTTAAATGCTCTGAAGCCACATTAAAGAAAAAGAAATATGAAATTTTAATACTTTCACTTAACCCAACAAAATATTCCAACGTATCCATACAAAAAGTCATCGAGGAAATATCTTACACTTCTCTTCCATCCTCAATTTGTGTGTTCACTGTGTATTACACTCACTCCGGGTCACACTGCCCGGTCGCATTGTAGAGCTCGGTGATAGTGGCCGCTAGCCAACCCCGTGGCGGACGGCACAGGTTTACCCGGTCGCCTGAAAGCTTCCCGGAGGCCGCTTCGTGGGAGGCAGCCTGTAGGAAGAAAGGGAGGTGCCCACAGTGGACGGTGCCGGACCGGAGCCTCTCACCAGGCGAGTGGCCCCATTCCGGGCACAGCTCCGGTGGGCGTTGCTGGCTCCTCCATTGCATTCCGCGTGGGGCCGTCCCCGGCCCCCCGCGCGCTGCCCCTGCACCGCGCTCTGCCGCCACCAAGTAGCGCCATGGCCACTCAGGGAGGCTACCCCGGCAACGCCCGCACAAGACACCAGCCGTCACGGCAGGAACCGCACGGGCCTCACGCGCGCCGGAAGCGCGTCAGCCCAGCTTCCGGCCTGCAGAGCCGGGGGGCGGTGTCAGGTGGGGATACGCGGTCCAGTCAGAAAGCAACACGAGGGGTTTCGGAGGCGCAAGCGTGGCTCCGCCCCTCAGCTGAGGAATCCTCCCCACTGCCACGTTCGACAAAGGATCGCGCGGGGAGCGCGCATGTCTTGGCCAATCAGGAGCCGCAGAACCCGGGTCCCCGAAGGTAGCAGCCATTCCAGGCCCGGGGAAGGTGTATGAGAAAACCACCAGTCACAAGTCGAGAGAGAGAAAGTTCTTCTCCAGGAGCCAATGAGATGCCGGGGACGAGTGCGAGCGCGAGCTCCTCGACCAATCCCGGGCGAGGGCGAGGGAGGTGCTTGTAGCAATTCCGAATCCGGGGCCGTGACTTGTGTGGGCCCCCAATGCGAGTGCAGCGGAGGCGGGCCCCGGACCCCCCAGGCCAATCGGAGGTGGGCACGGGCGGGCGCGCGCGCGGCGGCCGGACTTATAAGAGCAGGACGGGCGGCGCGCGCTCTCGTGGCCTCTGTCCTGGCGGCGCCAACTGAAGCGCCGCGTCTGTGCCGACATGCTGCGCCGCGCTCTGCTCTGCCTGGCCCTGACCGCGCTATTCCGCGCGGGTGCCGGCGCCCCCGACGAGGAGGACCACGTCCTGGTGCTCCATAAGGGCAACTTCGACGAGGCGCTGGCGGCCCACAAGTACCTGCTGGTGGAGTTCTGTGAGTGCCTCCAGCTCGTCCATCCGTCCGGGCCGGGCCTCGCGGTCACTCGCGGGATAGAAACGAAGCAGGGACAGAGGAGGGAGCAGGGGCACCGGGGTGGACTGGGGGACGGAGAGGGGCTGGAGGATGGGGGACCTGAGCGCACTTCCCCACGCTTCCTTCCCTGGCCCCGCCAGAGATGAGTTGGAGTCTAAAGGGGTGTCAGCGGGCCACCCCTAGACGCACTGACTTCTATCCCCTGGAGAGGCCCATCTGTAAGCGGAAACAGCTCACAGACTTGCTGTCAGCGTCCCTACGCTGCCCGCGTCCTGGGGGCATCCCTCGTGCCCAGCTGGACCTTGATATGATGACCGAGGGCAGACATCCTGGATGTGCCTTTGTGCCTGACGTCCACATGGCAGGATCCCTCTGTTAGCCTAAGGAAAGTAGGGTCGACTCTATGAACTGCCACAAATACGAAGGACTATGCAAGGGGTAGCCTCCGAATTGCTCACCTGGACCAGTTCCCGGAGAGCACTGCCCCTGCCCACACCACCGTTCACCAGGGACAGCTGTCTTCTGATGAACAGTGTTGCCCACCAGAATCCAAAACCTTTGTTTGTGTTCGTAAGTGTATGAGCCCTATCTCAGGTGGAAATCTTAGGCCCAACATAGCCACTAACCTGAGTTGAGAGAGAATCTAAAGAACTTGTGTTAGATGTGAGTCTCTGGCTGGTGTTCTCAGATGTGTGTCTCATAGTTATGACTCGTCAGTAAATATACAGCAGCCATGGCTTTAGCTTCTTAATTTCTCTGGTTCCAAAAGGGAAATTCTAGGACCCGACTGCATTAACTGCCTACAGGTAGTAGGAAGTTATTAACCATTGAAGATGAGGGAGAGTAGGAACCAGTGGTTTGTCTTTCGTACCCCCTGTCCAATACTGCTCAAGAGCATCCACAGCCCCTGCATTCAGAGGGGTTATCCTGGTGCAGAAATAAAGATTTCATGGAGGGCGGTACCAAAGGAAAAGGGAAGGGAGGCGGTGGAGTGGGTCGCTGCTTTCTAGGTCTTGCTTTCTCTCCCAGACGCCCCATGGTGCGGCCACTGCAAGGCTCTGGCCCCAGAGTATGCCAAAGCAGCTGGGAAGCTGAAGGCAGAAGGTTCTGAGATCAGACTGGCCAAGGTGGATGCCACTGAAGAGTCTGACCTGGCCCAGCAGTATGGTGTCCGAGGCTACCCCACCATCAAGTTCTTCAAGAATGGAGACACAGCTTCCCCCAAAGAGTACACAGGTGAGAACGCGGCGCTGTCCTTTCCTTGCCAGTAGACAGGGTCTTGGAAGATAACAGGTACGGAGGAGAAGTTGTTCTCTGGCTGGGTTCTAGGGTCTAGTTCAGCCTCAGGGTTGTGTGAGGAACGTTCTGTCAAGTGGAGAGGGTCATCCCACAAGGTGGCTAGCCGGCTGAAGTTGGTCCTTAGGTTGACCAGTATGGGGGTCGGGGGAGGCTGAGCAAGTGGAACAACACGTTTCAGCCTTTGCTCACTCTCTCGTGTGCCTGCCACCAGGGCAGGTGTGAGGGCCTTTCACAGAGGAGGGGCAGACAGAGATCAGCGGGTACCAAGCTGGGGCGTGTGGCGGTCGTGGTAGAGCTCAAATCCAAGCCCAGCTGCACCGGCCCCTCCCTCATTTGCTGCTCAGCCGCCGCCTCTGTGTAGCCCAGTCGGTACCGGTGACAAAAGGGGAATCTTTGTCTGTGAAACTGGTTCTGTGGCTTATCCGCACGAATCCTTTAGAGCAGCCCGTCTTGTTCATTCTGACATCAGCTCTGATCTCAGTAGGCTGCTGTTCTGTTGCTCCCACTTTTACTTGGGTTCACTTTTGGAACGGGAGTGCCATATGCAGAATTAACCACAATCCTGTCACTAACACTGAGGTCTTGTAGATGAGAAAACTCTTTTTGACTCCTCCTGTAACTGATAGCACAGCTTTTATTAATTTTAGGCAGAGTCCTTTTAAATGTGAGATTTGGCAACCCTATTCCAGGTCAGACTATGTAGTCACACAAGGGGATAAAGGGCAACTGGTCTCAGTCTTGGGAGGAGCAGATTTTTTCCTTCTCGTTTGATCTGCCGTGATGGTGTACCTGGGCTGATCTCTTCTGCCAGTCCAGGAGGTGTGTAGGTTGAGGACACCTGACCAGTCTGGGTGCACGAGGCAGCAGAGCCCAACCTGCTTTTTCAGGGGAAAGCTGGTCTCGAGGCTGTCTTGCTAAGCAGCCCTTTCTTCCAACCCTACCACATCGCTAAATAAGACGAAGCCTGGTGTGAGACCACTTGGGGTAAAGTACTCATGTGTTCAGTGAATTTAAATATCAAGGAAAATTTACAAGATGCAAAAGTGATTTATGATCTGTTATCCAGAGGTCACTGTTGCTTTCCCTTTCTTTAAACACATCCACAGTTTCCCATATACACATACAAGCCTTTTTAACCTTGGAATTCGGGTAGGTATGTAGACAAGATTCCTTTCCTTATGGCAAGGTGATGTTTTGCTCTGGTTTTGGCAGAGAGCTTGGATAAGGATAGGTGGGGAGGGTGGGTGCATCCCCGATATCAAGTGGACCCTGCCTGTGTTTGGGCACAGCTGGCCGAGAAGCGGATGATATCGTGAACTGGCTGAAGAAGCGCACGGGCCCCGCTGCCAGCACGCTGTCCGACGGGGCTGCTGCAGAGGCCTTGGTGGAGTCCAGTGAGGTGGCCGTCATTGGCTTCTTCAAGGTAGAGGCTCGTTAACTTCACCCTGGGTCTTCCTCCCACCTGCCGTGACCTGGGCACTGTGGTGTCCCCCATTGCTGACCAGGGCAGGGGTCCTCAGTGTTGGGACGGTGGTCACCTCTGCTTCTTCTCTCCAGGACGTGGAGTCGGACTCCGCAAAGCAGTTCTTGTTGGCAGCAGAGGCCATTGATGACATCCCCTTTGGGATCACATCTAACAGCGATGTGTTCTCCAAATACCAGCTGGACAAGGATGGGGTTGTCCTCTTTAAGAAGGTGAGTGCGGGGACTTCCCTGCTGGTCTAGTGGTTAACTCTCTCAGCTCCCAAAGCAGGGGGCCCAGGTTCGATCCCTGGTCAGGGAACTAGATCCCACATGTTGCAACTAAGACCTGGTGCAGCCAAATAAATGAATAAATATTTAAAAAAAAAAAAAAAGAAGGTGAGTGCGCTCCCCCCTCTCCGGGGTGGGGAGTTGAAGTTCCGGGCCTTTGAGGACCTTGCCCAGGTGGCGCTGGCTGCTGGACTGCGGCCCGCCTGTTATCAGGGCCCGTTTTGCAACGTCAGGTAGTAGGAGCCTCTTAGACTGTGGCCTTCAGCCCTTCTGCTGTGGGCCCTATGTCCAGCTTCTGTGTTGGCCCCATTGTGATGTTTTATGCAAGCCAAGTAGCTTCAGAGAATTAGCTTTTTAAAGGAAAGCTGTGGTGAGACAGACGTGATAAAGTTTAGCATTTTAACCACTTTGAAGTTTTCGGTGGCATTAATTACGTTCGTGGTAACGTGCAGCTGTCACTTCTGTTTCCACGGTGGGGTATTAGTGGCATGTGTTCCCACTCTGTTGCAGAGCTGGGCCTTTAGGCTTCTGCAGGCTCCCCTGGCCCCATGTCTGTTATGCTTGGTCATGAAGGGGCTGTGTGTCTCTTGACTTCTCTGCACTCTTGCTAGGACACAGCTGGGATTGGTGTTTGTGCACAGCAGTTGGTGGGTGATCGGGGTCTCTTTTTTATCTTAGCCACCAGATAGTGGGTCTGGGGCTGGCCAAGCATGCGTGCCCTTGGGACATAGCTGTCCCTGGATTGGGTAAGAGTGGAGGAGGAGGGAAGGCTATGACAGGGGGAGCTGGCGCTGGAGCTGCATCTTCAGGGAGAGGGGCTAGGCCTTGGACTCCTGTCCTGTTTTGTTCCCAGGGTTAGAAGGTAGTTGTAGCATTACAGCAAAGTGGTGAACTGAGTGATCAGAAAGGACACAGTGTTGGGGGGCCCAGCCTCCCCACTGTGTGCACTCCTGGGTGGGGCACTGCTGAGCCTCTAGCATCTGGGCTAGGGAGGGCAGCACTCCCAGGTGCTCTGGGTTCTGGGGTAGCTTGCTTTCAGCTATTTCTGAAGTCCTTTCCTCTTCCTCAAAACAAGAGGTATTATATACATTCTCTTCACTCAGTAGCCATCCTCACCCCATCCCTTAAAGGGAACAGAATTGCTAAATTAGTTAATTGTCTTCCCAAAGGTTCCCAGGAAACTGTTACTAACAGCTGATTAGGAGAAGACCCAGCCAAGTTGGATGGAGTTGAGTGGAATGAAGGTCCTGGGGGCCTTGAATAGAATGTCTTGGGTGCGTCCTACAGTCCTGGGTGAAGGATGGGGAGATTCAGGCCTGTGGCGCTTGCAAACCCCTTTTCATCAGCTTGATCCACACCGTCCTTTTCTATTACTCTTGAGATCTGGAGTGGCACTTGTCACACTGGATTGATGCTGGTTCTGGTGATCACATGTCCTTGAAGGTTAAAAAGGATGATTCTTTGTTCTACAAACACTGTAGTCATGGTTGCTCATCTCTTCTCGGCCTCAAGTCTCTGGTATCTACGCGGGGAGAAGGGGAACAGTGAGGGGGGCTTCCCTCTTCCACTTGCTGGCTTCTGGCAGCCATGCTGGAATGTCATGCTGCCTTGGGCAGTTGTGAGCCTGGCAGAGCCCACGGGCTTTGTGCTGAGGAGTCAGTTGGGGTCACAACTGCAGTCGGGCAGACAGCTCTACGGATGGGAGGAAGAAGGTGCAGATTCCCCTCGGCCCACTGTCCCCATTCTCCGCCTTTAGTGTTGCTTCAGGCTGTTTGCCAAGTTCCTGAGTGTGAGCAGGGTCTTCTGTGTGGGCAGCCTTGAGAGATGGGGCTCCCAAGAATGGCCAGCTGCCACTTGCAGCTCTGAGTCCGAGTCCCAGCTTGGGTCTGCTTGGACCACTGGTTCGAGAGCTGATCGTCCTGTGTCTTTGTTTGGTGTTTACTTTGTTTTTCTCTTTCATCTTAGAAGCCAGGGGCTTAAGAGTGGGGGTGGGGCCTTATTTTTGTGACATTTTCATTGCAGCCTGGTGGGGTGGCTTCTGCCCAGGGCCCCAAGACCTCCTGTGGCTGTCCCCAGATACATAAGGGCTGTTTGCTGTTTGTTTTTCACCAAAGGAGACACTGAACACAGTGTAACGTGGCATCATTACCTCGACCAAGGTCGTGTCTCAGTAGAGACACGGCGGTTTTGGGGGAGCAGGGATGGCTGTCTGCCTCTTAACGGGAGATCTGCTTTATGCCTGATGGAGCCTGGCCGTGGCCAGCCTCTTGCCTCCATGTCCTTCTTGTCTCTCTGCACCTTCCCATCACGGGTGTGGGGAAGGCAGAGCCAGCTTCAGCTAGTGGGGTGGGAATGGGAAGTGGCTAGTTACTTTGGGAAAATGCAGAGGGAAATGGCCGGGCAGGGAAGGTGAGTGATTTCTCTCTGTAGGTTCCATCTGAGTTCACACAGGTGACGGGAGGCTCACTGACCAGCCGCACAGGCTGAGGCACCGCTCGGCCTCCTCGCAGGGAGCTGTGTCTGCCCACCCATCTGGAGCTGGGACCACACCTCTCAGCTCTATGGCCGCAGCCTTTGCTTTTCATGGCTCCAGGACTTTGAAACTCTTTTTTAATAGATTATTGGAGCTCCCAAAGACCTTTTTTTTTGGTGTGGAATACCTACCTATTTTTATTGTGTTAGACATGTTAGAACTGAGAAATAAAAAAAAAAAACCCTGTTCGTTCTAAAATAATAATACATATTACATGTTATCAAAAGAGATGTTTTGGGGGGGAATTCCCTGATGGTCCAGTGGTTAGGAATCCATCTGGGATTCAGTCTCTGGTCGGGGAACTGAGATCCCACAAGCTGCATGGTGTGGCCAAAAAAATAAACATTTTTATGAAAATTTTTTCCCAGTGTTTTCATGGCCAGAGTGGTGGTTTAGATTTCTGTTGGTCTCTAATGTTTGTCCGAACAGAGGACAGCTGGGTTTTCCTGTTTGCCTTCAGTCTGACGCAGTGTCACACGCCGTACTACATACTCTGGGGGGGAATGCATGACAGGGCACCTGCCGTCTGAGCGTGGTTGTGAAAATCGGTCTGACCTTGCGGCCGCCCTGGAAGGGCCTTGGGTCCGCAGGGGTGAGGCCCACATTTGGAGGGCCGCAGTTTTGGGGACTTGACAATGAGGGAGTCCCCTGGCACCCCACCCAGGACATGGGGCTCTCATGGCTTGTCAGGACCGTGCCGGGCACGGTCTGAGCCAGCTGCTGCGGTCTCAGCCTGCGGGAGGCTGCCTGCCGGTGTTCATGGGAGCCTTTGTGCACTGCTGGTGACCTCACTGTGGCTAGTGCCCAGAGGGTGTGTCCAGCAGCCATCAGCTGGTTTGCTTTGGATGGAGACGTGTGTCCTGCCGGCCTCCCCCCCGCCCCCCAACTGCTGTCACAACCCAGACAGGAAACTGAGGCTGTAGACTGCCTTCCTGGCCATGGTCAGCTGGCCAGGGCCACAGGGGGCTTTGTGGAGAGCCTTGGCACCCACGCCTTTCTCTGTCCACAGTTTGACGAAGGCCGGAACAACTTTGAGGGGGAGGTCACCAAAGAGAAGCTTCTGGACTTCATCAAGCACAACCAGTTGCCCCTGGTCATTGAGTTCACCGAGCAGGTGTGTCTCTGTTGCTGATCTTGCCCCAGGTGGGGAGGGTCCTGATGTTTGGTCCTGGGGACCCTGACTTACAGAGACCAGGTGTGTGGTGGCCTTGGGGCCAAGGAGAGAATAGCCCGTGTCGATAGCTTGGTTTGTGTCTCAGACCAAGTAACCTGTGTTTCCAACGCAGACAGCCCCGAAGATCTTCGGAGGGGAAATCAAGACTCACATCCTGCTGTTCCTGCCGAAAAGCGTGTCTGACTATGAGGGCAAGCTGAGCAACTTCAAAAAAGCGGCTGAGAGCTTCAAGGGCAAGGTGTGTGCTCCCTGTGGCCCGCAAGCTGCTCAGCACCCTTGGATCAAAGGCTGATCAGAGGGTTCCTCCTGCCTTGGGACAGCCTGTTTTAGTGTGGGGTCCCAGTTGTTGGGGAGTGGGCAGCAGGGAAGTCTAGGGAGCCCTCATTGTGCAGTGCCATCAACATGCCTTTTCTCTCCCAAGATCCTGTTTATCTTCATCGACAGCGACCACACTGACAACCAGCGCATCCTGGAATTCTTCGGCCTAAAGAAAGAGGAGTGCCCGGCCGTGCGCCTCATCACGCTGGAGGAGGAGATGACCAAATATAAGCCAGAGTCAGATGAGCTGACGGCAGAGAAGATCACCGAGTTCTGCCACCGCTTCCTGGAGGGCAAGATTAAGGTGCGGACCTTGTCTGGGGTCAGGGTGCTGAGGATCCTTGGGGCGCACAGAGCAACTAGGTGGCAGAGGGGTCCCCAGGCAACTGTGTGTGCCTGACTCTTCTCTACTCACCCTCTAGCCCCACCTGATGAGCCAGGAGCTGCCTGATGACTGGGACAAGCAGCCTGTCAAAGTGCTGGTTGGGAAGAACTTTGAAGAGGTTGCTTTTGATGAGAAAAAGAACGTCTTTGTAGAGTTCTGTAAGTGAAGCCCTCCACTCCTCTGGGCTTGCTGGGGCAGGGTACTTCCCAGCCCAGCGAGACACAGAACAGCTTTCTTTCAGATGCCCCGTGGTGCGGTCACTGCAAGCAGCTGGCCCCCATCTGGGATAAGCTGGGAGAGACGTACAAGGACCACGAGAACATAGTCATCGCCAAGATGGACTCCACGGCCAATGAGGTGGAGGCGGTGAAAGTGCACAGCTTCCCCACGCTCAAGTTCTTCCCCGCCAGCGCCGACAGGACGGTGCGCCCACCACTGAGGGGAGCGCGGAGGAGTTGGGGGGCTGTCGGGGGGACCGCATCTCACATTTCATCCCCGCTTCTTACAGGTCATCGACTACAATGGGGAGCGGACACTGGATGGTTTTAAGAAGTTTCTGGAGAGTGGTGGCCAGGATGGGGCCGGAGATGATGACGTAAGTAGTCATTGGACCTGGCGGGCTGTGGGGCGTGCTGCCACGCAGTGCTGCACGGGGTGGGGTGTGAGATCGGAAGGGTCTTTAGGCGCCACTGTTTGCTCAGGAACCTTCGCAGGCACATCTAGCATGTTCTCTGTCAGCTGAGGTGCTCTGCCCGGTGTGAGCTCGGCCCTCTCTACATCAGCTGGGGGGAGTGGAGGGGATAGCAGAAGTGCGCCTGGGCCAAGAGGGTGGGGCTGGGTCGGGTGGTGGAGGGAATGGTCAGTTCAGGCCACAGGGTCCGCCCGGAAGTGCAGCGATGTGGGACGAGGGGCAGACCGGCTGCAGGGTGCAGTGGGGACAGTGAGGGCCGCCAGGGCCGAGTGCGCTGCTGGGATTGGTGGGCTGTCACCAGCCCCTTGAACTCTAGGACTTGAGGGGTGGACATGACACACCAGTGGCTCCCTGCTCAGTCTTCATACTTGTGCCATGGATGGAGTAGGTCCAGGTACTCACCCGCTTGACAGCACGGGGTGAAGTCCCAGAGCACCAGTTCTCCTTCCACCCTATATTGTGGGCAGGAGCCCCCATGCCTCACGGTCGTCCAGAAGCCACCCCACACATCTACGCATCTGCTCAGAGAGACCAAAGGTGGCTGCTTGTGTCTGAGCGCCAGACTGGTCCCTAGTCCTTGGCATGGTCTCTAGTCCATGGCCTCAGCAAGCTGGCCCAGCCTGGACTACTTACAACCCTTCCTTTCCATCATATGTCCCAGGATCTAGAAGATCTTGAAGAAGCAGAAGAGCCTGATCTGGAGGAAGATGATGATCAAAAAGCTGTGAAAGATGAACTGTAACGCAGAGAGCCAGACCTGGGCACCAAACCCGGCACCTCCCAGTGGGCTGCACACCCAGCAGCACAGCCTCCAGACGCCCGCAGACCCTCCCGGCGAGGGAGCGTCGATTGGAAATGCAGGGAACTTTTCTGAAGCCACACTTCACTCTACCACACGTGCAAATCTAAACCCGTCTTCCTTTGCTTTTCAACTTTTGGAAAAGGGTTTATTTCCAGGCCAGCCCAGCCCAGCCCATCTTGGTGGGCCTTTTTTTTTAAATCGTGATGTACTTTTTTTGTACATGGTTTTGTCCAGAGTGCTCGCTAAAATGTTTTGGACTCTCACGCTGGCAATGTCTCTCATTCCTGTTAGGTTTATACTATCACTTAAAAAAAATTCCGTCTGTGGGATTTTTAGACATTTTTGGACGTCAGGGTGTGTGCTCCACCTTGGCCAGGCCTCCCTGGGACTCCTGCCCTCTGTGGGGCAGAACCAGGCAAGGCTGGACGGGTCCCTCACCTCATGCGGTATTGCCATGGTGGAGCGTGGCTCCTGCATCATTTGATTAAATGGAGACTTTCCGGTCTCTGTCACAGGCCGCTCCCCCACCATGAGTGGAGGGTGTGGCTGGGCCCAGGACAAGCCCAGCAGCCCCCTCCTTCCCCAAGCCAGGGTCCTTATTGCTCTGTGATGTCCAGGGTGGCCTGAGGCCTGTGCCAGGCAGAACCGGGACCCTTCGTTTCCAGGCTGGGAGACAGCCAAGGATGCTTGAGCTGAATCACATGTTGACAGTTCTTCAGGCATTTCTACCACAATATTGGAATTGGACACATTGGCCAAATAAAGTTAAAATTTTCTGCCTTTTGTCGTCTCTGCCTTACAACTTCTAGGCACGGGGATGGGGGTTGGAATTCCGACATTCTAGGGAGAGGAGGTGAGCTTGGGGCTGCTCTTGTTGAGCCATCTCTTTTTTTTTGGAGCGTGGCAGACACCCAGAAGCATGTACACATCCCATGGGCGTGGAGCTGTCACTGCGTGGAGCTGATCCCACGTGTAACCTAGTGCACGTGGTCGGGGTAGGGGGAGGGCTGCCTCCTGGCCCTACTCCTATGCTATCCAGCTGGGGGTCTGCAGCTTTACCTGCTGTGGGCACCCAATGGTCACAGCACGGATTCTGCCAACATGCCACGTCAGGACATGACAGCAAGGGGAGCACAGGTCTGTTGTGCAAGAGTATCCCCAGCCCCTGCAGCCTAGAGCCACTGCAGCTTTGGATGAGAAATCGGGGGCATTCAGACTTCAAGATTGCTGTACTCAGAGACTTCCCTGGTGGTCCAGTGGCTAAGACTGAGCTCCCAATGCAGGCAGCCTGGGTTTGATCCCTGGGGAGGGAACTAGATCCCACAAGCCACAACTAAGAGATCCTGCCTGCTCCAACTAGAGTCCAGCACAGCTGGAATAAATAAAAATAATTTTTAAGTGCTGTGCTCATCACTAGACCTTTGTGTAAAAAAGAATCTGATGTAAAAAGCCAATCTCTTAGTTTTTAAAATGTAATTTGACTCCTTAGAGCCTCTGCTCATGCATAGTTTGTATAAGGAAAAGTAGTTCAGCTGACCTTTCCTTCCCCCTGCCCCGCCAGACTAAAAAACCAAAACTCAAAAACCATGACTCAAAGCTGTCATCCTGGCTACAGTGGCTGATGGCACCTGAACCTGGACTGGGGACACGTCTTGGCGTTCCACGAGGGCTCTGAGTGGGACATCCACAGGGGCCAGTGGGGCTCAGGTGGGCATCAGTGCCCAGCCAGGGCACCCCTGCCCAGGGCAGGGTTTCCTGTCTGTTCTGTGCACATGTCTGTAGGCACAGTGGGACATTGATGTCATTCTTGGAGGGAACAGGGGTGGAGACCCAGCCCACTTTGGGAGGTCAAGAACAGCAAATGTGGCTAGGTCTCCAAGGAGCCCAGGCTGTCATTCCACATGCTCCATCAGTCCCTCCAACGTGCTGCCCGAGTAGGAAGGATGCGTGCCTTATGCGATTTGCAGCCTCTAGTTCTGATGCGGCCAGGGCCTTGGAGATGGCTGGGGCATATCTGGCAGACGTGACTGTGAGACTTGCTATGAATGTGGTTCCCTCGGTGGTCTCAGTCTGCGGGGAGGTGTGTGTGTGTTATTTCCCCCATGACCACAGCTACATTCCAGCCAGAGGCCTGTGTGTCTGTGCCCTCAAACCCCAGGGCTGCTCCCTTCTCCTACCTGGGCATGTGTTCAGCTGGTGTTCAGCAACAACCTGGCGTTAGCACCTTGGGCAGCAGCAGCTAAGCCCCGGCTTGTCCACACACTCCCGTCATCTGAGTACTGCTCCCCAGCTCAGCCCACAGCGGGGCTCCCTTCCCTGGTTCTCAGGTGGCCTGTGCTGGGGCTGTTCCAGGGTCTGTGTGCGTTGTGCCTCGGTCCAGTCCTGCTGACATGGTGAGACATGTATTCGCAAAGTAGTGAGCTCGGGCACTTGGAGGCTCTGTGGGAGATTTCCGGGGAGATGTTAGCCCTGCTCTCCAAAATGGGAGAGGGTTCCTAGAGGTACATGTGTGGATTCTGGAAAAGGGGATCCAGGATGGGCCGAGAGCAGGGCTGTCTGGAGCCCCAGCTGCGAGGGGTGGGCTATGCCCAATGATGGACGCTGGTGACCCCGCTGAGCAGCTCCGCAGAGCCTGGCCCTCCACGCAGAAAGTTTGGGAGCAGGCACTGCTGCCCAGAGCACGTCGTCATGTCATGTGCTCCTAGCAGGGGGAGTGAGTCACCGATACCTTTCCCCTTTTGCCCAGGCAGCTGATTAGCACATTCCTTGGTCTGGGATTGCTGGGAGGTGGCGGTTGGAGTCCCAGACCAGGCAGGGCTGGTGGATTAGCAAGGTAACTTTGTGGGCTCTGGGGTAGGCAGTCAGGGCTTAACAGCCTAGGGCGTCCCAATCTCTCTCTTCCTCTCTCCAGGTGGCAGGAAGCGGTTGGCCTGGAACCTAAAAAGCAGCTGCTGGGCCTGTGTACTGGACCCTGAAGGTCTGGCTTCGGCATCTGCCAAGAGGCGGCTGAGTGGGCCCGCCCAGACTCCCCTCCAGGCCCCTGGCTTATTTTCTACTGGAGGCAGACCTCTCTGCTAGTTGAGTTTCCTCGGACTTTTCAAAGTGAGCGTTTTCCATTAACTGTTTTGGTTTAAATCAGTTCTCCTGAAAGCAGAATGTTCAAGTTGTGCAAACCAGGTCACTTGACAAGTTCACACGGGCAGAGGCTCAGGGACAAAGCTGTGTATATACAAGTTTGGTGGTGGTGTGGCTGTGTGAATAGCAGGTTAGACTGCTCATGGCTGGCTTCTGCCAAAAGTTGCTACAGGCTGTGTCCATGGCTTTGAGGACATGTTTCCCAAGTTGTCACCAGAATGCCTTTCAGGCATCTGTCCCTTCTCTGATCCAAATATCCAAACAGAAACCCCAAAGCCCAGATCCTGAGCTCTCTCAGCTCACCTCTAGCAGGATAAAGTGGGAGGGTCCTTCTTGGGGTCACTAGTAGGCCCACCCTGATGGTTTGCCTTATCTGGCCTGAGGCCTGTCACTGGTGGGAAAAACCAGGCTGTTGGTGGCAGCTTCTTCATCCAAAGTTCTTTCATTTGATCCTCTGAGCAGGGCAGGCAGACAGAACTTTCCACAACAGCAGAAAAGGCAATCTTCACATCAAAGGAAAGTTCTCTCTCTGTGTACAGCATGGTACTCTGTCTCTGGGCTTCGTGTAAACCGCTGATAGAAACTGTAGCTGCTCGTAAGTGACACAAGTGACCAAGAGTTAGGATCACCCAGCACTACACTCTGAGCCCAAAATACAGGAGCCCGGGGAACCACCCCTCCCTTGGGGCCCCGCGGGGCCGGGGCCAGTGGAGTTTCTCAGGGAACGTCAGCGGCAGAGGCAGGAGGAGAAAGCCCAGCAGGGCAGTGCAGTGTTTTCTGCAGCACTTGGCCCAGGGCTTTGCACCTGGAGTGTTGATGAATTTGTTGATTTTGTTGAAACGAGATCAACATGGTGGTACAAGGGCTTCTCATAACCAAGTTCCTGCCCCCACTACAGACTGCTGGCCCATCTCCAGCATCCAGGTCTTTAGTGACTGCCTGGAGGATCTTGCCAGCATTAGGGGCCAAACTGCGCCCCTCAATATTTATACGCTGAAGTGTTAACTCCCCGTACTCCAGCATGTGACCTTATTTGGAAATGGAGTCGCTGTAGATATAACTGGTTAAGATGAGGTCAAACTGGAGTAGGGTGGGCCCTACTCCCTGGACACCAGGAGGCTGGTGTCCTTATTAAAAGGAGAAATTTGGACTTCCCTGGTGGCCCAGTGGTTAAGAAACTGCCTCCCAATGCAGGAGACACAGGTGCAACCTCTGCTCTGGGAAGATTTCACATGCAGAGGGGCAAATAAGCCCCGTGAGCCACAACTATCAAGCCCATGCGTTCTAGAGCCCATGCTCTGCAACGAGAAGCCTCTGCAATGAGAAGCCTGTCCACCACAATGAACAGTAGCCGTCGCTCACTGCAACTAGAGAAAGCCAGCGAGCAGCAACAGAGACCCAGTGAAGCCAAAAATACATAAATAAAACTTAAAAAATAATTTTTTTTAATAATATTTATTTGGTTGCACCGGGTCTTCATTGTGGCACGTGGTATCTTCTATTTCCTTGCAGCATGCAGGATCTTTCCTCGCGGCATGTGGGATCTAGTTCTCTGACCAGGGATAAACCCAGCCACCTGCATTGGGAGCAGGGAGTCTTAGCCACGGGACCACCAGGGAAGCTCTGCACTTTGATTCTAATCTGGGAGGTTTCCAAGCAGAAGGGCAGTGCCACTGAAGCCCACGTTTTGGGAACACTGCCCTGAGAGTGATACAAGCCATGACAGAAAGTGACAAATGACAGGGAGATGGGTTGGGCTGGGCCTTCTTCTGTACAGCTTCTCCTGTGCTTCCTCAGGTGTGGGGAAGCATCCCCTTGCCTTCCCAGTGGGCAGAGGTAGCTGTGCTTACCACGTATCATGCCCTTCTCCCCAAGTTCTCCATATGGAGGGAGACCCTGGTCCTCAATGACCTTGGTTATCTGTCCACCTTGCTTATGGGCCTTGCCCTTCTAGTGCTTCTCCTGCCCTCTGTCAAGCACCTTCGAGGTCCAGTTGTGGGGCAGAGAGCAGTAGCCAGGAAGGATCTGACCCCTTTGGCCAGGCACAGCGACAGGTGGGCTGAAAGATGAACCACTAAACATGATCCTGAGGGCAGGGCTGGAGCGGCTCAGTTTCAGCCCCTCGGGTGCGAGCATGACTGCGCAGCTTTATATAGCTCTGCCGGCCCTATATAAGAAGAAGGTGCCCTGGCCAACGGGAGCACGGAGAGCACTGTGGCGGCGGTGCTGGAGGTCACCGTCAGTCAGAAGAGCCTGCACACAGTTCGGGTCCGTGCACCTTCCTTCCCTGAGCAGGAGGGTCCCCACAGGGGTGGCCCAAACCATAGCTGCCAGGATGCCCAGCAGAACAGCCCGCTATGCCCGCTACAGCCCAAGGCAGCGGCGCCGGAGGCTCCTGGCTGATCGCAGCGTACGCTTCCCTAATGACGTCCTGTTCTTGGACCACATCCGCCAGGGCGACCTGGAGCAGGTGGGGCGCTTCATCCGGACTCGGAAAGTCTCCCTGGACACCATCTACCCCTCGGGTGAGTGCCTGCGGGGCCAGTGAGGCTCTGTGGGGTGGCAGGGGAAGGCCTGAGCCTTGACCTCTCCTGTCCTGTCCAGGCCTGGCTGCCCTTCATGAAGCGGTGCTTTCTGGAAACCTTGAGTGTGTGAAGCTGCTAGTCAAATACGGGGCAGACATTCATCAGCGAGACGAGACAGGCTGGACACCCCTGCACATCGCCTGCAGTGACGGATACCCTGATATAGCCAGGTGAGAGGGTGGCCTCTAGGATGTAGTCCCCCCAAAAGGTGGCCCTGCTAGTGTACCTAAAAACTCTAAGGGCTTCTGAAATTTCCTTTCTGTCCTGTTGCCTCCCAAGAGCAAACTGCAAAAGTTAGCGAAACTTCCAAAGGGTCGGTTTCTTTCTCCTCACCTCACCTGGCAAGAGAAAAAACAGGTAGATCTCAGAACCGCAGGCTGCTACCTTCAGGCAGGGGTGAGCATTCTCCGGGCCACGTTCTCTCCTCAACCAGGGCTGCCCTTTGCACCCAGGTACCTCATTTCCCTGGGGGCAGACAGAGAAGCGGCGAACGACGATGGAGATCTGCCTTCAGACCTCATTGACCCGGAATTCAAGGACTTGGTGGAGCTATTCAAAGGGACTAAGATGGACTGAGGCCAGCCCTGCCCTCCCAGGGCGCTAGCCCTGCCTGGAGAAGTCAGGTGCCCATCTCCCCCGGATGCCAGGATTGCCCCACCAGCGGGGCTATGGGCCGGCCAGACTGGCCAGGACCCCACACCTGGGCAAAACCCCTCCCCTCTCCCAACCCGCGGCCTGGCTTTTTCTTCGGGTGAAAAACTTTTTTTTATTGCTATACTTTTTACTTTTTCAATAAACGTGGTTCCTAAGCCCGTGGTGATGGCCTGATTACTGGGGACCGTCCTGTCCCAGTCTTTCGGCTCCGTCTGCTCTGGTGGTCAGCGGCCAACCGCCGTCCACTCTGGTCTGGGGATCCGGCAGTGTCGGAGCAAGGAGCTCGAGTCTCGCGGCTCCCGACCACCGGTCCCTGCCGTCCATCGATCCCGCTACCCCCAGGCCCTGTCTGTCCCAGAACCCCGACCCCGCCGACCCAGGAGACTGTCCTCGACATCCCTCGACCCCGGGTGGCACGAAGTCTAAGAACCCCTCAGACCCCAGCCTCTCGGCCCCAGGCCTCAGTCTCCGCCCCTCCGCGGGCCCGCGGTCACGTGACCTGCGCCAGTGCGCGTGCGCGGCGGCGACACGTCACTTCCGGCCGGGCCCCTGGCAGCGGCGGCGGCGGCCGAGAGGGCGAGGTGAGGCGGTAGCGGCGGGGGCGGGGCGGGCGCGGCCCGGACCCGCCCTGGCGCGGCGGCCGCGAGGGGAGGGCCCCGGGCTGGGTCGCGGGGTTCCCGGCCCGCCGCGGCGGAGGCTAGGGAGGGCCACGGCGAGGCGGGGCGTGCCCGCGAGGCAAGGGGCTCAGAGGGAGTAGCGGGCCGCCGTTCTCCGTCGCTGAAGCTGCCGCCGCCTCGTCGCCCGGGGAGCAGCCCTGACGATGCTTCCTGACCGCGAAGCGCGGCCGGCCGGGTTCCCGCGGTTCGCCCTCCGCCGCCGTCCCGTGTATCCCACGCTCCTGGTCTCTGAGCTGGGCGAGGCAGTGTCAGGGGAGGGAAGGGGGTAAGAGGCTGCCATTTCTCCGGGAGCTCACCGGAACCCCGGGGGATGCCGGGGTGGGCGGGGACCGCCATGGGGAGGCCGCGAACGAAGCAACCCAGGTTTGTGAGAAACTTCAGGTAACGCGGAGGCGCACAAGTCGTATCCCCTACCTGCCTCCTAGGAGGACTTCCCAGAGAAGATGGTCATGAGCCGGGCCCCCAGGGCCAGGGCGACGACTTTGGGCAGATGGGGCATTTTGAGCAAAAGCCTTTGAGGTGTCAGGGGGAGTGTCCAGAGCTTTTAGAAAGCAGTGCGGGTGGGGAGGGAAGGGTCAGGCCCCAAGTCTTGAAGGAGAAGGCTTGATTTGGGGTGAGTGGAAGGGCTGGTGAGATTGCCAAGTGAGGAAGGAGGGGAATGCATACATTGGGGTTTGTTGCTTGGGAGGGAAGCTGCTGCTATCACCAAGGAAAGAGGGAGAGGGGTGGTGCAGTGCTTAGAGGCTTCGCCTGCGTCTTTTCAAGGGTCGCCAGGCCGATTTGGTATCTAAAACAGCAGTGTCCTGCTTGAGTGGTAGATTGCCTTCTAAAAGTCTCATTGGTGGAAACGGCTGTTGAGAACCCCACAGACACAGAATATGAAGGGGAGGTGGAGTCTTGAAAATTTTGAGTACCTATCAAAAATTTTAAAGTAACACAGAGTGGCTGCAATTGCATCATTGATTCTAACTCCGGAATATCCATTGTCATTTTTGCAGACAACAGAATATCATATCACCCCCTGCCTTTACACATATGGCTGTGTGTGGGGAAAGAGTTAAGACTGGCAGTCTGGAGACTGGGCTTTGGGCTCCCTTCCCTGCATTCCTCCTCCCTGGAGGTCTCTGAAGCCCTTTTTTCCCCATGAAAGAGCAAGGTGCTATATAGATCCATCCAGGAAGAGTCCCTCCCTGTCTCTTAGCAGAACCACATTGGTGCCAGGGGTCTGGAACCTGCCAGGGGTACAAACAAAGGCAGAGGCAGTCTCTGGGGTGCTCAGGGCAGCTCAGCCATCCTAGTCTAGCCCTGATTTCTGTGGCCTGGGAGGCCGAGAGGTTGGGAGTCTCTTGGGGCCCAGATCCCACTCTGCTGAGTGGCAGGTTTCTCATCTGCTAAACCTCCAAAGTGGGGTTTATTGGTGTTCTCCCTGGCTCAGTGCAGTGGCTGCTCCACAGCTGGCCCTTGGCTGCTGCCCCTCCACACTGTGTCATATGTTTGTGGGTCTACGCCATGCCTGAGGAAACTCTGCGTTCAGTTTGCCCAAGGCTGTCCTGGCTTGCACTTCATAATCAAGAGCAGCCCTTTTACGCTCAGAAATGCCCAGTTGGATGATACATTCCTTCTATGATTGCCCTGTCCACTGTCTCGTTGGATAAGCAGCCACAGAGATTTTGTTTGAGGTTGTGGCTTCATGTGGCTGTACTTGGGTCCCTTTGAGCAGGAAGGCCTGGTGAACATTCTTGGGGGTTGTTTTGGCTCAGATGGGGATTCCATGGCCCATAGAGGGAAGGGACGCTGCCCAGAGCAGCGATGGATGACCCTCAGTCACGGAGTGGTTCTGGACTCTGCCGGGTGCTGAGCGGGTAGCCCGCTGGCTGCTATGGGCTAGGCTGTTGTGGACAACAGTCAAGGCCTGTGGAGTACACCAGGGGACTTTGTGTGGTTCTCTGTGACTCTGGAAGCAGCAGAGCTGGCTCTCTGGCTCAGACTGTGATTGGGAAGGGCTGGGGGCCCAGTAGCTGGTGACACTCACACCTGGTGAATTAGATTATGGCCAGACTGAGGGCTTGATGGCAGTAGAAGGCCCTGGTACTATCTGAGTGGGGAGTGACTTGGGTGGGGGCAGGTTTTGGGAAGATCATGCTGGCGTCACGTGTACCAGGGATGGAGAAGGGTAGTGCAGGGTACTGTCCCGACATGGATTGGAGAGTGGGCAGTGGATGTCGGACCAGGAGTGGGTGGGAATGGGAAGAATAACTGAAGAGCACATACACGTAGGTGGAGGCTTGGGGTCTGTGGCCTGAGGGAAAGCTCTTTGCATCATCAGATCTGAGACCTCAGTAGTGTGAGCTGGGCCTCACAAGCTCCACCAAGCATGAAAAAACGGTGCTAACCTTTGTGCTGGCGATTGCCAGATACAGCCTGATTTCAAAGCTATTAAAAGGGTAAAAAAGTTTCTCAGAGTTGATGGGATGTAGTGAGGTTTTGAGCTCCAGTCTTCAGGAAATAATTGTCCCTGATAATCACGGTAAACAAAAGTCAGCAAGCAAACAAGAGGAGGGAGATGTTTGCAGAAGTGGATACTCCCTCCCCGCTGGCCAGAGGGACTGGAAACTCCAACCTCAGGGGATTCTCGTGGCCTACTGGGCCTTTTTAGATGTCCCTGGCGCTTTTCCAGGCGTGCCACTCTCCCCAGCCTGCTGGTTGCCTGGCTCCTCTGCAGTCGCCTCTGTAGAGGCCCTGCTCAGCACTTTGCTCAGACAGTAAATGTGCTCGAGTTTCCCTTTGCTTCATCACGCACACTACCGTCAGCCCAGGCCTCGCGCCTCTCTTCACAGCCAGTTGCCAGGCACAGGCAGTCTTGGCCGAAGGTCCCACTCCTCCCCGTGCTGCACCGAGCCCCTTCCTGCTAGGTCATTGGAGGTTTTGTCATGGCGGCTCAGAGGCCACCTCTCTGCCCTGGCCTTCCTTGAGTCCAACTGCCTTTTAGACATCTCCTCCCTGACCTTGTTTTGTCTCCCTTGTCCACGCCTTTGCGGCTCGGCCCTCTCCACTGGACAGCCGTGTGTTCCCAGGCTTCTGTTTTTAGCATCAGTGGTATGATTCGCCCGCCATTGCCATGGCTCATACTTGTAGCTGTCACCTTCCAGGGCGGAAACAGGCCCAGTGTATATGGGCCCCTTTCAGTGGTTCTTCCCTCGGCACAGACAAGTGCTGTTTCTCTGGTTGTTCCTGTGCACCTCTTGGTAGCCACCAGGCCCTTTCCTTTGGGTACATCCTGGAACTGGAATGGCTGTCACGGAGCATGCATATTTGTTAGATTTTTCCAGGAAATTTCCTTTGGGGTCAGCATGGGGGGCCCAACTCCTTGGAGGAGGTGATGAAGGTGGGTGAGTGAGTGCAGCTCACTGTCCCTCTGTCTTCAGGGGAGCAGCAGGCCCTGGCCTCACGGGAAGCTGCTGGTATACTCAGGTGAAGCCTTGGTTTCCCTGCATCCCGCAGGAGGCAGGGTATCCACGGGGGTGGGGCAGGGCCAGCCCAAGGTCCTAAGGAGAAAGGCCCCCGGAGGGAGGCCAAGCTGCTGGGAGAAGACGGAGGACTCGGGGGTTCCTCACGAGTAGGAACCAGCTGGTAGGACACAGGCCATTAAAGACAGACCTGGTTGGGTGTGACTTCCCCCATCGAGAGGAGGCAGACAATAACTCCTTTTTAAAAAGTCCTTTTACTCATTCTTCAAGTCCTGAGGACATGAGAGCCTGCTGGTGTCTTGCCCCTGGCCAAGGTACTTCCTGGCCGCTCTGTCCAGGGCACCAGAAACC
This sequence comes from Bos javanicus, assembly GCF_032452875.1. Classification (NCBI taxonomy): domain Eukaryota; kingdom Metazoa; phylum Chordata; class Mammalia; order Artiodactyla; family Bovidae; genus Bos; species Bos javanicus. The sequence goes on from NC_083886.1 coordinate 52,550,417, forward strand.
TCGTTAACTCAAGTAGCACATCTTTGTGGGCAGGTGCCCAATGACAGGTACACAGCTCCTCAGCTTGTGGGCCATTCTAGCCTCTGGTCAGGAAGCACAGAGTAGGGGCAGCGAGGGATGGGTTCCCACTGTGGAGACCGAATGCTCCAGGGGCCTGGGGCCCAGGCCTTGGGAATGCAGAGACCAAGGGGAGCAGGTGAGGCGCTCAGAGAACCAGAGCCATGTATGCGTGTGCATGTGTGCAGTCGGGGCAATGGGAGCTGGAAGGGGCTGGCCTCTGAGTTAGGCCTGAGACTGAAAGGGGGCCTTGGACCAAAGTCAGGCACCCATAAAGGCCAGACAGCCCTCAGGCTGTGACCAGAGGAGGCCAAGGCCGAGGCTGCCCTGGAAAGAAGCAGCCCTGGAGATGGGCAAAGCTGGGAAGGCAGGTACCCTGAAGAAGTGGCCCCCGAGGTCTGAGAGGACAGACTGCAGGAGGGATGAGGGGCCTGGGTAGGAGGGGCCAGCCTGGGTTGGGCTGGGGCTGGCTGATCCTCCAGGCGCCTCCCTCCTGTTGCTTAATTGAAGCCTCCCACTTCATTGCACTGCCAACAGCCCCTTGAGACGTGAGTGTTCTTGAGCCCCTTCCGTGTCCCCAGGGCACCCTCAGGCCAGAGAGGGCTTTCCCTCTGTGCTCTGGTGTCTGTGGGACTGGCATCTGGACAGGAGAATCATAGGCAGTGAGATCCCGCGAGTCCAAGAAGGGAGAAGTCCCTTTGTGAGGAGCAGGGCCCCTCTCCTGGGAGGGCATAGGCTTCTATGTGCCCCCCAGGAAGCTGGCTTTGTGCTCTGTCATTACTACCTCAGCTTGTGGGCTGTTTTACCTGTGCAGATTTTTTTTCCCCAGCTGGGCTGTGCAGCATGTGTGATCTCAGTTCCCCTACCAGGGATCGAAAGCATAGCCTCTGCAATGGGAGCAGAGTGTCAACCCCTGGACTGCTAGGGAAGTCCCCCTGTGCGGGTGTTTAAATGCCAAAGGAACCAGAGAGGAAGTATCCACTGGGTCTCATCTTCCAGGCTCTTCAGGAGGGGCTGTGGCTGAGCGTTCTGGGGCCCCCAGGCTCCAGGGGCGGGGGAGGGGAGGCACTTGTGCTCACAGGCCCTTCCCAGGCTTCCCCCATTCCCCAACACCTGGGGTTGGCCTCCTCTGGGGCAAGGCCAGGCCTGGGACTAGCCCTGTGTAACTAGCTTCCTCACCCTGCGGTGCATGTCCTCAGCCAGAGAGGGGACTTTGTCCAATTGGGCAGTTTTGAGAGTGAGTCTAAAAATAGACCCCCATCCAGGGCTGTCTGGTTCCTGGGCTGAGAGAGCCTGTAAACAGGACACACCCCAGAGTCTCGGTCACTAGGATTGGCCTGATGGCTTCCTCCAGGCTCACAGTCCTCCCCCAGCCCTCCTGTCACACCCTGGGGACCAGGAAGCCGGGCAGGCACTTTTCCCATTGGGAAGCACATCCCCATTTTACAGATAGGAAACTGAGGCTCAGTGGAGACAAGATCCTAGGCCCTGCAGGCTGTGAGGGCACTGGACGACTGTGGGCCTTTCCTGCAGCCCCGCGCTCTTTTAGCAGTGGTGTTCTGAGACTTGGAATATCAACAGGGCTTCCCGACCCTGGGGTAGGTGTGTTCCCTGGGCCGCGGTGGTCCAAGTGCAGGGTCCACTGGAGCTCAAGCTGCTCTGACTCGGGCCTGTTGGTGGCCCCTGGCCAAGGGTACTGAACCTTTAGCCAGCTGGATTGTGGCTCGACCCTGTCTACTGGAAGGCAGGGAGACCACAGTTAAAGGGAAGAGGCAAATGCCCCCACGCCCTTCCCATCCCTGGACCCCTTCTGGAGAGGGTGGCAGGTGGCCTCTATCCCACTATGTCATGAGGCTTCCCTTCCAGAGGCCGAGGGGATCCGGCAGTGGAGTGCGAGGACCAGACGCCCCAGCGATGACCAGGTGGGTCTTAGGTAGTGGCATTACCTCCAGGTGTGGGGGGGTCCTGCCCTGTAGCCCCTCCTCACGGGCCGGGCTCCCCCCAGTTCCCCCGTCTCCAGGGTCGTCTACAACGGCAAGAGGAACAGCAGCCCCCGCTCTCCCCCCAGCAGCAGCGAGATCTTCACCCCGGCCCACGAGGAGAATGTGCGCTTCATTTATGAAGGTACACGGAGTGTCCGCAGCCAGCCCCCCTGAGCCCCTCCTCCCCTGAACTCCTGTGGGGTGTGGAGACCCAGTCCTGGTCATGGGTGTGCATGGTCAGCACTGTGGTGGTCCTGACAGGCAACACCCCAGAAGAGGCAATGTTTGGAATCAGTGGTGTTTGCTGGGGAAGAGGGGGGCCATGGAAGATGGCGCACCCTGGGGAGCCTGGGGTGTCTTGGAAGTGGTGTGGTAGAGGTGTGAGCACATGTACACAGCATTTGTGCTGGGAGGTGGGGGGTGGAGGACATGGGAAAGATGGGCACCCGCCTGGAGGAAGTGCTGTACCCTAGTGGGTTTCATAAGCCTCTGTGACTGGAGTTCTGGTCATGGTACCATGAGGCCAGAAGGGGCGTGGCTTGGGCAGGGCTCCTCGAGGGAGCAGGGTATGTTGAGGACAACTTCAGGTTAGGAGCAGGCTGGACTCGGGGGCTAGAAACTGTTGAAGTGGGAGTTTGGGCTCGGGGGGCCTGTGGGGCCACTCAGAGGGGAGGGATAGGGCAGGAGTGGGTACTGTCTGCTTGGACACTGACGGGGCCGGATGGCAGGCCCCGGGGTAGGGGCCCTGACCACCCCTGCTTCCCGCAGCCTGGCAGGGTGTGGAGCGGGACCTGCGGAGCCAGATGTCGGGCAGCGAGCGGGGCCTGGTGGAGGAGTACGTGGAGAAGGTCCCTAACCCCAGCCTGAAGAGTAAGTGGGGCTGCCCTGGGCAGGAGGGGCCGACCAGGGGGCAGGAAGGCCCACCCACCTGCTGCTTCCAAGCCAGCCTGGTGGGGTGGCCTGGGTCCCAGGGCTTTCAGAGGCGAGGGCAGGACAAGGGACAGACCCTCCTTCTCCACCTGCACCCACCACTGACCATTCTGTCCCTTGGCAGCCTTCAAGCCCATCGACCTGAGCGACCTGAAGCGCCGGAACACGCAGGACGCCAAGAAGTCCTAAGGCGCGCCAGTGCCCCTCCCTTGGCCTCCGGGAGATCTGGGTGCAGCCTGCTGCTGGCCGCCTCCTCTCCTGTGGGCTCAGCTCCTGGGAGGGGGAGGGGGCCTTGCTCCCAGTGGGCTGAAAATCCCGGGACCAGGACAGGCATGATTGATGGCCAAGGCCTGCCCCTCCTCCCCGAGCCTCTCCTTTCCTCTCGGGGGATCTCAGGTTACCCCCGTCCCTAGGAGGGCCTCGGCCCTGCCAGCCCGTGCCCACCCCGGGCCTGGCTGGACCTTTGGAGCTGCTGGTCCTGCCTGCCCCCAGGGCCTCGACCCTGATTCTTGTCGCCTTCTCCTGCCCCCACCCCCAACCCCTGGGCACTTCCAGGATCAGGAGGGAGATGAGGGGCCTTTGTTATCTCCTGTGCTGTGGGACTGGGCTGGTTTTGTCCTGAAGTGGCCAGGAGCCAGGACAGGGTGGTCCCAGCCACACCCGGCATGGGTCCCTCACCGACCCCTGCTGCATCTGTGCCCGGGGCACGGGGAGCGTCTGACCCCCCACCCCACTGTCCAGCCTGGCCCTTTCCTTCCTTGTCAGCTTTAGGATGACACCAGCTCTCCAGGCCTGGCACACTGCTGGGTGCCCCCTCCAAGGGTTCTAGGCAGCCAGGTCTGGCTCACCCTTAGGAAGGGGCGTGGGGCTGGCCTGAGCTGACGAGGCTACCCAGTGGGTCCTGCTCTGTGTGGTGAGTTGGGAGGGTCTTCAGGGCCATTTTTTTTCTTCCTGTGCCCTCCAGATTCAAGTGTCTGACTGGAACCTGAAGACCAGTAAATAAAGGTGGGGTGGCATTGGCTTGGCAACTTGGTCTGTGAGGCCCCTATCTTGGCTGCCCACACAGGTCTGGAAGTCCAAGGCCCAGAAGTTCCGTCTGATCCCTGGGCTCCACCAGGGGGCTTGGGCTTCTGGAGGGCAGTGGGAGGTGGACGTGGGGGCCCTGGAGGTAACACATCCTCAGCAGCACTGGGCCCTTGAGGGGTGGCCTGTCTGCTGTCCAGGGAGGGTGGCTGCTGGACTTGGAGAGCCCCAGTGCACTTGACCTTCAGATCTGGACGTAGCCCTGGCGGACAAGCCAAACCGGAATTTATTTCGGGAACAGCCCTTTCCTGTTAAGAGTATTCTGGGGCTCCAGTGGCCCCACAGGTGGCTCTGGGAGACGTCTTCTCCTGGAGGGGGTTCCCCAGGGATGAGGGTGCAGGAAGGATGGTACATGCAATAAGCAGCAGCCAGTGGGCGTTGGCTGGTGCCAGGCCCTGAGCCAGTTTCCTGTAACCACACAGGCCTGTTTGCTCCCCAGGGACCTATGGGGCATCCTGCCAAGGGTTTGAGTGCCTGCTGGGCTGGGTCACCCACACAGCCCCTGTGCTTGTGGCTGGAAGGAGGTGGGTGTGGCCTGGCTGGGGTTCAGGGCCCTGTGGCCAGAGGCTGGGCACACGGGCACAGGTACCCTTCACCCAGCATGTCCAAGACCACTGAGGATGGGGTGATGGTCAGCCAGCAGAGATCCCCCGTTGGAGAAGGGGAGGGGTGGGCCTGAACCTAGCCAGGCCACTGCTGCACGTGGCATTGAGCAAGCTGCTGAGTCTCGAAGCCTGTTTCCTGAAGTGGAGGTTAGCACCTTCCTCTGGTGGCTGCCGAGTATTAGGGCCTGCTGCCGCGACAGTCACCTCATGGATGCTCTTGACAGGGCCCTGGACCCACAAGACTGCGGGGGCCTGGATGTCTGCCCCCTTGCAGCCACGACCCTGGCCTTGCTGTGACTGGGGCATGTAACACTGCTGTCCTGCCTGTTTCCCATTTTAAGTGAGGTTTGGGCTGTGGTGACTGGAAGGCCTTCCCCTGAAGGGGTGTTCAGGCCCCCTGGCAGCACACTGGAAACATCTACTATGTTGCATTGGTTAAAAATTGACTTGACTTTGCTCTCAGCCCTCTCTGGGTCACTCGTCCCTCCTGTGGAGTTGGAAAGTGGGAATGGTGGCACACCGGGCCCCCAGCATCTGGGTCTCCCCTGTGTAGCCACTCTCCCCTGGCCTTGCCTGCTAGCACTGATACTTTGCCCCTGTGTGGGTGGGCCCATGGGACAACCCTTGAGGCCTTTTCATTCCTGCTGTCCCCGTCAACTTAAGGTTTTCTGAGAAAGAGACCCTACGCCTGGAGTCTTCAGAGGTGGGAATGTGGTTAATGGGCTGTGCCAGGGTTGCGGGGGACGGGTATTGAACTCCAGAACAGTGGTGATAGAATCCTCACCAGCACAGTGGGCTGCCTGGTCAACCCTGAGTGGCTGGAGACACCTCCGCTACCCTCAGACAGCGAGGAGAGAGGAGATGAGGGAGTGTCCTGGTGGACGGGGTACCCACATCTCCATCACGTTCTACCCTTGGCAGTGCCACACACGTCTCTGCTTTTATTCTGTGCTGGCAACTTGGTGGGGGATGGGGTTATTACCATGACACCTCAGGAGGGGGTGATTTTATTGCCCTGATTGTCCATATGAGGGAATGGTGACCTGCTGTAGGAGACTGGCCATATCTGATTTTTAAGGTTGTTTATCAAAATCTGAATTTAGCACGTACTTGCTGAGCATGTACTCTGAGCATGTTCATGTGTATTGAGCATAAACAACAATTCCCCAGTGTCGTAATACCCAGTCCATAGTCCCCTGCTGTCGACAATAATGTATTCCTCGAGGGTTATAGACTCAGAAAGGCCAAGTGCATAAGCTTGATGTGTCCCTTCAGTCTGTCTTAGTCACAGTACTGCCTCCTGCATTTTCCCTCCATTTATGATTGAAGACTCCCTGGATACCTGATGTTGGAGTTTCCCAAATTCCGGTTTTGCCTGGTTGCATCATTGTAGTGTTAACAGGCTCCTCTGTTCCCTGTGTTTCTGTAAACTGAGGTGAGATATGCGTGATGGGATTCACTGGAGCAGACTTTGGGTGTAAAGTGATTGCTCTGGCTGCTGTGTTGAGAACAGGCCATAAGACTCAGGGTACAAGTGGAGAGACCTGTTAGGAGGGCTACCTCTAGTGAATCGTAGGAGGAAGAAGCTGGGTGAGGGGGCAGGTAAGGAGCTTAATGTGGGCAGTGGAATTCGACATGCCATTGGATGTCTTATGTAGAGATGCCAAGTGGGAAGCTGAGTCTAGTGTGGATCTGGAGGGGCCACGGGTTGGAGATAAAGGTTGGGAGTAATTTTAATGTTGATGCTATTTTAAGGTTGATGAAGAAGGAAGGAGGGTGGGACCTGCATTCAGGGAAGGGAGGAGGAAGCAGGGTAGGGGGCTGAGAGCAGTGGAGAGCAAGGCAAGAGAAAGGGCGGCAGGGGAGGGCCTGGGACTGATGGCTGCCGGTGTCCAGGAGGAGGCCCAGGCAGGCAGAGTTTGGTCAGGTGCAGCCCTCAGACTTCTCTGACTCACCTAGAGGCAACTACTTTGAACTTTTCTGCTGATTGTTTTGTTTCTGTTTTTAAATAGCATACATGAACTGTGCTTCTTGGTTCTCCCCTTTCCTTCTTAAACTCCCAGCCCAACTTATTTGCATGCGTGCTCAGTCATGTCCGACTGTTCGCAACCCATGGACTGTAGCCCCATCCTCTGTCCATGGGATTCTCCAGGCAGGAATACTGGAGTGGGTTGCCATTTCCTTCTCCAGGGGATCTTCCCGACCCAGGGATCTTCCCAACTCCAGGGATCAAACCCACTTCTCTTACGTTTTCTTGCATTGGCAGGATTCTTTACCACTGGCACCACACACACATGTTTTTACCATCCACTGTCCTCCCTAGACAGTTTTTTTTCTCTCATAACTTTGGTTACATCAGTGTTGAGTAAATTATGATGTCTGTGTGTTCAGAGCTGAGCCATGTGGTAAACTGTGATTTTTTTTTCTACTCAACTTTCTGTTCTTGAAGTTATTAATTGCCACCTTTTTTCATTTGCTTAGTTTTCTGTGTACTAACACTAAAGACCTGAACTCTCCACCAGGTTATCTAAATCTTTTCTCGGTGTGTTCAGTCACTCTGATCCCCTTGAAGTGTCTCTCCTGTAAACTTGCCCTGCTTAAGGCGGCCTCCCCCAGTGACCCACTCTGCCTGGCACACTAGTGCCATCCTGGGGGTGCCCATCACTCCCCTAGGTGTGACCCTTGTTTATCGTAGTCCCTCTGAGTGCTACACACATGCACACAGACAGACAAGCTGGGTAGTTCCTATGCTTTTTTGGAGGGGAAGGGCGTGAGATGAAGGGCTGGGGTGGAGGTGGGAAGGGAAGCAGAGATGGCAAAGGGGCAGAGAGCCTGGAATGTTCATCTTCCTGAATGCAGGGTGATGCTGTGTGGGTGCTGGGCCCTGCTTTGGAAAGTGGGTTCCCCCACCGGTAGCACCTCCACCCCACCTGCAGGACAGCCTGGTCAGAGTCGATGTTTATTGGCTGGATGAGTCCAGCCCCTGCCTGGCCTCCACCCCATCTCCACCCTTGACTTCACTGGCCTGTTCCAGTTCCCTTGGGGACAGGGACAAGGTGAAGGAGGACAAGGGCAGAGGGAGTCCCCTGGGTGAGTGGCACACCCCCAGGGCAGTCACCAACCCTGAGCTCAGCTGGCGTGAAGGAGAACTCGTGCCCTGCTTGTGCTAGCTTGTGCCCACAAGGCTTCTGGGCACGGAGGATGGGTAGGGGTGCCCCTGTGGACGGGCTCAGAAGTGTGCTAGGTCCTGGGGAGCCTGGGACAGGAAGTGGTTGAAGCCTCAAGGTCAGGGGTCTCAGGTCCTCAGAGGTGCAGCCAGCCACGCTGCGCTGCAGCCCACACCAATCACAGCAACATCTCATCCCACCTGGGCCACAGGAGAGCCCAGTCTATTGCAACTCACTTTCTGCCCTTCCCTCCCTGCAATATCCGGTGGCATGAGGTCAGGGTCCCCCTCAGGAGGGCCCCAGTGCCTGGGAGGTGAATAATTCTGTTTACCTTTCATGAGAGGCCTCCTGTCCTTTCATTTGCCCCAATTAACCCAGCTTTGCCTGAGCAGCTCCAGCCCACGTGGCTGGGCGGAGACTGAACACCCCCTCCCCCAGGTCCCAGCAGTCACTTCCCACCAGCTCCTAGAAGCAGGGCCACCTGGCTGGCCCATTTGGCTTCTGCTCTTGGCTCCTGCTGCCCCTTCCTCTTTTGACAGCACCCCTGCTCCTCCCTTCACACCTCCCTGCACTGGGCATCATGGCACCAGCCACAGAGGCAGCTCGTGAGGCATGACCATAGTCCTGATGCTCCTGCACTTGCCTCTACCCTCTGCATCAGATGCACTGTGCCCCAGGGGTCCACAGCTTGGACTCAGGGCATGCCCATCTGACTTTCTGCATGAACATCAGCCCTCACTGACTACCAAGCAGGGTGCCCACCCCCCACACGACAGACAGCACCCTCGTGCACAGCTGTCCTGGAGTAGCAAGGACTGCAGGGACTTCCTGCCCACCCCCCACACGACAGACAGCACCCTCGTGCACAGCTGTCCTGGAGTAGCAAGGACTGCAGGGACTTCCTGCCCACCCCCCACACGACAGACAGCACCCTCGTGCACAGCTGTCCTGGAGTAGCAAGGACTGCAGGGACTTCCTGCCCACCCCCCACACGACAGACAGCACCCTCGTGCACAGCTGTCCTGGAGTAGCAAGGACTGCAGGGACTTCTGCCCAGCCGCCACACGACAGACAGCACCCTCGCGCACAGCTGTCCTGGAGTAGCAGGGACTGCAGGGACTCCTGTGAACTGACTGTTTTGTTGGGCCACAGTCTTAGGAAAACTCTGCTGTGCCTGCACTTGGATGGTCTCGATTTGGGGCATTCATCTCTCCCTGCTTCAGTTGGCAAGTGGACTGCGATGCTGGGGTGGAAGCAGAGACCAGTAGAGGACATCCAGTTCTGGCCTGTCCAGTGATGCCCTTACCCAGCCTGAGTCCAGCCCTGGCTTCGGCTCCAGCAGGGAGCCAGATGTATTCATGTGGGGTTGGTAGGACTGTGATGTCAGTGGCTCACCCCTAGGCCATCTACGCCCTTCATTTCCCTCTGCAGGCGAATGGTGACCCTCCAGGGGTGGAGGGGCCAAGACTGAATGGGCACTGTCCACTCTGGCTGGGGGTGGGGGTAAGCCCACCTAAACTGGGCTAGGGGCAGCACATGCAGGTGGGTCACTTCCAGCCACCACTCACATCCTGAGGGGTTCCAGCTCCAATTCACCGGTATGATGGGGTAGTGAGGAAAAGTCTAGAGGGGGTGAGCCCACACGGGCTGTCCTTGGCCACTCCCTTCTCATGGGGAAGCCCTGGGCTCAGCCAGCCCTTCTCCTCTAGCCCAGCTCTCTACGCAGGGTGTACACAGAGCTCTTTATTGTTGGAGGACACGTTTCCTTGAACGTGGACACGCTGACACCCAGGATGACAAAGGGGCACGCATTCACAGAACAGCTTTCCCACCACATGCTGTCCCCCACCCCTGGGCACAGAGCAGGTGCCCCTCAGACCACCACACTGGGGAATGTGTGGACAAGGGTGCTGTCTTGCTTCCACACTCTAGCCTCCGTTGGACATCAGTTCCAGATTTCTGGTGATGGCCTCTCTGGGCCTCTGAGTCCAGCCCCAGCTGGAATTCTGGGGGCTTCACTGGGGGTTTTCGGCCGATCCAGGAAGGCCACCAGCCAAGCGGGTCTCGGCAGAGGCGTCCTGGCCAGTCCCATTGCTGCTACTGCCCCTTGCAAGCAGCAGCTTCTTACTGGGGGGGCCCCTGAGGGGCCTGGTCGTGTGGCTGCCAGCGTGGCGCTCCTCCTGCAGTGCTTTGCCCTCACGCCAGCGATGCCAGTGCCGCAGCAGCTCTGACTGCACCTGGGGTGGGCAGGTGGGTCGGGCCATACCCAGGGCCTGCCCCTGCTACCCTCCCAGGATCCCCAAGCTGCTAGCTTTGAAGGGCAGTATGGTGCCCTGGGTATAGAACCAGGCAGGCTCTGTCACCACAGAAAGCTAGGGACATCTGGGAACCCCTCCCTCTCTAGGTGCACGGCTGAGGCTGACCCATCTTGGCAGGCCTGACACCCAGCATCCCGGCAACTGAGCCCAGTAAGTGCAGCTGGACACAAGGGGCTTGCACCCCTCAGGGGTAGGGTGAGGTTGTCTACACTCCCCCTGACACCACCACCTGCCACCTACCTCCTTGTTGAGGAAACAGTAGAGAATGGCCACCAGCAGACCCTGGAGAGAGGGGGTGGGGTCAGGGCCGCCCAGGGCCTGGGCTTTGGGTGGTTATGGGGCGGGAAGGCACCTGGAAGGAGCTGAGGAAGAGGTCGAAGAAGAGCTTGGCGGAGCGCAGGGTGCCCTGGGCGTGCTCATCGGTCACAAAGGCGAACACCACCTCGTGGACTCCCAGCAGGGGGATGAGGGTCAGTGTGGACTTGGCCAGCCTGCAGGGGCAGAGCCTGAGCCATCCGGCCCAGGCCCTCACCAGGGCTCTGGTGCCCCACACCCACCTATACCCACTCTGGCCCTCAGGGGTGTCTGGGTCTGTAAGCCGCCTACCCCCCAACAACCCCACACCCACCGGAATTTGTAGTCAGTATAACGCATCTGGTGGGCTCGCAGCTTGGCCACCAGGAGGTGAAGGATACGGATGAAGATGAAGAAGTTGATCTGTGTGTTGGGGGGGACACAGCTCAGGGTAGCCCCTGGCCCCCACCTATCCCTCCTGGAGGTGGGTCGGGCAGCCAGCCAGGCCCTGGCTCCTAGGCCCTAGGGTTGTGGGCACCCACTCAAGGATGAGAAGCCTGGCCCGAGACACAGGGCGCCAGCCAGTGTCCTGGCAGAGTGCCAGGTCTCCCTCCCTGTCCACCCCGGCAGGGTGCCATCTGTCTCCTTGGGCTGCTGCAGGCCGATGGAGGAAGGAGGGGCTGGGGGGGCAACTCCAGCAGCCTCTCAGCCCTCCCTGTGGTGCCAGCAGGTGCCCTGTCTCCTCACCAGGATGGCCAGGAAGACAGGGAAGCGCAGAATCCACCAGAAGGCCATGTTGTCATTGCTAGTCCAGCACCTACAGGGCAGGGACTGCTTGTGTCCTGGCAGCCTCCCAGCGCGCCCCTCCCACCCCCGCCATCCCATAGATTCTGTGGGATCTACTTAGTGCCTCAGGAAAAGAAGGGAGATAATTACCCATGACCTCCACCCCGGGGCACCAGGTTTGCTCACCACCCCCTACTGATGCTGGCCAGAGACCCCCGAGCCGCTTTCACACTCTGAAGCCACATGGCCATTCCCCACAGGGCTGGGCTCACCTCCCAGCCGGGAGAGGTGAGCCCGTCTCCAGCCCACCCTCCAGTCAGCTGATACTCACTGAATGTTCTCGAACAGACACTTCACCACGGCCCAGGGGATGACGAACAGCATGGGGGCACCTGCGGGGGGAAAAGAACAGCTCTGGTCCAAGGCCCTGGGCTGCCTGCCCTCACCCCTGACCCCTGCACACCAGCCCACTCACCCCAGCCGATGCCCAGGTAGAGGGGGAAGCAGCTCCTCTCGGGGATGGCAGCGAGGCTCAGCAGGCTGTGCAGGTACACGCCCTCCACCAGCAGCCAGCAGTAGTTGGCCACAACGCCATACTGCATGAACACCGCAGCCACCCGGCAGCCGGCCACTGCCTGGCCACGGGGGCAGTGTGAGCACAGGTCTCCCAGCTGCCTACCACCCCGGGGCCTGGAAGCCAAGAAACCGGTCCCGGGCACTCACCCCGCACTCACCCCATCACTCAGCCAGACGCTCACGCTGATGTCGTCCCCGATCCTCTGGCTGTAGCGCGTCTTGAGCAGCGTGTCGATGACCAGCACGGAGCTGGCCTTGAGCATGAAGGACACGAACAGGTTCATGTGGATGTAGTTGCGGGTGCAGTGCAGCTTACTGTGGGCACGGCGAGTTAGTCCCTGTCCCCCTGCCCACTGTGGCCCCGCCACCCCCACCCCCGTGTGGGTCAGTGGGTGTACCTGAGGCCCAACAGGGTGGTGAGGGCCAGGAGCAGGGCCCCCAGGGACAGGGAGTAGCCCACCGTGTACATCACCTGGAAACTGCTGTACATCTTGGCCACCTCCTTCTGCAAACGGCAGTGGCCAGTCGGGGCTGGAGAAGGCCGCCTCGCCCGACCCCACCTAACCCCAACCCCACCCCGTGGCACCCACCGCGGACTGACCTGGACTTCAAGCTCCTCGTCATCCATCTGACACTGGGAGGCGTCTCGCCATGGCTGCCCCCGAGGCCCACGCACCCACTGCCCATCGGGCCCACACCTCTTGAAGACGAGGCGGTGCTGCACTGGGAGGGGCAGGCTCTGGTCAGCACCCTGCCCCCACACTCGACCCCCTCAGTCAACCCCCCACATCCCTCCTGTGGTTACCTTTGTGGTACCAGGGCAGGTACCAGGGGCAGGAGATGTTGGCCGTGGTGTTGGGAGGGGTGTCCGGCCAGCAGGAATATTTGTCAAAGGTTCTGTTACAGACCAGCTCTGCAGAGGCGGGGCCAGGGTTGCTCCTCAGCAGGGCCTGGCCCCCACGGCCCCTGCGGCATGCTCTCTGCTCCCTCCAGTGCGTAGTGACCATCCTGCCTGTCCCGGACGCCTCTGTCCAGCCCGGTCCTGAGCTCCAGCTGTGCCTGGCCACCTCCCCTTGGATGCCCCGCCTCTCACCCTGGGGGTCTCCCCTCTTCCTAGTGCCCCTCTGGCAGTACTACTGTCCCTGGAGGCTGAACCCCAATTCTGTTGCCATCCTTCTGGGCCCAACACCAGCCCCCTTCCTCGCCCAGACAATGGCTTGGCTTCCCAGGCCGCTCCTCCTGCCCTAGTCTCTCTCTCTCTCTGCACTCGAGTGATCTTCAGAACTTGTCCAGAACACTGGTGCTGGGTCTGCCTGAGCACTCCAAATAATGGCCCATCTCCCTGCGCATCACCAGGCCCGATGCCCTCTGCCTGCCCCTCCCGGTTCACTTCCTCCACACATTGCCTGCTAGGCCTTGAGCTCCATGGGAGCGAAGACTGTGTCCAGGCCTCAAGCGTGGAGGGCTGGTGCCCAACAGCAGAGGAGGGTGGTGAAGCACCCTAGTTCTGGGGCAGTTCTTCTCTTTCTTAGACACCCTGATCTGTAGCCCTGGGCTAGTCACTAGCTCCTCTGTGGCTCAGTTTCCTCACTTGTAAATGGGTGGGTGGGGGTTGGGGGCACAGGGCTTTCCCATGAGGAGAGCACTGGACTCAGGCCAAAGGCAGGGCTCACCAGTCGGCAGGGGCAGCAGGCTCAGGTTGTGGAGACACTGGTCACCATAGAGCTTCCACTTCTCAAACAGGAAATCCATCACCTGAGCAGAGGGGGTCTCTGGCTGGGGTGGGGGGGTACAAATGGACAGAGGGGACAGACATCAGCACAGGGAGCAGGCAGCCTGGTGGGAGTCAGGGGCTGGGTGGGGGACCGGCAGTGCTCACCTGGCAGGCCAGCAGCAGCAGCAGGAAGAGGTGGGGGTAGTGTGGCTGGATGGGGGGCATGCCTCTGGGCAGCTGCCCCCCACATCTGGCTGGGGTTGCACAGCTGGGGCAAAGAGGTCCTCACAGGTGCACGCTCCTCTGGGGTTGCGAGTATCAGAGCAGCAGGGTCTGTGCAGTGGGGGGCAGGCTCTGGCGTGAAGAGGCACAGCTGGTTTCTCTCATGATCAACAGGGTGTCCTGCTCCCCTAAAACCACCCCTCCCTCGGAGTCTCCAAATCCTACTGATGGAGTGGGAGCTGGGAGGGAAGTGATGCAAGAAGTGGTCACTCTGCCACTTGGGGGTTGGGGTCTGGCCCCGTGCCTGGGGGGCTGGCGCCATCACCCAAGGGGAGCTGCTTTCTCACGGCCCGTGACTGTCTGTCTGGAGGCTGGGCCGGCCCCAGAGCCCCTCCCCTCCATGCTAGCTAAGTGATCGCAGTCCTGCCTGGTACCAAAGACGTCGGGGGGGGAAGCAGCCTCCCTAACTGCCCACCTCCTTCTTCGGCCCTTGCTATCCTTCCCAATATTCTTAGCCCTGGGAAAGTCAGTTTGGCAGGCCGGGGTAGGGTGCCGGGACAATCCATCATCACTTAGTCCCCAGGGATGTGGTTATTGAGGTGGCCCTGGGCCAGGTTCCAGCCTTGCCAGGAGTCAGGAGTGCCAGGCATATGTTCAAAGTGGTCCCTGGCACAGGCATACTCCCTTGCCCAGGACTGGGGTGTCTAGGGGCTTCCTTGGGCCCCTCCTAAGACTCAAGCCAGGCTTCCTGGGTTTCCTGGGCCATAGCATGCAGGCAGCCGCAGCGTGTTCCTTTGAGATGAACACTGCTGGGCTGCCGGGGGCTCAGATGCAGAACCGCCGCCCTCGTGGTTCCTGTAGTCGGGGGGCCCGAGGTGCCTGGTCCTGGCCAGAGCCATGCTTGAGGCATCAGCGGCCCCATCAGGCATGTGTCACTGCTTCCAGAGTCCGTTTTCTGCTCTACTGAATTCCACAAGGGCACAGGGAGGGGCTCCCTCACACGAGCCCCTCTAGGGCTGTGGATGGGCCCCTCCCACCAGGTACCCTGCCACAGAGTGAGCATGTGGTGCACCAATGGATGGACAGATGGACGAAACTGGCTGGCTGGAAGGCAGTGCCTGGGAGAAGCCAGGGAGGAGGTAGGGAGGAGGGGCGCAGGCTACGACCGAAGGTGGAGGGTTCCCAGACAACCCTGGATCTCAGTCTCCTCCCATTGGAGTCCAGATGGGCCCTCAGGGGGCCAGTTCACGTGGACTCTCCTGTGATTCATTCCTCACCCTTCATGGGACGCCATGTGGTGGGTCCACACAGACTGCCGTGGGGCTCCTCACCCTTGGGCCAGGGTGTGGGTCAGGCCTGGTGAGGCAGGGCCCAGGAGTCGCTGGTCTGCAGGCCCTGGTCTAGGTGAGGAGCCAAGGTTTAGGGCTGCTCTGGAGGAGCTGGACCGGAGGGCTTTCCGAGGCAGTAGCCCCCCAGGTGGGTGGAAGACGAGGGTGGTTCAGGTGTCCCTAGCCCAAGGGGCCTTATCTTCTGATTCTTATCAAAGAGCCTGCTGCCCTGCCCTTGCCCACCCAGGCCACAGAGCCTGCCGTGTGAGGCCCTGCTGCGGGATAGGGGAGACGGGTGGGCCGGCCCAGGGAGACAGAGGCAGCCTGGATAACTAGAGGCTGGAGGGGCGGGGGAGGCAGAGAGTGACAAAGGATGGCTGGGGTGGAGCGGAAGGTGCACAGCAAGCAGGGGACAAGGGGAGAAAAGATACTGCCCGATAAGCTGTCCCTGCCCAGAGGCCCTGCAGCCGGTGGTGAGGGGAGGGTGAAGCAGCGGGACTTGTCCAGTGAGGAGCTCCAAAGCAAGATGTCGGCCCCCTCAGAGCCCAGCTTGGGGGTGGGGGGTGGCCCAGCTGTGCCTTGACTTTCCCATCTGAAAAGTGGAAGTTCACCTTGCTGACTTCCTAGGGCTGTTAGGAGAGCTCAAGGTGGGCAGGGCAACAGCTGGGCCAGTCTGCCTTCCAGGTAGGAGTCAGTCAGTCTGGGAACCGCAGAGAGAAGCAGAGCCCCAGGGTAGAGGGGAGGGAAGGATGGGCTGCCCTGGGGCCCCAGCCAGGGCAGGGGAGGGGGGAGCAATTCTCCATACCCTTTACTCTGGTCTGGCACATGGGGCTGGGAATCCTTGAAGATTTCCACACAATTCAGTACCTACAGATCCCAGGCTGGGTAACCGGTTCAAGGCACCCAGGGCCCCAGGGCCCTAGGGATCAGGGCATCAGCACCCTGCCACCAATTTAAGAGGAGGATGACTGCTCTCACTAAGACTCTGATAGAAACACAAGAAGCAGCAGAAATGGATGAGGCCCCCCATGCCTTTCAGGGGGAGTACGGGCAAGATTTCTAGACACCTCTCTGCATGAGGGCTGGGTACGGGATGACTTTCAGCTGTGTGCAAGGCTGAGGTCCTGAGGTCCCTGCCATGGGTGCCCAGGTGTGAGGCTGACCCCACAGGAGAGGGGGACATTGCGGGGCCCAGTTCTGGTCCTGGGACCAAGGGCAAATATCAATAATTTAACTTCTCAGAGCCTCGGTTTCCTACTTGTAAAATCCTTGGCTCCGCATCACCAAAGAGTAAATGAGCTTTGCCACTTGAAGAGGAGGACAGAGTATCAGGTCCAGGCCCCCTCCCTACCGTGGGGGACACTGCAACCCCAGAGGCAGCCTGCCAGGCCCAGGGATAAATATTTGTTGAATGAATGAGGACTGACACCTGGATGCAGAGGTGCCCCTCCGTGCCTCCCATTGGCTGAGGCCTCAGGCAGGGCTGCTGTCTTCCACCTTATTACTCTCCTGGCACGGCCCGGGAGCCAGTGGGGGGTGGGGGACTAACGGCAAGGGACCAAGCCTTCTCCCTTCACCGACCTGGAGGCCTGGCTCTCTCTCTGGCCCTGGACTGCACCTGCCCAGCACAGGTAGCTCAGGATTAGACACTGATGTGGTGGCATGGAGGGCCAGCTTTCTCCCAGCCCCACCTCACCCCCTCCTCTGTTTCCCACTCCCGCACTCCACAGGCTGAGGGGGGCATGTGTTCTGCCCCCTGCTTGGCAGAACGCACAACTCCTGGGGGCTCAAAGCTCAGCCGTTTCCCCAGTTTCCCTTGGGGATGTCCCAGACTCCCAGACCTGGAACTGGGGAAAAGACCACCCCCCCTCAGGATGGTTGAGCTCCAAAAGGTGAGCATGGTCACCCCAGCTTCTGAATGGGGCCTGCCAACTTCTGATGAGAATGGGCTTGGTGGGTGTTTGTGAAACCAGAGCAAGTGGCAGAAGGTCATGGCCCCAGGGTGAGATCAGATCACTGGCCACAGGTTGTTGACAAAGCCTGATTCCTGCGTCCTCTCCCACTCAGTGGGGGCAGGGCGGGCCTGGAAGTGGGCCAGGGTGCTACTGCCCCACCAACCCTCATCCCCCAGCACAGAAGGCTGGACAACATCCCGAAGGGTC
This sequence comes from Bos javanicus, assembly GCF_032452875.1. Lineage (NCBI taxonomy): Eukaryota > Metazoa > Chordata > Mammalia > Artiodactyla > Bovidae > Bos > Bos javanicus. The sequence goes on from NC_083886.1 coordinate 52,567,641, forward strand.
CTCGGAGAATGCAGGTGCCCAGACATCAGGAGTCAGTGGGTTCCTGGTAGGGGCAGAAACCCTGTGGCCCCTGCCTGTGAGTGGGGGCTGGCCGGTGAGGAAAGGGCAGACTGGGCAATGCCCTGTCCTCTCTGTGGATCAGAGTGATAAGTGTAGGCTCCGCACATGAATGTGTCAGGCTGGATGCTGTGGCCCCTCGGCCCCTCCGGGGAAACCCGGGTAACCAAGACACTGCTGGGAAGCTTTGGGGAGCAGCCGCTGCTGGAGTGAAGCAGGGCTGCCCAGCGCCCGTCCCCACGCCTCTGGGGGTGTCTCCGCGGTTCTGTGTATGCTCGGGGAGGGGAGAAGAGGGGGTGCTGGAGGGAGGAATCGGGAGTGGAGGGGGCAGCAGGACAGAGCTCCCGGCTGCCACAGGCACCCCACTCTTTTCCCCCCGGGACGCGCTCCTCGGGGAGGAGAGGACGGAGGAAGCGAGGAAGCGCTGAGACCCTCAGCCCTCCGGGTAGTTCGGAACCAGGTTGACCCGTCCGAGCTGGAAGGGCGCATCCTGGGGTTGGGAAGAGGGTGTCCGACGGATGAGGAGGGCAATACCCGGGGCCCGAGACCGCCCACCCACGAGAGGGGTGCGCGCCAGCCAGTCCCGCGCTCCAGCCTTCGGCCCCTGGCCGGGAACTTGCCCTCGAGCCCGTCCCAGGTGCTCACCGCGCGCCGCTCCGGCCTCTCCGCGCTCTCCGCCGTCCTCCGCGCTCACGGGTCGGGGGCTCGCAGCCGCTCGGGCCCGCAGCCGCTCGCCCCCGCAGCGCTGCCTGATCAGGGTCGGCGCCGGCTCCGCGCCCGCGCCCGCGCCCCGCGCCAGCCGCACGCGAACTTTCCGGCGGCGGCGACGCTGGGCGGCGGCGGAGGGGGAGGGAGGGGGCGGGGGCAGCAGCGGCCCGCAGGTGGAGCGGCGGCCGAGGGTCCCCGCCTGCCGCTCCGAGCCCCTGCCCGCGCCTCCGCCCTCCTGCCGCGGCCGCGGCGAGCGACTCGCCGCCCCGGAGCCCTGCCCGACAGACCCCTCCCTGCGCGCCGATGCCGGCACCTGCCTCGCGGACCCATATCCTGCAGGACTCTCCCCGAGGACACCGCCCCGCAGACCTCCCCACCCAGAGCTCACTGGGGAGACCCCCGCCCGGGGAACCCCGGCCGGCCGATTGCAGCTCCCAGCCGGGAAAGGAGCGGTGGACGGACAGGTGTGATGCGTGGTAGGCGCGCGACCAGAGACGGGGGCTATTGCCCCCTGCCCCTTCCCCTCACTTCCTCCGGGTTCTGGGCCTTCGCCGCTTCTTTCCCGGGTGCTGATTGCGGGGAGGACTGACGCTCCACTTAGCCCTCAACGTGGCTCCTAGGTGACCCTTCCAGCGCCCAGAGCAAGCTGGATTGGAGCGGGGGCCAAGGCCCTCCAATGGCCGAGCCCACGCCAGGCGGGGAAGAGTGGCCCCTGGGATGCCTCTTTAAGCCCGGTGTCCTGAGTCTTCTCCCTTAAGCCCCCTCCAGCGCAGTTCATCCAACAGCCCCCAACCCCACCCTCTACACCAAGCCGGCTGCCCAGAGTCCCTGGCCACCGCTTCTCCTACTTGGAGAGGACAACGCTCTGCTCCTTCCACACCTCCTCCTTCCCACACTTCCTCCTTCCTAACGCCAGATCCCAGATTCACCCCCCTGACTATGTCCTCTTCTCCCACGACCCCTCCGGTCTACAGCCAGCCAGCGTCTCAGCTGCTGCTTTAGGGCCCTTTTCACTTCCTCACCTGCACCCTACACACACCCCAGCGGTCAGTCCCCAGTGACCTCAGGGCCACCAAACCATATGGATACTTTAGGGCCTCATTTTTGCTGGCGTTTCAGGATCCGGGGACCCTGATGGTCATGCCCTCCTATGGAATGTTCTCCCATGGATATGGTTTCCAGGCTGGCATTCCCATCACCTCCTCTCTGCACTCCTTTTTCCCTTGGACAGTTCCCTGTGTACCACCCGGGTCTCCTGGTGTTCACACTGCTAGATGCCCAGCGCCACATCAGGACCCCTCTCCACTGGCCCGCTGCCATTTCCTGGATGCACTTTCTCGGCCCACCCACCAGCTGGACACCTGGCCGGGATCCTGAGGTTTCCAGCCCATCACCAAATCCTAGTTCTCCCTCTCATGTTTCTCTGGAATCCACTGTCAACCGCTGTCCTGGGTGCCTTCCCTGACCCACTGGGTCAGCTCTTTCTTAGATGCTGTCCTTTATCCTTGGGGCCCTTCTCTAAATTCTACTTCTGTTTGGGGGTGGGGGGACATTGGAACATGTGGTTCTCCTCTACCCATGGCTCCCCCACCCTCCAGCCCTCAGAGCAGAGCTGAAGCTGGTCCCAGCACCCCATGACATGCCCACAGGTAGTTGGTGCTTGGTAACCTGACCTCTACACACCTGCCCTGACGCTGTCTGAAGGCTCAGGATGGAGGAGTATTACTGAGAGTGCCCTCCAGACCCCCATTCTTATCAGCCCACCTGGAACCCTGCCTCTAGAGCAGCCTGTTTTGGTTCAGGCAATGGCCAAAGGCAAAGGTCAGAGGCAAAGGTCAGAAAGTCGAGCTCTGCTTACATAGGGCTGACTGTGCAAGTGCCGAGGGCAGTTGCTGGGGGCAGGGAGCTTTCTGAGATGGGTCCCCAAAGACCACCATCCTCCACGCTCTTCTCCCCTCCTCTGGCACCTCTCTTCCAGCTCTCCTCCCACCTCTCTGGGGTGGGGCACCCATAGGGACCACACTGATCTGAGTAGGTGGAATCTTGCTTGTGACCTTGGGTTCCTGCCTCACTGTAAGCCGGGTAACTGGCACCACTCTGGGTGTCTGTGAGGCTCAGGGGAGAATCTAGAGGTTCTTCCTAGATGTGGGATTAACCTGAGGAGATGGGAAGGTCATCCCTGCTGTGTGATCTTCAAAGAGGCCCTCTGGACCTTATTTTCCTGACTGTGTTTTGGTTGGGTGGAGGCCCGGCAGTCTGCGGGGAGGTTCTGGGTGGCCCCCGTTGGGTTCTAGCAGGAAGAGATAAGAAAGCATAAATGTAGAGTGTATGATATGGGGGTGGGGGCATACCTGAAATGTGTGGTCACAGTGGGGAGCAGAAGGCAGAGGGAGAGGGAGCAGATGGGGGTGAGGGCCCCTCCCTGGGCTGGGCCACCCTTATTTACATAACTGAATTCATAAGACATAAATAGACCAGAAACTGGGAACGAAGGGGGCTGGGCCTTCCCACGGGGTGTTGGAGATCTGGGGACTGAGGAAGGGACCTGTCTACCACTGAGTCCCTGAGGGTCCCGTTGGCGCCTTGGAGATGTGCTGGCTCCCATGTGCCAGGGCAGGCGGGGGCGCTGGGGGCTGCCCTCTGCAGCCTCGGGAGTGCTGTCCCGTCTGTCTGCTCTGTGGGCTCTGGAGACACACCCAGAGTTCAGTTTAGGCATTTGGCTGAGTGGTATGAGCTAGTACTGCCGATGAAGCAGACACCCCAGCCTCAAGTTCTGGGGGGAAGATGATGATAAGCGGCCAGGAAAGAGGTGGCCGCATGGGGTGGTTCATGGCCAGATAGGGTGGTTCGTGGCCAGATGGAGTGGTTCATGGCCAGATGGGGTGGTTCTTGGTAGAAATCCAGGGCAGAGGGACCCTGGATTTGGGAGCTGCAGAAAAGGGGGCAGAGGGAAAAGAGATGGTGCCCCCAGAGAGACGGCTGTTAATGTCACAGGGCGGCTCCTTTCAGATCTCTTTACTGTGCCTCAATTCATTGCTTTTGATAGAGTTTTATGTCAAGGTTTCCCCGCACAGCTGGTAACATAAGCATTTCCCCATCTTCATAAGAAGTCCTCTCAACACCATGGTACATGGGCACTTAGTATTCCATTGTGTGGGTCTGTCAGACTTTACGCAACCATTCGCAGGATATAGGAATCAAAAAAGGGAACAGTCCCAAGCTGTTTCAGGTATGCCCCCCACCACTCCAGGGAATGAGCCCCAAACTGCATCCTGGTGCCTCGCTCAGACATGCTTGAGAGACAGAGAACCAACAGAAAAGAGGACACCAGAGGAAACGAGCTAATACAGGGATCCAAAGAAAACTTCAGACGATCTTCCTCAGATAGGGAAAGACAAGGCACCCGTGCGACTAGGAGAGGGCACTTCGCAAAACAGGAAGAAAACAAGAAAGAGTCCTTGTAAGGTAGAAAATAATATCTGAAAACTTAAAAATTTGGTAGAAGGATTGAAAGAGGAAGTGAGGAAATTTCACAGAAGAAAGAACAAAAATCAGAGAGACAGAAACTAGGAAAGAGAAGATAAGGGATGGTGGAGGATCCATATGGAGGGTCAGAGGGACAGAGTTTCCAAACAAAGACCAGTGGAGGAGGAAGACAATTGTGAAGAAGTAATACAAAGTTCTTCCTAGAACTTTTGTAGTGGAAAAGTCTGCCAACTACCCAGCACAATAAAAACAGCAAACCAGCTAATGGATTAAAAAATTCAACCATGTTGCCACCTCATGAAGTTTCAAACATCTCAGAATAAAGAGAAGATACGGAAAGTTTCTAGAGTGTGAACAGAGGTCTCCCGGAGATGGGCGTTGCTCAGCGTGGCATCAGACCTGTTGCCTGCAGCTGAGGGAGCCACGTTCCCAGTGACGGGATTTCTCACCTCACGTCCTCGCACCAGGACCACCATCTTCCAAGTCATGCCACAGGTTGCAAGGGCAGAATAAGGACATTTCCAGACACCAGAGGACTCTTAACTTCCCATGCAGTTCTTCTTAAGAAGCTCCAAGCTTGAGCCACCCAGCATGGAGTGGGATACCATCCAGTCAAGAAGACACTGGATTTTGAAAGCTTAGTATAAAAATAGAACATAAAGTGTCACGAATCGTGTGTGCTGGTACATGTTGAAGCAATCCTCTCCCTGACAAATTGGGTTAAATAAAAGGTATTGTTGTTTAGTCACTAAGTCGTGTCCAACTCTTTTGTGACCCCATGGACTGTAGCCCGCCAGGCTCCTCTGTCTATGGGATTTCCCAGGCAAGAATACTGGAGTGAGTTACCATTTCCCACTCCAAAGGATCTTCCCAACCCAGAGATCGAACCCGTGTCTCCTGCATTGGCAGGCAGTTTCTTTACGACTGGGCCACCAGGGCAACCTTCATTTCACCAGTTCCTTTTCCTTTTTAAATGTGGTTACAAAATGTTTGAAATGACACGTTGGTTCACCGTTGTGATGAAAAATATTTCTGTTGGCCAGCACCGTCTAGAAACACCAAGAAACTCTATCAAGAAGGAAATGTAATCATAGCCCCAGGTCACCCACCGACCCTACACCAGCAAAATTTCCACAATTAAGGTACGAATGCAGAAGGTCATGATGCCTCTGGATTGAGGTGGGGGAAGGGGGCACGAGGGCCCTGGTTGGGGTTCTGGGAAGTTGGGATAATGCTGTACAGAGCAAATCAAGACCGATCCAAACTATCCATTGAGCACCTACTGTGTCTTGGATGCTGGGAGACGGAGGGAAGCTGACATCTTAGGAGAGGGAGGCGGACAATACACAACCCAGCAGATCTGCGTGTTCCTGCTGTGACGTCAGGTTCTGATAAAGAAAATACGGCAGATGGGGAGATAGAGTGAAGAATGTGGTTACTGTACATATTTTCTTAAAGTCCTGGATGTTCCCAGGCCTTGCCTACCCCTCCCCCTAAAATTCCCACTGCTCCAAACTGGGTGTTTCTCCCTTAGTTTTCCATACTGCTGTTGCACAAATATAGAAATGATATCTGTGGCAGGGTTGTTTTTTTTTTCTTGTTGTTGTTGAAGTATTGTTGATTTACAGTTCCATGGCCTGTTCTTAAAACACCAGGTCTGATATATCTGTTTTTCTACTCAGCAATATGCTTTTGGGCTGCATTCGTGCTGACCTGGGTTGGGGAGTGAGTAGTTAGTTATTATTTGAGGGGATCACAATGGAGTTCTTTACTTAAACCCCCTAGACATGTAAACACCTAGGAAAAACTCAACTCTCCCATTTTTGGTCTAAAATATTAAAAATAGGGACTTCCCTGATGGTCCAGTGGCTAAGACTCCGTCCTCCGATGCAGAGTCCAGGTTTGATCCCTCATCAGGGAATTAGATCCCACATGCTGCAGCTAAGCATATGTATGCCACAAGTAAAGATCTAACGTGCTGCGATGAAGATCAAAGATCCCGAGTGCTGCAATTAAGACCCAGCGTGGCCAAAAATAAATACATTTTTAAAAACCATTGAGGGTGGGCTACCAAAGTGTACTATAAAAATGCACATAGGACTTTTTTGTTGCCCTCAAATTCCTTCATGACCCCCTGCAGTCCATCCTCACCCTCCAGGCCCCTGGCCATCACTGACCTGATTTCTGGGCCTATGGGTCTGCCTTTCCAAGAATACATATAAATGGGATATATAGTCTTCTGTGTCTGGCTTCTCATATATGGCAAAGTTTTTGAGACCCACCAGTGGTACAGCCTGTAATAGTGGTTACTTCTGTTTGTTGCTGAGTCCTGTTCCACTGGATGGATGGCCTGAGGTTTTGGTTATCCATCCAGTTGGTGGACATGGACATTTGGGTCGTTCCCAGTTTGTGTGTGTGTGTGTGTGTTGGTTGAACTACATGGCATGAAGGATCTTAGTTTCCTGGGACCGAACCCACGCCCCTTGCACTGGAACCGCAGAGCCTTAACTATTGAATCACCATGGAAGTCTCAAGTTGTTCTCAGATTTTGGCGTTGTGAATTCGTCTCCTCTAAACGGTTGTGTGCAGATCTTTATGTGGACACATGTTTTCATTTCTCCGGAGGAAATACCTCGGGGTGGGATTGTGGTTCCCAGGCCCATGTCTGACTTTATAAGAAACCTCCAAGCTCTTGTCCTGAGTGGCTTCACTGTCCTGCATCTCCAGTGGCCTTTAGGGAGAGCTGCCATCGCCCCGAATCCTTCTAGGCCCTCAACCTCTTCAGGGTTTTTGAATTGTCGATTCTGATTTTTTAACCATTCCACTTCCAATATGTTCCAATGCAAGTCCTTCACCAGATGCATGTCTTGTAAATATTTTCTCCTGTTCAATGACTTGCTCTCCTACTTTCTTATTTGTTCTTCAGAGAGCAGACGTTTTTTAATTTTGATGAAATCCAAATATCATATTTTTGTTTCAGGACTTGTGCTTTTTGTGCCCCATCTGAGACATCTTTGCCTAATCCAAGGTGGCTAAGACTTTCTCCCGTGTTTTCTCTTGAAGATTTGTCGTTTCAGCTCTTACACATTGATCTATGATTTATGGTAAGCTGTCCTGGCATGCGGTACAACGTGAGTTTGTTTGTTTGGCAAATGCACCCAGTTGCTCCAGCTCCATTTACTGAAAAGACTGTCTTTCCTCACTGAGTTGCCTCAGCACCTTTGTAAAAGAATCTCTTGACCATCACTGTGGGTCTCTTTCTGAGCTCTCTTCTTTTCGTTGTTCTCTATGTCCATCTTTATGTCAAGACTGCGCTCTCTTGGTTACTGTAGCTTTGTAGCATGTCTTGAAATTGGGTACTGTGACTTCTCCAGCTTTATTCAACTCTTTCAAAGATGTTTTTGTACTATACGTTCATTGCATTTTCATTTGAATATTAAAATCAGGTTGTCAATTGCTACCAAAAAAGCCTACTAAGACTTTGATTGAGATTCAGTTGAATCTATACGTTAAGTTGGGGAGAAAAGACACCTTAACATTGAATCTTCCCAGCCACAAACAAGATGCATCTCTTCATTTATTCAGGTCTTCTTTCATTTCTCTCAGCAGTGTTTGATCATTTCCAGTACACAGGTCATACAGATTTTTGGTTGTTGTTGTTAGGGAGAGTATTTCATGATTTTTGATGCTATCGTGAAGGGTAATTTTGTGAAATTTCTGTTTCCAGTTGCTTATTGCTACTGTATAGAAATGCAGCTGATGTTTTTGCCTGTTAATTTTGTATCCTGTGACCTTGCTAAACTCATTTATTCGTTCTACTTGTGTGTGTGGATTCCTTGGGTTTTTCTATGGAGGTGACCATGCAGTCTGTAAGAAAGGATGTTTTCTTCCTTTACAATCTGTGTACCTGGTTATTTATTTTTTGGTAACTTATTGTACAGGCTGTGACCTATAGGACAACATTGAGCAAAAGTGATCAGAGCTCATATCCCTGCTTTATTCCCAATTGTTGGGAGAAAAGCATTCAGTTTTCCACCAGTAAGTATGATGTTATTTATAGGTTTTACAGAGTTGCCCTTTATCAATTTGAGAATGTTTCCATTCATTCCTAGCTTGCTGAGAGATTTTTTTAAAATCATGAATGAATGTTGAATTTTATCAGATGTCTTTGGTTTTTTGTGAGATTTGTTTTTCTCTATTGTTGTACTGAATAACACTGATTTTCAAACGTTTACCAACCTTGCATTCCTGGGATGCATTTCATTTGGTCATGAAATATTCTCCTTTTTATGTACTTCTGGGTTAGATTTGCTGACATTTTATGAAGAGCTTTTGCATCTGTGTTCGTTAAGGACTTTAGTGTGTAATTTTATTTTCTTATAATAAGAAAATTGTCTGGCTTTGGTATCGAGATGATACTGGCCTCATAAAATGAGCTGCTAAGTATGCCTCCCTCTTCTGTTTTCTGGAAGTCTGTATAGAATTGGTAGTATTACTTCCTTGAAGTGAAGTGAAGTCGCTCAGTCGTGTCCGACTCTTTGCAACACCTTGGACCGCAGCCCACCAGGCTCCTCTGTCCATGGGATTCTCCAGGCAAGAATACTGGAGTGGGTTGCCATTTCCTTCTCCAGGGGATCTTCCCAAGCCAGGAATCGAACCCAGGTCTCCTGCATGGCAGGCAGACGCAGGTAGACACTTTAACCCCTGAGCCACCAGGAAGCCCATTACTTCCTTAGACAGTGATAGAATTCATTTCTGAAGCATCTGGGTCCAGACTGTCTTTTTTGTAGGAAGGTTTTTAACTACACATTCACTTTTTAAAATAGACATAGTGCTATTTCCCTAGATATTGCCCCATTGCTGTTTGAAATTATTGTGCCGATTTTTTAGTATCTCTAGCAGGATTTAGGGTTTCCCTGTAGGAGAAGGCAATGGCACCCCACTCCAGTACTCTTGCCTGGAAAATCCCATGGACGGAGGAGCCTGGTGGGCTGCAGTCCGTGGGGTCGCTAAGTCAGACAAGACTGAGCGACTTCACTTTCACTTTTCACTTTGATGCATTGGAGAAGGAAATGGCAACCCACTCCAGTGTTCTTGCCTGGAGAATCCCAGGGATGGTGGAGCCTGATGGGCTGCCGTCTATGGGGTCACACAGAGTCGGACACGACTGAAGCGACTTAGCAGCAGCAGCGGCAGTAGCTCAGATGGTAAAGCAGGATTTAAGACTTTCTTTTGCTGGAATTCCCCAGCAGTCCAGTGCTTAGGACTCTGCATTTTCAGAATCTCAGTTCCCTGACCACGGGCTAAACCCCAGCCACAGCAGTGAAAGTCTAGAATCCTAACTATGCGGCCACCAGGGAACTCCCAGTATTTTCTTACAGTAAAGGAAAAAGGTGTTGGGTCACTGTTGGTCGAAACCTGTCTGGAACAGAGTGGAGCCTTCCTCCTGGGGCAGTTCTGAGCTGAGGCCCCTCCTCTCCGAGCCTCCTCCCTGCTGTTCATCCCCCTACCTTTCTGACCTGCCAGCTCCTCCTCCCCTAATCTTGATTTTGATTACAAGAGAAACTCCTACAAGTGGACGTTGCCGGCCCTGCCGCTCTCTGGCTTCAGCAGTCTTCCCAGGTCCCGCTGCCGTGGTAGCAGGTGGTCACCGGCCTGAGCGCCCCTCCAAGCCTGTCCACTCACACAGCCATGAATCCGGTGGAGGCTACCTCTCCTTGCCCTCCACACAGGCCTCCTCTGCCTGTTGGACACCATGGCTGCCCTCCTGCTGCCAGGGACCACCCCACTCCGAACTGACCTCCAGTCTCCATCTGTGACCTCCAGATAAACTGAGGCTGGGGTGGCCACTGTGCACATGGACCATACCCAGACCCCACCTCCAGAGGGCGGGGATATGCTCAAAGGTGTGGCAGAGCCTGGAACAGGGAGAAGCCAGGCTCACCATAACCAGCCACAGTCACCCCCAAGTCTAGACAGCCTCTAGGGCACCCAGGACCTGTCCCCACTCAGTGCCCATCTTCTGGGAGGGTCAGCTTACCCCTAGTGTTCACCCGGGTCCTTTGCAGGTTGGGTCCCGGGCCAATCCCCACCCACATGCCCTCTTTAAAAAGAAAATTTTTTTTAATTGGAGTAATGTTGATTTACAATGTGGAGCTAGTTTCTGCTGTACAGAAAAATGAATCAGTTATACCTACACATATATCCACTTTTTCCCTTCAGATTCTATTCCCATATAGATCTTTACAGGGCTGCTCAGGTGGTGCTAGTGGTCAAGAATCCACCTGCCAATGCAGAAGATGTCAGGAGATGCAAGTTGGGAAGATCTCCTGGAGAAGGAAATGGCAACCTGCTCCAGTATCTTGTCTGGAAAATTCCGTGGACAGAGGAGCCTGGTGGGCTATAACCCATGGGGTCATAAAGAGGCTGATATGACTGAGTGACTGAACACACATAGGTCTTCACAGAGTACTGAGTAGAGTTCTCTGTGCTGCGCTGTAGGTTTTGTGTATTTTATACATAGTAGTGTGTAAATCGGAGAAGGCAATGGCACCCCACTCCAGTACTCTTGCCTGGAAAATCCCATGGACGGAGGAGCCTGGTAGGCTGCAGTCCATGGGGTCGCGAAGAGTCAGACACGACTGAGCGACTTCACTTTCACTTTTCACTTTCATGCACTGGAGAAGGGAATGGCAACCCACTCCAGTGTTCCTGCCTGGAGAATCCCAGGGACGGGGAAGCCTGGTGGGCTGCTGTCTATGGGGTCACACAGAGTCGGACACGACTGAAGCGACTTAGCAGCAGCAGCAGCAGTGTGTAAATAGTCAGTCCAAGTAAGTAAGTGTTAGTCACTCAGTCGTGTCCAACTTTGTGACCCCATGGACTGTAACCTGCCAGGCTCCTCTGTCCATGGGATTCTCCAGGCAAGAATGCTGGAGTGGGTTGTCGTTCCCTTCTCCATGACATCTTCCTGAGCTAGGGATTGAACCCGGGTCTCCTGCATTGCAGGGAGATTCTTTACCATCTGAGCCACCAGGGAAGCCCATCTCCCAATTTATCCTTCCCTCCTCCTTTCCCCCTGGTAGGGACAAGTTTGTTTTCTACATCTCCCACACAGCCTCTCTGAATTCTCCCTGGAGGGTGGTGTTGGGGATCTGGCCTCTTTAAGAAAAAGTAACTGGAGAACTTGAGCCTGTCCGAGGACCTCAGTCGAGGTGGGGGCAGTGGAGGCCCAGAATCCTCTGTCTTGACCAAATGGGACACTGGACCTAGAGAATAGTCTCTTCAGAGGGTTGGGATCCCCACTCCCATTTTACAGATGAGGAGCTTGAGGCTCTGGAAGCCAAGTGGCCAGTCCAGAGTCTTCAACCTGGGCTGACTGAGGGGTGCAGTGTCCTCCCTCCATGGCCGTCGTTCTTTCCCCAGGTGACCCCTGCCCTCTGGGTCTTGGCCTCTGTCTTGCTGGCTGACTCTTGCCCTGAGCCACCATCAAGGTCGTCAGGCTGAGCAAAGTCACATTAGGTGGCATCCAGCATGGCTCAATCAAATCAAATCACTTAGCGCAATGGGAGCAACAGGAAGGGGCCCCAGGGCTGAGGCCCCTGACCCAGTTGCCCAGGGTGAGGGGGGCAGACAAGCCCAGGCCCCCATCTGGGCCATCAGGGCGGGATGCAGAACACAGGTGAGGTGGGAATGGAGGAAGCAGGACCCAAGGGCTCCTGCAGAATGAGCCCAGGCCAAGTGGAATGGAGAAGGGGGTGACAAGGAGGCTGGAAAAGATGGGGAGGGGTCCTGCAGGGCTGGGGGCCAGAGTGTAGGGAATGAAACTTGGAATTTTGCTTATGTCAGGCTCGCCCCAAAGCGTAAGCATTCATGGATTGTCCTCACTTCTTCCCACCACACCATGTTCTTACAACCTCCGATAGTTCCCCTTTGCCTCCAGGGCTGTGTCTCCTCACAGTGGTGTAGACTGGTCCACAGGCTGGCCCAGCTGGTTTTCCTTAACTAGCTTCCCCAGTCTTCTGTCACCCATTCTCCCAGCTGACCCCAGAGCTCACCTGCAGTGGCTCCTCTATGCCACGGACTTCTGCAGAAAAAATCTGATGCCTTCTCTGAGTAATGGCCTCAACCTCTGAGAGGTGGGAATTGATGGAACCCTGGAGCAACAAAGCTGGGGTTTATCCACCATTCCCATTCCTCGAGGCGGCTGGTGATGGGGTCGTGACAGCTGCTCACCTAGGGTGGACTGGCCTGAGCCACGAGTGGGCAGGGGCACACTGGTTGAGCCTTGTCTTCAGCATCAGAGAAATGTTGGAGAGGGAACAGAAGTTTTAAGGGTTGGACATCGAGCGGCCTGAAGCCTCAAAGAAATCTCTGGTCAGCCAGTTCAGGGTCGCAGTGAGATCCAGAGCCCTCTGTTTCCAGCTGAGTTGTATCCCCCCAAAATGTGTATAGTGGCAGAAAGCGAAGAGGAACTAAAGAGCCTCTTGATGAGGGTGAAAGAGGAGAGTGAAAGAGCCAACTTAAAACTAAATACTAAAAAAACTAAGGTCATGTCATCCAGCCCCATTACTGCATGACAAATAGAAGCAGAAAAGGTGAAAGTAGTGACAGATTTCCTCTTCTTGGGCTCCAGAATCCCTGCAGACGGTGACTGCAGCCATGAAACCAGAGGATGATTGCTTCTTGGCAGGGAAGCGATGACAAACCTAGACAGTGTGTTGAAAAGCAGAGACATTACTCTGCTGACAACGGTCTATGTAATCAAGGCTTTGGTCTTCCCAGTGATCACGTACAGGTGTGAGAGCCGGATTGGAAAGAAGGCAGAACACCAAAGAATTAATGCCTTTGAACTGTAATGCTGGAGATGACTCCTGAAAGTCCTTTGGACAGCAAGGAGACCAAACTAGTCAATTTTAAGGGAAATCAACCCTGTTTATTCACTGGAAGGACTGCAGTGGAAAGACTGTTGCTGAAGCTCCAGTAGTTTGGTCATCTGATGAGAACAGACAACCCACTGGAAAAGTCCCTGATGCTGGGAAAGATTGAGGGCAGAAGAAGAGGACGTCAGAGGATGAGATGGCTGGACGGCATCATTGATACAATGAACAGGAACTTGGGCAAACTCCGGGAAGGACAGGGAGGCCTGGCGTGCTGCAGTCCATGGGGTCAAAAAGAGTCTGACACGACTGGGCGACTGAACAACAACAGCAACAAAACGTGCATGAACCCCCAGCACCTTGGGATGAGACTGTGTTTAGAGATGGGGCTTTTTCAGAGGTAATTAAGGTAAAATGAGGCCTTCAGAGTGGACACTAACCCAATCTGACTGTATCCTTATAAGAAGAGGAGATTAGAACACAGACACTCACAGAGGGACGCCCGTGTGAGGACGCAGGGAGAATGCAGGGCCGCATGCCCAGGAGAGGTCTTAGGAGGAGCCAGCCTTGTACACTCTGGTCTTGGGCATCCGGGCTCCAGACTGTGAATTGTGATATATATGTATTTGGCTGCACTGGGTCTTAATTGCAGCATGTGTGATCGTCAGTGTGGCACTCAAACTCTTGGTTGTGACATGGGGGACCAGGGATTGAACCCGCGCCCCCTGCACTCGGAGTTCAGAGTCTTAGCCACTGGACCACAAGGGAAGTCCCGCAGACTGTAAGTTGATAAAACTCTAGTTCAAGCCACCCAGTCTGTCCAGCCGCTGTGGCAGCCCCAAGACACTCACAGAGCCATCATGCAGTACGTAGAGTCACAGCCCCTAAAGCCAGAGGGCAGGTTTGCAGGTAGTCGGGTCAAAGACTTGATTCTGGGGAGGTGTGGGGCCGCAAAGGAAAGGACGTTTGTGCTTCACCGTCTCCTGGGCCAATGTCAGGACCCATAGCAGAGGGTGGACCCTGCAACCCAGATCAGGTGTCAGAGTGGAAACCCTCAGGCCCGGAACTCAGACCTCCCGAAACTGCTGGCAGCAGAAGTGGCCACAAGCCTGGCTGGAGGAGACCAGCCTCCGGCTGCCCAGGCCACACAGGCGTCACCAGGTAGGGGTCCTTCACCAGGTCCGCCTGCCTCCCCTCCAAGCCCCTGACCATCACGAAGGGCGAGTCTTGTGTGGCCTGATGATGGGCAGAGATGGAGCATTTTCCAGGGAGCTGTGGCCAGGCATGGAGAAGGCAATGGCACCCCACTCCAGTACTTTTGCCTAGAAAATCCCATGGATGGAGGAGCCTGGTAGGCTGCAGTTCATGGGGTTGCTAGAGTCGGACACGACTGAGCAACTTCACTTTCACTTTTCACTTTCATGCATTGGAGAAGGAAATGGCAACCCACTCCAGTGTTCTTGCCTGGAGAATCCCAGGGAGGGGAAGCCTGGTTGGCTGCCGTTTATGGGGTCGCACAGAGTCGGACACGACTGAAGCGACGCAGCAGCAGCAGCAGCAGTGGCCAGGCAGGCATGTGCCAGCAGGACCCAGGAGAAGGAGAAGTGGATATTGAGGATCTGGAGCAAATGGTGGAACTTGCCTAGGGAGGGGGAAGGTACTGATAAGGGCATTTTCCAAATCCTGGCAAGGACACCTGGACTGGGTCCTAAGAGGCTGCTGGAATGGCTCGTGGGAGACAGGACGACAGAGTCTGGGGAAACGGGTAGAGCTGGGGGATGTATTTGCAAGAGGACCTGCAGCTGATGGAGAACAATAAGGAAGCCCTGGGAGGGAGCTCCCAGGCCCCCATGGCATGGCTGTCACGTCCCTAGGTCTTTGCTGGGTGCTGGCTGGACACGGTGGCTCCTTCCTCGGGGCCAGAGCAAGATGGCAGCCAGTCTTTAATGTTATCTCACAAGGGACATCCTGTCACTTTGTCACCTTCTATTAGAGGCAAGTCGAGTCTGCACTCAGGAGAGAGGACTTCATGAGGGCGTGGATGACAGGGTAGGGTCCTGGGGCAGTTAGAGGAGCCCCCTCAGGGAGTGGGGGTGGGCAGCCATGAGGGCATTGCTTCATTTTTATCCCCTAGAAAGGTCAAGGGTGGGTGACCCTTCCCTGACACTCCAGACCCGAGCCTCGACCCAGGACAGAGGAGACCACTCAGATATCTCCAGAGCTGCAGATGAGGGTGTTGACCCTGAGACCAAGACATGAAGGAACCATGAAGCCTCCCTTTTGGGTGGGGGCGTCCAGACTCTTAAAGACCTAAGACACAGACTCCTTAAAAAGTTAGACATGGAATCACCATGTGATCCAGCAAGTCCACTCCTGGGTGTATTCCCAAAAGAACTGAATATGGGGCTTGAACAGATATGTGTACGTTCGTGTTCATAGCATCACTATGAAATATATATTTTTAAATACATATTTTAAAATATATATATTTATTATTTATTTATTTTAGTTTTTGGCTCTGCTGGGTCTCGGTTGCTGTAAGTGGGCTTTCTCTTTATGTTACTTGTTATATTTTATTGTATTTTACCACAATGAAAAAAATTTTAAGTCTTAAGATGCAGGGAGGCTTATACATGTCATACCTTTTTTTTTTTGAATCTTTTAAAAATTTTATTTATTTATTATTTTATTGAAGGATAATTGCTTTACAGAATGTTGTTATTTTCTGTCAAACCTCAACATGAATCGGCCATAGGTGTACATATATCCTCTCCCTTTTGAACCTCCCTCCCATCTCCCTTCTCATCCTGCTGCTCTAGGTTGATACAGAGCCCCTGTTTGAGTTTCCTGAGCTGTACAGCAAATTCATACCCTTGTTTAATTCTGGGGCATGACTGCTGCCAGCACTAGCCATGAAGCGGGGCCCTGAGCGCAGCAGCCCAGCAGGCCAGCTCCTCCCTCAGCCTCCGCTGAGTCCTGCACGCACCCACCCAGGGAGCGTGCTTCCTGCGTCCTCATCAGAGGGGAAGTGGTGGCATGTTCCCCTGCCCTGGGGCCCTGTCTCCGCGGCTGCTGCCGCCAACTCTAATATTGGGAAACAGGAAAGATGTTTCTGGTTGTGAGTTGTTGGAAACTCAACTAGCTGGCTGGAAGGATAAATGGATGGAAAAACAACATGCTTTAGGGTCCAGCCTGACCCTGACCCTCACCGGGGCCTGGTGGACCCTCTGGAAGGAGTGACCTGTAGAGCCCACAGTGACCAGACCTCCAGGGATGATGGGGTCCAGGGCTGAGCCTGGACACTGGGACCTGTGGTGGGAGGTGAGCCCCCCTGCCCAGGGTGCAGAGTGTCCCCAGATAGCTGACCCCTGCTGCCAGGTGTGGCCCCTGCAGTGGCCGTGCGTGGCAGTGCAGGCAAGGGTGGCTAGTCCTCCAGTTCCCCTCACTGGGAGCTCTGTGTTGGCTGCTGGAAGAGAGGGAGCCCCACCGGGGTCCTGGGCTTCCTGGTCACCCTCCTAGGGTCTGGAAAATAAAGCTGGGCCCAGTTAGCTTATGTGAGGAAGGAGCTGGTCGACCACAGTGCAGAAGAGGGGGGTTGGAGGATGAAGGGAGGATGCAAAGACGCGGGAGACCACACCGGAAACTTGACCAGCCCCTCTCAGCACCCCTTCACTGCACCCCATGTCCAGTGCCCCCAGGGCCTACAGTAATGGGTTTCCTCTGAAGCCCTCTCTCCTCCCAGCCCTCCCTTGTTCCACTGGAACCCCACCATCACACCCCCAAAATTATTCACCAAAGGCTGCTGCTGCTGCTAAGTCGCTTCAGTCGTGTCCAACTCTGTGCGACCCCATAGACGGCAGCCCACCAGGCTCCCCCGTCCCTGGGGTTCTCAGCCAGAGCCTTCTTTCCACACTCTGCCCCCAGGCCAGCTGGGATCGAGACCCTGCTGCAGAACGCCCACTGTCCGCAGCAACAATCAGAACAGACAGATGCTCCCCACGGGACAGACTGGCCACAGGGTCTGGTCTTGCCCCCTTGTATCTTTCCCAGCCAGCTTTCAGACCACACAGAATGGCTCTGCACTCTCCACCCAGTCACCCGCTGGCCCTTCCGGGCTTGATCACGGTACCCTGTGAGTCCTCGTGGCTTGCCCTCCCCCATCCTTCCTGCCTGCCCCCTCCTCCAGGAGTAAGGCTCTCGTGTCTGAATCCTCTCTCCCGTCAGCCCAGTAGCCCACACGGGGCACTGGTGATGCTGGTGGAGTGTCCGGTCGTGGACCTGGGTCATATCCCCTCTCCCAAAGGCTGGCTGAGCTCCAGGAAGGCTGAGGGTCTGGAGGAGCCCCTGTTCCGAAACCTGAGTTCTCCTCCCCACCTGGGCCAGGCCGCTGCCCTCTCTCTGAAGGCGCTGGGTTTTACCCTGGGCGGGTGGCTTTGATGGGATCTAGACCCTCACCTTTTGGAGTTTTGTATTAATACTTTCTAGACCACTGCTGTTCCTGGAAAACATTCCAGCCAAATTTTCCTTTGGTCACCCTCCTTTCATCTTGGAAGGCAGCCTGGCAAAGGGGAGCCCCGTTAGCCCCTGCTAGGCAGCAGTCCCCCCAGTCATTGGGCCTCCCTATACCTCCAGCTCTGAACCCTCCTGGCCATAGTGTCACCAGGCTGCCACCCAGCGGCCACTCGGGGAGTGGACAGCTTTCTGTTTGGCAACCGGCCTGCTGGATGGACCCACCCAGGCCCAGCTGCTTCTCCCATCTATTTTCTCCCTCACCCACTCACTCATCTGTTCACTCATTCATTCACTTAGCAGACCACTGGGAGCCCAGCTGAGCCAGATCCCGACGGATCTCATGGCTGGAAGGACTCAGCCAGAGAAAGAGCTCAGCCCTCCTCCCAAGGGGCTGACTTTCTAGCTGGGACACAGATGGGGTCCAACAACTGGGGATGGTGGGATGAATTGGGAGATTGGGATTGATATACATACACTGAAAGCGAAAAAGTGTCAGTTGCTTAGTCATTTCCAACTCTTTGCAGCTCCATGGATTGTAGCCTGCCAGGCTCCTATGTCCATGGAATTCTCCAGGCAAGAATCTGGAGTGGGTGCCTTTCCCTTCTCCAGGGGATCTTCCCGACCCAGGGTTCGAAGCTGGGTCTCCTGCATTGCAGGCGATTCTTTACCATCTGAGCTACCAGGGAAGCCCCATAAATACACCACCATGTGTAAAATGTAGTGGGAACCTTCTGTATGGCCCGGGGAACTCAGCTCGGTGCTCTGTGATGACCTAGAGAGGTGGGATGGGGGGGCGGTGCAGTGGAAGGGAGGTCCAAGAGAGAGGGGATATATGTATACATATAGCTGATTCAGTCCATTGTAGAGCAGAAACTAATACAACATGGTAAAGCAATTATACACCAATTTAAAAAAAAGGCAACTCTTTTCTGGTTTTCAGGGTTCAAGGAACCATGAGCAGCAGTCTCCTGAGACACCCTCTATAGGCAGTGCAGGAAGTCCTGTCCAGGAACAGCACAAGCCCTGGAAGTGTTTGGAGACGGTGGAGCTTCAGGGCAGCCTGAAGAACTATGACCCTCAGAAGGGCAAATGCTTCCCAGGCACTATCAGGCTTAATGCCCTGCTTGTGGTGTCCACTCCCCACCCCAAGTATGTGTCCTGGGGGACCAGCAGCAGTGTGATAAGGCCAAGGCTTGGCTATCCCCCACATGGACAGCAAGGTGCTGAAGAAACTCAACAAGAGCAAGAAACTGGTCAAGAAGCTGGCCAAGAAGTATGATGTCTTTCTGGCTTCAGCGTCTCTCCCTGATTAAGCAGATCCCACGAATCCTGGGCCCAGACCTGAACAAGGCTGGCAAGTTCCCATCCTTGCTGACCCACAGTGGGAACATGGTGGCCGAAGCTGATGAAGTGAAGTCCACGATCAAGTTCCAGATGCAGAAGCTGCTGTGTCTGGCAGTGGCTGTTGGCGACGTGAAGATGACAGACGAGGAGCTGTGTACAACATCCACTTAGCTGTCAACTTCCTGGTATCATTGCTCAAGGAAAGTTGGCAGCACATCAGGGCCTTGTCCATTAAAAGCACCACGGGCAAGCCCCAGCAACCTGTACTAAGGCACAGCTTAATAAACCATACTCCACACACACAAACAAGAGGCAAGATTGAAACTTCCATTGAATTTATGTCAGAAAATACTTGAGATTGGTTGAACTACCTCACAATAAAAATTAAACCCATCAGACTGATAAAACAAAAGCAACCGGGCAGATGACAGGAGGGATGAGAAAGTAGGGGGGCTCCTTCTGTCCCAGCCTCACGGATTCTGCCTGTCATTCTGCCCGGGGCCACGTTGTGGGCGAGAAGATGCTGCTTCTGTGAGAGTCGTGGCCTCCTCCCCCCAGGCTGTGGCCCGAGTCATCAGTGGACTGCATCTGTTCCAGGGGCTCCCCCACTCCACCCAGCTTCTCTCTGCATTTTTAACTCACCTGTGAGGACTGTCCTTTTTTAGTTTTAGTAAATCATTCTTTATTTTTGGCTGCACTGGGTCTTCGTTGCTGCTCGCGGGCTGTCTCTAGCTGCGGCAGGTGGGAGCTTCTCTTCATTGTGGCGTGTGGGTTTTAGGGCTCATGGATTTAGTTGCTTCGTGGCCTGTGGGATCTTCCTGGACCAAGGGTGGAAGCCGTGCGCCCTGCATTGGAAGGCAGAGTCTTAACCATTGGACCATCAGGGAAGTCCCTGTTTTCTTTTAACAGCTTTGTTGAGACGTAATTCACATACCATATAATTCACTCATCTGAAGCGCACAGTTCAGTGGTTTTTAGTGTGTTCACAGCCATGCAGCTGTCACCACAGTTAATTTTTAGAACACTTCATCACTTCAAAAGGAAACCTCCTGGCTTCTAGCCCCCATCCCTCAGCCCTCCATCCCTCCCAGCCCTGCTGCTGCTGCTGCTGCTGCGTCGCTTCAGTCGTGTCCGACTCTGTGCGACCCCATAGACAGCAGCCCACCAGGCTTCCCGTCCCTGGGATTCTCCAGGCAAGAACACTGGAGTGGGTTGCCATTTCCTTCTCCAATGCATGAAAGTGAAAAGTGAAAGTGAAGTCGCTCAGTCGTGTCCGAGTCTAGCAACCTCATGGACTACAGCCTACCAGGCTCCTCTGTCCATGGGATTTTCCAGGTAAAAGTACTGAAGTTGGGTGCCATTGCCTTCTCCCAGCCCTAGGCAAGTGCTAATACACTCTCTGTTTCTATGAGTTTGTCTGACTCTTTTCACTGAGCTTAATGTTTGCCAAAGCCCTTGACTGTGTGGATCACAATAAACTGTGGAAAATTCTGAAAGAGATGGGAATACCAGACCACCTGACCTGCCTCTTGAGAAACCTATACGCAGGTCAGGAAGCAACAGTTAGAACTGGACATGGAACAACAGACTGGTTCCAAGTAGGAAAAGGAGTACATCAAGGCTGTATATTGTCACCCTGCTTATTTAACTTATATGCAGCTACATCATGAGAAATGCTGGGCTGGAAGAAGCACAAGCTGGAATCAAGATTGCCAGGAGAAATATCAATAACCTCAGATATGCAGATGACACCACCCTAATGGCAGAAAGTGAAGAGGAACTAAAAAGCCTCTTGATGAAAGTGAAAGAGGAGAGTGAAAAAGTTGGCTTAAAGCTCAACATTCATAAAACTAAGATCATGGCATCGGGTCCCATCACTTCATGTCAAATAGATGGGAAAACAGTGGAAACAGTGTCAGACTTTATTTTGGGGGGCTCAAAAATCACTGCAGATGGTGTTCGCAGCCATGAAATTAAAAGACGCTTACTCCTTGGAAGGAAAGTTATGACCAACCTAGATAGCATATTCAAAAGCAGAGAGATCACTTTGCCAACAAAGGTCCGTCTAGTCAAGGCTATGGTTTTTCCAGTGGTCATGTATGGATGTGAGAGTTGGACTGTGAAGAAAGCTGAGCGCCAAAGAATTGATGCTTTTGAACTGTGGTGTTGGAGAAGACTCTTGAGAGTCCCTTGGACTGCAAGGAGATCCAACCAGTCCATCCTAAAGGAGATCAGTCCTCCTGGGTGTTCACTGAAAGAACTGATGCTTAGGCTGAAACTCCAGTACTTTGGCCACCTCATGTGAAGAGATGACTCATTGGAAAAGACCCTGATGCTGGGAGGGATTGAGGGCAGGAGGAGAAGGGGATGACAGAATATGAGATGGCTGGATGGCATCACCGACTCGATGGATGTGAGTCTGAGTGAACTCTAGGAGTTGGTGATGGACAGGGAGGTCTGGTGTGCTGTGATTCATGGGGTCACAAATGGTCGGACACGACTGAGTGATTGAACTGAATTGAACTGAATGTCTTCAGGGTGTAGCTGTGTTTTAACAGGAGTGAGGGTTTCATTCCCTTTAAAAGCTGGATAGGTCCACCTATTGAATGGATGGACCACGATTTGTTTATCGCTTCATACACAGATGGACTTCTGGAGACTGTGATAAGGCGGCTGTGATCACCCATTTAACAGCCTTTCATGTGGACACATGTTATCATTTCTCTTGGGAATAAACCCAGAAGAGGAATTGCTAGGTAACATGATAACTCATAGGGCTTCCCTGGTGGCTCAGCTGGTAAAGAATCGGCCTGCAATGTGGGAGATTTGGGTTCAATCCCTGGGTCAGGAAGATGGGAATGGCTACCCACTCCAGTATTTTTGCCTGGAGAATTCCATGGACAGAGGAGCCTGGCGGGCTATAGTCCATAGCGTCCAAGAGAGTTGAACACGCCTGAGTGACTTAATACTTTCATAGCAACTCTTAGTAACTAAACAGTGACAACCATGGTAACTCTATATTCAATTGATGAACTGCCAGCCCTGAGAATCCTTCAATACCCACGCCTGACCCAGTCACAGCCCTGATCAAGGCCCTCTGACAGTGTCTGACCTCATAGCCCAGGCCCTGCTGGCCCACCTTCTGCCCTCCACCCTCCACCCGCTGGCTTCCATCCTGGACTCAGCCCCCAGGCTCCCGCCCACTGCAGGGGTTTGGCAAGCACCAGGTTCTCCACATGGAGCTCTCCTGCCTCCCTCCTGCTTTTCTTCTGTCCTCCCAGAATTCCTCCCAGAAACACAGGCAGGCTCCCAGAAGTCCTTTCCTACTTTGCTTCCATGGCGTTTATGCAATTAGTTAATTAGAATCCACGTCTGGAGGCACCAGAAGGGCAAGTACTCTATGTTTTAAAGTACATAATAGATTGTGGTACTGGATTACAAAACCTAATACAATTTTTTTTTTTTTTCATGGAAAAGAAAAGCACACAATAGATGTTTCAAATTATTCGGTAGAAGAAGAAATTCTTTGAGCAAAAGGCCATCCAGACCTGTTTTAATTTCTAAATAGGATTGGGATGGGCTGAGCTCCCTTTTGCCTGCATAACTTTCTGCAGCCCTCGGCTCTTTTCTGGTAAGAGTATTTTGGTTTCCTTTTGGGGTCTCTCTCCCCACTCTTAGTCTAGGGGAGGTTAGAAACCCATATTGGCCAGCCAGTCTGTCCTTGGCAGCTGAAGTTGGTTCACAGAGGCAAATGGCTCAGGTGGGGGCAATGAGAAGTCACCCAGGTCTGCTCTCGTTTTCTCCATGGAGACGGTGAGCTGGCACAATGTGGCCAGGATTTCAGAAGAGACTGCCCAGGAATGAAGCCATGTGGAGGAAAGTCAGACTGAAACAGGAAGAGAGATGGATGACACATCCGGATTAAGTCATGCCTTATGTCCAGGTGAGTCAATACATTCCCCCATGCAGAAATCCGTTTGAACTGGGTTTCTGTACTACGTAATCAAACGATTCCTGATTAACGCAGGGTCTGCATGTGTGTGTGCTCAGTCACTTCAATCGTGTCCAATTCTTTGTGACCTTATGGAGCCCACCAAGCTCCTCTGTCCACGGGGATTCTCCAGGCAAGAATACTTGAGTGGACTGCTGTGCCCTCCTCCAGGGGCTCTTCCCAACTCAGGGATCGAACCTGTGTCTCTTGAATTGTAAGCAGATTCTTTACTGCTGAGCCATGGGGGAAGCCCAGTGCAGGGTCTACGGCCCAGAAAAGTTTTGCAATCTTAGCGCATTTTCTATCAGGTGGATTTTTTTCTTAGTGATTTGTAAGAGCAATTAGTATATTAGGAACTTTTTACCATATACTTTGCAAATGTTTTCTCTGATCTGTTTGTGCATGTTTGTATGTATTTCTTTATAGAATGTTTTGTCATGCATAATTCCAAAAATTGTTGTATGATCAAATGTCTGTCTTTCCTCCCATAATTTGTGGTCTTTAATTTTACTGTATCTTTTTATGGCAATGCCCTTTATCAGATCAACAAGTTGTTCTTCTACTCCTAGGTTGCTAGACGATTTTTAAAAAATCACAAATGAGTTTTCAATTGTTTCAAGTCCTCCTTCTGCATCTGTTAAGATGATCGTGGATTTTGTTTTCCTTTAACCTGTAATGGAAAGTACATACATCAGTTTCCTGACATTGAAAACCCACTGTAAACCCAACATGGTCAGAGGTCTAACATTTTTTGTTATATAGTTGACTTCAATTTATTAAAAGTTTCTTTGGGTTTTCTGCATTCACCATCAGGAATTAGATTGGTCTTTTAACTTTCGTTTTGGAGTTGAGATCATGCTAGCCTTCCCTGATTTTTTTTTAAACTTATTTTTGGCTGTGCCATGTAGCATGAGGGGTCCTCCCCGATCTGAGGTCAAACCCATTCTCTCTCTTCATTCCCCCTCAAAGTTGAGAGTCTTAACCACTGGACAGCCAGGAAGTCTCTAAAATTGTTAAGATAGGGAGTTTTCTGCTCCACGATCACAGTAAAAATTCACCTGTGAAATGAGCCATATCTGGTGTGCTTGTGTGTGAGTTTTGGTCAAACATTGTGGCAGTAACCAAAGACCATGTAAATCAGAACAAGAGAGGCTATGTGCTCACCTTGCTCTGATAGGGAAGTAGCCCCCTCACTTGCATGCTGGAGAGATTCAAGGCAGACAGAGGAGGGGGCAGCTCCATCGTGAAAGGGGAGCTCAGGTGCACTCCAAGAGGGGGCTATGGGCTTGGGGAAGCTGTGGGCAGCCGACTGGAGGTGCTGCAACCCATCTGGTTGGTTACAGCAGTGTGCTTGACTTTCTCTGGTTGGTCCTGAGCCGGAAGTGGAGGCAGAAATTAGGGAAGCTGGCCGGTATTGGCCAAGTCCTGGCCGTTTGGGGCTGGCTGAGTTCTGTTGGCATATCTAGTGGCTGTGTGTGTGTGTGTGTGTGTGTGTGCATTCTCAGTCGTGTCTGACTCCTTGCGACCCTCTAGACTGTGGCCTTCCAGGCTCCTCTGTCCATGGAATTTCCCAGGCAAGAATACGAGAGTGGGTTGGTTGCCATTTGTTCCTCTGGGGATCTTCCCCACCCAGGGATTGAACCTGCGTCTCTTGCCTCCTCTTCATTGGCAGGCGGATTCTTTACCACTGCCCCACCTGGGAAGCCTGCTAGTAGTCATGGTCCCAGTATTTCAATCTCTCTGTGTTTTCCTAGAATGTTACCCCTTTCTTTTTCCCTTTTAAATGTACTGGTATCAAGTTGTTTGTAGGATTCGCTAATAATTTCAATATCTAATATTTCTTTTATATGTTTTTCTCTTTCATTGCAGATTCATGTCTTTTCTCATTGTTCTTGTTGGACATGTTAGTGGTGTGATGACATGACACGTCTTTTTAAAGTACCAGTTTTTTTAATTAATTTATTCATTTACTTTTGGCCATGTTGCATGACCAGTGGGATCTTTGTTCCCCAACCAAGGATCGAACTTGCACTCCCTACATTGGGAGCACTGAGTCTTAACCACTGGGCCACAGAAAGTCCCCTAAAGTACCAGTTCTGAGTTTTTGTTAGTCAATTTCCATTTCTTTCCTTTCTGTTCTTACCTTTGGTACTTGCTTCTGCTCCCTGGGATTTACTCTGCTCTTTTGTAATTGCTTAAATTGAATATTTAGATACTTTTTTTAACCCTTTCAGTTTTGTGATAAATGCTTTTAAGGCTATATGCTTCCATTCAGTGTTGCAACTTACTACGTGTCATATTTCCATTGTTGGGCAATTCAAAAATTTTCAGTTTCCATTGTGATTATCTCTTTAGAAGCTGTTATTTAGGAGAATGCATGTTTTAGTTTCTAGGAATATGGCATTCTTTACAAAAATCCAAACTCTCTTTTTACACAAAAAGAAAATTTAATTCTAGGAGGGGTTTTTTTTGTTTTTTTTTTTTTTTTGGTAGTTTTCTTGGGATTTTCTACATTGAGAGTCATATGATCTGAAATAGGGGCAGTTTTATTTCTTCCTTCTCATGTATGAATGCCTTATATTTTCTTGCCTTTGTCCACTGGCTAGAAACTCCATCCAATCCTACACTGCATAAGGATGGTGAGAGTGGACAGCCTTGCCTCATTCTAATTTACAGGGAAAGTATTCAATCTTTCACTATTAAGTATATAATGTTAGCTGTAGGTTTTTGCATCTATCATAAGAGAAGTGTGTCTCCCGTTTTCTTATTTTGTATTGTCTTTGTTTGGTTATGGTATCTGGACAATACTAACTTCACGAAATAAATTGAGAAGTATCTCCTCCTCTTGTTTTATGGATGAGATTGTGTAAATTTTTTCTTTAAATGTTTGGTAGAATTCTCCATGAAACCACCTGGGCTGTTTGGGTCTTCCTTTGGGAGACCCAAACCTTTGGGAGATTATGGAGTCACTGTCCATAATAGTTATGGGGCTATTCCCACGGTCCATTCTAAACTGGATAGGTTGTGGTGGTTTGTACTTTTTCCAGGACTTGTTCCAGTTCATCTCAATCATCACATTATGCTTTGCGGTTGTTTGTAATATTCCCTTGCCTCCCTTTTCGTGTCTGCAAGGTCTGTAGTGATGTCCCCCTTTATCAGTCTTGCTATGAGTTTGCCATTTTGATTAATCTTTTCAAAGAAATACATTCTGTTTCATTGATTTTTTCTATTTTTTGTCTATTTACAACTTAATTGGTTTCTGCCTTTAGAATTTCCTTCTTTTTACTTTCGATTTATTTTTGCTCTTCTTTTTCTACTTCATAAGAAGGCAATGGCACCCCACTCCAGTGCTCTTGCCTGGAAAATCCCATGGATGGAGGAGCCTGGTGGGCTGCAGTCCATGGGGTCGCTAAGAGTCGGACATGACTGAGCGACTTCGCTTTCACTTTTCACTTTCGTGCATTGGAGAAGGAAATGGCAACCCACTCCAGTGTTCTTGCCTGGAGAATCCCAGGGACGGCGGAGCCTGGTGGGCTGCTGTCTATGGGGTCACACAGAGTCGGACACGACTGAAGCGACTTAGCAAGGTGGAAGCTTACATTTTTTTTTTTCATTTGAAAGATCTATTCTTATATAGTTTTTTCTCATATAAGCATTTAATGCTATGAGTTCCCTCTAAACCCCGTGTTTGTTGCTGACCAGACATTTTTCACATTTTTATATGTTGTATTTTCATTTTTATTCAGTTCAGCTTATTCTGTAGCTTCCCTTGAGATGTCCTCTTTTGACCTGCTGATGATTTTGACATGTGTTTTTTCCAAGTGTTTGGATTTTCTTGTTATCTTTCTGTTGAAGACTTCTAGTTTGATTCCACCATGATCAGAGACACAACTTCTATGATTTCAGTCCTTTAAATCTATTGATGCTTGTTTTCTGGCTACTGTGGAATATGTTCCCCGGGCATTTCAGCAGAAGGTACATTCAGGTGGTTCCTGGTGGCTGCTGTGACCATGATCACACGGCAATTAGAACTGCATGTTGTGCCTTGCTCTTGTGGGTGGAAAGTCCGATAAATGCCAGTTAGATTCTGTTGGCTGATAATATTGAAGCCTTTAACATCCCAACTGACTTTCTAGATTTCTAGAAAATCAGAAATCTAGATTTCTATCAACTACTGAGAGAGGGGTGGTGATGTCTCTAGCTATAATTATGGATTTGTCTTATTTTTAAAAATGAGAGTCTTCAGATAACTAACTTTTGAGTACAAGAGCAGATGAAAAATTTCGTATAATATGAGAGAACACTATTGGTGTAAAGCTTGTGCAATAGAGCCCAATTCAGTCTCAGAGGGAAAACTTTATAGCCTTAAATACATAACTTAGAAAACATGAATGATTAGTAATCACTCTAGTGATTAAAAGAATATTAAGGAAATATAATGAACAACTCTATGTCAATACCTTTGACAAATGCCTTGAGAAACAAATTGCCAAACTCACCAAATAAGAAGATAACCTGAATAGCCCTATGTCTCTTTTAAAAATGGAACTGTTAGTTTAAAATCTTCCCTTGGGAATTCCTTAGCAGTCCAGTGGTTAGGATTCTGTGCTTTCACTTCTGAGGTGAGAGGCTATGATCCCTGATCAGGGAACTAATATTCTCCATGCCAAGAGGCTAAAAAAAAGGGAGGGGGTAGTGGAGACTTAAATAAAATAAAATTAAAATCTTCCCACAAAGAAAACTGAAATTGCTTGGTGAGGTTATGTTTTTAAAAACTCAATAATGAGAAAGCAATTTAATTATTAAAAAAAAATTGGTCAAAGTGGTTGAAAAAGACACCTTACCAAAGAAAATACATAGATGACAAATAAGTAAGCCCATGAAAGATGGTCTACATATTTAGTCATTAGGAAAATGCAATTTAGAACTACAATGAGATCCCACTGCATAATATGAAAAGGGCTAAAAAAATAATCTGACTCTACCAAGCGCTGGAGGGAGTTGAAATTCCTTTACTACTGGTGGTGAAAATGGTACAACCCTGTGGAAAACTGTCACTTTCTTAGTGATTTTTACCAAGAGGAATGAAAGTACATATGTGTCCATACAAACACTGCAAAAATTTTCATAGCTGCTTTATTTGTAATATCCCAAAACTGGAGACAGCCCTACTGTCCATCAGTGGGTGAGTGGACAAGCACATTGAGGTCTCTTCATCCATGCAGTGGCATGGTCCCTGGTGTGAAATGTCCTGAGCAACTTATATGAATCTCAGAGTTCTTATGCTGAGCAAGGAAATCTGACAAAAAGAGAGCATGTTATGTGTTTTCATTATATGGGAGTATAGAATATAGAAGTCCATAAGAAATCCATGAAATAAATCTCTAGACATCTACAACCTGTCAGTGATTGTTTGAGGATGGGGAGGGCAAAGAGGGGCCAGAGGAGGATTTGGGGGCAATGTTTGCAATCTGGCCTGGGGTGGCAGTTTCAAGGTTGTTGTCTGCACAAACTTTAAAATTGTGTGCTGCGATTGTGCACGGTTCATCACGTTAGGACGAATTACACGACAGTGACACTGTTAAGACCTCTCAAGTGGCCTTCTGGAACATTGGCTCTTGGGAAGGTCCTTCTGGAACCCAGTAGCTGTGCTGTGAGAGGCCCAAGCCACACGGAGGCCACTGGGAGGCCCCGTGGTCAGCTACTGGCCTCCCTTGGGTCCTTCATGGGAGCCTGGTCTTGGCTGTGTCACTGCAGGCCCAGGGCTAGCAGCTGGAACACCTTGGCCGGCAGGAACTGATTCATGGAAGGCAAGGAGGCCTCTGTTCCTGGCAGTTGGTGTCTGGTCGCAGGCCCTGAGCCTCTGGGGCGGGGGAGTCCATGGCCACAGCCCTGCTTCACGAGGCTGCCCAGGATCGCCCCACCCTGGGCACCAGCCTGGGACTGGGCAGCCAGGTAGCTCTGCCCTTGGCTCCACTGTCTTGTGGCAGGTCCCCTGGGAGGCCCTGGGCCAGGATGGAGGGAGGTCAGCCACCCAGGAGCCCAGGGACTGAACTATATCAGAGCAGGGGGCCCAGAAATAAGGCAGGGTCCAGACAAGGGACAGACTGACCTTCAAACAGGGTGCCGGAAACAAGAAAGAAAGGTGAGGGGTGGTGCAGAAAAAGAAAGGAAAGAAGAAAGTCTGCAGCCTGGGTGGGGCACACCAAACACCCAATCTGGGGAGAGTTAACCCAGTGGGGCAAAAGGCATCAGAGAAAATTAGAGGAATCACTCCAATTAACCATCTGCTCTCAAAGAGGAGGGGACACACCCATGGGGGAGGAGGGGTGGCAGAGGGAACAAAGGGCTGGAGGGCATGGGGTGTGGCAGCAGGTCACAGACTAAAAGCACCGGACAGAGCAGAGAAGAGGTCAGAGGTGACCCTAAGCTGAGGCAGAATGTTCTTAAAGGCACAGCAGAAGCCAAGCAGGGATGTGGGGAAGCCGATATTACAGACCAAGGGCACGCCTGGCTCCGGGAACTTTGCCAAGCTGACCCTGAGACAAATAGATCCTGGTTGTTTCTGACGTTCAGGGCCAAAGAACTATTTAGGCTTCAACCCAAAACGAGGCTGTCACCCAGAGAGGGTGGGGAATCAGGTCAGCGTTTACAGGGGAGATGGCATCTGGAAGCTTACAGAAGTTAAGCTGTGGTTCAGGCTCCAGAGTGATGAGCAGACCCCAGACCTCCAACCCTACCCAGCCTTTCTGGGAAAGACCACCCACAAAAGAAACCCTGGCAGTCCAGACAAGCAAGAAGATTGCTAGAGAGGCCAGGGAGAGGGCAGGGCCTTCAACAGCCTCCTCCAGGAGGCCAGGACAGCCCCTCTCAGGCCAGGACAGCCCCTCTCGGTCCTGGACACTGGATGGCCCTCCAGGCCCCCAGGGAGGGTGAGGGGACCTGGGTGTCCTGGAGCAGAATCAAGACCAGGGCTCAGCTTTTACAAACAGAACGGAGGCACACCCTCTGTACGACAATATACAAGACACAGCCTTGAGTGTTTAGACTTCGATGATGTAAAACTATCGTGTTGTTACCAAGTCTAAGCTCGTACTACTGGCCTCCTGACAGGCCAATAATCAAGAGACAAATTGTTGGGGCAAGGAATATGACTTTATTTGGAAAGCCAGCAAATCGCCAAGATGGTAGGCTCATTCACCCCTCCCCACAAAGAGCCATCTTGCCTGAGTTAGAATTCAGGTTTCTTTTATATTAAATGGGAAGGGAGTTAAAGTCAAACATTTCCCGGTTCCCATCAGCCTCTGGAGGGGGTGTGTTCATTTCTTTCTCCCTGCCGTCATTTCAGGTGGGCCTGGTCAGGATATTTCTTGTGAGCTAAGCAAAGGTACTTTAGCTTAATGCTCATTACCTGGGAGGTGGAGTTCCCAGAGCTGGACCAATGCATATAATTTGAGCTTATAGGCCACATTCCTTTAGCGATTAACTTGTCATAGAATACAAGGTTCTTCTTCCCCTTACAGTGTGGCTGTGAGGAGGGGACCCAACAGGATAGGCATCCTCGAGGGTCACAGGTGCGGGGAAGATGGGAGAGGGTAAGAGGTGCAGGTCACAGGTGCGGGGAAGGAGAGGGCAGGTCCCACTCCCTTCAGCTGAGAAGGGGTCCTGCTGGCCACAGAGCATGGGTCTGAGCTCTCAGGACAGAGTCCCGGCTTGTAGCACCAGTAGGACGGCAATGTGGCCATGAGGACAAGCTGTACACACACCGCCCCCCTCCACCCCCCAGGCTGCTGCCTGACCCCTGGGGATGGGAGGGCAGCTGTGGGAGCCGAGCTCAGACTGGCCTCCCAGAGGTGGTAGTGGGCCCCTGGGTGCTGTGTTGGGTGCCTTCCGGTGCCTCCAGCTTGTCAGCAATTAGGAGGTGGGGAGTGGGTGGTGTCACAAGGAGGGGAGTACGAAGGGAGCAAAACCGCGTGACCCCACTTTCTGGTGTTTCTATCCTCTTTGGGGAACTAGTATCTCTGGTGGAAAATAAATACTTTCTGAAGACTGGCATTTCCTCCCCCTCACTTCTGTTTTTCTTTTTTTTTTTTTCTGTTAAATTCAAGCAAACTGGGGAAAATACCCAAGACCTAGTGGCCGTGGTTGTTCTTCTGGGAAGGGGTCAGGGCCCGGGGTTGGCGGGAAGGAAGTAATCCATCCCCTGGAAACCCTGCTGGGTGTGCGAATTTGTATTGTGGTGCATGGGTTACTTGAAACAACTATTTATAAACACGCAGAATGACCAGTTTCAGTAACAAGGGAGTGAGGCAGGGGAGACGTGGACAGCCCAGCCTTGTCCCTGGGTCAGCTGGTGGAGGTCAGCTCCCTTCCCAGGCCACCACTCCTACCTGCCCCGTCCGGCCCTCTGTGCTCCTCTGGGCTGATTGCAAGATTTGCACCTCATCTTCAGCTGCCCCCAATGCCAGCAGCCTCGTTCCAGGATCCAGAATTCCACCAAGGGCTGGATCAACAGGGCTGGAGCAGGATAGGTACTTAGGAGTGTGTACATCACAAAGATGCCCTCCTGTCCCCAGAGTCCCCAGCGTCCATCACATCAGTGAGGCTCTCTGCTGCTGCCTCTATGGGCACCACACGGCATTCCTCATTTAATATGTTCCTTGTGTGCGTGCATGCTAAGTCACTTCAGTTGTCTGACTCTTTGCGACCCCATGGACTGTAGCCCATCAGGCTCCTCTGTCCATGGGATTCTTCAGGCAAGAATACTGGGAGACTGGCATTTCCATGTATGCCCTCCTCCAGGGGATCTTCCTGACCTAGGGATGGAGCCTGCTGGATGGAGCACTAGAGAGCCTCACTGAGACACAGTCCAGAGACCACAGAGATCAACACAGCCAGACGCCGAAGTGCAAAGGACAGGTTCTAATCAGCACTATACTCCCAGTGGGGCAATTCCAGCATGAACTGAACTCAATTTCAACTTGTGCGGAGGTGACTGGCATTTTAAAGTGAGAATATGGGAATCGGGACAGCTGAGAGCTCAGGCAGTGGAGTCAGGCAGCAGACAGTTATAAAGCAGGCAGGAGGCTGGGAGACCCCATCTGGTTGCTTAACAGCACTTGTCCGGAATGAGCCTCTGGGTTCTCACAGAGGCCCGAGATGTCCAGCCTCAGGTGGGCGCTCTAAATGGGGCTGGGGTTGCCCCAGGGATGCAGTTTGAGCTGTCAGAAACCGAGTCTTTCTAGGCCTGATGCAGAAGCAGGCTTTGAGACAAGCCTGGCTAGAGTTTAGTCAAGGAGAGAAAATTTTAGTCACCACATACCATACAATCCCTCCATTAAAAGTGTACAATTCAGGGGACTTCCTTGGTGGTCAGTGGCTAAGACTCCGTGCTCCCAATGCAGGGGTGTGCAGGTTCGATCTCTGTTCAGGGAACTAGATCCCACGTGCCAAAATTAAGACCCAGTGCAGCTAAATAAATATTTTAAAAGATAAAGTGTACAAGTCAATGAATTTTAGTATTATTCATAGAATTGTGCAATCATCCTATATTCCTACATCTGAAACATTTCCATAACTCCAGAAAGAAATCTGTCTCCATCTGTAGTCACTCCTAATTTCCCCACCCCACCCCACCCCAGCTCCTAGCAACCACTCATCTATTGGGTTGGCCAGGAAGTTCATTCTGGTTTTCCCATAAGATCATGCAGGAAAACCTGAATGAACTTTTTTGCCAACCCAATACCTCCTGTCTCTGGATCGGCCTGTTCTAAACCCTTCATACAAATGAAAAAGTGAAAGTGATATTCGCTCAGTGGCATCTGACTCTCTGTGACCCCATGGACTGTAGCCAGAATCACATAATACGTTGTCTTTAGCGACTGACTTCTTCCACTCAGCGTGTTTTCAGGTTTCATCTCTGTTGTAGCAGGGCAGTGTTTCACTCCGTTTTACGGCCAAATAGTATTGCATTATACAAATAGACCACATTTGACTTATCTGCTCATCAGGTGATGGCCACTTGGGTTGTTTCCACCTTTTTGTTGTAATGAGTAAAATGCTGCTCTGAAGATTCCTGTGCAAGTTTTTCGTGGCCAAGTGTTTCTAAGCCCCTGTAGCAATAGGCCCAAACTTGGCCAATAACTGCCAGCTTCCCTAATTTCTGCCTCCACTTCCAACTCAGCACCAACCAGAGAAAGCCAAGTACGCTCCCCTAACGAACCACAGGGGTTGCAGCACCTCCAGTCGGCCCCCTACAGCTTCCCCAAGCCCACAGCTCCCACTTGGGGTGCACCTGAGCCCCCGTCTCGTGATGAAGCCACCCCCTCCTCTGCCTGTCTTTGAGGTTCGGCCAGCATGCAAGTGAGGGGGCTGCCTCCCGCTAGAGCAAGCCGACCGAGCACACAGCTCCGCTTGTTCTCATTTTGCGTGGTCTTCGTTCATATCTACACATTTTATAGCTCCAGCTCTGTGGTCCGTTTTGAGGAACGTCTGCCTGTGTGTGGCAGGCACGCTCCCACGCTCACTCTTCGTGTGGGTGTCGTTGTTGAAAAGGCGTCTTTCCCTGCTGCTTGGTCTTGGCATCCTTGCTCAAACTTCTTGACAATGGACTCCTGTTGTGTAACTTGTTGTGAACTATTGTCTTTAAGGAAGAAAGGTGGAGATTGAATCATGAAATGCTGAGCTTGCTTCCCTGCCAGCGTGAAATCCATCACTTCCTTACCCGGAATCAGGTGACCCACAGGTGGGGCTGCTCCTCTATTTTGCTCGCCTTCTCAGGCTGGTTCTGAGCCAACACAGGTGGAGAACTCCCTGGGGAAGGGCCTCCTCAGCTCTGACTTGCCCCCTGCCTGCCTCGTTTTTCCCCTCTTGCCCCCATCCAGGAAGCTGGGCCCCTGCAGGGCAGGAGGGCAGGTACTGTGCCTGAAGCCCTCCCCCGCGGCCCACCAGTAAACACTGCAACCCTTCACTACCCTTTGCACCCCGCCCTGCAGTACCCTCCCCAAACCACATGGGGCCCTTCGTCCCCTGACACTGGTCCAGGAAGCGCCATGTAAGCTGGCTGGGCTGGGAGGAGGCTGGTGAAATGCCATCTTCCCAGGCTGCCTGGGCACTCTTGCAGGCAAGTAAAGAGGATCCCAATGCTTCAAATCAAAGCAGCTTTAAGGGCAGAGAATGTGGCCCTGTGTGGCCAACATTTCTGAGATTTGCTGTTTTCAACTTGCCAGGGGTCTGAGAGAAGTGGCAGCCTGCTCCGTGACCAGAGTCATGTGCACCCACCCCTCCTGCTTTACTTCCTGGGCTCTGGGTTCCAACCACCTCAGTGGGACTCCAGCCTGGGTGCCGGGGCACCAGACTGGGCTTTCTGTGAGGCTCTGGGTGCTCCATGCCTGCCTGCCTGCCTGGGGCTCAGGAAGTCTGGCCCACAGCCACGTGTTCTTCCAGACCCATGGCTGCTTCGTGCTCAAACACTGCAGCAGAAACTGCACTCTACACCCAGCACCGTCACCCAAAAATGTGACTCTAATCCAGGTCTCTCTGCCAGTTTTAGGAAATTCACAAAGGGGCCAAATTGGACGGGAGAAGCAACTGGATGCAGGACCCAGCTTATCTCGCGGAGAGGACGAGGAGGGGACATGCGCCATAGAGATGTGAGTAGATCTCAGCCGGACTTGATTCAAACAAAACGAACTACTTAATGACATGCACGTGGTAACCCAGGAAATTTGATGATGGTAACATGGGCCATTTTATGTACAATGAATTATTATTGCAGTTATGTTAGAACTTTTAAAAGACCATTTTCAGAGGCTTGTTAAGTATTTATCTATAAATGACAGGACATCTGGGATTTGCTTCCAAATAATCCAGTGGTGGGAAAGGGTCTGTAGGGCTTGGAGAACACAGGCCTGGTGAAAACTCACTGCTGAGGCTCGGGTGGGTGGGCATGTGGGTGGTTTGTTGTTTAAGTAACAGCTTTGTTGTAATTCAGTAATTTTCGGGTTACAGAGCTATGCAACCATAACCATGACTTATTTTTTTATCTGCTTGAAATGCTCCATAAGTCTCCTTGCTTCATGGCACGGGGTCAGAGGCACTGATGTCTGAACTGCCTGGGGCACATCTGTTCTTTCTCAACTGGGCAGCAGGGGCCCCAGGGTAGCTTCCACCTGTCCTGGAACAGCAAAAGGTCACTGGTGGTGTTTACACCAGCTCCTGCCCCAGCCTGAGGGTCTGGAGCCCACAGAACCTGGGTCTGGCAGTCCAGTCTGGGTTTGCTGGATAGGCCAGCATCCAAGAGGCCAGGGCTCTGACTCAAGGGGCACCTCCAGGGAGACCAGGCTGCAGCACCACCCCCTGCCCGCCACAGGACTGTCTCGGGGGCTTGTAGTGGCAGGTGCCTGCTGGAAGGGGCAGCCCTGGGTGGGGGTCCACGGTGACCTGGATCCAGGACCGCAACACTGACGAGTCCCTCAACCAGCCCCATGCCCCGCTCTTCCCCCAGCCCTCTGCCCACAGGCCATCCCAGTGTATCCAGTCAGAGCTGTGGCTTCTCCCCTGCTTTGGACCCTGCCCCTCCATAAACCCTAGAGCCCTCTTTGGAAGGTGCAAAGGAGGATCTCATAGGCCCTGACCGCGAGGCAGACTAGTTAGGGGCCTGGATGCAGAACCAGACTCAGCACTTCACCGTCCTTTATTAACATCCCTGCAGGGCAATGTGGGACTGCTGGCCACTTGCTGGGGTGCGGGGTAGTGGCACGGTGCCCACGTGACTGGGGGAGGCCGACAGATGCAGCCCCCAGCCTCATCTGCAGGCTGCTTTGGGCATTTTGGCTGACCGGCTCCTGGAGACCTTGCAGGTGACCGCTGTGCGGTCAGCCCCCGTGGACGTGCCGCTCCTGCTCAGGGAGCCGGGAGGGGTCGCTGCACAGCCCCGAAGACAGAAGCCGCCTCCTGGAGCTGAAAGGTTTTGGTGAAACTAATTGTTTAGAGCTGGGCTTCCCTGGTGGCTCAGCTGGTAAAGAATATGCCTGCAATGCAGAAGACCTGGTTCAATCCCTGGGTTGGGAAGATCCCCTGGAGAAGGGAACGGTTACCCACTCCGGCATTCTGGCCTGGAGAATTCCATGGACTGGACAGTCCGTGGGGTCGCAAAGAGTTGGACATGACTGAGCAACTTTCACTTTCACTTGTTAAAGCCAGTGGGGGTGGGCTGGACCAGGAGGGGTGGGTGGGGTGCCTGAGGGTCATACGCAGGCCCTTCCTCCTGGGTACTCATTCTGCCCTGACCTGGCAGCTGTGGGGCGCAGCTGTCTTAAAGAACATCATGAAAGCTATGGTCCCTCTGCTGGGATGAAAGTGCAAGTGTACACACCATTCGATGGGTGGTGCTGGGGGTTCACACCCCCCACTCCACCACCCGGGTCCTCAGTGGGAGCTGCTGGGGGTCCTGGGCTTCGTGAAAGGAAGAGACTTCAGGGACTGGAGACCCCAGACTAAAAGTCTGGCCAGCCCACCCCTCCCAACTCCAGGGTTAACTGCCTACCTGGGGACAGAACACCCAACCCGGGGCCTACACCCTCTGAGAGTCACTGCTGTGCACAGGGCGCTGCTGGACACCACGTAGGGAGAGTCAGTGGTGGCAGCGGGAGGTGGAGGTGAAGCCAGCAGCTCGGAGGGGACAACGGTCACTGGGCTGGCCAGGCAGGCTGGGGTGGGGGTCCTGGGCCTGGCAGGAGGGGGCTGGAGCACAGTGGGCAGGGGCTGGGCTCAGGGCAGTGCTCAGCTGCCAGCCCTCTGGCACTCTGGAATAAACTGGCGCAGGGGGCTGGGCGTGACCCAGCTGCTCCCACCGCCACATCAGGACGGCACTTTGATGCCAAAGTGCTTGCGAAGCTGTTCCAGAAACACGAACGTAAGCACGGTGTGGGGCATGAGGCGGATACCAGCAGGCACGAGGCCCTGCGGGAGAAAGGAGGGGAGCATGAAGACAGCCCTGGAGGGAGAGCCCCTCCCCTACACCCCCTGCACTCCCCCGGCCCCAAACCTTGTAAAAGGCCAGCGGCCCCAGCTTTGCTGTCTCCATGGCGCAGTGCAGAACACCCTGCAAAAAAACACCAAATAATGAAATAAAATGGAAAACTGCTTCTCGAAAGGCAGGAACCCCGACCACCTTATCCCCCCTCCCCACCACCAGTGCCAGTAGCTGGTCACACTGATAGTGGGCGTAAGTGTACAGAGCAGCAGGCCCTAACGTTCAAAGGTTAACATGGGGAGTAGGGCTGGTGGGCACAAAGGTCAAGGGCTGCCCTCGCCCGTTAGCCAGGCAGAACTAGAATTTAAAAGCACACCAGGGCCAGGCTGACCCGCCAGGCACCCATGGTTCTTGGGCGGCTGCCACAGACACAGAAGATACCATGGGTAATGGAGGGAGCCCCAGACAGGTGCTTGGCCCCAGGCGCTGGACCTGCCACCCTGCTAAGACCAGGCTGCCTCTGTTACCATGTCAAAGAACCTGACTTAAAAATACATTCGGGGCCCAGGCGGCCTGGGCAACTGGGCGGGACACAGCTTTGTCTGCAGCCCGGCCCAGGGACACCGGCTCACCCGGCAGCAGCAGGGTGGGAAGCCCACTCACCTGATACTCGCCCTTGGCATTCATCAGCCGGGTCTTCAGTACATCCAGGGGCTGGCACAGGAATGTGGCACATCCACCCTGGAGGGCAAGTTGTCACCAATGGGTCAGCCAGGAGGGCACCCCTTACCACCCCTCCGCAGGCCTGTCTGGACCCCCAGGAGGTGTCCCCAGGGCCATGGGGACAACACGAACAGTCCTAGCCTGGGCTCTGGGGATCCGTGGGCTCCTCTCACTAATGCAGAGCCCGAGAGGGGCAGCCACCACCCTCACCAAAGCCTCCCACCATTCTGAGCCCTTGTTCCGCCCCGGCGCCCCCAACTGCCAAGGCTGGTCAGGGACCCCCCCACTACTCACCGCAATGAAGCTGGCGATAAAGTGAGTGAAGATGCTGTCAGACAAGTAGCCCGTGCTGAGGACCAGCTGCTTGGCTTGATCATAGCAGGACAGCTGTTAGGAAATGGGGATGGTCAGGACACGAGGAACAGCTCAGGGGAAAGCAAATGGGGCCCGCAACGACACCAACTGGACTGACCAAGTACCTGCTTTGTGGGTCATCTACAGACGTCATACGGGGGTGGACAGACGAGGCCCAGACCTGCCTGAGCCCCACGTGTGTTAATGCCCGCTGCCTTCCGGGCCCCTGAGCCCCGGATGCTACCTGAGAGTGCCACCCCAAGCCAAAATCCTACCTGGCCCACGGTGACCAACATCCCTCGACTGGACGCCATGGTTGCACCTGAGAACAGCTTCTTCAGACCCTCTGTTGGGGGAAGAGGAGAGGTTGGGTGCCCAGCCCGAAGCACCCCCCTAGTGTCCCCCAAGGCCCGCTACTGGGTCGCGCCTGGAGGCTGTCCCAGGCCTCCACCTCCTGTCTTACCTTCTCGGGCCACACGGTACAGGCCGTCCAGGGCGTGGGCATAGCTGCCGAGCGACAGAGAGTGAGGCTCTCCCTGACCACAGGCTCCCACGGGAAGGTCCTCCCCGCGAAGAGCCATGCCCCCATCACAGGCCAGGAGGAACCCAAAGCATCACAGGGCCAGAGGACATCAGCCTTTTCTGAGAGCTCAGAGTGGTCTCACTGCTCAGGGGACCTCAGGGCCTAAAGATCCCCCGGGTTCCACAGGAAAACCCCCTCGCCGGGGGGCCTGCCAGCTCCGAGGCTGGTCATGTCTGTAGGCTGTTACCAAGGGCGGGAGGATGGGACGCCCTGCCAGGTCCCCTTCCCAACCTACTCAGTCTGTCCTCCCCACGGCCTATGCTCCGGCCAGAGAGCGGACAATGGGATCGCCTGGGGCCACACTTCTCCCTGAATTGGCTGATGCTGGCGCCCAGGGTTTAACTACAGTGTCTGTCCATAAACAGGGTCTCAGAACCCACGGTGTCTCAGATCTCACACAATATGATGTTTTTATCACAGAAACCACCTCCCAGCTCCCAAACCCTTTTGAAGACCGCATAAGCTTCTAACTTACCCTCCGTGAAAGATGTGCAGGTGCAAGAGGGAGCAAAGAGTGACCAGCCCTGCCCACCTCCCAGTCCGGCTCCAACCCTGGGTCCTCCACAGTGGTAGGACCCAGAGATGCTGGAAGCCCCCTCACGATGTATGCTTCCAACATCCACCAGCCACCCCATTGCTCCACGTGACCCCACAGGTGTGGTGGCCCATAGGAGTCCCCACTGGGTCCCTCAGAGCTGCTCAGGGGTCTTCTCAGCCCTGGCCCCCAAACCCCTGGGCACACCATGCGACTCACTTTCGGCGCTGATTCTGGGGCAGCTTCATGTCATTCTGCATCCTGAAAACAAGCAGAGAGTTCAAGGGGACAGGGTTTTAGGGGACTCAGAGACACCCCATAGGCCCTAGCGGGAGTGAGCAGCCGGCCCCACCCATGGCTGCCCCACCACAGGCTCAGCACCACCCTCCTGCGCCCCGGACCCCAAGATCTGAGTGGCACGTTTTAGGCTAAACACACTGAGACCCTAGTGAGCCAACCTGGCCCCGCTGGGGGACAGCAAGACCCTGGCCTCAGGGCCGCACTGACCTGACGTTGACCATGTCCGCAGGGGTCCCCACAAAGCCGCCGATGCAACCTGGCACAACAGCAAACACGTGACCACTGGCAATGCCTCCTGCCTCACCTGCACCACCCCCTCCCTCCCGGCTGCTCACCGCTGATGGAGCCCAGCAAGACCTTCTTGTAGAAGGGCAGGGGGCCCTCACTGCCCTTGGTCACCTGGTCCCGCACGGTCTCATAGATGGCAAACCGAGTCAGGGAGTAGGTCATCTGGGGAGAAGGGGCCCAGCTCAGAGGGTCCAGGAGGAAGGATGGCGCTGGGCACCCCCACATCCTTGGCCCTCCGGTGCAAGGACATCACCATGTGGGCCACAGGGACACCCAGGAACCTTCCAGAGGCCACGCAGCCAGCAAGCAGCTGAGCCGTTTAAAACACCTGGGGCTGACTGAGTCCAGGCCCCACCCCTCCTCATCCCCTATCACGTCCCTGCAAGCCTCAGTTTTCCCATCTGTAGGTGGAGGTCTCAGCTGGCCCGACTCTGTGCAAGGCAGAAGCCACACCCTGCGCCCACCCCGGGCGGTTGCTGGTCCCCCAGGTCTTGTAGTTCTGTCCTTGTAAGCAGTCTTGAGAATGAGAGAGTAACTTCCAGGCCCAAAGGGCACCTATGGTGTGCAGGAGGGAGGCCAGCGACCCCTCTGCCTCCGTGGGCTGAGAGTGGGCTCTGGGATCAAGACCTAAGGGATCGCTGGCCATGAGCCTCCACCCACCCACTACCCTGGGAGATAGGGCCCCCCAGAGGTACCTGTCTGCACAGGGAGGCGCTCAGCCCGTTGTAGAGCGCCAGGACGCCGTCAGAGCGCACCACCTGCAGCGCCATGCCCGTCATGCGCAGCTTCACCTCCTGCTGCGTCTGCAGGTGCACCTGTGGGGGAGGGGTCCCACCGCTCAGAGCCGCACCCTGCCTGGAGCCCGCCCCGGCCAGCTCTGCTCTGAAGCCCTTTGCTGCAAGTGCTACCAGCGCCTGTACTGAAAGACAGGAAACTGAGGCCTCCTAAGGCACCAGCTGGGGCGTCTGGCGCCAAGCTCTGTTCCACGCCATCACCTCACAGGAGACAACGCCAGCCAATAAGGGAGTGCAATTCCAGCTGCCCTGGGGCGGAGTCATCAGCCCCGTCCTTTAGATGAGGACACTGGGAGACTCCATAGCCCCACTTGGTAGCCTCCCAAGGGGGACAGAATTAGTGGACTCAGAGATGTCCTGAGGAAACAGGGGAGACTCAGGAGAGGTGGGTGGAGTTCCGTGGGGCACCCAGGGGGAGGGGCACTTCGGAGTCCCTTCTTCCATCACACTCTCAGGTTCTACACGTCCTGACTGGACACGCTGGGGCAAGTTACTGACTCTGCTGCCTTAGTCTCTCTTGGCTGTGAGCTGGGAACCTAGAGTCTGGGGGCAGGGTGGCCACGCAGCAGCACCCCTGCAGGCAAGCCACTGTGAGGGTTCAGCCAAGATGTGGGGCAAAGGCAGAGATCAAGGAGCTTTAAGATACTTTTTTTTCCAAAGACAATGCCGAGAGATTAAAAACTCTGGCCAGGGCCTCCTCTGCTGGAGGCCTCTATGGCTGCCCACACTGCCTGCTGCAGCCCAGCCCAAGGCCATGTGCTCCCTGGGCCAGAGAGCGGCCACATTCCTGTGGCCAGCCACCTCCCAGACTCCCACCCCCACGCTAAGTGTGCTGCAGCAAAATAACACCTGGGGGTAGGGCAAGGGGCAGTGACGCCCAAAGGAGCCTTGAACAAGGGAAAGACTGGCCTGGGGCCAGGGAAGGCTCCAAGAGTCCTTGAAAGCTGTTTCTACCTCCCGGGCAGACAGTCAGTCTGACCCTCCAGGGCCTGTGATGGGGGAGGTGGGGGAGGGCACAGGGACCTGCACGGGCAGAAAGTAAAACAAAGTGTGCAGGAGAAAGGTTTCCTCTTCCTACAGACCCAAAGCACCTTAATACCTGGCCCTGCTGGGCCAGGCCACGTCACAGGCCCTGGCGGCTACCAGGAGCCACAGAGGACTCTCCCAGGTCTCTGAAATGCTGGAGGGGCTGCCA
Source organism: Bos javanicus (assembly GCF_032452875.1). Classification (NCBI taxonomy): domain Eukaryota; kingdom Metazoa; phylum Chordata; class Mammalia; order Artiodactyla; family Bovidae; genus Bos; species Bos javanicus. Next base: position 52,609,365 of record NC_083886.1, read on the forward strand.
GTTTCAGCCCCACCCCCAATGTCTACTAATCCTGCCTTTCCTGGTGGCCAGACCGAAGCTTGAGGGATGGTTGGATCAGCCCAAGACACAGGTGCCAATCCTTCCAAGGGGGCCAGCATGGGTTTCAGGCTGCTCTGGTGGGAATAAGGTAGGGGATGGCCAAGTGACCACTCTTGCCAACAGCCTCCCCAAGACCACAGCCCAGGTACTGTGGCCCAGAGCCCACTTGCCAAAATATGCTTTGAGTTTCTGGCCTTTCTTTGTTGTTTGTGGTGAGAAAGGAGCAAAAAACTGGTCTGCCTCAGAGACAAGGGAAACTCTGTCTTATTCTGCCCCATAGGCATTTAAGAAAAAAAAATGTAGAAAGAGTGTGATCGCTTCTCGATGGAAGAAACAATCACCCTCATTGGGCAAGACCTGCACGCAGGCTGGGATCATGGCTTCCAGATGCTCACCCACCTCCCAGGAGGAAGCAGCCCAAAGCAGGGGTGCCGGCCACATCCCTCCTCCGTCTACCAGTGTGTTTGGTGGGCACCCACTAGGCAGAGGGAGCGCGTGGTCCTGCCGGGGTGCCGACAGCTGCGCTCACTGAGAACTACCCTCAGGAGAGCTGGGAGGGAGACCAGCCCAAGGTCACACAGGTAGCAGAGCGGGGGCCAAGGGGCATCTCTGCCGCCCGTTCCACGCAGAGCCTCCGGGCAGGGGCGACAGCCCGGCCCGAGGCCCTCCCCACAGCCGTGCTCACCTTGAGCAGGTCCAGCGGGTGCGTGCAGCAGGCGGCCCCGCATGACGCCAGCCCACCGAAGTACCAGCGCGACACGCGCGCCTCATCCGCCATGGCCCGGGCGCCGCCGCCGCCGCCGCCGCCGCTGCCAAGGAGCGCAGGTACCGGGCCCGACCCGGCCTGTGAAACCCAGACGCTGGCCCGGCCCCGCTCCAGCCCCCACCCCGGCCCGGTCCTCGTAGCCGCCCGCCGCGCGTTCAAAGGTTCGCCGGACGCCCTCGCCGCCGACAACCAATGCACCCGCGCGGCCCGGGGGCGGGAGCTAACGGGCGGGGTTTCGCAGACCCCGCCCCCAAGTCCGAGGGTGGGTCCCGAGCCTTAAAGCGGCCGTGGCTCGGTAGGCTAAAGCGGTGGGCTCCAGCGAGCCGCCCCAGTGGAGGCCGCTCAGTGGGACCCCCCCACTGGCCGGACCGCAGGAAGCCTGCTAGGTGGACCTTCCTCGTTCCTCTCAGGGACCTGCGGCCTCCCTTATCCTGCGCCGGCCAGCCCGCGGGGCGGCCCCGGCGCCTAAGGCATGTCTGCAAAGGTCACGGCCCGAGTAGCCTGGGCGCTCGGCCAGCCCACCCCTCCTAGAGGCCTTCCTCCCATAAGCGCCCTGCCCCTGCCGCGGCCCGGAACTTGCACCCGGCTTCCTACCCACGCGGCGCAGGCAGCGGAAAACCTCCACGGATTACAACCTGCGGATTACAGGCAATTCGGAGACTAACCGCCCCGCCTGCCCATCCCTCCCGAACCCCCAGCCTTAGGCTAGCTCTGACCAGACAGCCCCCAGGCAGCTACTCTGAGGCGGAACAGGATGGGGATTCTGGGCGTGAGGGCTCAGGCTCCTGGGAGGCGGTAGTCAACAAACTGTCCTCCCAGCAAACTGGAAGCGCGGGTGCGCTGCTGGCCAGAAGGCGCGCCTGCGGGGCAGAGAAATCTGGGTCCCCAGGGCCGCTTTTGGACGGGGCCCCATGGATCTCAGGGGAGGCAGAGCCAGAGACCCCTGCACTAGTAAAGGCCCCATGTAATGGGGACTAGTAAAGGTCCTGCTGTCCCAGCTTAGCCACTGCAGCCCCCACCCCAAGGGAGAAGGGTGAGGGGCACCAGGGAAGCAAATCTTGGCCCCTGGACCCACCAGGCACCAGGAATAACAAGTCCAGCCCAGCCTAAGCACACAGGGATTCTCTGTCGGAGGCAAAAGTTGCCAGAGCAAACCCTGCTATTTACCTAACGCGGCCTCCTGGAAACTAGGGAAAATGCCTGCTAGAACAACAGGAGGCCTCTGCGCTTGGTCATCAGTTGGGAGGGTGAACAGCTGGCTACAGAGATTTCCAGCCCAATATTGCCAAGGAGCCTGGGATGGGGCCAGTGGTAGAGATGTGCTGAAAAGGCAGTTGGAAGTATGGGAGAAATCCTGGGAAAAACAGAAATGCCCCAAGAAAGGGGCACCCTTTTTAGAAAAAGCTGGATTTTGCAAAGGAACTCAAAAAGATCCCAAATTTTCAAAAGGATCCCAAACACTTGTGCATAAATCCGAAGGGATGGGGACTTTGGGCAACGGCTTGGCCAGGCTGCCAGGCCAGGCCTGTTTTGGGATCTGGTGTCTGTGCTACAGTATTTACATTTTCTCTTAGTTTCCGGACAGGGAGGATGCAGCCATGTGGGTGGCCTGGCATATGTCAGGGTCCCTGGAATTGGCAGGGAGGAGGAGGTGGGGGGTGTCTATGGGGTGAGCACATGGCCAGCTCTGGTTCTCCCACTGCTGTGTCCTCTGTGATCATCTCATGAGTCTGCACGAAGGCCAACTCCTACAAGGCTCTGAAGGGATCTTCTAAATTCTGTGGGTGCCAGCAGGGCAACTCGGGATGCCCAGCAGACCCACCTCCCAACACCAGGCCTAAGGGCTAAGTGGGCTTCAGGGATCCAGGGTGATCCCCAGTGGCACACCCAACCTATTTCCAGGTCTGAGACACCTTAGAGCTACCACAGGCTGGAGCAGGTCAGGGGGTGCTGGAAGGGTCGAGAGGCCTGGGCCAGGGGGCTGCCTGGGAAGGGGAGGCCAAGGATCTTCAGCGGCTTCAGACAGGGCTTTTCGGTCAGGTGGGGGCACCATGGCAGCATCCTGTCTGTCGTAAGCAATGCGGGAGGAGTTGGGCTTGATGGTCCCGCAGGTAGACACCTTTAGCAGTACTACCATGAACAAAGTGACCCCTCCTTGGCGGGTGGGGTGAAGGGAGCCCATGTCATCACCCTAGCTGCCCTGGAAAAAGATGAAGGCGCTCAGAGGATAAGCGGCCTTTAAAGGTCACCCACAGGCCAGGAGGTGGGGTGTGACCACACAGGCCTGGGGTGAGGGGTGTCCCTGAGCCTGGACCACTCCCTGCCCCTAGGAAAAGGCAGCAGATCAGCAGCCCACACTTAGCCCCAGGTAGCCAGCTGTCCCCTCTGCTAAGTGAAGGCACACCCAGAGATCTGGTGCCGGCCAATCGTTAACTTCACGGGCCCCAGGCTTGGCTAGTGGGGCTCTCCAGTCAGGGGGCCGCCTCCCCTCTCCTGGGATTCTTCCTGCAATGACAGCCAGCTGGAAGCATGTCCTTGTGGAGGACCCCTAGGTGGTGTGGGGGTTGCTAGGCACGTCCATCTGGGAGCCTGGCAGCTCCTGGGCCTATCCTGAGCCATCTCACCCAGAGGGTAGCACTCCCAGACCGAGTGTCCCCTTCTGGTCCCACAAACCAAGGGAGGGAACTCCAGGTGGGACCTGAAGACCCAGGCCAGATGGGGTGGGTCCCCACGAGTCACAGAACTGTAGGCCTCCCCAGAGTAGATACTCAAAAAGCCCTGCAGCTGCCTGCCCTCAGCCCCAGGGGCCTCCTGTCATGGGCCAGTGACGGCGCTTTCCCAGAAGGAAGCCAAGGGTCCTTGGAAAAAAGAGAGCACTAGGCAGAGCCTGCAAGCTTGGGTGGTCACTGCCACCTGTAAACGTCACTCTGGCACCAGGTCACCTCTTCTTACCAAACCCCTGGCTCTATGACAAAGCTCCTTGAGCCCCTCTAAGGGAGCAGCTGACAGATCCCCAACTGCTATAGGCTTGCAAAGCACACCCTCCTGCCTTCTGTGCCCCATCTATGGTACAGACCTCACTCTCACCTGCCCAGGTCTGTATTTGTTGTTAAAGACCACCAATACTTAAAGACAAGGAGTTCCAAAGGCACCCCCATAGCTCCCAGGTGAAGATTTAGTGCCAGCCACGCAGGAGTTGCCACCCCCACAAGCAGGACAGGCATGCGTTGGGATCTCAGAGGACAGCCCGCTGCACGTGGTGCCCAACCGACACACACGACTCCACACACAGGGCCTGCACAATGCATTTTTCCCAGCGGCCACGGCGGGGCGTGTACACTCCTGGTAGGTTCTAGAGTCCTTCTCCCTGGGGCTGCAGAGTCAGTGGCTGCCCCTCCCTCCCCATCTCAGCAGGTCCATCCGGTTGTCCCAGAACTGAGTTGGCCTCGTGGTGCAGCCCAGTTCTGCTCCAAGGCTGCTCTATCCACTGAGCCTGGGTGCTGGGCGCAAAGCAGGCAGAGCCCCACTCAGGGCCCGGGAACCCTGTCCACAGTCTTCTGGGCAGCTACTCCAGAACCACGGTGCCGCCCACTGCCTCCAGGGCCGCCTTGATCTTCTCAGCCTCGGCCTTGGCCACGTTGGCTTTGATTTCCTGAGGCAGGGATTCCACCAGCTTCTTTGCCTGCCAGAGAGTAAAGTCAGAACCCAACCTGGGCTTGGGCCAGCCAGAGAGCTGTCAGTGACGGCGGGAGAGGGCTGTGCGGTACACGGAACCTCACCTGGACGAGGTTGATGCCCTGGACATAGTTCTTGATCTCCTTGATCAGCTTCACCTTGTCCACGGGCTTTGCCTCTGTCAGGCGGACAGTGAAATGTGTCCGTTCTTTTTGTTTGGGGACGTCTTCTGCTGCTGCCTGGGGGAGGGAGGGAGCAAGGTGAGCAAGGTGAGAAAGGATGGGGTGAAGCAAGCAGATTCATTCCCAGGCCACCCTGTCCTGTAACCCAAAGGCAAGACCCAGGCAGGCTGCCTGACAAAGCCTACGATTTTGCCAGGAGGCCAGAGTGAGCCAAGCGGGCTCAGGCTGCCAAACTGGGTGCTCTCCTTGGCTAATCCATTCCAATCCAACCCATCTCTCCAGATGCTGCTCTAAAACCACCTTCTGCCCCCACCACCCAGCGCTCTCGTTTCCTTGTCCTTTAAAAATTGTAACTTTTGAGACAAGGAAAAATGACACCATAAGCGCTCTGCAGATAAAATAACACTCCAGAAAAGCAGTGCAAGCCCAAGGTTACATACTGATGACAAATGTACAACCAGCTTCAGCTCCACCAGGTGACTGATAATGGGACAACTGGGCACGACCGAGCTCCAGCGGTGAAGGCCACAGCACCTCTAGAGCAGGGACTACATGGGCCCACAGCCTGGGGCAGTTCTACTGTGGGTCTGCTGCCTAATTATTAACAGCACCCCCTTTATTCTTAAAAGCGCTCCAGTTTAGACAAGTTACACAGTAATTCTCTCTCTCCTTGCCCCAGGTGTTTAGCCTGTATAGTCACCTTCCAGTTCATGGTGTGAGGACGAGTGTGGACAAGGCTGGTGGCACTATCAGACACATGTGGGATGTGAGACGCTCCACAGGACCCCTGACCTGGTTTCCTCAGTAGGTGCTGGCTGGGGAAAGGGGGCTGAGGGCAGCCACCCAGATTTAAGAGGCTTGAGAAACCCAACAACCAAATGCAACACAGAGACCTCATTTTTTTATTTGAGTAAACTGACTGTTTTCAGAGAAGGCAATGACACCCCACTCCAGTGCTCTTGCCTGGAAAATCCCATGGATGGAGGAGCCTGGTGGGCTGCAGTCCATGGGGTCGCGAAGAGTCGGACACAACTGAGCGACTTCACTTTCACTTTTCACTTTCATGCATTGGAGAAGGAAATGGCAACCCACTCCAGTGTTCTTGCCTGGAGAATCCCAGGGACGGGGGAGCCTGGTGGGCTGCCGTCTCTGGGGTCGCACAGAGTCGGACACGACTGAAGCGATTTAGCAGCAGCAGCAGCAGCAAACTGACTGTTTTAAAGTCTGGGACGTTCCTGGTGCTACAGTGGATAAAAATCCGCCTGCCAATGCAGGGCACAGGGTTTGATCCCTGGTCAGGGAAGATTCCACATGCTTTGGAATAACTATGCCCATGCGCCACAACTACTGAGCCCGCGGTCTAGAGCCTATGCTCCACCAACGAGAGAAGTGACCGCAACGAGAGGCCAGTGCGCCACAACTAGACGAGCCCTCGCTCTCCACAACTAGAGAAAGCCTGCAAGCAGTAACGAAGACCCTGTGCGACCAAAAGCAAAACTAAATTAAAAAAAAAAAAAAAGGGTCTGGAAATGGAACTTCCCTGGTGGTCCAGCGGTTAAAGAATATGCCTTCCAATGCAGAGGACAAGGGTTTGATTCCTGGTCAGGGAACTAAGATCCCGCATGGCTTGGGGCAACGAAGCCCTCCTGCCTCTACAACAGAAAAGAAGATCCTGCATGCCGCAACTAAGACTAATAAATAAAAAACTATTTTAAAAAGTCTGGAACTATTAGCAAAACTTGGAGAGGCTGGGGTAGGAAACCCTGCTAATTGCACTTGAGACAGCTCCTGGTAACGTGAGGAAACACTGGTGCTTTCAGAGATGGATGGTGGGACACACGAGGCAGAAGACATCAGAAATCTGTCTCAAGCTTCAAAGAACAGGTGAAGCAAATGTGGCAAAACCTTTATGATTTCTGACGCTGGGAGATGCATATATCAGTAATTATGTTATTTCTCCTTGTGGGTAAGTCCGAGATTTCCAAGGCCCTGCCATCCCTCTGCCTCACTCTCATCCTTAGCTCAAGTGTTTCCTCAGAGTCACCTTCCCTGCAGCCTTTCTTGAAACTGTAACCCTTTCCCTCCCTTAAGAGCTTCTTCCTTCCTCTTTTCCCTTTCTGTTTGATACAAATTCTTTTTTTCTTGTTTCCTCGCCTTTGGCTGTTACCTTTCACCACAAACATGGTCTTCATATGGGCAGGAACCTGCACAGTCTTGGCAGGGAGGAGATGCCAGTGAGGCTGCAGGGGTGCCCACAGCCAGAAAGCGCACAGGCCTGCAGGCTGTGCCTGGTTGATGCAGGAACAAGATGAAGGATGAGGAGGGAAACCTGGCCATGTGAGGTGAGGCAAAATATCAGCTGGACACCAGAGAAACACCGCTTTATGCCCCGGCCTGAGCTCACCTCCGGGGCTGTTGGGGCAGGGGCAGCCCCAGGCACCATGCCACCCATTGGCATCAACCCGACATCTTGGATCTTCAGTGTTTTCTGCAGGGACAAAGAAGGGTAGTTTCAGGAGCTGGTTGTCACACCCAGACATGCTCAGGAACACGCCTGGCAAGGTCCTTGCATTTATGGAGCACACTTTGGATAATTTACCAAACTCCCAAATATCCCAGCAAGGGGCCCCAGAGCTCCCTGCCCAGCCTGAGCACTGATACCTTCAGGAGCTCGTTGAGGTCGGAGATCTCCAGCAGCGTGAGGCTGGCAATGTCCTGGACCAGCTGCTGGATCTTGGGGGGGTACTCCTTGGGGGCGTTATCCAGGGGGGCACCAGTGAGGGCCTCCCCCCTTCGATGGCTGCTGCATCTCATAAGCCGCACAGTGCAGACGTGAGGTACCTGTTGCCTGAACCCCATTAGAACAGAGTTGTCAGCCTAGCACAGGCAGGTGACATGGGCCAGGCAGGTAGGTGCCATGAGCTCAGATCTAGCTCCTTCGTCCTAACCCAGGTTCTCAGACTCCAGGGACCGCGTGGATAACAAAAGGGATTTCCCGGCCATTTTATATATTCTTCAAAGGGCCTTGGAAACCCACATAACTGTTTGCAGACATGCTACCGACGACGTTTCCGGTTTGGATGAACTCTACCAGTCCATGGATGTAAAGCAATTACCTGAATGCATTTTGCCGCGCAAACTTTCAGAACCTGCGGTCCCTGGCTGTAGAACGCCAGATCAACTCATGGGAGTCCTACCACGTCACCGTGCTGCAGGGGAAACTGAGGCCCGGAGGAAAGCACGGACCGGTCCAAGGTCATCCGGGGCCACTCCAGAACTATCGGCGGCCCGTGAGGTTAGGGGATCGTTAAGTGGAGGCCCCGTGCCTACCAACCACGTAGGGACTCGCCGAGTCGGGGGAAGCCCCCCGCCCGCGGGCGCCGCCCCAACGTGCACCCTCAGTGCCGGGCCAAGGGCCCCATCCTACCAGCCTGCCCGGCCCTCAGCGGTCCGCAGTACCTGACGAGGCGAAGCGCAGCGGCTCGAAGCCCGAGACACGGCCCCCGTAGGAGGCTTGTGGCCGACGGCAGCATCGCTCCACAGGCGAGAAGGTCACACGCGGATCCTAGTAGGCGGGACGCTCTAGCCGCCGGGGCCACAGGACACACGAGCTGGGGAGGACACTCTAGCCGCCAAGACTACCGAGCATAGAGTTGGGTAGTACGTTCTAGCCTGCAGGACAGTCGCGCACACAAGCTGGAGAAGGACGCTCTAGCCTCAACTCGACTTGTCTCCTCTCGCTCCGCGAGATTACGCAAAAGACAACGAGCGGCGCAGGCGCAGAGCTTCGTTGAGGGGGCGGGGGGCCCGACGGCGGCTGACCTGGGTCCTTTCCGCCGAGGGGCGAATGAAGCCGAGAGAAGGCTGAGACCCGGCGCCAGGGTTCGTTCGAGTCGGGGAAGCCGACTGGGCCCTCGATACACTAGGGACGACGGGCAGGGACCTGACCCTGTTGAACGGCACAGTGACACCTGCAGCAGAGTCCGGGCATATGACGTTTGTGCTGCCGCAGGGCACGCCCGGGCATCCCTAGTGCCCTTCCTCCTAAAGTCCGTTCTGGGGGCCCAGCCGCCCGTGGCCTGTGGTCACCTGGTGGGAGGGAGCGCCCCAGCCCTCTGGGCCACTTTCTCCTCGGTCTCCTGTATCTAAACGGATGTCTTGCAGGCCAGCTCGGGAGCATATTTGGTCCTTCGTCCTGGCAGCCGCAGTAGCGAAGCCACCACTCTCCGCCTGAACCAGACCCGCAGCGAGCTATAAACTCTGCTTGCAGCGTCTGCCAAGGGTTGGGATTGAGCCCGAAGGGGTCGAGGATGGGGTCCTTGGGAGAATTTGTAAGCCTGGACTCCTGTCTCCAGCTGCCCGAATCCTCTGCACTCTTGCCTCTTAGTTCAGCTCCCAAATATCTGACACATGGGGTATCCCCAGCCCTTCGGGTCCTAGGGCCTTTGCTCCTTAAATGCAGCAGAGGACATACCGCTCTCCTTCTGTCCTAGATACCATAGATGATTTTCTAAGAGCCCAGGGATAACAATCCTGACTTTAGGTCGAAGAAGGCTGGGCTTCCTTTTGCCCAGCATCTCTGTGATCCTGGGCGGGCTTTTGACCTGAGCTCTGAGCCCATTAAACTACTGCATTGCTTCATAGAAGAGCTAACAAGGGGAGTCACCCAAGAGGTCTGCACACTTAAGTTTACGAAATGTACTGAACCCTGGATGTGAGATGCCGTGAGTCTATGTTGTCATGAACATTTTCTTCTAGGCTACAATTCTGACAGTGCACTCAGACTAGAGCCCAGGCCCCACACGCCTCTCCCAGGAGTCAGGGCAGCTGGGTGGAGAGGGCACAGGTCCTTGGTGCTCAATCTCAGGGAGAAAGACAACCAATCTCAAGGCCAAGTAGCGTGCACCAGTTGAGACTCCTGCGGAGCTAGGCCTGGGGCGAGGGGCAGCTGGCCTGTGAGGAGGCACCCACACACCCACCCAGAACTGAAACAGCTGCCCAGCACTTTCCCTCTGAGCAGACACCCTGATACTTGTTGAAAGACATTTTTATTATCGCTGTTCCATTCCATCTACTCAGGGCACTGGATAAGATGGCAGCTCAGAAGCAGAGAAGCTGGAGACAGGCCCCACCCTTCCTGTGAGGGCCAGGAGCATCCCTGCTGACAGCCTGGGGGGCCATGCTGGAGAACTCTGGGGAGCACTCACACTAGTCACAGACCATGGCCTCAAGGTCTCCCGGGTGGGGATGGGAGGGCATGAGCTGTGCGGGGCAGAGAGCCCACTCTGGCCAGCCCTCACAGAACCCGACATAACTAGGCTGGGGGCTTCCTCTCAGGGAAGGTCCTTCCCTTCCACCCTCCTCCCCGAGGCCCAGCCCTGGGGAAAGGAGTCAGACATGAACTTAAGGAGCCAGAGACAAGGATGGGGCCTGGGCGAACCAGGAGCTGGCAGGCAAGGACAAAGACGGAGGAGGGCCGGAGTGAAGGGCCACCCCGCCCACGCAGAGGGCAGAGCGCGAGGCAGGAGGACCACGCTAGTTAGAGATGGAGGCGGCAGTTTTGGAGAACCGTAGTGTTACTCTCGATGGGGAGCTCCCAGCCGGGGTCAGTCAAACGAGATGAGCTGGGCTTCACTGCCCTGTGCTGGCGGGCCCTGTGCTGGGGGCTGCTGGGCCACTGGGGGCTGCTGCTGAGGAGGGCCACTGGAGGGCGCCATCTGTGGGAGGACACACAGGCCAGTGGTCTGACTTCCCTCTTCAGGCCCCAGCCTCCCCATCCTCTACCAGCTCCTCTCCAGAACACTCCACAAACCAGCCTGGCCCAGTATTTAGGCCCCTCAAGCCCATGCTCCTGACTCCTTCCCTTCCTCCAGTCATCATAGATTCCCTGTCCTCCTCCTGTCCCCAGCAGAGCCCACTCCCCAGGCATTCCGGATTCATGTCTCTGGAGCTGAGTAGATGGGGCCTCGGGCTTTTAAGTAAACATATGGTTTTGACACCCAACAGCTATTGCTTCAGGTCCTGCCTGAAGAGCAGCAATCCTGGCCCACGCCAGCCGCACTTCCCAGGGCAGCCCCACTGCAGATGGGGTCCACAGTGAAGCCTGTCCCGTCATGACCCACGGTGGTCCCAGGAGAGGCTCACCTGCTGGTACACGGGCTGCTGCCCTGAGATATAGGGTTGCTGTGGGGGCGGCAGAGGCGCGTCTTGGCCGGGGAGGGTCGGCATGAGATTCTGTGGACAATGAAACAGCCCCATGCTAAGAAAGCAGCTCTGTAACCAGATCAATGCCAACCAGCAGAGAGGCAGTGGAGGGGACATGGGGCAGTGAGCAGAGCATGGAGCCTGCCCAGCATGCTCCCACCCCAAAAGGCCCTGCTCCTCCCATCTGAGGCCCCCCGACAGCCTCTCACCTGCATGCTATAAGGCTGGTAGCCCATGGACACTGACTGGCTCCCCATGTAGCCCATCGTACCAGACTGCGGGGGCTGGGAGATGGCTGGGAGGCTCTGTGGGGCCTGGGAGGCCACGGTCTGTGGAGGAGAGAGGGCGATGGGAGACAGTTGGGCCTAGGGCCCTTGTAGGGAAGGGGCGGCCTCCCCACCTACCTGATAGCCCTGCGTGGGAGTAGGCTGGTATGATGAGTAGGCTGGGCTGGTGGTGGGCCCTGCGGGGCCCTGTGCGGCTGCCTGTGCACCAGCCGCCCCTGCTGGGTACATGTAAGCGCTCACCATGCTGGGGTCTGCAGACAGAGGAGAGAGCTCAGAACTCTGAGGATGGGGCAAGGGACAGGGGCTTGAGTTTCCCTTTTCCTTGTGACTTACAGAAATAAGTTTGTGTTTCACATTCTCACAAAAGAATAGTAAGTGAAATCAACAAAAACAGGAAAGGACCCACAGAATGTCACACTCTCAGAAGACCAGTCACAGCCCAAATGGTCTGCAAGACGACAGGCCAGCGGTCTTTGGGAAGTCAGTGTCAGAGAAGCCCACAGAACGTTCTAAGAGGGAGGACAGCTAAACAGGGCCCGGGTTTCCTGTTGGCACAGGTGAGGCCCTGGGGCTGTGTGAGCGCGAGCCAGCCGCAGATGCAGTCACACCAGGGCCTCTGGGCTCCTTGTCTGGCACCCGTGCCCACGCCCTGCAGAGCATCCTGATCTAGCAAACGTAGAGGCCTCTAGTAATGAAGGGTGTCACACCCGCCACTCCCCCTAAATTGGGTCAGAAAAGAGTGAGTGTGGCTGAGTGTGGGGAGAGAGTGTGAATCTGAAAAACACTGTGTACTGCTCTGCCGACTGTTCTGTAAGTTTGCGATCACACCAACACAACAAAAGAAGGAAAGGGTAGCGGTCTGGGGTTCGTCTTGGCTGTTGGCCCCCCACCCTCCTGCCCCACCCCACTCTGTTACCTGCTGCGGCTGCTGGCATGCTGGGGTAGGGGCCGCTGGCAGCCGGGGCCGGCTGACTCATGTACATGGTGTGCATGGGCGAGCCCTCCACCGAGCCGGCCGGGCTGAAGGTGCCCGCGAAGCTCGCCGGGCCGGAAGGCTGGTACAGCACGCCCCCTGCTGCAGGCATGGCCTGGAGCTGGAGACAGAGAGACCACTTTCAGGGCCCTTGTCCGTCACCAGGGTGCCCCGAGGGACCGGGGTGTGTGGTTGGCACGTGCCTGGGCGTAGGGCAGGGAGAAAGCGGGCATCTGGGCCCGCATCTGGATGGTCTGCTTCTGCTGCTCCAGGCGCATCTGCCGCTCCTTCTCCTGCTCCTGCAGGCGCTGGATGGCCAGCTGCCGCTGCACCTCTAAGTACTCCTGTGGACCACGAGGCAGGCGTCAGGGCCGGCTCTGGCCCCACACCCTACGGCTGGGCAGGCCGCCACCGCCGCACCTGCTTCTTCTGCCGCATGATCTCCAGCTTCTGGGCCAGCTGGATCTGGCGCTGGCGCTCAGCCTCCTCAGCTGCGCGGCGAAGCTTCTCCCGGTGCTCCTCCCGCAGGGCGCTGAGTGCCCCCCGGGCATCACGGATCTGTGCCAGCTTGTCCTGCAGTCCCTCGTAGTACACTGTGGGGAGGGGGCAAGCTGGGGGCCTTGGTATTGGCTGGAACACAAGCTGCCCAGCAGTGGGCACTGCTGCCCAGCCTGGCTTGGGAAATGGCAGGGCCCAGCTGAGCACCTGTCTACAGGGTGCAGCTGGCATAGGGGCTCCAGGGCAGGTGGACGCACATGCACATGTGTGGGAACACATACGTACACATACACACTCCCGCCAGCTCACTGTGCTCAGTGGGACATCTGCCACTGGGACTCCCTCATGCAGAGCCCAAGGTCCCTCGTGGCAGCCCTGCCCACACCACCCCAGGCGCAATAATGCCTGGCCCAGAAGGTACCCACTGCCCCTAGCGGGTGTGGCAGGCCCGATGGGAGCCCCCGAGGCCTGGAGGGACACCTGGGAGGGTGCACGTACACCTGCGCTCATCCAGCTGGTTGAGCAGCTCCAGCAGCTGGGGGTGCATGGTGTTGATGGACTGGAAGAGGGACAGCACGGCCGAGTCGTTGGTGATGCTGCGGCCCCGCACGTGGTTGCTCTTCATGCGGTTGACGAAGGTGGTGACGGCATTCTGGAGGGCCTTCAGGAACTGTGCGTGGCTCTCCTCGGACTCCCCATTCTGGTACTGCTGCCGGGGCACAGGAGTCTGCCTGAGCACCTCCCACACCCCCAGCCCGAGTGGGGACAGGATCCCTCTGTCCGGCTGAGCCAGGTGCTGAGCTCTGAGCTTGCTGCAGGACTGACTGGGTCCTCCTGGGGGGTCTGCGAGAGGCGCCCCCAGCACCCGGTTCACAAGGGAGGAAATGGAGGCCCAGGGAGGCTCGGCTTTTGCCCACAGGCACAGCGTGGCCGAGACGAAGCTGTCCTGGCCCTGGCCTCTTACTCCACTGGGCACCAAAGTGCAGAGCCCCAGAATATTCCAGCCTGTTCGGGGTAGACAGCAAGGCGCTGAGCAGAGCCTGCGGCCAACCCAGAGGCGTTCACTGGAGAGCTGTAAGTGGCAAGAGCCCACCTCTGGGGGGCCGCTGTGAGCCTGGCGCTCTGCACTCCGGGAGGCCAAGTCTGCCCCCAGCCTGAGAAGGGAGTCATGGCTTACCTCACTAAAGGCAGCTCCGGCTGCAGTTACGGCCTGAGGGTCTGTCTCTGGGAGGGAAGTCTGGAAGAGACCAGACAGTGAGACTCCATTTCTGCCTATCCTGGTGTCCCTCTCCCAAGGGACCACAGTCTGAAGCCTGAGAGTGGCCCCTTACCTCCACGTTGGCAGGGATTGCGTGTCCCTCCCCAGGCTGGGCCGTGGGCTCTGTCAGAGGCACCGGCGCGGACGGCGTGGGGCTCTTCCGAGCCTCCTCCTGCTTCTTCTCCCAGTAGTTCCGGTTCAGGTACCGCGCAAGCTGCACAGGCAAGAGGGGGTCACTCCCAAGGGCCAGGAAGCAGCGAGGGGAAAGCACCACACTTGGGGTATCCTCACCTCAGGATCGATGTCCTCAGCCAGAGGCGCCGACGAGTTCTGGGGAGACATGGTGGATGTGAGAGGCCACAGGCCAGAGGAGTGGCCTGGATGATATAGCCATGAGAGTGGACCCTGCACACTGGCCAAAGCCTGTTCAAGCGCCAAGGGGCTCCGTAACTGTAGATGGGATGCAGGGTGCTGCCCCACCAGCCCTCCCACTGACCACAGGGTTGGGTGGGCAACTGGCAGGGCTTCTCTCAGCTCCACCCACAGTGCCCTGCAGGGTTTGCAAATGACTTTCTAAACCTCTGCCCCACCTGCCACCTTCCTCCTTTTTACAGAAAGAATTCGGTCCACCTCTAGCAAACAGACCTGTGACGGCCTCACTGGAGGCTAGAAAAACAGAGCACTTTGACCCAAGGTGTCCCCAGCTCCTCCCGCTTGGGGGGTATGGAAGACACTGGGGTCTCGACAGTGAGGCCTCCAGCCCTTGCAGTGTCCTCTGCTCCACCGGGGTCCTGACCAGGGAGCCGAGACCTGTGGGTACCAGGCTGCCTCTGCCCCTGCCCAGGAGACTCAAGCATCCCTGCTGAGGCACAATCGCTTGCCCCCCCATCCCATAGGAAGGGGGTCCAAGCCGCTGGGGCTGAGCTGAAGGGCAGGCTCACCACAGGCGAAGAATACAGGCTGCTGGCGGGGGGTGCTGAGGAGGCCACGGGCGTGGGTTCCGCCTTGGGGTACGCGGTATAGGCCGACTTCTGCCTCTGCAGGATGACCAGGAGGAGGTGTCCGAGGTGCACGCCGCACTTTCCCGGGCACCCCCAGACTCAGCAAGGCTGCCCCCGCTCACCATCCGTTCCTTCTCCTCGGCCTCCGACTGAGACAGGGCCAGGGCCAGCTGCAGCTCCTCCTCTTCCTGCAGGGCTGTCTCATCCCTTTTAGGGGGCAGCTGAGGATGACAGGGCAGAGTTAGCGGGGCCAAGGGTCAAGGTGCCCCCAGAGGCCCGGGCAGTACCTGCGACTGCTGAGACAGCGGGCTGGTCAGGTACTCCGGGGGCAGCTCCGTCGTCGAGGCCGCTTTTCCCTCCGCTTTCCTGGAGGAGACAGGATGCCGTGTGTCACCAGGCGCTGTATCCCACCCCCATGTGTTCTTGCAAACAGCCTGGGGCTCCCCTCTGACACCCTCAGGGAAGGAAGATAGAAGTTCCGCAGACCACACTCCAGAGAAAAGCTGGACCCATGAACCAGTTGTCACCTCTGGGCTGCAGGGCCCTGGGCAAGTCACTGGCCTAAAAGACAGCCCCTTTCCTGGAAATGGGGCTCCAACACCCGCCACGCTGCGGCTTTCCAAAGAAAACACCTCCCAATGCAGCAGCCTACAGATACCACTTCCCCAATAGATCAGATCCCATCCCTGATGCTGGGAAGATGGACAACAACAGGCTCCTGGGCCAGCCACACTGAGCCTGACTGTCACCACAAGGAAACCCTGGACCCAAACCCAGAGATGTGCCTCAAACAGCCTAGGCCCCTCAGCGATGTCCTTGTCACAAAAGAAAAAGAGGCTCAAACTCACCAGGTTAGAGAGCTGAGGAGGCGGCTGGGTCCTAACAGGACCGAACCACCATGGGACGTTACTGGGACTTGGGAACCCTGAACAGGGACTAACTGCACTGATGCCAAATGCCCCACTCGACTGCTACCAGCAGTCTCGTGGGAAAAGTTCCCCTTGGGAAGCACACATGGGAGTTGAGGGGAGAGGGACAGGGTGCCCGCGGCTCACTCTTGACTGGTTCAGGATACAAGGTGTGTGTGGGCACACAAGCCTGGGAGGGTGGGGGTGGTGTGTGTGTGAGAGAGAGAGAGAGATGGAGTCAATGGGGCTGCAGAAAGGCAATTTACTGTCGTGGGGTGAGGGTCTCCAGGCAACTCCTGTGTCTCTTCTCCCAACACTTTATAAACAAACCCAAGCAACTGGCCAGCAGGACTCAGACCTAGGGGCCCTGCCGGGCACCACCCTAGCTCCAGTGTCCCAAGGGACTCACTTGTTGAGCTGCTCAAAGCAGGGCTCACACACCCGCACCTCCTTCTCAATGCCGAACTTGGGGATGGTGGAGTACTTGGAAGAGCACTTGCCGCAGAAGATCTGGCCACACGCCCGGCAGTGGTGCTGTGACACGGGGTGGTCAGGGAGGCCTGGTCAGCCACTCTTCACTCCCACCTTCTGCCCAGCACCACCCGCTGCAGGAAGTGCCAGGCTGGGCCTCCCAGGCTGGGGTGGGCAGAAGGTGAGCTTGGGAGGCCACAAAGGACCTGGGGAACAGGGCACACTTGCGAGCTCCCAGTTATAGGCTCCACTTTGAGGAAAAGTAGTCACGCTGACAAAAAAAGTTCACACAAGAACACATAAGCTGTCCTAATGAGTGAGTTTTGCTGTACAGTGAGTCTGAGGAGTCTGCTCCGATGTCCCAGGCCCCAGCTTCAGTGAGCAGAGGGAAGGTCCAAGCCAGACAAGCCAAGTCAGCTGAGGAGACTCAGCGAGGGGGCTACTGGCCGAGGCAATGCAGACCCAAACCCCTGGGCATGGGGTGCTTGCGTTCCCCAGGAGTGCAGCCTTGCCTGAACTTTGCCTGAGGGCACTGACCATTGGACACAGATTCCAGGTGACCTCACTCCCCACGCCGCCAGGTCCCAGTCCAGAGTGAAAGGGCCTGCTGTGCGCGCAGTGGCCTTGTGGTAACAGCGGGAGGCTTGGGGTCTGTCCTGGCCAGGTGGGGAGCTGGGGCCCTCCCTGAGGCAGGCGCACTCACCTTGCGGGTCATGACCCCAAACTGCACCCGGCACCGGTGGCACTCCTCGGCATCCACCCAGTCAGGGGCCTGGAGACGGGCAGAGTCAGGTCACACGCCCTGGCCCTCCCTGGCCACCCCGCTTTCCACAAGGGGTGCAGGGGCTGCAGGGGGCTGCGGCCAACCCACTGCAGACGTGACTCGAGGAAGACCTCCCTCCAAAATGGTCCTCTTTTCTTTCTAAAGACCTGACTGCAAGACTTCCCACAGCTTCAGGGACATGGAAGTATTTAACTGGGAACCACAGCCCTAAGGCACCTTCAACCAGGTTCCTTTCTCAACCTGCAGACAAAGCTGCATATTCTACTCAAAGGGCATTCTCACGTTGAGATCAATTAGCAGCTCTCCTGCTCCCAACAAGCCCAGATCCCAGGGTCTCCCTTCTGCCTCCTGCAAGCAGCCTAACTCCTGGACCCAGCACCCTGTGAACTCACTCTCTCCGCAGCAAACATGGCATCGCTCTCCTTGAACTCTGGGAAGACGTGTCCTGGAAAAAGGAGGCCCCTGTTACCACTGAATGCTGCCCTGGTGTGTGAGGCCCCCAGCCTCACCTGTCCTTACCCATCAGCCCTGAGGCCTCCA
Organism: Bos javanicus; assembly: GCF_032452875.1. Classification (NCBI taxonomy): domain Eukaryota; kingdom Metazoa; phylum Chordata; class Mammalia; order Artiodactyla; family Bovidae; genus Bos; species Bos javanicus. The sequence continues at coordinate 52,626,972 of NC_083886.1, forward strand.
GCGATCACATCCCAGTCCTTGGCATCTGCTCCTCCCCGAGCAGACAGAAGAGGCCCAGAGCCTGAGGCAGCAGGCACAGTGACCTCACACTGCACAAGGGCGTCTAGGGGCGCAGCTCAGCCAGCCTGCCCCACAGCTGGGGTGGCTCCGCACGGCCGCTGAGTCCTAGGGACCACACACAGAGCCAAGCCTTGCTCCCACCACATCAAGGCCTCGCGGGTCTTTCCTGGGCCTCCCATCTGGCTCCTGGCCTGCATTCCAGCCAACCACAATTCTCAGAGCTTTTAAACCAGAGCTTTTTTTTTTTGAGCCATGGACCCGTTGAAATCCCATAAGTCTTTGTTTTTGGTTGGGTTTTTTTTTTTTTTGGCCATGCTGTGTGACTTGTGGGATTTAGTTCCCCATCCAGAGATCAAATCTGGGTCCCTGACAGTGAAAATCCAGAATCTTAACCAGTGGACTGCCTGGAAATTCCCTCCATAAACTCTGGATGTTCTCTCTCATGTCTGAAGTTCAGGAATTGAGAGTCTGAGACCAGCTTATTGACCTGGATGGGTCCTTCATCACACAGTGTCAGCAGTCCTGCTCACCCTGCAACCAACAGGCAGTGCCCTTGCTCCCACTCCGTGGCTCATCTTGGGGTCAGAAGACCTGGCCCAGCTCTGCGGCAGAGGTGGGAGAGGACCCAGCCTGCCCTCTCATCCACACCTGGTGGGAGCACCAGGAAATCTTCCAAACACGGCCTGAATCCACCGCTCTCCTTGCCAGAACCCCAACATCTCTCCACAGGTACAACAACAGGGAGGAACACGCACTGGGCCTGAAGAAGCCTGCCTCAGCTGCCACAGCCCCGCGTAAGACTCTCCAAGTCCACTGTGCTCAGAGCACAGTGCCGCCCCCAGCACAGCCTCCCTCGGGCCCACCTGGTGCAGGGCAGCCCCTCAACTCCTGATGGTGCGTCCCAAGCCCAGGACCGGACCCTCTCGCCCCCACCCCCGACTCACCTTCCACCTTCATGATCTGGTACGTGTCCTGGACCACCTTGTACTTGGGCTCGTTCCGGAAGGCGTGTGCCCAGGCCTGAATCAGATACAGGATCTTGTTCCGGACGTTTACTTCCACCTGCCTCTGTAGACAAGGGAAGAAGGAAGATGAGGAGATGGAGGTGCCAAAGAGATATCTCAGAACAAGGAAGCAACTGGCAGACCCCAGCTGGAGACGGGGCCATGCAGGGAGCCACTCCCCAGATCCAGGCCTCCTCCAGGAACCCCATCCCCAAAGACAAATCCATTCCCCCTGTCTGTCGACTAAGGGCCTGCACTGGTCTCTAAACGCCTGGGAGAACCTGGGGAATCCCTCAAGTGAAGGCTCTCCCACCCCTACTGTCTCATCACCACCTGTCTCTGCCCACCTTACCCCTGTGCCCTACAGGACCCTGACTACCTAGGGAGCCCCTCAGCCTGTGACCCACTGTGGGGCTGGCTAAGGCCAGCCAGCAACAGGCAGAGCCAACCGAGCCTGGGCTGAGGGTGCAGACGCACGGTCAGCCAGCTGCCTCCTTCCAGTCACAGGCAGCCCAGACAGGTGGGATGAATGGCTCCAGAAAGTTCCCTACATACAAGGCCACCACCTCCAGCAGATTAAAGCACAACCAATCCCACTTCTAAAGCTCTCTCGATGACATACACACACAATGCTCAGGACAGTGGGTCAAGAAAGTTGCTTCGAGGAGACACCCACCACAGCTCACATGCCAGAGTTCCTGCTCTTTTTTATAACCTGGGTCCAGTCAGTGGACCCCTCTCCAGGTAGCCCCGGCCCTCCAAGGACTCAGACCCCGTGCCATGTGAACAGGACACGATCATGCCCATACAAGGAGGACAGGTTCTAATTCTTCCTCTGTCATCCAGGACAGAGGAGGGGCTGGCCAGGCCTCCAGTCAGGGCTTTGAAAAAGTCCTGCTGTCAGCTCAGCCTCAGATGGGCTCCAGGCTGCGAGGCCCACAGGCACCCAACAGGCCCAGGTCAGTGGTGGTGGAGTTGGTGCCAGAGCTGTGCTCCTAGGTTGCCACCTAGGGCGGCCTCAGCTCTACGGGACGCCCTTCACCTCCAAGAATGGCTGCACCACCCCCACTCTACATCATACAACCTCCTGGTGTCACTGCCCACATCACAATCCCTACAGGTGGGCAGCAAACCTGCCCTGCCCGGATGACCCCTTGAGGCCCTGGAGGACTTTTTCCTCCTCTGCCTTGGCGGGTGGGGTGGGGGGCGGGTTCTGGCATCCCTTCTCTGTTGCGTTCCCCAGCTCTGCCTCCACAAACACATCAAACTCACGTGCCTCCCTGCTCTATGCAAGTCTTTTGGGGACCCCAGGTCTCCACTCACATGCTCTGCCATGGCCACACGCACACTGTTCCTCCCCACCTTCTCTGCTACTCAGTGAGCATCCCCTACCCTTCAGACTCAGCTCCTGCCCCCCAGGAAGTTTTCCTCACCTTGCAGGAGTGGGGTCTTCTCCGCACTCCCAGATGCAGCCCTGCCTAGCTTCTGGGAAGGCCTGATCTCTCCAGGCAGGGATCACAAACACTTGCCCTCCAGCCCTCGGCACTATTTCTGACACAGGTGCCAGCAAAGCCCCAAGAAGCCCCTGGGGTGGTGCTCCCCCACACAGGCCTCTTTGCTCCCTGAAGAGCACCCACCTTCAGCAGATCCTTCAGCTCCTCCATGGTCTGCTTGTTTGCCACCTCATCATGGACTGTCTGGCCGCAATTCTTCACCACAGACTCCATGACCTACAGATCCCAGCGAGGGGAAGACTTAAGCTGCAGGTCAGGGCAGGAACTCCCCGTCCTGGACAGGTCCACCTTCCCCACAAGGTGGGCCTCAACACGGCCCTCAGACCACCCAGCTGGATAGGAAAGCCCACGGAGCAGTCTCCAAGGCAAGCAGCAGCCAGGGCTACACCTGCTCCTTTTAACTCCATGTTTTATCACCAAGGACAGACACTGGAGTCAACCTCAGGGGCTACACGTGTCAGCCTCAGGTGGAAGAGCAGAAGCACTGCTCCCAGCCCAGCCCAGCCCTCTGTCCCTGGTGCCTCCACTGTTGGCAGTGCGCCCATCGCTGCCACCCCGACCAGGGCTGACTGGAGTACAGGGTCTGATTACCTCTAGAGCGTACAAGGCCACGTGGGGATTCTTATCGTTAACTTTCTTCTTGATGGAACTCACTGCATATTTTGCCCTGACAGAAAAAAAGGCATTGGTAAAAGCAAACAGAAAAAAAAAAAGAAGAAGAAAACAGCTTCTAAGACTGAGGAAAAGCCCATTGGCCATCTGGTCCTTGAGACCCCCTAGGCAAACGTCCAGGTAACCATGCACTCCCAAACAGTACAGAAAAAGTCCTTTAACTGTCCTGAGATCTCAAGAGCCATGGCACACAGACTGCACAGTACTCCATCGGGGCCTAACATGCTCAGTTTTCATCAGGGCAGGATCTTGGAAGATGAGTGGGCACAAAGCAACCCCAGTCCACAGTGCGGCCAACCCCCTGCTCCCGAGGGTGCACTTACTGCGTGTCCCCCTGGCGGATCAGGTCACAGATCTGGAGGATGGACTCCCAGTCAGTCTCCAGAAGAAGCTGGCTGGTCGCTTTGTCTAAGGCAGAAACGCACCATTACAGGGGCTCATCCTGCTGGGTGATCCCCTAGCTGGATCCCCAGCTCAGCAACAGGCAGGAGGAACTGCCTCCTTCCCATTTTATTTTAGACATCTGGACCAAACGGAAAACTGCGTGACCATCCTCCTGACACCTGACAATAACGGTGGAAAGCACTGTCCTTCCTGAAAGACAGTGTGGGCTTTTTACACACAAGTGCTGTTCCAAACACTTTACGCGAACTCACTCAACTCTCAAACAAACCTTAAGAATTAGGAAGAATTAGGGGATATTTCCACCTTCTCTGTGGACAAAGAAACTAGGTGAGAAGTGAAGAGAGGTAAAGTCACTGGGCCTGAAATCACACAGCTTGCTGGGGTGGAGCGAGAATTCAACACTAAGCTCTGCTGTCTCATCCCTCATAGTCCCTTGTTTTCAGAAGTTTAGCCTGTTTGTTTAGCTCTCAGCTGTGGCACTGCTGGAGAGACATACAGCAGAAACCCTGGTCCTCTGCCTCAAGTGTTCTGTGGAATGCAGACGGGGCTGATCTGCCAAGAAGGATTCTCCAACGACAGAGACCCCGGTCCTCTGCCTCAAGTGTTTTGTGGAGTGCAGACAGGGTTGACCTGCCAAGGAGGATTCTCCAACGACCACCTCTAGTCTACATCACTGTGGCCTCAGACACACAGATGAGTGGCTCAGGGGCTGCTCTCCCAGTTCAGTCAGGACCATGGTCCCTGGAGTCGTGCAGAAGATCAAAAAGGATCTGACAATGACTCCTGGATTGATCACTGAAGGGCTGAACCATCTCACGAGCTGAGTTTCTCAGCCCAGATAATTCAATGAACCTCATCTGAGGTCCCTCCGAAATCGCATGTGAGGAAAAAGGAGGCCAGGTTCAGGCTGACCATTCGACCACCCAGAGCGCCTGTCCAAAACACAGAACAGTTTCCTGAAGGAGAGTGAGCTTGTCCATAAACATTGATTTTCCTTCCTAAAACCTGTGACTTCCAGGAGGTTCAGAAAGATCAACTATCCACCCCAACAGAGGAAACGCCTTCTTAGCCCCGGCGCTTCTTCCCGGAGCCCAGTGGGGACATACGGCGCGGGTCTGGATCCCTGGGGAAGCAGCGCTCCGAAGAGCTGGCAGGTCCCAGGGAAGACACTGCTGGCTCCACCCTTGGGGCCCACGTATGTGTCAGAATCCCCAAATTCCAGGCAACCTAGGTTTTTGGCGGGGAGAGAGGGTCTACTGAGACTTTACTATTTCACTGAGTCATCCATTCTCCTGACTCAGGACGTGAGGCCCGCTTGGCCAGACGCTGGTAGTTAACTTCCCCAAGCTCCTGGCCGGTCTCCTGCGCGGACCTTCACCCAATCGGTCGGCGCCAGGCCCTGCGCCCAGGACAGCCGGGCCTTACGTCGTCTGCGCGCCCGCCCCGGGCCCGAGTCGCGCGGCGGTCGCCCGGGAGCACTGGGGGCGGGGGTCTTTCCCACCGGGGAGCGGGGGCAGCGTTACCTAGGAGACGCTCGAAGGTGCCACTGCCACGCCCCATGGCGACCCGGGACCCCAACCAGACGCCGCGGCGATCCCCACTGCTGGCCGGCGCGCCCCCGACTTCCGCTTCCGCCTGCCTCTCAGACGCGCGCACGCGCACGTCGCCGGCCAGCCCGCGAGCCGTGGGGAGGCGGGTCTTTCCGCTCGCCCCAGACGCTGGGCGCCGATTAGACCGCGCCTACTGAGACGGCTAGAGTCGGGAGCCAATGAGCTGCCCGGCGGCGGAGTCTATCTGATGAGAGCGGAGCTGAGGATGGGCCTTGCGTGGCTCTCGGAGCTAAGGCTGTCGAGTGGAGCGGGAAGCGGGATGTGTCTCCTCCTGGGGGCCACGGGCGTGGGGAAGTCGCTGTTGGTGAAACGCCTGCAGACTATCCTTCCGTGCCGGGCGGGGGGTGGAGGGGGTCCGGAGGGGCGTGGGGATCCGAGGGGCGCTGGTGGCGAGCGGGGCGGGGTGCGTCGGGGGCGCTCGGGCTGGGGGCGGGGTCCGGCCGGCGAGCCCTCCTTGGCCCCACTCAGAGTCCTTGACTTCCTGGCACAGTTGAGTTCCCGGGATGGGAAGGGCGACCTGGGCGATCCGCCCCCGACGCGGCCCACGGTAGGCGTCCTGCAGGTTTAGGAGAAGTGGGTCCCCTTGAGATTAGCAGAGCTTTGGGTTCCTTTAATTGGAAGCAGGGGTCTGACTGGTGGGTGTGTTCAAGACACCTTTCCGGAGGTGGTGGGTGTCACCGCGGGGAGCCTGGCTCCGCCGGGACAGAGTCGCAGGGCATCCGGAGCCGCCTGCCCCTCACCACTGGTCAGATTGAGTTTGCTTCTCCCCGCACAGGGCGAATCCCTTTGGTGGGTGTCACAGCCAGCCCTGTGGGTCCTGCACCCCGGGGAGCATCTTTAGACCTCCTCCCTTGTGGGTTCTGCCTTAGAGCCTAAACACTTGAGAAGACCTATGTTAGTGGTTAGGTCGCAGTGTAAAGGGCTGGGCACATTGCTCTCCAGGAGTTGCCAGTGGGAAAGCGCTTGTGGTGGTCTCTACATCCCGGTTTTTTCCACAGGTGGGTACCAATTTAACGGACATTGTGGCTCAAAAAAAGATCACCATCCGGGAGCTGGGGGGCTGCATGGGCCCCATCTGGTCCAGTTACTATGGAAACTGTCATTCTCTCCTGGTAGGTCCTAGTCTTTTGCCCTTCCTTTGGGGAAGAAAGTCCCCATTTCAGTGTTGTCTAGTCCCCAGTTTCACTTTCTGTGTGAGATAGAATTTGGGTTCCCAGGCAGCTATGCTAGTCAAGGAAACATGGCCCAGGCCAGAATTGCTTCCCTCTGGGACTCCAGCTGCTCCCTAATGCTGCTGCTCCCAGGCAAAGGTGAAAGCTCACCGAAGGGTTGCTGAAGACAGTATTTCTTCTCTGCAGATAACTGTGTCATCCACTCACTGTCTTATTGTTCTGGGTGTGTTTGTGTGTTTTATGTTTTAATTATGTATGCCCTGGTTCATCCCATCCTGGCAAGATCTATGCCCCAAATTCTGGGACACCTCCTTTTAAAAGTAATGGCTACACGAGTAGAGCGACTTCCGTGTAGGTGGAAACAAATAACACTGGTGATTCTTGCATAGCTCGCTCCCCTCTGCTTTTCCTGAAGCCTTCCTTGCTCTTCCTGAGCCAGGCTTGTGATGTGAATAGAGATTTGGCAAGGATGGTATTTCATCCCAGGGGGGCCCTAATCTCCATTCACTTCTTTCCAGTTCATGGTGGATGCCTCTAACCCCACCCAGCTCTCGGCATCCTGTGTGCAGCTCCTGGGTCTCCTGTCGGCAGAAGAACTCGCAAAAGCATCAGTTCTGATTCTCTTCAATAAAATGTACGTGTCTGTGAGGTGAGCGGGAGTGCAGGTGTGCCCCCGGGCGGAGCTCCTGTAGAGGGTAACCAGGAAGGTGGCCCACTGGGGGGTGGGAGGGCCCAGTGATGGCTAGGGTGGGCTTCTGGCAGCCCACTCTGATGTGTGCTGCTTTCACTCCAGCGACCTGCCCTGTTACATGACCATAGAAGAGATGAAGTCGTTAATCAGGCTCCCGGACCTCATGGCTTGCGCCAAGCAGAATATCACCACCTTAGAAATCAGTGCCTGGAAAGGCACTGGCTTGTCAGACGTGCTGCGCTGGCTCCAGGACACCCACAGAACCAATGGTTGACTGCAGGGTGGAGAAGCATGGCCGGCCTGCTCTGTGGCAACAAGGCAGAGGCGGTACTGCTTGGCCATCAGCCATCTGTTGCTTTTATAAAAGCAGGCTAAGCCCTGGAAGACGGGGTTCTGTGCTGAGTTGCAGTGATGGATAAACTGAGTCACCCAGGTTACAGAAACTCCTGATGTCTGCCCTCTGGCTCCAGGGTTGGGAGAGGAAGACAGGCCTGCCAGGTGGCTTGTGTCCCGTACCATCCTGGGATGGTTTTAGGGGAATTGTTCCCCTCTCCCCAGGAGATCTGCTCTCTCAACTGTGATAAAAGCTCAAACCTGTAAAGTTTCTGGTACCCTAACGGTGGGATACCCCACAGACAGCGTCAGGTACATGAGTCAGTGTGGTAGGGAAAACCAGGCTTTGGGTTAGAAACAGTTAACATTTACTACTCAGAGGTGCCTCAGTGGTCAGGGATCCCACAGGTAGGCCAGGGTAGAGAGAGGCTCTGATGGGGTATGGGAGGTGCTGGTGAGCTCATGGCCAGGCCCTCAGGCCACAGTTCCCCCATGGCCTGCTGTGTTCTCAGCTAAGAGAGCTTGCAGGAAACACCTACATCTATTGCTGGTGCATTTGTGTCCTAGGGCCCCTGTAATGAACCACCATAAATGGTGGCTTGTAGCAACATAAACTTAACAGTCATAGGACTGGAAGCCAGAAGTCTGAAATTGAGGTATCAGCAGGGGTGATCCTTTTGCAGACTCCAAGGGAGAATCCATTCCTTGCTGTGGTTGCTGCATGGTGTCCTTGGCTTGTGGCTTGCAGGACTTGAATCCCTGACTCTTGTCTTTTTTTGGTTTTTATTATTTATTTTTTTGGTTGTGCTGGGTCTTTGTTGCTGCTTGAGGGCTTTCTCTAGTTGCAGAGAGCTGGGGCTAAGAGTAGCGCATGGGCTTGTTGCAGTGGGTTCTCTTGTTGCGGGCTTCCCTCGTGGCTTAGACGGTAAAGAATCGCCTGTAATGCAGGAGACTCGGGTTCAATCCCTGAATTGGGAAGATCCCCTGGAGAAGGGAATGGCAACCCACTCCAGTATTCTTGCCTGGAGAATTCCATGGACAGAGGAGCCTGGGAGCTACAGTCCATCGGGTCCAAAGAGTTGGACACGACTGAGTGACTAGCCCGGGGTCTAGGGTACAGGCTTCTAGGGCGTAGTTGTTGCACTCAGGCTTGGTTGCTCCACGGCACGTGGCATCTTCCCAGACCAGGGATTGAATCCATGTTCCCCACATAGGCAGGCAGAGTCTTACCCACTGTACCACCAGGGACATTCTCTGCCTCTGTCTTCACATGATCTTTTCTTCTTATGAGGACGTGACAGTGACAAAGAATCAGACTGCCAATGCAGGAATTGCAAGAGACACAGGTTTGATCCCTGGGTCAGGACAATCCCCTGGAGTAGGAAATGGCAACCCACTCCAGTATTGTTGCCTGGAAAAGTCTATGGACAGAGGAGCCTGGCAGGCTACAGCCCATGGGGTCGCAAAGAGTCGACATAACTGAGCAGCTGAGCACAAACAAGGGCCCACCTTAATCCAGATTGAGTTCAACTCAAAACCCACAATCACATGTACAAAGATTATTTTTCCAAATCAGGTCCTCTTTGTAGGTTCTGGGGGTTACAACTTGGGCATACCTTTGGGGCTGCTATTAAACCTGCTGCAGTCTGGTAAGAAATCCTCTGCTTCTGAGTGTGGTTGTGAGTTTCCTACAATACCTTCCTCTGTCTCAGCTGGTGGTCTAGCTCACTGGGCTCCAAGGGCCTTTGGAAGGCCTGCATGGCCCCCTTTAGCCTTGTGGGACCCAGGGCCCCAACACCCTGAGGTTTCCCTAGGGCCAGAACAGTTCACACTGGCCTGCCTGGGCCACCCCTGTGGTTGTGCTTTGGCCTCACCCACTCTGATCCCAGGGCCAGATGTCCAGGCCCAGAGGGGCCAGGCAGGGGGCTCAGTACACACTCCAGGAGAGTGGGCTGAGGGGTCTGGGCTTCAAGTTGACCTACATCCTCAGCCTGCTTCTGTTTCCCCAGTTGTTCTGAGAAACAGCTCTCAGATGGAGTAAACACGCTCTGTGAAGGGGCCCTGGGGTTGGGCAAGCCATCCTGAAGAATCTTAAAAGACAGCCTTCCCGAAACCTGGAGAGAATAGCTGGTTTTTGGAGGGAGCCCAGTCTAAGGCCGTAGGAGAGTGCTTTGCAGTGTTTGTAACACCTGAACATGGGCGCGGCAGAAGTTTGGAGCCCTGGTGGGGACCATTCTGTGACTGTGACCCAGGAAGGCACGCTGGCTGCCCAGAACCCATCTTCCCATCTGGGATGGAGCAAGGTTCTGAGCTGTTCTGCTGTCTGGAACCTGAGAATCTGGTGAGGGGCTGGTCGTTCTCCCTGGAGACTATGCCACCTGTGCACACTCCCCACTCGCCCAGATTGCAGGGTGAGCTTCTGAATGCTGCGGTCCCACTAGGCCCCAACACACCTCCCAAGGTTGGCCATCGGAGGAGCCCGTCCATTCTGTGTTCTCCCCACTCTGCTTTCCCAGAGTCACCTACAGAGCTCGTCGACGCAATGGACCCTGGACCCCCAGAGCCTGAGGATGCCACAGGGCTCCCTGAAGTCAGTACTGAGTTCTCAAAAGTGCTGATGCTGCCCTCAGGTGTCCTTATTCCTAGACTGGCTGGGAGGGTGGGTGGGCAAGTGGGCAAGAGTCCCCCAGGTGTCAGCCAAGGACCATAGCAAAGACTGCCTCCTCCTGGCCCCCACGCTAAGAGCAGGCCTGGAACACTAGTGCCATCCCCAAATATTTTTTGTATACATCATACTCGTATGAAATATAAGTATATAACAATATGTTTAAGATAATTCAGTTGCCCACCTGTTAAAAATGAGTAAAATAAAATATTTTTTAAATATCAGTAAAGTTAGACAATTTAATGAATCGTGACTTTCATTCACAAAGTGATAGTTTTTAATATTCAGGAGTAAACTGTCAAGAAATGTATAAGACATAGATGAAGCAGACCACAAACTAGCAGCAAGAAACAGAAAAGATTTATATACACAGTGGTTCTTAACTGGGACAGTCTGGCCACCAGTGGATACTCTGGAAATATTTTGGATGGTATAGCTGGGGGTGGGGGCTGTGATCCAGCACCTATGTGTATCTATTAATACAAACAGAGAGACCAGGAGAAAGAGAGAATGACATTTATTTTCAGGAACGAGCTCATGTCGTTGTGGAGGCTGGCAAGTCCACAATCGGCAGGACTGGGCAGCGGGCTGGTGAAGCAGGTTGATGGGATGTTTATAGTCTGAAGGCCATGGGCTGGCAAAGCCTTCTTTGTGCGGGTGAGGTCAGTCTCTTCTGTTATTAAGGTCTTAACTGAAGTCCACCTGTATTATGGAAGGTAATCTGCTTTATGCATAAAGTCTACTGATGTTAATCTCATCTAAAAAACACCTTCACAGAATCATCTAGAATAATATCTGCCCATCGGTAGACATCACAGTGAGTTCCTTGGTCTGATGAAGTGATGGTCAGCTACCCAAACTGGTGCAAAATCCTCTGTTGTGATTCTTTCATAGTATTCTGAGCATTTGCATCTACCACCAGGGCGGCACAGCACCGTCCAGAGTTGGCATCTCTTCACGTCAGAACCCCTTGTAGCCCTGGGTTTCTGGCACCAGTCTGACGTGACCCTGTGCTCAGGGCCTGCCCACCAGTGCACCTGGCACATGAAGATCCATGGTCTCAGTGTCTCATGTTGGCAGACAGGACAATTGTTACTGGCATTTTGGACCTCAGAGGGTGCAAGAGGTCTCCAGGCACCTCTGTGATGCTGAGTATTCCAGTTCTAGGCCACCACAATAAAGCAAGTATAATAAAGTCAGCCACACAAATATTTTAGTTCCCCAGCCCGTAAGTGTGAAATACTGTGAATATTGCCAAAATGTGACAGACATGAAGTGAGCAAATGCTTTTGGAAAAATGACACCTATAGACTTGCTTGATACAGTTACCACAAACCTTCAATTTGTTAAAAAAAAGTTATCTGTGAAGCATAATAAAACGAGGGCTGCCTGTTTATCTACATTCAGCCTATCTCAGTGTTGCTGCAGCGCCCATGTCCACAGATGTCATGGACCCAGGTAGTTATCTCACGGGAGCACATGGGGTATCTTTGTTCCAGTCACCTTCCAAACCTGGAAAGGGGTTCTTCTGATAGGCACTGACATGTCCTACTCAACACACCCCTCAAATGGTCATCATCGATTTCCATGGGACTGTGCCCCAAATGGACATCCTTAAAGAGGCCACTGCCCTCCTGCCTGACCCTATGGCCAGGCCATTGGCCACTACCCCAGTCAGTAAAAACTCAAACATAGGGGCTTCTACAGCTCAGTGCTTCATCACTGCTAGGAAAAATGCATGTAATTTAGCCCCAACAAGCTGGTCCTTTTTAACCTATTTCAATCAGTCTCCATTTGTTGGTCTTTACGTAGAAGCTTTCCAAACAAAATGCTGTCTATTCAACTTGGAACTGCCATTTACAAAGTGAACAGCTCTTTGTTGGCCAGTCGAGAGCAGTTTGTAGGGCACTGTCCAAGTGACTCCCAAGTAGAGTCCAGCACCTCCTCATGGTTCCAGGGTCTGCCCGGATGAAAAGGCTTCCTGCACCTCCTTGCTTTCTGCAGGCAGCTTGGTCTGGTGTAAGCCATTTCCACTTCCATGTCTATATGGAAACCTTCTGGGCGCTGCCACCGGCATTGAAGTGTTTCTCTGACATTGTCCGAGACATCACAGCTATTGGAGCTTAAGATCATTTTATATCCTTCAGTCACTGGGGCAGCTTCAGTTATTGTCAGGTGGCAAGGTGGTAAACCCTCCTCGAGCAGAAGTTCTCCCATCCAAAGTCCCAGCAGCTGCCGCTAGGGGGGTGCTCACAGGCTCTTGCCCTCCACACAGGGCCACCATGGCACCCAACCTTCTACCCCACACTGGGTTCAGCCACCCTTCAGTTCACTCAGTCACGTCCGACTCTGTGACCCCATGGACTGCAGCACACCAGGCCTCCCTGTCCATCACCAACTCTCAGAGTTTACTCAAACTCATGTCCATTGAGTCAGTGATGCCATCCAACCATCTCATCCACTGTCGTCCCCTTCTCCCACCTTCAATCTTTCCCAGCATCAGGGTCTTTTTCAGCCACCCTTACTGGTTTCCATTTAGCATGTCCCGAACGGCAGTTATATGCCTTCTGTTTTTATGAGGTGCAAGACTGAACAACTGCCCTCAGAAGCCAATTGCAAGCCCAGGTTGCTACCTCTGCTCTTGACTGACAGCTAGGCTATAAATCGGATTCCCAAGACCGCCCTCCTCAGGTTCAACTAATATGCTAGAGTGGCTCACAGAACTCAGAGACAGTTTACTTACCAGATCACTGGTTATAAAAGAACATGACTCAGCCAGATGAAAAAGAGCCCTAGAACAAGGTATGGGGAAAGGGCAGAGTTCCCATGCGCCCTCCAGTGAACACTCCCCACGTTGCCATGTTTACCAACCTGAAAGTTCGCTAAATTCTGCCCTTTGTGTTTTATAATTGATTGAATCATTAATTCAACTTCCAGGCCCTCTCCCCTCCCTGGAGTTTGGACAGTTGGAGGTAATGGACACTGAGAAGTTCTAACCCTCTAATCACGTTGGTTCTCTTGGTAGCCAGCCCCGATGTTTAGGTGGGGTCCAAAACCCAACTCATTCACCTAACAAGAGACATCTTTGTTGCTCTAATCAGAAAATTCCAAGGGTTTTAGGAGCTCTGTGCCAGAAATGAGGATGAAGACTAAATGTGTATTATACATAAATCACACCATCACAAGTCGATTCCAAATTGTTTTTCAGATGAATGCTGGTCTCCCTATCCTTCAACTCTGTTCATTAACAGGCCAAACCAGGACTTTCTTGGTTAAGAGAACTAGAATAGAATGGGAAACTGTCCTCTGAAGACATAGTTAACTTGGCAAACCGATTAGCCTGCACCCTAGATGAGTCTACTAAGAAAGAAAAACATTAAAATCCTTAATATTTCAGTTCAACAGCTAAGAGTCCCCTAAGCAAAGTCCTCCCAGCCTTCATCATTATTTTAAGAAGCCAGGACATTGAAAGAAAGACTTCGAGAAACCAAAGCGCTCTGGACATCTTCAGTCACCCAATCCATCTTTCTAGTGTCCTCCCACTTCTCAGTGATGGGACTCCAGGAAATCAGTTTTTCCAAGTCTCCCTCTTAATTGGTTCAGAGAAACAACTCTCCAGACTGGGAATGAATTTTCTATACTGGAGCTACATTCTCAGTGCTCAACCCCAGTACTACTGAACAGTCCCTGCCTCAGAGCTCGATTCCCAATTGTGGAGGTCTCCAATAAACCTCAGCAAATCAAGAAAAAAAGATACTGAACCCACAACACTTAGTGCTCTTCCAACAGGAGTGAACAGATCGTGCCCTTACACCAGACTGGTGGTGATAAAGTGAGGGGCAGGTGGACACGCTCTACAGTGCTGGGCCTTAAGAAGCTGAACACCAGTGTGCAGGCTTCAGTGTTGCTTTCCCGAGGAATGAATTCTCAGCAGACACTGCCAGGCACTTATGCAGCATTATGTGGGAAGATATTGGATCCAGGGTTGGTGTCACATTCTGAAAATGCAATCCAGAAAAAGTGTCCACGCGGCTCCCTCCCAGACACTCCAAATTGCCTGACAGACCATTTGAGGTTTGGCAAGTGGGTTTCACAGAGCTGCCCACCATCTCATGGGTATAATTCTTGGTATTGGCAGGGCTTCCCTGGTGACTCAGTGGTAAAGGACCCTGCCTATGCTGGAGACGCAGGTTCCATCCCTTGGTGGGGAAGATCCTCTGGAGAAGGAAATGGCAACCCATTCTAGTATTCTTGCCCAGGAAATCCCACAGACAGAGGAGCCTGGTGCGCTATAGCCCATGAGGTTGCAAAGAGTTGGACATGACTTAATGACCAAACAGCAACAATGATTTGCATGTTTTTTCATTGGACTGAAGCTTTTCCACCCAGCCAGGCCACTGCCTCCTCGGTGGCTCAGATACCATTGGAAAGGAACACTTTTTGAACTTCATAGCGACGGAGGAACCCACTTTATTGGTCAAGTGCTGTCTATACAAGTCTGTGTCATTTGGCCAGTTCTCATCAAAACCTCCTTAGGTCAGAGTACGTGCCAATGGGCACATAACCAGAAATTGTGCGGCCCAACAATGAGCACTTGATTCATCCACTAAAGTAACTTTAGACAGCCACAGAGACTTTGATCTCGTACTTAGTGAATAAGGAGGCATTTGTCCAATAGCAAATACACCTACTGCTACTTGGATAAACACCTCTGGAGAAGTAGAAACTCAATTACACAAGATGAGGGAACAAGCACGAATTTCACCTGACTCTCCTTGGCCCTTTGATTTTTCAGCTACCTTCAGGTCTAGGGTCATGGTTTAGAACCATCATACAAGCTAGTTGTCAGGTATTACTTTTGCATTCTGCTTTGCATACTTTTGGTTTTTTGTTTCTGGTTTTTTTTTTTTTTTTCCCATGCTGCATAGCTTGCATGATCTTAGTTCCCCAACCAGGGATTGAACTTGGGCTCTTGGCAGGGAAAGTGCAAAGTACTAACCACTGAACCACCAGGAATTCCCTATTTTAAAACTTCGTACATGTTTCTGGTCAACCCCCTGCAGAAATGCACACTAAATACAATGATGTTGACTCAGTGCCTTGAGATGACTACTGATGCTTGTACTTTCTTTACAAGATATGATTTTAACAGGGAAAGTGGCTGAGAGTTTCTCCTTCTACTTTCCTTGTTACTCAAACGTGGCCTCACTCAGTGTCAATCACTATGCACTTTCTCTCTGATGTGGGACACGATGTCCAGGCAAGGTCCTGGCATTGAGGGACAAAATACAATTCCACTAAAACTGATCAGTGATGCTCTCAAGCAAAGACCGGATTAAAAGGGAGGAGGAAATGTGGAAATGAGCAAAGGAAAGCTCAATCAGAATGGAGTCGGGAAGCTCTGAAGGGAAGGCTCTCTCATGCATGCATCCCTCAGCACCACAGCTCACAGGCCCAGCAGAAAGATTTCCTCTGATTCAGAAACAAGCTACTCACTGCAGCCAATGGAAAACCAGATCCCTCCTAATTTCCTCCTCACTTCAGTTCAGTCGCTCAGTCGTGTCTGACTCTCTGCGACCCCACAGACTTCAGCACGTCAGGCTTCCCTGTCCATCACCAACTTGCCGAGCTTCCTCAAACTCATGTCCATCGAGTCGGTGAGGCCATCCAACCATCTCCTCCCCTATCGTCCCCTTCTCCTGCCTTCAATCTTTCCCAGCATCAGTGTCTTTTCCAAATGAATCAGTTCTTCAAATCAGGTGGCCAAAGTATTGGAGCTTCAGCTTCAGCATCAGTCCTTCCAATGAACAGTCAGGACTGATTTCCTCTATGATTGACTGGTTTGACCTCCTTGCAGTCCAAGGGACTCAAGAGTCTTCTCCGACACTTCAGTTCAAAAGCATCAATTCCTCCTAAAACCTAGTAAAAGCTCACCTTCCCTTTGTCTTCTCCATCTTGCCACACAGTTTGCTTGTTCTGAATTGAAATTCTGATTCCAATAAACTCATTTTCGCCAAAGATCTTATTTCATGCCAAGAGTCAACACCCTTAACGCAGGCTGGATGTCCTGATGGCTGATCCTACCTGGGTTCTATCTCTAAAGGTGACCTGAATCTGGGTCCATTCCTGAGGGGTGATGCCCAGCTTGGGGGCCCATCTCAGAGGGATGACCCCAGCCTGGTCACCATCACTGATGGGTTAGGTTGGGCCTGGTGACATCTCTGATGGTAAAGCCAGCTGAGGCGACTTGACCAGTTTTTAGAGGCACTCCAACAAGGGTCTAAGGAAATATAATTTCCACATTTCATGTGACCAAGGGCAAACTTCCTTCACCATGACCTGTTTCCTCATTCCCACGTTCAATCCATACTTACAGTGCGTCCAGGAAACACCGGTGTTTCTTAGCGGCTCCACCTCATCCCTTGCTCTCACTGCCCTGCCTGTCTCAGAACCCAATTGTAAGAAGGATGCCAGCACTGAATGAGAGATGCGCTGCCCGCCCCAACTGCCATGTGATGGGGGTTGAGTCCTGGCTACTGCAGCCAGCCAGCACCTGGCCGCCCCATGCAAGGGCTGGGGCCACCCACCATGCAGAAACACACCCCAGAGAGTGACACCCTGATTCCAGGTACAGCTTCCAGAACTTCAATCTTTTAATTCAAAAATAAACTTCACTGCATAAAATACAAACTTGGGGAAGAGCAAAACAGACCCCATACCACTCCACACTCATTCTCTCGGGCCACCCTGGCAAGCGCTGAGGCCTAGCACTGGCTGAGGTGCCCAGGCCACCTTTGCTGGCTAGAGGAGCCTGAGCTGTAGAGAGCAAGGCAGCCCAGCAGCTGTCAACCTCCAACAGGGCGATAAGCGCCCTGACCCTGTCCCTCCATGTTCGACTGCTAGCAGCCTGTAAGCCACATCCCCATGCTCTCATTTATATCCCACACCTGAGCAGGAGGATTAAACCCAGGTCCTCTCTCCTTTGGCGCCCGTGGGAGGTTCAGACCTTGCCAGGCCCTGCCCTTAGCAGGAACTCACATGGCTGCTCTGATCGCGAGAGCCCTGAGCTGGGCCCCTGTCCTTGCTGTCTAGCCACTCCTGACCTGCTGGAGAGCCCTGCCGTGTCCTCCCCAGAGACCCTAATGATATAAGGACTCAGCCTCCCCATCCACGGTGTGGGTGGCTTAGTCTTCGCACCCCAACATAAGCTGGGGTGGCTCCGCCTGCCCTGTGGGGACCATGATGACAGTGGTCTAGGTGGCCTAGATGCTGACCCCCCGCCCCTGCCCCACACCAGCCTGCTGTCTGGCTTTGGCTCCAGCCATGTGGCTCTGTCGAATCCGGTAGAGCCTCGCTTATCGAGTCAGCAGTATCTACAACTCACTGGCATTTAGGGACAGGATTACGGGATTGGCCCTCCCTAAAGTGGCCCTGGGTTGTGTCTCAGCCTGGACCTGTGTGTTCAGAACAAAGCTGCATGTGACGCTAGGCTTAAGGGAATGACGCTGACTGCATCTCACCCAGATGGTGGCTCCATCTATGGGGGCTCAGGAGACAGACGATGCTCTGTGCGAGACATGGGTCCAGTGGATGGTCACTCCTGAAAGAGCAGTTTCTAGGGAGAAAAAAACACAGGAGCCCACTCCCCCACCTGAGTCCCAGGATATGTCCTAGGAAAGGACGCTCAACTGTAGGCCATCTGCTTGTCCAGCTCCAGCCGAGGTGCAGCAGCTCTGGTCCCTCGTCATCACAGCTGCATCTCTGGCTTCTTCCCGGGAGGGAGGTGGGGTGGCTGTGGCGACTGAGTCTCCTGCCGCTGCTGCTGCAGTCTCTTTAGCGCCCTGTAGGCGTTCACGGCCCGCTCCCTCTCCTCCGCCACGATCCTCTGTCTGGCCAGCGAGGTGGTCAAAGGCTGGGACACACTGCCGGGGCTTAAAAGCTTCTTCAGCATCAGTGATTTCTTGCCAGGCTGAAGAACAGAGAGAGGGAGGCTGAGGCACAGGTTCAGGAAGGAGGGGAGGTTAAGGAAGGGTCTCAGTTCAGTCGCTCAGTTGTGTCCAACTCTTTGCAACCCCATGAATCGCAGCACGCCAGGAAGGGTCTAGGTCAGTTCAAAAGTCCAAAAGTCAGTCCGTGAGAACATGGTGCTCTCCTGTATGCCCTGGACCCAGCAGCATCAAGGAGCAAAAAGGGCAACTCCCCGAACTCCTGCTTACCTGGTCCCTACTCACACTCATCCTGGGCTTGGCAGTCAGCTCTGGGGGCTGCAGCACGACCTCACCGAACTTCACCGTGTCTGCAGGGG
Source organism: Bos javanicus (assembly GCF_032452875.1). Taxonomy (NCBI): domain Eukaryota; kingdom Metazoa; phylum Chordata; class Mammalia; order Artiodactyla; family Bovidae; genus Bos; species Bos javanicus. The sequence goes on from NC_083886.1 coordinate 52,645,403, forward strand.
CAGAGGAGCACAGCTGAAGCCTGGTGCCCACACAAGCCCTGCAGCCCTGGCACCCAGAGCCACTGTTAGCCCACCCACTGACCCCAACACAACTGCTTCTGGAAAAGCTACCTTGGAGCAGCTCCTGCTCTAGCCTCTCTGCTGCCTTCTCCTCCCTCCTCTGCCGGGCCTTGTCCAGTCGCCGCTTCTGGAACCTGGGAAGAGAGCACAGTGCTGCTCTTACTCCTAAACCCTCGGTTGACTGGACTCGGGAAGAGGCAGAGGTCACCCCTGCTCACGGGGGATGCTCCACGGCAGACCCCAGGGGGCTGCCTCCAAACCCCACGACCTACAGAGAGCGCTCCTGAACCCAGCAGACCCTCCCAAAGCTCTAGGTCAAGGGTCCTCAGCATCAGTAGCCCTGGAGCCATGTGACAATGTCTAGAGATGTCCTGGGCTGTTACAATGTGTGTGTGTGTGGGGTGCTCTTGGCACCTCATGGGTGGAGGCCAGGTATGCCACTCACTGTCCTATGGGGCATGGAACAGCCCCCACCCCAGAGAATCACCTGCCCCAAGTGTCAACTGTGCTGCTGGGTCTCAAGGGCCCTGCACAGTAGCATGTGTGACGTGGCTCCTTACTGTTACTGGAATCAGCGTCCAATGAGTGCTGGAGATCACTGTGGCTTTTACTGGTACCTGGGACAGGTTTTGTGTGATGTTATTTTCATTGGCTAATATGAGGAGTACGTGTACTATAAGTGGACATGGAGAAACTCCACAAAGCTGAAAACAATCAAACTTTTACAGCTTTAGGCAAATTTTTTTCTTTCTTTTTAAATTAAGTCCAAGCCACATGGCATGCAGGATCTCAGTTCCCCCAAGCAGGGATGGAACTCATGCCCCTCGCAGTGGCAGCACTGGGCTACCCAGGCAGTCCCTGCTTTCAGAGAAATTTCTGATGAAGGCCTGGCTTGGTTCACGACGAAAGTTTCAGTAGAGGCAGAAACACATCTCAAAAAGCATTTGTTTGCTAAAACCACTGCCCCAGCCCCCACCCACAGGCTCAAGAAGGTAGCATATAGCTTGTGTCCTAGACCTCTAGGGCTGAGAGTAGGGATGGGCAGCTGGTGGTGGGCTTCCTCCTGGTGCCAGTATCTTCACCAGGAAGCTGAGTCTGAGAGGCCACAGAACTTGTCCAAATGACACAGCTACAGGCTCTCAAATCTTTTTGGGGCTGGAAAGGTCAATCCTGGAAACTAACTTCTGTGGGGCAGGAACAGTCCCCCTGGTGGCTTGCAAGCACTCCTGGGAAGGAGTCTCACCTTTTTTCTACTTCCCTACAATGACTGGGCTGGAGGGGACAGCTAGCCCTCGCTTGGCTCCTGGATCCCTTGATGCTTTCCACAGAGAGGCACAGACAAACTCTGAACGCTAGGCTTTCAGAGTTCTGTGGGTTCAGAGCCTCCTAGGTCAAAAGGCTGAGGTGCAGAGAAAAACAGAGACTGACACCAGGTCCTGCTTGCTCTGAATCATGGGGTGGGGAGGGTGCCCCTTGGCAACAAGATGCTGTCAATGTAGAAGACATTCGAGGAACCCCACAGCCTTGCCTCCCAGCCCCTCCAGCTCCCACTCACGCTTTCTTCCGCTCTGACTTCTCCTTCTTGGGAGCCGCCTGCACCTCGGGCTGCCGGTTGGCCTGGTTCTTGCTGAGGAACAGCACATGCTGCGCCTCCTGTTCCATACGCCGGACATAGGCCCTGTCGGACTCCCACTTCCTCTGCTTGAACTTGGGTATGGCAATGTCTGGTTCCACTCCCTTTGCTTCCTTCTCCAATGTCTTACTGAAGGCCGCCTGGGCTGAGGACAAAGGGAGACCTCAGAGGGGAGAGTGATGAAGGCAGCGGGGGTGGACTGGGTGGTGCTGGGCTGGTCACCATGTCCATCTCCCCTCCCCAGGCTGCAGAAAGGGAAGAGCAGACTCACATGGGAACTAAACAATCTCTAAGATGCCAGCTGGGGGCACCCTTGGGTGGCATCCCCACAGCTCACTGGCACACATCAAAGATGTCCTCTGCAGCTCAGCTGAAAAAAGTGACGAGACCTTAAGTGTCCGTCACTAGGTGACCAGCTGAATGAATCCCCTTATGTTCATCCAAACGTGTCACTGCACAACTGCTGAGGAGAGCTTCGTGGAGCTATGGGAAAGGGCATGGAAAGATCTACAAAATCCACTGGAAGGGAAAACCCAGGACACCAAACAATATACAGAATGAAAGTATAGCTTTTACTAATATGTGAAATGTGAAATACGTATGACTAACATGTGAATAACTAAAATAGGCCTAACATTTCCCCTGGGAAGGCAAAAAGAAGATGAATAGTGGTTTCTTTTAGGGGGAGGGAACAGGATTCAAAGACACCTCACCTCATACCTTTCAGAACTGATTTCACCATATACATAAGTTTATGTTTTTTAAAATAATTTAACCCCCCAAAAGTGCTGACTCTATAGGGCATGGTTCAGAATGTGCCATCATCCATCTGGGTCAGTGACCTCCTCTACCCCTCTGCTTCCTCAATTCTTTACTTCACTATTGATTTGGCAGCCATCTAACCCCCAATAAAAAGACTAAGGTTTACAAAGAAATGACAAAACAGCATTGCTGCAAAGTCAGTGTCATGTTTAGGAACACATACACCTATACATGTACACGAAACACAAACACTCTGGACCCAATTCCCCCAGCATTCAGGGAGAGGCTGACAGGTGGGCACCCCACCTGGCCTTGGGGAAAGGGGTGGGGCGGGGGTGTGTGGAAATGAACTTCCCAGAGGGTCTGATCAATTCCCTCCATAACCTCTGGAAACCATCCACTTCTCTCCACCATGACTTCTGCACTCTGGTCCAAGGAACCATCATCATAGTAAGGCTGGCCTGCAGTGTCCTCTCACTCCCTCAATCCTTACATAGCAACCTTTCTCTTCAAGTAAATCTGAACTGACTGTCCCCTCTGATGTATCTCCACTACTCTTGGGGGGCAGTGGTGGAAATCAACACTTCCATCTTAACCCATGAGGCCCCAGGGACTCCTTTTGGAGCCTCACCTGAAACCACCTTGTCACCTGCTGCCACCCACCGCTCTGACCCTGGTGACACCAGCCTTCAGTCAGCCTTCCACATGCTCCTGCACCGTCTGAACTGCCCAAGCCTGGCAGATTTCTTTTTATTTGTGAAATTAAGTGGATTCAAACACACAAGGCTTTTTGGCCACCCAGCATAGGCCTGCAGTTACCCTCTTTCTTCCTCTTCTTGTTACTGATAGGATTTTTCATCTCTTGCCGGCTCCTCATAATCTCTCGCAGCCTGAAAGGAATTTCCTGTTCATCCTGGTTCTTGGGCTTGCAATTCACTTTCTTCTTTTCTTTGCTGTGAAGGAGAACACGGGGGTGAGACAGGTCTCAAGTGGAGCATAAACAGAATCAGAGAAACCGAAGCTCAGCCTGGAGAAAGAAACTTCGCAGGCTAACCGGGCCGCTTTCGGGCGTGCCGGTCAAGGGAGCACGACCTCGTCCTAGCCCGCCCGGAGACTGTCCCTGGACCGGTTTCCCTGCGTGGGAGGACCTGACTTCGTCCAGGATGACAAGACGGCGCCCGGAAGGTGACATGGGCCACACCGGAGACTCCGTCACGCCTCTGCCGACCCAGCTGATCCTCCGGGACGCCCACCGCCCGGACCCGGCAGCGAGCTGTGCCCGGCATGCGGAGGGGCGCCGAGGTGTCTTCAGGGCGGTGAGATCCGTACCCACCTGCGCGGTCCCGGCCGTGGCGCCGCGCGCTGCTTCCCCAACTCTTGCTGCCTCCGGCCCTGCGGTCGCCCTGGTCTCCCAAACCCCGCCGTTCCCGCCGGGGCCACCGCCGCCGCTCCGCGCCGGAGTCCAGCCATCTCTGCAAGCACGGGGTTCAAAGAACAGCCATTTCCGCACTCCCGCGCGGTCCCGCCCTACGCCCCCCACTTCCGCTTCCTGCTCCCATCGGCGCTGTACAGTTCCCTGACGGGTCGGGATTGGCCAGGACGGCCGCCTTTCACGGCCGCCTGCAGCGCGTGCGCAGTGAGCCAGGCCGCGGGCAATGCTGCTGAGAAGGGTAACTGGGGGAGGCCGGGCGGTGGTTGCCGCTACCCTCGGCGGGGCAAGTACAAGCGGGGACGGAGACGGGGACGGGATGTGTTCGGGAGGCTGGGCCCCATGGGGGCGGAGGAGCCCCGCTTTTCCGGCCGCTGATCAGACCTCGGGGTAGTGCCGGCGGGTTCTGCTCTCGTTCCCCCCGTCCAGTACCTGTTGAACAGCTGCTGTGTGCAAGGCCTTTGGGGAAACCTCAGTGAATAGGAGCTGATGCTCCTCGCTGGAGAAGTTAGAGAAATAAAGTTTGGGCCCGTGTTCAGTGCCCTGGAGACAGAGCAAGGGGCCTGGGTGGGGGCTCCAGGTGGGGAGAAGGCTGCGCCCTGGACCTTGGGAATGACTTGGGCTTCTCCTGTGACAGAAGGAAGAGGGATGAAGGGGTGATGCGATTAGTCAGGATGGTCACGGGAGGGAAATGTGGGAGTACTGGTTGGAGAGGGAGAGGTGGCTGTTTGGCCTGGAGCTCACAAGCCTCCACCCCCGCCACAGTCCTGACCACCAGGCAAAGGCATCTTAGCTGGAGGTACAGTCTCTCCACTCACCATCTGCTGGAGTGCCTGCCTAGTGCCAGGCCTTGAACCCAGCCTCTCTCATGAACTTATGGGTCATCCTCATCCCAAGCGTCAGGTCCCTTTTACAAACGGGAAACTGAGTCTAAAGAAGAAGTAACTTGTCTAAGGTCATGCAGGAATTAAGGAAGCTGAGAAAGACATGGAGTCCCCTGCCAGTGACAGGAAGCCAAAGTTTGCCCAGAGCAGGAGGCAGGCTGGGCCTTACCAGCTTCCTAGAGACTCATGTGCTTATCTGCATCCTTAGGGGCCACTGTCCAGCTGGGACTGGTGCCAAAAGCTTCCTGGAGGCGGCAGCCTTCTTCGCAGGATCCAAGTCCGTGAAGCCCACAGAGAGTTTGGAAAGAACCATGTGGAAGTGGGGTCCCAAGCAGGTGCAGCGGGCACCGGGCAGCCCAAGTCCTCCCTACAGGGTGGGGGCCCTTCAGGACCCCTGTACCCACCACCACCTGAGCTCCAGCCACCCACCAACTGCTGCATGAGTGGCTGCCCCAACTGTGTGTGGGTGGAATACGCAGATGCGCTGCTGCAGCACTATCAGGACGGCGGGGAGCGGGCCCTGGCTGCCCTGGAGGAGCATGTGACTGATGAGAACCTCAAGGCCTTCCTCCGGATGGAGATCCAGCTCCGCATTAGGAGTGGAGGCTGAGCCACCTGGCCAGACACCCTCACCCCGACATACTCCTCCTCAGGATCCCGCACCGCCACCTTTATCCACGGCCCGTTCGTGCGGCTGGTGTCGGCAGGAGTAGGAAGAGCTGTTTATTGACTTTGCCTGAGAATAAATATGTTCTCTGCGGTGGTTAGACAGCAGGCTTTTGTGTCATCATCTGTAGGCTTATGTCATATTATCATATGTCCACAGGGCACCTACAGCCTTCACCAATCTGTGAAGGTGAAAATAAACCTGTTTCCTTGACTATTCAAGTGACAATGACCCCAGGGGCCCCCTTCCATGTCCCAGCATCCCAGAAGTCTCACTCACAGGTCAGCTCTGGTCACTGTCAGTGGTGCGGCAGAGGGAGGACCATCTGGTCCTGTGAGGTGGCCATTAGCAAAGCACTGGTGGGCACAGATGCCCACAGATGGCCTGGGAAGCATCCCATCCATCCAACTGCAGACTTCCAAGCTCTGATACCAGTGGCCTGGACGGACAGGGTTAAACGAATTTATGCCTATTTTATCTCCTCATTTAAAAGAAAAGCTAGGGTTGTGATCCGACTTCATCCAACTTCACGAAGGAGTTGAGCTGATAAAACAGGCCTTCCCAGGTAGAGGCCTTCAATGTAAAGCCAGCATTTTCCACGAAGGCAGATCTGTGGACAAAAGAATGAAACGACACAGCCCTAAGACATGCTGCCGTGCTAATAATGCCTGAGGATACACTCAGTCGTGCCAGCTGTCTTGGCCAGCTAATGATGTCATCCAGAATCAGCTTTGGTTTTTTCAGAGAAACATGATAGTAGCAATACAGGTTTGTTACACTTTATGTCAGAGAGCATCTACTTCAGTCATGTCCTACAGATTTGAAAACGGCCCAGGAAGAGATTTCCTGGGAGACAAAAGCACAACAGACCTTAGTGGGCCTGAGGCCCCTGAAGGGGTCTACAACATAGAGGTAGTTAATCTCAGAGATGTAGGAAGAAGTTACTGTATGTTTCTCAATAAAACATATTTATGAAAAAAAAAAGAAAGATTTTCTATGTGTATATGAACCTGGGGTTGATCTTTGTGAAGTCCCAGGAGGAGGAAGCTAGGGGAAGGTGAGAGATGTAGAAAATGTACCACGTGGTGGGAATAGCAGGTACAAAGGCCCTTGGGTGGAAGGAGTTCCTTAGAACACACAGCAAGAGGAGGGATAAGAGGCGAGCCCACCAAAGTGAATCAGGACCAGGCTACCTGGCTTTGGGGGCCAGAAAGGGGTTCCTCGGCAGTCAGGACTGAAAGCGGAGAGAGGCCTGAGATGGCAGCCAGTGCCGTGTCATCTTTGCTTCAAAAATGAGCAGCTTCAGGGACTTCCTGGTGGCCCAGGGGTTAAAACTCCGTACTTCCAATGCAGGGGGCCTGGGTTCAACCCCGGATCTGGGAACTAGATCCCACATGCCACAACTAAGAGTTCCCATGCTGCAACTACAGATCTCGCATGCCACAACTAGGACCCAGCGTAGCAAATAAATATTTTTTTAAAAACGAGCAGCTTCAGGAGAGGCTGGTTGTTCATGATCATACATCCCTTGCTTGTCCTGACCCTGTCCCCAGCTTGTCCTTACCTTGACCGCACCTGAGCCCCTTCCCCCATCTCGGGGAATCCTCGGTAGTGCTACCCAGCCCCACAATCTCATTAGTGAGGTGTCAGGCACAGTCCTAATCAGCTTACCCAGCTGCAGGATAAATGCCCAGCCGGCACCCTGCTGAGGGAGGCCTGCCACTCACACCCACGGTCCCCTGAGACCTGCTGCCCCAGAACCTGGTGAGTAGCAACCTTCCCAGGTTGCCTTTCCTGGTGGCCACTTACCCAAGGGTGTTAGTGGGTATCTGCCTAGAGAGTGGGGAGCTGGTGGGCTTTTCACCACCGTCCTGAGGTCTGGGTCTCTGGGAGGCCAGCCACTGCCCTGTTCAGAGAGGATGCCCAGCCTATCACGTCCTCTGCTCCCCGTGTCAGATGGTGGTGCAGGCTGTCCCCCAGGCTAGCACTGGTCTCGGAACCTCAGGCCACACACCCTCAACCAACCTAAGTGGGCACAAGCCACAGGCCAGGCTAGAGCCAGGGCAGCTCAGGCAGTGGTTTCCATGGGATAGCATCTGATAGTTGGAGCTCCATCAGGTCTCAGAACTGCCCACACCAGGCCCATGGCCTGGGACTGACGAAAGGGTCTGGCTGGGCCTACAGCGCCTGGGCCGTGAGGAGCGGGTGTTGTGGGGTTTGAGCCGTCAGGGCCACCAGACCTGCTGCTGTCCACCTTGGCCCCAGTGTAGATCCAGCCCCTGATCCCCGGTTCCTCTCAGGCTGATGCTGGTGCCAGCACAGAGGCCAAAACTTAGGGAGGGGAGGTCCACAGCGGGGCCCATCCAACCCTAGGTGCCCTGGTACTCATGGCCAGGCCTTCCTCACTGGTCTTGATAGAACCAGCTGTCCTTGCCTCCCAACTAGTCTCAGCCCTTAAACTCTAGCAGGCGGCAGGCAGTGGCCACAGACAGAAGTCAGGCATTGCAGCCCACAAATGGGGGACAAGAAAAGGGGCCACAAGAGGTGGTGCCTGGGGCATCCAGTGCCAGGGTAGCTACGGCTCCTGGCTGTGTCATGTACTTAGCCCCAGAACCTTCTGGGCTCACAGTGTTTCCTGAGAGATTAGAGTCTCCCTCTGGTGCTAATAGGCTTAAAGGAAGGTGAGCTTCCCCTGGCCAAGGTCACCAGGGCTTAGGGCATCCAGGGGGAAGCTCTGGGGGAGAGGAGGAAGGGAGGCCACTCCATGCAGTGGGTTTAAGGACACCAGCAGGTGCTGCTGGCACCTAGCGAGTGGTGGCGGGTGGAGGGGTTGTGTTTACCAGCAGAGGGAAGATGCTGCTAGAACCAAGGCTACACAGCTACACAGTTGGGGGTTTCAATGTGACACAGGCCCCTCCCCTGCCCTCCCATTTCTCAGGCTACTTTTAGGCACCATTGGGTGCCCAACATGCCCCCATAAATGAGGCTGAGTGTTCCACCCCAGAGATTGGGATGGGGAATGCAGAAGGAGGAAGCCATCAGGAGGGTGCCCCTGGGGACCACCCAGCACTCTCACCCCGTTCCTGGTCCTCATTTGGGCCCCAGGTGCAGTTGGCAGAGGCTCCCCAGGGCAGGGGACTGCCGTCCAAGTCCTACTGGGGACCAGTGGGTCTCATATTGCAGGATTTCCTCTACTCCAGGGAGTTGAGACCTGCGAGGAGGGTCGGAAGCAGGAGGGCCCAGAGCGTGAGGGAGTCCAGAAGCTGAAGGTCGCTGCGGGATCTCTGCCAACCTGGCCATGAACCTGGAGCCACCCAAGGCCGAGATCCGGTCGGCCACCAGGGTGATGGGGGGACCCGTCACTCCCAGGAAAGGGCCCCCGAAATTTAAGCAGCGGCAAACCAGGCAGTTCAAGAGCAAGCCCCCCAAGAAAGGTGTCCAAGGGTAAGCAGAGCTGTGGGAGGGGTGGCTCTGAGAGGGGGGTGGAGGGCCCACCAGCTGTACAGGAGGGAGGGGGGCTGCACTGCGGGTGGGGGGCTGGGTGGGGCCTCAGCCACCCTTTTCTGGTGGAAGGCGATCCCATCCTCTTAAGTGGGTGGGGCAGTTCTCGGGGGCCTGAGCCGGCCTGTCTCAGGGTCCCCATTCCCTGGGGACGGGTAGGGGGGTCCTTTTTAGCTGTTATTGCTGAAAGGTCTGGAAAGCACACCCACCCACACTGTCACCCAGACACTCAACCAGCACCCCACTTACTGATGTGCATCTCCACACACGCAGCCCTACCTGTACACACCTAGGACACACTCAGACACACCACGTTCCCAGGAACCTGCACTCAAGCCCACACACGCCCCCCTCCCTCCTCTTCCTGGCCACCGGCCCTGACTGCTCTGTCCTTGCAGGTTTGGTGATGACATCCCTGGAATGGAAGGCCTGGGAACAGGTATGACAACCACAAGTGTCCACCTAGGTCCCCCCGCTCGCCCAGCCCCCCACCCCAGGCAGAGGGCACCTCCCCCTAGCTGTGATTCATTCCCTTTCCCGACTGCAAGCTTCAGACACCACCTGAGTGGGGTCGTTCCTACTCAGTGGGTGCTTGGAGGGGCTGGGAGGAACAAAGCTCTTGCTGTCCCCACCCCAACCCCCCCTCACCAGCAGCAAGGCCCACCTTGCACCCCACCTCCTCCAGGCCTGCTGTACCCACTCTCTTCCTGGGCAAGGCACCCATTCAATACCCCCCAGAGGTAGTGTGTCCTGAGAGGAGGGCTCTACGCTCAAGGACCTTGTACTCTCACCACTGGGGTGTGGACAACAGGGCCCGGAGGGCGTGGCGGCACTGGGGGCCATGGGACCCTCAACCTGCTGCCCCCTTGTCCTGCAGACATCACCGTCATCTGCCCGTGGGAGGCCTTCAACCACCTGGAGCTGCACGAGCTGGCCCAGTACGGCATCATCTAGCCCTGGACCCCCGCCCTCGGCCCCTCTACTCCGCTGCCCACCCTGACCCCCTGCTCAAGATTCCTGTGAGGAGAGCTGTGCCCCGGGAGGTCCAGAGTGTCTGGATTGTGTCTGGAGACCCTCACAGGGCGGCAGCCTGGAGCCTCCTGAATGCTAGTTACCAGGAGCCCACCAGTTCCCTTCAGGACACCCTCTCGGGGCAGCCAGGCTCTGCTTAACTTCCAGAAACACTGGTCCACAGACCCTCTCCTCCCCAGGCTGGAAAGCTAGGGCAGGCCTCCCAGTGGTGTCTGCCACACCCCGCCTCCTGGCCTGACTGTCTGGGGGTGAGAACGGGCTCCCCTCACTAGCCTTTCCCAGTTGAAGCCGTTGGGCCAGCAGGTGGATGCCAGGAGTCCTGCAGGCGTCAGACAATGAGAACCCCCTGGACCAGTCACACCAGTAGGAAGCTTGTCCTTTCCAACGTGGCCCATGCTCGCTGTCCTGTTTCAAATAAAGTTAGCCGTGCTCCCCACCACTTGTCTGGGGTGTGCTGTCAGTGGGGACAGGGCCCGAGGATAGGGTCTGTTCAGTAGGAGTGGATGGCACAGGCGCAGGTGGCAGGGATGGGGGGGGGGGCCTCGGCCAGGCTGAGGGGAGGAAACACGTTGGGTGCTGAGAAGGCTCCTGAAGGCTGGATCGGGGCAAGGCGGGCAGCCTCATGTACTGCAGGGACGGGAGCTTGGGTCAAGGGGAGAGAAGGCCTGTTTGCTCCCCACAGGTGAGGAGACAGGTGCAGGGAAACTGGGCTCCCCTGCCCACCCTTAGTGTCCACTAAAGCCAGACAGATGCCCACCAGCAACTCTGCAACTCCACTCCTGACCCCACAGCGGGGCACGTTGTCATATATACACATAGACCTGCACAAAACTGTCCCTACTAGCAGTCACCTTCTGGAAACTGCCCAGGTGCATGTCCACACGGATGTGGGGCTCTGTTCATACAGCAGTGACTGGACAGTGACTCTCAAGAAGGGGGCCCCATGATCCTGTCTATGTGAAGGTCAGAAAAAGCCATGCGAACTGAAGGTAACAAGGGTCCAACGGGGGTGACCTTGGGTAGGGGACAAAGAACTCTGCTGGAGCTGGAGCTAGACCTGGGAGTGGTAGGGGGTGCACAGGTGTGTAGGCGAGTAAGAAGCCTCACGTTGCCCACTTAAGGTTGGTGCAATTTACTGTATGAGTGATACATCGCAATAAAACTTACACTGTGCCAAAAAAAAAGACTCTGGAGGGAGAGGCCTGAGCCTCAACGGACAGGAAAGGGGGAGACGGCCCCAGAGGAGTGCAGGTGCCAGGCTACGGTGAAGACATGGGGCTTCGAAGGCTGGGCTTGGAGGTGGGACTTGGAGGCAGTTGGGAGCGGAGGTCAGAGGTGAAAATTGGAAGTGAGAGTCAAGGTGAAATTCAGAGCTGGGGGCTTGGCAGCAGGATTTCATCCAGTTCTCGCCCCCCGCTCTCCCTGCCGGCCAGGTGGCTTTGCCTGGCACCCTTCGTGGGAGGCAGATGCTGGCCAGGCCATCGTCAAGGTCAGCTTACACTTGGAACAGCAGCGTTTGCAAGCAAGCAGGCAGTGTGAGGGAAAGGGAACCCTAGGAAGCTGGAAGTCAGTAGGTGGAGGTGGCCTGAGGGTTCAAGCCGTGTGTCCCTAAGCACCCAGGCAGGTTACTCTGACATATGCCCTGGGAGGGGAGGGGAGGCCTGCGGCCCCAGACCGCATCTTTTTGGGGTCTTTTGTCCCCCCAGCTGGTCAGACCAGGACCAGTTTAGCAGAGGGTGGGACACTGGGTCTGGGGTTCCTCCGGACAGGCCCCCACTCCCTTCTGCCCCCTTGTGGACAGTCAGGGCCCTCACCAGCTGGATGGCCAGCAGGAGCTCCACCCCCTGGACCAGCACCACCACGATGGCATAGCAGCCCACAGTCCGGATGTTACTGCGCAGCCACTGGAGGAGCGGGGGGCCACAGCCCTCCAGATGCACCACCCTCTGGGCCGCGTCCTCGTCCAGGCCCAGGGCCCCGAAGCCGCACTGGTCATTGACAGAGGCTCCGCCTTCCCAGGGGTCAACGCAGCAGGAGGCAGGAAGGCTGCAGGCCTGGACCCCAGGGGAGCTGCAGTTAAAGTACCTGGAAGGGCATACAGTGTCAGTCTGGAGGGCAGGTCCCCTGGTCTGGGACCCCAGTGTGAACTGTCTCTTTGCGGTTGCTTAGTCGCTAAAGTTGTGCTCGACTTTTTTGCAATCCCATGGACTGTAGTCCTCCAGGCTCCTCTGTCCATGGGATTCTCCAGGCAAGAATACTGGAGTGGGTAGCCATTTCTTTCTCCAGGGGATCTTCCCTACCCAGGGACTGAACTCGTGTCTCCTGCACTGGCAGGCAGATTCTTTACCACTGAGCTTCCCAGAATGTCTCCTACCCACCTCCAAATTTCCATGGCCACACACATGCATAGGCACGTAGGCATGCACGCGTGTATGCATGCAAGTACAGAGGCATGAGTGCACACACACATACAGCATGAATCCACACTGGCATGCATGTATAGAGGCACACACATGCACACCTGTGCATGCGCGTGTGCACACACACACAATATCCAGTTCTCTATAACTCATCCCACACCAGGCAGGCCTCTGCACAAGCTTCTTGGCTAGAAGGCACACACCACACACGACAGTTGGAGGGAGGCCAGCGTTTGATGGGGGCTGGAAGGAAGACGGCTTCGCCCCACAGATGCTGCTGAGTTGGTCTGAGCAGCAGGGTTGGAGCCGGAGAAGGTGGGTTGAGGACTGGCAGAGGCTTATGTAGGGATCAGTGGGTTGTGGTGGGGGTGTGAGGGGCCACACTGGACAGCAACAAGGGACAGGAGGCTTGGGAGGAGCTCACAGGGCCTGGGGGGAGTGTTGCTCTTATCACCTGCTTCAGGCAGCCCTCAGGTGCCCCTGGCTTTGATTAGGCATCTAGTCAAAGCGTCCAGGGCCCTGTGAGCTGCAGGCTCATCCCTCACTGCCCCCCGCCCCATACAGGCACAGTCTCATCTCCTCGAAGAGTGGGCTTCACTAAGGCCGGGGCTTGGAAACCGGTAGGCTGGGTGAACATAACAACATCAGAAAGGGCTGCCACCAACCCAAAGTCACACATGGCCACCCAGTGAGAACAAGCCTTGCGAGTGCTTGTAGGGTGCCTGGTAATCGGAAGGAAGGGCTCAGCACATCTCAGGGAGTCTCGGGTACAAGTGGCTGGTTTTCAAGAGTCTCCATGTGACTCTAAACACACACACATGTACACATACATACACACATGGTAGAGGGAGAACCGTGGGGTCATAGTCTAGAGGGATGTCCTGGATTAACCTAAAGTGAAAGTGAAAATTGCTCAGTCATGTCCAACTCTTTGCGACCCCGTGGACTACACAGTCCATGGAAATCTCCAGGCCAGAATACTGAAGTAGCCTTTGTCTTCTCCAAGGGATCTTCCCAGCCCAGGGATTGAACCCAGGTCTTCCACATTGCAGGCGGATTCTTTACCAGCTGAGCCACAAGGGAAGCTGGTGGTGGTTTAGTCACTAAGTCGTGTTCGACTCTTGCGATCCCATGGACTATAGCTTGCCAGGCTCCTCTATCCATGGGATTCTCCAGGCAAGAATACTGGAGTGGGTTGCCATTTCCTTCTCTAAGGGAAGCTAGATTAACCTAAAAGATATTTTCAATTGACACTGAGATGTCTTGTATGATGTCCTTACTGGAAAAAAACAAAACAACAATCTCCAAAAATGATTTTCTACGTCTGCCAGCTGAGTTTCTCTGTTAACATCCCTGCGTGATCACGTGGCCCTGGCTGGGCCCGAGCATGTACATGTGCAAATGTGCCTGCATGAGCGTGTGCACACATGTGAGTATATGGGTGAGGAGCCTGTACAGGTGAGTGTGTGTACAAGTGAGTATGGGCATATGAGTGCGGCCCACCCCCTCTCCAGCCCTCCTCCCTCATGGGCTCCAGGACTCACAGGTTCCGCTGCCAGTCCTGGTAGGAGGCCGCCCCACAGCACTGCAGCCCCAGCTGGACTTGGTCGATGAGGAAGCACAGGTCTGGGTTGTCTTGGTAGTGGGTGATGGCCAGGCGCAGGACGTGCTCCAGGCCATCCTGTAACTGACCCCAGAGGGCCACCACCAGGGCCCCCACCACGGCCTCCAGCACCAGGAAGGCAAGGACACCCCCGGAGAAGCAGCGCAGCAGAAAGGTGTTCTCGCAGAGGGCACCCAGGCAGCCCGCCAGGCTCACCACGCTGACCGCCAGCCCGCCCAGCACCAGTCCCAGCATGGGGTCTGCGGGCAGGGGGGACCCCCAACTACTCCCCAGAGACCCCTTGACAGCCAGGCCCCAGAGCCCAATGGCCAGGGCCAGCAGGCTGAGCAGGGAGAAGAGGAAGTTGGACAAGAAGAGTAGGCACTTGAGGCAGCTGCTTTCTGAGGGGAGCAAGCAGGCCAGGAACCCCCCAAAGCCTGCCCTCCAGGCCGGGTCCTCCCAGGGAGCTAGTCCTGGGCGACTGGAAGTGAGGGGGCTGCTCCCGGCGAGGGGTGATTCCTGACCTCCAGCCTCCTGCAGAGGAAGAAGGAACAGGGAGGTCTCACCGGTGCGACCCCCTTCACTCAGACCCTGTGACACTCAGCTGGGAGCAGGGTTAGACCCTTCAGGGGGAGGAAGCTGGACAGCGGAGGTGGAAGGGGGCGTTCAGAGACCCTAGAAGCCCAGGGACATGGGTGTGGCCAGGAGACCAGGGCTCTGTGGGATGCAGGGCCTCCCAAAGACTCCACCTTGCCCTCCAGGAGGACACTAAGCCAAGTTTGGGGGCCCTGACCTTACCCAGGTAAAGAATAACGGGGTGCTGAAGGTTGGGGGTCCCATCCTCCTCCCAGTTCCCCAACAGATGCCTGAATCACTGATCATGAGGTTGGGAGAAGCTGCCAGTTTCATCGATGGAACTTCGTCCCTTGACGGACAGTCTCCACCTCAGTTTTGCCTGTTCCCCAACCCCTCCACTGGCAGGCAGGTGTGGGAGGGCTTCTGCCCCCTCTCTGTAGGGGAAGGGGCAGCAGGCCCTTGAAGTCTGGTTACGGGAAGAATGAGGAAGCTAAGACCCCAGGCCTGGGCAGAGTCCCCAGTTTCCCAGGAAGAAATGAGCCCTTTACTCCCCACCTGTCTGATCGCATCAGAGCAGAGGAAAGAAGGGTTATTGATCAGCATCCCCCAGACCTCACGTCAGTAAGAGCAAAAGGACAAGCTGCCGATGACGTTGGCCTTCAGCCCCTTCTGCACCGAGCCAGAGCCCACCCTCCCATCACCCAGATCCACAGGGAGACCTGCCAGATCTCCTGTCTAGGGGCCATTCGGGGCTGAGTGGATGGCAGCCTTAGACAGGGGGCAACAGGGAGATGAGAAGGCCGATGGGGGCTGGGTCACAGGTGGGTGGGGGCAGGGAAAATGTGGGGGTGGCCCGATGGGTGATGGTCCCTGGGTGTGTGCTATCCTTGGGGTGTGGATGCACCCCACACCATGTTAAACACAAGGGCAACGCTGGGTCACCTTTCAGGGTCGGAACAGGGTGCTGGGGGTGGTTAAGGCACCTGATTAGTAAAGCCCCACCCCAATCTTGGCAGCAGGGCATCCTGCCTCCCCAGTACACATTGGGGCTCTGGGTGGGTTCGGAGAGAGAACACCCCCAACCCTGGCAGTCATTGCTTACCTGGGACAGCAGGGGGCTCCTTTCCCCCTTCTCCATCCTTCCCCAGGACAGGTGTACTGAACCCTGCTGGCTTCTCTGGCTGGGACACCAGGCCTGGTGTTGCCTGTGGCCTTGGCTGCTCTGTGAGCTGTGAGCCCCACCGGGATGCCGTGGTCACGACCAGATCATGTGAGGAGTCATATTTTAGGGCTTAACACAGCCTCTGCTTGTTGAGATGCAGAGAATTCTTCTTCTTGAGCCCAGATTCTTGGCCTTGCTCTGTGCAGGCATGACGTGGGAGCTGTCAGGGGGCTGGCCTCGTGGTCATCGCCAGAGGGTCCCGGTGTGGACAGCCTGGCAGATTCAGTGCTGCCCCTCAGCTCAGCTGGAGGATCAGATCCTGGGCCCCAGTAATAGCCTGGGAGACCAGCCCACAGCTAAATGCCAGTTTATCCTCTGACTTATTCACTGAAAGAAAGAAATTATATATATATATATATAATGAATATGAGTTTGAGAAAACTCCAGGAGATAGTGAAGGACAGGGAAGCCTGGTGTGCTGCAATTCATGGGGTTGCAAAGGGTCGGGCACAACTTAGCGACTGACCAACATAATTATATACATACATATGTAAATGCTGCTGCTGCTGCTGCTAAGTCGCTTCAGTCGTGTCTGACTCTGTGCGACCCCACAGACGGCAGCCCACGAGGCTACCCCGTCCCTGGGATTCTCCAGGCAAGAACACTGGAGTGGGTTGCCATCTCCTTCTCCAATGCATGAAAGTGACAAGTGAAAGTGAAGTCGCTCAGTCATGTCCGACTCTTTGCGACCCCATGGACTGCAGCCCACCAGGCTCCTCCATCCATGGGCCTTCCCAGGCAAGAGGACTGGAGTGAGGTGCCATTGCCTTCTCCACATATATAAATATATACATATAATTACGTGTGTTGTGTGTGTGCCTAGTTGCTTCAGTTGTATCTGACTCTTTGTGGCCCCATGGACTGTAGCCCGGCAGGCTTCTTTGTTCATGGAATTCTCCAGACAAGACTACTGGAATGCAGAGCCTTTCCCTTCTCCAGGAGATCCTCCCGACCCAGGGATTAAAGCCCAGTCTCCTGCATCCAGGCAGATTTTTTACCGTTTGAGTCACCAGGGAAGCCCATTAGTATACAAATGTATGTATGTATATTTGAAGTGCCTTTTTATTTTCACATGTCACTGGGTAAATTACATCCTTCTTGGTTTTAAGGAACCCGGGATCCCTCACCCTCTGAGTTTCTCAGCAGCAGGACTTTGTCAAGGTCACTATTGGGCCCTAGAGCTTGAAAGGACCCTGACCATGCAGCAGAGAACAGACAGAGGTGTGCTCCAGGCTCCCTGAGCCTGCATCATCTGCCTTCTCGCCCTGCCTGCCTTGCTTGGATGCAGTGGGAAGACTGGCTCAGAGCAGGACCCTACCCTCACCAACTCTGCAAGACCCTGGGCATGAACCTCCACACCTCCTGAGTCCAGCTTATGGACTGCATGAGACTATGATGTGTGTGGATGCTGCTATTGGCTGCTAGAGCCCTGAGACCGTGGAAAACAGAGGCTGCCAGGAGCCCCTCTGCAAACACGTTTGCATGGCAGGAGAAAGGGTGGTCTCTGGGGGGTTTGTGTGCCCTGTCCTGTCTCCATCGTCCTCCCCACTCCTTTTCTCAGCTTCTTCTGTTTGATGTTTTAGCCCATCTCTTTTCCTTCCTCACTTACCACTTCACAATCCAGACACATGGGCTGCTTGCTGGGCCCTGATCAGCCTGGCACTGATGGTCCCTGACCTATGCCATCCCCTGAAATCTCTTCCTGGTGTCCAATTCCAGACTAGTATGGCCCAGGGAGCACTTTTTATTTTTTATTTGCTTTATCTTGTCCTTATATATATATATATATATATACACACACACTTTATTTATACTTGGTTGCTCTGGGTGTTTGTTGCTGTGTGGGCTTTACTCTAGTTGCAGCAAGCAAGGGCTACTGTCTAGTTGTGGTATGCAGGCTTCTCTTTGCAGTGGCTTCTCTTGTTGCACAGGCTTCCCTGGTGGCTCAGTTGGTAAAGAATCCACCTGCAATGCAGGAGACCCCGGTTCGATTCCTGGATCAGGAAGATCTCCTGGAGAAGGGATAGGCTACCCACTCCAGTATCCTGGTTTGGAGAATACCCACTCTAGTATTCTTGGGCTTCCCTGGTGGCTCAGCTGGTAAAGAATTCACCTGCAATGCAGGAGAACTGGGTTCAATCCCTGGGTTGGGAAGATCCCCTGGAGAAGGGAAAGGCTACCCACTCCAGTATCCTGGTTTGGAGAATTCCATGGATTGTATAGTCCATGGAGTCACAAAGAGTCGGGCAGGACTGAGCGACTTTCACTTTCTCTTGTTGCACAGGAGCACGGGGTCTAGGACACATGGGCTTCAGAAGCTGTGGCTCCCAGGCTCTAGAGCACAGAAGTTGTGGCACGTGGGCTCAGTAGTTGTGGCTCTCAGGCTCCAGAGCACAGGCTCAATAGTTGTGGCACACGGGCTTAGTTGCTCCTCGGCATAGGGGATCTTCCCAGGCCAGAGATCAAACCCATGTCTCCTGCATTGGCAGGCGGATTCTTTACCACTGAGCCACCAGGGAAGCTCCCATCTGTGTTTTTGCTTCAGGTTCCTCACTAGCTGCTCCCATAATGACTACTCCTTTGAGCCCAGCCTAAACTCGGGCAGAGGGCCAGCTGAGTGTTAAGCCACTGAATTTTGGGAGGGTTCATTACATAGCAGTATTGTGAGCACAAATGACTGACACAGAGTTTATTCTCTGTCAGGGACTGGTGCAGAGCCCTGCAGTATAGAGTGATGAAAGTTGACGATCCCCCATCATTAGGCGCTTACATTCAAGTACAGGGGAAGTCAGACAGTATGTGGAGAAACAAGCAAATATGTGCTGTTTTATATGGTCACAAGTGTCATGAAGCAAGGAAAGGAAATAGTGGTGATGTCTTGTATGAGGTGATCAGGAAGGCCTCACTGTAAGGCTCTGGTTCCTAGGTATACACCCAAAAGTATTGAAAACAGGGACTCAAACAAATACATAGATATACAGGATCATAGCAGCCAAAAGATGGATACAACGCAGGCGTCCATTGATGAAGAATGGACAAACAAAATGTGCTCCATACATGCCATGGAATATGTGTGCATATGTGTTTAGTTGCTTCAGTCATGTCTGACTCTTTGTGACCTTATGAACTATAGCTCACCAGGCTCCTCTGTCCATAGGATTCTCCAGCAAGAATACTGGAGTGGGTTGCCAAGCCCTCCTCCAGGAGATCTCCCCAACACAGTGATCAAACCAGTATCTCCTGCAGCTCCTGCACTGCAGGCAGAGTCTTTACCACTGAGCCACCAGGAAGCCTACCATACTCAGCCATAAAATAGAAAGAAGCTCTAACACAGGCTACAATATGGATGAACCTTGAAAGCATGATGCTCAGTGAAAGAGGTCAGACACAAAAGCCCACATATTATGTGATTCCACTTGTAGAATAGGTAAAGCCATAGGGACAGAAGGTAGGTTAGTGGTTGCCAGTGGTTGGGGAAGGGGGAAACGGCAGCCACGGCTGAATGAGTGTGAGGTTTCCTTCAGGGGTTGATGAAAGCTTTAGGACTAGATAGAGAAGGTGATTGTTCAACATCAGGAATGCACTAAAAGACAGTGAGTTTTCCCCTTTAGAATGGTTAACTGTATGTTCTGTGAATGTCATCTCAATTTAAAAAAAGAAAAGAGGGACTTCCCTGGAGGTCAAGAGGCTAAGACTCTGTGCTCCCAATGCAGGGGGCCCAGGTCCGATCTCTGGTCAGGGAACTAGATTTCACATGTCACAAGTAAAGAGTTTACATGCTGCAACTAAAGATCCTGGCATGCCAGGATCTAATATCCCTGGTACTGCAACTAAGACTCAGTACAGCCAAATAAATAAATAAATATTTTAAAAATTTTAAAAAAAGAAAAGAAAAGAACAAGAGGACTGAGAAGCTGAAGGAAGAGAGGGAATGAGCCCCATAGATTTTCTTGGGGCAAGGCCCCTGTGAGGATGACTTTAGGAAGGTCACCCGGGAGTGTCTCAGGATCCAGACCTGCAATGTAAGCAGCATGGCACAGGTGGAGGGAGAAGGTGAGCAATCAGACAATCCCAGTAAAGGCCTCAGGGATCCTCGCAGCTGGGATGGCCTGCAGAATTGTACCAGACTGAGACATGGGGGTGGGCCTTGCTAACCATTGCTGTTATTGGGCATGAGCTGCCTGGGGGAAGGGACTGTGATCTGGAGTAAGCTAAGTCCCAAAAGGGGAGCTCAGCCAGTGCTGCCAGCAGCTTTGGTCTTGAGTGGGGGTCTGGGCAGTGCCCTCGGCACACGCCAGGCTGACGTGCAGGAAGAGCGTTTCGGGCACATGTAGTACCTTAGGTGGGAACAAGCCTGGAAAGTCTGAATAAGGATGACTGTCTTCAAATTTTTCTCTGAGTGAGATGAGGAGTAAGGTTGTTGAGTAAGTTGCATCCAATTTGACAAAAGGACCACTCAGGCTGCTGTGCTACGGGCAGAAGGTCAGGGATAGGACGGGAGCTGGAGGTCAGGCCCAGTGTAGCCAGACTGTGGCTCGTCTCTTCCTCAAAGAGGACACGTCCGGCCTCATCAGTTGCTGCATCAGGCTTCAGAGCAGGATCTCAGGAAGATGGCTGTCACCTCTCTGGCTCCATCTCAGCCATGTTCTGATATTGGGTAGCCTTTGGATGAAAGTGTAGTTACTCCCACTTTTATGGGCTGAACTGTGTCCCCCTCCAAATTTCTATGTTGAAGTCCAAACCCAGGGCCTTAGAATGAGACTTTGAAGGTAAGGCCTTTAAAGAGGTAGTTAACTTAAAATCAGGCCATTAAGGCGGGCCGTCCTCTAATGTCCTTATAAGAAAAGGAAACTGGGACACAGAGAGACACCAGGGATGCACTTGCACAGAGGGAAGACACAGGACAAAGACGGCCATCTGCAAGCCAAGGAGAGCGGCCGCAGAAGACACCAAGCCTGATCTCCGACTTCCGGCCTCCAGAACTGTGAGAAAATAAGTTTAAGCCACTCAGTCTGTGGTATTTTGTCATGGCAGCCCCAGAAATATAACTACTAATACAACTTTAAAACGTTAATGTAATACCTTCACAGTCACACAACGGAGATTAAAAGGCAAGCGGTGTAGAGGAGAACAGCATGTCTGTCAATGCTTGGACGTGACCACACCAGGAGACGTCACCACCAGGACGCAGTTTTGTCCTTCTGGGTGAGGGATACAGTCAGTATGAGAAGCATACTGTATGAGAAGCAAAAAAGAGGCCGTCCTGTACAAGAAGAGCAGGACAGGGTGAGAAAGCAGGATGTGTGTCAGCAGGATAAAAACTACACACCTTCCCCCTTGATAGGAGCAACCCTATCAACTCTTCCGTCAACGTTTGTCCCGCGTCTAGCCCCCTCATGGCCACTGTGTTCTGCCCTCTGAACTAAATAAAGCCTCAGTCTCCCCAAGGGTCTCTCTGATTCTCCTCCTGCACTATTCTCCATTCAGTTTCTAGAAGAATCCTACAATGTTACACAGCGCATGCTTCCTCCACTCTCACCTCCCCAAAGACCTCCCGAACACACTTAGAATAGAATTTCCGTGTGACCAGCAAGGCGCCCAGTTCGAGCCCACCGATCTCTGTCGGTGGATGAGATGCGCTCCGATGTTTCCATCTGGACTGCAGCGCAGCCTCTCTCCACCGCGTGGTCAGCAGGGGGCGCCCCTCCACGCAGAGCCCAGCGCGGGGCCGCCCTGCGCAGGCGCGGGCCGTTGGTGGGGCCGGAACCTGATTGCGGGGCCGGAACCTGGTTGCGCGGCCGCGCGGCCGGGGGAGCGCGTCGGGTGAGGCACAGGACGTCGCGGCGGTGGCGGCCGGGCGGCGAAGCTGGAGCGGCGGTGGCGGCGGCGGCGGGAGGCTGGGGCCGGGGCTGAGGCCGGGGTCGGGGCTGCGAGGCCCGTGGGGCGGCAGGCGGCGGCAGCCCGGGGCCCGAGCCCGGACACGGGAGCGGCCACCATGGCCGAGAGCATCGTGAGTGGGGCGGCCGGGCGGGAGGGCGCCGGGATGAGGCAGCATATTTGCCGGCGCGGCCTGCGGAGAGGCGCAGCGGCCCGCCCTCCTCCTCCTGGGCCGGCCAGCCGGCTGGGCTCCCGACCTCCTCTCAGCTCCTCCCGTCCCCGACTGGAGTAGGAGGCCGGGCGGTCTATTCCTGGTCGCGGGGTCTCGCCAGGCGCGCCTAGAAGAGGGGCTCCGGGTTGCCGGGGGCTAAGACCCCTCCTTGCCTCCTGTCCGTCTTTCCTGCCTCCTGCCGTTGCCCCAGTGAGTGCCTTGTCACAGGTCACTAAAAGCGTTTTCTACAAATGGGGACCCCCCTCTCCGCTAGAGGAAGCTGCGAAGAAGGGAGACGGTGGACTGGCGGATGGCAAGGAGACCTTGACAGCTACCTGTCTGTAAAGGGATGTTAGATCTCATTTTGTACCCGAAGTTAGAGATTAACACACGTCCCCTTAAAGTTTTTGTGGTTTTTTTTTTTTTGTTTTTTTTTGTTTTCTTTAAGTGAAAATCAGAAAAAAACTGGCCGTCTCTTAACTTGAGAAAAGTTCCTCTCAGAAGTCAGTGTAGCCGGAAAAAACCCAACAGACCAGCTGAACAGAAGAATTTTTTGGTTAACTTTAAGGACCACTTGGAATTTCCTGGGGGAAGCAAAAGCAGTGTGGGGTGGCAAGTCATGTTCAGAACTTGGCCTTGGGAGGGCCTCGAACAGTTTTGCCAGGTGTTGGAAATAGCACGCATTCTCTCTGGATGGTCAGGTCTGCAGGAACCTCCAGCTCTGGGACTTTGAGACTTTTCCTCTAGTGAGTCCTAGCTCTGCTCTCTATTCAGGGGCCCTGGCTCCTTCTCCCTGTTTCCCAGCCTAGAGATGAGCAGAGGGAATAAATGGCCCAAAAGAAATGAGCAACTAACTCGTTTTAAAATAAGACTTACCACCAATTGTTGGTAACTCATCCTAGAAATAGGTTAAGAGCACTCAAATATGCTTCCAAACTTTCTCTTTACTGTAGTATTTTTAACTGAATTGAAATACCTGTGGATAAGTGAGTTGTTTCAGAGAAAGCCACTTTTGTGTCTGTGTATAAGGCAAAGCTCTAGTGGATAGCATGGATCTCTTGCTGAATTTCTCACATTGTGAGGAATTGAAACAGATCATTCTTCTGAAATTTATTTCAAAAGTTTATTTACTTATTTAGAAGAAGTCTTCTAAAATTTTTTGTGTAAAAACTTGATTTTTATCTAATTCTTTGACTCCCCCAAGAAGTATTCTGGGCTCACTTTTCTCATAAATAGGGAGACCTAGGTTACCAAGAAGTTAATGTGTCTCTGTTGCCTGGTTTGTGTTTTCTTGTGTATTTTATAGCCTGTGTCAAAGGCCAGGCCATAACTTCCCTCAGTATAAGTTATGTTTGTCTTTCGGAGTTAAATACTGAGCTTAGCTTGGAAATCTTGACTTCTATGTCTTGTTGTAAACGAACAAGTAGAATAACTTCTTAAGCTTTGAAACTCTCCAGAAACGTGTAATCCTGACCTTTAACTCCTCAAGGAGTAGAGTGTCATGCTCTTGGTCCTAAGTGAACATTCAAAGCCACAGTCACTACATCCCTCAAAGAGAAGCAGGGCTCTTTACTGCTTAACCTGCCTCAGTATTGGAGACAGGTTGCAGAAACAAATAAGTGGGAGGTTACCTCATGTTCAGGCTGTGTATTAAAACATTTTTCTAGATCTTGAATCTAGAGTATACTAGAAATCAAAAGTCAAAAGACTTTTTGTTTGTGGTACACACAGATGAATGAGAAAGTTAAACAGATGTTATTGAGAAGCAAAAATAAAGAAAATACATTCTTAACAATTGGGATTTCATAAGGACTATTCAAAACAAAATCTTAAAATTGAATACAACATGGGGGGGAAACCTTTTCAGTTAAGCAAAAGTTATTCGATCTCTGGGTCAGGAAGATCCCTTGGAGTAGGAAATGGCAACCCGCTCTGGTATTCTTGCCTGAAAAATTCCGTAAACAGAGGAGCCTGGTGGGTTACAGTTCATGGGGTTGCAGAGTCCAACACAACTGAATACACACACACACACACACACACACACGCGCGTTACTAGAAAATGAGAAAGGACTTCACTGGTAGTCCAGTAGTTGAGACAGGACTCCTTGCTTCCCCTGCAGGGGTTAGGGGTTTGATGCCTGGTTGGGAAAGTTCTGCATGCTGAGAGGTATGACCGAAAAAACCAAAACAGAAAGACAGAGGCAAGCTATTTTTTAGGAAATGTAGGAATAATTTTAGGAAAATCTAAATTATTATTTAAAGAATATTTGTTTATTTGGCTGCACAGAATCTTAGTTGTGGCATGTGGGATCTAGTCCCCTGACCAGGGATCGAACGCCAGCACCCTACATTGGGACCCAGAGTCTTAGCCACTGAACCACCAGGGAAATCCCTACATTATTCTTAATTTGTTTGATAAAATAGACCAGATCGAAAGCCGTTGTGGCATTTTGTCCTGTATCAATGAAAGCCTTTCAAAAACAGTTGCTTATGACATTTCTCATCTGTATAGTGTTGTTTTGAATACAATATACAGTGCAGTGTTGCTGAGAGGAAGAACGTGAGTACTTTCTGGCACGTTCTGTTCGTGGCTCCTCCCATCCCTCAGGTGGTTGGAACATCCTCTGTCTTGCTGGTGGCAGGGCATGCCTTTTCATGCTCCCCATTGAGGCAAGACCTCAGATGGTTGGCCTGGACATAGCAGCTCACCTTCACTGGGCTTCTGTCAGGGTGAAAATCAAGTCTAGAAAGTGCTGCTCTGTCCAGCTGTCTTCCAGACCTGACGACCATTTCATGGCTAGCCATGAAATACATATATTTAAAACTCTGACAAATTTTACCTGGTATTAAACATCTTATTTCTTTTCTTTTATTCTTTTTATTGAAAGTAAATAACAAATTAGATTTCCTGCAATCCTTTAATATTTTTAGTTTTTTTTCTATTTTGGCCTCATGGCTTGGGGGGATCTTGGTTTCTAACCAAGGATCGAACCTGTGCCCTTGGCTTTCACTGCGGGTCCTAACCCTTGATAGTCTGCTAGGGAGTTCCACGTGGAATTCTGTGATGTTTTAAAAGTAATCTGTATGGATCTGGGAACAAAAATGTTTTTTTAAACAACTCAGTTGTTCATGATTCTTGTTTTTTTTCCTGCTGATAAAAAAAAATATATTTGTATAAACCTGAAGAGAAAAATGTTGATCTTTCAGATATATTCTTTATAAATAATGGTTAAAAGTTGAGGTTGTAGGAATTCCCTGGTGGTCCAGAGGTTGGGACTTTGCACTTTCACTGCTTAGGGTGTGGGTTCAAGCCCTGGTTGGGGAACTAAAATTCCACAAGCCATGTGGCATGGCCAAATAAATTAAAAAAAAATTGAAGCTGTATTTTTCTGAGTGAAATGACACGAGTTGACTATTAGGGCAGCCCTCTTAGGATGTCCTCCCCTGTGCTGATGACTCTCAGACCTCTGCTTCATCTTCTAGAAACATTGGGTTACAATACGCAGGGGGAAAGGTGAAGTTTGACTCTTTAAGTTCCAGTGACTCATATGCCAAGAGACTGCAGATGTTAGTTTCAGTAATAGGTCAGGACCTTCCAAGTCTGCACAGTAACCACCTTGTTTCATTTACCATAGATAATACGTGTCCAGTCCCCAGATGGGGTGAAGCGGATCACGGCAACAAAGAGAGAAACGGCTGCAACATTTTTGAAAAAGGTACCTATGGCTGGGTATTGACCTTTCTTCATCCTCCACTGTTGTTCCCTTCCTAGTCTGTACCTTTTCTCTTTCCCTCATTTTCTTGATTCCTCCCCACTCCCAAGTTTAGTCTCTTGCATTGGTTTTCTCTGTCATGATTGGTGGGACTGATACAGGATCAGATGTGTCACAGCTGACCACTGCTTACCATTGCAGGACCAAGGGCCCAAAGGTCAGTGTAAAAGGATTTCATAGGAGGAGCATTTGTGAGTGAAAAATCAGAGAGTGAAGAACTTGAATCGTTTTTCAGCAAAGGGGAATTATTAACATGTATAGAATGATCCCACTTTCTTCTTAAAAAATTAAATTAAGCTCCATTTACAAATCTGTGATGTGAGAATGTGGTTTAAAGAGCATAAGCCAGACCTAAAAGGGGTAGCTCTGGAAGAGGAGGCCAAAGGAAGGAGAGTGGCTTTTGCTTGATGCTTCATTCTAGAGGTCGACAAAGCATGGTTCATGGCTGGCCGCCTATTTTCATTGGAACTCAGCCGTACTCTTTGGCTTATGTACTGTCTGGCTGCTTTTGAGCTCCAGGGGCAGAGCTGAGTAGTTGTGACAGATTGTATGGCCTGAAAGCTGAAAATATTTACTGCCTGGCTCTTTACAGAGAAAATTTGCCAACCTCTATTTTATACATTCTTTATTATTTGAATTTGTTGTAGATAGGTATTAACTTTTATAATGATTTAAAAAGTCACTTTTCATAAGCAAAATAAAAAAAAGGTCACAGACTGTTAAAGCCAGAGGGAATTTTCAGTGTCAGGTAGTCTGATCTTTTTGTTTTCACAAAGATGGAAATTGAAGTCCAGGGAATAAGGAGATTTGCTGAGGATTACACTGTGATCTGTTAAGGAAGTCATAGCACTTACCTGAGAAGTTTGGTTTCTGAAAAGTAGTTTCTATTCTGGTTCCAACAGTGCTGCTTAAGTGACCGTATTTACAAGAATAAAAGAAAAAAACCCAGGTGCAGTAGACAGCAGAAAAGAGAATCTCTGTGTCTTCAAGGACTTTTTAATATCCTGCATGTGTGCTTACTTGCTCAGTCACGTCCACCTCTTTGTGACCCCATGAACTAGAGCCTGCCATGGAATTTTCCAGGCAAGAATAATGGAGTGGGTTGCCTTTTCCTACTCCATTTTAATATTTTACTCTTTGCTTTTTTAGTAGTAGCTGACCATTGTCAGCTCACTCCTGGTGATGGTGCTAGGATACCCTAAAAGCTTGAGTTCTTGAGAGATCGTCTGAGCAAAGATGAAGCATTAAGTGGCTATTGCTTGGACAGTTGTGGGGATAAACGTGAGATTAAAAATACTGCCTACAGTTGTTCTTTACTTTTCTGAGTCTTTGTTATATGAAAATTTCTTATGTCTGTAGTAACCATGTAGAGATATGGTTTTGTTTTTAACTTGAGGTTTTCGTGCTTGGCATCAAATATAGAGTTGTTGGACGGGTTAAATTCAAATGATTTAAAAGAAGCCTAAAAATACGGGATTATTCTGACTTTTATTTGCCTCAGAAGTATCCTGAAATCCTAGTGCTCCCTCTGGGTATTTACTTGTTGCCTTGCATAGGGAATATGGACACAATAGCTGTCACTGGATGTGGGTGGAGTCAGGGAGGTACAGTTTAGTGTTGACCTAATTTCTGAAGCCATTATCACCGCAGCAGTCATTGCTTAGGAGAAATTTGTTTGGGAATACTCAAAAACAAACATTTATTACGCTGAGATGTTTCCCCTCAAGTGAAAATCCTTTCCTCTGATTATGCAAATAATATGGATTAATTATAAAAGCCTTGAACAATACAGGAAGTATAAAGAAGCAATAATAATAACTCAAAATTTTACTAGCCGTGTAGCATGTCTTTATGTGTACACATGTGCAGGCATATGTGCACATACATCCCTGTGTATGCATGTAATGTACTTTCACCAAAATAGGAGCATACTCTACTACTGCTGTATTTCATATCTGAGGTTAAGGAGAAACATTTATGGATCACCAAAGAAAAAAATGGAGAAGGAATTGGCAAACCTACTCTGGTACTCTTGCCTGGAGAATCTCATGAGGAGCCTGGTGGTCTGTAGTGTGTAGGGTTGCGAAGAGTTGGATATGACTGAAGCAATTTAGTACAAAACACGAAACAAAAACTGGCATGCCTGCATTTTAATTTATATGTAAAGTGCTTTTTTAAGACTGATTTGGAAATAATGTATTTTAATCATGTATTATGCATTGGTAAAGAGGAAAATCCAACTGAAATTAATTGGATAATAGGCTCTCCCTGTGACCTCACATTCAGAGTCCAACCTTCCTGAACCATTTTTTGATTCACGTGACCATGTTATGTCTCACTGAAGGGGTCACTGTCTGCCCTGTCAGGAAGACCAGTGAGCCAGCCACCAACACCTGTGTTTCAGGCGCTGGTGCTAGGACGCTCTCCACCTTACCGACAAGGCTCAACAACCAAGATCCCTCTTTCGTCCTTGATTGATCATTGAATGGATTGTTTGATGGCGGTGTTGAGGGCTCATGGTTGTTTAGCTATCTGGGTGACAAGTTACATGAGTCCAGGCAGTGACCCATATGTCAGTCCTCCTGCCCTGCAGGCAGAAGATGCACCCATTCTAGAGAAATTCACATCTCACCTTGTGATCATTTGTAACCTGCTTTTTTCACTTTACAATAGGTTATGGACATGACTCTATGTCAACAAATGTAGATTTGTATCTTGTTTTTTTAACTGTGATAAGAATAACATAAAATCTGCCATGCAAACCACATTTAAGTGTATAGTTTAGTAGCGTTAAGTACATTCATAGTGTTGTACATCACCACCACCCATCTCCAGAATTTCCTCATCTTCCCACACTGAAACTCTGTTCCCATTAAACACAAACTTCCTCTCCCCTCCTCCCCTTCAGCTCTGGTAACCACCCTACATTCTGTCTCTCCAGGTTTGTCATATAAGTGGACTCGTACTGATTTTTGATAATAATTTGGTTGTGCATTTGTGCCCTGTAAGTGGGCTTTGAAATGGCCTTCCTTTCGCCTCACAGACTTGGCCTGAAAAGTATGTTAACCACTGAACTTTGTTGGCTCCAACTTCCCATCCCCACACTTGACATCCTTGATCCTGGTTTAATATGTGGCATTATGCTCTCTAAGGAAATTGGTTTTGTAAGTGTAATGAGACATCTTGCAATGAAAATCTCTCATAGAATCTTGAGTTACTGGATCCTTTCCTTCTCTGTGAATCATTAGACCATAAACCCCTCCAGGACAGGTTCTTCTGGCTGTCTTGCTTGGCATCGTCTTTCCTCATCTCCAGGATCCAAGGGTTTGCTTCTGCTGCTGTCACTTCCCTGAAAGGGCCCTTACTGAGTCACCCCAGATCCTACCTCTGTCCTTGTTTTTTGGCTGCACCTTGTGGCTTCTGGGATCTTAGTTCCCCAACGAGGGATCAAATGTGCACCCTCAGCCATGAAAACGCAGAATCCTAACTGCTGGGTTGTCAGGAAATTTCCCTCAGTCCTTTCTTAACCGACCTCTTAGCAGCAAGTGACTCTGTCCTTTCTCTTTATAATATTATACATGTTTTTTTACCTGTGAATTAAAGTACCTGCTAAGAGATGCTTGAAAAATGTGAACAGTCAAAAAGACTGATGATGAAGAAAATACCCAGGTCTGGGTTGGGGCGGTGCCAGCCTCCAGGAACTGTCGGTCAGCCTTCCCACCTCCTCACCCTGTCACTCCTCTCCTGACCTGATGGGAGCTGCTTCCCCACTTTTCTGTGTTTTACCACCTCTATGCCTTCCTAAACCCTAAATTTTAGTTTTGGCTGTTTTTCAACTTAAATGAAATCATGCCATGTATTCTTTTTTGTTACTTTCCATTATAAACATTTGTATTCATCTTACATAGTACCATGTTTCTGGTTTTATTACAGTAGTCACACATCAAGATTATCTCAGGTGTGAAATGAAGTTTTTAAGCTTTTTTTCTTGGCTGCGCTGTATGGCATGTGGGATCTTAGTTCTTCTACTGGGGACTTGTGCCCTCTGCTTTGGAAGGCAGAGTCTTAACCACTGGACTGACAGCAGAGTCCCAGTTTTTAAGATTTTAACTGTGCTCTTGTAAGACTCTGCTAAGTTTTTTTTTTTTTTTTTTTAATGCTTGATGCCTTGTGTTCGATTTCTGTATCTTTAGATAAAGAATTCAGAGTTCACAGAAGGAGTTATTTTCACAGGAGCACCGTATAGAACCTAGTATATATATTTCTGCATCTCCCAACAGTGGGATTCAGCATGTGTGAAGTAATGTTGCTGGCTGTTGTATTTGAAAATACTGCTGCTCTCTGTCCTGATAGAAAGCACAGATCTCAGTCATGTGGTCATAGGGATTTCCCTCTGCCCACAGGGCTGCCCACACGATACCCTGCACCACTTCAGAGATTGCCTTACATCCCAGGGGTGCTATCCTAACTCACACAAGAACGATGTTCCTGGTGCAAGACTTCTTTCTTATTCTTGGCAATAGCTTGCAGTGCTCTGCCTATAGAAAAACAGTATGGTTTTGCAGAACAGATAAAGTGCCACAATTTGTTAATTTCAGTTTATCGCTGTTTCAGAAAAAGGTCAAAGTCTTTAGTCTTGTCTGTTTCTTTGTCTTTGGCCACACTGCGCAGCATGCAGGATCTTAGGCCCTGACCAGGAATTGAACCCATGCCCTCTGCGTTGAGAGCATGGAATCTTAACCCCTGGACTGCCAAGAAAATACCTGCTCCTGTTCCTGACCAGCACTGTTGCTCTCTCAGGATTCTCATGGCGATTCTGTGATGATTTCCTGTTGTTTGATTTGGAGTCCTTACCTTTGTGTGTCCCCTGCTTCTGAGTTTCTGTCTGGTGTTCAGCCTGAAGAACATCCTCTGGCATTTATTGTGGTGGAGGCTGTCAGCAACAGGTGCCCTTGGATCTTGTCAACTTGAGAATGTTTTCATTTTGCCCTTGTATTTGAAGGGTATTGTCTCCAGATGGAGAATTCTGAGTTGACAGATTTTTATTCCTGCCTCAGCACTTTAAAGATGTTGTTCCATTGTCTTCTGTTCTCCATTGATCTTTGGTTTTTAGCGGTGTGATGACAGTGTGCCCAGACATAGTTTTCTCTTTATTTATCCTATTTTGGTTTTGCTGAACTTCCTGGATTTGTTAACTCGTATGTTTTTCATCAAATTTGAGGGTTTTGGCCATTCTTTCTTCAAATATTTTTCAGTCCTAGCCTTATTCTCTTCTCCGGAGGATCATTTGCTATGGCTCCGGAGGTTCCCTAAGGCTCTGTTCATTCTTTCAAATCTCTATCTGTAGATTGTAATCTCTATTAACCCATCTTTAATTGACTTTTTTTTTAATTTTGTTTTTGTCATTTCCTTTCTGATGATAAGCCTATCCAGTGAATTTTCTATTTCAGTTGTAGAATTTCCATTGGATTATATTTTATAATTTCTGTTTCTGTGCCAAAATTCCCTGTCTCAGATGACCCTAAGAGTTGAGCTGCATGTCTTGGCCCCAGACTCGAGTTTCCTCGTAAGAAAGCAAAATAACAAGAGGTATTTGTTTAAGGAGGAGCAGTTTCTAAACTCACTAGGAATGTCTGATGTGTATATGTGGTCAGAGTAGTGAGACTTAAATATTTTGGTATGTTATTTGCTGTGCTGTGTGACTTGTGAGGCTTTAGTTCCCCAGCCAGGTATTGGACCCAGGTCCTTAACCCTGAAAGTTCAGAGTCCTAACCACTGGACCATCAGGGAATTCCCTTAAATATTTTATTAAATCTCTGTTGTTTGGGGCTTGTTTTAGGTCGCAAAGGAGTTTGGCTTCCAAAATAATGGCTTCTCAGTTTACATCAATAGAAACAAGACTGGAGAAATAACAGCATCATCTAACAAATCCCTCAACCTGCTGAAGATCAAGTGAGTGCCCGAGGGGAGAAGGTGGGGAGTGGGGAGGGCATGCTGGCACTAGTTACCCGCCTGAAGTCACTAAGTTCTCCCCCGTTTCCTTCTGCTACTGTGATTACGGTCTTGGACGTGGACCAGAGTGCGGGTGACCATGCTGCTTGCCAGGTGTTTGGCAGCCATGCCGAATCTACAGTTACTGTCGAGCCGATCTGTTTGACTTGCAGAATTCAGGGATATGCGTCACAGAGGAGGAGTTATAGTGTGTGTGCAACTGCACACTCAGCTGCTTCATGCAGAGAAGGACCTTGAATGTAACTCTGTGTGTAGTTCTGCCTTGAGACCTGCTTGGTAGGTCTGTGTTGTATTTCTTGCTGGCACGACCCCTGGAATGCCTTAGAATTGATGGGTAATGTCAGAAGGATTTCTTGGGTGCAGAGACCTCTTCTGTTTTTTTAGTTTTATGGGAGCACAGCCACGTCCGTCCATTCGTTTATATGTCTTCATGCTGCAAGGGCAGGGCTGAGTGATTGTGACAGAGGCTGTCTGGTCTGCAAAGCCAAAAATATTTTACTGTCTGGCCCTTTAAAGAAAAGGTTTGCTCACCCCTGTCTGAGCTGTGTGGGCACACCTGCTCACGGGTTATTGAGTAGAACCCTTCAGGTCTTTCGCTGTCCTTAGGTAGCGGGCAGGGAATTCTCCTATTTGGGCTACAGGTAGCCTGGCTGCTGTGGCCACTAGTGAGGGTTGGGCTGGGCTTTGTTGGTACTTGGCTGTGTGACTTTTACCAGTCAGAATAATAGGCTGTCTTGGCAATCTGTGTGGTCCATTTTAGACTCACAATTAGTATATCTTAGGGGGAAAAAATGCAATTTTAACATGAATTTATTTGTTCTTCAACGGATACCTGTTTGGCACCTGCTCATTGCCTGCTGCTGTGATGATGTAAAGCCTTGTCTTATGTATATTCGTTGCCAGTGGATGAGGGCCGACTTTCCTCCCAGCTCGCAAACTTTCCTCCCAGCTCGCAAAGGGTTTCCGCATCTTGAGAATCACTTCTCGTGGGTGTTGCTCAGGTTTGGACTCACACCCACTACCCCGGCTGTGTGCCTGAATAGTCACCCAGTGTCACTGGGCCCCTCCACCCTTGTCTGTTGGGGGTGGGGGCTTGCGCCTCCTCCACATGGTTGTCTGGTCCCTACACAGGACGAGCACTGTGAATGTGGCAGCTGTGTGTCTCAGAACTATTCTGACGGCTGGATGCCAGGAAAGGGGGGCTGCAGGATGAAGTACCCTTTAGGCAAGGCTGTCCACCTGCCATGCGGTCACACTTGGAGGGCGTGTCTTTCTGGGTGATCCTAGAGCGCGTCTTTTCAGTGATAGTTGTGATGCTTGCTGAGCAGCATGAGAAGCACGTCCTGTCCCTGCTCGAGAGTTACCCGACCACGTCTGTAAGAGTCGGTCACCCAGAGCTCCGTGCGGGGCTCACTCCACTGCCTTTGTTGCCATTTTCACAGTTCAACTGGCTGTTCTAATTCTCTAACTCATTTGTAGGTTCTTTTTTTCCTCCTCTGGCTGCTTTAAAGATCTTCTGTTGGTCTTGGGGTCCTGTGGTTTCTGTTTGATCTGTCCAGGTGTGGACTTGATGGTTTGTTAGTTGCTGTGTGTAATTCTACCTGATGTAAAATGTATTTTCTGTATCTGCAGGTGAGGTGTAGAGAATTCTTCCCCTTTATCTCTTTAAATAATACCTCTCCTTCAGTCTCTGTATTATTTCAGTGATTACATTTTTTACTTTTTTCTATTTGATTTCTTTCAGCCCTGGCTGTTAGCTCATATGCTCACAGGGGCTTCTTTCCGACTCCTGCTCTACTCTCACGCTGGCCCCCAGGCTGCCAGTGAAGACTGCTGGGTTCCTTGGGGTTCTGCCTTGGCCTGTCACACACCTGGTGCTTCCCTCTCAGGTCCTGAGGTGTCTGGAGTCTGCCTCTCCTGAGTGTATTTAGGGTTTGTGAGGATCCTGTTGCACTATTGCTGGTGTTGTCTAGCCTGTTCTATGCAGGGGATTTGGGAAGAGCTACTAAGTCTGTGGCCCCTCTGCCCACTCTTGGAGCCCCTGGTCATTGCAGATAGCCTCTTGTTGCTCACAATTCTTCATTCCATTTCCAGCTGACATTTCACTCATAAGTATATATCCTTTGTTTTGAATTCCACACCTGAAGTCTTTGGCTATCTAAATCTGTTGATTGTTTCCCACCCTCTCTTGGTCCTGATGGTTCGTTTATCTTGTACATTTGGTGACCTTTTCTTGAGAGCTTATATTTGCCCAAACTTGGTCTTAGGGAGCCCTGAAGGATCTGGAGTTATTGGCTTTCCTACTGAAGGAAATGGCAACCTACTCCAGTATCCTTGCCTGGAAAATCTCATGGACAGAGGAGCCTGGTGGGCTGCAGTCCATGGGGTCGCAAAGAGTTGGGCACAACTGAGCGACTGACTTACTTACTGAGAAGCATTTGTTTCTGTAAGCACAAGGGGGCGTTGTGGGCTCCGCACTCAAGTTAATTTCTGTCTTTGGTTTCCTGAACCAAATAGCATCCCTAAGTGTACCCTGGATGCTTGCAAGAGCAAGCCTTTGGTTTCAGACTCTCGGACAGTTTTGCCTACAGCGTAGTGGATGGAGGCAGATAGGATTTCTCCTTGGTCTGTTTTGTCAACTGGTAGGTTTTTTCCCAGCTGTTGAGATATCTTCAGACATCTGGCTCTGTGTGGCATTTTGGGCTCAGCAACTCGCTTTGGGCAGGCAGGCTTGAGGCCTCATCTCTGTCACCCAGAGAATGATTACAAGCCAACTTCAAGGTTCCCCTCGTGAGCTGGCCATAAGTTCCCTCACTAGTCTTGTTTGAGCTGCCCTGGGTTTTTGGACCCTTGGGAGTTCCCTTCTTTAGAGCTCCACAATGCCTTTTAGAGTGTGTTTGTTAAAACTGATGGATAGTTGAGCCAAGTATCCTGAACCTGGAGGATGTTTAGGAATATCTCATTTGCTGTTAGACATAGACATCTTTGATTACAAGTTGGCTGTCTTATCACCCTAAATTGTGAGAGGAAAAAGAGGGCCGAGCAGACCCGTTGAAGAGTTGCAGCCCAGCCTCCCCGTCCTGGCTGAGGCACCTGTTCTCTCTGTTGGTTGGAGGCTCCAGGCTATGCTTCCAGTCTTGCTTTCTGCACGTGCCTCTTGAGAGCAAGGAAATACTTACCCAGTGGTGGTGCTACAGCTTTTCCTCCCAGACTGGCTGACTGATTGTCTCAGGACCCGCAGTGCTCCCAGGTGGGACTGTTCACTGGCCTCAGGCATGGTGGTAGGTGGGCAGTCAGGCTCTGCTGAAGTCTGCAGTGGGTCTAATGGGGAAAGGACGCTGTTCATATCGAAAATGATCGAAAATCAAATGTTGCCCTTTGCAGTGTGAATCATGGCAGCCTTTGTAGAAAGCAGTACGTCAGCAGCTTTAAGAACAAATAAAACTCCTGAAGTCTAATGTACTCTCTCTGGGAAATCTGCCCTGCGGCCAGGAGACTGTGCCATCTCTTGGTGGCACGGTAGTGGCAGGTCTCTCAAGAGCCTTGCCTGTCATGCGGGAGCAGCAAAGCGTACTGTAGGGTGGCTTCACCGTGGAGCCTTGACTAGAGGCAGACCATCTTTGGAGGGATTGTGTGGGAACAGCAAATATAGAAAGTGTGTGTCTAATCATCTCAGGGTTGTATATTAGTGACATGCATGTTATGGACATGTGTGTGAATGTAAAGAAGTGGAAGGAAGATGCCCCAGGGAGGTAAATGAGGGAGCTAAAGAGAGGGCCAAGGAAGGAATGAGGGGAAGTGGGTGCCAAGCAGAGGAGGAGGAGGAGGGTAGAGGCTGTGCTGCCCCAGCGTCTGCTGAGCTTGTGCGTCTTCTGTGTGGGACTAGGTGTGTCTGTGCCTGTGCAGCGTAGATCCTGCAGTCTGATGGTAAGGAAGTTATGTTTCAGTCCAGAGAGCCTGCTGCTGATCTTGATAAGGTGGACAGGCACAGGGGAGACAGGAAAGGAGCATTCGACTCTCTTTACAATTGGAAGTTTTACTGTCTAGTCCGTTGGGGTGGTTGGTGTTGGCTGTTTGTAGGCGTCAGAGGTTTTCGCGTGAGTTGATCTTCTGTGCAGCTCAGGTTGTGGAGAAAGAAAGACAGCCTCAACTTAACATTTGTTGTTTGAACAGGCATGGAGATCTGTTGTTCCTGTTTCCCTCGAACCTTGCGGGACCGTCGTCTGAGATGGAGACATCAGCCCCTCAGGGGTTGAAGGCCTGTGGTGCTCCCAACGTGGTGGAAGATGAGATTGACCAGTACCTCAGCAGGCAGGATGGGAAGATCTACAGGAGCCGCGACCCACAGCTGTAAGTGCCCTCGGGGCCACGGGGTCAGTCAAGTGAAATGTCTGTAATGTGTCCTGATGAAGAAATGTAAGTTTCGAGTTTGACCATCTATTTTCAACTTAGATCTCACTTAAGTTATAACTGTGAGCTTTTTCTCATTGTTTGAATCTCTAACTGTGCTCCATTTGTATTTTAAAAGTTTTAAATTGGTGAGAACTAAGAGATTTGAAAGAAGGGAGGAGCCTTAAACCAAGTCCTCTCTGTGGTGTGCCCCTGAAATACCTGGATGCACGTGCAGAGAGGGCTTTAGCAAGTGTGGCGGGGTAGAGGGGGGGGGACCCCAGCACCCGCCGGCACAGGTCCTCATTCACATTGTCTGGTTTAATTCTCGTGGACGATGCTCAGCCTCCCATACTTAGTGCGCTCTTTCCGTTCTTCTGGGAAATGTTTCATTTGCTAAAGGTGCCGCTCCCTTAGGAATGTTCACTTTTCACCGAGGAGTGTGTAAAATGCTTATGCTTGTGTACAATTGTTTATTTCAGATATTTGGCTGTCCTTTTTAAGGAGACTAGTTAGAAACATCTGAGTTCACACTCTGATGTAAAACTGAGTGAAAGTTGTCTCTGCAGTGGAGTGTGTAACTGCATCACTCTGCAGGCATGACATTGAGATATTGGAATTCAGCATGCTGCATTAGGAACTTGTATGTCTCCAATCAGAGGGCCCCAGACAGTGCTGAGATGCAGTTGGCGTGGAACCACTCTGTGGCTGTGGCCATCAGTCAGCTCTCCACCCCATTTGCATTCCTCCCAGGGACCCGGGTGGCTCCCACTCTGATCAGTGTTTGTGAGGCTCATTAGAAATCTTTTTCAGAGTTCATGTGCCTCTGTGTGCATTACCTGGAAGAGCCTGCCTGTTGGGGGATCCAGGCGGGTTTTGCTCTGAAATACAGAACGAGGTGCACCTGAGTGCTCTCACCCCGTGTGGACAGTGCTGTGGCTGCACCTGTCAGCACCCTCGCCAGCTCCACATCCCCACTGTCCTGTGCAGACTGAAACCCACAGAGCCAAGTGATCCTTTCATCCTTTTTTCAAAATACGTACGCAGAGTGGGTGTTTTCCACACTTGAGCTATTTATGTACCATTTTCAGGGTTTTTGCCACATCCACATACCAACTTTCTTAGTCTTCACCTAACATTTTTATTTAAATTGACTTTAAATTCATTCACTTTTGCTTTTGGTTTGTGTCATTTTAAGCAGTTAATATCCATGGAATAACAGGTTTGATGCACAGGTCAATAGTTTTAATACACACCAAAATATTAAGCTGTTAGAAGCTGTCTTCACCATGTACCATTTCAGATAATTTCACGTGGGTGGGGCAGCATTTCATTAGGTATGACGTGCATTGTGAGTATCAGCATGCAAGGAGGCAGAAGAGCACGTGCTGACACTGTGCGTTTCCCTTTCTTATGCTCTAGGTGCCGGCACGGGCCTCTGGGGAAGTGCGTGCACTGCGTTCCTCTCGAGGTGAGAGTCCATGCAGAGTGAGTTCCCAGAGCTGTCTCCACACCTCTAAGTCCTGGGCTGGGTTGGAGTGGTTCAAAGAACTTACCTATTTATTGCCCTGGGCCTCGTATTCCCCCTAGTACAGGCTGCACTGAGAGGCTGAGCCTTTATTTATGGGAGTGACCTTCTGGGTGGATTATGAACAGCTGGGACAGGGTATTGCTGTGATAAAGGGGCAGCATTTACACTGGGTTCCCTGGACAATCCTTTTACAACCTGACACAAAGCTGGGCCTGGCGGTTTTCGTGTTCATCATTGTTTTGATTTACTTTGCCCTGAATCTCACGTCTCTACTGATTTGTCCTGGTGAGATTGAGAGTTACCATAATAATGCTGACTTGTGACTGGTTAACACTGAATTTATGGCAGGAAGGCCAACCTGATTTTCTTCATGAGGCTCCTCTTGCTTCATCTTGTGGCTTTTTTTTTTTTTTTTTCCAAAATTTACTTGATCCTTACTTGACTTACATCATTTTATATTTAATAGAGATTCATTTTAATCTTTTAAAGATAACTGGTACACAGAAAACTGGGTTCTGACCTAGAACAATAGTGAGGACCCAGCACCAGTTCTCCTACTGCCCACCTGCCTCAGGGCTGGGCAGGTGGAGGCTGTGGCCGCGACCCCAGGCGCAGGTGCGTGACTCTGTTGATTGTGTGTTTTGGCAGCCGTTTGATGAGGACTACCTAAACCACCTGGAGCCTCCCGTGAAGCACATGTCCTTCCACGCGTACATCCGGAAGCTGACTGGAGGGGCTGACAAGTAAGCAGCTTGAATGTGGGGGTGGCACCCGTGTGGCTTTGGGGCACAGAAGTTCATTTTTCGTCACTTGCACACGTTGCTTAAAGCCCCTTGGCATATGAGTGAGAAAAGTAAAGTTAAGAGTCTGGGCATGCGTTGTTTGAATTTGTGAATCTTATTCTGATTCTAGAAGAGGAAACAGGTGGGTGGAGACTCTGGTACCTGCTGTAGTCCGCAGTGCCCAGTGCAGGGCAGAGGCCAGGCTGGCGGTGGCCACTGTGAAGGCCCAGGGGTACCTTGGCAACCTTCTCTCGGGTATGTGGTGTCCTGGCAGCTAGTTGTTTGCGAAGATGGATGAGATGAGGTATGACAGTGGCCAGTCCTGTGTCTGTGGAGTCTGAGCACACCTTCCCTCTGCTTTTTGGAAAACCTGACCACCTCCCCCCAGTCCTCTTGGCTCTCCTGTTTCACAGCCCCCGTCAGCCCTTTGCCCTGGAGCCTGCCTCGTTAGCATCTCAACTTCACAGCCATAGTAAGGCCGAGGTAGGGTGTTACCCCTGGCTTGGCCTCTGGTGCCTCGGCATTGCCATCTGCAGGCTCAGCCAGGCGGGCAGGGTGGGTGCAGGTGGGCAGCGGGGACGGCTGGCTCTTACAGAGCAGCTCTGACAGTGGCAAGCTGAGAGCACTTTGATTTCTTCTGAATTACATCAAGTCCTTGCCATGCAGCCCCATCCTGCTGATGTGTTCACCTCACCAAAAAGGAACGGACTTCTTATTGGGATTTTATGATTCCTGTCTGTGCAGCGAGAGGAGATGGTGGTTGAACCCAACTCAGCAACATTTCTTGAAGAATGTCATGTTCGCCCGCTTGTAGTTTTTCTCTGACAGCCTGCTGACATCCTGAAATGACTTAAAAAAAAAACTTAGATCAGGAAAGAAAAAAATCTACCAGCAGCCTATTCTTGCTTTGTCCGTGGGGTAAGCTCTGAAGCTGTCTGGACCAGAGCACAAGTGAGCTGAGGTCTGCTGGCCTTTTGTCAGTCTAGGTCAAGGGCTCGCTTGTCGCTGTCGTCAACACGTAGCCTTGGTGGTAACCCTTGCTTCCCAAGTGCTGTCATTTTCATGATGCCGCTGGCTTGTGGGGACAGTGCTGCTCACTGGGCTGTTTGTGAACAGGAAAGCGACGGAGGTTGCAGACGCTTGTGCAGGCTCACCGCCAAGTCCAGTGGGGCCCAGGACATCCTCACTGACCAAAAACAGAGTGGTGATATCTTTGTTATGTATCCTAATCACATTTTTTCTATGGATAAGAATTCTGTACAGAAATCTTAAGTACTAGACTCATTATGTAAATATTTCTGTTAAGCTGATGAAATTTAAAAAGAGTTTCATTTTCTCTCAGAGGCATAGGTTAAATCTAGATATTCAGCAGTACTCTTGAAAATCTTCATAGATGTTAGTGATAATGAAAACGAACTGTTTTTGTCAGAAATAGTTCTGAATCCTGTACAGTGTTAAGTGTACGGGACAAAAGCTAGAACTCCATTAGAATAAATTTTAGCACATTTTCCTTGCTGTTGCTACCACGTGTTTAGCTCCTGAGAACTCTATTCAGGAAGTGTAAGGTATCTTACATTTTATTTCCAGCCTCCTGCTAAACTTTTCACCATTGTAATGTTCAATTAAGTTGCATTTTCTTGTTCAGGGGGAAATTTGTTGCCCTGGAGAACATCAGTTGCAAGATTAAATCAGGGTGTGAGGGACACCTTCCATGGCCTAACGGCATCTGTACTAAGTGCCAGCCAAGTGCCATCACGCTGAACAGACAGGTGAGATGTTGTCTGTCCATCTAGATGCAGAAAGCAGTATATTTATGTTCATGGCTAAGGAAAGATCTCTAACTCCTTCAAGCATAGAGGAGAGCCTTCAGTTTTCTGTCTTGTTGGCTTATATGGAGGCAAAATTTTCTTGGTGACTGTTTAAAATGCTTAGTGGTTGTGACTTTGCCTTTTAAGAAACTGTGGCTCTGGAAGTTGGCTATGGCTCAACTATAAACAGAACTGTCCTGGGACCAGCTCAGGACATCTTTCCAAGCCAGGTTAAGAAGGGAACTGGGCTCAGGAAGGAGCCTTGGCTCAAGAAGGAGCTCAGGGAAAATTTTGTGTAGTTATTCTGGCCTTTTCCACTCTTATCGTCCAGCCCTCCAAGAATAACTCGCCTTGTCTTTGCCTTGCCGCTGCCAGCCCGTGTTTAACTGCTTAGAATCCCATGACCTCCTTGACTGAGAACGTTTCTCCTTTTCTTTCTTTCCTTCCTTCTATCCATCACTCTAGTTCTCTTTTTTCTTTCTTTCTGTCTTAATTTCTTTTTGAAAACTTTTTTTGACTTAGAAAATGTGAAAACCTTTATTTTAGGTGAAATCCCATGTGGGATCGAATACTCCCCCCTGCAGTGGAAGTGCAGAGTCTTAACCACTGGACTGCTAGGGATGTCCCCCAGCGAGATAAATTTGAATTAATTTATTGAGGAATCCCACCGTTACCCCTTCTACCTGCTAAAATCTGAAGTAGTCTGAAGGGCAGAGCACATTTTTAAAGTCTGTGTGTTTAAAAAGCTAGGTAAAAGATACTTGTGAACGGTTTGTGCTAAAAGAATTATTTTTTATTGAGTGCTTGAATTTAACCTATTGTTAACTCTACAGAAATACAGACATGTGGACAACATCATGTTTGAGAATCATACAGTTGCTGACCGCTTCCTTGACTTCTGGAGGAAGACGGGGAACCAGCACTTCGGGTACTTGTATGGACGGTACACGGAGCACAAAGACATTCCTCTTGGTATCAGGGCTGAAGTAGCTGCAATTTATGAGCCTCCTCAGGTAGACGTGAACAGGATTTACAGTCTGTGGGTCTCTGTTGCTTTATTTTGACGGCTCTATGGGATGCCTTTTTCAGATTGCTTGTTTCTTTTCTTATTGCATCATTTGCCACAGTCTGTAGACACACTCAAAAAGAACATTTGGAGACTAAGAACATAGCCCCAAAATATTTCAGTGTATGTTTCCAAAGAATAAGGACGCGTTCTTATATAACAAGTGCATTGAGCAATTTAAGTAAGTTGAACTTTGATATAGATCTAATCTGCCATCTTATTCCACTTTTGTCAGTTCCCCCAAAGTGTCATAAAGTTGCTGTCTTCTGATTCCCTATCTCCTCTGCTCATGCCTACTATCACCTATCCTAGGAATTATGAAATTAGAGTCACAAAATTACTCTAGTTCTTTATCTTATGCCACACATATAACTTAATAACAGTATCAAGATTACCACCAGTGTAGGACTGAAAACAGTTTAGAATCGTTTAGGTGGAAGGGTAGAGTCCCTAGGGTATATCCCACTAGGGACCAGCAGTTGGTTTCTGTGTTTAAAGTTGCCTGGAAGATCTTCTTTGTATGATTATGTCACCAACAGGTTATAACCAACATTTACGTTCATTTGATTTTCAGTATTTAAGGATTGGTTTTATATATGTGTATTTAAATTTGTTGTACAATTACATAAAACTTTTATATGGTTGTATAATATATATATGTGTAATATAATGTTTTATTATATATAGTAAGTTCACTACAAAAGTGAAGACTGGAACTGTGTTGCATCCTGGTTTATGATGTGTTGAGATAGTTAGGAGAGGGTCTTGTTCCTACAGGTTACTGTGAGGCAAAAACACAAAAATGCAATGCGTTGAGGCATGAACAGGAACAAATGGAACA
The DNA here is from genome assembly GCF_032452875.1 of Bos javanicus. Taxonomy (NCBI): domain Eukaryota; kingdom Metazoa; phylum Chordata; class Mammalia; order Artiodactyla; family Bovidae; genus Bos; species Bos javanicus. The sequence goes on from NC_083886.1 coordinate 52,687,482, forward strand.
TAGTAAATGTTGGACTGAATTAGGTGGTGGGTGTATAGGTGTTCACTACTGATTCTTTAAACTTTGTTGTATGCCTGAAATTTTTTATTTTAAAAAATGGTGGAAAAGAAATTTGCATGTTTGCAAAGTGAGAGCTACAAACAGCGTCTTCCCCTTCATCTGATTTCCTCCCTCCCCTACAGGTATCCCTCACTTTAAACAATTTTTGGCTTAGATCTGTAAAGTTTGGTTTTTTTTTTAGTATAAGTGGGTACATAGATACTGCTGTCTTCTCCTTTTTCTCTGGTGGGCACCATGCCATACACGTGTGTCACCTTGTGCTGTGCTCTGGAGATCTTGCCATGGCTGGTTCCCTTTTTTTTTTTTTTAAAATAAACCAGGGTCTGGAACTGCAGGGCTTGTGGCCGGTGCAGGTGTGTGGCTCCTGGAGAGATACCAGTTCTTCCCTGGGTGTATTTATACAGATTGTGTGTCGTCTACCCGCTTGACATTCTTGTTATCTATTGAGAGCCACAGAGGAAATGTTGGACCAGGCCTTCTGTGATGGTTCACTTGTAAGGAGATGGAAGATGGCAGTAGGTGCTCACCCAGAGACCCTGCTTGTCCGACCCTTCAGCTGCTGAATGTGCTCTGTAAGCGGGATCTGCTTTTGGAAGCACATGAGGTTCCAGTTCAGCTTTGAGGAGGGCCCTTCATGATGTTCCAGTTCAGTTTTGAGGAGGGTCCTTTCATGAAGTATTTTAACAGTTCTGTTAAGAGTACGATTGAACAAAAAATGGAATCAGAAGCCTTTGGCGTCGAAACTACTCACAGCATCATCAGAGCTCCCAAACTGGGGATCCTGGAGGTTGAAACATTTGAGCTCTAATAACCTCCAGCTCATTAGAAGTTGAAGCTCATGATGCCACATGTCATGAAACAAAAATCCTTAGGTTTGTTCTGAGTTTGTGCTTTGACCTGTGCCCTGTATGTATTAATCATCTCCATATGGGTCATACCCAGCAACATAAAGTTCTTTTGTTATTTTGCCAGGATTTGACTAATTTACAAGGATATACCCAATTAGCATAACTCAATTTGGAGTTACTTTCACTTTCCTGTTCATAGCCGTGTCTTCTGCTCAGTATGATGCTTAACCTATGAGCTGCATTTTGGTGCAGATTAAAGATGTCAGCATGCTTTGTCTACTGCAAGAAGTGGAGTCCTGTGGCCAGTGTAGGTTGCATGTGAGCCAGCCCAGGCCCCCCCACTGCCCCGAGCTGAGCGCTCTCCTCACCAGTCAACAGGATACCCATTTCAGGTGCCCTTTTGTTGGCTTAGAGTGTGCTTATCTTCTGTGCTCTCTTACTCTGCCTTGCCGGTGAAACTAAGCACTGTCCCTGTAGAAGTTGTGTACAGGTTTTCCAAGGCTGTTTTTTCTGGGAATGAATGTTACTTTGTAACTCTAACCTTGCTTAATCTAGCCAAGCTTACCTGGAGTTAAACTATTTATCCAAGGGAGTTTTGAACCTAACTTCTATCCCAAACAAAGGAACCTTAAGGTATAGAGAGCCTTCTCTAGTCCTGAACAACCACACATTTCATGTGGAGCTGCTAATGTGAACCAGCCTGAATATCGGCTCTTCATGTTCTCTGAATCTTGATTAAAAGCAAAGCCGAGCCCTGGAAGGAAAGAGCCTGGAGGGCTTGGCTTATGGATCTGGTTGAGCTTTTTTGCTGCTGAAAATCTCCTGTTTGGCAAGGGAGATTGGTGCTCCTTTGTGACAACCGACCAGAAATGGAGCAGAGCTGCTTGCTGCTTTCCTGAACCCCTCTAAATCCACCTTCTCTTTAATACCCTCACAGATTGGTACACAGAATAGCTTGGAGCTTCTTGAAGACCCAAAGGCCGAGGTGGTTGATGAAATTGCTGCCAAACTTGGCCTGAGGAAGGTACTGAGACTATTTTTGTCCTTGAGGGAGGACCTGGGCTCTGTGTTGGGGACATCTAGGTGTGTCGCATGGCCAGGCCTGATCCGGGACTGAACTCCCAGCTGCTCAAGGTCAGATGCAGACCCTGCACGTTTTGAAGCCTCACATGTATTTATTGGGTGCCTAAAAAAGGATGCCAGTGTAGGGACTGTTACATGTAAATCCACCAGACATACTTCTTGCGGATTGCCTCAAAGTGAGCCAGGAAAGAAGCCGCAGGAGCAGGACCCCTACTTCTGCTGCAAGGGACCTGACACCAGGCTCTGTCCCACCTGCCTGCTAAGGCACATCCTTCTGGGTGTGTGCTCTCCCTTCACGTGTCTGTCTGCACGGATCATTTTCTCTCCCCTGTACTTGGAGATTCTGGTGGTTCCTCTTTAGTCCTCATTGAACCTCCTGTTTGTAATTGAGGCATCTGAGCATATAAGCCTTGCTAGTTTTCTGGGCAGTTAGAAGACAGAGGGTTTTCTTTTTGAATCTGTTTGTCTAGTTTATCTCACATCTTTGGTAGAGTTCCTAGGAACTGTAAAGACGACTTTTTATAGACAATGTTGAAATGTGAATTTGAACACATTTTAAAAATTCACTATGTAAGTTTTATCGTTTGTTTCCTAATCAGTTTAGACAGGGAGAAATAGACTCTGTACAGATAAATGGGGGAAGACTGGAAATGAGCCTTATAACCCAGGAATGCTATGGAGCAAAGTTACTACTTCATTTTAAGAAAAAGACTCCTGTTGTTTCTAAAAAGGAGTCAGTATCATGATTTAGGGGCATATTTTGGTTTAAATTCTGAAAGTTTCTCGTGTTGAAAAGAGAAATCAGTGTTTTTATTTTAAACCCATTTTTGTTGTAAATGTTTGGTTCATGTTAGAGTAGAAGATCTTGAAATTACTTAAATGCCTTTCTCCAAACACTAATTCCTTAGCCCTTATCTCAGCTTGATTTTGATTCTGTTTTGTTTAATGGTTAAATTACATTTATCCCTTAAGTCTCATTTTCTCCATTGCCATCCTCCTTGGGGGTTTTGTTCATTTGGGCATTTTTAAAGAAAACGAAAGTCTCTTGATTTGGCTGGTCATGTCTGCAGGAGATGGAGTTGAAGAGTTTCATGTCAGGGTTGTACTGGAAAGGGTCACAGGCACCAGGTCACTTCTTTGAAGGACTGAAATGGGTGTGTGTCTGGATTCCATCATCGCTCTTTAACTTCCCAGCCAGGTTCTGGTTCAGGAAGGGTAACCAGCTGTGAGATTCATGGGCACAGGAGGGCCAGGGTTCACCGAGCACATGGACAGGCACTGTTGCTGTAGCAGGATGTGCCAGGAAGGCTGACTGTGCTGAGGTCTGGGATTGGCGTTTCAGATCCCTGTACCCTCAGATGCTTCCTTCAGCCCTGCACTGGAGCTCAGAGGAGTAGCTGGGTGAAGTCTCTGTTGTGTTTTTACTTTTATTCTAAATGCATTCTCTAGGGAGTATGTTCTCCTGTCTTATGGAGAAAGCCGTAGCATCTGAAGTATCACTGTCTTTATTTGCTTGCTCGTTGTTTCTCCTTCTCTCCAGAGTGCCAATTCCCTTTTCACTGATATTCTGTTAGTTTTGACCACCCCAGAGTCCCCTGCACCTAGCACAGTGCTGGGCCCAGAGATGGTGCTGAGTCTTAGTTTCTAACACATAAATGAGCTTTGCTCTTTGCCCTCATCTCCACCTGGCAACATCAGGGGGAGGACAACCAGTGTCAGCTGAGTACTGTTTGAGAGCCCTGGTTTGGACAATGGCTTAGCTGAGGAGCTGACTCACCTAGAAAGAAAGGACTGACTCCCAGGAGTCTCCTCTCTGGGCAGAAGCTAGAAGGCATTCATCATCTGTTTCAGGGAGAGACTCAGAAGGTATTTTTCTCTCTTATGCAGGTTGGCTGGATATTTACAGACCTTGTCTCAGAAGATACTCGGAAGGGTACAGTTCGATACAGTCGAAATAAGGTGAGGTGGGGCGGGCATGTTTGCTTGACAGGACCTTGTTACAGACCAGCTCTGGGCTGCACTCGTGGGCATCTCAGCACAGCTTCTTGTTTTTAGACCACATTATTTTCAACACATTGTTGTTGGTAAATTAAGGCTGAGTCTGTTCATTCTGTGTTGGAAATCAAAATCCTCCTTACCTTTATAAAGCCCTGCCTTTCAGAGGTCAGCCCGTGAGGTGAATTGCCACGTGCTTCTGGCCTTACTGGTTGCAAGTGGTTTTCTGTGAGGGGTTGGTAACAGTAAGTGTAGGTGCTCGTTTCACTGTAGTTTGTGACGTGCCATAGTTTAGTTCTTACTATTTTCTAAAGAAGAAATAGAAGCATATTTTGACAAGATGCTGTAGAACTTGATACGCTGGTTCTCTTTTCTTAGGACACCTATTTCCTGAGTTCAGAAGAATGTATCACTGCAGGAGACTTCCAAAATAAGCACCCCAACATATGCCGACTATCTCCAGATGGACATTTTGGATCCAAGTTTGTTACTGCAGTGGCTACAGGTATAAATGGAGGCAGAGTTGTGTTATAACCATTACTACCCTGTCGATAGGTTTTGTTCCTCTTTGCATTCTTTTTTAGGCACTTTTTGTTTTTGCCTCACCGTGGTACCAGGCCTGAATGGATGTAGGAAAGAAAGGATTAAATCATGTCAAGTCTGTGTTTAGCCTGCTCTGCTGCCCAGTTGTTGGTTTAGTCACCAAGTCATGTCTAACTCTCTGCAACCCTGTGGCCTGTGACCCCACCAGGCTCCTCTGCCATGGGGTTTTCTCAGGCAAGAGTACTGGAGTGGGTTGCCATTTCCTTCTCCAGGGGATCTTCCCAACCCAGGGGTCAAACTTGGGTCTCCTGCGTTGAAAGGTGGATTCTTTACTAGTGAGCAACCAGAAAAGCCTTGCATTGTTAACGTAGTTACAATAGATTTTCTGAATGGGCCTGTGAGACATAAAATTCTTCTTTCTGGTTTGTGGCAGAAATCCTGAACTCAGCGTCGCCCCAAACTGTTAATGCTAGAATCGTGGCCTCGGTGTAGCCCTCCTCTGGTCCACTCTCTTAGCCTTACTCCAGGTTCACTTGGTTCTGGATCTGAATTCTAGGCTGCCTTTGCCCCTTTCCAGTAACCAAGGATGGCTCTGGTTAAGTAAGAGAAAAGGAATTTACTGTTCCTGTTACTTGTTTATTTATGAGTGGAAGTGTCATTTTAAGAAATCTTTTCCATAAAGCTTTTATTGGGAGTGATGAGTGTGTTTGTGATATTGTGTCTATTGTATTACATGTTACATATATGTCATGAAAGTTGCTAAGTCGTGTGCAGCTCTTTGTGACCCCATGGGCTATACAGTCCATGGAATCCTCTAGGCCAGAATACTGGAGTGGGTAGCCTTTCCTTCTCCAGGGGATCTTCCCAACCCTGGGATTGAATCCAGGTCTCCCACATTGCAGGCGGAATCTTTACCAGCTGAACCACAAGGGAAGCCCATACGTCATGAATACATAGTAATAAAAGATTATGGCCTGTAAAAAAGTGCCACCAAATCTTCTATAATACACTTGAGATGCTGTCCTAGAAAAAAGCCAAGTATAAGACCATATGGTTCAAAAGGAGTAGGAATTTGAAACTTGGAAAACCAACTCATAAAAACAGTCTCTTTGGTCAGTTTATTAAACACTAACCTTGATCCTGTGAAGCCTTGAGTTCTTCCATCACAGAGGTGATAATCCAGTTCATTCATGGTTACCACACTTCTTCTAGTTTAAAAACCCAGTTTACAAACATCCTAAAGCATATTAAAAAATATGTGCTCAGTCGTGTCCAACTCTTTATGACCCCATCGACTAGCCCGCCAGGCTCCTCTAGCCATGGAATTTTCCAGGCAAGAATCCTTGAGTGGGTTGCCATTTCCTTTTCCATAAGTAACTATATCCCCTATTAATCCCAGCTGAGCCTGTTACCACTGCCATGGGAACCATGAAGGAAAACATCTTTCATGCTGTCTGAATTTTTAAGATCCATTTGATTTGCGATCCATTTAGAGTGACAGGCACCTTCTCTTTGAAATGAATGTACTTTGGGGCACAAGAGGCTATGGCAGCATCGTTCACATGTTAACGTGAATTAACGGGGTCAGGTGCTTAAGGCAGTGGATGGGAGTTTGGACAGGGATTAGTGAAAGCACTAATTCTGTAGCATAGAGTCCTTCTACCAGGGCCTTATGGGGCAGGGAACCTATTGTGATGAGAACGCTCAGGGCAGCAGGAGCCAAGGGGGAAAACAGAGAAGAGACAGGTTGTACATTATCAGAATTTTGCCAAGCCAGCTTTCTGTTTGACACAGGGGAGGAAAGTATTCTCTTTCAACTTCCTACATCACATAACCCCCACTCGCTTCATTTAGGCTGAGATTCTGGGTCTAGGCATTTAGGCTGGTGGTTCTCAAACCTATCAGACCTGATACCTGCTCTTCAGTACATTTATGACACGTCTTTACTATCCAGAAAGTAAAATTCATAGATAATATACCAGCCTACACACCTGATTCTAAAAAGAAAGCAGAGTTGTAGGATGACTGTAACATTAAGGAAAAATAATAGTGAAGGAACGTGTAATAAGACAGTACACTCCATGAGCCAGCAAGTGCTTGGGGACTGATGCTTGCTGAGGACAGCACTGTGGAGGGCTGCCAGTCTTGTGGGCGGGCCCTTTGTAGGCATCAGTGACATGATTCCTAGACATTCAGCCAGCAGCCCTCCATAGAACTCTGAGCCAGGCAGGGCCCTTCCTCAGCTTATACGGTATCCTGTTCATAGATGATACGCTGTTAAAGCTATGAGTATATTTCTGTGGTTGTGTATAAAATGCAGTCGATTCTAATCCCAGGTCTCCACAAATACGGGTTTTGCCTATAGGAGTGTGCACAGGACATTTCAAGGCCAGGTGTGATGTGGAGCGGTTGTTAGTCGTGAGGGACTTACTTGAACATAGCAGGGCGTCCGGCACCTTGACTCTAGCCTGCTAAAACTGGCAGCTCCTGCCCCACCCTGCCCAACTTCATTAAGAAAAACAAAAGTCACCTCCACAGATTTTCAGAACTGCTTCTCGTGAGCACTGTTGTTTTAGGCTTCCATGGGCTCCCATGGTAACCTAACCCCTTTAATTACTGTTTCTATGGGGAATTATTTGATGAGCCCAAAGAACTGGTACATGTTTAGAATTATAAATAGTCTCCAAGTCAGGAGCTGCCTGTACTCTCAGTTATTGAGTCATACCTGTTGTTGGGAATTTGGAAATTACAGATTGTCCGTGGAATTTTTGCTTCTGAAATTGGCACTTTACTGACAGGTTTTAAAACTGTAAGGTAGTAAATCACTTATAATAAGATCTGCAGTTAGAGTCCTTTCAGATCTGGGCTGAGCTGTCCTTGGTAGTGCTGTGAGATGCTCAGATGCGTAATTTCTCTCCCTTTCCTTGGGGGTGGAGATGGATGGTGTTCCTTGATCGGTACTTTATCCTCCTTTTATAAAGAAGCTAAGTTAGAGATGTTGAGAGCTTTTTGTTTTTTTTAATTCTCCAAAGCTATCGCAGTTGTCAGGGTGTGACCCTGATTCTGGAGGGGAGGAAGATGGCTGAATGATTGGTCCTGCCTGACCACCTCCATGGGTTTTACCCTCATCTTGAACTGTAACCCTGAGGCAGGTTTCTATGGAGTAGGACCTGAGAAAGGTTAGCATGGAGGGCAGGGCTCGGCGCAGGGAGAGTGGCCGCCTAAGTGCTGCAGCAGGGTCCACGTCTGCCTCGCAGATATGCCGGCTGTCCAGGTGTCTGAGGTCAGGACTGCCCTCTGCAGTGTGCAGATAACTAGCATAACTAGTCTTCTCCCATTCACTCCCATCCGTCTTCCTGCATTCACTCAAGAATGAAATTTGCTGGAACATGGGGCTCTGTTGTTCACATCCCTGTGTTACTAAAATCCAGGAGCCCAAGTGTGCTTTTGGATGGGTGTTAGAGAAGGTTTAACAGTCATACCTCCAGTTCTGAGAGAGCATGTTGCTGGTGGGCCTGTTTGAGAAGCTGCAGTGGCATTTCCACAGCCTGTGTTCACGGCTTTGTGCCCACAGCTCTCATGAAGCTGCAGTCGAACTTTTTTGATTCTACCCAAGACACATACACGGGAGTTGGTTCTGCAAATCCGAGATGAGGAATAACACTGCTTTGAACATCCTCCAGTGGATTCTCATTGAAGGTCTTTCTCTTGCAGGTGGCCCCGACAACCAGGTCCACTTTGAAGGGTACCAGGTGTCCAATCAGTGCATGGCCCTGGTCCGAGATGAATGCCTGCTGCCCTGCAAGGATGCCCCTGAGCTCGGCTATGCCAAGGAGTCCAGCAGCGAGCAGTACGTGCCTGATGTGTTTTATAAGGTAAAAGTGCGAAGAGAGAAGAGAGAAGTGGATGGAGAGCAGTGTGGACGCTGACCTGTCCTGGACGTTACTAATTTTGGTGCATTCTGGCCATGGGTCCACCATGGTCGTCTAGAGGCCAGCTTGTGGATAAGGAATCTGTACCTTTTCCAGGGCTTTTGTTGACTATGCAGGATTGTGTGGTGTCAGGGCTTATAAGCAGAAGTGGGGATGCTGCACACTGAGGTTGGGGTGCATAACAAGTGAGACCATTGCAGCACAGACTCTCTCAGTTTCTGAAAAGGAGAATTGGCGCCTGTGGGCCTCAGCAGGAGTGAAGGTTGGAGCTGCCTGACAGAAGTGGGGCCCTCCTGAGGAGATCCAGTCATCCATTTCTAAATCTGTTTCCTGTGAAAGCTATAAAAATGACTTTTTTTGAAAACTGTAGGGACTTCCCTGGTGGTCTAGTGGTTAAGACTCTGGGCTTCCATTACAGGGAACACAGGTTCCATCCCTGGTCCGGGAGCTGAGGTCCTGCATGCTGTATGGCGTGCCACACCCCTGCCCCCTCCCAATAAAGAAAGCTGTGATCTGGTTTGGACAGTCCGCGTTGGGTGCTTTCCTGGAGGCTCGTGACCTGGTTCCCGTCCTGCTCGTGGGAGTTGTTCGGGGTCACAGTCGGGCTCTGTGCCTGCTCCCCGTCCTGGGCAGACTCCAGTTTCCCTCCGGCACTGCTCTTCCTGGAGGAGCCTTTATTTCCTGTGGTGCAGGGCTGCTTTCGTGTCTGAGAAGTACCTCGTCTCCATTGCTGAAGGATGTTTTCACCACGTAACCAGTTGTAGGCTCACAGTTCTGCTTGTGGTCTCACTGCACTTAGGCCACAAAGACTTGCTGGCAGAAGGGGCCTGGAACCAAAAATAGGCAAGCAGTGAAAGCCCGTAAGAGTGACGAGCCAGCTTCTTTAAAATGATTTGATTCTTCTAGCATTCTTTTTGTATCAGTGTGTGCAATGACTAGACACTAAACAGTGTCTAGTCATTTTTCTGTTTGTTTTTATTGTTCCAACAAGGCTGTATTTTTAAATAACTTTATTGAGATGCAGTTTGCACATCACACAGTTCACTGATTTGAAGTGCCCAGCTCAGGGGCTCTTAGGATATTTGCAGGGTTGCGTAGCCATCACCACCATCTAATTTTAGAACAGTTTTGTCCCCCAAAAAGAAGCCCTGCATCGTTTAGCAATTATACCCCAGTCCTCCCAACTCCTGACAACCACTGATTTGCTTTCTCTGGTTTCCTTGATGGAATCCTACAGTGTGTGGTCTTTTGTGACTTGACTTTTCACCACTTATAGTGTCTCATGGTTCATCCATGCCTGCAGTCTGCAGTGCTTCATTCTTTTCATTGCTGAATAGCATTCGGTGCCAAGGACACACCCTACTACCTATGGGACATGTCAGACACCCAGGAGAGCGCCCAGAGCTGAGGGGCTCCAGGGCCTCATCCTGGTGGTGACTTGAAGGCTAGACACTACATGATTGTGACAAAGACTTCACCTCCTCAGGGATTACAAGTGGGGCTGAGACTGTCTGAAGCTGTATCTTTCTTGCTGTGGGTGTCTGTGGCAGTGGGTAATGTGCAAAGGAAAAATACGAGAGCCTGAGGGTCTTGTCCCTGCCCCTGGTCTCCCCCTCAGCTCTTTGGAATGAAGGTCTGCCTTCTACTTTTGAATCTGAGCTTCTGCATGGTCTGAGGGTAGTGGGGGCAGGGACTGTCATTGTGCCAGGAAGGCCGGGTCACTATGGTAGCAAGCAACCTGTCTTTGCTCTGTAGCAGCCTGTCAGGAAATGCTCGCTGAGCAGGCAGGCCTCGATGCTGTATCTGCTCCTTTCGGCTGGTGGCAGTGAAGAGACACAGTGAGGCTGGCCTGTGATAGCTCGCTCAGGCGTCCCCTCAGATTTGTGGGACAGTAAGGAGCTCTGGGAAAGGGTTCTCCATATCATTCTTGAAAGGAAACACTTCCAAAGAGTCTTGATTAAGAATTCTGTTGTCTTTTCTCTCCTGTGGTGTTCAGTAACAATTTCTGGCTTGATAACACAGATTTTGCCCTTACACAAATTCTGTGTGCATCAGGTACTCTGAATAAATACTCTTAAACCATTATTAAACATTCACACGTCAAAATCACACCATGCTGGGAACCACTGTGAAAGTTTGATCTTCTCCCCAAAAGTTCCTGTCTTACAAGATATGTCTGTACGGCATGTTTCGGAATGCAGAATGGCTCACTTACAGACCCTAAGACCTGGCGGTCCTGCTAGTTGTGGTCCTGAGCCTTCTGGGGACAGCTTGCCGGCCTGGGGGCAGTGGTGGGGCCTGGTGTCTTCATGGAGAGCTGCTCCCCGTTAGCCGCAAGTCTGGCGTCTTCATGGAGAGCTGCTCCCCGTTAGCCGCAAGTCTGGCGTCTTCATGGAGAGCTGCTCCCCGTTAGCCGCAAGTCTGGCGTCTTCATGGAGAGCTGCTCCCCGTTAGCCGCAAGTCTGGTGCCTTCATGGAGAGCTGCTCCCCGTTAGCTGCAAGTCTGATGCCTTCATGGAGAGCTGCTCCCTGTTAGCTGCAAGTCTGGTGTCTTCATGGAGAGCTGCTCCCTGTTAGCTGCAAGTCTGGTGCCTTCATGGAGAGCTGCTCCCTGTTAGCTGCAAGTCTGGTGCCTTCATGGAGAGCTGCTCCCTGTTAGCTGCAAGTCTGGTGTCTTCATGGACAGCTGCTCCCTGTTAGCTGCAAGTCTGGTGTCTTCATGGACAGCTGCTCCCTGTTAGCCGCAAAGGCCTGTGAAGCCCGGCGTGCCCAGTGCATGTGCACACATCGCTCCAAGGCATCAGGCTGCCATCTCTTTTCTTTCCCCAGAATTTTAAAAATTAAATACTGAGTAGATATAAAAGATTATTTATAAAACATGTTTAAGAAATTTAAAAAAGCAGAAATACTAATTCCCAGAATTAAGAACCAGAACGTTCCTGTGGCCTCTGAAGTTGCTGGGTCTTCCTGTCTGCTTCCAGAAGGAGTGCAGTATGACTTCCTTGCTTTTCTTCTAGTTTTACCTCCTATGTATGTTTTCCTAAACCAGGTACTGTGAGTTTTACATGTTGCTGCACACAGTAGACCCAAAACTGTGCTCTTGTGTCCTCCAAGCTAGGCCACGTTCCCTGACCCTGGAGCAGCCTGAGACCTACCTGTGTGTGGCCATTGTGTTGCCTTGGCACGAGTCTACTGTGAGCAGAACGCCATGTGAGGCACCGTGCTCCACAGCCTCGGGCCCGAGTCCTGCTCACCATTCCGACATCCATGGGGCGTTTTCTTGAGCTGTCATTGTGCCATCCTGATCATAAGTGAGGCCAGGCTCCTTTTTCTTCATTTGTTTGCTCCGTCCTGTCTCCTCTGATGTGCTGGTTGTATCTGTTTCCTGTTCCTCCCTGGGTGGTTCAGTCTTCTCCCTGCCTCTGACTGTGTCAGGAGGGTGACACCTCTGCCTCTTCTCTCCCGTGGTGTCATTGAAGCAGAAAGCTTACATTTCCATGTGGTCAGCTTTCTACGGTTTGGCATTTTGAATCATAAAGAAAATCTGTTATCTTGTCTTCTCTAAGGTTGGTGGTTTTAAGTCCACATAGGATTGCTTCACGGAGAAGGCAATGGCACCCCACTCCAGTACTCTTGCCTGGAAAATCCCATGGACGGAGGAGCCTGGTAGGCTGCAGTCCGTGGGGTTGCTAAGAGTCGGACACGACTGAGCGACTTCACTTTCACTTTTCACTTTCCTGCATTGGAGAAGGAAATGGCAACCCACTCCAATGTTCTTGCCTGGAGAATCCCAGGGACGGGGGAGCCTGGTGGCTGCCGTCTATGGGGTCACACAGAGTCGGACACGACTGAAGTGACCTAGCAGCAGCAGCAGCAGGATTGCTTCAAATGTGTGTTCCAAGGTAGGGGCCCAGTTTTCCTCTCAATTTATTGTAGCCATATTCTGTCTGAACACCATTTATTGGGAAAACTGTCTTTCTCTGTTGATCTGTGGTGCTTCTCCATTAGCAGTCGTCTCTGTGATCGTGGCCTCACCTCTGTCCTCTCTTCTGTCCCCTGGCTGGTGTTGCTCAGCACCGGTACCTCGCTGTTCAAGTCACTGTAACTTCACTCTTCTCCGATCTGTTGCAGCCCTGCCCTGCTTATCTCCCCAAGCCCGGACTGTTCCTGACCCTCCCCTGCCTCTTGTAGACTTCAGGACCAGCCTGCAGGTTTCACCCAGATGTGATTCTCCCTCTCTCTCTCTCCCTCTTTCTCTCACGCACACAGAGACACACACACAGACACGAGCGATACCCTTGACGTCCCTCAGAAAGCCAGGATTTTTCCACTGAAGGTTTTGTCCGTTGCCTGTTGGATTGTTCCCGGGCACTTTGTGGTTTCTGCATACTGCAGTGAGCACCGCTGGGCAGTTCAGCTCTCTGTTACTTGTTCCTCTAATTTGTACATGTGTTCTGGATTCTCTGCATTATGCAGGAGTGATGATTGTTCCCTTCGTTTTGGCTCCTTGTGCTGGCTAGGGCTTTTGGAAGAGTTGAATAACCAGTGCTTTTGTCTGGTTTTTAATTGTAAAAGATGTGTTTTCAGGATTTCATCATTAACTGTGTGTTTGCTGTGGGGCTTTTTTGTGTGTTGTTTCTTTGTACCCTTTATCATGTTGGAAATTTGCTGTTTATTTCCATGTCTTGTAAGTTTCCTCCCCTTAAGAAGAGAGCTCCCTTTTGTCCCGGAACATATTATTTCCTTAATCATGCTGCTGTTTTCTTAGATTGCTTATGTGCCCGTTAGTGAGAGCAGGCTAGAAGGGCTTCTCAGAATTGTTTATAGCCCTGTAGGAGTTGACACACTCATTTCTCATACATTTCAGGAAAATATCAGTTTGAGCAAAGAGACCTATGAAAGCAAACATTTAAGTAATCCTTTTAGTCCTCCTGTGGGCTTTGGGGTTGATTTAAAATATACCTTGTAAACAGGACACATACTCGTGTTTGTCTAAGGCTGTTCATCATGGTGTTATCTGTGGTAACAAAAACTTAAAGCAATCTAAAAGTCTAGTAACGGGAACATTAAATTATAATACATCTATATGGTGGGATATTCTGTGATCACTAAAAATGTGTGTTTGAAAATTATGTGAAGATATGCGATAAAACTCGTGAAGTAAGATTTAAAACGTATCTGTATGGGACTTCTCTGGTGGTCCAGCAGCTAAGACTCTGCTCTCAATGCAGGGGGCCTGGGTTCGGTCCCTGGTCAGGGAACTAGATCCCACAAGCCACAACTAAGACCTGGCGCAGCTCAGTAAATAAATATATTTTAAAAATAAAATGTGTCTGTATGTATAGTAAAAATCCCAATTCCTGTAGATGTTGGTGCATGTATGTACACACATTTGTGTGTGGGTTCACACAGAGGACAGGGCTGGAAAGCTTGAGGGTCCACCTTTGTCTGCAGCTCTGATCTGTTTGTCCTGGGAAGCTCTGTGGAGCCAGTGAAAGAATGGCAGGGGAGCACCTTCTGTCAAGGTGGGAAGAGGTCCCCGTGTTTTGAAGTTGGATGCGGTGGGACAGGAAGGAAGGCAAGAGGTGCCAACCAGGAGTGCCTCTTCGGGGTTATCTGCCAGGACACCTCAGGTTAAAGCCCAGGAAGTAGAGGAGAGAAGGTGGACTGTTCAGTGGACGAGGAGGGTCTTAGAGACCCCAGGGAATGCTGCTCTGAGGTGGCTGCCCAGGCAGGGGGGTGGCAAGGTGGATTCTCCCGGCATGAGGGGCTTGTGGCCTCAGTGATGAGGATCTGGAAGAGCTGACAGGTGGCTGTGGTGGGGAGGAGAGAGCACACAGGCAGCTGGGGTGTCGTGGCTGTGGAGGGGACCAGCACTCTCTGGAGGCCTGTGGAGTCCTCTCTGTCCCACCCATCATTTACCCACCTGTCTTCAGCCCAACATGGGTTTGTCCTAGCATCTGGCACTGACTAGCTGTGCTTTGTGACTCATCCGGAGCTCACTCCGTGTGTGTTCTGAGTTACCTGGGACATTCTGAGCAAACCAACAGCATTGTTTTGTCAGAAGTTAACCTATATTTCAGGGGTTTCACGTGGCCTCCCAAAGTTTCCCCGAGAAGGCTACAGGAGACTGTGCTGCAGACCAGCCCTGTGCTCGTCCGCTCACCCACCTGGGCCCTGCCCTCAACACCCCATGCTCTGACCTCGGGACCCCGTGCTCTGCACTCACTCTGTCCCAAGTCTCTTGTGTGCATTGCTGTTTTCTCTGTGAATTGCCTCTCTGTTCCCTGAGGTATTTGTAAGGCGATTCATCATTTTTGTGTTCATTTATGAGGGGTCTTTATACGTAAACCCTTTGTCATATATATCATTTCTTTAACTTTATATACAAAGGAAGTTTTAACATTTTCTGATTCAGAGATACCTTAATCTTTTTAAATTGTAATTCCTGCTTTGGTCATCATACTTAGAAAGTAATTCTTTACTTTATTTAAAGCTATCTATTTACTTATATTTTCTTTTAGTGCTTTTTGATTTAATTTTGTATTGAGATTTATAATGTTTATCCATTTATCTAGTTTCATAATACAGTTTTATATTTGTTAGGGCAAGACTCTGCACTATTCAACTTTTTTAAGCAAATGTTTTATTTTTTGCCTATTTATTTTTAAAACTTTCTTTTATTTTTGGCTGTGCCACTTGGCTTGCAGGATCTTAGTTCCCCAACTAGGGATTGAACCTGAGTCCTGGCAGTGAAAGCACCAAGTGCTAACAACTGGACTACCAGGGAATTCTAGACGAGTGTTTTCATCACAGGAGATTGTGTTTGCCTCCAGCATTATTCAGGAAAATGTATCAAGGAACCAAGAAATTGCCAGCAAGAGAAGAAACTGAGCAACATCCCAGTCTAGGGAGAGGGATTCTGTGGCCTCTGAGACCTGTGAGCTTGGCTTTCATTCTTTCCATTGAGCTGGAGATGACAAGTCTGTCGTCAGATCCCCACGAGGGTGGAAGTAGGCTGGACATGCACACCCTTGGTGGCAGGGCTGCGGAGGAGCAGAGCCCGAGTCCTGGTACTGAGATCTGGAGTCTGAAGTGGACACAGCTGCTGTGCCACCTGCCCTCTGCCCCTCCTGGCTGTTAGATCTCGGGCAGAGCAGCTTGTCCTCATACCCCTTTGTGCCCTCCGTGTGCTCTGGGGCCCGCTGGGTGCATCCACACACTGTCAAGCCTGGACCAGGCTCTGCTGGTCTTTTGTTGCTAACAAGCGCTCTTTAGGTGCTTATCAACTGGACTGCTTCCTAATGGTAATTCTTTAAGAGACTTTGTCCTGAGAATGTTGTTTTTTCTTGCTTTATCCTGTGAAGTCTCAGATCAAGGTGCTAGTTTCACTTACTGTCTTCTTGCCAGTTCTTTAAGGAGAAAAGCAATACATTAAGGATTTCATTCACCTTTTCCAAAGCAAGCTGGTGCCACCCAGTCAGTGGACTTTGCTGTTGTCCTGGCACAAAGCCTGCTTGCCTCTGAGCTAACACAGACAGAGATCCCTAACACAGACAGAGATCCCTGGATTTCTCATTGACGTTTCGTAGACGTGACCGATGGGAGGTAGCGAGGCATCAGGGACCTCGATTGCTGACTCTCCCAGTGTCTTGCTCCAGGTGGAGATAAAACTGCTGACACTTTGGTGGCTGCCAAACTTAGAATTAAGATGTCTTCCTCCTAGTGTATTCTGCCTGACATTTGCTAACGCCCATAAAAAGTAATTGCCTTTTAAAATGGTGTGTGGGGCTAGGGCTTGGCTGGCAAAAACATTTGCGTGAAAGCATGGGGGAGAGATAGAAGGTACCTGCTTTTCCTCCAGGGAAGAGAGGGGGATGCAGCACCTTTATTTTCTTGGGGAGCAGAAGGGTACAGTGGGGTAGTTAAATTTGAAAGAGAATCACATGACACAAAAAAAAGAGAGGGGGGCATTTAGCAAGAAACATCCCTAGAGGGGAAGATTAAAGCGAACAGGTGCTGTGAAAATGTCTCTGCATATTAGAGCTTAATTAGATTTGAAGATGAATTCCAGACGGGCTAATTATGTGTGAGTTGTTGCAGGTTGTTTCTTGTAGGGGCAAGCATGTATTTTTGGAAATGGTGATGTAGTTTGATTGGGTTTGATTCCCGCCTCCTACCATGTTTCCTCCATTGAAAAGCTACCACTTTTGGGGCCCAGGACCCATTCAGCAAGCCTCATGTCTTGGGCTGCCAGTGTCAAAGCTGGTAGAGCCACAGAAAGCCAAGCCTACTCCATATGCTGTAGCAGTGAGCATGCAGAAAGACCAAAGATTCTTGCCCAGGTGGAGGGGACAGGATTCCAGCTTCCAAGGAGGGCGGACAGACAGAACGGGCATTGTTTCCAGGAACCTGTCCTTTGCTGGTGCTCTTATTCCCTGTGTGGCTGGTTAGATGTGTTTGCTTAGATGTATTTGAACCAGTTTCTGGAAGGGCAGAGGGGCACATGCTTGCCAGCAGCTCTCTGGGTTGTGAACCGAGAAAAGGTGGGTAATCTGAAATGTGCTATGGACCAAAGAGTTTAATATCTGGAAGAAAAAAAAAGGAGCAGGGCTGCATGGAGCCTCTCGACTTCTGGTTAGGATAACAGACTCAGTTTAACGTAGGACAGCCTGTGAATGTTGTCTCAAAAGACGGCATGGGCCTCTGACTTCCCCAAAAGGTGTGATGTGCTGGGGTGGCACTGCGTCACCTGCATGCCCCAGGGAGATCTGCTTGGCATCCATTAGGGTCTGAGAGCTTTAATAAACATAAACTTTTATGTAAGGTCCCATAATTGGAAATTATGGATGTCTAATTTATATATGACTCAATGAATGATTTATATAATGTTAAGTGATGAGTTAGATAGAAAATATGACCCTCTCTTGCAGAATCTTTAATGAAAAGCGTTGGTTCTTATGAATTTATTTCGAGAGCTCTGTTTGAACTCAGCATGTTTGACATAAATCAGATCTAATTGTCATTTTATGATTAATGAACATATGCTGGCCATTTTTCCCCATAATTAAACTTTATGTTCCGTGCATCTGACAAAGCAAAACAAGTTTAGACTTTGACAGATTGGTGGTGGGGTTTTCATGTTTGCGTAGTAGTATGTGTACTCGTGTGTGTGTGTGTGTGTGTGTGTGTGTGTTTATTAATGTGTAAGGATTAAGTTTCCATGAAGTTGGGTTTTCCAAAGGTGTGAGGGAGGTTGTTAAGAGTTAGGATTCAGGTGAGAGACTGGGAGAGCTTATAGAGAAGGCGGGGTGCACAGATGCAGCCTGAGGGGCATTGTTTCCAGGAACCTGTCCTCAAGGGAGCTGGGGTCTGTCTCCCACAGCTTCAGCACCAGGCTGAGGGGCGGAGACACCTGTGGCCAAAAGCAAGTCTACTTTCTTAAGTCGTGGCCTCCAAGAAATGGTGGAAGGTAGAGTCATTGCAAAAATGTGCACATTTTCCTCTCTGCTTTTCATACACTTCAACAGGAATTGTAGTAATTTAAGGAGTGAGACAAGCTTGTGGACAGAAAACCCATCACAGGTCAGCACTCACACCCTGGACCTTTGTCTCCTGTTTCAGGACATAGACAAGTTTGGCAACGAGATCACCCAGCTGGCCCGCCCCCTGCCTGTGGAGTATCTGATCATAGACGTAAGTGTGTGTCATCTCCCTGCGGAGGTCAGGACAGCTAGGGGAGGCCTTGAGAGGGCGCCGCTTGAACACCTGCCCCTCTGCCTGCGCAGAATAGCCACCCAGAGATGTTTGAGTCACTGAGTTCCTGGCATCCCTGAAAAGCTAGAAACCTTAAGGGCTTTTCGTTTTTTTTTTCCTTAAAAACAACTTAAGGGGTTAACTTCTCCCAATCTACAGTGCAGCAGAGGACCGCCGACTAGGCCAAGCAGCCCCAGAGGTCAGCGAGCCTCTCCCTGGCTCTGTGCGCAGGTTCTGCCCTGGCCACAGCAGCCGCCACAGCCAGGCCCATGATGGGCTGCTGCAAGTCGATCCGTAGGGAACACAGCCGTGACTCTGCCCTTGAGTGAAGGGACAGCATGGTCTCTGGGAGGGCACTGTAGGAGCCAGGAAGGCAACTGGTACTGGCACACCATCCCCAAGCCTTGGCTCCTTTCTGGAGGTGTGCTCCGCTCACGGAGATGTGGTCGTGGGCAGAGGGCAGCACATGCTGCAGGACCAGAGCCTGATGCATTTGCTGCAGTCTGTGCTCTGTCCTGTACAGGGTACGGGAGGTGGCTCGTTTCCTAACTGCTGCCTGCCAGAATGAATTCAGGCCGCATTTGGACTAGGACAGGCATGTGATTCAGGCTGTAAAGTATCATTGCATTTGGAGCAGCGGGTCCCTGTGAGCTGAGCCCGCCAACGCTCCATTCCCACTGACAGCTCCCGAGAACATATTTATTACCTAGGCCATAAAGGCATCTGCTTTTTAGACTACCTAGGGTGTAATTAAGATGAAAACAGATTGATGGAGCATACACTTAGGGGGAGTCTGCATGATTTAAAGCCAGCTTCCTGAGGTCTTCTTTCCCAGTGGCCTCCCCACCCGTTTCCTTTCACGAAGGAGCTAAGCTCTTGCCTTAGTGCTGTTGCAGTACCATTTGGTTGATGGGGAAGCATTCCACCCTGTGATACTCACGTGCTCTCTTCCTGTGGAAGGAGGTTGGAGCAGGTGCCCAGACAGGCGTGCTCACTCCTCACCCAGCCCCAGACCCCCACCTGATCAGCACATTCAATGACTTTAAATAAGCCTCGTGGCCAGGCAGCCGTTCAGGCCTTCTGTGGAGGTGCTTCGCATGTAGGGGGTTGTCTGCCAGGCAGGCTGGGTGGGGACAGGGCTTGAGCACAAAATAAAGTGCTTGACACCCTGCATCCTCTCCCCTGGGTTTCTGGGATAGTCAGACTGCCATGTGAACTTGGCTCTGAAGTTCTCCAAGGGGCAGTTACAGGTCTAACAAATAGTTCCCTTGATTCCACATTTACTTACTAGTGGGTCTTCTGTTGTTGCCGGTCCACTCCTGTATCTGCCTTCCAAAGGGAGGGGTGTGAGCCCACCACAGGCCTTGTCTCTGTAGTGAGGTGGCCCCTCTGCCATCTCTAGAATCATGATGGCAGCTGAGACTGAGCCCCACGTATGCTGCCCATTTTGCGGGCTCCATATGACTGGGCACACTTGATCCTCACAGAGCCTTAGGAGGCATGGGCTGTCCGATCTCTGTATCTCTCAGATGAACCAAGCGAGGCCTCACAGTAGGACTTGGCGCTGTGCTGAGTTCACACCCTGTGCCCCGAGGCCACGTGGTCTCATCCATAAAAGGCCAGCAGGGCTCGAGTGAAGGAGCTGCTGATGGCTCAGCTTACTGTCACAGCGCTGGCATGGGCACAGCGGGTCCTGGGCCAGCCAGCCTGGCACAGCTCGCTGCCTTCACTGATGCAGAAAACAGGCCAGAACCACATTTTCATTCTTTAGAAATAGTCCCGAAGGAACCAGAATAGCTGTGCTAAATCTGGACGAGGTGTAATCTGCTGCTAGTGTCATATTGCAGAGGAAGAGCTGCGTCAACCAAAAGATGGCTGATGGTGGTGCACACTTGGGTGCGTTTGGGGGGAGGGGCACCTGCCAGGAGGAATGAGAAACTGTATTTGTATTGATTTTTGCACATTTGCCATTGTCCCTGTAGCTTCTATTGATTTTGAATTTTAAATGCCCTCTGTCATTTCTGAACCACGTCTGAGGCCCTGCAGGGTTTCAGCCCCCGCTTTGGACGCGAGCTCCTGGCTCCAGCCATCTTCAGGGGAGAGCCATGCCCTGTATCTCCCCAGCCTGGCCTCTCCTCTTGCCTGGTCATGCCCTGGCTCCATGGAGTGGTGCCTGGGAATTGGAAGGGGCCTCAGCCAGCTCGCTGGAGGGCACCATGGCTTTCAAAACCATCAGGAACTGGTTCTGCACTTGCCCTCCAGACATGGTGGTGGGAACAGCGTTGGCTCCTGAGATGGCGCTCGTGCCTCTGTTCTTTCCCGTGGCCCACCCTCTAGCTACCCCTTGGCAGCGGGAGAGCAGCTGAGAGGCCGTCCCAGTGGAGATGGAGTTAGGAAACTGCCCACGGGTACCACAGTCTTACCAGATATGAAAAATGAGTCTTTATTTGCCTCTGAGAGTCACAGTTTCAGAATTTTCATTTAGGGGCTGTCCTAAGAGCTAAGCATCCCATTCAGGGTAGAACAGTTAGGACTTTGCTCCTGTGAGCAGCTCGGGGCTCCAAGGATTGGTGTCCTCAGGGCCCACATCCCTGTTTACGACACAATTAATTTATCATGGGTTTGTGTTTTTGTTCATTAGATCACAACAACTTTCCCCAAGGATCCAGTTTATACTTTTTCTATTTCACAAAATCCATTTCCTATTGAAAACCGGGATGTACTGGGTGAGACACAGGTAAGCTCTTTGTCTTTAGAAACATAATTTAAAGTCGCCGCTGCTTGTTTATCTAGTGTCACTATTGTTTTTCCAGAAAGTATCAAGGTTTCTGACTCTCCTCGTTCGTTCTTGTGACAAAGCCTGGTTAGGCTTTTTTCTAAGATACTGCTGATCTCATGAGCCCTCTCCAGGGCAGCGGCAGTGGATGAGCATAGAGGCAAATCCCTCTAAGTCCTCAGGCCTGCGGATTTGCCGGAAGGACCATTCTCAGGGGGCCTGTTTTATTGGTCACTTCAGGTCCTCTTCCAGCAAGGTTATTGATTGTTGGTAAGCGCCGTCTTTTGTGGCGGTGTCTTGCTTTGCTGTGTGCTCTGCCCTCTACCACATCACCTTGCCACGTTTCTCTGGCACCATCCAAACCAGGGGGCCTCATGTGGCCTGGCCACCTCGGCTCTCACCTGCACATTAGGCCAGTCAGAACTGCCCTGACTGCCGTGTCCTCACGTCAGTGGCCTGTGAACACACATTCCAAGTTGATCACAGGTGCTGCAGAAATGGGCCTGGTTAGAGAATGTCTGCATTGAAAGTTTCTTCTGAAGCAGTGACTCGTGTCCAGGGCCTCTCTGATACTTTGGTTTCCTCACCGCCCACCTGGCCAGGTGCTGGTGGAGGAGCAGAGCCACTGACTGGGGTAGCACCCTTGAATGTCCTGCTTCAGTCCTGTTGAAAGTGTTAGTGTCATATAATCCCCCTGTCCCTCTGCCGCAATTCCTGTTCCTCACTACTCTGCTGCCGTGGTCAGCAGTGCACCTGGACAGACAGGGCTTCTGCAGCCCCACGTGGCCTTCCCACTCCTACTCTTCCCCAGAGGTGAGTTTGAATGTGTCTCACAGCTGGGTCAGTTTCACAGACATGTTGCTTACACTCTTCCGTAAGTCAGATGTACTGAGTGTTTTCCTGGAAGTTTTCCTCTGCAGCTGTGTTTCTCAATCCCTGGCTCCCAGTAAATGGTTCTAGAAGGAGAGGGGGTGGGCCATCCCTCAGCGCTAAATGTGGTCAGTCTCGTTTTTGTAGGACAGTGGCTGTCCTCTGACTCTGACCTGGGACCAACGGGTGCTTGTGTCTGTCTCCCCCTCCTCCCCCCCTTACCTGGACCTCTAGGATTTCCACAGCCTGGCCACCTACCTGTCCCACAACACCTCATCTGTGTTCCTGGACACTATCTCGGATTTCCACCTCCTGCTGTTCCTGGTCACCAATGACGTCATGCCTCTGCAGGTACGAACCAGGTGGGCTTTCTGTCCTCAGACTGGAGCACTCTGGGCAGCACCGGAGCAGCTAAGGCCCCCTTAACCTGTCCTGTGGGCAGCAGCTTTGCACAAGGACCTTGACAGGTGACTTTCTCAGTTTTAGAGTTTGCACTAGAACAGCTTGTTCAAAAGTGTCTGCCCTCCATGACGGAGGACAAATCATACGGGACACAGAGGCCGCTTAGCTGTGTCCTTCTAAGGGAAGCATTAGAAATCAGCAATTAAAAAATTCCTGTTGGAACAGTTTGAGAATCCCAGCCTCTGCTTCTTCCTGATCTCCCCTTCTCCCGAATCAGCTCTGGTTTATCACCTTGGCCCAGAAGGTTGGCCAACATCCAGGCCCTGGGCGCACAGCTGCACAGTTGGCGTTTTTAGGACATGCTTTGTGGGGAGATGATGGTGAAGTGTTACAGATGGCAGCTGCTTTCTGAGCAGCACAGGAGTAGCGGGTCCAATCAGGAAGCCTCTTGCATGGGTTGTGTTGTGGCTGTCCTTTTACTTTGGCCCTTTTTCTGCCTGAGACCCAAGGAAACGCATTTCTACAAGGAGACAGAGTAGAAGGGCGAGGCCCCTTCCTCCCACTGCTTTTCTGTAGCTGTTCTTGTGTCCTGCTGGGTTGATCTTGTGTTTGTTTTTGTCCAAACTGCTCACTTGTGATACTTGACGTTGGGCATCCTGGGGCTTCACACTAGCTTTGCCTTCCCTGCTTAGCCCAGAGAGTTGCAGCTCCAGTCCCAGGCTCAGCTGCTGCCTGTCTGGTTGGGAAGGTGGTGAAAGCTTAGGGCCTTCTCACTGGAAACTGTGTGCTGTTGTTGTAGTCATCTGTTAGGAAACATTTTCTGAAGGTACTGCCTGAGAGCCCCTGGAAGGCTTTGTAAGTTTCTAATTATAAAAGCTATTTAAAAAAAAAAAAAAAAGCTATTTAGTTCCCTGCACTTTAACCCTGGGGTTCTAGGTTGCAAAGCGCACTGAGATATAGACGTGATGAAGACAGAGGACTGAGGGAGGCGAGAGGGACGAGGGTGGGCCTCATGGCCATGGGGCTCCTGCCCGTCTGCCCAGGCCCTCAGGAGAAGGCCTGTGAGCTGTGACTACCTAGGGGTGGAGCAGTCAGCCCAGGAGAGAGAGCAGCACAGTGGTCACCTTGGGGCTCTCTGGGAAGAATTTATATTTTACCTCAATTTAGCATTTGTCTTTATAGACTAAGTGTGTGTTGTTTTGCGTTTCATGTGACGGCCTGGGAGATATTCGCAATTCTCCCTTAAGTGTGTCTTGATATTGGGGAGAAAAACTTGTGAGCAAGTCTGTCTACTGTCAGTGAAGCGAGTTGGACTCTTCCATTCTGGTTTCTTGCAGGACAGCATCAGCTTGTTGCTGGAGGCCGTGAGGACCAGAAATGAGGAGCTTGCCCAGACCTGGAAGAAGTCTGAGCAATGGGCCACCATCGAGCAGCTCTGCAGTAAGTGTCCTCCCCTCCAGCAACCCCCATGACCAGGGCTCAGACTCCTGCCCTTCAGGCCCCAGTACTTCTTCCTGGGCCCTGGAAACCTGAGCCCAGATGTATCCTGATGGCATCATGGGCAGTGGAACAAGCACAGACAGACCTTTGCTGGGGCCCACAGATGTTTTTGATCACTGTAGCATATGTGTAAAGGCCACACATCTTGGATACACAGTTCTATGGATTTTTGTACATGATTCTAGGAGTAGTTTGAAAGTCATTGTTTTAGGTGAACAGGAATTTCACACTCACCTAAGTGCTGAGTGCAGACAGCTTTTGGGCTCCTCAGGCTTTTGTTTTCCCCTTTCCCCGTCAATCATCAGAGTATTCTTGGTGGAAAAAGAGGAAAAGAGAATAGAACTAGGGGATCTTGTGTCTTCAGAGTGAGAGCCTCCAACCATCAGCCTCCATCCAGCTGCCCCCATACTCCCAGCGCCCTCGCCAAGAGCTCGAGAGGATGGTGACCCTGGTGGCCCTTTGCCCTGTGGCTTTGAGAAGAACTGCAGTGCCCCCTGAAAACACACCTGAAAGTACATATGAAAAAGTGTTTAAACATTTTCTCAGTCTGGAGGGCAGCTACTCGAGCCAGAGTTAGTCAGGAAACCCTCAGTGGAGCCCAGGCCACAGGGAGCCCCGTGGGGTTCTTACTTTCTGTACACTGAGTACCTGGAAGTTCAGGGCTTGAGGAGCCTTGGTATTCATTGTGTTGCTCTTCTGTTTAAATTTTCTTTTTATATGATTCTGACAGCCAAACGGTAAAAGAGCTGGACATGCCATCTACTTCTTGTCCTCACGTTCTGAAACAGAGGACCCAATGTTGTCACCAAATTCCTACAGCCAAGCCCATGGCCTCATGTCCTTGGGTGGACAGTGTGAGGTGCTGGCCAGGGTCTCAGCTCCTGGTCCAGCTCTCCCACGTACTGGGCTCTCCCAGCTTCTGGTGTTATTCTTCAGATGCCTCACACAGAAACATTGACTGCAGCAGCTTTAGTGGTTTGGAGCCCTCTCTCTAAAAAGAGAGCTCCAGAAAGAGCACATGGGGAAGCTGGGAAAGGAGGGTGGCTTGACCAAGAGGTTTTCCTAGATAAGCACTGGCCCAGTTGGGAGAAAAGAAAACCAGATCAGGAAAGGATTTCGTCTGAGCATGTGGTATGCCTTGCCATCCTCACTAGAAACTAATGAAAAGCTAGTGACCCCATAGGAGCTGGGTCCCATTGGCTCCACGCCTCATACTTCTGTTGGGAAGAAACCCAAACCTATGTCAAGCATCAGTCTCACAGCAGCAGGATGGTATGGTCTGGACCCACTGCCTGGAGCCTCTATTGGGAAAGCGCCTGTCACTTTGCTAAAACATGCTGTGTGGTTGTCAAATGCTTTCAACAGATACACTACTCACAGAACTCTGCTCACTACACAGGGGTTGGTAACGTAAATTAGCAATGGAGTACCTTTTGCAGATGCAGAGTCACAGAACGTGAGTGATCTCGTGACACAGTCTACTGATGCCATGTAAGAGCTCTCTGCTGAAAGCTAACACTTTGCCAGAAGAGCTAAATAGATCGTAAAGAAATACCATTGTTCTGGACTGGAAGGCAAGATATTTCTAAGATGTCAGTTTTCCCAAAATTAATTGGTACAGTCTCAATCATCATTCCCCTTAGACATATTTATTTTGCAAGGGAAGGGAGGGGAAAAAGTTTTCAAATTTATCTGGGGGTGTAGAGGGGCTAGAAAACAATCATGAAAAAAGAAGAATGGAGACTTCTAGGTGGTCCAGTGGCTACTGC
Organism: Bos javanicus; assembly: GCF_032452875.1. Taxonomy (NCBI): domain Eukaryota; kingdom Metazoa; phylum Chordata; class Mammalia; order Artiodactyla; family Bovidae; genus Bos; species Bos javanicus. The sequence goes on from NC_083886.1 coordinate 52,713,016, forward strand.
TGCTGCTAAGTCGCTTCAGTGTGTCCGACTCTGTGCAACCCCATGGATGGGAGCCCACCAGGCTCCCCCGTCCCTGGATGCTCCAGGCAAGAACACTGGAGTGGGTTGCCATTTCCTTCTCCAATACATGAAAGAGAAAAGTGAAAGTGAAGTTGCTCAGTCATGTCCAACTCTTAGCGACCCCATGGTCTACAGCCCACCAGGCTCCTCCATCCATGGGATTTCCAGGCAAGAGCACTGGAGTGGGGTGCCATTGGGCTCTGCATTCCCAGCGCAGAGGGTCCAAGTTCGATCCCTGGTCAGAGAACTAGAACCCACACGCTGCAGCTAAGAGTTAGCATGCCACGACTAAAGATCTTGTATGCTGCAGTGAAAATCGAAGGTCCCGCGTGCCACAGCTAAGACCTGGTGCAGCCAAAGAAATAAAATATTAAAAAAAAAAGAAGCTGGAGGATGTGAACTGTCTGTTTTCAATAGTAAGGCTGCCATGGTTAAAACGGGGTGCTGTTGGCATGAGAATAAATAGGCTGATGGGCCAGATGGAGAGTTGAGAATTGGGTGATAACAAGGCACCTGATTGAGATATACCCTTTTTAGGAAAACACATTGAAGCAAATGGGTATCTGTGTGGGTAAAATGAACTTGGACTTCTGCAGTACACCCCATATATAAAAATCAACACAGGACTTCCCTGGTGGTACAGTGGCTAAGAATCTGCCTGCCAGTGCAGGGGACACAGGAAGATTCTACATGCTGTGGAGCAACAGCCTGTGTGCCACAAATATTGAAGCCCATGAGCTCTAGATCCGGCGAGCTGCAGCTACTGAGCCTGTGTGCTGCAACAGGAGAAGCTAAAAGATTTTTTTTTTTAATCAAAGAAACAAAAAATCAATACAGGCTGGGACATTAGGTCTATCACAGGCTGATAGACCTAGTGGTAAGATCTACAACTGTAAAGATATATGTTAAAAAAAGAGTTGAATATGTTCAGGACCTTGAAGGTAGGACAGAGAAAAACACTGACTAAAAGATTGGTCAGGTGGACTTTATCAGAATGAAACACTTGGGCTCATGAAGAAATGTTGTCTAAAACTTGAAAAGGCAAGGCACAGACTAGGAGAAGATACGCCATAGAAGATGTCCCACAAAAAGCTCCAGTAAGGTCACCATCAGTCATCAGAAAAGTGGAAATTGAATAAGCTACCATTACATGCTGTGAGATGAGATGCAGACTCTGGCTGCATTGCGTGCTCACACACTCCCAGAGCAGCTGGAGCTCTCCCACGCCCTGGTAAGGATGACCCAGCCAGCCCACTGCTACTCAAGAGACAGGCAAACACAAATCCACACTAAGATTTGTGTTAAGAATATTCGTGGCAGCTTTGTTCACAATAGCTTAAAACTGGCAGTGACCCAAGTGTGCATCAGGAGGGAGACAGATAACCAGAGATGCTCTTCATACCACATACTGCTGCTCAGCAGTGAAAAGGAAGGAGCCACTGACACAGCAGCTGGGCAGGGGCAGTGGGCAGGTGCATGAGTGGCCACAGCTGGCAGCCTTCTGCTCAGCAGACAGCAGCTTTCCTTAGCAGGGCTTTGTGTGTGAGAGAGAGTAGAGGACCCAAGGTGGGGCTCTCAAGCCACGTTTGTCCACGCCCATGGCAGTTGCTTTTCGAGTCCCCTCCTGTCCTGATAAGCAGCAACTCTCAGAGTGGGGTGGGACAGCTTCCTGTGCAGAATGGATGAATACTGCTTCTCTTCCTACCCCACAGGCACAGTTGGTGTGCAGCTTCCAGGCCTCCAAGAGTACGGAGCCGTCGGTGGCTCCACACATGCCGCCTCGTCCGCCATGTGGGCCTGTCAGCACTGCACCTTCATGAACCAGCCGGGCACCGGCCACTGCGAGATGTGCAGCCTCCCCAGGACCTAGGGCTCCCAGGCCCTGCTGGCGGGACTGGGCCTATCCCAGCCCTCTCGGAAGCCGAGATTGTTGTGACCGTGCCCCACCTCAGCAGCCCTGAAGGCAAGGTGGGGGCGGCTGCCCTGGGGTCCCTGACCCAGGAAGCTTCTCAGCACCAGGCTTCCCTGGAGAGAGGGAGTCAGGCTGGTGCTCTGCGGGCTAAAACCAGTATCCTGGTGGAGGCACGGTGTGGCCTCAACTGGCCGCCCACAGCAGCCCCCACTGTGGTAGAAGGACTAGGTGCCTCTGAATCATCACCTGGAATCGGGGTGGGAGGGCTCGCTGCCACCATCCAGCTTTCTTTTTTCCTTCCTTGGATGCTTTTTGTTCCTGCTCCTGTTCCTGTTTTTGGTTGGGAGCTCTTGGTGACCTCTGTACCCTGTTGCTCTGGGGCAGACCCTGCCTGTGAGGGCCACCTCTTCCCCTTCTGGTAGCCATCATGCAGTGGAAATGTGTGGCCAGAGGCTCATGGCCTCCTGTCCGCCTGGTCTGCAGGTGAATCTGCTGCTCGCCCTTTCCTGCTCCCACCCAGCTTCCATGGGGGGGTTTTAAAGTCTGCTTTGGTTGTAATAACAGTTAATCAGTAATTCCTGCCCAGAAGACTTTTATTTATTTTTTTTAAGATAAAAACTGCATAAAAGGGGAGTGAGAGAGACTAGTTTCCACCTTCGTCCCTCCTTTAATGAGTCCCTGGAGGTGTGTGCAGCCTGGGTGAGTGGACGGGGGACCCACAGTCAGGTCTCCTCACAAGTGAACCTCAGTGCCTGAGACTTTCCTGCCAGGCCACATGGCTGGCACAGCTGCAGACCCAGGACCAAGCAGGAGCATGGCAGTGTCCCCCACTGAGCAGGCAGCCCCTCGGGCAGCCAACACTTGACCAGGCCTGCATTGGGTGAGCTGGGTGGCCCCAGGCAGGGCTGGAAGCTCTGGTCCCTTTTGTCCCCACCATTCCTTCTTCTTGTCCTGCCTAGACCCTGGCCTCTGACAAGGCCACGTTACAAGCCAGGTCAGGGAGTAGGAACCTGGTTGTAGAGGGCTGTGGAGCTGCTGCTGGGTCGTCAGAAAGTGGGTACTGTGCTGAGGTGTGGGTCCAGACCATCCCAGGACAAAGGTTGTGGTCAGACCTTGCACGTGCTCTAGGGTCCTGCATTTCTTCTACAGCTGGGTTCCAGTCTGGCCCTTCCCCAGGAGCTGTGGACATCCTGATGCCTCTTTGCCTTAAAAAAAACCTGTATCTCTGAGCTGCACTGCACTCATCCCCGGGAGAGGTGGACCCAGACACAGGCTGCTTGAGGACTTCGTGTCTCTGTCCTAGGGCAGGACGCAAATCTGTGTGACCCTCCCTCGCCCTTGGCCTGTGAACAGAGCACACCTGGGTGTTGTGTTTACTTGTGGCAGGGGTGTGCCTGGCACCTCCGGGTTGACCTGGCATAGGACACTCAAGTGGCCAGTGGGTTGGGCCTGTTCTAGGGGCACGAGGCACAGAGCCCCGTTTCCCCAGCTCATCTGTGGCTGCCTGCCAGAAAGCTGGGCGTGTGTTCTGGCCCAGGTCGCCTGCTCCTTTGATCAGACGTGAGTCTGCAGGGGGAGCAGGAGTGCGCTAACCTCAGACCTCACGGCTCCCACCGTTCCTCCTCCTCTTGTTCTGGTCTTTACCTTCTCTTCGACCAATATCCTGCTCACCCTGAAGTTCTGGCATCTGCATAGTTCATTTCCGTCTGTCTTTTAGCTAAAGAAAAAGTGTTGTGATTTCTCTGCTTCTGGTTTTGAGTCACTCTTTGTTCAGTAATGCACTTTATTGTCCAAAGACAGTCAGGGGTCAGCATAAGGAGCGGGGGCACCCTGCCAGCAGACTCAGGCCCAGGCAGCTTAGCCATCTCCTTTTACACAAGGGAGGGGGCCCCCAGCCCCACCTTCATCCTACCTGCCCTCATGTGGACACACCCTCTCATGCCACCAGGCACCATAACTCAGCGAAGGGTGACTAGGTGCCCAGCCTCCACTGACCAGTCTGCTCCCCGTGCTCCCACTTGGGTCTTGCAGGTGTGTGTCGGTTGGGTTTGCAGTAGTGTTGCCTGGACTCCAGCCCTGCAAGTGAACCAATAAAAGCACCTGAAGCGACTGTCAGCGCCCCGTTTGTCCTTCCTGGGCCCTGAGGCCTCTCCCTGCCCTGATCCTTGACCTGCCTACCTTGTCGGGTGACTTGATGACTTCCTCTCCACATGTCACTGTCCTCTGCTGATGTGTTTAGAGTATGAAGGATAGAGACCCCCTCCTGCCCAGGCTCGTCGGCCTGTGGTCCCAGCATGATGTCCCTGGGAGGAGCAGAGCCTGGCCGCCTCTGTGCCTTTCCTGTACCCTTCCCACCGTCAGCCATGTGGCTGCTCCTGGCCTTTGGTGGGTCAGGTGCAGGCAGCCAGGCAGCAGGTGAAGGACAAAGCCCAGAAGCCCGTGAACTTACACAGGTGCGAGGGGAGCAAGGCCTGGAGGGGACATGCTGCCTGGCCTGAATTACTTGTCGAGTGACAGCCTTCACACATACCTAACAGCCGACTGTCCTTTGGCCACTGACCCACTGCTCCTTGAACACATATATAAGAAACGCCACCACTGATGTCCAAGGGGCCCTAGGGTGAGGCAGGCCCAGCTTAGCTTCTCGACTGGGGTGACTGGCCTCAGCTCCCAGCTCCAGTCCTGTCCCTGAGTTTGCGTGCTTTTACTAGCAGTGTTCTGCCCTCTGCATGGCTCAGGCTGCTGACCTTGTTGGTTCTATGAAGTAATGAGGTTCTGGAATATCCCCCCTCCCCTCGAAATCAAGCAAATGGAAGGTACTGCTTGGAAGTAGAGCTCAGGGTCCTGCCACCCCCTTTCCTGGCACGTTCAACATGTTGGCATTCCATGTTGCTATGAGAAGTGATTGGCACTACCTGTGCATGCTGTGTCCTGTCCCCCCACCACACCCAGTGCTGTCAGTAGTTTGTCCTTGGAAGACGATACAGCTTCCATGTGGCACAGAGACCAACTGACTGTCCACAGCACGCTCTACTGTCTCACTTCCTGCCACAGGCCTTCCGGGGACACCCACATGAGGGGCTCGGCCTCTGCATCACCCCTGAGCTGGCTAAGCCCCTTGCTCATGTCTGTACTCTCCAGGGCGATCAGCATTCAGGGACCCCTCGCTGTTCAGGATAGACTGTTGATGGTCATAAATCCTTGTAGAGTGTCAGGTTTGCCTGGCTTTGGGGCCAGGAGCCTGCTAGCCCTCCAGAGCCGAAGGGAGTGGGGCAGAGCAGTGATCAACTTCACAGTGCCTTGCCAGTCGGGGCTGAAGCAGAGTGGTGAGGCCTGACTGGCTTAGCCCATCTCCTCGAAGTCCACTTGCCCATATGGTCATTTTCTCTGGGACAATCTCAGTGTAGTTCCCTTGGAGTTGGAAGTCTGGGAGGATCAGAGTAGAAATTGGTATGGACACATCACCCACAAGGATTGGTGGTCATAACACAAGCCAAGAACACGTTGCACTCGGAGGTGGGGGTTGCGGGGGGGCGGGTAGAGGAGGAATTCAGAGTGGTGTGTCTTGAGAGGAGTCCTCACTTCTAATTCCAAAAGCCAAGCAGGAGCTGGTCTTAGGGCAAAGGACAAACTGCAGATGGTGCACTCATGCTGGGTCCAACCCAGAAGCACAGTGGCTGTCCACTGCCCTAGGGGTTGAACACCAACCTCAACAAGGGGGGTTAGAACTTGTGCCACTGGTTTCTTGTTTGGTAGGTAGATCAGCCTTGGTGAGGTCAGTTTAACTCAAGCCGGGAAAACACTTGGCTGCTGGGCCCCTTCAACTTGGCCTGTCTGGCCACACCCCCGCAGATGCCTCTTTCATTCCTAGATGTTTGGCCTTGAGAGGAGTGTAACTGACCTATCTGCAAGCATCTTTCAGTGTCACTCTGAGCTCAGTCTCTATTCAGAGAACTCTTGGGCCATCTGATCAGACCTTTCCCCAAAGCCGTGGAGGATAGGGTTAGGGAGAAGAGATGTCTTGCCCTGTCTTCACCCTGACTGCCAGGATGACTACTGGTGAGCTGTACCCAACCCCCTTACCAAGGCCTAACCAGTGGTTTTCTTTATGGTCTTCTGCCCTCAACCCAGAATTCCTCTGGCTTACCCATTTTCCCCACTGTCCAGTCAAACCAACACACCCACAGGCAGTTAAAGCATTAAAGGAAGAGACCCTTCTGTCCATATTAGGTTCAGAGGCGGCAGTGTCCTGGGGACGGGGTAGGCGTGGATGTGGCTCAGTAGCTCAGAGGGAAGAGACCCCGGCTGCGAAAATGTCAAGACCTGGCGCTGCCCGCCCCCTCCTGGACTTAACAGGCCCAACCCCAAAACGCTAGACAGTCGCTTTAGGAGCGGACTGTCCGCTCGGAGGAGACATGCTCTGAGGGGTCGCCGCCCTGGGGGAGCCTGCCCGGCCCTTCGACTTCGGGCGGGTCCAGTGGAGCCCCCGAGTGGAGAGGAGTGGAGAGGCCAGGCCCTCGTGCCTCCCGCGTTTGGCTTTAAACACGTTGGCCCTTTGGCATACAGCTCTGTGTGCGCTAGCTTTATCCCAGCGGCACGAGGGCCCGGCTCCCGCTGAGACGCCCCCGAGACTCGGCGCGCAGCTGCCCCGCCCCCCGGCCCCGCCGTACGGCGGAGGCCGCGCTACGACCTGGGCGGCCGTAAAGCGTAGGGCCCCGCCCCCCGGCTCCCGCGCCGCGAGGCCGAGCCCCCGCCGTTGGCCGGGCTCCAGGGCGATCCCACGATGGCCGACCCCAGGCCGCGGGTCGAATACCTGGCGGGCTTCTGCTGCCCGCTCGGGGGCGTGGCGGCGGGCAAGCCTCGCGTGCTGTGCCACGGGGCGGAGATCTTCCTGTCCACTGGGGGAGAGATGGTCTATGTCTACGACCGGGAGGGGCGGCTGCTGATCGTGAGCACCGGGCACACCGGGGAGGGGCCGGGACTGGGGGCCTAGGGGCTGGGGGGCTGGGGCGGGAGGGATCCCGGGCCCTGGAGGGGGCGGGGTCGGGCGTGGATGTTCGGAGCGGCCGGCGCGTTTGAGGAGTTTGTCCTCTGCTTCACCTGAACCCCCACGCCCCTGACCCAACACTGCCCTTCTCCCCGGTCGTCCAGGCCGTGTACAAGTTTCCCGGTCAGGTGTGGCACCTGGAGCTCCTGGCCCTTCGCAAGGTGCTCTATGTCCTGTGCGCCCGGAGCGGCATCTATTGCTTGTCTTTGGACCAGACGACCAGGTGAGGCTTGGTCGCTGGAGGGCACTGCTTTGGGTTGGGCCCACACTGGCCTCTACCAGGTTGAGGCTGACATGTCCTCAGATGGGCTTGTCACTGTTTCTGAGTGGTAGTACTTCCCTGTCGTCCTCAAACACTGCCCCTGTGACCTATATGGGCTGGTCACCTCTGGACGGGGTTCAGAATGAGCACTCACCACAGGCAAGGACTCGGGGTCCTGACAGTTCTGCATTGTTGAGAATTTTCTATCCAAACCCCATTTCTGCAAGCCTTGATACATGCTGTTATGCATGTGTCCCTGGGTGACCGGGGTGGGGGAAGCAGAGCATTCCCTGGAGCAGGTAGGAGGCACTGTGGCATGCCAGCTGCTCCCTGGTGGCAGCCTCTGAGATCGCTCCCTGTGCAGACCCCACACCCGTCATGTCAGTGGCAGGCTGTCCCGAAGGAAGCCTGTGAGCACTGAAACCGACAGTCCCCTGGGTTCTCCAAGGTCTGTGAGCCGAGACGAGGAGGATGGCGGGGACGACCAGGACAGGGAGGATGGGCAGGTCGGTGAGCCCCCTGTCCCTGTGATCCCCGTGGACCCAGACTCCTGTGTGCTCCTGGACGCCTCGCTGCATGCCTTCACTGTCCTTGATGACATGCTCGTCACCTTGGCACTGGGCCCCACCCAGTGGAAGATGCAGCTGTTTGAGCGTCCCTCTCCAGGGGAGGACCCCAGGCCCGGAGGCCAGATTGGTGAGGTGGAGTTGTCCACCTGCACCCCCCCAGCTGGGAGCCAGGGGGAGTCCGCAGCCCCCCGCTTCCTCCCAGTGCTGTGCTGTGCATCACCACCTGGCTCCAGGACCCCACTCGGCCACTCATGGAGCTCTGAGGGTGTCATGCTGGAGGGGGCCCTCTTTGGGCTACTCTTTGGAGCTGATGCCGCCCTCCTGGAGTCACCCGTGGTCCTCTGTGGGCTCCCCGATGGCCAGCTCTGCTGTGTGATCATCAAGACCCTGGTCACCTCCATGTCAGCCCCGGGTGATCCGAAGGCCCTTGTCAAGATCCTCCATCACCTGGAGGAGCCTGTCGTCTTCATTGGCGCCTTGAGGACAGAGCCACTGGCCGAGGACATGGAAGACGTACACTGCGACTGCCTAGTGGCCCTCGGTCACCACGGCCGGACACTGGCCATCAAGGCCAGCTGGGATGAGGCAGGGCACCTGGTGCCTGAGCTGCGGGAGTACAGCATCCCAGGGCCCGTGCTCTGTGCGGCCTGCGACAGGAGCAGCCACGTGTACCACAGCACCTCTGCGGGCCTCCGTGTAGTCGACCTGGCTCAGGAGGGTTCCCCCTTGGACCCCACGGAGCGTGACGGGGCCCCAGGAAGCCTGCCCCCTCTACTGTATCCAGACAACTTGGGTGTCGGCAGCCTTGTCACTCTCTGTGTGTCATCGAGCGCGCCTGAAGGTAGGAGCCACGGCCGAAAGCTAAAAACCAAAGCCGCGGTGGGGGGTGGAGCCCCCACCCTGGCATCTCCTCCCTGTGAACTGGCCGTTTTCCTCTCCCTGCCTCATTCCTGCTCTCCTTAAAACTGCCCCGGGCAGCCCGACCCTCCGCTGCCGCAGCCTCGTGGTGTGCTGGTCTTGGGGTCCTGTGTGGGTTTCAGGGTGGGGTTTGTGCCCCTCTGCCTAGGTAGGGTCTGCACTTGGACACCCCCTGGTAAGAGCATTTTCCCGTGACAGGTCTCACGTAGCAGGTGATCCAAGGGAAACTGAAACTGGTTCAGGTCAAGCCTTTACGTTTCTCCTGAAAGCTGGAAAACATTTGTTCCACTTACCGAGTGGCCTCCAAGGAGCCCATCCTGCCCTGAAGGCGGGGGGCAGGGAGGGGGCATCCCGGAGCTCTGATTTGTGTGTTCTCTCCGGACAGGGCCGGAGAGGGTTTCAGCCGTGTCTGCCCAGTGCTGGGGGGAGGGGTACAGCCGTCCTCCCCCCACTGTATATTCCCCTTAAGATGGCCCATGAGTGCACTCTAAGACCTGCCGTGCACCATACTCGACAGGAAAGAAATGCTTTCGAAGGGAAGAAACTGCTGTCTCCCACAGGGAAAGAAGGGCTGCCTGTAGCAGGCAATGGGGGAGCCATACCTCTGGGCAGGGCTCAGGGCCTCAGTCGTACTGGACCTACAGAACCAGTGGGTCGCAGGAGATGGAACCTGTTTCCCAGGGACCTCCTGGTGCCCAGGATGGGGAACAGAGGCAGAACGCTGCTGGGGAGGTGGCAGGCTTCCAGAAAGGCCCCAGCAAGTGCAGACTGGTCAGTGAAGGAGGCCTGGGCCTGCGTAGCACTCATTTCTCTTAGGAAATCTCAGAGCAGCTCTACTACTCAGGTGTTGAAAGGGGCACGCACCCTGCTAATTTGACGGCCCTCATCTGTTCCCTTTTAGTCCACGTACAAGGTGACGCCTCTGCTGGCTGACCCCCTGCCAGGGAGGCCCCTCACAGCCTGTGCCCAGCCCAGGATGCACTCCAGGCTCCTCAAGGATGTCCCTAGGACTCTCTTTTCCTCACAGGGGCATTGCTGTTCTGCCAACATGTATCTGAGTCCAGAAACTGCTGGATGTTCCCAGGCGTGTGCCCCTCCCTGCCTGCCACCCAAGCCCTGCGTGTCTTCTGCAGGGGGTGCCGAGCTCCTGGCCCTGTCTGCCAAAGGCCGGCTGATGATCTGCCACCTGGACCCACACAATGAGGCACCTCAGTCCTCCAGAGTGACCTCAGCAAAGGCTGGCAAGAAAATTAAGCAGCTGTTGTCTGGAATTGGCACCGTGTCTGAGAGGTGAGCAGTGAGCTGCGGCCCAGGCAGAGGCCAGCACAGCATCCAGGAGGTGTCTGAGACATTGGCACTGGCACTGGTCCCGACAGGGCCTATGACTTTGCCTTTGACCCCCGAGATCGCCCCAGATGTCGCGGTGCCTGGCCAAAGGTGATACTAAAGGCCAGCGCGGACGCCAGGCCCCTGTGGCTTAGGACCATTTCCAGGGTGCATGCCACCCTCTGGGCTGTCAACGGTGGCTCTGCAGAGGAGCACCTGGGCCAACTTGGAACATGTCAGGGAGCACAGCAGGGGTGGCCAGCCCCACCATGGGCACTTCCTGGCCCAGTGGCCCAGATTGGGCTACAGGCTCTGTGAGCCCAGGGGGCAAGGCCAGGCCACCAAGTCCAGGCTGCCCCAACTCCATCCTCCACCCTCTCTTCTCTTGTTGCTTGAGAGGAAGATCAGGTTAGACAGTCGTGTAAGAAGGACGGGAGCTCCTGAGGTGAAGGCTTCTCACCCTATGCTAAGGAGGAGAGAGGTCTGGGTCTTCCCTCAGCAGCCACGTCTGTTTCCAGAGTGTCTTCTCTGAAGAAGGCAGTTGACCAGCGGGACAAGGCCCTGACCTGCCTCAACGAAGTCATGAACGTGAGCTGCGCCCTGCTGTCGAGCCGGGAGGGTCCGCGGCCCATTTCCTGCACCATCAGCACTACCTGGAGCCACCTGCAGCTGCAGGACGTGTTGGTGGCCACCTGCCTGCTGGAGAACAGCAGCGGCTTCAGCCTGGACCGGGGCTGGGCCCTGTGCATCCAGGTGCTCCGCAGCTCCCGGGCCTTAGACCTGGACTCGGCTGGCTCAGCCGTTACCTACACCATCCCTGTGGACCAGCTCGGCCCCGGCGGTCGGCGCGAGGTGACGCTGCCCCTGGGCCCCGGCGAGGACGGTGCCCTCGACCTGCCCGTGACCGTGTCCTGCGCACTCTTCTACAGCCTCCGGGAGGTCGTTGGCAGGGCCCTCACCCCCCAGGACCCTTTCAAGGACCCCCCTTCGGCCGAGTGCACCCCCATCGTCCTACCCGAGCAGGATGGCGTGTGCCTGCCCCTGAGCGAGCACACAGTGGACATGCTGCAGGGCCTGCGCTTCCCCAGCCTGGGCGTGCCCCACACGCAGGCCCTGGGCCCTGCCAGGGACCCCATCCACACCTTCCTGGGAACTTGCCGCGTGCCGGGCAGCCAGCCAGCGGGACCCGAGTCCCTGCGGGCCAAGTACCTGCCCCCGTCAGTGGCCACCATCAAGGTGTCGGCAGAGCTGCTCAGGGCCGCCTTGGGGGACAGTCATGCAGGTTGGTGACATCGACTGGCCTCAGGCAGCCTCGGGGCCCTTCCTCCCTCCCCGGAATCCGGCCAGCCTCACTGGTGCACCTCTCTCCTCCAGGCGTGTCCCTGGGCTGTGCCACCCTGCAGTGGCTCCTCGCCGAGAACGCTGCCGCAGACATCATAAAGGCCCAGGCGCTGTCCTCTGTCCAGGGAGTGGCCCCCGATGGCACAGATGTCCACCTCATCATCCGAGAGGCAAGCAGGGGTCAGCTCTCCTGCCCTGGGGGGACATTGGCCTCGACAGCAGCAGTTCTGAGTAGGGTCCCGAGGCTGCTCGAGAGGAATCAGATTCTGGGGCCCACCTTCCGGAGGAGTCCGATGCACCCATGTCCGAGAGGCAGGCTGTGATGGGGTGGTCTTCGTAGGGCTGGAAGCTGCATCAGCCTCCCAGCTGGGTCTCCATGAGGGCCACCCTGTCCAGCGCTCCCCATGCATGGCCCTGGCCCTACGTCCAGCTGGAGTTCATAGTGGCCCGAGCAACTCACTCACTTGTGCCGCCAGCAGCAGCACAAGCCCTCCAGCCCCTGAGTCATGCAGCCCCCAGAGCCCCAGGGTGCTGGGCCCTGTCACAGACATCCCACCCAGGGGCCGCTGAGACACTGAGGCGGGGCTTAGTCCTCTGGGTGCAGTCCTTGCACACACCTTCCTTCCGGAGACCCTCCTGGCAGCCTCGGGGTCACATCCAGCTGACCCTCATGCCGCAGCGTTGGTGCCTGTGGCGGAGCATCCCGTGCGACCCGGCACACCCCTCTGAGGGTGGTGGGTGGAGGCTGCCCACTGGCGGCCCTTTCAGGTCCACCCACACTAGGCAGCAACAAGGTCGGGTGTCCCGGGGGCCTGGTGGTGGAGAGGGCGGGGTGCCCAGCCATCCCACAGTCCCAGAAGGAAGAGCTTCCAGGGACAACATCCTTCCTGAGGTCCCCAGGGTCTTGCCTGTGTCCTGGCTATCACCCATCTTTGCCAGGTTTTATCTTTGGCTGGAGGGCACTAGGCAGAGATCTCCGTTGCCCAGACCCCTCCCTGTTTTTTACAACCTGACCTTGCTATCGGGTGACTTGGAATGCACAGGGTGGCCCTGGAGGGGTTGGGGCGTGGGCTCTCCGTGGTGGTGCAGCCACAGCCATCACCATCTCTGGCGTAAGTGCCACACACCTGGACTCAGAGGGAGCAGGGCTCTTCCTGGACGGATGTTTCCAGATGAGCAGCTTTGCTGTTGCTTGACTAGCTGGTTCTGCAGGTGGAAACTCATGCTGGGTGTGGAGATCGAGGCCCAGGGCCCCCCAGGCTTTGCCCACAGTGGGATGTGGAGGGGCCACCCAGGCCTTACGTGCCTCAGCCAGCTCAGACGCTCCCATAGGCCACGCTGCCCTCGGGCCGGGCGAGGCTGTGGACAGCCAACGAGGCTTCTCGTGCGTTGTAGGCGACCGTCACTGACCTGTGCCCAGCGGGCCCCATCCAGGCCATGGAGATCCAGGTGGAAAGCTCCTCTCTAGCCAACATGTGCAGGGCACACCATGCCATCGTTGGGCGTTTGCAGGTCTGTTGGCCCTCGTGGGCTTGCCTGGGAGGTCTCTCTGGGGTGGTGGGGACACTGGACCCTGGTGGCTTGGCTTCCTGCCCGGGGTTGCAGATGAGCTGTGGCCAGTTGGGAGGTGGGGGGAACTTGTCTCTCACCCTCCTGGCAGTAGCCCCCAGTGGCCCGTGAGCACACGTGGTTACAGGGAGACAGCCCACCTGTGACTTGTCAGCATGAAATTTCCATACAGTAGTGTGGAGAGGTCTGCCTCGGGTCCTGGGATAAGGTATCTGCTTGTCGGGGCTTCCATGTCTTTGCCAAGAAAGAGAGAGTTGGCAGCCAGCCCCTCACACACACAAAGCCCTGGGGGCCGCTCACTGCCACTTCAGTGCCTTGTGGGGCTACTGGGGCCACGACTCTAGGATCTGAGGGGAGGTCTTTGTGTCCCCCAGGGAAATCTGTGAGCTGGGGCCCTTGGCAGGCTGGGCCCAGGGCCGGGTGGCCCCTCTCCTGCCTGTTCTGTGTGCATGGCCTCGGCTGCACAGAGCAGTCTGGGTTGGCAGCTATCAGCCGATTCCCATGCTTTTCCTTACGTGTGGGCTCTGCGTCAGCCTCACCTGGGAACTTACCAGTACACATGCCCAGACCCCACCCCAGACCCCAAGTCGGAGAGTTGCAGTCCGAGCTCCAGCAGGGATCAGAGGCTGCTGTTCAATTAATAGACCCACCTATGTGCCCAGGCAAGCCTGGGGGCCAGTCCCTGACCAGAGGTCCCCCTCAGCCGTGCTATGACGGCCCTGCCATGGCACAGCCTTGGCTTCATGCCCGGGCTCAGGAATCTGTTCTCCTGTCCCCAGAGCAGAGCTCCCACCCTTGTTTCCCTCCACCCCAGAGGGTGCCACGTGGTTGCTCTTGCTGGGCCTGAAACGTGCAGGGCCGTCTGCAGACCTGCCGAGCGCAGCAGCTGATAGGTGGACAGTTGTGAGAAACTGGGGTGGTGGGGAGCGTGCTGACCAGACTTCGCACAAGAAGGGGAGTTAGCATCCCAGGGCTGCTAGGATCAAGTGACCAAGTGCCACAGACGGGACACAGTGGGTTCAGTTTGGAGGCCGGGATCCGTGTGTCTGCAGGGTGATTCCTTCCGAGGCCTTTCTCCTGGGTATGTGGACTGCCAACTCCTCCCCAGGTCCTCACAGGATCTTCCCTTGGCATGTCCATGTCCTAATCTCTTTTTAGAAGGACACCAGTCCTGTGGGATTAAGGCCCACACACCTGACCTCATTTTAATTTGATTATCTGTGAAGACCCTCTCTCTCCAAACACCATCACCTGAGGTGCTGGGGGCTGGACCTTTCACGTGTGAATCTGGGAGGCATGAGTCAGCCCCTAATAGAGTGCTGCGGGCACTCCCCTGATGGGAATCTTCTCGTGGGCTGCAGACCTCTGCCCTCCGTCTGCCACATCGCACACCTATGACAGGATGTTCATTCACTTGGCCGCTCAGACTTGGGGGGACCTTGTCAGATGTGTAGTTTCTGCTTCTGGTGGCACCTCCTGCTGCCTCTCGGGGTGTTGGGGTCTCTTCTCAGTTCTTTGCCCCAGAGACCAGTGGGGGCCTTGCTGCCTGGATCCATCTGGGAGCATCCTCCCTGGGAATCAGGAAGGTTACTTCCAAGTAAAAGACTGTCAGGCTGGGGCTCGTGTGGAGCGGAGATTAACTAGGGGCGAGGCAGGGAGGCCTGATGGATGTCTCAGCTAGCGGGGAGGGCTGCCTGGCTCTGCGGGCTGGTGCCAGGAGCCCTGGGCTCTGTCTGGGGACACACAGGAGGGGCGCCCTCTCCAGCCACTTACCCCTTGTAACCCTCCAGAGGCTGGTGGTGGAGCAGGCCACCCGGGGCTCCAGCCCGCCTGATCTCCGCCTGCAGTATCTCCACCAGATGCAGGCCAACCACGAGGTGAGGCCCTTCGGGGGTCCGTGCCCTGAACCTTCCACCCTCTGGGGCTCCACTGGGGTCACATACACAAGCATCTGCGTATCGCCCAGCTTGGCGGGGCCTCCTAGTCCGCTCAGCCCAGAGTCAGGTCTGGGCTCCTGTTGCAGGGGCGAGATGAGGGCAGAGTGGGCATGGTCACGCTGCTCCACCTTGGCCGGGACATTCCCGTCCCCTGGGGACGGGGTCTCCCCTGAGCCCAGCCACACCTCCTGTGCCTAGGGGTCATCACGTTAAGGCCACAGAGGAGTGTGTTTCCTGGGCCACCTGCCACAGCCTGGGTGGGATCTGAGTGGTGGGTGTCCCCCCGCCTCGGAGGGGCCTGCCGACGTGCCCGGTAGGAAGGTGGCCCCTAGCTTGTCGCCACCCTTCCCTTCCTGTAGACGCTGCTGCGGGAGGTGCAGACGCTGCGGGACCGGCTGTGCACAGAGGACGAAGCCAGCTCCTGTGCCACCGCCCAGAGGCTGCTGCAGGTGTACAGGCGCCTCCGCAGCCCCAGCCTCCTCCTGCTGTGACGCCAGGTGGGCCCCGCCCCGCCCAGGACACTGGCAGCCCCCTCCCCAAACCCCCACCCCACCCTGCCCAGGGCCTTCCCGGCCTCTGAACCCTTGACAGCTCACAGTACCTCCATGGTTTTATGGAGATAACCTGGCTCCTGACCCAGGAGGCACTCGGCCTGGTTACAACTGGGGAAGGTCTGGGGTGAATGCAGCCAGCACCCCCAGATGGCCACCCGGTGCCCC
Source organism: Bos javanicus (assembly GCF_032452875.1). NCBI lineage: Eukaryota > Metazoa > Chordata > Mammalia > Artiodactyla > Bovidae > Bos > Bos javanicus. The sequence continues at coordinate 52,728,676 of NC_083886.1, forward strand.
CCGGGGTGGGTGTGCTCAGAGGAGGCGGGTCATGTAGCTGTTGTGTCAGGATAGCCAGGCAGTCCATGACCCCGCTGGGCCGGGGGCCCGGTTGGCCTCCCACATCACTCCTTCCTTTCCTCCAGCAGCTGCCACAGCCTCTGCACTCAACCTCCACGCCGCTGGGCCGCCGCCCACCCAGAACGTTGGGGCTGGATCACCGACGTCGCTCCACTCAGAAGTCGGGCCTGGCCGTGGGGTCTAGACTGCAGAGCAGGATTGCTGCTGCCCTCGCTGCCTGCAGGGGCCCTGGAGACAGGGCTTCGGGGTTGAGACTCAGGCAGGTGCGTTTCAGCGGTTGTCTGGTTCCCACCACGGTGCCCAAAGCCTGGGGCAGCAGCACTCACCTTCCCATAGGCCTCTTGTCCAGTACTGTCCACACCTGCGCAGCTGGCCCGCTCTGGTGCCTTGGTTCTGCTTCTTTGCAGTTACTGGGGTCACCAGGTGGGAGGGTGCTCCCTGTGACCAAAGCACAAAGACTCGGGGTGGGGGTGGGGGGGTGGGGGTTTTTTCCTGCAGGTGCCCTGTGGCCACAACACTCAACAACTAGGTGCCTCTGGCCGGGGCCACACCCAGCGCCCAGCACTGTGCGTTGTTTCCAAGGGTCCCTCAGGGCAGACAGCAGCCCCGGGGTGGCTCCGGTGCTCTGGGGGAGGGTGGCTCTCCCCCGGGACTTCACACGGTGCTCTCCTGCTGTGCATGCAGGGCCTGCGAGGCATCCTGCCTCAAAAAATGACCCTTTCTGTTGCTCTGCCTTGTCCTGGGCTTTTTTTTTAAGCCTCCCCCTGCGGTCTGGTGGCAGCTTTGACCTGGATTCCTGGGCTCACTGCAGCTCCAAGCCCCCGCCAAGGCTGGTGGCCACTGCACTCCCCAGAGGAGCCTTGAACTGGCCTCTGTGGGGCCCTCAGGCCAGTGGGAACCCTCACACTGGGGTGAAGTGGTCCCTGCAGGGCCATTCAGGTCATGAGGGCCCCTCCGCAGGAGGACCATGGGCACCTCTTCGTCATCCTCCATTGAGGGAGAAGGGCGGTGGTGTGCTCCAAGTTGGGGTCTGGGGTCATCACACAGACCCAGCACTGGAGTGTTCTTCTGAGCAGGAGGGAGGACCGGGAGGGGTTTCTGCCCACCCAGTCTGTTCTGCGCCTCCTGTCCCCGTGTGTGCTGGAAGCAGTGTAACAGTTGCCTTCAAGGATGAGCAAGCAGTTGGCCTCTGGTCCCTGCTGGCTTGGGTGGTCCTTACACAGCCTGGAGGGGAGCTGTGGCCCAACCAGGGAAGGGCCTGCACCCCCTTAGTGGCTGTTTCTGAGGGTCATCTTCCTGTCACCTCCCGGGGGAGGAGGAAGTGGGCAGGCCAGCCCACAGGGACCCCCAAGCCCTCTTCCCTGCCTCCCGTCTCCAGCCACTGCCCTGGGCTGCACAGACTCCGCTCAGCGTGTCTGAGGCCAAGTACCCAAGTCCAGCCAAGGTCAGCAAACAGGAGACCCTCCTTGGCGCCTACTGGAGCACTTGAACAAGGGTGCCAAGAGCGCCCGGCAGGCAACCCTCCTGTCCCTCAGGCCACCAGGGGGCAGTGCAGACCGCACGCAGGGCAGTCCCCTCGTCCCCTCCGGGCCAGTGTCCATTAGAGCCCACCTTGACCTGTTGGCCCATGTGGGGCCATCCCTAAGGTGTGGGGAAGCGGTGACGCAGGGAACCAGCCAAGGGGGGGCCCTGGAGAGGAGTCCCAGCTGCCCCCCTTTCCCAAAGCGCCTCACACTGGCCAGACTCACTGGAAGGGGCACTTCAGGCCCCAGGCAAGAGTGGGGGCTGCCCAGGGTGGGAGAGGGTGTGGGCTGAGGGGAACGGTCGGTGAGGCCGGTGGTCTCCCCCTACTTTTGCTCAGGCTGTCCCCCCAGCCCTCCATCACCCCAGGCCTCAAGGCCTAGGCCAATCCCAGGGGGCACACCTCCCAACCCACTCCCACCTCCTGTGGTCCAGGTTACCCAGCACCTCCAGGAGGTATTGGCCTGGGTGGGGGTCCTTGGCGACTGGGGTGTTTGGGTGCCAGCTGGTTTGGGGAGACCTGTGGGTGAACCATGGGCCTTGTTCTGGTGGTCCACCCTTCCTACACTGGGTGGCAGCAGGCCAGTGCACAGGCTGAGAAGAGCCCTCTCCCCCATGGTTGGCTGCACATAACCCTGTCTGGGAGGGCTGGAGATCACTTCATCAGGTGCTTCCGGATTCCCTAAGACCCTGCCCCTGGGGAAGGGAGCAGTGATGTGTGCTATGAAAACCCTGAAGACCCTCTAATCTACCTGACTTGCTGGGTGGGGACTGGGATGAGGCTCCTCCCAACTGTCCCACTCCCATCCCTGTCCTGCTGAGTAGAATGGGGGTCCTCTCCACTCCCCACGAGCTTGGGGAGGAGCTATGTGCCAAGGAGTGATGCAGACAAAAGAAGGCCTGGGACTGGCAGTCCAGGAAGGGGTCTCGGGACGTTCAATCGGCTGGACAAGCGCTAACCTTGGATTTTCTGGGCATGAGGGATGGCGGAGTGTCGAGCAGTCGAGCGACCATCGCAGGAAAGGCCCAGCGGGCCTGCGGCGGGTCGGTGCAAACCCTTCCCCACGCACCCCGAGCGGCGCCACTGACCCGCGAGCCGCTGGTCACAGACACGGTTTAATGGGGGACAGACGGGCGGCGCTCAGTATTCCCAGAGCGCAACCCCAGCCGGCGCGTCCGCGTCCGCGCGCAGCAGCCCCGAGGCGCCGCCACGCAGGTACTTGCCGCTCCGGGCCCGGATGGCCAGGCGGCCGCGCTCCCGGAACTCGAACAGGAAGTCCTCGGCGCGCTCGCCGTCGCTGCACACGCTGCCGTGGCTGCCGGTGTGCCAGAACCCGCCGCCGCGGCCTGGGGTGGGGCAGAGAGGGCTTGACGGGCGGCTCGCTCCCTGATCTGGGCTGGGTACAGCCCCCACCTCCCGCTGCTCCCCAGCCCCATCCCGCTTGCCCGCACCTCGGATCTGGTAGGCGCCGTCGCTGAAGCTCAGGTGGAACACGTCGTAAACCGAGCGGTTGGTGTCCAGCTGGTTGGAGCCACGTCGGTGGCAGACGAAGCCGTCCAGGCCGCGCAGGACCAGGATGGGCCGGTTGATAAGCTTGAGCGTGAACTCCTCGTCCTCCCCTGCTGGCGAGACAAGGGCTTGAGGGGCCTTCCCACAGCCGCGCGAGATCGCCAGGCCAGGACCGGCCCCGCTTGTGCGCCTGGATCTGCCCACCGCTTATGTGAGCCCTTGGTTCCCCAGAAGTGCAGCAGTGATCGGGGTGCTCTGGATCTGAGCCCCCACGTCAAGAGCAACGGGCTGGACCAGGGAGTACGACTCTTGTCGTAGACAGCAGCAGCTCCATGGGGAGGGAGAGGGCCCAACCCTGGGTGGAGACAGGGGCTGAGCTGGCACTGCCCCCAGGCAGAGCGCCCAGCCCCAGGCTCCCCGGGGCAGGAGGGGTGTGCTCACCCACAAAATCGCTGATGGCCGCCAGCTGCCCATTCTTCTTCATGCACACATAGCGCCCGTTACTGGCCTTGAGGGCCACCCGTCGGCCCCGCCACTCCATTTCAAACATGGTGTTCTCAGAACTGGAAGGAGCAGGTCAAGGTCCCCTCAGAGGAGCAGGACATGGGGACTCAGGGTCAGACCTCCCCCATCCCCTTCAAGTCCAGTACCACCCGCTCAAGGCACTTGACTTCCACTGCTACGCCCACCACCATGAAGAGCTGCCCTGCACGCTAGCAGCCTTCTTCCCTGGTTGGGCGGCTACGTGGTCCCCATGGTTGAGGTGGAGGCGGTGATGCAGATGGTAGTGGAAATGGAGATGATGATGGTGGTGGTGATGGTGGAGGAGGTGGTGGTGACGGCAACGGAAGTGGTGTGTGTAAAGGAGGCGATGGTGGAGATGCAGGGGGTCACAGAGGTGAGGATGGTGCACTCACACTTGTGTAGCTGTGGCCTGGATGCCCCCGTGGGTGACCAGGGTCCAGTAGCCCCCAGTGCTGGAATAGAAGGTGCACTTCTTTGTCTCTTGGTCAATTTGCATCAAGAAGGTCTCGTGATCCAGTTCTTCATCTTGGTTGGCTGAGACATTGACCCCTGGAGGGAGGAGATGGGAAGCCCCTCACGCCTCACCCTGGGTGGGGTGGGGAGCAGAGGGATGGGAAGGCATGCTCTTGGGGCATCCCTGAAGTCAGCGGGGGTCTCTTCTAGAACCCTTTGGACTTGAGAAGATTTGGAGTTCTGCCCCAGCGCCGTGCAGGCACATTGTGGACACACACACACCGCTTCCTGGAGGCCAGGTTCCCAACACAGCCCCAGGAGCCAGGCCCTTCCGTGCCGCCAAATCCCCTGCCTCAGCTAATCAGCAGGTAATCTACTTGCTCCTGCTCTCTGGACCCAGGACTTACAGCAGCCTCTATTTATAACTCCTCTCTAAGCTGCCGGGTGGACACAGCAGGGTCCCTGTCCTTCCCTAGCATGGTTCAGGACACAGCGGGGGCCTGGGGTCTGCTCCTGGGCACTGAGCTGGGGCTGGCCCCCTGTCATCTCCTCAGCCCCTCATGCACATGTGTATGGTCTCCCAGGACCCCGGAGGGAGGGCAAAGCTACTTGGGACTCTGCTTGGGAGGGAGATGAATGATGAATGGGGCATCTATGACCAGGGTGGGGAAAAGCAGTCAGGCAGTGGGGTTTCCCTGGTATCTTCCCATAAACCACATCCTTGTTTCATCGCAACTGGCAGATCAGAGTTCCACTGAGGCAGAGCCCCAGCAGTTCCAGCAAGCAGAGCAGAAGGGAGTGGGGCATACCCCCACCAGGGCTGAAGGGTCAGGGCCATATCCTGTCCTGCCCCACTCCCTGGGAAGGAAGTGGGGCAGCACACAGGGCCCAGACTGGAGAGGGGGGGGCCATGGCTTTGTCCTCTTTGTCCCCCAGACTGGAGTCTGTCTCCCTTCTTACACAGATCACTGATCAGATCCCAAGAAAGTGACCCCTTCTCCTTGCCAACCCCACCATCCCATCAGCAGTGCTGCACAAAGTGAGCTCCTGCTGCCCCCAGCCTGTGATCAGCAATAACAAGACAATGGCCTTGTTCTCCAGATGCTGGCCCAGGGGAGCAGTGGACAACAAAAATGGTATGTCCAGTGCCCACGACTGCTGGGGTTTTGGCCAGGGATGGCCTCCCTGAAGCAGGACCTGAGAAGGTGAGGGAGCCATCCGACAGGTACTAAAGGGAGGCGTGAAGCCAGGAGTCTGAGGCTGTGGCTTCAAGTTTTTCATCCCCATCTCTGAGGTCAAGCCTCTTGGTGTCCCCAGCATCACCTTCCACACACCCTCTCTAGATAGGATACAGCCCAGGGGCTCGGTCTCACACAGTCGGCTGCTCCTGGGACCCCGATCTTGCAGCATCAGGGTCTCATGGAGTCCTGGCTGGTGCCAGCAAAGAGTATGGACCCTACCGTCCCAGGAGGGATTGATCAAGCGGTGGATGTGTGAGCAAGAAGGGGTGTCTGAGAGCATTTACAGGAGACCTATTCTTACTCCTGCAAAGCCACAAGAAGAGCCAGTGCCCCTCTTCCCTTTGGACTTTGTTCTGTTTGGACGTGAGGTCTGGAATAGCAGCAGCCGTCTTGTAACCACAGGGGCACCAGTCTGAGGTCAGAGCTGTCCTGGGAGAGCAGTTCCTCAAAGAGGAAAGAGCAGAGGACTTTGGTGATGCCACTGAGCTGGATGTGGTGCCTGTTTGGGACCCCACCACCCCTGTGCCCGCAGACCTCTACTTAGGCGAGATATTAGTGTCCTCGTGGCTTAAGCCAATAAGCAGCCATTGTTACTTGCAGCAGCAAACACTGCTTGTTGGGCAGCCTGGCAGCAATGCCACATCAGTGAGGGCTGGCAGTGGACATAGCAGAAACAAGCAGACTCTGGCTGATGGAGGTTGGGAAAGAAAAAACAAATCAACAGGAAAAGCCAATTTGCTCACAAACGCCCTGGCCTGGGGGAAGGAGACAAGTCTGGGGGCTACCTGGCCAGCAAAATGACAGGGACCAAGGGACCAGCAGCCCACTCCGCAGAAGCCACCACCCCAGCTGCCTGAAAACCTAGCAGCTCTATCCCCTGCTCCCTCAGCCTGAGATGCCACACTCTGCTTCCCTGAATCACTGGTTAGCAGTCAACATCGGAACATCTCAGGGCCAGGTCTGGTGCCCCCAGGCTTATGCAAGGAAAGCAGGGAGGTGAATGTAGGTACCTCTGGCCTCACAGTGGTGCTGGTGGGGGGGTGAATCTGTTCCTTTGTGCGGGAATTCCCCCATCAAAGGGATCGGGTCAGATGCAGGGTAATCCAAAGAATGAAAAATGGTTTATACGGCTACCATCCCCCCTCACCACCACCACCACCGTCATCTCCATCAGCACCAATACCATCACCATCAGCAGCAGGGCCACCGGCACCAGCTCTGTCACCATGGCACCCTTACCATCACCACCATCCACACTACCACTTGTCTCGCTCACAAGCTGAACGTGGACAAATGCTTTGTAGCCAGCATTTCCTTTGACTCACAGAGAAAGCTTTCCCCACTACTGCCCACCTTTTACTGGCAAACCAAGCTTATGGGCCTTGGTCAAGGCCAGAAAGCAGTGTGGCCAGACAGTAGGACCTGTGACGGGAAAGACTGGGGCTGTCTGTCCTCCCTTACACCTCAGGGCCCAACCACACTCCACAAGGATTCAGGGGTGTTTGCTGAATGCCGGTCCCTACTCAGCACTGGCCTTGAAGATCCAAACGACAGGTAGGAGTCCCTAGAGCCACAGCTGGCCACCCCTCTATGTGCTCAGGGCTGGGACCAGGTGGTGGCAGTGAGCCGGGTCCGGGTACACCCACCCCTTCTGGGTGCACAGAGCCAGGAGTCCAGGCGGCATGGAGCCACTCTGGAACCTCACTTTCCTCGAGGGGAAGTAGGAGCTGCCCATGTTCACCCCATAGGCAGGTGATCATGTGTAGAAGGGCCCGCGGGTCACATGAAGCAGGTGACCAATGATCGGGGACCTGGGGGGAGCCACGCGACACCTGCTGAGCAGAGAGTGTCTTCCCACCAAGGAGTCCAGGCTCTGGAGGAGCCGCTTGCATCTCCCTGGACTGGAAGGCCCCCAGGATCCCGCCCCACTCCATTCCTGCTGCCTGCCCTCACTGCCCTTGGCCATAGCCCCAATTTCCTTTAAAGTTCAGAAGTGGGGTGATAGAAGAAAAGGGGAAGGGCGGTCAGGGGGCAGCCTGGTGCAGATGGGGCCTGCCCTCCTGCCCCTCACCACAGCAAGCCTGGGCCTCAACCACCTCCACCTGGGCGCTGCCCATCCTGTGTTCAGCAGCTGTCCGGCGGGCCTGAGGCTCAGCAGGGACCCCATACCTGGCCTACGGCCCACTGTATTCTACAAGTGTATTCTCACCCCTCAACCCAGAGCCACTCACTACAGGACCCTACACACACACACACACACACACAGGCCCGCACCCCGTTACCTTGCCGCACGGACACGTAGCGGTGGTTGGCGGCCACCAGCACCACCTGTGGGTGACTCTCCTCCAGGTCGAAGAGCTCGTCCTTGCCAGGCCGTGTGTTGCGGCCCGCCCTGAGCGTGCCCGCGGGGCCCACGGGTGCCAGGTAGTGGCCATCACAGTCCTTGAAGGCCAACTTGCCCGCCTTGAACTCAAGCGTGTAGCGGGCACGAGCCTCGGGCTCCCAGACGAGGCGGCCGTCGCTGCGCAGGTAGCGGCTGTCACAGGACTTGAGGCAGTACTGCCGGTTCTGGAAGATGAGCGTGACAAGCGCGTCCACACCCCATGGCGTATTGCTGTCCGCTGCGATCTCATCTTCCTGCGGGCATAGGTGTGCGTAGCGCCGCCGGCTCACGCTCAGCAGGTGGGCCTGCGGGTGGATGGCCAGGTGCACTGTCCACAGCTCGGCTGGGGTGATGGCCGTGGCGAAGCAGGACAGCTGGTCCTCGGTGCCACCAAAGAAGCGGCCGTGCGGTTCCGACTGCAGCACCCAGCGCCCATCGGGCTGCGGCAGGACCAGGAAGCGGCAGTCACGACCCGGCCGCTCCGCCTCGCAGGCCACACGCCCGTCCTCCTCGGCCGACAGGTAACGGCCCAGGTGGCTGCTGCGAAACAGCACAGCAGTGCCCTCCCCTGGGTCCGGCTCCAGCACCCACATCTGCTTCCGCTTGAGGCTGGGTGCTGAGGCGTTGACCTTGAAGCCAAAGCTCTCGGCCGTCAGGTAGCGGTCAGTGTCATTGACGAGGCCAAACTGGATTTTCAGCACCTGGTGCAGGCCATTGGTAGGCATCTTCGGGCCTGGCTGAGGTCCCCGACGGGGGCCCAGGAAGCTCTCTCTGTGCTCACGGCCCCTGAGGTCCCCTAGAGGCCCGGCTCGTCTGGGTTGGCCCACGCCCCCCAGGCCCGGCTGGCGTCATGGACCCGCTGCCCTCTCAGATGCTGCCTCTGACCAGCAGTGGAGGGCCCAGGCAGCTCTTACATGGCCAGCGGGCAGCAGAGGGAGGGTGGGAGGGCGGATCAGAAGTGTGCCGGCTTAGGAACAGCCTTTCGTTACCCCAGCTTGGATTTCAGCCACTCCCGGACTGCCCAGGGGCCAGAGCCCGGGGCCGGCGGGGCTGGAGAGTGCCACTCGCCGCAGGGCTGACCACCTCTTTGTGCTCACTGGCGGCTGCCCGGCCCTGGCTCCGGCACTGTGCCCCACCCTCTGGATACCCACCCCCAAGTCTTGGCCTCTCTCCTTGCCCACCTCCGGGCCCCCAGACCCACTGCACAGACTCGCCAGCCCAGCCCAGCTCTTTCCCGGGGTAGAGAAAGCTGCCTGGTGGAAAACTTGCGTGTGGCCGCAACCCGATCGCAGCCCTCCACCCTCGGCCGCCAGATCCAGTTACCGCTTCTCTGATTCCTTGCTGCTACCTGGGCGGCTGTGACTGAGCCTTGCACTGTCCTCCTCAGCAGCCCCTGGGTCACAGCCTGCAGCCCCGAGTCTGGTGCTTCCCAAGGATGACCTGTAGCTGGGAAAGTGGCAGGCAGGGCTGTCAGTGCCAGTGAGCGGGCCAGGCAACCCCCCCATCCTGGTACTCATGGCACCCAGATCCATGCCAGGTGTGAAGAGGCAGCTGCTCAGCCAGATTCACACTGACCAGGCAGCCTGGCTTTGCCGGGCCCTGGGGGGAAGGGCCCTCGGTTTGGGCTGAGGTGGCAGCTGTGTGATGGAGACAGTCACGCCCAACTCGCGGGCTGCACAGCGAGAGGGTGACCTGGGAGCACACGTGTGGAGCAGGCGTCATCCTGGGCAGCATGAGGAGGTGGCAGGCCGTGGGACTTGGGGTCACAGGGCCAGGCTCGGACCCGACCCCTGTACCCTGAGCGACTCTCAGGGCCTATGAGGTTGCTCTGTCTGCCATGGGTGGGCTCTGGTGAAGCCAGCCTTGATGAATGGCCCTGGGGACCCCTGAACTGCCACTCACACTACATAGAGCGACTGGCCTGACTGTGGGTCCTTATGGGGTCCTTAATGGGCCGGGTCCCACTATCACACAGAAGCAAAGCCTTCCCAGCAGAAGGATAAGGGTAGCAGGCTAGGAGAAGCCACAGCTGACTCCCTCTGACCCTGGTACCTCCCAGCTCAGTCTCTGGGGTCCCACCCTGTTGTACCTCCCCAAACCCTGAGCCTGTGGATGCTGTCTTAGGGGGCTGCGGTGGGCCTGCTCAGCTTCGCCCTGCCTGTCTGTCTCTTGCACCTGCCTCAGGGGCCAGGAGCCAAGTAGTGAAACCAGAGCCACCTGCCCTGGGCCCGGGCCAGCCTCGGTGTCTTCTTCCTCATCACAGCATGTGACCCTCAGGCCTCCCTGGGGACCCGGAGTGGGAACCACAGGGCACTTCCAGCCTTGGCCTCCTGAGTCTTGCTCTTGATGCTCCAGGCATCACCCCTCCATCCCTTTCAAGGCCATGTGAGGGTCCAACAGAATGAAGGGGCCTCAGGTTGGGCATGCGGAGGCCCCAGGAGGTGGGTGGGGCGGATGGGCACACGGCTCTGGAGTCGTTCCTCCATGTTCCCAATCCCGGGCAGTGACCTCCCCAGGCATGTGCAGACACTGAGCAGGAGACCAGGAGACCCGACCCCTTGCTTGAGGGGTTCACACTGGGGTTCAGGGAGATAGGTCTGCACACAAATCCCCATGACAGCATGGTGCATACTGAGCGAGGAACTGGTCTTGGCTAGTGTCGTCCACCTCTGTGGCCCACAGGTGTTTACGGGACACTGACTGACTAGGCTGTGTGCCAGGCACCCCATGGTAGGGAGATGCCATCTGGGGTTGCACCCCCTCCACAGAGATGATGCCCACATGAAATCCCCCCACGTTCCCAGGGGACTGCATTGCCCAGCGCTTGATGCCAGGGAAACGTCCTGGTTTGGGCGTACCAGCCGTGATGCTGTCCGCACTTCAGTTCCTGTGTGTATGGGCAGCCCGAGGGGCAGCTGTGGCCGTGGCCACCCCAGGCATGGGCACTGTTCTCTCCTTGCACTCCCAACTCCCAGCCAGCCTTCTGAAGGAGCCCAGCCGGGCCGATTAGCACGACGGCCTCATTAGCGCTGACTGGTGCTGGCAGGGCGCTCACAGGCATCACGTGCCCCGCGGGAGGAAGCCCAGCCACCAGGCGCTAAGCAGGCCTGGCTCCAGGCAGCCTCTCAGCAGCAGAGCCAGAAGTGCCGTGGCCTCTCAATTCTCAGGCCCCACAGCCCCAAGTGGGGGTAGGGTGGGGCTCCCCGGCACTGATTCAGGGGCGTGAGCCGGGTGGCGTTTCAGGCCCCGGGGGCTGGGGGGTGGGCTCTGAGAGGTGGCCCTTCCAGCACAGGCTTCCTTGAAGGGAGGGGGATTGCACAGATGGTCCCTCCTCCCTCCCTTCCTCCCTCCCCCCATTGGGATCTCAGGGCCTCGCCCAGCTGCCTGCTAGGGTCATGGTTCCTTTCTGGATCCCCTGCAAGGCTCTGGCACACAGTAGGTACTTAATAACTGCCTGTGAATGTTTGATGTGGGGGTTCCTGTGTGATGGGCCCAGCATCTGCTGATAGGTGGGGCAGGATGCCTGCAAGTCTGGCCATGTGTGTGTGTGTGCGTGTGTGTGTGTGTGTGTGTGTAAGTACACACAGGCAGGAATTGGGCAGAATGAGCCACAGTCATCTGCTGGGTCAGCCCCAGCCTGGAGATGCTACTCTGGATCCCAGCCTCAGAACCCCCTCGGGGCTGCCCAGCAGGATGACCAGGCTGTGGGTGGCCTAAGGGAGTTTGTTTCAGGGGCTCCTCTCACACTGGGGCAGCATCCGCAGGCAATGGGGAGCACCCTTCCCACAGAACCCCATGCCCCCTGCCAGAACTTGTCCACACAGCCACCCACTTGGGGCACACAAATGTGCCCACCACTGCCTTGTCCAGCCTTCACCCTGGAACATAAAAGGTCCTTGCCACTCTGGGAGCCCCATTCACTTGCCCTGCTCACTTCTGAACCTGACCCCATCCCTTCCCAGGGGTGGGGGCATGAACCCACCCTGAGCTGGCATCTGCAACCGGGACCAGGCCTGAGCACAGATGTCAGGCCGTCTAACACACCAACTTTAATATGTTTGACTGGAGGAGGGCGCCATTTCCTGCAACGAGCCATGCCTCTGGCCCCGCCATCTGTGGATGGACACAGCCAGATGGGCCCTTCGGACCACAGCTGGCCCCGGAAGGTGGGAGTGGCCTCAGCTATCAGACTCCCCCAGCAGACAAGGCTGGGGCTGATCCTCGACCTCCTGCCCCCCTTAGTGTCCAGGTGGGACCAGGAGCAGAGAGGGCCTTAAAGGCCCCCAGACCTCTAACATTCACCCTGTAGCTCTCAGGAAACTGTTCCTTTCCTGGAATGCTGGGGATTGGGCAGTCCTAGCCATTTGGAGGGACCCCCTCCCACTCCCCCCAGCCATACCCCTCCGGGGCTACCAGGGAAAGCACCCCCACCTCTGCACGTCTAGACAGCCAGCCCTTGATGCTAGAGCCCAGCCTGGGTTCCTGCCAGCACGCTGCCTGCTGCCATGGCAACCAGAGCGTGCGCCAGGCTCGGTGCCCGGGCAACGCTGATGCTGGTGGTGTGAGCTGGCACAGGTGCTGTGTGTGTGCAGGCTGGGGGAGGGGGCCCTCCCTGCCTCAGCTGGCCTGGAGCCCTGGAAACTGGCCCAGGATAGGGGCAAGGGCAGCCCCACCGGCTAAGGAACCTCCACAGTCACACCTTTCCCAAATCAGGTCTGGACTCCCGGTGCTGAGCAACGGCAGAAGGGCCCGCAGGGCAGTGAGTCTGGGAATTACTCCTCACAGAGCAAATCGCTGACGCCTCACCCCAGAGCCTCAGCCCCAGGCCTTGGCCAGCTGCTGCCCTAGATGGTGTTCTCCCACCCCACCCTGGGCACACCATCCCTCCCATGCCAGGCCTCTGCCATCTCTCCTTAACCCTCTGCCCCAGACTCCTCGGCCCCACAAGGTGAGGGCCGTCCTGGTGGTCCAGGTGCCGCTGGGCACAGCCCGAAGCCCTGATTTCCTCACTCCTGGGCTCATCATCTGCTTCTGGGGTCCAGCTCGGCAGGTGCCCAGGGCCTAGACTCCTGCATTGTTCCTGAAACAGGCCCACAGCTTGGTGTCCTCATGATTTTTTCATGGCGGAGCTCTCCGCTGCCCCGCAGTTCCACTTACACGGGCGGGCGGGGGCCTAGGTTGGTTTACTGGAGGCCTGCTGGCGGTTTAGGGTGACAGCTCCCCTCAGCAGGGCAGAAGGAGGGGGCGCCCACATCTCAGACTGCACCGTCTGGGCAAACACTGGGGGTGCCCGGCCTGCTCCACCCACCACCATCTCTCAAGACCTCTCACCTCCCCCACCGACCCCTCCTCCCAAGACCCTCGTCTACACACACACACACACACACACGCGCGCGCGCGCGCACACACACACATGTACATGCACCCCCACACACACACCATCTCGGCAGTTCCACTTTAAGCAGAGATCTACTGGCTGGGCTGGGGAGACCCCCACTTGGGGCTGTCAGGGTACGAAGTTGGTGAATCTCCTGGTTTTTGTCTCTTGTAAAGCCATAAGGTGAGGGGCTGGGGAGAGTAGGAGATGAGGGCTATATCTGGCAGGAGGGGGAGGGAGAGACCAGAGGCCTCCAGGCTCCAGCAAGGCCAAAAATTTCCAAAGGGACCACAAGGACAAGATTGAGGGCAATGACCACTGGGCAATCTTCCAGCACCCACACCTCAGGACCTTTGCACATTCTTGGGATAAGAGGAGCACTCATATTATCCTAGTGAGTCCCGGCTGTATGGGACTGAGTGAGGACCAGGTCAGCTTCATCAAAATATGACTGCCTACTGCCCACCTGGGTTTCCAGACACACCAGTGCCTAAGGTGTGTCAATACTTGGCATGGACAGTCAGGAGCTCACAATTCTGCAGGTGACCACAGAAGCCTCTGCCCAGACTCTGCCTGGGTGCACCTTCACACAAAAACACACACAGATGCCTGTACACACACACACACACACACAGACACCCAGTTCAGTTCAGTTCAGTTCAGTTCAGTCGATCAGTTGTGTCTGACTCTTTGTGACCCCATGGACTGCAGCACGCCAGGCCTCCCTGTCCATCACCAACTCCCAGAGCTTGCTCAAACTCATGTCCATCAAGTTGGTGATGCCATCCAACCATCTCATCCTCTGTCGTCCCCGTCTCCTCCTGCCCTCAATCTTTCCCAGCATCAGGGGCTTTTCAAATGAGTCAGTTCTTCATGTCAGGTGGCCAAAGTATTGGAGTTTGAGCTTCAGCATCAGTCCTTCCAATGAATATTCAGGACTGATTTCCTTTGGATGGACTGGTTGGATCTCCCTGCAGTCCAAGGAACTCAAGAGTATCCTCCAACACCACAATTCAAAAGCATCAATTCTTTGGTGCTCAGCTTTCTTTATAGTTCAACTCTCACATCCATACATGACTACTGGAAAAACCATAGGTTTGACTAGACAGACCTTTGTTGGCAAAGTAATGTCTCTGCTTTTTAATATGCTATCTAGGTTGGTCATAGCTTTTCTTCCAGGAGCAAGCATCTTTTAATTTCATGGCTGCAGTCACCATCTGCAGTGATTTGGGAGCCCAAAAATAAAGTCTCTCGTTGTTTCCATTGTTTCCCCATCTATTTGACATGAAATGATGGACCAGATGCCATGATCTTGGTTTTCTGAATGTTGAGTTTTAAGCCAGCTTTTTCACTCTTCTCTTTCACTTTCATCAAGAGGCTCTTTAGTTCTTCACTTTCTGCCATAAGGATGGTATCATCTGCGTATCTAAGGTTATTGATATTTCTCCTGGCAATCTTTTTTTTTTTTTTTCTCCTGGCAGTCTTGATTCCAGCTTGTGCTTCTTCCAGCCCAGCATTTCACATGATGTACTCTGCATATAAGTTAAATAAGCAGGGTGAAAATATACAGCCTTGACGTACTCCTTTTCCTATTTGGAACCAGTCTATTGTTCCATGTCCAGTTCTAACTGTTGCTTCTTGACCTGCATACAGATTTCTCAGGAGGCAGGTCAGGTGGTCTGGTATTCCCATCTCTTGAAGAATTTTCCACAGTTTGTTGTGATCCACACAGTCAAAGGCTTTGCTGGAGTCAACAAAGCAGAAGTAGACATTTTTCTGGAACTCTTTTGCTTTTTCAATGATCCAACAAATGTTGGCAATTTGATCTCTGGTTCCTCTGCCTTTTCTAAATCCAACTTGAACATCTGGAAGTTCACGGTTCACATACTGTTGAAGCCTGACTTGGAGAATTTTAAGCATTACTTCGCTAGTGTGTGAGATGAGTGCAATTGTGCAGTAGTTTGAGCATTCTTTGGCATTGCTTTTCTTTGGGATTGGAATGAAAACTGACCTTTTCCAGTCCTGTGGTCACTGCTGAGTTTCCCAAATTTGCTGGCATATTGAGTGCAACACTTTCACAGCATCATCTTTTAGGATTTGAAATAGCTCAACTGGAATTCCATGACCTCCACTACCTTTGTTCATAGTGATGCTTCCTAAGGCCCACCTGACTTCACATTCCAGAATGTCTAGCTCTAGGTGACTGATCACACCATCGTGGTTATCTGGGTTATGAAGATGTTTTTTGTATAGTTCTGCTGTGAATTCTTGCCACATCTTTGTAATATCTTCTGCTTCTGTTTAGGTCCATACCATTTCTGTCCTTTATTGTGCCCATCTTTGCATGAAATGTTCCATTGGTATCTCTAATCTTCTTGAAGAGATGTCTAGACTTTCTCATCTATTGTTTCCCTCTATTTCTTTGCATTGATCACTGAGGAAGGCTTTCTTATCTCTCCTCGCTATTCTTTGGAACTCTGCATTCAGATGGGGGTATCTTTCCTTTTCTCCTTTGCCTTTACATTCTCTTCTTTTCTCAGCCAAACACCCATGCCAAGCCCAAATCTATCTGCAGAGGCTCAGGCCATCATGAAAGAATCAGACACTTCATGTCCAACAATCACAGGCACTTATTAAGTACCTACTGTGTGCCAGAAACCTTGCTGGGGATCCAAAATGGACTAAGCTCCATCTCTGACTTCTGGGCCAAAACAGAAATGGTTCATTGCCTGGTCCTACAGTCAAACAGGCTCTGCACATGGGCACCTTCATCAAATGGTTCCCATGGGGACCATGCCAAGCCACTCAGCTTGAGGCATTAGTGCTGGTCTGCTTCTGATAAAAATCTTCTCACCTATAGGTGATATGCTATAAATGGTACAGAGAACAGGAGTGAGGCTCTGGGGATTAAGTGTGTCATAAGTTAGGATAACTAAATGCAATGCAGATCTTGGATTAGGTCAGGAAAAAATTCTGTGTAGGACATTATTGGGACAACTGTCATCACTGAAATTCAGACTGCAGATTAGATGAACTGTGTCATATTGATGTGAAACTGCCTGATTTTGGTTGCTGTACTGTGGTTATATAAGACAATGTCCCTGTTCTTAAGGAAAAGACACTGAAATATTAAGGAGTAAAGGTCAGAATGTCTGAGACCAACTCCCAAATGGTTTAGAAATTAAAAGAGAAAAATAAAAAGAAAATAAGACAAGTGTGACAAATGGTAAAAAAAAATTAGTGCATCTTAAAGTGTCTCAAAAAAATTTTTTTAAACCATAATAACTAATTTTAAATCCACTGTAGGACTTCCTTGGAGGTCTAGTGGTTAAGAATTCACGCTTCCACTGCAGGGGGCATGGGTTCAATCCCTGGTCAGGGAACTAAGATCCACATGCTGCACTGTGTAACTAAAATAAATAAATAAAATTAAATTCCACTGCAGGGTCAGAACAAGTTGAAAATCATTACAACTTAAAAAGTTAAAAAAATATAAAGAGATAGAAGGAAAAATAGGATGATTAAAAGATTCAACCAGGAGGTATGACCAGCCTATTAATAGAAAACCCCAAACCAAAGAACAGAAAAAATAAAACAGGATAGAGGGAAAATATGAAAGAAATAACATGAGAAAATTCCGAAGAACTGAAGGACATTGAGGGCCTAGGGCTTAGTAATGGTCAAGACAAGAATGAGAAGTCTTCAGTACTGGTACCCCAGAAATCTCAGATCAGCTGGAAAAAAAGGGGGAAAGCCTAAATTCTTGTGCATGCATGCTAAGCTACTTCAGTCGTGTCCTACTCTTTGCTACCCACCAGAAGCCTACCTCCCAGGCTCCTCTGTTCATGGGATTCTCCAAGCAAGAATACTGGAGTGGGTTGCCATGCCCTCCTCCAGGGGATCTTCCTGATCCAGGAATCAAACCCATGTTTCTTAGTCTCCTGCATTGGCGGGAGGTTCTTTACCACTAGCGCCACCTGGGAAGCCCAACAAACTCTTGTGGAGAAACACAAAAAACCATGGACTCTGGGTTGGGGCTCAAATGACAACCATATCCCAAGAGCAGTAGTAGGAAGAGCCAGGGAGTCAAGTCTTCAATAGAGTCCATCCTTTCACTCAGGGGGCGCGGGCTTGATCCCTAGTCAGGGAACTAGGGCTTCCCAGGTGGTAAAGAACACTCTTGCCAATACAGGAGATATAAGAGATGCGGGTTCGATCCCTGATTCGGGAAGATCCCCTGGAGGAGGTCATGGCAAACCACTCTAGTATTATAGGGCTTCCTTTGTGGCTCAGGTGGTAAAGAATCTGCCTGCTATATGGGAGACCTGGGTTTGATCTCTGGATTGGGAAGATCCCTTGCAGAAGGGAATGGCAACCCACTCCACTATTCTTGCCTGGAGAATTCCGTGGACAGAGGAGCCTGGCAGACTACAGTCCATGGGGTTACAAAGAATCAGATACGACTGAGCAACTAACAGGGAAATAAGATCCTGCATGCTGAACATTCATCCAAAAAATCCGAGGGAACATTTTCATCTTGAAACTCCCTCCCTTGTTCCCAGGTAGGTAAGACACAGGCACCTGCAGATATGCCAACTTGCTCCTACTTACAGGCCCTAGTCCTGCCCCTTCCCAGCCCCACACTCAGTCTGTGTCTGGGCAAAGTAGGGAAGAAAATGCTGTGGGCAGGAGTGGGTCTGTGAGCCTGCTCAGTACTGCTAACCTTGGCTGACTCCTGTGGGTCAGGGCTGCTCCTGGGGGCTGGCTCCGAGACAATTCACTCACACAGGCCCTGGTGGACACACAGGTAGGGTGACTCACCTGTCACCCAGGGAGGCAGAGGTGCCGCTCTGGCCACCTGCCCATGGGCATCCTCTGTCCTTTCCCAGGAATGACCTGACCCCAATCTGGCTCTCTCTGCCCCCTGCCTATCAACTTTCAGAGAGACCTCATGAGTCTGCCCTCAACTCCCTACCCACCCACCCACCCCAGGGTGTTCTGGGTCTTGTTGCCCTGGCGTGGCACTCCAGGTTCCCTAGAGGCTGCACCTCCACCAGCTCCCACTCCCACATTCCTGGGGCTAACCCAACCCCAAATGACCTAGCCCCCCAGCTGACAGCCCTTGCATAGCTTCTAGAGAAGTGGTTTGAACACACACCCCTTCGGCCCCCAACCCAGGCCTGCCCATGCCAGCAGGATGTGTGTAGTTGGGGGAGGGGCTCAGAGTCCCACCCCTCAAATCATGCTGTGCGTCCTCAAACCAACCTCGGCCTCTCTGAGCCTCCTCCTCCTCTCTGAACTGGTTATCTATGGCCATCTGCCCAGGTGGTCTAGCTGCTGAAATAACCCAGCGTGTCCGGTGAGCAGACGGTATGGCAGCTGCCATCTAAACCAGCTGTGTATCCAACAGACACACTCAGGCCCAGGGTCTGCTCTAGCTTTGGGATCCCTCTGTGGGTGCTGTCTGCTCCCTGAACAGAAGGTACAGGGACATAGGGGTGGGCTGGCCCTGCCTCCTGAGTGGTGGCCCTGGCCCTCCCTTCTTCTGTTGCCCTGGGTACAGGCTGACCCCAATCCCACCTTGTCTCCCTGCGTCAGTACGGACTGAAGTCACCGGCCACTCCCAAGCCACTCCCTGTCACCCTTGGGCGGCAGTGATTCAGCGGCCACCGACAGCGACCTCCCCAGCCCGGGTCAGTGGCTGCCGGTGTTGTGCGGAACCCCGGGCCAGCCGGGTGGAGGGTTAGGGTGGAGCTGACAGGTGCGGCCCCGACTCGCCCAGTCCTCGCCCGACCCGGGGCACTTTGCCGCGATAGCGGGATCCACCTGGCGGCCCACCTGGGCATGACAGTGGCCTGTTTTAGAGCTGGACGCTCCGGGCCGCCGCGACCGGCCAGAGCGCCATCTCCTGGCCCAAGCCTCCAAACTCGCTGCTTACAGGGGATGATCCGCACCCAGCCCGTGCCTGATCTGGAGAGGTGCGTGTTGCCTGCGGGCACTGGCGCCCACCTCCCCAGTCTGCAGGGCCATGCGTGCAGTGCCCTGCCCGCAACCCGTTGCGGAGATGCGGGTTGAGCGGTGAACGGGCGGTCCCAGATCTGAAACCCGCTAACAGAGGGGGCGCAGAATGGCCGTGGGTGGCAGGGCGCCCCAGGCTTCCGGACCCAGTTGGCGCTGCTTCAGAGGCAGCCTCTTCCGCACTCTCTCCGCCGCCCGCTGGACCTAGCTTCTCCCGGGACTCCGGCGCTGACCCCAAAGGGCCCAGGGAAAGCCGGTGCTGGGGCTGGGGTCAGGCTCCCGGAGGTGGAAGCGAGCCGGGGGATGGGGAGGGGCGCGCTAGGACTCGAGGCCTGGGACCCGCCCCGGGACCAAATTAGGAAAAGCTACCCTAGGCCCCGCCAGCGAGTCCGGAGTGGGCGGGGCCGGGCTCTATAGGCCCCGCCCCCGGAGCGCAGCTTCCCCGGGAAGTCCGAGCCCGGGAATGTGGGTGCGGCGAAGGCCCGGGTGACCCGTCCGGAACCGACTCGACCTCGGCCCTGACCTCGCCCCGCACCACTCTGCGCACCCCAGCTGCAGCCTTTGGAGTAGTAGCGGGGAGCAGACAGCATCAGAGCAGCGCCCTCCTCCCTGTGTTTTGCCCTGATCCGCCTCCCCGTCTTACGTGTGGCGCCAGGTGTCCCGGGGGTGGGGACACCTGTCGCGACAGTCCTGACCTAGTCCAACTCAAGAGAATTCGGCTGGCTGGGCGAGCTCCCCGCAGCCTGGGGCCAGAACGAGAGGTGCAGGAGGTGGGCCCCACCCTTGTTGCCGACAGCCCCATGCGCCTACCAGCTGCATTACTGGATGAGGGTTCCTGGGGATAGTCAGGCCTTGGGTGGGTCTCCTTTCCCTCTCAGCTCTAGAGTCATATTCTGAGCAGCCGCTCCCCTGTCCCTCTTCTGACTCTCAGGGAAGGCCCTTCCCTCTGGCAGGGCTGTCTGGAAACCCTCTACCTCTATTCCTTCTTCCCTCCCAAGTATAAGGGGACACCAGCTGCACCTTGCCTCAGAAGAACCACACTCTGGGGCCAAGGGCAGGGACAAACTGAATAACAAGCATTCAGGTGGGAGGTGGGGACTTGTCCCAACGCCCGGGGATGACCTGGAGGCCTGCAGAGGCAGCAGCCAATGGGAAAATCTTTCTGGGCAGATGCTGGTCCTGGGCTGGAGGGCTGTGAGTGGGAGGTGTGTGAGGTGAGGGGGTGGAGGGGTCAATCAGAGCTTGCCATGAGAGCCCCCAGCAACAGGGTAAGGGGCTGAATTTCTATCTCAAGGCAGTGGGTGGCAAGGGGGGCAGGGTGATGGGTTTGTAGCATTAATTGGAGGGAAGCAGAAGGCTGGCAGCTGGACTGGACAGACACAGGACCAGGATGTGCAGAGTGCTATGGTCTGGCAGGCACCCGGGTTTCTGTCTTTAGCCACATGCTGAGGTAGGGCTATCATGAAGCAGCTGGAAGCCCAGAATTCTGGGTATAATCCTTGGTTCCTTTTGGCAATCTCTGGACACAGCTCACCAAGAGTAAGAACTGTGCACACATGATAAGCCCTAACCAAAGAGAGCAGGGTCCACACGGGTGGGCAAAGTGTGCTCTTGGCATGTGTGCAAGCAAAGGTGAAAAGCAGACTGTGACCACTTCTGGGCCTCTGTGCCAGGCCAGCAGGCTGCTCAGTGGTGTAGAGAGCGCTGTCACTGGCCCCGGAGGCCCAGGGCAGTGAGGCCTGGGGATGCGCCGTTGGAAGCAGAGTGCGGAGACTGCTGCTCCAGAGAATCTCAGGTCTGACACGTGGAGGTGCTGACTGAGTACCTCTTACTCATCAAAGAAAACTGAATGCCTGGGGACATCGAGGCCAGGTCTGGAAAACCTCAGTAGTGAGGCTTGGGGAAAGTTCACTGGGCCATCCAGGGGCATCCTGTCCCCACACCTATGTCCAGTGCAGGAGGGCCACCAGGCTCAGAGCCTCTGGTGGGTCAAACATCACTCACATCACTGGCCCATCTTCTTTACAGAAATTGAGACCCAGAACTCAGGTCCTGACTCCCAGCCCAGTACTCTTCCAAGGGCCCCCTCGGTTCCCATTGCATCATAGTGAGATGGGAAGCTCCCAGAAACTCCAGTGGGGCCTGTCTAAAAGATACCTGGAGCTCTCCACTGCCAGAGCAGTGAAGCTCTGGCCTGGGTATCTCTGTGTACCTGACCCCCTAACTTCATGGGGGGGTACACCCTGTGACCCTGTTTACCTGCCTCATGCAGCAATGACTGGATGACACATGAAGAGGCCTAGCCCAGTGCATCCTGGCACAGGACAAATGGCAGGGATGAGCATACAGCACCTGAAAATTCACCAACGCCTGAGTACCCAAGCATTTGGCCACCATGGAGGCTCCACAGGGCTTGGGGCTGCAGCCCCAGGCTCCTGGGGTGCCTTGGGACAGCTGGACTTTGTGTGCCTGTCTATAAAGTGCCAGCAGAACAAATCCCTCTAGACACCTAGACCAGAGACAGAAGTATGTGGTCTGACTCTGTTTATTGATCTGAAACTTAGAGGTAGGCAGGCCAAGCCAGCAGAACCTGACTTTGTTTACCAGGGCAGTTTGGGGACCCTTGTTCCAAACAGACAGAACCACTCCAGGGGCTGTGCCTGCCGCCGTGGGAGCCAGCCCAGCACCCTGGAGAAGGCCTTATGTGATAGAACAGTCATCTTGCGTTTGACCCACAAGCCTAGGAGAATACGACAGTGAGCTGAGGGTAGGGAAACTTGGTGGTTTTCCTTGGATTTTTTTTTTTTTTTTTTTGCCATACTGTGGCACACAGAACTTCCCTACATGTCCTGTCCAGGGATTGAACTTGTGCCCCCTTCAGTGGAAGCACAGAGTCTTAACCACTGGACCACCAGGAAAATCCTCCTTGGCATTTTAAAAATTCAGTCCTTTTATGAGATAATTTTAGACTGACACAAACGCCCCAAAGTCAGTATTAGTATTTCTGCAGACTTTCCACCTGGTTTCCCCTAATGTTAACATCTTACACAAGTCATGGTACGACTGTCTACTGAAATTGACTGGTACTTAATTCATTAAACTTCAGACTTTGCTCAGATTTCACCGGTTCTTCCACTACTGTCTTTTTTTTTTCCTTCCTGTTCGAGGATCCAACTCAGAATCCCACGTTGCGTTTGGGGGGAGGGGAAAGAAAGGCATTCCTGGCAGGTGGAGTGGCAGAGGCAAAAGCAGAAAGGGGGACTCATTACCAAGTCCCTAGGCTGCCTGGCAAGTAACTGGCTAGTGGGAGATGATGAGAGGCGGGAGGCAGGGATGGGGTGATGGGCTGCAGGTCAGGCTACCAGGTGCAGAGATGACCCTGGATCCTGCAAAGGATCCCTGGAGGCTGGAGCTGGGAGACTGACAGGCTGGTGTGGCTGTCAGAGGGAAAAATAAAGAAAGACCCTGAGCTGGGGTTGCCTGGCAGTGCCCCAGGGCTGGGGAGGCCTGGGGCTAAGTCAGTCAGGCCACACTTCCTTGCAAGGTGATGCCACCTCCCTGCACCAGTGTCTTCTCTGCCGTTATATGGCCGCAAGATGAAACGAGACGCAGCAAGCACACGATAAATCCACCAAACCCAGCACCGAATTAAAAAAAAAAAAAAAAAAAATCACATCATTTCTCTGACCACCCTCCATCCTCACGATGGAAGGACACACCCGCTTCTGGGCAGAAGTGCAGCTGCCGTCTCTCGCTCCTCCCAGGGCCTCCCTGCTCACCCGAGCCAGGGGCTGCCACATTCGTGTGGTCCCCTCCCAAGGGATTCCTGGGCCTCTCCATCTTGAGGGAGGAGGGGGCGGCCTTGTGCTTCCATTAGCACAGCCCTGAGATGACCTTGGGCGAGGCCTCACACTGCCAGTTGCAAAACAGAAAAATCACAGCACAGAATGCGGCGTTCCCCAAGCCCCCTGCGCAGGGTTTGGAGGTCTCTCTCTTTGTGGGGCTCGGTCCCTGGACCCGCAGCATCCACTTACTGCTGGTTCCGGGTGGGGGTGCTTCCCAGGCGAGGGGTCACCCCCTCCACACCCTCGCCAAACCTCCAGCTTCGCTTCCCCACCCCCCATCCCCGCCCGCGCCACCTGACCTCTGGGGACACGCGCACCCCACCCTTCGCTCTCGCGGCCGGGTGTGACGCGGGGCGGCGGGGTCTCCCGGACCCGCGGACAGGGTGGGAGCGGCGGCGGCGTGCCCCCCCCTCCCCGCCCCGTCCTCTCGAAGGCAGCCTGGGCCTCCTTGCCCCCGCCCCGGCCGCCCGCCACCGCCCCTTTGTCTCGCCGGCCAATCCGCGGCCTCCTTGACTAAATAAGGCGAGGAGCGCGCCCAGAGCCCCTAGTCCGTTACTTCCGCCCCCCGCCCGGCCGGTGACTCAGGGCCGGCGGCGGGCGGGGACAGGGCTGCCCGGGCTGCGGCTTCCCGGGCGGCGGGCGGGGCTCCGGCGGCGCCGAAATGGCCAAATATGGCCGCACTGCGCGCCGCCGCCCCCCACCTGCGCACCTGCGGCCGCACCTTGACCCCCCTCCCCCCGCCCCGCGCCGGGTGACACAGCCGCGGAAGTGGAAGCTGCTCCCCCAGCTCATCCCACCCCGCGCCAGGCCGGCTGAGAGTGCCCCTGCCCCTCCGCCGCTGGCCGGCCCTGCGGGTGGGGGTCTGGCTGCCTAGGGTGGGAGCCCCCGGGAACCCAGGCCGGGTCCCACTTCCCCCCACGACTCCTTGACTTGTGCATCCAGCGCCCTTGCAAAGTGGGGAAGATGGCAGCGGGGGGTGGGGTGGGGAAGGGGACAGAGTTTCAACGGCCTCCGCCCCCTCCCCATCTGTCCTACGAAGCAGCCCGGGCGCACCAGACAAAGGAGTGCCGGAGGGAACTGGAGTCCGGGGAGGGGAGGCCCCCGCAGACGAGAGAGCCTGAGTGGAATGCGGGTAGGCGGACACTGGGCGCGACGCCTTGGACGATACTGGAAACTTCCCACTTGCCATGTGTGACATCTTGGGACCCCCCCCCCCTCCCGCCAAGTACTGCAGTCATCTTCACACACTCCCCCACCTGGGGATTGAAGGCCCCGTGGTTGTGCCCAGGGGCGCCTGTAAGGGTGGGTTTTTCTGGAGGGAGACAGCCCCAGGTTCTCCCTTGGGTGGACCACACACCTGATGGACAGCAGCCTTGCCCTGTGCCCTTGCAAAGTCTTGGGAGTCGGGAACCCAGCTAGGCCTGGCAGCAAGGGTGGCCACAGGCATGGCTTTGGCATCTGGGTGACTGCAGTCCGCAGGTGAGCTGGGCACCTGCTTTACCTGCCTAGCGCAAAGGTAGATATGGACATCAGCTAGACACCAGACCTTGCCCAGCTCTTTGGGGCGCTCGGCCCCGCCTCCCATCAGATGCCAGCCAGAGCACCTGGACATTGGACGAGTCCCCAGACTCACTCTGCCTGGCACCATTGCCATCCCTCTTTGGCCACTGCTCTTCCCCATGTCTCCCGTGATGTTTTCATTCATTACTGAGCAATCCTGAAGCTTACAAGTCCAAGGAAACCATGATACCTAGTTCCCTCTGGACATAACCCAAATACTGGCGGGCAGAGGGGGTCATCAGGACCCTGCCAGAGGTGACAAGTCTTCAATGCCAGCTCCTGGGAGAAAGGGCGCGCCCTGGACCCGGGAAAACCACAGCCCCAGGGCAGCAGGGTCCAACAGTGGGACACAAGTGACCGACTGTACGCACGCACAGACACACACACACACACACAACTTAAACAGAAGAGAGGGTGCCACCTTCAAGTTTAGAGGAGGAGTTGACCGTTTAGGCAGTCAAGACTTCTTCCCTGCCTCAGTTTCCCTACAACGCTCAAAGGTCATTAAAATGAAACAAAGCTCCAGCCCCTCCCCAGAGGGGACGGGGTGACCCCAAACCCAGAGTGGAGCCCCCGCCTGGGGACAATCGGGCCTGCGGTTTGAGGGGCAGGATGCGTTGGGTGTGGTAGAATCGGGCCAGTCTCTGTACAGTCAGGGACCACGGTGCCCCAACTCCGACGCTGAGGCCTACGCGATCCTGGCTGCGGTGGGGGACAAGCGGCTCCTTCCCATCCAGACAGGGTCGAGGTCACGGCTCCCCAGGACCGCCTTGGAACACCGGGCCCACAGTGCCGCAAGGGAGGCCGGCCGGGACCACCACCCTCCCGGGACCACTACCCTCCCCTCCCCCAGCCCGGTGCCGGGAACCCCCCCCTTGATGGCCTGCAGAGACTAGGGGAAGATTAAAGGGGGCGCGGGGAGGAAAGCCCACCGGCGCGGCCAGGCCGCGGGTACACACCCTGCTCCGGGTGCCGCCCAGCCCCGGGCCAGGCAGTTTCGGGGTGCAGCCGGGCCCTCCCCCACGGCGCGCGACAGTCCCGGGGCGGGGCCCCCAGGTCAGCTCCCGGCCTCCTATGCGACCACCCCTGCAGCCCCCCGGGGGCGCCCACCCATCCCACCCGCGCGCCGGTCAGCGCGGGGTCCCATTCTGGGGGTCTCGGGCGCCCGGGGGCAGAGCGGGCGGGGCGGTTGGGGGCGGTGCGGGCGGGGGGCGGGACCGGGCGCGGGGCCCCACGTGCCCCTCTCGGGCGGGCCAATGGGCGCCCGGCGTTCGGAAAGATCGCCATATATGGACATGTTCTGGGGCCGCGCGCGCCACCGGTCCGCGCGCGCGCCCCGCTTCGCTTAAATACCGGCGGGGGAGGCCGCGGACGGTCTCACTCGCCGCAGCCGGCTCGTGTTCCTTGTCCTCCCGCGCTTCTTTGCTCGCTCTTCCGCACCCCGCGGCCCGTCTCCTCCATCGGTAAGCGACCAGGCCTAGGCGGCCTGTCCGGGTATCCGGGCCCTCGCACCCCTTCGCAGTTCCTCTTTCTACTCCCGGCCCTAGAGGCCTGGCCACCTCGACCCCGGGAACAAAGGGTGGTCGTGTGGGGCGGGGTGGGGTAAGTGGGCTGGGACGCGCCCCACCTGGTTCGCGGAGGGCGCAGCGGGTGTGCTGCTGGGGGAGAGGGCAGGGCGAGTCCGGGCGGCAGTATTGAGAGCCCCCAGTCTCCTTTCCGCGGAACGACGTGGGAGGGGGCGTTACATAAAAGCCGGCCCCGGTTCCAGGCGGTTACTCTGCAGCCGGGTCGGGGGGAGGTGGAACGCCTCGCGGGGAGGGCCATTGCCGGGGCCGTTCTCTGAGCGTCAGGGCGCGCCTGAGTTGGTCTCATCTTTGAATAGATCGCCATGGAAGAAGAAATTGCCGCCCTCGTCATCGACAATGGTTCTGGCATGTGCAAAGCTGGCTTTGCTGGGGATGACGCCCCTCGGGCCGTGTTCCCGTCCATCGTTGGGCGTCCCCGACACCAGGGCGTCATGGTGGGCATGGGGCAGAAGGACAGCTACGTGGGCGACGAGGCCCAGAGCAAGCGTGGCATCCTGACCCTTAAGTACCCCATCGAGCACGGTATCGTCACCAATTGGGACGACATGGAGAAGATCTGGCACCACACCTTCTACAACGAGCTGCGTGTGGCCCCCGAGGAGCACCCCGTGCTGCTGACGGAGGCCCCTCTGAACCCCAAGGCCAACCGTGAGAAGATGACCCAGGTAAGCACAGCCGGGTGGGTTGAGCCATTTCACCTATTTCGCTAGTCATTTCATGTTCAGTTTTGTTTTCTGAAATTCAAGTATTTCTTTCAATATTTCCAGGGTTCTGTTCTTCTCCTGGCATTTCCTTCCTGAAGTCTCAAGGTTTCTTATTTGTGTTTCTGCTTGCTTCCTTTTCTTTTCTCCACACATCACATTTGTGGCATGCTGGCATGGTGTGAGAGCATGGGGTGGCCCTGAGTCCCTTCCTTTGAGTAAAGAAGCCTTTTGTCTCCTGCAGATCATGTTCGAGACGTTCAACACTCCTGCCATGTATGTGGCCATCCAGGCTGTGCTGTCTCTGTACGCCTCTGGCCGCACCACTGGCATTGTCATGGACTCTGGGGACGGGGTCACCCACACGGTGCCCATCTACGAGGGGTACGCCCTCCCCCACGCCATCCTGCGTCTGGACCTGGCTGGCCGGGACCTGACAGACTACCTCATGAAGATCCTCACGGAACGTGGTTACAGCTTTACCACCACAGCCGAGCGGGAAATTGTGCGTGACATCAAGGAGAAGCTCTGCTACGTCGCCCTGGACTTCGAGCAGGAGATGGCTACTGCTGCATCCTCCTCCTCCTTGGAGAAGAGCTATGAGCTGCCCGATGGTCAGGTGATCACCATTGGCAATGAGCGGTTCCGGTGTCCCGAGGCGCTCTTCCAGCCGTCCTTCCTGGGTAGGTGTCTGGCGGGCAGCATGAGTGACCTCCCTCTGAGGCTGCCGAGGGTCAAGGTGCTTTTCACCTTGAACGTGCGATTTCTGAGGGTGAGTTTTGTCCCTTAGGTATGGAGTCCTGTGGCATCCATGAGACCACCTTCAACTCCATCATGAAGTGTGACGTGGACATCCGAAAGGACCTGTATGCCAACACAGTGCTGTCTGGTGGGACCACCATGTACCCTGGCATCGCTGACAGGATGCAGAAGGAGATCACCGCGCTGGCTCCAAGCACGATGAAGATCAAGGTGAGGCAGAGGCGGCTGTGGCCTTGGGCCCAGGGGCCTTGCGGCTAAGATGGTGCTACCTGCTAAAGCCCCATTCTTGTCGTTTCAGATCATTGCTCCTCCCGAGCGCAAGTACTCGGTGTGGATCGGAGGCTCCATCCTGGCCTCCCTGTCCACCTTCCAGCAGATGTGGATCAGCAAGCAGGAGTATGACGAGTCTGGCCCCTCCATTGTCCACCGCAAATGCTTCTAAATGGACTGCGAGCAGATGCGTAGCATTTGCTGCATGAGTTAATTCAGAAGTATAAATTTGCCGTGGCAAATGTATACACCTCATGCTAGCCTCATGAAACTGGAATAAGCCTTTGAAAAGAAATTTGTCCTTGAAGCTTGTATCTGATATCAGCACTGGATTGTAGAACTTGTTGCTGATTTTGACCTTGTATTCAAGTTAACTCTTACCTTGGTATATGTTTAATACCCTGTGCATATCTTTGATTTAAACCCCTAGTTATATGCGGCTCTCTCACCTCGAGCTGAGGTGAGAATGTTTATGGAAGAGAAATCCAATGGCTTGATAAGAATCTGGGAGACTGTGAGTCTCTCAGTCTGTGCAGGGTATTAATGTGTCAGAGCTGCCTATTCCAGGATTTCTCTAGAGGCTGGCAAGAGTCCTGAAACAGTTGTCATTTCTGTCTTGGCCGGTCTTACACGGGGTTGGGAAGGTCCAAGCCGTAGGACCTGCTTTCCTTTCTTACTGAAGATTTCCCACCAGAGCACTGTTCTGGTTACTTGCCTTGAGTTGGAAACAGTTTGCATTCACACCTGTAAATTTATTCATCCTTTTAATTTATGTAAGGTTTTTGTACGCAATTCTCAATTCTTTTAAGAGATGACAACAGACTTTGATTTTCTACTGTCATGTGAGAACATTAGGCCCCAGCAACGCGTCATTGTGAGGAAATAAAAGTGCTGCAGTAAACCGATCGGTGCCTGTGTTCATCAGTGGGGAGCGGTGGGCTGTGTGCGGGTGTCAAATTAGGCAACAGAAACTGATTTCTCCAAAACCAGAGGTGAACAGAGGTCCCGTGAGCATCTAGAGTGCGTCAGGTTGAGCTTCCAGGGAAAAGGAAAGCTTGAGTGGGACTAACCCCCAAGGGGGCTGGGAGGAGGGTGGCATCTTACACTTGGTGTCTTTGGCATAAAGATGTGCTGCCATAGAAGCACGAAGGGCGTGGCTTTCTCAGCACACAGGTAATGGGCGGGTGGCGGTGCACTCTGGTCAGTGAAGCAACCATAGGGTTGATGAGAGCCGGATTGATGAGCTGTGGAACCTTCAGTCTGCTGATAAGGGTCACCTGGTAGGGGGAACTTGACTCAGGCTCCAGCCCCAAAGCTTTCCCTAAGGGCAGGCAGAGTCTTCCACAGCTATTTCAGGTTTTCAAATTTGGCAGGTTGGGTCAGACCTAAACTTCACTAGATTGAAAAAGCTTTTAAGGGTATGGAAGAACACGGTTTAGGTATCGAGATTGCATTCCTCAGCTGTTGGGAAGCAAGTTTCACCTGCGGGGGCTGGTAGTGCTTTCTGGTTTAACCTTGTGGTTGGGGTGGGGCTTCCAGGTCCCAGGGAGGGAGGCCTTGTTAGACTGGGTCAGGAGCCAGGGGCCCTAAGAACAAATAACTGAAGGAGATGGGGAGTCTCTTGGGAACAAAATGTGGACCCTGCCAAGCCCAGACCTCCAACTGCTTTGCTCCTGTCTGCTTGCTCACAGCACGCCGTGACCACTCATGGAACACAGAGTGATGGGTCAGAAATGACTACTTTGCCTTGGGCAGCATTCCACTTTCAGAACAGGGAAATCTGATTTGAAGCCTGATTGGATTCAGGGAACAGGATAGACCGGACTCAGGTGAGCAGGGAGGAGAGAACACCTTTAGGAACTGAGAGGAGAAAGGTGGCTGCCTGGGTGACCACAATCCCAGCTCCATAAACCCTTCCTTGCATTGGGTCCAGTGAGCATGGCCCTCTACTCCGGGTCTCTGTCCCCTCTGCAAACGAGAACAGTGCCTGCTCCACGTGGAGGCCAGCCACCATCCCCATGCATGGAAGGGGCACATGGCAGCCTGCCCTTCTGCTCTTGGGTATAGCAAGATTTCTGCAGCACAGAAGACACTGGCCTTGCTTTGTGGCATTCTGGGGACAGTTAATGGATGTCAAACCCAATCACTGTACCCACTGGAGGAAGGAGCATGTGGGGAAGCCTGGCCTCTGGTGCCGTTGGCTGGACCTGTTGGAGAGCTCAGCAGGGTGCCATCTGTGAAGAGACTTCACACCAGAGGGAGGCCCCCCTCCAGCCTCTGTGGAAAATCTCACCTTTGTCAGCTCTGCCTACAGAATACAGCAAAATGCACGGGAGAGGAAGCTGGAGGAAAAGATGGACTAGCCACTATGACTTTGGACACAATTTGCTCAAACCAAAGCAAGAGGTGGACAGCTCTGGTCACTTCTGTCTCTCTTTTTTTGGGCTGCATCAGGATTTAGTTGTGTCACATGGGCATCTCTCTCTAGTTGCGGTGCATGGTCTTAGCTACCCCTTGGCATGTGGGATCTTAGTTCCCTGGCCAGGGATTGAACCCGCATCCCCTCCACTGGAAGGCAGATTCTTGACCACTGGAGTGCCAGGCAAGTCCCAGCTCTGCCCACTTCTACAGAAAGAAGGAGCTCTTCAAGGGAGAACGTCATTAACAAAGCCAGCAGGCACTTGGGATGCAGCATCTTTGAAGTGGAAAATGGGATAAATCTGCAGACCACAGATCTGCAGGCCAATACAGGGGACGTGGGTTTGATCCCAGTCTGGGAACTAAGGTCACACATGCCACGAAGCTACTGAACCTGCAAGCCACAGCTAAGACCTGATGCAGCCAAATATTTAAAAAGACATAAAGGCTAATTAAAAAAAAAAAAAATATATATATATATATATATATGTATGTATCTCCAGACCACGGAAGGACCACAGATGAGAGAAAAACATTCAGATGGGCCACTTAGGGAAGGCAAGAAAACTTCAAAGACTGATGTCTTAATGCCAATTAGCTTAATGAATGGAAGCTTCTGGAAGGGC
Source organism: Bos javanicus (assembly GCF_032452875.1). Lineage (NCBI taxonomy): Eukaryota > Metazoa > Chordata > Mammalia > Artiodactyla > Bovidae > Bos > Bos javanicus. The sequence goes on from NC_083886.1 coordinate 52,759,532, forward strand.
TGCCTCCTCAGAGAAACACATGTCCTGAGGAAATCTGTGAGCTGAACCCTTGAGAGGCTCTTCTTCTCCAGGGCCCCTGGTGTCCTGATGCTGAGACAGGTGGAGGACAGCGAGTGACGCAGGAGGTTCATGGGTGCCCAGCCTTCCTGCGGCGTGAGGAGCCCGTCCACGTGCCTGGTGGGCGGTCAGTGATGACGCCGACTCAAAATTAGCATCCCCCGGCAAGAGGTGGATGTTGTGTTTGTTGGATGCAACTTCAAGTTCGAGGCCCTTTTATCAGGAATGGTCAGTATTTGGGTAGAGGACAGAGAGTGTTTCAAGGAGGGAGTTGCAAGGATTCACACTGGAAAGACTAGCCTCTGATGACTTGGAGATTGTGGCTTCCCAGGACCCTTTTCTGGTTAGAGGCACCAAACTTCAGCCCTGGAGAGCTCTCCATGGGGTGTTCCTCCCGAGAGGCACGTGAGCCACCCCAGCTAGAGCTGCCTTCTGTGAGGGCAGCCTCTCACAGCTGTGCTGGTCTGCAGATTCAACCCTCATTGACCAGTGGCCATTCAGATTTGTTTTCCTGATGGAAGTTCCCTTTCCTCTTTCAGCTTCTTGCTGAGGCCCTAAGGGGTGCCCTCCAGGGGGACCTGTCTCAGTGCAGGGTTCAGAGGCTGCCCCTTTTTGGGGTCTGTTCCATTTCCTACCCCATCGATGGTGAGTTTGACCCTGGACACATTTTTAGACAATGAAATAGGAGTGAAGAGGCTGGAGGAACCTATGTAGGGTGGACTTGCTCTCTTTTCCCTCTGCTCTGGGACCACAGTGTTCCAGAGAAGGGCTTCTGCATCAGCCTGGAGGCCTGAGAGACATCATCAATGCTAACATGTTTGGACATAGAGCTTGAGCAAGAAACAAATCCTTATTGCTGTAAGTTGGTGAAATTACAGAATCACTGGTTATGCAGAATAACGAAGCCTCAGCGGTGTGATCTGATACAGCATCACTGTATATATGAGTGGCTACCCCTAGAGTTGTGCAGTGCGCCACCTGTGCATCTGTACCATGATATCCCTGCACAGCCCTGCCCCACCCCTTGTATACCTATCCTACCACTTCAATGCCTGTGTTATCTGTCTCCCTCACGGGTCTGTGAGGTGCTTTTGTTTTTAAATGATGGTAAATATACACAGTATATAAAATTTATCCTTTTTACAATAGCATTAAAAAGAATAAAATACTTAGGAATTGATTTCCCCAAGGAGATGAAAGATGTGTCCAATTAAAGCTACTAAACCTTGCTTAAAGAAATGAAAGAAGGCACAAATATCTCATGTTCATGGATTGGAAGACAATGTTGTTAAAATGTCAATATTATCCAAAGCAATCTATAGATTCAGTGCAATTGTTACCAAAATCCCAATGACATTTTTTTTTTTCAGAAACAGAAAAATCCATCCTAAAATTAACATAGAATCTCAAGCGCCGTGCATAGCCAAAACAATCCTGAAAAAGCACAGAGCTGGAGGATGGAGCACTTTCTGGTTTCAAAACTTAACTACAAAGCACAAGTAATCAAAACAGTGTGGTTGGTCCTGGCATAAAGACAGACATAAAACAATGGGAAGAGCCCAGAAATATACCCTCCCATATATGGCCAAATAATTTTCGACAGGGTTGCTAAGACCATTCAATGGAGAAAGTATATTCCTTTCAACAAATGGTGCTGTGAAAACAGGATCTTCACATGCAACAGAGTGAAGCTGGACCCTTACCTCACACCATATACAAAGATTAACTCAAAATGGATTAAGGACCTACATGTAAAACCTAAAACTACACAACTCTTAGAAGAGAACAGGACACATATGTGAAACAGATCGCCAGCCCAGGTTCGATACATGAGACAGGGTGCTCAGGGCTGGTACACTGGGATGACCCTGAGGGATGGGATGGGGAGCGAGATGGGAGGGTGGTTCAGGATGGGGAACACATGTACACCCATGGCTGATTCATGTCAATGTATGGCAAAAGCCACTCTACAATATTGTAAAGTAATTAGCCTCCAATTAAAATAATTTTTTTAAAAAAGAGAACAGGACAAAAGCTTCATGACACTGGGTTTGATGTGCACACGTAATATATATAAAACCATCTGTATCTATATTAAGTTAAGCATGAGCTCCTACTGATGTCTCCAGCTCTAATCATTGCCACTGGATCAGTCTGCTCTTCTGTCTTCATTTTTCTGTAAACTCTTACTCTAACAATGAGAAACCTGGATTCCAGCATCCATCATGCTGTGCTGTGCTGTGCTTAGTCGCTCAGTTGTGTCCAACTCTTTGTGATCCCATGGACTGTAGCCCATCAGGCTCCTCTGTCCAGGGGTTTCTCCAGGCAAGAATACTGGAGTGGGTTGCCACACCCTCCTCCAAGGGATCTTCCCAACCCAGGGATTAAATCCAGGTCTCCCACATTGCAGATGGATTCTTTACCATCTGAGCCACCAGGGAAGCCCAAGAATACCAGAGTGAGTAGTCTATCCCTTCTCCAGGGGATCTTCCTGACCCAAAAATCAAACCAGGGTCTCCTGCATTGCAGGCAGATTCTTTACCAGCTGAGCTACCAGGGAAGCCCCAGCATCCACCATACATTCATTTAATCATCAATTCCAGTGTATATGTACAGGCAGAATGGAGATATTGCAGGTCCAGGCCACCAAATAAAGCAAATATTGCAATAAAGTCCGTCACATGAATTTTTTTCTTGCCTGGTGCATATAACAGTTGTGTTTAGGACTTCCCTAGCAGTCCAGTGGTTAAGACTTTGCCTTCCACTGCAGGGGTACATGTTCAATCCCTGGTCGGGGAGCTAAGATCCCACATGCCTCATAGTCAAAAAAACAGAACATAAAACAGAAGCAATATTGTAACAAATTCAATAAAGACTTTAAAAACGGTCCACAACAAAAACATCTTTAAAAACATGTTTACATTGTACTGTAGTTATTAAGTGTGAAATACGTTAGTCACCCAGTCTTGTCCGACTCTGCCCGGCAGGCTCCTCTGTCCATGGAATTCTCCATGCAAGTATACTGGAGTGGGTAGTCATTCCCATCTCTAGGGGATCTTCCCGACCCAAGGATTGAACCCAGGTCTCCTGCACTGCAGGCAGACTCTTTACCGTCTGAGCCACCAGGGAAGCCTCAAGTGTGCAATAGCATTGTCTTAAAAAAAAAAAATGTATGTACCTTAATTAAAATAATACTTTATTGCTAAAAGATGCTAACTATCATCTGAGCCATTAGTGAGTTGTAGTAGATCACAAGATCACAGGTCACTGTAACACAAATGTACCACATATGATCAAAGAACACAGGTCACTGTAACACATATGATAATAATGAAAAAGTTTGAAATATGAGAATTACCAAAATGTGACACAGAGACATGAAGGGAGCAAATGCTGTTGGGAAAGTGGGGCCGACAGACTTGCTCAAGGTAGAATTGCCACAAACCTTTGATTTGTAAAAAATGTGCAATAAACTGAAGCTCAAAAAAAAAATAGGTCTTCCTGTACAGCGTACAGGTCAGGAAGCAACAGTTAGAACTGGACATGGAACAACAAACTGGTTCCAAATAGGAAAAGGAGTACGTCAAGGCTGTATATTGTCACCCTGCTTATTTAACTTCTATGCAGAGTACATCATGAGAAACACTGGGCTGGAAGAAGCACAAGCTGGAATCAAGATTGCCGGGAGAAATATCAATAACCTCAGATATGCAGATGACACCACCCTTATGGCAGAAAGTGAAGAGGAACTAACAAGCCTCTTGATGAAAGTGAAAGAGGAGAGTGAAAAAGTGGCTTAAAGCTCAACATTTAGAAAACTAAGATCATGGCATCTGGTCCCATCACTTCATGGAAAATAGATGGGGAAACAGTGGAAATAGTGTCAGACTTAATTTTGGGGGCTCCAAAATCACTGCAGATGGTGACTGCAGCCATGAAATTAAAAGACGCCTACTCTTTGGAAGGAAAGTTATGACCAACCTAGATAGCATATTCAAAAGCAGAGACATTACTTTTCCAACAAAGATCTGTCTAGTCAAGGCTATGGATTTTCCAGTAGTCATGTATGGATGTGAGAGTTGGACTGTGAAGAAAGCTGAGCGCCGAAGAATTGATTCTTTTGAACTGTGGTGTTGGAGAAGACTCTTGAGAGTCCTTTGGACTGCAAGGAGATCCAACCAGTCCATCCTAAAGGAGATCAGTCCTGGGTGTTCTTTGGAAGGAATGATGCTAAAGCTGAAACTCCAATACTCTGGCCACCTCATGTGAAGAGTTGACTCATTGGAAAAGACCCTGATTCTGGGAGGGATTAGGGGCAGGAGGAAAAGGGGACGACAGAGGATGAGATGGCTGGATGGCATCACTGACTCAATGGAGGTGAGTCTGAGTGAACTCCGGGAGTTGGTGATGGACAGGGAGGCCTGGCGTGCTGTGATTCATGGGGCCACAAAGAGTCGGACACATCTGAGCGACTGAACTGAACTGTACAGCATTTCAGAATTAACCAGTACCAGCACAAAACAACTTTACCAACTGCAGTATGGGGCTATGTACTGTTCTTTTGCCTTTAGTCTCAGGGATCCTCCCATTCCCAAAGTTACCCAGGTCAGTACCTTTCCCCCACCCACTTTAGTGAGGTGGTTTCATCCATTTGTAATTGTTACCTTGTTTTGCCACATTCTGCCTTCCTTCCTGGGGTCCCTTGATCTCCTAAATGCTTATTAAAAATAATTTAATTAATTTGCTTATTTATATATTTATTTTTGGCCGCGCTGGGTCTTCACTGCTGTGCCAGCTTTTCTCTAATTGTGGCCAGTGGGGCCACTCTGTTGCCAAGAACAGGCTTCTCATTTCGGTGGCTTCTCTTGTTGCAGAGCTCGGGCTTGCGGGCTTGAGGGCTTCAGTAGTTGTGGCCCATGGGCTCAGTAGTTGCAGCTCCCAGACTCTAGAGCACAGGCTCAACAGCTGTGGCTCGGGGGCTTAGTTGCTCCGAGGCATGTGGGATCTTCCTGGATCAGGGACTGAACCTGTGTCTCCTGCCTTAGCAGGCAGATTCTTTACCACTGAGCCACCAGGGAAGCCTTCCATTCCCCTATTGAAAGACATCTTGCTTGTTTCCAGATTTTGGTAATTATGAATAAAGCTGCTATAAACATTTTTTTTTTTGGACATTTTTGTGTGGACATAAGTTTTCAGATCCATTAGGCAAAAATCCTAGGAGTATAACTGCTGGATTGTATGGTAAGATTGTGTTTATCTCTGTAAGAAACGAAGTGAAGTGAAGTGAAAGTTGCTCAGTCATGTCCAACTCTTTGTGACCCCATGGGCTATACAGTCCATGGAATTCTCCAGGCCACAATACTGAGTGGGTAGCCTTTCCCTTCTCCAGGGGATCTTCCCAACCCAGGGATCAATCCCTGGTCTCCTGCATTGCAGGCAGATTCTTTACCAGCTGAGCCACAAGGGAAGCCCAAGAATACTGGAGTGGGTAGCCTATCCCTTCTCTAGCGGATCTTCCTGATCCAGGAATCAAACCAGGGTCTCCTGAATTGCAGGTGGATTCTTTACCAACTGAGCTATCCAGGAAGTCCCTGTAAGAAATGACCAACTTGTTTTCCAAAGTGGCTGTACCATTCTGAATTTTCCACTGGCAATGAAGGAGAATTTCTGTTGCTCCACATGCTCGCCAGCATTTGGTGTTGTCAATGTTTTCAAATTTCAGTCATTTGTTAGATGTTAGTGGCCTCATAATGTGGTCTTAATTTGCATTTTCCTAATAAATAATAATATTGAGCATCTCTTTATGTGTTTATTGGTCTATTCTATGTCTTCTTTTCTGAAGTATATAGTCTATTCTTTTGCCCATTTTTATTGAGTTGTTGGTCTTTTTATTATTATTGAGTGGTAAGGGTTCTTTGTCTATTTGGACACTAATAATTTATCAGATGCATATGTTGTACTTTATCTCATTTTATAACTTGCCGTTTCATTTTTTAACAGTGTACTTTGAAGAACAGAACGTTCAAGAGTTGTTGACATCTTATTTTCCATTTTTCCTTTTTCTTTTTGGCTGCACTGTGTGACTTGCAGGATCTCAGTTCCCAACCAGGGATTGAACTTGGGCCACGGCACTGAAAGCCCGGGCTCATAACCACCAGGCCACCAGGGAGCCTCTACCCATTTTCCTTTTATCATTAGGGTTTTTTATGTACTACTGTAAGGCCATCAAGATTTTGTCCTACTTTTTTTTTCTCCCATAAGTGCTACGGTTCGAACTTTTACATTGAGATCCATGATTCATTTAAAGTTGATTATTGTGTGGGAATTTCCTGGCAGTCCATTGGTTGGGGCTCAGTGTTTTCACTGCCATGGCCTGAGGTTCCATCCCTGGTCAGGGAACTAAGCTCCTGCAAGCCATGGTGCGGGGCAAAAAAAAAAAAAAAGTTGATCACTGGTGAATGACGTACGGTAAGAGTTCATTTTTTCCCTCAGAGATATCCAGTTGTTCTAGCACCATTTGTTGAAAGGATTTTCCTTTCTTTATTAAGTTGTCTTGAAATGTGTCAGAAATCAACTGCCTGCGTGGGTCTACTTCTGACCTCTTTACCTTGTCCCATTGACCTATATATACATCCTCCTCGGAGCAAACTCTCTTGATTACTTCAGCTTTACATTGTCTTGAAATCAAGTGGTGTATGTCCTCCAACCTCGTTCTTTTTTCTTAAAATTGCTTTGGCTGCTCTAAGTTCTTTGCATTCCATACCCATTTTAGAATCAGGTTGTCATTTTCTATAAACAAAAGCCTCTTGGGATTTTGATTAGGGCTGCATTAAATCTATAGTCAGTTTGAGAAGAATCGACAACAATACTGAGTCCTCCAAATAATATGTGTTTTCTTTCCCTCCATCTATTTAGGTCTTCTTTCATTTCTCTCAGTAAGATTTTATAGTTTTCAGTTGACGGGTGTTCAGTTCAGTTCAGTTCAGTTCAGTCGATCAATCATGTTCGACTCTTTGCGACCCCATGAATCGCAGCACACCAGATCTCCCTGTCCATCATCAACTCCCGGAGTTCACTCAAACTCATGTCCATCAAGTCAGTGATGCCATCCAGCCATCTCATCCTCTGTCATCCCCTTCTCCTCCTGCCCCCAATCCCTCCCAGCATCAGGGTCTTTTCCAATGAGTCAACTCTTCGCATGAGGTGGCCAAAGTACTGAAGTTTCAGCTTTAGCATCACTCCTTCCAAAGAACACCCAGGGCTGATCTCCTTCAGAATGAACTGGTTGGATCTCCTTGCATTCCAAGGGACTCTCAAGAGTCTTCTCCAACACCACAGTTCAAAAGCATCAATTCTTCGGCACTCAGCTTTCTTCACAGTCCAACTCTCACATCCATACGTAGCCCTAATTTATTCTTAGGTATTTGATGTTCTGGGCTATACTTGTGAATGATCTGGTTCTTTTCACTTTCCAGTTGCTCACTGCTAGTGAGAGAAACAGTGGCAAATGATTTTTGCATCTGGTCTGGCATCTAGAGATCTTGCTAATTCACTTGTTAATTCCAGAAGTAGGTGTTCTACACACATGACCAGATCCTGGTCATGAATAAGGAGTCATTTATTATTACTTTTCTTTCAGATATGTTTGCTTTTAATAATTATTTTTGTCTGATTGTACTGGCTAGCATCTCCAGTATGATAATTCAGCAGACTGAACAGGAGTGATAACAGTAGTTCCTTATCTTAGAGAGAAAGCTCTCAGTCTTTAATCATTCAGTGTGGTCAGCTGTGGGTGTTTCATACTTTTTATCAGGTTCAGGAATTCCCCTTCTATTTTTATTTTGATATGAGGCTGGTTTTTTTTTGTTGTTGTTTTTTGTTCTTTTGTTTTTTTTATGCTGCACTGTGTGGCTTGCAGAGTCTTAGTTCCCCAACTAGGGATCAAACCATGCCCCCTGTATTGAGAGTAGGAAATATTAACCACTGGCTTACCATGGAAGTCCCATGATTTTTTTTTTTTAAATCAGAAATGGGTATTGAATTTTGTCAAATGATGTTTCTGCCTCATTGAGAAGATCAGTTTTTCCCCTTTATTCTGTTATCATGATGAATTACAGTGACGGATTGTTGAGTGTTAAACCGATCTTGTATTCCTGGGCGTAAACCCCACTTTGTCAGACTCTTCTGTATATCGTTGATTTAGTTTGCTAGTATGTTAAGTGTTTCTGTATCTGTATTTTAAGTGATATTCGTGTGTATGCAGTATTCTTTTCTTGTAGTATCTTTGCCAAGTTTTGGTGTCAGGGTCTGTGATTTTTCTCTTTTTTTTTTTTTCTTGATCACTTTTATTAATTTGTTAGGACTGCAGTAACATATTACCATAGACCAGGGAGCTTAACCAACAAATATTTATTTTTTCACAATTCTGGAGGCTAACAGAATGAGATCAGAAAAAAAAAAAAAAAAGAATGAGATCAGGGTGCTGGCAGGGTTGTTTCTCCTGAGGCCACGCTCTTAGGCAAGTAGATGGTCCTTTCCCTCCCTGTGTCCTCACTGGAATATGTCCTTTGTGGGTGTGTCTGTCTTTATCTCTTCTCATAAGGACACCAGTCACGTTGGATTAGGGCCCATCCACATGACCTCATTTTAGTTTAATTAACTCTTTCAGTTCAGTTCAGTTGCTCAGTTGTGTCCAATTCTTTGCGACCCCATGGACTGCAGCATGCCAGGCCTCCCTGTCTATCACCAACTCCCAGAGTTTACTCAAACTCATGTCCATTGAGACGGTGATGCCATCCAACCATCTCATCCTCTGTCGTCCCCTTCTCCTCCCACCTTCAAAGTTTCCCAGCATCAGGGTCTTTTCCAATGAGTCAGTTCTTCACATCAGGTGGCCAAAGTATTGGAGTTTTAGTTAGCTTCAGCATCAGTCCTTCCAATGAATATTCAGGACTGATTTCCTTTAGGATGGACTGGTTGGATCTCCTTGCAGTCCAAGGGATTCTCAAGAGTCTTCTCCAACACCACAGTTCAAAAGCATCAATTCTTCTGCACTCAGCTTTCTTTATAGTCCAACTCTCACATCCATACATGACTACTGGAAAAACCATAAACTTGACTAGACAGACCTTCACTGGCAAAGTAATGTTTCTGCTTTTTCATATGCTGCCTAGGTTGGTCATAACTTTTCTTCCAAGGAGTAAGCATCTTTTTATTTCATGGCTGCAGTCACCATCTGCAGTGATTTTGGAGCCCAAAAAATAAAGTCTCTCACTGTTTCCACTGTTTCTCCATCTATTTGCCATGAAGTGATGGGACCAGATGCCATGATCTTTGTTTTCTGAATGTTGGGCTTTAAGCCAACTTTTTCACTCTCCACTTTCACTTTCATCAAGAGGCTCTTTAGTTCTTCTTCATTTTCTACAATAAGGGTGGTGTCATCTACATATCTGAAGTTATTGATATTTTTCCCAGCAATTTTGATTCCAGCTGGTGCTTCATCCAGCCCAGCGTTTCTTATGAGGTACTCTGCATATAAGTTAAATGAGCTCTTTAAAGCCGCCCATTTCCAAATACAATCACATGCTGAGGTCCTGGGGGTTAGCACTTCAATAGATGAATCAGAGGGGGCACACAATTCAGCCCTTAATAGTATAGCTAAAGTTTTATCAAAGTTATTGAAGTTCTCAAAGAACTAGCTTTTTAAAAAGTTTTTAAAATTTTATTTATTTATTTTTGGCTGCCCTGGGTCTTTGTTGCTATCTGTGGTCTTTTCTCAGTTTCGGTAAGCAGGGGCTCCTCCTGGCTGGGCTGGGCTGGCTTCTCACCACGATGGCTTCTCCTTGTGGAGCGCGGCCTCTCGGGTGCACAGACTGCAGTAGTCGTGGCACACAGGCTTAGTTTCCCTGCAGTTTGTGGGATCTTCCCAGACTGGGAATTGAACCTGTGTCCTCTGTACTGGCAGGAGGATTCTTAACCACTGGACCACCAGGGAAGTCCCCAAATAACTAGTTTTTACTAGTGATTTTTCTCTCCTGCATATTCATTTTCTATGTCATTTTCATTGATTTTTCCTACTTTCTTTGTCCTTCCATTTTGGATTTAATCTTCTCTTTTCTACGTCTTAAGACAACAGCAAAGATCATTGATTTGGGGACTTCTTTTAAAAATATAAACATTAAAACTATATCCTCTAATCACTGTTTTGGCTGAGTCCCCAAAATGTTGATACATTGTGTTTTTCCTCTCTGTGATTTAGTTTGGATAGTTACTATTGTATCCTCCAGGTCTTTGGTATTTTGTTTTGTTCTTCTGCTGTTAAGTCCATGTGATTCATTCTTCTTCCTTTTTTAAAATGTCATTTTATTTACTTGGCTGCCCTGGGTCTTAGTTCTGGCACGTTGGATCTAGTTCCCTGATTAGGGATTGAATCTAGGCCCCCAGCATGGGGATCACTGAGTCTTAGCCACTGGACCCCCAGGGAAGTCCCCATGGGATGCATTCTTAATTTTAAATATTGTATTTTTCAGCCTTAGAAGTTCCATTTGGTTTCTTTTAGATCATCTCATTCTCTGTATTATGTTCAGGTTTTATTTTACATTTGTGAACGAATATGTAACATCTCTTTTAAAATCCTTGTCTGCTAATTCCACCATCTCATATCTGGGCCTGATTCTGTTGACTGATTTTTCTCTGGTATGGGTCACATTTCCCTGCTTCTACATGTCTAGTGCTTTTTCATCCAGTTGGACATCGTAAGTGTTACATTATTGAATCTCTGGATTTTATTGTCCTTTTTTTTAAGAGTATTGAATTTCATTCCCACAGGAAGTCAACTTACTTGCAGAGAAGTTTGATCTTTTGGAGGCAATTTTAAAGCTTTGTTAGGCTGAGTCTAGATTACCCTTTGATTCTGGTTTAGTGCTACTCCTGGTGTGACTCTTACGGGATCTCCATGAAGCACCTTGGATGCTTAATGAGGTCTGTTGGGAACCCACATGTGTCTTGGTCTGAAGCTCTGGGAATGGTTCAGCTTCACAGCTTTCTGGGAATTGTTCTTGGCTGAGTCTCATGGGGTTTCTGGTCCACATGCACAGTTAAAAATTCATAATTAGGGGACCCCTATGCAGATTTCCAGAGCTTGTTCTCTGCGCAGTCACCTCCTTAGACACTCTGCTTTGCACATGCCAAACATTTCAGCTGCTCCAAACTCCAGTCTCTGTGTCTCAACTCACATGACCTCTGTGTTCTGCACCTCAGTCCAGAAAGTACCTCTAGACAGAAAGCCAATAATTGTAGGGCTCACATTTGATGTTTCTCTTCCCTTAGGGATCACAGACCTGGAATGCCTACTGTCCAATGTCTAAAAATAGTTGCCTCGTGTTTTTTCTTCCCAGTTTTCTAGTCATTTATGGCAGGAGAGCAAATCCCATACCAATTATCCCATGATAGCCAAAAGTAGAAGTTCTATGTTTTGTAGTATATATATATTGACATATTTTTATGCATAAAGGTTATATTCTTCCATGATCTGATTTTCCTTTTATTGACATGCTAGTGACATCTTTCCATGTCAATATGTTTGAATGTACCTTCTTCATGGCTATGTAGTATTCTGCTGTGGAAATTTATCATTAACTAACTACCTCTCTTTGGCATTGTTTGGCACAGAATATTCAAACTACTGCACAATTGCACTCATCTCAAATGCTAGCAAAGTAATGCTCAAAATTCTCCAAGCCAGGCTTCAACTGTATGTGAACCATGAACTTCCAGATGTTCAAGCTGGATTTAGAAAAGACAGAGGAATCAGAGATCAAATTGCCAACATCCGCTGGATCATCAAAAAAGCAAGAGAGTTCCAGAAAAACATCTACTTCTCATTTATTGACTATGCCAAAGATTTTGACTGTGTGGATCACAACAAACTGTGGAAAATTCTTCAAGAGATGAGAATACCAGAACACCTCACCTGCCTCCTGAGAAATCTGTACGCAGGTCAGGAAGCAACAGTTAGAACTGGACATGGAACAACAGACTGGTTCCAAATAGGAAAAGGAGTACATCAAGGCTGTATATTGTCACCCTGCTTATTTAAATTATATGCAGAGTACATCATGAGAAACGCTGGACTGGAAGAAGCACAAGCTGGAATCAAGATTGCCAGGAGAAATATCAATAACCTCAGACATGCAGATGACACCACCCTTGTGGCAGAAAGGGAAGAAGAACTAAAGAGCCTCTTGATGAAAATGAAAGAGGAGAGTGAAAAAGCTGACTTCAAACCCAACATTCAAAAAACAAAGATCATGGCGTCCAGTCCCATCACTTCATGGTAAATAGATAAGGGAACAATGGAAACAGTGAGAGACCTTATTTTTGGGGGGCTCCAAAATTACTGCAGATTGTGATTGTAGCCATGAAATTAAAAGATGCTTGCTCTTTGGAAGAAAAACTATGACCAACCTAGAGCACATATTAAAAAGTAGAAACATTACTTTCCAACAAAGGTCTGTCTAGTCAAGATTATGGTTTTTCCAGTAGTCATGTAAGGAATGTGAGAATTGGACTATAAAGAAAGCTGAGCGCTGGCTGAAGAATTGATTCTTTTGAACTGTGGTGTTGGAGAAGACTCTTGAGAGTCCCTTGGACTGCAAGGAGATCCATCCAGTCCATCCTAAAGGGAATCAGCCCTGAATATTCATTGGAAGGACTGATGCTGGAGCTGAAACTCCAATACTTTGGCCACCTGATGTGAAGAACTGACTCATTGGAAAAGACCCTGATGCTGGGAAACTTTGAAGGTGGGAGGAGAAGGGGACGACAGAGGATGAGATGGTTAAATGGCATCACCAACTCGATGGACATGAGTCTGAGCAAGCTTTAGGAGTTGGTGATGGACAGGGAAGCCTGGCGTGCTGCAGTCCTGGGGTCGCAAAGAATTGGACACAACTGCGTGACTTAACTGAACTGAACTACCTCTCTACTAATGGCTACTGAGGTGGCTTTAAGATTCTTACTAATTCACATAACACAGTGATGGGCTTTCTTATTTATGCATCTTTGTGAACTTGTCTGGAAATGCTCATTTCCTCAAAGCTCTCAGCCAACCAACCTCAAGCTTTCTTCAAGGGTATTTGCATTTTAAGACTTTCCCTAATCTTCATGGGGTAATTTCTGTTTAAATCTGGAGACTCAGTTGGCAGGGGAGGTCCAAGAGGGAGGGAGTATACGTATCCATACAGCTGATTCGCTTCATTGTTGCTCAGTCATTCAGTGGTGTGCGACTCTTTGCGGCCCTATGGACTGCAACTGTCCTTCACCAACTCCTGGAATTTTTTCAAACTCATGTCCATTGAGTCAGTGATGCCATCCAACTATCTCATCCTCTGTCATCCCCTTCTCCTCCTGTCTTCAGTCTTTCCCAATCGCTTCATTGTACTAACACAATATTGTAAAGCAACTACACCCAGATTTAAAAAAAAGAATAAATACAAAGAAAAAATGTGGAGACTGTTCCAAATTTCCAAATCATTCCGCCAACTAAGTTCAATCAGGCAAGTCTTAGGATTTCCCTGGCAGGTCAGTGGTTAAGATTCCGTGCTCCCAATGCAGCAGCCTTGGGTTCTATCACTGATCAAGGAACTAAGATCTCAAATGCCTCGTTGCCAAAAAAAAAAAAAAAGTGGGGGCAAATCAGGCAGGCCTGTGTAGCTGGTTTCTTGATGTCAGTAAATAATACATTAGCAGACTTTGCCAAGACAACCACAGGCTTATCTGGTCTTTTCATCTACCATTTTAACCCAAGCATCTCCCTAGATTATTAAACATTCTTTGTAAGGATGACTGGGCCAGGATTCACATATTCTCCTCTTTGGAAAAGGTGGTTGATGCCGCAGATTGTGGTTATAATCCGCCCCATCGTGATGACATGTGTGTTAGTGCTTCCCCATCACTACCATTCTGGAGAGAGAGATTACCTAATGTGAAATCACTGGGCCAAACCTGAACCCTAATGCATGGTGGCTGATGTGGGGGCCACCCCAACAGCGAAGAAGCAGCGAAGACGGAAGTTAGGAGCATGGCTTCAGTGCCAGTCTGAGCACCTGAATCCCAGCTCTGCCACAGCTGTGTGATCTTAGGTGAGTTCCTAGGCGTCTCTGAGCCTTAGTCTCCGTGGTAACATTGGAGTACCTACCTTGCAGTGCTGTGGGGACTGTTGTGTTAACTTGTTTAGGTGCTATTATCCCCGTCAACACCCTCTCCTTCTGATGTAGAACAGACTGAAAATTGAGGCTGCCTGACCTGAGTCAGTAACATTTATCAAGCACCCACTGGATGCCTAGTGCGGTTCAAGCAGATCCTTGAACTTGGGTAATGCCTGCTGCAGGGGTTGCCTGACTCCATGGTGGGGAGGGAATGCCTGTGCAGGTATAACCTCCCTAGAAGGTGGACAGGGGCAGGGCCTTGCAGGGCACAGGAAGGCTGAGAACTTTCTGGGTGGAAGGAATTCCATGTGCAAGAATGCCAGGAAGGAGAGCTGATCATAGAGCTGCCCAGTAGCCCCCAGGGAATGGGGACTTGCAGGGCTCCAGTCAGGGTTCTGATGCCAAATCCAGGCTCTACCCTCTGTGCTTTGTTAGGAAAGGAAAACTGTGTGGCTACAGAATCCCTTCCCTTCCCGCCTTTTCTGTTTTCATAACCAACTCATTAAGGATGCCAGGCTGTCTGTACTGTCTGCTGCTTTTGGAGGCAGGTGCGTCCTCTCTCTTGGGTAACCAACTGTCCCAAAACTTGGCATCTTAAAACAACCATATCCGAAGGTCAGGAAGCAGCCTTCTTGGGTGGTCCTAACTCAGGGTCTCCCACAAGGTTGTGGTCAAGCTGTGGTCTGGGACCATGGTTTCTGAAGACTCAACGGGGACTGCCAACAGCTCACGTGGCTGTTGGCAGGAGTCTGTGTTCCTTGCCGGGAGGAGGAGGTGATGGAGAGAGCCGTGGTCTCACAACCTGCTCTCAGAAGTGCTGTTGCTCTGTCCTCCTCTGCTGACTGCCAGACCTGCCCTGGTTCAGTCTGAGGGGGGCTGGGGGCTTGAGGACCTGGAGGTGGGGCCATGGGGTCACCTTGGAGGCAGTCACGGCTGCTGTCGTGTGTTTGCCCATCTGTGAGTTTTGTTTTGTTTTGTTTTGGCCACACCACGCAGCTTGTGGGATCTTAGTTCCCCGGTGGAAGTGTGGAGTCCTAACCACTGGACCACAGGGAATTCCTATGTGTTTATGTAAAAAGCTAACTAGCCAGCTTTATTCTTAAGATGCCTTAAGTCCACCTGAAACAGGTTGAGGCTTTTCTGCTGGCATTCTTCCGGAATCCTTTCTTGGGACATTCTACAGGCTCAGATGGCCTCAGCCTGTCCAGCGTTGACAAAGAATTTCCTTGAATTCCTTCTCCAGATTTCTTTTTGCTGAAAATATTCATTGGTTGAAAATTAATCCCTTTTTGTGATGCTCATGGATCTAGTCTGTCTTGATGATTCAGGCAAAGGAATAATCCAAAGTGTCCCTGCAGCCTTGTCAGGCCCAAGGAGGGGTCAGCACTCACCAGCCCTTCCCCAGCCCGGAGTTCCCATATCCCTGGGAGGCATGGACCAGAGAGGCCTGGGCCAGGCCTGCCACCTGGCAGGGGTCTCCTGAACTCTATAGGTGTCCACAGCTATGGGGGAACAAGCCAGCTGCCAAGGACCGCACTGGCTGTGATGTCAAAGCAGGGGGAGTGGCCCAGAGCCCAAGCGAGGAGCATGAAGGAGAAGGGAACCGGGCCTTCAGTGCCGGGGACCCCTGACATCAGACAGCGGGGTCAGGAGATAATTTGTCTGTTCTCTGCCCCACGAGGCCCCTGTGGAAGTCAAACAAGCAGTCTGGCTCATTTTTAAAGATAAATTAAATGCATCAATATAAAAAAACGTCAGGCAGCAACATGGAAGGGAGAGGGTGGGGAGGTGGATGGAGCCGTGTGATTTATTGGCTCTTTAATAAGCATTTCTGGGGCTGTTCTGGCAGCCTTGCACCAACCACAGGGTGCCCGGGGGCCCCTTCACTGAGGTTGTGAACACAGCCAACGCTCAGTCTTGGCATCTACTGGCCAGGCCAAGAGGCGTGTGTCCTTCTAGCTCATGTCTGGGAACATCAAATACAATGCCACCAGGGAAGAGATGAGAAGGAGTAAGGGGTGGGCGCCCTTCCGTCCTGGGGAAGGTCTCACTGGCTACCCTGGGGCCAGGCCAGACTCTCCTGTGCGGTTACTCTTTGGGGCCTGAGCACAGCTCCTTCCTCCTCCTTCCTACTGTGGGCTTCCCCCACCCCCTATCCTTCCCCCTACCCCCACATCCTACCAACACCAGCTACGACCACCCTGAAATGCTGAAATGTTTGCCAGTCTGGTAGGTGAAAAATGACACCTCCTGGCTGTTTGAATGTGCATGTCTAATTTTTGGAGGGTTGAAGCGTCTTTTCATTTGTTTGGGGCCTTCGTGGAATGTCTTTATCATAACTATTGCCTATTTTCTATTGAAGTACTGCTGTTTCTCCTCTATGGTTAATAAAGACTCTCTGCTGTGTTGAGAATGTTATCGCTAATGTTTCTTCGTGTATGTTATACACAGTGGCCTGGCCTATTGCCACAGCTCTGGTGTGTAGCTGGGAGGAGGGTCAGCCTTGATCTGAAAGGTGGTCTGCAGATTTTTTGGATTTATATTCACTATTTTATTGTCAACAAATACTTAGAGAAGGCCTCCTGGGGGCCAGGCAGGATACAGTCGGAAACACAATGGCAGAAAGAACTCACATCCTAGTAGGGGGAAACAGACTCTTAAAACAAGGAAACTGCTTTGCACTGGAGGCGGACGCTAGCTATAGAGAAGCAAAGCTGGAACTGGGACGGAGGGCACAGGGACTGGGGCGGAGGTGAAAATTTTAAGGGGGTTAGAGGAGAGCCCTCTGAGAAGAGAACATTTGAACAAAGATTAAAAGGAGGAGATAGTTGGAGGGGTAAAGAGAGATGGATAATGCGAAGGCCCCGGGGGTGAGTGCAGGTCTGGGTGAATTCCAGGAACTATAGGAGAAGCTATCTGGAATCTGGGATTATGAGATGCTGGTGGACTCAGCAGGGAGTTAAGATGATCAGGGCAGCGGGTTCGCTCAGGGCTGAGTAGACAGCTGGAAACAGTGACTTACAGGGTTCTAAGGATATTGAGGCAGATCACACCCAGCGCTGGGTCCACAGGCCCTTGGGAGGACCTCCTGGTTTGCTCTGTTCTCCCTACTCTCTGGGAGTTGGGGTTTCTGATCCATACCCAGGAAGCTCTTGGGGAGCAAAGGCCCAGGCCTGGTGACAGGAAGGGTAGGGAGATGGCGGTGATGGGTTTTACCCAGTCACATGTCCCTGCAGCTGGGGGGTGGGGGGCACTGTGCACAGGGGCGAGGTGCTGCTAGCCCTGCCTGTTCCCAGGAGGGAGTGGGGGACAGCACCTGCTCACCAGCCCTCTCACTCAGCCCCTTCTCCTTTCTGGAGGTGCTGCGGGCCTGGCCTGCCTCTTGGGGGCTGCCCTGGGGCCTCAATCTCGGTCATCTAGGGGTCGGTCACATGTGAGGGGCTGAGGCTTTCGATCCCCGCGGCCTTTGTGCAGAGCTCCGCCTCGGCCACCTGCGCTGGCCTGGGGCGGAAGCAGCAGCACCCTCCGTCGGTCCCGCTGAGCGATCCAGCCGGACGGGTAGGGAGGGGGCGGGGGTCTTCCAGGGACCAGGCTCCCCAGGGAAGGGACAAGATTCTGTCCATGAAGAGCCCTGATCCCCCGAAGGCCCTTCAGAACCCGTGATAAGTTATCTCCCTAGGAGAGGGGCGGGGTCGCGGCCGCCCTTGATTCTATTAGTTATTCCCCGAAGCAGAGATGACTTAATGAAAATTCTCCTGAAGCCTTTTCTTTTAACCTTGCCGCTCTGCTGCGGGGTAGGGGGAGGGGAGGGAGAAGGGCGGAGAGAAGGGAGGAAAGGGAGGAGGGGAGAATGGAGAAAGGGCGGGAGGGGAGGGAGAGGAGGGGAGGGGAGGGGAGGGGAGGGGAGGGGAGGTAGGGGAAACCCGACGCGGGGGTGGGGGAAGGCCAGCCTGAAGTTGGGACGGGGGTTCTGGGACGCGATCGGCCACCGAGAGCCCTCGCCGCTCCCAAGTGCGGCCTCCCCACGACCGCACGCAGGGCTGACAGGGACCTCCGCCACTGCGGCCTCGCGGGCCCAGGGGCTCCTTTGTCTATGGATAAAAGGGACCCCTCTCGCAGCCAGATGTCGTCCACGGGCTCTGAGGGGGCCATCTCATAAATTCTAAGTCTCCCTTTTGTATTGAAGCGTTTATTCTCTTACAATAACGACAGTAGTGCAGTAATAGGGGCTTTCACCTCCCGGTCCTAGTTAAAGGGACCGGGGGATGCGTGGGTTGCGGGGCCTCGGAGAGGGCGGGCGAGCACCGACCATCGGTCAGGGCAGGGGACTGCACGACTAGGGAGGGACGGCGCATCTGCAGGACCCCCTGCTCGCGCTCCCCAGGACTAAAGCCAGGAGGGAGAACAGGTTCGCACGCGGCACGAGAACCCCACCAGAACCCAGGGGCTCACCGCGGCGAACCCCGGAGCGGCGGGGGCGGGGCCGTGCGCATGGTTCAGCGCGCGTGCGCCCGCTGCAGCGCTCCAGCATTGGTCGCCGGGAAACCGCCTCTGTGATTGGTCCGAGCGAATGCGCTCTTGGCCAATGGGCGCGCGGCTCCCAGATCGCCCAGCCGCGGGGGCGATGGCAGTAGGGCCCGGGTGGCGGGTCTGATTGGGGCCAGCTCTGTGGTTCCTGGGGTCTCTCTTTAACCTTCCTCTGCCGCCCTTCAGTAAGGGAAGTGAGCCCGCGATTCTTGTCGACCCCCGCCCCCCGCAAATAATGGGCCTGTGCACAGAACCGAAGTCGGCCTGACGTGAAGCCCCCGCCCCACCCAGTGCTGGCCGGGAGTTGCCCTGGGCCTTAGAAAGTTAGTAGACAAGACATTTCCCAAAACCAACAGTGTCACCACAGATTACCCGTGGTCTTTTCTAGGTGGTGGAGTTGGAGATGAATACAAACTTTTTCTTCTCTGTAGCTTATAAATTGTTTAATCTGCCAGGCTCCTCTGTCTATGAGATTTCCCAGGCAAGACTATTAGAGTGGACTGACATTTTCTTCTCCAGGGGAATCTTCTTGACCCAGGGATTGAACTGGCATCGGCAGGGGAATTCTTTACCACTGAGCCACCTGGGAAGCTGGCTTACAAATTAGTTTAAACAGATATGTTTTGTATTGAAAATATTACTTTAGGACCTTACTGGTGGAGCAGTGGATAAGAATCTACCTGTCAATGCAGGGGACATGGGTTTGATCCCTGGTCCGGGAAGATTCCACATGCTGAGGAGCAACTAAGCCCATGCACCACAACTACAGAGCCTGCATACTACAACTACTGGAGCCTGCACACTCTAGGCCTGAGAGCCATAAGCCATTGAGCCCCTGTGCTGCAGCTACTGAAGCCCATGCCCCTAGCTGGAACTCATGCTCTGCAATAAGAGGAAGTCACCACAATGAGAAGCCCATGCACCCAAGTAGAGAGTAGTCCCCACTCTCCAGAACTAGATAAAGCCGGAGTGCAGCAATGAAGTGCAACCAAAGATAAATAATTTTAAAGAAGAAAATATTACTTAAAAAATTTTTTAATGATGATGAAAGTAACAAGTGTTGGTTAGATTGTAGAGAAATTTGAGCCCTCATAAAGTGCTGGTGCAGCCTTACCTAAAACAATTAGTCCATCCTCACTCCTCTTGAGCAGTGGCTCGAACAAATAAATACTTGTAAGTCAATGTATCTTGTAACATTATCACAGTAGGGAAAAGATCCATCAACAAATGAATGGATATAATATGGTTTATCCATATAAAGGAATACTACTCAGCCATGAGAAGGAATGAAGTTCTGACACACACTGGAACACGGATGGACATTGAAGACACTATGCTAAGTGACATACTGAATCAGATCAGATCAGATCAGTCGCTCAGTCGTGTCCGAATGAATAGTGAAGTGAAAGTCGCTCAGTTGTGTTTGACTCCTTGCGACCCCATGGACTGTAGCCCACCAGGCTCCTCTGTCCATGGAAATTCTCCAGGCAAGAATATTGGAGTGGGCAGTCATTCTTTTCTTCAGGGGATCTTCCAGAACAGGGATCGAACCTAGGTCTCCTGCATTGCAGGCAGAGTCTTTACCATTTGAGCCATCAGGGAAAAGCACAAGTATTGTATGACTTCATTTACATGAAACACCTAACCTTGGCAAATTCAGGGAGACAGACAGTAGATTAGAGGTTATGAGATAGGGAAGAATGAAGAGTTATTGCTTGGTTGGTACAGAGTTTCTCTCTGGGATAATGCAAAAGCTCAGGAAATGGATAGTGGTGGTGGTTACTGAACACTGAGAATGTACTAAATGCCATTGACCCGTATACTTGATAATGGTTTTAAAATGACAGATCTTGTTATATATATTTACCACAATTTAAAAAATTAATGATGCAACATCCCCAAACTATGGAATTGTACACTTTAAAGGGGCAAATTGTACGGAGTATGCGAGTTATATTCGAAACAGTATCTGCCTTCTCTGCTCTCAAAGTGCTCTGGGCCTGGGTGTGGCAGGATTTGAGTTTGGAGGTATTGATTACTCCTGGGGAGGTGGGGGTGGCTAATACCTCGATGCTTTACCTGGTGTGTGTGCTACTCTTCACCTCACTTGGTGAGCTGTGAGGAGCAGAGTGCCTCACGGGGCAGCTCCCTTTTTGGTTCCCAAGTTATCTGAGATCCAATCAAGAATACGGGGCGCCGAGAGGGTCCCCAGGCTGGATCCAGGCTGGATCCCCTACAACCGGTGCGCCCCACCCCCACCCCCACCCACCCCCGCCTGCTCTTCGGGTCCACAGGTCTGCCGTCGTTCCTGCCGCAGCCGCTGGAGGGCGCCCCAACACCGCTCCTGCCGGCCGCTGGCTTTCCCCCGCCCTCCACCACTGAGCCCTCGGCGGCGAAGGAGGTTGATCTCCTGGTTCACGTCAGGGCGGTAGAACCAAGTGTGGGAGCGGGCGGGCGGCGACTTCCGGCCCTGAGACTGCACTGCAGCTGGTGAGGTCGGGGGCGAAAATGTAGCAAAGGCTCAGTGGAGAAAGCAAACGCAGTTCCTTGCTCCCAGGACCCCGTGCCTGCCTGTTAACTGCTCCTCTGCAGGCAAACCTGTACTAATCCCACCTCCCGAGGGGGTGCCTTCCAGGTGATCTGAACACTCACTTCCCTGAAGACAAGGCACTAGATGGCCAAGACCTGGCATGCCTCTGGGGTCCCTGTGCCCCATATTCAACACCTCCATGCCTCAAAACTTGACCTATGAGGGAGGTGAGGGGTCTGAGTTTGGGGGTCCTCAGCAGGTGACATGCAAGCAAGAACCAAGACATGGACGGCCGCCCTCTCCCGGCCCTCCCCGCGTCTCCTCCCCTAGCAGGACTTCTGGTTAGAGCAACCCCCGGGGATTCAGACTGGGTGCCAGTGGCCTCACCAGGAAAGGACAGCATCCACAGTGAAATTATCACAGGGCTGTGGCAGCTGCAAGGGTCTCCTCTTCATCTCCCAGTGAAATGACCCTGGTCCCAAGCTAACTTCTGGAAGTAGGACCCTCAGCCAGTCCCCGGGCCCAGACACTGGTCAGTGTCCTTTCTCAGCCTCTGCCCCATGGAGGTCTCCTGCTGACCGCTCTGTCCTCCGTGGAAGCTGCTGCTGAGACACCGTCTGCCCCAGGTGGCCCAGTAACAGTCATTTGACATCAAGGGACAGACGTGGTCTGGCTGTCCAGGGTGACAGTGACATCATCACCACCATGGCATCTGAAGAGCAGAGCAAAGGTACTTTGGAGAGAGCCTGTGCCAGGGTGGCAGCTGGTGGGGGAGGGGAATCTTGGCCCAACTCACAGAAACTCTGTCACCACCCTGCAGCTGCAGCCTCAGGAGACACCACTGCCCCAGGACTCAGGACTCGGGGGAAGGGCATTTGAGAAGGTGGCCCTAAAAAAAAAAAAAAAAAAAGAGAGAAGGTGGCCCTGCTGCCCTCACTAGAGTCGGGGAACTGGGGAAACTGGATGCAGGGCTAGTGGGACGCTCCGGCAGCTGCTCGGCCTCCCAAGCAGTGGCCAGCCCTGGGTCAGTTGGGTCACAAAGCAGCCGGCCCCTAAATCATCCTGGGCCTGCCCAAGGGGAGGCTTCCGCTCCAGGTGGATGACTGGTCCTCGCTATCACCTCCAAAGTCTGTTTCCTTTTCCCTCCGCTGGCTCCTCCAACCTCCCTAGGCATCCTCCTCTTTCTTGAGTGGAGCCTCCAGCTTCCGCAGGCCTCCATGTGAGTGCAACAAAATGCCACTGAAATGAGCCTAGGTGTTGAGGAGGTGCCCCCAAGGATCTGTAGGGCAGATGGCTGAGAAGCCCAGAAGGTCTGCATTCTGGGCAGAGAAATGGGTCACCTCTTGTAACTTGCCCCAGCACCCCTGGCTGGCTTTTGCCCCAAGACCCTCCTTCTCTGTGGTCAGCATAGAGGGTCCCTGCCCCCAAACAGCCATGAAGGGGATATGTTCCACCTGCCTCTTCACCCTGAACCCTTGCTGGTGAGATGCTCCCACAGACAGGCTGTGTTGCCCCCTTGGCTCTGCTCCCCTCCTCCTTCCCATTCACTGGGCTCCCGGCCACCCTGATGGGGCCTGTTTAATTGATTCAATTTGTCCAACAGTAAAAACACTCCGCAGATGTCAGGCTCCCAGCACCCCACCCCCAGGGAACCAGCAGACACCTGCCAAGGCCCTGAGACTGGAAGTCCTTCCAGGGCCACTACAGCCAGGCTGCAGGGGAGGCCTCTGAACCCCATGATGCTTGCTGGGAGCTGGAGTGGTTGGCCCAACACACCAGAACCAAGGAGTCACACACGATGGCTGAGGGACTCTTCCACAGATGGCATGTGGAGGCATTCTGAACACGGGTCAGATTCCAGTCTATCTCAGGGAATTACATTTTTTACAGACTCCTAGGTCTGGACAGGTGATTTTGGAGGTGACTCCTGTGTTTCTCAAGCTGCTGTCCCTAAGCCACCATTAGGACTCCATCAGCAGTGGTCTGGGGGCTTTTCCAGGTCAATGGGGGTTGGAGTGGGTGCTGAGGAGTCCCTGGGGCTTGACTTCCTCCCTTGCAGGGGCCCTGTACCTCTTGTTGTCTTGGTGGTCCTCTTGGTTGACCCCTCATGGAAGGAAGGGAGCTGAGACTCTGGGTTCCCAGTGGGTGGGGAGAAGGGGCACAGGGGAACTCTGAGTGGGAGGGGAGCTAGAGATTGGGAGCCCTGTGTCCATAGCCGGGCCAGTACCGCAGGCTGACTGCGGCCTGAGATTTGTATGTAGCCACCATCGCACTGGGAAATGCCTCCAGGCAGTTTCTGGGGGAAGGTGGTGGGCTGGGAAGGAAAGGGACCAGACCTAGACCCCTGACCCCCTAACTCAGCCCAGAGCCCTCTCCTTGCAAGGGCCTCTGGCTCCTGAGGCCACCACTTTCCACCCCAGAGGGAGGCCACTGTGAAGTGATGGAAGAGGGAGATGATTTAGGGAGTTTGCACAGCTGGCCAGGATGAGGCAGGGGCTTTTGCCCCATCCCCCAACCATCCCCTCTGATTAGGAGAAGACTGTCACTCTGAAAACGGTCTCAGGCTAGCAACATCCGGACACTTGGTCTCCTCTCCTCGGCAAACTTCCCCTCTGGAAAAATCAAGAGACTTTCTGTGATTCACTGGGTACATTTTAGAAAGAGCCTGAGCTCTTTTTTTATGGGTTCTTCTTGTCCACAAGTCCTAGGAGACAGAAAGCAAGGGTAAGGGAACTGAGGGACAGAACTGAAAGCGCTTGTCCAAGGTCAGCCCCAGCGCAGGCCGCGTTTCAGGCTGCGGGTTTTTTCTCCTGTGTGTGACCACGTTGCGGGGAGGGTGGTTGGAAAGGGGACTGAAGGGGAGGCCGGCCCGGGAGCGGCCACTTAGTGGGGTCCGCGGCCGCAGCCTGCAGCTCTCCAGTGGCCCCAACCTGAGCTCTGGGATTGGGGTACGCGCAACGGTGGAACACAGGCGGTAGGGTACCCCCGAGGCGGGGCCCAAGAGGCGGGGCTCGCGGTGCCGCGGAGGAAAGAACAAAAGGAGGCCCCGCCCCTCTCTGGCCGGCTCCCCGCAGCCAATTGGCGAGGCCACTGTCAACGACGCCCTCTGATTGGCTGCACGAAGACCAATCGGGCGCCGGGGCCGCGAGCCCGTGCGGCCCCACGTGGGGCGGCGTGCGCCGCTGTACTCCGGCTGCGGCGGGCTGAGTACCGATAGTTGGGTGCGCAGGGGACACCTTACACCGACTTGCGCCGTCTCAAGGACCCCCAACCCTGAGGATCCCCACCGCCTCGAGGGTCCCTGAGTGCCCTTTGCACGCAAAGCGCTGTACCATCTTCTGGGTCATCTGCTGTGCAGGGTTAGGGTCGTGGTTGCTCCTGTTGCACACGTGGAGTGAAGTGACAGCTTCAAATCCACCTAGCCTGTTAGGGCGGAAGCCCCTGGAGACCCGGTTTTCTGACTCCGCTGCTCGGCCGCGGGTCCTCACCTTCCCTGGGGGCTTGAGCCACTCACTCACCGCTGTACTCTCCTGATCTCAGGGGACGAGGAAGGAAGGAGCATGCCATCTGGGCTTGGCCGTGGAGGCTGAAGCGGATCGGGTGGAAGGAAGGAAGAGGCAGTCTGCTCTTGGGTGGTAGAGGGGCTAGGCGGGATCAGTTCATATATCGATTGAGTCAGTTATCGACACCTTCTACTATTATCCTGGGGACACGAACAGCGGTGGCCCCAGGGGAGGCTTGGAGGTTAGCCTCCCCCTAGTTTCCATTAGTCTCCCTTCCAAGCTACTCCAAGTGGAACATACAAGAATGTTCTTTATGGGCAATTGACGTGGTCTTACATTTTTATGGCACCCTCAGACAGAGTATTTGAAGAGAGTTGAATAAATGGAAAATGAATGAATTAAAGGAGAGATGGTGCCGCCCAGGGCCAGCAACAAAGGGGAGCTGTTACCACTTTGACCTGAAGGGTAGCTGTAGCCACAGAAGAGGCCCATCCTGTAGGAGCTCCGACCTTGGAGGGAGGGACACAGCGACTGGCCAGGAGGAGCCAGGTGATATATATACTGACCTCACTTTACTCCTGCCTGCGCCTCTCATCTGCCGGCTCCTTTTTGGCTGAATTCCAATTAACACGGCAGCCACAGGTCAGCCTCAGGCCACAAGGCAGGGCAGCTGGGGCAGGGAAACGGGGAGGTGTCCAGCACCTGTTGGGAAGTGTGAATAAAAGCATCTCAGAAACATTGCTGTTTTGTTTTGTAGGCAGTAACACAGGATGTAAGTGAAACCCTTGTGCACTCTTATGCTGAGGTTGTTGAGAAATGAGTGGGGCGGGGTTCGGCCTTCCTCTCTGGTGCAGAACCAGTCCAAGCTCTAGGAGTGGGAAGACAGCATGCAAGCAGTGAGTCGAACACAGGGCAGAGCAGTGGGTGCAGAGCGTGCTTGTCAGTGCACGTGGGCCACACAGTTCAAGTGCCTCCTTCAGGAGGCCCTCCCTGATGCTCTCTTTTCATTAAGCGGCTGTCAAGGGCACCGCTGGGACCCTAAGTCCCAGGGTCAGGGACTGGTCTTGCTCACTGTTGTCTCTTCACGTGCCTGCCTCATCCACGGTGCTCAGCACATACTAGAGGGTGGACGGACCTTTGCATTTTGTCTTGGCATGGTCTGACAGGCTTTGCTCTGAGACAAGGGGTGTTTACTCACTTAACACATCTTTTCAGGGGGCCTTTCTCTGCCTGGCCAGGTCTCAGTCCCAGGAGGCTCCAAGGAGGGAAGGATGTGTTCCAGGTGTGAAGTTCGTAGTCCAACAAGTTCAGGATGAGGCAGCCTGAGCCAAGGACCCCTGAAAAGTTTGGGGAGGGGAGATGGAAGGAGGTGGTGCCTTAGGTGGCTTGGAAGGACAGGTAGGCGTTGGAGCACTGGAGAAGGTGAAGAAAGGCAAAGGGCACAGAGGTAAAACCTCAAGATCCAAGGAGGTGGTTCTAGGAAATCTGGCTGTGTGTGCACCCCACTACATGGGAGTCAGGGGGCCTGGGCCAAGTACCCCGCCTCAGTTACCTGTCATATAGTGGTAATAACAGGATTATCGGGCAGGTTGAAAGAGACTGTATGTGATGTGCTTAGCACAGTCTTGCACATGGTAATTATGGGCTCAATAAATACACGTGAGCTGTCATTATAAGCATTCGTTGTAGTCAAGGAGGTGGCGTTGGGTTTGGTGGGATTTGGGGAGCCTGTCTGGGGGCCATGGGGGTTGTTGAGTGAAGGTGGCCCACAGGGCCATACGGTGGCCTCGCGTTCTTCCGTCACAGGTGGCAGGTGTCACTCATCCATCAACCACTCCTTCCTGTGGAGCCCAAGGTGGCCTCAGAATCCTTCTCAGCACATTCTCCAGGCAACCCTCTAATCAATTGCAGCTGGCACATAAGATGACCAATTTGCCATCCCTGACTCGGCTGAGATCAGAAGTTGGGATGTGATGGCCTGAAATCAGGAGTGCCAGTTTCAGACCTGGATCCTCCTTGCAGAGAGGGAGGAAGGAAGGAAGCGGGGCAGGTGGATGGAATGCTACTCGGGTGGGGAGGGCGTGTCTTTAAGAGCACCTCTGGCTGCAGGGTTGGGTTGTGCAGGTGCCCCTAGTGCTGTCAGAGCAGTCCTGACTCAAGGTCAGGGAGGCCAGGGTGGGGGTGCCTGTCAAGGTCAAAGAGAGAGACTGCATCAGAAGGAGTGTGAGAGCACAGAAGCACGTGGCTGCAGGGAGTGTGGGGTTTGGCCAGGGAATTGGCAGAGCCCAGAGGGCAGGAGGCCAGTGAGTCCTGAACAGAAATGGGGAGAGAGGAGGAGCAATAAGAGCTGGTCTGGGGTTTCAGTGACAAGACTTTCCTGTGAACCTATGTTCTGTGCTCCTGGACCACACCTCCTTGTTTTAAAAGTTCATCTATGGACTTCCCTATTGAGCCAATGGTTAAGACTCCATGCTTCCACTGCAGGTGGCACAGATTTAATCTCTGGTTGGGGAAGTTGTGCACGTTGAGTGATGCAGCCAAAAAAAAAAAAAAAAATTCATCTAAAAATCCTGAGGCAGAGCACCGATCTCAGTTTTAAAGGTGGATGGAGTTTCCATTTGTGTTCACCATGCAGCCACCATCGCACCCAGATGACTGCCCCTTCAGTGTCTCCCCAGTGCCACCTCTCATCCCAGACCCAGAAACGCCTCCCTAGAGATTACTTTTGCCTGATCTTTATATTCCTATTAATGGGGTCACACCACCTGTCCTGAGGCTGTCCTCTTTCCTTAACAAAAGCTGTGTGATTCCTCCTTTGCTATACATGGCTGAGCTGTGATCTTTAGCATCACCCGTTTTATTCTGTTGTATGGGCATGCCAGTTTATTCATCCAGTGTCCTGTTAATGGACGTGCAAGTTATCTCCAAAATTTAGAGTGTCACTAAATTCTAGTGCATGTCTTCTGAGTTTGTGCCTGGCAGTGGGGTTGCTGAAGAGGCAGCGTTAGCTTTAGTAGATACCACTAGTTCTCCAAGTGGCAATCCGGACTGCTTTTCTTATTGCCAGTGTGGGTGAGTTCTGGTGGCCCCAGGCCTGTGTCAGCATTTGAGATTGTCTTTTACTGTTAGCCATTGGGGGTTGGAGGAACTCATCCCATCTCCCAGTCTTCTTAATGCCCCTGTGAATAGGATGCTTACCTGGGTGGGGGTGGTGTTATCCTCATTTATAGGACAAGAGTGGGGGGAGGGTCTGAGAAGTGAAGCCGAATGGCCAGCAAGCCCTGGAGCTGCTTCTGGAGTTCTAGAGTCAATTCTTTCCTCATGTCTGAACCCAGAACTCAGAAACTGAAATGTGGTGGTGTTGATAGCCGGAAGCCTCTGGGCTTTGGAGGTCAAGACCGGTGCAGAGCAAGGAGAGCTATGGAAGGGACTCTGAGCATTGGAGGAGGGTGGGGAGCAGGAGGGGCTGTGGAGCCGAGGAGGAGGATTGGGGAGCACAGTGGTGTCAGCAGGGCCAGCACCCAACTGGTGCACACCTGAGCCCAGGCCCTGAGCTGGTGCAGGGACATAATGATAAACCCACACAGGCAGGGACCCTGCCCTCACATTAATGACAGTCCTGGGAAGCAGGCAATCAAGGAAATCCACAATAAATACATAATTATAGACTGTGATGAGCGCTTTGTGTTGCGAGAGGGCCTGACCTGGCAATGACATCAGGACTGAGAATGAACCACATTAGAGATCACATTGCCCCAGGGACTCTTAAAAGAGGTGTCCCAGCAGAATGGCAGGAGGTGGAAGTGGAAGTCCTCAACACCAACAGACAAGCGGCAAGGAAAGGAAAGCCTGAGAGACTGGGGGTGGACCGAGCAAGATACAACATTCAGTGAGGATTAATGTCCACAGAAACTCCAAAGTAACAGTGACTTAAACAAGAGAAACATTTCACAAAAAGCCTCCAGAGACTCCACAGTCATCAGGAACCCAGGCTCCTTCTCCTTCTGTCTTGTTGCTCTACTATTCTCAAATATGGAATCTTCCTCATGATCCGAGATGGCTGCTCAAGCACCAGCCATCACGTACATTCTAACAAGCAGGAGAGGAGAAGGGAGAAAGAAGAGCAGAGACCCTGTGTTAAAGACACTTCTGATTGTACATGATGTTGCTATTCACACTCATTGGCCAGAATTTGGAATAGCTGCAAGGGAAGCTGGGAAATGTGATCTTAACTCTGGATAGACAGGTGCCCAGTTATAAGTTGTGGTTCTATTATTGAGGAAAAAGGGGAAGACATATTGGGGCAGCACAGTCTCTGCTCCTGCTGGTAACTGGAAATGAAGAGATGACGCTGAAGGCAACAAATGACCTTTTGTCTCTGTCCCTCTCTGCAGATAGTGCCATTGCTTAGGCCCAGCAGCTCAGAGGCCATGGGGTACACGGAACATGCTGGAGTCTCTACCAATGAACTGTCCTCACATTTCATCTTATTTTCACAGACAGGGAACATAGGTCTCAGGGAGGCAAGTGGCTTATCCAAGGACCTGTAGTTGGGAGATAGGCCAAGAGAAGCAGACCCTGTTAAGAACTTTCCAGATTTCTACCACGTGGTGAAGGAGACTCAAGACCATGAAGCCCCCATCACTCCCTTCCTTGAAGTGCCCAAGGCTGTCTCCCTACTTGTTAAGCAGGACACAGGAGCATCCATAACCACCCTCCCTCCAGACCCCAAGTTCTCAGGGAATAGGAGGCAAGGCAGGACAGGAGGCAGGTGGCCAAGCTCTGGGTGACCAGTGTACCCTTGGTGCTGGACAGGAACACAGGCAGAGAGGACAGGACCTGAGAGCTGGCCCTCTTAGTCCCAGCAACCCCCTCCTTCCCCCAACCCTGGCATCAGCCCCTCATCTGGGCTGGAGAGCAGTGTTTCCTGCCCCTCCCCCTGCCCCAAGCCAGAACTGGGTTTTCAGTAGGAGCCGGCTCCAGTGGCTTTCTGTGCCTTCAGGGTGTGCTTGGCCTCTTCATTGTGTACCCTTCCTGCCCCATGAAAAAAGCTGCTGGATACACCTTTTTATGGCCAGGTGGGCTGGGGAGCACCCAGTTTGTGTTGGGAGCACCAGTTGGATTTCAAGTTCAACCCATCATCCCACAGTAGCAAATAAATATAGGATGTTGGGTTAAATTTATCATTTTATTTTATTATATCCCACATGGCGTGTGGATCTTAGTTTGCTAACCAGAGATTGAACTCTCCCCCCTTGCAGAGAAAGCATAGAGTCTTAACCACTGGACTGCCAGGGAAGTCCCAGGATATTGGGTTAAATTGAAATCTTAGACACTGAATAATTTTTAGTATATCCCTATTACCATGGACCATACTTATACTAAAAGTCATTTGTTGTTTATCCAAAAGTCAAATTAAACTGGGCATCCCGTATGTTATCTGGTGACCCGGTCCAGTCAGAGGTGGACCTGCTGAGGTCTAGTACCAGGCCAGGAGATACAGGCTTCACCTGTACCTGCAGCTCATGCATCCCACCTGACTTTTAAAGTAAGGCTATGCTCCTATCTCCAGCTCTCCTGAGAATCCCAGGAGCAGGTTCTGATTGGCTCAGCTTGGGTCACATGCACACTCCAAAACCAATCACTGTGGGAGAGGCACTCTGATTGGCTAGGCTGAGGTTATATGACTAGAGTAAGGCCTGGCTGCCAGTATGGCGTCTTCCCACTGTGGCTGTCCCTGGTGCTGTCGTCTTGGTCATGGACTATAGAGGAGGCTCTTTCTGCTGGGTCAGGGGCTTCTGGACCACTGGGACATTGGCCTTGGGCAGGCTTCAAGGGCTTTGGCATTTCCACTTTGGCCAAAGGAGGGAGTCCCGCAGGGCTGGGGTGCTGTGGTTTCCCTGCTGATCCCACGGAAATTTTGATGGCCTGAGCAGAGGCTGCCCCGGCGCTGTCTTGTCCTTGGGCTAGTGTCCCTTTCCGGCAGAGTCCCTCCACACCCGCTTCTAGCCTGCGTCCATCGGAACAACAAGAAGGGAGCCATTGCAGGGACCTCGGGGAACCCCAGGCCTGGGGTGTTTTGCCCAGGATCAGAGGGGTCGGCTGGAGGTCCGGTAGAGAAAAATATAATTACCCTGTCAGTGCGGAGTCTCCTGACACTCCCCCTGCTCACCGCCGGCCCCTGAGTCTGTTTCTTATAAGTGAAAACAGATTTCCTGACAAGGGGCAAGGTCTTAAACTTGTTCAAAATCTCCCAAATAAAAAGGGCGGTTTTAACTTTCCCCTCTCAGCAAACCAAATCTTTGAGGAGGACTTTGGACCATTCCATCACTGCGGGAAGGGTTGGGGAGCCTGAGGCTCCTGACTGCTGGGAACCTTAGGGCAGAGGAGCTGTGGGAGGCCTCGGATTTCGCTCACCCCACTGGCATCTGGAGCTGTTTTCCTCAGTGGAGCCCCAGTCCCCACTCCCAGGCTCAGAAAGAGCGGAGTTCCTGCTGGCCTCAGGGCCAGTCTGCCCCAGGGCTGAGAACTCAGGTCGTGAGTTGTTTTCCGCATTGCTGTTTTTCAAGGTGAGGCCAGGGAAAGATGGTTCCTACCTAGCAAAGCCCTAGTTCAGCCTTCTTCTGAAAGCTTCTTCAGCTGAAACGTTTTTCTTCAGATTAAACCAGTTAAAGGAAGTAGCTGTGGATGCCCCTAGAAGTGCTTCTGCCAGGGGCTGGGTTTCCTGGGAGAGGAGCTCCCCTCCCTCCCACCGGGTCCTTGACCTGGATTTCTCAGCCTGCAGCTGCTTTGTGCTCCCTGCCTGGCGCCCTGTGCACAGCTTCTGGGTTTGCTGGATGCTGTGGTTTCTGGGCCAGCCTTCTTCCCGGCTGGGCTCAGGCTCTCAGAGGGCAGGCACTTTGTGTCACCCCCTCCATGCTGCATCGTGGTACCTGGCAGAGGGCCCAGCACACAGTAGGTCTTCAGCACATACTTGCTGAAATAATAGGCGGATGTTTGGGTGAGCAGACAGATGAAAACAAGTTGTGTTCCTGCCAGGAGCAGATCACATCTGCAGGGGGTGAGAAAAGATGTAGGCCGTGTCCTTCTCTGATGGGCAGGATGGCGGATTCTAGGATGTTTGCGAAGGGTGGGAGGCATTGCCTCCTTCCCCGCCAGCCCTGGGTGTCACCAGGGCTCCTGTCCTTCTCCGTTGAGGGAGACAGGACTGGTGAAGGTTTTCGCTGAACAACGGGCGTTGGCCCGGCAAGTCTGGGGTGCTGGGTCAGTCTTGCTTTTTCTCTGAAGATGGATGCAGTCTGCCTCGGGAGCCCCGCAAAGTCAGGCTGGAAACACTCATTCGAGTAGGCCCCACTGACCCTGAGGTTGCGATGGCTTGAAATAGAGAGAGCCTGAAAGCTCAGTCTAAGCAGTGGAAGGGGGCAAAGTACACTGTCAGGGGAACTTGGAACCTAAGAAAATAAAAGCTTTTCCAAGCTCTGCATGGCGTCAGGTGCCCACAGCTGTGTCGTGAGCTTGTTCTAAGCCCTTCTCTAGGCCCTGAGCGGCTCACTCTCCATCAGCAAAGTGACAGAACAGTTCTTTGGATGCTCCTTCTGCTTCTAGATGCTGGGGAGGGCCTTGTCCTCAGCCCTGGAGATTTGAGTAGGCTGAAGAGAAGTTGAAATGTGTCTGAACTTCAGAATTGATGGAAATGCCCGGAGAGTGCTGGCTCCAGGCTCCATCCCTTCAATGTAGCGCGACACACAGAAGGGCAGTTTGGAGGCCAGCCTATCTTCTTTAGGCCCGAATTGGGCCCTCCCAGGTCTCTTGACACTCCAGTACTCTTGCCTGGAAAATCCCATGGACGGAGGAGCCTGGTGGGCTGCAGTCCATGGGGTCGTGAAGAGTCGGACACGACTGAGCGATTTCCCTTTCCCTTTTCCCTTTCATGCATTGGAGAAGGAAATGGCAACCCACTCCAGTGTTCTTGCCTCGAGAATCCCAGGGACGGGGCAGCCTGGTGGGCTGCTGTCTATGGGGTCACACAGAGTCGGACATGACTGAAGTGACTTAGCGGCAGCAGCAGGTCTCTTGAGGGTGTGAAGTGGGGATGGGAGCCTCTGAGGAGGAGGTGTCGAGATAGCAGAATGTGCAGTCACGGAGCCGCGGCCTGCCCACCCCAGATGGTTCGGTCTAAGGCCTTGATCCCCGTGTTTTGCAGTGGCCTCTCGCCATGCTGACCAGGCTGGCTAGGTGTGGCCGACTCTTCTGTGGCTTAAGTAACTGACTTCCGTTCCCACCGGAGCTGGTTTGGGCTCCTGGTAAGGAGGGTGAAGGGAGGGGCTCCAGCACTGTCCGTCAGGGCCCGAGTCACCCCATCCGGCATCCCATCGCCAGGCAGGGGAGAGCCAGTTCCCATGGGCTGGACCCCTGCAGGCCTGGTGGAGACTCTCCGGGGGCCTGGGCTGGCCTCCGGAGGACACAGAGCTTGACTCCTGACAGGCTGAGTTCTGGGAGCTGGGGCTTGGGGAAGGGGCAGCCGATAGGGGGAAGAGGGGTGGAAGGGAAGGAGGGACATTGCCACCCCCGCCCCAGGACACCGCTCAGAGCACCCGCCTCTGCTCACCCCGGTTCTCTTCCTCGGGTCCTCTTTGTCCTAGAGCGCTGGCCCCAGCAGCTCCACGCTCCTCCCATCCTCAGGGCTGGGCCAGGGGCTGTGTGGGGCCCTTAGGGGCCCAGGCTAGTGTGGAGGGAGGGAGGTGTGGCTTTGGGGACCCGCCTGGGGCAGCAGGGGGATACATACTTGACACCTAGGTGCCCCGTGAATATTTGTTGGGGAAGGGCAGGTAGCACCCCCAGTGTACCCAGAGGGAAGCCTCATCAGTTCCCAGCCGAGCCACTGGGCAGGCTGGGGGCCCCTGAGTGGAGAAGCTGGGGCGGCTTCCTAGGTCCTGAGGCATCCCCAGGCAGGGGAGAGGCAGGCCCCTGAGGCAGACAGGGGCGTGGAATCCAGCTCCACCGTGTCCAGCTCGGGCCTGCGCGTGTCCCCACATTCGGAGCCCTTTCACTTCCAGTGGGGAGGGTGTAGAGGCAGTGGCATGCTGGGCAGCGTGAGGAGCTCAGCCCAGGGCTCTGTCGGTCAGTCCCTTCCTACCTGGGCAGTGGCGTGTGGCCCATGGAAAAGACCCTGGCCCACCTGTGGGTCCAGACATCCCTCGCTACCTCCCACCAACCTCCCCCGATCTCCTCAGTTGGCAAGAGTCGGGGATCCCGTTTCACAGACGATGACTCTGTGGTCCAGGGCTGTGCTCCCACCGGCCACCCTGCCTGGCCCACCTCATCCTTCTCTCCGGAGGCCTGAGGCACTCTGACCCCGGGGACGCTGTTGGGGGGGCTCGCCTTGATGATCCCCAGCCTGTCTGTCTGCCTGGAGCTTGTGCACCAGCACCCCTGTTCCTGTCACCATCCTGGGTCTCAGCAGGTGGCCTGACTTTCAGAGCAGAAATGGCTTGGGAGGGGTGCTGGCTTGTCACGGGGAGTGCTGGGGAAGGAGAGGGGGTAGCAGCAGAGGGTGGGTGGCAGGATGGATGGAGGTCGAGACCCCAGCTTCTCTCTGGGAGGCAAGGGAGCCCTTAGGGGTCACCCTTTTGGTGTTGCCTTGGCCCACTTCCTCACCCAGGGGCCCCAGAGGTGGGTCTCTCCATGCCTGGCAGGGCCTCTCGAAGCTGCACAGACTCAGGAGGCTGCTAAGAGCCCAACGGGCCACTGGCCTTTGGCCGGCTGAGTGCCTGGATGACCCCTCAATGGCTAGGCTGCAGAGCCGAGCTCCCCTGTCCCCGGCCTGGGTCTGCTCCCCACCCAGCCCCCAGCCACCTCGCCCCAGCCGGGCAAGAACAGTTAAAGCCCCTGTCCCCAATTGGTTTGTGGTATTAAAAACGAATTGCGATCAGCCGGGTTGTCATTTCTACCTGATAAAACATCACTTTTATTGATCTCACTCACCCAATGCCATCACTTATCTTGCTTCAGCATTTCACATAATGGCTCGTTTGTCTTGATCCAAGTGCAGTCTCGCACGTTTAACCCTTGGGGCTCTGTGGCCTCTCATGTGCCTCCGTCCCTTGCCAGGCCCTGTTCTGGAGGGCAGGAGGTTCTAGAAGCAAGAGCCGCACCGAGTTAAGGCAGGAAGAGGGAGGGGTTGGGAGAGGGGAGGAGAAAGTAGGGCTGCTGGGGACGGAGCCTCGGAGGCTTACCTGGTCCGGCTGTGGTCCTCACCTGTCGCTGTGGTCTCCTGCCTCCCGCTCACCCCACCTGCCAACGTTCCTGTGCCCATTGGCACGCCTCCCAGGTTCCTGGTTTTCAGGGACCCCCTCACTTCTAGCCCAAACCCGAACTCCTGTCCCCACCCCAGTCCCTTAGACTCTTTCTCTGGGTGCCGGTATCTCCCCGAGGTGCTGGTTGAGTCTGACTGTGGGGTCACAGAGGGAGGGATCTCAATCTGATTCTGGACTCCGCCTGGAGACTTCTGTGTGTTCCATCGTCCAGCAGACAGTGTAGACCTGTCCTGCACTCGGGCTCCGGCCCTGGCCACAGTCCAGCTATTGTTTCTGCCCCTCTGTACCTCCTGGCCACCAGCCAGCCATGTTCCTCACCTCCCTGTTCCCTGCCATGGTCCTGCCTGGACTCTGCCTCAGCACATAACCAAAGGCACTTTCAGGCCCACAGGGGTCTCTGCCCAGTCCCCCCTTCCCCAGACTATGGAGGGTCTCTGAGCCGGAAACCATGGTCAGCTAGCACTCCCCTGCTCAGACCCCTTCTGCCGCTCATCCTAGTCCCCAAGGCCTCCTCTGGGCTTGCCCTCTCCTCTCCCTGCTGCAGCCCTTGGCATTGGGCTTCCCTCCTGAGCAGCTGGAGACCTGCACGGGGTGGGGGCTGCTGACTCATGTACTCGGTGAATCTAAGGGCTAGGTTGTCTGCCTTCAGGCATGACTGAACCCGGAGCTCGGACTGATTGTCCCAACTTCTTGCGGCCCCAGGCCTCATGCTCAGGAGCCCCGTTCTCATCACCTTCCTTTATGGACTTGGGCCAGCCCAAGGAAAGAACTTGTCAGGCCTCACCTGTCACACCTGGCTGGTCACATGGCCTTGGGCCTTCTGCACCCCAGGGAGGGGTCTGCTCTCTCTGACTGAATCATCCCCCGCGGAGGAAATGAGAAAGGGGAACAGGGCATGATCAGGGCTGGCCCGGGGCAGCCCCAGAATGGATGGGCTGGCAGCGTGTGCGTGCCCCTGTGTGAATGGCTCGCAGCTCCTGACAACCCTGGGGTCACAGCCCCACTACCCACACTTCTCTGCCCTGACCTGAGCTCCCCTCATTGGGGTCCCAGTCTCAGCTGAAGGGGTCCTCCCCAGGAGGTCTTAGAGGTGGAGGGAAAACAGCGCCCCCCTAGCTAGGGTTCCTGGGGGGCCCTCAGGGCTGCAGCCTCACTGAGCAGAGCTCTCTGGAAGGGGGGCTCACACTGAGATGTACCCCTGCCCAGCATCCCCCAGGCCCTGATGGGGGCCAACCATCCATTGAACAATCAGGACTGCTGTTTGAGTGTAAGTGCTGCATAGCTGAAAATATTTGTCAAATGAGTAAATTCATGCCTTCTGTGAGGAGACAGCGTCTGCTGTCCGGTCTGCCCAGACCCCTCCCCTCCACTTTGGGGACCACCTTTTCTCCCATGCCTGTACCTTCCCCTCCTCCCTTCCAGAGGCACCCGGCCTGGCCACATGTTCAGGCTGGACATCTGACCCACCTTGGGAGAGATCTATCAAGAGAGGGACCCTTGTCCTGGCAGGGGGGTGCGTCTCAAAGCCAAGGTCACTCCAAAGCCATTTTGGTCGCATGTGTCTCTCGAAGGCCCAGCCCCCCAATTCTAGGCTGTGCTAGGCTGCTGCAGGGTAGGCCTGCCGTTGCCCTAGTCCCTTGTCTGCTGAGACCCCGGCCTCTGGGGCCTCCAGGGAGTCCCTTTGGAACACACACATTGGACACTGGGGTGCAGTTAGGATTCTGGACCACTGAAAACCTGTACAATAGTTTATATATTTATTCTTAAGCAAGTTATCAATAAAAAATTTAATACTAAAATGCCTTTACATAGAGTTTGCTGTTCATAAAACCTTTGCATTTTTTTTTGTTTGTTTGTTTTTAGTGTTTACATTGAAAAAAAAAATCAACCATCCTCTTAGTTTACACATTTACATGAGTCGTGCTTTTGCCAGGTTTAACCACGGGGCGGGGCTGCGCTGTCCGTGCGCACACGGACAGAGGGGATGGGAAAAGAAAGCAAAGGACAGAAATCCACAGACGAGGGAGAAGAACCAATGGGAAGGCGGGAGGGCCAAGAAAAGGCTGCCTGTTTTGTTCCTTCCTGCCTTGCAGACTGGGGTTGGAAGTAGCCTCAGGTTCTGGTTTCCGCGGCTGGACCTTCCCCACATGCGCCTTGGCAACTGGCCGTGTCCTCTCCAAGGCATCTTTCCACTTCCCCAGCCGCCAGCAGGACCTTGGCCGCCGTCTCCAGGACGACCACCAGGAATGAAATATTGCACTCGAGCCGAGACAAAGGGGAGAGTTGGGGTGGGAGAGGATAGCTGGGGTGCAGGGGAACCCCTCCCTGTCCCTGTACTTTCCTTGGAACCGCCAGGGCAGGGGAGGGGCCCTCTGGGTGGGCGGGGTGATTTCCTGGTTGCAAAGAAAAGGGGGCCCAGGCACCCGCCGACTTGTTTCCCAGGTACCTGGTGTGGGTCTGTGGGTCACACAAGAGCCCGTGCGAAGGAGCAGTGGCTAACTTGGGGGGCCTTCCTGGGGCTCTCAGTGAGGCCAGGGGACCCTCAGTGTGACATGGGAGCATGGAGCCCTCAGTGCGTTTCTTGTGGGGGAGGGAAGGGCTGTTGGGTCATGGGCCTGGCTTGCCCTGCCTGTCCCTCTTGGCCTCAGGAGAAGCGAAGGGTGACGTGTTCTCCGGGGTTACTGGGGTGGTGCTGAGGGTCTGGGACACCCATGCAGCACAACAGTAGTTACGGCGCTGGGCAGAGCAGCGCTCCTTGTACCCGAGGCTGGGGTGTGGGCAGGAGGAACCCTGCTCTGGGCCCCAAGCACTAGCCTGCCAGGCCATCAGCCCTGCCAAGTGGCTGCAGAAAAGGCCCGCAAACCTCCACGTGAGCTGGGGAGGGCCAGTTCCTTTCCTGCTCAGGGTGGAAGCTGGGCAAGCTGATCATTGAAACGGAAATCAGAAATTACTTGGAATATTCAGGAAATAAAATCAAAACATCACCCTTTCATATTGATAGTTTGAAACATTTGTTCATTTTTGCTTTGTTATAAACAGAGGTAAGATACATATGGCTGCAGTCACACTTTTGGGCTGGGGAGCCTGCTCCTGGCTTCCCTTCTACCCGCCGAGGGACCCTTATCATCAACCTCCCCCAATACTTTTTTCCCAGGAGATGAATTAAAAGGAAATAAACTCGAGTGTGACTTCCATCTTAGACAGTCCCCCCAAGAGGTCAGCAGGTATAATCTAGGGTTCTGTCTGATCCCTCCTGTGGCCTCTGGCCCCTTAGACCACGCCCCAGCTGCCTCTGTCGTCACAGACGCCCCAGTTGGAACTCAGCTAGGCTGAGGAAAACAGTGCATTTTCAAAGAAAACCCCCCAGAACAAAATCTCTACACACACACATACACAGACACACACACACACTCACCCACACACACCCTTGTCACGCGTGTGGGGAAAAAAAAATCCTTTTCCACTTTTTTCCATAAAACTTCCCCGCAAGGAATACAATATTTACATAGAGAAATAAATAGACAACACACCTGATTTCTGCTTTCCCTGGTGGGAGACAGTCGGAGGTACTAGGGAAAATATGGCTTGGATTCTAATCTCTCGTGAACTGCCGATGCGGGAAAACAGAGAGGGCCGGCGGGTCCCAGTTGGGGGCACGGCTGACCCTCCGCAGCAGACGGATGGGACTGGGTTCCGACGCCTAAAAGCTCTCTCGCTTTCCAGGGAAAATAATAATAATAAAAAAAAGCCTGGATCTTGCCTTGGTGGGTTTGCATATTTGCTCAGACTCGCCCCTCCGAGGTGTGGGCCAGCCTCCTACTCAGAAGCGTGGGGCTGCGTCCTCTTGTGCCTGTGGCTTGCACGCCGGGCACCGCTGGGTGGGTGGGTCACCTGTGGCCATCCGCGCAGAGTCAGCACAGAATGGGCACGCCGTCAGCTGTCACCAGGCGCCCCGTGGTGGGGTCGTAGGTGCCCGCCAGGTAGTAGAGGTCCCGTCGGTCCTGGTACTTGCGGCTCCGTGTCATCTGCTCATACTGCTCGCGCCCTACGACCTGGCACTTGTGGGAGATGGTCTGCACGTCGTTCTCGTCCTCATGGCAGGACTGGTATAGCGCGTTCTGCCGGGGAGCGGGGTAAGGAGCGCCCGGGGTCAGGTCTGGCCTGGGACAGCACACCCCACCCAACCCCAGGACCCTCAGTTCTGGATAGGATTGTAACCGTGTGGCGCGGGAGCCAGCGCCTGGAGCCCCAGCAGGCGGGCAGAGTGGGAGAAACACTTTTTTCCGCACCATCTGCAAACACGGTTCTCAGGGAAGACAGGACAGCGTGCTGGGGGTGTTTAGGGTCTTAGGTTGATTTGGGCAGGCAGGGACCAGAAGGTCTGCTGTAGGGGGCACTGCTGAGGGCAGGACCTGCTTGGTGCTACGTGCTGCCGTGGGTCACAGCCCCCCACGAGGTGAAACTGTCACCCACTCCACTAGGAGTCATAGAAGCAGTCGGGGAGGGATCCAGGTGGCCTGGCTCTAGGCCTGAGCCCTCAGCCATGTTACTCCCTGTGGGGCTCGTGTGACCCTTGGCGCCTTGAGGTGTGGGGACAGGGAGGGGGGATGTTCATTCCCCTTCTTCCCACTGGTGCTAGTTTGCTAAGATACCTCTTCCCAAGGCCCCCCACTCTGAGCCTGCCCAGACCCCCAGGACCCCAGCCCCCACCAGGCGGCCCCACCTTCCCGTCGCTCTGCCGCTTCCCCAGTTTGGTCTCCTCCGGATGGTAGAACCACTTGACCTTCACCACCATGTTGCTGCCCCACGACTCCCACATGCTCTCGATGCGGCCGATGTAGGGCAGGTTGGGCCGCCCGGCCGACAGGAAGACCGCGCAGTCCCCGATGCGAAGCGTCTCCTTGCCCCGGACGATAGCCTTGTAGAACAGCTTCCTGGCCTTCCCCTTCATGCCACGCCTCTGCAGGAGACAGCCAGGGGCACAGGGTGGGCAGGGGACACAGGCCGGAATGACAGAGAGACAGTGTGCAGGAGAGACAGATGGCATATCTTGAGGGCGCTTGCGCAGGCCAGGCCCACCTACCTGCGTGGGGTTCCCCGACCACTTCCAGAGCTGCCGGGCGGGCAGGAAGGCTGAAATCTTTGGCCGGTTTTCCACGGAGGGCAGCCGCTGCCTCCGGGACAGCTCTTTGGCTTTGGAGAAGCTCAGGGCCTCCTTGCGCTTGAGCCGGGGTCTGTTGCCGCTGGGGCCCGCGCCCGCTCCCCCACTGGCCACGGCAGCCCTGGACAGGAAGCAGCGCTGGGCATGCGGGTGAGGGCCGCCCCCCTTGGAGCGCAGGGCCTCGGGCTGGGCCAGGAGGGCGGGCACTGGGTGGGTGAGGCATGTCTGCAGCAGCAGGGTGGGGTCCTCCTCATCCGAGGTGTAGGAAGAGCCCTCGTCGTCCGAGGAGCAGAGGCTGGAGGTGGACAGGGAGCCCGAGGAGGAGGAGGTGGATGAACCCGAGGACGAGGAGGACACGGACAGGCGGGCGAGGAAGCGGGAGGGCACGCCGGGTGCCAGGCCAGGCCCGTCCTCCTCCTCGTCTGAGTAGGAGCTGTGGCAGTCGCTGTCGCAGGGCAGCGGGTACTCAGCCTGGCCTGCGAACTTGCGCAGCGCCAGCCCCATGGACAGCGGGTGGACGGGCGCCCGCCCCTTCCTGTCCTTGCCCATGAGGGCCGGGTGCCCGTAGCTGGGGCTGGGCAGGGACCTCCCTGGCCTGGGTCCCGAGTCCTTGTCGCCAGCATGTAGCGCCTTGCAGTTCTTGCTCTTGGGGGAGGTCACGCCCTCGTGGTCCAGCTTGACCAGGAACTCGCTGCCCGCCCGCCGCCGCCCGCCCTTCTCAGCCTCGGCCTTCTTGGCCCGCAACAGTTTGTGGGCACCCCCGGGCAGGCCAGGCCCAGCCCCGCCAACGAAGGGCGCGTAGGAGCTGGCCAGGCTGCTGAAGGAGTCAGCGCGGAAGCCGTTGCCGAACACGGGTGGCGCCACACTGTGCATGGGGAACAGGGCCTCGCGGGCCCGCAGCTTCTTGGCGCTGCCGTTGAGCTGGAAGAGGTTCTGCAGCATGCCCGGCCCCTTGCTGCCTGCTGCGGCCACTGCCTTCCGCTTGGTCTGCGCCACCGCTGACCAGCTCAGCAGGGGGCTGCCCCGGCGGCCCAAGAAGTGGTCTGAGGCACCGGCGGGGGGCTTGGCACCAGAGGTCAGGAGCTCTGCTTTGCCTGGGGAGAGGCCAGGTAGAGTCAGAGAAACCACCCGCCCACCCTTCCTCCCCCGCCCCCACTCCTGAGGGAGTTCCCCACCCGAGGTCCTGTGAGTACCAGCTTTGTCTTTGCCTGTGGATTTCTTCCCGGAGGTCTTTGAGGCTTCGGACCCGTCATGAGCCTTAGGAGACAGGCTGGGAGCAGTGGCCTCACTGGGCGGGGGCGCCTCACAGGAAGATTTCTTGGTCCTCCGGCAGCTGCTGGACACCAGCAGGGCTGGCGAGGGCTCCGTGCCTGCAGGGTGGACCAGGGGCCTCAGTGCTGTGCTGCTGGGGCGACCTCTTCCCCGTGAGTCTCCTCTTGGGAGACCAGGGAGCCTATGTCTGGACCCAGAAGAAGCCCGCCGAACTCCAGCTGTATGGGCTGACCCAGGAAGGAAGAACGCCACCCTAGAGGGCCCCGGGGCTCACACTGGATCTTGAAGTCCGGAGGCAACAGCCTGATGTTGGAGACGGCGATGTGGCCAGTGTCCCCATCATCAAACTCCACCACCACGGAGTCCAGGTCCTCTTCCTCATCACTGGAGGCACCTGGAGACAGAGCCCACCTAAGCATACTGCCCTCCGCTCCGTGCCCAAGAGGCTCTCCCAGGTGGCCGGGTGGCCGGGACAGGAGAATGATGGGATGGGCTCCAGAGCGCCTGACAAATGATGCTGGGACATTCTGCTCCCTGATCACATCTGACCTTGGAGCTGCCGTGGCAGCCAGGAGCAGCCCGCCTCCCCTCCTGAAGTGCCGCAGAGAGGCAATATTACCGCCATCCATCACCGGCATCCCCGGGCACACGCGCAGGGACACAGGGCCCCGACCTCCCCCTGTGCACAGGCTTACGGATGCAGACACATGCCTGGCTGAGGCCTGCCAGCCGATTTGCCCACCCACCTGTCCGACCCCAGGGTCCCCACATCCTGTGCCAGGGGAGCAGGGAGCGGAAGGATTCACCCCAGTGCCCAGGTGACCAGTTCATAACCCTCAGGTCCGGGGCTCTGGGGCCCCTCTCTGCTAGGCCTTCTGGTCAGCCAGAAGCTCCACCCTGTCCCTACCTAGGCAGCCCCTCGCCTTTTCCTGTTGACCAAGGAGCTGAGGTTATCATCTGTCTTATCCGACCCGCTTCGGCCTGGGAAGCAGGGCTGGTAGGAAGCCTTGCTTGAGAGACAGGGTTCCCCCGCCCCGGCACCCTAGGGGTCTTGGAGGGGCCTCTGGTCTGTAGCTTTGCCTGAGGGGAGGAGTTGATGGGCCTCGGTGGGGGTCCCCGGGTGGCGCTCACCTCGCACTACATTGCCTGGATACAGGCAGCGGGACTTCTGGCTCCAGTAGGCACAGACCCTTGTGCCAGGCGGGAGGTACCGGCTGGACTGTGGTCGGACATCCAGAACCTGCGGGAACAGTAGTTCGGCAGCCGTGAGCGGGCTGGCCAAGGGGTGCCCAGGAGGGGCTGGGTGCCGTCAGGCCCACCTCCCTGGGGTGGTGAGCCGAGCAGGGGCTGTCCC
Source organism: Bos javanicus (assembly GCF_032452875.1). NCBI lineage: Eukaryota > Metazoa > Chordata > Mammalia > Artiodactyla > Bovidae > Bos > Bos javanicus. The sequence continues at coordinate 52,802,459 of NC_083886.1, forward strand.
CTCACCGCCTCCTGCAGCAGCTGCTCCAGAGAGTAGATCCTTTGCCGGTTGCCTCTCTCTCCCTCAATGACGATGCTGTAGCTGGGGGTGGGGGGGTGCATGGCAAGAGGTGCATGAGACAGGCTTGCAGACCCCTCTGCCCACAGCCCTCCCTGCACACACGCTGGGGCCTCACATGTCGGGGGGCTGCAGGGTCCTGACGCTGCCTGCGTACAGCAGACTGTCCTCCTTGGGGATGAGCACAGGCAGCCCGTCCTGCAGGTCCTCCTTATGAATGGTGCACGAGCGTGCTGGGGAGACCAGGGCGTCAGTGCCCGGCCCCCCGCCTGCCTACCACCGCCCCTCCCTGATGCTCTGTGCCCGCTCCTGGCCGCTCACCCAGGGCGGCGCTCTGCTCGGCGCTCAGGGGGCCACTGGCCTCCTCCTCTTCCTCGTCCTCCGAGAGGCAGCTGCTGTCCTCAAACTCAAAGTCGTCCTCCACGGCAAAGCTCTCCAGCAGCCGACTTACCGCCCGGCCCTTGCCCTGGGGGCCAGAGGGGTCAGCTCCCTTGGGACGGGTTGGGGGGTGGGGGGATCAAGGCCGGTCGGTCTCCTGGGGTTGGGGCAGGGATGCTACCTGTTTGCCAACGGCCTTGGTTTTCACCTTGCCCGCCTTCCGGCCCCTCCCCAGGATGGCCTTGGCGTTGCGGGGCGACAGGGCGATGGACAGGGCCCCGTTCTTCCGCTGTTGGAGGAGAGGGGTGAGGTGAGGGTGGTACAAACCTCCTTGCCCCCAGTGTGCCCGTGGAGTGACACAGACAGACCCCGAGTATGAGTCCCAGGGTGTGACTTGGTGTAGCAAGTAGAGGAGAGTGGGGTGAGGGTCCCCAAAGGCTTTCCACATCCAGCACCCACCGCCGAGCCCAGGACCCTGGGGCGCCCGCCGGCCCTCACCCGCAGCCCCGGCTGGAGCACGGTGCTCTTGCGCGTGGCTCTCTTGAGGCGCTCGCTGGCCAGCCTGCTGCCCTCCTCGTGGCAGGTGAAGGCCCGGGCGGGGCCGCAGAGGGCTTCCCTGCCAGGCGCAGCCCCCGGCTCTGCCCGCAGGCCACCCTTGGCCTTGGGCCTCTTCTTGCCGGGCCCACCTGGGGGCCTGCGTCCCGGGGCCCGCTCCAGCTTGCTGCCCACCTTGGTCTTCACTGTCCTCCGCTTGACCTTGACCTCACTCTCGGGGCTGGACAGGCGGCAGGCCCCTGGGGAGGCGGGGAGAGCAGGCGTCGCAGGAGCCCCAGCTGCCTTCCAGGGCCCCTACCGGCCCGGCCTGCCCCAGTCCACCCCGGCCCCCTGGGTACCTAGCAAGCTCTGCCTCTCCTTCTTCTTCTTGGCCTTCTGGTTGGCCTCCATCTTGACCACGGAGGAGGGCGAGGGCCCCAGCACGGCCATGCGGGCCCCAGCGTGTAGCACCAACCCGGGCTCCTTGGGGGGTTCTTCTGTCTCCAGCAGACCATCACAGTTTTCACTGTCCGAGCCGCTGTCTGTGGGGAGGTGGATGGTCCAGGTGACTTGGCATCAGAGCAGCGCCATTTTGGGGTACGGCTAGGGGAGTGGATGGTTCATGTGTGCGGATGTGTCAGGGGCCGAGTAGATTCCGTCACTGTCCCATGGGGGCTGCTTTGGGGCAGACACCCGGGCCAGGTGTCCAGGTGAGGGTGTTTGGACCAGGAAGGAGAAGGGACGGCCTCTCTGACCTCCCTCTCTCTGTCTCAATCTCCCTTTCTTACGCCCTGGACAGTGGGGCACCCACCTTGCAGGGCTGAGGGTCCGCATCCCCGGGGGCAGCCCCTTTCCCTCCCTCGTCCTCCTGCCAGATGCCCTCTGGCTTCCTGCTTCCTCTTCCTTCCCTTTGTTCTTTCCCAGGCGGGACCTGGAGGAGGGGGCAGGGGCTGGCAGAGAGGAAGGATCTATTTTTCCAGGCCCCTGTCTCTGAACATGTGTGTCTGCTGGGGGCCAGATAACCTCTCCAGGTCACCCGGCGGGACATGGCAGGAAGGCCGGCTGGAGCAGGCAGAAGGGCTATTTTTAACCCCTCCTTCCAGGATGCATCCAGCTGTCTGCTTCCTCCCCATGGCCCCCTGCGTGGGGGTGGGACACAGAGAATCCATCCTAGGCCAGCAAGAGGGTCTCCCTGGGTCTGGCACACTCCAAGAGCTCCTGACCACCCCCTGCCCCAGCCCCTAGTGAGCGCGGAGGTCCTGGTCGCATTGCTTGGACCAACAACTTGCCTGCCTCACGAGCTGCGGCCACCGCCGGCTGGGCTGGGAACTTAGGTGCCTCCCTGCCGCCAATGCCGCCATCCGGCTGTGGGTGCCGGGCCGCCCCAGATGCCTTGGCATTCTTGGCTCGTGACAGCTTCTTCCGGATGCGACCCCCTGAAGTGGCCTCCTTCCGCCGGAAGGGGCTGAGGCCAGTGGGCAGCCCCTTGCTCTTGACCTTCGGCTTCAGCTGGGCCACCTTGTGGGCCACAGCAGATGCCAGGTCGCCCTGACTGCTGCTCTTCTTGCACCGAACCTTCTCCTGTGAACAGGCAGGTGGAGGCTGCAGTCACTGGGGACCCCGACCCTGAGCCATGGCCCTGCAACCTCCGGCCACCCTTCTACCAGTGGTAGGTAGGCTTGAGAGGTGGCCTGGCCCTCTCAAAATGACTGAGAGGGCTCTGGCCTCCCAGTGGAGTCTAAACTTGGGCCTGTCTATCCCCCATTTCACTGCCTCTCCAGGCGCCCAACCTACTCAGGTTTGGGGAGGGAGGCCAAGGACCCAAGTGCCTGTCCTGGAGACAGGGACCAGCCTCCTGCTAGGGGAGGGTCAGGCAAGGTGACAACAGGCTCAGACCCTCCTCTCGCCTGTCCCTCCCAGGACCCTATAATAGGAGTGGGGTAGGATGTATCCACTGCACTGAGAAGGAATGGGGGGCCTGGCACCCGGGGGGAGCCCGTCCCAAGGGAGGAACAGCTGTCCTTGGCCCACCCTCTACACCAGGTACGCAGCAGGTATGCATCGTCCACCTGTGACCAGGGCAGCGTGTCCTGTGACCCGCGACACCTACGCGCTCTTTTCCTCTCGCTGGAGCGAGCAGAGGAGGCGGGTGTCGTGGAGCACAACCAGCTCCTCTCATACCTTCAGGAGCCCGCCTCTGTGTGAGGCGTACGAAGCTCGCTGGGCTTCATCTGCTCATCCGAGCAAAGGGACTCCAGCTGGGTGGTGGCTAGGGGTGCGGCGGGGCGGGCGTGTTCAGCCTGGGGCTGGCCTTCTGCCTGCCCCCTGTCCTGTTTGTCTGACGTCCTGCACCTGGTCCAAGGGGAAGGCTGCAGCGGGGACTCACCACAGACGCGGGCTGCAGACCCACGTAGGTGCCCTTCTCCAGCCGGCCTCGCTTCTTCGAAGGCTCATCATCGCCGCCCCGCAGCTCAGCACACAGCAGGCTCAGGCTAGACCGCACTGCCCTGGGAGCACGGGGGCGGAGGTCACACCTGGGCACCTGGGCCTCGTGCCCATGACAGGCCCTGGGGTGGCAGCCAGGGCAGGGTGTGCGGTGCAGCTCTAAGGCTGAAGACCCACTTCTCCCTGTGAGGGCCCTGCCTCTTTCCTGGCCAAGGCTGTGTCCCTGGGCCAGGCTCCTCCAAGCACCCAGAACTGCTGGGGCGGGGGGAGCCAAGCCAGTGCTGAGCCCCTGGGGCACCTGCTACCCAGTCGGCCCCCTCTGCCCGCTGCTCAGGGGCCACGGCCCTGCAGCCAGCTGGGCCACTGTGTGACCTGGCCTGTGGCCTCCTGGGCTGTAGCCTCAGTCTTTCTACCTGGAAAGTGAGGGTGCCTTTCACTGTGCCTTTTTACAAGGTAGGGGTGGGATCGTGCCGGTCCCCGGCCTGGCCCTTAAAGAGTCCAAAGGCCAGCAGCTACTGCAATTAGGAAAAAAGAGGGAGTGAGGAAAGTCTGCTGAGAATGGGGTCCACGTGAAGCATCTCTACCACGGTCAGGAAAAGGATGGGGGGGCAGTGGCCAGAGAAACTCGTGCCCAGGCTCTGCCTCCTAGCCCCTGGGACTCCCACTGCTGGGCTCAGACCCCTCAGAACTTTGTCCCTGCCTTCAATTCCTGATCTCAAAGGAGGGACTCTGAATCTCCCCCAACCCGGCTCCCGAGCCCTGGGAGCTGCTGACTCTGAGCCTGGTTCCCTGTGTCCCACAGGTATAACGCTGAGAGCTCTGCTCTGTCCTTGGCCAAACAGGGGCTGGGGGCTGGGCCTCTCACCTGCGCTCTCCCTCCCCACATAGCATTAATGAAAATGAGTCCCAGATGGAGGCCGAGGGCCCTGACCCAGCCCTGGCCTTGTGTGGCCAGAAGTCAACTTTTACCTTCCTGCCCGGAGAGGCCAGCCAGGAAGCCGGCCCGCAGCCACGCGTGGCCCCCAGGCGTTGGCCCTCCCACTTCCTGCCTGGGCCCAACTGTCGGCAGCTACTGCAGGGTAGGGGCCCAGAAGAGGGATGGAAAGTGGAGAGGAGCCCGAGATGGGGAGAGGTGGGAGGGAACCCCAGTCCTTAGGAAGGGAGGGCCCTGGCTTTGGTTTCCTTCCCCCGCCAACCAGGGCCTGCTTTCTCAGGTCAGAGGGGAAAGTGGCCAGACGCAAGCACCAGGACCTGGCTTCCAGGCTCGGGCTGGCGCTTGGTGCCAGGTGGGTCTGAGACAAGTGTGGGGCAGCCTTGACAAGAGGATCCCTGACAGGGCCCCCTGCCAGGCCCTGGCCTTAGCCAGCAGCCCCCACAGTTCTGGCTAGTCCTCAAAGGGAGCCCCCTGGAGCCCCCTCCGGGTGACACCTGGGCAGGGTGGAGGGACAGCGCCGGGAGGCTCCCCCCAGCCATATGGTGCGTCCCCTCCCCCGCCCGCAGCCGAGGCGAATTCCCCTCCCTGTAACCTTCTCGGCATTTGCTAATGTTTTGTGACATAAAGCCCTGAGATTAATTTTTTGCCTCTGTCTTAATTGAAGGAACCATTTAGTGCCGATTTAACTATTATTACCAAATCATCAGGATTGATGCAGTGCGCACACGCCGCGCCAATCGTGTTTGGAGGAACTCGAGGATTTATGCAAATGGGCCTGCCGGGAGAGGCAATTTGTAGCCGAGAAGGACAATTATACCAGGCCCGGGAGTGCGCCAACGACTGCGCCGGGCGGGTAATGGATAATAACCGCGTGCCGGCAGCCGTGCGCAGCACCGCAGCGTGACCAACGACTCTATACGGTGCAGATAAAGAGGCTTTTACGCAACGCCGCCTCGCACTCGTGGGACCGGGCGGGGGCTGGGGCCAGGCAGGGGGTATGCCACCGCCCTGGCCATGGCCAGGTGCGTGGGGCTGGTGTGGCCACGTGCCAGGCCCAGGGGGTGGGGCTTGTATGAACTGAGCTCAGGACCCTGGACACCGCAGCACTCACCACCACGGCTGGCCTGGGGTTCTGGGTCTTCAGGAGAAGCTGTGAGGGGGGGGCTCTTGCAGCCCCGGGAGCCAGAGAGGAGCCCAGCCCCACTGGTCAGGCCTTAAGGGCACCTGGGCCAGCCCAGCCTCATTGAGTAACCTCAGCCCTAGGCACCCCACGGGACCCCTGCACCCAGGACTCACTTGACTTTCTTGCTGTCACTGGGGCGCAGGGCAGGCAGCAAACTGGAGTATTTGCGCTTCCGTGGCCGGCCAGGCCCTCGCCTGGCAGGGCTCCTCGAGCTCTCGTCTCTCCTGGGGACCGCAGGAAGGGTGGTCAGAGGTTGATGCCCTTCCTGGCTCCCTAACAAGTGTCCAGCAGAGGTCACCGCCCTTGGGGGTATGGTGGGAGCTAGCTGTCCCAAGACTGGGCCTGGGGAGCCTGGCCGCCCGTGGAGGGCATGGCTGAGCCAGGGTCCTACCATCCCTGCTTCCCAGTTCCAGCCGTCCTGTACACACCAGTCACGTAAGCTGCCACCACTGCCATGACAAATTTGGAATTTCCTCTGCCCCTCCAAGCCCAATCCTGCCCTGGCCCCTCTCTACCCTCACCCTTTGCCCCACTACCCAAGGACCAGCCTCTGTCCTGCACGAGCCTCTGCTGCGTAATTCTTCCACCCCACACTGTACCGCACCTTGGATTCTCTACTGGGTGACTGCCTCATGGTTCCACTGCCTCTGGAGACCTTCCCAGGCCCCCCGCCTTCTGGCCCCCGCTCAGCCCATCACACACAGGTTTACCCCCGGCCACAAGGCGATGGCCCTGGGCTGGGCCGTGCCCACCTCTGCCCTGAACTGGCGGCGTCTCCACAAGCCACACTCCCACCCTCTCCACCCCACTGCCAGCCTGGGCCATACTCATGGTCGTGCCTGCGCTGCAGCCGGGCCAGCTCCCGCTGCTTCTCCTTGTAGCGCCTTTGCAGCTCCGCCAGCTGCACGCGCATCTCCACCTCCTGCGTGTCCAGCCGATCGATGGCAGCCTTCAGTGGGCACACCTAGTGGGCAGGGGCACAGGGGCCTGTGAGCCCAGCTAGGGGACCACGATGGGGTGTGCGGGCAGCCAGCCTGGGCACTCGAGGCCCCGCCCACCGTCACGGCAGTGGGCAATGGGGGCGACCAGGGACCCCTACCACTCACAGGCTTGGTCTTGGGGGTCCAGGTGTCCTTGCGCCGCAGGATCTGCATGCGGGGGGTGAGGGTGGGAGCCCTGCAGGGGTCAGCAGTGGGGGGCTGGGCCGAGGAGGCGGGGCTGTCCAGGTTAGCGGCTTCGACCAGGGACCAGGCTGAGGCCAGAGTGGCCAGGCGCTGCAGGTTGAAGGCCAGCACCTCCTCCTCCTCTGCAGGGGACAGGAGGGTCAGTGTGATGACAGCAGGCCACACACTGTCCCTCAAAGAGTCTCTTGACGTCACCTTGCATCTCAGCGCAGCCCAGGCTGCCCCTCACCCCCAGCCTGCATCATGCTCCCACCCCATACCACCACCTCACCCATAGGCTGTCCGGCTCCCTGAGACACGCAGGCCAAGGACGAGGGTGAGGCGGCCGGGAACAATGAGACGGTCCCTGGTCAGACACCTAGCCCTCGCTTCAGCTCTGGGTGAGGGAGATGTCACCCTCGGCTACCGCGGGCCAGGCCAGTTGGAATGGCACAAGTCCTCAGGACAGTGACCAAACGATTTCGTTAAGGCATAGGGCTCATTGCGCTTCTAACAGCAACTGCCTTGCATTTTTGCTTTCTTCCAGATTCATGAAAACGTGGAGTGTCACAGCCCTGGTGGGTGGGGAGGGACAGCCCAGTGTGGGGTCACAGCCCGGCCAGTGGAGGGCAGTATCCATTCATGAGACAGGCCTGGAGTGAAGACTGGGGGCTGAATACAACCATGAGGAGGGGCTGGGGGCAGAGACGGGGGTGGGGGTAGGGCACACGCAGGTGGGCAGATCCTATGAGCAACAGCTGGGGAGGGACCGGCCAGGATGAGCCCTATGGGGTCAGATAGTGTCCCTAGGGCTAGAGGTGTATAGTGGGTAGTCGTGACGTCTAGAACACACAGCCAGTTCTGCCCCTGAAGAAGACCTGAGAGCCCAAACACCCCAGTGCTAATGAGCACACCTACACCCTGAACGTGGCTTCTAATATCCTCTGAAAAAAGGCATCAGCCTTCTTGGGGACATTGCCCAAGAGGGTTTGGGTATGAGCTGGGAACACAGGATGTGCTCAGAGAACGATCCAGCTGAAGGGGCCAAACCTGAGACAATTCAATCACCAGATTAAATGGTGACAGTGACACATTATAATAGATTGAAGTGAATAAATATCCGCAAGTTACACTGATATAAATAATGAGTGAATCCAACGTTTGAAAAGGAACGCGATATCACATCATTTCAAAGACACTTCCCACTGAATAACTACAATAGAGGAGGTGCCCGGTCAAAGCCTTGATGGAGCCATCAGGGTGACCCAGTCTCAGTGATAGGACAAAGCACAGGCGGACACCGGAAGTTCAACCCTCTGGATGCAGTGCTGGGCCAAGGCCAGAGGTGGGGTGCTGGGTCAAAGGTGCCCTGGGAAGACAGTGGAGGGGCTGCGGGAGCTTTCTTCTCCTACCTCAGGCTGGGGCACTGGTATCTGCAAATTCCACTTCAGCTAAAAGTTCCACAGGGTCTCCCTGTCCCTTGAGGTCACTGTAACTGCTAGGAAGCCTCCCTGTTCCTCCCTGCCTCTCACTTACTCCTCAGGCTAAGCCTGCTAAGATGGCAAAGTTTTGCAGGTGAGCTCTGGGGGGGGGCAGGTATGGGGGGCTCAAGGAGATGGCAGGGGTGCTGGTGGTGCTGGGCTCTTCTCTGGGCTCCAAACGAGACCTTGCCTTGCTCTCCAGTTCAGGGAGCTGCCTGGGCAGACAACAATAGTCCTACCTGCCAAGCCTCCAGGTCTACACCCCGTGTCCCAGGAGGGATGTGGGGCTGGGCTCTCCAGGCAGGTTGAGGCTCCACAGGTACAGAAAAGGCCCAAGACTTGGGTTTCCTCCCAACCAGCCAGGCCGGTAGAGGCTCTTGGGGCCAGGAGCAGGTGGGAGGAGGGAGTGTAGCAGATCAAAAGGGATCAAAAGGGGGGGTCTCAGCTCATCATGTAAACTGGGCGGGTCACTCAGGAAAGAAGGGGCAACCATACTCTGGGACGGGGCCTGGGCTTCACAAAATCCCTGGGTAGATGGGAAGCGCAGTGGGCACCATGGCCCCTGGTGGCCACTCCAAGTGCAGAGTGGGGCATTCTGGGCGCCTCGGGGATGGGCCCCTGCAGGCAGGCCTAAAAATCCATGGTCAGACAAGCGAATGGCCAGAGGTGTCCGACTTCCTCAACCTCAGGACTCTGTCTGGGGCCTGAGTTCCTGTCCCAGCTGGAATGGAGGTCTGTGGGCTGGGCAGCCTGCCCACTGAGCTCCCTGGACTTGAGCCCAGATGGGGGATAAGCCAGGGTCCTGGGCCAAGTCCTACTGGTGGGAGCAGTGAGGGTTCTGGAGGCCCACGCTGTTGAGAGTGGAGCTGGTTCCAGCGTGGGAGCGAACGGCCTGGGGCCCGGCTATGGAGCCGGGGGCCACGTCACCTTTCTCAGCCTGGTTGCCACCTCACTCACTTCTCAGGGGTCCCCGTCTGGCCTTTCAGCAGCTCTCCCCAGCCTGGGATGTACTTCAAGGGGATGTACTCAAGGACAAGAGGGCGAGAGGCCCTGCCGACTCTCTGGGATCTTTTCCCTCCCTCTCCCCTCCGCATCCCAGCCTGTTCCCAGGATGTTCTTCTCCCATCTTCTCCTGTGAGTCCTGCCTTTTGCTCCGAAAACAAGCTGATTTCCTAATTAATTTCAGGCAAGGCAGTCACTGAGCTTGTAAGGAACAGCTCCAGAGCAGAGAGGCTGTGCAGACCGGCCAATTAACTGGGACAGTGGGAAGGGGCGGGCCTGGGAGCGGCAGAAGGGGAGGGTGAAGTCCCGAGGGCTCTAAGAAGGGAGGGTGGGGGGCTTGGGAGAAACAAGAGGGGAGAGTGGGGGCTTGCAGGTTCCAGAAGGGGAAGGTGGGGTGGAGACCCAGCAGTGGCGGCAGGGCCTGGCCTGGACTGGCAGCTGCAACGCCCACAATGGGACACACGTGGTCTACACGTGAGCTTTCATTCAATGAATGGGCACAGGTCCAGCAGGCATTCACAGGCACAGACCGGGTGGCCATACACATGGTGCTTGGCATCGGCTCAGTGCACCCTCACGCCAGCCACACTCACAAGGTGACTTGGGCAGGAGAGCCCCCTGCCCAGGGCCACCCCACCCCACCTTTCCAGGGGTCATGACCAGCAAGGGCTCACTGGCTCACTCTCCTCACCAGGACAGTGGTGGCCCCTCTGGTCAGACAGCAGGAGGAGGGAGTGACACAGAGGCCTTCAGGGAAATTAACAAGAACTTTCGCTTATCTCCACGCAGCACAAGAGGTGCTGGCGGCTGGCTGTGGGCTGTGAGAGCTTCATTATGGTGAGAAGACGGGCAGGCCAGCTGAGGATGTTGTTGGGTTCTTTCTATAAATGTCGACTGGGTACAGTGCCTGGCTGGGGGTGCTTCCCCTTGCCCCCCTGGGGTTCCAGCTGGGAGAGCCTGGGGGGAGTCTCGGGGGGGGAACCTAAGGGCTAGAGAGGCCTAAGCAGAGGCCTGACCCTTGGGTGGGATGCAGGGAGCCCAGGAGCAACTTGCCCAGCAGGTCAGTTCTGGGGGCCTGGTGAGGCTTAGGGGGCCTCACCTCCCCAGGGCCCCTCCTCCCAGGGCCTGGGAGGCGAGGGTCACTGTGTCTTTAGCTGGACCCCATGCAGGTATCAGGTTCGGGAGCTGCAGAACCCAAGGTGGAGATAGCTTGCAGAGAGAGCGCCATCTCTCCTTCCCTTTCCTGGCTGTGAGATCATCGTAAGTGACCTGGGCCCCCCACCCCCCGACCTGTGGGCCTTGGCATCCTTGTGCATAAAATGGGGACAACCTTGAGCACACCCCCTGCCTCCCAGGGCATCGTGAGAATCCCAGGGGTCTTCCTGACACCACCATCGGGGCCACAGGCCTGGCCCTGAGGCCTTGCCCCCATGGCCCAACCTGCAGGTGGGGCTGGACGTGATGCTGGAGGTGTGGGCGCACCTGCCTGGTTTCCTGACCCAGGGACACACTGTGGGGACAACTGAGTGGGGCTGAAGGTTGACCCTGAGTCTGTGCCTGAGGGTCCAGCTCCCGGGGCTCTGGAGGGATAGGGCTCACCTTGCAGGGCTGGCTCAGTCCTCTGCTGCTGGATCTCCAGGTCGGCCAGCTCGCTGAGCAGGGCAATTCCATGAATCCCTGAGCTACGGGGCAGGGGAGCTGTTCTGGGTGGCCCAGGGACAGCGGGGGGCGGAGAGTCCAGTGGGCCGATGCCAGGCAGGTCCCCCAGGTTGATGGTGGCTGCCACCAGAGCGTCCAGCCCGGGCAGCTCCCTGGGCAGCTGGCTGTTGTCAGGAGTTGAACCCCAGTCCTGCTCCTCTTCCTCCTCTTCTAGCTCGGCTTCCTCGAACTCGGCCACCTCCTCCGCCTCTGCTTCTGTAGGGGCTTGCTGTTTGCCCGGCTCGGCCTGATCCAGGGCGCCCAGGCTCCTCGCCGGCTGCTCCACGGCCTGGGGACCGGCCCCCAACGAGGGCCCCAGCTCTCCCTCCTCCCGCCCCTCCTCCGTGGTCCTTGCCTCTTGGGCCCCTCCTCCCTGAGTAGAATCAGCCTGGCCAGAGGCCTCAGGGCCCCCTCCCTCGAGGAGAGCCCCGCACCGCAGTTCTCGCAGCCCCTCCAGTGGACTGGGGTCTGCTGCCTTCCCCGGGGGTCCCCGCTCGGCAGGGTGGGGCGTGGTGGCAAGGTCCTGGGTGGCCTCCCTGGTCCCTGAGGGCAGCCCAGGCTCCTCCAGTTTCTGGGGGCTGCGGAGGCAGAGCTCCCCAGGCGGGAACGTCCTGGCCAGCTCAGGCTGGGGCCCCAGGGGGGCGGTTTGCATAGTTTCGGGGTCCGAGAGGTCAGATGAGTGCACGCTGCGGGGCAGGGAGAAGCCCGAGCTGGCCGCCGCGGGGCACGTGTATCCGGGAGGCAGGTCTGCAAGAGAGGAGCGCGGTCAGGAGAGCAGCTGGGGACAAGGGTGGCCTCCAATGCCCCAGTTCCACTGGTGGGGAGGGTCCCCAGCCAACCCTCTGCCTGTGAAACGTGCCAGGCAGGAATGGGGACACGGTGTGTTGAAAGGGGCAGAAGAAGAGCACCGGGGGCAGGAGGGGCGATTTCCCAGGCCCCCCTCCTCGATCAGGATGGTTGTGAGCTCCCCAGTTCCTGCCGCAGCCTTGGCGGGATGGGGGGATTCCTGGGGGGGTCCCTAGAGGCCACCTCTGGCATGTGTGGTGTGGCTAACCAGAAAAGGGGGGATTTTAAAACAAGATACTTGAATCAGAGTTTTCCCTGAACCAGAACGAGCTGGCAGCCTGTCGGAGGCATTACGCCCCATTAACTACAATAAAAAAAAAGAAAGCAAAAAAGTCTAAAACACACACACACACACACACACACACACACACAACCACCTCGGCTGGCTCAGCCTCCTTATTGTGGAACTGGGACGGGTTTTATGTTTGCCACATGGGCTTCCACTGTAAACTCTTAGCCTAATTCAGAGAGAATCAAATAGCTGTGGGGAGTTGGCGGGCAGTGGGTGGGAGGGCAGTTGCAGAGGCCGGGCTGGGCCTGGACCCTTCACCGCAGGCTGCTGCTCCTTGCCTCGGGCCCAAGCCGTGGCATTTCGGGCCCCCACAGTGAGAATGAGCTCCATGTTGCCCAGCTTCATGGCTGCTGCCCCGTGGTCCTGCCACCATCCCCGGCAGGCCAGGCGCTTTCTCATCCTTGAGGCTCCAGTGCAGGCTGCCTGGGCCTGACCTTCACCCTGCCCCATCTGCCAGGGGCAGGGACCCTAAGTGCTTTCCCTATGGGTCCCTCAGAAGGACACGGAGAGGGAGGAAGGGAAAGAGCAGGGGGACAGGCCACCTTGTCCCAGGCCCCATCAGGGGGACAGGGAAGGTGAGGCCAGCCCTGCAGGGGCCAAGCCAGGTAGCCTGGTCCCCACTCAGCTCAGCCCACCAGGCAGGTGACAGGCCTGAGTGGAGGGGGGCAGGCCAAGGCCAGCCTAGTGCGCCCGCACTCACCTGGTTCCAACGTGTTGAGGTCGGCTCTGGGGCGCTGGCCCTCCCCACTCTTGTCTTCGGTGCCGGGCAGCTTGGAGCCTAGCCCAGAGCTGCCAGTGGGGCAGACGGATAAAGTGCACGGGGCGCCAGGATGCGGTGGTGGTGTAGGGCAGCTGGCAGGGGGGGGCTTCGGGGCGGGAGAGTGGCAGCAGGGTGACAGCTTGGCAGGGCCTGCGGTGGCGGGTGAGGGGGTGCCCTTGGCCGTGGGGGTTAAGGCAACTGGCTTGTGGGTGGACTTCAAGGCCTTCTCCTGGGCGGGCTCCTCCAGCTCCAGGTGGTGGTCCTCAGGCTTCTGCTGTTGGGGTGGGGCAGAGGCTCAGCCCAGCCGGGGTCCCCAATGCTCAGGGCATTGTGGTGCAGGGCAGAGGCGGGGGGGGTGGTGGGCAGTGGGGACTCCTGGACTGGACCAGGTTGAAGCACAGAGGGAGCCGGTGGTGCCCTGGATCCTGGCTGGGCATGGCCAGGGGGTGGGTACCTGGAATTGGCTGGCCCGCTGCAGCTCCAGGGCCTGAGTGGCCCGCTGCTGCTGCTGCTGCTGTTGTTGCTGCTGCAGGGCATACAGCTCCTGTTGCCGCAGGAACTGGGACCGCGAGTAGACGGGGAGCTGGCCCGGGTGCTGCATGTGGGAGGCGGGGCCCCGACCCCCGTACATGGGGGGCCACAGCGAAGCCTGGTCCATGACATCAGCTGTAGGCAGGGCCAGAAGAGTGGTCAGCTTCGGTGGAGACAGGATGACCGGGCCACATCCCAGCCACCGAGCGGGCCTCCTCCAGCCCTCGCTTCTCACCTCACACCTGTCTCTCGGACCCTGGCTGGGTGCCTGCCTCGCTGCCCGTTCCCCAGCACCCAAGGGGGCTGCTCCCTTCCTCATACCCACTTCTGATCCCCCCCAAAACATGCAAATAGCCTGGCCCGAGAGGCCCTTACCAAGCGCATGGGGGGCCGTGTGGGGTGTGGGCTCAGAGGGCAGGATGACTAGTTGTGTGGGGGTTTCCTGGGAGAGGGGGAAGACGGGGGGCATGGAGCCGGGCACGGATGCAGGGAAGCCGGGGGGCAGATTCTGGTGCAGGGCAGGGTGCCCAAGGCCTGTGGAGACACGGCACTGAGGTCAGACAGAGCAGAGCAGGAAACAGGGCCCTGGGCCGGCACTGACCACCACGCCCACCAGGATTCTTGTCCTGCCCCGTGCCCTACCTGCCCTCAGACACTGACCGTAGGAATGTCCTCCCATCCACAAGGAGGGGCTGCGGGTGCGGGGCAGCCAGGGAGGGTGGGCAGGGTGGGGATGGGGGGCCGGGTCCCCGGCCAGCTGGCTGCTCTGCAGGGAGGATCCCCCGGTGATCATGAGATGGGGGGCCAGGTCCCCGGGACAGCCGCCTGATGGGTGGATCCGGGCGAATTCCACAAGGTCCTTGTTGTCCCTGTCCATCATGGGGGTGGGTTAAGGCTCCGCATAACCAGCCACCCCAGCCCAGCTCTTCCACCCCACCCTGTGGGGTCACGCTCAGTACCAGCACTGGTCCCCTAGCCAAGGGGAAGTTAGCAGAACTCCCTTCAAAGTGGGCAGAAACCCCAGCACAGCCTGGGGGTGGGTGCACAGCTGTGCCCGGAGACAAGTCACAAAACCTGACATTGTGGCCACTTAATCCCATGTGGCACCACTGGGCACCCCCAGGGCCGTGGCCCAGTCCCCAGCCCAAAGGTGCAGCCTGATTCTTACTGCAGCAGCAGTTCACGGCCGGCGAGCCCCAGGCGGTCCTCACACAGGCGGGCCCTCTCCTCCTCGGCCTCCAGGTCCAGCGGGTGGGCGGAGCGGGGCCCACCGCCAGCTGCACGGGTGGGAGATGGCAGAAGGGGTGAGGGTTGGGTCGGCTGGGGAGCCACAGCTAAAGCAAGCAGGAACCCCACTTCGAGCCAGGAGACTGATGAACTGAGGGGGTCTCCTGCCCTGTGAGCCTCACGGGAAAGGTGCAGGGCAGGTCAGCTCAGCCCTAGGGAAAACTGCAGATGTGGGGAGGTGATGGGCGTGAAAGCCTGGGGTCTAGCCCTGGGAGCCCTAGGTGAGTGGACTGGGGCAAGTCAGTGACACCCCCACCCCCTGCCTCCCTCTCCGTGGAGGGTCCGTACCTTTGAAGGTGGGGGCTGCCCGGCCCTGCCGCCCTGTGTTGGCACCGTAGGCTGACTCCGACCGGCTCACCGTGTCCTTCTGCCTGGCCAAGGCTACCGCAATGCCCACGGGCGGCTGCCGCACCTCCCCATCACTGTGGGTGGCATCATGCTCCCGGCTTCGGGCACAGTCAGGCCTTTCCACCTCGCCCGGGGCCTGGCCTGCACCCTTGGAGGCTGGGAACTTCCCGTCCTGCTGGGCACAGCTGGCCTTCAGGCCCCCGAGGCCCACGAAGGGCGCCTTCTGGCCAATGACCAGAGCTTGGTTGCTGTACTTGAGCAGGTTCTTCATGGCCGAGACCTCGTCGGGCGGGGTGGGCAGGTCCTGTGGCAGGAGGGCAGCCTGCTGCAGGGTGCCACCAAAGGGGTCCAGATAGGTGCCTGCCTTGCGCTCCTCGCCAATGGCCATGGTGGCCCCCTGGCCTGACTGGACATTCCACGGGGGCGGGGGCGGCCCGCCATAGCCCAGAGACGCCAGCTCCAGAGACTTGCGCTTGGCCTCAGCCCCGCTGCCCCCCGGTTCTACCTCAGGGGCCACCAAGTGCTGCTGATGCCGGATGCGAGCCACCTTCTGGGCCCCGGGGGCACCCACAGGAGTCTCCTTGCTGGCAGCCTTGTCTAAAGTGCAGCAGGCCTGGGTGACCTTCCCGCCCAGTGGGTCCTGGTGATTAGGCCGGGCGCAGTCTTGCGAGGGAGCAGGCAACTCAAAGTAGCCGCTTTTGTCCAGACCCGCTTTGGGGAGCCCGGGGAAGGGGGCCTCGGGGCCGGCACTATCCAGGTACTCCAGGCCCTTCAGTCGGGGGTTGAGGGCTGCCTCGAAGCTCCCGGACCGCCGCTCACCCTTGCCCTCGGCCTTCAGGTGGGCATAGGAGACCCCGTAAGGCGCAGCATGGTCAGGTGCGGCAGCCACCTCCAGGTGCCGGTCCTTGCTCTCACCCACCACGGCACAGGCCTCGGCCGCCTGAAAGGGGCGGCTCTTGTCGGCCAGGTGTCCCACGGAAGGCACGAAGGTGGGCCCGCTGGCCTTCAGGTCCCGGGGGACTTTGTCCTGCAAGGGGCAGAGCCCATCCGGGCCCCCATGCAGCTGCAGGCAGGGGAAGGGGCCGGCTGCGGCCGTGCTGAGGGGAGGGGGCGGCCCTGCGGGCAGGCCGGACGGCACTGTGTACGACACGGCGTGGTGCAGCATCTGCCTCCGCTCCAGGCACTCGCTGAAGGCTGGCCCGGGCTCTGCGGGGCCCGCCGCCTCCTTGGCGCAGCGTCCAGAGGCCGGCACGCCCACACCCGGCCGCCCCAGCACGGCCCCCGCGCAGCTGGCCAGCGCAGATCGGCCCAGCTCGCCGTCGAGCACCTTGGTGTTGAGAAGGCAGGAGGCCAGGTGCTTGGGGCGGCCTTCACAAGCTCCCCGGGCCATGCTGCCCTCCTTGCAATGAGAGTCCCCTGGCACGGGCAGCACCAGCTTGTGCCGCCCCCGGGCGACGTCCTCCTCCGCTGCCGGCCGCTCCTTGCCCTCCACCGCCTTGCCGGCTTTCTCTTTGCCCATGAGGAAGCGGTCAAACTCCTTGGTGCCCTTCTGCAGGTGGCTGGCCTCGCCCCGGTCGCGGCTGCAGGAGCCGATGGGGTGGCCGGGGGCAGCCCGGGCCACACTGGGGAAGTTGTGGTTGGCGGGCAGAAGCGTGGGCTGGGGGGGCAGGTTGCGCAGGTAGAAGTTATCTGCGTGCCAAGAGAGCTGAGGTCAACAGGAAGCCCAAGGCAGGGGCCAGAGGGCTTAGTGCCCCCAAGACACTGCTCCAGGTGCCTCCCCACCATCACCAGCTGACCCTGACCCACTGGCACTTTCCGGGGAAGGTTTATAACTGTCGAAAACATGTTAACATAAACATCACCACTTTAGCCATTTTAAAGCTTGCCATTCAGTGGCTACTGTGCTCATGGTGTGCAACCTTCGGCCCTATCCATTTCCGGAATTTTTCATCGTCCCAATCTGAAGCTCTCTGTCCCCGTTCAATACCGACTCCCCATGCCCCAGAGGTTCTGACTTACGTTCACCCCTAGGAGATGAACGCTGAAAAGAGCACAGCTCCCATGCCCAGCTGGACCCTGTGGACTAGGGGAGGAAGGGCGGGAGCGGGTGGCAGTGTGTCCTCGCTGGACTCAGCGGGGTGGAGTCTGGGGCTGCAGCATCTCCCCCAGCCCCACACGATGCTGGAGGAGTGCAAACTGATCAGGTCTTTACCAACAGCCATCAGAACCCTAAAGGCTAAGGAGGCTGTGGGCTTATAGTTGTATGCTTAGTCGCTCAGTCGTGTCTGACTCTTTGCGACCCCATGGACTGTAGCCCACCAGACTCCTCTGTCCGTGGGATTTTCCCAGGCAAGAATACTGGAGTGGGTTTCCATTTCTTTCTCCAGGGGCTTATAGTTGGGGGATGGCTAAAAGTGGACAGCATGTGCTATGATGTGGCCACTACACAGCTCAGGATGCCCAGCCACATGGGGAGTTATCTGAGGCAGGCCCCTGAAAGCAGGATAGCACACTGTGGACAGCAAAATGGATGGCCTTTAGTAGCCCCCTGTAAGTGCCAAGATACCCCCGCCCAGGAGGAAGTAAGGCCCTGGGCGGACGTGCATCTGAGAAGGGGCCAGGAGTGAAGGACCCAGCCTACCTACTTTCTGAATACTCTGAGAGGCCCCCAACCCTTGTGCACCAGGGGCTAGGGTGATCCTTTAAGGAAGGAAGAAAGGAGAATGGTCCAGACGGCCACCCCTACCTAGTCCATTCTGGGCTCTCGATGTCTCTGCAGCTCTGGCCCATCCTGCGTGAGTGGCTGGGGGGTGTTCCCCCAGCTCCCTGTATGGGGCCAGCCTGGGGCCCCCCTAACCTGGGGTGCCTTGCTCTCTACCTGGGTCCCTGGCCAGCCCTGCAGACACCCACTGCTCCCTAAGCTGGGGCTGGGTTACTGGGGACCTGGACGGGCTGCCCCTCTCTACACCCAGCTGGGGTGGCGGATGGGCAGCCTGGATGGCCTGGAGCCTAGAGAGGGAACAAAAGAAACATTTGGAACTTGTAAAACTGTCCTCAGTCGTGTAAATTCCTTGTCAATTTCCTGCTAATTAAAGCAAGGGGGAAGAGGGTAGCCTGGGCTAAACCTAATTAGCTCAATTTCCAAAACCAAAGTGTTCTTGGGTGAGGCTCGGCCACAACACTGTGAGAGCCAAGGAGGCCGCCAGAGCTCCTGGAAGCCAGCGGCCCACACCCTGGAGGGGGTCCCTAGCTCTGGGTCGGATTTATGGGGCTGGGACCACCTGCCTGCTCTTGACAAGCGCTGTCAAAACAGCAGCACATGCGGGGGCTGATGTGGGAGGTGGAGGGACTCAGGCCACGGCCTGTGCGGGGTTCTCCTCTGGGCAAGAGCACCTGGGCTCCAACCCCGAGGAGACTGGCTCCCTGGGCATCCAGTGTCTGTCTGAACCCTTCATGGGGCCGGGGAGTGCTCCTGGCCCGTCTGCAGGCAGGGTCTCATCCACCCCGACCCAACCTGGCCAGCTCTGGGCTGGGCCAAGTGAGAGTAAGGCCTTCCACAACCTCAGCTGCCCCGCCTGGACAAAGATGCCAGGTGGGCTCCAGGACACAGACACCCCAATGTCACAGAGTGGGAGGCTGTGAGGAAACGAGGGGACGGTGGCGGGAGGGCAGGAGGACTGGCCACAGGGCCCACCCCCAACCTGCCTCATGGGGTCACCACTCTGGGGTCCCCTTCCTTCTCTGAGACCCTTCAGGACTCTCTCCTCCTTAGCTGCTGCTGCTTGAAGCCTGCCAGGTACGTTGTGGGCCCCTCCCCTGCCCCCACTCAGAGCCCCACTCTTAGGGTTCCCTGGAGCTGGATCTGTCCTTATTTACACTCTTCACCCGGGTGGCCCCTCTCCTTGAGCCAGATCAATCTTTCAACCCACCCTTCTGGCACTGACCTGCACCATGAGTGTGCAGTCACCCCCTGGGAAGGTGGCCCCACCCCCCAGCCCCTCAGCATGGAAGCTGAACTCACCCCTCCCCTCTGAACTGCTCCTCTGCAGGTACACCCCTTCCTGTAGCCTGGGCCATAAATGGGGGTCATCTGGGGCCCCCTGACCCTTGTGCTCCATCCAGGCTCCGCATGGGATCCCATGGTCCAGTTCAAGTCCAGATCACTTGTCATCTAAACACGGTAAGCAACCCCAGCCTCCTGGGCTTCACCCCTGGAAGATCTTTCTAAAATGCAGATGAAGTGTCACCCCACCCAAGAAAAATCCTGGACACCGGGCATCAAGGTCTCAGGCCACCCCCTACACCTGTCTCCTCTCCAGGTGGCTACATCTCCCATGGGCTCCCTGATGGGATCTGCGCCCTGAAGGCTGGGCCTTACACACACACGTGTGCGTGTGCATGTGGTATGAACACACTCTCCTTACGGAATGCCCTCCTGACCCCACCAGCCCTATGCTCCTATCAGCAAAGCTCCAACCTCAGCGTACCCACTCCAGCGACATCTCCTGCCAATGGGGTAGGAGTCCCTCCATCTGCTAGGGGCACACCGTTGCCCCTGTCCCCTGCTGCTGCCTCCACCCCCTACCCCCCACCTCTGACCCCTCTGACCTCAAGCCCTGGTGTGGGTTGGGGCCTGGGCCTTGTGCTGTCTAGCTCGATGAGGCAAGAGGTATAGGCTTCTGGGGGGCTCCCCTACCCCCATCAGATGGTATTCTCCCCTCCACTGCCCCTGGGACCCCTGAGCTGCTTGGGTGGGTCGGGGCGGAGGTGCCACAGGGTAAGGCCAGGTGCTGAGGGAGCTGGGTGCCTCTCCTTCAGGGCCGTGGTTGTTTGAGATGCTTCCACTTGGGTGATGAGAGCTCATGGAGCATGGCTGTGTTTTCAGCATGCTCCCCTGACCCCGGCATGCAACCAGCTGCTTGGCCGTGGTCCTGGGCCCCGCACTTTAAATTCTCTGGGGGCCTGAGAAGCACGCCCATCCTCTTCCAGCCCCTGTCCCTACAGTGTGGCCTGAGACCTGGAGAGAAGGGTTCATCCAGGCTGGCCACCTTCATCTGGCACCCCAAAAGCCCCCGGCCCTGCCCTCCACCCCTCCAGGATTCACTGTGTCCCAGGCCCCATGCAATCCCTCACAGACCCACGCCAGCACTTGCCTTTTTGGGTTCCATAGAAACGATGTTGCCCATAGAGAACATTGCTGTTTCCATGGTGATCCAAGTGGCTCATGGGTAGGAAGGTGGATGCCAGACTCCCCGAAAATCTGGGGTACCCTGGAGCTAGAGAAGCAAGGAGACTGTGGTAGAGGCGCCTCTGGGCCACAGGCTTGCACCTGCCCTGACCCCAGCGAGGTGAGAAGCCGGCGGGTGGCCCAGGAGTGACGCCCCGCGGAGCCCGGCGTGCAGCCCGCCGGTGGGAAATCAACCCATCAATACATCATATTAACTCTGACTCGACTAATACCATCCCTCCGGTGTGGCACAAATTGAATTGCTGATGGGCTGGGGAGAGAGGGGAGGATGGAGGAGGGAGGCTTTGATTTCTCTCCCAGCAGCACTTAGCAGTGCGCGAGCTTCAAGGCAGGCCAACAAAAGGGGCTCTGGAGAGGTGTCTGGGGAGGAGGGAGATGTGGCGGTCACATGCAGTGGACAGGGAGGCCCTCACAGCTCAGGCCAAGAGGAGAGAGGCGGGGCCGGACACCACCTTGGCCTGTACCATCCATAGCTGCCAGGTAAGCAAGCCACTCTGGGCTCAGTGACCCGCACCCTGAGGCTGACTTGGTTGGGTGTGGCCAGCTTCTGCCTGGCTGGAGGCCATGGGCACCGGGCTCTCCACTGGCTGGGCCTCCTCAGTGCTCTGAGATCTGCAAAATGAGCTGGTCCCCAGCCATGACGGCATCGCCCCCAGAAGAGTTTCCTGCGTTGGTCTCCAGCCCCAGACCCTCACTGGAGCCTCCAAGTCAGATCAAGCAGGCCCCTCTCTGTCCCTTTGAGGGGCCTGGACTGTCTTCTTGGACTGGCCCTGCCCAGCAGAGGACCACCAGCTACACCCCGGACTTCGTTCTGGCCACCTGGGACACACACCCTGCCTCCCAGAAGTGATGAAGAGCGAAACATTTGGCCAAGGAGGCCCCTTAGGCACTGGCACCTTGAGACCAGGCACAGCCGTGGCAGGCGTGTCTGTTGGATGCCCAGAGCCACCAGCCACCTGCAATGTGGCTCCTCACAGCTGGTCCTTCCCCACCAGGCCCAGCGGCGAGGGGGCGGGGGCGGGTGGAGGCCTGCAGCTGGGATGGCTGAGCCGGCTGGGCTGGGCTGGACAGGATGCTGTCTTGCTCCAAAATTCCTGCTTTGAGCTAATGCTCTTAACATTTTCCCCATGGAAAATGAGTCCCAGAGGAGCTTCTCCTGGGGACCCCATGGCTGTCCCAAGAGTGAATGGCTGCTGGGAACAGCTTCCCACCTGACTTCTGAGGCGCCTGGGCTGTGACAAGGGAGTGGGAAGGAATCCCAGGGTCTCCCCAGGGAGCAGTGGCCACGCTGGCTCAGGGTCCCGAGGCATCGGGCCCTGAGGGGAGGGTGGCGGGTCCCAGGGCGAGTGTTCCAGCCAGGTCATAGCCGTGCCTTGATACAAGGGAGCTGTGAGCCCCACTTCCTGGGGATCAGGGGTGCCAACTTCTGTCTCAGTGCATCACAACAAAGTTCAGACAAGTCTGAAGCAGGTAGCTAGCTCCGTGTGACCTGCTCGTTTACTGTTTTCTAAATTCCTCTTAGGACAGAAGCCCTTTGCTGTTTCATTGGAACTCCTGTGGCAACTCATGGCCGCATGCTCCTTGGAACACATGAGACCAACACCTTTCCAGAAGGAGGGGCTCAGAGCTACAGGACAGGCCTCCAGGCCCCAGGTCCTCAGAGGCCCTGAGGCTGGCCTGCCTGGGTGCTGAGGCTGTTGAGATGGAGGGTGGAGGCTGGCTTGATCTCTGGGTGCACGGGGGTAAGCCCTGGAATACCTGGAGCTTGCTGTGAGTATGAGGGGCCCAGGAGCAGCCCCTTGGCAGGCCTGAGGTTGGGGAGCGGGGAGCCATGCCAGTGTGGGTCGGGCTGTGGAACCCAGCTAAGAGGTAGGGATGGACAAGGAGCATTGAGAGAATGGGAAACACATGGGCATCAAATACTCTGGGAGCCCCCAGGGTCAAGGCCCCCAGTCCAAAGGGTGCACCCTGCACCCTGGTCCTGGTGGCCCCCTCGACATAGCGACCATCCTGCCCCTAATGATGCAGGAGAATGGTCTCTGGATCAGGAGATCTGAGGTCAAGCCGTGGCACCCATTCTCAAGAGGAGCTCCCCGCAGAACGCTCCCATACCAGTCCCGTTTGGAGGTTCCCCTTGAGCACATGTGTTGCAAAAGCTCTGAGAAGTCCCTGGGCGTCTCCCCACGGAGGGGCTCACATCCCTGGGCCCGTGGGAGGACACAGGGGAGGTGCCCACTGCCCCCCAGGCCTATCCCTCTGCAGCGCCCTCCTGCTGAGGGCACGGCTGAGTCTGGGGAGCCTGGCCGCCTCGCCTGGTTTGTGAGTGGAGACACATCTGGAGCAGATGTTTCCAAGATGAAATGCAGCTCCTAGAAGACCTGACAAAAGCTGGGCGAGCCCGACAGGGGTGGGGGCGGGCCAGGGCAGGGGAGGGCAGAGGCCTGTGTGTGTAGTAGGGGGAGCGGTTAAAGCGCCACAGCTGTCCCCCTTTAATTGGCTGCTGTTAAATGTTTTACGGGGCCTCGTTTTGGTAAACAGAAGTCTGTAAATTCCTCCTTCCCAGACGCCCGTTTCCCAGGCACAGACCCCCCTGTGACCCCTCGGGAGGTCTGGGCCTCCTGCCCACCCGCCCTCGGCCTTCAGCTGGCCGAGTGGTGGGCTCCTTCCTGCCGCACCCTTCGGGGGACAGTGGGAGGGTGATGGCCATGCCTGTCCCTCCACTTCTGACCCTGAGCTGGTGGCCAGGGATCAGGGGACAGGAATCTATGGGGGCTCCTCCCCCCATCTCCAGTTTGCATAAAGTCCCACCCTCTGGGACCCCAGAAGGGGAGTTAGGACTGGGGGAGTAAGGATGGGGAGATGGAAGAAGAAACGGAGTAGGCAAGGGCCGGAGCTGAGTGGGGTGGCCAGGGAGGGGGAGTGTGAAGAGCGGGTGGGCATCTGGGGTGGGGGGCAGAGAGGGAGGAAGGAGAAAAGTCCTCCCAGTTCAGCCACAGAAAGGACCCTTTCTTCTTCCCAACAAGACCCTACTCTCTGAATTGAAGAGGAAAATAAAAAATGATTTTTATGAATCAGAGCAGCTGTTCTGTGACCAGAAGCCAGGGCTGCTGTAGCTGGTCTGGGAAATGCCTCAGGTCCTCAAAGGGGCTTCTGCAGAGGAGAATGTGGTGGTGGTGGGCTCTGAAGAGGGCTCCGGGAGCCGAGGATGGGGGTCGGATACCTTGGAACCCAGGGCCAGAGACCCTCGACCCTGCACTCCTTCGGGGTGGCGTGGTCCAGAACCCCAGGCTCTCACACCCCCCGAGGTTGGCTACTGCGATTGCCCCAGTTGACAGGTGAGCCCACGCTGTGTCCTTGGGCCCCCGCTGCCCCCAGAGCCCTGGAAGCCCCTGCTGAGTTCTAGGGAGAAGCCCTGGGCCTCAGCCACCACCCCACTGAAATTCCCCCCATTCTGGCCCCACGCTCTGTGTTGCCAGGAGACTTAACCCCACCCTGTGACGTGAGCGTTAACAGGGTCAAAAAGGTGACACCATCAGCACCTAATGGGGTTCAGTGACATGGAGGCAGTCTCAAGCTGGGCGGGGGCAGCAGACCAGGTCCTTGGTATCCTGGGACACCCAGCCCCTGCCAGCATCCCCCGGGGCCCTTGCTGGCCACATCCAGGAAGGTCAGGGGTGTTTGTGGGGAGTGTGCTAAGTGGGCTAAGGAGGAGAGAAGCCAGCGGGCAGCCCACCCCTGGTGGGGGCTGCCCAGAGGGCAAGGTCTGAAGATGGAAGAGTGAGAGGGAGGGTGGGGACACTTTACAGGGGAAATAAGTGAGGGGTGCCATGGGGTAGGAGAAGACAATGGCACCCCACTCCAGTACTCTTGCCTGGAAAATCCCATGGACGGAGGAGCCTGGTGGGCTGCAGTCCAGGGGGTCGCTAAGAGTCGGACACGACTGAGCGACTTCACTTTCACTTTTTACTTTCATGCACTGGAGAAGGAAATGGCAACCCACTCCAGTGTTCTTGCCTGGAGAATCCCAGGGACGGGGAGCCTGGTGGGCTGCCGTCTGTGGGGTCGCACAGAGTCGGACACGACTGAAGCGACTCAGCAGCCGCCATGGGGTAGGAGGCTCCTCTTGTCACCCCACCAGAGAAGGTGCCTGGGAGGACCCCAGGCCTGCTGCCAGGTCTCTCAGCTGGAGAGGAAAGAGGGGTAGCCCTGGCCCCCCACATGTGCCCTCCTTGCCTGGTGGGGTCAGTTCCCACCCGATCTGCACGGCACCTCACCTCTCCTGGGTTCTGCTGTAGAACTTGCCCAGCAGCCCAAGGTGCCCCACCTGCCCCCGGCCAGACCCAAAGGCTGGGGAGGCGACAATACCTCCCCGTGGTCCTTGCAGGGCCCGCCGTCCTAGGAGGGGACCGGCTCTTGTGTCTCAGAAGGCTGACTGTCTCCTGGCCAGGTCTGGGCATGGGGTGGTGTGTGGCCTGTGACCAGCCAACCAGTGAACCAGAATTCCTTGTGGGGTGGGTCAGGGGACTCCCACCACAGGGTCCCTGAGACCCCCACCCCCAGGCCCACAGAGCTCAGTGCAGACCCTGCAGGCTTAGCAAACTGCCAGCGGCCTGACACACAGGGCTCTAATCACCCCCATGCCACCAGAGTCCTGCCCCGGCTCCCTGCTGGCTTCCTGCACACCCATGAGGGCAAGGCCTTCTGCAATAGACGCCCCCCGCCCCCCATGACGCCTTGACAAAAACATGGCCACCTCCCTGGAGGCTTGAGTTGCTAGAAAGTTCTCCCCACCACTGAGCCCTGAGCTGTGGCCAGGGGCTGCCAGCAGGGTCTGACATCAAGTCCCAAGGGCAGTTCCCCACAACGTGACTGGCTGAGTCCCTAATCAATGGGGCCAAGAATCACGCTTTTATACAGCCGGCCACACTGGGGGAAAACCCGAGCTGAACCATCTCAACTGCCCATCTCATGGGTCAAGCCCACACTCCAGGGCTCAGCAGAGGATAAAAGCCCCTCTGGATAGAGCCCCCACCAGACCACTCCACCTTCGACCAGTGTCCCGCCAACCCTGACAAGTCCCATCTTTACCCATGACAATCCCCACAGACACCTAGGCAAAGAGCCCTTGTTCCTGGAGCCCCGCACACGTCTATCCCTCTGAATTCTGCCATGCCGACATTAACTGGGTGCTGGCTCTCTTCCTGTGACATCCTTTTCATGCAGGGTGTCAGTGGATTTCCACTGTGGTACACAAGACTACTGACCACCTTAATGGGCTGAAGACGGCTTTGGAAGCTGGGCCTCTCAGGGAGTGCCCAGACCTCAGCCTCTTGCAGCTGGGGGCTGGGGCTGGGGCCTAAGGCTGGCACAAGATGATTTCTGTGCCACTGTGGCCCGTTAAAGTTGGCCCAGGCACACACACTGACCCCCGGTCGCCCCAGGTTTGGGGCCTAGCTGCCTGGTCTGTTCCCAGGCTGAGTGGAGTGGCTCAGAGCCAGGGGAAGGTGCCAGGCTCCCACGGACACCTCTGGAACAAAAGCAGCAGGCAGCTAGCCCAGGAGCCAGGCGGTCATGGACAGTCCCGGGCTCCTGGCGAGTGCTGTGCAGGGAGGAGCTGGGTTCAGGCCGTACAGAGCTGAGATGCAGGCCTTAGCAGCAGCCCCTCCAGGGGAGCAGGACCTGTGACCCGGGGAGGGCTGGGGACCAAGGCTTGCTGCAGGACTAAAGCTGGGGGAGAGACAGAGTCTCAGAGCTTGGAGCTGGGAACAAACTGGCATGATCCCCCAAACCCTCACAATACCCCACCCAACACCTCTGTCTGTCAGGGAGCTCGGCTGGAGAGAGCCCTGTGCTACTCCTGATCACATCCCTTGCACCCTGTCTTCCTGGGTGGATGCTCTAAGACCCCCCTACCCCATCCTGGGGTATCTAAGATACACATAGATCATAGTGCTTGGGGGATCCTGGGGGCTTGGGGCCACAGGAACAGTGCAAGCCAGCCCGACACCCAGATGTGACACTGGGCCTCTCTCCCCAGCCCTGTCAGACCCAGTGTAGCTCACACACCCCGCCAGCTGCAAACAGCAGCCCAGGAAGGCCCCCAGGCTCCCAGCATAACAGTGGACAGTTGCTACATGGGACATGCAAGGACAGAGGGGCCCTGGAGGTTGGGACCCGGATGGGGAGGTGGGCAGAGGCAAAGCGTGGTGAGGGACCAAGGTCACAGGGAGCAGGGCGGGGGGTGGGGCAGGACTGGCCATGCAAAGCCCTGAGAAAGCTCTGGAGGGGGTCAGAGGTCCAGATGGGACAGGCCTCCCTCTGGCTACGATGAAGCTGGCAGGAGAAGGCCTGTCTGGCAGGGGAGCCCTGATCCCCCACGTCTGGATCTGGGGAGTTCGGTCCCTTCCCCTACACTGTCCCCAGATCACAGGGTGGTCAGCTGCCCCCAATGACTCAGCCCTGCCCTTTGGCACTGGCAGGACCAGGTGGGCAGGATGGGAATGCTGCCTACATGTAGGGCATCTTTACTGAGCTGGGTGGGGAGGGGAGGTGACCATCAGTGGTCCCATGCGGGCAGATTCAGAGACCATTTTGGCCACCGAGAAAACTGAGGCCAGGAGAAGGGGCTGGAGCGTCCAGCGTCCAAGGGAGAAGGACAAGGTCCAGGGCAGGTGGAGGGCTCCTCTCGACAGCGTCACCACACCGAGACAGTGACACCAGCTGGGACCTTTGTCCCCCACACAGATGTGCCCCCAGAAGCCCTGGTGAACCCTGAAGTCTTAGAGGGGGACAGAAGGACAGCTGAGGGGCTCAGGGAAGCCAGGAGGGGGGTTGGGAAATGGTAGGGAGTGCCCAGTGGCTCTTGGGTGCGACCCCTGCCCCAGTGGAGGCGAGCCCAGCCCCAGAAGGAGAAATAGCCTCTGGGGCGGGTGCAACTGACAAAGAGGCCGGCCCGGCTAACGGCCAGCGCTAGCACATGTGCCCGCTGCCTCCGGAGGCTCTCCCTCCAGGTGGCACAAGAGACCACGAGTGGCCTGGGCTGTGGGAACCCAGCAGCCCTGTTCCTCCCCAGCTGAGCCCCCAGGAACAGAATCCCCTTTCATGGCCCTGTGGGTGGTCCCACCAGGCAGCGGGGGCGGGGGGTGGGGGGGGGGGCGCGGTGGAGGAGGGAGGGAGGGGGCCCGGCCTGCTGACAATAGGGCCAGCTGTGCTGCACCCCACCCCCCCGGGGACCCACCCAGGGCGGGCCAGTACACTGGCTCACCCCTTTGCCTCAGGTCAGTTCCGCCGCCCACCCTGACCCTAGGCCCCGGAAGGGAAAGTCTCATCTCTGGCAGGACCCTTTACTTGGTGAGCCTGGGGTGGGGGGTTGGGGGGTGGGGTGGAGCAAGAGGCCCTGGATAGACAAGCTCTGCCCCAGGCCAGATGTTCTGGGGCGGCTCCTCTGTTCTGGGGTACTTGCCCTGCACCCCAGCTGCTCCACCAGGGAAGCAGGAAGCCCTGGTCCCGGCTCTGGTGGCTGTCCCCCAGATGGTGGGTTGGGTCCACCCACGGAGAGCTGAGGGCCCTGCCTGGAGTAGAAGGACCCATCATCTCTCCTGGCCCCCACTGACATCCCTCCCCCATCCCTGCCCCCGCCTCCCACCCCAGCGCCATCCTGGCCTCCTTGCTCTTAATCTAAGAACTCCTTTAGGGGCCCAGCCCTGACCATCCCCAGGCTGGAGGGGGCGCGTAGCAAGCCTGCTTTGCCAGGCACCTGTCTCCCCACCCATCCTGGGGGCAGCGAGAGAACGAGGGTGGGGCCAGACCACGGAGCAGCCCGCCCAGGCAGCCCACCCTGCCCGTCAGCCCCCCCCTTCGCTCTCCGGCCATGTCGCGTGCCCCCCGCCCCACCTCGGCCCCCCTTCCCCCTGAACACACACGGCAGAGAAACAGGCCCCAGCACGCGGGCAGCCAGCTGGCACCCAGTCAAACTAGCAGCCAGGCACGCTGCCAGGGCAGCCAGCCAGCCAGCGCTGCCACTCGCCCCGGCCCCGCCCGCCCGCCGGCCTTTACGCTGGGAGCTCACAGCTAGGCGGCTGCACCACGTGGCCTGTCAGAGCGAGGCTGCAAGGAGAGGAGGGCAGGGGAACCCCGTAGGAAGGGGATCCCAGGCCGGGCAGCGCAACTGCAGGCAGAGAAGGGGAGACTGGGGCACAGGCCTGGGAGGTGGTAGGGTCCCCAGGACAGACGCACGAGCTACCCTCAGGCGGGACCTGGCAGATTGGGGGTGCGCTCCCCAGGGGCTGCTGCTCCCCTAAACTCATCTTTAGCCCCAGGTGGGCCTTGCCCTCCCCCCCTACTCTGGGTTCTGGAGCCTTTGTTCCAGGTGGGCGACTCAGAGGCCTCCTCGCTTCCCCTTGTCCTATACCCACCTGCATTTGCCCATGGAACCCACCGCCTCAACATGCACACCCTCCCCCAAGAGACCATGGGTGCCCTCAGCCCGAGGAGGCGCCAGGGCTGGTTCGGGGCTGCTCCAACTGTCCTTGCCTTGGAGCAGCTGCCTCCCCGGCATGCACAGTGGGTAAGGGGTGGGTTGGGGGGCTGGCACTCTCCCACACCCTGTCCCCTCACAATGGGTGGTGGGAACTGCAACTTGCCAGGTGGCTCTGGGGCTGCGGCTGCGGGTGGCGGGGTGCCCCGCAGGCCGCGAGCAACTCCTCGGAGGCAGCCGTTGGCTGGGGGAAGTGAGTGTCTGGAGGCCGTTGAGGGCGCTATCTGTGGGCTGCCTCCCACCCGCCCACCCCCGCCTCTCCGGCAGCCCCCAGAGAGGCAGGACAGGGCGCCTTCTCCCTGGGCCCCAGGGCTGGTGGCACTGCCCACAAACTGCCCTTCTTGCCCGCAGGGTCCTCAAGGGTAGGCCGGAGAGGCAGGGGGATATGTACCTTCTTACGCAGAGCTCTGCCATCCTGACCCTGACCAGGGATCACCGTGGCAGCCAGCCTGGCCACACCCATGCCCCCGAGGCCAGGTCAGGGCAGGGCAGAGGCCTGGGGCGGCCGTGGGTTCAGTGGAAGCAGTTCTACATGGCTGCCGTGAGTATGCCCTGCCCGCCCCACGGCACTCGGCCCTCTCCTCCCTCCCATAGACGTTTTGGGAGCCAGAAGCTCCTGCCAGGTTCAGGAGTTCGCCCAGCAAATGCCGAAGGCAGAAGAGCTGGGAGGAGCAGGGGAGCAAGGGGTGCCAGGCATGGCCATCCCGGGAAGCCCCGATCCGGAGCCTGACACCATTGCACCAGGTGTCCCCTGGGGAGGCTGCGAGAGGCAGGGGTGGGAAGCAGGCGGCAGAGGGGTCTGGGCCAGGTGTCTGCTCTGCCCACCTGGGTCTTCAGGGCTGGCCTGGTTCCCCTTCCAGGGTAAGGGAGCTGCTCCTTATCGCCTACCCAACATGTGCGCTCTGCACGGCGCTTAAAGCCCAGATTATTTTAACAACTGTCCCTCACTCGTCACCTGTCCTGTTTGGAAAACAGCCCCTTTCTTGTTGCACAAAGAGAGGTTTCTCTCGCTCTCCGGCAGCACTGGGCGCTAATCTCCCCGCCTGGAACGCGGGCGGCAGCGGGCGCGGTGTGTGGGTCCGCGTGCTCTGCAAACACAACGCCCGCCGCTCAGCAGTCATTGAGTTACGGCGGTGCTGGTGCCAGGAGCGCAGAGCCCTCTGTGCCCGCTGCCAACTGCAATTACCTCTCCGCGTGCCAGCCGCCGTCGGGCTTAACCCTTCCTACACTGTGGCGGCCGACTGGATATCAGCAACCTCGGGCTGGGGACACTGGGGCTCAGGGTCACCGCCCACATCACGGTGCCCAGGGGCTGAGCAGACAGTGCGGAGCTGGGTGGGGGTGGTGACCTTCCCTGAGAGTGCCAAGGGGAAGCTAAACATCCTAAATAGGGCCTGCAAGGGCCCTCCAGCCAGCCACAAGGCCTGAGAGTGACACGTATGAGGCACCTACTGTGTGTACAAGGCTGCAACCGAAGGGGAGGCAGGGCCAGAGAGGGACTCTGTTCTAGGGCAGGCCCCCAGGGTGGCGCCTGAGTCTGTTGACAGCTCTCTCCTCCCCTCTACTCCCTCCCAGCTGACACATCTGGAGCCCATGCCTCTCTGAGTCTGGGAGGTGGGCGCAGGCCTGCCCGGCCAGCCCAGCTGTGTTCCACATTTCCTCAGCTCCCGTGAGCCTTCCCGGCCCCACCCCTTTTCCCTCTCTGCCCATCTCTGCTGCACATCTGGCCAAGAGTTACCACCTCCCCCATGACGGCATCCTCAACAGGGAGGCAGCCCCTTGCCCCAGTGCTTGGCATGGTCTGCCAGACACAGCAGTGGAGCCCTTTGCTTCACCACAGGCCCTGGGCACCACGATCAGTGGCTCTAGCCACAGGGTACGGCTGGGAGCCTGGGCCTCTGACTTACCTTCATGGGAGTGGGAGAACCAGATCTGGGAGGTGGCAGGGTGTGAGCCCCGGTAGGCCTGCTCCGAGGGGGACGGGGTGGGGCCACTGGGGTGCGCAGAGGCCGCCGAGCCCAGGCTGCTGGTAAGGAAACTGCCCATGAAAGAGGAGGCCGGAGAGTTCCCCATCAGGCGGCTGCTGGCTGTGGACACAGTGGGCGAGAATGAGTCTGGGCAGGGACAAGCACTAAGGAGCCCTTCCCCAGGGCTGACTCTCAGGCCCCAAGTTTCCAGGGCTTTTGTCTTCAAATAGCCAAGAAGCCAAGGTGGGAGAAGCTGCCTGCTCGGGCCCTGGAGGCCTGGACACCCTCCTGTTCTTGCAAAACCCTGAAGATTGGCAC
Organism: Bos javanicus; assembly: GCF_032452875.1. NCBI lineage: Eukaryota > Metazoa > Chordata > Mammalia > Artiodactyla > Bovidae > Bos > Bos javanicus. The sequence continues at coordinate 52,833,467 of NC_083886.1, forward strand.
TTCAGCTGAGTTGTCCTCCTTCACCCCGCCCACCACCCCCAGCAACCAGGTGCCAGGTACTGTGGGAATAAACATTCAGGGACCCAGGGCTTGAGGGAAATATCAACCCTATGGGCAGGTCTCCACTTCGGAGGCTGACTCCCCCAGGCCTCAGCTGCCGGCAGACCTGCCAGAGTGCAGCTCCCGGAAAGGCCCAGGGTCAGCAGGTCTCAGCCGTCTCTGTCCTACCCCCAGGTGGCACTAGGGCTCTGGCCTTCCCCCCAGCACCCAGCAGGGTCTTCAACCTTCTCCCCAGGTCCAGTTAACCACCTCATCACACTGGATGCCCTCTACCAGGTGAGCAAGAGAAGAAACGGAGGCAGAGCAAGAGAGAACCACAGGAGGAGCCCGAGAATGGACATGGCAGGATCTGCTTTAATGTCCCCAGGGTTTCTCAGGGTCAGGCCCTCCCGGTGGCACTGAGACACAGTCAGCCATTTATGTTTCAGGATACTCGGCATTTCGCCCAGCAGCTAGCCTCCATGGCCTGCCTACCTGCACCTTTGACACTGTGTCCCCCTCTCTGCCCTGTCCAGCGGCCAAGGCCAGGCTGATCGAGTCTCTCCGGGTTACCATGGCAACCAGTGGACTGCCTAGGAATGGTGTACCCAGTGCACTCTGCGCAGTGCAGCCCCCGCTGCCAAGTGGGTGGTCTGGGCTGCACCGCTCAGCCCCTACCCCGTCAGGGACCCCTGGCACCTTGTCACCTCCATTTCATGGGCAGTGAGCCTGGCTTGGGACCATCCTAGGGGATGGGGAACAAGGTTCTGGGGGTTCACCATCCCATTAGGCTGAAAGCAGCAGCCTGGCAGGGTTTGCAAGGGTTCTGGGGGCTCCAGGAGGCTGCAGGCCCGGCCCAAGGTGAGTCAGGGCAGCTGTTTCCCTACCCGGGAGGCAGGGGGAATTTGCAAATTTGTGATGCCTCATCCAGCCTGGCTGGGCCCTGGGAGCTTCCCAGACGTGAGGTGACTCAGCAGAGAGGCGGCAAGGCCCTGGAGCGGGGGAGAGGGAGGGGCTGCCCCACCGGGACCCTGGCAGCTCCCCTCCACTTCCCTTCACTCCCATTCAAGGATGAGACTTGTGGATGAGAAAGGCCTCTCCCAGGAACTGGCCTCAGCGGAAGAGTCTGTGAGTGCTGGCCGGGTGCTAGGGTGTGAGCTGACCTCTGTGGTGGGTATCAGGCCAAAGGGAGACCCTGAAAGGACCAGAGGACCCAGGGGCAGGGGGCGAAGGTGTCCAAGAGCCAGGGACTTCCCAGACCACAGGGCTGGGACTGCCATGGGCCCCGGCCAGACCACAGGCACGTCCAGCCAGGGGAGGAGACTCTGGGCTGGGAAGGGAAGTACTGGCCTCCCGGGCGGGCGGGCAGAGCAGGCAGGAGATGGAGGGCGGTTCCTGCTGGGCTCCAGGGACCCTGGCGGGGGGCCATGCTTGTGGGATGAGTGAGGCCTCTTCCTGCCTCGCCCAGGCCCACCCCATGTCCCCCAGGCCTTCCCACCCCCGCACCCTCCCAGGGAAGTCCCTCCACCCTGCTCTTCCTGGGGACAGTGGGAAGCAACCGAGTCCAGAAGTTGGTCTGGATAAAGGATTTCTCTGGGAGCTTGGCCTGAGAACCTTGAGTTCTCCCACAGCCCAGCGGGTGGGGGCGGTGGGCGGGCCTGAGGCTGGGCGGGAGGAGTGGCCTGGCATCCCATAGGGCCCCTCCAGTCTGGATGCAGGGAAACTGAGGCTCAGAGGTGGCCCCCCTCACAGGGTCTCCCACACCGAGGCACCCTGCAGGGGCAGCAGACCACCTCTGCAGACCCACTACCCACAGCCCCAGGGACCACCTACCAGGGGCAGGGGCTGGTGGGGAGCATCCCTGAGGCCCAGAGGGGGATGTTCGACTAGTCTTCTAAGCTGGAACTGGGGTGGGGATGAAGGAGATGTGGGACTTCCTGTCCCCCTCTCCCAGGAGACTGGTCCTGGCCCTGGCTGGGCACTCTTAAGGGTGCCTGTTTTGACACCATCCCAGAAGGGGATGTCCCACTGCATGGTCACTTTGGAGGGGAGCGGCACTGCAGCTCAGCAGCCCCGGTCCCAGCTCCACGAGGCAGGGGACACACCGACAGGCTGAGCTTCCTGCTGTGTGCCCACCTTGTCCAGGCCAGCCACTCTCCCAATTTGGGGGACCCTCTTGGAGACTTTCCTGAGTCCATAAGAAAGGAACCCTTGCTCCTGAGTGTGGGAAGTGAGTGGCTGGGACGGCACTCCAGTCTTGCCCTTTGACCTTGGTCCAAGGCTCCCCGGGGCCCTCCTTTGCTCCAAGCCTTTTGGGGATGCCCCTGCTTCTCCATCTTCCCCAGCCTTGTGGGCAGTTTGTGGCCCCAGTGTCCGGTCTCAGGCTGGACCATTTATCTCGCGGGTGGGGGTGTCTTTTCCCTCCTTTTTCCTTTCACACTGAAAACGGAAGAGGCTTATCACATGAATGTTATGTCTTTATATCTTCACTGTAAGACATTCATATGACAGATACAACAAGGAAGGAAACAGAGATATCAGGGACCCCGCTGTTCTTGGGCACAGCCACACGCATTCCAGGGACCACTTTCCAGGCACTCGCCCTGGTGGGCCACCTGCGGGTTCCCAGGTGTCCTCTCCTAAGGCCCCAGCCCACAGCAGCAGGTCCCGCCAGGGGCTCTCATACTCCCTGACTGGCAGGCCAGCCCTGGGGGATGGGCGCTAGGCAGCTGGAAAGCCAAGTCCCCCGATGGGCCCCCAGCCTGGACCCTGCTCAGTTGGTGGGTTCCATGAGCCTTGCTCCAAAAGGGTCAGTCTCCTCCCGCCATCCTGGGCTAGAAGTCAGCAAGCTGCCGCAGGTCCTACAGGCTTTGCCAGGTGGGCACTGCCATGATGGGTGTCAGGGAGGGGATGGCTGGCACCCAGAGCCTCCCCTACCCCATCTGACCCCTGACCCTAGACAGAGCATCCATGCTCCCATGTCACTTCCACCTCCAAGGACTTCGGTCACGGCCCAGCCAGCAGAGGCATGGGCAGACCTGGCTGCCACCTCCCAGCCCCCGCCCGCCGACCAGTAGCCAGTCCCAGACAGAGCCTTAGCAGAGGCGGCCTGGGCCCCGGCCAAGGCTGGAGCTGCATGGCCAAGTCTGGCCGGGAACTGGGCTGGAGACTTCTTTCCTCTTGGCAAGGTCCTTGCCCAGGGAGTGTTGTGGTTAGCAACCCAGGAGGGGACAGTGGGAGCCCTGAGCAGCAGGAAGGGCCAGAGGGGCTTTCGGCTCAGAGCCCCCCGGGGGCTGGGAGCCCTGACCCTGGCACTGTCTGCCCTAGCCCTTCTCACAGCCTTGTATTAGTGTAGGTCACCGTGATCCCAGGTGGCGGGCCCACCGTGGGACTGACAAAGGGATGGGCATCATCACTGTTGGCCCCGCAGCCTCTGGGGTTTGGATGTGGCCTGTCCAGGGAGCATGGTCATGATGGCCTGTGCCCTGCGTCCTCTAGGGTCTCGCAACAGAGCCATCTGGCCAAGTTGAACATCATCTCAGGACTGAGACCTGAACAGGGCCACTGAGGCAGACAGTTCTGTAGCCACACACCAACCCCCAGCCCGTTGTCCCCACTGCCCGGCCGGCTCAGGCCAAGGTCTGCAGCCCCAGACACAGGGCTCCAGCCCCGACTCCAGCGCCGCCTCAGCTCTGCCTGGGACACCACGGAGGCCTGGCCCGGGTGCCGGGCTGGCTGAGAAAACCACTCCGGAAGCCAGAATGCCCGGGAGGGCTGGTTGACACCCCCACCCCCCGCCATGGCCCAGTTCCTCAGGCCCGGCCCTCACCCCCGGAGGCCTACTCGTTCCCACGCCCCGAGCCCAGACAACCTGGACCGGGAGACAGGCCGTACCTGGGCCCTGGCCGTGTGGCAACTTCCAGCTGCCCCAGCTGGACGGGGCTGGGCCGGAATCCCCTGACTGCCTAGCCTGCGCTCACAAGGCCATTCTGTGCTGGCCATGCCCGAGGCTGCCCCACGTGCCCCCAGGTGAAACCAGGGGGAGTGGGCCTTCCTCTGCCAACCTGTTTGCCAGGCCCACCTGCTGCAGCCAAGACATTCAACAGAAGTTGGGCAGGCCAGAGGGGTGCAGAGGGGGCCCCTGCCGTGGAGTCCAGGGGTGTCCCAAGGAGCTTCCAGTCCAGGGAGTGTCTGACGGGCAGCAAAGTCACCAGAGCTCAAAGTGCTGGCACTCCAGAGGCTGGCCCTGGGGCCCTAGATGACCCAGGGCCTGCCCACCTCCTCTGCCACCAGCCTCTACCTCCCCATCAGCCAGGCGGATGGAGGGACAGACATAGAAGGGTCTGGGAGAGCCCGGGAGCGGGAGCGGGAGCCCAGAGTACAGCAGCGGGAGCATTTGTTTTGACTTAAGTGAGCTACCTTTTCTGGAAACGGTGAAATGGGTTGTAAAAAAGCACACACACAAAAGGCCTCCCTGTGATGGCTGGCGGCCGCTCCTGAGAGTCAAGCCCTTTCCGGCTCCCCTGCCGCTGCTGGAGGCCCAGCTGATGGGCCACTGGCACGAGGCTCCCCAGGGGTGCTGTATCTGGCGGCTGTACCCACCCACCGCCCAGAACCGCTCCTGCCCTGCTGCTCACACCTGCTCAAGGCGCCCCACCGCCCCCAGCCCCTGGCAGAGCCCGCCTGGGTGCTGGGGACATCCAGCCCCCCTGGGGCCATCCCTGGATCTCCCCTAGGACCTCAGGGGCAGCTGAGACACTGCCGTGACGGGTGGCCTGCCTGGGAGGCCAAAGTGCCCCTCGGGTGCTAGAACAGGCCCCCCCACCCCGAGGGATCCAACTGGAGAGGAGGCAGGAAGGCTAACAGCCCACCATGTGGACTGTTCACATTCCTCTCATTCCAGGAGAGGGAAGGGGAGGGCGGATGTCCATCCCGGGTGTCCGTGTGGACAGAGGTGGAGAGACCTCGGTCCAGCCTGCCTGCAGGCGGGTGGGCGTCCATCTGTCTGGCCACCCAGGAGAAGAAAATGGGGAGAGAGACAGGGCTGGGGATACCAGGCCCAGGTGGGAGGGGCTGCTCTGGACTGCTCCACAGGAAACCCAAATCGCGCAGAGCAGGGGCCGGGCCGTAGAGGCTACGCTGCACTGCCGGCCACCAGACCCGCTCTGGGTGCACATGCGTTCTGGGCTTAATTGCTGATGTCACCAGTGACACTCCCCACTGGGCTGGAACCCATCAGTGGCCCAGGCATGAGATAATGTATGTGTGTGTGTATGTGTGCACGAGGGCGTAACAGGCAGTGAAGCGAGTATGTGGGCACTCAGGGTGTGTCAGTGTGTGTGCATGGCTGAGAGTGCATATGGGCAATGGTCACGCACACAGGCTACAGATGTGCATGGAGGTCTGGGGCCGGGGCTCTGAGTGTGCGCTCAGGACACGGGTGTACACACCTGGCTCTGAGTGTGTGCGAGGTGGTGACTTGTTTGCATGTGAGGGACTCACACACAGGCCGGGCCAGCCCTCAGGGACGCTGCTTCCCAGGGTCACACCCCCACCAAACCGGTCTCCTTACTGGCCCAGACTCTGAAAAAGGCTTCAGGCCTTGGATTCCATGTGACGCCCACGGTGGCAAGTGAGAGACGCCAGGACGCCCCTCTCCTTCTCCACCATCGAGGGCTCATCCAGCTTGCTCGTGGTGGAAGGGGAACTCAAGCCTTAAGGCTGTACCAAACTGTGGTCCCAAGACCCCCGACTCCCTGCTGCCTGGGAGTTGGCCCCCTCCCCAGCCCAGCGACTCAACCCATAGCCACCTGGGCCTGACACTGAATCCAGCAGTGGTGTGGGTTCTGGGGGCAGCAGGCAGGTTGCGTGGCCATCTCCCCACAGACACCTGATCCCTTTGCGGTGAAGAAGCAGCTCAGGAGCCCCCTCGGATCTGAGACCCCCTCCCAGCAGGGTCGGTCTTACTGACAGGCTCTCAGAACCCAGAAATTGTCGGGATCGGGAGCATTCCCCTCTGTCCTCGAATCGGGGGCCTCCTGTCTGGCTCCCCTCACTTGTTGGGTCTCAATGGACACAAAACCTGCCCTGCTTTCGGCCATCCTCTGCTGCCCAGCCCGAGTCCCTGAGGACGCCATCCAATAACCCCAGCTGCCGTCCACAGCCCCGCGATGATACAGGGATCAGAAGAGGAGGCAAGACAGGCCTAGGGAGGGAGGAAGGAAGGGCAGGAGAGAAGGAGGAGGCTGGAGGCGGGAACAGAGACAGCTGCAGCGGTGGGAGAGGGGGTGCTGGTGGGAGGCGGCATGTGGGGGCCAGCAGAGGGGACAGAAGGCGCGCCTCCGCCAGCCCCGCCCTGAGATGTGGGGGTAGCCCCGGTGAGGGGTGTCTGCCCAGAACATGCAGGCGTCACATGGGAAGCCCCTCTCCGCTGGTCCAGGAGAACCTTCCAGAAGACCTGGTTGGCCCAAAGGCAGCGTCTCTCAGGCCATAATAGGAAAACTCTGTGGTTGCTGAGCCACCAGGCCCACAAGTGTAGAGGCAATGATGACAGGGGACAGGCCCAACCACCAACAGCCCAGAACTAATAAAAGAAAAGGAAAACCGGATATAAGTCTGGTTCTTATTAAAAGGGTAAATTTAGCTTTCTGGCTGGAGGGGGAGGGGGGCAGCCAACACTCCCCCCTGGGGCCGCCCTCGGACTCTGGCCGAGAGAGTGACTCAGAGGGTTGCTCCCCCTCCTCCTGTTCTTCGCACCTTCTGGGGTCTCCACCTCGCTTCCCTCTCACACCCTCCCTGGCAAGCAGCCAGCACTCCCCCTCCAGGACACCTCTGAAGGCTGGGGCGGCGGGGGGTGGGGGGGGCGGCGTGGGGAGGTGACCAGCGCCACCCCCTCCAAACCCCGCCAGCCAGAGAAGGAGCCTCAGCCAAAGCATCATACCATGTTGAAATAAGCCAGCTGCAACAAGACGAATGCCCTAGGGGCTGTAGTCCAGTGTGAACATCAGGGTGCGTGCACACACACACACCCCCCGAGCCCCTGGACAGGGTCATAGGGGCCCACCCTGTTCTCCTACACTCCATCCGCTGGACCCCGGCGCTCAGCACCTTGAGCTAGTCTGGGACACCCCTCTGTCTCAGCTATGAGCAGGCAGGGCAAGAGGGGAGGAGATGGCAGGGTTGGGGGCAGGGCTGTGCCTCTCCAGGCAGAGACCTTCAGGGAGCTCACATTCTTGAATGTCTGACAGGCCACCCTCTGCAGCCCATCCCTGTCTTCTGAGACTCGCAGTAGACCTGGCCTCCCCACCCGACTCTAACGTCCGAGACCAGAAGCAGGAAAAGGCCTGGCACTGGGGCTGGGGCTGCTCCTGGCTCCAGGCAGGAGGAGCACTGTGGGGGGGCAGCTCGCTGGGCAGTGGGATCCCCCACAATGTGTTCCTGGGGGCAGCGCGACCCGCCCCGCAGGAGAAGGGAGATGGGGCAGAGGGCAGGGTGCACCCAGGGCTCCTTATCCTTATAGCTTCTTCTAACAGCACTGCTCTGACAAACCACCCCACTCCCTTCAAAGTACAGAGATAGAGTATTTTAATTTCTAAAGACGGCGAGTGTAAGTAGAGAGAAAACCTCAATTCTCTGGTGTACAACTACAATATTTCTGGGAACTGTCCAAATGAGCAGGGCAAGGAGAGCTGTTTCTGGGGTGGAGAAGGGCACCCCACTGATTGAGGGTCCCAAATAGGGATGGAGTGCCAGCCAGCCCTGGGGAGCCGGTAGGGGAAACAGGCTCAGGGCAGCCCCACAGGAGCTCCCAACGGAGAGAAGACCCCCGGCACACGCAGCTAGCCCACAGCCTGTGCACCCAGCCCCACTGCAGGGCGTGCGGGGCAGGGGATGGGGGGAGCTCAGGCAGAGAACCAGCCTTGGATCTCCAGCCCAGAAGCCTGCGCTCCTGTCTCCTGATGCGACCACAGGGCAAGCAAGTTGGCTTGCTGAGTCTCCACCACCTGGATCCCACCTGCTTCAGGGGCAGGAGGCAGCAGGGAACTCAGCCCTGAGACTGAGGACTGACTCCCTCGCCTGATTCACAAGCTGGGCTTGAAGCAAGTGTCATTGGCAAAGGCTCTGCTGCCAGAGCAGAGGAGGGGGCTCTGTGCTGGGCTGCCAGAGTGGTTCAAGGTCTCCAAAGGGTGCCCCCCACTCCAGTCTAGAGACCACAAGATGCACCATGACCCTCCTAGCCACCTCGTCCAGCAGCCGGTACCCGGGCCAGCTGCCCACTCCCCAGGAGGGCCCAGGGCATGGTTGGGCTGCCCTGAATCTCCATTGGCTCCAGGTAGTCCAGTGCAAGTGCCCAGGGAAGCTCGGGGCACATGCTGACCTCGCTGGGGCAGGCAGCTGATGTGGGAATATGGGGAGAAAGTGCTGCCCAGACCAGACAGCATGAACGTCCTTGTCACCCAAGCCACAGACTGGGTCCGGAGTTCCGGCCGGAGAACGAAATCCTAACCCAGCTCATTCCTTAGACAGTCACTGAGCGGCCGCGGTGTGCAGGGTCACCAACCCTCACCCTGGCATCCAAGGAAGCCGCAGGCTGCCCAGGCACCCGGGCCTTCAACAATGGCCCTCTCCGTGACCCACACTGGCCTCACAGCTGCTTGGGACCATCTCACTGGCCTTTATCTTGGAGCAGACGTTTGACAGGTAGAAAGACGCCGCTGCTTGTGTGCACCTTCCAACTTTTCTTGATTTTACCTGTATTCACACTTGTTAAAGGCTTTTTAAGAGTTCGCCTAAAGATGCATTACAATTTAATTGAGCTTTAATTTTAATATTAATTTAAAACAAATTAAAAGCTTATTTTTAGGAGACCCAAAGGGATGCAAAATGTCTTGAAAAAGGGACTGGCTTCAGGCAAACTGCCCTCAAGTGACCCGCTGGCCAGGCATGTGGCAGGGCAGCTGGACAGGGCAGCTGCCCCATCGGGCAGACTGGGAAGTCCTGGGGGACCCCAGGTCCGGCTTCTTCACCTGCATTCTGTGTAGGGCGAGGAGGGCTGTGCCCACGAGCCAGGGACAGAGGGATCTGCTGGCACCCTTCCGCGTGGTGCTGCCGAGGCCAGGAGGCGCCACGGGCAGGAGCCTGGTCCTGTCCTCACTGCACCCGTGTCCGAGCCTAGGTCCTGAATCTTGCCTGCTGGCTGCCAGGACCCTATAGGGGGTGATGAGAGGAGGCATCAGGGCCCGTGCCCCACCAAGTGAGAGCTGCAAGGACGTGAGTGCTGCCTGGGCAAGGAGAAGCGACCAGGATCTGGAGTAGCAGGGCTTGTGGGAAAGAGCCTCCAGGAGACGTGCAGGCAGCGGGTCCCACTAACTGCCACCAGCCCCAAGCAGCCACGCACTCCTGCCAGGCCAGGCTGGGCGCTGAGGCTGAGAACCTGGAGCAGCTCCTAGGCCTCCTGGTGCGTAAATGCTGGAAACAGAGCGGTGTAGCATGGGGGCCCCACCTGGCTATACAACGCTCAGGTGCCCACAGCCCCCCGCCACCACACCTGCCGGCCAGGGAGGCACACGGAGCAGAGGGTGAGGGGCCACAGCCCTGCTCCCTCATCTCTCCTGAGCCCTTATTTTTGTCTTGTTGGTTGACCCCTAGTTCTTGCCTACTCAGTCACCCAAACAGCCACCATAGAGGGGAGGGAAGGGCAGCTCTCCCCAGCACGTGTCCTTCCTTGCCCCCCAGGCCTTAGGGCCCAGGTGAGCCCATTGGCTTTTACCCTCTGATCCATCGTAGGTGCCCCATCACACACAGAATCTCCTGTTGATGGTGAAAGAGCCACCTGCAGAGGGTGCCAGGGCCAATCAAGAGACAGGCAGGAAGTGGCCCCACCTGTTGCCCAGATTTTGCTCCAACAGATCCCTCCTTTACTGGAGTGGGATGGGGCAGGGGAGTCTCTGCAGGGACGGTCCCCGTCCTGAGCCTTGTTCCATCCCCACCAGCCCCTTCTCTCCACAGCCCGACCTCACGTGTGCACCCAGGGGCCAGCCCTGGTGTCACACAGATGACGCTGGGCTGTACTGCCCAGCAGACCGCTCCCTGCCACGCTCTCGCCCCTGCCATCGAGTATGGAGCTAAGAAGGAGGGGATTGCCCTTCCTGCCAATCTGTTTAGCTCTGACATCTTTTTAAAACACAGTCTGGGAGCCTCTGAGGATGACAGAAGGTGCTTCTGGAAGGAGAGTAGATGCTGACCTGATCCCTGCGAGGTGGCCACGCAGGCTGGAGACACTGCCAGCAAGACTGTCTACCACATGTGGTCAGGTATGGGGCAGTTTCTAGTGTAGAGACAAGGGCCAATCCAGACCCCTGTGTTTCCTGGCCTTCTCTTCCTAACGAGGTTCTCCCAGAGCGTTATCTTCTCGATTTTCCAGTGTGGCGGCACACTGGTAGGAGAAAAACCGAACAGCCCTCTCTCTGTGTCTAAAGGCACGTGTGTGCTTTGCCTCGGTGTGCACAGACAAGCATACCCCCTCTCGCCCCAGCCGTCCTGCAGGGAGGGAGGCCTGTGATGGCCAGGCCCAGCTCCGGGGAAACAGAGGGATGGAAGGCAGAGACACCCAGACTCAGGACCCTGCCGTCCCTCAGGGAAGGTGGCTCCATGTAGAGGAGGATGGAGCTGCCGCAAGGCCTGGTGAGAGAGACTGCTGAGGGCGGTCAGGGCCGGAGGTCACAGGGATCTGAGCGTTGGTGACTGTGGGGGCTGCCCAGGTAGGAAGATTCCAAGAGGGGCAGGGGAACGGGGCAGAGAAGGTACTTGAGGCAGCAAAGAGGGGCGCAGAGGTGGCCGGAGCCTGTGGGTAGCTGGGCATAGGTGCTGAATACTGGGAAAGCTTGGGGACAGTAGAATGACAAGAGTAGGGGGTGGGAGCTGACCTAAGGTGTGTGGGGGTGAGGGGGCTTGGGGAAGGGAGACCTTGAGGGAAAGAGAAGCAGGGCTGAAGGCTCAGACAGGCTTGGGACTGACTTGCAGGTCGGGAAAGGGCGGGGAAGCTGACTAGCACCTCCTAGAGGAACTGGGCGAGGGCGTAGCAGAGACATGACTGCCAACCAAGGTCCATCTAGTCAAAGCTATGGTTTTTCCAGGAGTCATGTATGGATGTGAGAATTGGACTATAAAGAAGGCTGAGTGCCGAAGAACTGTGGTGTTGGAGAAGACTCTTGAGAGTCCCTTGGACTGCAAGGAGATCCAACCAGTCCCTCCTAAAGGAAATCTGTCCTGAGTATTCACTGGAAGGACTGATGCTGAAGCGGAAACTCCAGTACTTTGGCCACCTGATGTGAAGAACTGACTACTTGGAAAAGATCCTGACGCTGGGAAAGATTGAAGGCGGGAGGAAAAGGGGACAACAGAGGATGAGATGGTGGGATGGCATCACCGACTCAACGGACATGAGTTTGAGTAAACTCTGGGAGCTGGTGATAGACAGGGAAGCCTGGCGTGCTGCAGTCCACGGGGTGGCAAAGAATCGGACGCGACTGAGTGACGGAAATGAACTGAACAGATTCACTGGAAGAAGCCTGGGGCAGGTGCTGGGAAAGGACCAGCTCCAGTTCAGTGGAAACCAGAAGATGGGTTCCATGGTGACAGAGGGAAGGAGGGGGCTGAAGCAGGGGCAGGCAGCTCACCAGCACCGAGCCCGGCATGTCGGGCTCTGAGTCTGCCATCCAAGGTCACTGGGGACCTTTAGGCTCCACCTCTGGCAGCTGGCCAGGAGCTGCAGGATGGAGCAGGAGGTGGAAAGTGGAGACGGACCAGAACACCCATTCTGATCACTGGGCCCGCTGGCTCTCCCCCAGGCCAACTGGGATGTGATTCCTTGAAGGTCCATTGTGTCTGTGAGTGAGTGTGTGTATATGAGTGTGAGCACATGTGAGTGTAAGGACATGCCTCAGGGTATGAGAACACGTGAGCAGGTGTGATGAGTGTCCCTGCATGTGTGAGCTCGGCTAGTTAACATGCTGGTGAGACTGTGGGGACGATGACAGGGTCTGTGCCTCTGCCGCCAAAGGGGACACAGGCAGCGCCAGGCAGCAAGGCTGGTGCTAAGTTGGAGCCTGCCACGCAGAGCTGCCCTGAGGTGCTGACGGAGAGCAGCCTGGCAGTGCAGCTCCTTCCCACCCCCATCAGCACATCCCCACCCTGGGTCCCGCCCGTAGGGTCTCATCCCACTGTCCCCAACCTACCTTCTTTTCACCCCCATCCAGCTGGGCTCCCAGCACACCTGCCTTGAGGGTAGGGGGCCCTCCCTGGCCTGGCTGTGTGATATTAGGGCCATGGTGTCCTCCCCAGAGCTGCCTTTGAGAACAAAGTCCCAAGGAAGAAAGGCCCTGGCTTCCCTGAAGGAGGAGCACAGGGTTAGAGCCAAGACTGCCTCTTCCCAAGGAGATGGCAGAGGGTGGTTTAGTCCATAAACAACCACTTAAATGTGGCTGATGATTCTCTTTCACTTGGCGGGGTGCCCCAAGAAGACAGCCCCAGGCCACCCTGGGGGACCCCAGTCTGCCGCACATGGGCCTCTCTCGGCAGCCCAGGCATCCTCTGCCCCTCCCCTGCATTTCTGGTAATTTCTACTGGAAACCAAGTCCCTGCACTTGGATGGAACAGGACTGCTGTAACTTTCCTTTCGGTTCCAGGCACACAGTGGGTCCCCTTTCCCCATCATCAAACATCTTTGGATCTAAAGACACTGGACTCTTTGTTGGGGGCCCTGGGAGGAGCGGCGAGGGGGCAGGGAACCCAACCCACCTGTTCATTCCCTCCTCCTCCGCCCCGGCTCTAGGTCAGAATGAAAAAAAAAAAAAAAAGCTTCCTGGCTGATCCAATCTGGAACCTAATCGTCTGGACAGCTGCAGCAGCCCTCGGATGCCAGCCCGGCTGGCTCCCTGCTTGAGCACTGGATGCCTCCCCGCCAGGCCCTCAGCCTGCTGCAAACCCACACCAAGCCCCTATGTGGGGCTGGGGCAGCTCCCACCCTGCGCCCCACCTTTCCAATCCCACACCCAGTTCCCGACTGGTCCCCATCCTCTGGTGGCAGCTGCTGGCAGGGCCACGGGAGGCAGTAATATTATATATTACAACAAACAGGGGCGGCCCACTGACAAATAGGCCTGCGTGATCTAAACGGTATATTATCCCATAAAAACGTCAGCGGGCAGGGCGTCAAAGCCGAGATGGAGCAGCGGCCCCAGAGCACAGGCTGCAAGGCCTGAACCTTCCTTGGCACAGCCCAGAGCTGCAGGGATGTGTTCTAGACAGTGCATGCTGGTTGTGATCTTGTTTGCTTTTAATGCTGAATCTTCGGTGGGAGAAAGAAGGCCCCATCGGTTAATAGGGACCAAGGAACCCCGGGGGAGCCGTGCCCTGGCGGGTGAGGCAGGTGGAGCGCAGCAGTGCGAGTCACCTACTGCCCAACAGGGCAGGTGCTGCACCCTGAAGCCCTGGCATCAGCTCGAGAGCTCTGGGACAAGGCCCAGCAAAGATCTCCGAGGACGGCCTTTCCAAGGGGCACCCACCTTTCCAAGAGGCTGCTGGTAGTGGCCCGAGTGAGAACTTTCTCTGGATGGGTGATGACAGGCCCCCTTCCGAGAGGCTAAGGCAGCACCTCCACCCTGGGGGGATGGTTTCTAGTCATCAGAAGTCATCCAAGGTGGACGCTGGTCAATATGGCATTGACAGGGCTACTGCTGCCTGGTGACGTGCGGCTGGGAGGAGGAGCGACGCTCCAGAGGCTGTGCTGGATTTTCTTGTTGGACTCTCTAGGCAGAGATCAGCCCTGAGGCCACCCAGGTGGAGTCCCCAAATCCCTTCCATGCTGACCTCTGGCCAGTGTATCCAGGGCCCCTCTGAGAAAGCCCTGTGCAAAGGGCTGAGATCAGGGCAACTGGTGGGAATCCCCCTGAGACTCTGGCCATGCCAATCAAGGCAGCTGCCTGCCCTGCCGCACAAGGTCCCTGGGGTAGAGGGGCAGCTCCCATCTTTGGGGGCCTATATTCAGGTATTTATGGTAGGGAAGAGGGCAGGGCGGGGGCGCGGGGGCAGAGGCCACCCAGAGGCCTCTTTCAGAAGAAAGGGCAAGGGGACCCTGGGGGTGGTGACCAAGGCCCCTTTCCACCCAGAAAGCACTCATTCCCAGTGGTACTGGCTGAACTCTATTTGAGCTTGGGAATTCCCAGCTTAGGGCCGGTCCCAGGCTCAGACCCTGGAGCTAGACCAGGGGCATTCTGGGAAGTGTAGTCCTTTGGGAGTTGAGAGGGCCTGCTGGGATTTTGGGGGGTGGGGTGGGCATCCCATCAAGAGCAAGCAAATAAGCAGAGAGAGCAAAGGAGGTTACCCTGACCCTAATCCCAAGGTGGAAGTCTGACATTCCTGGGAAATGGCTGAACTTAAGACATCTGCTCCCTGAAAAGACACCAGCCAATATTGGATTCCAGCCCCAGATCACACCCGCAGTGGTTTCCCTGAGCAAACTGTCTGGAGCTCTTATTTTGGTGAGGAGATCTGGGAACTCCCCAGAGAGGAAAGACCCGGCCTGAATTCCCCAACCCTTTCCTCCTCTGGCAGCTGCCTCCAGACCGCAGGAGAGACAGGGGTGCTACCTGCCGGGCTCCCGGAGAGGCTGCAGCGCATCCCGCACACTCTCACACATTATTTATGCTCACAGCCCGCGCTGATGACATATGTAAGTTGACAGCGAACATCCTATCAACTTGCTGGAGTGTATCTTGATTGTTAAAACACACTCTTAAAGGTGTACGATCATTTATCAAATTAAAATAGCGGCGCCTTGCCTGTCCCTTTTCTGCCTTCCCTGACCACTCCCCTGTAGCCTTCCTCCTTCTCTGGCCTCCTGGGCATCCTGCCCTTGTACCCAGGCCCTGCTCCTCGGGTGGGATGGGGGGAGGAGAACCCTGCCCCTGATTCCAGGGACCCAGACTCAGCACCCCCTCCCCATCCCACCCCAGGCCAGGGCAAGCCCACTAATCGCCAAGAAGTGACAAACGCCAGAAGCCCCACCAATTAAATCTAAACTCAAGCAAAGCTCAGTGGCCAGTAAATTATTATTTTTATTAGCTTGAACCAAGTTCCCGTAAGAGAGAAAGTCAACTTGCTCCCATGAATGGCTCTTGTATAATTTATTTAACTCTGTGCTCTTTGCCAAAGCCTGGAATATTTTTAGCTCGTTCTGTTGTTGGATTTGGCTTTTTTATGTGTGTTTCTGAGGGGTATTTTTAGCTCCCTCCATGTTATTCTAACAGCCTCCTGTGCGTTTTGTCCTGTCTGTGCGGGCTGTTGAACCCAGTCTCACAGCAGACGAGGGAGATTTCTAAGAATAAACGGGAGCATTTGGGGGTGATTTGGGATCCGCACAAGGCCACTCCCTGCCTCTCTGGCTAATTTGCCTTAGTGCTCACGTGACCTGGATATTCCTATAGGAATATCCCTGTAGGAATAATCAGACAAGGGGGCACTACAAGCCCCACTGAGAAAAAACCCACATTCCAAAAATGGCTTCGCTGGGGTGGGTGAGGCGGCCGCAGCCTGGCCAGTCCACGCGGCCGCTGGATTCTGGGCTCCACACGGCGGCCGTGGCTTTGATGTTTGCTTCTGCCGCTTACAGAGCAGGACGGTAGAGTCTTCGGAAAGTAACTCTTTTCACACCTACTTAATGTTGGTAACGGTTGCCGAAACACTCCATCGTGTCATTGAGTTAATGAGGTATTTACGAAATTGTATTTTTTTTCCTATACGAAAAAATATCACATGAGAAAGGAGGGGGATCCTTTGATGGGGTCTTTTCACACCAGGAAATTATCTTCCCCATCCCATCCCCCACCACGTTTTTCTTCTTCTTTTTGAGATTGAGGATCAGAAGCACTTTTAGCAGGAGAGAAGTTTGTGGTTCTCCCACCAGAAGGAACCTGCCGCCCTGTATACTCCCAACAACAACCACAGGCCCAGGGCACCTGGCTTCCAGGCCAGGCCATTTACACGCCAAAGAAGCCAAGAGAAGGGGTGGAGAGGAGAACCCACTCGCAGTCACATTGCCCAAACCTCCGCCTTCCTTGGGTGGAGACCCAGTGATTCTCCTTTGGCCCCAAGGGTAACACACAGAGAAGGATGAAGGGCAGTAGCTGTAGCTGACCGGCTGGAAGAGGGGGCGGGGACCCGGCTTCTCCCAGGCAGGGCTGCCTCCTACTAGACGCACTCCCTCCAAGGAGAGGCGCAATCCCAATCGCTCCAGGCAGTAGCGCTGATGAAAAACCTTGGGTTGGTGTGTTGTTGATTTTCATTTTTTCCCCCCTAGATTTCACAGCTTTGCCTCCGGACCATCTGTATTAGAGACAAAATCTAACACTGCACTAAAAATAATGATTCCAAACATTCTAATTGCACCTTTTGGTGACAAGGTTACTGGAACAGCACTTTACCATAAAACCCCACAGCCCGATGATAAAGCTATCCGCACTTTCATTTTTAGAAAAACAATGGGAGAAGCCCTGGAGCCCAACATCCCATCGGGGTCCTTCAAACTGACATTTTGAAAGCGCTGGGTGGGGGCAGCACTGGAGGAGCGCAGGGAGGGAGACCTTGGCCCAGGCTGGGGGGCCAAGCCAAGACGAGGAATCCTCAGAGGCCAGGGACTCGATCTCCGGTGGCTGGATCCTACTCCCATGTTACAGCCGAACAAATAGGAAGAAGCTCAGTGCAATTTTCCTTTCAGCAGGGTAGTCAGTGGAGGGAGGGGCAGGCTGGGCTGCTACAGCCTGGCTTATGGACCTGAGGCCGTCACAGAAATGGGAAGAAAGTCCGCCAAACTGGCCATTTTGAAATCCGCACACGAGACGCAAAAAAAAAAAAAAAATTTAACTTAATTATACTTTTTCCTTTTTTAAACTGGATCATATATAGATACAGACCAAAGCAAAGTAGTCTGAGGTATAATTCTTTTTTTTTTTAATTGATGTAGCTAAATTTTAAAACCAATACAAGATCCTGGTTTTCAGCAATTTCAAAAGCCTTTCAGCAGCAGATGTTTCTAGCTGGACGCCCTCTAGGCCAGCCTTCCCATCACAAATGGGTTGAACATCTCCAGGCACAATAGGTCTCTCTGGTCCCCCAGGGAGGTAGAAGCAGCCTCCAGGAGCAGCAGATGTGTGGGCTCCCAGGTGCCCCCTCTGAGGGTGCCCTGGGGACCTCCAGTGAGCTCTAGAACACCCTGCATATGGGGAAGGTGAGTAGGGTCTGGGTCAAGGACACAGACCAGGCCAGCGCCCACCTGATTTCTCCAGTCCTTCCATGGCCTACAATCCAAGAACCACGTGGTCAAACTTGGAATGAGCCAGACAATGGTTCGGGTCACCCAGACCATGTTCCCACCTGGCCTGGGGGTGCCTACATCTGGATATAAGAGCAGAAAGCAGAAATGGCGGCTGACCAGGATCTGGCGAGGGCTGTGGGCTGTTGAATAGGGACAAGGGAGGCAGCAGTGACTTAAACTGATGGGGAATCCAGCTTGGCCAAGCCCCCCCCCCCCCCCCCCCCCGCCCCCTCCCAGCCCCCAGGAGGGCATGGCCCCAGCCTGTCAGTGCACTACTGGGACAACCTTGGTGTCAGGGGCCCTTCTGAACCCTTGCTTCTGTTACCCTCCAGGTTAGAGGGCATGGCATATGGCATGGCGGGGGTGGGGGGGGTGCATCCAGAAAGGACTAGGGACACTGTGGCACTGTCCCTAAGGCTACCACAAGCCTTCAACCACAGCCCCTCAGTGTGAGCTGAGCTGGGCAGGCAGCATCTCCAATGCAGGAGCAGGAGAGACAACCACAGGGACAGTAAGGACAGACATTTAAAATCACCGATTGCCCAGGCAAGTGCTTTTGCTCTTTTGAGTTATAAATCTATAAGAGGAAAAAAACAAGGAAGAGGGAAGAGTGAGGCAGAGGGAAAAAAGCAGCCTTGCAGAAGGCTCACACTGGAACAGGAAACGCGGGCGAAGCGCTGACTCCAGGAGAGGGCTGAGTCCAGCCCCTCCACTTCCAGCTTGCTCTAACTTTTTGAATCTCATGTGGTAAATGCTAAAAGCCCATTAGTAATTAAGCAATTTCTCGTTATTTTTTTCTTTTTAGGAAATTTATGTTTTTCTTTCTGATTGCCCTCCCTTCTGACATTTTCCCTTCTAGCCTGACTCTGCCATCCGTTTTAATCCACACACTAATTGTAATCCCATTAAAGCAGATATAATTTTATTAGTATTCACAGTTCATCAAGCTAGCAATAATAACTGTTACTGCCAAATTAACAACAACAACAAAAAAAAAAGAGTCAAACAACATTTCTAATGTTTAGAACAAACTGTAAACAAAGGCAAGCCAACCTTCCAGGGTGACCAGCGGGTCCCCAAACGCGCAGCCACTCGGCTTCCTGCAAGCTCAGCCGGCGCTGGCCAGTGACCTCCAGGGTCTCCGCGAGATTACAGCCCCCTTTGCCACCCTCTGCCTGGCCCTGCTTCTCCTCTGACCTGGCTCGACAGTAGTATCGAAGCCACCCCAGAGGGGGACCGCTCTGGAGATCTGCGTCAGCTCTGCCAAGGAACAGCTCTCTCCCGGGAGAGGTCTGGAGTGCAGGGAGGCCCCAGCTCTCTCCTCTTGGAGCAAATCTGCGGCGAACTCGCCTGCACCGAAATCCGGCGGCGGCCCCCGCGCCGCCCCCAGCCGAGCCGGCGCCGGCACTGCCCTCCCCGAGAGCGCAGGCCGAGAGGCTGGGCCACGATCTGGCCACGCTTTGTCCGGCTTTAGCAGGATACCAGAGGCACTTGTTAAAGCAAATGCATCCCCTGCAAACCCATTCTCGCCCTGACACTTCAAGGCTTTATATAGAAACAGGATTTGCTCGTCTTACACCAGCAGTCCCTATTAACGCTCACCCCGCGCACACACCGCCCTAATCCGAGAGGCCGCGGCACTCCCCTCCCCAAGTCACAACAGCCGTTTTTGTTCCCGCAGAAAGTGGCCTCGTTGTCCCAGCCCCGGAATGTCTTAAGGATGTGAATGCAGAATGCAGAAATGAGGTTTACGCGGAATTTAGTTCTTCGGCAGGAAGGGGTGGGGGAGGGTGCAGGAGGGGAAAGGCTTTATTTTAAGCCGGCTCCGGGGCTGCCCCTCCGAGACCCTGGGGGACCCCGGGGAAGGGCACTCTAAACCGCGATGATCCGGTTCGGGGAGCCCCCACAGGACGCGCGGGCCGCCACCGGTGCCGGAGCAGGGAAATGAAACCGAAGGCTTCTCCGCAAACGCTCCAAGAGAGGAGGGGCAGGCTCCCATCCGACCCTCGACCATGCCCACCTCGCGGCAGGGTCTCCTCTCCCGCGGCCGCCCGGCCGGCACTGACCTGTGTGCGAAGCCATGGGCAGCGGCGACGGGAAGTACTTTCCGGGCTGGAAGTGAGCGGGGGGCTGCGCGGCGGGCCCGGGCGGGGCGAGGCGCGCAGCGGCGGCGGCGCTGCGGTGGCCCAGGCTTCCGCGCTCCGACAGCAGATGAGGCGGCGGTGCGAAGTCGCGGCCATCCATGCCGGGCCCCGGCCCCGGCCCGCCGCCGCCTCCCGGGAGCAGCACGGCCGGGGCCCGGGGGCGGCTCGGCGCGCGGGCGGCGCGCAGGCGGCGCGGAGGAGGCGGTGTCTGGGGTCACCGGCGGCAGCGGCGGGGCCGGTCAGCACGCGGGCGGACTGGGCTCCTCGGCGGGCGGCCGCGTGCCGAGCCGGCGGCCGCCGTGCGGATCCATAGTCTGCGGAGACAAGCAGAGGAGACTAGGTGACTTGGGGGTTCAGCTCGCCGGGGGGTCCCCGCCCCCGCCCGCCCGCCTGCCACCCTTCCCACCCCGCCGGCCCGAGTCCCGCCAGGCCGGGCGGCCGGGCCCCGAGCGCCCCGCGCGTCTCCCCGCTGCACGCGCGCGCGTGGGCCACCCGGGCCGCCCCGATCCCCCCGCGCACACGCACCGTCCCGGCAACGCTCGGTCCGGAGGAGCCTGAGGGAACCCGGCCGTACCGCTGGCCGCTTCCCCTTCGCGGGTCCCTGCGGCGAGGGCGCCGCGGCGAAAGGCTGCTGGCTCCGTTGGGTGATAAAAACCCAAATCTGCGAAGCCATCACGCATACACACACACACACACACACACACTGGCACACGCACACCCTCTCCCCTCCCCCGCTGCCCAAAGGTGTCTCTGAGGAAAGGCCTGGGGTCCACGCTAGCTTTTTCCCTCTCTCTCCATTCCGAGGTCCAGCTTTTACTGCATTCTGCTTAACCGAATAACCATGCTAATTAAGCGAGTAATTTTATTGATTGTAACTCAAGAATTTTTTTTTTTTTTTTAATAACCTTCCTTTTCTCCCCTCTCCCATCCCCCTCATGCGTCTTTTGGTCCATTCTTTTGAACCCGCCGCTCCTCCCCCCCACCCCTGCCCCGCCACAGCCCTAACAGGACCAAGCCCCCATCCCGCAATGCCGAGCTTGGACCCCGGGCCAGCTCCCCGAGCCCCAGGGGCTCTACGTCCGCCGGCGGCGTCACCTGGGCCGCCACGCCGCAGTGCCCGGCCGGCCGGCCGGGAGCCGGGAGCTTCCTAGCGAGGCTCAATCTCCCCGCCCCCCGGTGAAATTCGCCCAGGATCTTCCTCTGCGGATTGGGGCTTTGGTGAGGGCCTCTTTGAGAGTCAGAAATTGTTCTTCCTCAACGCCCCAAATCGGCCACGGAATTTCTCCCTTCGGCGCCTGCCCCAGCTCGCTCGCTGAGCCAAGGCCGTTCTCCGCACGGCTCGGGGACGTGGGGTTTGCGAGGTCGGGCTCCGCCGTAGGGCTGCGGACAACGGGCCCGGCCCAGGGCAGCCTTTGCCAATGCCCAGGTCTCAGCGGACCCCTGGCCTCCGTCGTCCACCTCCACCTCTCGGCTGAGCCACTTGTAATGTCCCCCACCTCCCTTCTCTTCCACCCCCACCCAACGCGGAGAGTCCACTCCGAGGCGAAATTGGGGACAATTTCAGACGCTGAGTGTGAAACGACGAAGCAAGCAACATAAACTGAACAGCTGTGCGCCCGCGTGGACTTCTTTCATTTTGCACATCTCTCATTTCCTCAATCTGCATTGTTTTAACGTTTCATATCACTTCGAACAAAAGGGAGATGGGCAGGCTCAATATTCTTAACAGTGAACTTTGCATAAAGTCTTCGCATTTTTTTTAGTCGTCCCACCGTGACAACAAAGCGATTAAGATGTTTTCCATTTTGTGAATACCATTTTAAATTACTATATTTAATGCTACAGGTTCTACACGTCTTATTTGCAGACTGTTTTGTGTTTGATTTAATATATAACCGAAAACATAATGTATTAAGCGAATACATATTTGCTCAGCTGATAAGCTTTTTAATATTTATTCGGAGAGCTTTTGCATTGTAAATAAACGGGACCTACACAAAGAGTTCTCTTTGTCTCTCAACTTCCTACAAAGGGGTTTTGGGCTTCCTCCCCTCTAGGGATCGTCAGCTCTCTACCCCGGTCTAACAAATCTCTCGACTCGCCGCCGCTCGGGCCTACTGAGCGAACGCCTGGCCTCAGGACCGGGAGAGCGCCGGGCGAGGGGGCTGCCCGCGCTGGGGTCAGGGGAGGGAGGGGCTGCCCGCGCGGGGCTTAGGGCCTCCGGGCAGCAGCGAGCTGCGAGCCGGGGGGCACGGGGCGGGACAAAGGGAAAGAAGGAGGGGAGGGAGGTCGAGAACCTGCGGCTTCAAAGGCGCCGAAGGCCCGCGGCTGCGCGCACGGGGGGTGGGGGGCTTCCCAGCGGCCTCCGGGGAATCGCGTATACTATGCTTTTGTTTTGTGGGGTTTCTTTTTTCCAATAAGAAATTCCAAAATTGTCGAGAAAGGGAGTTGCTCTCGATTCTCGGGACGCGGGCTTGGCTACCAGCAACAGCTTTAATCTTCACCTTCTGTGGGCCGGACCGATCCTTCCCCACCAGCCCGCCAGACTGTTTACTCGGAAGGGGATGGGTTGTTGTCGCCCCTCCGTGCCGCGGAGATTCTCACCAGGTCAGAGGGGCTTTCCTTTGTGTTCTTTGCTCCGGGCAAGAGGCCGCGCCGCGCCTCCCAGTCCGCCAGAGAGCGGCTCCCGGGGGCCTGCGGAGCACAAGCCCGGCAGGGAGAGGGGCGGCGACGCGCGGCCGCCGCCGCCTGGGCCCGGAGTCTCGGATCCCAGGCGCCGCCATCCGCGAATCCCAGGGCTCCGAGCGGCCTCCCCCCAGCGCCAAGAGAGATCGCAGCTCGCGCAGGGCCAGACTCGGAAAGGACACCGAGCGAAAGCGGTGGCGTGCCGGGGGCCCCCGCGCCGGCTGGAAAATCGCTGACAAGGGTATTTTGGAGAGTCGAACCTCGAAATGCCGGGTCCTCCCCAGGACTCCGCGGCGCGATCCCAGGAGTCGCCCGTCTCTCTGAGCGTGGCTCGAGCGCTCCAGGATTGTGGGAGCGGCTCCTTCGGTTTTGCTTCGGTTTTAAACAGCGAAAACCCTCCCTTTGCTTCGGTCACCCGCATCCTCCGGCGCCGTCTCCCGGTGCGCTGGCGCTGTGGGGGCCGCAGGCTGGGCTGGGGCCCGCGCACACCCGGCGCAGCTCGGAAGCCGCCGTAGAACCCGCTCCCTGCGAAACGGTCGAGCCCGACACCCACCCTACCCCCGCCAGGAGAGGCCCGAGGCCCGTGGCCTCTCCGCGCCCCCGCACCCCAAGGCGCACCCGCCCGCAGATGCCGCCTCAGGGGTGGTGGTCTGAGCCCTGCACGCCGCCCGGAATGCGGTCGGTGAGAAAGCCACTTTGCGCTGGCCTCGCTTGGCCCCCTCCTCCACCCTCAGCCGCCCCGGAAATTTTTTTCTGAAATGTCCTGAAATGAATTAGGCTCTGGAAAGCGAACCCCCACGAACCTCGCCGTTACCCCTCTCCGCCCGATCCCTAGCCCCGCACGCCGCTGGCGGCCGGCAAGACCCTTTGGTAGGCGGCTCGGCCGCCTCGGCCAGCGCGAGCCAGCCGGTTCCCGGCGCCGTGGAGCGACCGGGCGGGGCTGACCCAAGGCTGCTCGGGGAAGAGGAGCAGCGTGGGGGGGGGGGGGTGCAAACAATTGGGGTTCATTCGTGGTGCCGCCAAAGCCAGGAGCGCGTTGGCTGCGTCGGGGACCTCGCCGACTGTCTAGCCGGAGCGGCCCGCGCGGCTTTCGCCGGACGCAGCCTGGCGGTCCCTGTCCTGTCGCGATTATTTATTTTTAATACTGGGTGTCGATCGACACAACAAGCGCTCAGAGCAAAGCAAGGACGCATTACGGGGGGAATTTTAAACCGATCGATAAGATTTTTCAGAGGGGGAAAAAAAATCGCTCTTACATATAGTCCATTAAAAAAAAAAAAGCCTGTTCGACATTATAACGGATTTTTAAAAAGGGAAGATATATACTTCTTAACATCGCAACCCTGAATTTCTCTTACTAAAAAAAAAAAATTGTAAATCCCCAAAGCCAAAATAAAAATAAAATAATAAAAATACAAAAACAAAAAAAAAAATGAAAGCAATTTCAGTTACTTACTGGAGGTTGTTTCCTGGATACAATTGAATGCAATACAATTAAACCAGTAAATGTGACTTTGTTTTGTATTCCTATTGGTATTTTCAATGTGCTGACTGTTGCACTGTAAATGCACCGCTTCCACAACAACGACTCTAGCGAGCCCATCCAGAGCGGCTCTCAAACCTGCAGCCCGGCGCGGCGAGCCACGGGCCCTGCATACTAATAAGCTCGTGCCACTCAGCCCGGAGCAGCCGGTGCGCTGATTGGCCGCGCGGCCCTCCGCGGCCGGGAGCTCGTGCCACTCATTCGGCGTAAACAGGCCTCCCAATAGGCTGGCGCCGGGCCAGGGAGCTGCCAATCAGGGAGCAGCAGGGCTACTACCAAGCCCGATGGCGCCTAATTCAAGCCCGGCGACTGCGCAGCTCCTTTGCGCAGATCGTTGCTGCTGAATGGGAATGTGTTGGCGCAGGGCGGGAGAGGGAGCAGGGGCGAGTGGGAGCGCTTATCCACGCCGAGGGGAAGGCTTTTGCTTTTTTTTTTTTTTTAATTTAACCCAGCAGGTCTAACGTTTGGCGTCCGGTGCACAGAGGCCAGATGATACAGCAATACGCGTTGAAGCAGATGCTTTTTAAAATACTTGGGATGTCTGGCAGGTGGCTAAACCCCGCACAGGTAGGCCCGAGATCCAAGCATAAAGGCCTCCTCGGGTTGCCTGGCCCTACTACCACTTCGAGGCCTCCACCTGCTCTGACCAAGCTCAGGAATGCCTGCACTCTCGAAGTCTGGGTACCACGGACTCTTGAGTCACCGGCCTTGTCCTCTCCTCCTCTTGCCCCAGGGATCAGAATCTGGGGAGAAGTTCTTGTGTCTCTGGCCACGTATCTGCCGTCCCTCAGTTTTTATTCCCCTTGGCTATATTTTTGCAACGGAGCACTGATGAAAATGAAAATCGGGGATTTAATGCCATGACAAAGATTGCCCTTTCTTCATCTGCAACTAGATTTTAAAAATACGTTCACCTTGATACCCACAGTGTGCAAACCATGCGCAGTATTTTTCAATGTCACTCTCCTGCATATCTGCTAAATTCTTGCCCTAAATAAAAAAGCCACTAAACAAATATCTTCATCGTAATCAGATGCAAACTACTTTTTAGGTTATTCTCCAAATATTTCTGTTAGAGTTTGGTTTCCCAACGATCCTATTTATGCTCGGGAGTCAAGTCTATGTCTTAGTGGCGATGGATACATTATTTTTACTCCTCCAGGTGCAGCTCTGCTTCCCCCTCAGGGGGGACAAAAATGGTATTTAAACTAGATGCCAACCACCTCAGGCACGCGCGGTAGAAATTATCCACCGGCTCATTCCGGTAGGGACCGCCGCTGCCGTCGCCGCTGCTAAGTCACTTCAGTCGTGTCCGACTCTGTGCGACCCCATAGACGGCAGCCCACCAGGCTCCTCTTTCTGGGATTCACCAGGCAAGAATACTGGAGTGGGTTGCCATTTCCTTCTCCAATGCATGCATGCCATGCTAAGTCGCTTCAGTCGTGTCCGACTCTGTGCGACCCTATGGACACAGCCCACCAGGCTCCTCCGTCCACAGGATTCTCTAGGCAAGAATACTGGAGTGGGTTGCCATTTCCTTCTCCACCGGTAGGGACAGGAACGGGTTAAGCCAGAGGCCTTCTGTTGTCACCTTTCTTTCCCCGCCCCCCCGCCCGCTCCCTGGGGACCGCCAGGATTGGCTGGCACTCGGCCAGCAGGCTGTCAATCACCGAGTGTAAACAAGGCGCTGATTGGCTGTTGTCCAGTCCGCACAGGGCCTCCTGAAAAAAGCAATTACTGGCTCCGCGGTTTCAAGGCGGCCCCAGGCCGCTTGATGAAAGGAGATAAGCTGGGGACCGTTTCCAGGACCCCCGCGGGCCGACCCTGGCAGCCTTGGAGCCGAGGTGCGGCGAAGAGCCTGCGGATCAAAGGAATCCAGAGAGAAAGGGGAAGCCGGGCGCGCGGCTCCGGCCGGCCTTCCCCCGCGGGCATCTCTGACCTGGGTAGGGGCTTGGGCCGCGGGCGGGCTCCGGAACTGGGAGCCCACTTTGGGCAGCGCGGCCGGGCAGCTCCGGAGAGTCCGGGGCTGGCAGGTAAGCGCCTAGCTCCGCGGCCCGGGCCTAGGACGCAGGACTCGGCCGGCGCGGTCCTGAGTCCCGGCTCCAGCGACACCCCTGCCAGGTGACGTGGACCCCTGTCCCCCACGGCCTGAGCCCCTCCCTGGCCAGTCCTGAAGCCCGTGCCTTCGGAAGCCACCGGGGTGGCGCGCGTCTGCAGCCGGAGAGGAGGCGGCACGTATAAATCCATAAAGTGCTCGGAGATCCGATTAGCGCACGGCTATTCATTAGGCCGGGGGCGATTGAATTAGGTCCCGGGTGCGGGCCAGAGGAGGGGTGCCGGCGCGGGTTGGGCGCAGCCGCCAATGCGGGGCGTGGGGTGGGGGGGACGGTTCTGGCGCAGACCTCCGGGCTTGGGCCGTGGCTTCCGGAGGAAGAAGTCAAAGCATCGGCTCCGGAGCGAGTTGAGGGGACGGATTCCTCCAAGTCCTGCCCCAGCGGGTGCTTGCGGGGGCGGCCGGCTTCCTATGCACACCGTGCAAAGCCAGCCTGAGCCCGGCCCGGCTGCGGAGAAATCGCGTCCTCGGAAGGGTGGGCGGGCGGGAGAGGCGGCCATGGCTCCCGGATCCAGCGCAGGGCCAGGAGCAGCCGGAGCTAGGGCTGGGAGCGGCTAGCTGTGCAGTCCCGGTCCCGGAGCACACCGGCCTCGCACCGCCTCCTCGGAACCGGTGACCTGGCACGCTGAGACTGCCTGTTCCGCACGCCCAGGGGTCCCGCCAGCTTCCCGTAGCCCTCGGAGTCCTGACCCCCAGCAGGGTGCTCCTCGCCTCCGGACGTTTGGAATCTGGGTTCCGGATTACTGTCTCTGATGAGCTTGTTTTCTGGCGCAGAAACTTTTTCTTATAACTGAAGTTTTTAAGCTCCACTTGAAATTTTTAAAAATGAGAAAAAAGTGTATGAGAGAAAAATCCTCCACCCAAGAGAAAGAATACCTTGCCTACCCTCAGTGTCCCTGTAGTTGCGCCTAGCTCCCTAAGCGCCGGCCAGCGCGGGCCCCAGGGGTGCGCTGGAGTCGGAAAGGGGCTCAGCCTTGGACCACCACGTGGGGGAAGGGCCTCCAGGCCCCCACTCTCCGTCCGAGAGTGTGAAGAAGGGCTCCCAAACCCCCATCCCCCACTGGCAAAATATTGTCTGAGGGTCCTGGAGCCTGGCTGATGGGCCCCACCCTAGGCATAATCCAAGATGTGCAGGCTGCCAGCGAGATGGAAGGACAGAGGATGGCACGGCTCGGGTCCTCCCTGCCCTCGGGAAGGCTGGTTCAGATCCTTCCAGCTCGCCACCGCCAAATTCCTAATTCAGTGGGAGAGAACTGGCTTTCAGAAAACCCACTGCTGTCCCCGGCCCCTCCCGGCCCATCCGGAGAGAGAGGCTGCTTGCCTAGGGGAGGCGAAGCACAGCCCCCTGTCCACTTGGCTTCCTCCCCTCTCCTCCTCTCCCTAGCATCACTTGAAAACAAATCTAGTGGGTTTTTTTTTTTTTTTCCTTAATACTGTTTCAAAACAGTTGTTACAGCAAATAGCTGCAGACGGGCCTGCTGGATGCGGCAGGGGCTGGCAGCTGCCCAGCTCAGGCGCCTGGCCGCTCAGCAGCTCCCGCAGTACCAAAATAAGCTCCCTGTGTTCCCCTTCAGAAGACGCGGCCTACCGAGGCTCCGGCCGGCCGGGGCATGTTTGGCTGGGCGCACTATCAGCTCAGAGGAAACCTCCCCGATTTCCTTTTTTATTCTGCCTGCTGTCCAGAGCTAACAAATGTTTTTAATTTTAGAGGAACATGGTGTAGGGATCTGCAGACCAGCTTTCCACTGGGGAGGATGAGAGAGCCAGGGAGTGGGTGGGGAAGGAGAAAGGAGAGGGGATAGAAATGTGAGATCAGGGTTGAGCTGGGGTGTCCAGGTCTCTGCAGTCGCCCACAGTTTCACAAATGAATGGGCTCCCAGTCAGGCGAGGCCCACACACCCTGCCCAGCCCACATGCCCTGCCCCAGCCTGGAACACTACCCAGGGGTGTCCTTGAACCCCCAGCTTGCTTCCTCCCTGGCAGGTACCCAAGCTTGCCCTATGGCCCCATGCAGCCAGCTGTGCCCTGACACCTGGGCATGCACCGTTGCATATCACCCATCCACACACATGTATGTGTGCACACATGTAACACAAACACATCACGGGCACACGCTTGAGCATTATACAGCACATCACACACCCACACACCGATACGTTCACAGCACACACTGGCACCAGTGCTCTGGAGAACCTGTCTTCCCTCACACAGCCTGGGGGCCCCTCTCACCCCAGAACCTAGCCCAGCTGTGGGGCCCCTCCCGGCACTTGCCCCCACTTCCCCTGAGAGCAGCTGCAAATCCAGGGCTCCTCGCTCCCCAAAGACCGCCATCCAGCTCTGTCTGAAATCATGAAATAAATAATCATTTTTTTAACGCAAGGGGGTGGAGGTGTTGGGCGAGTTACATAAAATTGTGAATTAGTCTCTGCTCCAAATAAACGCCTGCTTGGGCCAGAGAGCAGCAGAGCTGCGCGCTGGGTAATTGTGTGTCGGGTGTTTCTCCATTGTTCCCTGTGCCATTAGTCAAAGGGCAAATTAGAAACAATTTCTTGACAAAAATTGACTCTTAATTTTTCCTACCAGAGGCACAGGGGGCCAGGTCCAGAGGCTGGGCTCAGGGACAGACAGGCCTGTCCGGAGGGGTGCTGGGGTCACTGATTTGCACTTGCCCAACCTGCAGTAGGAGAAACTGGGGGCCCCGGATGTGGTTCACAGCAACCACCCCCCGACCCGCCCTCAGCTGGAGGGCAGCGTTACCCCATCTCAGCCCAGAATCTAATGCAGGGGTCAGAGGTTTGCACTCTTCCTCTCAAGTAAGTGGGGTAGGAAAAAAAAAAAAAACCACATTCCCAGAGATGCCTGGATTGGAGGAACTCAGCCTCCGCACCCCTCCAGTCCCAGGAAGCAGGGTTAGACCCCACCCCATCCCCTGAATGTGATCTTCTGCCACAGATGTGGTTCTTTTCACCAGGCCCTTTGGCTGGTGGACTGAAGGGGGCAGGGGTATGGGGGGAAGGTTCTAGGGCACCAGCCCAGCCCAGGATTCAAAAGCCCCGGGGCCCCACCCTGGCTCCACTCACTAGGCAGCCATCAGAGCAGCTTGTACCCCTACCTGCCCAGGTGCCTTCAGCTTTGGCTGTGAGTGGAGTTGAGAAGTCCCTACTCCATCCCCAAGGGTCCTCCCCAAGGTGCTGCACGGGG
Organism: Bos javanicus; assembly: GCF_032452875.1. Taxonomy (NCBI): domain Eukaryota; kingdom Metazoa; phylum Chordata; class Mammalia; order Artiodactyla; family Bovidae; genus Bos; species Bos javanicus. The sequence continues at coordinate 52,862,563 of NC_083886.1, forward strand.
AATTTGTGCCTAGATTGGGAGTGGCCTTCTTTTTGGCCATCTTCTGTCTTTAGGGGCTTAAGCTTTGTTGGAGTTGGCCTATTTTGGAGGAGAAAGGAATACAAAGATCTCCCAGACTGCCCCCCCACTACCAAGGGGAGGGGGCTGCCCCCACCAAAAACAAAATCTCCAGTCACAGCCCCTTCATTATCTAGCAGGGCCTGCGGGGCCCCAGAGGGCCAGGTGGCAGGGGAGAAGGCCACTCTGAGGCCAAGGATCAAGGGGAAGGAGCCGACAGAGGATGAAGAGTTGTCAGGAGCCAGGCCAGGAGGGAGAGTCCTCTGGTCATGCCTCCCATGAGGACTTCCTCCAGCATCTCCTGAGCCCTGTGTGCTACCTTGAATCCTTCCTAGAGGTCCCAGCTCCCGCCTGAGCAAAGGGCCTGCATGCTGAGGCCTGAGCCCTGCTCAGTTGGAGCCCCTGGAATGTCAGGGAGGCACAGCTGGTCTCTGCAGACCACAGACAGGCTCCAAGACAGACTTTGGGGATGTGGCTGGAAGTTTTAAAAGGCAACAAGAGCAGCAGGGGAGCCAGACTTTGAAGTCAGATGAACAGCTTTCCTGGGACCCCTCCCTTTTTTTGGGGGGGGGGTGTAATTCTGTTGCTGGTTTGTCCAACCAGGTCAGGAGGCTGCCCAGCCCCCTCCGCTCCGGAAAGGTGCTTGTTAAACACAGTCGTAATTTGTGGCTAAATATAAGCCAGTGTGTTCACACAGAAAGTATAATTCAGGGTGCTGGTTGTGTGAGGTTATCAACCAGGAGGCCCATCTGGGTTAAATTGAAGTGATTTTCATAAACGGGTAGGAGCATCCTATTGCCAGGCTCCTCCCTGACTTTTTATTAGTGACTGCATGATTATTGTTCGTGTTAAAGGGAATAATAGGAGTGGGGGACTCCTGGGACCCCAGGGGAAGGGGGAGAGGGGAGCCTCCCCACTCTGCTCTGTCCTGCCCCTCCAGTCTCGGCCACTTTCTCATCTAGGCTGAAGGAAGGCAGGGGACCCCCCCAGGGAGTCCTGAATCAGTAGTGTTAGCTGTCCTCCCCAAATACAGCCCTGCTCTTGCCCCACAGGAAGTCTGGGAGTGACGGGGAGAGTGGGAAGCAGGTTCTCTGGGGAGAACTCTACTCCCCCTGTAAAGCCGAAATTAGAGGGGGATGCACTGGGGTGTCTTCTTGCAGGAGGATGACCCAAACTGGGCCCTCTGTTTTCCTGCTTATCAGGAAGGACACTACTGAGAGCCCCGGCTTGGCCTGCACAAATTGGTGTGGGAGATTTAGTGGGGCCCTAATGAAGGGTGGGTTACTGGTTACTTGGTGCTTCCAAGCACACCCCCCAACCAGAGCCTGACTGCTACCCTTCCTGGAAGGACACCTGCCTCCTTCCAGACGGGACCTCACAGCCCAGCCACAGGAAGTGCCGAGTAAGCAGTTGCTGCCCCAGCCGTTCTGCTCCTTCGCAGCAGTGTTTGGGTGTGTTTACACGTGTCGCTGTCAAGGTAGTCTGGACAGGGCCTCCAGGGCTGGACTTCCCGGGTCTGGTCTCACACTAGCGGGAGAGCCCTGGGAAAGGGCCGCAGGCTGGGTGTCAGGGTCTCCTCTGATGAAATCCAGCTGGCCCAGGCAGAGCCAGAGTGGTCCAGCCAGGCCAGGAGGAGAACCGAAAGGACAGGGACTGGGACTGGCAACCCTGGATCCACAGTGCCACAGCTGTCAGCAAACCACCCCCCCCCCCCACCACCACTCCTCCACCACACACGTTCAGCAAATTCCTCTGGGCATCAATTTCAGAGCCCAGGCAGCAGGAACAGCACCTGCCCCTTCCCACCGTGCCCGTGATGGGCAGGAACCTCGAAGCCAGCTTCCCCACTGGATTTCTTCCAATTCCCAGACCTAGAAAAGCCCCAGACCCTGCCAGACACCCCCCTCCCGATTCTGCCCCAGCAGAGGGCTCCAGAGGGTAAGGGGCTACCCATTCAGACTTGTTTCTGATCACAAAATAAACAGAGGCCTGGGCAGTTCTGTCTCTGGGACCACACATCCCACCATCCTATTCTCTTCCTGCTCTCAAGCTGGGCCTGCCAAGCTCCCCACTCACACACCAGCCCAGCAATCTGGGCCCCCACCCCCACAAACCCCCTCCTGCCCTTGGGTAGGGCCACAGCCCCATCCTGTCCTCTGGACTTTTTCCTGTGTCTGATGGCCAAGGGTGGGGAGGGGGCAGTCCCTCCCCAGGCTGCCTTTGGGAAGAACCCAAGGCTGGGCATGAGGCCTGGGAAAGCTACAGACACATCTTTTCCTCCTCTCTCTTATTTCTGGGGAGGGTAGGTGTTGAGTCCTTGGCCTGGTTACCTGCCACATATACAGACCAAAAATAAATTATTCCCATCAAAATTCCCACAGAGCAGCTAAGGCCTGCAGCAAAGCACTCTTCTCCCAGTCCTCAAAGGCAGGTAGCTGGGCTTGGCTACACCACCACCCATCAGGCCTGGTCTAAGCACAGCCACCGCCTCTTTTGTTAACAGGACAGTCACACCATTTAATTAAAAATCATTCAATAGGTCTGTTTTCTTCTGACCTGCACAAATACATATTCCACCTCAATTCATGACTCAAAAATACCGGCTACAGGCGGTAATGGGAGGAAGCAGGAAAGTTTCCCAAAGGATGACTCCCCAGAAAACTCCGTTTCAACGACGCTAGCCCTGACGGTCAGAGGAGCCTGCCCTGGGGTCAGCGCCACGCCGGGCCCTGAGCCGCCTGCCCCCGCCAGCCACTTCCGCTGGAGCCTTTCTGAGCACATTCCACCAGGACTGGATCTCTGATAGGCTCTGGGCCGCGGTTCCTTTCAATAAGCAAACCTCGAGCCTGGCCGGCCGATTTCTACTCTGGCGGGTGGAAGCGCAGACGCAAAGAGAGGTTTTTCTTTCCACCGGAATTTGATTTTGTTTGGTTTGCATTTGTATTTTTTTACTAGCAGGAATTTTCGATGTAAAAACCCTCCTGAGGCGGGTGGGGAAAAATCAAAGTCCCTACATCCCAGCCAGAAACAAAAGCCCTTTGGAAACGGCGCCGCAGGGCGGGCGGAGCCGGGCGCCCGGGTCCCGCGTCGGGAGAAGCGGCGCGCAGCACCTACCGCTCGGCGGCTCCAAGGCGACTCCGGCTCCGGTCCGGGCGGCCGGTGTCCGACCTGCTCGCCGGAGTCCGCCGGGTCCCTAGAACGCGGAGGCGGCCGGAGGCCCCATAATCGCAATTTATGGCCTGGGTGACGTGCTTTCCTCTCCCACAATGGGGCCGGGTGACATTAAACAGAAAATTGATGAGAGCGGAGCGAAATCTAATCTGTTCCCCCCCCCCCCCCCAACCCCAGGCCGACTCTCCGCGCCTTCGGGGAGGGGCTGGGGGACACGAGGCAGAATGGTCGTTAGTTGGTGCGCTCGTGAGCCCCGCGCCAATGCTTCCTCCCGAATTCGGGCTCCCAGCCGGCGCGCGGGAGGAGGGAGCACGACCCTCGCCCGGATCCCCATCCCTTGCGGCCCGCTGCCTCTCCGCTGGGCTTCGGGCTGAATCTGCTCTCCTTTCCATTCGCACCGGGCGGAGCGGGGAGCCAAGCATCTCTCCCTTTTCCTCGGAGGGCCCCCGGCCCGGGTAGGGGTCTCCACGCGCCCCCGGCCCTCCGTCCGCTACCCAACCTTCAGCCCCCTCCATGAGCACCCCCCTCAGGTTCCAGAGCGGAGTTCCCCGCCCCCACCAAGACGAGCCGGCGCCAGGAGAGGAGGGGAGGACCCGGGCCACCCAGCCCCCACCGCAAGCAAGTGGGGAAAAGAGGGCAAGTGACCACGCAGGGCGCGCCTGGGGCCTCTGGCCCGGAGCACCCGCGCTCCTCCGCCCGCGGCACGGCTCCCCTGGGGCGCGCCGGGCGCCTCCTGGCACCGACCCCGCCGTGCCGCGTCCTTAAAGGCGCCGGCGGCTCTGCCGGCCTTTGTCCCTTTGGCTGGGAAGGTCACGCCAGGGACTCTGGGCAGCCTCATGGGCCCCTCGAAGCGCTCGCCCTTCCTCCACTCTGTCCTCCAAAATTTACACTAGGGCACTCCCTGCCTTGCCTGCTGGCCCGGAGGAGGTCCCCACTTAGCAACCACTGGCCACGTGCTGCCTGTGACCTCCAGACTTGCACAAGATACATTGTCCTGCTGGAGCACACAGCTGGGGCCAAGGATCCACTTTTTAACAAGAGGAGGTTGAGGGGAATGCTTCTCAGAGAGAGAATGAATGAGGGAGCCCCAGTGGGGCCACAGCGGGAAAGAAGCGCTAATGCTGGCAAGAGAGAACACAACCCCACAGACCAAGGAGGCAGGCTGGCTGCCCTGAGCACTGCCTAGTAAGGGGCAGCCCCGGGGGGATGGACAGAGTCCTGGTTGGGGGTCCAGATTGGGATCCAGAGGGTAAGGCTTTGGATGAATGCACCCACAGACGGTTGCCACCAGGGCCCCATTCTCCCTGGAAAGCCCCCTCTCCAGGCTCTGCCAGCCCAGCCTGTTTGAGTCACTGGGCTGAAGGCTCTGTGAAGCAGGTCCCCAAGCATTGGTCTACACCTCTGGCCTAGATGACAACTTGTGCACCTGGGTGCCAGATGGCATCCTTAACGCTCAATCTCTGGACAGACTGGGAAGCAGATGTCATGATGATCATGCCCATTTTAGAGATGGGTAAAGCCCCAGAGACAGTGAATAACTCTATGTTCTCCCCCGAGGGCTAAGTACCTGGGCCCCAGGTTCTTCTGCAAAGCCAAGACATGGATTGGCTGCTCTTTGGTCCCCAACAGCCCCAGGGCTCATGAGGGCAGACTTGTATCCTAACTTCCACGTGCCTCCTACCCTTGGAGATGTGCTGTGCTTAGTCGCTCAGTTGTGTCTGACTCTTTGCAACCCCAGGGACTTTAGCCCGCCAGGCTCCTCTGTACATGGGGATTCTCCAGGCAAGAATACTGGAGTGGGTTGCCATTTTCTTCTCCAGGGGATCTTCCCAACCCAGGGATCAAACCCAGGTCTCCCACATTGCAAGCGGATTCCTTTCCATCTGAGCCACCAGGGAAGCCCACCCTTGTAGGTGGAGAACAGAAAAAGGTGGGCCTCGTGACCATAGTTGGGTGCTTTGGATCACAGCACCCACAGAAGGATGCTACCAGGGCCCCATTCTCCCTAGAAAGCCCCCTCTCCAGGCTCTGCCAGCCCAGCCTGTTTGAGTCACTGGGCTGAAGGCACTGCGAAGCAGGTCCCCATTGCTGCAGCTGGGAAGAACTGCTGATACACGACAAGAATCTGGAAGCCAGATTCCAGAAGGTCACATTGGACTGAAACCAACAAGATTACATTTAACAGGCTGGATGTGAATGTCCACTTTTAGGTTCAAAAATCAGTTGTAAAAAGGCAGGCAGCTTCCCACTGAAGACGTGATGAGCGACCTGCAGCTGTCTGTACCATTCAGGCAGAACGGGCTCCCCAACGCAGGCCCCTTATGCATTTCCCAGAGCCCCAGCAGCTGAGCCTGCGCCCTCCGGGGCCCTCCCGGGATGTCAGGCTCACTGGGGAGGGGCTGCAGCTGGGGATAGCAGAGAATGGGGTCCTTGTGCTGCTATCATCAAACCCGGGGCTGGATGAACACAGCTTTGTCTGCACCCACACTCCCGTGGTGACCACGGGACTAGATATCAGCGCCTGGGGCTGGGGGTGCTTCAGAACTAGAGTGGCTGCTTTTTGGCCTCTGTTAACCCTTGAGTGAGTGTTGGATGCACCGTCTTTCCCCAGCTCTGTGCCTGGGGTTCAGGGGGGCAAGCAGAGCAAGGGTTAAAAATCCGTGTCAAGTCCCAAGGTTCAAAACAGCTGTTGTTAAACTCAATGTTTTCCATATTTAAAAAGCAGCGGCCTTTGGGGGAGATGCTTTCCTCGTGGCTCAGATGGTAGAGAATCTGCCTGCAATGCAGGAGACCTGGGTTCGATCCCTGAGTTGGATCGAACAGAGAAAGGAACAGCTACCCACTCCCATATTCTGGCCATGGATAGAAGTGCCCGGCAGGCTACAGTCCATGGGGTTTCAAACGTCAGACATGACTGAGAGACTTTGACTTTCTTTTTCTTGGGGGAGATGAGAGGGTGGTCCTAGGTAAGGCAGGGGGAAGGCTGAGCAGCCTTCCCCACAGAATCCCCTCCCACACCAGGTCCAGCTGGGAACAGGGGCCAGTCATAGCAGCACCCTAGTCCTGGCCTGGCTCTAATGTGCTTTGCTTCTGCTGAGTGCTTGGTCATCCAGAGGCGGGTGCCCCATGCTAGGCATCCATTGGGCAGTCCTGGATCTCAGCCCCGGTGGGAAGAGCAGGGAGACCCACCTACAGGGGGGACAATTGCTGGAGCGCCTCCTCCCCCCGCCCCGAGCTGGAAGACGGTGCAGTGACTCCAGAGCAAGTGAACTGGTGGGTCAGGAGGGGTTTACAGGGGGCAGGACAGGCAGAGGGGGGGCACCCTGAGGGTTATTTGTGGGCCTAGTGGCTTACATTCACTGTAGTGGGTCTGGGTTAGGAAGTGAGTAAGCATTGTTCCCTCTCAGTGAACAGAGGGGGTGACAGTGGGGCCCAGAGCCACTCTGGTAGGGAGATCTGGGGCGCCTGCTCCCCTGCTGGCTGTTCTGTGAGCCTGCCTAGCTCATTGATCATGGTTCTCCTGAGACCCCAGCTTCACCTCACAGACTCCATGAGGGGTCATAGGCCCTGGGATGCCTCAGTTAGCTCCACCCCCTCCCCCAGGCCCTGTAGAGGCCACCAGCTGGACTCAGGGCAGGTGCCGTCTGCTCCGGCTCTTGTCCCTTAGTCCACAGTACCCAGGGGTCCCAGTACCCACAGCTCCCAGAAGTCCTTCCCACTCCACCAAAGCTGGGGTGTGGCTGGTGACTGAGCACATTTATCCCAGACCCCCACAGAACAGTGAGCCCTTGGTGGCCAGGCCCCTGCCCACCAGAGGCCCATACTCTGAATGTGCCATGCTAAGACCAAGGGCTCTGGATGCCCTGTGACAGTGGCTGTGTGGGGCCTGGTCTCCTAGGCTGAGGCCTGGCTCCCCCACAGGTTCAGGGGCTGCTGGAAAGGCTTACCCAGGGGTCAGGGTCCACTGCCGAGAGACATGCAGAGTTCAGTGCCCCCCAGACATCTGTTTGGGTTGGTTGCTCACCCCCAGCCCCACCCAGATGGCTGGGGGGCGCTGCACCCCCGACTCCCTCACTCCTGCTCCTAGTCACACAGGCAGGAAGGAAGGAGGGGAGCCAGGACTCAGACCCAGGTCATCCACACCAGCCTAACCTAAGTCTGCCACACACCCAGGTCCTCAAACCTTGAGAAATGCAGGATTTGGGTTCTGGTGGACGAGATTTAGAGGGAGCTGCTCCTGGCCTCTGACTCAGGACAACCAGGGTAGACAGACATCCACATGGCCAAGAAGGACTCTGAGAAGTCTTGTGGGGGCTGTCCCCCTTCTTTGCTGACTGAACCCAGCCCTCAGAAGCAGAAAAGGTGGGTCAAGGAGCCTCTCACCTTCCATCTACCTTGCCTCCAGGTGTCCTCGGCCTTCCTCACCTGGGAAGGTCTCTAGTGGGGAGGCCAAGGCTGAGTGATGGGGTCCCTGGTGAATGGGCTGAGCCAGAGGCAAGAACGCCTGGGAGAGAATAGGAGTGGGGTCCCATCCTAGGGTGGGGGGCAGGCAGCTGCCACACTTGGCAGGCCAGACCCAGCCCAGTTCCTGCTTCTTTCTCCTATTGGGTGATTTGCATTACTAATGAACCCGAGGTCCTGCGTTCAAAGGTTTGAATGGCATATCAGTGGCCAAAAGGCCGATGGCTCCCCGACCTTGTCTGCTTCATCCTGCTTCATGCTTCATCACTGCCCAAGGAGAGAGGCTGTCCCAGACCCCAGTCAACTCTGCCCTCCTCTGCGGTCCAAGAGGGCCCACGGAGACAGGACTGCAGGAGGCACCAATCCTCCTGTCCACTCTGGGCGAAGACTGGGCAGAGGGGAGCACACGCTGTCGAGGAGCGACCACCAGCCAGTCAGGGAGGACGAGGGTCCCAGAGCTGCTCCGAGGAGGAGAGGGGCTCTGAGTTGTGGTGAGGCCTGGGTTGGGGGGCAGTTCATATGGGGTTCAGGCAGCTGTTGATTTTCTCCCTGGAGAAAGGCTGTTCTTTCGTCTAATCACCTCCTCGTCCTGTCATCCTGCTACTGTCTCCTCCCTGCCACACCTTCTAGATCTGTGCCATTCAACAGAAATACTATGTGACCCACACCTAGGGAACGGGAGCATTTTCAACGGTCACAGGCCTCCACCTTCCTCTCCCCAACGTTAATTTCCAATTAATTTATTCACGCATGTGCACATATGAACACACGTGCTCACGCATGCACACTTATGCACCCATGCATGCGAACCTGCAGATTCTGGTTTCAGCCCCCCGCCTTGGCCTGGCCCTGGATCCTCAAGAGCAGAGGAATGAGACATGAGCACTCCGTACTCACACATGTGGGAATTGCCATCTGTGAGGCAGGGCTCACACGCCCATTTCACTGATGGGGAGACAGGTAGAGGGAGGTATCTGAGGTTAAGCTTTGAACAGTGGAGTCACTGACCCTGCCCCTCCTCCCCCAGGGCGCTTGGAGGCCCGAGCTGAGCGCCGAGACTGGTGTTCCCCCCAGCCCAGTTCTAGGGGCTATGATCGTCCTTACTCCACATCTGACTCCCGGTGGGGTCAGCTCCCGGAAAATCCTGGAACCAGAGTGGCTTGGTAAGAGCACTCACATTTTGGGGACAACTATTGCTATGTGATTCTCTCAGAAGGCTGTCCCAATTCTCTGTCCAGCAAACACTCAGAGAGAACCCCAATCCGGGACACTTCACAGGAAGTTTTGGAGAAGCAGAGCTCTGGAGCATGGTGGGCCATGAGATGGGGCTCTCTGGGGTATGGATGTGGCCTGGGAGTTCACACAGCTGAGCTGCCGGGGGGCTGGGCCCACGCCTGAGCTGGGGCCACATGGTAGGGAGGGGACTCCCCCGGGCCACTGCCCCAGGCGGGTTGATGGACGTGCAATTAACCTGCCTGTGGTTATGTTGGCAACTGAGCTGGAACAGGAAGTTAGTGTTATAAACCAGGGCCTTTCAAGTTATGACAAATTCATCAAACAAATGAACCCATGAGCACGGAGGGCAGGCGCCTCCATGCGCTAGGGATGAGGAATGCTCCAGCCCTTTCCAGTCCTTCCCCCAAATCCAGGCCCCAGAAAGAACTGTGTAGGGGGCAGAACCCAGGGCTGGTCCCAGTGCCTAGACTGTCAGAAGTCTCACTCTGAGCCCCAGCTCTCTGGTGAGAGCTTCCCCGCCACCCACCTCCCACCTCCAAGTGGCTCAGCATCTTCTGGTTTCCCTCTTGAATTCCAGATGCTGCTAACACCTGAAAACAATCCCAACCCACCCCCACATGTGAGAGAAAGTTCCAGAACCCCCATTCTCTCCAGGGGCTGCTGCTGCTAAGTCACTTCAGTCGTGTCCGACTCTGTGCGACCCCATAGACGGCAGCCCACCAGGCTCCCCCGTCCCCGGGATTCTCCAGGCAAGAACACTGGAGTGGGTTGCCATTTCCTTCTCCAATGCATGAAAGTGAAAAGTGAAAGTGAAGTCGCTCAGTCGTGTCCGACTCCTAGCGACCCCATGGACTGCAGCCCACCAGGCCCCTCCATCCATGGGATTTTCCAGGCAAAAGTACTGGAGTGGGTTGCCACTGTCTTCTCCGCTCCAGGGGCTAGCCAGTGCTTAGCAGCGCCTCTGGGGAACACCCCTGCTTGCCCTCCAGACATATGGCCCCCTCTTCCCCAACAGGCCTGAGCAGCCAACATATTTCTGCTCAAAGCACGTGCTCGCTGGGCTGGGGCTGTCCTTTAAGCTTTAGACTGGGGTGGGTTTCAAAATGGCCCTGATGCCATACAGAGCCTGAATGTCAGGGGAGGGGGGACATGTGGCCATCCACATTGGGAGCCTCAGCCACTCATCTTACTGGTAGGAATCAGCCAGGGAGGGTTCAGCTCTTGACCAAGGTCACTCAGCTGTCACACCTGGGAGCAGAGCTAGGACTGAGAGAACCTGTGCAGACACCCCTGGCCAGCTTGCTGCCCTCCACTCCCTCCAGCCTGAAAGAACCTCTTGGGCCTGTCTTGGCCCACCCAGACCCCAGACCTTAGGCCTCTGCAGCACCAAGGTTGAAAGAACCCCCTGGGGCTTGGGGCTCAAGGCTGGCTGCGGTGCAAAGGGTCCCCGAACCAGCAGTTCCTAGGCTCCAGGTACAGTTATCCAACATAGTCCCAAACAGGGTTCCCATGCCCTGCCCACCCTGCCCACAGCCCACCCTGTCTCCAGGGCTCCAGGTGAGTGCTGCCCGTGGCTCCTTCTATAGCCTTGCTTCAAGGCCACCGATTCTGCCCTTTGGTTCCAGGGCCTCCTCCCACTGAACTCAGACACCGAGCCCAGAGGTCTTGAGAGAGCAGTGAGCCTCTGGGGTTTTCATAAATGCAGATTCCACTGTGCTGTGGGCCGAACTGCCTGAGACCTAACCATTCACACCTATGAATGTGAAGTTACTGGGAAACAGGGCCTTTGGAGATGTGATCCAGTTAAGATTAATTGACCTCCCTGTGGTTATGTTGGCAACTGAACTAGAAGAGGAAGTCAGCGTTCTAAACCAGGGCCCTAATGCAATGACTGGTATCCTTGTAGGAAGAGGGACTTTTTCATACAGACACACAGAGGGGAGAAGCCGCACGATGATGGAGGCAGAGACTGGAGTGATGTAGCCATAAGCCAAGGAACACCAAGGGTTGTCAGTAGCCACCAGAGCTGGAAAAGGTGACAGATTCTCTCTCAAAGCCTCCAGAAGGAACAAACCCTGCTGACACCTTGATTCTGGACTTCTGGCTTCCAGACTGTGAGAGAGTAGATTCCTGTTGTCCTAAGCCACTGTTTGTGGTAATTTGTTACAGCAGCAACAGAAAAGTAATACACTCTCCTCTACTTTGCTTTTTGTTTCTTTTTTCTTTTCTTTTTTTTTTTTTTAATTTGGAGCCAAGGAACTGGCCTACTCAGGCATGTAGTTGGAGAGCTAGACACAGGGCAGGGCAATAGGTAAGTATCTGGAAGATGAGCAGTCAGGCTTCTCACCTTTGAAGAAAGGGAGTTTCAGATGTGGGCAGTAAGAAGCCTAGAATTAGTTCTATGGAGCTGGACAATTGTGGCATTGGTATGAACTCATGTTTTGTAATATAGAAACATATGTGTGGGGGGGTGTTTCTAAGTTCTGTTTGCCAAAAGGGCCCAGAAACAATGAAATCACAGTAACACCTAGTGCCCAGATCTTGCTTTCTTTTCTTATTTTGGCTGTGCTGCGTTTTCATTGCTTTGCACAGGCTTTCTCTAATTGCGGCGAGTGGGGGCTGTGCTTCATTGCAGTGCCCGCGCTTCTCATTGCAGTGGCTTCTCTTGTTGCAGACCACCCACCGGCTCTAGGCACATGGGCTTCAGAAGCTACAGTATGCTGGCTCGGTAGTTGCAGCCGGCAGGCTCTGGAACATAGGATCAGTAGTTGTGGAACACGGGCTTAGTTGCTCTGTGGCATATGGGATCTTCCCAGACCAGGGATTGAACCCATGTCTCCTGCATTGGCAGGTGGATTCTTATCCACTGTACCACCAGGGAAGTTCAGACCTTGGTTTCTAAATGCCATTTATCCACTAGACGGAACCAGGTGTTTTTGTTTTTGTTTTTGTTTTCTTTTTCTGAGAAATGACTGACCCTGTTGCTGGGAAAGACTGAGGGCAAGAGGAGAAGGGGGCGACAGAGGATGAGATGGTTAGATGGCATGAACATGGAAGCCTGGTGTGCTGCAGTTTTAAGAGTCAGACACGACTTAGCAACTAAACAATAACAACAAGAAGGGCTGGGACAAGGAATGCTCCAAATGGAATATCTGTGGTGGCAGAAAGTAAGGAAGCATTCAAAGAATGACGGGAGTGGCAAAAGGTGGGAAGTAGTTTGAAGGGGCTCCCACTGACCAAATCCAGAACAATGTGAGCAACCAAATACAAATCATAATGGATTGTTATCTTTATGATGTAAATAATTCATGATATAAATGAGTGAATGAATATATAAATGGGAAAGAAAACTGGCTCTTAAATGTAAAAGGAATAGTGGAATTAGAAAACTTCCATTTGGCGAAGAGCACAGTAATAATTGATTCAGGAAAGAATCAGTGACAGAGGCTCAAACCGCTGGTGAAAGGCTAATGGGAAACAGGGTATTTACATGGACTCTATGTGTCTCCTCATGAGTGTTTACTCATCATCCCTTGTTCACTAGTGAGTTCAAATTCTTATTAATTAGCTTTACAGTGGCGAAACCTGGCAGACATGACCTCACCTGAGTGATGAACGTTACTGCCACCAGCACTGGGACATCAGACATCACATGCCTCCAGATATGATGCGGCGAGGAGAACACAGCATCACTTCTGAGGTAGTCTTGCCAAAAGTGCAGAAGCGGAATCTAGGCACCAACCCAAACTAAGGGATATTTTACAGAGTCACTTCAAAAATATCACAGTCATGAAATGTCGTGGTCCGTGCGCGGGTTGAAAAAGGATTTCCAGACATGAAGCAAAATGAGAGGAGAATAAAGTTTATTAGAGTGGGCCGGCTCAAAGGAGAGCTGAACCCTTTCGCAGGCTAGTAGCCAATTTTTATAGCCTCAAGACAGAGACAATTCCTATTGGAATGGTGGCATTAGGTGATGGGTTAGGATGCTATAGGGTGGGTATTTTACTTAATATGGGGTCAGGGAACTGGGCTGGTTTAGATTTGGAGGCTCATGGCAACAGTTGCTATGGGGCTTGGTCGGTTCCAGAGATTTTTGTCTTATGACTTTGGTACCTGTGACCTAGGTATAGGACTCTACATGAAATATAAAGACCAATTCTAAAGATAGAGATTTTTTAAATCAGATTTTAAATTAGATTTTTCAAAAGTGATCCTCTAGCAACTTCCCTGGTGGTCCAGTGGCTAAGACTCCTCACTTCCAGGGCAGGGGGCCCAGGTTCGATCCCTGGGGGGGGAACTAGATCCTACATGCAGCAATTAAAAGATACTGCGCACGCCACAACTAAGACCCAGCACAGTCAGATAAATCAAATAAACATTTAAAAAGTGACTCTCTAGGCTTCTGAAATTCTGAGTTGTTATATCAGCTGACAGCAATGTTCAGGGTCCTAACTTGGGCTCTGTGTGGTCTTGAGAAGAGGCTAGTGAGCTTGGAACCCCCTTGTGGGTCATTTTGACTGTGCCCCTCCACTTGTTCTCCACACATGTTCTGCCTTCCTCCCTGAATTTCAAGGTGCTGACCCCAACTGTCAGACCAAAGTGTGGAACACAAGCTTTCTCAAGCCTAAGTGACAAAACCACAAAGAAAGCCTTTGATTCCAAAATTAAGTAGACTCAGGAAACTTGAAAGCTCGTTTGGAGGTTCTAGCAGGGGAGCGCGGCCACGTGTATACCCTTGCCGGAAGACCAGTCCTCCTCTATTGGCGATGGTTGTCCTCGTTGACTGAGCACGCAGCTTTGGGAGGGACATGCGTGGAGTGCTGAGGGAGGAAGGGGACACTGCCTAGCCAGTCATATCAGCTGAATCAACCCTGGCGATCAATGGGGTGACAGATGTCACAACCAGATTGCCCTCCCAATCCAACATGTGACCTTGGATTGGCTTCTGGATAAGACATTTGGGGGCAAGCTGTGAAACTCTGCTGGAGTCTGTGATAAAGGGTGTGCTCAGTCACTTCAGTCGTGTCCCCATGTGGCCCCATGGACTGTAGCCTGCCAGACTCCTCTGTCCATGGGATTCTCCAGGCAAGAATATTGAAGTGGATTGCCATGTCCTCCTCCAGTGGATCTTCCCAACCCAGGGATTGAACCTGCGTCTCTTGGGTTTCCTGCATGGCAGATGCATTCTTGACCACTGAGCCACCTGGGAAGTCCATGATAAAGGGCAGTGTCATATCAATATTAACGTCCTGATTTTGATCATTATATAGGTACTTGTTTCAGGAAATGTGCAGATGAGCACTAAGGGATAACAGGCTTCATGGCTGTAACTTGCTCCCAAATGGTTCCAAAAATTAAAAACAAAAATTAGAATAAGAAAAAGTGGTAAAATGTTAATTCTTAAGAAATCTGGGTGAGCAGTATCTAGGGACTCTTTGTACAATTCTAGCAACTTCCGTAAAGTTGGAAATTATTCAGAAGTAAAAAGTTTAAAAAAAGAAAACAAACCCCAAAACCACCCTGTTCAGAGGATGAAAAGACGAGCTCCAGACTGGGGGAAGATCCCTGCAAACCGCAAATCCGACCAAAGACTAGTATCTAAAATACGTAAAGAATTCTTAAAGCTCAGCAGCAAAAAAGCAAACAATTGAATTAGAAAATGGGTAAAAGACATGAGCAGACACTCCCTGAGGAGGCCACACAGATGGAAACAGCACAGGAGGGGATGGACCACATCATTGTCAGAGATGCAAATTAAAACCATTTGAGACACTGGTACACACCTATCAGAATGGCGAAAATAAAAAATAGTCACAAAAGAAAATGGTGGTGAGGATGTCGAGAAATTGCATCACACACACGTTACTGGTGGGAACGTGACATGTACAGCCTCCCTGGAAAATGGTCTGGCAGTTTCCTTAAAAACTGAATATACTGGGACTTCCCTGGTGGTCCAGTGGTTAAGAATCTGCCTGCTAATGCAGGGGATGTAGGTTTGATCCTTGGTCAGGGAACTAAGATCCCACATGCCACAGGGGAACTAAGACCCAACACACCCAAATAAATAAATATACTTTAAAAAACAAAAAACTAAATATACAACTACCTTAAATCCTGCACTTGCATTCCTGGATCTTTATCCCATGGAGTAAAGACTTATGCTCACACAAAATCCTGAACTTGAGCAGTTTTATTCGTAAGGGCCAAACATGGGAAACAACCCAGATGACCTTCCAGGGGTGAATGGTTAAACAAACTGATCTGTCCACACTGGGGACTGAATCCATCTCGGCAATAAAGAGGAAGAGCTGTCCACACACATAGCAACCCGGATGAATCTCTAGGGAATTGTGCTGAGTGAAAAAAGCCAGTCTCAAAGGTTACATTCTGTAGAGCCCACATACATAACATTCGTGAAAAGACAAAATTACAGAAATGGAGGAAAGAATGGTGAAGAGGGCTAAGGCGGGGGAAGAAGGGAGTGGGCGTGGCTATAAAAAGGCAACTGGGAGATTCTTGTGGTGACGGGATGTTCTGTATCTTGACGGTATCAATGCCAAAATCCTGGTTGTGATATTATAGTATAATTTTGCAAGATGTTACCATGGGAGGAAACTGGGTTGAAGGGTATGTTGGATCCCTCTGTGTGTTATTTCTGACAACTGCATATGAATCTATAATTATTTCAAAATAAAAAGCTTAACCCGAAACAATCCTGATTTTTTGTTTGTATATATGCTGTTTACATATACTATTATATAAAATAATGTGATTTTAGATAATTGCTAAATATATATTGCTGTATTTATTGCATACATTTGCATACACTTCAATAAAACTTTAAATGCTTAGAAACAAAGGCCAGTTCCCAGTCCTCCAGAGCCTCTAGACTGGAATTGCCAAAGATTTGGACTCTTGGGATTTCTCTGGTGGTCCAGTGGTTAAGACTCCCAGTTTCAAGTGCAGAGGGCACAGGTTGATCCCTGGTTTAGGAACTAAGATTCCCACATACTGTGCAGCATGGCCAAAAAAAATTTTTTAAGTAAAAAAACCCAAAGAGCTGGACTCTGTGCCAGCAATTTCCGAGGTTGATTCTGGTTCCCGCTCAGACAGAACCACAAGAGCTCAGGGTCTCTAGAGAAGAATACTGTCTTTTCAAGCCCTCAACCTCCATTAGGTCACAAGGCACCATAGCATTCCAGCGCACTCATGTTATTTGAGAATGTCCTGTGAGGAGGCACTGGGCTAGAGCTGGGGGTCCAGAGACCTTACCCATAGCACAAGGCGAGGAGGGGACAACCAGGGAGCAAGGCCAGCAGCCAGTGACCTACGGCCCTCTGCCCAGGGCCTACATCTTGCATCTCACGCCTCTGCTCAGCTCTCACAGACCCTTGGCTTATAGGCTGTTCATCAGTCCACCCTACCCAGCCAGGTCCTGGGAGCCACCTCTCAATCACTCATTTGCCCAGTACTGCATGAGGGTTGGTGTGGTGACCTGGATCACTCGCGGATTGGAAAAAGGAAAAAAAAAAAAGAAAAAATCCTGTCTCTTAAAGTGAGGTTCCTCTGGGAACCTGAATCAGGCTCACTAAAGGAGCATATTATACGAGCTTTTTGGACCCCCTCCCCCAAAATTCATAGATCAAATTTTAAATGAACTCTTCTGTGGATCCTTCTACACATAAACTGAATCTCAGCAGTTAGACTCTCCTTCCCTGGAGTTCTGACTCTTGTGCAATGATTGAAAATTGGACATTTCCCCCATGCGTTGGTTTGAAAACAAAAAACATGATCATAAATTCTCTAATACTCCTTCCATGGATCTCTGTTCCCTCAACTCCTCAAATCAGGGCTGACTCGGCAGACAGCCTTTGCTCATTCAGAAAAGCCTTGTTATTTCTATCTGGTTCTCTTGGGATACTAGCCTTTGGAGCCCTGAACTAAGATGTAGGCCACCCCTAGGCCATCATGCTGTGAGGAAGCCCCGGCCATAAGGACAGGCCACAGCCTACAGTGAGCCTCAACCACCAGATGTGTGAAGGCATTTCCAGACAGTTTCAGTCCCCAAGCCCTTCAAGTCACACCTAGCTGCTTCCTCAGCCAAGGCCTCAGATAGCACAGAAGCCATCCCCACTGTGCCCAGTCCAAGTTCCTAACTCACAGAACGCGTGGGCATCATGAAATGGTGGTTTCAGCCACTGAGCTGAGGATTGTTTGTTACGCAGCGCTACTAGCTGGAACAGAGATGATATATCCTATGGTGAAGCCCACCCAGAAGACTCATGGATTCCTGCCACTTGGATTTCAAGAGTATCCTTGCTTCCTGTCCTATTGGAATCCTGGGTGTACAGCTCTCCCCTCTTATCTACCAGCCAACCTACATCTTTCCACGTTAACGCCAAGAACTCTAATGATGCAGCCACGCTGACCGTGAGGTGCTGGCAACATCCAAGTGGGGGTGACCAATGGACCAGGTGGTACTCAAAGTGGCTAGAGTACAAATTTGGGAGTTCTCAGTGCAGAGGTGCGGTCAAAACTGCAACCTGCAATGTGCTGATCCAGAGAAAGTTTGCAGAGAAAAGAAATGGGTCCAGGGCACCACATTTCAAAGGGTGGGTGAAGGAAAAAAGACCCATGGGAGGACATCAAATGGGAAGACTGGAGAGAATGGTTCGTGAAGAAAGGGAGCCCCGGTGATCAGAGCGTTGCCTGGGGAGATAAGGGCTGAAAAGCCACAGGACGTGTTCGGAGACTTTTTCCTGAACAAGGAGGGCGGAAGCAGAAGCCAGATGGTGGTGGATTCAAGAGAGTGTGGGTGGCCTTGGATGGGCAGCACCCTCCATGTGCGACTGCAAACCAGGGCCCCATGTGAGTCACATACAAGTCAAGATAAGTACAGAAACCGAGAGGGAGCGTTTAGCAACTTCTGTAGCACTCGGACAGTAATTTATGTCTGTTGATTCTAATAATAAAAAATTAGGGCCTGCATTTGGGATGGCTTTGGGATTTTAATTTCATTTTTCTACTAATTCGTTTTATTATATTTTACAGAAGTATTAGTCTGCATAGGATTGGGAAAACAAAACAAAACAGAAGCAGTGGTGTAGACAAGTCTTGCCAGATGTTTTGCCGGGAAGAGAGAGAAAAAGCATCAGCTGAAGGGCATTCAGCATTAGAGGAGGGGTTTTTGGTTGGCTGGTTTGTTGCTGATGATGAAGTTTACTTTTAGGATGAGAGAAATCTGAGCATGTTTACATGATGAAGATAAAAAGCCGGTTGAGAAAGAAAGAGATGACAGGATATAGCAGAGAAGATATAATTGATGAAGTGAGGTCACCTCTTGAGCTAGTAGGAAGGAAAATCAAGATCACAGGTGCACACGTGCACACACAGGCACAGAATAAGAAAAGGGAGCAAAGATCCAAATGCAGAATTGGATAAAATAGGGTTGTATTTATTTTTATTATGATTATTTTTTGCCACACCACATAGCTTGTAGAACCTTAGTTCCTTGCCCAAGGAGTGAACCTGGGCCCTCAGCAGTGAAAGTATGGATCCTAACCACTGGACTGCCAGGGGAGTTCCAGAATTTTTTTTTTTTTATTATGATAATCTTAAGTACACCTCTGCACCAACAAAATAAAAAGAAATCTAGATTAGACTATTTTCTAGTGGGGGAAAAAGCTAAAACTGACTCAAGAAGAAGTAGAAACAACCACCTTTCGTGGAAAGGTAGTCATGAATTAATCCATTAAAATGTGACAACGCCCAGATAGTTGTAAAGCAAGGTCTACCAAAATGCTCAAGGCACAGGAACTTCCTTGGTGGGCCAGTGGCTAAGATTCCAGGCTCTCAATGCAGGGCCCCTACCGGGTTCGATCCCTGATCAGGGAACTAGGTCCCTCGTGCCCCAACTCTGAGTTCGCGTGCCACCACTAAACATCCTGCAAGCTGCAACAAAGATTCCGCGCGCTGCAACTAAGACCCGGTGCAACCTAGATAAATAATTAATTAAATTTCAAAAATTCTCAGGAAACAGACAATCATCATACACGTAAACTCCTCCAAAGCACAGAAGACAGGATATTTCCTGACTCTTCTACAGATCCAAAGCAGAAGCATGAAAAGAAACCTCTATTTCAACTTTCTTTATGAATGTAGACAAAAACATTCTAACTAAAATGTTGAAATTTGTTCTTTTTTTTTTTTTTTTACAAACGTCACCAGTTGAAAGCTTTGTTTATTTCTCTTCAATCTTTCTTGTTTCCCAATAAGTGTATTAAGAAGTTCATGTGTCTTAAGTCACTACAGTCATGTCCAACTCTTTGCATCCCTATGGACTGTAGTCCGCCAGGCTCCTCTGTCCATGGGATTCTCCAGGCAAGAATACTGGAGTGGGTTGCCATGCCCTCCTTCAGGGGATCTTCCCCACCCAGGGATTGAACTCGCGTCTCTTGCAGCTCCTGCGTTGCAGGCAGACTCTTTACTGCTGAGCCATCGGGGAAGTCCTATATTAAGAGGTATACATTTTCAATTCTCCCTTTGGGATATCTCATATGTTTTCGGATACAGAGTTTTCGTTTCTTCTACTTTCCCCCCACAATTTCTGTTTTGATTTTCTTCTTTAGCCAAGAGTTACCTAGAAGGGTGTCCTTCAGTCAGTTCAATTCAGTTCAGTCGCTCAGTCGTGTCCGACTCTTTGCGACCCCATGAATCGCAGCACGCCAGGCCTCCCTGTCCATCACCAACTCCGGGAGTTCACTCAGACTCACGTCCATCGAGTCAGTGATGCCATCCAGCCATCTCATCCTCTCTTGTCCCCTTCTCCTCCTGCCCCCAATCCCTCCCAGCATCAGAGTCTTTTCCAATGAGTCAACTCTTCGCATGAGGTGGCCAAAGTACTGGAGTTTCAGCTTTAGCATTATTCCTTCCAAAGAAATCCCAGGGCTGATCTCCTTCAGAATGGACTGGTTGGATCTCCTTGCAGTCCAAGGGACTCTCAAGAGCCTTCTCCAACACCACAGTTCAAAAGCATCAATTCTTTGGTGCTCAGCCTTCTTCACAGTCCAACTCTCACATCCATACATGACCACAGGAAAAACCATAGCCTTGACTAGACGGACCTTTGTTGGCAAAGTAATGTCTCTGCTTTTGAATGTGTTATCTAGGTTGGTCATAACTTTCCTTCCAAGGAGTAAGGGTCTTTTAATTTCATGGCTGCAGTCACCATCTGCAGTGATTTTGGAGCCCCCCAAAATAAATGTTTCCACTGTTTCCCCATCTATTTCCCATGAAGTGATGGGACCAGATGCCATGATCTTCGTTTTCTGAATGTTGAGCTTTAAGCCAACTTTTTCACTCTCCACTTTCACTTTCATCAAGAGGTTTTTTAGTTCCTCTTCACTTTCTGCCATAAGGGTGGTGTCATATGCATGTCTGAGGTTATTGATATTTCTCCCAGCAATCTTGATTCCAGCTTGTGCTTCTTCCAGCCCAGAGTTTCTCATGATGTACTCTGCATATAAGTTAAATAAGCAGGGTGACAATATACAAATGTGCATATTTTTTATATTATCTCCTTCCTCTTAATTTCTAAATGATTTTATTGCAGTCAAAGAATGTGAACTGTATGATTTTTGCTCTGTTAATCTATTAGATTTCCGTGGCCCCCAAAATGGTCCACTTTTTGTGACTGGTCCATATGTATGAAAATAATACAGTCTCTGTTCATTGGTCACAAAGTTCTATTATACAGATCTGTTGGATCAAGTTTGTTAACTGTGCTTTCAGAATCTGCTATATCTTATTTGTTTTTTGTTTACTTGGTCTCTCAGTTTCTGAGACTGAAGGTTAAGGTCTTCTACTAAATGTGGATTTGTTAATATAGGCATGCTGTAATTTTTTTGCTCTTTATGTTCTGAGGGTATATGTTGGTTGGTCCATAGCAGTTCACAAGTGGTGTGACAGACTATAGAAAGATGTTCACCACCTACTCCAAGCCTTTCTCTTTTGTCTGCTTCTCCTCTATCGAGAGGAAATGTTCAAGTGGTCCAGGGGTTAAGAATCGGCCTGCCAATGCAGGAGACATGGGTCGATAACCAATCCAGGAGGATTCCACATGCCATGGAGCAAATAAGCCTGTGTGCCACAACCACCGAGCCTGTGCGCCAGAGCCCAGGAGCTGCAGCTCTTGCAGCCTGCGTGCTGCAGCTACTGAAACCCAAGAGCCTAGAGCCTGTGCTTCACAAGAGAAGCCACCGTACTGTGAAGTCTGCGCACCACAACTAGAGTGTACCCCTCCCTGCAACTTGAGAAAAGCCCATGCACAGCAAAAGGACCCAGGGCACCCAAAACTAAAAATAATTTTTTTTAAAAGAAAGGAAATGAAATGCCCAGATCCCTGGTCTCCCTGGAAGACACAGGGTGACCTTATGACCTAGTCCTGGCCAAGGAGATGCAGACTGAAATCTCTGAGGGCTTTTCTTCCTAAAAATGAAGGAGAAGATTTGTGGAGATAAGGTTTAGGCTTTATCCCTTGGCCCTTACCCCTTCTTCATTTTTTGGGAACAGTACATAACCAGAGATACAGCAGCCATCTTGCAACCATGAGGACAAATCCAGATGCCACCAAAAACCAGTCGAGGTCTCTCTAATGAGTTCCTCCAACAACTGTGTTTTAATTGTGGACTCCACCTTCTGCACTTCTTCCACCAACAAACTCTGCTTGTGCCGCTCATTATATGTTGTCTGGTCTCTACAAGTGAAACTACAGAAACAGCTACTGCAGACGGACACAAATCTCTGCGATGGGGCTAAAAATGAGAAACAGTGGCGTGTTTTGGGGGGAGTTGCCTCTTTAAATATGTTTTGCTTTGTTGTTCTTTTTGTCTCTTGTTAGCATTTGTCTGATATAGCATGCTTTTTGTAATCTTACAAATTTTGTTTGCTTTTTTGGTTTTTTTTTTTAACAACTTCTACCTGAATTCTATATGAGTTCCATATGGATTCCTTTATATAAAAGAAGAATATATATTTTCCTTCCATATACGTGCATACAATTCCTTATATATGTGTGTGTGTGTGTGTTAGTCGCTCAGTTATGTCCGACTGTTTGCGACCCTATGGACTGTAGCCCGCCAGGCTTCTCTGTCTATGGGATTCTCCAGGCAAGAATATTGGAGTGGATTGCGGTTCTCTTTGCCAGAGGATCTTTCCAATCCAGGGATTGAGCCCTGGTCTCCTGCACTGCAGACTATTCTTTACGGTTTGAGCCCCGGGTAAGCCCTATATATACGTACATTTTATTGGCTGTACCAGGTCTTAGTTGCAGCAAGTAGGATCTTCAGTTGTGGCATGCAGGATCTAGTTCTCTGACCAAGGATCAAACCTAGACCCACTGTACTGGGAGAGTGGAGTCTTAGCCACTGGACCACCACGGAAGTCCCTTTTATTTGCTTTTTGTTGTGATAAAATAAATGTATGAAATTTATCATTGTAATCATTTTAAAGTATACAATGCAATGACATTCAGAACTGTCACACTGCTGCACTGATTGTGTTGAAGTACAGCATACACATAAGTAAAAATGCACCCACGTTAAACGTGTAGCCCTTTGGAGTCTGGAATAATGAACACACTGGTGCAATCAACACCCAGGCAAAGAAACAGAAGGTTCCCCTGGTATCACCTTTCCCCCTTTCTCGGTGGTGTTTTCTTTCACATCGGTGTGCAGGTAGCAGAAACTCTGACTCAAACTGGAATCGACGATAATGGAGTTGAATGTTTCTGCAGGACAGAGGTGGGCAAGTGTGACTCAGAATCCAACACTGTCTCTCAGAACCAGGGCCTTGCCTCAGCTCAGGAAGGTTGGGAGGCATTGGTTCTGCTCTGAGTCTGGGTGAGGTACCTGGAGTTGCAGGCTTACTGCCCAGACAGACAGCATCCAGGAAAGCCCCAGGGCATCTCTTCCTGCAGTGTGTGCGAAAACCAGGAGCTCGTCCTAGAGTCCCAGCGAACGTCCCCTTGCATGCATTGTGCCCCCTGCCCACCCAACTTGGCTCTGGGTCAGCAGCCTGGGCCCCTTTTGGCACCTATTGAAGCCTGTGGATCCCTACTTAGAATAAGGGCTTTTTTTAATATTTATTTTTTTTGGTCTGAGCTGGGTCTTTGTTGCTGTGCGTGGGCTTTCTCTAATTTTGGAGAACAGTGGTTACTCTCTAGTTGCAGTGCGTGGGCTTCTCATTGTGGTGAATTCGCCTGTGGCAGTGCACAGGCTCTAGGGGCTCAGGCTTCAGTAGGTGCTGCACGTGGGCTCAGTTCAGTTTAGTCGCTCAGTCGTCTCTGACTCTTTGCCACCCCATGGACTGCAGCATGCCAGGCTTCCCTGTCCAGCACCAGCTCTTGGAGCTTACTCAAACTCATGTCCATTCAGTCGGTGAAACCATCTAACCATCTCATCCTCTGTCGTCCCCTTTCTCCTTCTGCCTTCAATCTTTCCCAGCATCATGGTCTTTTCCAATGAATCAGTCCTTCGCATCAGGTGGCCAAAGTATTGGAGTTTCAGCTTCAGTATCAGTCCTTCCAATGAATATTCAGGACTGATTTCCTTTAAAATGGACTGGTTAGATCTCCTTACAGTCCAAGGGACTCTCAAGGGTCTTCTCCCAAAACCACAGTTCAAAAATATCAATTCTTTTGCATTCAGCTTTCTTTATGGTCCAACAATCACATTCATATATGACTACTGGAAAAAACATAGCTTTGACTAGACAGACCTTTGTTGGCAAAGTAATGTCTCTGCTTTTTAATATGCTGTCTAGATTGGTCATAGCTTTTCTTTCAAGGAGCAAGTGTCTTTTAATTTCATGGCTGCAGTAATCATCTGCAGTGATTTTGAAGCCCCCCAAAATAAAGTCTGTCTGTTTCCATTGTTTCACCATCTATTTGCAATGAAGTGATGGGACCAGATGCCATGATCTTGGTTTTCTGAATGTTGAGTTTTAAGCCAACTTTTTCACTCTCCTCTTTCACTTTCATCAAGAGGCTCTTTAGTTCTTCTTCGCTTTCTGTGATAAGGGTGGTGTCATCTGCATATCTGAGATTATTGATATTTCTCCCGGCAATCTTGATTCCAGCTTGCGCTTCTTCCAGCCCACCGTTTCTCATGATGTACTCTGCATAGAAGTTAAACAAGCAGGGTGACAATATACAGCCTTGACATACTCCTTTCCTGATGTGGAACCAGTCTGTTGTTCCATGTCCAGTTCTAACTGTTGCTTCCTGACCTGCATACAGATTTCTCAGGAGGTAGGTGAGGTGGTCTGGTATTCCCATCTCTTGAAGAATTTTCCACAGTTTATTATGATCCACACAGTCAAAGGCTTTGGTGTAGTCAATAAAGCAGAAGTAGATGTTCTTCTGGAACTCTCTTGCTTTTTCGATGATCCATCGGATGTTGGCAATTTGATCTCTGGTTCCTCTGCCTTTTCTAAATCCAGCTTGAACATTTGGAAATTCATGGTTCACATACAGTTGAAGCCTGGCTTGGAGAATTTTGAGCATTACTTTGCTAGCATGTGAGATGAGTGCAAATGTGTGGTGGTTTGAGCATTCTTTGGCATTGTCTTTCTTTGGGATTGGAATGAAAACTGACCTTTTCCAGTCCTGCAGCCACTACTGAGTTTTCCAAATTTGCTGGCATATTGAGTGCAGTACTTTAACAGCATCATCTTTTAGGATTTGAAGTAGCTCAACTGGAATTCCATCACCTCCACTAGCTCTGTTCATAGTGATGCTTCCTAAGGCCCACTTGACTTCACATTCCAGGATGTCTGGCTCTAGGTGACTGATCACACCATCATGATTATCTGGGTCATGAAGAGCTTTTTTGTGTAGTTCTTCTGTATACTGTTGCCACCTCTTCTTAATATCTTCTGCTTCTGTTAGGTCCATACTATTTCTATCCTTTATTGTGCTGAACTTCACATGAAATGTTCCCTTGGTATCTCTAATTTTCTTGAAGAAATCTCTAGTCTTTCCCATTCTATTGTTTTCCTCTATTTCTTTGCCTTGATCACCGAGGAAGGCTTTCTTATCTCTCCTTGCTATTCTTTGGAACTCTGCATTCAAATGGGTGTATCTTTCCTTTTCTCCTTTGCCTTTAGCTTCTCTTCTTTTCTCAGCTATTTGTAACATACACAAGTAGTTGTAGTGCACGGGCTTTATTGCCTCATGGCATGTAGCATCTTCCCGGAGCAGGGATCAACCCTGCATTGGAAGGTGGATTCTTAACCACTGGACCACCAGGGAAGCCCCCATAGAATAAGTTTTTTAAATACATAAAATGCATGGGGTTATAAAGGAAGCCATGTGATAAGACCGTAATCAAAGTTAATTTGACATGTCTTGTACACGTGTGCATGTGTGTGTGTTCAGTTGTGTCCGACTCTTTGCGACCCTGTGGACTGTATTCTGCCTGGCTCATCTGACCATGGGATTTTTCAGACAAGAATACTGGAGTAAGTTGCTATTTCCTCCTCCAGGGTATCTTCTGGAATCTCCTACATTGCAGGTGGATTCTATACCCACTGAGCCGTAGGTAAACCATGTGATAAAATAATCATCAAAGTCTTTATATGACTTGTGTATGTCTTGTGTATAATGTATTACTATATCACAAAAATTTGTGATATTTGTGCTTCCTCATAACAGATTAAATAACTACCCAGATTTTGATGTACTGATGATAGAAACAGTACTTCAAGATACCTGGAATCATTGCAGCATGATTTGAAAATAATTGTCATTTCGGTTGAGCCAGGATTCATGAAAGAAATGTCAAACTGTAGTTGGAGATCAAATAAAGGAAAGGTGTGATAATGTGGTTCCATCCAAGGCCGTGGACCCCAGCCCCCCTCATCTACCATCCATGAGTCAAGATGAGGCACCTCTGGCCCAGACTAGTCATTGTTGGGGGTCAGCTTCATTGATAGCACCCTCCAGATATCAAATTTTAATCTATCCCAAGTGTCTCTATCTTCATTTCTTTAACTTATTAGCACTTATTGTGATTATTGATATATTTAAACCTATTCCTGTGACCTGGTTTCAGGTTTTGCAAATTTCTCCCCATTTCCTACTCTTGTTAGGTAAGTCAAAATGTCTTCCTTCTTTCTTCTTATGGTTTGGAAGTTTTATTTTATATTTCTATTTACCTAGTAGTTGAAAATTTTTAACATGCATATTTGAATTTAGCTCTCCCCACCCGTGTCTGTCCCCATGAACAAGATACACCACTTTTCAGTTTTATTTCACCCCATCCTCTCCCTTCCACTGCCCAGAATGAGATCATTTGGATTTTCCTCCCAGACTGCTGAGAGTATTTTCCAGGCTTCGTCCCCTGATAAAAATAGTTTCACTGGCTCCTGGAGCCCATGTCTTCCTCTCGGGTTCATTTTTCGTTTTGCTAGAGTATCTGAGCTAGTAATTATTTTGGATGGTATTTGTTGGAAATAAACTCTCCTAACACTTGGCACGACCCAAAAAAGTGTTTATTTTTCCTCCTAACTGAATGGCTGTTAGGCCTGGTCGAGAATTATAGGCTCAAATCACTTTCCCTCCAAAATGTGAAGGTATCCCTCCATTGTTTGGAACTCGCAGCTGTCTCATGTCAGGCTTATCCTTTTCTTTTTTTTCGGAGGTAATGTGTTTTTTTTTTCCCCCACTGGGAGCTTTTCTTTGATCCCTCTCTCCTCTGTGTTCTAAAGTGTCCTCCTGTGTCCCCTTCAGCCCAAGGCTGCTCCCTCGTATTCTTTCCAGAAGCATTCCTTTCCTTCTTCTCTCTGTCCTTCGGAATTCCTTTACAATAACTGAATGCAGAGAACTGGGCTCATGTCCCGTTTCTTAACGTTTCCTTCCTACATTATAACTTTTGGTCTCTGACTCTGTGTTCTGGAGAATTCCACAGTTTGACCTTCCAGCTCACCAGTTCATCACTTAGATATGTCCACTCTACTTCTCAGCCCACCTATCAAGTAGTTTTATTTTGGCATCCAAACTTTTTTATGTCCTAAGACATTGACTTGATTTTTGGAAATATCTTTAAAATACTTTTCCCCGTTTACATTTCCCCTGGCTGTTTCCTATCACCTCCCCGGTTTTCCCAAATGTTTAGCCCTGTCATAACAAGGCAAGCACGTTATTATTTCCAGCTCACCATATTCATTTCCCTACCATCCACAAGCCAGCCACTCAGCTAACACCGCATATTTTAGAGTTTTGTCACACCAGCTCCCTGGGTGCCCATTTCTGCACTAGTTAGACTGGGCGTATTAGTCAGCTGTTGCCACAACAATGCTGCATAACAAACCACTCCAAAGCTTCTGTGTCTTAAACAACAGTCACTGATGCTCACACTCACGGCTGTGAGAGTGGATGTGGGTGGGTTCAGGACTGCTCCAGGGCTCCCTCACCCTCCTTCGACCAGTGGTGTCCCATTAGCACATGGGAAGGAATTTGGGAGGAAGGGGGCCAGGGGTGGACAGCTGCAATCTCAGCCCCACCTCGTGGGAAGTCCTTCATTTGTGGCTTGCTCTTCGTTTCCTGTTTGTCCGTCAACAAGTGGTTACTGGCCTTGAAATTGTGTTTGTGGGTCTGACCAGCTTCTGGGGGCATCAGTGACTGTTCTGGGGACATGTGGTTACCTGCTCTTCTAGGCATTGTTCATTAATGTGATTTCCCCCGTCTACTGCCTGCTGCTTATCACAGCTGGGGTGGGGCTGGTCCCAGATACCCCTGTGCATCACCCTGACAGTACCTCAGGGCCCTTCAGCTGCTGCCTGGAACCCACCCATCAACTGCCAGCAGTTTCTTCCCTGGAGGCAGAGCAACCACCCACCACCCCTAGGATTTCTTGGGATATTTGCGCTTCAAGGGAACCCTTCCTGTTCTCCTGGTTATAGTGAGTTTTTTCATTTTTCTGTCATTTCTAAGCATTGAGGGCAGAGTACAGACTGTTAGGAAGCATCTGGACCATCAACTTGATTTTTAATCTCTTTGAGGCATCTAAACCAGTCCAGTTCTCAAGCCTTGGATGCTTAGTCCCTGGGAGCAGAATTTCCAAGGATCTGCAATGGGTCTGCCGGTTACAGGACCTGGGTGTGGACCAGGGCAGACTGCTGGAAGGGGCTGCCTGCTTCCACCTGGCTGCTGCTGGCCTCCTGAGGCCTAGTTCAGGATCCCCATGACCCCTGGAGGGAGGAACCCCAAGGTGGTGCCTTAGGGGTCACTGGAAGAACCCCAAGGTGGTGCCTTGATGGTCACTGACTAATGGCTTTAGCAATAGGGAATTAGACCGTAACTTTGGTGGCAGCAGCCCAGTGATGTGGACACTGACAATTCTCAGGCCAAACCCAGCATGTCCCAGGACATCTGTGACAGGGCAGGTCCCTCTGTCATTGGCATCTTACCCACACACAAGGTTCAATTCACCCCTGGACCAACAAGATCCTGAAAAGAAGTCCCTTCCCCACCTCTATGTCCAGTGTTTTCAAGCAGAATCACTCCCAGCTCTTTTGCTCCAGTTTCTACTCTTATTTGTCATCAAAATTTGAACAGAGGTTTGGAATCCAAGGGCTTCTCTTGTAGCTCAGTTGGTAAACAATCTGCCTGCACTGCAGGAGACCCGTGTTTGATCCCTGGGTTGGGAAGATGCCATGGAGAAGGAAATGGCAACCCACTCCAATATCCTTGCTTGGAAAATCTCATGGAGAGAGGAGCCTGGTGGGCTGCAGTCCATGGGATCGCAGAGTCACGCACGACTGAGCGACTAACACTTACTTACTTACTTGGAGACCAAGAAAAGTTTAGAAAGCACCC
The DNA here is from genome assembly GCF_032452875.1 of Bos javanicus. NCBI lineage: Eukaryota > Metazoa > Chordata > Mammalia > Artiodactyla > Bovidae > Bos > Bos javanicus. Next base: position 52,891,364 of record NC_083886.1, read on the forward strand.
TTCCTGAGGCCTGGGACCACAGGTTGGATTTCCTTCTCCTTTCTTTCTGGTGCTTTCAAAGAAGGTGCAGGACTGCACTGGGCTCAACTTCTCTAAAAGCAAGCCAACCTGCTTTTTACGAAAAGACGGGAACTAGTAATTTGGGATTACCTTCCTCCTTTCTGGGGCGGCAACAGGGAAGTAATTAAAGGGTCAGAACTATGCTCATCGCCATAGGGCTCAGGTGAGGACACAGGCAGAGGCCCTAACTGTGACCCCCTCCTCCACCCGTAAGCTGGGAAGAACCCCACCTCTGAGCAGAGTGCAAAGAGCAGCAGATCTGCAACCCCAGCCGTGGAGGGTCCATATCTCAGAGTCCCTGGGCGGCGTCTTTCCTCCCTTCAGTATGACCCAGCCCGGGAAGACAGGGGCCACCCCTCATTTCCGGTGACCCTGAGACAGACGCCAGGCAGGAATTGAGGCCAGGACTGGCTCCTGGGCCCCAACCCTATCCTAGTGGACAGTTCCGGGTGGCGAAGCCCCTGAGTAGCGCCCCACTCCTGGGCCCCGGGACCTCTCAGGGCATCCTCTCTTTCCCTTCCGGAGTGCTGCATTTCAAGTCCCCGGAGAGATATGCGGGCGGACCCCGGGGCAGAAAGCCATGGGCGGTTCTTAAGCAAATCCCCTTGGGACCCCTCGCTCCGGAGCTGCCAAGCGGTGTCACCCTCACCCCCTCCGCACTCCAGGACATTTTTCCGGAGAGCGGATTCGGAGGTAGAAAGCGCGGGGTCTTGGGCGGCGAGTCAGCCGTTTTCGAAGCTCCGCTTGGGCCCCGGCGTAGGCCTGCCCGACGCGGTCCTGCACCGCAGGACTCGGGGTCTGCGGCGCCTTCCTCCTCGACCCGCCGGGCCAGCCCATTGGCTCAGACGCGCGCCGCCCGCGTCTCCGCAAGATCCCATTGGCCGGCGGTCGCGGCTTAGACAAAGGGAGCGGCGGCGGCGGGCGGCGATTGGGCCGGGAACAGGATGGGGAAGGCGTGGAGGGGGCCAGAGGAGAGGGGAGAAAGAGAGCTGGGGCCGGAACCCGGGGAACACCCGCACAGGCGGGGGCGGAGGCGGGGGCGGGGGCGCGGACTGAGCAGGGGAGGGCGGGGCGGGAGGACAGCGAGTGGGGGAGGGGTGGAAGAACGAGGATGTGGAGGAAGCAGCGAGGGGCGGGGGCGCGGAGCCGAGCTGGGAGGGGAGGACAGGGGGGCTCGAGGTCGGGGGCGGGGGGTAGAGGCGAGGGGTTTAAGGCGAGGAGAGGGAAAGCGGGGGTGTTCGAGGGGGAGGACTCCAATGCCGGGTGGAGGCGGGGGCGGGGCCCCTCCGCGGGGGCGGGGCCGAGCGCTCCTGGAGGGCAGCGGCCGCAGGGCGCGGGGCGGCGGGAACCCGCCCGCCCCTCCGCGCAGCACCCCTCCCGCCCCGGGGCTCCTGCGCGGACCGCGGCCGCCGCTGCCTCCTCGTCTTCCCCGAGGGTTCCGCGACCGTCTCCGGTAGCTCGGCCGCGAACGTGGGAAAGCGGGAACCTGGGTCGAGAAGGACGCGCCCGGACCCAGGTCTGGACGTGCAACCGGAGCCGCAGCCTAGCGGCGGGACGCGCCGCCCCTTGGCCTCGGAGCCCCTCTCCAGGACTGCCGGGCCGCGGGGTTCCTCTGCTCGTCCGCTCGCAGGGAGGAGATGCGGGGCCTGGCGCTGGAAGACGTGTCCGGCGCGCGGACAGGAAGCTTGTCGCGCTTCCTGGAGAGTTGGCTCGGCGGGGTGCGTCGCCTGGGAGGGAGGGATGGGCCGTGGGGCGACCTGCCGGGCGGGGAGTGGCTTCTGGGGGCCCCCTCGCCAGCGGCGGGCCCGCGAGGCCGCCCTCGGAGCGCCGCCAGGTACGTGCGTTTTCCTTTTTCCCCGCGCGCCCAGAGCGCACTCCGGGTAGGGAACGAATAAAAACCCGGCTGGTGTGTAAGAGCCTTTCGCTGCACACGTGTCTTTCTGCAGGGCTCGGGGAGGGCCGCTGAACTCGGGGTACACATTGGCCTAGTCTGTGGCTGTGGCCTCGGTCAGAGGACTGTCCTCTACTCCACCTCGGGGCTCGGAGCAAATGTCTTCTTTGCAAAAGCCTGTCCCTTTCCTCTAGGTTGCGTTTAATTTGCCGAGGAGACCATGCGCCCTACCTCGGCCCCGGGGCTGGGGCTATGGGGCTTTGTGCAGTCTCTCCCACCCCTACCCCCTGGAACCCCAGGAATTTTCAAGCAGGGCCGCTCAGTGCTGAGAGACGATCGCTGGAAACTGTGGATGTGGAAACCCGACCTTGGTCCCGCGCTGGGCGGACAGGTCCCCTTGTCCAGTAGTTAGCCACACGAGTCCCAGACTTGCCTGTTAGGGGAGGCCTTTGGGCTTTGCTTTTTGGTGGTTTGGGGAGGCCCTTTAGCTGGCCTGGGGCGGACTCGCTCCCCTCCCCCATGCCCACTTCAAACAAAAGAAGTCTTAGGAGAATCGTTTCCTGGGGAGAACTCTAACGAATGTGAATCTCTAGTTTCCCCCGCCCCAGTTCTTAGGATGGGACAGCCTTTACAACAAAGGGGAAGGTTGGAGACAGTTGAAGGAAAGGGCGCGCTTTTATTTAGGGAGACTTTGAGAGAATGCACATTTCACTTTCTTCCCATTTTCTTACCTGATTAATGGAGTTTTAGGTGATGTTTGGATATGGGATATTTTTGTTTGGAGACTGTTTCAGGAAAAGAAGAGGGCTAGATCGATGAGAAATTGGCAATTTGGTCTCCACCCGGTGGGGAAATATATCCCATGGAGTGAAACGTATTGCTTGCCCTTTAGGGGAACACTGAAAATTAGGGATTTGATGGTTAAAAGGGAGGGGTTTATTTTGTGTCATTTTCTATGGTGCCCCCCCCACCCCCGCCATAAGTCGGAACAAAGGGGCCAGGTGAAAGGGTTCAAATCGGGCCCGCTGTAAAAACCTCTCAGTTCCCGCGCACCAGCGAATATTCCCATCGGAGCTTGGGTTGGAAAGAAAAGGAATCAACGCCCCAGAGTCCGCATGTGTACCAATACCCAGCTCGCGAGCCTCCACCGCTCTGGGGAAGCTTGGTTACCGGGCTCGGGAGCGAGGGACCCGGTGGGCGGGAAAGGCCTCTCCTGGGGATAAAACGCAGTTTCAGTTTCCACCTTCCCCGGAAGAACCGAGAGGTTCGCGGTGTCCCGGCGGCGCCTGTCCCCGCTTACCCGGCGTGGCGCTCCCGACATAGACCCGCATCCACCAAAGCCCGGGACCTCACTTCTCTCGAAATACTTAAAACTCAACAAGCCATAAAAGGCTCCCGATTCCAGTGGAAAAGGCATCGAAGATTTATGGTCCCCTGGATTCCCCACACTCTAATTATGCCTGTTTTTAGTTGACTTATGGGTCGTGACCACTAAAATCATTTTCCATTTGGATTTTTTTCTCTTAACATGAAAAATGCGAGCTTCAATTTTTCTTACCGGCTTGGGCAGGCATTTTTCCATTCGGGAAGAAAAATCCGGCCTCCTGCCTTCTCTGTGGCCTCTGGCTGGGTGTACTGGCCCTGTGGAACCCCTCCATAGCACCCTTAATTGCAATTTAGGGGAAAGTATTTTTTTTCTTCCTGCGATCGTTAACAGGTATTCTTCCCTTGAAGCACTTCCCTATAGTTTCCCTGCGGATTGCTTGGGGTTCAGAACCCTACTCCCACTAACTCTGGCCCAGCGACTAGGGGTGACCCTAGCCAGAAAGCAAGTCCCCCCATGGTCCCAGCTCCAGTAGTCACCCTCATCTGCCCTCCTGGGAGCCTGGGGCATTGAGGGGTTCCCCCCACCCACGGTCCTGAGGGATCCGGAACCGACCCCACGCCACTGTCTGGCGGCCCCATCCCCCATCTTTTTCCCTTTGTTCACCACTCCGGACTCTGAGTTGAAAGTGGCAGGAAAAAAATAATTAGATGGAAATCAAAGATTAGACGGGGCACGCTGGCTGGCGGCCTCAGTGAGGCCTGGCCGACACTCTGATGGAGCCTCATAAATCTTCACAGGCCTGACAAAAGCTGTGTCCTCTGGTTCCCTGGGAATTTGGGAACTTACCGATCTCCTTCTCAGAGAGCCCTCAGGGGCCTTAATTTCTGCCTGGCTCAGAGTTCTCAGAAATGGATGAAGGTGTGGAAGGGGAAAGGGGTGGTCTGGCCAGCGAGTGACCAGGGCCCAAGACCCCCATCCGAGGAAGGGCAGCAAATAACCCTCACCCATTTTGCTAACAAATATTACAAGGGTGCTGTATTCCCCTACCTGAACTGCCTTAGGAGGGGTGTGATGGGGAGGACAAAATATGGCATGTGTTGGGGGGCCGTTAACCCCTCACTAGCGACTCCTTTGTCTGGCCGGTCCACTGCTGAGACAAGTGGCATCCTGGCCTGTGCACTAGGTACCGAAGTCCGGAGAGCAAGCCTGGCTTCTGAGGACCCCCTCCCTGGCTCAGGTGTGCCTGCTGTGAGTGGGGACCGCTGATGTGGGTTCAGCTGAGTCTGGAGGTCTCTGCACCCTTCTCCAGAGGTCCCAGCATCCGAGGTCTTGGGGCCCATGTGCGATCCACCCGGGAGCTGTGCCCCCAACCAGCCTGGGTGGGAGAGAATGTGAAAGAAGCCCGTTTAGATCGTTTTAAAAACTCGAATTAATTGGGAAAATAGTAACCGAGCTTTCCAATGCGGGGAAGAGGCTGGGGGCGGGTCTTTTTTTTTTTTTTAACTATACCCCCTTGTGCCAGTTTTTGACCTTTTCATAGTGTTATAAGAAATGTTGCAACGTTTAATTTCTATTGCCATGAGATATGGAGAGGGTAGCCCAACATTCTGAAGTAATTTGATAAGGCTTCGAGTAGCAAATCCGAAAGGAGGGCTGGCGGCCCAGGTATAGTTTCTTTATAACCTGAATTTACAATGAAAGCATTCTCCTTTATGGATATAATAGATTAGATTTCACAACTTAATTCACCAGAATGGCTCCGTTTAAGGGAGCTCCGGCTGATTTTATTACGCCAAGCCAAATTGGATGTTTGTGGTCTTAAGGAAAAGCGATTGTGACATAAAATATGTAATTTTTAAAGTAAAAAAACAACGGGTTCGACCCTGTCCCCTTCGTTCTCCATCCTTCTTCATCACCCTCGGTTCCCCAGTTTGGGAAATCCCGAGAATTATTTGTTTGTTGATTTCTGCGGGTGAGACAGGAACTCACACTCGGGAGGGGGCGGTCAGGGGGAAGCCACTCGCGACCCGGCCGGGGGCTCCGCGAAGCAGCTGGCTTCATCGCCCCCGTGCTGGCCATCCAGCCGGCCGGCCTCGCTGGTGGCGCGCACGCGGTGCCATTTACCCGGAAAGGATTGGGGCCCCGCTCCTCGAAGTCCTTGGAAAAGTCGAAATGCCGGCCCAGGCACCACAGTCTTGGGGCCCTTGGAGCTCCCGCGGAGGGCCGAAGCCTCCGCTTGCCCCCGGCACCGGACAGCCTCCTCCGACAGCGCTGGTGAGATGGAGAAAGCGCCCCTTGGAAAGCCAGGTGCGCGTTCCCCTGGCAGAGCCCGCGGCGGGACACCGGGAATGGAACAGTCTCACGCTACTTTGTGCAAAACAACTGCACTCCCGCTGGGCCCGCTCCGCGCCCGCCTGGACCACAAGGGCTGGCCTAGGGCGACCGCAGGGGCTGGCTCCGGGACCCGCCTTGTCCCGTGGGGAGTGGGCATCACGCGCAGGACTGTCCAGGGCCCGCCAAACCCCCGCCTCCGTGCAGATCCCGGAGGCCGCCCCCTGCGCGCCCAGCAGTTGACAGTCGCTCCCTGCGGCGGAGACCGGCGCGGCCCGCCCGGCTGGCGGAGGACCGTGGGGGGATGGGGGACTCGGTGGCCCTGCCCGGGCCTGGCCCGCCAGCGCCCGCGGCCCATTCTGCTGTCACTTCTCATTACGATCGGGCTCTATTCTCCCGACCGCACCGTCCCCTTCTCCTCCTCTCTCTCCCCCCCTCCCCCATTTACTGGGTGGTTTTAGCCCAGATTTAGCCCCCACCCCCTCCCCGAGGATCGGGGCGTAAGGCAACCCTGAGTGCGGTCCACCCTTTACCAGGTCGATCTCTGACCCGAGACCCAGCCTCAGACGGGGGAGCCAGGCGCGAGCCCGTGTTCCCGGGGCCTGAAGGGCCCCCGGGCGCTCCACGTGGCGTCCTCGCGGCCGGGAACCCCGCACCCTGCGTTCCGGTGCGTGGCTGGCGGGCTGTGGGTGCGCGCCTTAAATTAAATCTCCGCAGCGTCTGACCTTGTTTTTTCCTCGGCCTGATAGCGGCAGCAGCTGTTTTTTTTTTTTTTTTTAATTCCAGAATTCCTGCTGCTGGGGGAGGGGCGTTATTATTATTATTTTTGGTTGTCGCAACCTCCTGGAAAAATTCCCTGGTCTCAGAAAGCGTAACAATAGACTGGCGGATTTCTGGAGGAAGTGCCCCCTCCCCTGTTTTCTCCTGGGACGCTTCTGCCCTCAGGATGCTAAGGAGACTTCTGTGGGGAGTGGGAACCAATTCCCCTACTCTGGCCCCAGCCCCCTCCTCGGTCTTCAGAACCTCTCAAGTCTACCTCGAGTCTGACTCTCAAATCTACCTTGGGGTCCTGCCCTTGCCCCCATCACTCCTGGGAGAGGTCACAGCTCCTTGAACTGGGGAGTAGTCTCCAGCATCCGTGGGGGTAGAGACAAGAAGTAGAGCTTTCCAGCACCTCCCCCTTCAGTGGGGGCGGGGAGGAGGGGTGTCCTGTCCCCTGGAATCCTATCCCTGTTTGCTTTGGGGGTCAGCTTTAGACCAGAGGCAGTTAAAGATTAATGGGCCTGGGCCCTGGGGGATGGGATGAGGGGGCTGGGGAGGGAGTCTGGCCCCTCCCTGGGCCATCAGTCCCCTGCTGGCCTCTGCACTCTCTGTGCTGGGCATGAAGTCCTGTTCCCTGATGCTACTCCCCCACCCTTAGGGCTGAACCTCGGCTTCAAGCAGGCAGCAGCAGCCCGGGGCCCACCTGTCTGACCCGGGAGGAGGTGTGGGGGGCAACGTAACTCTGGCTGCTAACTATACACATGACCCCAATTCCAGCTTCATTCCTAGGGACTCCCTCTACCTGGATTGGAAAGCAGAGGGGAACTCTGACCCTCCTGGCCCCCTCCCCTGCTGGGGCAAGAAGCCCAGAAAAATGGCCGAGGCCGAGCCCAGGAGGGGCCGGGGAAAGCCAGGCTGGCCAGCAGGTGTTGCAGTGTGTGTGGCTGGTCTGGGTCTCCCTGTACCAGCCTCACCGGGCTTCTCTGGCACTGGAGGTGTGGGGGTAAAGGTAGAAGGGGCTGCTGGGGGCTCTTACACAGCCCAGCCTGGGCCTGCATCCCCCCCCACCCCCGTCCTTGGATAGAAAGGGGAGGGGGTCCAGGGGAAGAGGCCTCTTCATGGCCAGTGGTCCCCAGGAACACCTGACCCCTCACTCAGGAGGGGCAGCACTGCAGAGCTCCCAGGACCTTTCTTGAAGCCCCTCATCCTGCCCGTAAATGTATTTACCCTTGTGTGACACCAGGTGCGTGGCTTCTGTGACGCAGGGTCCCCAGCCTGCATGAAGACAGGAATTGAACTTTAGTCTCCAGGCAATTAAGGTGGCAGGGACTATAGTTCATTAATGGTTGTTATGCAATAAAAACGATAAAATGGCCCTGATTTTGCAATTTAAAAATGCAATTTATTTTAATTTATGTTTCTAAGTATTTATGGGGTTTCATGGGGGGGGCAGCTCGGGTATCACTGAGGGGGTTGGGGCCGAAGCCCATCCATTTGGAGGGACATGGAGTGACTGAGATGAAATGGGACCTGGAGCAGCAGAAAATACAGAGGAGACTGAAGGAGTGGGCCCTGGCTTTAGGATGGCGAGAACTAGACATTCTGGGCTGCCTTTTACGAAGCGGTGGAAACTGACTCCAAGGCCTCGCCCTTCTGTCCCTGGCTGCTGCAGAGTGGGCCGGGGAAGCACTCCTGAGCCAAACATCCAGAAGCGTGCTGGGCAGGACTGTCTCCGGGGACCCTGGGATCTTGGACACAGAGGCTTCCCCACCCCGGCCCACTCGAGGCTGGGCAGGTTCCTCAGGTCCCGAAGTAGCCTGCCTGTTGCCTTTGGAGGCTCCTTGTGTCAGGAGTGTAGCTATGGCTCTGTCCCCCTTTCCCTAGCCTTATAAGTGGGTCAGATGTCCGTTTCCACAGCCTCTGGAGGGTCCGGCTGTCCTGTCCCAGCGCTGTGTGCCTAACCCAGACACCATATGCACTGCCAAGGCCTGAGGGCCCAGACACTCTCTGTAGGTGTGTCTCCCTGGTTTCCTTCTGCACCCCTTCACCCCCCACCCACAGACAGACCTCAGGCACTTAGAGAACCCAGGATTATGACAGCAACATTCCGAGCCCAGCCACAAACCGCAGCGGACACTTGAGAGGTGAGGACACCTGCGGGAGAGTTTGGAAGTCGGCCTCGAAGGTGGAGGGCCCTGGCTTCAGACGAAAAAAACAGGAAAGAAAGTATGGGAAGGACCATGACTGGGGACTGTTGTGCAGAACATCGGAAAGCCTGAAACCCACTCCATCCCTGGTGGTCATGGAATCCTGGGCCATGGGCCTCTGCCTTTCAGACCCAGTGTTAGACGAGTGACTTTGTTGCGAACACTGTCAAAGCCAGGGTTCCCAGCCCAGCTTGTCAACCTCCCCACCCCCAATATGCATGTGTGCGCACGCACGCACACACACACACCCCGATTTTAGCACACAGCCAGGAAGACCAGGAGAGAGGCAGCCTTGGCCCCTTCTGCTGCTCACTCCCACGGGTGGGTGCCCGGGGGCTGGGGAGCAGCCTCCTAATTCCTCCTCACCCTCCAGACTCCTAAGGCTCGTGGACTCCACCCCGCCCCGCAAGGATTGTCCCAGGCCTCTGCCTCCCTCTCCCTTTTATTCTGGGCACCTTGGCCTGCCGAGTTAATTGGCAAACTTTCCCAGAAGTAAACTTGATGGATGGAAATTAATAATTTCCCAATGATACAGTCATTGCTAATCATGCCAGCTGGGAGGAGGGGGCCTGGGTGAAGGCTGGTGGAGTGCGGGGGGCATGGCTGAAAACCACTAGCATGAATGATATCTGCTGGGGCTGGGGGGTCCCTTACGCAATTTAAGAGTTTTGCAGCCCCAGTGCTGGGTGCAGTGCTGGCAGCGGGGAGGGTGCTTGGGGAGGGTTTGAGCCTCCTCTACACTCCCACCCGAGTCTCTTGCCATGTAACCTGGGCCCCACGGGGGTGCTTCCAGCTGGGTTCTCTTACACAGCAGAGGTATGAGAAGGGGAATCCTGACTATACTTGGAGACCTGTGGGGGGAAGGGGCCCTGAAAGGAGAGAGAGGACAGAATGGCCATGGGGGCTGCAAGCAGCACCACAGCCGCCTCCCCCACTTTAGAGCTCTTCTTTTGAAGATGACCGAGGTCTTGCTGGTCCACCCAGGGCAGAGGGTGCCTCGTGCTTGGGAACCTTGCTCCCAGGACTCCTGTCCTGTAAAGAAGCACAGTCCCCATCGCTCTCATTGTAGAGCTCTGGGCCTCATCCTGTTGGGGCTGGGTGGAGAATCAGTGCTTGGACAAAACAGCCCTCTGCTCAGGACTTTGCATCCCTGGGAGCAGCGAGGAAACAGTGCCCGATGGCTGGGTCCTCAACACCACTTCACCACAGTGAGGGCTTCTCGGGGCCCTCAGCGAAAGCCTGTGCTGGACAGTGGCCTGAGAAGTGTGGGCATGACCAGCATGTACCCCAGATGATTCTGGCTCAGGCAGCCCAGCTACTGCCCAGGAAGCCTGGACAGGCTGCAGTCAGTGATATGAGGCAGGCAGGACAGGGGGCTCTTCACACGAGAAATGTTTTGTTGGATGAATGAATGATGGATGGATGGATGGATGATAATGTTTCACCAGGCACAAAGATGATTTCCTTGGCCTTTTCAGCATCCACAGCCTGTTGGTGGCAGAGCTGACTTCACTGGCTCCACCCAGAAATTTGCTTTGGAGAATCAGAAAGAGCAAACCCCTAGGGAGAAAGATGAAGTGGGGAAGGTTGAGAGGGCCACTTGGCGTCTTCCCTGCAGTGACCAAGCTCACAAGGGACAAAAGAAAGACCCTCTCCTTGACAAGGGCAGGGGCACATAGAGGGGCCTGGGATGCAGTCTACCCCCATTTACGACCACACCACCCTAGCATCTCCAGGCTGGTGAAATGGGACCAAAATGAAGCTGGAGGAACTGGGATATGATTAAGGAGAGGATAGTGTAGATAAAGGGAGCGATGAGAGGAGGAGAAGGGGGTAAGTCCCACTTGTCCAGGCTGACTGCCACAGCTGGTCAGGGCCTTTCTACCCATCTGGCAGGTGTAGACCTCTCCTTGGGGTTGGTGGGCTTGGGCTGGCCCCACACTGCCTGCCACAGGCACCCTATGGGGACTGCCAAATAACTTTGTCCCAAGGCAGCAGGGACATGGGGGAGGAAGAAGAGGAGAAGGAAGAGAAAGAAGCTGGCTCCGTTGTCACTGGACAGCCGTAGCACATTAAAGATGAAGAGGCCCAGAGAGGCTCACTATGTGCCTAAGGGCACACAGCAGGATTTGAACCAGGCCTATCTGCCTGGGAAGCCTGCCTTTGTCCAAGACAGGACATATTGCAGAGTAATTAAAGTCGTCAGCCCAGCAGGGCACCTAATGGTGCCCCCCACCCACCCCCACCTGAGCCCGTGCCTGTGGCCCAGAGCCAGACAGCTGACCCAGCTTCCCAGGCTAAGCAGCTTCTGAGGGCAAGGCGCTCATGCCTCACCACACAGCTCTGGGGCCTGGAGCCAGCCGGGGCCATGGGGGAGGGGAAAGGGGGGACGGGGTGGGGAGGGGGAGGCTCCACTTTGAGGACATCCCTAGAAAAGGGGGTACCTCCCCTCTGGGACCTTATCTCCCTCTTCACACTGACCAGCTCTCCCTGTTCACACTGACCAGCCCCCATCCAGCAGAGCCTCGCTGGGTGCCTGGGTGACATCAGCATCGGACTCACTAGTCTGATGCTTCTTTGCACCCTTATGGGAATGCAGCCCTTTGAAGCACAGATACTCTCCAGCTCCGGCATTCCAGCTCTGGTGAAGTCACGTCAGACCTGTTGTTTGCTCTCTAAGTTTTGCAGAGACCCTTTGGTCATTCCCTGGTGGCTCAGATGGTGAATCTGGCTGCGGTGCAGGAGACCTGGGTTCGATCCCTGGGCTGGGAAGATCCCCTGGAATACCGGCTACCTACTCCAGTATTCTTCCCTGGAGAATTCCATGGACAGAGGAGCCTGGCGGGCTACAGTCCATGGGGCACAAAAGAGTCAGACGTGACTGAGCGACTGACAGCCCTTTGGCCATTCGGCTCTGATATGAGTGCCCTCCTCTCCTCTCCTCCCCACTGCCAGCATGACTGGAGGCTTCAGTGCATCTGGCCTGGTCCCTGCAGGTAATGGTGTCCTGGCCTCAAGAAAGCTGAGGAGAAGTTTCCACGGACTTAAGGATATGTTGCTGATGCAGCTGTCCTGGCGTGGTCCCTGGTCCTGAGAACATCACCAGGGTGCTGAGCAAAAGCATGAAAGTGGAGGGGTGCTGGCTGTCTCAAGTTGTGGTGGCCCAGACACTTGGACCACCTTAGAGACAGTGCCGGAGAAGGCAATGGCACCCCACTCCAGTACTCTTGCCTGGAAAATCCCATGGATGGAGGAGCCTGGTAGGCTGAAGTCCATGGGGTCGCTAAGAGTCAGACATGACTGAGCGACTTCACTTTCACTTTTCACTTTCATGCATTGGAGAAGGAAATGGCAACCCACTCCAGTATTCTTGCCTGGAGAATCCCAGGGACCGGGGAACCTGTTGGGCTGCCATCTATGGGGTTGCACAGAGTCGGACACGACTGAAGGGGCTTAGCAGCAGCAGTAGCAGCAGAGACAGTGCTGTGAAGGCGCCACAGAGGCCTCAGACCCCCTAGGCCAAGCTGACAGGGCTCCCTCCTCTTTTCAGCCACACAGGTCACCTTTGGGATTATGCCTTCATTAGAGAAGACCTTGGAAAACTGGTGAAACAATCCCTGCCCTCACCCCCTTTCTGGACACTGGGGGCTACAGGGGAGGAACACAGGCTGGTCCCAGCTAGATGGCAGGCCCACCCTATATCCCAGGGGCCTCATCCTGGGCCCTTTGCATCCTTCTTGAGTCTCTTCTTAGGAAAAAGATGTGCTGATTCTAGTCTGGACTTTTCCTGGCTCTGCTCTGCCCACAGTCCTCCAAGATCTGGCTTGAGCCCCACACACGTCTTGGTCTGAGATTCAGGCACCCTGGGGACACCCTCGACAAGCTCCTTGGGGACCCTACCCTTTGCTGCCAGCCATCCTGCATCCTCTCTGCTCCCTGCTGGCTCCTGGCCAACTCAGAGGTGAAGCAAAAGGCAGGTGCCACCTCAAGGAGCCCCCAGTCCTCAAAAGAGAGAGATCCTTGAGCAGACGGCTGCTGCTGCAAGGGGAAGCCTTGCCATCCAGACCTGCAGGTGGCGGACAGCACCCACTGGAGCCCCCGCAGCAGCAGGTGAGCGGCCAGGCCTGGTAGTGATGATCCTGCCACTCCATCTCTGAGCCTCAGTTTCCTCCAGGTGGTTCACGGTGTCACCTATGAGATGCTTTTGTCCAGGATGCTTAACCTGAGTTGACTCACAAGGGAAGAATAAAGGAAACCCAAATTGGAAGACATTTAGCAGAACAACTGCTCTGGATGCTTCAAAATGGTCCATGTTAAAAAAAAAAAAAAAAGCCTGGTATAGGATTCACCTCTGAAGTGTTTCAGACAGAAGCGGGGAATTTTGCACAGGGGCCGCATAGGATCTGAGAGATTGTGCTGGCTACGTTTCCAGGGCATGATGAAGTTAGAAAGCCCTTCTTGGAGTTGAGATGCTGAAGTATTTAGGGATGGAGTGTCACAGTGTCTGCAACTGGCTCCCAAATAGTTCAGCAGTTTTGTATAAAGGGAGAGAGAGTGAGCAAATGCAACAGTATTGCTTTAAATAGAGCTGTTAAAAAAAAGTCAATATACACAAATATATTTTATTTATATACACTTAAAAAAAGATATCTTCTGAGGTTTGGAGAGGCCAGACCCCTGGTGCTTCCCTGAGACCCCACCCCACTGTTGCCTTGCCCTGGGGACCTTGGGAGGTGCCCAGAGAGGACAGGCGAGAGCTGAGCCCAGCCCAGCGCTGTGCTGGTGTTTACACTGTTTGTGTCCAGGCAGGGAGGGGATGGGGTCTGTTTGCTCAGACGCTCCTGGAAGGAGCTCTTGAATCTCCCTGGGCTCCTGTCCTTGCACCCTGAGACACAGAGACTCCTGGGGCTCACAGGAAGGTGTTGGAAGAGGAAACTGTCGCAAAGTCCCATCTCAAACACTGACATACTGGGGCCCAGTGGCCACTGGGAGTTTGCTGTTTTTAACCCGTTTTTAAATAAAGAACTGAGGCTAAGGGAGAGTAAAACTCGGGGGAAGGGACACAGCGGCTGCCACTGGTTTAACCTTCACTATGTACAGACCTCTAGAACGTGGCCTCGTCTCACCCTCACAATAATGCTGTGAGAAAGGTGTTGAAAATGATCCCATTTCTCAGATGAGAAAGTTGAGGTATAAGGCATAAACACCGAGACCAAAGCCCCAGCCAGGGAAAAGGGAGCTGGGTGTGGCCAGTCCAAGTCCCTGCTGCACACAGACTTGGGGACATTCCCACAGTGGAGACCTGCAGACCCATGCAGGCACACACACGCCTCCAGGAGGAGATGGAGGGAGCCCTGCCCAGAGGGCCTTGCTCTGGGTCCTGCGCTGGGCCGTGTGTGTTACTGACTCGTGCGTGTGGCATCTCAAGATGGCAAAGTGCAAACCCCAGAAGAGGAAACAGGCTTGTTAGGCTGACTTGGATCCCCCAGAACCGCGGATGTCCCCTGTGCTCCGCAGCTCCAGGCCTGGGCCACTGGGGACAAGGGTTCGTCCCTGAGAGGCAGGTGCAGTGAGCCAGCTGTGGCTCGGGCAGCCTGGGCCTTCTGCACTGTCCTCAGGCCCACTGTGTGGCAGAGTCTCCTCATCACCTTTGCTCGTTAGATCCTGGCCTTCCCTTCTCCTGCTCCTCGGGATTGTGATCAGCCTGCAGAATTCCGCTCAGCCTCCCCAGGGCTACGTGAAGGCCAGGGGCCTGCTTTTGACTTGCTTTCCTATGTGTGAATGAGATCTCTGCCCCCAGCAGGTAGCTGAGGGTCCTTGTGAAGAGGACCAGGGGGAGGACGAGGATGTGGACGAGGCTGGGGCTCTGAGTCCAGCCCACTCACCCTCTGCAGTCCCTGCTCAGCCTGAGGTTGAGCCGCTCAGAAAGCCTTCCCAGGGCAGGTGAGGGGGTGGGCCTTGGCCCCAGAGTTCACATTGCAGCCTCTGCCCAGCTCCAGGCTGGTGGCTGCCCCAGGCCCTGATTCTGCTGGGCCCACCTGTACATGTGGCCGTGACTGCCCACACACGCCTCCCCCTCCTCGGCCTTCTTCCTGGTCGGGACCAACGTCCTCCCATCCCTCACTTGACATCCATTCCTGGGCACCCCAGTTCCTCAGCCCTGCCACCAGAGCAGGTGTTCCCCCCGCCCCCAGGACAGCGCTCCTGAGCTGAGCTTGCCCGGAAAACGGCCTGGATCTTGGGTTCCAGGCCTGGGGAGTGGCAGCTGCTGTGTCAGTGCGGGGACATTGCCAAACCAGGCTCAGACGCCCTGGCCCAAGGCCTGTGTGGGTGTGGGAGGGAGCCCGACGCCCAGCCACACCTGTCCCGCCGCGGGCCCTGGGGTGGGGTTTCCCATCTGTGCTGGAACCTGGTCAGGTTTCTCACTTCACCCTGAGGCAGGGTGCAGGGCACATGGGCCCCGGCCAGCCACGAGTCCCCGCCCAGACTGTGGCCTGCCTGCCAGGGCTCCTGCCAGACGGGAAAAACCTGCAGGAAGGGGCCGGGCTGGGAGCATTCTCACTGGCCCTGCGGCAGTGGTGGGGTGGGGGGGCGGGGGCCCCCTCCCACCCAGCCTAGCATCTCCCTCCCTTCTCTAGCTGGGCCAGGAGCCGAGGGCTGCCCAGGGCTCTGCGTGGTGGGAAGGGTGGACCTCCCAAACCTGAGTCAGTCTGGGCCTGACCATCCCCAGACCCCATCCCATTGCTTATTTAACCGAGTTCTGAAATTTCACGGCTCCTTTTTCACCTGATCTTGTCCCAGGCATCATTAAGATCTGTGAAATCGCAGGCTTGATCTGTTGATTTTGTTTCTTCTGACAGATGCTAAAAGACATCATGCGTTTCCAAAAGTTTCTTGGGACCATCTGTGGATCAAGTCAGGCACAACTGGCCTGGGGGAAGGCCAACCCTTCCTTTGGAAGCTGCAGAGCCAGAAGGGGTCCGGCTGCAGCTGAGACGATCTGGGAAGGGGGTCTCCCCAGGGCAGCCCCAGAGCATGGAGACTGTGGCTTTGAGTCCAGTCCAGAGCCCCCTCAACCCTGTCTTCAACAGGCCTGGACCCTAGAAGCAGCCTCTGCAGGCAGCCTGGAGTCCCCTCTCCATTGGAAACAGTGTGAAAGGCCAGGGGCACCCCAAGGGAGACCCAGTCGGTCTCACACCTGACCATACCTCCCTTGGGCTCATCTCTTTGGGCTGCATCTCCAAGCCCCTCCATTCCAGGGGCCTCCCCCCGGGCAGGCCTCAGCCCTTGAGAACCCTGCAGCTACGAGAGCCCCATGTTGGCCAGGCCCCCCAGGGCCTGCCCCAGGCCACCACCAGCTGTCCATCACTGGACCAGGAAAGGGTCACTGCAACCCCTCAGGAAAAGCAAGGGAGAGGCAGAAATGCAGAGGACACCCCCTACTGGAGAGAACCTACATGGCATGCAGCTCCCCCAACCCCTGACCCCAGCCCTGATGCCAGGCAGGTAGCGGAGGACAGAGGAGGCCCCGTCTCCTCTGCTCATGACATTGCCCCTAAGGTCTCTCCTCCAGGCAGCTGGTAGGTCTTCCTTCAAGGGGGCTGTGAGCTCAGTCCCTGCCCTGGGGCCCTTGGGAACAGTTTGGAGGGAGGAGATGAGCTGATAGGGTCCTTGAGATATGGGCCAGGTGCAGGGTGGGCTAGGACAGCCCACCTTGGCCTATCTCCCCCAGAGTAAGGCTGTGGGCATTGAGGGCTGATATTCCTGAGTGCTTCCGACACACTAATGCTGGCCTGCACACTGTACCTGCCTCCCTGCTCAGAGCCTCTTAAGAGGTAGGTGTCGTTCTATCCATCTTTGACAGACAAGGAAAGCAAGGCACCGAGCGATGGAACCACCCACTCAGGCCCTGCAGCAGCCCCAGAGCTTCAGAGCTGAGACTCAGAGCTGCGACCTTCAGGGCCCAGGCTGCCGGGGTCCGTCTGTTGGTTTGGGTCCTGGCCATACAGCTTTCTAGGCCCCCTCACCCACTGCAGCAGCTCCCCGGGCATTTCTCACCCTCACACATTCCCCTCTGGCTCTGGGGAGGGAATGGAGACAAAACCTTTTCCTGTGAAAGATTAAAATCTGAGTTGAAAAAGGAAGGGGTATCTGTCAGTTCTCCAAACATAGAATCACCTGGTGGTCCAGTGGTTAGGGATCCGTGTGTTCACTGCAGGGGGCACAGCTTCGATCCTGGGTTGGGGAACTAAGATCCTGCAAGCTGTGCAGTGTGGTTGAAAGGAAAAGAATCACCACATGACGCAGTAGTGCCATTTGCACACTGGCTTTCAGAGCAGCTGAAAGGTGGAAGCAATCCAAGTGTCTACTGACTGATGAAGGGTAAACAAAATGTGCTCTGTCCATGCAGAGGAATAAAAAGGAAAGGAGTTCTGATACATGCTGCTGCTGCTGCTGCTGCTAAGTCGCTTCAGTCGTGTCCGACTCTGTGCAACCCCAGAGACGGCGGCCCACCAGGCTCCCCGTCCCTGGGATTCTCCAGGCAAGAACACTGGAGTGGGTTGCCATTTCCTTCTCCAATGCATGAAAGTGAAAAGTGAAAGTGAAGTCGCTCAGTCGTGTCTGACTCTTCGCGACCCCATGGACTGCAGCCCACCAGTCTCCTCCATCCATGGGATTTTCCAGGCAAGAGTACTGGAGTGGGGTGCCATACATGCTACAACATGGGTAATTGAAGACATTATGCTAACTATTCAGACAAAAAGGACAAATATTGTTTGACCCCACTTATATGGGTTCTTGGGCTTCCCAGGTGGCGTTAGTGGTATAGAACCCGCCAGCCAAAGCAGAAGACATGAGACGCAGTTTCGATCCCTGGGTCAGGAAGATCCCCTGGAGGAGAGTGTGGCAGCCCACTCCAGTATTCTTGCCTGGAGAATCCCCATAGACAGAGGAGCCTGGCGGGCCATAGTCCATAGGGTCGCAAAGAGTCGGACACAACTGAAGAGGCTTAGCATGCATGCACGCATATGAGGTTCTTAGAATGGGCGAGAAAGAATGGGCTACTTTCCTACAGAAAGTAGATTAGAGGTTACCAAGGGCTGCGGGAGGGAGGAAAGGGGAGTTATTGCTTAATGAGTAGATTTTCTGTTTGGGATGATGAAAGTTTTAGAATTTGATAGTGGCGATGGCTGCACAGCATGGTGAATGTAACTAAAGGCACTGAATTGCGCACTTTAAAAGAATACTTAAAATAGCTACTTTTATGTTATAGGTATTTTTCCACAATAAAAATATTTTGTTAGGGGAGGGGCCCAGAGAGAGACATGTAGGGGGCCCCCTGGGGCCTCCCCGTCCCTCTGAGGGTCAGAGTCCACCTCCTTGCCTGCTCCCCTGGCAGATAGGCCCAGCTTCAGGTCAGTTCAGTCGCTCAGTCGTGTCCGACTCTTTGCGACCCCATGAATCGCAGCACGCCAGGCCTCCCTGTCCATCACCAACTCCCAGAGTTTACCCAGACTCACGTCCATCGAGTCAGTGATGCCATCCAGCCATCTCATCCTCTGTCGTCCCCTTCTCCTCCTGCCCCCAATCCCTCCCAGCATCACAGTCTTTTCCAATGAGTCAACTCTTTGCATGAGGTGGCCAAAGTACTGGAGTTTCAGCTTTAGCATCATTCCTTCCAAAGAAATCCCAGGGCTGATCTCCTTCAGAATGGACTGGGTGGATCTCCTTGCAGTCCAAGGGACTCTCAAGAGCCTTCTCCAACACCACAGTTCAAAAGCATCAATTCTTTGGTGCTCAGCCTTCTTCACAGTCCAACTCTCACATCCATACATGACCACAGGAAAAACCATAGCCTTGACTAGACGCCCAGCTTAACAGGAGATAAACAGCAATTCTGTCTACTTTGCTTCTTATCCAAAGATGGGTGGGGGAGAAGTTGATACCATCAGCACATATGTGGTGTGGGGATCTGTGGGGATCTTGTGTGGGGTTCTCACGTCCTGCACCCATGGCAGGAGGAGCTACCAGGAGCCGGGGTTGATGCTGCCATCCTCTATGCCTGGTTTCGAGGGGCAGTATCCTCTCTACCAGTGCTCCCCTCCCCGCCCCCTGCTGCCGGGAAAACCTGTCCTGGGAGGGGGGGGGGTCCCCTGCCTCCCTGCTGCTAGGCTCAGTGTGCACCTGAGTTAAGACTACTTCTGCAGCTGCCGGCTGTGTGGCATTGGGAATACCTGTGGCTTCTGTGGGCTGCTGATTCTACATGGAGTCACCCACGAGACGTGCAAGGAACAGTCAGTCATCTCCCCACATGAGCAGGAGCCGCCAGCTCATGGTGGTGCGTGGTAGTCCTCCCGGTGGTGGTGCTCCCTGTGGTGGTGCTCTGGTTGGTGCTCCTCCTTGAGGGGCATTTCGGTGCGTGTTTGGCTGTCACGAGGCCTTATTGCCATTTTTCAGGTTTTATTCTATAAGAGAGCACAGTGTCCTGTAGGAAGAGCCCAGGTGTTGTTAGAATGGGCTCCACTGTTTCCAAGCTGTGCCACTTCTGGGAGGCTGCTTAACATCTCTGAGCCTCATTTTTCTTACCTATAAAGTAGGATAATAACATCCGCATCCCAGAAATGTTGTGAAAATGAATGTGGGCAAATCCTTATTTACATGGTAACTAGTACAGACTGTGCTCTCAAGGGTAGATAGGGGTGAGGCTCTCACCGTGTCAGGGGTCAGATGGTAACAACCCCCGCCTCTGAGAAAAAAAGATACGCCTACCTGAAACCCATGACTGTGACCTTATTTGGAAAGAAAGTCTTTGCCAGCCTCCCCTGCAATACCCCACTGAGGGTGGGTTCCTGGAGCTCACTCTTGCGCCATCTTTCCTGCCCTTGGACACACTGTTTGCCCTCAAGGCTGGGCTCAAGGGCTGCCCTGGGGGCCTTCCAGGCTCCGGAAGGGGTCAGAGCCGCCTGCTACTCCAGCACTCAGATTGTGCTCTGTCCCGTCCCATGGTGCTCAGGGCCCAGGCCCATCCCAGAGGGCTTGTGTCCAGTCCAACTGGCTGGCGGTGTGCAAAGTGTCAGCTGGGAGCGAGGATCTCAGGAAGAACAAAGCGAGGGTGCCGGTGCCCCAGCCCTCCAGCTGTGGGCCCTGGCACATCAGGGGTCCTCTGTGAGCTTGGGTTTCCTGGCCAGCTAAATGGAGAGTGTCCTTCGCTCTCATGGGTGCTGCAGAAATCTCTCAATCATATTTACCAAAAGGCCTCAGTGCCTTAGGAGGCAGTTGTGTCATTATCGCGATGGGCCTGACAGTATTTCCCAGAGGAGTGAAGTCCCCAAGGCCCCGGTCTCGAGATGGGATGGTCAGGGCAGAGAGAGGGAGTTGGGGACTTGCTGGGCCCTCCGACCCTGGTAAGACCTTGACTGACCTGGCTTTAGCCCCAGCTCCTTGTTGACATTCTGAGACCTGAACCGGCGTGATGGGAGGGCCTGGGCCTTCCAGCTTCGCCCTCCAGAGTGCCGTGGGGGTCACAGATAGAGGAGGAGGCCCTTGATGGTTCTCACCCGCCACAGGAAGCAGGCCCTGGCGGCGGTGGCCTTGGCCTGGGTGCCTGGGTTCACGCGCTGGGCTGCCTGGCCCCACGGGTGTGGAACCGATTTATTCGGTAGCTTTGCCGCTGATTAGTTGCAGGTGAGTGGATGGCACGTGGTTTGTGTTGTAACAATATTTTGGGACAATTAGATTGAAACCACATTGTCTTGGCCCTGCTGGCGGCTCGCCCCAGCGCTGCACTCTCCATGCCCTTTGCGGCTCCCGGGCTGGCCGGGCCACCCCAGCCTTCCTGGGGCCCTGGGGCGCAAGGCAAGGGGGAGGGGGCCCTCCTACAGGGGGCAGGGCCTCCCATTCTCAGCCCTACCAGGGCTCTCCCCACTGGCCTCCTGCTGACCGCAGCCTCTAGTTGTTCCAGAAAACAGTTGCCGGGAGATTCCCCGGGTCTGGTGGGGGCGGTGCCTGGGGGACCCGGAGTGGGACTTCTAGGCTGCAAGGCCACCCCCTTCCCCTCAACATTATCTCAGTGCATCCCTTTCCTACCCCGCAAAGAAGTGCTCTGAGCACCCCCATGCCCCCACAAACAGTTAGCACCCTCCAGACTGCATGATCCAGGAACAGAACCCAAGGCCAGGTCTGCCCAGCTGCTGGGTGGGGGAATCTCTTGTCCTGACCACCCCTCTTGCCCCACACCATGGGCAGAGGCCTGGATGCCAGGTTATATCTCTCATGTTGAGGGGAACATGTTCCTTACCCACCCTCCTGGGAAATGCTGAGGGCTCAGGGCCCATCATTTGAGGGGTGAGGGGCTTCAAGGGGGCCCCTGGGGCCAGGCTCAGGCTCAGGAAGTGGGTGGTTGACAAGGCCCAAGCACGTGGGAGCAGAGTGGGACCCAAGAACCTGCCCACCTCCCAAACAGCCAGCAGCACCCCAGAGCAGGGGGCTTCCCCAGTGGCTCAGCATTAAAGAATCTGCCCACAATGCAGGAGCCACAGGAGACACAGGTTCTATCCCTGGGTTGGGAAGATCCCCTGGAGGAGGGCAGGGCAACCCACTCCAGTATTCTTGCCTGGAGAATCCCATGGACAGAAGAGCCTGGCGGGCTATACAGTCCCTGGGGTCACAAAGAGTTGGACTCGACTGCAGTAACTTAGCAAGCGCGCATGCACCCCTGGACAGGGCCATATAGCAGGGCTGGTGTCTGCAGATATTTCAACTCAGATGTTACCCCAAACCCTTGTGAGTCTGGGGACTTGTGCAGAGTCGGGGGTGGGGGTGGAGTGGAGGTGTGATGTCTCCCCCTCTTCTGGGGAAGCTCAGGCCACACTTCAGGCAATAGTCCTGGCCCAAAGCATTCTGGGACAGCCTCTGGGGTGGGGGTGGAGCCAGGCTGGTGGCAGGGCCACCCCAGGTGGATGGGCAAATGTCTCTGGGGCTCCACTTCTCAGTCTCCCCAGCCCTCAGACAGCCTGCTGGAGGTCTGACCACTTCCCCTTCCTGCCTGCATCTTTGTCTGGGACCTGTGTTGAGACGGGGGTGCGGTAGCCCCCACACCAGGGAACTGAATTAAGGGGAGGACTTGCTTTCTGCAATAGGATCACAGAGTCTGTGGGGTTTCCAGTTTAATTTGAATAAAGATCGTTAGCAGTTGCAATGAATCTAATGCTTTCTGAACACTTGAGGGAAATGTTTCCGAATGGGATTTTCCTGGAGTTCGGCTCACTTTCCCCCTTCAGCCCGTGCTGTTCCTTCCCTGGACCTGAGGCTGTCTGCACGGCCTCTGCTCCAGCCTGGGGTGGCTTCATGCTTCCCAGTGACTCTTAACTTATGACACAAAACAGATGGGAATACAGGTCCAGGGGCTGAAACGTCAGGTGTGTCTGGCGTCTGTGAGGTGAACTGGCCAGCCCGGGAGCTGGTGAGTGGGCCCCAACCAGGGCACAGGGCGTGGAAAGCCAGGTTTCTCCTTCCCCGCATACCTGCTCCTTCACACGCACACACACATACCCACCACTGCAGCCTCCTCAATCCATCCTGGGAGGCCTGGCACAGGGACACTGGCCCTCTGCTCTCCCAGCCTCCGGTCCCATGCGGACCAGAGCCCTCCCTGGGACAGGATTGCGGAGGGGGCATGAGGGCCAGGGAGTGGCCTCTGATCCTGTCCTACTCAGCCCTTGTTCGCACCAGGCAGGGGCTTAGAGTCTTCCTGCCTGAGGGTCTCTGCTCAGTACAGTAAGGACGACGGCCGGTGGTCGTGTGCCTGTGTCCCTGGTCAAACCCTGTTGTTCTAGATGAGGACCCAAGGCAGGCTTGGTTTTGGGGAGATGGGGAGTTTGTGAACCTGGGTATAGGTTCCATTGCTTTGGAAACCCCTAAAAATAAGGAGGGTCACCCTGAGGGAACCATTTCTGGGGGCTGAAGCCATCACGCTTGGGGTATAAAAGGAAACTGTGACAAAACTCCAAAACCACAAACAGAAAGAGAAATGTATTACACAAAATGTTTGAAATTTCTCCACAATAAAAAACATCGTTATTAACAAATGCCAAACACAGCAGAACTGACCCGGGAAATAGCAAGTTACAGCCACAAAGAGATGCCACTGCACACCTCCCCGTGGGACTGAACGCAACAGGCAGTCGTGTCGGACGCTGGAGAGGATGCAGAAGGCCTCTTGCTCTGCCTGGGGGAATGGAAAGCAGGGCAGCCTGGGGATAGGGGTCAGGAAATAGGAGACAGGTCAGCAAAGGTCTTGTCCACTTGCCCTGTGACCAAGTTCTGCACTCAGGTGTTTGCCCAGGAGTTGAAACACGTTCACACACTTGTACTTGAGTGTTCACAGCAGCCTGGCTCATTAATACACTAAACCGGACCGGCCCAAGTGTCTAGGCCACAGGTGAATGGTGCAGACGCGGCCCCCAGGCAGTGGGCCCTAGCTGGCAGCGCACAGGACACATGTGACAACGGTCTGGAGGAATCTCAAAGTGGTTTGCTGAGCAAAACGACGGGTGCGTTTCACATGGTTCCATTTATGCGAAATCCTAGAAAAGGCAAAACTATTCTACAGGGACAGAAAGAGCGGGTCATGGTGGCCCGAGGCTGGGCGGGAGATGAGGATTGATCAGGGGCCTGAAGGAACTTTCCCAGGGCTGCTAGGGATGTTCTGCATCTTGACTTTGGGAGTGGTTACACAACTGTACCGATTTGTCAAAGCTCATCAAACTGGACGCTTAGAATTAGCGCTTTTATTGTTATCTAAGTCTTATAGCCGATTTCTAAAAAAATCCTACCAGACACTATTTGTCACCTATCAAATGACAGAGGCCTAAACAATTGATTGTCTCCAGCTTTATCAAGGACAGAGGGAAGCATGAGCTTTCCCACTTACTGCAAGTGTGTCTATTGGCACACACTTGCCCAGTGGTTTGGCAATAGCAATCAAAATTTGAAATATGCGTGCTTTTCACCTAGCAGTTTCTCTTCGATGAATTTTATCTTCTAGACACATGTGCATAAGGGCACAAAGATATGTGAACAGAAATGTCCTTTGTCAGGTTGAGAAACTAGCAGCGACTGAAATATCTATCCAACAGTAGCCGCTGGCCGGATACATGGAAGCTGACCCATCCTAACTGTCTCAGTTTCCCTGGGACCATTCTGGCGTTAGCACTGACATTGCCGCATCCTGGGATCCCATGCCCCCTCAGACTGGGAAACACCACAGTATAGACAGGCAAGGGAGTACTAGGAAGTCAGGAAAAACGACCGGCGGGTTTACTAGGGCCAACAGGCAAGATGCCCAAGACATTGAGTGAGATCAAATAATTAAGTTGCAGGAGGCATAGGGCAGTCCACAGACGTTGCCTCTGGAGATTGAGGCTCTGGAAGATGCTACTTTCTCTTTGTGACCCTTTGCGCTTGGAACCCATTGGCCTCCTTTATTCTGTGTGTGTATGGGTTTTGTGCTGGAGAAGGCAATCCGCTCCAGTATTCTTGCCTGGAAAAGTCCATGGACAGGGAACCCTGACAGGCTATAGTCTGTGGGGTTGCAAAGAGTCGGACACAACTGAGTGACTAACACTCGTGGGTTTTGTAATTTAAAAAACATATTCCAGAGGATATCCCTGGTGGTCCAGTGGTTAAGATTTGGCTTTCCAATGCAGGGGGTACAAGTTTGATCCCTGATCTGGGAGCTAAGATCCCACATACCTTGCAGCCAAAAAACCAAAACATAAAACACTATTGTAACAAATTCAATAAAGACTTTAAATATATATATGTATATATATTCTAAAGGACAGGTGACCTTGGTCTGTGTGTGTGACCTTGATCCAAAGTCAAAGGCAGGTAGGTGGGGCCTCTGAATTACAGTCACAAGAAGGCAGGTGCAGGTCAAGGGAGGGGACCAAGGCCCTGGGCAGCCAGGGAAAAAAACCAGAAGGGGAGAGGCGAAAGGGGCACCCTTAGATCAGGGCTTAGGAGATCCCTTCAGTCCTCTAGGCCCCTCACCCAAGACCCACCTTCCGGAAACTGACTCAGCCCCTCTTGCTGCCTTTGAATCCCTTGCTATTAGCAAGCAGCCCCTGGGCCCCAGCCGAAACCTGGCAGCTCAGGATTGTTACGCAAATTGACTGGTGGGGCCCTGAGCCTGGCTAATTCCTGTGTCTTAATGAGTGGGAAGATGAGGTTTTTATTCATCACTGGGGCTTTAAAAATTGCAGTAAAGTGGCCCACTTTATAAAGAAAAAAATCAATAGCTAAAAGAAAACAGGAGTATGTAAATGGACAGAGTGACAAAAAGCAGGCCAATTACCCCCCCAAAATGAGACACAGTTATGGCTCCATTAACTCAATTATATTTTCAAAAGGATTTCTTACGAGGCCCCCACCCCACCCCACCCTCACACGCCTGTAATTTTTACATCAACTTCAAGCCATTAAGTTGCATTAAATTATTTTGTGGGAGAGAGAGGTGTGTTCGGGAGAGGGGAGCCGCGGTCCTTCCCGGCTAGCCTGGGGGCCTGGGCTCAGGTGTGAACAGGCAGGGGGCCCCGGGTGGTCAAGTCGAGTCTCTCAGGGAGGGAGTCCTGAAAGATAATGAAGAGGAACCACAGAGCTCGACACATGCAGCGGGGCCAGCTGGGCTCCCCAGCCCCAAGGTCCCCAGTGCACGTCCCCCTCTTGAATTTTTATTCCCAAATGATTCACGGCTCTGTAAGCCCCACTCCGGACGGTGGGTGGCCCAGCGCATGCCAATCCAGATGTGAGCACCTAACCTCTCCTTGGCTTCGTGAATTTTCTCTTTATCTCATTAGAGTTAAGAAACTTAATTTTTTTCTTTTTTAAGAAACAATTTTTCGAAGACATGGAAAAATTAAGTATATTAAAAGGAACCATGCCAGCAAAATGGGGGCCTAAATGGGAATATATTTGATGCCTGCTCTTTCTGCAGCCCTTTGCAGGCCCAGAGCCCCCACATGCGAGGATCCTAAATGACATTGGCAATCGTTTACTTAGCCACTGCCTTCCAGCTGCCCCCGAGATGCAGGGGAGGCCCTGGAGGCCTGCAGTGCCCACTCGCGTTTCCTGATGCTTCTTAAGAACGTGCGGGCCCTGAGGCTCGCTGGCTGTAACCTGCTTTTCTGAATCTGTCACCCCCGGGGAGCCGGAGCCTGTCCTACATAAGCCTGTGTGTCTGGGCCGCCCGGGACCCAGCACTTAATATGGAGGATTTCAGGCGGGACGAGGAAGAGGAGGAGGAAGGGGTGGGACCCGAGGGGCAGTCAGACAGGCTGCTGCTGGGCAGGATGTCCAGAGTCACTGGGCCAGGTTACTGGCCAGAAAATATAAAACCAGTCAGTGGTGGACAGATAATAGGGTAGAGACTCAGGCTGAGCAAGGGATGGGGGGTGGGGAGGGCAACCCTAAGGCACAGCCAGGGCCCCCCACTTCCAGGGCTGGCACAGTGAAGAGTGAAACCACAATACAGATTAAAAAACAAACAAACAAAGAGAATTAACCCCTCTCTGCCCTGTGGCAGACCAACCTGGGTCCTAGCGGACCCAGAACAAGCTGAAGAGAGGGCCAACCTGGGCAGGCTGTACAGAGGGGTCCTCAGAGGTTCCCAAGGACTGTGGGAGGAACAGAGATGAGTCAGGGAGTTCCCCCCAGCCTGGAGAGGGGCCATCGCAGGGTGACCTAAGGGGAAGATGGCACCTCGGGGTGTGTGCACGAACTTTACCCTCTCATAACCTTCATTACCCCACCAGCACCCCAACCTTGCTGTGCCTGTTGCAGCTGGGAGACAAGCCCTCACTCCCTGGGACTATCATCCCCTTCAAGAGCCTGGAGCCAGAGACTGACAGGGTGGGTGGGAAAGGGCCACGTGCGTGGATACCAGTGTGTGCACACTGGTGTGAGTATGTGCGTGCACGTACTATCCACGGACAGGATCCATGCCAACTCCCACTGTCTGCCACCATGTCCTTGGGAGCCTGAGGCACGTGCTCCCAGACCCTGGAGTGTGTGTGCAAGTGATGGGTAAGGCTGCTTGGAAATGGATCACCACCTCCATTCAGGATATGATCTTTTGTGTTCAGTCTCTCAGTCGTGTCCGACTCTTTGCGACCCCATGCACTGCTGCCAGCCAGGCTTCTCTGTCCATAGGATTCTCCAGGCAAGAATACTGGAGTGGGTTGCCATTTCCTCCTCCAGGAGATCTTCCTGACCTGGGGATCGAACCCTCATCTCCTGCGTCTCCTGCATTGGCAGGCAGATTCTTGACCACCGAGCCACCTGGGAAGCCCCAAGGGTGTGATCTTGGGTCTTCAGCAATAGCAGGAAGGAATCCCAGGGTGGGAGAGTAGGTGCAATGGCTGGGGCCACAGCAAGCCTGGAAGATCCCAGGAGAGGGAGACACAAGGCTGGGAAGGTAGCTGAAAGTGCAGAGGCCAGCAAGAGGAGAGCTGGGCAGTGGCTGGGAGCCAGAGCCTCAGCCTGGGGAAGTGAGGAGAGGGCTGGCGGGCGATGGGCCGCCTGGGTGCCGGGGAGGGTCTTGCAAAGAGGGCACACCCCCTCCCACAGCTCTGCCCTGCACCAGTACTCCCCAGCTTTTGCCTTTTTACCACTACACCAGGCCCCTCAGGCTCACCAACCCTCCTGACCTTCAGGGAGCCCCTTCCAGTCCCCCAAATCTTGAGAATGGAGTGCAGCTCAGAGGGAGCAGCTGAGTCCCGCCCCCCTTAGCTGCCTTCCAACCTCCAGGTGTCTGCCATCCCAGGGATCTAGGGGACCAGGGGACCCCACCTTCCTTGGGACTAGCCGGTATCTTCTTATTCTCTCTCCTGCCTTATCAGTCATCCGCCTGCTCACCGACAGGCCACAGGGCCAGCCCCCGGGACCCCAGCCAGGCCTGCCTCTGCCAGCCAGTGGCCTCTTGCCCACGCGCTAAAAGAGTCATTGTTCCAGAGGGGATGAAGGAGAAGGGCACGGGGACACAGGAGCCTTTGGCCAGTCGGTCAGGGTCAGACTTGGGTGCCTGGGCTGGGCCACACTCAGGATACTCCCCAGGGCCACCTGTGCCTGGGGGGCCAGCGGGGACCCTGGGGCAGTGCTTAGAGTGAGGCCTGAATTCAGGGGCCCCCTCCCCTGTTGTCTGCTGGAGGGAGAGTTGGCTGCTACAAGTCTCAAGTTGAGAGCCCAAGCCCCCTGGAGCCTCTGGCCCAGCTGAGACCCTGGAAAATGACATCAGATTATTGACTTCCCCGGCAGCCTGGGACCAGGATGGGGCTGGGATGGTTTCTGCCTTGCTCTGCTCAGCACACAGCCGTTCGCCTCTGCCCTCTGCCCTGGCTGGCCTTTGTCCTCCTGGTCTCTCCTTCCTGTCTGTCTGTCTCTGGGTATCTCTCCATCCTTGTACCCCCCTTTCCACCCTGCCCCCAAAAGCACATCCCCCAGGGCAGTCAGTCTGCTGGAGGGACTGAAGGAACGCACTGTGTAGAGGTCTGTGCCCTAGGCGACAGTCTCCCACAGGAGGCCTGGCCCCCGATCCTCGGCCTGTGTTGCCACCTTGCTCAGGCATGCCCATCCCTGGCACCCTAACCTGCTTCCTGGCCTTCAGGTCTCTGTGCCCATCCCACCATCCCATCTCCCAGCGCCTTCCGGAGATCCTTGAAGGCTGGTGCTCACCTGGACCCTTAGCCCCAGAGGATGGGGATGTTTGTACCTTTTCCTGCACCTTGTTGCAGAAGGACGTGTGTGGTTCTCCCGCTGTCTTCTGCCCAGTCCTGTGGGCCAGAGGAGTGGCTCAGGACCAGCGAGAATGGGAGGCCCCAGGAGCCGTACAAGGACTGCCTGAGACCAGTGGCTACAGACTGGTGTGTGGAGGAGGCCAGAGTGCCCCCCGCGTGAGCAGACGGCAGACGGGCTCCTGCCCTTCCCCTTGAGCTGGCAGCCGCAGGGGCCCACGTCCTGCATCAGCCCAGGGCTGCTGGAGTTGCAGGTGGCGGGGTGACCTTGGAGCCCAGCTTGCTCCCCCCACCCCCACCTGCTGGCTGGCCGGCGTGCTCTTGGCAGCACAGAAAGCTCCTCAAGGTGAAGAGGGCGTCCTTGAGGGCTCCAGCGGCCCCACACAAAGGTCCAGGCTCCAAGGTCACTGCCAGTCCGCAGGAAGGGAGAGGGGTGACCGGGAGGTTACGGGTATGGAGGGAGGAGGGGGCCGGGGGAAGGGAAATAAAAAGAGATTACATTTTTTAAAAGGTACTCTAGCTGTCTGCTGACACCATCTCTGGTCTCCATCCGTTTTATAGCCTGCCGGTTCAGGCAGCTGGGCTTAGCTGTCAGGCCGTGTGAGGGGTGTGTGTGTGTGTGTGTGTATGTTGGGGGTGGTGAGGAGCCAGATCCCCCCAGGGGAGCCTTATAGACGCACCTCCTCCCCCCTCCCTCCCCAGCTGACTTCTGCTCCAGGGCTGCTCAGGCCATGGACACCCAACCCTTGGCAGGGCTGGGTTGCGGGGGTTCGAGGGGGAACCCGGCACAGGTGGGATCCTGAGGGTGGAGGGGGATCTGGCCCCCGGCTGGCGGCCACTATCACTGCCCATCTATCCCCCTGACAGGTCAATTTTCTCCCGTGTTTTACAGGACCTTTCAGAGCAGGAAATGTGATCCGGTGGCTGATTTATGTCCTTACCTGGTCTTTGCTCACAAGCCGGCTCAGTCCCGTGCTCTGCAGGGCTGAGCCTGTCCAAGTGTCCAGGCCCCCCGTGCTCCTCCCTGGGGGACCCCACAGTCGGCTCCTCCTGGGTACCGGGACTGACCCAGCCTGAGTTCACCTCTGACTCTGGCCAGAGGGTCCCAACCGGCGTTTCCTGAGAGGGGGATGGTCTCAGGGCACTTCAAATTGCCTGGCAGAGGGGCTGCCTCCCCATCAGCCTCCTACCACCTGCAGTGTGGGGAGTGGCGTCCTGGGGAGAAGGATGGGGACCCGCATCTGGACTTGGACAGGAGGGCTGTATCCCCTAGCAGCACTTCCAGGTTTGGAAGGGAGGGACGGTTTGGGTAACTGTGCTCTTTACACGTTAAGTTGACTTCTGTTTCTCAAACTGAGCTCTTCCCTGGTGTCTCAGCATGCATGGAGACAAGGGGAGATGGGGGCCTCTCCCCTGGTCTCCTCTGGGGGAGGCAGCAGTTGGAGGATTTTTTAGCAGCCAACTTCTGAAATAACAAAAATCTTTTGTGTACCATTGACGAGTTCTCAGTCTTTTATAAAATGACACGGCCTGTTTAGAAGAATGTTAATGGACATTCCGAGTGCAAACAGCTCTTGGCTCCTGCCTCGCCCCCTCCTCTGCCAGGTGCCACCCCCCCATCCCTCCCCAGGAGGAGTCTGGGAACCTGGATTGAGGCATCTTCCTCCATATGGCCCTCGGGTTCTATGTGATTTTGTCACGTGCTCCAGGTGCTAACCGAGGTGACCATGGCTAACATACAGGCTGGACGCTGCCCTCCTGTTCCCACTGATGCCCGGGGCTCACCCCCAACACACTGCCACCTTGCCCCCAGGGGCCCACGACCACTTGACTGTGATCAAACAAGTAAGTGGGTCAAGAACCTTAAGCCCAGGTCTGTGTGGGCATCTTGAAGAAGAGAGGGGGTCCTGCCTTGCCCACCAGGGGTCCCCAAAGTGGGGAGATGCAAAGACGGCATACTGGGAGGCCAGCATGAGCAGACGGCCTCCCAGTGGACCCCGCTCCTGAGCAGTGGGCTCTCCCTGGAGACTAGCAGGGGCCACGCGTGATTCTTGCTGAGGAAGGACCCCCAGCCCGTGTGGTCTCTGCCCCCACAGGAAGCCCAGACACTGGGCACCCTTTCTCTGGTAGCCAGGACCTGTGTGTGACCCAGATCTTAACTAGCAGACTCTCCCTGGCTCTGGAGCTTGACCCCTGAACAAGTCACCTGCCCGCCCAAAGGTGGGTAACATTCTTCCCGCTTCTTGCCTCCCCAGGAGGCCCAGTTTCCCGGCTCCACTTTCCAGCCACCTGTTTCGGCTGTGGGATCCCATTATCCTTCCAACCTTATCCTGTTTAATGGTGAGACCAGTGCTGGTTTTTGTATCCAAAAACTGACTGAAAGCATTTGGCTGATTTAAGACCCACCACGGTGAAACTAATAGGGTTGGGACTTGAGGCTCCTCCCAGAGAGGACTGTAGTCCAGACCGTGCCCACCAACCCATCCTTTTATCCACCCCTCACATGTACATTTACTCATTCATCTGTCACTCACTCACCAATTGACCAACTCCCCCGATTCATCCACCCATCTACCCATCATCCACTTATTCGTTTACTTGTTCAGCAACCCACCCATCCAAGTGTCCATTCATCCGCGCATCCATCCTTTATCTAACTATTCCCCCTCCAGCAAGCCACTTTCTTGTGAGGAGCACTCACAGTATTCCAGGCCTGGTACCAGGTACCAGGGCCACAGCAGTACATGAGAGCTTGCGTTAGTTCCCATCTGGTAGAAGAGATGGCATGTAAATCCAGGGGGGTCTGGGGACATGAGCCCACTTAGGGGAAGGAGAGGGCCTGGCAGGCTTCCAGGAGGAGGAGTCTATGGAGTTTCACGATGGGTAGTGAGGAAGGGCCTGCTGGGCAGAGGCCAGGAAAGGTGGGTGGCTCTAGGAGACTGGAGACTGTAGGGGTAGGGGGCTGGGAGCCAGGCAGGAAGTGAGCCACAGCTGCAGAGCTGAGGTGACGGGCCTCATTCCCAGGCCATTTGGGAAGGGGGGAGGCGTGACCACCGACCAAGGAACCCGTCACGTCTTTTCTTCCTGGTGCTCCCTCCAGTATCAGCCCAAAGTCCTGCTGGAAATGATGATATGGAAGGAAGCGGGGGACAAGGCCCCTCTTCCCGCCCTTCCCCCATCAGGCACAGCAGGAAGTGAAATAAAAACAGTGGAGTTAGTTTTGTGGTCTGTCTGTACTGTGTTTGTGACAATAGAAAACGAGAGCAGGTACCAGCTATAAAATATGAGTTGCGTGATTTCAGGGATTCTGCCTATGTTTGTGTTTCAAACGGGCATCACCTGTTATAAACATGAATGTAAAATGCGTGCTAACGATTTAAATTTTTCTTTACTGAGAGTGACATTAAATAACAAATAAAAAGAAACACCAGGACAAGTGGAGAGACCATGGAAGAAAGGGAAAAGGTTTATACTTTCCTACCATTCGTGGAATTTCCCCTGACTTTTGAGCAGGCCCCACACTCTCTTTTAACCAGGCCTCACAGGTTATGTAGCAGGACCTGCAGATCATAGAGGGGGCTCACTCTTCCCTGGGCGTTGGGGGTACAGTGTTAGAAAGGTCTGGCCCTCTGGGGTAACTCCTCCCACCATAGCCTTGAACATGGGTGACTTCAGTTCCTGTCAGCTGGGAATTGAGGTGATCTTATGGCCCAGGCCCCAGAGAGGGGCTCACCACACAAAGGGGTCCTTTCAAGATCCCTGCTGGGGGCTAGGGGCCCTCAGGAAGGGTGGGGGAAGCATGCTGCGGGTCTGTCCTGTGACTGCCTTCCCAGGGGACTGGAGGATGGAATGGGGCCAGGGGCTTCTTGCCTGCTTGGACCTCACCCCTACTTGCCCCCTCCACTCTCCCCAGCTTGGCTGCCTCCACCACCAGAGATGTGGAGCACAAGAGGGTCGTCTGTGTGGAGCCTGGACGGGCTGGGAGCTGGGGCGATGTGTGACGGAAGGCTGTGTGCTCTGAACCCTCCAAGAGCTGTACTCGGCCAGTCTGACTGCCCGCCCTGCACTGAGGGAAGAGGTCACACCCCTCGGTAGTGTAGGGACAGCTGGAGGAGCCCGGCTGGAATCTGAGCCTGGTGGCCCTTGTCATCAGTGCCAGTCTCTGATGGGCCCTGGACTTGCAACAGGTGCCAAGCTTGGGGCTCAGCACCCTCTAGCCTGGGATTTCATTAGCTCCTCTTTTACCTGAAAACCCTGCCTGTGTTTGGGCACCTAAGCAGCAGTACCAACACCAGCTGGCGGTGACGGTGCCCACGTCCCACACGCACCTGCTGCTTCCCACACGCAGGACCCGCTCCTCCTCCATGGCACCTGACGCAGCAGGTGTGCTGACCGCCCTCCTGTCCCTGGGGCCGAGGTCCTGTGAGCTGCCAAGTGCCCACAAGCAGAGGCTGGCCTTTTTCCTGCAGAGACGGCAGCAGGGCCCGCCGTGGCTGCTTCCAGAGGAACGGACGGGCAGGGCTGGGGGAAGGGGACTGGAGTTCCTGCTGTGGACCAGGCCCTATGCGGACCTCCGTGATTTAACTGGGGCTTCCCTGGTGGCTCAGAGAGTAAAGAATCTGCCTGCAGTGCAGGGGATCTAGGTTTGATCCCTGGGTCAGGAAGATCCCCTGTAGAAGGGAATGGCAACCCACTCCAGTATTCTTGCCTGGAAAATACAATGGACAGAGGAGACTTGTGGGCTACAGTCCATGGGGTCGCAAAGAGTAGGATACGACTGAGCTGCTAATACATGATTAACTTACATGGCCGTGGAGAGGTGTGTGTGTGTGTTTGTGTGTGTAACAGTATATTTCAGGTGAGGAAACCGAGGCTGGGTGAAGATGCCCAGCCCACTGGCTGGAAGATGGGGAAGGGATTTGAACGTTGCCTGGTGCCTACAGCCCTTCCAGCAGCCGCAGCTCCTCTGAAGGAGAGTTGAAGACTGAGTCTACTCTGGCCGAGGGCCAGGTCAGGGTCCCCCAGCTCCTGTGGGAGCAGAAACTGCTCCTTATCACACGGGGGGTGCTGAGGATTAGACAAAGCCTGGGCTTGGATCCGGAGGGCCCAGACAGATCCACTGCTCTCTGCCCTTCCCGCCACTGCCCGGGACCCCTGTGTCCATAAAGGCTGCGCTCTGCACCCACCCCCAGCTCTGGCCCTCTGCCTGAGTGGAGGGGCCTGGCTTCCCAGCAGGGCCTATCCTAGAACCTCCACCTGCCTTGTCTTTATCAGCCCTCGGCTGTCACTGGCTCTGATTACCCAGGCTCCATCTGCCGGGCCTCTGCACAGCTGGGGAAGCTCTCAGAAGCCTAGCCCCATGCCTGGGCATGTCACATTCCTGCATCCCACCCCACAGCCCACTGTCCTGTTGACTGCAGGGCAGCCACGGGCGCAGGGAGCCTGGGGGGCTGCAGCTGTTCGATGAGGGAGCTGGATACAGCCCAACTGTGCCCCAGGACTCCCAGCTGTGTCTCTCTCACCTCCTATCATTCCAGTTCTGTCCCCCAACCCAGCAAAGAGAAGTCAGAAACGTATCCCTCCAGGTCCGCTGGGGCCACCTGGAGGAGCTCAGTGTTCTAATGACGAGGGCAAGGGACTTCCCCCACTTGAAGGGGGCCACTTGACTTTCCCTTGTCACCTCCCACCCCGTGGGTCACAGCCTTCCCTGGAGCCTGAGTGGGGACCCCAGGCTCTGTGGTGCCTGGGCAAGCCCTGTTTGGGGCACACCTTTTAGGGGAGAGAAGTGACATTTTTGATCCTAGGGCCGCTGTCCTGGAAGGGGTTTGATCCCTGGGAGATCTCCCTGCTTTTATGGCCTGGGAGGCCAGATGCAGAAGGGGCTGAAGACGAAGGCCGGCAGGTCTCCCAGGCCCTTCCCTGCCCCTGAAGGGTGCATTTGCCAGGCTTCGGCCACCACTACTGGCCTTCCCTTTTCTGGAGCATGAAATGGCAGTTTCCTACTGGCTCACAAAGCCTCTGAGGCCTCTCACCCTGGCAAGCCTGGGGCTCGTACATCTGCAACCAGAACATCCTACCCTTTGTCCCCACTCCTGAGATGCAGCCTGGGGAGCAGGGGTGAGGCCTCATGTGCCTCACTGGCCTGCCGCACAGAGGATCCATGGCGCAAGGAGGAGGGTGGGCTGAGTGCATGCTGGGGTCTCAGCCTGACTTTGTCCCCAGCCTGCCAGACTGAGGCTGAGCGAACAGTGGCCATGGGACAGCTTGGCATCCCCGCTTAGGGAGGATGGAGGCCCAGGGCAGGCAGGGGAGCACATGGTTTGCTGGTTAAGGCTCCAGAGCTACTGGAGTCAAGTGCCAGCTCTTAACCTGCTTGGTGCTTCAGGAGAATGAACTTAGACACGCCCTTGCCTTTCCTGCACCCCCAGATCTGCCTCCAACCCCAACAGAAGAGAAATCGCTTGCAAAGTTCCCAGGGACCAAGGTGGGGAACCCACTTGCCCTGAAGGGGCTGTGGGGAGGGGGCCTGGGGCCTGTGCACGCGGCTCCCTGTGTCTGGACGTGTGATGCTGCACCTGTGGGCCCAGGCAGCTCTCGCCTCGTGTCTGGAATTTTTAGAAAAGGGTAAAAAAAAAAAAAGTAGATGAAAGCAGGTTTTCCATCTTGTCGAATTCTCAACCACCCCCTCTAATTACAAGATGATAATGAGATTCAGGGGGAGTTTTCTCCTGGTGGCCAAGATGATAATCTGCAGCTTTTGTCTGAGACCAGGGACATCACAAAGGTCATACTGTCCTTCCAGCTCACCCTGGCTGCACAGAAGGCTTTCCCTATGGAGACACACTTCCCGTTCCTGGTTGCTGGATAGGACCCGGTCAAGGGCTCCCCCGTCAGACCAGAAACAGGGGAGGCCTTGGTGGGAAACAGGTCTGCAGAGGCCACATGAGGCCCTAAAGCTGGTGTGCAGGTGAGCTTGGGGGTGGGTCTGGAGTGGTACAATTGTGTTCCTTGTGTCCTTTCTCCCCTAATGTGGCCAAAAGCGTCCCCAGGAGCCAGCCCCACAGCACGGTGCTGGACTTGACCACCAGCTAGAAGATGCTGCCTCCCTCAGCTTGGCTCAGTGGGCAGAGGCCAGTGGCCCTGAGTACAAGGAGTTATGGACCCACTATGACCTGGCTCCAGGCCATGTAACTTAGGAGTTACATGGTCTTGAGCAAATCACCTCACCTCTCTGAGCCTCAGTTCTCCCTTCTGTAAAATGGGGAGGGCAATAGTTAGGGAGTGCCATTGACTGCCTCTAGCAAGAAGTCCAGAATTTGCCCTGTGAGAAGGGTTGGAACAGATACAATCTGATGACCTGGGCCAGGGAGGATGTTCCATGGACCCTCTCTACCTGCAGGAATTAGGCAGGAATTTCACCTGGGCACACACTTTAATGGCTCCAAATCCTGTGGTTCTCTAGGGTGAGTGCTGCAAATTAGGCGGTGTGGTGAACTTGGCCCTAGAGGAGGTCATAGTCGGCTCATGCATCGAGGGGTGTCCAG
Source organism: Bos javanicus (assembly GCF_032452875.1). NCBI lineage: Eukaryota > Metazoa > Chordata > Mammalia > Artiodactyla > Bovidae > Bos > Bos javanicus. The sequence goes on from NC_083886.1 coordinate 52,927,276, forward strand.
ATGCAAGAAGAGACAGGGCCAATGCTTGGGAGAAGCAGTGGCAAAGGGCACCAGGGGACCAGTGGCCAAGGAGGGGAAAGATGAGCATGTCAGATGGAGCAGGCGAGGCTGTGGCAGGGGCTGTGGTGTGTGGACACTGAGGGTCCTGAAACCTGAGAGTGTCTGGAAAGCGCAGTATGGTGACATTCATGCCCTGGAGCTGATGGAATAAAGTTCTTATAGATTTAACAGAAATGTATTCTCTCCCAATTCTGGGGCCAGAAGCCTGATATCAGGGTGTCAGCGTGGTCGGTTCTTTCTCAGAGAGAATCTGCTTCATGTCCCTCTCACAGCTCCTGGTGCTGACAGTGGCTCCCGGCATTCCTTGGCTTGTAGATGAGTCATACCAATCTCTGCCAGTGTTCACAGGTGTTCACTCCATGTGGGTGCTTGTGCCCAAATTCCCCGTTTTTATAAGGACACCAGTCATAATGGATCAGGGCCCCCCACATGCTGAGGGACAGGAGTTAGGAATGCACATGTGAATACTGGGGTGGCCCCACATTCACCTTAAACCTGCAAGGAGAGAAGGTGAGGGTGGTCTTGGCAGCAGTGGCCCTGAGCTTGGGCAGTGGCAGGCCCTCACTGGTGGGGCATTGAGAGGCAACTCTGTTGATGGCTGTTTCTCAGTTCCTTGTAGAAAACACCTCTTGGCCCTCTCCCTCCCCACCAGGCATCCTGGGATGGGTTGGCCCAGTGGGGTCCCCTGGGGAGGATGAAGGGAGGGCACCTGGGCCAGGCTGCCAGCTGGGAGAAAATGTAGGTGCCTCTTCCAGCACCCCATTCTGGCTTCCTACCTTCCAGGAAAGGCTGGAGGGTAGGCCTCCCTGGGAAGCCCCCGCCTGGGTCCCAGAGCCACCTGGGGTGGGGGAGGCCTGGTCCACTCTTGGCCCAGCTGGCTTCTGGTCTCCCTCAGGGCTGGGTCAGCTGGTCTGGTCTCTGCTTGCCAGGCTTCTAGCTTTCCTAGTCTCTGGGAATTTGGGGCCTGGGTCGGGGGGCGGCCCTGGAGGATTGGATAGTTAGTCTGTGGTTTTTCCAACAGAGGGTCTTAGAGCTGTCCCTGCTCAAGAGAGAGGCCCCTGAAGCAGAGGGAAGTGGTGTTAAAACTCCTGAAAGACCCTGCTGGGCCCCCTAGGATCTTCCAGGCCCACCCAGCCTAGGTGCCCAATAGCAGCTACTCTCCTGCCTTCTTCTCCTGGGCACCTGGCCCCCAGCCCTCCTCCCAGAACCTGAGCCAACAGCCCAGGGGTCACCAGTGGCTCGAGCTGCTGGAAAAACCCTTGGTCCCTGGCTTTAGGGGCTGAGGCCAAGAACGGACTCTCAGAGCTGGGCCCATTCAGTGGGGGACTAAGGGTGGCCCAGCCAGCTCCCCCTTGTCAGCCCCAGGAAAGCTCCCTTGCACCTGGGCAGCTCCCCAGGCATCTCCAACTTGGGGGGGCCCTGACAGAGGACGAGGGGACATAATCTTCCTCCAGACCACAGTGGGGCCAGCCCCACCTCCCCCTCCTCATGTTCTCCCCTCCCCCACCACAAAGGGGAGTATAATGTGGATGGAGTAAGCGCACTTTGGAAAACACCAGGGCTGACCCTCTCTCCCCTCACATTTCATTAAGGCCTGACTGCCCGTACCCAGAAAACCAAGGTCAGGGCCGTGTGTGTGTGTGTGTGTGTGTGTGTGTAGGGGGTGGGTGCAGCCCTGAATCTCCCTGTGAAGCTGGTCCTTCTGCGTAGTTTTTGCATGACCCCTTCCTCTGAGGAGGCAGCCTGGCAGTGGGGGGCTGGTGGTGGGGTTTGGTGGATTCCTCCGTAGCACGTGATCCGATGGCACCCTGCCCAGCAGATGCTAAGTAAGATCCAGTCCTGTCTGCTGGAACTGTTGTCAGTTTTATGGCTCTGGGGTTATATAAACAGCGGGGGGAGCGTGCAGGGACTCAGGGCCACCAGGCCTGGGTTCCCTCTTCCTTCCCTTGGCCACCTCCCTGGGCTCAGGACAGCCCCCAGGCTCTGCTCCTACTCAAGACAGCCTGAAAGAGTGAGGATCCAACCAGAGAGGGGTATGGAAATGGCCTTCTGGACAGTTCAGCCACTGGGCTAGCGTCAACATTTAAGTTCTGCTTGCTGGGGTGATGAAGTCTCAGGCTCCATACCAGGCAGGGTCCCTGATGCCCATCTCGTCCCAACTGCCCAGAGCCCCCCAGTGTTCATTTCCGAGGGACCATCCTGGCCCCCATCATGCCTCCAGTTTGGAAACTGGAGACTGATGGAAAAGCTGTGTGTATGCTCAGTCGCTTCAGTCCTGTCTGACTCTTTGGACCCCATGGACTGTAGCCTGCCAGACTCCTCTGTCTGTGGGAATATCCCAGCAAGAATACTGGAGTGGGTTGCCATTTCCTTCTCCAGGGGATCTTCCTGGCCCAGGGGTTGAACCCAGGTCTTCTGCATTGGCAGGCAGGTTCTTTACCACTAGCCACGCCTAGAAAGCCCCTTGGAAGAGGACATGGCAACCCACTCCAGTATTCTTGCCTGGAGAATCCCATGGACAGAAGAGCCTGGTGGGCCACAGTCCACAGGGTCACAAGGAGTTGGACACAACTGAGGTGACTTGGCACGCACGCACGCACCTGGGAAGCCCTGAAAAAGCAGAAGATCGCTAAAAAAAACAATGATGCTCTCCGGGAGAGAAGGGATTGCACCTGTGACCTCACAGAGACTCGCAGAGCAGGGTCATCAGCCCCATTTAACAACTGAAAACACTGAGGATTGACCCAGTGTTCTGGTAACCAGGTCCCAGACAGTGCCACAGCTCTGGCTCTGCCCACAGCTGCCTCCCGGGCCCAGGCCACCTTCTCCAGGAGCCCTTCTCTAAAGCAGCCACAACTGCCAGGTAGATTTAACCCAGGCTGGGTCCCTGAATGTCTTTGGTGAGGGTTGAGGTGGGGGAGAGGGAGGGAAGGGGAAGGGGTGCTAGAGGGGTTCCCTCTTGGTAAAGCAGGCACCTATGTGGGAGAAGCAGGATCTGTCACCTTAATACAGGTGTGCCAGGTGGGGTCAACATCTCCCTCTGTCTGAAGTCTTGAGTCGCCAGCATCCAGAGGTGGGACCCTAGTCCAGCCCCATCTGCCTCCTTCCCCAGATGGTGCCTATGGCTGTCACCTCCAGCAACCAAATGGAAAGTTGCTGGCTCTTCAGTGATGGATGCCCCAATAATGGGTGCTCAGAGAGGTTCTTTAACATGCACAGGGTCACACAGCCTTTGTGCTTCAGAAGGCTCCCATGGAACAGCGGTGTCACATTAGCTCTGCTGATTGAACTCACATGTGGGTAGCGAGAATGGAAGGGGTGCAGGTTCCGAAATGGCCATGCCCCTGACTCTCTCTGCTTTACACATCAGTCCTAAAACCTTTAGGTGGTGCAAGGTGAGGTGAGTGTCTGTACCAGTGGGAATTGCCGGTGGGGGAACACTCAGAACCAGAGTTGGGTGGAGAGGGAGTCTGGGATGGGGGTGGGGCAGCCCAGGGGAGGGTATGGGAGCCTAAGTGAGGTGGAGAGCATCAACTCAGGCATTACAAGTATCGAAGGGGAGAATATCAGGATGAAGACTGTGGCCCTGGACCGCCGGCAGTGTTTGGAAATACTGCTGTGAACATGTGACTTTCAATATGTACATGGACCTAGGAAGACATCTAGATGTGAGTGTGGTACACACACGTGTCTTCTAGTTCTGCCCATTGAGGAACAGTGGCCAGGATCAGTGCCCAGATCTCGGTCTCTATGACTAGTCTCCACTGAAAGGACTCCTTGGAGTTCTTGGAGAAAGGATTGATTCTTGAAAAGTACACGATGAGCTTGGAACACCTTATCATGCAAGAAAGCAAGGAAGTGCTCAGAGAATGACAGGGACCCAGCACAGGACAAAGGGGCCAGCCGAAGGGGCTCTCACTGTCCAAGTCTAGGAAATCGGCACATCAAAATAGCTTGTGATAATAATGGATGATAACCCTCTGAATACAACTGGAGTCCACAGTGCTGTCGATATAGTCATAGGTTGCAAGTTTGACAAGGACCAGGACATTTAGTTTCAAAGTACCTCCCCACAAACCACTCATTATTTACTAAGGAGAAAGACATAACTATCTAATCAAGCAATCAGAGAGAATATAGCCAGTAATGGGACAAATCAAAATCGTAGGGCATCTGATAGGATTCAATGGAAACACAGGAGCACATCCACGATATTTGTGCCAAAGAAATGTAACTTGAATTTCACCATGAGTGTGGGTAGGCAGACTACTGGCTCCCCACAAAGACGTGCACCCCTTAATCCAGGGAACCTGTGAATATGTTACCTTACATGCCAAAAGGGATTTTGCAGCTGTGATTAAGGTTACAGACCTTGAGATGGGGAGATTATCCTGGATTATCCGGATGGACTCAATCTAATCACATGAATACTTAAAATTGGAAAACTTTTCCTGGCTGGGTCAGATATGTGAAGTGAGAGGGAGTTGACCCCTTCTCCGCTGTTGCTGACTTTGAAGTTGGAGGAAGGGGGCCATGAGCCAGGGAACATGGCCTCTAGAAACTGAGAAGAGGCCTCAGTTTTCAGTTTGCAAGACAATGGGGGCCTTGGCCCTACCACCCAAACGACTTGAATTCTGCCAGCTACCCAATGAGTGGGAAATGGAATCTCCCCGAGAACTTCCATAAAGGGGGTGACCTGCTCACATCTTGATTTCAGTCCAGTGAGATGCATTCTGGACTTCTGACCCACAGAACCATAAGAACAGGTTTCTGTTGGTTAAGCTGCTAAATTTGTGGTGATTTGTTACTCTAGCTATGAAAAACTAATACAACGAGGAGGCATCAGAAAAACCCAAATTGAGGGACACAGGGTTAGTTATCAAGCACATTGAAAGAATGCAAAATTTGTGAGATCAAATAGCTAATTAGAAAAATGGGCAAAAATGAATAAGCATTTTGAGAAGAAATATGAATGGACAATAAAAATAGGAGTAGATAATTTACCTCATTTGTAACTGGGGGAACAAATTAAAAACCACAGTGAGGAACTTCCCTGGTGGTCCAGAGGCTAAGACTCTTCACTCCCAATGCAGGGGACTTGGGCTCCATCCCTGGTCAGGGAGCTAGATCCCACACGCCAAAACTAAGAGTTGTTGCTGCCGCTGCTGCTGCTAAGTCGCTTCAGTCGTGTCCGACTCTGTGCGACCCCATAGACGGAGCCAGTCCATGGTATTTTCCAGGCAAGAGTACTGGAGTGGGGTGCCATTGCCTTCTCCGAAACTAAGAGTTAGCATGCCACAACCGAAGATTCTGCATCTAAGATCCCATGCAGCCAAATAAATAAATATTAAAGATAAAAAATAAAAACCACAATGTGATTCCATTGTATTCACCAGATTAGCCCAACTGATGATACCGTATGTATGTGACAATGTAGAGCTGTGGCGAGTTCCTTGTGCTCCAGGTCCTGAAAGAAAGGGCTCAGGATACCAGGTTCTCAGGAGGATTATTAGCTGGGTGCTGGAACAGGTGCTCTGACACCGGGCCCCGCCCACAGGTCCCGCCCCACACACCCAGCCCACCTCTCATTGGTTTGCTTCCCACCAAGCCCCGCCCCACTAGGTCGGCCTCTCTCCGTAAGAGCCCTGCCTGAGCACCGCCTATTCTCCGTCACTTCCGGGCAGAGGAGCCCGCGGAAGGAGGAAGTGTGTGTCAGGGTGGCTGCGAAGCCGGGCTGAGGTGTTCCTGGCTGGCACCCCGCAATTCTTCCGGGTCTATGCGTGGGGACACGGAGGTGGCCGGCGAGAACCAGCAGGGGAGGAAGACATGAGGCGGCCGTGGGGTCTGGCGGGGTCTGGAGGTTGACTGCCCCTACCGCCTTCCCAAGAGGCCGCCTCCTCCAGGCAGCCAGCCACCCGTCTCCCTCAGGGTCTCACGCCCCACCGTCGTCCCGGCGCCTTGAACTGGGGCTCCCGGGCCTCTAGACCCCGCGCTATGACTGCGGCCGCCGCCTCCAACTGGGGGCTGATCACGAACATAGTGAACAGCATAGTAGGGGTCAGTGTCCTCACCATGCCCTTCTGCTTCAAACAGGTGAGTCCAGCAGGCAGTGGTCACCCCCCTCGCCGCCCCGGGCTCACCCCCTCACGGGAACTAGGACTTGGGGAGGCGGCCCTGCAGCTCGCCCGCCCTGTGGCTGCAAGAGAAATTGAGGGAATAACCTCGACGAAAAGCTTCAGTCGCTCAGTCCTGTCCGACTCTTTGCAACCCCATGGACTGCAGCACACCAGGCTTCCCTGCCCATCACCAACTCCCGGAGCTTGCTCAAACTCATGTTCATCGAGTAGGTGATGCCATCCAACCATCTTATCCTCTTTTCTCAAGGAAAAGCTTAAGAACAATTAATAATTTCAGATCGAAGTGCACATATAGCAAAGTAATATGGTCTTTCAAAAATGTAAAGTGACCAATAGATTTAAGTGTTATTTTTCTTTATTATTTCTGAAAACTCTGACCTGACTGCACTTGTATTCAGAAGCACATCAGTCAAACCCCCAGGCCTTGTAACTAGTTTGGGGTGTTGGTTACAAGGTGATTACTCCAGATTGTGTGCTTAAAATTTGTGCATTTCACCATATGCAAATGTTACCTTGATTGAAAAAATCCAAAATATTAAAAAATTGGTGTCATCCCAGCATTAAATACCTCATGAAAGAAACTCACCATTTTTGAGGTGTGGGTTCATTTGGCTTCTGTTTAATTCACAAATAAACAGGCATTTGGTATGGTAGAGAAGGGAGGTGATAGAATTATCAAATTGGGTAACTTCTTTCCTAAAAATGAACTTCTTAGCTTACTGTGTGCCATGCTGGAGATACTGTTACCTCTGCCTCTTGGGGCAGGAGCTGTCTACTAGCTAGGTTGCTTGAGGATGGAGGAGGAGAGGGACACCAGAGAAGGACAGGTGGCCAACAAGGCCTCGAAGACCAGTCTTACATGATGAAACCAAATAGGTGGAAAAATGAAAATAAGATGGATATTTTGGAACTGAAAATCGGCATCAGCATTTAATTTTAGAGTAACACTGCACTTTTCACATTTAGCATCTTTTGGATAAAAATAGCAAAAAGAAAATGCATTTAGCGTTCCCGTGTGAGTGGTTGTTCTGACTTGGTTGATGAGCATGTTGGTGGGAGGATGGAGACTGCAGGGCTATGTAGAAGGCCACGCTGGCGGCTTCAAGAAGCAACATCTGTGTCTTGGCTTGTGAATCCCAGCGTGGGCCAGCCACCTCTGGGTATTGGAAAGACTACGTGTCCCAGCGTGCATTGTGACTTGCCTGGCACAGAACTGCATCCTGGGATGTGTAGTTAGCTGATTCTGAGTCTGTAAATGCAGTGCTGCCTTCCTTGACTCCTCTCTGCCAAGTGCCACTGTGGCAGGGCTCTGGTGATTCAGATTTGAGTGTCTTACTATGTGCTGGGCATGAGTCCCCTGCCAGAGCATTTAAAAATGGGCCAGGCTGAGTTGTCTGAGGGGAGAGCTGATCGGTGGGTGCCCTCTTGCAAGCAAAGACCTGGAAGTGGTTTGCCCTGCCCCGAGGGCCTGGCCAAGTTAGGACATGCTGTCACTCATCACTCAGACTCAGTGTTTCTCTGAGAAGCCTGTTGGCAAGAACACCATGTGAGGCCAAGAGGCAATTTGGAGATGTGTGTATTTATTGGTAGCCAGGTCACTTAAAAGTTTTTGTTTGCCTTTTTTGTTTGTTTGGTTTTAATAATTTGGGGTACTTTTCCGAAAAAATTAGCAATTTATTAAAGTGTAACATGCATACAGAAAAGTGAACACATTTTAGGTGTACTCTTGATGGATTTTCATAATATTAACAAAGACATGTAGCCAGCTCCCAGATTGAGGAACACAGCATTGCCAGCACCCCCACCCCTGCCTCCTTACTGAGGGTCGCCCTCCCACCCCCAGACCCCACTGGTCAGTGTTGCCAGATTTTACCTGTATGTGAATGCATCATGTCGTAGGTGTCTGGCTACCATTGCTCAATTTATCTGTTTTTTAACCTTTGCTAGGCAGGCGTGGCGTTTCCTGTTTGGAGCAGTTAGGAACACATGCGTGGGGTTTGACCACATGGACCTGTCCTGTGGGGTGGTGACCCGCGCGCAGGAGAGCTGGCTGGTGGGCTGTGTGTGTATTCCACTCTGCTAGATGCTAGTAGGACAGTTGGTTGTTTTTTCAGTTTTTGGATTACAGATAAACCTGCTGTAAACATTGGCATGCAGGTTTGTGCATGAACACATGTTTTCATTTCTTTTGGGTAAATACCTGCGAGTGCAATTGCTGGTCAGATGGTGAGTGTCTGTCTAACTTATAAGAAAGGCGTAGATGTCACTTTTAATCTCTTCCTTCCAGAATGTGTTTATCACTCGTAGCTGTTGATCCAAGTGGCTGGAAGGTGGCTTGCTGTAGGGTGTCTGCAGGGAACTGGGGAGACTGGCAACCCCTCACCATTCCTTGAGACTCTGGGAAGGAAATGAGGTCCCTGGTGCTCTTTTGGGGACATGTATACACTTTATGTCCCTGGACAGAACGTGTTGACCACTCCATCCAGGAACTGTTACCCATTGGCATGGGGACAAAGTAGAGCTGGGGCCTCAAGTCTAGGGAGCGGGGGCCGAGGGGAGGGCTTTTGGTCATCGCTTGTGCTATTCACCTGTGTTGAGCGTGTGAGATAACCATGCTGGGTAGTTTTATTTTGTTCAGTTTAGTCGCTCAGTTGTGTCCGACTCTTTGCGACCCCATTTGTTTTGTTAACATCTTTCTTTTCTCCCAACACTCCAGTGTGGCATTGTCCTGGGGGCCTTGCTCTTGGCCTTCTGTTCTTGGATGACGCACCAGTCCTGCATGTTCCTGGTGAAAGCTGCCAGCCTGAGCAAGCGGAGGACTTACGCTGGCCTGGGTGAGTGCATTGCCTCCCTGAGAGGGGCGGGACCTTTCTCAGCACCTTCTTAAAAAGCGCAGCGTCTGGATCTGGGGGTGTGGGCCTTAGTCTTTTAAGTACTTTTCTTTCACTTTATTCTTTTTTTTTGGTCATGCCGCACAGCATGAGGGATATTATTTCCCTGACCAGGGATCGAACCCACACCCTGTGCACTGGAAGCATAGACTCTTAACCACTGGACCACCAGTGCTTTATTCTTTATTCTACTTTATTCTTAAAGAGTCCTTTGAGCAGCAATTTCTTTTCTTATTTTAAAATTTAATGCAGTTAAAAAAAACAAAGCTGTTAACATCAACACGTTTTAAAATTGAGTTAATGCTTGTCCTCCTGCCTTCTCTTTATGCACATCCACACAGAGAGGCCCCTCCCGGTTCAGGCAGCCTTGGCAGCTTCTGCTCCTATGCCTGCGGCCCCAGAACCTTCCTTCCGAGCTGCCTGACCCAGATATTGCTGCACGTCTCCACTTTGAATGCCATGGGCAGCCTGTCCTTGGGCTCAGGCTTGTAGCGGCAGCAAGTCATCAGCTCCTCCGCTGCACCCTCTATGTCCGGTTGCTGTTGGTTGCAGTTTTGTTTCCTCTAGTTCTTTCTTCCTTTGATTTCAGCTGAGGCAAAGAAGGCTGTGCTTTCCACCTCGTTTCAGTTTGATCTATTTCCTGGGCAGCCTGTCTCTGAGGGCAGGGCCCCCACTCTCCCGCCCGCCTCAGGCTGGTGTGTGAAGGCTGCATTCTGTCTGCCACCTCGGACCTTTCGACTCCACGTTGCATTCTGGGGATATGTGGTGTGGGTGTTGAAATTCCAGTACACGTGGTCTCAGAGGCTGCCCTATGCACGTCTGGGGAAGACTCCCATCCTCGGCTGGGACCCCCTGACCATCCAGCTGGTGTGTGGCCCGGATGCTGGGTCCGCTCGCAGAGGCCCCAGTGGGCCCTCGGCTCCCAGCTCTTACAGCAGGGAGGAGGTGCCGAGAGGAAACGGTATGCAGGGTTCCCAGGGCCAAAGAAAATAAAAACACCTGCGAGCCCCACGCGTGGGCTTTTGGCAGCGTGACCTCTGGTTTCCTTCCAGTCTGCCTACTTTGCATTGGCACTGAGATACTCACATTTGTTCTGACCTCAAAACTGAAGGACTGCTTCCTTCTCTCTCCGTTCTGATAAGAGTGGTGCTGTCAGACTCTTTCATTGCTGTCGGAGTCACGTGGGGAAGTGAAATATAGTGGCTGAATTTGACTCGCTCCCATGAGACCAAGTTCTACTTGGGATGATATGTGCACCAGGGCAGGTCCCTTCCTCCCTCTGCGAGGCTGTGGCTTTTGGGGTGACTCTTTCTCCCTGCTCAGGGTTCCCACCAAATGCTTGGCTGTGCCCTGAAAGAGGGTGAGTGACCCTGGACTGGGGAGGCTGTGGTTTTTGACAGCTGTCCATCTGAACATTCTTAGAAAGTTCTTGAGAAGGCAGACTGGTTTGACAAGGTATGAAAGATGGAAGAAAACCACCCGTGGACACCCGCCTGCGTGGTTGGCTGGGGCTCCTACCTTTACCTGCTTGTGGTGGCTGCAGCCCAGTTCTGACTACCCAGAAGCAAAAAAGATCTGAAACCACCTGTGGTCTCTGATTACGCCTTTGGTACCAAACAAGATGGTGCATTTGTGTGACCTCCCACAGTCCCCCCAGGCCCAGCCTGCAGCATCAGCTGCCCTTTGTCCTGGCTCTGTCTTGGCACCATCTCTGACATGGAGAGACCCCCAACCACTTGGAAAGGAGCCCTACACAGGACGAGATGGGAGTCTCTGGAACCCTGTGGACCAGCAATCTTCCCACACCTCCTGGGCCATTTCCACTGCTTGTAGGTCTTCTGTCCTCCTCTTCTCCTGGCCCAGAGCTTGTGCTGCTGCCAGAGAGGGTGGCCTGGGAGGAGAGAGCCCACTGCATGCCAGTCCTGCAGCCCGGGACAGATGGCCTCTGTCCGCGGAGCCCCCAGCACCACATGTCTGCTGGGCCCGTGGGCATCAGACAGCTGGGGGTGGGAGGTGGGGGGTGGGAAACGGACAGGCCTGGAGACAGTGCATTGCAGGGTGTGGAAGCTGCTGAACGGCAGAGGCGTCCTCAACAGATAACCTTTTTAAGTCCTCCGCGCTCCAAGAACGGATGAGTGGTTTTTTCAGGTTTGAGTCTGCGACATTTCTCAGTTTGGTTCATCCCTGGAAGTGACCACAGGGCTGCCCTCCCTGTCCTGGCCTGTGCGTAGGCATCACTGGAGAATGAACTTCGCCAGTCTGGGGAAATATAGCCCTGGTGTGTCTTGTGTTTTCTGTTGGTGTTTTGTGTGTGTGTTTTGTGCTGTTCTGTTCGCTGCTTGTAGACCCAGTTCTGTGAATTCTATCTACTTTTTATCTGCTATTCCTTTGCCTTGTGTGGCTGACTTTCAAGTAGACTTTTCAAACCCCATTTTCAGAAGATATACAGTTATACCAGATAGTCAGCTGTACCTAGAAGTCATGGCCCTACGAGGCCACTCTGACCCGGGCCCTGCCTGCAGAGGTGACCAGGCCTTGCTGCCGCCTAGTAGCACTCAGTCGTGTGCAGCAGCTGCTCTGGCACCGCGTCTGTGGTCCTGTCATCTGTCCGCCCAGGTTTCTGTGGCCCTGGTAAGCCTGCTGCCCGATCATGGCTGGGTGGGGCCTGCAGAGGGCCTGTCCCTCCCTGCCTGTCCCAAGTTGTGTGACCTGCACCTGTGGATACTTGGCTTGGGAAATGAGGGTCATAAAACCATCCTTTCTGACACCCAGGATTCTCTGCATTCCCCACCCCTTGTTTATCCAGCAAATGGTCATCATACCTCCCAGGCAGATGGCAGCGGGGGTCAGGTGGCTGGCTCTGGGGAGGGCTGGGTTGAGGTCACTACCCTCTGCGTGAATAGCACAGTTTGGTGTGTGCTTCCCCATCTCTGCCCAATAAGTGGAGGCTGTGGACTGTGGGCAGAGAGTGTGGGGTAGGGCTGGGGTCCCGAGTTCCACAAGGTGGCCTGAGAGTCACTTCTGCATGCCCAGCGGCCACAGAGCCGTGGGCCCGGCTGTGGCCCCAGGAGAAAGCCCTGAGCCAGCCTCTCTGGGGAGACTGGGGAGCCCCTCCTGACAGCGCTCCCGGCTGCACACCTGGCAGGAGTGCCGGCTCCAGGTCCCCACGGGGCCCAGCCCATGAGCTGCAGAGAGCCTGCCGCAGGTGGAGCGGGGAGGGCCGACCCAGGAGCGTGGGGAAGGGACCTGCCTTCTTGGAAACCACCCAGCAGATGCCGCCCAGCCTCGTGGGGCAGATCTGGTGCTGTGGTTCCGGCCCAGAGGGGCGGGAGGGCAGTCTCTGGCTTGCCAGGCAAGAGGCTGAGGGCTGGACACTTGGAACAGTGTGTGGGGTGTGTGTGGGGCTGTCCAGGCTGAGAACTGGGCGGGAACCACAGGCCTTCTCAGTACAGGCAGCGCCTCGGGGGCAGCCGCACTAGAATCGTACCTCTGGGAACCGGTTGAGTCTTTCTGGGTGAAAAGGTGCCGCCTCATGACTTTTCTCTGGCTTCCTAGAGCAACTTTAGTTGCCTTTGTCCAGAATGCGGGTGTGTTCTGGAACTCTCTCTGGCAGGGTACTCTGAGCACTTAGAATATGCTGTAGATGCTCAGCTTCCTTTTGGAGAAGGAAAGGAATGGGATGGTTGGGCCCCAGCCACCTTCATGTTAGGGGCACCAGACTGTGTGTCTTAGAGGACCCTGAGGTGCTCGTGTCCGTGTGGTAGTTGGACAAGCCCGGAGGCCGGAATGACCCCCCGTTTGCTTCCCAAGGCCACCTGCCCGTGGCCGTGTAGCCCAGGGGTTCCATGTTCACTGGCTTTTGGCAGTGCTGTGCTTTTTCCTGAGTAGTTTGAAAGTAAAGTATTGTTTTTTTGGACTCGTTCACATCAGGCGGCCTGCGTGTTCCCTGCTCTCTGGTCTCCTGCTCTGCCCGTGTGAGGGAGAGGGCTGTGCTGTCACGCGCCCCCTCCTGCTTGCTCCTGGGGGATCAGAGCTTCTCTCAGCCCTCGTCTGGCTCACCACAGGGCTGGGTTGCAGGGGTTCCTGGCCTCTGTGAGGTCCAGGGAGGGGCCTGCTGAGTCAGCTCTTAATCTCTCCTCTGCTGGAAAGAGCTCCACTGTCAGGAAGGACAGGCAGAGGGGCTCCTCCAGGCTTGCGTGCACTTGTCCCCTCGTGTCCCAAAGTACCTTGCTCGAGATTTTCTGCTAAAACCACAGAGTGAACATGAAGGCCCTTAGCCAGGTCCCTTTGTTATGACTGGGAAAACCAGATGTGCTGGGGCTGGGCTGACCGCCCTCCCTGGGCACCCCCCACCCTGTCCCGGGCAGCCCCTGACCCAGGCAGGTCTCCCTCGGCCTCCTTATTGGCAGCCTAGCTTGCCCAGAGGGAAACTGCTGCTTCCCTGGGACCGTTTTTCTTTTCTTTTTTCTTTCGTTTTCTTTGTGGATGTGTGAGTGTGAAAAGTGACCCACCCTAGTTTTGTTCTTATTTTCAGTGATTCTTATTTGTTGAAGGTAGATCTGAAAAAAGCACGGGACCAAAATTTCAAGTATCCCCTTATACCCATAGAACTCCAGACCCACAGGTTTTTGTCAGATTGCCTTTCACAACTTTTACTGGTAATATTTTTACTGATGTGCTTCTCTCACTTTAGACTGAGCATTCATTCTCTTTTTCCCTCCCTGCACTAGCATTGCACGCCTACGGGAAAGCAGGGAAGATGCTGGTGGAGACCAGGTAGGTGGCGCCGTTCTATTGGGGGTAATTCTCTCTGTCCTTCACTTGTGACGAAAGAGAAACAGGAGGGTTGTTACACAGGGAGCTGGATGTTTCAGATGTGGATTGGTCCATAGCTTAAAATATTTCTCTGAAGTGTTACTTACTAAATAGTTGAAAGTTTAATTTATTGTACCCTTAAAATGATTAGTGTCAAGCCTAAAAGCCTTATTTAAGTCTTACTAAGAAAAATATAAAAATGGAAAACCCGAGCACAGCGAGGGGGGTGCTCCCTCGGTTGTACTTCATCTCTGGGTTCTGTTCCTGAAATCAGATGCCTGCCCCCATCCCGCCCCTTGCCCCGAACACAGTTGCATAAAGGTGGCATTAAACTGGAAATGTCATATTCTCCCTTTGGAGTAAAATTTTATGAGATGAAAAAAAATGGCTGAGAAATTGCACTTTTAGGCTTCTAAATTAGGGAATTGCAAACTGAAAATAATAACCCTTTTCTGAAGCAGTTGATTGTTCTTTTAACTTGTCTTAACATCACAGTGCATTTTTGTACCACCTGAAAGAACTTTTAGAACCTCCTGCTGAGAGAAAAATGTAATACCACATAAAGAAAAGTTTAGTGTTGCTCAATATTCATTCTGAGTAAAATAGCAAACTCCGCAGCCAAACCCTGGAAACTGTTGAATGTCGACACCGTGTCTCCCGTTTGACCCTTCCCTTGGGTTGTTGCGTGTCAGCGGCCAGGGGAATGCGGGTGCGTCTGGGACCCCCGGTGCTCAGCTCTCAAGCTTGCCCGCCTTCTTGCAGCATGATTGGGCTGATGCTGGGAACATGCATTGCCTTCTACGTTGTGATTGGCGACCTGGGGTCCAACTTCTTTGCTCGGCTGTTCGGGTTTCAGGTAAGGACATCTGCAGGTGTGTGGTACGTCGGAAACCTCACGGCTGCTTGCGTGGCAGCCGGGGGACTATTTCAGTCCACATCTTGGATGGGGAGCGGTGGGAGGGGCTCTGAGACCAGCACGCCAAGAGGCGAAGCGCGCTGGGCCTCAGTCAGTCCCGGGGCTTGGGGTGGGAAGCTCGGGCCGTCCCTGGGCCAACGCCTGGCACTCCGCCCAGGTCACGGGCACCTTCCGTATGCTGCTGCTCTTCGCGGTGTCCCTGTGCATCGTGCTCCCACTCAGCCTGCAGAGGAACATGATGGCCTCCATCCAGTCCTTTAGCGCCATGGCCCTCATCTTCTACACCGTGTTCATGTTCGTGGTGAGTGTCGGGCCGCCAGCTGCCACTGAGGTTGACGGGAACGTGACGTAGAATCTGCCACAGGAGCCTGGTGGCCAGATGGGGCCGCAGGGGAGGGGAGCGCTCTGAGGCAGGGAGTGAAAGCGTGATGCTCCCCAGTTCACGGAAGACCTTTTATGTGGGCTTTGTGGCCAAGAGTCAGGAGGCCAGCCTTTTGTCACAAGGGGTGAGAGCAGTTGTTGTCTAATGAGTGTTTATCACTGACTGTTGAGGGGGCAGGGGGGTGCAGTCTGGAGTTGATACTCAGGGCGCCCCTTGGGAGCCCCTGGGCCTGAGCCCCTGACCACTCCGGTGGGAGCAGAACGGGAGAGTCTGTGCAGTGGGCTCTCCTTAGAAGACTGAGCCCCGGGTGGTGTCTCCAGTGTCCCTCGGCTCTGAGGGCCAGCCCAGTGACCCTTCCTCTGCTTCTCCAGGCAGCCCTGTCCTTGATGGGTCTGTCTTTTAAATTATGTCTGCGCAGGACTGGCAAGGACCTGCCAGCTTGGGGGACTGTCCTGACCTGGAGGCGACTGGGGTGGGCACAGCAGGTGGGCCTCATTGCTTACCATCTGCAGCCCTGGATGGGCAGCCGCCCCCGGTGCCAGGAAGCCCCACAGCTCCTCTGGGTAGCACCTGGCCAGCTGGTGGCACAGCAGAGAGCCGAAACCCCGGGGCCACGCACCACTCCCAGCCCTTCCGGCTCCCCCAGCCCCTCTGGCCAGTGGCACCAGGCTGCACTGTGCGGGGCCTGCACTGTGGTGACGGCCACCTTGGTGCCCTGCCCGGCCCTGGCCCAAGTCCCGCCTGTGTGTGCTGCCCTGTGCCGAGCTCCGCTTCCTTCTCCTCGCAGATCGTGCTCTCCTCCTTCAAGCATGGCCTTTTTGGTGGGCAGTGGCTGCAGCGGGTCAGCTACATCCGCTGGGAGGGCGTCTTCCGCTGCATCCCCATCTTTGGCATGTCCTTTGCCTGCCAGTCGTAAGTACCACCTGCTCCCGGGGCCCTGGGGGTGAGTGTTACAAGGGGAGGCTGCCATCCTGGGAGCGGGAAGCACCATTTCCTTCAGTGGGTGATCCAGGACACGAGGAGTAAGGTGTTCTTCACTGTGGCCTCTCCCTGCTCCGGGTTCAGGGCGGGAGTTCTGTGTTTACCAGAAGAGAAATTGACTTTGTTCCTGAGATGTGTTGCCGGCACTGTTGGCGACAACGCCCAGTTTGCCAAATCCCCCACGAGCAGAGTTGGCTGTGGGGAACAGCTCAGCCCCGAACCATCTGACTCACAGAGTCCCGAGCGTTTTGCCAGAATTTAGCTATTCGTGTGAGAATATTTAAGAGGGAATTGCACAAACATTGACTTCAGACTGCTGCTGGGATGCTTTCAGAGGCGCGCGTGTGTGTGTGCCTGCGTGCGCGCACACGTGTGTGTGGTTGAGCAGGCGTGCGCTCTGGCACTTGGGGCTCTGTAAATGCAGAGCAGTGATTTCCATAATTCCAGCAGCCTTACCTTCTCCACCAAATGACAGGAGCCTACGATCCATGCCAGGTTGGGTGGTAACCTTGCTCAAAAGAGGCGTAAGTCTGGCCGGGACAGGAAAGGACCATCGGTGGTGGGGGTCTGGCAGAGCAGCCCCCCGCAGCTCCACGGGCATGAACCGTGCCAGTTGTAAACTAACGTGACAGATGAGACTTGTGTTTACACCCACACGCGAGATCCAAATCGTCGTTTCCCACTTCTCATCTCGCTTGGCAGCTCGGTTTCCGCCAGAGCACACTCCACTCTTGCTGTTTAGCGTCCCTGTTAGAGCTGGTGACAGAAGCTACATGCTTTTGCCGTGTACCTAGTTACCGATTGTCCTTTTCTCCTGTGGCTTTGGTCTGGCTTTCCGGTGGGGGCTGCTCTGTCATCAAGTGGGTCTCTTGGGCTTGGTTCTCCGGTTGAGTTATGGGTTCCGGAGGGG
Source organism: Bos javanicus (assembly GCF_032452875.1). Classification (NCBI taxonomy): domain Eukaryota; kingdom Metazoa; phylum Chordata; class Mammalia; order Artiodactyla; family Bovidae; genus Bos; species Bos javanicus. The sequence goes on from NC_083886.1 coordinate 52,944,368, forward strand.
GGCGAGTTGTGAGCTCACATTCTGTCTGCCACTCATGGAAGGCACGGGGCCTGGGGATGTGCCCACATCCCCTGGGGAGTGGAGCCAAGAGGTCCAGAGCTGGGGCTCTTCCCCGCACATCTGGCCCTGAAGCGCATAGGCTGGGAGCCCTGCTGCCCTTGCCAGGTGGCCATGGGCCCCGCTGCGTGGCTGGTCTCCCCACCCTGGATGGACTGGGCCTCCGCTGGGCCATCAGTGTGCGGCCCTCCCTGGTCTGACTTCGAGGGAGACAAGTACAGGGCGGCACAGGACCAGCAGGCCCCCAGTGCAGCTCAGAGAGAGCAGGGAGCGCGTGGAGGCCCAGGCTGTGCGGGGGCAGGTAGACACCTCTGACTCAGGTAAACTGAGTCACGGGCTGCTCGGTAAGATGAGCAGGTGCTCTGCAGGTGCCACAGGCAGGATTGAGGAAGGCGAGCACCACAGCCTTGCCACACCCATCCATCCCCACATGTGGGCACAGCCCCTCCCCTCAGTGGCTCCTGACAGGGGCTTCTCCCCGTGTGTGCTGGGGATGCCCCTGTCCTGAGATCTGGTGCTGGGGCTCCCTGGTGTGGCCCTGGCCCTGACCCTAGGAGCTGGGCAGTCCCTCTGCAGGTCCTCTGCCGCCTCCCTAGTCTGCATGGGTGTATGTGCCCGTGGCCGCGGACTGCCCCCTCTGTAGCACGGAGGTAGGGACAGCTGTCCACGGTGACTCTTGCCCACCAGCAGTGGCCAGTGGGGCAGTGTGCAGGGCCAGGGACGGTGCCCGCTTCTGCCAGCCAGGCCCCCCCCATCCTTGTCATTTGCTGTTAGTAACATTAGCGGGTCCTCTTTGTTCTCCTTTCACTTTTTTTTAAGTTGGTTTTGGGGTTTGGCTGCGCTGACTGTCGTGCTTTTCACTTAACATCCTGCTGCGCCCCCTCCCGGCCTCCCATGCGGCGTGACCGGCGGCCCCGGCTCCCTGGGTGCCACGCCTGAGCCCTCAGCACAGCGTCCCCCTGCTGTCTCTTCTCAGGGCTGCACAGGGCACCCGCCCCTCCCTGTCTGCCTCCGTGTGGCTCACCTCTCACAGGTGCTGGCTCCCTGCCTGCCGTTTTCAGAGAGCCCACGTGGACGCATCCATCCCTCACCCTGCAGTGCTGCCCTGCTGGCCCTGGGCTGTGGGGCTGCAGCCGCTCTTTCGTCCCAGAGCTGGGTCCATGCCGGCTCTGAGCCCCTCACTGAGGCGCTGAGATGGGCAGGCGGCCCGGCTTGTTTGTTTAACTTTCCATTCTTTTGACAGCGACGCTCTGAACGGCTTCCTGCTTCCCCTGTAAACACGGGCTGCTTAGCCCAGCCCGGAGCTCCCCGGAGCGGTCACGCTCCTGCTGCAGTGGAACAAACGGCCTTTCATCCTGTGGCACTTCTGAAATGTTTACAGAGAGTGCATGCGGGGAACGCGCCGAGTGCCGTCCGTAGTATTGTGTGAGCCCAGCCTCGGCGCTGGTGGCGGTTGGCGTCGTGGGAAGGCAGGTGCTGGAGACTCGGCTGGGGGCCTGGGAGAGGTGACTCGGCTCCGCGAAGTCGCTCGTTATTTTTACAGCCAGGTCCTGCCCACGTACGACAGCCTGGATGAGCCATCAGTGAAAACCATGAGCTCTATCTTTGCCTCCTCCCTCAACGTGGTCACCACCTTCTACGTCATGGTAAGAGCCCTTTCATGCCCCTTCCCCTCCCCCAGCCCCTCCAGTCCCCAGTACAACCCTGTCCTTGCTTCTTCCCATCCCGGCAGCCGAAGGGCAGCTCTGCCCCTCCACTCAGCACTAGCATTGGCAGGGATCTGACTCTCCAGGTGGTGTTGGTGTCCCCATCCCCGGAGGAGCGTGGGCACCTCAACCCAGGGCCTGGAGCCTCCGCACGACCTCTGCTGACTCACTGTAGAAAGGTGGTGCAGCAGTGAGAAATTCGAGAAATAGCAGAGAAAGAAAATCACAAGTTCCAGCCCGTAGATGCAGATGCAGTTCATGTTTCAGTAGATGTTCCCCTCCAGTCTTCTTAATTCTCTTCATTGTTTTTTTACATGTCAGATAGAGCTATAAATTCTTTGAGAGTCTGACTTGTTCTCCTGAACCCTGTGGTTCCTCCACTCTTGTCGGTTTTTCCGAATGGTCCATCAGATTGTTGTCCATTCAGCCTGTGGGGACAGCAGTTTACCCCTCGGTTCCCAAGTTTGGGTTTTGAGCCACATTAAATCCAGCCCCTCCGTGGGGCTCGTGGGGCATGCCTCTGCTCACTTTCCAAGCAGGCAGCTCCCTTCTCTTGGTGCCTCGCTGTCCAAGCAGGGAGAAGCCATGTGGGACTCTCACCTTCAGGGCTTCCGCCTCTGCTCATCAGAGAGGACTTGTATGAGTCAGGAGCTGGTGGGCCTTGGTCCTGCTTCAGCTGCTCGTGACGAGGTTCCAGGCCATTCCAGAGAGGGTGTGCCTCTCCCACCACACGTCCCCTGCTGTTGGTCCCCCTGCAGGTGGGCTTCTTCGGCTACGTGAGCTTCACCGAAGCCACCGAGGGCAATGTGCTCATGCATTTCCCCTCCAACCTGGTGACTGAGATGATCCGTGTGGGCTTCATGATGTCCGTGGCCGTGGGCTTCCCCATGATGATCCTGCCGTGCAGACAGGCCTTGAACACTCTGCTCTTCGAGCAGCAGGTAAGGTGCTCAGGGCCCTCGGATGGCGTTCTGCCCAGAATCCTCCCTGTCCTGGCCTCAGTTACATTGTCCTCCAGTGGCTTTTGCTAGTTCCTTATTTTTCTGGGCAGTAGCAGGCAGAGCTTTTTCTAGTAAAAAATCAGAAACTCCAGTTAAAATGGAATCTTTTAATAGGGATTTTTTTTTTTTTAAACCAACCAACTTTGGAGAAAAGAGTGCCAGATCAGCCAGGTTGATTCCTGAAGGAGACGTGGAGTCAGGCTCAGCGTCCAAGCAGCTTAGGCCCATGTCCTGTGACTGCCCTGCTGTCCCTCGTTGGAGGAGTAGTGGGAAATCGGGGGCTTGCTGCAGCATGAACCCATGGGAGAGGAGCAGGTGGGAACTCAGGAGAGCCGGCTTGACTGACAGGCGTGTATAATGGCTGGCCAGGTGGGCCGATCGGTGCTGGGGTCAGGCTACCGTTCTCTTCAGGTTTGTGTACCAGAAGGTTTGAACAGTTTGACAGAAGACATCTGAGCCCTGAGAGAGGCTGTTTCGTCTGCTGTCGTATGTGTAGGCTGGCTCCATGTAGTCCTGCACAAGCAGTTTTCAAATGTACAGTTGGAACCCAGACTCCCCCACTAACTGCTGCCCAGCTGACAACAGGTGGTACAGGTGTGGTAGCTCGTGCCCCAGGGCAAGGGCATGGGGTTGGCCCCGTCTCTCTGTGGTGGTTCTTGTGTTCCTGCCCAAGTCCTTGAGCCTGGTCTGTGGCGTCAGCCAGGACTCCTGGTGGTCAGTTGAACTGCTTAGGCCACAGAGGCGGGGAGGGGAGAGTCCAGCAGGCAGGCAGGGAAGGTGGCTACTTAGGACAGCTGGAACCAGGCTTGTGGTCTAGAGGCTGGCACGTGGTCAAGTCAGCCTCCCTTGGATTCTGCCACCAAGGCCAGCACCTTGAGGCAGAGCCCCTGCCCTGAAAAGCTGGCTGCCTGACCCCTGCCCTTGTTGGGTGTCCAGGTGCCTGGACACCACGCGAGGCTCTGTCCCCTTGGGGGCACAGCAGGCTAGCTCATGGAGCCCTGGGGTCCTCGTTTGATGCACATGTGTGCTTCATATCTGAGAAGCATTTGTGTCTCTGTATGTAACCCATTTTTATCATTTTTAAAATTAGAAAATTAGTACTGGTGACAAAGGCAATGTTAACTCAAGTGGAAAGCTTACCTGCATGTCTCCATCCTCACGCGAATGACCTTCTGCTCCCCTCAGCATCTGTGTGCATCTCTGCAGATTTCCTCTCGCTGCATTATCTCTTGTCTCCACTCCACGTGTATCCATAGAAACCCCCAGTGTCACTGCGCCCTTGCTCTCACCTCCTAGTCGTTGCTTGACGTCTCCTGGTCACCCTTGACCTTTCACAGATAACTCCTGTGACCCCTTGATGCACGTAGCTGCTTGTTTCTTCTCCTCTTAGAGTGTTTCCTGGGGAAATTTCTGCAGGATGCTGAGCCAGAAGGTGTAGACCTAACACCCTCCCTCTCTAGTCGGTTCTGAGAAAGCCACCATTGCAAGTCAATTCTGGATGTTGGGTGCCTCCAAACTGTAGCTCGAGAAGGGTTGAAGCTTCACTTGAGTGGTGTTTTCCTAGCCCAGCAACAGTAATCACGGTCGGCCCCTCCTGTGTGCACAGCGCTGTTCTAGAAGCTTCTCTCCCGTTACCTCCCACCACAGCCTGATGAGATGCTTCTGGTGCCTCTGTGCCTTTGGGTGAGAGGCTGAGCCTGAGATGGTCTCTTGGGCTTGACTGTAGCATGTTGTGACTTCTCCCCTTGTCTTCTTCCTGGACGCACCTGCTGGAGGCAAGGATGGCAAAGCTGAGCATGTCTGTGCACATGGGGGCCCACCGCACCCTGAAACTGCTGCGTGTTACTGTGAGTGGGGCTGTGTTCTGCCTCCTGTGCTATGCGGCGCTTTTAAAAATCTCTGTCACAGCACTGCTCTAAAGGGAGGACGGAAGGATTTGTTCCAAGTTTCTCAGAACGAAGTTACCCCCATAGCTGCTGTGAGGAGCAGCCTGGGCCTTCTGGGGCTCCAAGCTTCTGGTTGCAGGGTCACATTCAGGCACAGCTGCCTGTGCTGGGAGCGCTCATCCACCACCTCACAGGCCGACCCACCTAGGGTGTTGGCAGAGCCCTTTAGGGACGTGCTTACAGGAGAGTAGACAGGAAATCAGTCATTTCTAAATCTTGTTTTTATTTTCTTTCATATAGCAAAAAGACGGGACCTTCGCCGCTGGAGGCTACATGCCGCCCCTGCGGTTTAAAGCCCTCACCCTCTCAGTTGTGTTCGGAACCATGGTCGGTGGAATGATGATCCCAAACGGTAAGGCGGGGGGCTGCTCCAGTGACCGGCCTCCCACCGGCTTACCCCGCCCTCCCCGACCCATCCTGCTGTTGTGCGCCCCTGCCTCTTCGGTGTTCAACCAAGACACTCAGAGTCTTGCCACCGTCCTCTCTGGTCAAAAAAACAGGTCCAGAGACTCTTGGGTGGTCTTTTCTTTGACGCCCTGAGAAAGGCTAGGGAGAAAACGCTGCAGCTTGATGGGACCACAAACACATGGGTAGAGCTGCGGTGTGGGGTCCAGGCCTGAGGTGCGAGTTAGCGGTTACCAAGCAGTTCCTTCCTTACTTCCGACTCCTGATTTTGTTGACATGTCACTGAGGGAAAAGGGCAGGGCCCTGCTCCAGCACAGATAAAGCTTATTGTCCTCAGACATCCAGTGGGCCCCACATGCCCTCCAGGCAGCAACCCCGAGGTCCCCACACTCCTGGCTTCCCCACAAACCAGGACAGGCTCTGCTGGGTCACTTGCTGGGCACCAGGTGGGGTGATGTAAGATGAGCTGGCCCAGCGACCCCCGCTGGGTGCCCGGACACTACAAGGAGCCAGAGCAGCGATGTGGGCCCCGCCGCATGGGGCAGGCGGTGCTGTTAAGCTCACCTCGCTGGCGGGGAATCCGAGGTTCAGAGAGGGAGGGCTCGCCTGAGGCCCCGGCCCCACGCAGCCCTTCATCACGGTGTCAGGGTGGACAGCCCCGCTGTCTTTGTGAGCACAGCAGGCTGTGCCCTGCTCCTCGCTGCTGTCCAGCAGCACGTGCAGAAGGGTCCTTGTGGGAAGACAGCTCCTCACCCTGCTCGCTGGAAGCTCACCCCTGCCTGTTGCGCTCTCGCCAGTGGAGACGATCCTGGGCCTCACGGGTGCCACCATGGGAAGCCTCATCTGCTTCGTCTGCCCGACGCTGATCTACAAGAAGATCCACAAGAACTCACTTTCCTCCCAGGTGCGCGTGGCGCTCTCACCCCACTCCTGGCGGGCTGGGTTGGGCAGAGCGGGAGGGCATGTTCTCTGATGGCTACTGGAACTAGTTGTATTCCTTACACAAAAGGATCGTGGTCCCACAGGTCTGGGAGACGTGGGTCTACGCCACGGTGAGCAGCCTTACACCCCAGGTACACCCCAGGGCCGCCGAACTGAGCCAGGCTTATCTGAGTGTTAAGTAGTGAACAGCTTTTCCCTGCCTGTCTGTCTGGTGACTGGATTATCCGTGTGTGCCTCTTGTGTTCCACGACCCTGACTCCATCCTCTGCTGAGGTCACCCGCAACTGTCTTGCTAGGGACTGTGGGTTTTTTTTTTAATTTATTAGGCTGACCCGGGTCTTAGTTATCTGACATGTGGGATCTTTAGTTGCAGCGTGCACGATCTAGTTCCGCGACCAGGGATCAAAGCCAGGCTCCCCTGCATTGGGAGTGTGGAGTCTTAACTGCTGGACCATCAGGAGAGTCCTTGGGGACTGTCTTGTTGGCGTCGCCTCTCCAGGCTTTCACTATTATGGACAAAGCCACAGTGAATATGTGTGTACACGAGCATTTCTATATATTTGAGAAAGTACTGTAGGAAGCTACCTGGGTCTGGGATCCCTGTATCAGAGAGCAGGAGCTTCCCCTCAAGGACCCATGTGCAGGTCGGCCCTGTAGCTCCGCGACTGAGCTCAGCCTCTCCTCTCCATTGGCCCGAGGGTGATGGCAAGTCTTGGCTTCCCTGGAGTGAAGGTGGGCATTTCTCTTTCCATGAATTGTCTGTGCTTTTTGCTCACCTTTTATGGAGTTGTTGAGCTTTTGGTAAATTCTTTGAGAACATAGTATACGTAAGGCAAAGCACATAAATCTCACATACAGCTTGATATATGTGGGCTAAGTGAAATGAAAAATGTGAGTGTTTGTTGCTCAGTCATGTCCGACTCTTCAGGACCCCATGGACTGTAGCCCGCCAGGCTCCTCTGTCCATGGAATTCTCCAGGCAAGAATACTGGAGTGGGTAGCTATTTCCTCTCCCAGGGGATCTTCCCAACCCAGGGGTTGAACCCAGGTCTCTCAGATTGCAGGCAGATTGTTTTCCATCTGAGGCACCAGAGGGTGTGGCTAAGTGAACACAGTCACAGAACCACCTCAAGGGCAGATACAAAATATTCCAGCACTCGAAGCTTCCCTGGGGTGCCCTAGTCTTTCCTCCACAGAGATTACTGCCTGTCTTCTTATGTTTTGGAATAATTTTGCCTGCCTTTCAAGTTAGTAAAAATGGAGCCTCACAGGAAGTATTGGTGAGTGTCTGGCCGCCTTCCTTAGCTTCACGCCTGAGTTCCCAAGTTACTGGCTGGGCGGCCAGGGGTGGTCTGCCCATCCTCCCTGCCATATGCTTCTCCACGTAGGAGTCTGGTCACCCAGAGCTGAGTGTCCCGGGTGGGCTGCTCTGCCCGTTTCTTCTGGTGCAGCCCGTGTGCACTTTGGTTGGCAGTTCTCTTAGGTGTGGAATTGTCGGGTCCCGGCGTTATGTCTGTCCAGTTTTGGTAGATGTTTCCAGACTTTACCCAGTTTTCCAAAGTGGTCCTCGGGCACCATATTGGAATTTTAGTTACATTGACATTTACGGTCCCTTTTTCAGTCTCTAGCCCTTCCTCTGGATATATAGCAGTACCTCATTTGGGTTTTAATTTGTGATTTTCAGGTGACTGATGACATTGAACACCTTTTCATGCTCTTGTTAGCTGTGTGGGTTTCTTCTTTTGTGCCTTTTAAGTCTTGCCCATTTTTTATCTATGAGTTGTCTTTTTCTTATTGATTTGTGGAGGTTTGTTAAAGATTTGAGATACAAGACTTTTTTCAGACATGTATATTACAAATGTTTTCTCTGACTCTTGGCCGCCTTCTCACTTTCTTCTGATCAGCAGATATTCTTAATTTTAGTGTAGTTCAGTTTTTTGAGTTTTTCTTTTGCTTTGTGCTTTAAAAAAAATTTTTTTTAAAAATTTGACTGTACCTGGTCTAGTTCCCTGACCAGGGATCAAACCTGGGCCTTCTGTAATAGCACAGGATCTTAGCCACTGGATCACCAGGGAAGTCCCTTGCTGTGTGCTTTTGATGTACTATTTAAGAAATTTTTGCTTATCCCCAGGTCCTGAGGACAGTGTACTGTGTCATATTGTAGAAGCTTTTTATTTTCTCTTTCACATTTAGATCCATGCCCATCTGGAGTGCCTGGTGTGTGGCAGGGGTCAGGGGTCATGTTCTGGGTGGGTGTCCAGTTGAGCGGCACCCTTTTGCTCCGGCACCATTGTGGTCAGTCACCTGTGTACGTGTGAGAGTGGGAACTCCCGTCACTGGTCTGTCCATCTCTCCCACACTAGAGCTGCCTGTGTTGATTGCTGAGGCTTGTAATGAGTCTTGATGCTGGCAGCTTTATTCTTCTTTAGGGTGGTTTTACCTATAATTAGTCCTTTGCATTTCCAACTCAATTTTTTTTTAATTAAAAAAAAAAAATTTTGGCTGCACCGTGAAACACGTGGGATCTTAATTCCCCAACCAGGGATTGAACCCATGCTTCCTGCAGTGGAAGCCAGGAGTCTTTAACCACTGGGCTGCCAGGGAAGTCCCCCAACTCAGTTTTAGAAGTGGCTTCTCAGCTGTTGGTGTTTGACTGGGGTTGCATCAAACTGTCGATTGAAGATTGACGTCATCATTCACTTTGCGACTTTTCCTGATTTCCATCCTTATTTCTCCTTTCACCAGTGGCTTATTTATTTAAACACTAAAATTTTAATTTTTCCTAGAACAGCATTAAGTAACAAACAAAAAACACTGTAATAAGTTGGGAGAGAAACCACAGAAAAAAGGGAAAACATCTTAGTACTTTTAATGGTACTGTTTACCTGATTTTTGGATCAAAGACCCCACGTCTTTATTTTTCACTGGTCCTCCATATTAGGTAACCAGCCTTGCTCTTGACTGCCCTGTGTCTTTTGAGGCAGGTCTCAGACCTTTCCTATCGGAACCCCCTCCGTCTGCAGCCCTCTGGGGACTCCATCTGATTTCCACCAGTGGTTTCTCTAGATTTCCAAACTTTGGGGGATTTCCTAGTACTCTTTTTGATTGATTTCACACAGTTCCAGTGTGGTTAGAGAACTGAGCTGAAGAACTTCGGTCCTCGGACGTTCGCTGGGCCCAGCAGGTGGTTGACTCCGGCGGATGTTCAGCTGTCTGGCCGTCTGCAGTTGTTGGTGCAGAGCGCATCCCATGTGTGGTTGGGTTGAGTTTGCTAACTGTGATTTTTTTAGATTTTCGTGTATTCTTACTGATGTTTTAATCTCCTTGTGTGTCAGTTATGAGAAAGGTGTGACGGTTTCCATTTGAATCACTTAAAGGTTCGTGTATCTTTTAGTTCTATCAAGTTTTGCTTTTTGTCCTGAAGCTGTGTTACTAGGAGCTTACAGTTTTCAGATGGTTGTATCTTATTAACCTGACCCTTTTCTGGATGAAATGTCCCTTTTTGTCTTTGGAGATGCTTTTCTCCTTAAAGCAGCCTTGTCTGATACAGTGTAGCTAATCTGGGTTTGTTCTGGGTTTATAGTTGCACGATATCGTTTCTGTTATCCTTTCTCATTTGATGTCTCTGTACCTTTATATTTAAGGTTATGTCTTGGGTAAGAGCATATAGTTTGCTTTTGTTTTGTTTTGATCCAATCTGTTAATAGGAGTGTTTAAGACTGTTTACAGTTAATACCCATTTGGGGGGTGGGGATTAAAGCTTCCGTCGCACTCGGTTTTTTATTTGTCCCATCTGTTCTTTTTTCTGTTTCTTTCTTTCTTTCTCACTGCCTTTTGGATAAATCAAGCATTTTGAAGTATTTGTTCTCTATTCTCTTAGCTGGTGTTGTACATTTCTGTTCTGCTAGTGGTTATACGAGGCAGTTTAATATGAATCCTTGGTTTATTAGAGTTGACCATAAATTAGTTGTTTTCCTTTTACTAATTCCCAAATGAAGTAACCATCCAACAATATGTTAACTCCATTTATCTTTGTCTTCGGCCTTCAGTGCTCTTGTTTTTATGTGTTTTAATTTTACGTGTATTTTAAACGTTACAAGACGTTATTTCTGTTTTTCGGATAGTTGATGTTTGTGTATTTTCGTCCTTCGCACCCTCTTGGTTTTCTGGGGCCTGGTCCATCCCCTGGTGTGCTTGGTAGTTTATGGAGGTGGGTGTGAGAAATCGTCCCTGGATGAAGATGTCCTGTGTCCAGCAGACAGAGGACAGGCAGAAGGCCTTGTGTCCACTTGTGAGCAATCTATGTCAGGTTTGCCTTGACTCCTAGGGTGTAGCCCTTCCTGAGTCTCAGCTCGATCACCCGCAGGTTGCTAAATTCTCTGCTTAGCTTTCATCCTCTTGGCAGCTGATCTCTGCACGACTCGGCGCAGCTGGTGGCTGGCACGTGCCTCGGGGAGAGCTGCTCACAGAACGTGGGTGCCTCCTGGAGGGTTCCTCTTCTACAGGATCCAGTTCTGGCTGTGGGGAGCCTGGGGCTTGCCCTGTGTGTTTGCTGGCTCCAGGCTCCTGCTCTTCTGTCCTGGTGCCCATCACTGCTGGCCAGGAAAAGCCTGCCCTGGTGGGTGGTGCTCGTCTCTGTTCTCTGGATTCTCACTCCTCAAGTCTCAGCCGCCGAAGCGGTTCACCCGTGCCTTCAATTGAAGATTTTAGTGACTTTTAGGAACTCCTTATAATATGAGGCAGTTAGTTCATTACCTGCCAAATGGCAAATGTTTTCCCCAGTTTGTGAAGTCCCAGTGTTTTAGTCTATCAGACTCTTTTTAGGAGAGAAAAAAGTCATTATTAAAATGACCCTTCTACGCCGGTGTTATTTTAAGGAATTTTTTCATCAGTTCCTGTAGTAATTCCAGAATTTCATTTTTCCGTTTAAGTCTCTTACTTTTTTTTTTCCTGTGCCACATGGCACGTGGGATCTTAGTCGCCAGACCGGGGATTGAACCTGTGCCCCCTGTAGTGGAAGGGTAGAGTGGTTACCCCTGGACCACCAGGGAAGCCCCCCATTTAATCTTTGCCTCATCTGTCTTCTCTTTTGGTGTAAGAAGCAAAGTAGGCAGCCTCAGTTTTTTCTAGATGACTGCCTAGTTGTCCGAACGCTGTGAGTCCGTCACTGGTATGAAATGTTACCGCTTCTGTGTATTAAACTCCTGTGTGCATTTGGGCTTGTTTGGGACTTGTATTTTAATTTCCTGCCTGTTCTGTCCAGTGATGTAGCCATCCGTACTGTTGTAATTACCCAGCCTTGCGATGGTACTCCCTTGCCTTGTCGTGTGGCTCTGAAAATGTTTGAATTCTAATCTCTCTTCTTTCATTAATGATGTTTCTGGTTGTTCTTGATGACTTTCTGTTTTTTTGGCTGCGCCACACGGCTTGCGGGATCTCAGTTTCCTAACCAGAAATTGAACTCAGGTCATGGCAGTGAAAACCCAGCATCCTAACTACTAGGCCACCAGGGAACTCCCTGTTTACTTTCTATGTCAATGTTCCAATCAACTGATCTGACTCCTAACAAAAATAAATCCACCTTTTTGGTTTTGGTCTACTTGGAATTCACTGAAGCTGTAGATAAATTTAGGAAGAATCATTCCCTTGATACTCCGGCTAATCTGCGGAGTGTATTTGTGAGCCTCCCAGTGTGATAATGGGGTGTGGCGTTCAGTTGTCACGGCTGCTCTCAGCCCACCTTCCCCGTCTCCGTCTGCTGGACCAGCTTCTGTCTGCTACGTGTGCCGGGGGTACTGGGACCTCCCTTTCCTCTGGCTTTTCCAACTGTTTATACATAGGGAGGCTGTAGATTCTCATTTATTGATGTTTTACCCACTGACCTTACGGCCTCTTTTGGTAATTTCACCTCCCCTTTCTGGTTGTTTCTCGTCTATGTCGTCTTTTGCCTCTCTCCGTGGCACTGGGGGGTGAGGGGCCAGCTCATTGTCTTCCCAGCTGAGCTGGGACAGCTTGTAGTGTTGAATCGTCACATGTAATGCTGGCTTCGGCTTCATGTACAGAAATGAACATGCGCATTCAAACGCCCCCATGTTTCTGTAGACGTGAACACACTTAGAATCACGTTAAAGCGGCATCTCTCCGTGCCTGTTTTAATATGGATTGTTAAAACTGGAAAGCACATTGAATCATATTAACTGCTTTCTGACCATGTGCAGAGAAGATGGTAGGTTTCCCCACTGGTGAGGTGCATTGTGGGTCAGTCCTGGGTGGACCATCTGACTGGGGCATACCGTTTGTATGTGTTTGTATGTGTTGCTGTTTTACTTCTGAATGTGGAGTTTTCATGTTTTGAGAAAAATGAGCTTTGCAAGGGGCACACTCAGAAATGTAACTGGAGTCTGGTGCGCAGACCTCGGGCCTGGAGGGCACCCGCTTGGGGTGTGTCCCTGCTTTCCCGGGAGCCTGGCTGCTGCTTTCCTGGATGGCACAGACCTGGTGTCAGCCTGAGTCCACTTGCCCCACTTGCCTGAGTGTTGCCGGCACTGAGGTGCTTGTTCCTGGCCCTGGCCCTCCAGAAGAGGCAGGGAAGGTGGGGGGGGCGCAGGTTATGGGCCCATTGTAGCTGTGCTGGAGAAAGGCACCAAAGAGTGTTCTGAGAAACATCCTCAGAAGCATAAGTAGTGGCCATGGAAACACTACTGGTCCTCAGCTAGGTGAAAAGAAACCTTACCTGTCATTACCAGTTCATCCTTTATGTTGAAAATTCAAGAACTTGGAGAAGCTCTTCAGTGGGGCTGAGTTAGAGGGGTGGGTTTGCCACGCGGAATTGACACTGTGGCCGGGAGCCAGCAGGGGGAGCAGGGCCGCCTGGAACTGGTGGCTGCTGGGAGGCAGTGGAGCCCTGAGCCAGAGCTGCACCAGCCTCCACGGGAGGGTCCGGAGGTGCCACTGTGCTCCTGAGACAGGGATGTAAGTGCCCACTGGGACCTCACCCAGAATGTGACGCCTCTGCCTCAAGCCTGGGGTGCCTGCCATGCCCTGATCACACTGCACTGAAGACCTGGAATGGGGTGCACGCGGCAGGTACCGGAGCCCCTGCCTCGAGGTGTGAGCTGTGTTTGAACGTGCACGTCTTCAGTCTCAGGTGTGAGCAGTGAAGGGGGACGCCTTCACTCTGGCTCGGTGCCTCTCTCGTGTTCTGAGTTGGGGGTCCCAGCAGTGAAGGGGGACGCCTGCACTCTGGCTCGGTGCCCCTCTCGTGTTCTGAGTTGGGGATCCCAGCAGTGAAGGGGGACGCCTTCACTCTGGCTCGGTGCCTCTCTCGTGTTCTGAGTTGGGGGTCCCAGCAGTGAAGGGGGACGCCTTCACTCTGGCTTGGTGCCTCTCTCGTGTTCTGAGTTGGGGGTCCCAGCAGTGAAGGGGGACGCCTTCACTCTGGCTCGGTGCCTCTCTCGTGTTCTGAGTTGGGGGTCCCAGCAGTGAAGGGGGACGCCTTCACTCTGGCTCGGTGCCTCTCTCGTGTTCTGAGTTGGGGGTCCCAGCAGGCTGGGGGTCCTGGGGTGTCGCCCGTGGTCCCCGGGCCAAGTCCGTGGTTTTGTCATAAATACCGCGGCTGAGACGTCAGGGTGTATTTGCATTTCTCCTCCTGGCGGCTCTGTAACTGGTTAAGAACAGAAGTCAGGGTTGCGTGATTAGATGTCTAGTGCACCGGGTTCGTTCACCAGTCTTGTCCCATTTGGAAGCAGCTCTTGGACTTGCAGAAGTCATACCTGAAAGATGGGTTTTGCAGGCACGAGCCCCTCCTGTCCCTGTCCTGAGGCCGTGGCAGCCCGGTACCCCTGCTGGCTTCCACTGTGTCATTCCATCACGGCTGGTTGGCGTGGTGGAGACCTCGGCTGTGGACCCTTCTTCTGGGAGCAGCATCTCTTTCTTGCAGAACTTTTGGGAGATGGGTGGTCATCCCTGTTCACACACGTGTGGCCCTCAGCCTTCCACACTTCATGGCAGAGCGGCGACCCGCAAGTTCTGGCCTCTTGTGACCTTGGGGCCTCCGGGATGCCTCAGGCCTTTGGTGGGGCTGGGGGGGGGCGGTCTGTAGTTAGCGCATACTTGTCATGGCTGCCCCAGGGACTTGGGCAACACCTATGCCCTTTGCAAAGTTGGGCCCAAAGGGCTTCACTGGTGGCTCAGAGGTAAAGAATCGCCCTGCAATGCAGGACACCCAGGTTTGATCCCTGAATGGGGAAGATCCCTGAAGGAGGAAATGGCAACCACTTCAGTATTCTTGCCTGGGAAATCCCATGGACAGAGGGGCCTGGCAGTCTACAGTACACAGGGTCACAAAAGAGGCAGATATGACTTAGCGACGAAACAAAGTCCGGCCCACCTGGAGCATCTGCCATGGGGGCGTGTTCCTGCCCTGGTGTGGACTATCACCTCCCACACGTGCCTGCTGGCGGACTGCGATCTGGTCACTGCAACAGCCCGTGGACCTAGATCCCCTCAGCATCGGGCATGGCCCTCCCACGTCCTCACCGATGCCGGCCTGGCATTAATCCTCTGCTCTCTTCAAGCGGGGGTGGCTTTGGCTCCCCTGCCTGGGGGGGTTTTCATGGACCTGTGGCGTTTCTTTAAAAGAAAGGGTTAGAGTGGAGAGCTGGGATCTGTTACAACTGCTCTGGTGGGGCCAGTGGGCTGCTCACGCTTAAGACAGTGGTCGGCTGGCGAGTACCCTACAGAACCCTGGGCAGCTCAAATGCCAGGTGTGTCAGGGGATGAGGGGGTTCCCAGCAAAGGGTAGGGTGGAGACTGCTGCTGGGTGGGGGAGCACAGGTGGGTGTCTTATGGACAAGGTGGAGACAGGAAACACACTTTGCTGGTGGGGTCATGAGATGTCTGGGCTGGAGGCAGAGACAGGTGTGTGCGTGGCGCCATGCAGCGCTTCCTGGCTCCGTGCAAGCTCTTTGTAAGTTGAACTTAAGTTGACACTCTCTTGGCCTTTTTAAGCTTGCTGTCTCCCAGCATTGACGGAGTTAACGTTTTTTATTTTGTGTGCGATTTGTTTCTTTAACGCCAGAAAGCCTAGGGTTGAAATAAATCATTCAAAGCCATGGATGAAATGTTGCCTTTGGCTTGTTGGTCTCCTGTGGAATGTTCAGTGATGTCCCCGTAAAAATAACCCAACACAGAAACGACCAACCAGCTGTCTTCATCTCTGTGTCAAAACCATTTTAGGAGCCGCCCAGATCAGGGCCTGGAGGGGATGGGCTTCTGTTGGTGAAGCCCAGGCGCACCTGGCTCTGTCCTGGGGGCTGTGCCAGAGTACCCCTCCGCCTCTGGCCAGCCTGGCAGGCAGAGCCACTTCAGCCATTTGAGTGCTTCAGTCGGGCGCTCGCTCGGTCTTGCCCTCGTCCTGTCGATGCCATGGGGTCCAAGGCGGGACATGAAGTTCTTTTTGTTGTTTCTCAGCCGTCAGCTAGAGAAATACAAGATGCAAGGGATTTAAAGTTTCTTTTTTATTTTTAAAAAACTACTTTGGTGGTGTCTGCTGTTGCTTCTCGAACCTTCCCTTTGTGGTGAGCGGGTGTAACGTGCTACTCTTTGAACTCACAGCTGAAGCTGGCATCCACATGTTATCAAGAAAATTATCTGAAGTGGGGGACAGGAGTCAGGAGCCCTGACCCCATGCTATGCTCAGTGTTTCAGTGCTGCTCAGACACCAGGGGCTCAAACCCCACAACATCCCCATGCACACCTGACTGAGGCCGGCTGGTGGTCAGTACCGGAGGGGCCCTTTGAGTCCACGGCACTGACCGGGCCTCTCTGAAGCATCGTGGACCCTGGAGCGTGGCCAGCATTTTGTCTCTGTGAGCCCCAGACCAGCTCAGTGTTTCCAGAGCGACTGTGGAGAAAACAGACTTTCTCTCTGAGGTTCTCCACGTTGGTTGGCATCCACCTTCAGGAGCACAGGGCCTTTCTTCCTGTCAGAAATCTTTCTTCTGCAGTTGTGTTGAGCCTGGGAAAGTCTCACCAGTTCTTTTGAACTGATATTTTTTTAAGGAGTCAACGTGCCTTTCAGGAAAGATTTGAGTTCTGGCTCTGAGAGTGCGTGGAGGTAGGTGGCGGGGTCCCCCGGCTCTTCGGGCAGGCTGCCTCGTGGCTCTTCTCCGAGGAAGCAGGAGTTACTGCTCCCCAGGGAGTACCAGGTGGGCCAGGCCGGGAAGGGCAGAACGAGCTGCGCCCACTGCCGTGACAGCGAAAGTCACACGGAGAGTGTCGGTGGGCCCCGCATGTGCCGGGGCTCCAGGGCAGACAGTGTCACAGCACGAGGGGTCCCTGTCCTGAGTCGCTGAGGGCAGCACTTACGATCAGCCTCGGGGCCATCACAGGAGGGACAGGGTGGGGACAGGGCCTCTTGGTGAGCAGCAGCGCATCCAACTCAGCTTGCTGGGTAGCACCGATGGGCACAGACCGCCAGAGGGGGCGAGGAGCCACCTCCTCACAGCCGTCCCATCTGTGCCCTGCAGCTGCAGGCGTGTCTAGCCTGCTGGGTGATGTTGGGACTAGTCATTGGTAGCCGGGCACCCAGTGGCCTGGGCCCTCTTCTGGGTAAGGGAGTGGGATAAGCAAGAGCCCACTTTAAGTTGGGTCGAGGCCTCGAGATTCTTGCTCTTCTGGTGAAAACCATCAAGGGGCCCAATCTCTGCAGCAGTAAGTGTGGGCCTACATGGCTGCCAGGCTCTCCAGGCTGCCTGGCTGGTGGGCCGGAGTCTCTCTGGCCAGCAGGCCCCTCCCTGTCACACTCATGCCCCCTGCTGCTTTCAGGCTCCCTCACGCCCTGCCCCGCCCCCCAGCCCCATTGCCGGAGTGGCTCCTGCAGATGTGGCTCACGATTCCGTCACATTGATGAGTTAGTGACCAGTGGTCAGTGTGGTTGGGGCCTCTGCGGGCTGTACCCCACTCGCAAGAAGGGCAGGGGCCCTGGGACTGCGTGACTCCTTTAGCTCTCGGGGTATTTGTCTCATCCAGGTGGTGCTCTGGGTCGGCCTGGGCATCCTAGTGATCAGCACGCACACCACCCTGTCCGTGAGCCAGGAGACCCCCATGGACTTGGCAAAGGAGGCCGAGGGTGGCAGGCTTGAAGAGGCCAAGGGCGCAGTGAAGGTAGAGGCAGCCCAGCTCCCAGGTACGTGTCTCCCAGGTATGCACACAGGCCCGCAGCCTTCTCGGCATCACCGTGGGTCATGGGGATGTAGTCATCACTTTCCAGCTGTCTCACCTGCCCAGCTGCCTCCAGCCTATCCGGGCAATGGAGGGGGCGGGGGGGCTCCTGGGGGCTGCTGTATGCAGCCACCTCCATGAGCTGCCTGCGTGCGGGGACATGCTGGACAGCAGGGCAGAGGTCTCAACGCCTCCCCCACCCCCATTCAGAGCACCAGCAGGTAAGTGAGCTTGCGGGTGTCACTCAACGTTTGCCTGTTGTAAGGATGTACATTTTAAGCCAGATTTTCCTGGACCGAGTCAGTGATGCCCCTCAGCTTTGTTCCCTGCTGTCTGCCCGGCCTGCCCCACAGGGGCAACAGTGCTGGCTGCTGGTGGATTCCAGGTCCCTGTGGGTGGTGATGCCTAGTAAGCCCAGGTGGAAGTATTGGTCTCCCCGCCTACTGTGAGTGGCAGAAGGAAAGCTCCCGAGGGCTGTCCAGAGAGGCAGGTGTGTCCAGGGAGGTGCTTGCAGGGCTGGGCTGCCTGTGGTTGGAGGCTCGGGCCTCTCGGACGTGTTGCCGTCTCTGTTCCAGACTTACCTGTCTGTGCTCAGAGAGCCCCTGCAGTTACAGCACCCCACACCAACTTCCTGCAGCAGAACAGTCTCTCCTGGGGCTCTTTTGGGGGAGCCCTGAGCCCAGAGTAATGGGGCATGCTCTCTTCTGTCTTCCTTGGATGGTGAGGGCCAGCGAGAAGACGCCCCCTTTGGGAGTCCCCAGCAGAGAGGACCCCTGGGGATAACGGCACTCAGCAGAAATATTAATTGGAGTGGTCAGAAACAGCTTGGGCATCGCCACAGTGGTTGCACGGATTCAGTAACTTGGACGGAAAGAAGCTTCCTGGAGGAGGGAGGGAGATGGCGCCCCTCCACCCTTGTTAGCAGCCCCACTGGGTCCCTCACCCCCGGGGGTCCTGGCCCCAGTGCTTTGGGGACACCCCCAGCAAAATGTGACTTGGACACTGGTTTTCCGTCTCAGCTGGCTGCCAGCCCGCCCGGTAGTGGGCTTCTCGGCATCAGCTGACGCAGCCGGCACTGGGCTGCCTGTCCCCACGGTGCTGGGCGGCCTCCAGCCCGCTGCCGGCGCGAGCAGCTGCATCCTGTCGTGGAGGCAGGCCCCGGGCTCACCTGGAGCCGCCGCGGCCACATCTGGTTTCCATTTCTTCCACGAGTCTGTAACAAACACACGGCCCCTCTTGGAACCACATGCCGTTTGTTTAACTCAAGTCTCCGTGTTTCGCGCCCCCGGCCTCCCCGTCATTGATGGGTTGCCTCGTTGAAGCGGAGCTGGGCCCGTGGGGCCTGGGCCGCGTGCCCCGCAGCCGTCCGCCCATCAGCGTGTGAGGCAGGTTTATTGGTCTCTTTGATGTTGAAGAGGCCAGAACAGTACCAACTTTCCCCAGAGCCCGAGCTGGGCTTTGGACTGGGGGAGTCCTGCCCTCCTGGGGACACATGGGCCTGGCCACCCCCAGCCTGGCACTCCTGGCAAGCACGGGGCCTGTGACATGCCTGGTGTGGACAGAAGAGGTGGGCAGGCCTTCCGGAAAGGCTAGGAGACCACTTACCGTGAGGCTGGTGGCTCCCTCGTGGGTCTGGTGAGTGGGTTTGGAGTCTGTCATGCTCCTCAGCTCCTCCTCTGAGCGTGGCCTCATCCCATTTCTTCCTCTCCCTCCCAGCCTGCGGCTTCTCTCAGTGTCAGGAGCCGCCTTGGCCACACACCTCGTACAGCTTGTCCGTCCTCCAGCGGAGACCTGGCCCTGCTTCCGCTGGGTGGGAAAGAATGGGAAGGGCTGGGACGGGGCCTGTGGGCAGCAGCACGTTGGTGCGGGGACACAGCTGGCAGAGGGTGGTCACAGGCCTGAGTGGGAGTTTGCCCTCCCCCATCTCCTTCCTAAATTTCTCTTCTGAGGATGCGTCCCTTGTGCTGCTGTGCCGGGCACTGGTACACGCGGGCAGGAAAGCGTCTGACCACCTGCGACCGATGCCAGCGTGCCTGTGGGGAGGCCCGGCTGCAGGGCTGCCTCCCTCCTTGGTCCCCACCGCAGCTTTCCCTGTGCCCTGCTGAGAAGGAGCAGTTAACACCCTTGTGCCGCGTGACTTCTCAGTTTTTCTGCCTGTGTGTCAGATGTGGCTGTGAGCTCATCTCATCGGTGCTAAGATGACCATGCCAGCTGCAGCCGAATCTGGAAGGACTCCTCAGGGGAGGGAGGGGCGCTGCCTGCCGTGTCCAGCCCCGAGGGACTGGCCCACGGCCCCTCTACCTGCTGCATGTGGGCAGACGTACCCATCTGCAGGAGAGTGTGACGAGTGAGCCAGACGGGGCCCCCCAGCCACCCAGCTGGGGCTTTGGGTCCAGGGACCCATTGGGATTCCTGCACATCCAATAGAGCGTGCTAGACAGGGTTTCCCTTGCTGCCTAAGTCAAGAAGAGCAGGGGTTCCCAAGTAGACTTCCTCACGGCAGCAGTGAGGCAGGCACTTTGGAGGTTGTCAGGAAAGGTACTTAGAAGCAGCACCTGGCCTTTTTAAAGGACTGTTGGTGGCTGCTCCTGCTCTCTGCATGGCCCTGGGGTCCTTTGCATCTCCTGAATTTGGGGTTTACTTCCAGTCAACAGGGATTCCATTTGTGGAACTCTGGTGTGATTTTGAGAGACACTTTACTTTTGTGCTTGGCAGTCAGAGGACTGTTTCCGTCTTCACTGATCACAGGATACAGAGAGATGCCTCTAGACTCAGAATGGGGTCCTGCAGGGGAGAGTCAAGGAAGAGGAGCCCCTGGCCCTGACCCTGTCTTCCGAGGTGGAAGTAGTCTCGAAGGCAGATTCTCGTTGCCGTGGACAGGCCTGTTCTGGATGTCACACCCAAAAACGGCCGCACATTCCCAGGTTTCAGATCTGTGGTTGTCTGTCTGAGCACTGAAGAATTGATGCTTTTGAACTCTGGTGTTGGAGAAGACTCTTGAGAGTCTCTTGGACTGCAAAGAGATCCAACCAGTCCATCCTAAAGGAAATCAGTCCTGAATATTCATTGGAAGGACTGATGCTGAAGCTGAAACTCCAGTACTTTGGCCACCTGATGCAAAGAACCGACTCATTTGAAAAGACCCTGTTGCTGGGAAAGATTGAAGGCAGGAGGAGAAGGGATGACAGAGGATGAGATGGTTGGATGGTGTCACCGACTTGATGGTCACAAGTTTGAGTAAACTCTGGGAGTTGGTGATGGACAGGGAGGCCTACTGTCCAGCAGTCCATGGGCTCACAAAGAGTCACGCATGACTGAGTGGCTGAACTGAACTTGGGTCCCGTGTCTCCCTGAGCCAGTCACAGAACCACCTGGTGTCCACACTAGACGAGTGACTGTTGGCTAACAGTCTTCCCAGGAGCTCCTGGTAGAGGCACCATCAGGAGGGTCTGAGTGTGGATGGGGCCAGGCAGGTTAGAAAGCTCCCCGCCCAGCAGTACTGAGGCAGACATGGAGTTTCCCTGAGTGGTGCCCACTTTGGGGAGTGGAGGCCACAACGCTGAGGCTGAGAGGAGGCCCCTCCAGGCCAGGGCGCCCTCTGCTGGCCACTCCCTCTGATTCACTGCCACGTCTGGAAGGTGAAACAGGCCAAGCCCCTGCCTGGCCTTCATCCTTCCCTGCGGTGACCACCCTGGGTGAATGCGGGCTGTTCTTCAGTTGCTAATTAGGAAGTTTGGTGTTAGTTTTACTGTGGCCCAGAGGCATTGCTGGCAAACTGTCCCCACGAGGAGCTCTGGTTCGTTTTAGAAAGCACTGTGTCCATTGCCGAGGACAGCTGCAAAGTGCCCCAGGCCCGGCTGCTGTGGGCAGGGTGGCCACGTTGTGGACTCATGCCCCTTGCTCACCCGAGCCCCCGGTCATTCCTTTGCCTGGTGATGGATAGATTTTGAGTTGGTCCTACAACATGATGGAGATATGCTTTGTTTTGTTGTGGTTTTCCTTCCCTTCCTGGCCCCCTGTCTTAACTTGGTCTTCCACTGGACAGCACCTCTTGATTTTGACCCCCAGGGGCTTCTGGCGGCTGGGGACAGGGGTGTTACCGTGGTATGGAGCAGACACCACACACTCATGCGAATCAGTCGCTTGATTGAACTGTGGAGCCCTGCGTCCCGCTCCTGCCCAGCGCCGTCCCCCCTCTACTTTGCTTTGGGCACTAAGCCTCAGCTGCTGCAGGTGTCCCCGGCGAGCATGGCAGGTCAGCCCAGGTCCCTCCTTCTCCTCTGGGGGAGGGAGCAAGCCCACCTAAACAGGACTGTCGTGAATCCCCCCAGAGCCGCTTTGGGGTCCCACGACTGCGGGGCATTCCGCCTCCCTTCTTGCAGGCAGCTTGTGCCCTGAAGGCGGAAAGCGGTTGCTTGGGGCCTCTGGGATGAAATGACTTTTTAAATCTTTTTTTCCCCCCCCAGATAGTATTTTAGTTTCTGCCACTTTTGCCTAATAGGTAGAGAGTGGTTTTGTTCATGGACAGAGTTTCCTAAGGGGCTCCATTTGGGCCACCCTCGTGGCCCTCTCCCCGAGGGCCCGCCGTGACTGAACTGTTGGGCTTCTGGGAGGATGAGGAGGCCCATGGGATACAGGTGTGTGCAGGAGGCCAGCTTTGTGGGCTGTGCCTCTTTCTCACCTTCCTTTTGATAGGAATTTTTACTTCTGCAGCAAGAAGTTGACAGAATTGCAAATCAACCTCCCATAGGCATTTTCCTTAAGCATTTTTCTGCTCCCCTTTCCCCTTGGCCTGCAGCAAGGGGTTGGTTGGGCTTAGGGCGGGTGATGGTCCCCAGGAGGGATGACGTTGGGCACTTCCAGTTCCCAGGCCTCAAATGGCAGGTTCTTGCTGCCACCTGGTGGTGATGGCCAGCTTTATGCGGGGTATCGCTCTTCTGCACCCAGTTAGGTATAAATTGCATTTTGACATATTTTTGTTATGAATACACATGAAAAATGACAGTTTTCTGTGCTACTTAGCTGCTAATGATTGAACAGGAAAAAAAAAATAACTGCTTAGGCTCTGCCATTCGCCTGGGAAATGTGATTACAATCCAGGGAAAACCGCCCAGTTGCCGTGCTGATTGGCGGTGTAGCCATGTGGAAACACCGCTCAATTATCTGTGCCGTGCTTACAGGCCAGAATCCAATTGTGGACGTGGCTGAGGACGGCCGAGATAAGCCGAAGCTGCCAAATGAGAAAGATGAGATGGAGCAGGCCCAGATTAAGGGCCCCGTGAATGTGCCCCCAAGGGAAGACGCCAAGGAGAAGCAGGAGGCGGCACAGCTGGATCGCCCCGGTCAAGGTGCTATGACTGCCTGGGTGGGGGTGTGGGGGTCGGTGTTCACGGGGGCGGGACCTCAGCTGGACATCAGTCACGTGGTTGGTTGGTTCACAGACCTGAAGAGGGAAAGCTGCCCTGGGAGGGAAGGCTGAGTCTCCCCCACCCCCACCCCGGCTCCCCAGCATCGTCTGTCTCCTTCCAGGAGTTGCAGTACCTCTGGGCGAGGCCCACCGTCACGAACCCCCTGTGCCTCACGACGAGGTGATAGTGGATGAAGGTCAAGACCAAGAAGGACTGGAGAAGGAGCGGCCGTCCAAACACATGGATGAAAGGGCCCTGGGGGGCAAGGGTCAAATGGTGCCACCCCTGCTGGATTCAGGACGAGAGAGACCCAGACAGGACCAGGCTTTGGAGGCAGCGGGCGGTCTTCCCAAAGATTCTCAGAAGGTTCCAGAAGAAAATGGTCAGCCAGCCATTGAGCCTGTGAAGGAGGACCTGGGGCAGGGCGACAGGGGCGTGCATCAAGGGCCCCAGGCAGTGCTCCCCGAGGGGCAGGACGTCCCGGTGGCAGGCGCAGGGGCCAGAGCAGACGGTGCCTTGCTGCCTGGCCATGCCGTGGGGGCCATGGGCAAGCCGGAGGAGAAGAAAGAGCCTGGTGGGTGTAGGCTCCATCCTGGTGGGGCCCGGGAGAGGCTGGGGACGGGGCGGGAGATGCTGACCATCCTTCCTTCTGTCGCGCTGCCTCTCTTTTCTCGCAAGATGAGCTTGTGTGTGTAGCAGCACTGATGCAGCTGTCGGGGCTTGGCAGCTCCTCTGACATTTGTCACACACTTGTTCACCAGACCCGTAAGTGCCAGGTGCTGGGCTGCTCCTGCGTGTCTGGGCGCACACGGGGCGCGGCGCGGGCCTGACGGGTAGCTCCTTGTTAAGTGCCATCTCAGAGCTACTGACAACGGTCCCCGCATGCTAATTGACGAATGTAGTTGACACTGGCTCCCTGCCACCAGACTGTGAGATGTTAAATATTATTTTTTTATTACCTCCCTGGTGCTCATCAGGTTGAATATACAGTACCAGGGAGGGAGGGCCAACGTGGAGGGTGATTTTAGGAAATATCGGCCTCCTCCTCTTGTCCCCCCTCCACCTTCTGAGTTTTCCTGCAAGCCTCCTGAGTCTCTGCCTTGTGTGCAGGTGGGAAGGCTCCCCTCCTGGAGGAGAAACCAGGCCCGGGGGCAGCGCCGCAGGCAGAGCCTCGAGAGCAGAGGACCGAGGAGGGACAGGGCGGGGAGCACGCCGGCAGCAAGCTGGAGGGTAAGGCCTTTGCTTTCTTCCTGCATCTTCCAAAGGCTTGGAGATACTGCCGCTTCCTTCTGGAAGCGGAATATGGCCCAGAAGGAGACACGGGCCCGTTGTCTTGCCAGTTTCCTGCTGAGGAAGGATCTTAAATAGCTCCCCTGCCAACTAACAGCATTCTCTCCTCCCTTTTTTCACTTCCTTAGATGTTTTTAGTATTTTTTCTCCCCCTTTAAAAACAAACAAACCTGTCACTGTCACGTGACTTTCTATTCCCATTTGTATCTCATTTCAAAATAGACACGTTAATATTTCCAACAAGTTGGCCAGGTGTGGAGGGCATTAGCGAGGGTGGGAGAGCCGGTGGCTCACTGCTGTCTTAGCACTTCCCTGCCACCGTGGCAGCAGCTCCCACCCGGTCTTAGCTGGGGCTGGGTGGGGACCTTTGTACCCACCTGCAGTGAAGACCTAGCAACTGTCCCAAAGCGAAAGCTTGTTTAATCTTTTCTGTCCAGTGAACAAAACTTGCTCTGCATCCTCCTCCAGACCTTCATGCCCATTTTGGGGTGCTTCCCGCTCTCTGCTTTTGATGCCCCCCTCCTCACAGCCCCACCTGGTCGGGCACTGCCCTGCACTAAAGGAGGTGGTGGCAGCTCTCCCAGCAAATGATCACTCTTCTGGTCTCTTTGGTCCCCATGCTGAACCCCCGTGGGGTCACCCTGTTTGCTAGCGGTGTCCACAGAGTGGCCCCTGGGTGTTTCACTGTGTGCTCCGAGAGTCTGGGTCTGTATGTGGGCATCATGGTACAGCGCTCAGGTGGGTTCATGGGATGCTCATGCCCTGCTGCCCCACAAGCTGCTTCCCAGAAGGTCCTGCAGCCTCGGGATAGCCGGCCCAGAGCACCAGGCCCGGGAAGGCAGCCGAGCCTCTGCACGCAGAGGCCAGGAAGGCAGAGCTGAGGGTCCTGGGTTTCCTGTAGCTTGGATGCTGTGGAGTTCTGCATGTTGCTGTCTTTGGTTTCAGTCTGTTTACTGGTCCTGGTCCTCACAATCTGTTACCTAATCTTGTTTGATTCTTTGACTTTTTCTTTTCTGAAAGAACTTTGATGGTTTCCTATTCTGCCTTTCTCCAAACGCCTCTCAATGGGATGCACAGCTGAAATCAGAAAGATGGTGGCAGGTAGGAGTCGGGAGGAGCACCACAGTGAAGGTTTTTGTGGGGGTTTAAAGATGAGACAGCAGACAGTGTGAGCACTGAGTCCGGTAGCGCCTTGCATGTGGTCAGAGCCCGGGATCCACACATGGTCTGTCCCCCAACTGGGCTCAGCCACAGCCCCTCAGGTGGGGTCCCCCTTGATGCCCCAACCCGCTCACTTCTAGTCCACATGCCCTGGTGCCCCTTAGCCCCACTGGGGCTCCGCCGTGGGGCGCCACCACAGGACAGCCAGGTGCAGCCTGTAAGCATCTGGGCACTCCCAGAGATGGGGCGGGGCCTGCGTGTGACTTCCGCCATGTGCATGGCCTGGTATTAATGTGCTCTGCACGTGTGTTAATATCTGTGCAGCTCTCATGCCATCCATGAGTCTGATCCCTGTGGTCCTGGTGGGCCGCGCAGTTGTGCACGGAGCTCGGGCTGAGGGCTCAGTTTATCACCTCCACTCTGCTTCCCGTCTGTCCCATGTTGCTTCTGGCTGGACATGGCGCACTTCCCCCCCCACCCCAGCCATGGGCTAGGGCTAGTCCTCCGAGGAGCCAGTGAGTCAGGGGGCCTGCTCTTTAGGAACCCTCCCTTGGGGACAAGTGGTGTTGGCAGCATGGTCATGGTCAAGGGAGCTGGTCTGGAACTCTGGGATGGCTCTGTGCACATCCCTTGTCTGAAGAGGGTGAGGGGAGCCCTGAGATGATCCACGGAATGTAGGCTTTCTCAGGCAGGCGTCTTGGTCACCTTAGGATGTCTGGATGTGTGTCTGGTGGAGAACAGGGGGCTGGATCACCCGGGCTGGCCAAGGGACCCATCTTCCACGTGCTTAGCCTCAGCATGTTCTTCATGGGCACTGGCCTCTTGGGGCGAGCCATGGCAGTCCCTGGGAGAAGGCCAACCCTGCCCTGTTCTGGGGGGTCAGAGGTCACTGTTGGGGAGGACAGGCCAGCACACCTGCATGTGCCCAGCATGGGGGCCCCGCGCTGGGGTGTTAGCTCTCGCCACTCCCAAATGTTCTTTCTTCGGATTTGAGCTTTTCCATCTGACAACCTGTAAAGTTACATCATCTTTCAAAGCTTCCTGTTTAAAGACACGTGTTATAAAAGTCCCTTAAACCTGGACTGCTGGCTCTACAGAGCTGACCCAGTGCTGACGTGTTTGCAGTGCGTTATGAGCTTTCCACACCCAAGGTGTTCAGCCTTGGGGCCTCTTCTCAGTCCACAGTCTGGGGGGGCCCTTCCTACACACACCTGCTGCAGCTGGCCTGCTCCCAGCTCACCTGGCGCTCCTCCCCTGTCAGCTGCAGCCAGCTTCCCGGGGGAGGCGGGGCCGGCGGGAGCACTGGCGCAGCCTTCTCACTGAGGTCCCAGTTCTTGTTGCTGCTAAAGGGGAAGATGGTTCTGTTTGTCTTTAAAGTTCTCACCTTGGAGGAAACTCTCTTAAAAAGCCAGTATTCTTTTTTAGAATAGTTGATAGTTCGAGTCACCAGCCCAGATCGCTGTCATTTGTGGTCACAGTGCGTGGGTGCTGGCTCAGCCGGGTAGAGGGGAGTGCCCAGGAGGTGTCCAAGGGAGGGGCCCACAGGCCACCTTGGCCTCCCTGCATGCATCATACTGCCCTCAGCCCAGCCAGGTGCCTTTGTAGCCCCAGGCTCTGACCGCGTGTGTTTTCTGCACCAGAAGCTGGCCGGGCGGAGATGCTGGACCACGCCGTACTATTACAAGTGATCAAGGAGCAGCAGGTGCAGCAGAAGCGCCTCCTGGACCAGCAGGAGAAGCTGCTCGCGGTGATCGAAGAGCAGCATAAGGAGATCCACCAGCAGAGGCAGGACGGCCAGGAAGGCGAGGACGGCAAGTCCGGGGGAGGGAGGGGGAGAGGGGCTGGGCAGGCCGGGGGTGGTTGCTGCACCTGCTCAGGGAAGAGGGGTTGTCACTTTTAAAAAAGAATTGTGCTTGTTTATGTATGTATGTATTTTTGGCTGTGCTGGGCCTTTGCTGCTTGGGCTTTCTCTAGCTGCAGAGAGCCGGGGCCACTCTCCCACTGTGGCATGCTGGCTTCTCTCGTTGCAGAGCACAGGCTCTAGGCAGTAGTTGCAGCACTTGGGCTCAGTCGTTGTGGTCCTGAGCTCAAGAGCACAGGCTCAGTACTTGTGGTGGATGGGCTTAGTTGTTCCACGTCACGTGGGATCTTCCTAGATCAGGGATCAAACCCATGTCTCCTGCATTAGCAGATTCTTTACCACTGAGCCACCAGGGAAGCACAGGGGTTGTCCCTTAATTCATGAAAGCCAGAGTCGCCTGCCCCACCACCTCCTCCTGCCCCCCATCCCCATTGGATCTGTGGCTCTGTGGTCTAGAGTCCTGCTGGGCGAATTTAAGCAGGTGTTTGTATTCCTTGATTGCTGGTAAGCTGGCTTCATTTAGTCACTGCGTCGGTAGCTCCTGCTCATCTCTGTGGCTAAATGGGTACCTGACTTCATTTGCAGTGGACGTGCAGCCTGAGCTGGGGGTGGCCGCACCCAGAGGTAAGGAGCAGGAGGTCCATGACGCAGGGATGGCGGAGCGTCCCCCGCCGCAGCCTGTGGAAGTCCTGCCCGGCGCTCCTGGGCGTCCTGCCGCTCCTCCCCAGGGGCACAGCCAGCGCTCCGTGGAGGAACCTGAGGGGGCAGCGGGCAGAGCCCCAGCTGCACCTCCTGGCGGCGCTGACCCGCAGCCCTGGGCAGCTCCGGCTGAGCCAAGGGAAGGCCGGCAGGGCGCTGTGCCTGAGGCTGAGGGCGCGGGCGTGCAAGAGCGGCTCCCTGTGCTGGAGCCTGCCAGGATGCCCGGGAGCCCAGAGCAGCATGGGGCTGGGGATGTCCCCGGGCAGAGTCGGGATGTTTTTGGTGGAGGCGCCCATGAAAAGAAGAAATCCGGGAAGGAGGCAGCAGCTGCTGGTGCGGACACTCAGGAGGCAGATGTGCTGGGGGTGGGGGCAGCGATTGGGGCCCCTCAGGTAAAGTCCCAGCAAGCGAGCCGAGACCGGGCACCTGGAGGCAGGTCGGGGGTAGCCGCCCCCCAGGCCCAGGTTGTGTTACATCAGCCGGAACACCGGGCTGACCCTGCTGGAGGACAGGGCGGGCAGCAGGGTGGTCATATGGAGATGAGGAAGGAGGCCCCCGGCAGGGA
This sequence comes from Bos javanicus, assembly GCF_032452875.1. Taxonomy (NCBI): domain Eukaryota; kingdom Metazoa; phylum Chordata; class Mammalia; order Artiodactyla; family Bovidae; genus Bos; species Bos javanicus. Next base: position 52,972,632 of record NC_083886.1, read on the forward strand.
GCACGTGCCTGCTCCCTGGGAGAACACCGCTGGCCAGGAGCCCGAGCAGAGGCCAGACCCTGAGCTCGGGCCCAAACCCGCCATACCTGGAGATCAGAAGCCGGACAACGCCAAACCCAACCGGGACTTGAAAGTCCAGGCCGGCTCCGACCTTCGGAGGAGACGGCGGGACGTAGCTCCTCTGGCAGAGGCAGGGCTGGCCCCGAAGGACGGGGTCATCATTAGCTTCAACTCACTGCCCGAGGTGCAGGTCAACGACCTCCGCAGTGCCCTGGAGACCCAGCTGCACCAGGCCGCTGGGGGCGCCCTGCGGGTGGTCCCAGGCCGCCAGATCAAACAGCTGCCTGGGGCCCTGGAGGAGCCCTGAGCCCCACTAAGGCCAGGGTGCTCCGGTCAGCTGGTGAACCTGGACCACGGCGGGTGCCAAGCCCCAGAAGTCAGGCCCGGGGCGGAGTGACACCTCTGCAACTGCGGCCACTTCCAGGCTGACTCTCTCATGATTCAGCTCCCTTCCTGCAGCCTTGAGGAAAAACAGCCACTCCCTGAGACCAGGAAACACGACCTGCCACCTCTGTGGCTCTGGGAGCCACTGGGGTTCAGGTGGCGATATTGGGGCTCTGAGTGCTGACTGCAGCCCTGGCTCCCCGGCTGCCATGAGAGGCAGGTGTTACCCCGAACTTTAATTCCTTATTGATGTTCTCTGTGACTGTCAGTACAAAGCCTGAGTAAATGCTTCTGCCTTCACCCCGTCTCACAGCAAGTGCTGCGTCAAGACTGAGAGGCTGGACAGGCCTGTGGGTCCAGCTGCCTCCGCCCTGGTGCTCTGCTCTGCATACTTCGGTCTCCCAGTTGAGTGGTTGTGAGATTTAAAAAGTAAAACAGACCGCTGCTGTTTGGTTGGTGCCGAGGTGAATCACCCAAAAGCTCCCATGCCACAGACCGAAGCCGTGACCACGAAACCTGGGTTCGAGGCCCAGTGGGAAGGGGTGCATGGCCTCACTCCTCACTGCTTCTCACTTCCTCCAGGGCAGCATCTCCCCTGGGTTTGCACCCATGGGACTCATCTTTTGGGAGGGTTTTTGTGGTGTTTTTGTTGTACTTTGTTTTAAGGGGCAGAGAGGCCAGTGATCACCCCCGAGCCGGGCTGGTCAACAGGTGACCTGACATGCTGGGATGTGCCCTCAAGAGCCTGGGGCCTTCACCTGCTTTGTGCTTTGGGCTGTGTGTGCCTCGTTCCCCTCTGGGGGCGGGGGCCGCTCCAGATCCTGCCCCAAGGGGTCCATGGCGGGGAGCCACTCACTGATCACTAGCCAGGGCTGCCCAGGCCACGTGACAGCTCCGGCCTTGGTCTTGGCTCACCTCTCCCCTGTGCCTTTTGAAATGGTTTTATCGTTTACTGTGATTTCTATGTCATCTTGAAGCCTCAAAATGAATAATAAAAGGAGTGGAATCCTCTGGAAGCCAAGCTGATTCCCCACGAACCCCGGGCACTGCTCACACGGAGGGGAGCTCAGTGAAAGGTGTCCGGGTCCCAGTGCTTCCCGCCCTCCATTCTTAACTAAAAACAATTCCAAGCAAACTGTACCAGCTGGAAATTTCCCCCAGGTTGGAACACCGTTTGTGGTTTTGGGGTGGGATTGCGCATCCAGCCCTGTTTACCTGAATCTCTCACCTTGACCCAGCGTTCTGTCCTCTCAGTTTCTGCAAAGATAACTTCCTCCTCAGAGCAGGGGCCGCAGCCTTCTGAGAGCAGCAGCGCAGCCTTTGCCATCGCCTGCCGTTCCTGCACCTCCGGGCGCTCAGGGTCTTCTGTCCCAGTCAGTGCTGTCCTCTCCTCAGGGTTCTCCGCTCCCCTCCCCTCCCGTCCTCTCCTTCGGGAAAGATCTGGGCAGACCTCGGTGGGGTCACCATGACCAGTACTGCAGGGAGCCAGGAGGGGCTGGGAGACAGTGCCTTGCTTTCTGACCACAGGCCACCCCTCCAGCTGGGTCCCCTGGCTGGTAGATGTGGCCAGTGCAGCACACCGGGCCACCAGGAGTGACCTTCTATGTTTGCAGATACACTTGGCAGACACGAGGCCTGGCTGGCCTAGGTGACTGGGACAGGACCCTGTCTGTACTCCCGTTCTGGAATGGCGCCCCCAAGCCCAGCCTGGGGTGGGAAGAAGCTAAGGCTGAGGCTGGGTATGGCCTCTCGTGGTGTAGCTGAGCCCCGAGTCTGAGGCCAAGACAGGTGGAGCGGACAGAGCCACACGGGGTGACTGCCTTCTGGTGACACAGCTGAAGCAGCAGCAGGAACCATTTTTCCTGCATCCTGACACAACTCCGTTGAATTCCCTCCCATAAACACAGTTTTGAAGACAGGTTGAATTTGGGGAGGGGAGACAGGAAGGTCCGTGAGCTGACTTCAGTGTGTGGTGAGTGGCCTGGCCCAGCCAGTGGATCACATCCGCAGCCCTGGACCTGAGATGTGGCTGGTGGCCTCATCTGCCCCCATGAACTGGAATCTGAAAGGATGTTAGGAGCACTGGGTGGGACAGTTCTAGAAGCGACCAGAGCGCCTGTGCACAGCAGAGATGCCAGAAGCTCTAGCCAGCAGGCTGCCCAAGTGCAGAGAGCACAAAGGGTCAGAAAGAGGCCATCCTCAGGCAGGAGGCACCTGCTGGGTGTGCACGCTGCCTCAGCAGACAGGGAAGGGGCGGAATTCTCAGCAAGCCTGTTTCCCTGGCCCACTCCTCCCTCCTGCCCTCAGCCAACCTGAGGGGCCATCACCTCTGGCCGGGATGGGGGTCATGTCAGTGATGTCTAGTCCTGAAATCCAGTGGTGACGGTGAAACATGACTGCCCAGCCAGCCAGTCTTTTAACAGTCCTAAAAAACCTTGAACGGCGTATGGCTCCCCTCCAAGGCTGCCCTGGGAACTGCATTTCACTGGGATGACAGCTGAGATAAGGGGTTTCAGCACTTTGTGGGGGAAGTGGAGGAGCCTTTACAAGAGGGAACAGCTCCAGGCCTCAGGGCACGGGTGCTCTGGGACAGCAGGGCCTGGGTGAAGCCAGAGGACAATGTGACCTCCACACCTTGGGGAAGGAGGCTCTAGGATGACATGCCCAGCAGGCAGCACTCAGGATGCTGAAATCCTCCTGGGTCCCGCTGGGTCTCCCTGGAGCTCCAGCACTGTGCTGCTGCGGCCTTACCGAAGCTCAGGATGAGGGGTGGGACCAGAGTGGGCAGGAGCCTGGCCAGGATGGACCTGGGCTCAGACTCCAGAGGCTGTGGAAGGGAGGGTGGGGCAACCCCGTGGAGCAAGTCTCACAGGCACCGGGTTCCTAAAACTGGACCCTCCCTGGGTTCTTCACCCCTTTGTCTGGAAGAGCAACCCCCACCTTTTTTTCTAAGTGAGGAAAAAACCTATCAGTATCAGGTTCCTACAGCTCAGACCTGTCCTTCACGGTGTCGCTGTTTTCTCTTTGGTCTGTGCTGTAACCTGGTAGTTACTTCTAGATGCTTCGCCAGACTCAGATGACATGCCTTTGGTGAGAATTCTTTAAAGAATGAGACTCGCAAGGCAGCTTGTTCACAGCCCATGCACTCATTCTGCAGATGACAAAACAAATCTTACAGTATCTGATCTGATCTTTACTGTGGGTTCACTGCATCTTATTCTCCCCAAATCCTTAGGTGTGCAAGGCTGGAAAACCCATTCCCCTCTGCTCATGCACGCCTAATGTGTTTCCAGTCCTTTTAGCCCCAAGAGCTTTCGAGGTTTTAGACGCTTGCTCCTTGAGGCCATCAGTGCCAGGCGCCCAGGGACGTGGATTGGAGCTTGTAGTCCTTCCTAACGGCCTCCTGTCAGGGTGTTCTTAGCCTGGAAGACAAAGGGCTGTGTCTGAATGGGTTGCTTTCAAGTTAGACATGGTTTCAAAGTTAAGAAAACTACCACACCAGAAGCCACCTCCTGGCAAATAAATGACAAAGAGCTTGGCCACGAGTGTGCAGCATGGGGCCAGGCTGGTTGGGGCGCTGGGGACCCTGGGGCTGGGCTCAACGTGCTCTGTGGCCTCTCCCACCCCTGCCTGGCACTGTGCCACCAATGAGTCCCATTTAGTCCTCCCCCTTCTATAAAGGAATCTCTAGGTCAGAGATGCTGAAACACTTGCCCAGAGACGGGCTCCTCTCCTGCCTCCTCATGCACTCCCACAGAGCCTCAGGGTGCAGGCAGAGTAGACAAAATGGCTTGTGTCTTTAAATGAGAACCCCCCAGGTTCCCTGTCCTGAACTTCCAGTGCCTGGGGCCTGTGGTTAGGTTGCCCTCAATGGAAAACAGCAGGAGAGGCAGCGACGCGCTCCTGGGGGCAGGACAACACGACAGAGGCAAACGAGCGTAAGGAATCAGAGAGGACCAGATACCTGTGATCCTGACTAATAACCACAGGCGGTACGGAAAAGCCTGGTTTGGCCAGGAGTGTGTGATCTTTACTTTACATGTGAATCCTTCCAACCACTGACCACAGGATGAAGGTTTGTACCTCCCTGAGGGAGTGCTCTGAGTAAAGCAGGGAAGCTGCCAAGAGCCAGGAAGCAAGTCCAAGCGACAGGTGCATCTTGGATGAAACATGTCAGATCAGAGATTGGTGACAAGGGCGGAAGCCGCATATCCCAGCCAAAATGACTGCTAGGAAGGTGCAAGGGGTTCTTTGAGCCCTCCGGGAAATGAAATATGGCCCATGCATTCTCCATGCTGGAACACAGGGAAACTGCCTTGGATTCCCTAAATTCTGGTGAGCTGACCCAACTGCCCCCTCTCAGGTCCAGTACTCAGCACCAGCAGCTCTGGTGAACAGAAATGACTGGGCATCGTGGCCCACCCCAGACCCACCGAGTCGAGGGAACCCAGGACCTTGACATCTTGGGCACCAGCTCAAAACCTTGTGCTAGCCTCATTACAGGCAGCCTCCGTGGCGGCGGGGGTCGCGCCGGCTGGTGTGGGGCTGTGCCCCGTTGAAGCACCTGTTGGAACCCAACATCGAACCCAGAAGAAAAGGAAGCCCGTTTCCCGAGCGGGTAACGTGGGTCCCCGCCCCCTAGGGTTCAACCCCCGGGCTAGGCTGGCGTTCACTTACCGCAGCAGCGAAGCAGCTCCGCAAAGCCTCGAACTCCTGCGCGCACAGATCCTTCTTCAAGCAGCCCCCCGGGGCAGTGGACGCCTGCACGCACCTGCCGTAGGCCGCGGCCTGGGGGCGGATGGAGACGGGCGAGGGTCGCCACAGTCCCCGCGCCCGCTGATTACCCGGGGCGGACCCCGCCGCCGCGGCTCCCGGGTCACCACTACCCGCCCCCCGCCAGCCCGCACCCTGCTCCGCGCGGCCCTTCCTGCCCCGCCTGACGACTGCGCACCTCGGCTCCACAGGCAGCTAGACACTCGGGGAAGGCGCGGAGGCGGCTTCGCACGCGACCCCACACAGCTCCGTTCCCCGACATGAGCGGCTCTTCCCGGCACCTGTGGGCGCCGCCATCTTAGGTCCGGCCTCTTCCGGCGCCCAACAGCCTGACAGGCAGGCACTTCCGCCCACAACCTTTCTTGCGCTTTGTCACTTGGTCAGGCTTAGCCCTCGCCTCTGCCTCTCCGGAAGCGCTCTCAGTCTCCCAGAGCCCTGCAGTTGGCTCGTTGTCGGTCGCTGTCCTTGGGTTTTGTATTCGTTCACGCGCAAATTGTTCCCCGAAGTCGGCCTCAAGGCCCTCCTCACTCGAGTAATTGGCCCGCGGGGTCAGACTCACGCAGTGATTGGCGGGGGCCCGGGCCTGGCGGAGGCGGGGCGGGGCCGGAAGGTGTCCGGCACCATGGCGGCCATGCCGCCGCTGCGGGACCGCCTGAGCTTTCTGCACCGGGTGAGTGAGTGCTGGCGGCCCCGGTCCCACCACGCGCCGCCTCCTGGCCTCGCCCCCGGCCCAGGCCGACCGCCTCCCTGGCTGCGCACTGGCCCCGCGGGATCCCCGCGCCCTCCTGCTGCTGCCAGGCTTGGCGTCCCCTTCGTCCCCCTCTGTCCCCTCCCACCTCTCCTCTCGCCTCTTTCCCTGTCTTCCGGCCGCTTCAACATCCCAGAACACTCTTCATCTCAAATCCTACCCTTCGGCCCCTCCCGAGGCTGGGGGACCCCACAGCCTTGGGGGGCGGCAGGTCAGGCCACCCCTGTGTCGGGTCCACTGGGAAGAGTGAGACCCCCTTGCACAAAATCCAAGTTTTTCTGTTTTCTTACCCAGCTTAAAGTAGCTTTTCAAAAAAAGAAACTGATCCCCCGAACTCTGGCCGAGATAACTAGATGCTGATTCGAGGAGCGGCAGAAAACCTTTTATTAAGTGGTCCAGTGGGGGAAGCCCTGAATTCCAGTTCAGGACAGAAGGGTGGAGTTCAAGTGAAAAATGGCAGGCGTTTGGGTGGTTTTGGGGGGATACGGCTGCTGTGCTGATAACTGGTGGTTACAGAAGCTAAGATCCCATTGTACAGTGGGAACTGGGGGACAGACCTTGTCCCTCCTGGTGGTTATATTTCAAGGAGTGGCCTTCAGGTCCTTGAGAAAGACTCTCCCAGGTTGTAGGAGGTCTGGGTTCCTAATTGTAGAAAATGCTCCTGAAGTGTGCCTGAACCAGCCCAAAGTCCAGGGTCAAGAAAGGGAGGTTGCGGTCTGTCACCTGAAATAGGCCAGAATGAACAGTGAATTTTGGCACTATGAGCTTCCGCAGGCAGGCAGCGGGGGTGAGGGGGGTGCTGGGTTCACCCTCATGCTGCTGAGAGACCTGTCAGTTCTCTTCGAGCAGAGGTTTTGGTATGTGCCGAACATGCTATGGTCCTGCAGACCTTTCCAGCTTCCCTCTGGGTCTTGGTGGACAGATAGCGTAAGCAGCCTCTTGGAACATTCAGGCCAACGGTGCCTGTGGCCAGCACCTCAGAGACTGCACCTGAGGTCTCCTGTCCTGTCTACACTGAGGCTCATAGCCCCGAGATGTGCCGTGACGTGAAATGGGTGTTTCTGGTTTTTATCCCTAGAAATTGTACATCTTTGTGCTGAGTCAACTCAGTGTAAACACTTTTGTGCTGACAGATAAGTGTGAGACACACAGCTGAGTCGGTTCTTGTTTTGAGTTGTTTCTGTGGGATCCCTTCCTGGAAGTGGCGCTGTAGGTCTGTCAGGGTGAATGATTGTGTCACAGGGGCTCACCTGAGGAGTCTTTTTTTTTTTTTTTGCCGGTCTGTAAGTTGCTATACTAAAGGGGCTTTTAAGTTGTGTGGCTGTAGGCGTAGGGGCCTGGGGGGCCATGCTGAATCGTGACCTTTAGGGCCTGTCACCATGGAGACCACCACCCATTTCCTCTTCCCAGGCGTTCATCCTAGCCTCCAGAAGGGAGGCTTCTGCAGGCTCTCTGTGGCCAGTGGGACCATTGCTCTCCTCTTTGGGTCCCCTGACCCTGTGGCACGCCAACTATAAGCTGTGTGGAAACTGGGATCCCCAAGAATGAGGGCTCCTGTGGCCACTCACTGTGGGCTGGGCTCTCGCTCCCTTTCAGCTCCCGATTCTCCTGAAGGGAACGTCGGATGATGATGTCCCATGTCCGGGCTACCTGTTTGAGGAAATTGCCAGTATCCTTCCTTGTGGATACATCTGGGGGCCCTGTAGCCTCTCCTATCTCATCTCCCAGGGTCCTGGGCTTCTCTGCCCTGAGGGGGCCCTGGCTCCTTTCCCACAGCAGCCAAGTGTGTGGGCTCTGAAAGTCACCTTACTGATGACTTGAGGCTTAGACCCTAGAAGCCGGGTGTTCCTGAAACCAGGGTCTGGGGTAGGTGCCTGTGGTGGAGGGGCCCACACTGAGGAGTTTGATGGCAAGAAGGCCCAGCTTCTCTCCCTGGCCAGGGCATTGTGTGGCCCAGGGTTAGCTCACCCCTTCCCTAACCGAGCGCCTCCCAGAGATCTCCCATGAATCCCTGGGCAGCAGCCAGTGTCTCCTGGAGTACTTGCTGAACCGTCTGCACAGCGGATCTGGCCGTGTGAAGCTCAAGGTGAGTCCAAGTGGCTCCAGATGCCTGCCCGGGGGTTAGGTCAGGGCCCTGTCCTGCCCCTGGTGGTGAGGCTGGAGGGGAGGGATGAGCTGGGGGCATGGGGGGCTGTGTCGGGTGGGGCACCCTTCTGTGGACCCAGCTCTGCCCACCCCCCCATCCCTGCTGCCCCAGGTGCTGAAGATCCTGCTGCACCTGTGTGGTCACGGCTCCTCTTCCTTTCTGCTCATCCTGAAGCGCAACCCTGCCTTCATCCAGGAAGCTGCGGGTACTGGCCAGCACTGCCCACTGGAGGCGTGGGGAGGAAGGTGGCCAGGGCCGGTCTCGGCCAGATCCCTTAACCCGAGCCCCTGCCTCCCTTCCCCATACCCATGCTCCCCACTCTGTGCTCCGTCCACACTGTTCTTCACTGCCAGCTCCTCCCTTCCCTCCCCTCTGTGTCAGCTCCTCCCCTCCTCCCGGCCAGGCCAGGCCAGCGAATTGCGTGGAATGGCTGGTGTCTGTCCGTGAGCTCTGCTGGGCCTTTGCGGCCTGGACCTTTCCTGTCTGTCCCTGCCTTGGGTTCCCTCTTCTCCCCAGGGCTGCTCCTCCAGACCCTAGGAAGCCCTCCATTCTCGAAAGGGCTGGGAGGGTGGGGGACGGGACTAGTGAGGCTGTAGTGAGAGGTGGGGCCCTGGCCTGTGGGGATCCAGGTGACAGGTGGGTCTGGGGTCCCTCACCTGCCGTCCTCACCTGCCCCCAGGCCAGAGGTGTTCATGTGTCTTGTTAACAAGAACTGGTGGGGGGACGTGGCCTGAGGTCTTCTTCTTGGGTGGGGAGAAATGAATAGGAAGGCCTTGGCCTTCAGGCCAGAACCCACCCCGCCAAGCTGTCCCCGAGAGGGCAGTGCCACGGAGGAGACTGAGTCCTCCGGCCACCGCTTGCTTGTTGGAGACTCTTTAGTGTGCCCCACCCACCAGGTGCTTGGACTCATCCCCCACCCCTGCCGCCGCACCTTAAATCCACTGTCTTCCCTTTACTGCAGGTGCACTGAGGCCAGGCTAGGGCTGGGCTGCCTGTGGGCCCTGGGGTCCATGCAGGTGCCTTGGAGACAGGGAGTGGCCTTGGAGGGGGCGCAGACCCTTACTTGGCAGATGCCTAGAGGCGCCCAGGGTGCTGGGGGCGCACTCGTCACAACCCAGCTCCCTGGAGTTTGTGCACTGAAGCAGCATGGCTGGTTCATTCTCACCAGCTGAAGGGTCAGAACGGGCCTGTCCCGCTGCACGGCTCACATGGTTGTGGCCAGTGCTGGGTCTCACCTCTATTCTGGTCTCCGAAGAGGGCAGAGAAAGCAGAGGGGGACAGCCGACTGTGGTTCTGTATTAGCACCAACATCTCTCAAGCTCTGAGCACTGTCCCCAGAGGACGAGTGCCCAGATAGACGGGGCTGTGAGAGGAACTGATCCTGGAGGCGGGAGTGGGGGACACACAGAGGTTGGCCCAACTTTGGGGGCCTGGCGGGGGTCCCTATGACTCCCACAGGGAGGGTGGGAGCTGTGGCAGGACGGCGGGGAGGTACCCTGCCCTGGCTGGTCTCAGCACCCTAAGGCAGGAGGAGCCAGCAATGTTTAATGAGACATGAGCTTCCCAGGTTGGAGAAGGAAATGGCAACCCACCCAGTATTCTTGCCTGGAGAATCCCATGAACAGAGGAGCCTGGCAGGCCATGGTCCATAGTGTTGCAGAGAGTCAGACATGACTGAAGCGACTAAGCACGCGTGCAGGCACGCAAGCTTCCCAGGTGGTGCTGGTGGTAAAGAACCTGCCTGCCAGTGCAGGAGACGCTGGAGACACGGGTTTGATCCCTGGGTTGGGAAGATCTCCTGGAGGAGGGCGTGGCAACCCACTCCAGTATTCTTGCCTGAAAAATTCCACGGACAGAGAAGCCTACTCAGACACGACTGAAGGGACTTAGTGCACACAGGCTTATCTGATGGGCCGCAGCTGGAGCTTTATGAGCAGGAGTCCTTTCCGGCTGTGATAAGGAACCTGAGTTATGGTCAGGCCCTTGGAAGCTCTTCAGCTGGACTAGAGCCTCCTCGGGCTTCCCTGATAGCTCAATTGGTAAAGAATCCACCTGCAATGAAGGAGACCCTGGTTCGATTCCTGGGTCGGGAAGATCCACTGGAGAAGGGATAGGCTACCCATTCCAGTATTCTTGGGCTTCCCTGGTGGCTCAGCTGGTAAAGAATCTGCCCGCACTGCGGGAGACCTGGGTTCGATCCCTGCATTGAGAGCCTCCTCCGGTCGCCTCTGGGTGGAGATGGTGTTGAGGGGAGGCAGCGAGGCTGCTGTTGCAGAGGCTCAGGTGAGGGGCAGCCTTGGGCCGGGGAGTGGCCCTGGTGTTCTGGAGGTTGAGTTGCAGCCTCACGGCTGGGGGTTTGGGGGGTGTGGCCCAAGGGGTGCCGAGGGGCTGTGAGGGCACAGCCACCCGAGGCCTGGGGACGGCAGTGCATCTGTGCTTTAGGAAGCCCCGAGGCACTTGGTTGAGGGGGCTGAACTGGGGGCTTCAAGGGGGGCCAGAAAAGGCCAAGGCTCACCGCCTGCATCGGGTGTGGGCTTTGAGGCTGAGTGGTCGGCATTGCACAGCTCAACTCTGCTCCCATCTGTCGCGCAGTTTTCGCGGGGCCCCCGGATCCTCTCCACGGGAACAGCTTGTACCAGAAGGTGCGGGCGGCCGCCCAGGTGAGCCCAGGACCCAGGTCACTCCCTGCTCTCCCCGCCCAGCGCCCTGGCCCCACTCTCTGCAGGACAGAGCCCCTGAGTGGCCCTCAGGGGAGAAGGAAGGGTGGGGGGACCGTGGGCGTGCTGCACTGAGTGCCCTCTGCCTCGTCTAGGACTTGGGGGCTGCCTTGTACTCCGACGCCTTGTCACCTCCGCCTCCCTCCCAGCCTCCCAGGACCCTGCCTCCGGCAGGTACGCGAGTACACCCAGCCCTGTCACCGGGTGACTCTGGGCGGGCCCGAAGCCTCTCCTCCCGCAAATGTCCGGGGTTGAGGGTCAGGTCCCCGCTGCTGCTGATGTGGGCCTCCCCGCAGGCATGGGCTCCCAGTCCAGGCCCCAAAGCGCCCTGCAGGGCTTCGGCTACAGCAAGGAGCGGGCTCACACAGGTGAGTGCTGCGGGACTGGGGCCCCGGCTGAGGGTGAGGGGGTGGGTGGGGCCTGTGTGCCCCCCACTGGCTTCTGTCCGACCCCGGGGGCGCTGGGGAGGTGCAGTCGGCTCTCCTTACCTGGCTGGTGAGAAGCCAGGCTGACGGTCAGCCCCGCACTTGGGCCATCAGCCCTCGGCTCCTTTAGAGAGCAGAGCGCAGAGAGCAGTGGTCCTGTCTGTGACAGAGGTGACTTGGAGCTGGCGCGGTGCCAGCCCTGCTTGCCGGGAGAGCATGAAGTTCCCCAGGGCCACGCGAGCCTCTTGTGGGCTCTGGGCCGGGTCCAGCTGATATGCTGAGCACTCCAGCCATGGCTCCTAGTTCCCCAGCACTTGTGATTCCTAAAGTGGGTCAGCCTTAGAGCCCACCTGTTCCTAACCTGGGGGTGACTGCCAGTTCACTCTCCATGGGGCACTCTGTGGGAAAGCCCCCAGCACTGGATGTGAGCACTCCTTAAGTGGCCAGGGATATTGTGGTCTCAGGACAACCACCTTAGGTGGCCCCCTACTCTGAGGTGGGGACCCAGGAGGGCAAGTGGTACAGCTTTGCTGTGAGCTGCCGCTCATCCAAGATCCACGGGGCCCAGATGCATTGAAGTGAATTCACCGCAGAAGCTTCTGGGAGGGCCCTCTTCCTCCATAGGGCCTCTGCTCTGTGACTGCATCTTGTGTCCCAGCCTCTTGGGTCCTGGGTGAGGAGCAGCCGTGGGCACCTCATCCTGGGAACACAGGGTGGGACTGAAGGGGCTGTGCCGTCTCCCCTCTCTCTGCTGTAGGCTCTGCGGGCGAAGCCTTCCTGTCCACCATCCAGAAAGCCGCAGAGGTGGTGGCCAGCGCCGTGCGCCCTGGGCCTGAGAGCCCCAGCTGCCAGAGGTCCCTTCCGCGGGGTGATACCTACCAGCCGGCCGTGACACCTTCAACCAGCCTCGGCACCCACGCCTCCGGGAGCTCTCTCCCTGCGGCCAGCCCAGGAGCCCGAGGTATCGAGCTGGACTCCTCCCTTGGGGTGCTGGCTTCCCCCTCCCCGGAGCCCTGGGCTTCTGGTCACCTGCTCGGGCTGGGCAGGAGCAGACGAGGGAGGAAGAAGAAAGCAGTGCGCTCGGTGGGGGCAGGGGGCAGGAGCCCCACCCTGCCGGTCCTGCGACACCTCCCAGAGCCAGCACGTGACAAGCTCGCAGAGCCAGCTGCCCACGAGACTCGACTCCCTGCGGCCTCTGCGGTGGTGCGCATCGGGCAACCCTGCCTCAACCCCCCACGTCCAGTGTTCTCTGTCAGTCTGCTCTGGGTGGGAGCTCAGGTATTACGGCCCTATGAGAGGTGGGGTCTGCCCAGGATCCCAGCTGCTCACATATGGAAGCTTAGAGCTGGGACAGGAGCCATCCCCAGCTCTCGTGTGTTCACCTGGCGCCTTCGAGCAGCTTTGCAGCCCGTCAGGGCCCAGGGGCAACAGGGAAGCCCTCCGCAGGGGCCAGGCTCCATGCCGTGTGTGTTCTAGCGGTGTGCTGTGATACAGGAGGGAGCGACAGCTGCCCGCGCCCTCCGCCTCTACCTCTGCCTCTCCCAGAAGCGCCGTCCCCTTTGCCTGGTTCGAAACAAGTATGTCAGCGCTCAGCGGGACTTGAGAGCTGCTGTGCTGGATACTGTCCCCACTGCCCTGGTGTCTGGTGCCTGACGCTGCTTCCTCTGCTTTCTGGGCAGGCGTGTCCCATGCGGACCCCCCACCCTGGCCCTGAGTGAGGGCATGCCCTGTTCTGCCCCATTTCCTCTCGGGTGGTGTTTCCCGGAGCTGGAACCCAGGCAGCTATGTGTCCACATCCAAGGACCCAGCCCATAGGCTCTTCCCTGGTCTCCCCATCCAGGGCTCCTGGGGAGACAGACATGGGGACAGTCTGAGGCCCCCAAGGGTTTTACCTTCAGTCGGTGTTTCTTCCAGCAGCGAGACACCAGCCTGGGCAGGCCGGAGGCGGCTGGGATGAGCTGGACAGCAGTCCCAGCTCTCAGGATTCTTCCCAGGAGAACGATGATCTGGGCAAGGCCTCGGACTCGGGTAGTCGGTCGGGCAGCGACAGCCCCTCAGGGGCCAGCCGGGCACCTAGTGACCTGGCAGAAAGGTGATCCAACACCCCAGGGTGCCCCCTGCCTGCCCTGATGGGCGAGAGGTGACCTGGAGGGGGCTCACCCCTCCTGGCGTGAGGGAGCCCACCCTTTGTCCCAACCCGTGTGCACCCGGCAGGGTGGAGGCTGTGACCCTGAGTGACTGCCAGCAGGAGCTGAGCCTGGTCCGGACTGTGACCCAGGGGCAGCACACCTTCCTGAGCCGAGAGGAGGTGCAGCACTTCGTCAAAGAGTGAGCCCCGACCCGTTCCAGGCCCCCTCAGCCCCGCACCCCACCCCATCCCTTGCCCTGGCTCTGCACACACACCCCTCGCCCCACGGCCCCAGCCCTGTTGCGCGGTACCCCCTTCCTGCAGGTGTGGCCTCCTCAACTGTGAGGCTGTGCTGGAGCTGCTCATCCGCCACCTGGCTGCCACCAGTGAGCGTATTCAGATGGTGAGGAGGGGAGTGGGCGGGGCTGGGGTGTGCCGGGGCACGGGGAGTGGGGAGAGTGAGCACAGGACACCCAGTCGATTGTCTGGTCGATTGTCTGCTGAGGGCTGAGAGGAGGGAGGGAGGGAGCCGGCCACACAGACCTCCCTTGGAGGGGGAACCAGCTGACATCAAGCCCACCCACCCTGCAGAGAGCCCTGGGTGCCATCGCCTCCCTCGGGTGCACCGACCTGCTCTCCCAGGAGCGAGTCCTGTTCCTCACCCGGCCTCGGCTGCAGGAGCTCAGTGCAGGCAGCCCCGGACCCGTGACCAACAAGGCCACCAAGGTGGGCAGCCTCCAAGGCCCAGAGGAGGGGGTGCAGGACACCCCAGCAGTCCCACGCCCTCCCCCGCCCCCGCTGCCTTCCCTAGACACACGTCCTCCCGCTCCCGCGGCTGGCACAAGTCATGCCCTTAGAACTGCAGGTGGTGGCCTGGCCTCTTCCCATACACAGGACCCCCAGGTTTCCCCAACCTTCCCCGGGTTTCCCCGACCTTCGCAGCAGATCTGCCTTTTGGGCAGTGCCTTCTTCGTGGAGGCTGTCTCCTCCAGGAAGCCGTCCTCCTGCGGGAAGCCCTCCTTGACTGCTTGGATGGCTGTCTTCTGTACTCTGTGTCGTGGGTCTAAGCTCTGTTCCCATATGCCCCACTCTGGGAAAGCAGGAATAGTTGTCTGAGTCCTCTTCCCACTGATGAGTGTGGGGAGACCACCTGCAGTCTTCTCTGGGGGCCCTCTGTTGGCCTCCCTCAGCTTCCAGTTTTCTGTATGGCAGCTGAAAATTGAGATCCTTAGTCACCTGTCTCTGAAGCGCCCTTCATCAAAGCGCTTGTGAACCTGCCACACACAAAACACGCCGGGGGCACATCACGGAGTTTCTAAAATCTGAGAAGGACCCAGGAGGCCAGCTATCAGGGATGACACCTGGGTGGGAGTTGGTGCTTCAGCCACATCTGTTCCCCCGCGTGTCAGGCGCTTGTGTGGCACTTGACCGGGAGGGGGCGCTCTTCCACTCCGGCAGGCCACAGCAGCTTGATGTGGGGGAAGGCATCTGTTTGTATGACAGCTGGTGGAGAGCAGCAGCGCTGCTGCCCGGGGATGACAGAATTGTTGTGAGCGGCCAGTGGTCCTGCCCTGTGCTCTGGCCAGCGACATTGAGGAGGGGACCCGGGAGCACCGTGCCCTCTGTGATTCCTGGAGGAGCGTAAGAGCCCTCACCAGTTCCCCTCTTCCCTCGTCCAGATTCTGAGACACTTTGAAGCCTCCTGCCGACAGTGGCCCCCTGCCCGGAGGTCCCCAGCCGAGCCTGGCCCTGCAGCCGCCCATGTGGGCCCGTCAGACCTGTTGACCGACACCCTGCCTTTCACCGGGGGCCCGGCCTTCCTGCAGCCTCTGAGTTCAGCTCTGTTTTTTCCCAAGGGCAGCGCACCCCCATCAGGGCTGCAGCCCAGCCCTGTGCCCCCAACGTCCCCAGACAGCTGCCCCCTTCTAGTCCCTGGGGCTGGCAGGGAGGCCGAGACCGGGCTGGCAGGTTCCACAGACCAGGGGGCTGCATCTGAGCAGGGCCCACTCTGCATGGACACCCCAAAGGGAGGGCCAGAGATCGGCCTGGGCCTCAGCCACAGCTGCAGCTCCTTATTTGCTGGCATGGAACTGGTGGCCTGTCCCCGCCTGGTGGGGGCCGGGACTGCTGCAGAGGAGCCCCTCCCAGCCCACCAGGCTCCCTGGACGTTGTCACAGAGGCTGGCAGCAAAAGAGCCTTCCGGCTCTGAGCCGTCAGCTTTCACATTCTTAAACTCATGATCTTGTCTGCCTGGGCCACATGCAGTCTGTGTGCTCCCTGGCCTGTGACTCCCAGGACCCTGTGACTTTGTGCTGTCCCCTATGCCCACAGCCCCCAATGCCCCTTTCTGTGGTCGGCCTCGCCCTCCCCTGGCCTCTTCCCCTCACCCACTGAGGCCTTGGGTGTGGGCAGCCACCCAGCCAGGCAAGCTTAGAGTGGACGGCCCACCCAGAGTTGAGAATGGCCACCAGTAAAACCCAGGTGATATTTTAGAAGTCCACGCACCAGTCAGAGCCAGACCACCACTGTGGTAATGAGGTGTCCGTGGGAGCTGCTCCCCAACTTTACCCCTAAGGTGGGTTCCCTGTTTTTCTGCTGGGAGGCAGGACCCCCCACTTACAGCCTGCCCCCTAGGTTTGATGGCCCAGGAGCAGCGCCCCCGAGCACCCTGCAGGACTTGCAAGGAGGGCAAGGCAGGCCCAGAAAGAGGAGCCGAGCATGAGCTAAGCCTGGCAGCCTGCGGGTCCTGGGGTGCCAGATCTCCCGCCTCATGGCCATCTGCTTTGGCGGAATGCTTCTCCCATCTGCCAGAAGGACGAAGGGAGAGCAGTGGGGCAGACGGCATGATGTGGCCTGCCCAGAGGGCACTGGAGGGGAGCTCACGGGAGAGGAGACCTGGTGACTGAGCTTGGAGACCACACACCCCTTGAAACTGGCCTGAGTCCCCAGGGTCCTTATGGGCACACAGAGAAGGGCACCAGGGGAAGACGGAGAGGACCCATCTGCAGGCTGAGCCCAGGCCCAGCTTCCAGCCAAGCTTCTGCCGTTTCCAGGCGACAATCCTGTGAGGAGGATCCCAGGGCCACCTCAGTCGTTCCTCTGCCCCCACCCTGCTGTCTTCTTGGCCAGAGACTGGCCATTTGGACTTGAATTCCTGTAGCAGCAGGCAGGCAGGCACGGAGCCTTGCAAGCACTGACCTCGGGGTCCTCTGGGGAAACCCCTGCCTTCCTGGCCCTCAGAAACAAGGTCGATTTGGAACCACTGCTTGGGTGTTTGTTTTTGAGCTCATATCCGTCTCTCTGGGGGAGGGGGGAGTCCTAAGCAGCCTCCCGCCTTCTCGTCCATCAGGATTGGGGTCTGGGTAGGGTTAGGGCAGCATCAGGTCCCTGTGTGGCCCGTGTCAGCTCCCCCTGCCGTGACTTCTGCCTGCAGACTGCACAGCCACTTCAGAGCTAGGGCTGTGGTCGCTCTGGGGAGAACTGGGGATGGCCTGGGGTCATGCTTCCCACATAAACCCTGCTGTTCACCGGAAGCTGCACTGATCGCCTTTTCATTTTCTATCTGCATGTGTGAGTGAGAGAGGAGAGAAAATGGCACAGGGGTGAGCCCCTAAGGGGCACAGGTAGAGCCTTCTGAAAGCAGGGACAGGTATCAATTCTTACTTAAATGTTTGGAAGGACTCCCCACCGGAACTATCTTGTCCTGTAATTTTCTTAATTGCAAAGTTTCTAACTACAAAATTCAATTTCTTAAGTAGATTTAAGGACTATTTGGGTTATCTCTTTCCTCGTGAGTTTCAGTAATTTGTGTCTTTCAAGGACTTGGTCTGTTGTGAATATGGCTATAGTTTTTTCAGCCTACTTTCTTCTTCCAATTTCTGTAGTGTCCCACCTTTCATTTCTGATATTAATGTTTTTTTTTTTTTCCCTTTCTTGGTTAGCCTGATTAGAAGTTTCGATATTATTGACCTTTTCAAAGAACTAACTTTTTGGTTTTATATTTCTTACTGATTTTATGTTTCCTATTTTATTGACTTCTGCTCTTTACTATTTCATTCTTCCTGCTGTGGATTTTTTTCTTTTTCTAGCTTTTTAAAGGTGAAAGCTTAGATTATTGATTTAAGACCTTTTTTCTTTTTTAATATAAGCATTTAAAATTTTGTATTTTATTTTTGGTTGCAGCAGGTCTTCCTTGCTGCATGCAGGCCTTCTCTAGTGGCGGAGAGTGGGAGCTGCTCTCCATCGCAGTTCACGGGCCTCTCATTGGGGTGGACTCTTCTATGGTGGAGCACAGGCTCTCGGCACACTGGTGTCGGTGGCTGCAGCTTGTGGGCGCAGGAGTGGCGGTTTGGGGGCACTAGAGTGCAGGCTAGTAGTTGTGGTTCATGGGCTTAGTTGCTGCATGGCATGTGGAATCTTCCCAGATCAGGGATCACACCCATGTCCCCGGCATTGGCAGGCAGATTCTTATCCACTGTACCCCCAGGGAAGTCCTAATGGAAACATTTTTAATGCTGTACATTTTCCTCTAACACTTTGAGCTACATCCCATGAACTTTGATAACATTTTAGTACTTATTCAGTTCAAAATATTTTCTAAATTCCCATAAGACTTGAGTTTTGTCTGACTTCTTTGGGGGGCACAGCACCAGGCAGAATGTGAAACCTCCTGGACTAGGGATCAAACCCAAGCCCCCTGTAGTGGAAATGCGGAGTCTTAATCCCTGGACCACCAGGGAAGTCCTGATGGACTATTTTAAAATGTGTTTTTTATTAATACTTTAATTTTTATATTGTAAGAGAACATATAAGACTTTCATTATAAAGATTTCAGGCTTTTGCTTAAGTTTGTTTAGTGGCCCAGGATATAGTCTATCTTGATGAATGTTCCATGTGCACTTGATTTGGAGAACTACAGACCAATCTCTTTCATGAACATAGATTAAAAAAAAGTCCTCAACAGACTATTAGCAAAACAGATCCAGCAGTATACAAAAAGTAATAATACATCACAATAAGTGGAGTTTTTCCTGGGGATGGAAAGCTGGTCCAACATCTGAAAATCACTGCAATTCACTATATTAACACACTAAAGAAGAACAAATCACATTATCATTTTACACAGAAAAAAGCAAGAGATAAATTTCAACATTCATGATTAAAAAAAAAAAAACAAACTAGAAATATAAGAATTTCTCTCACCCAGTAAAGGGGATGGACTGGGTGCTTGTGTGTGTACACAGTTGGTTCAGTCGTGTCCAACTCTTTGCAACACCATACTTAATGTCAAAAGGCTGAATGATTTCCCTCCAGGATTGGGAAGAAGACGGGAATGTCCACGCTCACCACTTTTGTTTAGCATTGTCCTGGAAGCACCAGCCGCTTCAATGAAACAATGAGGGAAAGGACAAATACAAAGGAAAGGAAGAAATAAAACTGTTAACCACAGAAAGCATGATTATTTATGTTGAGAATCATAGATTCCACAAAAAAAATCCTATGCCTAATAGTTTGGCAAGAACACAGGCTGTTGAATAAAGCTGAATTGTATTTTCATATACGAGTGATACATGATTGGACATTTACATTTTAAAATCTGCTATTGGGACGTCCCTGGTAGGGGAGGATTCCACATGCCATGGAGCAACTAAGCCCCTGTGCCACAACTACTGAGCAGTGCTCTAGGGCCCGCATGCCACAGCCACTAAAGCCCATGCATCTAGAGCCTGCACTCCACAACAAGCGGAGCCACCACCATGAGAACGCAAGGAAGACTACCCACTGCCCGCCACAACTAGAGAGAGCCCGCACGTAGCAGCGAAGACCCAGTGTGGCCAAAAATAGACTTTATGATAGCATCCAAAACCTGAAATGATTAGCTATAAATCTAAGTGTGTGTGTGTGTGTGTGTGTATATATATATGATGTGTATGCTGAAAAACACAAAAGACTGATGAAAGAAATCAATGAAGACCTACGTAAATGGAGAGATACACTATAGATTGGAAGATTTTACTGTTAAGATGTCAATGTTTTCCCAAATTGATCTACAGATTTAACATAATTCCCATCTTGATTTTATTTTATTTTTTTTTTTTTGGTAAATAGAAACAAACTGATCCTAAAAGCTACAACCAAAGTCAAAGCAATTAGAATAGCTAAGGAGGTTTTGAAAAAGCACATAGAGGGCTCACAGCACCGACTTTGAAAACGCTGTCCAGAAGCAGTAGTCAGCACTGGGGTGCGTGGAAGTTTAGATATAGATCAGTGGGCCAGTATAGACAATTCAGAAACAGAGCCACACGGCTATCGGCAGGTGGTTTTCCACAGGTGTCAAGGTAATTCAGTGGAGAAAGGATAGACTTCCAACACATAGTATTGAAACAACTGGAAGAAAATAATGAACCTTGGCCCCTTCTCATATCTTACACAGTATTTAAAGTGAGCCATAACCCTATCTAGAAGTTAAACTTCCAGAAGAAAACCTAGCAGAAAACGTTCTGTCCTTGGATTAGGCTTCTATGAGAGAGAAAAAGCACAAACTATAATAGAAAAAACTAGGCATCATCAAAGTTGAAGAACTTTACTTTGAATGACATGAGAACAAAAAGACAAGCCACAGACTGGAGAAGATGTTTGCAAATCACAACTCTTGGGAAGGATTTATATCAAGAACATATAAGGAACACTCCAAACTCAATGATAAAACAACCCCCAGTGTACAAAGTGGGTGAAAGATGTGGACGGACACTTTGCCAAAGGAGGTATATGGATATCGGACAGAGAAGCACACAGATAGTTTCTCAACATTGTTAGGGAAATGCCGTTGAAGACCATGCGGAATACCACTACACACCTATTTTAGTATTTTTTAAGAATATTTTAGTTGCAGCATTCGGTCTCTTCATTGTGTCAAGATCTTTTGATGCAGTGTGTGGATTTAGTTGGCTCCAAGGCCTGTGGGATCTTCCTTGACTAGGGATCAAACCTGTGTCCCCTTCATTGCAAAGAGGATTCTTAACCATTGGACCACCAGGGAAGTCCTGACACCCATTAATATTTGTATTAAAAATAATTTAAAAATCCAGTAATACCAAGTGTGAGGCCAAGGGGGATCAAATGGAATTCACAGGCTGCTGGTGAGAATGCAGCATTAATAAAAAGATGCATTGCCTTCGGGAAAAGTTTGGCAGTATCTTAGAAAGTTAAACACCTACCTACCTACCATACAATTCAGCAGTCCCTCCTAAGTATTTACCCAGGTGACATGAAAACTTAAGTTCATACAAATGTTTAAAAGTGAATGTTTACAACAGTTCCATTCATAATTGCCCAAAACCCGAAACAACCCTTAAGTCCTTGGGTTGCTGTGTAATAAAGGATGGTTCATCCACACCGTGGAATACTAGTTAGCAATGAAGAAAAGAGGAACAGGGAAGGCTCATGTAACTAAGTGAAGGAAACCAGACTCAAAATGGTACACACCACAGGACTGCATTTCCAAGACTCTGGAAAAGGCAAAACCATAGTGACAGACTGACAGACGACAGGTTGGAGGTGACTGGGACAAGGGGTGGGGAGGATTTGGCTACCAAAAGGCAGCCCGTGGTTTGGGGAGGGGAGAGAATGTTCTGTGCCTTGTTTGTGGTGGTAAAACAGCTCTCTGTGTGTGTGTGCTTAGTTGCTCAGTCAATTCCAACTCAGCGACCCCATGGACTGTAGACCAGGTTCCTCTGTCCATGGGGATTCTCCAGGCAAGAATACAAGTTGCCATTTCCTCCTCCAGGGATCTTCCCTGGGATTGAACCCAGGTCTCCCGCATTGCAGGGGGATTCTTTACCATCTGAGCCACCAGGGAAACCTAAACAGCTCTCTGCGTCATCAAAACTCAGCTGTACACCCCAAAATATGATTTTTATTGATATAAATTAGAATTTTTTGAAGTATAAAGAGTATTTGATTTATAAAAATGGGACAAAAATGAGCAATGTGCTATTTGTTATTTTGAAGGGGAAAATGTTGGTGAGACCAGAAGCTTCGTGGAAGAGAGGGGGCTTTCCTGGTGAAGGGATCACAGAAGGGGGGCGTAGCGTAGCTACCGGGTAGCGCTGAGCTGGGTGTGCCAGGTCCACCTGTGCACTGGGAAGGACGCACAATGCAGGTAGGGAAACATGCAGGACGCCGAAGAGGAGGTCCTGCCAGCGGGACGACAGGCTGGCTCCAAATAGGAAAAGGAGTACGTCAAGGCTGTATATTGTCACCCTGCTTATTTAACTTATATGCAGAGTACATCATGAGAAACGCTGGACTGGAAGAAACACAAGCTGGAATCAAGATTGCCGGGAGAAATATCAATAACCTCAGATATGCAGATGACACCACCCTTATGGCAGAAAGTGAAGAGGAACTCAAAAGCCTCTTGATGAAAGTGAAAGTGGAGAGTGAAAAAGTTGGCTTAAAGCTCAACATTCAGAAAACGAAGATCATGGCATCTGGTCCCATCACTTCATGGGAAATAGATGGGGAAACAGTGGAAACAGTGTCAGACTTTATTTTGGGGGGCTCCAAAATCACTGCAGATGGTGACTGCAGCCATGAAATTAAAAGACGCTTACTCCTTGGAAGGAAAGTTATGAGCAACCTAGATAGCATATTCAAAAGCAGAGACATTACTTTGCCAACAAAGTCTGTCTAGTCAAGGCTATGGTTTTTCCTGTGGTCATGTATGGATGTGAGAGTTGGACTGTGAAGAAGGCTGAGTGCCAAAGAATTGATGCTTTTGAACTGTGGTGTTGGAGAAGGCTCTTGAGAGTCCCTTGGACTGCAAGGAGATCCAACCAGTCCATTCTGAAGGAGATCAGCCCTGGGATTTCTTTGGAAGGAATGATCCTAAAGCTGAAACTCCAGTACTTTGGCCACCTCATGCTAAGAGTTGACTCATTGGAAAAGACTCTGATGCTGGGAGGGATTGGGGGCAGGAGGAGAAGGGGACAACAGAGGATGAGATGGCTGGATGGCATCACTGACTCGATGGACGTGAGTCTGAGTGAACTCCCGGAGTTGGTGATGGACAGGGAGGCCTGGCGTGCTGCGATTCATGGGGTCGCAAAGAGTCGGACACGACTGAGCGACTGAACTGAACTGAACTGCCAGTGGGGACAGTGGTCTGGACGTGAGAAACGATAGGAAACAACCTCCAGGCGGTGGGAGGGCGGGCGGTGGGGAGTGGAGGTGGGGGATTAAAACTTCGGAGAAGGAGGCAAAAAAAAAAAAAAAAGGCGGTGGGGGGGAGGATGGCATTGTCAAGACAGGAAAAGAACAGGAAAAAAAAAAAAAAGGACAACGCCGCCACCGCGCGGTCTTGGGTGTAAGGAGGGGACCCGGCATTAAGGGTGAGGGTAGGTGTCAGGGTCGCCCGAGGAAGGGCCCCTATTGACAGGCGGGCCTTCCTGGGACTCGCGGGTCCAGAACCCAAAACGGAGCTTTCAGAGGGTAACTGGACCCGGGTGTCCAGACGAGTCTGGGCAAGGAGGGAGCTCGGGTACCGCGCGAGAGCCCAGGGACCGCGTGGGATCCGCGGAACGGCATGGGAGCTAGGGGGACGACGCGGCCTGGGACTGAGTGGGAGCACGGAAGGCTGGCTGGGCCCACGGTAAGAAGAAGCGCGGAGCTACCCTGCGCGCTCCACGGCCCTCCCCACGCGCCGTCCCTTTCTCCTCGTCGCCCACCCCTTCTCAGAGGCTCGGCCTAGGGCCCGCCCCACCGCAGCCAAGGCCCCGCCTCCCGCGGCCATATCCAATCGGCAGCCCGCCGCCACCACAGGCACCACCCCAGCTCCCTGCGGCTCCTCCCACGGTTGAACTTCTCGAAGGACAGCCGAGCCACCCAATGAACTCCCGGAACGTCCGGAGTGGGCGGCCGGAGAGCCAATCCAGAAGGGGCGCGGGCAGGAAAGGCGGGCCTCCGTGACGGACGGGGAGGAGGTTCTAGGCTGTTGGGTTGCTAGCTGCCGCTGCTCGCCCGACCGCTTCATTGTCACCGGGCCTCGTAGTCAGCGCCGGGGCCTGGGGGCGCGAGGGCGCGAGGTCCCGAGGTCGTCGGCCCGAAGCCTAGGCTCCCCGTGTCTCCACTTGGAGGGCCCCGCGCATCCCTCGCCGTTCGGTCCTACAGGCCCCGAGTTCCAGGCCCGACTCACGCAGGTGAGAGGGTCCCTGTGCAATTGGGGTGGCCCCCGCAGGTGAAGAATCTCCAGGACCGGCGCACAAGGGCTGGCCCACGCAGATGAGGGGATCCTGGCCCGCGCAGGGAGGGGCATCCCGGGCTGTGCAGGTGAGGTGGAACGTGCCGGTGAGTGGGCCTCGTGCCAGTGAGAGGGGGCTCGTGCCAGTGAGGGCGTCCCCGCGCCGCTGAGGTGGTCCTGGGCCCGCCTAGGTGGGGAGGCCAGCGCAGGTGAGGGGGCCTGGCACTCACACAGGTGAAGAGGTCCATACAGGTGAGGGGGGTTCTCGTGCAGTTTAGGGTACCCAGACGAGGGGGAAGATGCAGGTAAGAGCCCCTCAGCGCCCCCACACAGGTGAGGAGGGGCTCATGCCCCAGGGCCCGTGAGCTCCTACCGCTTTCCTGGGAGGATGATCTCCCTGCCTTGAGCCAAACCCCAGGGACATGGGGAGCTGCCTGCAGGGAAGCTTCCTGGGGTTCTGGGACAGCTCATCCTGAGAGGTCCAGGTGGAGGCTCTGGACACCACCTTCAGATCCTGGGAGGGACACCTCTGTATGCAAGATGAGGTCTAGTCTGGAGGGTTACATGGAGAGGTTTTGTTTACCATCCCAGAGCCCCCCACACTCCTTGCTGCTCAAGGGTGCCAGCCCCTCGAGTGGGCCCAGTTAGGCTGGGTGTGGCTGGTGCCTGGAAGAGAGGAGGGTGTTAAATTTCACTCACACTACCGGAAACACATACCCAAGGACACTGGCCTAGTGAGTGGCAGGGACAGCCTCTGCCTTCACTCTGGAGAGTAGGGGCCAAAGCCTCTGCTGTGGGTGTTGGGGCTGAAGGAGGCTGCAGTGCTGAACCTGGGTGACGATGGTGTGTGCCCGCTGGCCCACCAGAGTCCTCTATGCCATGGAGGGCCATGCTCATTCCTTTCTGGTCCCTCCTGGTGCCAGCTCATCCCCCTGGTTACCTGAGCACGTGCCACATGCCAGATTCTGGGGTTGCAGGGTCCCCACTCTCGTGGACCTTCCATTCTTACGAGGGCGTCCGGCAGTGCACAGACCAACCTGTGTGGGCAGGTGGCCAAGGGAGACAAGGGAAGCAGGATGATGGAGTGAGGAGTGACAGGGACGGGCAGTCCTCTGAGTTGGGGGGGCAGGGGCGCCTCAGGACATCCCAGGGAAGGGTCTCAAGCAGATCGAAGGAGGGAAAGGGAGGCAGTGAGGAGGTCACAGAGAACAGGGTCAGGTCTTAGAGGCGTTGTTCTCCGTCCGGGTCTGGTGACTTTATTCCTCCTGCCTGAGTGTCCTCCCGCCCTGATCTGAGACCCGGTTCAGAAAGATCAGCTAAGGATGCCTTGTGGGGAGAGGCTAGGCTGGTCAGGCAGGGCCAGAGGAGGGGTTGCCGTAGTTTTTCAGTCTGAGGAGATGGGGGCTCAGGCGGGGTTGTGGAGGGAAGGGACTGACGGGAAAGGGGCACCGGCTAGGTGCCTGAGGGGGTGGGGGCGGAGGTGAGAGGCGGAAGAGGTCAGGATGACACTTGAATCTTTGGTCTGAGCCAGTTTCAGAAAACACCTACTGGGGAGGGGCAGCTGGAGGTGGCAGTCAGGAGTCTGTTTGGGTCTGAGGTGCCATGTACTCCATGGTCAGCTAAGCTGGGAACTAGGGGATAAGGGGGTGGTGAGAGGTATGCCTGTGGGAACCGGCCATGCAGAGATGGTGTTTGACTCCAGGAGGCCAGAGGCTGTCCCCTAGGATAGAGGGAAGAGGCCCAGGGTTGAGCAGTCGGATGGGAAGGGCCAGCAATGTACAGTGAAAGTGCCACCCTAGGAGGGAAGGAGGGGAACCTCAACACGAGAGTAGATGCTGCCTCCCAGGAGCTCGTGGGTATTCTGGATGGTTCTAAGGAGACAGAGGGAGAGTTCCATGGCCAGATAAGTTTAGGGGCTTTAACAAATCCCAGTTTGAATATCGCCCGTGGGGTGCTCACCACAGGCCAGCCTCATGGCCACCTTGTCTGAACCTCATGATACCCTGTGAGGAGGCACTTTTGAAGGCCCATTTTATAGATGAGGAATACGGGGCCCAGGCAGGTAGAGTACCTGTCGTGGGATGAGGGCTCATACCTATGACTTCCAGCAGCCCAGGGTCACCCCCTGCAGTGCCCTTCCAGGGAGGGTCATCTTGACCCCAGGAAACCTCCTTTTGCTGTTAATGCTCAGTGTCCTGCTCTGCCACTTGCTTCTGCTCCTGATAAGGAGACAGCCACTGAGCAACAAGGGTCCTGGGCACGGCAGGCCTCTGGGGAGCTGAGCGGCACGCAGACTCGGACCCTCAGCCCTAGGCCCTTGCGGCCGAGCTGGAGAGGGCGTGCACACCACCTGGTCCCTCGGAGGACGCCTGCTCACCGCCCTTATTCTCTTCTCAGGGCCACCTGTCCACCATGAAAGGCTCCAGGGCCCTCAGCGGCCCCGAGGGCAGCCTGGAAGGTGTGGACTTGAGTCTGACAGGCCTCCCTCCACCCATGAACCGGCGCCCCAATAGTGCTTCCGCCACCAAGCCCATCACCCGCTCCATCTCCGTGGTCACGGGCAATGAGCCAAGGAGGAAGCTGTTGGTGAGTATTAGAGCTGGGTATCAGGTCTGGAGGCTATTCAGGGCCCCCTGTCTTGGGGTGGCGTCTGACTCCTGGGTAAGCTGCACACCTCAGCAGGCACCTTCATGTCCATTATCCCATTATCCCTGGGGCTATCCGGGGGCAGGAAGGACTCTGGCTCATAGACTAGGGAGCTGACTCACCAAGAGGTCGCTGCTAGGGTCACCTGGCCCCACATAGAGCCTAGATCCTGCCAGCACCAAGTCCTCCATCCCTCCTGTTCCAGTGTGTGATTCCTCTGTGAGGTTGATGTGTGGGAAAGGAGGAGCTCCTGGTGGCCTTGGACATACCGTGCAGGGCAGGCAGTCGGTGGCAGGTGGGTAGCCGGACGGCAGCAGGAACTCTGTGACGAGAGCTGCCATGGGGAGTGGACGGCCAGGCTCATTGGTGAGAAGGTGATGAGGAGGAGGGCAGCCTTTGCTGCGGTGCCTGGGCAGGCGTCACATGCCTCCCCTTGGACCTTCCACCTGCCAGGGGTGAGGCGCTCCCATTTCACATGAGAGGCCGGGGACCTGCCCCGCCTCAGCTGGACAAACCCAGGGCCCCCACGGTGTTCCCCCTCCCACCTGTCACCTGTTCCCCCTGCTCACCTGTCTACATGTGACCCAGGAGAGCCTCTCACTCAATCTGGGTCCAAGCCTGGCCTGGCCCTGAGTGGACTCACAAGGTCTGAAACCTCAGCCACACGGTCAGTTGCTTCCCTCCTTTTTGCAGGAGAACCCAGGGCCCGGAGGCTCCCGGGCCATTAACAACCTTCGCAGATCTAACAGCGCCACGCAGGTCAACCAGCCACAAGCCAACCAGGCATGGCCCAGCCCCCTCAGGTAACCTCTGACCCCCCAGGTACCCCCGTCCTGCTCTCCTGCCTCAGTTGGTCCTTCTCCCAGCCTCACCGGCATGAGCGCTGGCTAGACAGGGGGCCAGCGCGGGGCAAGGCAGGCAGGATGAGTCTTGGCCTGTCATTTCCTGCGCAGAGATGTGAATCTCAAGGCTGCCCCCCCCACCACCCACCTGCTCCTCTCCTTTGTCTTTGTTGCGCTTTCCCTGGGGCTGTCATGGTGGCCACAGGACAGGGTGCGAGCGTCTCTTCCAGGCGTGGTTGTCAGAGCGGGGCTGAGAAGTGATATTTCATGCCACAAGCTTGGGAGTAGGAGATCCCATCAGTGACCTGGCCCCTCCTGTCCCCTTGTAAGACGAGTTCCCATCTGGATTCCTGGAGCCGGGCTCCCCAGGCCCTGTGACTGACCTTGCTTGCCATCCTCTCTGTGACTCAGGCCGGCAGAGCCCCCAGACTTCCTGACTCTCTTCGAGGGCAGCCCCAGTGGGAGAAAAAGGCCAGCCAGTCTGAGCAAAGCCTCCAGTGAGAAGGGAGCCACGTGGAATGTGCTGGTGAGGCTGCAGCTGAGCTGAGTCGACAGGCCGTCAGGCTGTTTCATTGGGGCTGACGCCTGGTTCTGACTTTGTTCTCACTGCCCTGCAGGACGGGCTGGTGGGGGGCAGGGGGCATCAGTGTTAGTTAGCCAGCTTTGACCACAGTGGTCAGTGTGAGGAGGAGCAAAGACCGTCCCAGCCTCTGGGTCATCTCACAGCTCCCCATGTGTGGGTGAGGCGGTGGGGGCAGGGCAGGGGCCCCGCGTCAGAGGTGCGTGCAGCGGGGTGATGGACTGTTGCCTGTGTGCACCGACAGGATGACCGGCCCAGGGCCTTTACCTTGCCATCCGATGCCCAGAGTCCTGGAGCCCTCGACGTGCCAGTGGGCCCGAGGAGAAGAGAGTGCACGGTGCCCCTGGCCCCCAACTTCACCGCCAACAACAGGTACATTGGCTGCACCCTCACACCCTGGGTTCCACTTGGCCGAACAGCCTGATGGAGCTTCCCTGGGTCCTGAGAAGGGCCCCACCTTTGGGCATGGTGGCCGTGGAGGGGCCCGGCAGGGACACTGGGACAGTGCCACAGTGAGCCCTGGCACCACCTGCGTGAATCGGGGGTCCTTTCCGAGCCTGAAGCCACCCCCACCCCCATCTCTCCCGGCAGGAGCAACAAGGGTGCCGTGGGCAACTGCGTCACCACCATGGTGCACAACCACTACACCCCCTCAGAAAGGGCGCCGCCGCCCCCCAAGAGCTCCAACCGCACGGCTCCCTCCCTCAAGTAAGGCCCTGGCTGCACAGGCAAGCCCAGGCTCATCTTGATCTGGGGTTCCACTGAGCAAATCACAGCTGCCCCCCACGTCCCCTGTCCCCATCTGAGACCAAAGCCAAGGGGGACCTTGAGCAGGCTGAGCAGAGCAGCCCCACCCCCGGTCCCTCACCCTCATGTCCAGTGCATAGCATGCTCAGGTCAGGGACGGCCTATGGGTGTCGAGTCACCATCCGGCTCTGGGATCCTGCTGTTTTAAGTGTGGAGCCCTTTAACCCTGGGTGCCACCAGATGGGCCCTGGTGGGGGAGTAGTGACCCTGAGGATGACCAGCATGTCAGAACAGGACCTCACCTGCTCCTGGGGTCCTCAGACCCTGGGACAAGGCTAAGGCGGCTCCCCGAGCCACAGACAGAGCCGTCCCCTGGGAGCCGGGAGAGGGGGCCATGTTAGGCGGCTGTGAATCTTTCTCCCTCCTCCCGGTCAGCAACATTATCAAGGCAGCCACGGATGAGGGCGAGGGCAGCAGCCTCGGGAAGCCGCAGAAGAATGTGGCCCGCAGCAACCACGTGGTCCAGAATAACTCGGGGGGTACCACCGGCCTGCTCAGACGGAAGGAGGTGACCGAGGAGGAGGCTGAGAGGTGACCACCCCTGGGGCTGGGAGGAGGCCTGAGGTCACAGGGAGAGAAATGTCCACTCAAGAATTGTTTTAAGATGATGCAGGCTGAAAAGACCACACGTTGTACAGTTCTCTTCATACAAAGCATCAACAAAAGCAGATCTGCAGAATCAGAAAGTAGAGCACTGGCTGGCTGGGGCCAGAGGAGCGCAGAGGGGGTCTTTTAGGATCAGTGGAAACATTCTAGAACTGGATCATGCCAGTGGTCATAGAGCTCTCTAAATTTACTAAAAATTATTGAATGGTATATTCCAAATGGGTAAGTTTTATAAGTATGTAATCACTTCAGTAAACTGCCAAGTAAAAAAACATTAAACAGAAGGAAGATAAAAAACTGCAAAGGTCAGAACACTGATGGGGCTGCCCCTGAAATCTGGCCCCTGGAGAGGGCGGGATGTGGGCGCAGTGGGATCTTCTGCTGTGGCTGCAGGTCTGTGACATGCTTGGTCAGAGCCTGGGCTCTGAGAGCCTCACCTGGCTGAGCAGTCATCACGGCTGTCCCAACAGAGCTCAGAACCAGGCCCTGGAAATGGGTGAGCGGGAGGAGCTGGGCAAGGCCCGGGTGTCCCCACTGGGACACCCCTCTGGGTGCATGTCCCACGGCCGGTGACCGCTCACATCCTGTATGGTCCATTAGCGCCTCTGCCAAGTGAATCGACAAGGGGTCCCGAGAGCCCAGATGAAGGCTTTGGGTTTAACCTGCTTTACTGAGTAAAATGTACACGCAACAGGGTGCCCCTCTTAGGGCGCAAGTTTATGAACTCAACGCGTGTATAGTCGGAACAACATCACCCCCTACCCCAGGATCCCCTCACGCACCCTCCCCCAGCCCCTCCTGGCCAAGACCCTGGCCACACCAGCCTGTCCCCTCTAGTTTGCTTTCCCCGGTGGGCCATGCCTGGAGCCCCAGCCTGTGGCCCCCGTGCTCAGCCTGCAGGGCCTCTGACTTGTTACTCTTTGTCTCTGAGCAGTGTCATCATCAGGAGCACACAGCGTTCGCCCACAGGTGGTGGTGGGCCTCTGGGTTCCTTTCGGTTTCTATTGATCATGAATAGTCTGTGGGGATGAGCTTTTCCATTTCCCCAGGGAACGCTGGCACTTGAAGAAGGGCCGCGTGCACCACCGCTTCTCTGCCCGCTGGGCCTCCTGGAGACCCAGGGAGGGAGGCTGTGACTCAGCCGCCTCCATCCTGACCCCGCTCTCTGGCAGGTTCATCCACCAGGTGAACCAGGCCGCTGTCACCATCCAGCGTTGGTACCGACACCAGGTGCAGCGGCGCCGAGCCGGAGCTGCCCGCCTGGAGCGCCTGCTGGCGTCCAAGCGAGAGGTCAGTGTGGGTGTGTGAGCCACACCCTGAGGGGTGGGCGTGAATCCCAGGGGTCCTGCTGTGTACGGCAGGGTTTCTGACCAGTGGGCTTGAACCTAGAATTGCCCCATGAGTCCACTTCATCTAGGGGG
Source organism: Bos javanicus (assembly GCF_032452875.1). NCBI lineage: Eukaryota > Metazoa > Chordata > Mammalia > Artiodactyla > Bovidae > Bos > Bos javanicus. Next base: position 53,003,155 of record NC_083886.1, read on the forward strand.
TCAGCTTTCTCCCTCCCGAATTGCTCGGTCACAGGACCTGGGTGCCGGGTCACCCCTGCTGAAACGTGGGGTGGGTTTCTAGCTGGGAGGCAAAGCCATTTCCCATCTGCAGGAGCCGCTGACCACCTGAGAGAGGGAGGCTTGTCCTCTGTGGGGCAGGGAAATGGCAGGATGGGGCCACCCCATCTCTCCAGTCAAACCCACTGTGGCTTGGCTTCTGCAGGGGCAGCGGCAGCGGCTGGGAGAGGGGTCCCTCCTGGACCAACACCAACAGAGAGAGGCAGCTAGGAGGAAGGCCAGGGAGGAGAAGGCGCGCCAGGCCCGGAGGGCAGCCATCCAAGTGAGGGGGTGGCCTGAGCCACGTGGGGAGCCTGGCACTGAGGGAGGACCCTCTGTGCCAAGACCACTTGTGCTCCTGGGGACCCTGCTGCCCCCTTCCCCCAGACCCTGGGCAGTGTGATTCGAGGAGGATGAGGGCCGGCCCTCTCCCCTGGCCCCAGCTGCTCACAAGGGCTCCCCACGACAGGAACTGCAGCAGAAGCGAGCCCAGAAATCAGGCAATGCTGACCTTGGGCCGCTGAAGGGGATGGGGGAGACGGAGAAGCCCCAGCCCACCCAGGAGCCAGCCATGAGGCCGGGGAGCACCACTCAGCAGACCCGCAAGGCCAATAATACTGGTGAGCAGGGCTGAGAGCCCAGAGGCTGCCCTGCCACCCACCCACCACTGCCTCCGGCTCTGTGTGTGGTCACCCCGATATGGTGACTTCCCCTGGAGTTATCCCTAAAAGCAGATGCCTCCTGCCCAGACCTCCCCATCCTTCCCCATCCCTCTCCCTCAGGGAGGCTCCTGGCTAAGAAGGTACAGCCTTTGCCAATGTCTCCTGGTGCCCTATGCCACTGCCCCATTGGCAGCTTCCACTCATGAATGAGTCTGCTCTCAGCAGACACCAGGCCCTGCTCCTCCACTCCTGTCCCAGTTACTCTGGACCTGGACACCGGGTCCTTTCAGAGCAGCTGCACCAACTCTGTGACCTCTCACTCCAGAAGGTCAGGGCTCCCCAGTGTCCCCACTGCTCCATGAGGTCCACCGTGGCGTGTGCGGTCCCAGGCCTGCCTCCCCTGTGCCTGGCTTCTTCCCAAGGGCTCCTCCATGTCTGCAGCCCCCTGGTGGGCTGACACTGTGTTCTGTTGTGCAGGGGCCAGCTTCCACACCGCAGGCTTGGAGGACGCCAGCCAGCCTGCCCTCGGCTCGTCCCCAGAGCCCCGGCAGCTCTCAGAGGACAAGCCTCAGGTCTCAGCACAGCCCTTCCCACCCTGCCTGCCTGCCTTCGGCTCTGGGGTGCATCGGTGCCGGGGTGGTTGGCACCTACCCCTTCGCTGCCCCTCCCTGGCTGTGGGGTCACTCACACCAGGAAAGGCAACCCAGGATGGGTCTTGTCAATCCAGCAGAAGGCTGGGGTCTCAATGGTTGCTCTGGAATCTCTCTGGGTATTCATGGATGCTGGGGTGGCACCACTACAGGCCAATAGAAAAGAGCTGGAAGCTCAGGTTAGGCATTCGCCAAAGCCTCCAGCCTCTGGAGACCCCTCCCACCAAGCCACCCTTTTTGTTTTCCTGGAGGTGGGGTGGGGCGGGTCGAGTTTAGTCCACGTGGCTGGGCAGGCACGTGCTCATGTGGAGAAAGCTTCACCCTTCTGTTCTCTGGTGGTCTCTGCCTCTAACGGCCCATCTACTGCAGGATGCCAGCCTCCAGGACGTGCCTGGTGAGGGCCTGGAGGGCATGGGCCGAGCTGGGAGCAGGGCTAAGTCAAAGGCAACCCTGGACGAGCTGCTGGACACGCTGAAGCTGCTGGAGCAGGAACCTGAACCGCTGCCCTGCCCCCGGGCCTACCACAAGGACAAATATGCCTGGACCGACGAGGTGACCACGGGCCCTGGCACTGCCCATTCAGGTCCCAGGGGTGCTTTGGGGGCCAGGGCAGTCCACCAGGCTCCTCTCTGCTCTAGTAAGGACCCTAACGAGGGCAAGATGGGACCTGATTGAATCTCCCCAGTTATCCCACGGCTCACTAAGGGTTAGGACCCTCAGAAGAACCCAGGAGTGGAGGTGGGGTGGGTACTGCCTCTCTGCCAGTGGTACCCCCTGCCAGGGTCTGGGGAGCTTGAGAGGCCCTCCCTCCAGACCAGGCCTTCCTCTACCCCAGGGGACCCTGAGCAGCTTCTGGAAGGCCGACCCAGAGTCCTCAACTGTCCAAACGGCCCCTAACCCTGCACCCCTCCTACGCAGGAGGACGATGCCAGCTCCCTGACAGCGGACAACCTGGAGAAATTTGGGAAGCTGAGTGCAGCCGCTGGCCCCCCTGAGGATGGGACCCTGCTTTCAGAGGCCAAGCTGCAGAGCATCATGAACTTCCTGGACGAGATGGAGAAGTCTGGGCAGGGCCGGCCGGCCTCAGCCCCTCAGGTGTGGAAGGGGTCTCCAGGGGGGACAGCAGGTCATTAGCAGGTGACCATGGCCTGCCTGACACAGCCACGTTCGCAGGGGCCCATGCCGGAGGAGGGGCTGGGGCGCCTGGAGCCTGCGTCCGAGGTCAGCACATCAGTGATGCGACTGCAGCTGGAGGTGGAGGAGAAGAAGCAGGCGATGGTGCTGCTGCAGAGGGCGCTGGTAACGTCCCCATCAGCACTGCATCTGTCCCCAGGGCCCCAGCCGGAGCAAGCCCCTGGCCTGACCCTTGAGGGCCTCGCCTCCGTCTCTTCTCCCGCACCCGCTACAGGCACAGCAGCGAGACCTCACCTTCCGGCGGGTCAAAGAGACGGAGAGGGAGCTGGGCCGGCAGCTGCGGCAGCAGAAGGAGCACTACGAGGCCACCATACGGCGGCACCTGTCCTTCATCGACCAGGTGGCGCTGCCTGGACGCGGGGCTCGGCACGGGTCAGGAGGACGGGACTGGGTTCCAGACCAGCTTGGGCTTGGTGGAAATTTCTGGACCCATAGGCCTCCCCTGTGGGCCTCCTTCTCTCTCTGTAGAAACAGACAGCAGCTCCCTCTGTGGAGACCAGGGCTGGTCCAACACACACCAGCCCCACGGTGCTGCCCCCCCGCCCCCCCCGCCATGATGCTCCCCATGGCCATAACCCTCCCCCGACCCATGGCCATGCTCCTCGACCCAGCATGGTGGGCAGGCAGCAGGAGCAGGTGGGCAGAGAACGTCTAAGGTGGGGTCCAGCCCTGCGGGGTCAGTCAGGACCAGTTGGTCCTCTGGGGGCCTGGGGACACACCCAGCAGGACAGACTCTGAACTTTCCTGTGCACGTGGACTCTCCTGGGGAGCCCACCCCTGGTCTGCGGGGGCTGGCGGGGCAGCCAGAGCTCCCCTGACAGGGTGGTGGAAGCTTCACGCCCACCCTGTGCTCAGCTGAGCTCCCGTTGGCTCCTTTTCTGAGGAAAACTCTGTGAGGGGTCTGTGGAGAGAAGTTAGAGCCCAGAGGAACCAAGTGGCCTCCGGTGACCATTAGCTACACTCTGCTTGGCGGCCATAGGTGTCTGCAAATGAGGGGTCTGCCTGGAGTCCTCCACGAGGCTGGGTGTTGTCCTGGGGGCTTCATGGAGACACCTTGGCAGGCAGTGGGCAGGCCCTTCTCCACAGGCCGGGTGACAGGGTTGACAGAATGACCCCCGTTCCAGGAAGCTCCTGGTGTGGCCATGGTTGGGGCCTTGTAGCCAAGGCCACTGGCACTGTCCGAGCGCTGCTGACACCAGCCAGGTCCCAGAGGGATCGAGGCTTGGGCAGCTGTCGCCCTTGTCCACGTGTGTGCTCCCCAGGACTCAGGGTCCTCCCTCAGACCAGGGGGCAAAGCAAGGCTCAGGATTTGGTGTGCGGGCCTCCTGGGTGAGGGGAGGCTGGGCCTCCTGGCCTCACAGGGCAGCAGCCTCACCTCCACCCCTGGTTGCAGCTGATCGAAGACAAGAAGGCTCTGGGCGAGAAGTGTGAGGCCCTGGTAGCTGAGCTGAAGCTGGGGGACCAGAGGCGCAAGGACAGGGAGGCCCAGCTGCAGGAGCAGCATGAGCTGGTGAGCCCTTTGCCCTCCTACCACCTGGCCCAGGCCTGGAGGCCCTGTGGGAGGGACCCCAGGACAGGCGGCCCCCAGCACCTCATTCCTTGGCCTCCAAGCTGCTTTCCCAAAGCTTGGCAAGTGGCTGACCCTGGGGTGGGGGCCGAGGGACTTTGGAGACTGCTCCTGTGTCACAGGTAAGGAGGTGTAGTTCAGAGGAGGTGACCGGGGACCTACCACAGCACTGGTCTTTGGTCAGAGGGAACCCCGCTAACTCCTCCCAGCTTTCATCAGACAAGGACCGCGGTCCCTGGTGCGTCCTGCTTTGTCCAGGGTCACTGTTGAAAGGCTGCCTCCTGAAACCCACGGGCAGCCAGGAACAGGGTGTCTTTGCATCCTCCCGCTTCCTACAGCTCCTCTGTTGACTCCTGTTTCCTTGTTGATAGGAGATTAAGAAACTCAAAGAACTCATGAGCGCCACGGAGAAAGTCCGCAGAGAGAAGTGGATCAATGAGAAAACCCGGAAGATCAAGGAGATCACGGTCAAAGGTAGGGGCCGTCGTGCTGGGAGCCACCACGTGGGCAGGACAGTCATGGGGGTCTCGAGTAAGGACAGTAGTTCCAGTCGCACGTGTGGCACAGAGACTTCCTAGGAAGCAGTGAGACCCAGGGATGGGCCTCACTGGTTCGAGGCTGGGAGGAGCAGGGGAGGCTGGTGGCACACGAGCTTGGCCACAGACCAGCGTCCTGACACAGGGCCCCGTCCAGGTTGGGGGCCTGGGCTCCCTTTGATGGGTCTTCTTGCCTCCTCCAGCTTCCAGGGGAGTGAGTGGGGTGGGGTGGGGTGGGGGGAGTGGTCTTGGTTGGGGGAGGATGGCTGCTCGTCTCCCACTCATAGAACCCTCTAAGGACTGGTGGGACAGCCCCAACTGTGCCTGCCCACCCCTGGCCCTCCTGCCCAGGACACCCTCCTCTGCAGTGACCCCTTCTTCCAGGGAGACTCTGCAGGCCAGAGCACCAAGGGGGGAGCCTCAGTGCGGTGGGCGGGGAGTGGCGCTGTGGGCACTGGTGGGCTCAGCTATGCTTCAGGCTGGAGCCCCTGGAGGGGGTCTCCTGGCTGGTCCGCAGCCCTGGTGTCCCAGTGGGCAGAGGTCAGTGGTCCCACACAGTTCAGGTGGGCGCGGGGCAGGGCCCCTGCAGTGCAGTGGTGGACAGAGGTCCCGCAGCATAGTACTCCCCCCAACCCGCAGGCCTGGAGCCTGAGATCCAGAAGCTGATCGCAAAGCACAAGCAGGAGGTAAAGAAGCTCAAGGGTCTGCATGCGACAGAGCTGCTGCAGGCAGAGGAGCGCGCGGCGCAGCACTACGGCCGGCAGGCGGAGGAGCTCCGCGAGCACCTGGAGCGGGAGAAGGAGGCGCTGGGCCGGCAGGAGTGGGAGCGAGCCCAGCAGCGGTGGGGGTCCCGGGGACACTGGTGGGGGAGCGAGGCCTGGTGTGTGCACAGACTCCCAGAGTGAACAGTACCTGCTCTCTGGCAGCCTCCCTCCAGGGTCAGAGAAATCTGGGGCGGGGGGCGGGGCGGTTAGTGCAGGACACCGAGGGGCAGGACAGCTGTAACTGTACTGGGCACTTCAGTTCCTAGGATGCGCTCTGGGGGGCGGCTGGGATAGACGGCGCGGGGACCACTGCTGGGTTCTGAGCTTGTCCTGGCTGCGCCTGCCCTGGGCCCCTATGGTGTGAGGTGCTCCTGTGTCCGCCCCACCCCCCACCCCTGCCAATGAGTCCTGTGTCCACAGCTTCGAGCAGCACCTGGAGCAGGAGCAGCGGGCCCTGCAGCAGCAGCGGCGGCGGCTCTACAACGAGGTTGCGGAGGAGAAGGAGCGGCTGGGCCAGCAGGCCGCCAGGTACTGGGGGGCGGGGCCTAGCCCTGCCCATCCCTGCCCTGCCCAGCCTCATCTAGCCTCCCAGGACTGACCCCTGCTCACCTGCAGGCAGCGGGCAGAGCTGGATGAGCTGAGGCGGCAGCTAGAGGAGAGCAGCTCGGCGGGGGGCCGGGCCCTGAGGGCCGAGTTTGAGAAGGGGAAAGAGGAGCAGGAGCGCAGGCACCAGGTCAGCCCCGCCCCCGGCCCAGGCCCCGCCCCCAGCCCAGGCCCCGCCCCCAGCCCCTCCGCTTCCCTCTGGGCCTGCCTAGCAGGAAAGCACCCACCAGGGGTGGAGGAGGGCAACCTCCGGGACCAGCGTCCCACCTGCCACAGGGTAGCAGCTGCTTGAAGCACTGTGCCGAACCTGGTTTCACACTAGGAATCTCCCCAGCCAGCTCCCCACAAACCCTCAGCTTGACCTCAGGCCCATCCAGGCCCTGACAGACCCAGCTCTGGGTGGGGAGCGGCCAGGCAAGGCTGCTGTCACACTGTCGCCTGCCCCCAGATGGAACTGAAGGCCCTGAAGGACCAGCTGGAGGTGGAGAGACAGATGTGGGAAGCCAATTCCGCCAAGAAAGAGGTGGGGGCGGGTGAGGCCGGGACGGGGCGGGGGCTTTCTTCCTCTCCCCTCCTGCCCAGACTCAAAGCAGGCTTGTAGGCCCTACATCGGTGGCCTCCCCTTGGGCGGGTATGGGTTCTGGCTGCCTGGGGTTGGCGGTGTGATTCTGGCCATAGTTGAGTGAACTTCTAGCTGGGCATGGGAGAGACTGGAGGGCTGGAGTGGACCCCAGAGGATGGTGGTGACTGTTCTGAAAGTTGACAGGCTGACCCACAACCAGTGTGAGGGGCCCACTTGAGAGCAGGTCTCCCCTTATTCTCTCATGCCAGTGTCCAGATAGGCTGTGGCACCACGCTCTCCTGTCCTGAAAGGAGGTGGTGGTGGACAGGCACACAGGGGCCACACGAGCCATCAGCTAGGGGACAAAGCCTGAGTGTGGCCCAGTGGCCACCCTGTCCCCTTCCCACAGCCACGCATGGAGGGGTCCTCATATCTGTGGGATACGTTCCCAGACTTGGCTGAGTCAGAGGGCGTGGTGTGTTCAGCTAGATGGGATTTCCAGGTTGCCTTCCAAGAGGCTGCCCCGTTGATGCTCTCATTCCCGGGTGGGGGCCCCTGGCCGTGTGGGTGCCCCACCCTGCCCTCAGCAGCCAGATGAGGTCCCTTCTTTTATCAGGATCAGTTTGGCAGAAGACACGGTCTCTGAGTGGGAGAAGAACTAGGCTGTGCTGACAGTTCCCACTCAGGCCCCTGCTGGGTCCCATGCTGGGTCCTGATGACAGGGCATGGCCCTCACCCCTGAGGACAGGTGAGGTCCTCAGCATCCTCCACCACCCTCAGCCAGCTCCCCCAGCCCCCCTGTGCCTCCCCTGCAGGAAGCATGGTTGCTGAACCGGGAACGGGAGCTAAAGGAGGAGATCCGGAAAGGCCGGGACAAGGAGATTGAGCTGGTTATCCACCGGCTGGAGGCTGACATGACACAGGCCAGGGAGGAGAGCGAGCGGGCCGCGGAGAACCGGTGAGGCCCCAAGAAGCCCAGAGCAAGGCCCAGAGATGGGCCACAGGGCTGCCCCTGACCCAGCTTCTCCTGCCACCAGGGTCAAGCGCCTCCGGGATAAGTACGAGGCGGAGCTCTCGGAGCTGGAGCAGTCAGAGCGGAAGCTCCAGGAGCGGTGTGCGGAACTGAAGGGGCGCCTCGGGGAGGCCGAAGGGGAGAATGTGCGTCTGCAGGGCCTGGTGCGACAGAAGGAAAAGGAGCTGGCGGACGTGAAGGCGGTGAGCAGGTGGATCAGGCACCTGAGCCCTGGCCCCCAGCCCCCGCCATCCACTCACACTGTCCCTGTCGTCCCCCATGTCCCTCAGGTGAATGAGCAGCTGACTGGCGAGCGCAGCAGCCTCACCCAGGTCCTTCGCCAGGAGTTCGCCGACCGGCTGGCGACATCCGAGGAGGAGAACCGGCAGACCAAGGCCGAGCTGGCTGAGCTGCGGGCCCGCCAGCGGCTGGAGCTGGAGCAGCTCACACGGGAGAAGCAAGCAGAGCTGGAGGAGGTTCATGGGAGGTGGGCTCCTGGGTTAACAGCGGTCCTGGGGAGCACAGGGCTGGGGAAGGCAGACAGGACCCTGTGGCTCCAAAGAGGATGCTGGGCCAAGGACGGTGAACGGCTGCGCTCCCTCCTTCCCGCTGATGCGGAATGCGTCCATCAGCCGCAGCCAGGGGCTCCCTGCTTGAGGCTCGGTTGTCCTCTCTGTGTGATGCTGGCCCCAGGGCCTGGGAGGAAGCCAGCCATCCCAAACCAGGGCAGGTGCCCCACCTGTGGGTGTCCAGAGAGGAGCTCCCTGGCCCTTGGCCCCTTGGGACCGGGTGGAGTGGGTGCTGTGCAAATAGGCTGACCCCTCCTCCCCTCCCCACCAGCTATCCCTTAGTCCTTCCCAGGTCTCTGGCCTCTCACCCCTGCTCCGTGGGTGCTCTTTGAGGCAGGCATGTGGTGGAGGCTTCCTGGCCTCCTCTCAGCAGGGAGCCCTTCCCAAAGGGCGTGGCTTCACATGGGGTCAGCTGTGGGGTCACAGATCCTGTTGTCAGCTCCTCCAGGCCGCGCAGTGCCCAGTCAGCAGGACTGGGATGGGCTGGGCCGGACAATAGCTCCTCCTGCTCTTTGGTGGGAGTGGGGCGGGGGTGGAGATCTCCCACCACCCACCCTGGCGTGCTCAGCTACAGGCTGGCCTGGGGGTCTGGCTCGGCCACTGCACTGAAGCACCCCGTGCACTCCCCCGCAGGGTGAAGATGGCCCTGGCAAAGAAGGAGGAGGCTGTGAGCAGCCTCCGGAAGCAGCACCAGGTGGGTGCCCACTGCTGGCCTGCCTGAGGGGTGGGGTGGGGTGGCCCTGGCCTGACCAGGGTGCACCGGGTGTTGTAGGCTGCGATGAAGCGGGCTGACCACCTGGAGGAGCTGCTGGAGCAGTGCAGGCGGCCATTTCCGAGCGCCAAGTGACCACCGGCTGCCACAGGCTGCGGCTACCCTGCGGGACACTGAGGCTGCGTGGTAACAGTAAAGAGGTGTCTTTTAATACTTTGCGTGACCCTGACTCATCTCTCCTGGTCTGGGGCCTGGGGTGGTGGGGATGGAGGCTCCTCGAGGCCAGGTGTGGGGTACCCAGCCCAGCTTTGCTCTCAATCTGTGCCCCCACCCCGATGTTTCCTGCCTGGCCCTGCAGTTCCCCAGCTTGGGCCCTAGACCCCAAGCAGAGGGAATGGCCCTCTGTTCCGGCCTGGGCCTGGACGAGCCCTGTGACACTTGTGCCCCCTTGCTGAACCCCCCCCCACCCACAGGGAAGGCACTCTGAGCCTCCTCCCCAACCCTTGCACAGGCTGCTGTTCTTGCTTTCATGGCTAGAAAACCAGCCAGCCTCCCTGAGGCCCTGGCCTTCCTTCCCCCAGTCAGGACACTCCCTGGAGGTGTGACAGCCTGGAGCCCTGAACCAGCCTTGCCCTGAGAAGGGTAGAGACCTATCCTGGAAGGGCTGGGCAAGGGAGCTAGAGGGCAGCAAAGGGGAGGCTCCTCCTCTGGGGACTCCCCTCCCCCTCCCCCCTGCCAGGCACTCTGTCACTGCAACTACCCTGGCCGAAGGTGCTAGGCCAGGCCACTGGGGAGAGCTGGCACTTGTGGGGTTGCAGGGGCTGGCCCTGGTGGAGGTGGTGCCCCTCCTGCACTCTCAGAAGGTCCTGGGGGTTGGGCTCTCACTGGCATGGGTCCCGGCAGCAGTCACTCTCAGTCTTGACAGCCACAAGGGCAGAGCCAGACTCCCCACGGGCCTGAAGGAGCTCACAGGAGCGCTGACCCGAGGCCCCTCCTGGCACCCCTGTCCCTGCCTTGGGGTGTCGGGGCCCCAGTTTCCTCATTTGCACAGGACGGCTGCTTCCTTCCTTCGTGCCAGAGCTGATTGCTCGCAGAACCTGGGGCTGGAGCCAGATGCAGCAGTGAAAGAGCAGGGCCGCCCTGGGCCTGGCCCTTCCTGGCTTCAGATGCTGGGCCTGCCCCTCCCCAACAAGCGGCCACACAGGCAGAGGGAGCTGGCTGCTTGCTGGTCTCCAGGCCGGGGGCCCTGGGGACTGGGCAGGGACCAGCTCTGGGAGAAGCAGCCTGTTCTGACATACTTTTGGGTCCTCTAATCCTCCCCCAAAATGTAGTTTTAGCTGAAGCTGTTATTGGGAGTTGCTAGGGGGAGACAGCTGTAAATTACTAAACTATAGTATTTTTGCAAGCGAGGTTTTCAGCACAAGGGAAGACAGACACTTGGGGGTGGCTTTCAGAGAGAGTTGGTGGGACAGGGGGATGGCCTTCTTGACAGCCAGAGAAGCAGCCAGGAAATGGACAGTGGTGGCTTTCCTATGAGGAAGATGGTGCCTGACTCCCCACATTCTGATTTACAGCTTTTCATTCATCTGTTCATTTGTTCATCCATCCATTCATTTTTCTGTTCAGAGAACAGGCTGGGTGCCCTTCTGTACCAATTTCTGCATCTTACACTCTCTCACCTCTTCAGTTCAGTTCAGTCGCTCAGTCGTGTCCAACTCTTTGCAACCTCATGAATTGCAGCACGCCAGGCCTCCCTGTCCATCACCAACTCTCGGAATTCACTCAAACTCATGTCCATCGAGTCGGTGATGCTATCCAGCCATCTCACCCTCTGTCGTTCCCTTCTCCTCCTGCCCCCAATCCCTCCCAGCATCAGGGTCTTTTCCAATGAGTCAACTCTTCGCATGAGGTGGCCAAAGTATTGGAGTTTCAGCTTTAGCATCAGTCCTTCCAATGAACACCCAGGACTAATCTCCTTTAGGGTGGACTGGTTGGATCTCCTTGCAGTCCAAGGGACTCTCAAGAGTCTTCTCCAACACCACAGTTCAAAAGCATCAATTCTTTGGAGCTCAGCTCCAAATTCTTCACAGTCCAACTCTCACATCCATACATGACCATTGGAAAAACCATAGCCTTGACTAGATGGACCTTTGTTGGCAAAGTAATATCTCTGCTTTTCAATATACTGTCTAGGTTGGTCATAACTTTCCTTCCAAGGAGCAAGCGTCTTCCAACTTCATGGCTGCAGTCACCACCTGCAGTGATTTTGGAGCCCCGCAAAAAATAAAGTCTGACACTGTTTCCCCATCTATTTCCCATGAAGTGATGGGACCAGATACCATGATCTTAGTTTTCTGAATGTTGAGCTTTAAGCCAACTTTTTCACTCTCCTCTTTCACTTTCATCAAGAGGCTTTTTAGTTCCTCTTCACTTTTTGCCATAAGGGTGTCATCTGCATATCTGAGGTTATTGATACTTCTTCTGGCAATCTTAATTCCAGCTTGTGCTTCTTCCAGCCCAGTGTTTCTCATGATGTACTCTGCGTATAAGTTAAATAAGCATGGTGACAATATACAGCCTTGACATACTCCTTTTCCTATTTGGAACCAGTCTATTGTTCCATGTCCAGTTCTAACTGTTGCTTCCTGATCTGCATATAGGTTTCTCAAGAGGCAGGTCAGGTGGTCTGGTATTCCCATCTCTTTCAGAATTTTCCACAGTTTATTGTGATCCACACAGTCAAAGGCTTTGGCATAGTCAAAGCAGAAATAGATGTTTTTCTGGAACTCTTGCTTTTTCGATGATCCAGCGGATGTTGGCAATTTGATCTCTGGTTCCTCTGCCTTTTCTAAAACCAGCTTGAACATCTGGAAGTTCACGGTTCACGTATTGCTGAAGCCTGGCTTGGAGAATCTTGAGCATTACTTTACTAGTGTGTGAGATGAGTGCAATTGTGCGGTAGTTTGAGCATTCTTTGGCATTGTCTTTCTTTGGGATTGGAATGAAAACTGACCTTTTCCAGTCCTATGGCCACTGCTGTTTTCCAAACTTGCTGGCATATTGAGTGCAGCACTTTCAGCATCATTTTTCAGGATTTGAAATAGCTCAACTGGAATTCCATCACCTCCACTAGCTTTGTTCGTAGTGATGCTTTCTAAGGCCCACTTGACTTCACATTCCAGGGTGTCTGGCTCTAGGTGAGTGATCACACCATCGTGATTATCTGGGTCGTGAAGCTCTTTTATGTACAGTTCTTCTGTGTATTCTTGCCACCTCTTCTTAATATCTTCTGCTTCTGTTAGGTCCATACCATTTCTGTCCTTTATCGAGCCCATCTTTGCATGAAATGTTCCCTTAGTATCTCTAATTTTCTTGACGAGATCTCTAGTCTTTCCCATTCTGTTGTTTTCCTCTATTTCTTTGTATTGATCGCTGAGGAAGCCTTTCTTATCTCTCCTTGCTATTCTTTGGAACTCTGCATTCAGATGTTTATATCTTTCCTTTTCTCCTTTGCTTTTCGCTTCTCTTCTTTTCACAGCTATTTGTAAGGCCTCCTCAGACAGCCATTTTGTTTTTTTGCATTTCTTTTCCATGGGGATGGTCTTAATCCCTGTCTCCTGTACAATGTCACGAACCTGAACCTCCATCCATAGTTCATCAGGCACTCTATCAGATCTAGTCCCTTAAATCTATTTCTCACTTCCACTGTATAATCACAAGGGGTTTAATTTAGGTCATACCTGAATGGTCTAGTGGTTTTCCCCACTTTCTTCAATTTAAGTCTGAATTTGGCAATAAGGAGTTCATGATCTGAGCCACAGTCAGCTCCTGGTCTTGTTTTTGCTGACTGTATAGAGGTTCTCCATCTTTGGCTGCAAAGAATATAATCAATCTGATTATATTCTTCTAATAGGTTGGTGCAAAAGTAATTGAGGTTTTACATTGTTGAACGTTGCTGTTTGATATTGGAATATATTCTTAAATAAATGTAGTTATGTTATATATCATTTTAATGCACATTTCTCATTTTTTTTTTTTGCTAGTGACATTACTTGCTATTTATTTTATATTTATTTTAGACTAGGGAAATGGTATTAGAGAGCAAATTTGAGCAATTTTCTTATTTGAGTTCAAAATGGTAAAGCAGCAGAGACTACTTGCAACATCAACAATGCATTTGGCCCAGGAACTCCTAACAAACGTACAGTGCAGTAGTGGTTCAAGACGTTTCGCAAAAGAGATGAGAGCCTTGAAGCTGAGGCGTGCAGGGGCTGGCCCTCAGAAGTTGACAATGACCAATTGAGAGGTTATAGAAGCTGATCCTTTTACAACTACATGAGAAGTTGCCGAAGAACTCAATGTCAACCATTCTCTGGTCATTCAGCATTTGAAGCAAATTAGAAAGGTGAAAGCTGGATAAGCGGGTGCCTCATGAGCTGACCACAAACCAGAAAAATCGTTGTTTGGAAATGTCATCTTCTCTTACTCTACCCAACAACAATGAACCATTTCATGATCAGGTTGTGACGTGCGACAAAAAATGGATTTGATATGACAACCGGTGATGACCAGCTCAGTGGTTGGACTGAGAAGAAGCTCTAAAGCACTTCCAAAAACGGTCACGGTCAATGTTCAGTGGCTTGTGGCCCATCTTATCCACTCCAGCTTTTTGAATCTTGGTGAAACCATCACATCTGAGAAGTATGCTCAGCAAATTGATGAGATGCCTGAAAACTGCAGTGCCTGCAGCTGGCATTGCTCAGCAGAAAGGGCCCCGTGCTGCACAACAACACTCGACTGCACGTCACAAAACCAGCGCTTCAAAAGTTGAACGAACTGGGCTGCAAAGTTTTGCCTCATCCACCATATTCACCTGATCTCTCACCAGCCAGCTACCAGTTCTTCAAGGGTCTTGACAGCTTTTTGCAGGGAGAATGCTTTCACAACCAACAGAAGGCAGAAAATGCTTTGTAAGAGTTCGTCGAATCTGAAGCACCGATTTTTATGCCATGGGAATAAACAAACTTGTTTCTCGTTGGCAGAAATGTGTTGATTGTAATGGTTCCTATTTTGATTAATAAAGATGTGTTTGAGCCTAGTTATAAGTTAAAATTCACGGTCTGAAACCACAATTACATTGCACCAACCTAATATTATTCGAGCTCTTCACTTTACTTTTATTCAAGTTTTTGTTGTCTCCCATAATAATTTGCTCCTGACATAACTGGTCTGGGCTTTTGTGTCATCCAGGGTCTCTATCCTGCCCATAACCTGCCCGTTGGCCTTGTGGTGGCATCCCACACGTCCCAGCTGGTGAAAACGTGTCCCTGAGAGGCTACAATGGTGCGGGTGGGGTGGGGGGCCTGCCTTGCTGGGACTGTTCCTCCTGCTCAGGTGTGCCTCAAAGGAGGGGGACTGAGATGCCATTCCTGTTCCCTGGGTAGGGATAGTGGGCTGGGTGGCACTATACCCTGGGTGGAGGGTCATCTCTTAGGCCTCAGCCTCCAAAGAAAAATCTCTTTGGTTTTCTAGCTCCTCTGGTTAATTCATTGTGCTTTATCCTTACTGATTTCTTTCCTACTTGCTCTATCAGTTCCTAAGAGAGGAATGCTAAACTTTCCAACAGTGAATTTGCATCACCTCTTTTTCATATTAGTTGGTCCATTTTTGCTTTATGTGTTTGGAGGCTATGTTAGTAGGTGCATACAAATTTAGAGCAGTGTGTCTTCCTGGTGGGGTGTTGACCCTTTATCTTTACAAACCGTCCCTCTTTGCCTAGCAGTGCATCTTGCCTTAAAGTATCCTTCGTCTGATGGTAGCAGCCACACCAGCTTTCTCTACATGGCATTTGCATGTTGTATCTTTGCGATTTTTTTTTTAAGCCTTTCTGTGACCTTCTAGTTAAGCATAGCATGAAACCAGCCACAGACAACATGCAGATGAATGAGTGTGGTCAGGTGTGGTCTGCATTGAGCTGAATTTGGACCTCAGTTCAGGGGAATTACTTTTGCTCTAGTAGCAGTTAGGATAGGGACTGGGCTGGCTGAGGCTGGGCTCGTCTCTGTGAGGACTGACCTGGTACTCCTGTCCTCACCCCTCACTCCTAGCCCCATAGGACCCACAAGCAAAGACCCTCCTCTCTAGTAGATATTGAAGACCCAGGAGACTACTGGACGCCCTCCTCAGCCGGTCAGCCTCTCCCTCACTGTTGTTCAGTCGCCCAGTCGTGTCCGACTCTACAACTGCATGAACAGCAGCATGCCAGGCTTCCCTATCCTTCACCATCCCCGGAGTTTGCTCAGACTCATTTCCATTGAATCAGTGATGCCATCATCTCATCCTCTGTTGTCCCCTTCTCCTCCTACCCTCAATGTTTCCCAGAATCAGGGTCTTTTCCAATGAGTCAGCTCTTCACATCAGGTAGCCAAAGTACTGGAGCCTCAGCTTTAGCGTCAGTCCTTCCAATGAATATTCAGGGTTGATTTCCTTTGGGATTGACTGGTTTGATCTCCTTGTTGTCCAAGGGACTCTCAAGAGTCTTCTGCAGCACCACAGTTTGAAAGTGTCAATTCTTTGGTGCTCAGCCTTCTTTATGGTCTGACTCTCACATCGATACATGACTACTGGGAAAATCATAGCTTTGACTACACAGGCCTTTGTTGGCAAAGTGATGGCTCTGCTTTTTAATACGTTGTGTAGGTTTGTCATAGCTTTTCTTCCAAGAAGCAAGCGTCTTAAATCAGCTTCAAACCTTGGCAGGGACCCTGTGCCAGTGTCAGGCTCACTTCTTGGATTTTCCTTTCTGGAATCTCAGAACCCATGATGCTTTGCTTGCTCATAATAAACAATATATAAGCAAGTGATGTGTTATATTAGGGGCTTCCCAGCTGTCGCTAGTGGTAGAGAACCTGCCTGCCAATGCAGGAGAAACAGGTTTGATCCCTGGGTTGGGAAGATCCCCTGGAGAAGGGCATGGCAATCCACAGCAGTATTCACGCCTGGAGAATCCCATGGACAGAGGGGCCTGCTGGGTTATGGGCCGCAGGGTGGCAAAGAGTCAGACAGGACGGAAGCAACTGACACGTGTGCATGTGGTATATTAGGAGACGGGAGCGCTATGGAGAGAACAGAGCAAGAAGAATGTGGGATGCTGGGCAAGAGAGTGGAATGTGGGACAGGGTAGGGTTGGCCTCTTTGAGATGTAACATTTGAGGAAAACATAGGAGATGAGGGAGTTAGTCATGCAGATGCCTAGGGAAGCATGGTACAGCCACGCAAAGGCTCTCGGGCAGCCTGGTTCCTGTCTGGGGAGCAGTGGGGAGGCCAGTGTGTCTGCAGTGAGGGTGGGAGGGTCTGAAGTCAGGGAGCATGCGGGCATCCCAAGGATTTGGTTCAACTGCATGAGAGGGGAGCCTCTGGAAAGTACCAAGAGAGTGACAGGTCTGACTTATATTTTAAAAGAACCTCTCTGGCTGCTATGTTGAGAGCCCATTGTTGGAGGGTGGAGGCGGGGAGGGCAGTTGGGAGCCCAAGGTGGTCATCTAGGCAAGAGCTGGTGGTGGCCTGGATGGTGCGGAAGTGGGGCTCTGAATGCGTGTGGAGGGCAGAGGCAGCGGGGTTGCCTTACAGGCGGGTGTTAAAGGGGAGGAGCTAGGATGACAGCTGTTTGGCTCACGGGCTGCCACGCCTGCAATAGCCCACCTCAGGGGCTCCCGAGGGCAGTGCCTTCGCCCTGCGGTGACCCAGCCACCTGTGGCCCCTCCACCCTAGGGGGCCTGGAGTCCCAGGGCGGCTGTGAGGAGAGAACCCACCACACCCCCGTGGACGCAGGGGGCTGAGATGGGGGCCCAGCGCTGTCCCAGCCACCAGCCCCAGGATGAAGTGGGGAGCACACCCACACCCTCTCTGCACGGTGACCACAGGGCTCCCGGCCTGAAAGCCAAGGAACGACATGGTTCTAACAGATGAGAAGACCAAGGGTGGGGCTTTGGGAGGAGGCTGGGAGCTCAGCCTTGGGCAGGTGCAGTCTGAGACGCCTCCATCCCACGAGACAGGGCGTCATGTAGCCAGAATGGATGCAGGGGTCTGGAGTACCGGAGAGAGATGCTGAAACTGCAAGATGGGAGCCCACCAGGTGGGCGGGTGTGGGTGGAGCAGTGGTTGGGGCAGGCCAGGTGGGGTGGGGGGACTCCTCCAGGAGGGAGGGCTTGAGGAGAAGGGAGGGGGTCTCATGGGGAGGAGGAGGAAGCAGAGATCTGAGCCCTGGACTTGTCCAGAGGGCAGGGCTGATGCTGTCCCCTCACTGTGGACTCCAGGTGGCCTTGGACCCAGCCTGGTGAGCAACCTGTGCAGAGCCCAGGGGAGCCTGGGGCTGGGGGTATGCAGGGGTGGGTGGCACGGGTCTGGGCCCAGAAAGCACTGAGCTGGGAGGGCTGATCCATCTGGAAGGGGTCGGGGCTGGAGGAGGGGCCACCGTCCAAGGGTGTAGGAACAAGAAGGGGCAGAGGCTGGACGCACCATCCCTCAGCCTCCCATTTTCACTCCTGTACCCCCCGTGCCGCTCTGCTCCCTACCTGCCACCCAGAGACTCACGACCCCACCCCAGCTGATGCTGCACACCCCTGACAAATATATGAGCTTCAGTTCATTCCGTGCTGTTTTTCTTCTATTTTCCTGGCCCAAGCTGTGTCCACCGCCATGGCCTTCTCCACAGGGCCTCTCGAATCCCATGATGCTGCTTGGGGGACACTCGGCTGACCGGAGCTGAGCATGGCGCTACTTCTTCTTTGGAATTTTCTCTTTTTTGATCAATTCAGGAAATTCTAGAGTAGGAGACAGATTTTCTAGTAAAAAAAACCCCTGGCTGTACCTCTCCAAGGCCTGCAGGCCCCACGGAAGTGTCCTTTATGATGGGAGACCCCACAGTGCAGGAGACCCCTGCATCCTGTATTCCCGAGTCCTGGGTGTGGAGCAGGAAGGACTTGGCTGCCCGAGCGCCCCTCACTGCCGCCACGCGCCCTGTGTCCAGCCTGCTTGGTGGTAATGTGTTTGCCCACCCTGGGTCTTACGATGGACCCTCCCCTCACAGCCTCAGAACAGGTGCTCCTATGACCGTCCCACCTTCAGTGGGGAAACTGAGGCCTCGAGAGGCTGGGAGGCTTGTCCTAAATGGACCCCTTGGCCAGACTGCCCCTCGATTAAGTCTCATGACCACCTACAGGTCAAGTTTTGCTGGCATTTGAGGGCAGAAAGTGGAGGCTGGGGGTGGTGGGGACAGGCACCACCCCCAGCCTGTCTGGGGCTCTGGCCCGTGCTTGCCTGTTCCCAGGGTCATCCTCCAGGCTTGGGGTCAACATCTGGGGAGGGTGGGTGGGCAGCAAGATGATGCAGATCCCCAGAGCAGCCATGGGGAGCTCCAAAGAAGGCCTGCAAGCCCCACGAATGCCATTCCTCCTGGGCAACCTCCTTTCTTCTGCACCCACCTCTGCAGCTTCTCAGGTCCTGGTCCCTGCTTCAAACCTCCTCTGCACATCTCAGGAACCACACCCCCCCCATCTTCTGTGTCCCCTTGACCTTCCCCAAAGCCAGCTTGGGCCATCCTTCCTCTGCTCAGAAACTTGCAGCAGCTTCCCTGGACCCAGTGAAATGCCTCAGCCTACTCAGCATCCCCCAGACTCAGCTTCCCCATCTGTGAACTGGGGATGATGGTGACCACCACAGGTGGTTGCAGCTTCGGGGGGTGGGGTCCATGCCTGGCAGTGGGGAGCCTGGTCAGCTCTGCGCCAAGATGGGCACTGGACGTGGAGCTAACTGCCTGAGTGTGAGTGATGGAGGGGTTGGGGGGCAGGAAGGTACTGAGAGGTTCTCCTGCCCCTATCATCTCTGCTGCCCCACCTTCAAAGTCAATCCTCCCATCCCCATCTGTGTCAGCCCCCTGGATCACGGCCTCAGCCTCCTCATCCATCAGTGGTGGGTCCCCTGCTGGGGATGGTGGACAGGGTGTACCTAGGGTCAGGGGTGGGCTCAGGTCAGAACTGAGGGGGCATCTGGCTGTTGCCCGATGGCTTATGAGGTGCTCCCCACTTTACAGTGGGGATACTGAGGCCCAGCTTCAGAGGGGTTTCTGGGCCTGGGCCCAGTGCTGTTTCTGGCCTGGCCCCATCTCCCACAAGGCCTGCTGGAGCCCCAGGGGGTAACAGGTCTTCTGGAGTGGGCATGGTAGCCATAGGCTGGGAAGGGCCCCAGGGTTCAGGACCCCCTGTCGCTGGCTCTGGTTGTTACTTTATCTCATTTCACTCGATGAAGCTGCTCTGGTCCTTGTCCAGGGTCTGGAAGGCCTTGTGGATGACGCTGTCCAGCTGCCCTGAGGCCTGGAACTTCTGCATGTACTGGAAGAACTGATGTATCTGAAGGAGCCTGGGAATGGATGGGTGTGTCAGCCAGCAGGGCCTGGGCTCAGAGGGAGACTCCTGCCCTGGGACGCGGCCCGCGGTTCCTGTGCCCTCCCCCAGCCCAGGGGCTCCTGCGTCCACAGGGGGCAGGGTAGTCCAAGACAGGTAGTACCTTGGTGCCTCAGGTCCAAGGGCAGCAGAAAGACAGGCGTGGTCAGACTGACAGACACCTGACAGAAAGCCAGGCGGGGTCAGCTGTCCTAGTACCTGGGGTCCCAGCCTTGCAGAGGCCCCCGTGCCCAGGCCTTGAGAAAGACGTGTCTGAGCCCTGCCTCTTGGTAGCTAGCCACCTTGAGGTGTTACACCTCTACACAGAAGAGACTGAGGCTCCAAGACATTTAGTGATGCATGCGAGGTCCTTTGCTCTGCTCCCAAGAGGTGGGGGTGGCGCTGTCTGACCCCTTGGCGCTGCTGGGTAACTTCCTCCATCCTTCAAGGCTCATCTCAAAGCTGCCCGCTCTGGGAAGCCTTCCTGGTTACCTGAAGCACCAGCTCCTCCTGCAGGACTCAGGGCCCAGGGCCAGTCTCTCTCTCTCTCCAGGCCCCAGACCAGTGGGCCCTGGTCATCCTGGCTGGACAGGAACTGCCAGCTGGGAGGCGTGCTGTGTGCAGGACGGTCTCAAGCTGGTTCTGGACTGAGTGAGACCCAGAAGGGCTCCAGGAGGATGGCCCCGCCCCGCTCTCAGGTCCTCAGGAGGGCGGTGCATCTGCCCTGAGGGTGTGTGTGCAGGGCACGGTTCCCCACTTCCGGGAGAGTCAGGCAGGAGCCACTGGGTTAGGCTAGGACTCCGGCTGGGCATGTGGGTCTGGACACAGGCCGAGGGTTGGCAGGCAGGGACCAGGCCATCCTGTGCCTCAACAGTTGCAGCTTGTGACCCGCAGTGCTCTTGGGTTGCTGTCCCCAGGGTGGGTTGGTTCTGGGGCTTGTAGCAGAGCAGCTATTTCAGAGGCTCCTTGGCCCTCTCCGAAGTTGGTGGAGCCTTCTGGAATCTGCCTCTGCCGCCAGGAGAGGCAACTCCTTGACCTTTAGGGTGAAAGCCAGTCGGGCAGTGGCTGGAAGAGACTTTCTCCCAGTAGAGAAGCCCCGGGTCAAAGGTTGCAAAGTTGCTGCGGCAGGGGGCAGGGAGGGCTGAATGCAGCCCAGGGCTGTGTCCTACTTCCTGACCCTGGGCATGGCCCTCCCCCAGCTGCTTTGGGCCTCAAGCTCCTCATCTGTGACATGGGGAGACCCCTGCCCACCTCCGCCCCTTTGCAGGGTCCTGCAAGGAGCCAGGAGGGAAGGAGATGGTAGGGAAAGGGTGTCGGACCCTGTGGGGAGCCTGGAGCTAGGTCCTCCACGTGTCACTCATAATGGTCAGTTCTTACAGCCAGTCTGGGAGGTGGGGCAGGGGCGGTCAGTTGGGATCAGGGGCAGGCCGGGGCCTTAGAGACAGGACAGACACTGCCAGCCTGCATCCTGAGCTGTGGCCCTGATTCTCCCCTCTACCCTGGAATCTTGGGGTCCATCCTGGAGGGAAGGGATGCCCTGCCTGGGGCCAGTGTCACCCTCTTCTGGAGGTGGAACTGGGCCGAATTCCACGCCAGGTCTGGCCAAGCTTGGGCTTAACATGCTGACTGCAGAGTGCTGTGGGAGCCCTGGGTGGGGCTGTTTACTACCATCTTCCCACCCCATTGCCATCTGGGCATCTCCACACCCTGCCCTGAAGGCAGGGGAGCCTGGGATCAGAGCTGGGGACGGCAGGGGCCACGGGGCTGCAGTTAGTGTATTTATAGTGCCTGGTCCACGGCCTGGGATGGAGTCTCACTTGGCACGCCTAGTCAGGGCGGGGAGTGGACTGGGGAGGGGGCTACAAGGTACCACACAGAGCCAGCCCTGCAACCCCTACCCAGCCTCCTGGGGTGCTCCCAGTGCCTGCAAGAACCCTGCCCTCCTCCTCCTTCCCCCTGAAAAGGCCTTCCACCCTCTCCTCCCACCTCACTGCCCTCCACAGCCAAAGCTGGCTGTAGCTGGAAGGCCTAGCCAAGTGCCCCCAGACCCCTACATATCCCCAATATTGCTGCATTCTGGATGCCCCCTCCAAGGCGGGCAGTGCCCTCCCCTGACCCCAGACCACCCTGGACCGCCCAGGGGCCTGGCCTTCTTGGGGCTGAGGTCTGCATCTAGCACCTGAGAGTGATCACAAATTCAGATGTTGAGTGATAAAGGCCTCATGGGTGAGGGGGAGGTGAGCAGGGGTGGTGGAGGCAGTGGGGCCCACTGGGATGGGCATGGGGCCCAGAACTGGCTTGGTGGGCCTGCCAGAGTCGGCGGGGCCGGGGGTTTTGGAGTCTCTGTTCTGCCAGGCCCTTCCTCCACTCAGCACCAGGAGCCCTGTGAGGTGGTCTCAGTCTCCCACTGCTGACCCCACCTCACAGCCATGCTCTCAGAGACCCACATAGGCACGTGCGTGCACACATGTGCCCACCCCTGTAGATCCAGTTGCCTCGGGGCCACCCCTCTCTTTTCTCCTCCTTTTCCTGCCCACCCCCGAGACCTCCTGGGGTCCTCTAGCACCCATGACCTCCCTTCATCCTGCAGAAGACAAGGCCTCAAGCTCCCAGAGTGCAGCTTGGGCAGCTCCAGCCCAGCCGGGAGCCCACACCTCCTCTCCCCAGGCAGGGGTCACCTCCACCTGGCTTCCCTTGAGGGCTCTGGGGAGGCGGGTCGGGCTGGGGGTGCTGAGGGGCTGTGGGGGGCTCCAGCTTTTATACCTGCAGCCACTTGGCCTGTTTACTGCTTGGGGCTGCAGCTGTCCCCCATCCCTCCCAGGCACTCCAGCCTGGCACTGACTACCCCCAGGGGCTTGCTGGCACTTGGTACGCCCTTACCGGGCTGGGCAGACTGACCATCAGAGGCTGACCATCAGCAGTGCGTGGCCTCCCTGAGCCCAGGGTGAGCAAGTGGACTTCCTGTCTGTCCCAAGAGGTTCCACCCTGCCTGCTGGCCTCGTAGGGGTGGGAGGGGGTGGTGGTCCAGGAGATGACCCAGGCTGGCCAACGTGTCCAAGGCGGCAGCAGAAGGCTGGACCATTGACCTCCTCCGGTGAGAAGCCAGGCCGGGCAGCTGTCCTTTGTCTCTGGGTCACTGCGGGGGGCCAGGAAGCCATGCCAGGGTTGGCCTTCAAGGCGAGGGGAGGAGAGGGAGGTCTCTGTCAGGGAAGATGGCTCCGGCAGGCACAGGGAACAGGGCTGTGTGACCCCAGGCAGGGCTGGCCTCTCTCCCTGGGTAGGGACCTCATAGGGCGGTCTCCAGGGTGAGGACAGGGTGAGAGAAGGAGGCATTGCCGAGAGCCCCTCTGGCCATGCCTGCTTTCTCGGCCGCAGGGTTTCACAGAGCGGTGCCCCTAGTGGCACAGACGTCTGTGCAGACTCTGCAACCCCTCATCACCAGCTGTCCTCTGCAGGGGTCTCTACCCCCGTCATTTTATGTGGCGCTCATATAGCTCAGTGATCTGCTTTCCCTGCACAAGAGCTCATCATGTATCACCGGACTCTGCTGTGATGTAAGGCCAGCAAGCTGCGGGTGCTCTAGAACTTCCTTGACTGACCACCTGCTGCTGCTGAATCTGGAACAGGTCCTAGTGCTTCTCTTCCTCTCTTTTTTGGCCACACTGCGGGGCATGTGGGCTCTAGTTCCCCAACCAGGGATGGAACCCCTGCCCCCTGCAACGGAAGCGCAGAACCTTAAACCACTGGGCCGTCAAGGAAGTTGCAGGTCCCAGTACTTCTGTCATCGGAGACACCATGGGAGACCAGAGTGGGAGGACCAGGATGAACGATGGAAGTTTCCACGGTCCTGCCACGTTCTTCTCTGAAAGGGTTGCCCTAAAGCTTCCCAGCCTAGCCTGGATGCCCGACATGCTCTGGTCCTGCAGGAGGCGTCATGGACATTGCTCGATGTGTCTGTCCATCAAGTGGAATGTTATTTGCATGAAAGCAATGAGGCACCGGCACACTACCATACAGACGAGCCTCGACAGCCTCACGCCGAATGGAAAGGGCCGGTTGCAAAAGGTCACGTTGTCTGTGATGCCGATTGTACACGATGTCCAGAAGAGGTAAACCCACAGAGACAGAGGGCAGCCTGATGGTTGTGGCAGGGTGGGGGCCTTGCTGGGAAATGGGGACTCACTGTGTAATGGGTACGGGGTTTATTTTGGAATCGTGAAATGTTCTGGAACTAGAGAGCGGTGGTGGCAGTATCATGAATGCGCTAAACACCACGGAATTGTTCACGTTAAAATGGCTTCTCTTTTACTGTCTGAGCACTTCCTCCGCGGCATCTTCCGGAAGGCCCTGTCCGTGCCCACCCCTGCCCAGGCCACAAGATGAGGGGTGAGGAGCGGGTGGGTGGGCTCCTGGAAAGCACCAGCCGGAGCTGACAGATGGCCAGTCGCCCAGGCAGCCCCTCCCGTTTCATTTCTGTCGGGCCGCCCCCCTACCCTCCGCCCCCTCCTGAAGCCCTGGCCGCAGCTTACTGGCCTCACTCTGGGCTGAGCTGGATCTGAAGGGGCCACAGGGTCCAGCTCTGGGGACACCGCTGTCCCCTGTGCTCAGGCTCTGCAGGCACTGCCCCCTTGGGAGGCTCTGGGCACTCAGGCCTTTGTGGGGTTGACACTGCCTACCCGCCATCACCGGGCCTGCCTGGAACAACTTGGCAGGAGGGGGATGGCCTGCTCTGGGCCCCTCCTGCTGAACCTGGAAACCCCTGCGGAAACCTGCAGTGCGGTCCTGCCCCGTGATGTGTTAGACCCAGAAGAATTAGCTCTTCTCTTCCAGGGAGCCGTTTTTATGTAAGCACAAAGCTCTTTCAAGGCACAGCCTCCTCAGGGCCTGGTGTCTCCCCCCAGCTGGCTGGGAATACCAGGCAACATCTCCCACTTCCGGGGGGCGGGGCAGGGTACCCTTGGCAGCTGCACTTGCCTTCTGAGGGCTCTTTGGCAAATGCTGGAACCCCGCTTACCCCCACTTCGCAGAGCACAGCTGCGGTAGGCGGGCTTGTGGGAGACAGGTTCTCCCGAGGCTGGGGCCTATCCCTGGTCAAGTGTGGGTGGGGGCTGGCCTTTCCCCTTGGCAGCCGCACCCCTCCTGGGTACACAGAGGTGGAGGTGGGGACCTGTGATTACCACAAAGGACATCTGCTTCCAGCCCCCACCCCAGGCAGGAGTCACATCCCTGTGCCTCAGGAAGGGGGTGGGCCAAGGGAGCCTCCCAGCAGGGTGAGGTCCTGGCAGGTAGGGGTGCCCCTGGGGCCCTGTCCTTCAGTGCCCAGCATGTGGTTTTGAGAGCTGAATCTAAGGTGGCCTTTCATGCAGAGATGCTGGTGTGAGTTATTGTTATAGGAAGGACTCAAGAGGTGCTGGCTGTCCCCATGGCCCTGCCCCTGTGTCCTTTACCACGAAATGTATGTCTGTGTCCTAATCCCAGGACTTTGAATGGGGACTTGTTTGGAAACAGGGTCTTTGCCAACATGACCCTTAAGACGAGGTCACACTAGGTGAGGAGGGGCCCTGATCCAGCAACTGGGTCCTTATAAGAGTGACACAGGAGCGGGGAGGGCCACGTGGCGATGGAGGGATAGAGGCAGAGGTTGCAATGATGTGGCCATGGGTAAGGAGAGCCGGAAGCCACCAGGAGCTGGGAGAGGCAGGAAGGGCCTGTCCCTGGACCTTTGGAGGGAGACTAGTCCTGCTCACACCTCGGTTTTAGACTTCTGCCTTCCAGACTGAGAGAGCATCCATTTCAGTTGTTTGAAGCCCCGCCCCAGCAGCCCCTTCTTTCCCAGGGACCCTCTCATGGGACCCTGCTTCTGACCTGTCTCCACCTGCTGTTGGCCCCCACCCCAGCCCCTCTCCAATCTGATCCCGTCCCCAAGCCTCAGGTGAGGACCTGAGTAGGATGCAGGCCTGGAGCCCGGAGGGACACAAAGGCAGCTGCATCCCCTAAGCTGGCCAGGTGCCCAACAGGGCTGTGGTTTTTTTTTTTTTTCTTTTTTATGGCTGTGTTGGGTCTTTGTTGCTACACGGGCTTTTCTCTAGTTGTGGTGAGTGGGGGCTACTCTCTAGCTGCAGTGCACAGGCTTCTCACGGCAGTGGCTTCTCTGGTTGCAGAGCGTGGGTTCTAGGTGCACGGGCTGCAGTAGCTATGGCTCCCGGGCTCTGGAGGACAGGCTCAGTAGTTTTGTGGTATGCACAGGCTTAGTTGCTCTGCAGCATGTGGGATCTTCCTGGATCAGGGGTCAAACCCGTGTCTCCTGCAGTGGCAGGCAGAGTCTACCACTGAGCCACCAGGGAAGCCTGGATTTTATTTTTTTAAGATCTGTTTATTTTATTCTTTGGCTGTGGTGGGTCTTTGTTGCTGCAGGCTGGTTTTTGCTAGTTGCCGTGAGTGGGGGCTGCTCTTCATTGCATCACGCAGGCCTCTCATTGTGGCCGCTTCTCTCGTTTGCAGAGCAATGGGCTCTAGGTGCTTGGGCTTCAGTAGTTGCAGCCCATGGGCTCTAGGGCGCAGGCTCAGTAATCGTGGCATGTACAGGCTTAGTTGCTTGGCAGCATGTGGGATCCTCCCAGACCAGGGAGCAAAATGGTGTCCCCTGCATTGCAGGGCAGATTCTTAACCACTGGGCTGCCAGGGAAGCCCCCGGGCTGTGGATTTAAGGGGTGTCAGGCTGACAGGTGAGCAGTCCTGAGCTTCCCTGGCCTCAGGCTCCAGATGGCTCAGTAGTTTCTACTCCTGCCTTGATTCAAATGTGGGATATGTAGCTCATCATGGATTTTTCTCAATAATTTTGATTCTCTAAGATATTGCATAATATGCAGTATGTGGGATCTTCCTGGACCACGGATGGAACCCATGTCTCCTGTCTCTAAGATATTGCAAAAATAACAGTTACCTCGATGGCCAAGTTTGTTTTTTAACAGCTTTGCTGCTGCTGCTGCTGCTGCTGCTAAATCGCTTCAGTCGTGTCCGACTCTGTGCGACCCCATGGACGGCAGCCCACCAGGCTCCCCCATCCCTGGGATTCTCCAGGCAAGAACACTGGAGTGGGTTGCCATTCCCTTCTCCAATGCATGAAAGTGAAAAGTGAAAGTGAAGTCGCTCAGTCGTGTCCAACTCTTAGCGACCCCATGGACTGCAGCTTACCAAGCTCCTCCGTCCATGGGATTTTCCAGGCAAGAGTACTGGAGTGGGGTGCCATTGCCTTCTCCGTTTTAACAGCTTTACTGAGATATAATTCACATGCTGTGAAGCTGACCATTTTAGAGCCTACATATCAGTGTTTTCTAGTCCCAGGTTGTGCAACCATCACCTCTATAAAATCCCAGAACATTTTCAACACCCCCAAAGAGGCTCTATACTCCCATTTTCTCGTCCTGTGGAACTCTGGCAAGTGTCAGTCCTCTTTCTGTCTCCATAGGTTTGAGCAGGCTAGGTCTTTCCTATACGTGGACTCCTGTGGGTTTTGCCCTTTTGCTGTTTTCACTGAGCACTGTTTCTGAGGTTTATCCATGCGGTAGTGATGTCAGCGCTCCATCCCTTTAAGTTTTTCTTTATTTACGTTTGGCTGTGCTGCGTCTTTGTTGCTGTGCGGGCTTTTTCTCCAGTTGCAGTGAGCGGGGCTGCCCTCTGGCTAAAGTGTGCAGGCTTCCCATTGCAGCGGCTTCTTGGTGCAGAACACAGGCTCCAGGTGCATGGGCTTCAGCAGCTGCAGCTCCTGGGCTCTAGAGCGCAGGCTCAGTAGCTGTGGTGCGTGGGCGTAGCTGCACCACGGTATGTGGGATCTCTCCGGACCAGGGATGGAACCCATGTCTTCTGCTTTATCAGGTGGATTTTTTTTTTTTTTTTTGGCCACTGAGCTACCAGGGAAGCCCCCGCTTCACTCCTTTTCACTGATTCCAACACTACCCTGTATGGACCCACCACGCTTTGTGTATCCATCTGGTGATGGATGTTGTTAAAAGTTTTCGGTGTCCTGTGGTGCCTCCCTCACTCCCCTGATGCCCTAGTCTGGCGCCTGTGCCGTTCCTGACATGGGAGGCCTCTCCCCTCTGTCCCAGGGCCTCTTGGACAGTCTCTGGGCCCAGACCCCCTGGGGGGCAGCTCTTTCTAGGGAAGGTGCCCTCCCCCTACTATACCCGGCTTGTTCTTGACCCCATATTGTCTTCCCTGAGGCTCCTGCCCAAGGCCTCTGTCTCCACGGGTCCAGGTGCCCCAGGTCCATGAGAGAGAAGCAGCAGCCCCACCAGCCTGGCCTTGAGGGTGGAGGTGCCCGAGGCAGTGGTCTCTTGGTGTGGGGTGCCCGTTGGGCCTGGCCCCTGCCCGGGTGGCGGAGGGCTCCGGGGCGCCTCGCTTCCCTAGGCGGGCGGCCACATCTTCAGGGACCTCTCTCAAGGGAGTCCTGAGGCAGGCTGGCCACTGGGCACCCTGTGAGCCATCACGCCTGCGCTCCCTGGCCCCAGCAGTGGACAAGCCAGCCTCTCAGTGCGGGGGCTTTGCCCCTGGGGCTCGAGTTTCTACCCTCTCTGTCTTTTCTCAGAGACGTGTGTGTGTGCACGCATGCGCCTGTGCTGGGGACAGGCCCTCAGGTCCTGAGGCTGAGGAGAGAGCCCCATGCACTGAGCTGCTCACCTCTGCCCTGCCCAGGGCCCAGCACCCCATCCTGTCCATTAGACCTTGTCATGCCAACGGAGGGTCAGGCTCATGGCTGGCCTGGAGGCCTTGGACTCAGGGGACCCTGCAAGCACAGCAGTTCTGTCCCAACCACGGGAAGAGCACAGATAAGCCCTCCCCACTAAGTTCCAGCCCCAGTCTTCCAGCACCCTCGCTGGTTGTCAGTGAGTGCTGGTGGCCAGCCACACACCGGAATCACTGGTCAGAGGACTGGACTAATGGTAGGGGGTTCAGGGCACCCCTGGTTCGATAGTCACCACGTCGTGGAAACAGCAGGGCTCCTGGTTCGGGCAGGGGAAGGTGTCCCTCGGGTCTGATGCAGTGACAGTGCTGGGCCTGCAGCCCTGGTGGCCTTGTCCTGCCCTACCTGGACCCCGGAGGACATCTGCAACCCTAATGCCCCTGGGGTCTGGCCTTCTGTGTGCCCGTGTGTGTTCACACGTCAGCCTGTCACAGAGGTTTGCACAGAGGGTCTTCTGACCCTGGTCACTGAGGCTGGCTGTGAGAACATGAATAGGGTCAACTTAGGGCCACTGGGCATTTCCCCTGCTTGTCCCCAGAGAGTCCCCCGGCTGCATCGGGGTCCAGGTGTCTGGGGCGCCTTCCTGGTGGGCAGAGACAAGGCCCGTGGTATGCGAGTGGGCAGTGTTGGGCTTTCCTCCTGGGTGGGGAGGGGAGACCTCCACCGGGGATCTAGCCCCCTCAACACTGCACGCTCCTAGATCACAGCCCTCAGCCGTCCTTGCCCCCCAACCTGCCTGGGTCCCTGCCTCTCCCACTGGCCACCTCGGAGAGGAGCTCCTTCCACCTCAATTGTGGCCTGTAGGGCAAAGCTGCTTAGAGTAGTGGCCACACCATCAGGGCCAGTAAGATGCCTCATGCTCCTCCACAGGCCTGAGGGGCCTGGGACCGCCCATGGCAGCGGACCCGACAAGTCTGAGAGGAAAGGAGGTCCCGTCCTTTGCCCAGGGGGGAACTGTCTACACAACAAGCCCCCTTAAGGTAAAGAAGAATGTGTCCTGGCACCCTCTCCTGAGGGCTGATCCTCACCATCCTTTCTTTCCCTGCCCACCCCTGTGCCATTGATCCTTGCTCTCCCCAAAGCCTTCCGGGCCCCCACACCCGCTGTCCTCCAGCTGCGCATCAACCAAGCGGCTTTGCTCATCTGGCCAGAGAATGAATGGATGGATGTAGAGTGAGTGACCCAAGTTACATAAAACTCAAATCCCAGCTACACTGTAACTCTCTCCGCTCCCAGGGCGTGGGGAGGGGCCGGTCCCCAACCCCCTGGGCTCTCAGCCCGCCGGCCCTCCCGCAGCCGCCGCAGCCGCGCAAGATGGCGCGGCAGGGCGCGCGGCCGGCGGGGAGGGGACTGTTCCTCGGTGCCCGGCGCCGCCGCGCCCGCCCTAAACGCCCGGCGCTGTTCCCTCCCGGGCGGGGGCGGCGGCTCCTTCTCCACGGTTGTCGCAGAGTGGCACAGGCGCGGGCGGTTTGTGCAAAAATAGCACCCCCACCTCCCACCCTGCCGGCGCGGGCGCCGCCCAGAGGGCGCGGGGCAGGACCGGAGCTGCCTCGGAAACCGGCGTGTGCAGGCCGCATGCCAGCCCCCGACCCACGCGTGCCGGGGCCCGCGCCTCCCGGCCACCCCGCGCGCGCTTTCGTATTGCTCCTGCGTGCCACCGTGCCCACCCCCGCGCGCGCAGCCGTGCCCCCGCCTTCCCGCTCCTCCTCCCCACGCCTCTGTGCCCACCCCCGCGCTTCCAGGTGGCCCCCTCCCGAGTCTCCGTCCCGCCCCCACTCCCCCCGCACCTTTCGCCTCCACGGACCCCTTCCCCATTATCCGTGCCCCCGAGCCTTTGGGTCTCCCATCCCGCGTCACTGAGCCCCCCTCAGGCTTCAGTATACCCTCCCCGCGTTTCTGTGCACCTTCCGCCTCCCAGCGCCCCCCAGCCTCCGTGCCACCCCTGCGTCTCCGGATTTCCCATTCTGCATCTGTGTCCCCCCGGTGCCTTTGTCCCCCCCGCATTTCCATGCCCCCTCAGCCTTCGGGTCCCCCCTGCGCGCGTCTCCGTGCCCCCCCAGCCCGATAGGGAACCCCCCCCCCGCCGCCCCGACCCCGCGCGCGCGCTCCCGCCGGTGTTTTCGGACTGCACCGGCCGGGGGAGGCGCCTCGTCTGTCGCCGCCGCCCGCACCCGCACCCGCACCCCGCCGGCCCCGCGGCTGCGGCTGTGGGTGCTGAGCGGGCGCCGCGGCCAAGGCGCGCTCGCACCTGCGGCGGCCGCTCGGGTGATGGCGCGGTGCGGGCCTCGGGCGTCCTGAGCTGAACGCAGCGCCAGTCGGGGGATGCCAAGCCGCGCTGCTGGCTCTGGCCATGTCGTCGTCCTTCTTCAACCCCAGCTTCGCCTTCAGCTCGCACTTCGATCCTGGTGAGTCCCCTGGCCGCGCCCCTTGCCAGCCCTCTGCCCGCTGCGGCTGCCCCTAACCTGCCTAACTGCGGACATTGATGCTTCCTGAGCCGCTGGTTTTCTATTTTGCATGAAAATTAACCCTTTCCTCTCTCTGAGAGGAGCTGCAGACAGAACTGCTTTCCCTCAGGAACCCCTGGAGGCCCGGAGGTGGGCAGGCCTAGGGGTTGGCACCTGCTTGTGGCCTCCAGCAGCCGGGGTGGGCAGTGGGGGCACTGCCTGTCCCCGTGGAAGCTTCAATCTCGCGTATCTGGGGCAGGAGGGCCCGTGTTGGGCCAGGTGTCCAGGGGAGGAGGTAGCCAGGACTAAGGGCTCCAGGGAGGGGTGAGAGTGTTGCTGCCCCAGGCCCATGGACCCCTTTGCTGGGACTAGCGTGGCAGGCTCCTCCCTAGGCTGGGAGTGCGTTCTGGAGAGCCCTGCCAGGCCACCCAGCCGCCTGCATGGGGAGCTGGGAGCCGTAGTCGACCCACGGAGCACAGTCTCAGAAGAGATGGGCCTCAGTGGATGCCCAGGCCCTCGGGACAGGGATGAGGCTGAGGTGGCGCTGTCAAAGCTGGCTGCAGGGGACATGGGGCCAGGGCTCTTCCCCCCCTTCCCCCAGGCTGGCGGCCCTGGCAGCCTGTTTACCCATGGCTGCCTGACCTCCTGGCAGCAGTGGGCCGCCATGGTGGGCAGTGGGGCCGGGGGCAGCTGAAGGCCTGCCTCGGTCGCCAGAAGGTGGTAGACTTTCTTCCCTCGGCCTTCATAGGCCCCACCACCTGCCCCTCCTTGGCCCTAGTGGGAGATAAGCCCCTGCCCTGGAACTGTGGCCTAAGGGCCCAGAGTCCCACCCACTTGTCACTGGGGCTCTGGCACAGGCTAATCCAGCCAAAACAAAGCCGGATGAGCACATGACGGGCTCTCCTGGGTCTCCCTCCCTGGAGTAGGGCCCAGTTTGTGCAGTGATGCACAGGGTCCCCTGGGTCCGGCCCCATCTGAAGGCATTTGCTCTTGGGGGAGGGGAGCAGACGGCAGGTTTCTCTACTGGACTGAGGATGTGGGTGTCCCTGGCTCAGAAATAACTTCCCAAGGCGACTCCCAGAGCTTGAAGAACATGGAGTCCCGGTGGATGGCCCCGAACCTGGCAGTGGCAGCCCTGGTGGACTCTGAGGGCGGGGGTTGGAGGTGGGGGTGGAGGTGGCCCTCCTGAGCAGTCAGTCCCAGGCCCAGACAGCCTTTTGGGACAGGTATACAGGTGGCTCCGGGCCAGTGTTCCAGGCAGCGTGGGTCCAGCCTTGGAACCATAGGCAGGGTGGGGGTGTGTGTGCCAGGACTGACCCAGGGATGGGGGACACCCTCCCCCACGCCCTGCCTCTTGCACTCTTTGTAGGGCCCAGACCTGCCCTGCGTGGGTTCAGTACCCTCTCCCCCACCAAACACACACTCGGGTGTGTCCCAGCACGAGACCCTTCCCCCATCTTAGAGAAACAACTAGGCTTGTTCCTTTTGCAAATGTTTCTGTTAACAGCTGTGATCAGTGTAATTATAATGTGTCAGTTTAAGGACTTAGCAGGGGAAAAAGTTGTCAGGAGGAAAGGGGAGGTCTGCTCTTTTCAGGTGGAATGGAGGGGAGAGCCCTGCCCCACTGTGGGAGGGGCCCCCTGGATGGTAGAGGTGCGTGCCTGCCGGGGTGCAAAACTCCAGGGCTCCATGCTGGCCCCCATGTGGGCATTGGGAAGGAGGAGAGGTGGGGTCCTCTGCCCTCCCGCTAAATGCCTAGCATTCAGAGCCCAGCTTCCACCCCTTGGAGTCCCCCTGCTTACCCTTGCCTTCTCGAGTCTCAGTTTTCTCATCTGTAAAAGGGGATAGCAGCGCCTACACCAGGCTCGGTTAGGGGTTAAGCACCCGATGAAAACCTGACCCTCCATGAACATTGGCTGCTCTTTTGGAGGGGGTGGTGTATGGAGACAAGGCCACAGTGGCATGTGGCTTTCCTCTGTCCCCAAAGTGGGGAGAGATGGTTTTTTTTGAGGTTGACTCCTGTCTAAATGGGGACCCTGCTTGGGATCCACCAAACTCAGAGGGCAGGGGACAGTCATGTTTGTGGCTATCTCAGAGTTTGTTTCTGCAGTCCATCTGGGGTGGACAGAGGGACCCGGCCTGGGCTGAGGGTCCTCAGAGTGTCTCCAGGCCAGGTTTGTTGCCTACTGACAGCTCTGTGTCCGTCATGGATGCTCTGGTAGTTCTCCATGGAGGTGGTGACAACGGTGGCAGTTATGTAGAGAGTGAAGGGGGCTGAGTTTGAGGCTCTGGCTCTCGGCACGTACTTGATTGCAGTATGGGTGCTGGGGGACCTTATTTAAACTCAGCTCCTGCCTGGGCCACCATCACCTATAAGAGATGGTCAGGGCAGGCCACTGGA
The DNA here is from genome assembly GCF_032452875.1 of Bos javanicus. NCBI lineage: Eukaryota > Metazoa > Chordata > Mammalia > Artiodactyla > Bovidae > Bos > Bos javanicus. The sequence goes on from NC_083886.1 coordinate 53,036,070, forward strand.
GGGGGCCAGGCCTGAGCATGTTCTTCTGGGACCACAGGCTGGCACAGGCGGGCATCTGGAAGGGCTGCCTCTTCTGGAGTTCAGCTCTTCCCATGATGTGGATGACTTTGGGGGATTTCTGGGCAGTCACAGACCTCTGACCTCAGTGCTGTGTGGCCTTGGGCCAGTCACTCAACCTCTCTGAGACTCAGCTCCACATAGGTGAAACCTCACTCTGAGGAGACTGGGTGGGTGGGATATGGAAGCCAAGAACTGAGGGGTGAGGAGGGTGTCATGTGGGAGCCAGGAGCACCTGGGCGGAGCTGGTGGGGGAGGTGTGGCCTTGAGGGGGCGGGGCTTGCCTCTCACTGGCGCTCTCTGAGGCAGAGGGCCACCCTTTTTTCTCACCTTCTCAAGCCCTGGGGGGACCGGGTGCAGCCCAGGCCCTCAGCAGGTGCCTGGCAGGCTCAGGCCTCAGTCAGAGCTCTGCAGCCCAGGGCTGGAGCTGTCTGAAGACCCCTGGGGCAAGTAGTGGACCAACCCCTCCCTGATCCTATGGCCCTCTCTGTGCCTCTGGTTCTTAATCTGGAACATTAATCTGGTTCATTAATCTGGAGGTGGGCATTACTGTGGTGCCTCCCCCAGAGGGTAACTGGAGTGCTGGGTGCAGGCCAGTCCCCAGGCAGCGCCCTTCAAGGCTGACCTTGGGCCAGGGGTCACTGTGGACCATTTGGGGGGACTTGGAGTTTGAGGAAACTCATGGAAGCCAGGGCATCCCCCAGCCTCTTGGTCACGTCCTGCTGCCTGCCCACATTCTTGCCCTGAGCCTGGCTCTGCCGGGAGCACTCTCCACTGGCATTAATGCGTGTGCTGCGCTGGCTCAGGGCTGGGCAGGCTCGGGCTTTGGGGTGAAGGCATTGCTGGGGGACAGGGCGCAGGGAGGGCGTTCTGGCCAGGCATGGTTTGACCTGCATGGGGACGGGTACACTCGGGGACTTGAGTGTTGAGAAGGACCCCAGGAATGAATTCTTGCGGCCCTGGGGGTCCCGCTCCATGGTTGATGGCCATGCACTCATGGTAATTCTTGAAATTGGTGGCCCACTGTTCACTGCCTGCTGCCAGTGGGCTTGGCTGAAGGTAGATGCTCCCAGACGGGCTTGGCCCAGTGCGGGGAGGGCATTAAGAGCCAACACTTTGACGTGTGTCACGGCCCCTCCCCATGCCCGAGAAAGGCTGGCCCCAGGGTGGAAGCTGCAGCTATTGGGCTGAGTCTGGGGGCGTAGGCCAGCTCAGGGCAGGAGGAAGGTTGCAGTATCCCCAGGGCAATTTCTTTGTATTCTGGAACATTCTCTAGGAAGCCAGACTATGCCTTTCTCTCAGAGGGGCTGTTTCTCCCCCACGCATTCCTGTGCAGCTTTATACACGCAGGTGCTCAGGCTCACACATGCGAACACACACGAATGCTCGCAGATGCCTTCATGTGTGTGTATGATGCACAGAGCCTAGGCCAGGCTGTGGTCTCTTGGGGGCAGGCAGTCAAGGGCTTGGCTTGGCGGGGGAACCCGATCCACCCTTACCTTTGGCCCTCAGCCTCATCTCTGCTCTAACGTCAGTTGATGGACTGAGCCACCGGGTCCTGGTGGCCTGAGGCTTGGGGAGCCTGGAGCCATCCCTCCCGGTGGCTGGACCTAAAGGACTCTCTGCTGTCACCCGGTCACCTCTTTCCAGGGTGGGCTGAGCCTTGACCCCTCCACCTGCCGTCACTGTCCTTGAGCATGTCTGCTGGTTCTCCATCCTCCTAATGCCCTACCTCCCCTAGGTGGGGGCGCCTGGGTGGAATGCGTGTCGCTTCAGTTGTGTTCAACTCTGCAACCCTATAGCCTGTCAGGCTCCTCTGTCCATGGGATTCTTTCTCCAGACAAGAATACTGGACTGCGTTGCCATGCCCTCTTCCAGGAGATCTTTGTGACCCAGGGATCGAACCCACGTCTCTTATGTTTCCTGCACTGGCAGGCAGGTTTTTTACTGCTAGTGGCCACCTGGGAAGTCCCTGGGTGGAATAGTATTCCCTTAGATTCATGCCCACCTGGAGTCTCAGGATGGGACCTTGTTTGTAAATAGGGCATTTGGAGCTGTCGTAAGTTAAGATGAAGCCACCCTGGCTTCATCGCTTAGTCGTGTCCAACTCTTTGCGACCATGGACTGTAGCCCACCAGGCTCCTCTGTCCATGGGATTCTCCAGGCAAGAATACTCAAGGGAGTTGCCATGCCCTCCTCCAGGGGATCTTGCCAACCCAGGTCTCCTGCATTACAGGTGGATTCTTTACCATCTGAGCCACCAGGGAAGCCCCTCATCCCGGGTCTCCAGCACTGCAGGCAGACGCTTTACCGTCTGAGCCACCAGGGAAGCCCCTCATCCTGGCTTAGGGAAGCCTAAATCTATGGCTGGGGTCCTTCCAAGAGAGCTGGGGGAGACTCGGGAGAGACGAGGATGTCCTGTGCCCTGTGATGATGGAGGCAAAGTGGGCTGATGCATCCACAAGTCAAGGAAGGCCTGAAGCTTGGAGAGGTGGGAAGGGTCGTGCCCTGGAGCCTCTGGAGGGAGCGTGGCCCTCACGTGGGATGTCCGGCCTCCGAGCATCAGACGGTCCTGTGCACTGAGACCCCAGTCTATGGCACATTTTGACAGCAGCCCCAGGGCACTCCTGCAGGGCGGCTCTGAGCCCCACGGGGCCTGGGCCGGGGCCGAGCCTGCCTCTGCCTTCATGCCAGCCTCCGTCTCCTCTGTGTAAACTGGGCCAGCCCTGCCCACCTGGAGGCGTCTTTGGAGGCAAGCGAGGGAACACGTGTGTAAGCGCCTCTGAACACGCGCGTTCACTGGACCGCGGTGATGGGAGGCAGCCTCGGCCTGGACCAGCGCGCCCTCCTCTGGGCACCTTGGGCCTCGCTCTCCAGCCTCTGGTTGCCTCTCGTAGAGGAACCAGCACCAGCAGGACAGGCGGCCGTGGCCTCCCCGCCCCCGGCAGAGGAAGCCGGCAGAGGAAATGAGGGCAGCGGACGCCGGGCCGGAGCCAGCTCCCAAGCGGCCTGTCTGGCGTGTCGCGGTAGGCAGTGTCCACGCCGGGTCCCTGCCTTCCTCCACCAGGGTCAAGCTGGGGGGCCGGGGCCAGGTGCCCCAGGCTCGGGGAAGGTCTACGAAGGGTGACTCTGGGGTTAGTCCAGCAGTCGGAGCCACGCGGGAGCAGCCACCCAGAGCTGGGTATGTGGGGGTTTCTGAAGGCCTGTGGGCTCCCCCACAGCCAGCCCGGGGCTTGGGGGGCAGTGAGCAGATGGGGGCTTGTACTCGAGAGGCCCCCCAGTCCCTGCTCCGGCTCTGCCAGAGGAAGCGGTGGGACAGGAATGAACGTGGCCAGGGCAGGGGGCAGTGCTGGGCGGCCCGGGGGGCACTTGTTGTGGGGTGTTTAAGGAGAGGTGGCAGGGTGCTGGCCAGCATCTGAAGGCTGGGGCAGAGTCGCCTCTCATGGTGGGATGTGGCCGGGCCTGGCCTTGCTCACTCCTGGTGAAGTGCACTGGTGCCTTCTCGTCCTGCTGGGAGGGGGAGTGGGCACGTGGGCCAGCTGGCCATGGGTGGCCAGGGATACAGCCTGCCTGTTCTGGGAGCCAGGGCAGGGGTAGGGGACCTGAGCCCCAGACCCGGGCTCTGCGGAGGTCACCGCATGCTGAGGCTGGCGTGGGAGATGGGCAGCCGTATGACGTTTCAGATGCCGTCAGGCACCATGGAGGGTCTTTGTATGGATGGGGCTCATGTTCTGCTCCTGCTGTTGTAAAATTCTGAATGGTTTCACAGTGGGCCTTCAGGTTCTGATGGGTTTGGTTTCCCAGGTGGCGGCGCTAGTGGTAAAGAACTCACCTGCCAATGCAGCAGACATAAAGATATGGGTTCAATCCCTGGGTCGGGAAGATCCCCTGGAGGAGGGCATGGGAACCCATTCCAGTATTCTTACCTGGGGAATCCCATGGACAGAGGAGCCTGGCGGACTACAGTCCATGGGGTCAAGAGAGTTGGACATGACTGATCGACTTAGCATGCATGCATGCTGCAGATTGTGCAGCTGGTCCTCCTACTTGGGGACACCTGTCCAGTCTTAGGGTTCAGTTGGGAGGGCCCTGGGCAGGTGATCACTAGTAGGGGGCCCTGGTGCCTGTGTCATAAGCTGGTTCCCGTCGGTGGGAAGCTGCTGTGATCCCAGGCCGTTGGTTTGGCTCCGCTAGCTGTGAGGCCCACCCAGATGTCCTGGGACCACCCTGGGAAGAAGGAATTCCACTGTGAGGGGATGCCACACACACAGGACGTACATACGAATGCATTTCACTGGTCCTGCTGGTCCTCACCCCCGAGGTCGCTCCCTGCTGATGGTGAAATGCCAGGCTCTCGGCCCAGCCATCAACGGACACAGCCTTCTAGGATGCCCAGCTCTGGGCATCCTAGCACCGTCTCTTCCTGTCTGTCCAGGCTTTATTGAGATATGATTCCTGTACCGTATGATTCACCCACTTCCAGTGTGCTTTTCACTGTACACACAGGCACGTGCGGCCATGACCACGGTTCAGAACACTTCTGACCCCTTCGTGAAAGTCCCACACCCACTAGCTGCCCCTTGTCTGCTCCCCATCTCTGGAGGTCACCCATCTGGACATTTCCTACCCGCGGGCGTGCAGCTCAGGGTCGTCTGTGTCTCTCTCCAAGTGCTGTCTGGTTCTATGGTGGAAATGAGGGGAGTGGGCCTGGATCTGGGGGTGGCTTTCATGGAAGCTGAAGGTGGGGCCACCCCACGCAGACCCCTGCCCAGCACTCAGCCTCTCGGCCCTGTCCCCTGAGCCTTCTAGGAGCGCCACTGGGCAGCCTGACTCACCTTTTCCCCCAGCCTGACTCACACTCAAGGAGACGCCTCGAGTGCCCTTCTGGGGGCTTGTTGGCCGTTTGGAGTCATCGTCTGGGATTGCCCGTGGGAGCCAGGCCTGCCCGACTGTGGGTGGCATTTATATGCTCTGGAGCCAAGCCCTTGGTCAGAGATGGGCGTTGGGATGGCATCTCCATGTCTTCACCATCTCGCTGGTCTGGGGCCCTAGTAGCTGCAGGGTGTGTAGGCGCCGCTGGCGTGAGTCTCTCCCGACCCCATGCTCAGTGGCATCAGATTGGTGGCTTGAGAGGGGCTGTGGTGGGAGAATTTGCACCCCAGGAGCCTGCAAAGTCTCCATGTTGGAAATCCCCTTCTGTATCTTTTTTCCAGAAAGCTGGTTGTTAAGCATTACGAGAAAATCAGGGGTGTGGGCCAGTTTTTTTTTTTTTTAATATTTATTTATTTGGCCGGGTCTTAGTTGCAGCATGTGGAATCTTTCATTGTGGCAATGCTAACTCTGAGTTGTGGCATGTGGGATCTGACGGGAGATCGAACCTGGGACCCCTGCACTGGGAGCACAGAGTCTTAGCCACTGGACCAGCAGGGAAGTCCCTAGGCTAGCTTGTTAACCCCAGGAAGCCGCCTGGAATCGTTTTGACAGGAGGCAGGCATCCCCAAGAGGCAGTTTCTGGCCCCTGGGGATGAATGACTTAGAGGGATGGTCCTGCTTCCTCTTGGGGCCACTCAGCCTGTAGGGAGCCCCTGGGTAGGGCCTGCTTGGGCGCGCAGGGCCAGGGCCTGAATAGTCCTGCTCACGGCTGAGGCCACACCTAGCCTGGGTTCTGCCCTGCCGTCCTGCTTCCCCAGCTCACCTCACACTACTTTCTGCCCCGCAGTGGGGTCCAGGCAGAAACTTGGAAGCCAGGATGGCAGGAAGTTCTGGGCTTGGGCTGCCTACCCCTCCCTGAGCTGCTGGTGGTGGAGTGGGAGCCAGCACATCAGAGTCTGGTTTATTTTTCCTTCTCATGACGGGTGGTCCCGCAAGTCCTCTCTGAGACTCACTGTGGCTGTGGTGTGTTCCTGTGATGTCTCCTGGGTCTGGGGATGTGCCAGATCTGAGCCTCGCTGCCTCCAGCTTCTGCCCAGCTGCTCCCTGGACGCTCCCCTGCCCAGGCTTGTGAGAGGGACTCCTTTGTCTGACTCTGGACCCTCAGGGTGACCCCATGCCCCGCAGGTGTCAGGGTAGGGTCCCCAAGTGAGCAGGATGGGCAGGTCTCACCCTCCCAGGGGGTTGTCCTCAGGCCCCTGCAGGGTTGTGGAGGGACCAGTGGGGAAATAGTTGGTGGCAGTGGCCCTGGGAACAGAGAGACAGGGACGTAGGGGGCACTATGTAGGTGGGAGTGGGTGAGCATGTGTGTAAACGTGTGAGTGTATGTGCACATACGTGTGCGTGAGTGTGAGGACGTGGGGGCGTATGTGTGTGTGTCCTCTCTCTGGGGGGAGGCCCAGGCCCTGGCTCTCCTCTGCCCCTGGGGGGTGAGACCCCTTGGGCTCCCTCTTAGGCTCTGGGTGATGCTGTAGCTTCTGACCCCACTGGATGGCAGGAGCAGGGCTGACACCTGCCATGCCGACCATCCAGCCACCTAAGCTAAGGGTCTGAGGTTCAGGGCTGAGGAAGGAGCCCTCCTGTGTGGGCAGCTGCCGTGACCCACGTGACCCGTGGCTGCCGCGGGGTGGTGCCTCCCAGCCGCTTTTTCTCGTGTCCGTGGACTTTGCTGGGTCTGGATCCCTCAGTTCAGGTTGATTCTTAAGCCGGCAGAGCAGCTGCGTCCACTTAGCTGCCGGACACCTGAGTTCCCTTCCCTGGAGGAAGCAGTGCCCCCTGCCTTCCGGCCCTCCTCTCAGTCCTTGGGGTGTGAGACCATCTGGATTACCTGCCCCTCCCCTCTGTCCTTGCAGCAGTGGCATCCACACCTGTCTCTGTACATTAGGCCATCCAGACTGGGTGGTGAGGGGGTCTGGAAGGTTCTGGGGTAGGGGCAGGGGGGCACAACTTCCCCACCCAGGTGCCTCTTGGGCCCCTCTCACCTGCTGGGGATGGAGTTGGGGCAGCTGTGGAGGTCGGGGAGCTGCACCCCTGCTCAGAGCCATATCCTGAGATGGGGTGGGTGAGCCTGGGGGGTGTCTATCAGCTGGGACTGGGGGCTGTCCATGACTGTCCCCAACGCAATGCCAGCTCTTGGGGTGTGGGCCTCCTGCAGATGCACCTTCATCCAGGGAGGCCCCCAAGGAGGCGGGGATGCTGGGGCCCAGCGACCAGCGCGTCTGAGCTGTCAGGGCTCTGAGTTCAGTCGCCAGCGTCCTTGCGTTTCTCCACCTGCCCCCAGACATCTGGGGGAAAGAGGAGCAAGGACACAGATGGGTTGGGCCTGGGAGCTGCCTCGGAGGCTCCACACAAGTGCAGTGACCTGCTTCCCTTCCTCTTCTGGGCAGAGGGCCGCCGCGTCCCCATCTGAGGATTCTGTTCCTCTTGGGAGGAACATCCATGGCTGGGCCCTTGGCCAAACCTTTGCCAAGAAACTGCCCCATGGGGCCGCTGTTGCTGGATCCGCCTTCCGGATGGCTTGTAGGGTATGGACACCCCTCCTGCTGGCCCCTGTCCTGGAAGCCCTAGACTCTTGCTACTTGCCTCAGCTGAGGTCGGGAGGTGGGGGTACCAGGGACAGTTGATGGGCTCCTGGCGGTCTGGGCAGGCCGAGCTCCTCCCCTCCCGCTGTCTGATTGCCGCAGCCTCGTAACTCAGAGACGCCTGCCTGGTTGCACAGCTCCTTCCTGTACAAGATCCTGTTTGCATCACCGGGCTTAGGGGGCAGGGGCATTGGGTCAGCATGTCACCCAGGTTACGCTGGGGACGCCTGCTGGTGACGCTGAGGTGAGCCCCCATCGGCTGCACCTGCACCAGGCAGGGAGGCTGGGGCACTGGAAATAGTGGGATGCGTGGATGTCTTGCTGAAGCCAGGCTTACCGTCTGGGCTCGGTGGAAAGGAGCTCTGGGGGGAGCAGTGACTCATCTAGGGGCACATTGGGGGTACCCACCCTTGGGGGCCATCAGGGTTGGCACACCCCTGGCTTGGTCTCTACAGGTGTCAGACTAATTAACTTTTTTAATTGAGGTGAAATTCACGTGACATTCATATGCACACGTGCTAAGTGGCTTTGTTCATGTCCGACTCTTTGTGATCCTACGGACTGTAACCCACCAGGCTCCCCTTTCCATGGGATTCTCCAGGCAAAAATACTGGAGTGGGTTGCCATTTCCTTCTCCAGGGAGTCTTCCTGACCCAAGGATCGAACCCGTGTCTCTTAAATCTCCTACATTGGCAGGTGGGTTTGTAACTAGCGCCACCTGGGAAGCCCTAAATTCATATGACATGAAATGAACCACTTTGTAGGCTATGGTTCAGTGTTAGTACATTCACGGGGCTGTGCAGCTTCCACCTCTATTTCCAGAGCCTTCCACCACCCCAAAAAGAAGCCCTGTGCCACTCCAGTGCCCCCAGCCCCTGCCCACTGGACTTGCTTGTCCTGAACACATGGTGCCATGGAGGAGCTGTAGAAATCACCCACGGCTCCTGCATCAGCCGTGCTGGGGCCCCTCTTTTCTCACATCCTCACCAACGCTGGTTATTTTCTGCTTTAAATATCATGGCCGTCCTAGTGGCTCAGATGGCTCACTTATTTTTCAGAGTGGTGGCCTGGCCCCTCCCAGCAGACGAAGACCGAGGTACTGGGCTAACTGGAAATGCTTCCTGAGTGCGTGTGTCTTAGGCTCCCAGGGATGTTGAGATCGAGCCAGGCCGAGGTAGAGCGAGGGTGAAGGAGCAGCGGGGGGATGGCCACCAAAGGGCAGGCGGGCAGGTAGAGGGCTCGGTGAGGACTTGGGTGGTGCTTTTGGAAGATGGCTTCAGTCCTGGATGAAGAATAGCCTGGAAGCCACAGAGCCCCAAGGAGTTTGGGCCGGGTCGGGCTGTGGGTTGGAACTCAGTGGCCTCAGCGGGGCTGGACTTGGGCAGTGGACAAGAGGGATCCAGAGGCAGCTGGGGTATCCCACTTGGGGAAGGGATGGGAGGGACCCAGGGAGTGGGTTTGCCTTGAGGTGGACGTGGATTCTATGCTGTGTTTGGTTTGAGATGCTCCAGGACACCCAAGGGAAGGGCCAGGGCCAGGTGGTCATTGGGGTCTGGGACCCCAGAGGAAACCAGGGACCAGGGTAGGAGGTGGGGGAGTTGGGGAGTTGGCCCTGATGGGGTCAGGGAAGGGGTGTAGGCCCAGCCTGGGCCTACTTGGGGAGGAGGAGGAGCGGGTCCAGCCAAAAACAGTGAAGGGAGTGGCTGAGAAGGTAGAGGGTGTGGGGGCTATCCCAGGACCCAGAACACAGCCCAACCTGCTGTCCTTCCTGCACTCTGGCCTCGAGATGCGGCCACAAACAGAGACCCTTCGAGTGGGTCCACTGACCTCAGGATGGCTGGAATCTCTGATCCTTCTCTTGGCTGATCAAGGCCACCTCCACCTTCCACGTCTGTGTCCCTGGGGAAAGCTTGCTTACCTCCAGCCAGGGAGGCTCCTCTGGGTGGAGGTTGAGTGTGGAAGTGGGGGGCAGAAAGGGACCTGTGGAGACCCAGGACCCTGGGACATCAGAACAAGGTCTAGGCTCTAGTCTGTGTATGCTGAGGCCATGGGGGTCTTTAAAGATGGGAGTGATGGGGATAGGCGTGGGTGATAATTAAATAAAATTATACACATCTGATTCTAGACATAGTACATGCTTATTGTAGAAAATCTGAAAACTGCAGACGAGACGGTATTAACCACCCAGAATTCTACCACCCAAGACAACAGCCACTGTTCACATTTTGAATTATTTTCTTCTAGGTTTTTTTTTTTTTTTACATGGTTGTGATCAGGATTTATAAACAATTCTATGTCCTGCCTCTTGTTTTCAGCTTTACTGAGGTATAATAGAAACAGATTAAACTGCACATGTTTAAAGTATGGGATTTGATGGATTTTGGTGTACAGATATGTCAAAACTCATGAAATATATTTATTTGGGAGACCCCATGAACCCTTGCTGCTGCTACTGCTGCTATGTCGCTTCAGTCGTGTCCGACTCTGTGTGACCCCATAGATGGCAGCCCACCAGGCTCCCCCGTCCCTGGGATTCTCCAGGCAAGAACACTGGAGTGGGTCATGAACCCTTGACCCTATAGTCAAATAACAAGCATTTGCTTTGAGGCCAACTGTTTCCTTGTGTATCCTCCCCTTTAAAAAAAAATATTTATTTACTTATTTAGGCTGCGTTGGGTCTTAGTTACGTCATGTGAGATCCTCTATTGCAGCTCCCTGGGCGTGTGGGATCTTTCTTCCCTGATGAGGGATCAAACCCACCTCCCCTGCATTGCAAGGCAGATTCTTAACCCTGGATCACCAGGGAAATTCCCTTCCTTTTTAAAAATTAGCACCAAGTTGTTATTTCCTTGTTTATTTAAAACATTGCCTTAAATTTACTCTCTATGGCTTCTTTTGCAGATGTACCATTGTTTTTATTGAATCCTTCTTTTATTGTGGCTATTTAGGCTGTCTTTTACTCTTATAAACACCACTGCAAGGAACATCTCTGTGAGATGTGATTCCTGCCTGCGTCATTAACATGCTCCTTCCTTTGTTTTTATTCTGGATTTGTGTGCCATCCGGGCTGCTCTCTTGTTTGAATTCCCAGCCTGGGAATTACTTGGCCTGGGAGTTGGCAGGTCTCCCAAGGCCTTCTCGCACGTCTCCAAGTTGCTTTCTAAAGGCTGCTCTGACTTACATCCACCAGGGCGTCTGGGTAGCTAGCTGGTCCTGGTGTGCGGGCTTTGGCCAGACACCAACTTCTAAGAACTCCTGTGGTCGGGAAGCCGATATCCGGTGTGATTTCATTTCTTTGATTATGGATGAGGCTGCACGTTTTCTTGGGGACTGGACAAACTGTATTTCCTTGTTTGTGGCCGACTGTGTATAGTTTGCTTGTGTATGTTTTGAGATCTTAAAGTATTTTTATATTTTGTTGATTGTGTTCCCCCCAAAAGTAGCAACATCAGTCTTTGACAAATTTTCCGTCAATCATTCTTCCTGGTTTGTTGTTTGCCTTTAATTTGGAGCTCTATGGGGCTTCCCTGATAGGAAAGAATCCGCCTGCAATTCAGGAGACCCTGGTTTGATTCCTGGGTCTGGAAGATCTGATAAAGAAGGGATAGGCTACCCACCTCAGTATTCTCGGGCTTCCCTTGCGGTTCAGCTGATAAAGAATCCGCCCGCAATGTGGGAGACATGTGTTCAATCCCTGGGTTGGGGAAGATCCCCTGCAGAAGGGAAAGGCCACCCATTCCAGTATTCTGGCCTGGAGAATTCCATGGGCTGTATAGTCCATGGGGTCGCAAGGAGTCAGACACGACTGAGCCACTTTCGCTTATGGAACATACATTTTTATGTGGCCAAACCAGTTGATCTTTCATGATGCCTTCCATTGCTTTCAGCTTAAAAATCCCTCTCCATGAAGAAGGCTGATATTTACCTACTTTTTCTCAGATGCTATAATTTGACTCACTGATGTCGTATCTGAAGTTATTCTGGAGTGTGGTCTGAGACGAGACAGCTGATTTCCCTGGCCCGCTCCTCAAGCCACGGGGCCAGGTGTTCTGTGCAGGTGGGGCTGGGCCTGGCTCTGGGCTGTGATTCTGTTCCTCACCTGTTGGCCCATCTCCGCCGCAGAACCATGTGGTTTCAATGATTGTAGCTTTTAGGCATGTTAAGACCTAGAAAGGCAAGATGCCTCTCTCGGCACATTTTCTAGCTTCTCTCTCCTGTTCAGAGCTTCGTCTGTTACAAGGCTGTGGATCTCGTTGATGGGCGCCTGGGAGGGGATGAGGGAAGTGGGGTGACCCAGGTCATGTGGCAGAGTCCTCTCATGGACTCCACTCATCTGACTTTACTCCTACTCATGGGCAGTGCAAGTCACTCTTTTTTTTTTTTTTTTAACTATTTTTAAAAAAACATTTATTTTTTAAAATTTTGACCGTGCCTGCAGCTTTGGGATCTTTGTTCCCTGGCCAAGGATTGGAACCCAAGTCCCCACCCCTGGACTGCCAGGGAATTCCCACAAGTTACTTCTTTTACCAGAAGCCCGGCCTGGCCCCTGGTTCTGGAGCGGCACCATACCCGACAAATGCTCTGTTCCCATCTTCCTGCCAGCCCCCCAGAGCCCTCCCTGGAGACAGACTAAGGCCAGGACCAGAGAACGCCTGCACTCAGGGCTGTTCACCAGAGGTGTGCTGATGGCCATCTGCTCAGGGGAGCACCCCTCCTGTACCGCTTGCAGGGCCAGGCCCCCCAAAACAGAAGCCCCTTGATGAAGGGCCCTGAGACCTCCAGTGTGGGCCGTGGGAGGATCTGCTTTCTGCTAGGTGTCCTCCCAAGGGACTCCCAGGTCCTGGCCCTGCAGCCCCACCCCAGAGTAAACCAGGCTCCCTCCTTCCTCCCCTTCCACGTGCATCCACTGAGGGCCAAGGGTGGGTGTGATTCGCACCCAGTCCTGGACCCCAAACCCCACTCCTGCCCCTTACTTACCTGCCCTCCCAGCAGGATTGGACTGGTCCTGGAGAGGGCCTGTCACATGGCAGGTGTTACTGTCATGTACCTGGGGGACAGGGCAGGGGCAGTGTCCCAGAGGCAACACCAGGCAGGTCTTATGGGGGGCTGTGGGATGTCCAGGAGGCAAAGAGGGCCTGGGGACACAAGACCCTAGTCCTCGGGGGTCTCCAGGCCCACCTGTCTCCCCTGGGTTCCCTACCCCAGTTGCAGGCCCTTGAGCTGATCTGGGGGGCAGCAGAGAAGATGCAGGAGGGGGGAATCCTCAAAGGAATGTGTTGAAATTAAAAACAGAGCAGGAACAGCAGAAAGGGGGACTGGGGAGGGAAAGGAGGGGTGGAGGCCCATTGGTGGACCCAGGGTCCCTGCTCTGGGAGATGTGCCTGGCTGCAGCTGCATGGGGGGCTGTCACCCTGAAACAGGCTGTAGTCAGACTCCTACGTGTGCCTGGCTGAGTGGTGGTGGGGCGGGGCCAGAGAAGGGTAGTTCTGGGGGGAAGCTGGGTGGTGGGAGTGAGATCGGACTCAGGAGGCCTTGGGGGGGTCCTCTCTGAGACCCCGTTTGCTCATCATAAACTGGGAAGTGGCCCTTCCTAGCAGGGAAGACATCCCTGGGAGACTGTCGGGACACCCCGTAAGCGTGAGTCACTATTCCTAAACGTGGCCGTGCAGTTTTGCAGAATATGGTGCTTCCTTGGAAATGGCTGGGCGGCGCCTGGCAGTGCTCAGGCCTCCAGCTGGCGACGAGGGCAGGGTCCCGTCTGAGTTGCAGAGGCTGATGGAAGCCATGGGCCTGCTGGGTCTACAGGGAGTTTGCTGTCTGTGGTGCTTCTGCAGTGGGTGGAATTATTATTTTTAAAAGGGATAATGAAACAGGGTTCACGGCTATCAGTCCTCTACCCCGGAGGGCAAGGCTGAGGCAGGATCTCAGCCCAAGGGGTGGCCAGGGACATGGGGCAGTTCAGGTCCGCTTGCTGCTCTGGCTTGGACGCTGGGTGTGTTTGTGGGTGTTGTAGGGGGCTGGTGGGTGTCAGAAGTGAGCTGGTGAGCATTTGCCAACCCCCCAGGGTGTGAATGCTCCCTCCCAACTACCCTAGGCAGGAATATGGGATAGGCGCCTCGTGGCTCCACATGCACCAGCTTTGTTGTGATCGTTAACGGGTGTTTGTATTGCAGGATGGGGCTTTCACAACCTGTGTTTCACATGAGGGAGCTGGACTCTCAGTCCCTTCCCACGTGAATTTATCTGATTAAGTAGAGCCTTAATCACAACAGAAAGGAGCTGCTCTTACTCCCAGAAACATGGTGGGGAGGTGGACTGGCAGCTGCGCTCAGGGGAGCCCTTGCCCCAGAGACCCCCGGCCCCTGTGAGGTTTCCTTCCAGAATCCCCGCCCAGCACCTGCCTCTTCCAGCCCTACAGGCTGCAGTGGCCCCTCCAGGGGTTTGGGCCCAGGGTTTGCCCTGTGCTCTCAGCCACCCACAAGCGCTGCTTCTCCCTGTGATGTCACCACCCTGTTCCCAGTGCCCTGGCTCCTGCTCCAAGTTCCGCCCGCAGAGCGGACAGGGGTCCCGGCTGGCGGCCCCAGGTTCCTGTCTGTAGCTTCCTCACCCTGGCTTCTTTGTTTGGGTGAAGGCAGGCAGGCTGTGTGTCTGTCTGGTGACCTTAGATGCAAGTGCCCTGGAGGGGAAAGGGACTGCTTCATGCGAGTGAGCCCTACAACGGTGGAGGGGTGTGTGCAGACACCCACGGCCGCTTGGCAGGAACCTAGCCCGTGGGGTTGACTTGCCACCCAGCCTCCTCCTGGTGAAGGGCTTCTCTGGCCACCTGTCCCTGCTTAAAGCAGCTCAGATTGAGGCCTCCTGCCCTGCCCAGAGTGGCTCTGATGGGGACCACCTGCCCCTGCTTAAAGCGGCTCAGATTGAGGCCACCTGCCCCTGCCCAGGGTGGCTCAGATGAAGGAAGCTTGCAGAGCAGCTCCGGTGTCCACCGGCCGCTGGAGATTGGGGAGGAGGCTCCAGGGACTGAGTGGGGCACGTGGTGAGTGAGCGGACCCGGGAGACCCTGGAAGGCAGGGTCCAGGGTTCAGGAGGCAGGCATGAGCCGAAGCAGTGAGAGCCTCACCCCACTCCATGGGGGCCACACTCCATGAGTGTCCTGGCCCTGCCTTGGTGGCGCTGAGGCTTGGACACAGCCAGGAGGAGGTCTGCAAAGCCCCAGGGTAGACCTGGACAGTGAAATGGACCCTAAGAGAGAACTTTCCAGCACTCAGCCATCCTGCTGTCCTGCCAGCCTTGCCCTGTGTGTGCTGAGCGAGCCCTCCCCCATCCCAGCTGGACGGAGATTGGGGAAGTGGGGCCTGAACGGGCTCTGGGATCCGGGTGCCTGTGGGGGCTACATTTCCTGCCTGGAGGTGGGCAGGTGCAGGGGTGGGGGGCTCACTGAATGGGGTACAACCAACGTCTCAGGCTGCAGGGCCACCCCTGACCACTCCCAGCTGATCTCGGTGGTCTGAACTTCACCTGGGTCTGCGGGTTTTTTTTTTTTTTTTTAATTTAATTTAAAAAATTTTTGGCCGCGCCGGGTCTTCATTGCTGTTTGTGGGGTTTCTCTAGTCGCGATGAGTGGAGGCTACGCTTCGTTGAGGTGCCTGGGCTTCTCACTGCGCTGGCTTCTCTTGTTTCAGAGCACGGGCTCTAGACACGCGGGCTTCAGTAGCTGCGACACGTGGACTCGAGTGTGAGTGCAGGGGCTCGGCTGCTCTGTGGCTGAGGGATCGAATCCATGTCCCTGGCACTGGCAGGCTGAGTCTCAACCACTGGGCTCCCAGGAAGGTCCTGTCTGCAGGTTATTTTTATAATCTTGGCGGGCCCTCTGGGCAGGGGTGTGCCCTCTGCTCAGCCAGCATTGTGCTTTTCAGCCTACCCTTCAACCCGTGCCTGGAGCTGGACTGATGTGGAGGAGGGCAGGGGTCACTCTACTGCACGCTCGGGGTCGGGTGGCTCCATTTCCAGACGAGGAAGCTGAGGCTCCGGGCCCCACAGCTGGTGAGGGGCAGGGCTTCCAGCCCAGGGAAGCCCTGCTGCGCCGACCGCTGTCCTGCCTGTCCCAGCCCAGCCTGGGGAGGGTGAGCAAGTGGCCTCTTCCCACCACAACCCGGAGCCCCCTCATACTGGTACAAGGTCATGAGGGTATACAGGCACGCCAGGTGCCCCTCTCTGGTGGGGAGGACCACAGCTCTGGGCCCCACAGGGCTGAGTGCCCCAGAAGACAGGCTTCTCAGGGAGCTGGTCTTCCTCTGCCTAGCAGGTCCCCTGTCACCCCTGGCCCTGACCGCCCCCTTCCTGGAGCTGCACTGGGTACCCCAGCCTGCGGGCCCTGACCATGAGCTGCCCTGGGAGCCAGCGCCCTCTGAGGCGGCGCCTGTCCACGCACGGCCACTGTGTCTGTGGGGCTGGGCTGCAGCTGTGGGTGCCAGGAGGGTCTGGCCTTGACTTCTGCTTTGGGGGTAGGGTCTTGGGTCAGGGATGGGACCGCTGGTGATGGTGCTGCAGAGGTGGGTCCTGTGATGGTGAACAGGACCCGTGGAGGCCTGGGGAAGCCCCGAGTGGGGCCCAGGCACAGCCAGCCAGCGGGGCAGCACCTTAGGGAACTCCTGTAACACGGGATGTTAGCTGCGGCCGTGTGCCAGGATGCTGGTGGGTCCCAAATACAGCATGCCCAAGCTTGGACCCCTGAGCGGCATGCATCCCGCTATGTCAGTCCCCCCCAACCAAGCAGAGCATTTGTTTCCCACATCCAGGGGCCTACCCCGGCCACCTGGAGGGAGCCTGGCACCTGACACCCAGCCTTGCAGCCCCCAGCCCCACTCCTGGAGCCCCTCATGGTCACAGAAGGGGGTGGGCGCGGTGATGTGTGTGCTGGGCTTCGCACCCACATCCAGGGCCTGGCATTCCAATCCTTGCTCACCTGCCCAGTGTCTTCAGAAAGGCTCTCCCTGCTGAACCCTTGGACATAAAACAGCCAGAGAGTGCCACCTGGTGGGCAGCAAGGACTCCACCAGCTGATGCCTCACTGCCAAGGGTCCCCTGTGCCACCGTGGTCAAAGCTCAGGTGAGGGAACCAGGACCCAGCTGGCCTGCCCTCCCGCTGGCTGTGTAGTCGTCCCCCAGGCCAAGGTAGGGCGGCAGGCGTCTGGGCTTGGGGTCTGGTTGGAAGTGGGCCTTCTGTGCTGGGCTCGAGTGGGGTTAATAGTCACACTAGGGTGAGTGGCGCACAGTAGGGCAAAGGGCTCAGAGTCGGGAGCAAAGCTGTGGCTGGACACTCGCTGCTGCAGAGCTGGATGACTTGAGGTTTGTTCAAATGGGTTTTTCCTTCTTGAAACAAACAACAAAGCCGTTTGCTGCAATTTGTCTTCCTGGGCCCCCGCGGTGTCGTGCTGGTGATGACATGATCTTTCTGCTGTGTGAGCGGCCTGGCACTGGGGGGATGGATGCGGGGTCATGCTGGAAGTCTCCCTCAGTGGACGGAGCAAGGAAGGACGTGTGTGCAGGTGCACAAGCACAGACACACGTCCGTACCTACCCGTGCACCCTAGGTGTGCCGGGTGTTCGTGACCCCGGACTCCACCACCCGCGGCGGGCACCTCGGGCTCTTCCTGCTCCCCGTCCTGTCTGGCTGCAGGGTGTTGCTTATCTGCTCCGTGGAACGAGTCCCCGCCTGCAGCTGCTCTGCCCCCTCCTCGGCCCCCACTGCCCCAGCATCAGCCTGACGGGCCGCGGTGCCCTTTATGGCCCTGGCCCCCTTCCCTTCCCGCTGTCCGTCAGCACAGGCTTTTGGTATTTCCAGTCCTGGGTGTCTGCCTGGCCCTTGACACAGAGAGCGTTCCTGGCAGTCACCCCTCTCGCTGAGGTTGTCACAAGAATGAAATGAGGTGCTGACCCCTCTTGCCCTCTGGGAAGAGGTGGGTCATGAACAAGACCCCACACGGGTCTCGCTGGCTGTTAGTGGGTGTCCATCCTGAGGGTACATGTGAGGCCTTCCCTATAGGTGTCTTTAGTGGGTGGTGGAGGGACAGTGAGCTGGAGTCAGGAATGGGCCCACTGAGGCCCTCAAGGACCATTCCTATCAGCATTTGGATGTGTCCACAGTTTCTCCAAGTCTCAGTTTTCTTACCTCTAAAGTGGCCTGATGATATCTCCTGAGAAGACTTAGGGCCCTGGAAGAAAGGGTGTGTGTGTGCACGCATGTAGTACCTGTAGTGTGTTCTTGCTGTGTTGACACAACAGACCTTGGTCTGTTTCACAGGTTCATGGCCAGCAGGGCCTGGGCTGTAGGCGCCTGCCTGTGGGCATGGAGAAAGGCTCTGGAAGTTGAGCCGGAGGTGGTGAGGGCGCTGGCGGCTCCCTCCTGGGGGTGGCCGGGGCGCAGGACTTGAGTGAGTGAAGCCTACGTGTGGGAAGGGGTTGAGTGGCCCCTCTGTGTGGCCTTGGGGTCTCGGGGGTGACCCTGGAGGGGACAGGTCTGCCTGCTGCCCAGGGGCTGTTGGAACCCTCCTTCTCCCCCAGGATCATCCCCTCATGCTGGAGGGCAGGGCACGAGCTGCCTGGGGACTAAGAGCAGTCTCCTAGCTTCCACGGGCCTCATGACCTTATGTGCAAAGTGGCTCTGAGGGTACCACTCCCGTCACCTTCTGCAGTCTCGGGGGCAGGGTTTTGACTGTTCCAGCATTGGCAGGGATCCAGAAACTGGCTTGTTTTATAGATTTGAAAGTTCAAGTCCGCAGCCTCTCAGAGCCACTCCTGGCTCTGCCCATCTGTTTGGTCTCCCCATCCCTGCAGGTCCACTTTCAGGGGCGTGGGCATTGGGTGGTGGGGGAGGCCCACCTGCCACCCTCCTTCTGCTGCTGAGTCTGGAATATCATGCTGAATATCCCCTACCCTCAGCCTAGTTTTGTGACCAGGGCCTGCAGAGGGATTGTGGGGACCCACAGGAAGGCTGCACCCCGGTACTAGCACCATCAAGGAGACTGAGGGTGGAGGCTAAGGCTGGCCACCTGAGGTTGCCTGGTGCCTGCTGCCTCCTTCCAGGCCCTGGGACCAGCCAGGCTAGGGAGGTGCAGGGGTGCGTGAGCTGGCGGAGGTGGCGGGAGGGGAGCCTGCTGAGTGCCCGTGGGTCACCATGGCAACGGCACATCCTTGGGGGCTTTTGTGGCTTCCTGTGGCAGCCAGTGCTGCTTGGCACCCTGCAAGTACAGGTTATTTGGGTGGGAAAGCCCAGTCCGGGGGCGGGGGGGCCTTACACAATGGGTGGGGGTTGTGTTTGCATATGTGCCCATGCACGTACGCACACCTGAAACCTGGCCTGTGGAGGCCCCTGTAAAGGTATCTGCTCATAGCCCCACAGGACTGGGGGACACAGCCCACATTTTGAGGTCTTTTGTGGGGGCAGGCTGAGCTGGTTTCCCTTGCCATGGGGACCCTTCCTACCTGGTCCCCCCAGCCCTGCCTCTCTTCCCTGTATGTGGATATCCAGAATGAGCTTGGAGGCTTGAGCAGGAGTCCAGGCCACACTTGCCATTGTTCCAGCCTCTTGGGCTCACACTGCCTCCAGGAAGCCCTCCCAGATACCCCATCAGCTGGCAGCGCAGAAGGCCCGGGAGCAGAGGCACAGCAGTCAGAGGTCAGCTGTGATGCCTCGGGCAGTCTCCTCACCCTCACTGAGCCTCCATTTCTTCCTGTTCAGTGGAGACAGGCATGGCAGCCACCTCGGTGCCCGTGAGGACCCGGTGAGGTGCTGCTGAGACCTGCTGTGACCTGAGTGACCAGTGATGGCAGGTGGGGTGACATGGCTCTGAGGGATCAGCTATTGGGAACCGAGGGGTTGGGGTGCTTAGTGGGCAGAGGAGCTGGGGGCAGGCAGGAAACCTCAGGGGCTGAAAGTCCTCAGACAGAGAAAGTCCCTGGGGAAGGGGCATGCAGTGGAGCTGGAGTGGAGGGACTGGGGGGCAGCCCAGGGGTGGGGCTGCCAGCCCAGAGTTTAGGGGACATCTGGCTGGCCCCACCACCACGTCCTGACCACAACGTCCTGTGGGCACCAGATGATCTGAACTTCCCGAGAGCTCTAGCTCAGCAGGGGCATGAGGGCAGCTTGGAACCTTATCTTG
The DNA here is from genome assembly GCF_032452875.1 of Bos javanicus. NCBI lineage: Eukaryota > Metazoa > Chordata > Mammalia > Artiodactyla > Bovidae > Bos > Bos javanicus. The sequence goes on from NC_083886.1 coordinate 53,055,799, forward strand.
GGGGCCATGCTTGTGTGTTTGGGGGTCACGTTCTGTTGTCCTGGGCACTATAGTTTCCCTGTCTGGTGAGGGTGAGCCATGAGGGATTCAAATGGACCAGGCATTGCAGAAGACAGGATCCCACTGTGCTCAGAACAGAAACAGCACTGGGGGGCCCTCAGTGGGAGTCGGTAAGAGGGTGACTTGGAAATGCCAGGCTGCATGGAGGAGCACTACTGTCTGTCCTTCTTAGGTAAAGTGACATCCCTGTCCTCAGAGATCGGACAGGTCTTGTGTCTCCTGGCCCAGAGCCTGGCATGTGGCCAGCAGCCAGGCCCTCAATCTCTCCCACTTAGTGGGGCCTGGGTCCCCCTCCTACACCCCTGGGGTCTCATGGCCTCTACCAGTGTCACCCCAGAGCTAGGGCAATGTGACAGCCCCAGGGGCCCGCTCCAGAAGGGCCAGTGTAGGAGGGGGTTCCTGCAGCCCTGAGAGCCTGAGCTCCCTGGGGGCTGTCCATGAACCCCCAGAAATGGGAGCTCTGCCAGCCCTGTGTCCCCTGGCGAGGCCAGTGCGGTGCCCAGGGGCCGGCCGCAGATGGCAGGCTTGGGCTGCTGTGGCCGCCCCCAGGGTCCACCTGCCCTGGGCCTAGAGGCTGTGCCTCCGAGCACCGGGTCTTGGAGCAAAAGGGTGGAGGTGCTAAGGCTCAGACCGCAGCAAGTCGGGGAGGCACAGAGCCAGGGATAGGGTCCAGCTGGCCCCTGAGTGCCCCTGGGGGCCAGGTGCAGGTGGGGACGGGGATGCAGAGCTGCTCATCACCGCTCTCTCCCTCGGCAGACGGCGCCCCACTCAGCGAGTTCTCCTGGTCGTCCTCCCTGTCCGTGGTGGCCGTGTCCTTCTCCGGGCTCTTCACCGTCATTGCCCTCATGCTGGCCTGCCTGTGCTGTAAGAAGGGAGGCATCGGGTTCAAGGTGAGGGCTGGGGGTGGGGGGCTAAGGACGGGGTCCCCAGGGCCAGCCCTCTGCCATCCACTCGGCACTGGCCTGCCTTCCCTCCTGGGGCTGCCTGGGGATCATGGAAACCCAGGCCTGGGACCCCATAAGCCCCTCTTCTGGAGGCAGCTGACAGAGGCGTAGGGGTTGTCAGGGACCCCTCCCACTGCTTCCCCCAGTTTGAGTCTCCCCCATGGGGACAGGGGCTCATTACCATCACCTCCCAGCTCAGGGCCAGGCCTCCGTGGGCTGTGCCTCCAGGGACAGTGAGGAGGGGCCTCAGGGTGGTGGGCGGAGGCTCTGTGCTCAGCAATTCTTTGAATCTCTGTTCATTCGAATCAGCAAAGGAAGACCAAAGTTGCCCAGACACACTTGCCATCCTGCCAAGCAGCTCTCTGGCTGGGGTCACCTTACCCAGGGGTTTTTCTGCCCGTGAGGAAAGGATTGTGTGCTATGTAGGAATCATGGAGCAGGGATAGCAGGAGTCATCATTGCTGTTTCTGAAGCATCGGCTGGACACTGGGCCACCTTTCCTCAGGCTGCCGCCCTGGCGGGGCTAAGCTCCCGGGTCATCCTGGGCTGGATCCCAGGGCCGAGGTGCCTCCTAAGGAGGGTAGCCGAGGGGCATCCCCTGGGGTGCTGTTCCCCAATCCTACAAGTGCCCTCGGCTGCCCCCATGTTCAGCTTCTGGTCCTCTGAGCGTGGAGGACAAGGAGAAAAAGCTGGGAACTGTGGAGCCCATCTAGGGCCCCCGCCCCCAGCCCCGTGGGCCGAGTTCTGCGGACTTAGCACATGGTGCTGCCTGTGGTCATTCTCCCGCCCCCTCAGCTGCCCGCCCTGGGCTGGAGGTCAGATTCCTGGGCTGGCAAGGTCGGGGCGAGGGCTGTCCTGTGGCCCAGCATAGCGCCACTCCCCACCACTGTTCCCGTTCCGAGTGACCCACACTGCAGCCATGCCACCCTCATTTTAGAAGATAGTGCCCTCCCCACTTGGGGGCCAGGAGAGCTGAATCCGCCTGGTGCTTGCCTTTTACCAAGGTATCTCTGCCACACTCATGGCCGGGTCATCCTCCCAGAGCCCTCTGAGGGGTGGGCCGGGGAAGCTCAGGGCCTGGGCAGCAGGGCCATGGCCCCGGGAGCCTCGGGTCCACATCCAAGCCCCTGTGGTGTCTCCATGGTCTGCAGGCACAGTGGGCTGGGCCAGAGTGATGCTGGCATTTTCCTGGAGGATCCTGGCACCAGGCGAGGTGGAGGAGGGGAGGGCTGGGTTGGGGGCAGGGGCCCGGGTCGGGTTGTATAAGTCAGCCCCTCCTCAGAGTGCTGTGAGAACAAGGCCCCAAACAAGGGCCAGCGTGGCCCCCTCCTACCCGTGCCCTCCTCACCTCCTGGGAACATGGTGCCCGGAACATTCCAGCACCAGCGCGCTTCCGTGGGAGGGCCAGCCTGTGCAGCAGGCTCCTGCCTGGGCTCCCCCACCTGGAGCTGCACTGGGGGAAGGGGCTGGGCCACGATGCTCACACTGTCCTACCTGATCGCCCGCTGTGCTGGCTCCATCCGGTGGGCTTCCAGGTGGCAGCGTCAGGTAACCAGCTGGGGCTGGGGTCAGGCCCCTGGGGGTGGGGGTGGGCATCTGTGCCCTCTTCAGAGTCCCACCTGGGATTACAGGGCGAGGAGAGTGGTTCTGATGGCCCCAGGGTGGTCGCCTGGGGAGGGGGAATCCCTTGTAGACCTCGTCCCCAGCGGCTCCATTGTCTCAGGATGCAGTCCAGGACAGGTCCGCAGGGACACCCCAGAGGGCTCCCAGCCTCCTCCTTGCAGCCGAGGAAATCGAGGCCCAGAGAAAGCAGGGTCCTGGGGTCTCAGCACTGGGGGAGGAACCCAGGCCTCCTGGCTCCCAGGCCGGCTGCCTGTCCACGGGGGTGGCCCCACTGCAGCTCTGGGGAAGTCCTGTGGCCCTTGGCTTCTGTTTTCTGCCTGGCAGTGGTCAGTCCAGGTCAGACAGGCCTGTGGCGCTGGAACTGGGGTTCTGCTTCTGGCCCAGGGCTCCTGGGGGACTTGGCCATGGCTCAGGAATGTGAGGGGGCTTCCTCAGACAGAGGCGGGTGGGAAGTCGTGAAGTTCAACATAGCAGCCAGGCCCAGGAGGGACCCAGCCTGGTGCCCAGGGCCAGGCTCTTAAGGAGTCTGGGGAGAGGATGGATGCTGGCCCGCCTGGGTCAAGGTCCCGGGGCCCTGCAGGCAGACAGCCGTAGCAGATGGCAGCGCCTGTCTGGGGTGAAACTGGTTGGGGAGATGGGCTGTCAGGAATGCTGCTTGTCCGGAGGCTGGGCACTTAGTTGCTTGTTCGCTGGGGCAGAGTTGGGGGGATGATGGAGCCCCCATCCTGGATCTCCAGCCGTGACCCTGAAGCGACTGACCGTGGGTGCCCCACCGAGGGCGAAGGCTGCAGGGAAGTGGGGGGGCTGAGACGAGTCAGGGGCCGACTCTGGATGGGCCAGGGCAGCTGGCCTCCAGCCGCGCCCCACCTACTCCCTGCCACCAAGGGGCTGGTGCTGCCTGCCTCCACCTGAGCCTGGTAGGCCTGGTGTGGACGGGCTGAGGCCGGGAGAGGCGCGGCTGCCCTGGGGCTCATAGCCCCCACCCTTGAGGCTCTGCTTGTGGGGGACAAACCCCAACCTCCCCCTCAACCAACACAAAACAAACCCTGCCCTCCTGGGGCAGCTGGTGTCCCTGGGAGGGGGGAGCGGGGCAGGGAGTGGGGTCTGTTCTCTGCCCCGAGGAGAAGAGGTGGGTGGAGGAGGCAGCTGGCAGGGGTGCTGTGGGAGCTGGGCCCTGGGAAGAAAGGGGCCTTTGAGAGCTGGCCTGCACCCCTTGTTCCCTCCCCGCCCTGCCCCCCGACCCTCCCCGTTCTGGGGAGCCCTGGAGCTCACCGCGTGTGTCGCCTGCTTGGCCCAGGAGTTTGAGAATGCCGAGGGGGAAGAGTACGCGGCCGACTTCTCGGCACAGGGCTCCCCAGCCACAGCAGCTCAGAACGGGCCCGACGTGTATGTCTTGCCACTCACCGAGGTCTCCCTGCCCATGGCCAAGCAGCCCGGGCGCTCAGGTGAGTGACGCCCCCCTGCCCTGTGGGCCCAGGTGGGAGGCTCAGGGGGGGCACAGGGTTGGTTGTATCCCCTTCTGCTGGGACCTGGGGCGCTGTGAGCAGGCTTGGGCCAGCTGGGGCTGCTGGGTGAAGGGGCAGGGGTTGCTCTGTCTGGTCCTGGGATGGGCACTGGTGTGCTGGGAGGAGGGGCTTCTCCGTGGTCCCTAGGACGTGGGCTCTGGGAGCAGGGCCCACCCATTGCAGGGAGGGGCTCTTTGGGGTGGAGCCTTTCGCTCAGGACCCTGGGTGGGGGCAGGTGCAGGCGGAAGCCTCGGCTTCCTTGCCTTTTCTTCCGCCAGCCCCATCCCGTGGTCCCCCACCAGGCTGGCCACCCCCAGGGCAGATGCAGGGCCCAAACCATAGAGGTTAAAGGTCCGTGGCCAAGCTGGGCTTTGCACCTGCCTTTACCTGATCCAGCGCTCTGAGAACTCCCAGTTGTGTCTGGAGGCTGTCTCCAGTCCCGGGAACGCTTCCCGACAGCTTCACGGCCAGGCCTGGGCCTGCCCCCCAGCTCCTCTAGGCGCACTGGGTGGGGTGTCAGGTGCTGGGGGGGCTCTGTTGGCACCAGGGCCTGTGATATTGGCCTGTCCCAGCGGCTTGTGTTCTGGGCCCTACTGGGTCCTGCTCACGATGCTGCCCACCCTGAATCCCAGCCTTCATCCTGGTCTGGGGTTTCCAAGATTCAGGGCTGGGCCCTGCCCCCAGGCCCCATGACCATCGCTCCCCACCCCCACCAGTGTCTCCTGGAGGAGAACTCACCAGTTAGGCAGGAATTTCAGGGCCCACAGGAGCACCCTATGAAGTCTTGAAGGAAGGGTGGTGCTATAGGAGGCCCTCCGACCTTCCGGGGTGACTGTGGACGTCTCCCCTGTGCTGACACTGGGAGCCGGTGTGGACTGAGGGGTCCCCTCAGGGGACACTGCACCTCTGGCCTGGGCCTGACAACTGCCCCTGGCAGTATGTGGGACCCTGAGGAATCTTTGAGACCCAGCTTCTCCCATCCCTTAGGGGACTGTCCCTGGGGATGAGGGGGACAGAGACCCAGGGGAAGGCAGTGATCACATTTTCCATTTTACAGCTCTGCTCTGCTCTTTGTTGGGTACTCTGCTTCCGGGGAGGGGTAGAGATTTCAGTGAAGCTGGGAGAGCAACCCACCTGGAGGTTAAGGATTAAAAACCCGGGTAGCAAGGGCCACCCCTTTACACTGTGGGGGAAGATGGCCCAGCCAGGCCCAGTCTTCAGGCTCCCCAGCCTGGCTCCATGGGCTCTGCCCCTTGGGTGCAGACCCCAAGACCCCTGGCCCAGCCCACCTTGCCCCGTGCAGCTGCCAGGAGAGAGAGCTTTTCCACTGACTGGCAGTCGGCATGCTCTCCTCCATCACTGCCCCAGGGTCCACTGTCAGGGATGCTGAGCCTGCCTGGGGAGACGCCAGGCTGAGGTGGAGGGGGCAGCAGGCTGGGGCCCAGGGGGAGGAGCCCCGGGACTCAGGGCCCAATGGGACCCCTTACCCCCAATTCTGCTCAGCTTCGAGGTCAGCACTGCCTGGGGTCTGCAGTCCCCAGGAACAGCCCCTCACCCTCGGACTCCACTGGCTGGCTGGCTCAGCCTGCCTCCTGGGCCCTCTGGGCAGCTGGCGTGGGAGCAGAATTCGGGGAATCCCTTGGGGCACAGGCAGTGTGTGGGTGGGCTCAGCAGCTCTGGCCCTTCCTCTGGGGCTCTCACTGACCCTTCCTCCCTGCTGACCTCACCCCGCCCAGCCCGCAGGAGAATGGGCCCAGTGTGTTCCGTACAGGGCTGTGCCAAGCAGCCCCCAACAAAGGAGCCTTTGGGGTGCCTGGCGCTGGAATGCCAGCCTGTGGCAGGGGTGAGGGGACGGGCCACTCCACTGTCCTCCTCCCCAAGGCCTCCGCCCCAGCCACACTGCCTGCCTGGCCTTGCCTGTGAGCTGGTCCCGGCTCCAGGCCCCGCTGTCTCCAGCCTGGCTTGTCCCTGTAGGTGGGGGCACAGCCTTCCCAGATCCACTCAGAAACATGCCCGGGTGTCGCTTGCAGGGCAGCAGGCACCCTGCTCCCGATGGCAGCCCCCATCAGGAGGGAGCAGAGGGATCCAGGCGGCTCCCCAGAACAGGCCAGGCAGGCAGGCAGCCTCTTTAGGGGACAGGTGAGAGATGGGGTGATGATGGAGGCTGAGCTGGCATCCCTGAGCCCCCTGCCCTGTTACAGTGCAGCTGCTCAAGTCCACAGACCTGGGCCGGCACAGCCTTCTGTACCTGGAGGAGATTGGACACGGCTGGTTCGGGAAGGTGAGTTGCTGTCCCAGGGGGTCAGTGGTGGCAGAGGCTGGCAGCGTGGTCCCTTTTGCCTGGCAGGTGGAGTGGGCGGGCTGGAGAGATATTTCCTCTAGAAACCTCCCCAGTCCTGGGGTCCCCTCTTAAGGTACACCCACTGAGCCCTCCCTGGGGGCCTCCGGATCTGGCACCTCTTCTCCGCAGATCCTGGTATCAGTATGGGAGGTACCTCTGACTGGGCAGGGACAGGGAGCAGCATCTTGGTGGCTTCGCCCTGAGCACCAGGCAGGGGGCATGGTGGGTCCATCTTCCTCACGGCAAACCCAGAGCTCTGAGAACAGCTAGGGACCTCGGGGGAGGCAGATACCAAAGAGAGAGCCAGGAGGGTTTGCCTAGGAGGGATCCGGAACCCATTTTGCAGATGAGTAAATTGAGGCCTAGAGGAGTCCATGGACAGAGGAGCCTGGAGGGCTACAGTCCATAGGGTTGCAAAGAGTCGGACACAACTGAGGCGACTTAGCACGCTCCCAACTTGCACAGAACGAGCCAAGCTTTGGCCGGAGGAGCACGGCTGGGGGCGGAGCCTGGGGAGGGTGGTGTCTGCCCACCTGGCGATGCCTGCCCCGCAGGTATTCCTGGGGGAGGTGAACTCGGGCATCAGCAGCACCCAGGTGGTGGTAAAGGAGCTGAAGGCGAGCGCCAGTGTGCAAGAGCAGATGCAGTTCCTGGAGGAGGCACAGCCCTACAGGTGGGTGGCCCTGGGGACTGGCTCTGCTGGAGGGGCTGGGGTGGGGCACTGCCCAGGAGGTAGGGGCATGGGCCCTGCAGACAAAGGCAAGCTCTGTGCCCTGCAGAGCCAGCCCCCTTGCCCCCTTGCCCCCTCGCCCCCTCACCCCCTCCCTGCCCTGAGTGCAAGTCAAGGGTGGCTTGTTGGCTCCCGCAGGGCCCTGCAGCACAGCAACCTGCTCCAGTGCCTGGCCCAGTGCGCTGAGGTGACGCCCTACCTGCTGGTGATGGAGTTCTGCCCAATGGTGAGTAGCCCACTCCCCCCAGTCCCTGCTCTGCGCTTCTGGAAAATGGGACTGGCATCCTGCAGAAGGGCCTTGGCGGAGCCGGGGACCCCTCAGCCCCACCCTGTGGGCCTCACATCCCCCGCAAAGTGGGGTCCAGGTGGCCCTGTACCACTGCCTTCCAGAGCTGGCCTGGGGGAGGAGGGAGGTGACCCCACTGCCATAGAGATGGCGGCTGTCAGGGCTGGGCCTCCATGGTGCCCGGGGTGGGGGTGGGGGCAGCTGCGTCCCTGATCTGCCTGTGCTGCTCGGAGTCACGGCGGTTTTCCCGAGGGGCACCCCGGCCCGCTTGGGGGGCTCAAAGCCCTCACGTCTGGTCCACAGCCTCGCTCATACTTTAGTCTCCGGCCGTGACTGAGCCTGCTAATGGCCTCGCAGGGCCCCTTACAGACAGACAGACAGACAGACAGATGCACACACATGCACACACGCACAGCTGAGCCGCCTGCCCACAGGGAGGTGCCCTTCCTCAGACATGCGTCCCGCCGCTGTCTAGTTTCTGGACTCCCAGGGCTTCCCCAGGATGGTCGGGCCCCCTGGAGCTGGGTGGTGTCAGCAGGTCATGGAGTTGCCCGTGGACTCTCTGGTCACCGGCTCTGGGTTCTGTCCAGGCTTGGTGTCACAGCTCATGTGGCCAGAGGCAGGATGTGGCCCCGCTGGCCCTCAGGGCTGCCTGGGGCCAGGGGTCAGCTTAGGGAAAGTGTCCCCTGCCCGTAGGATCATCCTGCTGACGGCTGGTATCTGGGGACCGGACACAGGGGCTTCACTGGGCAGTGGCAGCCCCGCAGAGTTAGCAGGACGCCTGGTCTCCCATGGGCCCTGCTGGGGAGGAAGGGCCCAGGGGGGCGGGCAGCCGCTCCCTGCCGGCAGGTGACGGTGCTGCCCTTCTCGACAGGGGGACCTCAAGGGCTACCTGCGGAGCTGTCGGGTGGCCGAGGCCATGGCGCCCGATCCCCTGACCCTGCAGCGCATGGCCTGCGAGGTGGCCTGTGGCGTCCTGCATCTGCATCGCAACAACTTCGTGCACAGGTGAGGGCGGGGGTGGCCCGCGGGCGCTCGGCTGGCCTCCACCCCACTCCGGGCGCTGGGCGGGGCCTCAGTGAACTGGCCAGTCTTTTTTCGGTCTCTCGGGACCACCGTGCAAAGGGATTTTATCAAATAAAAAGCACCAGGCAGAGGGGAGCTGGACACCTGCTTCTGCAGGAGGCTTAATCAAGGGGACGCCCTCTGTCCACCTAGCCTGGGCAGGTACCCGTCCTTGGCCCCCATGATGGTCAGCGCTGCCCAGTGGCCCCATGGTGGCCCTGCCCTCCTCTGTCTCCCTCAGGCCCGGGGGGAGGGGTGGCTCTGTCCTGTTTCCCGCCCTGGCCCCCAAAGTCGGAAAGATGGGCCAGGGTCTGGCCTGGGGGGGGGCGTGCCTGAAGAAGTGGCGATGGATGTGGCCCCGCCAGCCCTGGACAGCGCACGGGCCGTCCTCCCCAACAATATCCTGGTGCTGAGTGATGACACACGCAACTCCAGCATCAGTGATTTTGTTGAAGAGGGCAGCTGCCAGCCTCCCGACTGCCCGCCGAGCCCACCCCACCCCACGCCACCCCACCCACCCCAAGCGCCTATCTGTGGCTCCTGGCACAGCAGCACTTTGGCCGATGGGTGCTGAGCCCACGTTTGCCCAGTGCCCTGGGCCCCAGACTCCCATGGGGCCACCAGGCAGGCAAGGGAGAAGCCAGTAGCCAAGGCTGGCCTTGGGTGGGAGATAAAGGTGGGGGTGAGCATTCCCGCTGGGTGGGCACTCCACAGCACCCCCTGCCTGGGGCCCTGTGTGGACAGGGCTGGGGCAGGACCCTCTGGCTCTCCATTTCTCCACTGACGCCTGCCTCCAGGGAGTGGAGGGTGGCAGTGTAGTGGGCTGGAGCAGACTGCTGTGTCCCCGGGCTGGCTTGCCCCCAAGGGACAGGTCAGCAGACTGGTGTCTGAGGAGAAGCAGGGGAGTGGATCGGCTTCCAGTGAGGGAGGCCCCGTCCAAGGAGGGCCCTCGGGTACCTTGCAGCCGGCCCTGGGCCTTGTGTCCCTTGTCTGCATTCTAAAGTGTGTTGCCCGTCCACTCAGACCCTCGAAGTGTCCAGGCTGGGGCTCTGGAAAGGGGAGGGCAGCCTCTCGGATGCCCCTTTATACTCACCCATCGAACTGAGCCCAGGACACCCTTGGTGACAAGCGGCCCAGCCCCCTCGGTGTCCTGGATGCGCCCCCACCCCCCCACCCCTCCCCCCGGCACTGCCGGCTGACCCCACCCTCCCGCCCCCCAGTGACCTGGCTTTGAGAAACTGTCTGCTCACGGCTGATCTGACGGTCAAGATCGGCGACTACGGCCTGTCTCACGGCAAATACAGGGTGAGTGGGGGGGCCGGGCCAGGGCAGGGCCAGCCGTGCGGCCTGGGGTGACCCTGTCCCACCTGCCAACAGGAGGACTACTTCGTGACGGCTGACCAGCTCTGGGTGCCGCTGCGCTGGATCGCGCCTGAGCTGGTGGACGAGGTGCACTGCAATCTGCTGGTGGTGGACCAGACCAAGGCCAGCAACGTGTGGTGAGTGTGAGCCCGCGGCCCCTGTGAGGACACCGACAACGCCCTGCCTGTCTGCGCCCGCAGCCCTCACGGCTGCCCTACCCGAGCCCAATGAACGTGCCATGAGGACCGGGGGCATGGAGGGGCTGAGTCCCACCTGCCCACCCGCAGGCTCCCTGCTGTTGGGGGGAGGCACACTGGCCACTCAGGGCAAGGCCACGTGTGTGAGGCTGTGCTTGTCTGTCCAGCCCTGTTGCTCTGTAGGAGGTGGTCAAACGCGGCCCCAGGTGAGGTCGTGGGGGTTCTGGAGCCACCTGTTGCTGCTGGTGCCAAGGCTCACGGCAGCGGGGCGGGCAGAGCTGCAGGGCCTGTGGAGGAAGCCCTGCCCTCCTCTCCCCTCCCAGGATCTACTGGGCAGACGCCCGGAGACGGAAGGGTCAGAGTAGCAAGTTGATGAGACGTGGGGCGTCGTGGTAGCACCTGTTCCCATGGGAGGGGTGGGTAGGGGCGGGGGTCTCCTGTGGCCACAGCCTGGAGGTGCTCGGCTGGGCGGTGTTTAGGCCCGGTACTGCAGCCTCTGGAGGCTTGGCCGTGGGGTCCCCTGTTCCTGGTCTTGACCCATCTCTGCTTCCCCCTCCTGCTCCCTTCCAGCCTGAGGCCTGTCTGGCTTCCCTCTGCTCCTGATGAACCCTCAGGGCCTGGACCCAGGGTTCAGCCCTCCTTCCTCCAGGGGTCTCTCCTGAGCCATTAATTGTGCTCCCGACACGGACACTCCATTTCCCCGCTTGACTCTCCATGTGGCTGACTCTCCCCTGCCTGCTCGCTCACCCACACTGACTGGTGTCCCCAGATGGCTTTGGCCAAGGCCACTCTGACTTCTCTGTTGCCAAACCTTCTCTGTCCCTCATGCCCCCAGCCTCCCAGGATGGCCTGGGGTACCCAGGAGCTGGCGGAAGCCACCATCCACTGGAAGGATCCCAGTTGCCTTCTCCCAGCCTCCCAGTGTGCTGACTGCCCGGTCAGTTCCCCTGGCCCACTCACGCTGGTTGGGGTGTCCCTAGGCACCCCCATTCCCTCCCTCCAGCTTCCGCAGGAGCCTGGCGGGACCGGGAGCTTCTCCAGGGCAGCTCCTGCCCCTGGCAGTGTCTGGGTTTCAGCCCAGCATGGTAATGAACGAATGAACAAATGGAATTGGTTGGTGGGAGGCCAGTCTGGCTTTTATTTGTCCAGGCACCCCGGGCATGGGCTCAGACCTGCTCAGGTGGCACATCCTGCCCGTTTACTGAAGGAAGGCGCCATCTTCTGGTCACGGGTGTGATGATGGGAGCTGCCCTTGGCATCCAAGGCTTTGAGAACATTTGGACAGCCCTCTGATAGCAGTCATCCTCACAGGTCCCTGGGCGTGACCATCTGGGAACTCTTCGAACTGGGAGCGCAGCCCTACCCCCACCACTCGGACCGGCAGGTGCTGGCCTATGCTGTCCGAGAACAGCAGCTTAAGCTGCCCAAGCCTCAGCTGCAGCTGACTCTCTCTGACCGTTGGTGAGGCCCCCGGTGCCAGGCAGGGGTAGGGTGTCGCCGGTGGGAAGGCCAAGGCTGAGAGGGGTGCTCTGGGTCCCCAGAGCCTAAGTGGCTCTTCCTGACCACCTGGGTTTCTAGCTCGCCCTGGCTGCCCCCTGGCTAGCAGTGACCTCTGGGCCACTTCCCGTGCCCTCAGTGGAATGGCTTCTTTACCCCAAACAGATTTGCCTGCAGGCCTGGCAGGGATGAATGAGCTCTGGGAACTGTGCCCTGATCCATGCCATCACCCACATCACTGAGCCCATTTTAGGAGATTCCCTTAACTACCTCCAGGGGCTCCTGAGTGTGAGCAGGAGGGGAACCAGGACTGGCTGGGGGCAGACTGGCTCACTCCTTAGGGGCTGGGGTCCTGGCTGGGCAGTACCACCTGTGTGTGGGGGGGAGGGCAGGGGCTGAGCCCCAGGGCATCCCTTCCCGCAGGTACGAGGTGATGCAATTCTGCTGGCTGCAGCCTGAGCAGCGGCCAACGGCCGAGGAGGTGCACTTGCTGCTGTCCTATCTGTGCGCCAAGGGCGCCACCGAGGCAGAGGAGGAATTCGAGCGGCGCTGGCGCTCACTGCGGCCCGGTGGGGGCAGCGCGGGTGCCGGGCTAGGGGTGGCAGGCCTGGCCCTGGGGGGCACGGGTGAGCTGCTCGCCACCTCCTCCTTCCCGCTGCTGGAGCAGTTCGCTGGCGACGGCTTCCACGCGGAGGGCGACGACGTGCTGACAGTGACTGAGACCAGCCATGGCCTCAACTTTGAGTACAAGTGGGAAGCGGGCCGCGGCGCCGAGGCCTTTCCGCCACCAGAGGGCGCCCTGAGCCCGGGCCGAGACGCGCGCCTGCAGGAGCTCTGTGTCCCGGATGGCGCGCCCCCGGGCGTGGTGCCTGTGCTCAGCGCTCACAGCCCCTCGGTGGGCAGTGAGTACTTCATCCGCCTGGAAGACCCTGCGCCTGCCGCGGACCATGACCCCGACTGCACTGGCTGTGCCCCCAGCACGCTTGCCGCCGCGCTGCGCCCCGATGGTAGTGACCACGATGATGACTCTGACGGGAGCACGGCCGCGTCGCTGGTCATGGAACCGCTGCTCGGCCACGCGCCGCCCGCGGATGGCCCCTGGGGCCACTGTGACTACTACCCATGCAAGAGCCGCGCCCGTGACCTGTCCTGCGCCTCCCGCTCACCCTCACCGGAGACACCGATGCTGGCGGAGCCTGGAGCCGAGGATATCGACTGGGGTGTGGGGGCCTTCTGCCCCCCGTTCTTTGAGGACCCACTGGGCACATCCCCCTCGCGGAGCTCTGGGGACCGACTATCTCCAGGTGGGGAGGAGCTGGGGGAGGCTGAGGCGTCCAGAGCCGCCCAGTATAGACACTGGAGCTCCAACGTTTCTGCCAACAACAACAGCGGCAGTCGAGCACCGGAATCCTGGGTCCCAGGCCTCTCAGGCTACACGGACTGCTGCCCTGGTATGAAGCAGACTTTGTGGGCCGTCCCTGAGCTGGGCCATCCTCTGACCCCAGAGGATCCCAGAGAGTCTCTCCTTGGGCCAAAGGGGGCCTCCTTGGGTCAGGAGCTGGGCCACTGCCTTGGCCTCTCCCATCTGTATCCTGCTGAGGGCCTGACACCTGCCCCCTGCCTGGTTGCCTCTCCCTGGACAGAGGCAGCCATAAGTGGGGGTGACAGCCCCCAGGCAGAGCCCAGGCTTGCAGAGGAGGCTGAGGGCTCTGCTGGACTCCAACTGACCCTTCCCTCCATCCCATCCCCATCCCAAGAGGGAGCCCCACTTCCTGCTGAGGAGGCCAGCACCCCGCCCACCCTGCCTGCTTCACCCACGCCCACTGGAAGCCAGGCACCTGCCACCGAGCCAGCCCAGACCCGTGACAGCGGCAGCAGCTCCCCTGAGCTGGAGGCTCCAAGGAGTGAAGATGAGGACACGACCGAGGCCACTTCTGGTGTCTTCACTGACTTGTCCAGCGACGGCCCACAGGCTGAGAAACTAGACGTGACACCAGCTTTCCGCTCCCTGCAGAAGCAGGTGGGAACCCCCGACTCCTTGGACTCCCTGGACATCCCGTCCTCGGCCAGTGATGGTGGCTGTGAGGTCTTCAGCCCATCAGCTGTCAGCACCCCTGGCGGGCAGCTCCGAGCCCTGGACAGCGGCTATGACACGGAGAACTACGAGTCCCCTGAGTTCATACTCAAGGAGGCACATGAGCCCTGTGAGCCCGAGGCCTTTGGGGAGCTGGCCTCAGAGGGTGAGAGCCCGGGGCCCGAGACTCGGCTCTCTGCCTCCCTAGGTGGCCTCAGCGAGAAGAATCCCTACCGTGACTCGGCCTACTTCTCAGACCTGGACACGGAGCCAGAGCCCCCCGTGGGCCCCAAGGAGAAGCATGGAGGTGTCCCGGTCCCCAGGCCAGAGCCTGATCTGGACAGCCCGAAGAGCCCCAGGCTGCAGTCTGCGCAGCCCTCCCCTGAGCTGGGGGTGCCCGGGGAGGCACAGGGCACTGGACCCAGGGAGGTGCCACCACTGCCGCTGTCACTGTCACTGCCTGAGGACTCTTCCCCAGAGCCAAGCGCCTGCCCCACAGGCCCTGGGCGGGAGCCTCCCTGGCCCCAAGACCCAGCCCAGGTGCCGCCCATGCCCAGCCCCGTGAGTTCTAAGATTTTCTTGCTGACTCCAGTCCGGCCAAGCTCAGAAAGCCACCGCCGGGAGCTCCAGGAGACCCTGGGTCTGCTGTCAGGGTCAAACCTGCAGGAACGGACCGGGGGCCCAGGTGCCTCCAGAACCCCGCTCTGCCTGGCCCTGCCTGGACTCCCTGTGGCCCCAGAGGGGCGGCCTGAGGAGGAAGAGGAGGACAGCGAGGACAGTGACGAGTCGGATGAAGAGCTCCGCTGCTACAGCATCCAGGAGCCGAGTGAGGAGAGCGAGGAGGAGGTGCCGCCCGTGCCAGTGGTGGTGGCGGAGAGCCAGAGCGCGCGCAACTTGCGCAGCCTGCTTAAGATGCCGAGCCTGCTGTCCGAGGCCTTCTGCGAGGACCTGGAGCGCAAGAAGAAAGCTGTGTCCTTCTTCGACGACGTCACTGTCTACCTCTTTGACCAGGTGGGCAGCCGCCCTGGGCTTGGTGTGGGGAGAGGGGGTCTGTGGTGGGACTGGAAGCCTTGGGCGACAAGTGTTGCTTTGATTCCCCCAGGAAAGCCCCACCCGAGAGCTCGGGGAGCCCTTCCCTGGTGCCAAGGAGTCACCCCCCACGTTCCCAGTGGGCAGCCCAGGCTCCCTCAGTGCCTCCTGCCGGCCACGGCGGGCTGACCCCTCCCCCGAAGGCCCTGCGACTGAACAGGGTGAGCTAGGGGCGGGGCGAAGCGGGGGCGGGGGGGCCCTGGTGGAGGCGGGGCGACGTGGCCTGTGGCTCATTTGGTGGGCGTGGTCAGGGCGTGACATTACGCTCTGGGCGGGGTCTCCCCATCCCATCCTATCCACAACTGACTACAGATTTCTCGCAGACGGAGAGTTCGAGTGGAATGATGGCCTCATGCTGTCGTCGGCCCAAGAGCCGGCCTCGCGCATCCCCGCCGAGACTCCCAAGTCCGTCGCGCCCAGCCCCTTCTCGCGCTTCACCGTCTCACCAGCGCCTGCGTCCCGCTTTTCCATCACGCACGTCTCCGACTCGGACTCCGGGTCCGTGGGAGGTAAGGCACTTGTTGGGCGCCGAGGCCCTGTGCTCATTATTTCTTGTTTTCTGGACAAGCTCAGTTTTCAGATGGGGGAACTGAGGCTCGGAGAGGTCAAATCACGTCAGGCCTGTTTACTGTGGCCACCTCAGTGTGTGTCCTCTCCTCCCTGGGGAGATGTAGTGCCCCAGACAGAGCTGACTGGGCCCTCCCAGGACTAGGCTAGATGCCCGCTCCCTCCCAGCACGTCTCAGATCTGATGGTGCTTGTCCAGGGGAGATGGTGATGGTGGTGGTGGTTCAGGTTCCCAGGTGGGGCCCTACTTAGGGGCCTTAGCTCGCTCGTCCCTCCCTCCAAGCTCCACCCCTGTTAGCCTCAGACCAAGTGGGCTCATCCCTGCCCAGTTGCCCTCACCTCCCACCCCCATTCTGCTAGGCTTCCCTGAAAGCTCAGCTCCACTAGGATGCCCCTAGTCGTCTTGTGCCCCAGGCAGACCCAGCCCTTCCCCCCGCTGCCCTTGACCTGTGGCTGCAGCTGCTAGGGAAGGACCTGCCGCCTGTCACACAGTGGCATGTTGGAACAAGCACAGCTCACCAGGAGGTGGGCATGTGACCCTGGCCAGCCCAGTCCTATTTGGGTCTGTTAGGAGAGTTTCAGAGGGCAGATGCTGAGTTTTGTTGGGCCAGGTCCTTGGTGATGCGGTAGGAAGGATAAATTATCTAGCTCCCACCTAGACAAGCAGGCTGGCAGGCCTGTTGCAGCCTTAGCTGTTCAGTGGCCCCCAAGCCAGGGATCGAGGCCAGGTGGGAGTCCCTGAATCCCTAGTGTTTCCTCAAACACTCATGTGTTTGCCAGGTCCTACAGCAGGTGCTGGGGGCAGCTGTAAAGAGGCTTGAGCCCCAGGCGGCCCCTGCCCCCCTCGGAGCCTCTGCTGGTCCTGTCCCTGGCGGCAGCGAGGATGGACTGAGTGGTGGGGACTTTGATCCTGGCCGTGGTCAGCAGCAGCAGCTTCCAGCGCTTTGGTGTCCCCTTGCCACGCGCCCTGCAGGAGCAGGGCGGGATGAGGCCCCTCTCTGGCCCTGGATGGTGGAGCATCTGTGCACAGCAGCCCTGTGCTGCCCTGGGGGCAAGATCTGTCCTGGACACTTGGGTTTGCTGCTAGCCCCTAGGGATGCCCTACAGCCCTCCCCCTGCCCCCGCAGTTGCCCCCTCCGCCCTGGCCCCTGCTGTCAGACTGCTTGGTCCTGCCCATGGTTCCTATGGTGCACTGCAGGCTGCTGTGTGCCCGCTGCAGGTGAGAGGGCAGGCACAGGCCCGCTGGGACGGCCTCTCTCTGCCTGCTTCACCCCTTCTGCCGGTTCAGGGTTTGCTCAGTGCAAGAAGAGGTCACCTGGCTCAGGTGACCCTGCTCCAAGTCGGTGGCTGTTTCCCCTTCACCAAGTTGGCTAGACTGTAAGCTCTCCCTTCCTACAGGGTCTGGGCTGGCTCCTGTCTGGGTCCCACTGGAGCCCTGCGAAGGGGCCGAGGTGGGCAGCCTGAAAGATGGGGGGCTTTCAGGTCGCAGTCTTGCCGCTGCAGCCCCATCTGGAGGTGCCCATGGCTCCCCTCTGCAAGGTAGTCCCCAGCCCTGCCCAGCTGCCAAAGCAATGTGGGTGCACCCCATGGTCAGTGCCAGGGGGTTCCTGCTGCAGGAGTGGGGGCAGTGGGAAGGGGTGGGGCAGCACAGGGAGTATTTTTGTAACTGCTGTTGTCAGAGCCAACGGATATGGGACGCTTTTAAGTTATTGTTGCCAAAGAGACGTAAAGTTTATTGTTGCTTTCAGGGTGTGGGCGGGGACTTGTTTTGGGTTTTTTGTTTATTAGTTTGAGGCTTAGGATGCTGGTACAATGATCTTGTTCCTTTTTTGTCTGTTTTTTAAGAGAAATCAAAGCTAAGGAAAAAGCCTTCATGCTAAGCGTGTGTGTTCTTTTGGAGTCTGCAGATGAAGCCCTGGGCAGGACAGGGCCTGGGGTGGGGTGGGGTGGGGTGGGGTCCCTGTAGTCCCTTGTGACCACTGGGTGAATGCAGGAGGGAGGCCACCCTCTTTATCCCACTGTCCCTGGCACACCTTGGTGAGGGAGACAGTGACCTTGGGCCCCCAGTGTGCCCGGGTGGGGGTGTCTTCCCAGAGCAGGCCGGGGGGACTGACGCCTGCAGCCCTCGCTTCCTGCCTGGTAAGCTGGCCCTGCCTAGGAAAGGCTGAGTGGGGGGACTCCTCTGGGAAGCTCTTCCCCCCGCCTTTCCCTCAGCATGGGGCAGCAGGGGGAAGGGGTGGTGAGCCGGGAGCAAGGTGGGGCACCTGTGCACCCCCACCTTGACCATCTGTCTTAGGACCTTGCCTCGCTCCACCTGGCCCGCCTCCAGCTTCCCCCAGGTGAGAGACCTCCCGAGAGCCCCCCCGCCCCCCACCACCCATCCTGGCTTTGTGTTCTGGGGTGTGGGCAGGCTGAAGGTGGGGCAGGGCTCCTAAGCACCTCCTTGGAGGGTCTGGGAGGTGAGCGAGCGCTGCCTGGGACATCTCCTAAGATACGGACTGCTGTCACCAACGTGGTTAGCTTGGCTGTATTTCAGCTTCAAACGTCAAATACCACAGACCCAGGAAAGTTTCTAAAATCTTGTATTTCAGCTGAAATAGGGAAGCAGCCAGGGCATCAATGGGGGAGGCTCACCCAGGCGTCCTGGCCCAGGACCGCCTCAATGGCACACAGCTTGGGGACCCAGGCCACAGCATTGATCCCCCTCCTCGGGGCCAGGGAGGAGAGGTGGGCCCCTGCAGCCATTTCTGGGTGGGAGTTCGGGTATGGGCAGGGAGAAGCCCCCCAAACTGCCAGTGGGCACAGGGAGACCCAGCAGAGGCCCAGGCAAGAGTCTGCCGGAGGTACGTGTTCTTAATAAATCCGTCTTCTGAGACAAAGGGGCAGGCCCTCCGCTCCCCGCGCCCTTGTGTCCTGCCTGCAGGCACGCACAGGTGAGTGGCCTCATGACTGACCGGACAGGGGCTCCCCTGCAGCTACAAGCCGACGGGATGGCCTTCTGTGCACCCTGGAGGCTCCCAGGCCCACACAACAGACATGCCTGATCCGAAAGGTTGGCCCCGGGGCCAGCCCCCCTTATTCTCCTCAACCATGGCCCAGGTGCCACCTCCTGACCCTGTGGGAAGGGCCAGGGTCCAGCCCAGGCCAGACTGAGGTCGGGGCAGAAGGGTTTGGAAGGAGGGAATTCTCTAACAGGGAACAAGCCGATTGTAACAAAACAGGGGGCGGGGCGGGGCGGGGGGGAGGGGCCCACAGGCAGTGGGTGCAGACGCGGTGGTCAGCTGAGGAGTGGGGCAGACCTGTCATTGGTCACTGTCGGCTTTAGCTGGACGCTGGCGAAGGGGTTCCTGGGGAGAGGAGAGAAGAGCCATTTCAGTGGTTTTCAGGAGAGGCGCTGCGTGCTGCCCTGCGGCTGTGGACAGCACCAACCCCCACCCCCGCCCCCAGTCAGCCTCCCGGCTCAGAGCTGGGGGTGGTGGAGGCCCCGCCTGCAAGGCCAGCTGAGCCTCAGTGCACCACCCTCTGCTCCCAAACCTGTCCCGCTTCAAACCGCAGGCCCTCCCAGGGCGAGTCGGCTTGGGAGGGCCCTCTGCTCCTTCCACATGCGCCCCAGTCCTCTCTCTGCGGCCCGAGGCAGCCCCCCATGAGCTGCATCTGAGCTTAGCGTGCAGAACCCCCCCAAGGCCCAGTGTTTCCCCTCACCCCCCACCTGCCTGAGCAGCAGCTGAGCCCGTCTGCAAGGACACGGCCATCGACACAGAGACAGCTCAGCAGAGCGCACAAGCCCAGCCCATGCGTCCCAGACCCACACGACAGACAAGGCGCAGGCACAGTCGTGGCGAAGGGGCTGGTAGGCGTGGATGCCCACAGCCCCTGCGGAGGGGCTGACCGTCTCCTCAGAGAGGAGCCGTTCCACCCCTGGGTGCCGAGACGGCGGCTGACGGACAGACAGATGCATCAGACAAGGGGCTGAGACAGAACAAGAGGAGCGCAGGGTGGGGCCGGTGTCCGGCCTCGAGCTCACGGAGGCCTCTCCTCCTTGGTTCCCAGTGGGCTCGGAGGACCCCGCCCGGGCGGGGATGACATAGGACAGCAGGCAGTCCCGGGGCGACAGCACAGATGGCACGGAGGACATGGAGGGCTCAGCACGAGCAGAGCCGTTACCTGGGGCGGGGTGGCCTCCGGTGCGGCCGGGTGTCCGTGGGAGCTGGGCAGGCACTCCATCCAGGTGCCCAGGAAGAGCACGAGGAGGGGCACCCTTGTGTGTGCCTGAGGACCTGGCGCTTTCTGAAACACTGAGGCACACTGGACTCAGCTGTTTAAAGGTCAACTAGGGAAAAGAGGCTGACGCCGCAAAGCGTGGCTTCCGCGTCTCCAAGACACCGCCCGACAGCTGACAGCACCCACGTCGGCCTCATTTCCACCCCTGCCTTGGCACATCTGCACCCAGCTGGTGGGGCCGTGGGCTCCCTCCCTCAGGGCCTCTCTCTGGTCTCCTTGGTTCTGGTCTGTGCAGATATGCTTCGGGCAGGGACTGCCTGGCGATTCTGCTGTGACCAGGGTCATGGACCCTGGGACAGGGTGCAAGGCAGCCATGGGGGCTGCTGCCCTGATGGGACTCTGGTCCTGGAGGAGGGCTCTATGCCCTTGGCTGTCCCCAGCCAGGGTCAGGGCAGGTGGTCCCAGGGGGCCTAGAAGTGGGGCAGGTTTGTCCATCCAGAGCTGGGGACCCAGCAGAAGTGGGGACCCAGAGAAGGGAGGATGGCACGTGTGCTGATCAGAGTCGGGGGCAGAAGGGGGCGCTGGCCAAGTGTGTCCCAACACACCTACAGTCTCATCAAAAAGGGTCGGTGGCCAGCCTTGTGTAAATTAACGAAGTTAGAATGCACCCTCACACCCTACACAAAAACAAAACTCAAAATGGTTTAAAGACTTAAATGTAAGACATGACACCATAAAACTCCTAGGAGAAAACACAGGCAAAATATTCTCAGACATAAATCATACCAATGTTTTCTTAGTCTCCAAGGCAACAGAAACAAGAGCAAAAGCAAACCACTGGGACCTAATCAGACTTACCAACCTTTGCCCAGAGGACGCCATAAACAGACCACCGACGGACTGGGAGGAGATGCCTGCAAATGATGTGACTGACAAGGGCTTGATTTCCAAAATATATGAGCAGCTCATACACCTCAACAACGAAAAAGCAACCCAACCAATAAGTGGACATAAGACCTAAGCAGACGTCTGTCCAAAGAAGACACACAGATGGCCAAGAGACACGAGCAAAGATGCTCAACATCACTAATTGTTAAAGAAATACAAATCAAAGCTACACCGAGGCACCAACCTCACACTGATCAGAACGACCATCATTAAAAAGTCAAAAATAAATGGTAGAGTGGGTGTGGAGAAAAGGGACCTCTCCTACACTGTTGGTGGGAAATTGGTGCAGATGCTATGGGAAACAGTATGTGAGTTGCCATGTGATCAGCAATCCCACTCCTGGGCATAGATCCTGAGGAAACGAATTCAAAAAGATAAATGCACCCCTATGTTCAGAGCAGTACTAGTCACAGTAGCCAAGACACAGAAAAACCTAAATGTCTATTGACAGATGAATGAAGTAAAAATGATTATGTATACAATGGAATATTACTCAGCCATAAAAAAGAACGGAATAATGCTATTTTGCAGCAACACGAATGGACCTAGAAATTATACTAAGTAAATCAGAAAGACATCATATGATACCACTTACATGTAGAATCTAAAAAATGATACAAATGAACTTACCTACCAAAGAGAAACAGACTCACAGAGAACAGAGGTGTGGTTGCCAAGGGGGAGGAGGGATGGGTCTGGAGTTTGGGATTAACAGATGCAAATTATTATTTATAGAATGGATAAACAAGGTCCTACAGTAGTGCGGGCAATTATATTAAGTATCCTATGATAAACAGAAAATAATATAAAAAAGAATGTATGTATGTATAAATGAATCACTTTGCTGGAGGACAGAAATTAACACAGCACTACAAATCAGCTACACTTCAGTTTAAAAAAAGGAAGGACTGGTGGCACACCCACAGCGTCACCTGCACCAGGGAGACCTTCCCCGGGGCTGCCCGGCTCAGCCGCATGGTCTTCATTTCCTCCCCCAAACTGCGTGACCATGGAAGCGTGTGCTGTGTACGCCCTGCAGGGTCAGAGGAAGCAGGTGGTGGCTGCAATTGCTCCAGGCCTCTGGAGTAACTCTCTCCTGCAAGCCCTGGCCAGAGACTCTGGGGTGGGACACCCTTACCCTTTAGCACCAGAGGAAAGGGCGAGGCCCCCATGGGTGCCCACTACCTTCTGGAACATTCTGTGAAAGGACAAGCTTATAAGCCACTCTGACGGGGACACTTTAGTGGCCCAGGGTGGGTGCTGGGGTCAACGCTAGGATGACAAAACAGGACAAGATTTGGACTGAAGCCACTGTCGATCCTCCTGTCCTGCAAACGTCTGTCACCGCCGGGGCGGATGCTGGGGCCAGTCAACAGCGGACCACCCAGACATGGAACAAGCACTTCTTAACCCAAACGGGAGATGTCGGAGTGTGCAAGGGTCAGAGCTGTCAGGATGCCGGGGCTCCTCCCCCAGGGAGGGCCACGAGGCACTCTGGCAGAGGACCAGGGGCTGGGCTCTGTCCCCCTCCTGAGCAGGGACATGGGGACAGCGGCAGCTTTTACATGGAATCCATTTGCCGTCCTGGATGGGGGCAGGCCTGAAGTCCTGGGTGTGGTGAAGGCAGGAGTGAGCCAGGCCCCCTGCCCTCTGTCCCCACTGCCCAGTCCTCTGCAGACTCCCTGGCCTGATAGGGTGGGACCCTTGCAGCCGAGCAGCGTTCGGGTCCAGTCTCCTGAAGACATCCGTCACTGAGGATTTGGGGGAGTCACCTTCGGTTATCTTCTGGATCCACTTCCTGAATGAGAAAGGGGGTGGTTCTGAGAACACCTGGGCAGCACGAAGTGCGGCTTGTATCCTGGAGCGACTCCAGAGCAGAGAAGGCACGGAGGGCAGTTACAGCACATATTCCAACTTGCGCTTAGACGTTTTCCTCTTACAACATGTCTTCCACAACTGCAGAAGTCGGCCCTTCTGGACTTGACTTGGTCTCTTCCCCAGAGCTGTGAGCTTGGGCAAAGCCGAGCAAGGTCCCGCAACCAACCAGAGGCGCCTTGTGACACCCCTGCCCCGGGAGAACCATCCAAGGACAGGCCGTGGCCGCTGTGCTGTGTGCTCCCCAGCCCACCGTGCCCCTGGGGCTCTGTTCCAGGCAGAGGCCAGGCCAGCCTCCCTGGGCCTTCACCCCCTTCCAGTACCTCCAGGGGATGAGATCCACTGGGCCCTGATAACTCAGAGTGACCACAAGGGCAGTAGAGGTGGGGGTTGCTCAGCTGGGGGCAGGAGATGCAGGTGTCTCAGAGCATCTCGTAAAGGGAGGGACAGAGGGAGGGGAGAAGGATGGCCCAGGCCATTCACGCTAAGCCAGCGTCAAAGCCATTTCCCCCGACACCGCCATCTGAGGAGCACTTGTCTCCAGAGTTATCCAGGAATCACACTGAAGCTCAAAAGAGAAGGGCAACGACATAAACAAACACCGAACAGCTTACAACCCTGGTGGTTCAGGAGTTAGGACTTTGCACTTCCACTGCCAGGGGCCTGGGTTTGAGCTCTGGTTGGGGAACCAAGATCTCACAAGCCACACAGTGTGGCCAAAACCAAACCCAAAACTAAACTCAACAAAGGTAGCAAAGAGGGAGGGTCCAGGTCCTGCTGGAGTGGCCCGGCTGCCCATAGGGAGGTCAGCATCACGGTGACGACCAGGGGGTGAAGGGACCGCTATCTTTGTAAAGGGCCATGTGCCAGCTTCACGTGGCAGTCTTCCCAGGGAGCGGGGCTGGGGTGGGACGGGGAGCAGCGCTGCCCTGACCCAGGCACAGGCGCCCAGAGCGGTGGGCTCTCCCCACCTGGCTGCCAGTGCTTGCTTTCCAGAGGCACCAGGGAAGAGACCGTCACCAGGTGGGAGTTGGAGGCGGCCACTGGGGCTGAAGCTGGAAAGCCTGACGTAGCCCCTCAGCCACTTTGGGGCAGAGGGGAGGTGAGCGTGGCACACTGCCGGGCAGAGGCGTGTGCCTGCTCCCCCTGCGTGCCTATGGCTCTCTCCACAGCCATGGCAGTCTCCAGACCCGTCCTGGTCTCCCTAGCCCTTGAGGGGCTTTGATACTCACCAGCCCAGGAGCCAGCCAGGCCAGGTTCAGATCCACGCCCAGAGACTGGTCTGAAGGGCATTCAGCCCAAGTAGCCCAAAGCCAGCCTGGCAGCTGATCACCAGGCTCCACCCCGATTGTGGCCAAAGCACCCAGCAGAGGCACAGGGAACCCAGACAGACGACCAGGCCAGACCCACCAGCTTCCAGAGAGAGGAAACCCGAGAGCCCAAGGACAGGTCCAAGGGAAGCGAAGGCCAGAGCTGAGAGCAGAGGCAGGCTCAGCAGAGGCCCAGGTCAGAGGGTCTCCGGAGCTGCTGGGAACACAGGCTGACCAGCACAAGAAAACCAGGGCAACTTACTAACTCTAGCCAGGGGCCGCTCAAAATCTGGCCACTTCCACATCGGCACTGCAAGGAAACACAAGGCTTGGTTGGTGCAGGTAGAGGGGGTGGGAGTGAGGGCTGAGGACCCCGAAGAGACGCAAGCTGGACGGAGGATGGGGGCTCCTGGCAGTTAGGCACGCTGCCTGGAGCCAGAACCACCGAACGCAGGGCGGAGCTGGTTGTCCAGCCCCAGGAGGGTGACCCGGGGTCAGGCCCACGCAGCTCTCACAGGGGCGGGGGCCTCCCCAGCTGCGCCCAGGGAGAGCCATGTGGGCCAACAGTATCTGCACCTTGGCTGTTCTGTCGGCAAGGTGGCCGGGCTTGCACAAGGCCCAGGAGCACGCAGCGGGGCTGGAAGGAGGTGCCACATTCAACCGGATGCAATAAATAAAACTTTTATTCAAACAACTGCAGTACAGGGCACAATTCAGATTTAAAAAAAAAAAAGGGAAAGGAAACAGGAAAAATATTTTCAGCACTTTACATCTTCATACAAGTTTTGCGGTTTTGTGTCTACATTCATCCATTGAGCATGGAATCCCCTGGATTTGAGATCTTTTAGCAAAATTAGAACACCAACATAGAAGGTTCTTTTTTTTTTTTTTTTCCACAAAGGTCCGTGTTCTGGCTTTGTTTTCTCCTTAAATTATAAAACAGGGTCTGTCTGCATCTTGAGCTGCTTCTCTCACACACGCTACCAGGCATGTCCTAGCCCACGGGAGGGGGCAGGAAGGTTTGGCTAAATCACATCAGAAAAAGGAGGGTCCACAGCTTCACGGGGGCTCCCGCGGTGGGAAGGGCAGAGCAGCTGCGCCCTCGCTCACTTCCCAGATTCAAGGCGTGAAGAGGCAAAACCAGTAGCCACTCAGTCCAGCGTGTCTGCTTCTGAAGCCACCGAGACACACAAAGAGACGAGAGCGTTTAGGGAGGATGCGGCGGGGTGCCTGGAGCCGCCCTCGCTCCGTCACAGGCTGGTTAGAGAAACGATTTCCAGAACACGTGGGGGCGGGGGTGGTCTCTGGAGGTCTTTGGAATGTCCGAGTGCGGCCGGGCCCCCTTCCTGCCAGCGCCCTGTGCAGTTGCAGCCATGGTGCCCGAGGCTGGCACCGCGTTCTGGTCTGCACATCGTTCAGTGGCATCCGGGACCCGGGAGCCGTCAGGGGCCCGGCCTGGCGGGCAGGGCCGGGGCCTCCCTCACAGGAGCGGCCAGCTTCCTCAGGAGGCCCCCCGGCTCAGCCCCAGCCCCTCTCTGGGTGCAGCCCAGAGCCTCTCGGGGCCCCCAGCACCCCCTCTCCCGACACAGGTGCCAGTGTGCGCTGGGGGTCGGACGCGAGATAACAGTGCGCACACCGGAGTCCATGCAGGTCTGTTTTGTTTTTCAGGAAAAAAAGAAAAAGTCCTTTTCCTGTTTTTCATCTTTTTGTTGTTTTTTTGTTTTGTTTTTTTTTGAATTTTTCTTTTTCTTCAAACTTTAGACCTGGCTCATGGTGAGCCTTCAAAGAGGGACAGCGCGGCATGAGTACGGCGGTGGAAGGGGGGCTGTGGCGAGGATGCCCCGCCGGCGCCAGCTGGCCACCTGGCGGGACGCACGGGGGCGCAGGGGCGGGTGTGTAAACACAGGGAGCGGAGATGGGGCAGCACCATGGACCCTGGGGGATCACAGAGTCTGGGGTCACCAACCGAAAGGCGGGGAGGGGGCAAGTGGGAAAGAAAAACGACCCAGGAAGACACCAACGAGAGCGGAGGAGACCGATGGAGGCCAGACAGACCGGGGGGCGGGGGGCGGCGGGAGCTCTTCTGAGCAGCTGCCCGGTCAGCGTCCTCACACTGTGGACACCAGCGTGCCGCTGCCGCTGTGAACAAAGCACAGGACAGCTGCCGGGCCACACGCCTCCCCGCGGCCGGCCGCCTGGCCCTCAGGGAGTGGGGACAGGAGACCCCCAGGGCCAGGGCGGAGCCCAGGTCAGGGGCACAGGGGGCAGATGAGCCCCGCTCCTGGCCGAGAAGAGACACCTGGACTCCAGGAAAGAGCCGGGCCGCAAAGCAACCAGGCCAAGGGGTCACGCGGTGGCGGTGGGCCGCCTGGAGGCCTCCCCAGGAGAGAATGGGAGACCCGAGAGTGGCTGCAGTGGGTCCCTGGCTCCAGCCTGGGCACAGGGCCAGTCCTGACCTCCACCCACCCACAAGGGGAGCATGAAGGCAGCTCCGGGAGGGGCCGCTTTCCCCAATGGGCAATATCTGGGGACCCCCAGCTGCTGCCAGGGGTCAGGGCATCCTGCACGGAGGGCCCTGCCCTACAGAGCGGACTGGGGAGGGCACAGCGGGGTGAGGGTCAGAGACCAGGTGCCCCAGGCCCCGCTCACTGTCTTGGAGTGGAGACACTGTGGTCTCCAGACAGGCCCCAACCGAGCAGGCCTGGGAAAGGGACCACCCGGCTCCAGCTTCCGGTGGGACGGCTCCCCACCGCCCACAGCTCCCGAAGACGAGTCTGAAAATCTCTTACCTGCTCACGGCCCGTGCCCCATAATCATCCAGACCCTGGTGAGGAAAAGGCAGAAACAGGTCAGGCTGGGGAGCCAGGGGCTGAGGCGGGGTCTGCAGGACAGGGATCCCTCCTGACCCCAGGGTGTGTGATGCTGCCTGCAGCTGAGGACACGAAGCACCCCTCCCAGCCCCAGCAGGGCCCTCCCCGATTCGCAGGGATGCCTCCTTATCTGGCCAGTGGCCAACGGAGAGCTCACACAAGACAGGTCACCTAGTGACCCCCTTCCGCACATGTTCCCTGCGGCCCTTAGCTGTGAGGGTCATGTGGTAAAAAACCCGGCATGTGAGGGCTTCCTGGGGACCCCAGAGTCTGAAACCGTGGAGGGTCGAGGGTAGGGTCTGGGAGGGGAAGCTGGGCTGGCAGAGCCTGATGCAGGGAGCGCAGCCTGCCTCATGCAAGCCTGTGCTGGACCCTGGGCGAAGCGTCCCCCTGAGCCCCAACACTCCCACTGTAGCTGCCTGGCCGCAAAGAAGCTGCTGCCCCAAAGCCACCAAGGGGTACTGGGGACACCCTCCTCAGCTCTCTTAGCCTTAAAACCAAGTCCAAAGACTGGAATGCAAGAGCAGCAAGCAGTGGTCAGACCCCTCCAGGCCTGGCCAGCTGTGCCATGGGGCCTGGGTAGGGCTGGAGAGGGACCGGGGTGTCTCACAGCTCAGCAAGTGGGCCCCGTGACCCCTGAGGTGCCACGGCTCCCCCAAGGCTGGATCCGCCTCGCCCTCCCTGCTGTTCGCCCTGACCCAGCCTCACTATCTCCAAAATGTTCCATCCAAAGGCCCAGCCACACCACCCACCTCGCCCCACTCACCACCTAAGTTGTCTCAAATCACGTGCTCACTGTGCCTAAATCATCAGTTCCCTGAAGACACCCTGGACACCTCATACAGCGCACACCAGCTGAGCCCTCCTCGTGGCAGGGAGGGGTGGGTGAGGCCGCTCACGACAGCCACCAGACACAGACATCTGGACAGGGCGAGTCGGCCACCACGTACCCAGAGCCCTTCCTTGCCTTGCCCACTTCTGACGTCACACTGTCAACATGGGAGCCCCCTGGGAGCGCCCCCACCCCCCGCTGTTGGGTCAACTCTCTGGCTGCCCAAATTCTAGAGAAATAGGAGTTCTCTTTGATTCCTCTCCTGCCACCTGGGTCCCCTGGCCCCCAGGCAGAGTGAGGCTCTGACCTGGAGACCAGCATGGAACAAAGTTGCTGGCCCCTGCCCACCGTGCCACCACAGCAAACGTCCTGGAAGTCTGGGCCCTCTCCAACCCACGAGCTTCCCAGCAGAGCTGTGGGGACCATCCACACTCACATCACGGGCCCACCTTGACCTGAAGACCACCCTGCACTGGAGGACCGCCGGGTACCCAAGCCTTGATCTTCTCCCTCTGGCTCCCTGGTTCCAGGTAGACGGACCACACATGGCTGGCCCTGCCTCCTAAGAGCCCAGACACGCTAACTAGAAGGTTCTGGTCACGTCTCAGGCAGAGACAGGGTAGCCATCCATCTGCACTCAAACCCACGACTGCAGGAGCCTCCTGGGTCTCAGGGAAGGAGCTCCTCCTCCCAAGAGGTGGCATCCAGAGTGATCCCCAGGCCGAGGGAAGGGCAGACAGAGGGGTAACCGCGCTTCTCTGGAGCCCTGAGACTATAGAGGATGCTGAGCTGTGACCCCTGAGCAGATCACTGCAGGGGTGTTAAGGCCGAATCCAAAGCTCCCGAGTACCAGGCCTTTTGGGGGAGGCACCCTGAACCCGCCCGCCTACAGCCCCCGCTGCGGCCCTGCACTCACCTGCGAGAACGCGGGCACGGCCACGCTGTAGGGCCTCTGCTTGAAGGCGCCAGCTGTCTGGGTGGGGAATGCCCGGGAGGACGTCCCATAGTCAGGGGGCGGGAGGGCCAGGTCCTCCTTGTCCAGGAGGTTGCCCGTGCTGCTGCTCTTGCCCTGCTGCAGGCTGTGGGGGTGGGCAGGGTGGTCAGCCAGGCCCAGCTGGGCCCCCCCAGCCCCCACCCCGCCCCCTCTTAAGAGCAGAGTGTAAGGCATGCCAGGGTGGTAAGGGGAGCCCAGTTCACCCTTGCTGCCATCTCGGGTGAGCCCCCGCCCCGCCTCACCCAGCTCTCAGACACCTCCACCCCTCACAGCACCTCCACACCCCTGGACCCAAGGGTCTCAAGTGTGCAGCCCCTGCCCCGAGCTACAGGCCATCTGCCCGCCAGCACGCTCACCTCATGTGCAACCTGTCCCCACCGTCGTTGTCCAGGACTCGGGTGTAGGAGAAGGGAAACCAGCCCCGCCTGGAACAGGAGGCCCCATCAGAGCGCGTCAGCTGGCCCCAGGTCCCACCCGTTCCCCTGCCCAGCTGCACACATCTGAGAAGGGGGTGCGTGCACACACTCCAGGGAGACCAGGAGACCCCACTGGGGCATCCATCCAGCTCTGGGCCACCTTGCCCTGGACAGGAGTGGGGCTGTGGGTGAGCGAAGGTGCCAGGACCAAGCAGGGCTCCAACTTCTTCAGCAAGCAGGATGGGATTCCTGGCTCAGCTCCACATGGCTGCAAAGCCACAGACCCAACAGGAGAGGCCGCCCAGAGCCCCCACGGGGAGGGTGCCCCTTGGCACTCAGAGCTCCCCACCCAGGATGGCGCTTGCCAGGAAGCCAGAGCCAAGCTCAGCCCAGCCTCTCCCTCCCTGGTGGAGGCAGGCTGACCCCTGGGCAGGGGTCTCTCAGCCCACCTAAAGACCCACGCACGATGGTGGTGGTGGTGGTGGGAGCAGTTGGAAGGGACAGCCCCTGACCTGGGCAGCTTCTGGCTGAGCGAGAGCCAGGCATTGGCACAGCCTCTTGGCAACAAGTGTCAAACTAAGCTGTGAAGGTGTGGCCCGTGACTCAAAGCCACTTCTGGAACCCTCACAAGGGTGGCTCACATGCACAGAAAGGCTCTGGGGTAGAAGGCTGGCTTCTCCTGACTGGGAGGCCATATGCACACGTGGGGTGCTGGACTGAGTCAAGGGACATAAAAGTGAGGGCTGGTGGGGGTCTGTCCCTCCTAACAGACCCGTGGGACCTGGATAATTGGTCTGAAGGAGGACCCAGGGACAGGACGCAGGGACCTGGGTCAGGAGGCTGACGCCCCCGCCGGACTCACATCTTGGTCTTCTCGCTCTCGCCGTAGTGCCAGCCGTCTCGGGCCTCGGGCACCAGCAGGGTGATGAGGTCACCCTCCTTGAAGCTCAGCAGAGTGCTGTTGTCCCCGGCCGCGTGGGAGAAAATGGCCTTCACCCGCATGCGGCCGTTGCGCTCCAGGCCGGCGGCCATGGAGCTCGAGCGAGGCAGGGTCTTGTTCTCAGCTGCTGGGAACATCAGGGCAGGTGTGAGGGGGAGCTCCACCCCACGCAGGGAAGGGCGCAGTCACCCTCCCGTCAGTTCGGCTGTCTGACCATGGGACGCTCGGAGCCCCCAGGTGGGCCTGGAGGTGGACGCTCCACACTTATGGATGGCTGCCAGGCCTCCAGGGCTGTCTGGCTCAGACTCCGGAAGGAGCTGGAGCTGGGGTGTGTGTGGATGCGGCCTCTGACCTGCCGCTCATTAGCTGGGGCAGTTCTCTGGGTCTTAGGCTCAGCTTTCCCATCTGCTAATGGGGAGACCCTCACAAGCCAAGGCCCACTGGGGGGGCTGCAGGAGGGGGAGTGCCGTCCATAGCAGACGTGCTGGAGGCAGGGCAAGGAATGGTCCCACGGTCAGCAAAGTGCTCTCCAGCGACACTCACCCGCTCTTGTCACTGGCTGAGCTGCTGGCATCCCTGCACTGCCCTGCCCTGCCACACTCACTTCACGGGGGAGCCCGGTCAAGCTCAAGGATCTGGGATGGAAATCTCAAAGCGGTCCCCAGGGTGCTGCACACACGCGTGCCGGTGAGCCTCCAGGCTCCCCCCAGCCTCCCCTCGGGGATGCCATGACTGCTGTGGGCCAGGTGGGCCTGGGGCCCCAGTGGAGCGCTTACTGGTGGCGTAGCTGTTCTTGGGCGCCACACTTTTGCGCACGGGAAGCGTGTTGGAGTAGGAGTCGCTCAGCTTGCTCTGAGACTGCGGGGGTGACGTGGACTTGGGCTGGGTGGCCTTGCGGTCAGCCCATGGGTTGTAGTCCTCGCTGTCTGGGCCCGAGACGCCATTCATGACGGGTGCGTTCTCCTGGGCAGACAGCCGCTGTCGACAAGAGGTGACATGGGTGTGGGGTGGCAGGAGGGCCTGAGCCTGGCAAGGTCTCCCTGTTAGGGCACCCCAGGATGCCAACCACTGGCACCAAGGGGAACCACCCCCACACCCACAGAACTTTCTGAAGCAAGGACTTACCCCCACAAATGGGGCCAGTTCAGGGGGCACCGGCAGGGGCTTGGCCCCTGGAATGGGGTCTGAGATGACCAGGTTGGACTTGGAGGCCGAAAGGCCGCTGGGGAGGATGGAGCCGTTACTGTTGCCCATCTGCTGCATCAGCTGCACGGCGCGGTCGGGGATCTTGTTGGGGTCGGCACAGGCCTGCTGCCATAGCGGCAGCTTTTGCGCCAGCAGCTCCTTGCCCTAGAGTGGAGGAAGCCGAACAGGGCGGGCGTGAGGGCCAGCTCAGGCTTCCGCAGCCGGGGGGGGCTTCCCCGCAGGGCCAGGAGAGCCCAGGGCCTGTGGTCCACCTCACAGACACAGCCCCTCGGCTCCCAGCTGGCACCATGTGGCTCCTGAAGAGACACACCCAACCCCAGGTAGGCACACCTGGCTGGGGCTGCTCTTCGCCAGGTGGGGTGCCTCAACCAGGTGAGCCACCTCTAAGTCCCTGACTCCTGACCTGGGAAAGGGGCCGGATATGGTACAGCATGCCCCTCAGCTGAGAGACCTCTCAGAATGAGGTCAAACCAAGGCCTGACCTGAGAGGGGCCTCCCCAGGGGCCTGAGAGAGTTGAAAGAACAGGAGCTCGCGTGGTCAGCCAGGGAACAGGATAGGCTCTTCGTGGGCCAACCATGAGGTACTAGAAGAGTGCCGTTCAGGTAGATTGAGGGCACTGTTGGGGAGGGACACAGCTGCCCAGGGCCTCCCACCCCAACCCAGGGGCCCTCGAGCCCAGCTGTCCCTCCAGTGTGCTCCAGGGTCTGCCCAGGACACAGGGGGCCAGAGGGCACAAGGGCCTGACAAAGCACGAGGAAGCTACAGGCCTGACCAGGGTCCCAGCGTGAGGGGGTGGCCAAAAGCAAGACACTAGCCTGAGATCCCCTGCAGCCCATTCAGGGGTCTTGGACCCATGGCATGGACACACTTAGGGCCCTGGAGACGGCTCTGCCTCCCCTGTCCTAGCCCTCTGGCCGACGTGGGCTACCCTACCTGTAGCACATGATACAACTGTGTTTCCATGCAGACCCCAGACCCACCCTGGGTGGAGCTTAGGGCAGTCAAGGTCTCCAGGACCTCGGATGGGTCTGTCCAGCCCTGTCTCCCCTCACTTATCTTCCCACTTCTTTTGACCTGTGTCTGGGGCTGGGAGGTGGCGCCCACATGGGAAAACTGGGGGATGCTGGACAACAGCCCTTTGGAGCAGGCCAGGGCCCCTCCCCCAACTTCCGGTTTAGACCAGGGGCCGTGAGGGCTGGCTGCTCATCTGCGTAGAACGTTTAACTGGAAAACAGCCAGGGCAGTTGGCTTACATGTCAGTGGCCACATTCCCTGTGCAATGGCCCAAACTGAAGACAGTTACAATCCAGCCTCTGGCTGAAAGGAACAGTTGATGGGTCTGGGCTGGTGGTGAAAAACTGGGTCAGCAGGAACCCTCACCAACAGGGACCACTCAGGGCTCCCCCTCAGTTGATGGCCCTGTCATTTCAGGCCTGAACCCAGACAACAGGGAAATGTTAGCTGCCTGCTGCTAGGAACAGCAGTGGGGCTCTGCCTTCATGCCCTGGTGCCCCAGACCCGGGGCTTGTGCCTTTCTCAAACCTCCTGGGGGGCTGGGGTCGTTTCTTGGGAAGTCATCTCGCATACACACGATCTGCCCTCCCGCAGGAAACAGAGATGGTGGCATCCTAGAAAAGAATGGCTTTCCTGCCTTCCTTCCATCACGGATGGGTCCTCGCTCTCCTGAGCAGCCACAGGGCCCAGCGGCCGCCAGAGGGCGTACACGCCTGCCGCACGGCTGCTGGAGCCGTGTGGGCGCTGCGGCGGCGCTGCCGGAGCACTGCAGCTCTAGCAAGCACCTCCCCGCTGCCAGCCAGTCCTCCAGGCACAGGACCTGAATGCAGTCTCACGTGGCGGGGTGGCCCCACCCCGACCCTGCAGAGGACACAAGGCCCATCACTGTCCTTGCGCTGCACCTGTGGCAGCAGCAGGCCCTCGGGCAGGCCCGGGCAGGCAGGAGCCTCTCCGTGGAGGCTGAGGGCATCTGCCAGCCTGGGGACCAGAAGCTGAGTCAGATCAAACACGTGTGAGGTGCTGCCCCCAGAACACCTTTACGGAAAAACGACACAAATGAGGGTCTCCCTGGTTGGCTAGGGCTGCCTAACTACACCTAAGCTCTCAGAACATTCTGGAATGTTCCAGCTGACAGCTCTGACCCCACTCCAGTTCCTACCTGTGGACTACGGGGAACAGAAGCCCCACCGAAACTATCCGTTTTTTCAGGGGAGATGTGTACTCCGGGTCGTGCTGGCCTTGGGGGGCTAAGCTGGCCTCTATAGGGGCTGGTACTGCAGCACCTCCCAAGGAGCTTGCTCCCTGGAGAAGACCCTCTCAGTGGGCTACTGATGTGAAAAGTGAAACTTGAAGTGTTGTTCAGTCATGTTCCACTCTTTGCGATCCCATGGACTGTAGCTAGCCAGGTTCCTCTGTCCATGAAATTCTCTAGGCAAGAATACTGGAGTGGGTTGCCATTCCCTTCTCCAAGGGATTTTCTTGACCCAGGGACTGAACCCTGGTCTCCTGCATTGCCAGCAGATTCTTTACTGTCAGAGCCACCAGGAAAGCTTGAGTTACTGGTGTAATTGCTCTCAAAAAAAGCACCTGGCAATTTCTACTGGGAGTTGTAAAACATCTGCAACCTTGACCTGGTAACTGTCCTTCCAGAACTCTCCTCCTGAGGAGATCGAAAATGCACGGGACATTCAGCACAGTGTTCCCTCATCACAGCTCAAGGTGGGGCACGCCCCCGTGTTCCCCAGGGAGGCAGTCTCTGCCAACGAGGGCCCAGTCCCGGGCGGAGCGAGCACCCACCTTGGAGTGGTAGGCGGCGGAGTTCTTGGCCACGGCACACTGCTTCTCCACCAGGAAGCAGAACCTCCGCCTCTCCTCGGTGAGGGCGGTCTT
This sequence comes from Bos javanicus, assembly GCF_032452875.1. Classification (NCBI taxonomy): domain Eukaryota; kingdom Metazoa; phylum Chordata; class Mammalia; order Artiodactyla; family Bovidae; genus Bos; species Bos javanicus. The sequence continues at coordinate 53,089,655 of NC_083886.1, forward strand.
GTAGCCGTCGGACACGTAGCTCTCCAGCTCACCCTGCTTGTTGCCGATGGCATCGATGTACTGGGGGTGGGAGAGGCAGATGAGCCCGCAACGGGACAACACCCCGTCAACCTCCCGTTCTGAGCAGCCCCACAGAGGCGGAGCACACCTCCCGGCCAGCCCACCAGGGTGGGTGCTTGGCCGTGTGGCCACTCACTTTGGCCAAGAGACTATCCCGCTGAGCCACTGCCCCCTGGCGCCCTGGCAGCTGCATGTGTGGGGACCATGTGGCAGACTGCCCGGTGAGGCTGGTGTGGCAGCTCCCTCAGACCCAGACACCAACCATAAAAGCCATCCTGATAGTCGGAAGATCAGGACAGCTCAGCTGGCACTGTGCGTTGGAAAATGACTAGTTCACGCACGAATCCCATGGGAGTGGGCAGAGCGCACAGTTCGATGCTACAGCACACCAGAACGCTCTGGTTCTGCAGGATGGAAAGTTCCAGTAACAGTCCCAGCAAGACTCGGGGCAGCTGTCCCAGGGAGGCCTGCAGGCCCCCCGCGTCTATGTGCGGCCCTGCCTCTGGGATGCAGGAGAGCCTTCCAGCCCCCTCCCTGTCTCCCCTCTCTCCCCCAAGCCCACTCCACGCTCCACAAGGGGCACAGACTCCTCTGTCCTGAACTGGGATCCCCCTCTACCGCGCCGGCCGGCCGAGGGGACCAGCCTTCACAGAATCAAGCCCCATCCTCTGGCAGGGGCAGACCCGGGCCACGAGGGGGTGGCCTCCCCCGCCTGACTCACCGCCTCCCCCACAGCTCTGACTCAGCATGGGTGGGTGGTGCAGAGCCGGGTGGGTGCAGTGCAGGCTGTTCCTGGCCCCTCCCTGGTCCCCCCTTCGCAGCGGCGTGCAGCTGTAGGGCAAACGCCTGCTGGGTGTGGGCCGTCCCCAGCGCTGTCCCCAGCTCAAGGCTCTGCCAGTGTGAGCCTGCCTGCCCAGCACTCTCACCAGGACAGGGACCCTGCTCCCCGCTGCATGTGCAGACCACCCTCCCTTCAACACTGAACCCCACTCTCCTTACCCTGAGAGCTTAAATGGCCCTCCACGTGGCCAGCCCACTCCCCGACCCCGGAGGAATCCGCCCTGGCCCTCCTGAGCAGCCGCAGGGCCAGCCAGGCCACGAGGTGTGCCTGACAAAGTTCGAGCAGGAGGGGAGAGGCCCTCAGGGCAGCCCTGCTGGCTGCCTCCACCAGCCCGCCTCCCTGCTCCCGAGCCCCACGTGGTGAAACCCGTGCACACCCAGACCTTCAGCCTCTGCCCCTCAGCCTGCAGAGTGGCTCCTCTAGAAGCGGGGGAGTCTGCAGATGTGGGGTGCCACAGCAGGCAAGGCTGTGCTGTGTGAAAGGACCCCTCAGATGCTGCCCACCAAGGGGCTGGCTCACACCCCAAAGCCCCCATGTGGACAAGAGGCCTGAAGGTGGGAACACCTGCTGGACACAAGGGCCTGGATGGGGCAGGGCTCGCTCAGAGATGGGGACACTGATGCAGGCCCCTGCTGCCCGCGTCCCATCACCTAAATAGCACCCGGCATTAGACCGAAACCCCCCAGGGCCTCCGCCCACTCTCCTCCGTGGCTGTCCTACCCACTCCGGGGGACAGTGGAACATCGGTGTGGCCCTGCAGGCTTCAACCAGCCCTGAACCAAGATGCCTCCCTTGGCCTGCTCTCAAGTACATGGCTGCACCTGGGCTCAGCTGTGATCCTGAGAGCCCCCTAAGGGGCTTCCAGAGTCTCTGCAAAGCTCTAGAAGGAGAACTTTGGGGTTTAACTCTAGTAAAAGCCGCAGCCAGCCGGTCCCTGGGGTCACCACCTCCCACCCTCCGGGGTGCCGCTCCAGTGCCAGGCAGGCCTGGGAGGCAGGGTGGGCATGGGGTGACTGGGTAAGAGAGGCTGAGGCCCTGAGAAGTCAGCACAGAGCCTCGAGAAGGCAAGCCCAAGGGAGGCACCCACGGTCACCTAAGCAGAGACTTTGGGGGCGGAGGAAGACACCTCCGTGAGCGGTCACCCCAGGACAGCGGTGTAAACCGGGACGTGGGCCCCCCGGGTCCACCCGCCCCGAGCCCGCTGCTGAGGACGGCTCCTCCTCTCACCGCCCGGCGTCCCATCCGTCCTGCAGCCGGTTTCTGGGTTTTCAGGCTGCGGTAACGTCTTTCACCTCAATGTTCCCACTCCCTGGAGGGGAGAGAAACTGGCTCCGGGCGAGCTGGCGCGGGGTGCTGGCCTCATTAGCTGCCTGGCAGCCTCCCGTGCCGGGGGAGGAAGCGGCGGTTTATTTTTAAGATTTCCATTTATTCAAACAAGCCCCAAGATTGGCCAGAAGCAGCTCAGGTCTCAGGCAGGGACCCGGGGGCTCCCGGAGCCACGCAGTGTCTTTCCAGGACCACACCTGCCCGGGACGGGGCAGGAGAGACGTCGCCCTGGCTGGGGTGCCCGGCCCAGGAGAGCTGACCCTTCCTCCTCACCCAGCATCCGGCCAGGACCCAGGCTGCCACTTCTGTCAAGGAATAACTGCCAGCCCTCCTGACCTTCCCCAAAGCTGCCTCCTTGCGGAGAGAGGCCATCACTTTGAAGGGCAGACCCTAGAAATCTAGGCCAAGTGAGGAGCTTCGTATCCAAAGGGGCGGGAGAGGAGGACACCCCAGGCCACACTGGCCGCTGTGGGCAGGGGACATTCCCAAACACGCAGGAATGCCCGCACTCTCTGGGACGGGCAGAGGACAGAACGTGCCTCACCTGACAGCCCTGAGGGGTTCCAAACAGGCCACAGAAAATAGCCTGAGCCTGTCCCCGCCACAGGGGGGCACCGTGGCCAGGCTCCCAGCGTCCTGACTCCCCACCCCCCACCCCTGCTCCTGGCTTAGCGGGTGCTATGGCGACGGCACTATAGAAACACCCAGCTGAAAGCATTTAAGACCCACGGAACGCTCCCACTTAGTCACCCTGGGCTGAACAGCCCTGTAATCCGAGAAGACAAAAGTGATTGGGACACACGTCTCCTCTGCAAGCGGCCTGGTGACTCAGAGCGGGGGAGGGGCGCTCTAGCAAACACCCGGGGCTCTGGTCTCCCTCACCCAATAGGCCACCCAGCTTTCCCACATTTCTCCAAATTTCTCCCATGCGGTCCCTAACCGCTGCAGCTGGGGAATGACAGGGGGACCCTTGGCCCTCAGCTGTCACTGCCCATGACCATCACTCCAAGGAGACAAGGAGGGAACCCCGGCAGCTGTGATGGACAGAAAGGAACAGCCGGAATGGGATGCCCCCAGCTGCATCCGGTCACTGGGTACGTTCTGGGGGCAGCCGGTGGCTTTCCTGGACCCTTGGACCCTGTGCCCAGGCCAAGAACAGGATGGCCAGCCTTCGGTTCAGCGGACTGTTAAGAATCTCTCTTAAGCACAAGAGCTCCAAGCAGGGCTGGGGACCAGGGCTGAGCAGAGGGCAAGTGCGCCCTCCTTCCCATAGGCCAGCAGGCGGAAAAGCCAGCAGTCAGCAGTATGGGGCACGTGCTGTGGGCACATTCTCAGGCAGAGAGCGCAGTGCCCCTCGCGGGTGACACAGACCCAGGGGCCCAGGCTGCCCATTTTCCTGAGAAGGGGCCCACAACCACCACTAGATCGGCAAAGGGTTCCGTGACCAAAGAGAGAATGTGAGGCCACTTTGGTCCACACCAGTGGGTTGGACACGCTGACAAAGGCCTTGAGGCCCAAGGGGACGGCTCTTAGTAATCTGCGAGCACCCTGAGCCAAGGGCTTCGGTGGCTGCTGGGGAGCCCGGGGGCTTCTGGGATCCATGCCACCTGGGTCTGCTTTGCCGCCCTGGGACCTGGAGGAGGGCAGAACCTGGGCTCCCGTGCCCACCTGCTGGGTGGCCAAGTCTCTGGACCCTTTGGGTCTCAGGTTCCTCAGGGGCTGAGACACAACGTCACCACCCAACTAGGCAGCCCCTCCTCACGTGACCCCAGAGGTTTCGCAGGTACGGAACTCACACCCAATTTCAAAGACTCAGCAGGAAAGAGACAAACACAACACACCTCACTAGTATCTGGCGCAATGATTACGTGTCTAAATAACACTCTAGATGTGTTCTGCCCAGTAAAACGCTTTTCCTGTATCACACTTATTATGTGCCCACCTCTCAGTGCAAAAAGACAGGGGCCATGTGCCTGGCGCTGCCCCCAAAAGTCCTCCCAGCTCTGAAAGCAGAAGTCGCTCCAGATTTCTCACAGTGTTATCTAGCTAGGCAGCCCACTGGGGGGGCTTAATCTGGGGAACTGGGGGTAGGTACGGGGCTGGGGGGCAGAGTCCCCCGGAGGACTGAGCAGATGATGCCATCTCGGGACACAGAAGCCCTAAGAGGATACTCTGGCTTTTCAGTTGCTTTACCCAGAGGACCTCTGCTTATCTCCAAGTAAAGAAGACATCCCACTGCTGGGATGTCTTGTCCATAGATGTCTTTCGCACTGAAGAGCTCTTTATAACAAGAACAGCAGACACATAAGGGGCTTAAACCACTGCCGTCAAACATCATGTGTTATCGGGACCAGCCTCTGCCATTATCTTTTTTGAAGATCTAAATTATGGTTATTTTGTTTTTGCTTTGTTAATTACACATCCCTTTAAATAGAACGAATCTCTCCCCTTTCTCAGACCGCAGTCTGAGCCCAGGGAGGGGGAGCCGACTGCCGGAACTGCCTGCTGCAGTCAACACAGGCCCTGGCAACAGCCCACACCCCACAAACCAGAACACCCGAGGCCCTGCTCTCAGCATCTCAGAGAGGGAGAGTGGAGGATGGCTCAGGACGCAAGGGGGGCTCTCAGCAGTTCTGGGTCCCCCGGCAACCCCCACCCCACTGGGTGGGTGGGCTGGGGTGGCTGGGCCATCTGCCCTCCTGACAGCAGGAGCCTGCCAGGGTCAGCAGCTCCAAGGACCAGGCTGCTAAGGACCTGGTGCTGGGCTGGCAGGGATGGTCAAGGGCCCCGGCCCGCTGCACTCAGGAAGCCGGTTTGGCCCACACTGGGGGTGACCCTGCCCCACATCTATGCCCACCCATCTGCCTCCAGCCTTCTCTTCCTGGGCTCTCACCTTTCCACTGCGGTCTCAGTGGCCCCTCCCTCAGAGCCTGCACAAGGGCGGGAAGGACGCGCTCTGTCCCCATGACCCCTGCTGGTCACACGTCACACACCAATGTGAATCCCAAAGGCACGCTGACTGCTGGGTTTTCTAACAGTCACGGTGCCCCTCAGAGGCCGAGGACTCCTACCTAATCAGAGCTGGGCTGGGGGTGGGGCCGAGGGAAACAGAAACGGAAGAAATCCTTGGCCAGGTCCTGCAGGATCTGTGAGGGGGACGTGCACCCAGAGCCTGGCCAGCTCCACCTTCCCAAAGGGCTTCACCGGGGACGGCTCATGGCACAGCCACACCTCAGCCCAGACCCTTCTGTCAGAAGCCCCGGAGACCGCTGACCAGCCGGGGGCCAGCTGCCCATCAGAATCACCTCGAAGCTTGGAGAACCTGACACTCAGGCTACAATACAGCTATGCACCCACGCCTGGGGAGGAGGACCCCAGGCCAGAGACGGCGCCAGACGAGGCCTGTGGCCACACACTGTCAGACACGCGGTGCGTCCTCCACGACCACCCCGTGGCACTTCAGCGCCTGTGAGCCGGCGGTGACAGAGGTGTGGAGCGTGACCTCGCCGTGTGGTCAGCGCTTGGGGCGCTCCCTACTTCTAGAAAGAAGCCCGCGTCCTAATTTGCGCCCCAAATGCCTCTAAGTGCCTAATTCCTGACCTAAAATCAGTTCTCTTCATGGAAATCCCAAAACACAGTCTCAATTACCAGCAGTTCCTGAAGATGGCCGGCTCTGACCCAGTCCCCGTCACGGGGAACCCGTCACAGGCTGACTGGCGGTCAGTCTCCCCTGGCACCACCCGTGGAGCGTGACCCGCGGGTACAGCCCCACCTCAGTGCTCAGTGCAGACGGGCCGCTCGGCAGCAGAGGTGCCTTGGGGAGGCATGTGGCTGCTCCAAGGGCTGACCTGTGCCTGGCAGGTGCCCAGAAGCCTCGCTACCCTCCCTGGTGAGTGTCCTGTCCACACTGAGCTCTAGTCAGAAGCAGAACAAGTGGGCCAGGGGCTCCAGAAGGCTCACGGGTGACCCCAGGGATTGCCCCGGGCAAGCCCACCTGTCTCAGGAGCACTGAGCCACCTGCCTGTGGGAGCACTGGGCGCACACCCACAGATGGACACCAGAGCCACAAGGCTCCATCAGTCTGGGTGTCCCATCTCCTCTGCCAAGGGGTGTCACAGCTCAGGTCAGCCCAGGCTGTGGCTCGGAGATGCCCAGGTGGGGGCCCTGTGCCAGCCATGGGGCTCGGGATCACCCCTACCTGCACATACTGCCCACTGGGCCACACATGGCCCAGACCCTGGTGAAGGTCCCCAGGGTGCCAGAGACTCTGGGACTCACAGAGGCTCCGAGGGAGCAGGGGGTCGCCAGTGCCTGGGGTCCTTCCCCATCTCCAGGGGTCCACAGTCCGGAATCCACCCCCACTCGGTGACAGTGCACAAGTACACCCGCTTGCAGCAGGCACGTCTAGCGGCCGGGTCACTGCGGTCCAGGCGAGGCCGGGCTCTCCAGGGCCGGGCTGTGAACTACAGTCTGGATGGACGGAGCTGCCCCCACGGCTGATCTGCTACTGGGTGGCCTGTGTGGGAGCACTGCAGGTGGAGGGGCGTTCTAAAAAACAGAGACGGGGAGAGCAGAGTCCTGCCCTCCCTCAGTAAGAGTCTTTAATGAGCCGCTTTCTGTGACTCGCAGGACCTTGGCCAAGGCGAAGGGCTGGGCCAACTCACCACGCCTGCCCTGCCAGCCGGGCACTCCTCCCGGGGAAACGGTGGGGAGGGAAGGGCTGTCACACCAGAAGGTCCCAGGGCCCTCCCAGCCCCTCAAAGCAGACATCAGAGCCTGGCTCCTGGGCCAGGTCCGCAAGGGTTCCAAGGATCAGAAAGAACAGCCCCAGGTGCTGAGGGGCCCTCAGATGCCCGAGTGGGTTGGGCATCCCCACAGGCCACCAGGTAGACCAGAACTGTCCACGAGACGGGCAGCTGGTGTACCTTCCACCGGCTCAGAGCACACCAAGCGCCTGCCCCCTGCCGCACAGACATGGGGTGAGGGACTCTGACGACCCCCAGCCTGGCCTCTCAGGTTCAGTGTCACCAGGGAACAAGAAACACTCCTCGGACTGCCGCTCTGCTTCCCGCCCTTAGAAGATAACTGGAACAAGGTCACGTACTGCCTGTCACCACGTGAGCAGCCTGTGCTGGATGCTGGGAGGGACAGGGTGGAACACAGCCCTACCCCGCCCCTGAGTGGAATAACCCAGGCTATTAACACTGCAATAGCACCCTCAGGAGACTAAGGGGCAGGTGGAGAAGAGGGGTGGGGATGGGTTTGGGAAAGTGAAAGATGCTACAGAAAGGCCGGAGCTGGGTTATTACTGCAACTCCGTGAGAAACTCGTGAGGAAGGGGCTGCAGAAGCCCACTCCCCTGCAGGCGTGGCTGCTTCCCACATGGTGGGTTGCGGTACTTAGCTGTCGTCCCCTGCCCATCCTCTCCACCAGGAGCCCCAGGCGCAGAAGGCACAGAGGCCGGGCCGCTTCGGGGGAGCAGGGGGCCTGCTTGTCCACGCCTTACTCAAGTGGCCAGGAGCAGCCTCGTGGCCCCGGAGGGCTCCAGAGGTGCTTGAGGGCAGTGGTGTCGGCACCAGGGGGCATGCCATGCAGGGAGGCCCCGATGGTGTATGTGGTGCCACCAGACTTGCTGCCCTGATGGCCGGCAGGAAGAGCAGGGCTTTAGGAGCGGAGGGGTCCACCCCAGGGGTCACCCCATGCTTGTGCCCAGGAAGCGCTTCCACTGCTGACCGGGTTGGGGGGGGTGGCTGTCCTGTTTCTCCTCCTCGGACGCACGACCTTGGAGAACAGCGTCTGGGCCCGATCTATGTCAACTGGCGGCGGGGTTCTGGTGAGTCAGGTGTATCGGGGCCATGCCTGTCACAGGCCACACTGTCCTAATTCCTTGCCCCCACCCCAGCACACAATGTCTGCAACCAGGGCTGCCCCTCCTGTGTCCTGTAGCGCCATCTGCCTCACACCGCAGGGCCCCTGAGATGCTGAACGGGCCAGTGTCTGCCTGATGGAGGCTCCGAGCCCACGCTGGGCGTGGGCATTTGTGAGTCAATCGGAGTAGCGGTCTGAGGTCTCTCTCTGAGGCAGGAAGGTTCCCTGTGGGTTCTGCTCCTTTGGCAGAGAGCCATGGCACCCACCGAGGCTGCAGGACAGGGCTGCCAGCTCTGGGACGTGGGGCACCCCCACCGGAAATCCCCTAGGAGAGTGGAGCCTGGGTCTGATCCATCAGGAGGGCCTGTCCTTCACTGCTCTCTGAAAGGACCGAGAGTCCTGACACCATAACAGGGGCCCGAGCCCTCCGGCGTGTCCCTGCAGGCAGAGCGCCCGGCACGTGCAGCCGGGTCCTACCTGCAGCTCCTTGTCCGAGTACTTCTGGGGGTTTTTGCTCCCTTGGCTCTTTTTGCGGAGTTTCTTCAGCTCAGCTTGGCACTTGTCCAGCGCGTCACCTTTGCTCCTCTGCTCCGTCTGGTATTTCTTCAGGGCAGCCTGAGAAACGAGTGCCAAGACAATGTGGGCAGTGAGCCAGCGTGCCCCTCCCGCTCTCCACAGGGCCACGGAGGCCCAAGCTCGTGGATGGCAGGACTTGCGCGGCTGCAAACCTGAGGCCTCAGCTCTGCGCACCCTGGAGATAAAGATCAGGGCTGGGACCGCCAGCTGGGCCTCCCTCTTCCACCCCGGGGCGGGAAGGGTGTGAATTCGTGTAATGAGCACCGGGAGTCCAGGCCCCTCACCCTTCTGGTCAACCTGGGGGAGGGGACGGGACAAGGAAACTCGTGACAGCAGGTCAGAGGAGCTCGTGCAGGTTCCACACGATGGCCACTGCACATCATCGTTTTTACTAAAGCAGCTGAGAGGCAGGGGCAGAGGACCAGGGCGTGTGGGGCATCTGATGCAGGAGTCCACCAAGGGGTCACGTTTGGTCTCAAAGGGGCACGAAATGTCAGAGGAGCTGCGGGAAACTACAGGACGCAGAGCTCACAGGAAGCTGGAAACCCCTTGGACTGAAGAAGTGTTCACACAAAGCCCAAGCAGGGCAGGTGGACCAGCAGGAACGGGTGGGCTACTTACACTCAGGTACCTGGAGTCCAGCTCCACCTTCTGCTCCAGCTGTGTGAGCAGCTCATTGTGAAAAGACTTCAGCTGGTACCGAGAGAAAACAGAGGTCAGCTCTGATGTACGCCCCGAGGGAGGGAGCCACTAGGAGAGGGGGCCGGTCACCACGACAAGGGTGCCCAGGACGCTGGGTACCCCCATGGGAGAGAGGAGCCTGTCTGACCTGTGAGCCAATGACCCTGGTGGCCCCATGGAAACAGGCGGCCCCGGGAGAGACTGCTGAACTGGAGCCTGGCCTTCGTGGCCAGCTGAGTGTAAGACCCCATCTAGCCTGTGCCCTGCTCTCCCAGGTCCTTCTGTACACCCCTAGGCCCCACGATGGTCACCTCCTTCATATGTGACTTCTGTCTTGGGCCCTGGGTATGCCCCAGACCCGAGTGTGACCCAGAGCAGCACACGCCTCCCTAGGGGACGCACGGCGAGGCACATGCTCACCTCCTCCACTTTCCTCCGACAGCGCCAGCCCACCTGCAGCTGCCCCTCCCTCCCCGGGCCTCCCTGGGAGGCTACGACTCACCATTTCTTCCAGCTGATTCTGAATCTGCCTGTGGACTTCGGCCATCTGGAAGAGAACGTCCCCTGGAAGGCAGATGGCAGGAGAGAAAAGCAGAAGGGAAGCGAGAGTCTCAGGATCACTGCCCCATTACCCCTCCACAGTCGGGGAGCACGCACCGGTGGGCTGGGCACTGGGGTTGCTGTGGTCTAGGGACCGGAAGGCGGGCAGGGGTGCGCTGGGGGCAGGCGGAGGGGTGCCTCTCCAGGTGATGCCACCCAGAGAGATGGGAAATTCTAGAACAAGGACGCACAGTTGCTTGGTGTCTCTGGGGGCTTGCGGGTGTCTGCATCGGAGCCGAGGTTCACGGTAGAGGTCAGATGAGAGGCCCTACTTTTGCAGGTTTCAACCCTGCCTGCTATCCCACGAGCACCGGCATCTACTCTCACTCGTAGGCGCCAACTACCACTGCCCCAACCACCTCAGGCCCAGGCAGAGGCGGCAGCCTTGACGAGCAGCCCGTGTGTCCTGGGACATAGTGTGGAAGGTGGGGCGACTGTGGAGGGAAGGACCCCATGGCCCAAGACATGCTATGGTCAGCAGAGCTCCAACATCCAGCACCCCAAATCAACGCCGTGGTATAGAAGCTCCGAGCTGGGGCACACACAACAACTGCCTCCAGTGACCCTCAGGGCCACCGCCCACACCCACCAAGTCAGCACAAAGGACCTCCGTGGACAAATGGCTCACTTCCTCCCCTGCAGAGAGTGGGTCTGGAACGGGCAGTGTGGGCTGCATTCATGCCACTGGCAAGTATTTGCTAAACAGGCGCTGACCACGCACTGCGGCCATATGGAGGAAGGCCTGTCCCTGCCCTCGCGATCTGCTGACTAACTGTCCCGGAGGTGCTGCCTACACCAGGATGTCCCTCCCCTCGTGGCCAGGCCACTCAGGGCTCACATGATCCAGAGAATTCTTTGGTGGGGGGCAGCCATGAGGAGCACCCCTGGTCTCCAAGAGGCTTGCTAGAAAGCAGAACAGTTCCTGTGCCTCCTGCCCTAAAGGGACAACGCTGTCTGCCCTCCAAGGTCACATGGATGGCATGCAGGTGATCCCTCCCAGAAACAAAGTGGGGTTTGGGGGAGGCCAGCTCCTCCTGGTCATCAGGCCATTCCACCAACTGCTCTCAGCCCTGATGACCACAGGGCATGGTGACCACTGACCACATGTGGTCAGACTCCACCAATCCTTGGGGCAGGCTGCCCAAGGTCAGTGGGCTGTTAGATGGCTGCGGTGCCCACTTCCAACCTGCAGGCTCTGGAGCCCTGCCTCCTGTCTGAATTCTGAGTTCTCACTCTCAGTGTGCTGCTGGACTGAGTTCCCAAAAGACTGGCTTCGCCTTGGACATATGGATGTCTATTGAGGGAGGAGGAAAAGACGAGAGCTCCTCTGAAGGTCATCTGGCGGCTGGGAGGAGCTGTCGTGTGCTAGGGAACAGGCCCCGCAAAGCCAACCGCACGTCCCCATCAGGCGACATGGGTGGGGGGTGATTTTCCTGGTGGTCTAGTGGTTAGGACATGGCGATTTTACTGTTGAGGGCACAGGTTCAATCCCTGGTCTGGGAACTAAGATCCTGCAAGCCGTGAGGTGCAGCCAAAAGAGGAGATACAAGCATGTTGGCAGGTCCCCTCGGTCATGGGTTCGGATCACACGTGGCTGGGGTTCACCAGGCCCTGGGCTGAACATCCAGCCTGCTGCCTGTGCCGGTGGAGAGGAGACCCCCTCCCAGGCGATACGTGAGGAAACACAGACCCCAGGCTGGCACCAAAGGCAGCAGGCCGTGCACGGCTGCTGTGGAGAGAGGAAGACGCCCAGACCCAGCCTGAGGCCGTGAAGGGTGCTCGCGGGCAGGGCCCATACCACAGCATGTGAGCGTGAGTGAGCACGTGGGTGTGAACGCAGTGTCTGTGTGGGTGTGAGTGGGGAAAGGCGTGTGCGTGTGGGTACACAGGGTGTGTGTGGGAGTGAGTGCCTGCATGAATGCAGAGAGAGTGGGTGTGAGCGTGTGTGGCCATGTTGCACGTGGGTGTGGAATGGGCACACTTGTGGCTGTGTGCGTGAGCCTCCGGCTCCCTTCTCTCTCCCAGCAGCACCCCAGGGCTATGTTCCCGTAGACACGCGGCTCCAGGAAGCTAAGTGACCAGAGGGACCAGGGCTTGGCCACACAGGGTCTGCCTCCAGGACCACGCTCACCCACGAGCGGGCAATGAGAGGACGGGGCGGGGAGACGCCACAACAGGGGCAGACTCCGGAGCTCCCGGGACATGACCCCCAACCCAAGATGATAAACGTTACTGAGCCACCAGGATGCCAGCTCTGGGACCAGGGTACGGGGGACACCCATTTGGGACCAAGAGTCCCTGGAAGTCACTTCCCTCAGGGTCCAAAGAGCAGCCTGACCTTGTGCCTGACGGTGCTGTCTGGCGCAGGGAAACAGGGAGGGGCAGCGCCTGGGGACGAGGAGGCCCCACCTCCACCGTGGCCGCTCGTGGTCAGCATGGTTGATGGTCAACCACGCGCCCAGGGCTGAGCTGAGGTCGACCTGCCCCAGCAGGATACTGTTCAAGTCTTACTCACCCTCTCCTAGCCCTGATCCACTTCTCCACCCCGATCCCAGGGGCCTGGCCAAGGACAACAGGGGACAGAAGGTTCCTGGTCCCTGTCCTTGGCTGAAAAGGAACCACTGAGACAAACAGAAGCAGGCAGCCCAGGGGACAATGCCAGGCTGCCGCCACCCTGACCCGCCTGGCACAGACCTGCAGCTCCCGAGCGGGGTGACGATCCCCCAGATCTGTGGGGACACTGTCCTGTGTCAAGAATGGTGCGCACCTAAGTCTGGACCCACAGGTCACCCTCGGGCCCCAAGGGCTCTCTCAAGCGCCACGAAGCGCATGAATAACACAGTGAGTGGCGTTGTGGGCCGTACTCGTGGCCCCAGAATCGTAAGTTAACATCCAGGTCAAACTGAAAACACGTTATTTCCTTAAAAGGCCGTACACAACTAATCCAAGATCATTTGAAAAATGGCAGAAACAACAACAAACAGCAAATCCTTTAAAAAAGCAATTTTTGTTGCCTAGAAGAGTACGCGTAGATTCTCGAGGATTCTGGCCCCTGCACCCCAGGCTCCATCAATGTACTGGGACGCACCCCATCGCCTCTGCTGGCCAGAGACCCCACCAGTCCCCGGGGGTGCATGCAGGGAACAGGCACATGGCTCTGAGCTAAAAGCCAGTGGTTACACAAGCCGGTCCACACGGGGAACTTACACAGTGTGTTTTACAAGCCACTGCAGTAAGTCCCGTGACACGTCTGCAAGGTGGTGGTGTGAGCATGTGCGAGCCACTGGGCAGTGGACTCGAAGCACCATGGGGCACTGGGCCAGCTGCAGGAAGGAGATGGTCACCCCGCCCCGAGATGAGCCTGTGCCCCGAACTCAGCTCCCCAGGAAAGCTGGGAGCCTCAGGCGGCGGCGTGAACACTCACTGGTCCTTTTTAACCCAAGGTCCTTCCGGGTCCTGGGAGGTGGGCTAGTGAAGGTCCTTGGTGCCAGGGGGCCAGCCAGAGCCTCATCCCGTCCCTGGGTTCCGTGTGCCTCCCCGCTTCTCCGAGCTCAAAGGACAGCACGAGGGGGCACACCTTCACAGGCCCACCCCGCCCAGGGAGGAGGGGGCCGTGGGCTTTGAACAAGGCCTGTTTGGGAATCCAGGTCCGGGTCTACAGTGCAGGTGGGTCCTAAACTCAAAAAACCAGGTTTAAGGTAGCAGCTCAGACCTGGCCTCACCAGAGCAAACAGTGGGCGAGCAGGGTAACCAGCTCAAGTGCCACCAGCTGGTGGGCCTGCCAGGGTCCCAAGACGTGTGAACACAGGGGGCAGTGGGCAGGTGGCCAGGCCCCCGGGTGCTGCAGAGGGGGTGGTGGGCAGACCACCCTGGCACTGAGGAGGGTTCGAGAGTGGCCCTTTGGGAGCAGAGACAGGAGAAGGGCACACACAGGTGCCACGGGGCTTCACCCGGGACAGAACCACATGAGAAACACACACAGGCACCTGAGAATTGGGCGACGCCCTCCTCGGCCCTGCCACCGTGTTTACCCTGCGAGGAGGCCACCAGGTCAGCGGTGAGTCACCTCCGGCTGCACGCCCTTCAGCTCTCAGTTTAAAAATTCCTGGTACTCCCGGTAACCTCATCAAACACCCGCCTCCCGGCTTTGGTTAACACGGCAGCTCCCTGCCCCCAGGGGAAGGCGGGGGCTGGGGCAGTGCTTCCGCACAGACACAGGCGATGTGCCGGTCACCACCTTTCCCTCCATCACAGTCTGGCTGGTGGTGCAACTAGGCCAGGACTACGTCAGGACAGTCGCCACCCACTTTGCTCTGGACACCTGGGGCTGGGGAGCCCAAGCATCCTGCAGATGGTGTGTGGGCCCCTGAAAAGAGGCAGGGCGGTGGCCTTGGGAGCCAGGCAGGGCCCTTGTCCCCCAGGGTGGTGGCCTTGTCCTGGGTGACAGATGCACAAAGAACTGGTCTAGCCTCTTAGTAGGGACATGGCCCCCAACAGGGACACAACCCTGGAGCCAGGGTGGCTGGACAGGGAGGGCTGGAGAGCCCGGCCTCTGGGGCCCCCAACAGGCCACTCTGTCCTCAAGGGCAGTCACAAGGTTGAGCAACCGCCGCTCCTAATTCCAGAAGGTTCTCGTCACTCCAGAAACCTGTCCCCATCAGAGGTCACTCCCCTTTCCCTCCAGGCTTGGGCAACCACTCATCTAGTGTCTATACGGATCTCCCTGCTCAGGGTGTCTCCTATCAACGGGATCCCATGATGCAGACCTTTGTGTCTAGCTCCCTCGCCGAGCGTGTTTTTGGTTTTTGAGGCTCACCGGCGGCAGTGTGTCAGGGCTTCATTCCCTCCCTAGTCGGATGACATTCCAGGGAAGGGGTCACACTTTACCTAGTCATCCACTGATGACCGCCGGTGGACATTTGGGTGTTTCCACTTTCAGGCTGTTACAAACACTGCTGCTGTGACAATCAGCTCTCTCCTTAGGAAGCAGTTTTATAACAACTCTAAATTCTGTTTGTAAACAATCTTCACAACACGATTTTTGAGGTTTTTCCCATCTTCTTAGAGAAAGAAAGTCCACCAGCCAGCAGATCCTGGGGGGATGCTGGGGAGCTGAGTAAACAGGGGGCCTCTGGCCAGCACCGTGACCACGTCAGGGGCTGGAGCCTCAGCGCTGCCAGGCCCTCCGAGGTTCCTCCACAGCCAGCGCCCCTCCCAGGCACCCACTGCCACCTCTGCAGGGCCTGCTCCCTGCTCCAGGCTCGTCCAAATCTCCTGGGAAGACGAGGCTGCAGATACTAATAGGAATTGATTCCACAACGAGGAGCTTGCCTCTCCAGCAAGTCGGGGTGACTCAGCATCCCTGTTGCTTCAGAGCTCAGCCAGGAGGGTGGGGGGCTGTCCCCAGGGGAGACTTTGCCCCCACTGGCCCCCTAGTAGGAGCTGGCTTCTACCAAACCCAGGGATCTTGAGCCAGGGAAAGCACCAGGGCTGTCGCTCTGCTTCTACTTTACCACTGATACAAAAAAATTCCCAACAGATTCTTAAGAATGGTGCACAGCCCCTGGCAAGAACCTCAGGATAAGGACAAGGTGGAAGGGCCCGGCATCGGCCAGGGTGAGTGTTGGCCAGTGCCTGGGGCCCAAAGGCACCCACCAAGGGGAGGAGAAGGCAGAACCTAGAGACCCCGCCAGCACAGAGGCAGTGTGGGGATGTGCCGGAAGGTGAGGGCACGGCTGAGGAAAAGGGGGCCCCGGTGTGGGAAGGCCCCACACCCGGGAGGACGGCAGCGGGGCAGACCATGAGCAGAGCGGCGTGAGCAGGACCAAGGCCCACAGGAGGCCAGGGGCTGGAGCCACTCACTTGGAGCTCCAGGCCAGGTCTAGCCGCCCAAAGGGCAGGGCCCCGCTGTGATACAGGAGGAGCAGCGAGAGTCAGAAGTGAGATGTCTTCACTCACTTTACATGTGTTCCGGGATGTACGACCCACCACTGATATCTCAGATCTCAGAAACATTCAAGTGTTTCCCCAAATTGGGATCTTTGGGAAAAGATAAAAGAGTCCAGGAGACTAGAGAAAGTTACACGTACCAGAGTTTTAAAAGGCACAGACTCTAGAAACTGCAGGCTGGTGTCTTGATGTGGGAGTTGCTACTGTGATGAAGGTGACCTGCTCGCAGCCTGGGGCACTTGCTCACCTTCATCTTACTTACCCCTCTGACAGTTGTTTTGTGAGCACATGCTCCGTGCAGGTGCTGCTGCAGGTGAGAGAGTTAACCAGAGGCCCTGCCTCCGTGGTGGCCATGCTCCTTCTCAGGAGAGGAGGACAAACCGTGGGCCGGTGAGGAATAGGGTGGAGTTAAGGGCGAGTGGGCCAGGCAGGTCAGGAAGGAGAGCCGCCTGCGGGCCAGGAGAACAAAGGAGGCCTGTGGCCCTGGACGACCCAGAGATGGCGGGGTGGAGCTTGGCAGGGAGGCTCATCTCACTGATTCTTAAGCCTGAGGTCAGCCCGGGTGCAGCCCTGCCTCCCACCCGATCTCCACGAGACATCAGGCAGTCCCTCAGGGCACTGAATGCTGACCCTTTGGGGACTTGAACGGAGGCCAGTTCTGTAGCCACACCCACAGGTTCCACCCACAGCCCTGTGATCAGTGTGACTGTCAATCTGTCCTCATCAGCGCTGAGAAGACAGAACACACTTCTCCCAGCCCCACCCTCCAAACCTCCCCAAAGTCGCAAAAATAGTGAAGCAGGTACCCACTCACCCTCCACCAGGCTCCCCAGCTCTCTTCCCAACACACGCATGTTATGTACCGCGCACACATTTTTTGGCTGAACCATCCAAGACCGTAGGGAGCATCGTGGTGTGGCCAGCACGTCAGCTTCTACAGCTGGAGATCATGACTCGTGTGCACTGGCCCGCGGCCATCCTGACCCAGGGAGGGCGGCCACTGACACAGACCCTCTTCCGTCAGCGCCTGCATCGCGGGGCCTGGAGCCCCGATGTGCAGGGGCCCTGATGGCGCCCCGCCTGAGAGCTACTCCCCAACCCGGGACCACACACCCAGCTCCTCAGGTCTTTCTCTCAATAAATCAGCGTTCTGTTTATCTAATGCTGCTCTGTGAGCATCTGGAACAAGTCAGTCATAAACAGGCTAAATCAGGGGTTACGAGGAATTAACCTCCAGCGGCACCAGAATTCTTATCTCTCCTCCGGGAGTCAGAGTCTTCAGCCTCTTAAATCCAGAAGAGTCCTCTCCACTTGCATCTCTGACAACGCTGACATTTTTAAAGACTCAAGCTGCTTTTCTTTTTTCCAAAAAAAAAAAAATACATGTTCTTATAATCTGCAAACGACAAGAAGCTGAGGGGGAGTGTGGATCTGGAAGACTGGGAACAAGCCAGGATGGTGGGAGGGTGGCCCTGTCCCCAGGGTCTGGCGGTTCACAGGCCGGCATCTAGCAGACCTTGGCAGCTCCACTCCCCCTCTGTGTGCCGAGGGGGCAGACTCCACTTGAGGGCCCCTCCCAGGCCACAACACTAGGCTCCTTATCCCAAAGGAGTGAAGACAGGATTTCAGGAAGGATTTGAGTTCTCACCCACTTAGGCTTAAAAAAGAACACTTTTTTTTGCCAAAGCAACACAGGCCTGAGGAAACCAGCTTCGCGCTGGCTCCCATGGAGACGGCCAGTGGCCTGAGCTGACCCCCAGCAAAGGTTAGCGACAGCATGGGATGAAGAGGGTAAAGACCTGGATGCCAGACCCCAAGGCTGGGCACAATGCATGGAGGGCCAGTCCCCTCTCCATAACACTGTGACCGTCACAGGAGAGCAATGCCTCCAATGTCAGTGTCCAGGGGGCAACCCAGTGAACTTCTAAAACCTGATTTACGTGAGGAGGAGGAGAAGGCTGGGCCCCGGGGTGGGGAGGCCACAGAGGGCAGTTCCCATCTCTGGAAGACACAGGTGGGCTGAGCCCTGGCTGGGGGGTGGGGCGGGAGTCCAATAACCACCTATGGAGGGGCCTCCCCAAGGACCCACTGCCACACAGCGGGACCACCCCCCAGAGCACAGACCAGACTCCACCCTGGTGTGTGTCCACCAGCTGGGAGATGTCCATCACGGGGGCGACAGGTTCCAACAGTCCGGGCATCCCAGGAAAAGGGCTCCAGGCCCGGGCTGACCTGTCTCATCAGTTATGTGTACACGTTTGTACCCCATCCCAGGATTGAATCAGTGAGACCACAGGTCTCTTGATTGGGGGACTGGACTGGCAAAGCTCACAGCAGTCCCTGCCCCAGAGAAGGGGCCGGGCAAGTACCTGCCCCCATCAGCAATAGTGACCTCGACAGCCAAGCATCTGGGTGCCATCCATCTAGACGTCAGAGGTCCCACCACACCCTCCTTCTTTAAGCGGGAGGATGGCAGGTGCAGTGCTTCAGGAACTGGGCACCAAGACAGGACGTCCTTCTGTGGAGCCCAGCCCCAGCAGGCAGGAGGGAACCACCCACCTGTGGTGCCCTTTTCTCTCCAGCCTATGCCCTTCTTCCCTGGTGACCATGTCTGGCTGGGGCAGGGGTCCCGACTGTATGCTCTCTTCCTCACCACCCTACCCCATACCCGTGTCCTTCTCACTGAAAGAGGGCTGTGCCCATCTCTGACCTGGTCATGAGACAAGCCTTGCATAAAGCCCTGTGGACAAGAGCACAGGGTGGGGGGCTCCTGGGAAGGCACAGCGTTGGAGTTCAGGGGAGCTGATGTGACAAGAAAGTGGGTATCTTTAGTAGCGTTACAAATATGACAGACGCTGATGAGAACCCGGATCCCCAGCTGCCTGGACCTGGGCAATGTCCAGTGACCCCAGACCAGACCGGGCACTCCCAGCACATGAGGCTTCTAGGACGGATCTGAACACGTGGGAAAGACGGGAATGTCCAGCGCAGAGTCCCTGCCCGCGTGGGTCCCTAAGGGCTCCCTGAGCCACCGGAGCCCAGAAGGCCAGTCCTGTAACCTGCTCTCTGCCCCAGTAGACGTCAAGCTGTGCCACCCCAGGACATGAGCACCCCAGCCAGAGGCGAGACCGAGACTGCACGGCCGTGACTGCAACCATGAACCTAACTTGTGTGTGCGCTCCGGTGGGATGGGCAGGGTTGTTGGTGTTCCCTACCTCTTCCCAGGCAGAGCCCCATGCCGGAGTTGTCCTCGGCAGCCCCAGATGGTGCTCGAGGCTCAGAGAAGGCCTCCAACCCTCCTTGGGGACCAGACCTCCAGCCCTGTCCTCCCAAAGCCGGACTTCAACCCGGCGAGCAGGATGCACCATCACTGCCGAGTGATCACGGTGTTCCTTCGGGCCACTGGCAGCCACTGAGGGGCCAAAACACTCGTTTCTTGAAGATCTGTCATTCCAGGAGGAACTGGAGCTCGAGGCCCCTGCTGGTGGCCAAGGGGCTCTGAGCCAAGGGGTCAGCTGCTCAAACTTGGCTGGGAGCACCCACCGCCTCCTGAAGCTTTCTAAAGCAAATTTCCATAATGCTCAATTATTCTGGTGGCTTCCAGAGCGGAGAGGCGCCTCTGAGAGCTAATTAGCATACGCCTGAACAAGGCACGAATATAGAGCTCTAGTTCCAGGAAGACAGACAGCCAAGGGGCTGCGGGGATGTCGCGCCGACTGTGGGAGCCACCAGGATGGGACGCGGAGCTTAGACAGCACTGGGGTACCCCTCTGGTATCAGCCACCAACCTCCCATCCTCCCTGCTGGCCTTAAAGCCTCCAGCTCCTCCCTGGGAGAAGCAGTGTTCTTCTCCTGCCTACAAAATGGCAAAAAATGGCAGGTGGCCAGAGGGGTAACCAGGACAAAAATCGATGGCTGTTACCATGGTGATGATAGCGGACAGTGACCCTCCCTGACTGCCGCTCTGAAGCGGAGCAAGACCAGATGGCTCCTTGAGGTCAGTGCTGTGTTCACAGCTGGACACCCTGGCACCTGGGTGTTGTGGAACGAGGTGCCAACCACACATGGCCCAACTGTCCGGGCTGGCCTCCACCCTACCTGCACTGGGTCAGGTCCTGGACTGGCATTGGCCACTCTGGTAGTCGGCTTGGATCTCAGAAGCTCAGGCCCCACCCAACTCCTCCCGGAACCAGATATACATTTGGATGCATCCCTGGCCGATTCACATGCTCTCAGGCATCCACGGTCACACTGGGGGTTCTCAGGGTGGCCACTCAGGCCAGCTGGGGGTATTGCTTCAAGGAACTGGATGACAGGGGGCTGTGGAGCACATGGGTTGAGCCTGGGCGACAGGGAGGCAGGGACTTCAGGTGAACCTGGTGTCCTCTCCCCTCGGTCCAGGCAGACCCCGCTTGTACCAGGTCAACAAAGGATCAACAAAGGGCCACTTCCTCCTCACTCTCACCTGCAGGGGTGGGGGTGGGGCACTGCAGACACTGAGTGCACACTGCGGGAGGTACCTCAATTCAGCAGGAGACATGGTGGGGTCGCAGGACTGGGGGCCCCCAGCACCCTCCAGACATGCTGGTCCTCGAGTCAGACTGGCCAGGCCGGGAGAGCCTTCGTGGGCATGCTGCCGCACCTCAGTGAGCCTTCGGCTGCAGACCCGAGAGGCCACACGTCCCCCCTCGGCAGGAACTAGGCTCAGGCCCGGTCTTCACAGACCCCATCAGCCCCTCCCTCATCACCACCAGCATGAACACGGCTGAGGGCCCCCTTCCCCTCCTCCCCAGCAGGACCCCCAGGAACCAGGTCAGAGGGCCTGGGGTCCCCTGCCCGCCCTCAGGAGAAGACCCAGCCACGCACTGCTGTTCCCTGTGGATGTCCCCACCCCAGAGGGGGCCCTCGGACACCAAGGAAGCTTGAAAACATGCTGAGCCATCTCTCCTGCTACAGCCAAAGCCACCGAGAACAGGCAGATCCAATTAAGATGTTGTTAATCCCTCCCGACACAGGCTTGAGCCAGCCCCATAAGGCTCTCACCAGGGCGGGCAAAGTGGATACACTGGAGCCCCCAGCCCTTGACACCAGGTATGCGAGTCCAGGGGGCCCTGAGGGGGACCCCTCAGACTGCAGCTCCCCATCCCTGCTCAGCCCCTCTGATCTGTCTAGCATCCACACAAAGCCAAACTCGGAGACAGAGAGGCCGCCAAAGTCCTGCCTGGTGTCAAGAGGCCTGAAGGAGGCTAAGAGAGCAGAGACCCTGGTCCTGGGGCTCCAGTGATTGTCTGTGTGCCAGCCACTCCTCCTGGGAGCTAAGGGACAGCTCCTCCATGTGCTGTGGCGTTTCAGCTGTGAAGGGGAGGTGAAGGCAGGATGCAGGTGAGAAGTCCACTCCAGGATGGCCTGGGGACGCCGTCCTGCACAGAGGCCTGTGGCCAGCATGGGACCACGGTGTGGGGTGACACGGTCCCGAGTGGGGACCCTCAGGGATGTGAAATGAACACAGCTCCCACTGCGGGGTCTAATAAGTCCTCCGAGTGGCGTCTTGTCAGGAGGGTCCAGCAGGCACAGTCAGGTCCTGCTGTTAGGGTCTGACAGCAGGTGGACGTGACAGACTGTCAGCCATCTGCAGGGGAGGCTGGGACACATTCGGGCTCCCCGGCCAGGTGTGGCCGGCTCTGCCTGACGTGGAAGGGACCATGACGTAGCCTGACAGCCTCCCGGAGGGCACAGGAGCCAACCTGGCGGGCAGCTCCCAGCCTGTGGATGGCCTGTGGTGCCATCTGAGAACCATCTCTGTGAACGGAATCACCCGGCAACAGTCGAGAAGGTCCTTGGGGCCATGTGGCCCTTGCACTGCAATGACCCACGTGCAGGGACTGGCCACCTCATGCTGCTAAGCATGAGGCAGTTGTGGGCAAGTCGGCGGCATCGGCAGGAACCAGAAGAGGTAGCTGGGTCCCACAGGGCAAGTCTCCAAAGGTGGCATGGGATGGCCTCCCTCTGTTCTTCACTTGGGCAGCCAGGCATGGACAGCAGCCAAACACTCAGAGGAGTGCTCAGGCCACACCTTAATCCAGTGACTCACTGCCAAACCTGGCCCAGTTTCAGGGGCAGGGGAGCCACCTCCCGCCCTGAGGCCCCGCCCAGCAGGGAGCGCCTGCCCTCTCCTGGGCATCAGGACAGATCTGGGTACTCAGGGTGCCTGCAAGCATGAACATGCCTGGGTTCACAAACAAGCGGGCTCTTCAAAGGCAGAGAACACAACAGAGGCCTCAGGAGATGGTGAGGGCCAAACAAAACAGCTGCTCAGTCGCTGGCCTTCAGCTGCACAGACGGACAAGATGGCCAGGCTGAGGCTCTGAGCACAGGCCCAGACAGTGGCTCTGGACGGATGGGTCCGCTGTGAAACTCAGCCACACGCTGAGGAAACAGGGCTCCGGGCAGGCTGGGCCCTTTGCTGCAAATGACGGCCTCATGTCAGCACTGACGGCCAGGAAAGCCTAGAGTGCTTGTGGGGGGTGTCACTTTAGCCTCCTGCACAGCCAGAGGAGCTAGCTGAGCCCGTCTCACATGAACGATTCCAGCACAGAGCAGCTGAGCCACCTGCCCACGTGTGCACCCTGTGCCCAGAGCCCAGGCGCACGGGGACCCTGGCCTCCACCTCCCACTCCCGCCCGTGCTGGGCTCGGCCCCACTCTGCACAGTTGCTTTGGGGAGCAGAGCCAGGGGCCTGGCTGCAGACGGCTGCCCAGTGGGCAGGACATGCTCAGGTGTGCCAGCTCCCTGGGGGCTACTGTACATGGTGGCATGGCTGTCAGGGGGATGGGACGGCGGCCTCGCCTGCACAAAGAACCAGATCACGATCCGCAGTGGCACCCCCAGGAGCCAACACTGGGGAAGAAACCAGCAAGCAGGACAGACGCTGATTCTGCACAAGTGGACGTGAGGGTGGAACAGAGGGCCCGGAGGCCAGCCTGCCCACTGCCTGGACTGGGGGACCTGCGCTTGCAGCAGGGCTTAGGGACAGCTCGCACGGAGGCTGGGTGGAGAAGTGAGGAGGGGCCACTGTGCTCACCCCAGGGCAGTAGTCACAGGGCACGGGTGAGACGCCATACCTGGTCTCTGCCAGCAGGGGACAGGCACTGGGGGGTCCCCACCTGCTCTCTCTGCTTTGACATGATTGAGGCGCCCTGTTCCTTAAAGTTAAGGCAGTGGGAGAGCCTGGAGGGGAAACGGCACCGCCGACAGTACCTAGGGTGGGATGGCTCCTGCACTGGCCACCTCCAGGGCTAAAGGAGTTGACCCGGAGACCTGACCTCCCCGAGCCCACACCGGAGCACAGACCCGCGCTCTGCCTCAGTCTCCCCACCACGCTGGCATCTCAGGCCGCCCGTGTTGGAGGGGTGGGGCCAGCAAGGGGATGCCTGCCCCCTCTACCCTGCAGCCTCCAGGCAGATGGAGAAGCAGGAGAAATGAATGTTTTTACTCTTAGATCTCAGCAACGCCGCAAATTCGTGGTCTATGAACTTGGAGCGTGAGCCTCCACGGAGTGCCGTGATTGGGGTCACCCTCTTGGCTCCCTGGCCTGGGGAAGGCACAGGTTTGCACACACCGGGGACTGGTTTAGAGCCTTGAACCCAGACAGCATACGCCTTCCGCCCTGAGCTGCCGAAAGCCATGAGAAGAGGGAGCAGATGGGGTCTTGGACCCAAGTACTCAGATCAAAGACGTCATCCCCCGCCGCGGGAGGTCCTGGGCATGCCCGGACAGAGCAGGGAGGATGGCAGTCCAGGGACATGCCGACTGAAAGTGTGGGTGGCTGCCAGCGGGGGACAAGAGGGAGGTGAGGCGATGGGAAAGGCGGCTGTCCTGGCACCCTGGCTAAGCCGCCTGCCTATCAAAGCCGATCCAGAGCCGAGCGGAGCGAGGATGAGAGGCCGTCTCCGTTGTGAGGTCTGCGGTTGCAGCCTCAGACCACCTTCCCGGCCGTTGGACCAAAGGTGGAGCAGCCACTCGCTCTCCACAGGGAAGGGGAACAAAGGGACAGCTGCCCGCTGCTCGGCTGCAGCACAGGGACTGGGCTCTGACCTCTGACCTCCACGGGCCTCAGCCTTGCTCACAGCAGGAGATTGCACAGCGGAAGCCTCTGCCCCGGCAATGAGAGGTCCAGCTCCAGGGAGTACACTGCGATGGAAGTGTTGGGGGCACTGGGCTGCTCAAGATCCTTACTCTACGCAGGAAGGACAGGGCACAGGGCTTGCAGGAGATGAGGGGGTTCGGTCCACTCAGGGTCGGCATGGCTGAATCCCACACCATCTTAGCAGGCTGCCAGCCCCGGGAGCAGAGCCTGAGCCCTACGTGGGAAAGAAAAGGCAGGAAGAACCGGAAGAACGGGGCAGGGATTGACAGAGAAGGAGGGTGACCGGGGAGTGGCCAGGGTGTCTGCCACTGCTTGGTTGGCAATCCCTGACCCCACAGCCGCCAGGGGCCACACCCAGAGGAACCCCGGCGGGAAGCGGGCCATGAGAAGGCAGACAAAGCCCCGTCAAGATGATGTTTCTGGTCAGGAACCCAGCGCCCAGCCCGGGATGCCGCCAGTGTGAACAGAGCTCCCTCCAGGCTGCCACCACAGCTCGGCTGGAGCGCCGCTTCCCCGGAGGCACTCGCCCCTTGAGGGCTCTGGTTCGTCCCTGGGAAAGCAGAGGTTCCACACCTCTTCCCTCCCACCCAGGGGAGGAAGGTCTGTTGAGAAGAAAGTGGTCAGAAACTGAGCTTTTCCCCAGGGTTGCAGACAGGAAGGGCGGAGGAAAACGAACTCGGCATGAAACAAAACAGACTGAAAACAGGACTGGTGGGGACAGGGGTCCCCTCACAAAGTTCAGCTCATCAGGAAAACGTGACTGCGTGCAACTCGCAATTTACGCGCTGAGTAACACAAAAACCACACAGAGAAACCAAGGAGCCCACCATCCCAGGGAGTAAGAGGGACACCTCTTTTACTTACTAATTAGGAAGTGGAATTACTGAAGATCTGAACAGTTAGGAACCTTGCACCCAGAATCAAAGAATAGTCAGGGAATATAAGTTCTCTTTAAATGTTATAGACATCTATAAACATGGGCCACGTGCCAGACCAAACAGCCTGTCGATGAACGTCCAAGATTCAGGATCATTCGGCCATCAGCACAGGCCCCCCTCCCTGGGGTCCTGATCAGCACTGGGGGAGGGGGAGCTCATGCAGATGCCCAGGGCCATAGGCAGAGCCAATGGGACCAAGGAGCTGCCAAGAGAATGTTTCCTAAGCGACAGTTTCACTGTCGGACAGTGGCCAAAATGCACTAGCGTACCCCATCCCTGCCACATTACAGCCACGAGCAAAGGTCCCAAATTTGAAAATCTCTACCATTTCTACTAGAGTCTTCAAGCAGGGAGCAGAAGCAAGCAGCGCAGAAGGACCTGGAGTCCTTGGCTTTCTCAGTAGGTCACTGCAGGGCAGCCCCAGTGTAGGCACCCCCTGGGCTGGATCGCCCACCCCTGGTACATGGTGCCCAGCACACCCCGAGCTGTAACCGGGTGCGAAATGTCCTTCTGCTGTGTCCAAGAGGCTGGCCCTGGGTTGGTCTTCCTCTCCCGTTCAGGAGCCAGGTGGACCAGAGCTGCTGCCTTGGCACCTGGGAGTGGGGTGGCCTGCAGGGCAGGACTCGCCCACCCAGAGGAGGGCACAGGGGCACAGGAGGAGAAGGCAGCGGTGCCCAGCCTCACTCAGATGGGAGCACTGTGCATCATCACATGGGTCATGTGGGAGGACGGCAAGGCCAGGAAGGAGAGACCCAGGACGTGGCTGTTGTGGAACCGTGTAGAGGTCACCTGTGGTGGGCTTGGTTGGCATCACGGTCCCAAGGACTGGCTCGTTCAGAGCGGCAACCCCTCCACCCGCCATTCCAGGGAATAAGCTGGGCGCTGAACGAAAGGACCAAGAAACACACGGTGTTCGTCACATGTTCGTGGAATATTCCTCAGCCGTGAAAGTGCAGCGCCTGCTGCTGCCAACAGGTGGATCCCAGCGCAGAGACAAGCAGGCTGCACAAACCCGGAGTCCCAAGGGCGAAGCCCCACGCCACCCTCAGCCTTGCTCCCCTCCTTGGCTCCAGGCTTTCCCGCTTCTCCCAGGATGCCTCCTGCTCGTCCACCCTGCACTGGTGGACGTACCCTTGCTCCTGCCTCCACCCCTCCCGGTGCCCTCGCTGTCCTCAGGTCGGGGCTGCAGCTTAACTCCGGCCCGTTATCCCTCCCGTGGCCCCAGGAGGCCGCATGCCTCCTCCACCCTTGGGATGCTTCGTTCTCCAGGCCCCCTGGGGCCCTCCCTCAACATACACACTGGAGCCGATGTCTGGAAATTTCACAGCACCTACCCAAGGATAAGGACCTCAAAAGCTTCCAGGAGAGGAAAAACAGAAAACTCACGTTAAAAAAAAAAAAAAAGCCACCAAGGCACTGAGGACAGCAACACCGGGAGTCAGAAGAAAGGAAGCGATGCCTTCCAACTCTGAGGGGTGTGAACTTCCACCTGGAATTCTAAGCCATCAGCGTGAGACAGAAACATCTATAGACAGACATGCGTTCAGAAATATGTTTCCCCTTTTCCTGCTGAGGAACCACTAAAAAGAAGGATGGTCGCCCTAATTGAGGGAGTAAGACAGGACCCAGGATGCAGAAAATACAGTCCCAGGTGGGAGAAGGGTGTCCCATGCATGCACAGCCCAGCCACTGGCCCGGGGGGGTGCGGGGCTCCAGGAGGCAGGTTCTAAGATGGGGAGAAGCAGCCAGGTTAACGGGACCACCGCCAACTGGGAGGAACCCCAGAGTGCAGTCTCGGGTTTGGGACTGAGTTCATGATAGCAAACTGACAACTATGCAAATCAAGGCAGGCAATTATTACCTCTAGGAAAAACAAAGCTGTCAAAATAGTAATGAAAACCTATGGACCACAGTTCAGGGAAAAAAAAAATATCACTCAACTGGACTTCATTAAAACTAAACATTTCTGTTCTAAAACCACTGTGACAAAAATGAAAGGCCAATGAGTCTGGGAGACAATATTTGCAAAGTGTGTATCTGACAGAGCACTTCTACCTAGAATACAGACAGAACTTTTACAACTCAATCAGAAGACAAAAACCCAACCAAAAAAAGGGGACAAAGACCTGAAGAGACACTTCACCAAAGATAAACAGCAAACAGCACATGAAAAGATGCCCGACATCATTAGTTCATTAGAGAAATGCGGATGCGGAAATGCCCCAAACTGGAAACAAGCCAAATGTCCATCAGCAGAAGAACATATAAACAATAGGGCATGTCCACACAGCGGAAACTACTCGTCGTGAAGGCAGGATGGTCTGGAGGTCTGTGTAACACTGGGATGACTTTCAAAACAATCATGAGATAAAAGAGGCCAAACAGAGAGCACAGCACACCCTTCGCGAGTCAATTTAGAGAGACTCCAGCAAATGCGCGCTAAGTCTCAGGGCAGAACGCACGGCAGTGGTTGTCTGGAATGGGGTGGGCTTGGAGTGAGAGAGGCAGGAGGTGTTCTCCGGGGCTGATCGCTACCTGGGCAGGTGTGCGCTACCTGGGCACATGTGCGCTCACGTCTGTCTCATCATGCTTCCATTTCAGACCTGCTGTCCGCTGTGCTGTGAGCGGACTGTTCTGAGCTGAGGATTCCCGCCAGCACCGTACAAAGGCTATATTGGGCACTGATTAAAGCAAAAGTCGTCATTGTTCTCTTGGGTGGGGAGAGAGAAGCAATATCAAAATGCTAAATCCAAATCCTCTAGAAAGATTCATTAAAAAATGTCCAAAATTAAACAGAAGAAACAGCACAAACTTGCCCGTTTACACGTATGGAAGCAAACACAGGCAGAGAACACGCACGGCTGGGAAGTGGGCCTCAGGCGTGTGGGGGGCGGGGGACTTGTTTTTAAACCCGGGTGTGTGCTGCTTTAATAAAAATTCAACCCCAACCGTGTGACTCAGCAGTTCCCCTTCCAGGGATACGTGAAGTGTCCACACAGACGTTTGTGCCGACTGCTGACACCAACAGCATTGAAACTGGTCAAAATGTGGAAACAGCCCTGATGTGCATCAGCTGGGGAATGGAATGATATTCCCTTGTGTGGACAAGGGAATCTTATTCAGCCATAAAGAGTAGAGCTGACACACGCTACAACACGGATGCACTTTGAAGACACGTTCGTCAACTGAAAGAAGCTGGAAACAAAAGGGTCGCCACGGGTCAGTGCCCGCTTTCTTCTGTATGAAACGTCCAGGTAAAGCCGCGGACACAGACAGCAGGTCAGCGCTTCCAGGGGCTGGGAGAGCGGAGTGACGCTAACGAAGATGGCTTGCATTTCTGGGATGAAGAAAAGTTTGGGGATGAGACAGTTGTGATGGGTGCACACCTCCCTGAATATACTAAAAAGCACAGAGTTGAACACTTTCAATGGTAACTGTATGGCACGTGAATTATGTCCTGATAAAGCTGTTACCTAAAGAAAAAATTGAGCGATGATGTGAGAAGAAAGGCACGCTGGTCTCTGCCTCCCCCCGCCCCCAACAACTTCCTGATATAGAGCTCCTAATCCTGTTATCTCCTGGTGATAGCAACGTCCTTTGTTCCAGAGGCAACTCTGCCTGGGCTCCTGGATGGGGGCTCGTCACCAGAAAGACCCAGCCAGAGTCAGAAGTAGAGGCCCCACCCCATCCTCTGGGACAGGGGCTACAGGCTGAGCTAACAAACTGCTCATGCCTGGAAACTCCTTAAACACGGGGTTTGGAGAGCTTCCAGGGTGGTGGACACACCTATGTACTGGGAGGGTAGGGTACCCCAACTCCACAGGGACAAAGCTCCTGCGCTTGGCACCCTCCCAGACCTCGCCCTGGGCATCTGCTCCTCTGGCCGCTCACCTGGGTCCTTCATGATACCCTTAAGACAGTAAGCCTGCCCCTGAGTTCTGTGAGCTGTTCCAGCACAGAGCCAGACCTGAGGAGGGAGTGGTGGGAAGCCCATTCGTAGCCAAATTGGACAGAAGTGTGGGGAGCCAGGGACCCTCCACTCGTGCTGGCCTCTGGGGGAATGGGGGGAGCAGTCTTTTGGGACAAGGGTCTGCACCGACACTGGGGAGACGGTGTCGGAAGTGAGCTGAGCTGTGCGACCCCAGCGGGGTCCTCAGACACTGGAAGGCTCGCTGGTGCTGGAAAACCCACATCTGGTGTTAGAACTGTCACGAGTGGAGGAAACGGGGTGTCTCCTTGGCTGGTGCCTCCCTGCACGCACACAGCGGGAACTCCCATTTGGTGATGGACCCCACGCACAAGCCCCTGGAGAGATTTCAAAAACCCACAAGTAAACCAGAAGTTCCAGGATTCAGGCTGGAGCCCAGAAAGCAAATTGAGTCGGGGGAGGAGGGACGCCCCTCCCGCAGCGCCCAGTGTGGCTCCGCCCCCTCCACGAGCAGACTTCACGGCAGGAGCCTGCCATCCGCTCCCCGGGCCTGCTGTACAACCCCCAAGGACTTCGACTTCGGGAAATTCGAGAATTGCATATAGATTCGCACATGTTCACCCTCACTATGCGGCCACGTGGGACTTGATCTCCCCATGGCAGACCCTCTCCTTCCGCACATGTGTGTGACCACAGGGAGAAGACACATCTCCCCCCGCCTGCCACAATCAACCATGATAAGAAAAGTGCCCCTCTCACAGACAGGAGTCGTGTACAAACACACAGGCTCACACACAACACCCGAACTTCCTCTGAGGAGCCACAGCTGGGAGGCCCAGGAGCACCAGGCAGGGCCCACAGGTGGCCTCTGAGCTCAGAGCCAGCTGGTTTACAGCCATGACTGGTCACCAAGGAGTTCAGGCCCCCATCCACCCAAACACCCAACACATCACCAGCCAGGCCCAGCCTGCAGGCCTGCCCACCAGTGGTGCCCTGGCCTGACGTCCAGGGCAGGTTGGTTCAGTGTCCTCAAGAGGCCACAAGAGTCCCTCTAGAGCTACAGAGGTCTTCCCTGGTGGCTTAGTTGGTAAAGAATACGCCTGCAATGCAGGAGACCCCACTTTGATACCTGGGTCAGGAGGATCCCCTGGAGAAGAAAATGGCAACCCACTTCAGTACTCTTGCCTGGAGAGTCC
Source organism: Bos javanicus (assembly GCF_032452875.1). Classification (NCBI taxonomy): domain Eukaryota; kingdom Metazoa; phylum Chordata; class Mammalia; order Artiodactyla; family Bovidae; genus Bos; species Bos javanicus. The sequence continues at coordinate 53,119,764 of NC_083886.1, forward strand.
CAGGGACAGAAGAGCCTGGCAGGCTATATAGTTCATGGGGTCTCAAGAGTCAAACACGACTTATCAACTGAACCGCCACCACCTAGAGCCACAGAGCTGGACACCAGCCAGCTCTCTGGACACTGAAGAAAGTCCCACAGCCATGTGAGCAGAGCCCGGCCTCTGTGAGGAGTCTGGCCCCGGTCACTCATGCTGCCTGCCCTCGTCTCCAGAGTCACCCGCCCCTGCTCCCAGCCCAGGAAGGTCCTGTAGTTGCTTTGGTTTTTACACTGGCCTCAGGGAAACCCAGATGCTGCTGTTGCTCTGCCAGGGTGGCAGTCAACACACCAGCACACCTGGCAGGCCTGCCAGGGACGGTGCTGGCTCAGGGCTGGGACAGTGGGGCCATCCGGGCCACCGTGTCCTCAGACAAGGGAGTGGCGGAGGGCACCACAAAGCCCTGTGGTGGACCGGCCCAGCTTTCAAGGCAGGATGGTGTGAGAAGTTTGAAGGTGGGCTGCTGGCGAGAGTGGGCGGGTTCTGCTGAAGACCACGCAGTGGGCAGGACACAGGCACCTCTGGGAGCCAGAACGAATAGGCACACAGAGAGACCAGATGCCCTCCCACCTGCCAAGAACCTGGGGTTGCGCCAAGGAGCCCACGGCTCTTTACATTCCACACTGTGTGCCTCGATTATAAAAGAAATGTGAGCTGCTCTTGGAAATGTGTCAAACACAGAAAAAGTAGAAGAAAAGAACCCCACCCAGAAACTCCACCTGTTAAGCTTCTGTGGTCTCCATCATGAGATAAGCGTGCTCCCAGGGTATTTTTACAAAATCTGGTCATACTATGCCACGGGTTTGTATCTTTTCTTGCTCATTTTTATACCAGAAATGTTTCCCCACACCATCAAAGGCCATCATCTGAATCCACCTTTTCACATGGCTCCCCTATGCCAGCCAATTCAAGTTTTGCCACAAACACCTATAAACGTGGATCTGCCTGTCCCCTCGTCCCCACACCACGCTTCTAAGGGGACCTGGAGCCACCTGGTGCACCCTATGCACCCCACAGCCCTCACTAGCTCCGAGGACAACAGTCTGTCTATCAGTTTAGGAAGTCTTTTCTTACTGGACAGGGAAGACACGATCCCAATTGAAAGAAGGGCCAGACACAGGGCAGGTCCCCGATCTGCCTGGGGACATCCAACTTCAGGACCTCCGGGGTCTCTGCCACGGTTCAGAGTCTTACCGAGTTCTTTGGAGCCCTGGCTCTCGCTGGCCAGCTCGCCCATCTTCACCAGGGCATCAAAATAGCCTTTGGCAGCATACGTCACACCTGAGAGAGGAGAGGAGGGGGTGGTTACTTCCCTCGCGAGGAAATTACCACCTGCGGCACCTACTCAACCGCCCTGCCCGCCTGCCACGCAGCCGGCTCTCCTGCGCCCAGCAGGCTCCAGCTGGGGCAGGACCTCCGCCCGTCTCTTGTTGATGTCCTCTTGTCCCAATGCTGAGAGCACCTTCTCTAAGGACACAGTGTACCACTCAGGTCCAGAGCTAATCCAGTCAAATTACAGGGTGCGCCCTGACCACGAGGCCTGGTGTCCCTGACGAGACGAGCACCGACCTCCGGCTGGAGACCTGCGAAGTTGGTTCGACAGGAAGACCCCCCCACAGCCAGCCTGGGCTGAGGAGGACTCTGACAATGTCCTCTGTCTCAGAGTTGAGCCGTGCAGTGGGAGTGAGTCACACACTCAAATCAGGCTAAAGGCAGCACGGCTGGGGGTGGGGGGTGGGGCCTCACACACCACTTCCCACGGCAACTTCTGCTCAAACCAGAGGCGGACCTGACTTTGCGGGGGATTTGGACGGCAAGCTCCAGGCCAGCTGACTTCCTGGGACCAAGCCCGGGGGCCGCTGCCTGGGGCAGAGCTTCCTTCAGGAACTCAGAGACTCTTCAAAACCTTGGGTGTGCCCACAAACCCCTTCATCGGATGAGCACCCCCACACCACCCTTCAGGCTGCAAGGAGGACGAGGGCACCTCCAGAGTGGGGCCATGGGGAGCATCCACCATACCTACAGTTTCTAATCCGCTTTCTCCAGAACCCAGTTAGGGGCTTATAACTGGGCTCTTGAGCAAATTTTATTTCGGTAGTTTTCAATTAAGTACACGCAGTCTGCTCTGCAGCCCGGGAGCTCGTGTGGGCCCCATGCCCCAGGGGCTGAAGTGCCCGCTGCTGAGCAGAGTGGGCTCCTTGGAAGAAACAACAGGAAAGCCCAGTGGGTCCTGGCCTAGCCCTGGAGGGGCCGAGGGCTGTTGAGGGGCTCCATCCTTTGGGGAGGTCCAGGAAAATGGAGGGGAGGACACCTTCAGACCTCCTCCCACCCCAGTCCACGCAGAACTCATGGGGGGTCCCCTGGTGAGGATGGGAGGAGCGGCCCAGAAGGAGGCATGTGCCTCACATCCAAGCAGCCAGGGCGTGTGAGCAGGAGCCCCCAGGCGGGCCGTGATAGGTTCCCTGAAGGCCGTCGACCTGTGTGGCTGAGAGTGAAGTGACGTCGCTCCGAGAGAATGCCCACAGGGGTGAGACATGTCCTTGGTTGTTCCTTTCAGAAAATGAACTGCCATCAGCCTGAAATGCGCTGGCTGACCTGCCCACTTGCAGAGTTGGCCCCACGCCCACGGTGTGCACAGAGCATCACAGGCCTCCGTGGTGTGGCACCTACGGCACACACCCGCGCTCAGCCACATCGGGCTTCTGGAAACAACTTCGTCCCTCCCTCATCAGGGCCCGTGAAGCAGTCTACCTGCTCGGGCATCCTCACTCCCACCCGCAGGCCAGGGACCCCAGCCTCACCTGCCAGTGCCTTCTCGTAGTTCTTGCCCATGGCGATGAAGTTCCGCAGGCTGGGGTTGAACTGCTCCATGATGGTCTGGAAGAGAGCAGAGAACAGCATTAGGGGCAAGGCACCTGGCTGCTTGGAGGCCTGAATGGTGAGGGAAAAGTCATGCAGGCATCACACATGGGTCAAGCCCATGAAGCCACAGCCGGGCTTCGGGTCCAAACCACAGCTCGGTCCCTGGTGAATGTCCTCTGGCAAGTGATGTTCCAGAGCCTCAGTACCAACACATGTACAGTGGGGGAAAGGCCAGAACCTGCTCTGTCGGGGCCTGGCAGATCAAACAAGTGAGCATGCACAGGACGCGTGGGGCCGCGCCCGGCACATAGCGGCGCTCAGACACGCTGCGCTGAGGAGCCATTACCCCGTCTGGCAGGGCTGAGTCAGTGAGGAAGGCCCCCCAGCAGGCCACACACAAAAGGCTCATCGCCGCCTGGAGCCCCCTCCCACCACGATCTTCACTCAACACATCAATTACCAAACATCAGCTCTGATTAGAGCAATGCTCAGCCTGATTGCAAACACGGCACGATGAATAAGCCAGCAGCTCTGGATCCGCGCACCCGATGGACTCAAGTCTTGGTGCCAATAGCACCAGTTCTTAGATTGAAGAAATCAGATTTTCACTGAGAAGGCCAAATAAATGTTTTAATTACAAGGCATAAAAACAGGCGCATACAAACAACAGCCAAATGTGAGCTCCACTGGGTAATGTGCCCTGACGGTCGGGTGCCAGCCCCCGCCGGTAAGAACACCACAAGGGAAAACCCCGTCTCAGCCACATCCCACATCTCCGGGTCAGTTATCATGATGTGCGTCTGATCTTTGCTGAGGGTAAGAGACAAACGCCGCCAGAGAAGGGAAGTCGCCTGGCCCTGTGGGCAGACCATGGAGGCCCAGGTGCTTCTGCATGAACATGGGCAGTGCTAGCCCCTGCTCACCTGGCACACGGGCAGTCCCAGCCCCGCTCTCCTCCGTGCTCCTGGCCCTTAGTCAGTGGGACGAACACAGATTCCAAGAAGAGCTGTGGGGTCACACCCGACGTGTGCCCCAATTCACAGGGCAGGTGCACCTTCCTTTCTGGACATGGCAAAGGGGTGGGCACCTGCCATGTGCTGCACCAGGGCTGAGGCACACAGGGGACGCTGCAGTGACCCCAGAGGACAAAGTCCTGGGAGGGGAGACAGGCCCACGTCACATATGGGCAGGATCCCATGCCCAGAGAACAGGAGAGGACTCAGCTCAGCCGGAGGGGACACCGGGGAGAGAAGCATGTTGTTGAGAGAGGAGGGCTTCAGGCAGGAGCATGCAAAGGCCCCGAGGCTAGGGCCTGCTGGGGTGAGGCACAGGATGGCAGGAGCCGGGGAAAGGGTGGTGGGAGGGAAGAACAGGCAGAAGTGGTGCAGTAATGGCCAACCTCCCGCCTCACAACCCGTGGTGGGGACGCCGCTTTCCCCAAGCAGGATGGGAAGCCAAGGGTCTATCCAATACATTTCAAAAGGAAATGTACCCCCTGGCTGCTCCAAGGAGACCAGATCATAGCCAAGACTGCTCAGACGCAGGCGACCCCTCAGAGCTGCTCAGAAACCTAAGAGGTGAAGGTTCAGTGGAAAGCTGGCCCCATCACAACGAGGGACGGAGCTCAGTGGTCTGGAGACCACTCTGGGGGAGAACCTGAGTCTAGATTCATCCAACCCGAGGAGGGCCTGGGAGTCAGGGCAGGGTGTCAGGTAACAGGCAGTAGATGACGGACTGGCGTCCAGGAAGGCTGCAGAGGGGCCCCAGGTTAGACTGTCTGCCGAGGGTGCACACACAGGCTGGCTGAGCCCTCTGCCTCGCTGCTCAACACCACCCAAACCTGTGTTGGGGCAGAGAAGTGCTGGCGGGTGCATGTGTTTGCCTGTTCAAAAGAAACGGACCTGAAGCAGAGTATAGACCCGGTGAGGGTAGCTTCTGACCCCGATTCTGTGCTCCAGACATGCACACGTGTACGTGTGCAGTTTCAGTGTAAGATGTGTGTCTCACTGCAGTGATAGGCACGGGGCTGAGACAGGGACCCCGGGTGGGGGCCTGTGAGAGCCAACCTGGGGCGCAGAGCTCTAGGACCACCCCCAGGGCAGAAGAGGAGGCTCCGCAGCTCCCACCCGGAGCCCCACACACCCTGCGTGACGGCAGCAAACAGCCTGCGGCTGCCCAGGCCAAAAGAGGGGCCACCGCAGCAGCCGCCCACACCCGCCAGTGACACGCGGGCACAGCGGCCAGGTTTCGCTTCCTCAGTGCAGCAGCTGAGCTCATGCACGGGGAATGTGGGTGTGAGGGGGCAGAGCAGGAGGGGCGCTGTGGTGCCGGCCAGGCCACCTGGGCAGGGCACTGCCTGGTCACATGGGTGCCGCTGACTCGCCTGCCTGAGGCAGGGGCAGAGACGTGAACGCTGTGGGGCTGGGGAAGCAGGAGGCCCTCCCGCCCTGGCCGGAGAACTGTCCTTCCTTCCAGCTCCTCACAGACACCGCCCTGGTGGGAGAGTGGGCTCCCGCTGCCTCCAGGTCACTGAGTGCTCAGAACTGCGACCACCAGACACAGGTCAGGTCCAAGACCGCCTTGTCTGGAAGGACCCTGAAGGCCTGAGAAGGGCCTGGCCCCTCTGGTGGGGCTCCTCCCCGTGGGGCCCTTCCTGTGAGAGGGGGCTCTCTCAGAGCCTGAGCCCAAGGCTGTCCCAGGGCTCGGGCAGACGCACTTGGACCCAGGAGGCCATGCTGTCCCCAGGCCCGTGACAGGCCCAAACCCACCCTCAGAGACCTGCAGTGGGGCCCTGGCACCCCGACTGCAAGTGAGCGCTCCCCTAACTAGGGGCCTGGGCAGCCCCTCCACACATCGCAGGGCCCCGGAGGGGCAAGTCAGAGGCCGACAGAGGCCCGGTGAGCAGGCCAGGGAGGCCCAGGGGCTCCGCTACCTGTTACTTTCTCGGAAGTGAGGGAACTATGGCGTCGTTCTGGGGGACTTCACTGGAAGGACGGAGGGAGTTGAGTCAAACCCACAGCACGTGCCGGGCCTGGAGAAGGGAGCTCGCTTCCTTACTGATGCCAAAGGGCGTGTGCAACAGAAGCCCAGCCCAGGAGGGCGGCCTCCTCGCACACACCTCTCTGTACCACGAGGCCAACCTCACGCCTGTTGTGGAACTCGGGGGAGCTCAGGAGACGCCCTGCACCGAGACCACTTCCCTGCAGCCAGGACAGAGACCCAGCGACATGAGCAATGACCAGCGCCTTCTGCAAACTCACGCCTGTGCTGTGCAAGTGAAACCAAACCCCTTCAAGTGTGGCGCTGTGGCACACAGTGACTGGGCCTGCCCCCTCGCAGGGGTCCTGGGCTGAGCGCCATGCTCAGAACCAGCATCTTCTTTCACTTACCTCCCTGGCTGGCTCAGGATCTATGAGGGGCCAGCGGGGAACGGGGATTGCCACCCCACTGCAAACACGCTCCCAAAGGGTCAGGGAGAGGAGGGGGTCCCTGCCAGAGACACTTGCGAGCTTGGCGCAGTTCCTGGTGGCCCTCTTACCAAGATGTCACACAGTCCATGTACCTGCCACCCCGCGGTCCCAGGAATCCAGGCCTTAACGCAAATCTCCAAAGTGGGGTCAGCCCCGCCCCGCCCCGGGGACCCCAGCCCTGCATTTCTACGGGCATCAGTGGGAGGGGCCAGGCCCGGCTGCATGGGCAGCGTTGGCAGGTCCCCAGCGGCCTTCCTACCCGGCTGGCTCCTGGGCATCCCAGTGCCTGTGCAATGACACCCGTTTTGGCTGACTTGGGTCACAGGTCTGCCCGGCCAGTGAGGACACAGGGCAGCTGCACAGCCCCGTCTCCACCTTGGGGTCACGAGGAGTGAGGGAGCTCTGCCAAGGGACTGTGCTCTGGCTCTGCCCGTGCCCAGGGTCCCCTGCTCGCCATCCTGGCGATCCCGTTTATCCCTCAGCTCTGGCTCCTGGCGACAAACCCCTCCGGAACTTTCCCAGCAGGACCGCCACAAACAAAGAGCAAAGCTCCTCTGCTGAAACAGGGAAGTGACGTGCCTCCTGTTTCCCCTCCAGTTCTCATGCAGTCTAGGAAGATGGGTCCGGGGGTCTGCCTGTGCCCAGCGCACATGTGCACGTGTGTGCACGCGTGGGTGTCTGCTTGTGTGCCACGGCCAAGCCAGGCTGCACCCTCCCTACACGCTCAACCTTTGGAAGGACAAACTCAGAGGACGAGACCACAATGGACTCCACCTATGGCCTGGGGAGAGGTGGCCTTACACCCTCATCACCCTGAGTCCTCAATGGACTGGTGATAGGCGTTGCAGTCCACTTTACGGATGACAGAAGAAGGTTGAGGGAGGCTAAGAGCCAGTCTTCTGGGTCCTGGTAGAGCCAGTCCTGGCTTCAATGCAGGCTGGCCACACAACCCAGCTGTCCCACTCTCCATACAGGCCTTGGTGTTCTCCGGACGGGTCGCCAAGGTAGGCAGGATAGAACCAGGTGCCACCTGGCAACTCAGCCTGCGCTGGGCTCCCTCAGGAGCCACATTCTAGCAACGTAAGGGCAGAGGCTGATGCCAGGACACCTGGTGCCTCATCCACTCTCCCCGAGGGGCCTTGCTGCCTCACTACTGCCGACCACCGGACCCTCACATCCCACCTCTGTCACAGGTACAACAGGCACTAGCTTTGGAGCCAACAGCTCACACCCAGTGGGGTGCCACCATCCATGCTCTGCTGGGGGAAGCTGGCGGCACTCCTCAAAGGAGGCTGTCCTCGCCTGAGGCCGCTGCCCCCCTCAAGGAGCACTGACTGCGTGAGGTTCTGGGCAGAGGGCCCGGCTCACGTGGAAGGAGGGGTGGGGTGAGAGGGGCACGAAGGATCACCCTCCTGAGACAGAGAGTCTGGCATCTCGGGGCAGCGCTGCGTGACTCCCGCCTGTACCCCCCCTACGATAACTGGGACCTCTGTCCTGGGGACCTTCCTCAAAGGAAGGAAGCCAACTGGGGAAGTTCCGAGAGTGCTGGGAGGGTTTCCTGGAGGAGGCGGGTCTTGAGCTGGAGCTTTCTTGGCTCCAGCCACAGAGAAGACGACAACAGGTCTGCACTTGAGAAACAGCGGACGTGGCTGCTTCCACTTCCACGTGAAACGGCCTGAGCGGTGAGGACGGGAGAGTCAAAGCTGCCGGTGGCTGCAGCAAAGGCCGCAGAGGAACAAGAAGTGTGCTCCACAGCGGCTGGTTTCACTGTAACGGCCCCAGGCTCCCCGCCCCCATGTCCAAGAGATGCCCCACCGACAAGAGCACCCACCCGACATGCGCATTCTCAGCCCAACAACCTCCAGCGGGGACACGGGCCAGGGTCCCCCAGGGCAGGGAGCGGCCAAGCTCGGTACAGCCTCCCCAGGAGGGCGCACGCGAAAGGACCTGGCCTTAGGGACCAAGGCACCTGGGCTGCCCAGTAGCAAAACGGAGGTTCTCAGCCTTCGCCAGCTTCCGGGGAAGTCACCAGCATTAGAAAAAAGTGACAAGTGTGTCTTGGGCACGGAGCCCAGAGTGACACCAGGGAACAGAGTGGCCTCCCATGAGGAGGGACCAAGGGGCAGGTATCCCTTCCCGTTGCCCCTGTGGGCCCTGCGCCTCGGGCTAGGCGACACCAGGAGAAAGACAAACAGGCCAATTCTCCTGGTCTGAGTCCGAGGGTGGGGGAACGGCATGGGCCACGCAAGGTGAGGAAGGAGCCGCCAAACTCCCAGGGCCCCCCAAGTCCCCGGTTCCCTGCAGGGACCAGGCACCATCACTGATTCCTGGGGCTGAGGATGCCCAGGTTTCACCCCAGCTCTCTCTTGGGACCTGGATCCTCAGATGCCTCCAGCCTGAGCCCTCCTGGAACAGGTTCAGGGGGCAGGAAGCCGTAAGTGGGCTCAGGGTGGGGAAGGGGTCCAGTGAGCACTGGCTGGGGACTGTCCCACTGGGAGGGTCACCGCCACAGGAACTGGACAAATCCATTAGACCAGGAGTCGCAGAGCAGGGTCCAAACACAGGCCCCTCCAGCCCAGCCACCTCCTTCCTATCCAGAGGCACCTCTGGCCAGTCCTGACTTCAGTGGGGCAGGGCCCTGTAGGCCCCAGACATCTTCCAGCATCCAGGCCCAGCCATACCTGCCCCACCTGCTTGGCCTGGCCCCAGGGCACATGCCTTCCACTCTTTCTGTCCCAGGGCAGTGCTAAGCTGGAGCCCAGGCTCCCCTAGTAACTTTCATGGCAAAGCTAGCGTGCTCCTGAGAGAGTCCTCACGGTGTCAAGAACTGAGAGCTGCCATCTGACTAACACGGAAAACCTTCAGGGGCTGGAAACACACAGCTCCCTGTGATTCAGACAGTAGCACCCAGGCGGACTCCTAGGTACCAGCCTGCTGCACCTTGGGGTGGCGGCCCCATGACTGCCTGGTGTCAGGGACTGAATTCCAGCCCCACCCCCACCCCCCCACTAAAGATTCATGTGTTAGGCCTAACCCCACCATCTCATTGTAAAGATGCCCTCCAAAGACAATCACCAGAGACAATGCAGGTAAAAACGAGGTCATGGGGATGGACCCCAACTGCACAGAACTGGGCCTTCTAAGGAAAGATCAGGACACAGACACACAGCGGGACGAGCACGTGAGGACACAGGCAGGAGTCCGCCTCCACGGCCCAGGAGAGGGCCCGCGGGAGGAACCGCCCTGCCCACACCTGGATCCCGGCCTCCAGGCTTCAGGTGAGCCGCACCTGTCTGTTGTTTAAGCACACGTGGTGCTTCGTTTGGCAGCCCGAGCAGACCCGACGGCTGGACCAATCCCTGCTCGCCCTGTGAAGACTCAGCCGTCAGTTCTCTTATCGTCTGGTTACTGCTTGACTGGTTAGAACATTCCAGGGCTGCTGACCTGTCCTTGTCCCCGGGAAGGCTCTAATCCGAGTTTCACAAGGCTGGGCTCCTTGCTGGACGAGGAACCTCGATGAGCAAGCAACGACACAGCCCCAGACACTCTGGAGCTGTTCTCCTCTTGCTTCCTGCCTCCCTCCGCTGGGTAGAATGAGCCAGCCCAGAAGGCTGTCGTGCTGGCGGGAACACAGGCCCCTCGGCACTCGGGAACTCAGAAGGCAACAACAGAGGCCTCGCCTGGGCCTCCCTGCCCTCAACACGGACTACTTGCTCCTCCAAGAACTTTCCATCCTGAAAGCCTAATGCTCCCTGTGGCCAGGAAGGGTTCTCTGCTCCAGCTAATTGTGAAAGAAAAAACGGTGGCACAGAAGCTGAAGATCCTCACCTGAAGCCCAAAGGACTCCCAAGTGGGAAAACAAAACAGGTTTGAAGCCACAGGGCAGGCCTGGCTCCAGCTCGGGCTCAGCTGAGCACCCGGGCTGGGCTGGGACACGCCGCTTCACATCTCTGAGGCTCCTCCACCCGCTGGGATGGCCAGGGCCCCTCGTGAAGCAGTGTAGAGATAAACAAGGTCACACACACCACTCCCAGCATGGTACCTGGACAGAGTGACCCACTGAAGGCTCTTCACACGATCATTCAGAATTACCAGCCAACTGCAAAACCCCAGGTGGCCACAGCACCTCCCCTAGCACACCCAGAATGAGAGGAGCGTGTGAGACCGTCTGGGCCCCAGCAGCCAACCTCACAGTCTCCTGCCTGGTGGGATCTGTGCAAGAAGCCTGCAACCAGGCCTCCTGCCTGGACTGGACTGCGGCCCTTGGCTGCCTCCCGGCTGTGACCAGCAAGGTCCTGGATCCCCAAGGGCAGGGCTAGCCATGGCCTAAGCGCCATCAGTCCCCTGGAGTGCAAACGACATGACTTCCGTGGGAGGGGCAGGAAGGAAGAAATGGAGGTGTGGACAACAGATCACTTGTACCAGGCTGTCCTCCAGGTCAGAGGGGGCTCCACTGGCCCCAGAGTGGGCTCAGAGGAGCAGTGGGTGTACAGAGACCCCTGGTTCCCTCCACCTGGGCCACATCAGCGACACTTCAGCCTTCACTACACCCTGTTCTTTGAACAGCCTCGCTGGAAACAACAAAGGCCACTCTGGCTTAGCAGGTAAGCTCTGCCCACGCTTGGCTCCTAGAGACACAAACGCCCTGCTGGACGAAAGTCTAGCTCCCAGGGGTGGGGGCACGCCCTCTCTCCTAACAAGCTCCCACCCCCATTCTGCAAGATGTCGACTTCTTTCACAGCACAGACACCTGTGAGATCCTAGCAAGTTTCACAGCCTGTTACGTGTGTGTCGTCACTCACACAGGCCCACCTGAGGCTGTCCCCAGCTTGGCTGAGCAGGGACATTACATCCACACACCACTCAGCGATTAAGAAGGAACGGAGATCCTGGCTATCATGGGGGAAACTTCTCCAATCAAGGAACAAGATGTCAGCAAAGAAAGCGGCAGAACAAGAGTCTGAGAGCTTGGAAGGAACCCCCCACCCCGCCATGACCAACACCTGGAGGGCCAGAGATGGGGCCCGGCAGATGCTCTGACCTCAACGACTGTGAGCTGAACCAAAGCTCCTTAGAGTCAGACTCTGAATCCGAAGAGGTTTTAGGAAAATCTTGCCAATTTATTTCATGTACATTTGACATAGAACTTTTAAAACATCTGTCCAAATAATTCTAAAAGAACTGTTTTCACAACTAGAAAACCAATTTCCCAAGCAAGAAAAAGGCACTCTGTTCCAACTGGCGGCCCCGACTCCTCGTGTCCAACCTCTCCCAGCGCCTCACACTCAGGGTACTCGTCATAGAGGACACGTGGCCTTCTCACACACACCCCGAGGGTTTGCAGGAGGCCCTTTGGCTGCTCACCTCACAGCCCAGGGTGTCAGGGCGTCAGGACAGGCTCTACCAGGCCCCGCTCAGCCCCTGGAGCCGCAAGGGAAGCCTGGAGGGATCCAGGCCCATCCTGGTCACTGTGCACGCCCCACCAGCGAGGCTGTGCACGGCCAGAGACAGGGGGAAAAAGGCAGGAGCGCCCGAATGTCCCGCAGGCGTGGAAGACCAGACAAGACTTCCAAGGAGACTTCCAAGGCTCCTGCGATGAAACTTGGGAGGAGAGGCCAGGGGCAGCTGGAGGTGCCAATCTGAGACTCCGCTGCCCTGGGTAGACAGAAAGGGGTCCTGCTGACACCCACTGGACACTGAGTCGCAGGTACAGATCCCCTGCCTGCCCCCAAGGTGCGCAAGGTCACCTCTGAGAGACAGGATGCCCTGGCTCTCAGCATGGCCTGGCTGCACACCACCAGCTGTCCCTTGGGCCCCCAGGACACGGCAGCACCAGGTGCTTCTGGCTAACACCCTGGCCTACCTTCAGGCCCTGAGAAGGGACACGAGCTTGCCACCGCCTCTAGAACCTCCAGGGGTCCTGGGCTACTGCCTGTGGAGCAAACAGCTGAGAGACCAGACCCACACCGAGATGGTCACAGCGATGCACACACGGGGGCCCCAGAACCAGAAATGAGGCTCAGCCACTGCCAAGCACTGACACACACATGCCAGCCATACTTCCAGGTGGGGGGCCCCACAGTCAGGAGCCACATGGCTCCTAAGTCACCACACCTGGCTGCTTGATAGCATGTCAGGTGGGGACAGAAGGATTTTCCCCAGTAAGAGAGGCCTGGGCACCAACCTCCGCCCAGGCCCGCCTGCTGCTGGAGCCCCTGGGTGCAGACCCTCGGGTGCCCCACCCCTCTGGTTGGGGCCCCTTGTGTTATTTCACAGCTGTGCAGTGCCATCAGGACCAGGATGAATCAGAGCGGGGGCAGGGGGAGGACAGGGGAGGCAGGTGCGGGCACGGTCCACGCCTGCCTGTAATTACCAGGGCCACAGGCTGCAGACAGTAGCAGAGCGCTGACAGCCCCACTGGGCACCTGGCGCAGGGTGTCCAGTGGGCATAGGCCTGCACGGTAATGAGGACAGCCTCCCCACCCTGAGGCATCAAGAGAAACCACCTGGGCACAGTGGCCACACAGGATGGGCCCTGGCGCGGTGCACGTAAGGGCTGAGAAAAGAGAATGGCAGGCAGGCAGGCAGCCAGCCAGCGGCCCAGGGCACCCCCACCAGATCGCGGCTCAGGTGTAGCTGTCCTTGGAGAGCAATACCAGTCCCAGAAGCCATGCAAGAACGAGGGGGGACCACCGAGTGACAAGGGCAGCCCTGTCTGCCAACCCTCCGTCCTACGCAGGGCTCCCCTGAGCAGGACCTACTCCTCCAAACTGAGGGTGGGGAGTGCCAGGTGGGCCTTGGGCTCCCTGCCAGCCTGCCTTCCTGCTCAGGAGGGGACAGGGTCCTCTGCTCAGTGGCCAGTCCTCCCATGAAAGGCCCCCGAATCTGGGCAGCCCAGCCAGCACCACCTGTGCTGGGGAAGGATGGAGGGAGGCAGAAGGACCTCTAGGCCCTCAGTGAGCTTCAGGAACCTAAAATCAGGTGGCAACAACAAGCACACACGCAGCTCCCATGGCAGCCCCCACTGACGCCCCGAGAGCCCTGGGCAGCACCCGGAGCCTCAGGTGCACATGGTCTGTCCCATGAGCCAAGGAGCCTCCCCAACAAAAGACACACTCTCCAGGCGAGACCAGTGGGGATGGCAGTGCGGGCAAAGCACTCCTGGCCTGTGAGGAACTCTGCAGCGCCACCACGCCCCAGGCCCCCTCCTTTATGGCCATTAGCAAACACCGGCAAGGTCCAGCCTCAAGGGTCCTGTGCTGAGGGGCCCACCACCTCAGGACCGTGACCTGGGCACAAACAGCTGCTGAAGCCGGTGGCCCAGAATCAGTGCAACAGAGAAACCATCCTTCGCTGCCTGGGCTACTCCACGGGAATCGGAGATGCACTGCTGCTGCTGCCACACAGGTGGTGGGGAGTGGGCTGTACGCTCCATGAAGGACGGCTCAGTCTACGTGGACAGCAAGCCCCACGTCTTATTGGAAGATACTACCTCAACAGGGTACCCTGAGGTGCCTCTATAGCAAAATGAAGTCCCACGTGCATGCACACACATGTGCACACAAACTCACTTGGACACAGAATACTTGTGAATACACAAACACGTACACGCATGGGCTTGAACTCACACCTGTCTGCACGGACAACATATGCACGCATGTTCCTGCGCACATAAGCACACGCAGAACCTCAGGTCTGCTGCCAGCAGGCGTTTCTGTTGCTAAGGAAGCGCCTGTCAGAGCATCCACTTCACCACGCTCAACTGCGAGCCCGTGGAGCCCTGTCCATGCTGGGTGCCAGGCTCCTGACGGCGGCCAAGAGTTCCGTGTGACTGCTGAGCAGTGGAAGGGGTTCTGGGGTAGGCAGCAGAGAACTTGGGGCCTCCTGCTTTCCCCTGCTCCTCTAAACACCGGGAGGAGGGTGACGGGCAAGGCCTGGCCAGCAGTGGGCTCTCACCTACACAGGTGGGCTCCCTTCTGCCAGCGCTGACGCCCACCACCTTGCACTAGCAATATGAAACTTGACGGGACTCCAGTTGCAGGAATCTACTGGCCACAGCTGTCTTCACAGGACAGATGCAATAAGCTTCCCCACAAGGGCCGGAGAGTGAGGACCACCAGTCAGCCTCTGGTGACACAAGCCTAAGGCCCACGACACCCTGAACAGCCATGCCTGAGGCCTTCCTAGGGACTTTCTTCGCCAGTCTGTGCCCATCTTCCCACGTCCTCAGGATAGGATGGAGGCCTGTGGGGCTCTTGCTCCACAAGGTGCCAGAGCCAGCGTTCTCCATGGTCACAAGGTTGCCTGGAGCCAGGGCTTCTCATGAGACATAGGACTATGAAAAAACCACCAACCTGAGAGTCACTCCCTGGAGCTGAAGACTAAGATCAATTGCTAAAGAAAGCCCTCTTGCTGCAGCACGTGGGGACATTTGGAGGCCTCTCCCAAGAGAAATGTAATTTGGGCTTAATTCTCAGAGGCAGATCCCCACCCTGCAATTCTGTCTCTCGTCCCAGGCAATCACCTAGGGCTGCCTGTAGTCCCATCACCAGGGGCCCAGCCCAGGCTCTACCCCAGGAAGCCCCCAGAGAGCTTCAGTCCCTGTCCCTGAGCCCAGGGTCCAAGGGTAAACTCTCAGTGAATGTCATTTCCTGCCCCTTCATCTTCCATGAAATTCCCCGAGGACACAGCTCCCACGAGGAAGTGGGCCACAAGAAGAGAGATTAAATCCTGAGATTCGGATTCTTCCAGGGAGGAGAAGCAAAAGTGGACATTTTATTCTCGCGTTTGTAATCAGCAAGGCCAAGGCCGGCCGTCCCCGCTGTTCCCTTCTCTGCCAAGGCAAACACCACTTAGAACTGCAGCTGATATGACAGGGGCCAAAGCAAACAGCTGAGCTGTAGCTCAGGGTGACGCCGAGCAGGGCCACATCCTTGCCACTCTCCCACAAGTCACCAAACCAGGCACAGAGTTAGGGTGGAGGACCAGCCAGACTGGCCGGGGTCTCCACACAGCAGCTTTGGCTGTGTCCTGAGCATGCCTCGAATTGGCTGGATTCTGCCCAGCCAGTGTGCCAAACTTACCCAACCTGTCCTGGCTCTGCTGTGGAACCCGAGCTCCCCAGTGACGAGCCACAAATCATAAGAGAGCCGCACCACAGCCGCAGAGTGGCAGGGGAGCACCACCGACAAGCCCACCTGTCCACTGGCCCCACAGCCTCAACCGGCCAAGAGTGTAAGACACCCAGCACTGTGGACGCCCACTTCCCAAGGTGTCTAACCTGAAAGTCCCTGGTCTTGGCCACACCTTCCCATGGGAGCTCAGTCATCAGCTGACTGGTGAGCACAGAACGCAGACTAGCTTGCTGAACGTGTGCCCCAAACCCCCAAACACTCAGATCCTAATAGTTTTCTGCCGACAGATTTCACTCCAGACCTGCAAACACATCTTTGCTTCCTCCAGAAGCTGCTCCGTTGGAACAGCGTGCCTGACTGCTCCGTTCTAAGAGTTTTATTAAGACCGACCATGGGGTTCCCCAGAGCAAAGCCACGCCACGCACTCCCTCTTAATTCTGGCCATTAAAGTTTCTGTCTCATGGTTTCGGAGAAGCAGCAGGGAAAAGAGGGGAAAAAAGACCAAGACTGGCACTTCTCTCCCACCCCCTGCAATAATGAGCAAGTGGAAATGAAACTAATGACTAATAATTTAATAAATCTCCCTCCCTGACAACCATTTACGGAGCAACACGACCAAAAAGCGTATGCCACTGACTCTCGTGATACAAACATAAAAACCCCAGAGGCTGTTCCTTTTACGTGCTGCTTCCTCGCCAGTCTCCACTCCTGTTTACCAGCAGCTCCAACATGGCTTCAGAACTGACTTAGTCCACCCTGACCCGGCCTCCAGATTCTTCCAGGTGACCTAGCTGCAACTTTAAAAACCTTTATTAGCAGCTGGGATTGACTGCGGCCGCGCTGGACTCCAGCTGAAAGCTCAGGGCCCATCAGAGGCCTCCCTCCGCGCGCAAAGAGGGCTTGGCAGGCCGCTGGCTAAGGAGGCACAGCGTAGTTGTTTAACACAATTAGAAACTGTTGCTCTGCCAGCGCGCTGCAATCCCACTCCGCCGCCATGAACCCGCCGCCGCCGCCTAAATATCAACTCCGAAACCCCTCGGGCCCCCGCGTAACCCCCAGACACAGTTTTGAAATAGAGCCCGGCTTTGTACGAGGCCCGCGTGGACCGCCCAGGGCACGACTCTCCCGTGAGGAAATGCTGCCGGGAACAGCCCTGAGCCTCCGGAGCCTGGCTCTGTGCTGGTGGGGGTGGGGGTCCAAACCGAGAAAATGGATGCTAAGAAAAGGAAACTCGGGTGTCTGCCAACGTGCACACCGGCGCAAAACCGGCCCCGGGCGGGGGCGGCAAGGGTCCGGCGGGCTGCCGGCGCTCCGACACACGCCCGCGTTCCGCACCGGGGGCTGAGAGCCGACTCCTCACACATCAGAAGCAGAGGCGGGCGCGCCAGCCTCCCACACAATTAGTCTTCTCCCTCCGCGGTTACATAAGATGACGGATTATCGTCTACCCATCGAACCTGCCCGCGCGCGACCTCCCACCCGGCCACATCCACAGAGAAGGAGTTGTGGAAAGGGAAAGCCTGTTGAGAAAAAAGTGCCCTAGGCTTGCGTAACCGTGCCCGGTGGGGCCACCACGGGGCGCAGGGCGACGGGCAGCCGTGGCCCCGGACCCCCGCAGACCTCGGACTCCGCAGTCCGCACCCCTACTCAACTCGGGTCCGAAGGCTCCGGCCCCCGCGCACGCGGAAGGCGCACGGAAGGGCGCGCGGGGGCAGCAAGAGGCTGTCGGGGCAAGCGGACCCAAGCCAACCTCTGCCGGTCCGGCGCTGGGTCTCCGCGGCAGCGCCGGTAAGACCCCCGAGGGCCCAGGGACCGCCCCGGGAGGGCGCGAGGGCGCGTGTGGCTCGTAGCTCACCTTGTAGACATTTTCCGTGAGCCGGTGCATCTCCTCCGAGCGAGACAGTGACATGGTGCTGGTCCGGCTGCACCACCGACCAAACCAGGGGCGCAAGTAGCGGCGACTGCGGAAGCGACGAGGAGACCTGACAAACAGCGCACGAAGCCGGACCAGGAGCGCGGCGGCCAGCCGGCGGCCTCCTTTATAGTCGACCAGGCCCCGCCCCCTAGAGGCCCCGCCTCCCGCGCGCCCGCCCCCGCCGCACCCGGATCACCACCCCGGGCCTCCCGCCCCCGCCCAGCCGCTGCTGCTAGGCAACCGACAGGCCCCGCCCCCGTGCCATCTTTCCCATTGGTGAATTCCGTATACTGGGAAAGGGGGCGGGGACAAGGGCGGGGTTTGTGGGCCGGCAGCAAGGAGCGATTGGCCCGTGGCGCCGTCGATCGCGGGGGAGGAGGCGGAGGCGCGGCGCGGGCTGGGGCCCTGGGAACAGCCTGGGGGGCCGGGGCGACAGCAGTGCTGGGGGCGGGGAGGCGGAGGCGGGGTGGCGCAGGAAGAAGGGAGCAGAAACCGGGTGGGGGCGGGACGCCGGCCGCGAGCGCGCGTGGGGGAGGCACTCCGCAAAGTGGCGAGTCAGGGTGGCCGGGTCTTGGGCGCCGCTCCCCCGAAAGCGGTCGAGATCAGGCGTCCGCACTGGGCAACAGAGGTCCCTGAACGCTCGGACACTTCCTGGGGAAGGGGGCGGGGGCAAGGGTAAGGACTTGGTGAAGGAGGGTGAGAGGCTGGCGTGCTGTCCCAAGGGTCCAGCCTCTACCGGGCACTTTCGGAGGTAAGTCCGGTGGGTGGCTGCGAGCCCTGGGCCGGCTCTTCCGGGGAGGGATGACCCTGAAACGGGTCTCAGGGGAGGGAGGACCCTGGGGAAGACCCTAGAGAGGGGTGGACCCTGGGGAAAGACCCTGGGAGGGGTGCATCGTGAGGGAGGGCCCTTGGGGCTGGGATTCTAGGGAGGGCAGAGCCCTGGGTTTCAGAGAAGGACTCTGCAGAGAGGGGTTTTGGGGGTGCGGATTCTGGAAGGGGTGGGGGAGGGATGGGGAAAGGATCCTGTGGTGAAGATTGAGGGGCGCTCGGAGAAAGAGGACCCTTGTGATGGTGGAAGAAGATCTTCCTTGAGGGGTAGTTTCCTTGGGGAGAGGAAACTCAGGGAAGGGGAGGGGCAGGGAAGAGGGAGGTGGAGGGGGTGGGAGGTGTGGGGGTGAGGGGGTGAGGGGGTGGGAGGTGGGGGGTCGGGGGTGGGGAGGGGGAAAACCTGGGGGAGGGTGAACCTCCCTGGATGGAAGAGATGGGATCAGAGATGTCTGATTTTTAAAAGCAATTCCTGGGAGGTTCTGCTGAGGAAGTTGACCAAGTTGGCACAGAGGGTTCCTGGTACAATTCCTTTGGAGAAATATTTACATAAATTAGACTAACATAGAGAAATTATTTGCTTTACCTTGTAAAACACCAGATCTAAGTGTTTCTCTTTAATTAAACCTGACACTCTCCACCAGCACACCCGCAATCTATCCTTGGACAGTCATCCCTTCAAGAGCAGGTGCCCAGGAGACAGAACCCCCAAGATGGCTGGAGGACTCCAGAAGACAGCAGGGGCTGAGACAGGTTTTTTCAATGGGGTCATTAACCCGAATGAACTACGCTCTGCTTCACATGGATTCAAAGAAAATGGAAGGGATATTCAGGAAGCATTTGCCTTTGCTCCTAACCTCAGAGCCTTTGTTCACAGAAATTCTCCTTGGTTTAATTTCCTTTCAACACCAGCTCCAGTTTCTTCCTTTTTATTGCTTGCAGTGTTTAAGGTAGATTTCAGTATAGTATGTAATTTCTGGGATTCTTTTGGTTGCAAGTAACAGAAAGCTGGCTCAAACTGGCTCCAACAATGCGGGCGTTGTTGACTCACGTGTCAGAAGTCAGGCCTGTCTTCCTCCCCCAGCTCCCTCTCCTCCAGGCCAGCTAGAGGCAGCTTCCTTCCTTCCCACCCCAAGACTGATGTCCATTGACCTGTATGAGGTCACAGGCCAGTGAGGAGCCAGGTGGGTATAGAGCAAGAGCTGTTGCTCATCCAAAGGGAGCAGAGTGACCAGGACGAGGAGAATGGTGGGTGGAGGCTGGCCAGTGAAAACAGGGTCTCATTGCTCTGGGAGGGGAATTAGCCTGGGGAGAATTCTCCAGGGCCATCTGCTCCCAACAGTAGTGAGACAGTAGAGGAAGGAGAGGGGCTTTCCAGAAAAGCTTCCGTGGCCCCAAGCCCCACCCAACCCCACCCCCTTGAAGATCCTAGTCTTGATTGCCCTCCTGCCCAACTGGACGCTTACGTTTGGTAGCAGCTGAGGCAGGAGGACTAATCGCCTCACTTCGGGCCTGCACCCTCCAGCTGACATCTGGGCAGGAGGTGAACAGCTGGGAGGGAAGCCATCATTCAGAAGAGCGTTCACTGAGCACCTGGGGCAAGTGAAAATAAGCACATCCAGCCAAATGGCACTGAGAACGTGGGGCCGATGGCAGATGCAGGGCAGGACTGGAAAGGGGCTTACACCTGGGCCTGGAGAATTGCAGTGAGAAAGTCTGCCCCCTGCTGGGCAGCTTCCCTTCCCCTGCCCATCTTCCAACCACCAGTCTACTGGGGTGCCCGGCCCTGCATGCTGACCCCTTCAGCAGCAAGGAGGTCTGAGCCACAGGCCAGGAGCCCACCAGTGATCCCCGAGGCCTTTCTTAGGTGGGAGCCCTTTAGATGGCAGCAGTGTCTGAGCGGGGCTGAGCAGTGCCCAGGGCTAGGGGTGGGCTGGGTGCTGAGGTGGTCCCAGTGCCACTCCTAGGAGTCAGAGGGGCCCGCTTAGGGTCAGGGCCACCTCTCTTCAAGACCAGCAAGTCACTGCCACAATGGAGAGGCTCCGCTTGTCCCACCGGCCCTGCAAGGACTAGTGGGTGCTGGATGGCCCACTGCCCTCGCGCAGACCAGGGTGTTGTTCTCCCTGCAGTATTTGAGGGGGTGGGCAGTGGCTTTCTATAGATGGAGCGGCTCATCATGAGTCCCTGAGAAAGCAGATGGGCTGGAATCTGCCCACTGCCGGTTTCCCTGTCACTTCTGACTGCCCGTCCTCACCTCTATGGGCCAAGCGACCAGAGACGTGTGTAGCCATGGCGACCCGCAGCACCCCACCTCTGAACCTGAGGTCCCCCCATCCCCTGCACCAGTGATGGGGCCTTGCGCACATAGGGTGCCGAGCCAGGGTCAGCGGCAAGAATCTGACCACGTGGTGCTGCCGACACTGACCCCGGGTCAGCTGACCCCAGCACGGGTGGCCCAGGAGAAAAAGGCTGGAAGCAGGGAGAATCAAAGTGCATCTCTTCATCAGCTTATTTTTAGTTGCGTTATGTAAGTGGCTTCATCTCAACGTCACGTAGGGAGGGGGGGTCTCAGATTTAATTACAGGATGACAGCCTCTGCTTTTCAAGCAAGCTGTTCTCCTGGCAAGGCAGGCACAAGGATCTGTGATTTTTTGCTAAACAGAAGGAGCCCTTTCTGAGGTGACCGCAAAACTTTCAGGGTTTTCACCACCATCTCTCTCTCTCTGACCAGCCCAACCGGGTTTCTGCGGAGCTTGGCCTAAGGGGGTGGCAGTGTGTCTCAGATCACAGGGAAATTTCATGCCTGTCAAGGGAGCTGTTTCTCCACCACCCTCTCCTGGCAGCCTCCCCGTCTCTCTAAGAGAAGGATCCACCCAATCAGAACTCCTCTTCCTTTCCTCCTTCCTGGATTAGAGCACTTGTAATCAGCAACCAGAAAGTTCCAGAGCAGGAGAGAGAGGAGGCGTGGACACTGTC
Source organism: Bos javanicus (assembly GCF_032452875.1). Classification (NCBI taxonomy): domain Eukaryota; kingdom Metazoa; phylum Chordata; class Mammalia; order Artiodactyla; family Bovidae; genus Bos; species Bos javanicus. The sequence goes on from NC_083886.1 coordinate 53,140,982, forward strand.
ACGTCTTCCCCATCCTCTTTGGCCATCTCTGCCTCCTCCTTCTACGCCAGTGCTCTGGGTGACTGACCGGGGCAGGGCTACCAGGCCGAACTGTCCAAATTATGTCCAGAGGACTGTTTTCTTGGTCCTCAGCCCACATTCTTCACACTGTCAGCGTTGTCAGCAAGAAGGCGTGGGGGTGCCTGGAGCCGGAAGCTCCGGGGGGTGTGGTGGGGGAGGCCTGTGTCCTGCCAGCGGGAAGTTCACCTCAGCGGCCTCCAGCACACTGTGGCCTTGTACGGCTGAGGCAGGGCCACGTCGCCTGCCACGGGGTGAACCTTAGCATCTACCTGGGACTGCCGCTAAGGGTGTGGGCACAGACTTGGGAAGCCAGTACCCGGGGCTGGGCCAGCAGCTGCATGATGGCCTTGGGAGCCTGGGCAGCAGGTTCTGGATGGGCAGGCTACCTGGGCAGGGTGTCAGAAGGGCTGAGGTATAGATGGCAGAAGAAGCCTAGCACCAAGAACCATGCCTGGCCTGTGGCAAGTGGTCAGTGTGTCTTAGATATCGTCATCATCAGTGGTCAGATGGGACCTTCCAGAGAGCACCCAAGCGCCCATGGGTGCTGCCCCCTCTAGTGGGTGCTCCAGCCTCGGTGTGGGCTGCAAGGCAACTTCCAGGAAACACGGGTGCCAGGAGACACTGACGAGCACGCCACAGCCAGGCGAGCCAGGCCACGTCTTCAGAGTGAGCCCATGGGACTGTACACGGCCTTGACGTGCTGAGAAAGGCGGCACTCCTCCCCAGACCCGTCATCCCAGGCTTATCATGAGAAACGTCACCAATCTCAGTAGAGGGACAGTCTGCAGACCCCTGTCCAGCATGTTGCCCAAACCAGGGAAGTCTGAGACCTTCGGGGCTAAGAGGAGCCCAAGAAGACGTGACGACCAAATGTCACCTGGGATCCAGGCTGGGTGCTGGACACCAGGTGAAAGCTAAGAAAACCTTAATAAAGTCCAGACTAGTGAACAACAGTGAGTCCACGCTGGTCTGTTAATTGTAGCAAATGCATCACAGCGACGAGAGATGTTAACAGGGCAGGACGGGGGGGATCTCTTAGGTGTGGGCTATCTTTTCAGTAACTGTAAATCTAAACAGTCCTAACATGTAAAGTTTACTCACGGGGGCACCTATGGCCTTGGCACAAGCCTCCATTTGGCCTGTGGGTCTGAAGGAGGGGCCTGCACCTCAGCCCGGAGTCCGGTGTCTGTGGGTTCAGTGGGCAGAGCAGTGGCCCTGTCCCCACAGAGTGCCCCAGGTCCACTCTGCCACCTGCCGCATGGCGCCCATGCAGGAGGCTGGCCTGGGGTGGGGCGGGGGGCGGGATGCGTGGGCCGGGCTGATGGCCAATCTCCTGCCTCCTCCCTCCTCCCCAGACTTTTACTGAGATTTGCTCTTCCCTCAAAACCCGCTCCCCCTTGACCTGAACGTGGCTCAGAGGCTTTCGTCTCTCTGACCAAAACGTTGGCTGCAGACAGCACAGGCTTCACTGCCTCCGGGGATGGGTGACATTGCCCTTTCTGCCCTCGGGGGGGCCTCTGAGCCGGGCCTTGCCTGGGAGGAGGAGACACCTGGCGCACAAGGGCCCTCTCCCCTCCGAGGAGGTGGTGGAGTGTTTCAGGAGCAGGTGGCCTCCCATGTCCTTCCTGGTTCAGCTTTAACCCTCCTATCGAGGCAGCGTAAAAAGTTCCCAGAGCTTCCTTACTGGCCAGGCAGGGAGGGGCCCGCGGGGGCTTCCACTGAGGGGACCTGGGGAGGTGCCGCCCTGTCACTGCGCTGGGTGGGGAGAGGTTCCCCAGCAACGGGCCCTCTTACATAATCCAGCGCATCGGCGTGACTCCAGGTGCCCGTGGGAGGCAGCGTGGGGGTGAGCGCAGGGGCGAGGACGAGTCTCAGAGTTTCACTCGGTGTTTCTCCCCCTCTTATTACATTTCAGCGTCATCCTGCGTCTGCCAGCTCGGTCACCCACTTGCTCGTTAGAATATATTAACTGACAACGCGGATTTAAATAACTCGGGCAGAGCCCCCAGACCCGGGTCTCCCGCACCGGCCCAGGTGAGGCAGGAGGGCCGGGGCGGAGGCAGGACGCCGGGGCGAGTGGCCTGCTTGGGCCCCGTGTCCAGAGCTGGATGGGGCGGACTGGGAAGGGCAGCCCAAGCTCAGGGGCTGGGTCGGGTGGGCAGGGTGGAGCTAAAGGCAGGCAGCGGGGGACCCCCCCACCAATCTCAGGCACACACACCATCTTCTGTGCAAACCCAGCTTGTGACAGAATTCTCTGAGCAGGGGGACCGGAAGCTAAGGAAGCCAACGATGGCCTTCACGCAAGCCCCCTTGGTCAAAAGAACACAGTGTATTAGGAGAGGAGGCCAGAGGTGAGTGACCTGAAGGGCTGAGCGCCCAGCCGGGCCGCCCCAGGCACGCTGGCTCTTGGTGGCCACTCAACTTCATGGGAAAGATGAGGCAAGAGGCTGGCTTCACCCTCAATATCATTATTTCATTTCCCTCTGAAACGCAGTCTTTGTTTTCTTATCATTCCACCTCTTAAATGACTTAAACTGCCTTGAAAGTGATCTCAAAGCTAAGTTCGGAGTGGAGAGGAGAAAGTCTGTTGTCTGGAACGTGAACTTAGAGGATGCTCCGAAAACAAGGCTGGATGTGTCCTCACGGGTTCTTCCCGGAGGGAGGGCGGCCCCGGGCCTGCGGTGCCGGCTCCCGGCGCTGCCAGCGAAGCCCAGACGCCGCCTCGCGTGCGCAGATGGCTTCCCTGCCCAGGCGGCTGCTTCTAATTTCAGCTGTTGGAGGCTCCGCGCGCGCTCTCTCTCTTTTTTTAAATCCCATGTTTATTTAAAGCCAGATTTTAAAATGTTGTCTTCAGCCCTGAAACCTGACTTTTTCTTCTTGCTGCAGATCCTAAAACCCCACTTAGGGTCCCAAAGCTTCCAAAGGGGGAGCTTTGCGGCTGACTTGGGTGGCTCTGTGGGTCAGCCGGTCAGTAGGACAGAACCCCCTCCCCGCTGTCTAGCACTGTGGCATTTGGACAGCTGGCAGATGTTTTCCTATCAGGGCAGTCTCGTGTGGTGTCAACACAACCAGAACATGGGGTGCCCCTCCACCCCCTGGACGTCCTGGGTTCCCAAATGTGTGAGAAGTGGTGTGCAATCTCGGGAGAGGAGCACAACCCCCATGATGCCAGGTGTTCCCAGGAGATGGGAGTCTGGAACCACCCACCTTGTCTCCCCATCTAGGCCCTGTGGCAGCGGGACCTGTCTGGTCTAGGTGTGTGCCCTGGAGGTGGGAAGGGACCAGATGGGCGGTTCCTGCCTGGGAAGGGGTGTGGTGGGCAGCAGCTGCCAGTCGGTAGTTTGTGGGCTCCTTTCCCATCTCAGTCGGAGAAGGCGATGGCACCCCATTCCAGTACTCTTGCCTGGAAAATCCCATGGATGGAGGAGCCTGGTAGGCTGCAGTCCATGGGGTCGCTAAGAGTTGGACACGACTGAGCGACTTCCCTTTCACTTTTCACTTTCATGCATTGGAGAAGGAAATGGCAACCCACTCCAGTGTTCTTGCCTGGAGAATCCCAGGGACGGGGGAGCCTAGTGGGCTGCTGTCTATGGGGTAACACAGAGTCGGACACGACTGAAGCGACTTAGCAGCAGCAGCTCCCATCTCTGCTATCCCTGGCACCCAGGTCTCCCCATTTCTCTTGTACTTGGGAACCAAGGACATCGAGGGGGGCACTCCCTGTTCTGACTGTGTAAACACCACACCAGACGGCTCAGATAGGGAAGCATCAGTTCACTGTCTGCAGGCCGGTTTGCACAGTGTGGGATAGCTGATGCTGAACAATGGGAGGCTCTGTCCCATGGGCAAGGTCCCCCACCAACCCACCCGAATGCTGGTGGGCACTCGGGAAATGGGAGCTCCCATCCCTTTTAGTGTAACCACTTCATCTGCTTCTGTGGCTCACTCCAGAATGTCCTAGAGGAACTGTAATGAAACTGGATAGTGAGAGGCCAAAGTCAGTCAGGGGGCCAGGCTGGGCTCTGGGGGCCTGTGGGGTGGCGGGGCAGGTGCTGGCTGGATACTTGTGAGGACTGAGTTTACTGGTCTGATCATAAGCTCCTACAGCAAGAGGTAGAAAGGCTGAGAGCAGAGAGGCTGGGGTTTTTGGAGAACTGTGATGGCCTGAGCCCAGTCTGCAGTGAAAGCCACAGGACTGCCCAGGTGGCTGGGAGGCTGGGGTGGTCCAGCGAAGACTGGTCTGAGTTGATGCTGGCTGCAGGGCCACGGTGGAGCACCCGTTCCTGTCCGGAACCAGGGAGTTGTCTGGATGGGAATCAAAGCTGCCGCCCGGGCTGTCACAGCCTCAGGAAGCGTGGAGTATTTTGGAATTTCTTCATTGATAGGTCTGGTCAGAAAGTAATAGGATTTTGAGAAAAATTATTTTAGTGTCAAGCTAGAGAATATCATTTGCCCTGTCAGGCTCTTTTTCTTTTTTTCTCAAAAATCAGAAGAAACATATCTTCGTAGAGGTTCATGGAAAACTTCAGCTGTTGCCTAGCTGTCCAAACAAAAAGATGATTCCATCCACGGGGGAAAATCAATTTCAACGAATCCAGGGGACCTTTAACCCACAGTCCAATCAGACACCATGTGACCTCTGCAGTGTCGCTCTGTTGCTGGCAGAAACAGGGCCCCTGCAGAGATCTGGCAGCTCAGCCCCTGAAACCTGCTGCTAATTCTCACCCAGATTTTGAGGTTTTCTCTGCAGCTTCAGGAGCCGAGTCCTTTGTGCAGCCTCAGGCCTTGGTTTTCAGAGCCCCTGGGCTTGGAGATGTTAGATTCGGTTGTAATTTCCCCTCATTCCTTGGCTTATAGATTTCCCACTGGGAAAACCCCAGAGACCTTGATTCCACCTCAGGTGAAGTCAAAGCCGAGTTTCCCCACCGGGCACAGGCTCCTGGTGGAAAGCTGTGGGCTTGTGGTGCAGTGGAAAGCTGAGGTGATGCTTTGCAAGCTGTTTCAGGCAGATGGGGTCTCATGCGATGTCAGCTGCAGGAGCACAGCCCTGTGGTGCTTTGCAGGACAGACTCTGGCTTTCAGTCTCCCGGCCTGGCGTCTGGAGCTCAGCCTCCCCTGAGTTAGGCAGAGAGGACCGAGGACGCGGCCACACTCGTGGGCGACGTGACCCCAGCATCTTGGCTCCTGGTCCGCAGAGGACATGGGGTGCTGGCGGGGCTGCTGGGCAGGGACACCACATTGGGGAGCCTCCGCTGCCACCTGGTGGACAGACACATGGTGGGCGATGAGCCGCATGGCAGGCACAGAGTGGTGGCCCAGCCAGTGGTGGCTGCAGGGGGTGGCGGGGTGGTGCCAAGGGTGGGGCCGCCCAGGCTGGGGTGGCGGTCCCGTGCTTGCCCCTGAGTCCGGGTAGTCAGTGGGCAGCCCTCAGGGCACCGGCTCTGTGGGACCTGAACTCTCCTGATATGCATTCTCAGGCGGAGAGGAGTACCATCCTGCCAGGACCCAGTAGCAAAGAAAAGACGGTGCCTGGGAGAGGCTGCCTGGAACCTGCAGAGGGAACGCGGGGACTGCAGACTGCTGGCTATTTTCACTCTGTGAGAAAACTGCTCGCTGTGATGCTGATTTTCAAAGGGCCCTATGACATGCTTTTCGAGAAAATGGAGATAAAACTCAGCATAAAATCACCCATTTTAAAGTCAACAATCCTGTCCACTTTAGTGGCGTTTAGTGCTCTCACACTGTTGTGCAACCACTGCTCTAACTGGTCCTGAAACTGCTTGATCACCCCGAGGGGTCCCACGGCTCCCTCCCCCAGCCCCGGCCGTCTCTGTGGTCATCTCACATCAGTGGAATCACGTGACGTGTGACCTCTGGCGCCTGGCATCCTTCACTCAGTGTCTGAGGAGCATCCGTGCTGTCACGTGGCCCGTGCTTCACTCCTCACGGCTCAGGAACATTCCTACGTGGGGAGGACTTTTTGTGCATCCAGTCATTGGTGGTCGATAGATGGTTGTTACCGCCTTTGGGTGGCCGTGGGGAGTGTGGCTATGAAGAGGCACGGACAAGTTTGGAACACCGGTTTCCAGTCCACTTTAGGAGCGGAGTTGCTGGTCACAAGGTCGTTTTATGTTCAGTTTTCTGAGGAACCACCAAGCTGTTCTCCTAGCGGCTGCATCATTTTATGCTCTCATCAGCAGTGCACAAGGATTCCACTTCCTCCACATCCTCATCAACCACTGTTATTTTCTGTTTGTTATTATTGTTTTTTTAAATTCTAGCCCCGTCTTATTGGGTGCAACGTAGTGCTCATTGTGGTTTTGACTTGAATTTCCCCCATCCCTAATTGAATGTCTTTTCATGTGGATAACATTCTGTTTATTTTGTACTTATTTATTTTTACTTTTAGATAAGTACAAAATAAACAGAAAAGTGAAGAGGTACTAAAAAGCCTCTTGATGAAAGTGAAAGAGGAGAGTGAAAAAGTTGGCTTAAAGCTCAACATTCAGAAAACGAAGATCATGGCATCTGGTCCCATCACTTCATGGGAAATAGATGGGGAAACAGTGGAAACAGTGTCAGACTTAATTTTTGGGGGCTCCAAAATCACTGCAGATGATGACTTCACCCATGAAATTAAAAGACTCTTACTACTTGGAAGGAAAGTTATGACCAACCTAGATAGCATATTCAAAAGCAGAGATATTACTTTGCCAACAAAGGTCCGTCTAGTCAAGGCTATGGTTTAGCCAGTGGTCATGTATGGATGTGAGAGTTGGACTGTGAAGAAAGCTGAGTGCTGAAGAATTGATGCTTTTGAAGTGTGGTGTTGGAGAAGACTCTTGAGAGTGCCTTGGACTGCAAGGAGATCCAACCAGTCCATTCTGAAGGAGATCAGCCCTGGGATTTCTTTGGAAGGAATGATGCTAAAGCTGAAACTCCAGTACTTTGGCCACCTCATGCGAAGAGTTGACTCATTGGAAAAGACCCTGATGCTGGGAGGGATTGGGGGCAGGAGGAAAAGGGGACGACAGAGGGTGAGATGGCTGGATGGCATTACTGACTCAATGGATGTGAATCTGAGTGAACTCCGGGAGTTGGTGATGGACAGGGAGGCCTGGCGTGCTGTGATTCATGGGGTTGCAAAGAGTCAGACACGACTGAGCGACTGAATGATTTTTACTTTTTATGTTCTTAAAACAATTTTTTTTGGAGTTAGTGGCCTTACAACATTGTGTTACTTTGTTATGGTTTTGTCACTCAGTTACAGCCTACTCTTCCGCAGCCTCCAGGGACTGACGCCTGACAGGCTCCTCTGTCCATGGGATTTCCCCAGATAAGAATCCTGGAGTGGGCTGCCATTTCCTTGACCAGAGGATCTTTCCGACCCAGGGATGGGACCCATGTCTCCTGCCTTGCAGGCGGATTCTTTACCACTGAGCCACCTGGAAAGCTTCTGTACAGCAAAGTGAATTAGTTGTATGCACACATATACCCACTGTTTTTAGATTTCCTTCCCACTGAGGTCACCACAGATCGCTGAATAGAGTTCCCTGTGATAAACAGGAGGTTCTCATAAGTTATCTAGATTATATAAAGTAGTATATATATTGGCATCATTTTTAAAAGGAACCAGGCTTTTGAAGAATTTCAGCAGCTTTACCTCAGAACTCCGTCAGGGGTGAGCCTGGGAGGGGCTCCCCCCAGTCAGCTGTGTCTTCCAACCGGGCCGAGTTCCAGAAGCTGCAAGCCCCACCAAAACTACTTCTATGAGTTGAGCAATTCCTGCATGCCTTTAAGATGAAACCCGCGGTGTGATGAGGGTAAAGCGTGGATTGAGGGCTCCTGAGCAGACCCGTATCAGAGAGGTCTGTAAGAAGGCCCTATAGCCCCCACCCTTGGCCATGTGGAGTGAGTGGAAGTCCTGACAGGCTGCCTGCAGATGCCTTGGGTGGGAGCCCAGACTGTCCACGATCCTGGCAGGACTGTGATGCCAGGTGGTGGCCTAGAGCCAGGGAGTCAGGCCCAGCAACCTGCCAAGGCCTCTGACCACCAGCCCCCAGGACAGGAGGGGCGAGACTGGGCATTCATCAGCCTCATCGCGCTGGGGCATGGGCTGGGAGGGGCTTTCCCAAGGCCACAAAGCTGGGCAGGAGGACTCAGAGCTGCCCAACCTGGGGCACAGGCAGCTACACCTGCCGCTCCTGGTGGGCAAGAGCCTCGGCGACTTTAGCAGAAATGGGCTTTGTTGAAAGGAGATCAGGTAGATTACTGGTTGAAACCCTGGAGAGCCACCTGAGCCAGGCCTGGCCTGAGGACCCCCTTCCTATCAAACAGGCTTTGCTGGCCCAGCAAACCTGACCCTGGGCTGCTGCTGTCACTGCCCCCTCTGCTCACCGCACCCCCACGCCAGGCACCACAGCTCTCCCTGTCTCTCTAGGCCCCTCCCATCCTCTGGTGGCCCCAAACCCCCATACTGAGGGGCCCCCAAACCGGGAAGGGGATCTGACACCTGCTGTGCCAACAACTGACTCCTGAAACCCTCCCTCCTCTGTCCTCTAGCCCTGCACCCTACAGAGCTCCCAAGATCACACTTGAGGACACGCACATCAGACTCAGGCAAATGTTTTTAACTCTGGAGACCCCTAGAGGCCCTGACCTCCCTCAATAAGCCCCAGTCTTCCTTGAGCTGCTCATCAAAGGGAGCCTGAGCCTGAAGGTTTCCCGTGAAGGGCTGGCAGTATCGACAGGCCTAAGAATCAAATAATTTCTCAAGGGACTTCCCTGGTGGTCCAGTGGTTAAGAATCCATCTTGCAATGCCGGGGACTCGGGTTCGATCCCTGGCCGGGGAACTAAGATCCCACGTGCCAAGGAGCGACAAAACCCGAGGCACAACTATTGAGCGTGCCACAACTAGTGCGTCTGCGTGCTGCGATGAAGATCCTGAGTGGTGCAACTGGGATCCAACGCAGCCACAGACATAAATATTAAAAAATCAATTTAGCAAAAAGAGCACAAGGAACAGTCGCAGACTGAGGCACCCCTAGGGTCCCAGAGCGGCAGGAACCGACCGTGACTGCTATTCGCTCCACGTGCTGCTCCAGGCACCTCTCCATAGCTCACAAGGTCGATTCCATTCAGACCCTCACTTGCTGGTGAGGGAACTGTGGCCCCGGGAAGGAATTTCCCTGGAGAGGGGGCTGACTGAGCCACCAGGCAGGGAGTCAAGAGGTTGCCTCCTGCTCCCCTGGGGCCCCAGAGGGAGCATGGCACAGGGCCCCTGCCTGCAGGCCCGCCCCTCGATCATCCCACTTCCTGGTGCAACTCAGGTTTTCCCCTTAAACCCAGACGGCTTCCCAATTCGTATCTCGTGCCCAGACCTCTCTCCTGGGCTCCAGCTCTGACCACCTGCCCAGCACCCCGCCTCCAGGCCTCCTTTGTGGACCCGGTCCAGGTCCCGTGCCATGATTCTCTTGCTTTACTGTCCCCCACCCATCCCCAAGACCCTCAGCTTTGTGCTCCTAATTCTCCAATCCAGTTCTCCACACCCACCACCCACTCCTCCACCCTAGACCCTGGCACTGGTTCCTCCCGATCCCCACATCCCTCTGATCTGTACGAACTGGTCCCTATACTGCAGCCCCAAGAGGCTGACCCCGTCCCCGTGGTATTGTGGTGCCAGCCCATAGCATTCTCCTCCCTGGGGAAGAGAATGAGACCCTCAAGCAGCCCCTGAACTCCCACCTCATGGCCCCCTCCCCCAGGGCCACAAGGATGACTTGGGACGCCTGTGTGGTCCTCAGCCCTTGGCCTCCTCACACTAGGCTGCTCACTGGCTTCCCCAGAAAGCAGGCACACAGGGGAGGGGGCAGAGAAGGGGGCCTATGACCTGGGTAGGAAGGTTCAATCCCCATGGGCACCCTTCGCAGGTAGTTACCATTAACTAACTTGGTATACTAACTTGGTACACTTCTGGTGCCAAACGCAGCTTCACTTATTAGCTGAAACATTGAAATGCAGCCTAAATTGCCCAGGATGAAGTGTGAACTGCTCACATCTGCCTGGACAGGGAAGTGTGGAGTTTGCAGACTCTTAAACGTTGGTTTACATAGACTCCGTTTCTCCATCTTTTAATCTACTTTCTCCATCATTTCCTCTATTTAGAAAAATGTCCTGTTTCCAGATCTATGAGAGTTCTTGTCTGCTAAACCAGTGCTCAGATAACCTGTGGACTTGCTGCCACTGACGGGTTTTTTCCTCTTGGCTTTCGGTCACCTGGTCCTCTGAATTAGTGCTGGTGTCATGTGCTAAAGAAGATGGGTGGGGCTTCCCTGGTGGTCTGGTGGTTAAGAATCTGTCTTGCAATGCAGGGGACATGGGTTTGATCCCTGGTTGCAGAACTAAGATCCCACATGCCGCGGAGCAACTAAGCCCATGCACCGGCACGCCACTACTGAGCGCGAGCACCACAACTAGAGTCAGTGCCTCCCACTGGAAGATCCGGCACGATGCAGCGAGGACCCCGAGTGCTGCCACTAAGACCCAATGTGGCCAGATATTAGTAAATAAATATTTAAAGACAGTGGGAGCAACAGAGTGGGGGTCAGCCGACTACAGCCCAGTGGCCAGATACCTGTTTCTGTGAAGTTTTATTGCCATGTCCACAGCCATGTCCATTTGTTTACACAGCATCGACATGGAGACAGCAGAGTTCAGTAAGTCAGAAATCATACCTCCTGAGACATTTACTATCTGGCTCTTTAAGGAAAAGTCTGGCAACCCCTCCTCTAGACAATGTTGTGCTCCAGCACAACAAAGGACAGGAGACAACTTCCCAGAGGTTCCCACACTAGCTCTTTAATTAGCATCCTCACACATTCCTGAATCTGTCAGTCTTAAAGGGAAGATCAGCCCTCAAGTCTCCATTCTTTTTATGATTAGACAGCCTTTAAATCTTAAATTCTGTCCATAAACCCAGCACGAGCCAACGCTTGGCAAGCAGTGTGCGCAGATGGTCAGCTATCGTTCCGCGGTCCTGCCCCTCTGTGGAATCTTAAACCCGCTTGTTTCCATTGCTTCTGCAGTTCTCTGACACATTTAAAGAGATGATGTATATATTTTGTCTGGCTTCTCTAGTTCTTAGTGGGAGCACTGATCTACCACATACTACTTCTTCCCGCTTGGGAAGTTTGTTTCCCGTGTTTAAACGTCAGTTTCCAGTTGTTTGTTGCTAGTAAATGGAAATACGTATTGAATTTTGCACAGTGACCTGGTATTCTGTGGCCCTGCTAAATGTAATGATTAGTTCTAGTGGATTTCTTACAGATTCTTTGGGATTCTGCATTTTATCTCTTTTCTTTGCTTATTACATGGACTAGGACTTCCAATGTGATGTTGAATAGAAGTGGTTAGAGTAGTCCTCTTTGCCTCATTCTCAGTCTTGCAGGGGAAAGCATACCGTCTTTTACCATGAAGTGTGACGTTAGCCACAGAGTTCTTGTAAATGACTTTTATAAAGTTTAAGAAGTTCCCTTTTATTCGTAGTTTGCTAAGAGTTTTTAAAATTCTTTTCCTGCATTTACTGAGAAATCATAAGCTTTTTCTTCTCTAGTCTATTGATATGCTGAAATATACTGGTTAATATTTAAAGGTTGAGCTAAACTTTTATTTCCAAGATAAACCCCATGTGATTTATCCTGTAAAAAAACAGGCTATTCTAAGACAAAGGCCCCACTTTACATACTGCTGGGTTTCATTTGCTAATATTTTATTGAGGGTTTTGTATGTATGTTCATAAGGGATGGAGGATTCCCTGGAGGAAGGCATGGCAACCCACTCTGGTATTTGTGCCTGGAGAATCCCCATGGACAGAGAAGTCTGGGGTTGCAAAGAGTCGGTCGGACACGACTGACCAGCTAAGCACAGTTTAGTTTCTTTAAAAAGACATACGACTATTCATTTTATCTATGTATTCTTGCATAAGCTTTAGTAATTTGTGTCTTTCAACAAATTTTCCCATTTCATCTAAACTGCTGAATTTATGGGCATGAAATTGTAGTAATTCCTTAATATATATATATATATATATATTTTGACCATGCTATGTGGCTTGTGGGATCTTAGCTCCTCAACCAGGGATTGAATCCAGGCCCTCAGCAGGAAAAGTGTGGAGTTCTGACCACTGAACCAAAGGAAAATTCTTGCCTTAAAAATATTCTTTTGAAAGGATTTGTAGTGATGTTCCCTCTTTTATTCCTGATGTCATAATTTGTATCTTCTTTTTCCTCATCAGTCTAGCTCAAGGTTTGTCAAATTTACTGATCTTTTCAAATAATCAGTTTTTGCTTTTTTCTTTAGTGTTTCTGTGTTGTCATTTTCTTTGATTTCTGCTATTATTCCATTTGTTCTGACTACTTTAGATTTAATTTGGTATTTTTCTAACTAATTAAAGTGAAAGTTTAGATGATTTGAGACCTTAAAAAAATAGATAAGCACAGTCCATAAATGCTGATTTGCTGTGTTTTCTTGTTGTGTAGTTCAAAGTATTTTCTAATTTCCCTTGTGATTTCCTTTTTTATTCATGATTTAATATTTGTGGATTTTCCAGATCTCTTTGTTACTGATTTCTAGAGTAATCCCACTATAGTCAAGAACATACTTTGTCTGATTTCAATTGTTTGAGATTTGTTAAAGTCCCAGAACATGGTATTTTGGCAAATGTTCCACACGTGCTTAAACAGAATATGTGCTCTGTTGTTGGGGGCAACATTCTATAAACATGAGTTAAGCTGGCTGATAAAATTGCTCAGGTTGACTGTACCCTTATTGATTTTCTGCTCTCACTTACTGAAGGAGGGGTGTCTAACCTTTAAGAGGCCATTTGTCCTTTAGTTCTGTCAGTTTTTGCTTTCTGTATGTTGAACTTCTATTGTTAGGCAAATATACAGTTAGGATTATCATGCCTTCTTTCATTTTTATGTAATTACCTCTAGTGATACTAACGTAACCACTCTAGATTTTCTTTGAATAGTGTTTCCATAGTATGCTTTCCCCATTTCTCTACATTTAACTTATCTGTCTCCATATTTAAAGTGCGTTTCTTGCAGATAGCAAATTGTATTATTTTCTTTAAATTTCCAATTTGACCATCCTGTCTTTAGTTGGTGTGTTGGAGAAGGCAATGGCACCCCACTCCAGTACTCTTGCCTGGAAAATCCCATGGACGGGGGAGCCTGGTAGGCTGCAGTCCATGGGGTCGCTAAGAGTTGGACACGACTGAGCGACTTCCCTTTCACTTTTCACTTTCATGCATTGGAGAAGGAAATGGCAACCCACTCCAGTGTTCTTGCCTGGAGAATCCCAGGGACGGGGGAGCCTGATGGGCTGCCGTCTATGGGGTCGCACAGAGTCGGACACGACTGACGCGACTTAGCAGCAGCAGCAGCAGCAGCAGATCGCTTACATTTAACGTAATTAAAGTAGCTGAATTTTGGTCTACCATTTTATTGCTTTCTGTTCATTTCCTTTGGTCCATGTTCCTGATGCTTTCTGGATTATTTGAGAATCTTTTTAGTATTTCACTTTATTTTACCTACTGACCTTTATTAAGGCCCTATCTCTATTTTTTAATGATCATACTAAGGATTTTTATATACACGCCTATCCTTTGTTTATTTAGGTAGTGTTGTACCATTTCATTAAAATGTGGAGGCCTTACCCCCAAGTAATTTCCTCTGTCTTCCCCCTTTGTGTTATAGTTGCTGCACCAATTACATTTACATATGTTGAAAATCCCACGAGGCAATGTTGTAATTTTTGCTTTCAAGAGTCATACATATTTTTTAAACCTTAAAGGGAAAAATTACCTTATTTACCCACATGTTTATCATTTCTGTTGTTCTCTTTTCATTTTCCATCTGGTGTCATTTCCCTGCAGCCTGAATAATTCAGTATTATAACCTGCATAGTAAATTCTCTTAGTTTGCCTTCATCTAAGAATGTCTTTATTTTCCCTTCATTCCTGAAGCATATTTTTGCCAAATGTTGAGCTCCCATTGACATTTCTATTCTTCGATACTTTAAAGACATTGTTTCATCATTTTCAAGCCTCTGTGGTTTCTGATTAGAAATCTGTGGTCCTTTAACTTCTTGTTACTCTGCAGGTAATGTTACATTTTTATCTGGCAGCTTTCAAGATTTTTTCTTTCCCTTTGATTTTTAGCAGTTTAATTATAATGTGACCTGGCCTGTTTTTCTTTGAATTTATCCTTTTTGGGGATTATCACGTTTTTTGAATTTGTAAACTGATGTCCTTCATCAATGTGGGAAATTTTCCTCCATTATTTCTTCAAATGTTTTTTTTCCTGCGGTAATCTCTTTCTCTGCTCCTTCTGGGATTTTGAAAACACATGTTAGATGTTAGTCCTTTTGATATTGTCCCAAAAGTTCCTGAGGTTCCCCCCCCCCAACACACCCCCACCCTAATCTTTTCTTTGTTCTCCAAATTGGATGATTTCTGTTGCTCTGTCTTCAAGATCACGGAGTCGTTCCTTAGTCATCTGCTTTCTGCTGTTGAGCCTGTTCATACTTTCTCAGATATCTGGCATTTTTTTCAGTTCTAAAGTTTTCAATTTGTTTATTGATATAGTTTCTGCTTTTCAGCTGAGACATTCTATCTTCCCATCTTCAGAGGTATGTCTGACCCTACGTTATATGATCAGTCATAATAACCACTTTAAGATTTCTGTCTGATAATTCCGCCACCTGGATCACCTTGGAGCTGACCTCTGTTGACTGTCTCTCTCCTCGCATAATTTGGGTTTGTAAACTGGATATTTTGACTGTTATGTTGTGCAGACTCTGGGTCTGTTACAATCCTCTGGAGAACTTTGCCCTGACTCAGGAGCCCATTAGCCCGGTGCATTCAGACCACAAGCTCTGCTTGCCTTCAGTGGCCAGTGGTTCCACTCTAAGTTCAGTTATCAAAAGCTTTCTGTGCCGCTCTGGGTCTTTCCCGTGCCCGTGTCACCTGGAGGTGAGCCCACGACCTGCACTGGTTTATCCAGAGCCAGGCCCCTTTCTCCAACTCTCTCCTCTCCAGGACCCCTGCACTTTCTAGAACTTGGCTCCTCTGTCAAGAGTTCCTCTTGCCAGAAAGACAGAGTTCTACCAGAGTTTTGGTCTGGTGTTGCTGTGAGGTCCTGCAGCTGAGGCCACCCGAGGCAAAAAGGAAAGGGAAAATAAAATGGGAAGGCTCTCCCTACACGGGTTACAGCGGCAAGTCTGAACTTGCCTTCACAATGCACCTGCTTTGGTTCACTCTGCAGAGGCCTTAGGGAGCTTTTTTTTTAAAACTTGAGTTTTCAGTTGTTATAGTGACAGACAAGGGCTGAAGTGGGCTTATGCTACCGTAACAGAGCTGGCCCCTCCATATATTACTTTAAAACAGTAGAAAAATAATCTGGAGATGATGCAGTTAATCCAAAACAATTGGTTTGTAAACATTTCCACTTTGCTTAAGGATTCAGCATTACCTATTATTCAGAGATTCACTATGTCCAAACTCCCCTGCCGGTCGAGCGCCACATAGCCAGATTTAAAGTGTGTTCGTGGGCATGGCGGGAACACACCTCAACATAATAAAGGCCAAGGATGACAAACCCACAGCTAACATCATATCAACAGTGCAAAGCTGAAAGCATTTCCTCTAAGATCAGGAACAAGACAAGGACACCCACTCTCACTACATTTATTCAACATAGTATTGGAAGTCCTAGTTACAACAATCAGAGAAGAAAAAGAAATAAAAGGAATCAAAATTGGAAAGGAAGACGTAAAACTGTTGCTGTTTACAGATGACATGATACTGTATGCAGAAAACGCTAAAGACGCCACCAGGAAACTACTAGAGTTCATCAATGTATTAGAGAGTTGCAGGATACAAAGTTAATATACAGAAATCTGTGCACTTATATATACCCAGCAAAACATCAGAAAGGGAAATTAAGGAAACAATCTCATTTGCCATCCCATCAAAAAGAATAAAATACCGAGAAATAAACCTACCTAAGGAGGCCAAGAGACCTGTACTGTGAAAACTCTAAGATGCTGATGAAAGAAATCGAAGACAACACCAACAGATGGAAACATATATCAAGTTCTTAAATTGGAACAGGGCATAGCAGCACTATTTACAAAAACCAAGACATGGAAGCAACCCAAATGTTCACTGACAGATAAATGGATAAAGAAAATGTGGTGTGTGTGTGTGTGTGTGTGTGTGTGTGTGTGTGTGTGTGTGTATATAATGGAATATTACTCAGCTATAAAAAAGAATAAAATACTGCCATTTGCAGCAACATGGACGGACCTAGAGACTGTCACACTCAGTGAAGTCAGACAAGGTCAGTCATGTGATATCACTTGTATCTGGAATCTAAAAAATAAAACAAATGAACTTATTTACCAAAGACAGACTTGTTGGTAGAAAACAAACTTATGGTTACTGAAGAGGAAAGTGGCAGGGTGAGATAAATTAGGAGCCTGAGATTAACATACACATACTACTAGATATAAAACAAGAGAAGAAAACGACAATCCACTCCAGTATTCTTGCCTGGGAAATCCCATGGACAGAAGAACCTGGCGGGCTATAGTCCATGGGGTCACAAAAGAGTCAGACACAACCGAGCAACTAGACACCAACATATATAAAACAGATAAGAACAAGGTCCTCCTGTACAGCACAGGGAACTCTACTCAGTATCTTGTAACAATCTATAATGTGAAAGACTCTGAAAGAGAATACATACATACACATATATTGAAATGACTTTGCTGTACACCTGAAACCAAACCAACACAACATTGTAAGCCAACGACATTTCAATTAAAAAAAAGCGTGTTTGCTATCCCTCACTTCCCTTCACGTCAGTACGCTGAGGTCAGGCAAAGCAAGAGGTGCAGGATGAGCTCCAGGTCACCACGTCCCCAAGAGTCTGTCCAGTTGGTGGTACGGGCATGTGCGACGCACCTCAGTGTGTCAGACGAACAGTCCATGGAGAACGGGGCTTTCCTCCAGGACACCACCCTTGGAATAAGGAAGCGGCCACTTGCTCTTGTACAGACCCATGTGTTCTCTACACAATCTACAGCTAAACGTGTGTTATATGTTACTGACTTGGAACTAATGGAGAGAAAATAAGATGAGTATATTTTTATATTATTTACTTAAAGAAATGTTTCCTAAGAAGTGAAGTAAGGGAAAACTACAGTACTAACGTGACACTGTGCTTAGAAACATATTGTTTCACACGTGGCTTGGTGGCTCAGGTGGCAAAGAATCTGTGGGAGACCTGGGTTTGATCCCTGGGCAGGGAAGATCCCCTGGAGAAGGGAATGGCAACTCAGTCCACTACTCTTGCTTGGAGAATTCCATGGACAGAGGAGCCTGGCAGGCTACAGTTCGTAGAGTTGCAAAGAGTCAGACATGACTGAGTGACTAACACTTTAAACACATGAGGAGGACAATATATAAAGAAAGACGTACGGAGACCCTCCCCCAGCCTGCAGATGTCACCAGGAAAGACACATTCCTCATATAGCTCACATTCCTCATAGGATTCCTCATACAGGAATCCTGCAGATAGCCGCAATCTGCCTGTGGAATCAGTGAGCACTTGGGAAATGCTGATCACCACGACTCTAACCCAGTTATGGTGACGCCTGTTACATGACCAGGTCAGCACTCAAGAGGCTGGGACACCACAGCAAACGCGTCAGACCTGTCTCTGCCCTTCTCTGGGGCACTTTGCTTAAGCAGAACATTCAGAATCTAGCCTTTTCTTGCTGACTTGGGCAGCACGGTAAACATAAGCTGGGGAGGGGATGGCGGCAGCCCACTAAGATACCCTACTGGTGAAACCTAAGGGTCTATCGAGGATTTGGTAGCTGCACCCATGGTTCCCCTGCAGAGTTCGCAGGCAAAGTCCCCAGATCGCCTTCAAATGCCTCACCGCCCCACGAGGGTTTAACCTATCAGCCCACACAGTGGCCTTTATGGGACTTCACGTGCCCTCTGTTAACACACTGTCGGGGGCTTTGGCTACCACTGGAGCCATCGCTGTGAGTGTTGCTCACTCTCTTGCTGCCCCTCCCAGTGGAGTCACAGCACAGGAGATCTTTTCCCTCTGCTGCTGTGGAGGCAGTACTCAGTGCCTGCCTGGGGGCAAACCCACTCGCAGCGATGCCGCTGTCAAGCTCACATTTCACGACGGAATCCACAGAAACATCATGAAGACTGACGAGAACGGTGAAGGCCTAGTGGGTCAGGTGTTGCCTGGCCCGTCAGCCCCACCACCCGCCTGGCTCAAAAAAAAAAAGACGATGAAAAGAGAAAGGTAGGAAAGAACCACCAGGAAAGAAAAAAGAAACGGATTGGATTTTGTTCCAAAATTTTGTAAGGATTTTGTTCTTCCTGTTTTTTCGGAGGGATGGGAATGGAATAGAAACACATAAAATGAAGACATCCATTTCTCTTCAATACTGTCCTGGAGGGACAGCCAGGAAAATTAAGGCAAGAAAGTGAACTAAAAGGCATCCAGGTTGGGAAGAAGTAAAAATATCTCTATTTGTCATGACATGATCTTGCATATTGAAAATCCTAAGGGTTCCACCAAAAACCTACTAGAACTAATATATAAGTTCAGCATACCAAAAAAAAAAAAAAAACCACAAAACTATTGTGTTTTTATACACTTGTTAACCCGAATAACCTGAAATTGAAATTAAGGAAAAAACCTCTTTACAATAGCATCAAAAAGAATAAAATAATAATAAACAAGTGTAAAACTTATATGTTGAAAACTACAAAATTTTTTGAAAGGAATTAATGAATAAATGAAAATATACCTGTGTTCATGGATCATAAGACTTAATATTTCTAAGATGGGAGCACTCCCCAAACTGATCTACAGATCCAAAAAAATTCCCATCAAAATCTCACCTGACTTCTTTTCAGAAATTAACAAGCTGATCCTAAAATTCATATGGAAATTCAAGGGACCCAGAATAGTAAACCCAATTCTGAAAAAGAACAAAGTTAGAGGATTCACACTTACAATTTTGAAACTTGCTACCAAGCTACAATAAGGGCATAGTGGTAGACATAGACAAATAGGGTAGAATTGAGTGGCTGGAAAAAAACTCTCACATTTGGTCAATTGATATTTGACAAAGGTGTCAAGGATTCAACGGGGGAAATAACTGTCTTTTCAAATGGTACTGAAATAACTGGAAAAGAGTCAGTCAACTTCCACATTAAAGGAAGACAAATGTGTTCATCTTCTTAAAAAACCACTTCTAAAAAAAAAAAATCCAAGTGTAAAAGAATGAAGTTGGACTCCCAACCAAATACATATAAAAAAATTAACTCAAAATCGGTCAAAGATCTAAGTGTAAGAGCTAAACTATTAAACTCTTAAAAGAAAATGCAGAAATAAATCTTCATGACCCTAGATTAGGTAATGGTATCTTAGATATGACCCCAAAAGCCCAAGCAACAAAAGAAAAAATAAACTGGATTTCATCAGGATTAAAACACACTTGTGTTTGAAAGGATACTATTAAACATGTAAAAAGAACACCCGTAGAACAGGAGGAAATTTTTGCAAATCTTACGTCTGATCAGAGTGTAGGATTAAGAATATATAAAAGAGGGACATGCCTGGGGATCCAGCGGTTAAGAGGCGGTTTCACTGCCACGGACCCAGGCTCGATCACTGGTCGGGAACTAAGGTCCCACGAGCAATGTGGTGCAGGAAAAAACAATATATAAAGAACTCTTGTAACTCAATAATTAAAAAAAAACAAATCCAATTAAAATATGGGTAAAAAGATCTAAACAGACATTTCTCCCAAGAAGAGGTACAAATGGCCACTAAGCACAAGAAAAGATGCTCAACATCATCGGTCATTATGAAAATACAAATCAAAACCATGCTGAGATAACACTTGAGGATGGCTATAATGAAAAAAAACAAGAACGAGCTAGGGCTAGGCAGGACCTGGGCAGAGTAGAGCCCTCACATCTGCTGCTGGGGGTAAAGATGGTACAGCCACTTAGGAAAACAAGCATTGCTTCCTCCAACGGCCAAACGTAAGAGTCATTACATGACCCAGAGTGAAATCACTCTAGGTTTATGCCCAAGAGAAATAAAAACATGTCTACACAAAAATGTGTACAGAAATATTCACAGGAGCATCATTCATAAAAGTGAATAAATGGAAAGAATGCAAATGTTCATCAGGTGCTGCACAGATAAGATGTGGTCCATCTATACACAATGGAACATTACTCAACCACAAAAAGAAATGAAGTACTGATACACACTACAACATGGATGAACCTCAAAAACACCACACTAAGAAGCCAGACCGGAGAAGGCAACGGCACCCTACTCCAGTACTCTTGCCTGGAAAATCCCATGGACGGAAGAGCCTTAAAGGCTGCAATCCATGGGGTCGCCGAGGGCCAGACATGACTGAGTGACTTCACTTTCACTTTTCACTTTCATGCACTGAAGAAGGAAATGGCAACCCACTCCAGTGTTCTTGCCTGGAGAATCCCAGGGACGGGGGAGCCTGGTGGGCTGCCGTCTATGGGGTCGCACAGAGTCGGACACGACTGAACTGACTTAGCAGCTTAGCAGCAAGCCAGACACAAGGTCATTCATCGTGTGACTCCATTTATGTGCGGTGTCCAGAATGGGCAAATCCAGAGAGGCAGAAAGCCGATCAGTGGCTGCCAGGGGCTGGGGGGGAGGAGAGCGGGGAAGAGGGCACTAGTTAGAGGGCACAGGGTTTCCTCAGAGATGATGGGACTGTTTTAAAACTGACTGTGGTGATGGCTGCACCACTCTGGGAGCATAATACAAATGACTGAACTGCACACTCAGTGAAGTTTTTACCAGAAAAAACCCACAAAGCGCAGCCCACTCTTCGCGGGTCACAGTGCCGAGTGCCTCCCACCCACAGCACAGCTCCCGTGGTCCTCATTCCCCGCGCCCTTACTCTTTTGAGCTCATTTCAGAACTCTGGCTTCTTAAGGAGCACTTACCCCGCAAGCCAGATGAGAGGACAGGGTCCTCACACCCATTAAATGTCTTCCCTAGATTAGCGTGCGCCTCCCTCAGGTACAGGTGTGAAAGAACACATCTGCCTTCTGACACTAGTCCGGGACTCCTCAGGGACAAGGTGGCGAGTGGCGAGAGCAGCCCCAGAGGCCCCCCAGCCCCCAGCCTGAGACCTGGTCCTTGGGGAGGCCTGGGCACCAGTGATTGGGCGGGCCTGTGTGTGGGAAGTCACTCTGTAAAGTTGGGGTTCAGGGGGTGGGGAAATTGACTAAGGGAGAAAGATCCGGAGTGTTCCCACTTTCTGAGTGCCCCAGACACATAGCCTCAAGGATGCTGGGGATCAAGGAAAGCGTGAGGCGCATGCCAAGGTGGCAGCTGTCCCGGCTAAGGGGCGTTAAGTGTCCACAGAGGAGGCCAAGGCTGGGTGTCGAGGCTTTGCCTGGGGCCACAGGCCAGCTCCACCCGGGCCCAGGCCCAGCTCCACCTGCTGACCTGCTGCCCCCACCCCAGTGGCTAAGCATCAGCAGAGATGGAAGGCGTGGTGGGGTCTCCTGCTGAGTCATCTGGCTCCATGCCTCTTCTGGGAAGGCAAAGGCCCTGTGTTGTCATGACAGTTCTCTGACATCCCCAAGTTCTCTACATGAGCAGGCAGGGGGGCACCAGGAGATCCCATGGGGCAGCAGTGGGTAGGTGGCAGGGCAACCCTGTCCCAGGAGTACCCTCACCCAGCCCGAGGTGCCCTCTGACCCCCAATTCCCCATCCCTTGCTTTCCTACTTTCCACATTGCCTGATCACAAACATGCCTCCAGCCAAATGGTCCCGCTGCCTGGGTCCTTTTCCCTACTGTCCTGCTCTGTCTTTTCTGGATGCCAGGCTAGCCGGCTTCCTAGGAAGTCCCCTTTGTGGTCAAATGGGCCTCGTGGCTCCCCCTTAACGCCTCTCCCACCCACCAGGCACGGCGGCTCTCAGGCCCTCTGTGGGTGGTTCACTTTGTCCTCCCCTTCTCCAACCCCCCCACCAGGCCCCACTGAGCTTGGGCAGGATACTAGCCCTGCCCCCCGATTTTGCACCCTACCGTGACTGACTTGTCACGGTCAGGGTCACACAGTTGGTGCTTTAAGACCAAGGCTCAGCGCTTAGCAGGAGGATGTCTCATCCTGGCAGGAGGGACTCCCCTGACCCAACACCTACATGGGGGGCCTAAGAGCCAGGCGACCTCCAAGGCTGGAGCCCCGGAGTCAGCTCGACGTCAGCTGGGTTTCAGAGCAGGGCCTCCCTGTGTCCACTGGATAAATTTTTACAAAGAAAAAGGCAGTTTGCTAGGTACGTGACATCTTGCATGTTGGTGGTGAAAGGATGGGGCTTCTCTTGTCGTTCCAGACAAGGGGACCTCTTGAGCAGGCCAGGAGGCTGGTCATGACCTTCCCAGTGGTTCCCACGGAGCCGAGCCACACACGCCCACAGGCAAGTTCTCCAAGCGCTCACCGGGCGGGGGTCAGAGCCCAAAGGCCCACCACAGAGCCCCCGGTGATGAAACCGTCAAGGAGGTGGGGAATCGCACCAACGGCGGCCCTCACAGACCTCCCTGAGTTCTGCGTGCTAGGAGACAGAGGGAAAGGGAAGGGGTCCACCTTGCTGGGGTGGGGAAGGGCGGTCTGGAGGGGCCAGTCCTCCTTGCACACCCTCCCCTGGCCTGGGACCCACTGCTGCAGAGGGGACAGGTCACTGGGGGCAGGAGGGGCAGGGTCTGCTTCCTTTCTCTATCAGAACTGTCCGCAGGATCCCCACGGTTCCAAAACCAAGTGGGCGGGGCCCAACAGACAGACTGGCACTGGCCAAACCAGTTTCTGGCAAAATCCTGAAACTGGCTGGCAGAGAGCCCCCTCCTGGCTGAGGCAGGCATTGCACCTGGTAAGCATGCTTTCACATGAAGACTGTCCCCTCAAAACCGGGGTCTCTAGCTCCTCTTGAAGAACCCCAGACCTGGCAACTTGTCTTCATCCTACTGTGCCCTCTGAGTGGAGGGCATGGAGGTCCCCTGAGGTAGAACACCCACCTCTCCCTCCTTGCTGTTGCCTGCTTGCTCCCTGGGGCATCTGGCCTCCCACCCTAGACACAAGACTCTAACCCAGACCCCCTCACCCTGGAGACACTAAACTGCACAACCTCCCGGCCACCTGCCATGGGAGGGACACGAAGGGTCTCTCCCCTTGAAAGAAGAGAAACCACTAGCATCCCTTTTAAGGGAGGAAGGGCCAGAGTACCACCCTGCACCTTGCTGCGGAGGTGACTGCCAGAGCCCAGAGCCCTGGCCTGCTTTCCACCCACAGCTGGGCAGGGCTAGAACCGCACCAGCTCCTGAGTCCCCAGGCCCCGCGTGGCACTGACCAACCAAGTGTCCTGAAGTATCCCGGGAGGGTCAAGGGGCCATGTGCCAGGACCAGAGACAGGAGCCACAATAACTCCTCCAGGCCCTTCCACAGACCCCAGTCCACGAGACGGCAGGCTGTATGGGCATCAGCTTTAATATGGGGCTGGCCTGTCTGGGGGCTAGGAGGGTCCACTTTGTTTTCTTGTTGGGAGCGAAATCTCAGTGAGATTGTCTTAATTCCAAAACGAATCGTGAATTAGGGAAGGCATTTCCATCCTTCCCAGTCTCTGCTTGGCTGCTGACAGCTCGGGAAGCCTTGGCTGGACCTGCTGGCCATCCTGGAATGTCCGTCCTGGCAGGACTGGGCCTCGGTGTAAGGCCCCAGAGAGGGGGGTGCGGGCAGAGCTCCGAGAGTCAGCAATCCAGCAGGCATGTGCCCCTCCTGATCCACCACCCCCAAACGCCAACACACAAGCAGAGAGGTTTACACCCCCAAATCTGCATGGAAAGTAGGCATATCAGGGAGCCAGACCGAGCCAAGGATCCCTTAGCCAAAGCCCTCGTGAGCTAATGAGAGCAGCAGGAAGAAGGGGAAGGGTGGGGCGGGGTCTGAGGTGCCTTGAACGGAAGACAGCGCTGTGGAGACACTGGCTTGTGGAGCCTCACGATCCGGGTCGGGCGGTGTGACCAGCACCAGGAGCGTCGAGCCTGGCCGTGGCCTGTGGGAAGCACAGCTTCAGAAGCTGCGTTTGGCTGGAGGATATGAATGTTGCCATTTAATCCAGAAATGAGAGCAGGACAGCAGGGCCAGGGCAACGCTCCGCAGAGTCAACCCGACTGGGAGCCCTGTGTGTGCTGCGCCGCTCCGTCAGCACCTGGCCTGCCTGGCCTGGCGCCCGCCTCCTGGGAGCCCGGTCAGGGCTGGCCACGCACCCAAACTGCGGGCCCCAGTCCTCCGAAGTCCCCGAGAGTCCCATGCGAGAGGGCCGCATTACGAGGCTGCCACCAGTTCTGCCTGCCTGGGCCTGGCTTTGACGGGGACTTTCTCTGTGGAGGAAACAGAGAGATGTCTGTGGCGTACAGAACACCCCACAGGCAGGAACTTCCCGAAAAGGACAAGAGGCGGCAAGGAGCCAGTTCAGGGCTCGGTGCTCTGGGAGGAACGGGTGCAGCTCCAGGGAAGGCGAGGCATACACAGAAGCCGGGGGGCTGGCAGAGAGCAGGCACTGGGCGCGGGCACTCGGGACAGCGCAGCGGCAGGCGTGCACCCTCCCACGGACCCCAGAGGGAGGCCAAGGAGCAGCGAGCCGAAGAGGAATCACGAAGGCGGATTTCTGAAGGCGCTAGCGATGCCCCAGGGAAGGTCGTCCCAGTGATGAATCAAGGACGCTGGTCCTGGGCTGGACCCGGAAGAGCCCGCACAGCTAAATGTGCCCTTTCCGGATGCTTTGGGACTCGCCTCTCTGAATGGGGTTTGGCTTTTATGAGGCTACCCAAACCCCTCAGAGGTTTGGGCCCAACCCCAGGGCGAGGCTGCACTCTGCATGAGGTGGTGCCATCGAGCACCCAGCAGGGAGGTGGGACCTGAACCTCACCAAGGAGGAAGGGCAGGGCCCAGCGGCCGGGAGATCATGATTTGCTCTAGGAGGCACCGTTCTCCAAAGGACATAACAAGGCGGGTACCTGGGATCTTCTCAGGAAGGGGCTCTGAAGGAACCGCTGGCAGCTCTATCTGTTCCTGCGGGAGACAGAGGGTAAAGGCCGTGAGACACTCCCGCCCCATCCTTGTCCCGGGAAGGACAGCATCCCGTCCACCTGGCTGCTCTCAGCGGAGTTTAGACGGCACGTGACGCCGCAGCACGCACACCCTTGGCTTCTGGCGTTTCTGTCACTTAGATCGGTGGCCACAAAAGGTGGCTGCTCCCAATGACCCGGACCCTGAGGGGTTCCCCGCCCAGAGTTCTGTTCTGAGTCTGGGCTGAGGGCTTTGGAGCAGGCGCCCATGCAGGTCAGGGGCCACGGTGGTGCCCCAGCTTGGTGTGGTGGTGCCCGGGTTGGTTCCTGGGTACGGAACCACAGAGCACGGGTCTGCCTCTCGGGGCTCGGGAGGTGAGTCAGTGGGCAGGTGCACGTGGGGCCCCTCAGGCGGCGAGCAACAGCGCTCAGGACCTGCTTTCCTGTGGCCAATGGCCAGCGGGGTGGCAGGCTGGTGGGCACGGCGTGAATATGGCTCGCTGAGGCAGGGGCCCCCAGAGATGGAGACGTCCTCTGAGGGAGCAGACTCAGGGTCTGAAGAGACGGCTGACCAGTTAGAGGGCTCCAGGCCGACACGTGGCAGTGACAGCGAGAGACCCACCACAAGAGGGAAAGAGCACCCGTTTGATCTAAACCCCACCACTGCCCACTGGAGAGAAAGGGGCCGAGGGAGCTAGGCGAGCCAGCCTTTCGCCTGTGCACCGGGCTCACTCTCAGACTTGCCACAACTGGTGGGCAACCTGCAAAACGTTCTTTCCAGGCCAGTCCTGCCCTGTGGCCAGCCAGGCGATGGGGAGAAGGGGCTTCGGCTTAGAACAAATGCCAGCTGTCTTAGGGAATAAGTAAAACCAGCTGTAAAACCAGGGCTGTGGGCTCAAGAGAAACTCAAGGCAGGTGCTTGCGGAGGCCAGTGAGCAGAGGCCTCCTGGAGGCCCCTCCACCGGAGCCTGCGTCAGTCCCGGCGCTCCTGTTACCTGAGTGATGGCGTCCAGCTCCTCCAGGATGGCATCTTCATCCTCCTGAGTGAAGCTTCCTGCCAACAGCTCATCTATTTGCTGCAAAAGGAGGAGCAAAGGTGAAGAGCATGGCTGGGCCAGGGGTGGGGGTCGAGGTGCCCCCGCACGGAGGAAGGAGACAGCCCCGGCCCAAGGCTGCTCTCCCTTGAACGAAGGCAGGCAGCCCCGTGTGGCGTGGGAAGGCCTGGCCCTCACGGGCAGGGCTGGCCACCACACTCCCTGGCTGCCAGACAGCGGCCCCGACATGGCGACACGTACCCGCTGGTAGTCCACGGCCTCCTGCGTCTCGTCCAGTATCCGCTCCACCTCCTCTATGGACATCACCTGATTGGTTACAAGTTTTTGAGTCTTGTCAGTGAAGCATGTGACAGAACCCCCTTCGTGAAGCCCACCTGCACTGGCAGCTCACACAGCCTTGCCCCTCTGTTCTTGTTTAAAGGAAGCCACGCCAAGTGGGATATGGTTATTTATGTCCATAAGTAACAGCTTTGGTTATTTATGTCCCCGGTAGGGCCTGTCTACACAGGCATGGAGCTGTTAGACCAGTCTTTTCAGAAGCCTCAGCTGACCTTCTCAGACCCCTACTGGCCCTTCTCAGTGGACCTTCTGGCACCCAGATCAACCCTAGCAGTAGTAACAAATATAAAGTTTTCTCTGGCCACATGACTTGATTTGTTTTGGGTTCAAAGCAACACCTTTGCTTGACTGGTCCCCACACTGGACATTCAGAAAGGCAACGTAACCTCAGCTCTCTGCCCAGCCCCACCTACCATCCACTCATCGGGAACGAGATGAGGTGAGGCTGGGGCGTGGCCTCTCTGCACCTCACTTCTCCTTTCACCATCCACCTCTGTGCTGCTTCCTGAGACAGGGCTGTGTTCACCTCCTCCAGGGAGTCCTCTGATTAGTTCACCACACCCCTCCCCGACTCTGAAGAGGCTATCCCTCTGGTCATGCTTAGAATCTCTGGATCCAAGTTGTAGCTGGAGTCCCTATTCTCGGGTCAATATTCCTGAGCTTCTCTGTCTTACTAAATGGTCAGCCTCTCCTCGTAATGACTGACTTTCCCTCGTGCCCAACGGCCTGGGTGCAGCTGTGGCCTCAGGGACAAGCCCCCTCCTTGGTCCACTAGGCTCCCCCTCCTCTCTGCCCCCAGCCCGCCAAGACTTACCTGGTGCATCTTATTCAGACACTCATTTCCAATCTTCAGCCCCTCGATAACTTTCATTTCAATCTGGGTGAACTCAATACTCTGGACCTGAGGAGGAGACCTGTGTAGTCAGAGGCCCGCCTTCTCTGCCGCCTCACGCAGACCCATGATGGGAGTTAGGACCACACTGTCCCCAAGACTGACGGTCTCTGGCCTCCTCTTCCCTGTCCTTTCCTGGTGCCCTGACCACCAGCTGGGCGGGACTGAGAGGGCCTGGGAAGAATCTCTTATCAGACTGCTTTTAACAGCAAAACTGTTAGTAAATGAGCACAACCCGAGCGCTGTGCCCTGAACCCAGGTTGCCTGGGAGCCTCCTGCAGATCTTAACACCTCTTCAGTCACTGGGGCAGAACCGGCCCCCTATCCCCACCACCCAGAAGCGGCCTAGCCCCCCAACCACAATCCTGCAGCAGCCAAACTGCCCCAGACCCTTAAGAATATCAGGCTCCCAGTAAAGCTTCTCCTTTGCCTCCAGGCCTGACCCATTCCATAGCCTCTGGCTGAGGGTCCAGGAAAGGAAAATGGTGGGTTTCAGTTCTCTGAGGGGCCTCTGGCCTGCACTGCCCATACCCGACCCCCACTAGGCCTACCATGGTCTCCAGGCTGGTGATCTGGTTTTCTGTCTTGTCCAGGAGCTGCTCCCGGTATCGCTTCTTCTTGAGCAGCAGCTTGGCCCGTCTGCAAAGGGGACCCAGCAGTCACAGCCTTTGGATGTCCTGGCCCAGCACCGACCAGCCTCCCCGGCCTACCCCACGCCCTGCTCTAGGCTGACGGGGGATGGCTTTCTTCCCCCGCACACTGGCCCCACCCCACTCACTCCTTCCTGCCGTCACGCAGGAGCTGCCGGGCGATCTCCCGCTCCCGCTCCAGCTGCTGGGTGATCCTCTTCTGGTACTGCTTCAGCTTGTCCCGCTGCTGCTTCAGTTGCTGTTGGGAGAGCAGGCCTTGTGTTGGCACGGGCCCACGCAGCGCTAGACACTCGGTGGGCTACCTAGTGCCCAGGAGAGCAGGCACAGAGACTGCCAGGGACACCGTAGGGCCCCCCACAGGCCAGGCTGCCCCAGCTGCCACCCATGGAAGCGCATCCTCTGAAACAGAGCTCTCCATGGGGACCAGTTTGCCCTCCAGGGCACGTGGTGCACTCCCTGGAGACATTCCTGGCTGGCCCACTGGGGATGCCGCTGGCATCTAGGGGGTGGAGGCCCAGGATGAGGCTGGATATCCTACAAGCCCCCAGGATCCCCCCAACCCCAGACAGCAAGGAGTGTAAGCACTGGTCAGGGAGTGTGGCCACCACCTCCAAGGTGCAGGGACGACACAAAATCATTGGTGAGGGCCACCTGAGTGCCACCAGCCCAGTCCAGCAGTAGCTGGAGACGGGGCCTTCCCTTCCAGCTTCACCCACCCTGGGGATGTCAGCCATATGCCGTCAGCTCCACTACACGTGGGTGGACAACAGACAGCGCATTGAGGCAATGGGTTCACATGACTCCCGAAGCACCGGGCACCCTGGAGTCCTGTCCCAAAAAGGACGCAGGGCCATTTACACGCCTTAGCCTCTCCTTCCCTGTTTCAGGTCATTTACGTTTCTTCCAAATTCCGTCATTTCAGGTGACGGTGACGGTGAGCACCTGCAAGCGTGTGGCCCTTCTCCGATGGAAGATGACATCTTCAGGGTCGGTTACCAGGAGTGAGTTAAGTGAGTCAAGGGTGTGCACATCTTTTGGACTCAACACGGTGAGAAATTAGCCTCCGGCATGGACATGGTCTAAAGCGGCTGCTCCATAGCTCCCTTTTTAGAGGCCGTCTGTCCCAGTGCACTCTGTGGTTGGTGGCTCAGGGCAGCCACATGTCCTGTCCACGCTGACATGAGAGATGTCCGCTGACAATGAGACATCACCCCATAGCCAGCCTACCAGCCGGGCTCAACTCTGACTTGCTTCTCTTCCATAGGAGCTGAGCACCCACTCTGCAGGCGGCGGACAAAGTGTCAGGCAAGAGCCAGAGGGAGGCAGGTGTGGCCAGGCCGCCCCTTTGTAAAACAAGAA
This sequence comes from Bos javanicus, assembly GCF_032452875.1. Lineage (NCBI taxonomy): Eukaryota > Metazoa > Chordata > Mammalia > Artiodactyla > Bovidae > Bos > Bos javanicus. Next base: position 53,170,575 of record NC_083886.1, read on the forward strand.
GTCTCAGCAGAAGGTCCCGGGGCAGCTCAAGGTTCCTCAGCTCAGCTTTTCATCCTCAGAAAACATCAGGCAATAGTTTGTTCTGTGGTGTGCCAACTGAGTTGTTCCTGTCAGGACCCCACCGATGTGTATCCTTGGCAACAGAAAGGAGAGCTTCCGGGGCTTCCTGCTCAGCCAGAGGCCCAGAAGCCCAGGATGGAGGCCAGCACACATTGGGGACCGGACCGCAACCACAATAAAAACCCAACGACAGCTGATCTTCTCCAGTGACAAACACGCCTCTTTTTCAAGGGGAACTTCAGTTAAAAGGTTTTATAACTTCTGGTTTCAGAAACCACAGTAAAACCACGCCCCCCCCCCCCCCCCCGCAAAAAACAAGCTGCCACTTGAGTTAGTTTCTTTCTTAGTACCAAAAAGTATGTACTTCCTGCAGAAGATTAGAAAAGAAAGCGAAGGTAGATTCCACTCACATTCTAGGTTCTCTCCTTCCTGACACACTTTTCTTAAAAAAATGGGTTATTCTCAACACGTCGTTTCACTTAACATACCACACGATTCTTTCCCTAGAAACTAACTTTCATATCAGTGCTCTCCAGAAAAAGACGCTGGAATCCACAGGTAGAAACAGAAACATCACCATCATCTGAAACTTTCGAGGGCCATGAGTGGCCTGGAGACAAGGGCAGCCCACAAGCTCGGGGCCAATGGCTCGTTCCTCAGGGGCCGCACAGATTCTAAGTTTGACAAGGACTGGGACAGGTGTTGAGTCCAGCCTGAGTCCTAAGCACACAGAACACGACCGTCCCACAATGAGCGCGTTTGCTTAGATCCCCAGTTCTGGGAGCAGCAATGAGGCCCCACTGCCAGATCATCCCCTCCCCACGACCTCCCACCTGAGTCGGCCACGCAGGCTCCGAGCCCGCACCGGGCCGGGGCTGGGGCTGGAGTTTAGAACCCCCACCTGCAGGCGCGGACTCGCCCACGGACAAGGTACAACCTCGAGACAGTACAACGAGGGCCCCGCCTCCCGAAGCACAGCTCAGCCACACCCGGACCACCTACACCCGCAGCGACAGGATTCGCTCAGACTCGCTGGGAACCGGGCCCGGACGTGCTCCCCAAGGGGAGCCCACTGCGCATCGCCCCAGACGGGCTCCGAGGCTGCAGCCCGGGCGTGAGGCTGGGCGGCCAGAGGGACTGGACCCCTTGGAGAAGCGGAGCGCAGCCTGCCGCCGCCCAGCCTCGGTTTCCCCGTACGGTCCGGGGGAATCCGGCCCGCGCCCACCCGCCTGCAGGGCCCGGCATCTCACCAGGATCGCCTTGTCCTGCTCCGTGACCCGGCTCTGTTTCTTACGGCCGAACAGGTTGCCCATGGCGGCCGGCCCGGCCCGTGCCCCGCCGCCCTGCCCGGTCGGACCCGTGCCCCGTGCCACACGGCCACCGTAGTCCGGGCCCAACCCACCCCGCTACGGCGGCCGCGCGGGACCTGGCGCCGCAGAACGCGGAACACGGCCGTCTGCGGACGGAAGCCCCGCCCAGATAAGGGGCTGGACCTGCAGTGGGCGGGGCTCAGGGACCCTGGCTTGTGCGGTTCAGGTGCATTTCCAGAAGGCCCCACCTGCTTGGTCTTCAAGACTAGAAGTTCCATCTCCCACTACGGTGGGAACCCTGCAGGGTGACCGCGTGGACCGTCTCCCAGGTCAGAGATCTTGTTCACAAATCACTGCCCCGCCGGCTCGGATGCACAAAACGCTGCATTTAGTGATGTTACAACCCTGATCTCTAGTGTCCACTGAACTGCCAACTAGGCAGCGTGCCCCACCGGTTCTGTCGTCCGGGCAGGTGGCCAGTCCGCAGGGGAGCCCATCTTCTGGTTCCGTGGTCCCGGAAGAAGCCTCCATGGGGCATCAGGGATATAGGTTGGGGTGCCACCCACACCTCCAGCCCTGGCTTCCACTCGTGTGTCTTGGCTGGCATGAGGGGTCACAGTACTCAGCCCGGTTTGGTCGCCCAGGCTGAGCCCGCAGCCAAGTCTGCATGGGCCCCACCAACTTTCTAGCAGTCCTGGGCAGGTGGGGTCATAAGATGAGGTGTCCCATGGCACATGCCCAGCGCTCACCCCTTTCTGTGAAATGAACTCCTTGATCAGAAGCCGAGTTGCATGGACACCACTAATGGCTTCCAAGTCCACAACAGTGCAGCTGGCAGAAGCCTCCTAGAGTGGGCGGAGACAAATCCATATCCAGAGTATCTATTCCAGCAGCAGTCCGTGGAGAGGGCTGTGTGGGGAGGAGTCAGCATCCCTTGCTTTCTGGATAGATGCGCTTTCTTGTCAGGGGAGTTCTTATCCCCCATCAGCTGGGCCATTCAGCTGGCGTCCCACAGAGCAGAGATGAGCCTTCCCTGCTGACTCTGCCTAAGTGCAGAGCCGGGGCAGGGGGAGGTTGTTAGGCAGCAGCAGTACCTGGCACAATGGTTCAGGCACTGGGGGGAGGTTTGCCAGGCATACTACATAGACCCCTTCATGAGGAACCCATTCTCCCTTCTGTTCAGTCCTGGAACTGGGCGAGAGGTCATGATTCTCCTCTAAGGTCCTTCCCATCAGATCTCTATCTCCCAGATCTGGCTCATTTCTTAATGATCCATTGAGGCTTTCTGAGACTGTCCAGCTTCTGCAGTTGGCCAGTGTTAAGGGCTCTCTGGAACCGTGCATTGTGACTACTGCATGGGTTTGCTGCCTTTTCCAGTGACCTGCCTATGCAAACTCTGAGCCTTGCGCCTCCTGGTTCTCAGGAGAAATCAGGGCCCCTGTTTTGACGGCAGCGCTTCTACTGTCTTCCCTGGCCTGCAGACTTTGGAGGACTTTTCAAGAGCCTGAGGTCCTCACTAAGGAATTTCTTGGGGCCTCTGTCCAGTGCCTGTGCCTTGAGGACACAAGGAGCTCAGTGAGTGAGTTGCACCTGATGAATTCATGTCAAGTTCTTATCTGTCCCAGCCCTTGGAGTCCTTCGTCTGTATTGTGCCAAGGGAGTCCTGGTATCTCAGCTAGGCCATACTAAGTCCAAGTACAGATGAAAGCTACAGTGTGGCCCAGAGTCTCAGGCACTCATATCCTGTCCAGCTCGCCCAGTGTTGGCTGCCATGTGCACCTGTGAGGTCTCCCCAAGACTCCAGTGTGAGTCAGCAATTTCTTGGAATTCTTGGGATGTGCCCCCACCTTCCCTGGAGTCAGCTGGGCTCTCACTGCAGTTATGGATCTGGAGGCAACATGGGGTTACTGGGTGGGGTCTTGAGGAGAATCAGTCTCCTCTCAGCAGGTCTCCCCCTACCTGCTTGGGGTGGGGTCTTCATGAGCAGGGGGTGGGAAGGACACTTCAGATGGGGAGCAGGGTCACTTCTGCTGGCAGGCAAGGCTTGATGTGATTATGAGGGGGTCAAGATCAGCCCACTCAACTCTCTCCATCTGACTCTTTCACACTGACCTGGTGAGGCTGAGAATTCAATTTATGTTGTAAGCCTACAACCCGCAGAATAGAACTGGGGGAATAATATCCAGACACAACAGTCCTGCTACAAGAAATAAGATTTTCTTTTATAGTAGTCCTACACATTTTCTGCTTTTCAGACTCTATCTTGAACTGAGAATTTAAAGCCCCTTGCTTGTCATTTTTTAAAATGAAATCTTCCCAGTGTGGTCAGAAATCACTCGCATGCCCCATAGCCCTGATTTCCCCCAGGACAGTGCTTTGCAGCTGCTTGGACTCCCGGAATCTGGCTTTCAGGAAGTGCTTCCTTCCAGGTCATCGCATAAAAGTGTGTGGCGACAGCAGGCCTCCACTACCTGTGTCCTATTTGCCACAGGCTGTGGTAGTCTGCTCTGGCTGCCGTGACAAATTACCACAGGCTGGGCCTCTTAGGCAACAGAAATGCATTGTCTCACGGTCTGCAGGCTGGAAGTCTGAGTTCAAGGTGTCGCAGGGATGGCTCCATCTGAGGCTGTGAGGAGAATCTCCAACTTTCTGTTGGTTGTCGGCAAGCCGTAGCATGGAGAAGCATCACTGGACTTTTCCTCCATCTTCACGTAGCCTCCGTGTGTGCCCATCTGTGTCCAAGTTTCCCCTTTATGAGGACACCAGTCTTGTTGGATCAGGACTGACATGAATGACCTCAATTAATGTGTTCACCTCTGTAGAGACCCTCTCTCCAAATCAGGGCATCGTCTGAGGTGTTTGGGATTAGGACTGCAACATCTGAATTTTAGGGGGACACACAGGTCAGTCCATGACGTAATAATGAGATCATCACTGCATACAATCAAGTTTGGGTCTCTGTCTTCCACGGTCTCTCTCCGGGACTGACTTCTGGCCCTAACTATGCATCATGGGAACCTCTGTAAATAGGCACCTCTCTGGGCGTTTCAAGCAGGAAGACGTCTATTACAGAGAATCAGTGATTCAAAGTCAGGGTAGCAGGAAAGAAGGCCAGGGGTCCCGTCACTGGGTCTTGGGGAAGAGGGAGCTTTCTTAGACTTGAAAAGAAACTCAGGGCCCAGTGACACCCCACCCCACCCCCATTCTGCCTCATAACTACCAAAGCCCAGTCAGCCGTCCCTGCACCTCTGCCACCATCCACAGCTTGGAACACTTCCTACCGGAGGAAACTAACCTGGGAGCCCGATGGGAGGACCTCTAGGGAAGGTGACAATGGGGTAGCCCTTACCTGACGCGCAGACCCAGGGAGCAGGTAGCGTGCAAGTGCAGCCTTGTGGGCTGGCCTGCCGTGTGCGCACAGGCGTCAACAGGGTCTTGCAGGCCTGCGGATGGCGGCCCAAGGAGCACGTGGCAGGAACCTCCACCAACTCCGACGGCCATGAACGATTAGCGCAGGAAGCCATCCGGGACCCCTTGCCCCTCGTCGCTCTGCGGCTCACATTCGCCATCCACCTCCTCTAACCACCGTCTCCAACCACCCGCTCCCTCCAACTTCTAGGCCTACCGATCAGTCTCCGCTGGGTGCCCACCTTCCCAGACTGCCAAGCGTCACTCCCAGATAAGGGCTCTGATTGGTTCCCTACAAGCCAATCAACTGTGGCCTTGCTGGTGTCATATCCTCGCCGGAGCCAATCCGCAGAGGGGAGGGTGGGCGCTCGCGGGCAGAGTGGAGGGAATTTCCTCTAAAACAGGCACTTTTTGAGGCCACTAAACACCAGGGTTCTGGGATACAGCTTCACATGAGAACAAGAGTCATTCTGATGCCTGGTCGGTCCAGGACACATGGGGAGGATGAACTAGGGGGCTGGCCAGCGGTACACGTGCAGCATGTTGAGAGCTGTCAGGGTCGTGGTCAAGGGTCCCTAGGGTTAGGGGTCCTGGGGGGTCAGACTATGGAGGCGGTGACAGAGCAGCAGAGAACACGGGATTAGCCAAGGAATCTTCTGGAAGAAGTCAGAAGGATTCAGGCCAAGTCCCAGGCGTTGGGTGTGAGCCCAGGAAATAGTACTGAAGACACAGATGAGGTGTTGGTAGGACCAGCTTCATGGACGCTACGTGGGCACAGAGGATGGGGCATCCCAGGTCAGTGCCGGTAGAAGCCCCTAGGCGTGTGTCCTGGGACGGGGGACGTCCTGGGGGAGGCGGGAACTCAGAGGGGCTGCATGGAGGGCTGAGGAGAAAGTGCTTGCCTGCTGGTAACCCTTGGGGGACCCATGAGTGGGGACGCTGGGTCGCGGCGGGTCAGAGGTTGAGACGGCTCTTGAGGGCTTGAGAACAGATAAGACGCGGGGCCAAGGAGAGGGGTGCAGGGCCGCGGAGGCGTCCACCCTTCTTGGAAGCCTAGCGCCTGACCCTCAGCCAAGCTGCGTCCGGGTAAGAGCGAGCCCCGCGGCGGCCACGCGGTGGCGCTGCAGGACAACCTGGAAGCCGTAGGACACCTGGGCCAGGAATGTGGGCTGGCTCCCCAGGAGGTGGCGGCACCGGTACCTGTCCTCAAGCACTCCACATCCCAGCACTGGACACTTAGGCACCCCCACACCTAGAACCCTGCGCTTTGCACCCCACACCGGGTACTTGCTCCCAGACACAAGCCCCTTGTACCCTAGCACCTGTCACCCCACACTCAGCATCTCAGACACCTCACCCTGTGGGGGCGGCATCCCGCCCGCATCCTAGCACCTCCCCAGCCCACAGCCAGCACTGGTGCAAGTCCACCCCTTGCACCGGTGGGGGAGGTGCAGGAAGGTGGGTCCAAGAACAGCCCGCGAGGTCAGGGGGAGGATCTGCCATGGGTCTGCCCTAGCTTGGAGAAGCCACATTCTTTGAGCTATTTTGCAGATACTGAAAAGCCCACTAGGTGGGAAAAGTTAACTGTATACTGCCCACAAGCATGTAGACACCAGACCCACTGGAACCAGAAGATGGGTGATGTTGACTCCCAATTACCTACCAACCAATCAGAAGAATGCCCATGAGCTGATCGTGTACCCCACAACCCCTCTCCCTCACCCGGTCTTTAAAAAACCTTTCCCTGAAAGCCTTCAGGGAGTTTGGGCCTCTTAAACACTAGCTGCCTGGGATTCTCTGCTTGGCACCTGCTGCCACACTTGTTTTTACCATTACTTGGTGTCAATAGTTCGACTTTACTGTGTGCGGGAAACAGACCCAAGTTTGCCTCTTTGGAGAAATGTCTGTTTAAGTCCTTTGCCCAGTTTTGAACTATTTGTCCTTTGATTGGTGAGTTGTGAGAGCTCTTTATGAGTTCTGGATATCAAATCCTTAAACTCTTATCAGATATATGACTTGCAAATATTTTCTCTGAAATCTTTTTCTGCAGATTTTTTTTACATCCTTGTCTTTTGATGCACAAAAAGACATTTTTATGAAGTCCAGTTTATCTAGTTTTTCTTGTGTCAAGCTTCTGGTGTCAAATCTAAGAATCTGTTGCCAAGGTCATGAAAATTTACCTCTATTTCCTGCCCCTCCTCCTTAGGAGTTTTAAAGTTTTAGCTCCTGTATTTATGCCATTGATTGATTGTGAGTTAGTTTTTGTATGTGGTGTAAGGTAAGGGTCCACCTTTTGTGTGTAAATATCCAGCTGTCACAGCACCATTTGTTAAAAGACTATTCTTTCCCTACTGAGTGGTCTTGTCACCTTGTTTGAGAACCAGTTGCCCCTAGATGTTTGGGTTTATCCGGGGCTCTCTATTCTGTTCTATGCTAGAACCACTGTAGAATGAGTACTGTAACTTGGTACTAAGGTTTGAATCAGGGAAGTAGAAAGACTCCAACCTTTTATCTTTCAAAGTTGTTTTGGTGACCCTTGTAATTCCATATGCATTTGAAGTTTGATCGGTCCAATTCTGCAAAGGGTCTTTAGGATCTTCTAGGACCTGCACTAATCTGTAGATTGCTTTGGGGAATACTGCCGTTTAATAATATTGTCAATCCGTGAATACAGAATGTCTGTTTATTCAGGTCCTCTGTAATTACTTTTAGCAATGATTTGTTGTTTGGTGTACAATCTTTCATCTCCTTTACTGCATTTATGCCTAGGTATTTAATTCTTTTTGATGCTTTTGTAAATGGAATTGGCCTGTTAATTGCTTTTTCCAGTTGTTCAATGCTAGTGTGTCATTTGTTTTTTTCTCCAGTGCAAAAAGTTCCAGTAAAGAGCAAAAAAAGACAGGAAACCCCACGTGGGTTTTGCCTGGGCTTTGGTTGTTGCTGGCAGCTGCCACCTTCCCTGTGGAGCTGGGATCACTCCCTCCACAGGCTGCAGGGGCGGGAGTCCCACACGTGGCTGGGTTCCCTCACAGAATATCCCCCAGGCCATTCCTCCTGCAAAGCAGGGCCCTGTGGGTGCTGGTGACAAGTTCTGGGCTGCCCCCCATCACCTCCAGTCCCTCCCTTGCAGTTGGGGGCCTCTTTGGGAGCTCCCTTGCCTTGTATCTGACACGGAGGGCTCTGCTGCCCCAGAACCTGTACCTGCCTCACCCCTTCCTCTCTGCCCCCTGGTGTCTGCTGTACACTTGGGTAGAGCATCTCCTCTTTCATGGCCTTCCCTCCTTCAACCAGTGGCAGCCCCTGGATCGGTGAACTGGACGCCTCACCTGGATTCCTGATCCTCAGCTGCTCGTCCCAGCTGCACTCTTTTCGGTGCATGTGGGCCTGGCGGGGGTCTCAGGATGTGCCTGCTGGCTGTCCCTTTAGGGGACACAACTGGGCCCATCCCAGTTGCCACCCTCCCTCTGGTCCGCTTTCCCTCAACTGTTCTCATCCTACCCCATCTTCACCTGCCCCAGGCCAGGAGGCACTGGCCAGTTTTCTGGCCATGTGGACCCTCAGCCAGCTTGTACAACTGAACCCGAGAAGCAGGACAACCTTGAGAGGCCAATCCCTCTGACCTCTTCCCAGAGGACCCCTGTAGAAACCCAAAGATGGAGACAGTGGCCAGCCGGCCTTATGGTGCACCCAGCCCTTGTCTGTAATTGTTTTCCCAAACTTGTTCTGTAGGCCCCGCGTCCTGAGACTGAATCACTACCACCCACCTGCATGCACACGCTTGACTGTGTCGCCCAGGTGAACACACCTTTGCTGGGAATTCCTGGTGCCTCCTACGTGCTGAAGCGTGGTGTCTGCGTGGGGTTGAGGACAAGCCTACGGCCAAGTCTCAGGTGGTCCTGTGCCGAAAGCCGCTGAGCCAGGAGGGACCCACAGAGCAGAGCCTCCCTGAGCTGGTCCTCCTGATAACACCTCCCCACCCTCTCTCTCCTCAGCTGGACGGCTGTCCCTGCATGGCCACCTAGGACAGTCGTCCTTGGCTCCTGGCTGGCAAGCTGACACTGGCCCCGCGGTGCTGGTGGGCTCTTTTCCGGCTCCTTCACTGCAGCCATTCAGAGCTGGTGCGTGGAGGGTGTAGCCCTGGGTCTGGCGCCCTCCTGTGGTAGCTCCAGCCACATGCCCATCTTTCATTTTTATGAGCACTTGATTTGTATTCAAATCCCGGTGACAGGATAACTGATGCTAATGGGGAAAATATTACTCTCGCTGCTGAAGCGTGCCAGGTGCAGCTGAGTAAGTGCTGGGTATCCTTCTTGTTTTAAACAAACTGTAATTTAATTCAGGAGTTCCAGCTGCTCAGACCCCAGGTTTCCATGGCAACAGTTTCCCTCCCCTCTTTGGAGTGGGTGCTGTACTGGGGAATCCACCCGCTTCCCCACAGTCTCCCTCATGTGCCAAGGCCTCAGAACCTCCTCCTGCGGGTCTCCCCAGGGACGGAGAGGCAGCTGGCTCAGAATGCACAGAGGGGCCCTTCCCTGCTTCTCAAGAGCAGGGATGGATGTCTTGCTTCCCATTTCAGTGACCCCTCACCTCCTCTTAGGCCACCCCCGGCATTTGGGGGCTCTGCTTGGTAGGGGACTTATAGACAGAGAGTGGTCAGCAGAATCAAGTCTATCAAAGAGGCCCACATCCTTGTCCTGGGAGCTGTGAACCTCTTAGGTCATGTGGCAAAGGGGATTAAGGCTGCCAATCAGCAACTCGGATGTGGAGAGATTGTCCTGGATTATTCAGTGGGGCTGTGTCATCACAGGGTCCTTGAAAGTGGGGGGTGGAGTCAGAGTCCGAGTCAGAGTGATGCCCTGTGAGAAAGACTCCAGCTGCACTGCTGGCTCGGAAGGAGGAGCAAGGGGCCGTGAGCCAAGGGATGAGGGCAGATTCTAGAAGCTGGAAAGGGGGAAAAGTGATTCTTCTCCCGAAGGAACCTGCCCAACTCCTTGGTTCTAGGTCCGGCGTGGGGCTCTCCAGGCCCAGGAGGGTGAGTCTGTCCTGGCTGACACGTTTGGGGTGATTTGTTGCAGCTGCCCTGAGGGCTGACACAGGGGCTTCCCGGGTCTGGGCCCAGAGGGTGGCTGGTCCGCCTCATTCCTGAGTCCTGGCTCCTCTCTTTCCTGTGTGCCCCCACAACCGTGCCCGTCACAGCCTGCCTGGCCTCCTCAGGGGCTGGCCTCTCATCCTCGGCCGGGTCGGCCCCACCCAGTCTAGTGAACCCGGTTCAATTCCTGTCGCTCCTTCGGCACCAGTGTGCATGGCTGGCTCCCAGTGCTGCCCACTTTCCCACTCACCACACCCTGTCTGCTAAGTGAGGTTCCATCTTGAGGCCACGAGGTCAGGATGCCGGGTGGGACCCCGGTTCCTGCTCCCACCCACCCAGTGGGTATGGCTCTGGGTGAGTTACTTCACGCCTGGGGCTCCATTTCCTGTCATCAGGGCGACAAGAGCTGGGACCCAAGCTGCTTCTAGGGACTGGGACTCCTAAGGCGTGAGGTGCATTTAAGGGGCTGGGACCCCTCAGGCCAACTGTTGGCGTGTCAGTGGAACATGGGCTCCAGGCCCCACAGGGGAGCCAACCCTGGACCACTAGGTGGGCCCGAGGAGTCACAGGAGGACCTTTCAGGCTGGGATCAGAGGGGATGCTGGCTGAGGAAGGAATCGGGGTCCCCAAGCCACAGGATGAGGGTGGGAAGACGGATCCCCAGGACAGAACCCAGACGCAGCCTTCTGGCTTCTAACTGTAGGTGGTAAGTAAAAAAGACACAGGAAGTGGCAGAGGGATTCCCTCTGGGAGCCTGGGCTCACAGGCAGAGTGGGGTGACCCCAAATCTAGGGCCTTCTCTTGGGCCAACTGTCCAAGCCACAAGGCTGGGGCTGTGCCCGAGGGGGCCAAGGGCCGGGAACCACCACCTTGTACCTGGAGCCCCGAGGGCACGGAGGACTTGCCTTAAAGGACAGCGCCTCCAGCCAGCCCTCTGCGTATTTATCTTTTATTAACAGTTTATCCTTCTCGCTTTTTGTGTTACAATTCCATGTTTCATCAAAGTCTTTCAGTTCTCATTTTGATAAAATAAATAGAGATAAATGAACCCTTAGGTCGCACTCTCTCGAGCCTCTGTAACTTCATGATTGAATTTTCGCATCAGACCTGTGAAGACAGCCCCACTGGGGCCCCCGCGCTTCGCCTGGGGATAGTTTTGTCTCAAAACAAACAGAACCACACATGAGCTCAAAATGTGGAGTGGAACTGCTCTGTGAAATCGGCTGTGGGCAGTCAGTTCGGCATCTGTGGGTACAGCTCAGCTTCTGGAAGGTTCCCAAGTCGCCGTGTCTGGAGCACTGGGTGAGCTGAGCTTTCTGTGGCCTTCCCTACCCGCACGCCGCTCACTCACCCAGCATGCGGTGGACACCATCCTGGAACTTTCTTGGGGGAGCAGTCACGTCCAGCTCCTGGCCCAGCCCTGTGCCCTGTCCAGCCCCCGCAGGTCCACAGCACGGCTCTTCCTCACATTCCCACTATTATTGGCCTCTTACCGGCAGAATTAACTAAGCCAGCTCACTCCTCTATCTTTGAATAATCCTGATTCCCAAGGAAAATGGAAAAAATGATTTTCAAAATATCATCATCGTGGTTGTCTTGCATTCCAGGCATGGCTGCTCAGGGCCCCTCCACAGATACGTGCATGCAACAGACACGCGTGAAGCTGCCGCCTACCTGGGAGCCCTCCTGTGTCCCTTGCAGGTGTGAGCTGCCCCCATGTGTGTGGGGACAGAGGGGTGGGGCGGCGCCGTTCAGCCCTGGATACTTGGGGCTGGGCGGCCCCTCCACGTGTGCTCATGTGACGCATGTGGGGCACGGGTGGGGAGGCCAGGGTTCCCTGCACCGGCCGGGAAAGAGCAGCACTTGAGAGAAACAAGCCCTGTGGCCCAAGGGACCTGCCTCTCCTTCCAAACCAGAGCCCCTCCTGCCGACACTCAGACGGGAGGCCTGCCTGTGGGGAGGGGTGCGCTCGGGCTCTGGGGTTTGGCCAGACGGCCTGGGGTGACAACCAGCGGGTGGCAGGCCACCTCCATCTGTCCTTCACTCAGTCTCAAGCCTCCACCTCAGCCAGTGGCCTCGGACCACCCCAGGAGCCCACGCCGGCAGGGACACAGCCCCAGGAGCTGGCTTCCGTCTGGTTTGGAGACTAATGCTCGCATCGCTTGGAAAATAAAGCAAGTGTGTTACCCCCTTAAACCTCAGACGACAACAGGACGGGGGGGGGGGACTGGAACGTACAGGGCCGTGTCCTCCGTCCGGGAGCCGTGTCTCAGCAGAGCAGCCACCGTCACACCAAGGACTCCAGCAGAGCCCCCTTCTCTGGGCTCCTGGGCATGACAGCGAAGACAGACAGACAGACAGTGCGGGCCCTTGCGAGCCCTCAGCAGCTGGTTCGGGCCAGTGTTCAGGGCAGCGTGGTGGGTCCCCTATGTACACGGCGGCCTGTGGGGAGGGGCCGCTATCTGACACGCTTCTCCACCGAGTACACGGAGATGTAGTAGTCATTGCTGCCCACGGCCAGGTGCGGCTGCGGGAGGGAGGAGAGAGCAGGGGGTGAGCGGCTGGCGGGGGTGTGTAGGCCAGGCCTGGTCACCTCAACTCCGCCCGCAAGGCCAGCGTGGAAATGATGGGCTCCTGGGCCACACAGCTCGTGCAGATTCCTCACCTCCGCCCTGTCACAGGGAACCCGCCCGCTCCGCACACCGCCCATGTTTTTCTTTACAGCATGGCTCCCCAGGGACAGCTCTGGGAACCTCATGCCATGCGTTTTGGCAGAGAGCCACATGCCAGGCTCCTGGGGAGCCTCGCGCTGCACACAGGCAGGTAGGGAGAATCCTAATTTACAACACAGCAGCCCCCAGCCGCACGGCTGACTGTAATTTAGGACGGTGCTGTCACCCGGGTCATGGGGTCTGGGCTGCTCCCACCCCAGTGGACTTTTCAAGGGGAGCTTTCTCTGGGGCTGGGGTCTATGCAGGGGCCAGAGGGGTCGCGAAGAGCGGGGCTACTTCATGTCTTCCTTGAGTGACAGGGAATTTGACACTGCTTCCAGAGGGAGTGCAGTCTGGGGGCTATGGCCCCTGGAGATCCTAGGGTGGCCGACTGCAGTGAGGGGCGGGGGCCTCTGCCTGCCGCTGCTAGCACCTCCCCATGCCCCCCGAACCCCCAGCCCTTGATGGGGGCAGAGACACAGACCCAGTGTGGGTGGAAGGCCAGGCAGCTGATGGCACCGACCCGCTGGCCCATGAAGCCGTCGTAGTACTTGATATGGTTGATCAGCTCTCCGCTGCCGTTGTAGATGGCGGTGAACTGGTTCATGGAGCCACTGCATAGGAGAAGGCCTGGCGGTCAGCGCGGGGAGTGGGTGTGTCCATGGGGAGAGGGGGCTCCTCTCTGGTCACCCCCATGAGGGGGCTTGAGCCTCAAGGGCTGTGAGGCCAGGCAGGTGAGGAGCAGCAAAGGGGCCCCACACTCAGTCCCTCCACCCAGCTCTCCTCCACAGGTGTGGGGGTGGGTCATGGTGCCTGCTGTTTACACAGGGCCCGGGAGCTGTCTGGGCAGCGCGGGGAGGGGCAGAGAAGAGGCAGCACCTACCACGCAATCAGGTTTGCCTGGGGGTGGATGTCGAGCGCTGTCAGCCCCTTCACGATCTGCATGACGTTCACAGACTCCGGCAGCCGAGGGTCAAAGAAGCGCACATCCCCGTTGACGCTGCGGGAGTGGGTCGTGGTGATGCTGGGTGGGCATACTGGGGCCCCAGGATGCACCACGTGCAGTCAGGGGCTGTCCACATGTGCTATTCAAGGCCACGGTCCCCTGGACCCTCAGAGTGTCCAGGGAGGCCCCTGGATGGCACATGCACCCACCCCACTGACTCTGGCGCCAGGCCTGCTGTTGAGCCCCGGGGACCCCTCCCTACAGGCAGAAAAGGCCTAGCTGCTGAGGCACACAGCAGGGTGAGCAAAGACCTGGGGGAGGCTGTGAGTTATTTGTTCATTTCCGGCCGGATATTAGATTTTGCATAGCAGGGAATGTGGTGATGGGTGGGAGGGGAAGATAGGAGGTCACCTCTTCCTGCCCTGGGCCTGGCAGGCAGCGTTTTGAGAGCTGTGCTCTGTTTCCACATTACAAACAAAGGAAGAGCATCTCTTTGGAGAAATGGTGATTTTGTGATAGTAAATTACATTTGCTGTCCCTTTAACGGGCAAATAAATATCCGCCGCTCTCAGCACAGGATTTACCAGGCAGCAGGAATAGATTTATGGGCAGACGATGGATCTGCACGGTGATCCTGGCACATGCCTGGCAGATGCTGCTGATGCGGAGAGGCTGTGCCCCGGTTGCCTCGTTCACCCCTCTCTCCTGCCGCCCACAGGACGCCCGCAGGCCAGGCTCTCCAGCGGGAGGACCTGCTGTCCCTGCCCTGGTGCTGGCCCTGACCTTTCTGGCCAGTCCCAGAGCAGAAGTTAATTACTACCCTGAAATGCCGTATTTCCCAGCTGTTTAAATACCAAGGACATATTTTAGATGGAGGGAAAATAATGTTTTTACAGCAAAATGTCTCATGAATATTCCACGCTCATTACCTGACGCTCATGATGTGGCCCTCGGGGTGCTTCTGGAGGTAGGCCTTCACCACCCAGGCCGTGTGCTCCCGGTAGGTCATGACGCGGCTGGAGGGGAGGAAGGAGGGGTCAGGGCCCTGGCACAGCTGCGGCGTCCCTGACGCTCCGAGGCATCAGGACGGGAGGCAGAGTGGACTTTGTTTTGAGCAGAGGGAACCAGGCACTTATGTAAAGTGTCCACGGTCCGCCCATGCCCTGAGGTCAGCCCTCACTGTCTCAAGTTCGCCGCGAATGAGTGATCCCGCACCACTGGCATGCCCCTCCATGGGCACCTCAGGCCATGCTGGGGCCTCTGCAGGCGGGGTGGCTGTCATGCCCTCTTGGGGCCCCAGGCACTGCCAGCCCCCCTACTAGGACTTCACATTGCATCTCCCTGTAGGTTTGAGGGCTGGGACTGAGAACCCCAGACTGTAAAGCTGTTGAAACAGAGGGACATGGGCTTTCCTGGAAGCCTGGTGTGGTCCATGACTGGCAGCGGGATTGGGATGCACGTGATGGGGAGGTGGGGTCAGAGTGTGACCCCCGGGAAGGGTCCAGGACACAGTCACACTCAGCACACACAGGTCTCTGCCCAGGGGTGTGCAGCAGCCCCCGTGTATCTGTCTCAGACCTCAGGCCAAAGAGGAGGTCTGGGGACCCCAGCGCCTCCCCCCCGGCCGCTCTGTGACCCTCAGCTCTTGTCCATTTGCCAGGTCACTGCCTGCCCAGGGAGGCTTCTTACAATAAGTCTGATTGACATTTGATTCACATACGTAAGAGTCTCCTGTAAGCATGTATTCACTGATTTGACACGTTTTTACAGCTGTGTGACCATCACACAATTTTAGAATATTTTCATCACCCCAGAAAGGAACCTTGCTCCCCCACTTCCATGATGGCTGCTTCTGGTGGGCAGTGTAGGTTTTCGGTGGGGACTCTCCTGCAGAGACCTGCAGGGACCATGAGAACCAGGGGCTGCCTTGGGCCCACTCGTCATCCAAGCCTCAGGCCCAAACTCCTGCCGGACTGGCTGGCGCCCCTGCTGGCTGCATGGGTCCATACTGGTCCTCCCGGCTGCTCCCAGCCCTGCACCCTCAGAGCCTCACTCTCTTCCTGCTGGTGTCACTGATGGGGTTCACCTGTGCTCAGGCCCAGCTCAGCCCCGTCCCCTGTCCTGTCCCCTCCCCCGAGGATCCCGTTAGCTCCTGTGGCTGCACACGGGCCCACCTGCTGCTCCCCATTCCATGGGACAAGGTGGGTGTTCAGTAAACATCACTTTGGAGCCCGGGCCTGCGGTCCCGTGGGCTCTGTCATTTACCAGCTCTGTGTGACAAGCATCTGGACCTCCATGCTCACCGGCCCACATGGGGCATGGGGCAGGGCCCCTGGGGGCCTCAGCCCAGGGCAGAGTGGCGGTGCCCAGAGCAGCCACGACCATGTGAACATGTGTGGCCCAGTGTCCACAAGTGTCCCTAACGCCATCTCCTCAGCTGTTCATGAGTTTGACCTGGGAGGCAGCAGCCTTATCTGTGTTCAGGGGGGAATGGAGACTGGGAAGGCAGCGCCTCGCCGAGATGTCCCCCCTCAGCCTGTGTTCAGAACAGCCCGTCCACGGCTGGTGGGAAGCTGTGCTCCTCCACGCGCTGGGGGGTGAGGCACTGGGGGAAGTGGCCGTCTGGCCCTGGGGGCTCGCTCCCTGAGCCCAGGAGATGGAGGGATAGGCGAGGCCCAGTTACCATTCGCTGAGCGCCATCCTCCTGTCATAGACGCGGATGGAGCCGTCGCCGAGCCCGGCCACAATGAGGGAGCGGTGGGAGTCGCAGGAGAGGCTCGTCACGCAGCTGTCGGCGCCCGTGGGGATGTCCTAGGGCCGACACAGACCCGTCAAGCACCCTGGGGTCAGGGCCCCGCCCGCACCAGCCGCCGGAGGAGCCGGGCCCAGAGGGAGTCAGGCTCCATCTGCCCGAGTTACAGCCCGGGACCCCGAGGCCCGCAGCCCAGAGAACACAGCCGTAAACACCTCTGTGCCCATTAAACTTTCCAACGTCTCCCCTTCTCCTAAGAAGGAGGATGAAGCACATTTCGGCAGGAGGAATCTTCGTCAGCTCCCTCTTAAACCTCCTGATTAGTTCAGGGAAGGGTCCAGGAGGAATCCTGCCACCCATAAACCATCCCCTCGCCTCTCCTCCTGGCAGCTGTAAAAGCTGGAGAAGGGCAGGAGGTGTGATGAACGCTCAGCAGAAAAGAGCAGCAGACAAAAAAATGGGCCCCAAGAGGGGGAAAAGTGCTTTTCCAATCAGAAGTTGTTTGCAGCTCGGGCGCACACTAGGAAGAAATCCAACAGGGAAGGAAACCAAATCATTGTACCCGTTTAAAAGGTAGGAAGCAGCCTGATTGGGCCTGCTTTCCTCTGTCCCCCACCTCTGGGGACACCGCCTGCTCAGAGCACTTCCATAGACCTTCATTCTTGGCCCTTGACCTTGAGGGCGAGTGGAGCTGGGGAGGACGGTGGGGTCTGTGCACACTGGCCCGCCGCGCCCCCAGGGAAGCCCCGCAAGGGACAGTGTGCTCACCTGCACCTTCATCTCTCGGTCTGTGTCCCAGATCCGGATGATCCGCACGTCTCCCGAGCTCATGAGGAGGCCGGTCTCCTGCTCCCAGTCCACCACCATCCCAGCTCCTGGAGAGATACCGATAGGCACCAGTGTCACCAAGGGCGCCTGGTCTGGGCAGTTGCTCAAGCAGCTGGTGCCAACCCATAGGGTGGGTCTCCAACCCCACACAAGCTTGAGGTTGGGGTGACAATTCAGAGCCTTCTCCATATCTCTGCTGTTTTCAGGCATCTGCCAGAGGGAGAGCAGGATCTCAGGGCCGTTTGTCCAAGATGCCCACCTTCCAGGACACCTGGCCATGACTGGCAGGTCTGGAGACTTGAGAAAGGGTGTCAGAGGCACACAGGTCTGAGTCCTCTGGGTCCTGCAGTTCCCTGCGGGTGAACAGCTTCGTGGCTGCCCCTCATGGAGGCAGGGGGCTGACCACAGACGATCAGTGGTGAACAAATCAAGGGGTAGCCCTTTCCTCAGACTGGGCGGGGTTAGGGGGGGCGCGGTGAGAACCTTCAGCCTCCCTAAGGGCAGCACTGACCTCACAGGAGGGACTCTAAAATAAGATTTAAAATGTTTACTTGTATTTCAAACATACAGAAAAAACACAACAGAAATCCCTGAACACACCACTCAGATCTAAGAGTTGCTAATATCTTTTTTTTTTTTTTGAGTTGCTAATATCTTGTCATTTTTACTTTTTTTTTTCTTGAAAAGAAATGAAATTTAAGACAATAAAAGCCTCACTTGCCTGCCCTTTCCCCAGATGAACTTCCCCCCTGCTGCAGATATCCTCCCAGGCCTGCCTCTGTGCATTCCAATGCAGGGCCATGTGTCCAAAACCACAAAATGCATCTCTTACATCTCAAAAGTTGCCGATTTAAACTGGGAGTATATTTTCTGGCAACTTGTGTTTTTTCTGTAAGGTTATATGGTGAGGTTTCACCCAAACCTATGAACGCAGATCTGGCTAATTCGTATAAATTTGTGGGTAACACGCTCTTGGAGAATGAGCCCTTCACGTCTGTGACCCCCTGAGTTTGTAAGCCATGCCACCCTGACAACGTTTCCATGCTCCCTGTGTGGAAGGAGGCGGTGGAAGCACCAGGAAGGGGACATGTCCATCTGTGCTTCAACTTCCCCAGGAACGGCCATCCACTCCCAGAGCGGGTGCTGGCCTGCAGTTTCAGCAGAAATGGACACAGGGTGTGGTTTCCCTAAATCCTGGTCAGCATTGGTGTGTGAAGCCTGAACACCTTTAAATAATTAAAAAACTTATTTATTTCTATTTTTGGCTGTGCTGGGTCTTTGGTGCGGTGCAGGCTTTTCTCTAGTAGCAGAGAGCGGGGCTACTCTCCAGTTGTAGCGTGTGGGTTTCTCACTGCGGTGGCGTCCCTCACTGTGGAGCACAGGCTCTAGGCTGTATGGGCTTCAGCAGTTGGGGCAAGCAGGCTCTGTAGTCGCAGTTCTGGGCTCGAGAGCACAGGCTCAGCAGTTGTGGTGCACAGCCTTCGTTGCTCAAGGCATGTGGGATCTTTCCAGATCAGCTATCGAACCTGTGTCTCTTGCATTGGCAGGTGGATTCTTTACCACTGAATCACCAGGGAAGGCCCCTGCGTATGTTTTTATATTCTGACACTGATGGTTTAACTCATATACTGCAAATGTCCTTTCCTGAAATTCTGTCACTGACATAGCTTCATGTATGTTTTCTTTGGTCACACCAAAGTCTAAACTGAAGTCACCGTGCTTTTTCATACATCTGTCTCTGCTTCTCGTGGCAGCAGCTCCTGTGTTTGCCTCTGTGGTTTTCCCTTCTCTCTCTGTGGGTGCCCACTCTTCTCCCAAATTCCTGAGCTGGAGGGCATGATTCTCATATGTTCCCTTCAGGTTACAGAGTTCCATCCAAGTGCCTAATCTCCTCTTGAACCCCAGACTCTCATTTGTACACATCACTTCAGGTTCCTGCTCAGATCTGAGTCCCTCGACCCTTGCTCCAGAGACTCCCAGTGGCCTCCCAACTGGGCTCCCATTCTGCCCAAAAGGGACCAGCTTGGTCCTCTTACCTGGACCCTGTGCCTGGAACGCCCCTCTCCTGACATCCACACAACCCCTCCATATTGTGCTCAGTCACCTTCTCAACCACGCGAGGCTATGATGTCTCCGTTCCAGAGGCATCCCCTCCCACATCCCCTGCCCCGTCCTTCCTGTTTTGCCCGCAGCTGTTGTGTCTACTCTGCAGAAATGTCACCTCCCCACAACAAATGGACCAGCCTTTGTTTCACCTTTTAGAATGCAGTCTCTCCACTGCAACACCCCTGACCTCAGGCAGGAGGAAACACCCCAAAGTACTGTAAAGGTTTCCACAGGTAACAAGGCTGCAGGTATGGCAGATGAAACGGTATGACATGTGAGTCCCACTTCTGTCCGGGAAAGCCCAGGTCACACTGCGACCAGTCAGCCTACAAGCAGAGCCTGAAACCAGGCCACTGCTTCCCCTCATGATGTGCCTGGTGGGCATTACGTGAATGAATCACAGAGGATGCACCCACCCAGGACCGGACTTTGGGCACCAGGTCACTGCAGAGGCTCACAGACTCCTAAATCCATGGACCACTGCTGGGGTGGCCCATGTTCTCAGGCATGCTTAACAGTCTGCTGGGAGCTCCGTGTTGGCCCTGAGGGGTTTTCAGGAGCAGTGTAATTAAGGAGCGGTCCTCCATTGAGAGCATGGGGCCAAGTGACATCTGGGATGCTCTGGGATCATGGGAACAAGTGTGGAGAATCCGGGGGGACCACACAAGGACTGGGAGGAGTCTCAGCCCCAAGCCTACGCAGGAAGCAGAGAGGAGGCTGTGGGCATTCCCAATGGAGCCTTCAGATGAAGCAGTGGCAGCTTCCTTCTCGCTGCATCTCCTTCATGGTGGATTCAGAGCTGGTAGGAGCCCTGCGTTAGGGCCCAGCCCAGTGACTTCATTTCACCTGGATCCTTCTCTCAAAACAGTTGCCCTCTGAGTGCTGGGGGTGAGGACTCCAGCACATGAATTTGGGGAGATAGAGCCCCCATCCAGGCCCCATGTCCCCATCTGCATGGAGGCACGGGAACGTGTGTCTGTGCAGCCGTCATATGATCTGGAGACACAGGTTACATGAGCTCTGAATCCCGTTTCAAATCTGGACTCTCTGATGTGGACTATCGAGCTTCACATTCTGGTTTAAACTAGTTCTAAAGCATGGTGAAGCCAGCAGAGGTAAGAAACGGGTTTCCTAGGGTTTTCCCGAGTGCTGTGCATGTTGGGGAGGCAAGTGCCCTGCATGTGCAGACAATTCTGGGCAAGGCTGTTTTCTGAGCTGGGCCTGTTTGTGGAAGCTGTGTCTCCTAAGACAGTGAGCTCCTATCCGTGGAAGAGTCTCAGACCAATGTAAAAACTGTTGGGATAAAAACAACAGTCTGCTCACATCCTGACCCACCTCTAGGAAGGTTCCTCTTCCTGCACCTCCTGGCCCCCACCTCATTCTCCTGCAGGTCTGGGGCCTTGGCTGGTCCTCTGGCCCACATCTGAATGTAATCACTGGCTTTCCTCCTTGAGACCTTTCCCAGCCAAGCCTGTGTCTCGACCTCTAGACACAGTGGAGGAGAGATGATCTGACTCATCACGAGTTGGGAGAAGATGGTAAAAAAAGGTGACACTCTTCCTTGATGTGTTGAATACAAGGAACAAAACTGATGGCTGTGATTTAAGTAAAACTCATAAGATAGGAACATCATGGTCTTGAACTGGAGAGCAGATTCCAATCACTCTGTTCCTGGGGAGCGTGGCCTCAGCAGTGTTCCCCTCCTTCCCCTTGCCCAGAGAAGTGACAGTGGTGGGGAGAGCCCCAGCCCCTGGTCCCCTGGCCCTTTCCTGTTTTTCAGGAGCAGGCAAGCTGCTCTGGGCTTCCCTCCAGAGGGTCCCTCCTCCTGGTCCATGCCGCTGCATTGAGGACACCAAGGGTGGTTAATGAACGGAGGCTGCGCGTGTGCTGCAGACTTTCTCCTGCTGGGCGGGCACCCTGAGCGCTCAAGAGCACAGTCCCTCTAGTGTGACGTTGCTCTCACTGCCCAGGAGCCAGGGGTGGGGTGGCCCTCGCCAGGAGGCAGAGATTCTTAGCTGACTTTATTCTGGATACGAGCCCTGCTCACATGTTCCTCTCCAAAAGCTGGCCAGAGGGGATTTCTTCATTAAAATATAGGCACATTGTGCAGGGAGGGTTGGAGAATAGCAAGCTCGAACGTGTAAGTCAGGGACCAGGCAGAACCCAGGCCCAGTAGACAATGAGAAGAAGAAACACGTTGTTTCAGAGGCTTGAGTCTCTGCGATGTCCATGATCAGCCCTCCAGGCTCAGCGGCCAGTCCAGACTGACCTCTAAGGACCCCCCAGTCTGGAATATGCCTTTGAGAACCAACACAGGGATCTGACCTCTGAGAGTGATGGTTCTAGAACTCCAAAGGAGGAAGGGCAGGTCCCCACTCCACCAGCACATGTGAAAACCTCAGACCTGTGGGATGGTGACCCCCACTGCCTCCCCAGGGATGCAGACGCAGCACCTCCCCATGAGGTAAGGCCCCTCTCAGAGCCTGTGAACACTTCTAGACACCTGGCAGGTTCAGAGGCTCAGGACTGGGCTGGCAACAGAAAGCTGGGCTATTCAGGGGCAAATGACTTCACCTAAACCTCTGTTTCTCACTTAGGGAGATGGCCCAGGACACTTGGCAGCTGTGAAGGATCAGAGCAGACCTGTGCAGGTGCTCCCTGTCAGTGGGGCTGGGCACACGTGTCCTGGGCAAGGAGGGAACTGTCATTCCCTGTGGCCCGTGTGCCTGCCCTGCGGGCCCACGGGAGCCACCACCCGGCCTTGCGTTCTGGCTCCAGCCTTGAGAGGGCCTCTCGCTAAGATTCGATTCCGGATGCCTGTGACGCCAGAGGAGGTGTGCAGGTGGGAGAGAAGGGCAGCTGTGACCCTCCCAGCCCCACCAGCTACCCCAGCACTCTGTGGCTGGTGCCCTGCTTGCTGCCCAGCTCACTGCCCAGCTGCTCCAGGTGACGAATACCAACAACTGACCAAGGCCCAAGGTTTACATCCAGTTCACACGCGGGTGCTGGGTGATCTGTTCCCTGTCCTCTGGGGTCACTGCTGCCCTCCACGCAGGTGACAGCCAGGGGTCTGGGCCGCTCTCCTCCAGGTGCCCCAGGGAAAGGCTGTGAAAGGCGTTCCCTGGTTTCTCTTCAGGGTTTTGGGGCAAGTGACCCTGTCACTCCTCTGAGGCCCTTTCTGAGAGAACCCCTCCTGGTTACCGCCACTGCTATCACTTGGTGGGAAGCGGAGGAGTGAAGATGGAGTCAGTCCTGGGTTTTCTCCATTTTTCCTTCATTTTGAACTTTTTACTACAAGAGTCCTTTGTAAAATATCAAACTGTGAGTTTGTACGTTTGTAAGGACATCTTGTTCTTAGCTCCTTCTCCATCCCTCCAGTTCTGGTGGCACGAGGGACCCTGTCAGACCCGTGGCCACCACTGCCTTCCTCCAAGGAACCCTTGTCGAGAGACGGAGAGGTCACCACAGGGTTGGTCACACTCTAAACTCAGATGCTGCAAGTTAAAGGTCAAGAATTCTATCTGCTGCCAGGATTCATAAGGCTCCATCTCTTTACAATTTACCCCACTAGTGAAATCGGGAGAGAAAAGGACTCATTTCGAGCATATGTATTTTAAGTTTGCCAACCCAGTGTGTGCACAGGCAACTGCAGATGGGCGTTTTGGTAACTATCAAATTTATATATGGATTTTCAGATGGAAACAGATGCTTTAGGAAACTCTGCATTCTTTGGAGAAATGTCTATTTAGTTCTTTGGCCCAATATATGGAATTTAGAAAGATGATAACAATAACTCTGTGTACGAGACAGCAAAAGAGACACTGATGTATGGAACAGTCTTATGGACTCTGTGGGAGAGGGAGAGGGTGGGAAGATTTGGGAGAATGGCATTGAAACATGTAAAATATCATGTATGAAACGAGATGCCAGTCCAGGTTCAATGCACGATACTGGATGCTTGGGGCTAGTGCACTGGGACAACTCAGAGGGATGGTATGGGGAGGGAGGAGGGAGGAGGGTTCAGGATGGGGAGCACATGTATACCTGTGATGGATTCATTTTGATATTTGGCAAAACTAATACAATTATGTAAAGTTTAAAAATAAAATAAAATTTAAAAAAAAAAATTAAAAAAAAAAAAAAGAAACTCTGTATTCAATTCTGAGAAATATTCTCTTTGAAGAAATTTGGTGGGAACACAAATCTCACTTTGGAATGACATCTATCTCTGTCCTAATGGAATCGTGAGACGTCTTCCCTGGGAGCCTGAGAGCTGCGCCATCCTTACTCTAGCAGATGTAGACTGGGATTATTCCCGTTCCAAGGCTGCTGTGAAGGTGGCATGGAGCATGGAACTGAACTGTCCTCGAGCCAGTCCAGAGTGAGGCCACTAAGGAGGCCGGGAGGCGCGACCACGAGGCCTCGGCTCCCAGGGACAGTCCTGTCTACGGCTCTCACTGAGGTCTCTTTCCAGAGCTGCATGCAGCCACCTCATTCATCCCATGAGATCTGAGTGCTCAACAAGTGAGGTCTTTTGTATCAGAGGAGAGTATGCAGATGAAGGAATAAGAAAAACCACAGCCCTGACCCTCTGCCACCTGAGAGCACGGTGGGCAAAAGAATGTTGTCGCGCAGAGCAGAGGAGCCGGCTCCCGTCCAGCCCTCACAGATAAGGGGAAGGCACTCACCTCCCTGCTTATTGTGGTCAAGAAAGATTGAGACCTTTCGGGCCAGACCTGTGAGGAAACAGGGATTATGGGCTTGATGCAAGGGGAAGCCGGCCAGCCAGAGCCAAATCAGCCAGAATTAAACACACCACAGAGTCAGGGAGCACCATGAAGGCAACGGGGTGGGGATGGGGGGGCAGACAGTGGCCCGGGCCACGGCTGCAGTTGGAAGACAAGGGCCAAAGTACCTACGAACTTGAAAACTCAACAACTGGAGGTTTTAGCTAAAAAAAGACTCAAGATGGGAAATCAGAAGGTGCTGAGACTCAAGGGAAACGTGGCCTGACATGCGTGGCACTTCCAGCGAGGGGCAGTTAATGGCCAGTCACACACACGGTTAGTGTGGCCCAACTGGCAGGAGCTGACCCACTGGCCACGGCCGGAGGAGCAGAGGTTACCCTCTGTCTAGGTCCTGAGTGAGGACGGCTCTTCATTCACGAGGCCCTGGGTTGGTGAGGAGGCCTCTGGGGAATGGTGCTTATGTCCAGGTGACTATGGGCACCTTGGCCTGACGATGGGTGGTACCACCACCGGTTCTATTTCAGAACATGGCTCACTCAGCTCCAGGGGATGGCCAGGGACCCAGACTGACTTCAGTTCTCCTGACCGCAGGGGATCCCCATGAGGGGAGTGTCCCCAGGTTAACTGCACGAGCATGCACAGGAGCATACGTGTTCACATGTGCACATGCATGCATGCGTGTCCATGCCTGGGTACACATGTACACAGTGAGTCAGGGGCATGCTAAGATGACGCGGAGGCCCTGCACGTTTCACACAACTTCCAAAAGGCAGGGGTAGGGCTCCTGCAAGAAACAGTCTCTTTAGTCCCAAACCACTGGTTCAGATCTTTGCAAACAGGCTGCCACGACAGCGACCCGGTGAGTTCTGAGCTGGACAGCACACAGGAGAACCTCACAGGCAGAGTTTCCCCACTGCTCAGGAGGTGCCAAGTCCTCCCTCCCAAGTGCCTTACATGCCAGTGTTCACAGACGAGACCCCTATGACCTCTGGAGCTGAAGGACAAGGTGGGCTGGGCCTTGCAGGGTGCAGAGCTGTGTAGGATCCCCTGTCACAGGTGCGTGGAGGAGTTGATGATGGCAACCCCTCCCCTCAGGGTGCCTCATCCCCACGACACAGCTCAAGGCTGCCTGGGACCCGAGACCAGGCGGAGGACCTCCCTGTGCAGCACAGGGAGTTTCACATGCCCGGGAGGTAATCCAGAGCAGGAAGTGGGGGCTGTTGCTTCTGCCTGACAAGGTCCCGGGGGGACCACAGCCAGGACTCTGAAGGGCCTCACGCTGCAGGGGGGGCCCCAGACGCTGATAAGCAATGGCCTTAGAAGCTGCTAGTTCTCCCCTCAGAATCACGACCAACAGCTCTGTGATTGTTGTCAGAGGCCAAGATGAGTGAAGAGAAAGATAGCAGGTACTGATGGGCAGAAGGCACCCAGAAGTTGGCAGAGGGGCCAGAAATTCACCAGCCTCGCCCCTTGGTTACTGAGCTTGAGCTCCTGAAATGGAAATTATAATTGGGGTCTCTCTGGCCCTGCTGGGGTTGCAGTCTCTGTGCTGCAGAGGGAAGCTGTGGAGGCTGGAGGGTGCAGGGGTCCCTGGTTCTCAGGGCGCCCCTCCTGGGCCCTGCCACACACAAGCCCGTCCTGTCCTGACCCTTTAAAGCAGCTGGCCCCCAGGTGCCCTGCCCCTTCTACCTCCCACTCCTCCAGAAAGAACGAGAAGTAACATTTTCCTTTTTGCTAAGTTCACTGCTGCCCGGTCAGACGAACTCTGGCTGAGCTGCCGAGGAGTGCCCGCTCCAAGACCCCCTCACCCCTCCTGCTGACAAAGACTTGGAGGTAAGACCCTCACCAGCCCTCACCAACAACGCCTGTCCTGGGAGATTTCTGAGACCCAGGAAAGGGGGCGGGGCCAGTAGGAAGGAGTCTGTAGGAAACGCACGTCCGTCTACATCAGTGGAACCCACTCACAAGGAAGGGCTGCAGCGCACACCTGGGCCAGGAGCGGCTCCCCACACGCAGGTGACGTCTGGGGAGACAGTGCAGGGGTGCCCCAGGGCTGTGCTGCTGTCAGCTCAGCTAGACCCCGTCACCCCACCTGCATGTTGACTCCTGGACAGGCAGCTCCTCTCACCTTCACTGGAGCAAAGGCAAGCGACGCTGTGGGCAAATAAACCACAGATACATCATTTGGGGGTGGCAGGTATTTGGGGGCTACAGGTAGGTGGACCGTTGTAAAAGGAAAAGGCTAGACAACAGCATATTCACTGGGCCACAAGTAGGCTCCCCACCTTCCCATCCTCTGGCTCAGCTGGAAGCCTGACCCTGCTCTCTACCAGCTCCTGCCTTCCCCACACAGGGGTCTGCGAACGGCTGGAGCCTGGGACAGGTTGCCTGCTGGGATGGCAGCAGGAAGCTAAGGACTGAAGACCATGACTCAACTTGCCCAGCATATCCTGCAATGTGAGGGTGAGCACCTGAGGACCACGGGGAGGCCGTCAGCCACCTGCTCTGCTGGAGCCTCAGCACAGGCCTAGGGTGGGGCCGGTGGCTGAGCGGGTGGAAGGTGGAGGCGCTGCAGGGCAGAGAACAGGAAAAAGCAAGAGAGAGATGGAGGGACCCTGTGATGGCAGCTGTCATCCATGGGAGCACAGGACCGGGCTCACAGGAGCCAAGGCAACAAAAAAACGGCTGTGTTGGGGCTTGTGGGATTTGATACACAACTACTTTGTCTCTGAAGAAAATGTAAAAACACTTAAAATATTAACATATAAGGAAGTGTCTGCTGTGGAGCTGGCTGTGCCCCTGAGGGCACTTAGATGGAGGAGAGAGAAGCAGCCACGCAAGCACCTGATTGCTTCTCAAGGCCACAGAGAGACCCCAGGTGGGTGGAGAGGGGTGGGGTGATGAACAGCAAGCCGCTCTTGCCTCCATCTGGCAGGGGCTTTGCAATCACACTGGAGGGTGGCTCTGGAAATCCAGACCGATAGCCACATAAACGCTCACACAGTGAGCGCCAGGCTGTGGGGCGCAGACCTCCCGATAATGGGCCTGGACCCAGAGACTGGCAGGTGGTGTGGGTGTCTCTCAGCCTGGCTGTGGCATGGCCGTGCCCACCAACAGGCAGCACACAGAGTGGGGTCTGGTGGACACTGCAGCCACACCTCCTTCAGCCCAGAGCGGGCAGGCGGTGCACTGGCCTCTGCCGAGGACCAGACGCTACCAGGGTGCCTGCTGTGTGCTCCTCACTGAGAGCGGATTATTCTGGGTATGAGGGGCACAGGATGCAGCCCCAGACCCCGCCGTGCCCATGCTCTCACAATCAACACACGCTTCAAGCCAAGGGCAGGGGCTGCGGTCTGCTCAGAACTCGGCAAGAGACACACACACACACACACACACACACACACACCCTCCCCTTCACCTCGCTGCAAGCAGAGTCGCCCAAGAGGGAAGCTGGTTGGGTCGGGACTCAGGGGCTCCGAGTGGACCGACTTCCTGCAGGACCCCAGGAGCACCCACCTCGGGTGGTGGGCAGCATGTCCGAGAGTCCCTGCCAGGCTGTCACCATTTCTGGGTTCTTTTCCAAATCAGCAAAGTTCTTCCAGACCCTGATGGCACCGTCATCTTGGGGAGAGGAGAAAGGAGATTAAAACGCAGGCCTGGCTGCTCTGGGAAGGGGAGGAGGCCCCTTTCTTGGGGGTGCAGGAGGACACAGGCTGCTCAGGCCCACACCAGGCAGCCTGAGGGACAGACGGTTCTCTCATCTGGGGAGGAGCCACACACAGGCAGTGTGAGACCTCTTCCGACCTGACTTGGGGCTTCAGGGTGGAGCCCCCACCTCAGTGTTCCCGATTTCCCCCACCACCGCGGGCATCATCTGCCAAGAAGAGCTGGTCTCTCACAGGGACAGGGCCTCTCTCCTCACCCCGTCACATGACTCAGGAGACCGGTGGGACGCCCCTCCCCGCCTCTCCAGCCCCAGGACGGGGCAGAGGTCCCAGTGTTCTCCAGCAGATGGGCAGCCAGGTGGGCCTGAGTGTGGGGCCACCACCTGTCTGCTGGTCTGTCTGTCCTTCCTTCCTTCCTCCTGGTGTTGCTGTTCCCAGGACCCTGTTCTCTGGCCTCACTAGCCCGTCATGGACAACCTGGCCTTGAGCTGCAGAGGGAGTTCAAGGTCACCTGGGGACACACTGGGGAACTCGCGTCGAGCAGAGTCCCTGGCTCTGCCATCTGCTGATCCGCCCCAATCTCTGCTGAGACGTGACGTCTCCCTGCTCTAGAACTTAGGCCTCCTGCTGCTTCTCCACTGGGACCTGACTCCCAAAGGGCCCTTGGTCCCTCTGCCATGTCTGCTGTTTCCAAGGAATCACCTCTCTGCATCCTCTTTGAAGCTCAGATAGGCTCATTGTGACCTGTTGTCAAATGCCCCGCAGACCCTACTGGCTCCCGCACCACTGTGGGGTTTGTCTTCCCCTCCCTGCCTGAGGCCTGCTGGGGGGCTGCTTTGGGGCTGGGGCTGGACTCTGTTTTCCTGGGGAGGGCTGCCAGCAGGACCTCTCCCCCTAGGTGTGCCTGTCATGATGGTGGCCTCCACTTGGGACTGGTCAGTCCCCTTTATCAAAAGAAACAACTGAGGTCACAGGCACCTTGCTGCCAATTTGTGCTGGGGCCCTGCACCTGTCCCCTGCCACCTCTGCATCAGGGTTTAGGTCCCCACCATGGGAACCTACTCACCTGTGGCTGTGAGCAGGAGGGAGCAATCCTGGCCATTCAGATACTCCATGGCCGTGACCCTCGTGTACCGAGGGTTTCCGTTGTGGAAATAATCCAGCTTCTCTCCTTTCTCCCAGTCCCAAAAGCTTCAGGGAATAAGAGAGAAATACGGTGAGTGATCAGGGAGGAACAAATGAAAGCCACAAGGAAATACCACCTGACACCCAGCAGGTCAGCCACCAGCAAACACAGAGAAGGACAAGTGTCGTCAGAATGTGGAGAAACTGGAACCCTGTGCCCTACTGGTAGCAATGTGAGATGGTGCAGCCGCCACGCAGAGCAAGAGCGGTTCCTCAAGATGACTGAACACTGAAGTACTACGTGTCCAGGATCCCACCTCTGTGTACATATTCAAGAGATGTGCACCCAGGTCATAGCGTGTCACTCATAATAGCCAAAGGATGGAGGCAACCCAAGTGCCCACTGATGGATGAAGGAGGAAACAAAGTGTGATCCACACACTTGGACCACTATTCCATCTTAAAAGGGAAGTAAGTTCTGACACCTGCTACAGCACGAATGAATCTTGCGGATGGTATGTTAAGCGAAATAAGCCAATCACAAAAGGACAAATACTAGATGATTCCACTCATTTGAGGTTCCCAGAACAGACAAATTCCCAGAGACAGAAAGTTGAGTGGTGGATGCTGGGCCTGGGGAGTGGGGAGGGGGAGTCAGTGTTTAATGGGGACACAGTTTCAGCTTGGGGTGATGAAAAAGTCCTGGAGGTGGACGGTGGTGACGGCTGCCCAACAAGGTGAAAGCACTCAATGCCACTAAACTGCAAGCTTAAAAGCGGAGAAGACAGTAAATTTTATGCTATGTATAAAAAAGGAGAAGAATAAGAAATAGGTAAGAATTCTGTCCATTTTATCAGCTATAAAAATAATCGTCCCCATGGTCTCTCCCATCAAGTGTGCACTTTCTCAGCGACATAAGGGCAACAGTCGCTATGAGTTAAAGTGGTGTCTTGTTACTGACGCTTTCCCTTTGCACACTTGCTGCCCTTGCACCTAAGCGGGTCCCTAACATGCCCTGTCACTGGGGGGTCCTAACGAGCCCCTGTGCTCTGCTCTCTGTTCATTGCACAGGAACAGCCCCATCTTAGTGCCTGAAGCTCCGGTCCTGGCCCACATGTAACTGTGGTCAGGCCTCTGGAGCGCCCATGGTAACGTGGCCAAGTGCAGCCCTGGGAGGGTGTGGGCAGCACCAGGAGGAGAGACATCTGCCGGCAAGTTCTCTAGCCCCCACCCCCGAAGCAGCCCAGAGGCTTGGGGTGAGGCGCTTCCACGCCTGGATGGGGCAGGGGGTGTCCTGCCCACACCCCCTGGGGCTACTTGTTCTCCACCTGAAAGGCCAGCCCCATAAGTACCCCCATACCAGATGCTGTCTTTGTCAGCGACGGCCACGCATGGTGTAAAGGGGTGAAACTTGACCACGGAGGGGACGCCAGGGTTCCTGTTCAGAAATATCTGGTCGTCCAGCCTTGTGATACCTGCCGAGGGAAACACAGGACGATGGGCCTCAATTTGCAGTAAACGTCACTGCCGTGTTTTGCCAAGGCTGACGCCAGCCGCTCGTATCTGGGGGGTTGGGAGGGGCCCAGAGGGAAGCAGGAGGCAGAGTGTGGGCGGGCTCCTGAGGGTGGGGCTGCCTCCATGCAGACAGGCTGGCATCCGACTCACGCTTACGACAGCCCGTCGGCAATATTCAGAGCAGTGCACGCAGGTTAAGGTTTTCTGAAAAGAATGTCACAGATTTTGGAATAAAGTTCAGTAAGGCGGCGATTCGGAACTCAGACCCAAGACTAAAGCTTTGGTTTGGCCATCACTGTCCGTAACCCAGCCAACTCCTGTGTGGAGGCGGGGGCCTCCAGTATGGAAAGGCGGGAACCTTGAAATGACGGAAAGACAGCTGATCAAGAGTCACACAGAGGACGTGAATGGGGATCTGCTCCCCAGGCCCCAACACAGGTACCTGGGAAAAACTGCTATGGCCCTGAAGGAGCTCTAGAAGAGCAACGAAAAGAGGATACCAGTGTGGGGAGCATCAGATGGGTTCCCACATGTTATCTGCAGAAGGATGCAGGCTCATGCAGAGGAGCCAGGCGTGTGGCCCCTGTACCTGCCCGTCGTGGAGGGCAAGCAGCCCCCACAACACTCAGCCCCGGGGTCACCCCCTCCTTGGCCACTGGAAGCTGGTCTTGGGTGACACAGAGGAGAGCGACTGTGGCGCTCGTGCTTCGTGAACCTGGCACCTGCTGGGTGAGCTGCTATCACCCACGATTTCAGGCTTTTTCGCCTCCCTTTGCTAAAAAAGCTAACACTGAAAACCACTCAATCATCAGGATGGGGTTAAACTAACAGGCAAACAGGCCTGGGAACGTTTAACTATTGCCCAGAGATGCCCTCCCCCTCAGCCATGGGTTCCCCAGGGAGGGCGTGTAATTTGACCCAGGAAAGATGAAGGGACACCCAGGTCCTGAGTCACTGCAGGCATTCTGCACACACGCACAGATCTGGGCACGATGGTGAGGTTGCAGCATCACGGGGGCTGGCTGGAGGGGTCACAGATAAGGGAGGCGGCATTAACTTTCCCAGCTCATCTCCTGGGGCCTCGCGGACTCGTCTAATGACTTTGCTGGGCCCGTAGGCGATATTCCACGATTCACATCCTTCCCAGCACATGGCTGGCCTCAGATGAAACCACCACTTCACAGAGTCCAGGCTCTGAGCGCTACAGGCAGTGCAGGAGGCTGTGGCCTTGCTAGTGGCCCTGCCCTCTCTGCCCACGTCTGCCGGCGGTGAGGCTCTTGCCTGCAAGCTCACTTGTCAAGGTCTCCAGCAGCTCAGCAGTTCCTTTCGGTGTGTGTCAGACAAACAGATCTTTTCCCCACAAAGACTGGAAAAGAGAACCCCTGACCCTAATTTACAAAGATGATTTTTTTCTTTTCTGTCTGCAAAACCTGGTTGGTTCTCAAATGACCGGCTCTAATTTCACTCCCTGTGCAATGCTGACCGAAACACCACCAGCCAAGTGTGGCCTTTACTGCCTTCAGATGTTCGCTGTGTGCGGCAGACTGGCTCCCAGGCCGCCTGTGGGTACAGGGAAACCAATTTGTCCTGCTGTCCCCTTTGGTAGGCCTGGGGTCTAAAGAACCACAGACTTCCAAGAAAATAGGTCCTTGACACCATAATTCAAAGAACTCCTATCAAGCTGGGCGGCTCAAGCTCTCCTGGAAAAACTGGCAGACTTTGAATTCTACATCCCTGGGGGCTTTACATCTAGAATGCGCCTTCACAGAGGTGAGTTACAAACAACCAAGATTGGTTTTAGCAGAAGTGACCCTGCATTAATGGAATGTGACCCTAGCATCTCAATGAGAGCACTGTGAATGCGCTCGAAGTGCTTCTGAAACAGCATTGCTTCTGGAAGTGCTTGGGGGGCACCAGGCCTGGGCAGGTGGGCCAGGGATGAGATCCCGCCTCCAGGCTGCCTGCAGGTAGGGATGGGCTCATGGGTCCTCAGCTGCAACTTTAAATAGTAACCCATAATACAAAAAAATTCTCTGGTGGTCCAGTGGCTAAGACTCCATGCTCCCAATGTGGGGGGCCCAGGTTCGATCCCTGTTCAGGGAACTAGATCCCACATGCTATACGCCACAACTAAAAAGATCCTGCTTGCTGCAAGTGAAACCTTGCATAGCCAAATAAATAAATAAATTTTAAAAAATTAAAAAAAAAAGTAACCCTTAATAATCAAGGGAATTTGACACCACAGGGAGAGAAGGTCATGAAAATAATTCCACAAAAGTGTGAGGAGTCTGCTTATCTACTCTGTGCAGCACCCAGGGAGCATCATCCACTGCCCAAAGCTGGCCCAGCAACAAGGACTCAGGCAGAGCTGGAAGACCAGCCCACCCACAGCTGTGGGATTGAGTTGGCTCCTGAGCCCTGGGGGCTGTACTGCTGGGAAAGAGGGAGGCGAAGGCTTGTCCCTGGGTGGGGGAGCTGCCCAGTGCTCTGGCCCTGTCCTAACCACAGGGTGGAGCCCCTTGGCTGCCCCCTCCCACCTGGCCTCAGTGCCTGAGGGTAGGGGGCTGCTGCAGCTGACATAAGGGGGACCCATGACACAGCAGCCCTCCCTGTGGCAGCCCACGTCCCCGCACTGGTGAGGTGGGGTGGGGCTGGAGGGTATGCAAAGTGGGGAGTTAGGGTACCTGTTGGCAAATTTAGTAAAAGGTTTGGTCAAAATGTGACTGATATACAGGCTTGGGGTAATAGGGAGCAATTATCTGGGGGCCATGTGGGGTCCAGGCAAATACAACCAGGGCCTGAGGTTTGTCTTCTGTCCCCATGGTGAGGACACAGGCCACCCTGCTGTGGACCCCAAGGCTGCAGAGGGCTTGCTCCCTTCTCTCTGGAAATGACAAAAGGCAGAAGCCACGACTGTCTCAGAGGCCGCCAGTCAGACAGGAGCTTCCTTGGACGATGATCCCAGAGAGCCTCCCTGTCTCCCTGGGGACAAGGCCTTCCTGGGCAGGTGAGTGGTGCCCCACGGTGGCACCCCTTCCTCCCTGGAGCATCTCCACCAGCCTCATTCCTTGCCCGCACCAGGGCAAGTGGGGGCCGGCTCACTGCCCGCGGTGGCCCCTGGGGACACCCCTTACCCTTCTGGATGAGCTGTTGCGCCTGCTTCCGGACACGGGTGTTCCGCAGAAACCGCCACTCCCGCTCCTTGCGGATCTGACTCTCCAGGTCATGCTCTTCTGGAATCTCCAACAATTAAAAAAAAGAAAATTAAGACAATTATTTCCAAATGAGAGGGTTCCCCCTCTGCAGGTGCAGAAGAAACCTGGTTCTCTGGTCGGTCCAGTGCCCAACAGCAGTCAGAGCAGACCCTTACAGTCAGAGGGTGGTCACCAAGCTCCCGAACCTGCTTCCCTCCCTGTGCTGGGGGCATTGCACCCTGCTGACAGCTGGGTGTGGAGATTCTGGGACCCGGGACCGGGACCTGGGACCCGGGGGAGGGCTGGCTGGCTTGGGGACATGGAGCAGAGACTTAGGAAGCCCCTGCCTCTGACAGCCCAACCGTAGAGGCCAGAAGCTGTCACACTCTGACAGGGCAGCGAGGGGGCTGCTTTCAAAGCAGACAGAATTTGAGGGGGAGGTGCAGGGATAAGGGCCAGGTGTTTCCTGCAGGAGGGGACATAACGGGCTCTGCTGTGCTGGACACTAGATTGACTCCTTTGTACCCTTAAATGCAAAATCAGAAAAAGATGTGGTGTGCTCAGAGAGGTTTGCTTTTATTCTGATGCCAAAGGGAAACGAAGCCTCTGGTTAGAAGATGAACGCACTCATGAGAAGTGACAGAGGGCAGCAGGCACGGTAGTGCTGCCCCCTGGGGCCGGAGAGGCAGCCTGGGCCTGAGGGCGGGGCCTTCTCACCCCTGGCGGGCAGGAGCTACTGCCCGCCAGGCTCCACCTAACACAGCAAAGGGGCAAAGCTGGCATCAGATTCCATGTGGGTGGAGAGTGAGGAAGGAGCTTCGACCCTATGCCTGGGAACTTCTGCCTTCCTTCATCAGCTTCTGCATATGAAGTATGTGGAAGCTGGAACAGTCCCCCTTCCTGGATAAGGGCCCTTCTTGCTTCATGGCATGTGGGTCATGTCTAGGAGAGGGCCACACTTAGCAAACAGTAAGTTAGGATTTAAGTTTACTATATTCAGAACGTAATCACTTGTGTAAAAACGATGTATCTCCTTCGTCATACAGTCAACTTGCCTAACTCTGGTTGCCTGCTTGAGAACTCAGACCTGTAAAGTTCTCAGATATAAAAGGAATCAAATAAACTTGGAAAAACCCTACTTCTTCTTGGCTGAGAGCTAACCTGCCTTGTACTCAGCCAGGTAACACTGCACAGGCAGAGGGAGCCCATATTCAATATTTTAAAAGTCATCTTCTCTGCTGGAGAAAGCATCAGGATGACGAATGGTGAACGTGGTCACGTGTACGGTGCCTGTGTGTGTGCAAGCACAGCTGAGAAGATGGGAAGCAGTTATTACACGAAATGGTCACGGAGCACTTTTGTGTCTTCTTAAATGCTCCGTGTTATCTCTGATCACAAACAAACAACCCGAAACCTCATCTCATCCCTGTGCACAGACCAGAGGGGTCTGTGTTCCAGGATTTCACTGCTACAGTCCTGTCTTTTTTCTCTTAAAAATCACAAACCCACAGCCAGCAAAACAGCAAAGATATCCTGACACGGAGACAACAGAAGAAAAGTCACCTAGAGCCTCCAGAGCAGTTAGTGTTGTAGACATAACCCCACGAAGGCACTTGGGATAGATGGTGGGTTTTTACCAGCTGGTTTTGTTTCATGACAATCCAGAGATTACTGGAAAAGAAATTACAGATAACCAATAACATAGAGTGATAAAAAGAAAACCTCCAGATGAAAAGAAGACAGAATCAGAATGAAGCTCTGGTTTCTGCAGGTTTAGAGGAAGGGTCTGGAAGCAGGGAGGGAGTGGGACAGACAGAAAGGAAGTTCTCCATGTGGTGAGGGCAGGCAGGAGGAAGGAAGGGGGCAGGAGGCAGCTGTGCGTGGGAGTGTGGCCACATGCGCCCTGGGGCCTCAGACAGACTGACCTCCACCGCACAGCCAGGCATCACTGCCCCGGGCTGAGTCCTAAGCAGCAGAGCACGGAGCTCTGGGGAGTGGCCCCGCTGAGCTCAGGAAGGACTTGCAGCATTGAACTGAACTGAACCGCAGCCCAGGAACCAGCGCACACACCGTCCTGGGGACAATCACCACGAAGCACTAGGACAAGCGGGGGCGGGCAGCAGCGGGGCAGTGCGGGAGGTGTGGGTGGAGAGAGACGGGGAAAGGGAGAGAGCAGAGGCTGCGAGAAGCAGCAGGCGTCAGCCGGCCGGGAGGGATGAGGACGGATGGAGGGGACCAGACTGTTTCCTGCTCAGCTCTTCTTAATCATCTGCTCAGTTGCCTGCCCCTCCCCTTACCTCGTGGCTCTGCAGGTTGAATAGAAGCTTCTGAGTAAACAGAAGCCCAGACCTAGACGGTGCTGAGCTTTCCTCCTGGCAGAGCTGGAGGGACGTGGGTGAGGCTAATAGTGTTACATGATTAGGATCATGACACGCTGAGGATTCCTAACACCTGGCTTCTCCTCAGACAAAAACCAATTATGATGCTGAAACCTCCGGAGGCCTCCCGTGGAGCCGACAGCTGAAGGCTGGTGACGGCATCCCCCTTGTTCCTTAACTGTCACTGGGGCAGCCTGGGCTTGGGAACAAAGGGAGACCAGAGGGTCTCAGAAGCCTGATGGCAGGCCTTGCCAGGTAAGCAGGTCCTCATATGATGAACTTGTGAAACACAGGGCACACCCTCAATGCCTCTGAATTTAAAGGGGTTCAAGTGTATGGGATAAAATCCACAACAGGCACGTGGCTATCAGGACTGAAGCTCGACCCCTGGAAGGCTCGTGAGGTCATGGAAGTCCCCACCAAAGAGCTTCCTGGGTTCCCACCAGAAACAAATCGAGTTCTGCGGTGGGACAGAGACCTTGTTTAACAACAAACCACCCTCCCCAAACAATGACGGAGTCAGCAGTGCCGGGAGGGAGCGCACTGGCTGTGGGCTGACTGGTCTCCGCTGGGCATGACGTCTAAAGAGTTACCAAGCTGAAGGCCACTGACCGTTAAGGAAGAAGCTCTGAAGGGCAGATCGGAATTCACTGTAGGTTCTGATACCTAAGTACAGGCATTTTTATCATGTGACCACACCTCACAAAGCATCAGGGTGACTGAGATGCAATTCACATGCGGTAAATCTCACCCTTTGGGGCCCAGTTCTGAGTTCTGACAGGCCCCACGGTCATGTAACCACGCACAATGGACATGTAGAATAGTTCCTTCACCCCAAACTGCTAGATGCCCTCTGTAGCCTGGCCTTTCCCCCAGTCCAAGTCCAGCACCACCTCTGTTTTCCATCGCTGTAGCTTTGCCTTTTCCAGATGCCGTATAAATGAACTGTACAGTTTAAGTCTGGCTTCTTTCACTGAGTGTAACGCAGCTGAATTTCATCCATAGTGTGTATGCTTCAGTTTATTTAGAAAACATTTGGTGAATTAGTATTTCATCATATGAAATATTCTAGCAGTTTATTCACCCGGTGAAGGATATCTGGGTTGTTCCCAGTTCCTGGTAATTATGAATAAAGCCACTGTAAATATTCAAGTACAGGCTTTTGAATGAACAGAAGTTTTCATTTCTCCTGGGTGAATATCTAGGAGTAGGATTGCTGGGCTCTATGGTTAAGTATGTGTTTAATTTATGAGAAAGGGCCAAATGTTTCCAAAGTGCTTGCAATATTCTGCCTTTGCACCAGCAAAGTATGAAAGTTTCAGCTGCTCTGCATCCTTTGCCAGTACTTGGTATTGACAGATTTGAAAATTTTAGCCCTTCTAACAGATGTGCAGTATCTATTTCATTGTGGTAACTCGACTTCCCTTGTGAATAACTGCTGTGATGCTACACATCTTTTCTCAAGTTTATTCGCTGCCTGGGTACTTTTTATGGTAAAGTGTCTGCAGATCTTTAGCCCATTGTTTTTAACGGGGCCACTTGTTTCCTGATCATGGAATTTTGAGTATTCCTTATATATACTGGATACAAGATTTGTATGTGTTTTTTAATTTTCTTTTGGTTTGTGGCTCATGATTTCATGTTCCTAACAGGATTACTCAAAGAGCAGTTATCGATTTTTGGTGAAGAGCAATCGGCCACTTTTTCTTGTGTGGCCTGTGCTCTTTGTGCCTTATTAAAGAAACTACTGCCTAACCCAAGGTCAGAAAGATTTTCTTCCAGAATTTTCATGGTTCCAAGCTTCACATTTAAGGAGTGAGTTATTGTACAAGGTGTGAGTGAGTGACTGAATTTCTACTTTTGGCAAATGGGTGTCCAATTACCATGGTGCCACTCCGCTGGAAAGACACATTCCTTTCATTGAACTGAACAGTTCTCATACCTCCATGGAAAATCAATGGGATGTACTGATGTGACTATTTCTGGACTCTGTTCTGTCCCGTTGATCCATGTGTCTGTCCTCTCACCAATTCCACGTCTTGATTATTTAACTTTATGGTGAATCTCGAAATCAGGCAACAAAAGTCCTCCAACTTTGTTCTATTTCAAAATTGTTTTGGTTACTTCAGTTTCTTTGCTTTTCCTCATAAATTGTAGAAGAGGCTTGTTGATTAAAAAGAGAAAGCCAGGAGGGAGGTCCAAGAGGGACGGCACATATGGCTGATTCATGTTGATATATGGCAGAAACCAACACAATATTATAAAGCAGTTATCCTCCAATTAAAATAAATAAATTTTAAAAAAGAAAAGAAAAGGTCTATTGGGATTTGGATTCAGACTACATTGCTCTATATACATCAGTTTAGGGAGAACTGACATCTGAATTTCATAGTCTTTCAACCCATGAATGTGGTCTTCACTGATTTAAGTCTTCTCTGATTTTTTTCATCAATGTTTTTCATTTTTCACCATTTGGATTTTGCTTTTTTTTTTTTTTAGATTTGTAGCTAAGTTAAGTACTTCATGATTTTTTTTTTGATGTTATTGTAATTTCTGATCATTCATACAGAAATAAACAGATTTTTGTATAATGACCTTGTATCCTGCAGTCTTACTGAACTCACTTATTCTGGCAGCATCTTTCAGATTACTTAGGGTTTTCTATACATCCAATATTGTCTGTGAATAGAGTTTTATTTTACCCTTCCCATATGTACACATTTTCTTTTCTTGCCTTGCTGTCTAGGACCTCTGGGAGGATGCTGAATGGGAATGGTAAGATGAGACATCTTTGCCTCACATACACCTGGTTTTGGAGAAAAAGCACTGTCTTTTATCAGTGAAAATATGTTAACTGTAGGTTTTCTATAGGCACCCAGTATAAGAGTAAGGAAGTTTCCTTCTATTCCTAGTTGGCTAGGAGTTTTTATTTTGAATGGCTGTTGAATTCCATCAAATCCTTTTTCTGCAGCTACTGAGATGATCATATGGTTTTTCTTTAGTCTGTTGATACAGTTATAGGACTAATTTAAAAGTGCTGAATCAACTCTGCATTCTTGGGATAGAATCCACTTGGTCATCAGTGTAGAATCTATTTTATGTACTGCTGCATTTTATTTATGAATATTATGTTAAGGATTTTGGGTTCATGTCCATGAAGAATACTGGCTTGTAGATTTTTATTCTCTTAATGTCTTTGACTGGTTTTGGTAACAGAGTAATGCTGCCTCCATACAAAGAAATGGAAGTACAAGAAGTATTTGCTCTTATTTTTTTATAAAGCTCTTTTTGTAATTAAATGTTATATTTTAATCTGTCCTGAATTATGAAACAAACAATTGTTCTTTTTAAAAAATTCAAAGAGCTGGAAGTATATAATGTAAAAAGGACAGTCCCTTGCCCTGATTCCAGTCCTACCTTCTAGAAGTAACCACATTAAGAGTCACCTTCCAAGCTTCCTCTGGTGCTTACACAAATCTATGGAACCACAACATCTGTGCACATGTCTTGGACCATCGTGTTATGTGACCTACTATATCAAGGACATCCCATTAAAGCCTCACACAGAGATGAAGCTTACTGACTAATGTCTATGTCTACTACACAGATGAATCATTTTTAACTGTCTCCTTACTAATACTCTCTTTTTTGTTTTCAAACTTTTTGTTATTACAAATAATCTGTAACAGCATTTCTTGACACAAGTTATTACATATCCATGTACAGTAGTGGGTTTACGATCTGCTCCTCAGAGTGGGATTGCTGGTTTCTGTGCTGTGCTCAGTTGTGTCTGACTCTGCGATGCCATGGACTGTAACCGGGTTCCTGTCCGTGGAATTTTCCAGACAAGAATACTGGAGAGGGTTGCCATTTCTTTCTCCAACTGCTGGTTTCTAGGGCCTACCCATTTATAGCTTGGATAGCTACTACTGAACTGTCCTATACCAAGCTAATATTTCACCAGCCACCCATAGTGTGTGAGACTTTCTATTACCCTATACCCCCCGGTTAATCCATCCTCTTGCTAGAAATCAATCTTTGAAATTTACCAACCTGAGAATGAAAAAAGAATTCATATTATTTTTATAATCAGAACAAATTTCAGTATGCCTCTACTTTTTAAACACAAGACAGACCATTTTTAATATCCTGCCTAAAGTAAGATATGAACTCTGGAAACCAAACCATAGAAGAGAGAGGGGGTACCATCAATCAAAGGAGAACAGTCCAGAATGTAGTTCTTTTTGGTCACACAGACCTGTAAGAAATCTGACTGTGAACTGATAAAAAGTCAGCAAAAACTGTCATTACAGTCATGTTTTGAGTATTCAATCCCACTAACCATTAGTTGCACGTGACTGTAAATATTGGGCATAATTATGTTATCTGGTGAAAATGTAGTTTCCTATGCTTACCTCTGAAGTGATTTAGAGTTTGGGGTTCTTCTGTCCTTTCTGAGGTACAATCCTAGCCTTGAGCTATCTTTAATTTGCATATGAAACAGGGTAATAAAAAAGTTCCTAATGCATTTTATTGCACAAATGTGTCATTCAATGATTAATTAAATTAATAAAAGAAGGCACTTACGAATACCACCTGGAAAAAGTAATAAATTAAAAAAAAAAAAGCAATGAGATTAAACATATCCTCTTCTAAAGTTTGGAAAAGGTCTCTAATTAAAGTAAAAGAAATCACTTGAGTCCTAAGCACCCTAAGTTGTCAACAGGGATTACAGACAAAACTCACTGTAACAACTTCATTTTCAACCATAACACCTCGAGCTTGTCATTTCAAGCTACATCCAATGGGAGTTTGTTATCACAAACATGGTGAGTCAGAAAGAACATGCATGCAGCAACTGTTTTTCTGGCTCCTCTCGCGGGCTCCACAGTGAAAGCTGACTTCATCCTGTGGGGACCCTTCTCCCCTCATTGCACCGCAGGGTCCACTATGGGAGCCAGCATGATGCACCGGGACAGACCACTGGGCTCACAGACTCTGTCTCCTCCAGGCTAGTGACACGCAGGACCCTCCCCAGCGGGAATTCTCAGACACACTTCCAGCTAGAACACACACAGAGGAGCACAAAGGCAGGGGAATTTGCTGAAAAAAAGGGAGGCATGGCTCAGCCCCAGAGCAGATGCTGGCTGTGGGTTTGCACCTGAGTGAAACATGTAAACACATATGTAGGGGTCCCCACAAACGGCAGCCCTCGCCCAAGAAGCCTTCCTCCAAGGTCAGCTGATGTGTGCTCACAGAGGGCACCTGTGTTCTAAGTACCTGATGCCTAGGAAAGGAAAGCAGATCCTTAGGGGAAAAGTCAAGTTTGTGTCTATGTTCAAGAAAAATGTGTTTTGGATTACCTATGCCACTTCTTCCCACAGGAAGAACTGAGAATAGGCATGCCCAGAGACTTCGAGAACAGCAGCTCAGCGTCCTACCAAGCAGCTTCTGTGACTTACAGTCACTGCAGTTTCAGTGAGATGGTGGACCAGCCACCCAGAGTCTGTGTCGCTTGACCACACTTGCCTGAAGCAGAAGACTGTATCATGGATTCTGAACGTCTGTTACTACTAGACTAGACTCACTCACTCAGACAGTACGCACCACAGATCGAAAGGATGACTTGCTACCCATAGCACCAGCAACGATCCCTCTCCTGAGACAAATTCATGTTTTCCCACTTTCTCCATCCTTAGCCAGAGAAGCCTGAGAGATCAGGGGGAGCAGGTCAACCCAGGTGTGGACAACACACTTGGTTGACTGTAACAGGCCTCAGTGATCTCTTGGGATCATTTCTTTAATGTATTTTCCCCCTGATATAAAGGTGCATGCTCAGTCACTCAGTCATGTCCAACTCTTTGTGACCCCATGGACTATAGCCTGTCAGGCTCTTCTGTCCAAGGAATTTTCCAGGCAAGAATACTGGAGTGGGTTGCCGTTTCCAGCTCCAGACTATAAAGGTACTGTGTGCTAAGTGTGGAAACTCTGTCCATCTCGTGGCCAGTTTATATCTTGTTTTTTTTCCCC
Source organism: Bos javanicus (assembly GCF_032452875.1). Classification (NCBI taxonomy): domain Eukaryota; kingdom Metazoa; phylum Chordata; class Mammalia; order Artiodactyla; family Bovidae; genus Bos; species Bos javanicus. Next base: position 53,212,440 of record NC_083886.1, read on the forward strand.
TTTTAAGGAAATTTTGTTATGAGCATTTTCTTAAGTTACTAATTTAAAAGTTTTATTTTTCAGTAGCTCCAGTAGTATTATATCAAGTACTTCAACCTTCTTTAACCATTCTCCTCCTGCTGGACATTTACATGGATTCTAGTTTTTGCTACTGAGAGACTGCTTTTCCTTTATCACCTGCCTTAGGCACTGACAACCATTATTCTGTCTTTTAATTGGCAAAAGCCAGTATCACTACAGAGAAACAGGAAAGTAAGAGAAAAGCTCTAATACAGTCCAAACACTCTTCCTGGAAATTTCTTGGATATATAGCTCGATACACAAGTAAGAATAAGCTGCAGTTTTCAATTTTCCATTATCTATGAGGGGGAAAGAAGGTAAGGCAATGGCACCCTACTCCAGTACTCTTGCCTGGAAAATCCCATGGACGGAGGAGCCTGGTAGGCTGCAGTCCATGGGGTTGCTAAGAGCCGGACACGACTGAGCGACTTCACTTTCACTTTCTACTTTCATGCACTGGAGAAGGAAATGGCAACCCACTCCAGTGTTCTTGCCTGGAGAATCCCAGGGATGGGGGAGCCTGGTGGGCTGCCGTCTATGGGGTCACACAGAGTCAGACACGACTGAAGCGACTTAGCAGCAGTAGCAGCAGCATGAGGGGAAAGGAAGGTAAGAACGTGCTTTAGACCATCAAAGTCTAAAATGAGCCCCTGCAGTGCTCCCTGCAAAAAGATGGGCACCAAGATTCTGTTTTGATAGCACTGCCCTGTCTCACCCTGGCACCCTGAATGTGTGGCCCAAGTCTGTAGTGAAAGGACATGTCACATCATCAAACCTGGAAGGCAGTGTCCCAGAATAAGTCAGATTAGCCCTAGCTAGCTAGCTCAGTCTGACAGTCCCTGAAGCCGGGAGCACCGTAAGCCTGGGGAACTCCTGGGTGACCTTGCCAATCAAGACAAAATGACACATTTTATACTGGCAAGCTCAGAAAGGCAGGTAAGTGAAGTCAGTTTCTTTTGCTGTTTTTTTGACCGTTAATTCCAGCTTCCATGACAGCAATCTGGTGTCCCCTTAACAGCCACGCTCGGTGGAATAGGAGGCCACTGGGCACAATAGGGCCCTGTGCAGCCCTGTGCCTGCCCCACTCCGTGACTCAGGGCCAGGCCTGCGCAATGGCATGTGGGCTGGTGGGAGTCACGGCCCCTGAGGGTCACAGTGAGCAAGCCAGTGGGGATCAGACCTTGAGCTCAGAGCAGAAGGGTTCAGACACCCAGGCCTGAGGCTGGGGCTCCGGAGGCCCGTGCTCGCTTGCTGAGGAGACGAGGGCAGTGCCGGCTGGGGAATTTTGGCTTTAAACCCTGAGAGCTGCTGATGCATGGCTACCTTCATGACAGGCTGGGCAAAGTACCGCGCGCTCCAGTCGCAGAACCCCGTCTGCATCGTGGCCGAGATGAAACTTTTGTGTCCGGCAGTATCATCTGGGTCGTCGGTGGTCTTTGGGGCGTTTGGAAAAGAGAGGAGAAGACAGAAACAGAGTTAGTCATGTCAACCCCAACCCTCTCTGTGAGCTTGAGACAGTCCCTTTCTGGAGACCAAGGCATAGGTGTCAGTGGTCAGGTTTCTGAGGACAGTATCTCTATGGTCCCCTTACTTCTCTGTCCTGGTGACCAAGGAACCCTGACTGTCAAAACAGGGCTCTGAGTTTGTGCAAGAGACGGAGTGTCCCCCGGAAATGGCCAGGGTAGGCTAGGCTGCAGAGCCTGACACTGGTCCTCAGCACTGGGTCTAGGAGCCCCGCACAGGGCCTCTGCCGCCTGGTCCCTGGGCTGTCGCTCCCACTGGGCCAGTCATACACGTAGGACCTTGGCCTGCTCTGTGGCTCCTGGACAAGGGCGCAGCAGAGCTCGGGCCATCTGGGACTTCTAAACATTAAAACTTAAAACACTTGGTGCTGCGGTGGGGTGGTGGGTCAGTTTGTTCCCTGTTGTAGAACCAATGTGGGCTGGGCTGGCGGGGCAGGGGTTGGCCTCACTGCACACGACAGGGCGGGAGAAGTGCCTCAGAGAGGAGTCTCTGCTATCCAGAGAGATGGGGTCAGCAATAAGGTCTTACCTCCCGCCTGCCAGGGGGAATTGCAGCGCTGCTGGGCCAGGACTCCCGGATTGTGGGTCAGCCACTCCTGCCTGGCTGACTCAGGCAGAGTCCAGCTGGGAGGCTAAACCTGACAAAAGTGCCTGTGGCCATTTTTGTCCCTCGGCCATTGAGGCAAGGGAAGCAGGCGGCTCCGAAGCCAGGTGGGCGGGGCTAGCAGCCGGTGTGGACACCTGTCTACCCTCAACACCTGCTCCAGCTCCAAAGTCAGCCTGCAGGCTGCTGTGACCTTCCTATTAAAATCGCTGGTCACTGGTGAGCTGAGACACGTCCTTGGTGTATGCAGAATGCCCTCTCTATATTGTGTCCACTTGGCCGGGACAGCAGCAAGCAGTATCGACAAGACCCAAGGCCCTAGCTTCCCAGTCCACCCTCGTATGTTTTCTTGCAAACAAAGGCGCCAATTCCTCCCTCCCCTGAATAGCCTTGTTTAACTTAGCTGCAGAGACTATACCCGCCTATGGGGTGTAACTGAATGTTGAAGGAAGTTAGTGTTGAGAGGGACATCTGTACCTGGTCTGGGCCCTTATCGAACATCTTCCGCGTCCGGGGGAACTGGTGCGAGTGGGGTGTGTACTGTACCCCCACGGGGCCTGTGGCGCCCGGCCGGCCTGGAGGCAGGTCTCGGCTGACCGGCTGCTTGGCCACGTCGTTGGTCAGGCTGGAGCTGCTTGCGCTGGATGTTGGAGGGGAGCCTCTGCCGTCGGGGAAGAAGAAACTGCATTTTACCCAGAGCCCATTCCTTTGACACCAAACCCCAAGCAACCTCCACTGATCCTGGGAATGGGCTGAGGGTCACCAGCTTGGAACAGCCTCATCACCTGACTTGCTGATGTGACTTCCAAACCTGAACTGCTGCTGCTGAATTAATGACCCCTTCCAGTTTCTAAGAACCATCCTCCCCTGAAAACCAGTGCAGCCAGAGGCAAGCTTGGTCTGGGCTGTGAGTCAGCCCTAGGAGGGTGCAGGGCACATGTGCCCCGCTAGGATCCAGTGCACAGCCCTGTGAACACTGATTTCGAGGAGGGTTCCAACCTGCTGGTCACTCGCTGGAAGACATGACCCTCTGATAAAATCCTGAATGGAGTCAGGTTCAGTTCAGCTTTCTGAACAGTTGTACAGATGCAGGCAGGAAAGGATTCTAGGAGGGGCTCAGATAAGTGAGAGAGAACCTGCAGACTTGGCAGGGCCGGGGAGGCTGTGTTGGGAACCTCCCCAGACCCTGGGGGGCGGGCTGCCTACCACTCACCCCGCCTGGTGGATGTGGATGCCTTTGTTGGTGGGGCTGGCAGGCGCCGACTGCGTGAGGGAGGAGGTGGTGAGGATGCGCTGAGGCCGGGCGTTCACTGTGGCCTGAAGGAGCAAAGGGACAAGTGAGGGGGTGGTCACTGTGACGACCTGAGGCCACAAGACAAGCAGAGGTTGGTGGCTGCTTTTGAGTGGCTTCAAAGTCACAGAAAAGGGCTTTTGGCTGAGGAAATCTCCCAGGAATGGAAGGTCCTACTTGAAAATTTCCCCCTGTAGATAAAGTGATATTCTGTAGCTCTTCTGGAAGGTATTCACCTGCTCCAGTGAGGCTCCAGGGATGCATCCCCCGCGCCCATGTGACAAACACGGTGACTAAACTGCACCATGACTAATGAGGACTGGGCACACTCAGGCTCCCTCTGGGTCAGGAGCTCCCCTGGGAGGGACAGCTTCCTGGGCAGAGCTGGCACTCCGGAAGGAGCCCGCCCAGGCTTGGCCTCACTGTTCTTTTGTATTTCAGGGCAGGCTCAAAACAACCCCCTGGGGGCAGCACTTTTTGAATAGAGACGAGACCCAGATCTGTGCCCTGTCTCCCATGAGCACGTGTTCCAGGAGAACCCTGGACTGGCCACTCACGGAGGACCCTCCCATTCTGGATTATCCTCTTGGCAGTTATGAAGGCCATACCTTTGTTCAGCCCACAGGCAGAAAGTTATAGAAAACAAAACCACCAACATAAATCAATGTTTTCCAGATAAGCCTTCACTTTGAAATGAAAAGTTAGAACTGGATCATAACCAGCCTATTAAAAGGCTGTTTTTTTGTTTTCTGAATTATAAAAGTTGTATTGTTCATGTTTGTTTTGCTCTGTTATTTATATTATTTGACCTACACACACATACACACACAACCCCAACAAAGCCTGAGAGCCAAACGATCCCTTAAGAAGTTTAAAAGAAGCAAAGAAATTCAAGCTAAGAAACTAGGTGCCTCCTCAAAATTTCCAGGAAATCAGTGGGAGGTGATGGAGAAAACCTTTGGATTGAAAAGCAGACTTTAGCAGAATCCACGACCTTTCAAAGGCTCCCCAAGCCCAGAGGATCTGCTGTTGCCTGAGCTGCAGCCCGCAGAGCTATCTCCCCAGGGACCCCCATCCAAGGAGGCTCCAAAGGAAAGAAGGTGTGGGCTGGGAGTGACTGATTCAGCCTCCCTGCTCTTTCCGGGGGCGGAGGCGCACAACCCTGGCTTGTTCTCTCTCGGCCTTGAGGGCAAAGTAGACAGCTGAGCTTCTTCAGTGCACTTCACACTGAAGCCTGCCACACACAACTCTAGTTTTGCATCTGTTCTAGAAATCCTGAGAGGTGGGCGTGCCACTGGCTGGGGAAGCCCTGTGACTGGTGATCGACTGTAGGGTTTCAGGCTTAGATGATGCTTCTTCGCCTAACGTTTCTTATTTGTGCAGCAAACATTCATTGCTGCAGAGCTGCAGCGATGAGCCTGAGTGGGCAGTGGTCACGCAGACCCACTTGTCTGTGGGCCTGGTGTGGACAGAGGCTGCTAAGGGAGCAGGTGTGGGAGATACCCTCCAGAGAGGCCCCTTTCTGGGCTGGTCGCAGCTGCCGTTTCACAGAGAGCATACAGTCAGGAAAGGGTAACACAGAAACACCGGTGTGCCTGCTGGGTATCAGGTTTGGGCTGTTATGAAGGAGGATGGAGCGTGGGTCTTCAAGACCCCAGGACCCTGCTGGGAGCATCACTGACTGTGGGCACACTTGCCCATGGCTCTCAGGGTGTTGAGATGCCCTGTCATTTTCCCCTCCATGATGCTGGACTGGAGTCACTGGACCAGCAGATGGGCTTGATGAAGGCCCAAGTCAAGTGCTGAGTCCAGAAGAGGAAGGGCAATGGCAGGAGGTCATGGTCACAGCTACAGGCCAACTCTTCAGAGGGCAGCAAACATCTTGTTAACAGTCAGATTCTAGCTCAGATGTATCCTCTTAGCCCAATGCAAACAGAAATGATTTGCAGGGACACACACACGTGTGCACACACGAGCTCCACCTGTGCTCCCTGCCCCCCTGCAGTTAACGGGGGCAGTCTCTGTCATGGGAGCCTGGGCCCGCAGTAAGACGCCTGCTTTGTCTCCAGCTCTGAGCACTTTCTTACTCTGCAGATCTTCTCCCAGAAACATGTTGCCTCACAAGAACTTGGGAAAGTCTAATTCAGGGCAAACACCCTACAGAGATGAGGGTGACGAGGACAGGATTTCCTAACTGGATCCTGACATAGGCTTCAGGACACCAACGGAGGCTTTTGGCTGCTCTCTCTTGGGGGAGGGAGTGTTTCACAGGAGTCCCTGTTAACTGCCCACCAAGGATGTGGATTCGTGTGTGAGGAAGTGACTTCCCAAAGGATGGTTCACAGTTAATTCTGGGCTAACTCGAGGCAGAGGACCTGGAAGCCAGAGCACTGAGAATGGACATCTGTGAAACACACGACTCTATCTAGAAAGGAATTTTTCTGTAAACCAAACTTCCTAGATAAATAACGTAAACTTTCTTTTTGGACTCTAAGTCCCAGGTAGAATTCACTTCAAGCAACGGTGGTGACTGTGATGAACTGGCCGGTAGTTGGCAGAGCCCCCACTCCTGGGGGCCTGGGCTCCCTCAATCCTCGGCATCGCAGGAGAATCAGCATCAGTGAGGTCAGGATTGGGCATGGCGGGGAGGCTTCATTTTCACAGAGGCCCACTTGAGTCCCACTATGCCTTCTGCCGGGACTGCCTTCCTTTCCTCTATTTCCTTCCTCATGACTGTACTTCCTCCCTCTCTCGGGCACGGACCCTAATATGCTGTAAGAAACATGTATTTTAGAAAAGTTTAATTTTGAATCAATCCTATTCTTAGTTGAAAAAGGAGATGATTGGACTATTTCTCAGTTTTGTATTACAGAATGAAAAAACTTAATTCACTGGCCTCTTTTCTATAGACACGGAGAAGACTCCCCACTCCCAGGATGGAACAGCATTCAGGTGCCTCTGTGGCTAGTCAGGCAGTAGGATGATGAAGAAAGTGGGCGAGGGGCTCACTGGGGTCAAGGGGAGGTCCATGTGAAATAAACCACCCAGTGATCCCGAGAGGACCAACAGTAATGCCCAGAACTTTTGCATGAGGCTGGCAGTGCCCACAGGCAGGAAGTGCAGTGAACACTTGGACCTGGGAGTCTCTGCTTACAGAGACTTCGTGTGACCACAGGCCCAGGATAAACCTAGGATGTGCTCCTGCCATATCCTCACTGTTCCTTCAAGGAAGAAGATGAGCTTGGCTGCTACAGCAGTTTAAAACTGGGTACATGACAAGGCTGTGTTATTACTACTCATGATGCTACCAGGAGCTGAAATAGCAGCCACAGACAAAAAAGGAAAAGACAGAACTTCACCAGTGAAGAAAAATGTTGGTGAAGGAATCGAACACCAAACAAATATGGTGTCGGCAGGAGGCCAGGTGCTGCAGGAGGTTGGGCTAACGCCAGTGAGGTGGCAGCAAATGGGACGGCTTGATAACCAGTTTAGAAAGAAAAATGGACCAGGAGTGAAGCTGAGAGTAACATTGTGAGCCACTTGTGTTCAGATAGCTGGCAGCCTGTGGATGACCCCTGGATGGTGATTAGGGTCGGATAAGGATGGAGACACAGCAAGTAAACTGTGACAAGGGACGATAGTTCCGTGTACTCTTCTTGCAACTTGTCTGTAAGCCTAAAATTTAATCAAAAAGTTATAAAAATCTTCAGAAATGCTATAATGAGTGACTTCTTGATGGCATTCATTATTGCTGCGTCCTATCATTCTATTCACGAAAAGACTGTGCTGTGCGTTGTGCTAAGTCGCTTCAGTTGTGTCTGACCCTTTGCGACCGTATGGACTGTAGCCTGCCAGGCTCCTCTTTCCCTGGGATTCTCCAGGCAAGAATACTGGAGCGGGTTGCCATACCCAGCTGGGAAGAAAGAAGCAGCTGTTTTCGGACACTGGGTACTGCAGGCTTGTGGTTTCTGAGAGAAGGGAACTCATTGCCCAGCTCCTGGCCTGCAGGCAGTTCCCGCAGACCTGGCTGTGGTAGGGGAGGGCACGCAGATAGCCTGGCAGTGCGGCAAGCAGAGGGGACAGACAGGAGCAGCATGGAAACTGGGGTGGATGGAATCTGCAGGGCAGAGAGGAGAGGGCTTCCAGGGTCTCTAGGGTAGGCTCCTTGAATCTGTGATTACTTTTGCTTGAGGGCGGGGTGAAAATCCATAAGGGTGGGGAAAGAACCACTGAAAAGTCAAATAATTCCCAGAGCTCACAAGAAGAACTGAGTTTACAGTCCCTAAAGAAGAAAGGACTAAAATCAATGACCTAAGCTTCCATTGTAAGAAACTAGAATCAGAAGAGAAAATTGAACAGGGTAAGCAGAAGAAATGAAGCAATAAAGCTAAAAGCTGGTATCAATACAATGGAGAATGAAAAACAACAGAGAAACACAGCTGACCCTCAGACAGCATGGATTTGAACTGCACGGGTCCACTTAAACACGTTTTCCAATAAACACCCACTGTGGTAGTATACAATCCAGGGATGCAGAGATGTGGATGAGACAGGCTGCAGGGGGTCAGGGCTGGTGCCCCTAACCCCTGTGTTTGTGCAGGAGTCAACTGTACTAGTGAAACCAAAAGCTGGTTCTTGGAAGAGTTTCCTTTCGTCAGAACGGTCATGAATAAGGGAAGTCGTACGATACCGTACGATACCGGTGCTGGGAATGGAAGAGAGGGCGTTGCTACAGGGCACACACATGTCCCCACCTGATGTGGGCAAGCAGAAGCACGGACACATGCCCCAACACAAGCTACGTGCGCATGGAGTTCGTGAACCTCTGGATTCAAAACGCTTGTTCGAAGTTCCTAAACCATGGTGAAGACCTGAACGTGCCTGAAGTTCTCTGCATGAATATTCATAACTGAAAACCAGGGTCTGGAGAGCTTCATGAAGAGCGTCTTCACACCTACCTTGTAGGCAATGCTGTTGAGCACTTTCATAGCCAAGTCAGAAACATCTGGATAGGGGTCCGCAGCCAGATGCAGCAAGACTCTCCAAATTTGAGTGTAAACACTATTGAATGAAACTCCTGGGAAAGAGAAACAGGAGCTGTTTTAATAACAAGGAGCTGCCACTGTGTGCTTGGGAGGGTGGGCGGAGGCGGGGAGGCGCTTCTGGGATAGCTCCCTCTTCTGATGACCTAAGCATGTGCTGGGGGTGGACACTTAAAAGAGCTGGGAGTATGGCAAGTTCTGATTTTGTTATCTGCTAGGGAGCCTGAGATTCAGAAATTCCAGGTGCTGAGCAGGATTGATCACACAGTTTCACCTCTGGCGGCTAGATCTTTCTGAAAGGAAAAGTTAGAAAGGGGCAGGACTTCCTTGCAGGCCTGGATGAGGAAGACAGCCACATACCACTGCATCCTTTTTACTTGGAGGAAGCTGGACAATTGGTTTGTTGAAAAGAAAGTGCTTGTTCTTTAAAAGAGTAAAAGAGGATTTCAAACAAGCTGTGATCACATGTCATCCGACCGGCCAGCCCCTAGTTAGGAAGTCCCTCTAGTTATGAAGAATTTAAATACAAGAAGGGCCACTGGAGGACAGTGTTTCTTGATGGGCACCATTGTTCAAAGGGAATGAGTTTTATACGACATTCAAATCACAGAAGAGAGGCTGGAAACAAAGGTTCAGGAAAGGTTCAGAGTAAAGGTCAGTTTCTCTGTGTGCCCACGTCCATGCTTATGAACAAGTCCTGGCTTGCTGCGCCCGACACCTCGTTTGTAACGGGAGGCGGCATGGCCCCGGCCGCCTTTCCACAGGGACTGTGGTTCCTGTTTGCAGTGTGATGGAGCTGGAGGAGGCTGACCTCTCACTCGTGTGTGCAAGTGGCTTTGCTCTTCAGGTGACTACTACAGACAAACTACCTTCCAGGGAGCATTTACAAAAACTCTCAACACCTTATCCTTCCACCCTCGTGGGAAAAGGTGCCAACAGCTGCCATGGCCTCTGAATGATTCTGTAGGAGCACAGCTGCCTGCACAGGCTGACCTCTAACAGGCTGGGCTTGGGAGGCCTCTCCCACCACTCTGGCCATAGGACTTCACACTCGCTCTGCGCACGGACCCGATTCACAACGCCAGGGGGAACGAGGTGGAGCTCGTTCATGGACTGGCTCACTCAGTCAGGAGAAGTGGTCCACGGATGGGACGTTCCTACAAAGACCCCTAACGCTCAGCACAGCCACTGGGCAAACCTCTCTCCTGTTGTTTCTGAGCTCAGACTGACCAGGGCAGTAGCTTCCCTGTGTGACAGAGGCTGTGATGGGCACAGTAAATGTCCGCTTGACTACAGATGACAGACATGTGGTAACAGGGAGACCAGGAAAGGAAGGGAACAGTGGGGGCCAAGGGGCCCATGAGAACCTTAATCAAGGGGCCCCTGGCATGAACATGCAGAAGGAGTACAGGGTGGCACTGTGCACTGAGAAGGGGGTACCATTCACTTTATAAAATCTGTTTTTATTACTATCGTTAACTCTCTTGCAGAAGATTTTGACTTTGACAGCTCTCTGTTTTTGATTCAATTTGTTGTTGTTCAGTCGCTAAGTCATGTCTGACTCTTTGCGACCCCATGGACTGCAGCATTCCAGGCTGCCCGTGCTTCACTGTCTCCCAGAGTTTGTTCAGATTCATGTCCAATAGTGAATAACAAAAAATCTAATTTTTGTCACTGTCCTTGACCACAGTAAATAGTATATGATTTACTAGTAAAAACAGAACAGGAGCCTGGAATTGCCACCCCCTCGTCACTGCTCCCCTGGCGCTGACCACCCCATCTCAGCCTGTTTTGTGAACTGTCCTGGTTTTACACCTGCTGTCCCTAATGGGAAAATTCTGAGTTTGTGTGGCACAGAGCTCAGACCCCTCGAGTGCAGCCCCTGGGGGGATGGGAGAGTGGGGTGGGTGCTGCTGGGCTGAGTGAGCTCAGACAGGGGGCCGTGTCTGGTGCTCACCAAACTCCCCATGAGTGCTGAGAGCCTATTTTCAAGTCTAGACTAAAAGTAATAAAAGATCATAACTAATGGCTTTAGGATTTATTTTTCAGGGCAATGGCCACAACTTTCTAAATGGAACTGGTGTAGGAAAATGTGCTCACAGCTTTGTGGCCAACTCTGGGTCCCAGAATCCCTGGGGGTGGGCAGGGCAGCTTGGAGAAGGAAGGTGGAGCCTCTTAGAGGCAGGAGCTGTCACTTGTGACCTGTTGCCTGGGTCTTAGGGGTCACTGACCCTGACTTTGTATCGTAGGACTGGGCCGGGTGCCTCCCTGGGAATCAGCCCCCGGATCTGGAGCTTCTGCATTTCCCCTCTTCATAACCCTGACTGAGCCCCTCTGGGAGGATCCTGCCCACTTCGCTTACTTTTGCTTACTGGACGGAGCCCTGGGTAGATTGGGCAATGCATCTATACAACCCTTTCAGAAGGCTTCCCCAACCCCGTCTCACCTGGAGGACAAGGTGAGACACAAGCATGAGGCCTTCCCTCCCCGACTCTGGACATCAGAATGGGGTGAGGCTCAGAGAGGGAGAGACGGAGGGAGGGAGAGAGGGACAGAAGGGCGACGGGTGGACAGGTGAGGGAGAGCAGGGCAGGTGATGAAGGGAGGAGAGGCTGCCCACCACAAAGGAGAGCAAGAAATAGCAGCTTTACCAAACCTGTTGATTAAGACAGCAATGTCATGGCCTGATGTGATGCTGCGGGTTAAGTGTGTAACATGAAGGCACTTGTTGGGTCAGGGACCTCCTGAGACGCCACAGAAAGTCAGGGCGGAGAGGAATGGGCGACACTGCTGTATGGAGAGGCGGGTGCGGGAGGGGAGTAAATGCAGAGGTGCCCAGGCCCCACTCAGGGGCCAGCGGCTGGTCTGGGCGGTGCGTGCAGTGGGCGGGGCTATGGTGAAGGCCAGGCAGCTCTCAGTAGGAAGGCCTTGAGTGCTGGCCACAGCTTGGACTTTATAGGAAATGAGTTTCTGTGATGGTGTCAGCTGGATGGTGGTCTGTGCAGAGCTGATGTTGGTGAGGGGGGGCCTGCTCTGCAGGGGTGGTGGGGAGCAAAAAGCCAATGCCTAGTCCTGGGGTGGGGGGCCCAGAAATGGAAAGAACTGACTGGGGACACACGTGGAGGTCGGGCTAAATGGCTGAGTGGGTGAGAAACACACAGAGGCAGACATCAAAGATTTCAGAAGGTGGTGACACAGAGCCAGGTCCCAGTGCAGATTCACAGACGTCGGGCAGACATGCTCAGGCGTGTAGAGACACGTGCGATCAGCCTTTGCTGCAGTGGGGGGACAGCACTTCCCTCGGCAGGTGAGACCTCCAGCGCTCTGGAGACAGTGGGGGGAAGGGGAGCCTGGGAGGGGCTAGTTTTCTGGGAGAAGATGGGAATAAATGGATGTCCTAGGTTGCCATGGTTTTGAAAACCTCTTTTCCAATATTCAGTCAAAGAGGCTAAAGAGATTGCTAAAGAGATTGTTCTTTGGTTGATATGAAAGAAAAAAATTGGCTTTAAACAGGCGAATGCTACCAGTAATGGGATTCTGTGTAGGTTATGAATTTTAAACACTTATGTAAGCACCGCGTTATCAGGTGGACGCCCGCTCTGGCCCCCCATTACTTTGTCTCCTTAGCACTCCTTCCAGCTCCAGCTCATTGTGAAACTTGCCCACTGAAGTTTTCAAAGATCTGAACCATATACAGATAAAATTCAGTTTTCTCCAGCAAAAAATGTTCAGGAACCAGGTTTTGTATGGAGGAAGGAATCAGTGACAAGGCTCTCAAGTCCCTGGAGGACACGGAATGTGGCTGGAGTGGGAGGGGTGGTCTGTGCCCTCCGACCTCTTGTGGCCTCAAATGAAACACCAACACTTCACCCCCAAGCTAGCACTAAGGACAAAAGGATCCCCCTTTCCGGGCTGTACTGCAGTGGGCGGGGTGGTGGTAGCAACTAGCTCTGGACCCTACAGTCATCTAGACTCTTATGGGCCCCAGAGAGAGGCGTCTTGTGGAATTAGTCCTGAGGGCTTTCTAGGGACAGCAGAGGACTGATCTCCTGGCTTCTGATGGCAAGCACATTTGGACTGCCCTGCCCCTTCACATCATGACACTGGTGAGTCAGAAACATCGAACACTGTCACGTGATGCCAAGAGGCAGAGGGGGTATCGGGGTGTCTGCTGCAGCCCACGCCTGTGCACATTATGGGTACTTACTGTATACCTGGCATGGGATGTGGGGGGTTGGGGCTATGGCAGGTGACAAAGTTCCTTCACTTGTGGCTCTGACATCCCTGGTCAGAGACAGAACCAGGCAGAATAAACGGGAACATACATCATAAGTCTGCTGGGGAAAAGTTCTCAGGAGGAAAGCAGAGAGATGGAGAGAGATGCTGAGCGACCGCAGAAGGCGATTCTGGGTTGGGGTCGGGGGAGCCTGGAAGGCTTCTTTTAAGGTGACACTGGAGCAGGACTGTGACTAGACTGAGGAGCAGCCCGTGGGTAGCAGAGGGAAAGCTCGCCAGCCAAGGGGAGGAGCCCAGGGGCCAAGGAGCTCAGCATTGCTGAGTGCAGCGGGGAGGGCAGGAGGCGGAGCTGGGGCCAAATCCTGAGTCTGCTTTTTAAAAAAGGAGGAAAGAAGGAAAAGTCAGAGCAAGGTCACTGTCCACCAACAGGAGAATGGACAAGCAAATCGCAGCAGATCATGAAAGGGAGCAAACGAGACTTAGGTGAGCAGCATGGACACACAGCCGCCAGCAGAGTAAGGACAGGGGATGTGCAGCGCCAGACATAATGTGTAAACCTGAGAAAGGGCGAGAGTTCGAGGGAACCTTGCACGGGGAATGGGGAGGGGCTCTGGGCTCTTTAACTTCATCTATAACTCAAGTTGGGAACAAAACACACACGCGGGAGTGTGACACATTGGTCCAAGTCTTTATGGTTGGTTATGCAATGAGGATACGTGGTAACTTCCCATTGCTCAGTGAGAGTAGCAGCAGAACCAGGGGGTCCCCACTCAAAGCAGAACACAAGACCACTCTGAGCCTTCTCTCAAATGTCAATGTCCAGGCAGTCAAGTAGGAAACTGATGGGCTGACTGAAGGTGAAAGCACAGAGTGGGGTCCTTGGTTGGTGGGGGAGAGGGTCTGGCCAGGGAACTTGAGTAGGGAAGGGCCGTCTGCACCCTTGGAGCAGGGCTCTGACCTTGGACCTCACACATGCCTCCTCTGGGGGGCCCTGGGTGCCATCAGAGGCCACACCACGTATCAGATGCTGGGAGCCTCCCCGCCCTGGCCACGACACCCCAAACGTCTCCTGAGGGCAGAACCATCCTGCTCTGCAGCTCCGGGAATCCTGTGGCCTGCCCAAAGACAAGGCTGGCTCCCTGGACGGCCTGGGTCAGACCAGCGTCCAAGGGTGAGGTTCCTGCTGCCACAGCAAGACGATCCTCACTTCCTCCTCCCACTGAGCGTGTCTCAGCACTGCCCACCCGGGCGGGAACCCGTGGGTGCCCAGGGGACCGGTAGAGAAAGGGAGGCGGGACTCACCGATGAGGGAGTTGAGGGAGGAGTAGGAGCTGACGCGGCGCATCTTGTCAATGGTCTCGAAGGACAGGATGTACTCCTCGTTCTCGGGGCTGCCCAGGGTGCTGCTGGCGCTGCTGCTGGTGCTCAGGTTCCCGGGGGAGAAGGCCACCGAGCCACCGGCTGGCAGGGCACCGCCGTCAGAGGGGGCAGTTAGCACACACCCACCCCCATCTCCTGGCTTGCAAGAAGGGCTGGGCTTCCGGGCACAGGGCTGGGGGAGGGTGCTGGGGGCTTAGGACTGGGCATGCCCAGTGGGGCTGCAGGACAATCAGTGGCTACCCCCAGTGCTGAACCAGGACTTCTGCTCACGTCCAGGTAGGCAGGAGGGGGTGGGGGCCCGTCTAACAAAAGGTCCCAGAAGATGACCCATGACCACCCCACTCAAGCACCCAGCCTCTGGGCTCTTACTTTCTTCCGTCAGGCTCAGGTTTTGCAAAGACTTGTTTAAGTTTCTAGCCGTGGTGACGGCGCGGATATTCCCGTAAGAGCTCACGGAACGCAGTCTGGGGGTGCAGGGGCTGTCCCGCACGGGGGTCAGACTCCCACCCTCTGGGAGGAGAGAAGGAGCGAGAAGAGTGAATGAATGGAGGGCTCAGGCCAGAGGCGGCTAGACAGCAGGTGACAGTGGCTTCTTTCTGGATGATGTGACTCTACAGCAGGGCCCTCAGCTCAACAGGGTCTCTGCCACATGTGTGTTGGGGTCAGCTGGACAAGATCATGACCACAGTGAGGGGAGCAGGAGCAGATGACCCTGAGCCACGCTCGGCATTTTGTAAGAGTTCAACTAGAGAGGCCCACACACAGTGGTCTCCCTCAGACCCCCACCAGGTGCTCTGGGACCTGCCTGTGGCTGCTGCCTCCAAACCAAACAGAGCCAGAGTTGGGGCGGGCTGGGACAGCTGTCTGCTGGCTCGGCCTCCCTGGCACCGCCCCTCACCAGGGCGTGCCGGCCGTTCCCTTCCCTGATGTACTAAACGCAGCAATGGTCCCATGGCTGATCACAAGGCCTCTTTTCTGCAGAGATGGCTGTGCTGTGGCTTGTGCTCTGAAGCAGCCCAAGATGAAGAAATATAAATTCAGTAAATGTGAGATGAGGAGCTGCCTAACACAACACTGACGTGAGACCTGTGACGGGAAGAAAGTGCGACCTCCAGTCCCCACGGCAGCACCTCCTGCCCTTCGAGGTTTCTGTGACTTGATTTCCAAAAAGGGTAAAAAGGAAAGAAACCAGGGGGTCAAGGAGGCCCTCTTTCTTGCCCTTTCTAGTCTTCTGAGAAGTTAAGAACTGCAGATATCTGTGTGGCCAGGACTTGACATGTGGGCTCAGGACCCAGCAGAACGAGGGGCCTGCTGACAGTTCAGACTGGGGTCCCTGGGCCAGCGAGTTGCATAGGTTCCACTTTAGCACTGTTGGAGAAGGCAATGGTACCCCACTCCAGTACTCTTGCCTGGAAAACCCCATGGACGGAGGAGCCTGGTAGGCTGCAGTCCATGGGGTCGCTAAGTCAGACATGACTGAGCAACTTCCCTTTCACTTTTCACTTTCATGCATTGGAGAAGGAAATGGCAACCCACTCCAGTGTTCTTGCCTGGAGAATCCCAGGGACGGGGGAGACTGGAAGGCTGCAGTCCATGGGGTCGCACAGAGTTGGACACGACTGAAGCGACTCAGCAGCAGCAGTAGCAGCAGGACCGTACCTGTGGTGGTCCTACCTGTGGTGGCTGGAGAGGGCAGTGGGTAGTTCTTCTCCTCTTCCATGAACTGCAGGGCCACAGTGCAGAAGTTACTTTCATACTGAACGACAAGGTGACTCAGAGCCACCACCAGCTCCTGCCGGGAGGAGAAGAGACAGACACTGACTTGGGCCGGGAGAGAACTCAGCAGTGAGTCGTGCATGCTGGCACTGAGTGCTCGAGCCACCGCGGAGAAAAGGCGAGGGTGGGGTGGGGGATGGACGGCACTCAGTGCTCAGACGGGGGCTGGCCCCTCAACACAGCACCCTCGGGTGTCCGGTGTGGGCGGAAACCTCTGAACAAGCAGTGGGATGAAGATGAGGGCCTCTGAGGGACGCCCCGGACACCTGGAGGAAAGAATGCTGACCACTGCGTGTGAGCGGCAGGACTGAGGGGCCTGACAGGGATACAGGGGGAGGACACCCCAGAGTGGGACAGGGAAGAGCCCTTAGGGCCTCCTATGGTCAACACCACGGAGAGCTCCGGGCATTAAAGCAGGACGCACTGGTTTCTAGTCCCCAAAAGGCAACAGGAAAGTTCTACGTGACTTTAGGCCCAGATGCCTCAGTCCAAGGGGAAGGACACACCTGATCTCTTTTGGGACCCGGTGACCTGGAGATCCTAAAAATCACGGGAAATAAGCCTGGATGCAGGTTTGTACTACTCTTCCTATCGCTATTCAAATGGTTCCCACAACTTTATTTTACTTTTTTAGAAAAATACTTAGCAGAAGGCCAAAGTCTGAGAGCCCCTTATTGTTCTGTGAATCCCTCAGACGCCCAGGGCCAGGAGAGCTGTGCTGAGGTGTCAACAGCTAGGGCAGAGCCCCCCTTCTCTCCTACCTCACCCTTACATACCCCTTGGCCTCCCTGGCTTGTGTGTGGGTTTTACTCCCAAATCCACCTCTCTGATCCTGTCTCTGAGACTCAGGCTGGTCCTTCCAACTGCTGACCTGCATGCCCACCGAGCACTCTAAAAACCCAACTTGACCTGCCCAGGGCTTGCCACCCACTCCTTTCCATTCAGCGCCTGCCAGGGACACTTGGCTTGTGCCCTCTGGTGGCCTCAGTGAGACCCTTGAATCATCCTGATCCAACTCTCTGCCGATCCTGCCACCCAACCAGCCTGTCCCTAACAGTGCTGGGTAACAGGCTGTCGAGGGGTTGCCCGCCGGCCCCTCCCAGTGAAGAAGCGGCCTGCCCGCATGTGTGCTCAGCCGTGTCCGACTCTTTGCGACCCCATAGACTGTAGCCCACCAGGCTCCCTTGTCCATGGGATCTTCCAGGCTAGAATACAGGCCAGGTTGCCATTTTCTACTTCAGGAAGAAGCCTGAACTGTCTTCAAAAGACACAGGTTTTCCCTTCACTCTGAAGTGGTGAAAACATCTCAGCTGGACCTAGGTCTCAGACAGTTTGATCTGGGGAAAGCTGTGAGGGCTGGTCAAACTCCTCCTGCTGGGTGGTGGCTGTGGACTCCGGCCCTCAGAGGTCTTCAGGCACATCTGGCCAGAGCGAGGTTGGGTGGAAGGCTTGAGCTGTTCTCAGGCCTCGGAAGCATACCAGCATGGTGACCCAAGCCCCTCCGGCCAGCAGCCTCACCCCGTTTCCCAGCAGAGCGGTCCTGCCACCTCCCCACTCCAGCCTCCTGCTCACACTGCGAGCAAGCAGGCCTCCTGCTCTGCGCCTTGGCACGCGCTGTCCGCTCGGCCTGGGGAGGCCTCCACCTCCACCAGGGATCCCTGCTCTCTACCTTCACTCCTGTCTCCAAGTTCAAGCTCTGGAGGTTTCCACCCTGCACCATATCCAAGTGCAAGTTCTGGAGGTCTGGTGACCTAGGACCTGGCCCACAGGTGGCGCTTAACAAGTATCTGCTGACGGAGTGAAGCCTCTTCCCTTCAGACACAGCATAATCTTTAACAAACGGTTCGACTGTTTGGGTGACTTGCCATCAGGATTCAGGGATATCACGCCTGGTTACACACACGGCCCGAGGGGAGTCGGCTAATGCTCCTCCTGTGGTGGCCCGGAAGGCTGGACCACACGTCCTCCTGGGTGGTCCCCCAGGGAATCCATGTTTCCAACAATGAATTCCTGGCTGACATTTGTTTTCAGCCCACGGCCACCAAGTATCAAGCTCAGCTCCCTGGAGGCCAGGGCGGCGCTGCGGGAAAGGGAGCCTGTCTGCTCTGTCCTGACGGCCTCTGGGCTCGCCTGTAGGAGAAGGCACTCCAGTTCGGGTGGCTTGGCCGTCCCGTCGCCGCCACCAGAGATGTCTTGAGCATCGATGGGAAACACCCTCTGATGCCATTCATCAGGTTCGGTTGGAGTCAGACGTGTGTGAAGGGAGGTGGACACCAGGAACTGCTCCTCTGTGGGTCTGTGGTTACTAAATAAATGTAAACTAGAGAAAATAGATGCAATGTGTCGTGTCCTGCTTTCTTTGCTAAGGTCCCAGTCAGCTGCAGCAAGGGTCACAGGGCTGGACTGGTCAGCCCTTGAGAAAAGCAGGGTGACAGTGGGTGGTCACAAACCTCCCTCTCCCCTCCCCCCCCACCCCGGGGCCTGGCCCTTCTTGATGAGGTGTGGGCGGCTTGCTGTCTGGGCAATCTGCCATCATGTACTTCCTGCACAAGTTCAAGTTCAAAATAATTTCGGTGAACTTGCTGACTCTTGATTTTATCAAGTAAGCTCATTAAAGAGGTCAACAAGCAAAAATCTTCCCTCTCTGCCATGACTGCCTCCTCCAGAAAAGGATGCTTTCATCGTTCAGGAGTCAACAGGGCAAGTGTTTTATATTGCAGACGTGTGACTTTACGAAGTCCTGCCATGATATCCTGACACGTCTTGTATTGCCACGAGCTAGAGACATCAGCAGTTGGTTACAGCTGGGACTTCTCACACCTAAGCTCAGGTCAGCTCATGAAGTGCAGTGCTCAAGGCAGAGTCTTGTTCCGACCCTCAGGTGCCCTGGCTCTGGGTCTCCTGGGCCAGCAGGCTGGGCCTGTGTCCCCTCAGAGTACATCGTGCCATGACTGTCACCACATGCTCTGGACAAAGATGGGAAAGGCAAGGTGCCAAAAGCATTAGGGTTACGGCTGTAATGAGAATGAGGGCTCAGCCTCTGAGCCAGTGTCACTCACCCTATTAAAGCCTGGATCCTCTCTCCAACCCACGGGCCCCAGTCTCCCTGAACCTCTGGGTCACCCATGTTTCCACAGCAAATGGATGGCAAGTAGAGTGAGGCTGGGAAAGGAGCCCGGGGCCACGTCAAGTCACCTGGAACATGCTTGAGTGGTCGGTCCCTGTGTTCCTGATGACCTGGAGAACATCCTCCTGATACTGGAGACTCAGATGGACATTCTTCCTATTTTTATTAACATCCTTTTAAAGTTTTTTGGGGAAAGAACTGAAAAACAGAGTTCCCTTATTTAACAGGCCTGCACTGCTGTCCATCTCCCAAAGAGAAAAAGCCCTGAAGGCAGTGACGGTCAGGAGTCCCAGCACAGGACCTGGGATGCCGAGGACGCTCTGTGCTCCAGCGCACAGGATGGGCAGCCCTGGACACACTATGGTCTTTCACGTGCCTGGCCCTTCGCACATGCTCCTGCCTCACTCGCTCTCCCTGTCTCTTGTCCCTCACAACCTAGGCACAGGCTCCCCTCCTCCCACTATGGGGCCAGCACCCCTGACCTGGGCTGGTCTCTAGGGTGTGGCTCACTTAGGAGGGCTTTAGCACAACTGCTGGTTCTATGCCTGCCTCTGCACTTATACCCTGTATCTCTTGAAGGTGGGTGACTGCTGCTCCATGCACTGAGTCTGGTGTGCTGAGGCAGCTGCGAACTGAACTCGAGTGCTGGACGGGCGAAGGCACAGCCCTTCTTAGCACCCATGTCTGCAGGCCCAGGCAAGGCCAACCCCAAGTGCCCACAGCAATGACCTGGCTACACCCGAGCATCCCAGGTCCGGGGAAGGATGGCAAGTAGAGTGAGGCCGGGAAAGGAGCCCGGGGCCACGTCAAGTCACCTGGAACATGCTTGAGTGGTCGGTCCCTGTGTTCCTGATGACCTGGAGAACATCCTCCTGATACTGGAGACTCAGATGGACATTCTTCCTATTTTTATTAACATCCTTTTAAAGTTTTTTGGGGAAAGAACTGAAAAACAGAGTTCCTTTCTTTAAAAGGAATCTTAACAGACAATTAAGGATACTGCTGAACCGCTGCTTTGATCACATACAGGCAATCTGACTTGGGAAAAAGAAGACTCTGACTCAAGGAAGCCAGCTTCAGACAGATGCTAATGATGAGAACCCAAAATAAAAACATGAAAAGGCACCTGGAGGATCATTCCTCATTGTTAACACTTCTCTAGATGACCTGGCCTATTAGTAACTGGGTTCACAGCTCTCTGAGGGAACTCAAGATGGAATGAGTCCTTTCCGGCTGACCTGAACTTGCCCCAACAACGTTCCCGCCACTAAGTCAGTGGAGGTTTGCTCTCCAAACAGACACCCTCCAAACCATCCCTACCTCTGAGAAACCCAACCTCCCTTCCCTGGCACAGGGCTGTTAGACATGCCAAGAAGTAGCCCAGCACCTGTAGGTGATGAGGTAACTCAGGGTCACACACAGGATGGCACTGCCCTCCCAGTCCTAAAGAAGTCTCTGCTCCCAGGGTGGGCCTCCAAGGCTACCCTGAAACATGGCCAACAGACAGTGGGGTTCCCACCATGGGCCTTTTTGGCTGTGGGAGGGAGAGGGTTGATCTGTTCTGAGCCAACTTTTGACAGGGGGGTGAGGTCTTGGATGGAGATCATGGCCCTTCTACATTGAAACAGAGAAGTCAAAGTTTCAACTGCAAAGAACTGTTCCGTTCAGTCGCTGACAAACATGGGGGCGGGGAGGGGAATACACTACACAAACCTTTCCGTCTGTCTGTGGGTGGCTACTGCTCTTTTGAATCTCCATGATGTGTGTATGTGTTGCTCCCAGGCAGGAAGGAGCCTATTATACAAGCTGCCAGGAGATGCAGCCTGTTAAATGCCTTTAAATGAAGCAAACACACGAGTATCTGGTGAAGAAACGCATTTTGGAGAGAATTAAACAAACATTTAAAGTTGGCTCTTGGCAGGATGTGCGCCGGGGGCGGACTGAGCACTCAAAGCTCTGGTCAGGTCAGGGTCATGGCTCGACCTGGGCGCCAAGGGAGCCCAGCCTGGAGGCACCTAGCACTGCCTGGGGGTGGGGGCCACGCACCTTCCGGACCACAGGGCTGCCGTCATTGATGAGCTGGGCCAGCATCATGGCCACGTTGTGGTCGATGGTGGTGGAGTGGTCCGTCCTCTCTGCAGAGTTACCCACAAACGTGCCGAGGGCAAAGACGGCTGCGCAGCGTACCTGCGGGCGGGACAGTGGGCAGTCACCCTGTGGCCAGCTGTTTGGCTTTGGCCCGGGCCCGGGCCCCTGGAGCCTACTAGATGCAGCTCAGTCCCGTCTATGGTCCTCTCAGCGTAGCTCCACTTGTGCAGACAAGCAGAGCAGGGAAACAAGAGGCTAGTGGCGGCCCCGTCCAAGGGTCAGGTGACAGGCTGTGTGCAGGCATGAGACAAAGCCAGGCAGGCATCAGAGACCAAGCCAGGGGCCAAGGAACCCATGGGGCTGGGGCAGGCATGGCGCTCTGGGGGTGTGGTCCCCAGGTACACCTTGGCCTCACTCAGCTTGCAGTGGTGGGGTTACAGACTCACCTCAGGGATGGGGTCGGAGAGGAGGCTGCAGAGCTTCTCGTGGGCGCTGTCCCGCACCCCGCACCACCGGGCCGAGTCAAAGTTCTGCCAGATGCGGCCCAGGCAGATGGCCACCCACTGGCGCAGCAGGGGGTGGGGGTCGTTGAGCTGCTCCAGGCAGATGGCGATCAGGTTTCCCTGGAGGCAGGCTTCCTGCGAGAAGACAGGCAACACAGGGCATCACCCGTTGACCATTGAGTGGTGCGGGGTCCTGGGCTGGCCCTGGCCCCCCAGGTTTCTCAGGGAAACCTTGCTTAATCACTTTGCAAGATGTGTTCAATTTTCCTCTTTTTTTTCTGTGCTACGCCATGTGGGATCTTAGTTCCTGGACCAAGGATTGAACCCATGTACCCTGCAGAGGAAGCTCGGATTCTTAACCACTGTACTACTGGGGACATTCCTCAATTTTCCTCATTTTAAATCCCACCAATTTCAATTCACCTGGGGCTAAACAAAGGGTCTGGACCCCCACTCCTCCCATGGAGCCCCCAGGGCTGGTGTGATCCCCAACCTCTCCCTCGCTTCTGAGGTCACTGTTTCATCAGACATACATTCAGGACAGTTCCTCTGGCCTCCAAATCTTAGAGCTTGCAGCTGTGCATCTGCAGCCCATAGGCAGGCCCTGCAGGGGTGGGGAAAGGGCGTGACACTCACCTGCCCCGTGTTATAGCTGTTGACGATTACAGCCAGAATGAAGGCCGTCATGGTCCGGTGCTCAGCCTGGAAAACAAGTCACCGGCTAGTTCGCACTTTCTTCGTGGCAAAAACTCATCACACTCACGCACTAGAGTTATCCTTTCAGGATCTTTATGACGAGCCTGGTGTGTAGTTAAAGTAACAAGAGCCAGCTTTGTTGTCTTTTGAGTCTCCAAAAAGGAACTGTGCTTTAAAGAGAGTCTCATGGCTCTGGGTTGGCCTCATGGAGGACAGGTGGGTCCCCAATGTCTGATGCTGCACAATGGGTGACTCTGCTCCATCAGAGGCCCTGTCCTGCCCACGCCTATGGAAGTAGACCATCGGGGTCAAGCACACTGGTCCTAAAAAGACTGACCACAGTCTCTACTTGACTTCATTTTCCCTTCTTTCTGGTCTTCTAGTGGGCGGATCGATTCTCATTTTCTCCTTTCCTCTGGGCTTCTACTGACTCAGACATCAGTCTATTTTTAACTATTTGTGGTACCTTGTGTTTTTAACCTGGAGCAAAGTCTAAAGTTAGTCATTCTCTGTATCTGCCTTGGATTCCCAGTTTTCCTCCTCTGGTTTCAGTCCCTCCAGCGTGACTGCTCTTACTCTTACAGCCAATGCTGACTTACATACATGGCATGTTTGCCAATGTCTGCTTTCTGATGCTTCTTATTGACTTCTGGGCTCCATCTCCTCCTGAAGTGCGGGCCTCCTGGCTGCCTGAGAAGCCATTGGCCCTTAGATGTGCTGGCTTTGCTCTCTCCCAAACTGACACTCGTGGGAACACAGGGTCCCTGGGCGACAATTTCCCTTGTGTTTTGAGGGCCCCTTAAATGGCAACCCATTCCAGTACTCTTGCCTGGAAAACCCCATGGACGGAGGAGCCTGAAGGGCCACAGTCCACGGGGTCACAGAGTCGGACACGACTGAGTGACTTCACTTTCACTTTCTCTGTCTTCCATCTGTAACTGTAGTGACTGCTGTCCACATCCTTGTAACAATCTTCCTTTATGTCCTGGTTACTTTAGAGATTTTTACTCTTGCCTTTGACATTCTCTACTTTCATTATGACGAGTCTTTGTGTAGATTTGTTTTTACTGAACCCTCTCAAGGCTCACTGTGCTTTATAAACCTGAAAACTCATTTCTTCTTCAAGTCTGGAAAGTTCTCCACTAAACTGTACGTCCCCTCGTCTCCCTCTGGCCTTTGTCGATGCAGCTCGCCTGCTCAGCCCCTCAGAGCCTCCGTCACATCTCCTCTTTGCTTCCTCCCACATGAATTCTCCACAGACTTCTTTACTGGTTGTGTCAATTTTGCCATTTAATTCGTCTATGGAAATTCTAATGACTATATTCCATTACAGTTTCTTTTTTCCCCCTCCAAAATCTGCCTATTTATTAAAAGACCCTAGTTGGTCACTTTTTGAGAAGGAGTGAAAAGGACAGAATACCTGTTCTCTTACAACAGGCAAGAAAGTACTTCTGAGGAAAAAACCACCAGGGTTTATTTTTGGACACAATTAAAACAAATTGTTTATTCAGTTATCTTAACATACTTATTTGTAATGCTCGTCACTCTTTTTCCAGAGAACTCTATTAGTTTCAGTTCTCTGGGAGCCAACCTTCCTTTATGCCAGCTCTGCTTACGTCACTTGAACCTGGGTTAGGAGCAGGGTGGTGCTCCTGGCATGAGTCTTGGCACCCTGGCTGTGAAGGTACACAGAAAGGTGCCCTGCAGAAAAGGTTCAGCCTTCGCCGCTTCCAGGCAGGCCCTGGAGATTTCATGTTCCTCACTTGGCTGGTGGCTCCTCCCACATGGGGAACTTCCATTTCTCACAGAGGCTTTTCCTGACTTTCTGCCCAGACGTGGATGGACTGGATTAGCTCTTCTTGACCTCATCCAGTGGGCAGCTCGCCCCACAGGCCTGTGTTTTTTGCTGCAGACTTGGGGCTGCGGACATGTGGAGCTCCAGGGTCACTGTGAGGTTCACCCAGGACCCACTGTGCCCCTCCTCTGACTTCAGGTGTTGGCATTTGTAGATTTAATTCCCTTTCTTTCAATCTGGCTAGCTCCTCAAAACTTCAGTGTGTTTGTAGCTGAAGTGGGGCCCACTGGTGCTGACTTTGTCCATCACTCTGCTGCACGTCTATCAGCTCAGATGTCTCTCTCAGTCGTTTGGCCTCTATCTTACTCACGCTGTATTATTTCCAATGCTCACATAAAGTCTAAATGTAACCACCTTCGATGATGTTTAAATACCACACTTCAGTTGGAACATATGAGTTCTGCTTACCTTTTATAACAATCCTGTTTCTAATGTTGCCTGGATTTTAGAAAAAAAAATTTTTTTTTTGAATTGTCATTTAGTTTAGAAAACCAACGAGAGGGTAAAACTACACCCAAAAGTTCCTTTCCACAACCAGAGGCACCGTGTGAACGAGCTGTTAGATTTCATTAACCATTCTGATAAAATTAAGTTATATTGAGTAATTATTGATACTTAAGGTGTTTATTTTATTCTCTTTACTAAGCTAGAAGCTAGAGGGAGAGAATATAAATATTAATTTAAAAACATTTATTGGGAGTTATTTTATATGCTATTTACGGATTACTAATTTTTAAACAACTTAATACAATAAAATATATTTCAAATTTCAATTTTCAATTTTTCCACCACCTCTACCACCCCAACCCCCTTCCTGATTGATAAAGTGCATTAGCCTCCCCTTTGGTCCAGATCCTGCACTGGCCAAAGGAACTGCCAATACTACGGTGGATGTACAAATACTCATTGATCTAACTTGGTTGACAGGGTACAAGGCACAGTGGATTCTACTTCACTGCAAAGAAATGCCCGGAAAAAGGAGTCAAGTAAACAAAACCGAACCAGCTTGTGTATCAAGGTTCACTATGACTTACTTTAAGAAAGCAGCCAGGAAGCAAAGGGTATCGTCCGAGTGAGGCAGAGCTGGGAGTGTTAGTGGGCCCCCACTCCCACCACAGGTCCCTCTGTGTGGAGCAACCTTTCCCAGAGCCCCCAGGAAACATGTCACCAGAGTGTAACATGCTGGTCCTTACTGGCATGTACGGGTCTGCCAAGACCGAGAGGAAGTACTTGTGGCCGTTGTCCTTCACCAGGTCAGCTTGGCATGACTGCGGGGAGAGACGCAGGAGAAACAGTGAGTGCAGTTCCCAGGAAGGGGCTCCTTTTTCTTCTTGGAATGTATGAACAAACGAATGTGCGATGAATAGTTTATGTCTTCATCACTTTCACCTCTCAAGTCCAATTTTCATCTGAAAAAATAGCTGGAATGGATGTGTACAAATGCATTTTCCCTTGGCTGTGGGGAAAGGGCTGGCATCGCACACACTCTCAGAAGCGCAGCTGCTCTGAGGCATTCTCAAAAGCAGCTTCTGGGTACCTGCCGGGTGCGGGTACCCTGGCTGCTGGGCTGGCTCCTTTGGAGGCTGTCTGCGTCCCACAGCTCCCATACCTGTCCTCTCTCCTGAGTCAGCCCAGGGCCCACGCGCCTCTCCTCCCACTTCTGAGCAGGGACGTGCCCAACGCCTGAAACCACTCAGTTTCTGCAGACCCCAGCCCCTGCCAGAGCTTGTCATACACCTTTGCTTAGACTGACAAAATCTACGTAAACACCATAATTATGAATTATGTGCATCCCATGGTTATATTCCAACAGGTGCTTCCTAGAGGCCTGTCTCCAAAGGAGCAGTTCCAAGTGGAAAGGTTGATTTCAGGGCCAAGTGGGTGGCCAGGTATGCAGCTCTCGCCACCTCCTCAGGGTACATGGCACGTGTAGGCACGGTTGTGTCATGTGTTAGCACAGTTTTCAAGCCCCACTAGGTGTCCAGCACTGGCTCAGTCCTGGACACGGACCCCCACACCCTGCTCACAGTCCTGGGGAGACAACTGAGCAACTCTGGCTCACGATGAGACGCTGGCTTGGGAGGCTCTGGGAGGGGTGGAGAGCTGGGGTCATCCATGAAGGAAGGGCAGACGTGAGTGGGGGTGGAGGGTGGGAAAACAGGTGGGAATCCTGCTGGGATATGGAGCCAGGGAGAAGGTGGCCAGGGAAGGCAGGAGGCAGGGAGCTTTGACTGCTTCATGGATGCGGTCTTGAAGACACCAGAGGGCACTGGGAATGCGAGGGGGAAGACTGTTGAACTGCAGGTTGAAGAATCACTCTGGCAGCTGCAGTGGAGGGTGAGCTGGAAAGCCGGACTGGAGGTGGTGACCATGTGCAGCAGGGTCAGAGATGGTGGGGAGGACCCTGAAGACTTGAGATCGTTCTAGAGGGATCTGGGTGGGAGGAGCCGGGCAATCTGACTGCTTGGTGAGACCACTAAAGAGGCGGGAGAGGTGGGAGCCGTGTCATCAGAGACTGAGAGGGCAAGGAGTTGGATTTGGGGTACACTGCATCAATGCACCTCAGAGACACACAGTGGAGCTACCAGGAGGAGGCGAGCCAGGATGAACTCCTAGATCAAAAGTCATGCACGTACTGGGTGGGAGCCCATGGCCACAGGGTGGAGGGGGAGGTGATCTGGAGCATGAAGGATGAGCTGGGAGACAGGGAAACAAGCGTGTGAGCAGAAGGGGCTCCAGGTGGTACCAAGAAGCAAGGAATCTAAATCTTAGGGAAAGGAACCGGCCCTGAGGCAGTGGGGTCATCAGAAACTCTGCTTCTATACCAGGCTGGCTGACTTGGGGGACATTTCTGCAGGTGCTGGCTCTTCAAGGGACTTAAAACAACTATGCCTCAGACATTCAGGAATTGACATCCAGGGAGGTGGCCAGTAAGAGAAAGAGAGGCAAAGAAACAGGCTTCAAGCCCAGGTTCTCCCTCTTGCAGCTGGGGGACCCCAGTGACATTTGAGAAATCTTTGCTCAACTGGTGGAATCAGATGAAACATCTGAAACATGGAAGTGCAATCTGAACATGGGAGTGTGACTCATAAATCACGGATGCTCTCGTTCTTGGAAAGCAACCCACAGAATGTGGTCATACTGCTCACCGAGCTTCCTGATCAATACCCAGAAAAACCACTTGGTGATTTAGGGTAACGTGTTCACAGGGAGATGCTGAATTCCATCAGCTCCCAGCACGCTCCACTCTAGGGGATAAAGGCCATTCAAGAAGTAGAGAGGGCTGAAGTTTTAAGATCTGAGTTTCTGAGAATAAAAGGAGAAAAGTTACACACTGCAAAACCTCACTGGCTCTGCAGGGCACTGCTGGCTTGAGGGCACGGCCAGTGTGAAACTCTCTCAGGGGCAGGGTGATTTTGCAGATAGAATCTGCTTTTTACTGCAGCCTGGAGCCCTGACCTCCTCTCTCCCACGCTGGCCTACTTCTCAGGGTGCTCTGATAATGAGGTGTTTTTCCTCACGTCAATAAACTAATAAGGTGGTGACTGGACTCAGCTGTTTAAGATCAGACTGAGTGAGATGGAGGAGGTGGTCAGGGAGCAGGGGCGCTAGGAGCTCAGGTTCTCAGGCCAACAATCCCCAAGAGCCAGGGAAGCCAATTAAGCATGCAGCTTTCAAGTCATTCCCATAACGGATGCCTTGCTTTGAATGAAGGTTTGGATAAATGAGCTAAAAGGTGTCAGCAAGATGTTGTCTGCAGAGGCTCATCCAGAAGGGGCCGGGAGGGCGCATGCAGACGGTGCCTGCAGCAGTGCCTGCGTCTGGGGACAGGGTTAAGGCGCCAGCACCGAAAACAAAGCCGCTCTCCTTTATTTTGAAACCAGAGGTGCCACAGTCAAGCCCAGGTCCACACATTTACAGCGACGCTCATAAAACATATCTCGTCACAGAGTGACGACGTGTTCCTAAGTCATATCTGCTAATTCGGAAGCCGAAGCACATGTGCGAGTAGGTGAAGCTATAGCTTCATTATGGCTTCAGTACTGGAAATGGCGATGGTCTTGTTCGTGTAGAACAACCTCTGTCTGGAAGAGGCTGCCATGCAGGTGGGAGCAATTAACATTTTCGGGTCATGTCCACCCTCACTCTCAGAGCTCAGCAACTGTCCTTTTAGAACTGGCTTAGAATCACCCCATCAGCCATCCCAGCCCTCTCTGTATCTACTTCTGGGGCCGGCGAGCCAGGGATCTGCAGGGTGCTGACTTCTCAGGATGCTGAAATGGTCACCAGCTGCCCACTCTCCCTCCCGACTTGGCCAAGTGCCTTCTTAAAAGAGAAAACAGTCCTTGAAACTACAAAGGCCCAGAAATGCAGGCAAGAGACACGTTGCACACGCAGGCTGGGGGGAAGCTCCCCTGAGACATGCAGGGCTCCAGCGGCCCACACTCCTCCACACGGCTGCTTTTCAAGGGCCCTCTCTCATGTCTCTGTTTTCTCCCAGATCAAGCTACAGGTTTGACATATTAAGGCCAGCATAGAAAGAGGGTGGAGAGGAGGAAGAGCATGAATATGAAATGGTTTTTTCCTAAGCAAGCCCCCACGCCACCGCACACCTGTGTGTGTATATATATATATATGTATGTATGTATTTTTTCCCCCTTCTTAGTAGGGAAAAGCCCCCCACTATCACAAATTAGGCAGTTGACTTTCCCACATTTAGGAAAACCGCAGGGGTCAGCACATTCGGAGTGCAATGGATAAGCCTCGCGCTGGGAAAACCACCTTCATATTCATTGTATCAGGGAATTATATTTTTAACATGAGAAAAAGGAAGGGAGGTGAGGAAGAGAAGAAAAGCAAACAGAGAAGAGGAAGCAAGTACATAGTTCACTGTGGCTGAAGATGCAGTCTGCAAACTGATTTCAGGAGGCGGCAGAGACCAGGACGAGCCCAGAGACCACAGACTCTGGCTTCTGCGAGGGTAAGTTCACAGGGCAAGGGCAGGTACACCCCCTCAGAATATTCTGGCAAAGAATGCTGTGGGGGAAGCCCTACCTTCATTCTCCTTAATGCAGATTATAATGTCTGTCTCCTGGGGAGCAGGAAGACACAAACAGCACAGATCAACAGGCCACCAGACACGAGGCATCAAATGAGGCCCCACCAGCAGGACAGTCCCGAGCAGTGTCACCAGTGGACACAGCCACTCACGTTCCGATGTGAATACGGAGAAAATCACAGAGGGGGGTCCTGTTTCCTGTCCTTGGGTCGCAGAATTCACTCCCTGGGATGAGGAAAGGATGCCAGAGAGGTGAGCTGGGTTCACATAAGGGACAGAAGCACTGGACTGCACCCTGACCCACTGCCACCAGAACATTAGAATCGTCTCCAGACAAATGCAGGACTACGTTGACCTGTTTATACACCGAGAGTCTTAAAAACAGCTCGTGGCCTTAAAACTAGTAGTGCTTGAGAAAATAATCCCAGAGTGGGGGTTCTGCTCACTGCAAACAAGAGCTCACTGTTCTTCAAACCCAGGGGCACAGTCCCTCCCAGGCAGTTAAAGATGAATGTCCTTCTGCACAACTCAAAGGCCTGGCACAATGGCCTTCCCACTTGCCAAGTGCAGTAAGATATTTATATACATATATAGGTTTTCATTTTCCAACAAATGGTTTATTACTTTAAATGTTCTCATGTCAGATGCTCTTGTGTTGAAGGTAAACTTCAGACTGAATGACGAGACACCAGGAATGCTGAAATACCTGTTATCAGTGGGAAAATCATACATACACGAATGCTTTTACGCCTCTGATCTACTTTTCTGTATGTGTTCTAAAATTTATAAATGTAGGCATTTCCTGGAAAATCCAGAGGTTAGGACTCAGTGTTTTCACTATCGTGGCCCCGGATTCAATGCCTAGTTGGGGAACTAAGCTCTTCCAAGCCACGTGGTGTGGTCAAAACAAAACAAAAATTTGTGCATGTATTACAGTTCAGTTCAGTCACTCAGTTGTGTCTGGCTCTTTGTGACTCCATTGACTGCAGCACGCCAGGCTTCCCTGTCCATCACCAACTCCTGGAGCTCACTCAAACTCATGTTGATCAAGTCGGTGATGCCATCCAACCATCCATCCTCTGTTGTCCCCTTCTCCCGCCTTCAATCTTTCCCAGCATCAGGGTCTTTTCCAATGAGTCAGTTCTTTGCATCAGGTGGCCAAAGTATTGGAGTTTCAGCTTCAGAATCAGTCCTTCCAATGAATATTCAGGGTTGATTTCCTTTAGGATTCACTGGTTGGATCTCCTTGCAGTCCAAGGGACCCTCAAGAGTCTTCTCCAATACCACAATACAAAAGCATCAATTCTTTGGTGCTCAGCTTTCTTTAGAGTCCAACTCTCACACCCGTACATGACTACTGGAAAAACCACAGCTTTGACTAGATGGACCTTTGTTGGCAAAGTAATGTCTCAGCTTTTTAATATGCTGTCTAGGTTGGTCATAGCTTTTCTTCCAAGGAGCAAGAGTCTTTCAATTTCATGGCTGAAGTCACCATCTGTAGTGATTTTGGAGCCCCCTAAAATAAAGTTTGTTACTGTTTCCATTGTTTCCCCATCTATTTGCCATGAAATGATGGGACCAGATGGCATGATCTTAGTTTTCTGAATGTTGAGTTTTAAGCCAACTTTTTCACTCTTCTCTTTCATTTTCATCAAGAGGCTCTGTAGTTCTTCACTTTCTGCCATAAGGGTGGTGTCATTTGCATATTTGATGTTATTGATATTTCTCCTGGCAACTGTGATTTCAGCTTGTGCTTCATCAAGCCCAGCATTTTGCATGATGTATTCTGCGTGTAAGCTAAATAAACAGGGTGACAATATATAGTCTTGACGTACTCCTTTTCTGATTTGGAACCAGTCCAGTGTTACATGTCCAGTTCTAACTGTTGCTTCTTGACCTGCATACAGATTTCTCAGGAGGCAGGTAAGGTGGTCTGGTATTCCCAGCTTTTGAAGAATTCTCCACAGTTTGTTGTGATCCACACAAAGGTTTTGGCGTAAAGCAGAAGTAGATGTTTTTCTGGAACTCTTGCTTTTTCTATGATCCAACAGATGTTGGCAATTTGATCTCTGGTTCCTCTGCCTTTTCTGAATCCAGTTTGAACATCTGGAAGTTCACAGTTCACGTGCTGTTGAAGTGTGGCTTGGAGAACTTTGAGCATTACTTTGCTAGCATGGGGGATGAATGCAATTGTGCAGTAGTTTGAGCATTCTTTGGCATTGCTTTTTTTGGGACTGGAATGAAAACTGACCTTTTCCAGTCCTGTGGCCACTGCTGAGTTTCCCAAATTTGCTGGCATATTGAGTAGCAGCGCTTTCACAGCATCATCTTTTAGGATTTTAAATACCTCAACTGGATTTCCGTTGCCTCCACTAGCTTTGTTCATAGTGATGCCTCCTAAGGCCCACTTGACTTCGCATTCCAGGATGTCTGGCTCTAGGTGAGTGACCACACCATTGTGGTTATCTGGGTCATGGAGATCTTTTTGTACAGTTCTTCCATGTACTGTTGCCGCCTCTTGATATCTTCTGCTTCTGTTACGTCCATACTGCTTCTGTCCTTTACTGGACCCATCTTTGCATGAAATGTTCCCTTGGTATCGCTAATTTTCTTGAAGAGATCTCTAGTCTTTCCCATCCTATTATTTTCCTCTATTTCTTTGCATTGATCACTAAGGAAGGCTTTCTCATCTCTCCTTGCTATTCTTTGGAACTCTGCATTCAGATGGGTATATCTTTCCTTTTCTTCTTTGCCTTTAGCTTCTCTTCTTTTCTCAGCTATTTGTAAGGCCTCCTCAAACAACCATTTTGCCTTTTTGCATTTCTTTTTCTTGGGGATGGTCTTGATCACTCCCTCCTGTAGTGTCGTGAAGCACTGTCCATAGTTCTTCAGGCACTTTGTCTATCAGATCCAACCCCTTGATCTGTTTGTCCCTTCCACTGTATAATCGTAAAGGATTTGATTTTTAAGTCATACCTGAATGGTCTGTGGTTTTCCCTACTTTATTCAATTTAAGTCTGAATTTTGCAATAAGGAGTTCATGATCTGAGCCACGGTCAGCTCCCGGTCTTGTTTTTGCTGACTGTATAGAGCTTCTCCATCTTCAGCTGCAAAGAATATAATCAGTCTGATTTCGGTATTGACCATCTGTTAAATCGTCACTCAGATCAGAATGTGATCACATGGGCCAGAGGATCTGCTGTTCAAAACCTGCTTTCTTAATGGTCCATCGCTGAAGGCAGAGCAGCCCTTGGTCTGGTCCTGTGAGGACCTGGGGCAAACACACCTCCTGTGCTAGGAGTTTGTTTGTGTCCTGCCTTATTCCTAGTTTGTATGTTAATAAAATGTATTTTTATCATAATTTTAAAGAAAACCTAATAGTAAATAGAGTTCCCATATGTCCCATACCCAATTTCTCCTCTTGTTAATACCTTACATCAACGCGGTACAGCTTGGTAAGAAAATGGTGGCCTCCTAGATGACCCAAATCAACAAGCACTTGCCAGAGCCGCCACTGGACAGTGTCCCCATCTCCACAGTGAGCCACATCCGCCGTCTGCCTCCTCAGAGGACCCTCCAACACTAGCAGGAAGGAAGGGATCATCTACAGTCCCCTTCCATGGATTTTCTGGGATAAAGAGTTTTTTGGTAAAACAGAATTGTTGTTCAGAATGGCCTCTTCTTAGTTGTCTTCCTGGTTAAATGAGGTGGCTGCTTTTCAGAAGCCCTGGGAGTGGGTTTTACTCTGGGAGAAGAGTCAGATCCACCCTCCTGGGGTCCCTGGAGAACTGTGGGTGGGCCAGCAAAGCAGAGACCTCACTCATGTCCCAGGAGCTAAGTCTGCCTGTCCTGACGCTGGTTCATCCCCAAGACCACCCATCTGCGAGGAGGCCAGGCCCTGCTAGACATGCTGCTCATTGATGACAGGTCAGGTTGCAGCTGGGTTATCTCTGTCGGTCTGTCGATCAGAAGGGAGGCAGTTGTTCAGATACCTGTAGTTGCCAAGAGTGAAGTGAAAAGCCGAAGGAGGGACGCAGGAGGCTGTCACCTGCCCTCCCCATGCAGGCGACTCGGCCCCACACTGGCAGATTGGACCATGTGCTGCTGGGGAGGTGACAGATCGCCCTTTTGCAGGATGAATGGGTGCAGTGACTCAGGCTGCAAGGGACTTCCCAATGCATCAGTCTGTCGCCAAGGGCAATTCAGAGACTAGAGGGCTTCGTGATTAATTGTCAGGCTGCATTAATCACCAGCTCTGCAGTACTGATTTCAGTTGGGGGTGGGCGGGTGGGCAGAGGCTGGTCAGCCAGAAAGCAGAGACCACACAGCCAAGTCTCAAAGTTTTATAAAAGGGCAATCACAGTTTGTTTGGAGCCTGAAATCAAGGCTGGGTTGATTGGCCCAGAAAGCACCAGCTCAGGCACCTTTCTTGCCCAGTACTCCTGGCCTGTTCTTTGTACCTGGCAGTGACCTGGGTTCCAGGGTCAGGGACAGGCTGGACCTCGGCAGCACTGATCCAGGGAGGTTTGTTCCCTCCTTGTTTCATGGGGCAGCAGCTAGTGGATGTGACTGGCACATGGTTAGGAACTGGCCTACTTCTTGGTGCACATATCAGTTCATTTATGCAGTCAGCAAACACTGGGCCTCTGGTAGAAAGGCTGCATTGTGAGTCCTTGTCCTCAAAGAGCTGGAAGTCTAGCAGAGAAGGTAGAAGGTGCAAAGAGCTAACCCAAAGGCAGCGACTCAAATTGGGATCAAAGAGGAAGGCAGGAGGGGTGGCTGGGGAGGGAGGGCACTCTGCCTCCAGTGGGAGGTGAGGGTGCTGTGAGCAGAGAT
The DNA here is from genome assembly GCF_032452875.1 of Bos javanicus. Taxonomy (NCBI): domain Eukaryota; kingdom Metazoa; phylum Chordata; class Mammalia; order Artiodactyla; family Bovidae; genus Bos; species Bos javanicus. The sequence goes on from NC_083886.1 coordinate 53,246,516, forward strand.
GTGCACACATGAAGGCAGTAACAGCAGAGACAATCCAGTGTACAAGAGCGCCTGTCTAGGGGAGGAGGCTCTTGGGGTGGGCTTCTTCAGAAACACTGCTCAGCCCCGCTACCCCTGAGTCCAGCACCAGGCAGGGGACCTTGTATGATGTGGCTCAGTGTGACCCTGAGGGATGGTGGTTTTAGGGCCTGTCAGGGATGATATCATTACTAGATCTATGCTACAGAAATATATCAGACGATTCAAATGAGTCCTAGGAATTGCAGCTGAGTTCTGGGTAATAGGGTGCAGCCCAGCAGCAAGACCTCTCCAGCGTGGAGGCAGCTCATTAGGCCTTGACCAAAATCAGCCCAGAGCAGAGCTGAAGGTCCCAGGGCGGGTGGGTGGGTGCACAGGAACCAACTGACTCTCTGATAAGCTTAAGCAGGTGGAGAATTAAATGGCGAGGTTGTTAGCTGACACTGTCTATCATTTAATACAATTAGACGAGAAAGAGACTAAAGACGTAAAAATTATAAAGGTAGAAGCAAAACCATTAGAGTTTGCAAGTGATATGATTATATGCCTAGAGAGCCAAATGGAATAAATTAAATAGGACTAAGAAGAGAACTTAGTGAGGTTAAAGACTTTAACACACAGAAATCAAAAGAAGCAACCAGTTAGAAGATATATGCGAGGAAAAAGGATATATGCACCCCATTTATAAAAGAATCCTAAAGCTGGAAATAAACTTGACCTGAAACATGAAAATCCTCTGTGAAGGAAACTTTAAGCATTCCTGGGAGTTCCCTGGCAGTCCAGTGGTTAGGTGCCAAGCTCCACTGCAGAAGGCATGGGTTTGATCACTAGTCAGAGAACTGAGATTCTGCACGCCACCCACGAGGAGCAGCCAAAAAAAAAAAAAAAAATCCTGAAGAACACAAGAATCAACTTGAACGAGTGAAAGCATCCCTGTTCACTTACAGAAGGATTCATCATCATAAATATATCAGTGTTTCCTGAATTAATTTAAACTTTAATATAATCTCTCCAAAATCACCAGCAGGCTTTTTTGTCTGAAACTAGACATTTTCTAAACTTCCTATGGAGAAATAAATAGAAATAGCCAGGGAAATTTTGTGTAGGAAGAATAATGACAGGGAATTAATCCTATATATCTCAAAACTAACTGTGAAGGTTCAGTCCTAAAGAGCATTGTGGAGCTGGATTATGGACAAACTAGCCTCTTTAATATATAAAGAGCTCCTTGAAGTCAAGAAAAAGACTAACAATCTAATGGTCAGTGTACACAAACCAGCAGTTCACAGAAAGCAGAAAAAAATGGCCCTTAGATTTATGAAAATGCTCAATCTTTTTCCTAATAAGTGCACTGTAATACTACACTGAAATACCACTTTTCACTTCTCAGATTGGCAAAAATTCAAATATTTTACAATGTGCTCTGTTGTAAAAATACAAAATGGTAATATCTGTCAAAATTAGAAATGCGTTTACCCTTTGACCTAGCAGTGTTATGTTTGGGAGCACAGTTTACCAGCTTTATCTGCAGATGTATGAAACAGCATGTAGAAGTCTGTTAATGGCAGTAGTGTGAGTAATCACAAGGGACTGGTTCAGATCACAGGTCCCGGCACCACAGGAGACTGGGTAAGTGAGCAGTGCTCCTCTGCAGTGGGATATTGGGCATTAGCTGTGAAGGTGGAGGAGGCTCTCTGTGAGCCCAAATGGCAAGACCTCCTAGGTGAGGAAATGCAAGAGGCAGAGCCAGGTAGGGGAGGTCCTGTGCTTAAGGAGAGAGCAGTTTGGTCTGTATATGCATACTTACTTACGTTTAGTCAAGAGAATATGTAAGAAACTAATAAGGTGATTAAACATAGTGGTGGAAGAGTGTTTTTTTAAGCTTGCATTTAATTTCATATTTATTTTCATTTTGACCCAGATGTCACATTTTCTATGTTAAGATATGATATACTGACTCCCTGTACCTCTTACAGAGACAGGAGACGGAGGAAAACTTCTCATCCTATACCTTTCGGTGGCATATTGATTTTTGAGCCTTTAAATACACATGGACCACAGCCTTGTGTGACTCAATGAAACTGTGAGCCATGCCGTGTAGGGCCACCCAAGACCGACAGGTTGTGGTGGTGAGTTCTGACAAAATGTGGTCCACTGGAGAAGGGAATGGCAAACCACTTCAGTATTCTTGCCGTGAGAACTCTATGAACAGTATGAAAAGGCAAAAAGATAGGATGCTGAAAGATGAACTCCCCAGGTCGGTAGGTACCCAATATGCTACTGGAGATCAGTGGAGAAATAACTCCAGAAACGATGAAGACACAGAACCAAAGCAACAACACCACCCAGTTGTGGATGTGACTGGTGACAGAAGTAAAGTCCAATCCTGTAAAGAACAATATTGCATAGGAACCTGGAATGTTAGGTCCATGAATCAAGGTAAATTGGAAGTGGTCAAACAGGAGATGGCAAGAGTGAACATCGACATTTTAGGAATCAGTGAACTAAAATGGAATGGAACGGGTGAATTAAACTCAGATGACCATTATATTTACTGCTGTGGGCCAGAATCCCTTAGAAGAAATGGAGTAACCCTCAGAGTCAACAAAAAGAGACTGAAATGCAGTACTTGGATGCAATCTCAAAAATGACAGAATGATCTCTGTTCATTTCCAAGGCAAACCGTTCAATATCACATTAACCCAAGTCTATTCCCCAACCAGAAGCTGAAGTCGAAACGTTCTATGAAGATCTACAAGACCTTCTAGAACTAACACCCAAAAAAGATGTCCTTTTCATTATAGGGGACTGGAATGCAAAAGTAGAAAGTCAAGAGATACCTGGAATAACAGGCACATTTAGCCCTGGAGTACAGAATGAAGCAGGGCAAAGGCTAAAAGACTTTTGTCAAGAGAACACACTGGTCATACCAAGTACGCTCTTACATCAACACAAGAGAAGACTCTACACATGGACCTCACAAGATCAATACCAAAATCAGACTGATTATGTTCTTTGCAGCCAAAGATGGAGAAGCTCTATACAGTCAGCAAAAACAAGACCGGGAGCTGACTGTGGCTCAGATCATGAACTCCTTATTGCAAAATTCAGACTTAAATTGAATAAAGTAGGGAAAACCACAGATCATTCAGGTATGACTTAAAAATCAAATCTCTTACGATTACACAGTGGAAGGGACAAACAGATCAAGGGGTTGGATCTGATAGACAAAGTGCCTGAAGAACTATGGACAGCGCTTCATGACACTGTACAGGAGGGAGTGATCAAGACCATCCCCAAGAAAAAGAAATGCAAAAAGGCAAAATGGTTGTTTGAGGAGGCCTTACAAATAGCTGAGAAAAGAAGAGAAGCTAAAGGCAAAGAAGAAAAGGAAAGATATACCCATCTGAATGCAGAGTTCCAAAGAATAGCAAGGAGAGATGAGAAAGCCTTCCTTAGTGATCAATGCAAAGAAATAGAGGAAAATAATAGGATGGGAAAGACTAGAGATCTCTTCAAGAAAATTAGCGATACCAAGGGAACATTTCATGCAAAGATGGGTCCAGTAAAGGACAGAAGCAGTATGGACGTAACAGAAGCAGAAGATATCAAGAGGCGGCAACAGTACATGGAAGAACTGTACAAAAAGATCTCCATGACCCAGATAACCACAATGGTGTGATCACTCACCTAGAGCCAGACATCCTGGAATGCGAAGTCAAGTGGGCCTTAGGAGGCATCACTATGAACAAAGCTAGTGGAGGCAATGGAATTCCAGTTGGGCTATTTAAAATCCTAAAAGATGATGCTGTGAAAGCGCTGCTACTCAATATGCCAGCAAATTTGGGAAACTCAGCAGTGGCCACAGGACTGGAAAAGGTCAGTTTTCATTCCAGTCCCAAAGAAAGGCAATGCCAAAGAATGCTCAAACTACTGCACAATTGCATTCATCCCCCATGCTAGCAAAGTAATGCTCAAAGTTCTCCAAGCCACACTTCAACAGCACGTGAACTGTGAACTTCCAGATGTTTAAACTGGATTCAGAAAAGGCAGAGGAACCAGAGATCAAATTGCCAACATCTGTTGGATCATAGAAAAAGCAAGAGTTCCAGAAAAACATCTACTTCTGCTTTATTGACCACACCAAAACCTTTGACTGTGTGGATCACAACAAACTGTGGAGAATTCTTCAAAAGCTGGGAATACCAGACCACCTTACCTGCCTCCTGAGAAATCTGTATGCAGGTCAGGAAGCAACAGTTACAACCAGACATGGACAATGGACTGGTTCCAAATTGGAAAAGGAGTACTTTTCTTTTTATCAAGGCTGTATATCGTCACCTTGTTCATTTAACTTATATGCAGAGTATATCATGTGAAATGCCAGGTTGGAAGAAGCATAAGCTGAAATCAAGGTTGCTGGGAGAAATATCAATAACCTCAGATATGCAGAAGACACCATCCTTATGGCAGAAAGAGAAGAGGAAGTAAAGAGCCTCTTGATGAAAGTAAAAGAGAGTAAAAAAGCTGGCTTAAACCTGAACATTAAAAAAACTAACATTATGGCATCTGGTCCCATCATTTCATGGCAAATAGATGGGGAAACAATGGAAACAGTGACAGACTTTATTTTAGGGGGCTCCAAAATCACTGCAGATGGTGACTGCGGCCATGAAACTGAAAGACGCTTGCTCCTTGGAAGAAAAGCTATGACCAACCTAGACAGCATATTAAAAAGCTGAGACATTACTTTGCCAACAAAGTCTGTCTAGTCAAAACTATGAATTTTTCCAGTAGTCGTGTATGCATGTAAGAGTTGGACCATAAAGAAAGCTGAGTGCAGAAGAACTGATGCTTTTGAACTGTGGTGCTGGAGAAGACTCTTGACAGTCCCTTGGACTGCAAGGAGATCCAGCCAGTGAATCCTAAAGGAAATCAACCCTGAATATTCATTGGAAGGAGTGATGCTGAAGCTCCAATACTTTGGACACTTGATGTGAAGAACTGACTCACTGGAAAAGACCCTGATGCTGGGAAAGATTGAAGGTGGGAGAAGGGGACAACAAAGGATGAGATGGTTGAATGGCATCACTGACTCGATGGACATCAGTTTTAGCAAGCTCTGGGAGCTGGTGATGGACAGGAAAGCCTGGTGTGTTGCAGTCCATGGGGTTGCAAAGAGTCAGACACAGCTAAGCAACTGAACTGAACTGAGTGATATGAGTCATCTTTGGATGGAAGAGGAAGCTAACCTGCCTCTTTTTCAACTGTGAGCTGGAAGAGGGGAGATGGGAACAAGAAGGGATACAGGTACAGGAAGAGAGGCAGTGAACTGGGATGACATCACTGAAGCGAGAACATTACAAGTTTTGAGACTGGGAAGGAGAACTAGCACAGATGTTGGGTGGGGGGAGGGAATGGTTACAGAAATAAAACTCTGCTAATCCCTGATCCACTTTTTACTCACACATGTTTCTTCTTGGGACCAGGACAGCTGGTACATACAGTGAAGCTCTCTGTGTCCCCAAATCTCTATTTCCTTCACCTATACCAACATACAAAGTTTTTTCCAAATTCAGTGACACTGTGTCCTTGGAGTCCCCTGGTGGTGCTATAAATAAAAATTTATTAGCTGTAACTAGGGAAAGTCTGCCTGAATTACATATTAACTGTGTCTATGAAAAAAACCTCAATTAACTGGAATCTAGTTAACAGAAATATTTTGCCATCTCCCTTCTCTTGATCTTGTTAATGAGCAGAAATGATAACAAATTTGATGAAAGTAAAAGGAGAGAGTAAAAAAGCTGGCTTAAACCTCAACATTAAAAAAACAAAGATGATAGCAAACCCTTCGTTGGCCAAATGATATCTCTGCATGATGTATAATCTTTTTTAAATATATTGTTGACTCTGATTTGCTAAATTTTGATTTACAATTTTTGCATCTGTCTTCACCAAGGATACTGATTGTAGTTTTCTTAATCTGGTTTTTGGTATCAAGGCAAGGCAAATCTCATGGGATGATATGGGAAGATGCTTCTTTGCCATCTGTATATTTCATTAACGATTGGGTAGAACTCAACAATGAAGCCATCTGAACCTGGAGCTTTCTTTGCAGGGAAGTTTTAAATCACAAATTGAATTTTAAAACTAGATACAGTGCTATTCAGATTATCTGTCTTCTTAAGGGAGCAGCTGTGTCATTCAAGGAGTTAATTTCATCAAAACTATCAAAAGCTCTGGCATCAAGTTCATAAATTCCTTCACTATAACTTCAACGTCTCCAGAACCTGTGATGCCACTTCTCTCACTCCTGATTTGGGGTTTTATGTCTTTTTTCTGTTTCCTTCTCAGTCTGAGTAGTTATTGATCTGCTCAAAGAATCTAGCCTTCGATTAAGTGGATTTTCCCTCCTGCTTTTCTGTTCTCTTTTGCACTGATCTCTGAAGTGATCTTTTTTAAAATTAATCAATTTGTTTATTTTTGGCTGCTCTGGGTCTTCACTGCTGCGCTCGGGCTTTCTCTAGTTGCAGCGAGCAGGGGCTACTCTTCGTTGCGGTATGAGGGCTTCTCATTGCGGTGGCTTCTCTTGTTGCAGAGCATGAACTCTAGAGCATGGGCTCAGTAGTTGTGGCACACGGGCTTAGCTGTTCCGTGGCATGTGGGATCTCTCCAGACCAGGGATCAAATCCGTGTCCCCTGCATTGGCAGGCGGGTTCTTAACCACTGGATCACCAGGGAAGTCCCCACAGTGATCTTTATTATTTCCTTTCTCTCACGGTGGCTCAGAGGTTAAAGCGTCTGCCTCCGATGTGGGAGACCTGGGTTCGATCCCTGGTCGGGAAGATCCCTGGAGAAGGAAATGGCAACCCACTCCAGTATTCTTGCCTGGAGAACCCCATGGACGAAGGAGCCTAGTAGGCCACAGTCCATGGGGTCGAAAAGAGTCGGACACGACTGAGCGACCTAACTAACTTTCTCCTACCTGCTACTGCTAAGTCGCTTCAGTCGTGTCCGACTCTGTGCGACCCCATAGACGGCAGCCCACCAGGTTCCCCCGTCCCTGGGATTCTCCAGGCAAGAACACTGGAGTGGGTTGCCATTTCCTTCTCCAGTGCATTAAAGTGAAAAGTGAAAGTGAAGTCGCTCAGTCATGTCTGACTCTTATGGACCCCATGGACTGCAGCCTACCAGGCTTCTCCATCCATGGGATTTTCCAGGCAAGAGTACTGGAGTGGGGTGCCATTGCCTTCTCTTTCTCCTACCTACTTTGGGTTTAATCTGCTTTTCTTTCACTAATATCAGGTCCTTTGACCATTTTTAAGTCAGGGTTTTTTTGAGTTGTAAGAGGTCCTTATATTTGACCCCTTAACAGATAGGTGAGTTGCAAATAATTTCTCCCATTCTAAAGGTTGTTTTTTTTTCATTTTGTTGACTGAGTTGCAAGTATTTTCTCCCATTCTAAAGGTTGTTTTTTTTGCATTGTGTTGACTGTTTACTTTGTTATGCAAAAGATTCTAGTTTATGCAGCCCATTTACTTATTTTATACATAATACTTATAATTAGAAATAAATGACTTAACATATCTATGTTGCTTATAAGTTTATTTATATAACATTTATACATTAATATTATATATTTTATTTTATATATTTATATTGATTCTTAAAATTTTGTTTTATAATTGAAATATTTTCATTATTTATTATGACAGAGGATGAAATAGTTGGATGGCATCACTGACTTGATGGTCATCAGTTTGAGCAAGCTCTGGGAGTTGGTGATGGACAGGGAAGCCTGGCATGCTGCAATCCATGGGGTCACAAAAAGTTGGACATGACTAGGCGACTGAACTGAATTGACCTGAATCATTTATTTAAAAGTACACAAGTCTCCAAGTGTCCTTGATTTTCTTATTATCTATTTTGATTTTGCATTTGATTCCACTATGGTTGTAGAATACACTGTGTAAGATTCCAGTTCTTTTAAATGTGTCTTGGTTTGTTCTATGACGCAGGATGAGGTCCATCATGGTGTACGCCCCTGGCACATGGAAAGAACGAGGGGTCTGCACTCACATGAAGCACTGTCTGGCTGGTGGATGGCCCCGTTCAAGCATTTGAGAGAACCTCCTTGGTTCCACTTCTACTTGTTCTGTCGTTTACTGAGAAGAGAATGCTGGGACTTCCAGGTGTAATCATGGATTATTTACTGCCATCCCACACTTCCACCAGTTTTCAGCTTATGTGTTTTGAAATACTGTTATTAGGTGAATAAGCATTTAGACTGTACTGTTCTCGTGATGGGTGGACTCCTTTAGCATTAGCAAACAATTCTGCGTCCCTGGTAATATTCTCTGCTCTGAAACCTACTTTGACATATTAATAGGGGCATTCTCATCTTCTTTGCTTAGTGGTAACACATGTTTTTGCTTTTAATCTATTTGCATCTTATATTGAAAGTACATTTCTTTTAAGATCATATAATTTTCAAAAATCCAATCTGACAGTCTCTGCCCTATAATTGGGTATTTAGACTATTTACATTGTGATTATTTATATATATAAGGTTATGCTTTAATCTATTGTCTTGTTAACATTTGTGGTATTTATCTCATCCATTCTTTGTTTTCTTTCCCTCCTTTTCTTTTTTCTTTCATGTTATTTGTATATATTTATGATTTCATTTTATCTCCTCTGGTGGCTAACTGGCTATAGTTTAAAATTTTAGTGATAACTTCAAGGCTTATGGACTACATTTTATCACAGTTCACCTTCAGATGATATTTTATCACTTCAAAGAAGTACGAGAACCTAACAACAGTATTTCCTCAGTTTCTCTCCTCCCAACCTTTTTGCTATTGTTAGCATACATTTTACATATGTTACAGGCTCCATAGTACACTGTTATTATTTTTTGATCAAATAGTCAATTATCTTTTAAAGAGATTTAAAAGGCAAGGATAAAAAAAACACCACCACCCACACATTTATCTGTGGAGCACTCTTTTCTGGTGCTCTGAACTCCTTTGTGTCCATTCATGTTTCCTCCTGGTATTATTTTCCTTCTGCTTGAATGGCTTTCCCTAACATTTCTTGTACTGTGGATCTACTAGTGACGAATTCTTTCAGTTTTACATGTCTTTAAACGTCCTTATTTTGACTCCAAGCTATTTTCAGTGGGTTAATGTGAACTCTACGTTCAGTTTTTCTTCCAGGACGTTCAAGATGCAGTCCCATTGTTTTCCTGCTGTCATAGTTTCTGACAGGTGATCCACTATCATCCTTAGCTTCTCTGTTTCCTTTCTTTTCGACTGCTTTTTAAGTTTAAATTTGTCGTTTTTTAAGCAATTTGATTATCAGGTGCCTTGGTGTAGTTTTCTTCATGTTTCTTGTGTTTGGGGTTTGTTGGGTTTCCTGGATCTGCAGGTTTATAGTTTTCATCAAATTTGAAAACTTCTCAGCCATTATTTCTTCAAATTTCTTTTCTGCCAGCCCCCTGTAGGGGCTCCCAGTACACATATATTCAGTCACCTGCAGTTGTCCCACAACTCAAGGATACGCCTTTAGTTTTATAAAAGGTTTTCTCACTGTGCTTCATCTTGGACAGTTTTTATTACCATGCCTTTAAGTTCACTAATTTTTCTTCTGCAATGTTTAATTGGTTGTTATCCCATACTTTTCATGTCACATATCAGAGTTTTCATTTCTAGAAGTTTGAGCTGGGTCCTTTTAATATCTTCCATGTCTCAATGGAGCTTTTTTATGTGGAACAGACTTCTAATGACTTAATGTCCTTGACTGCTAATTTGAACATCTGTGAGAGTTCAGAATAAGTTTTGGTAGGCCAATTGTCCCCCCTCTCATTACGGATCGTATTTTCCTGCTTCTTCACATGCGGTAATTTTTGATGTAGCAGTGAGTGTAGAGTAGCACGTTGTGTGGGTGATTTGGGAAGAGACCCTCGGGGGCTTCCTGATGGCTCAGGGGTAAAGAATCTGTCTGCAATGCAGGAGACACAGGGGTTGTGGGTTCGACCCCTGGGAAGATCCCCTGGAGGAGGAAATGGCAACCCACTTCAGTATTCCTGCCTGAAAAAACCCCATGGACAGAGGAGCCTGGTGGGCTACAGTTCACAGGGTGGCAATGGACACAACTAAGCACACGCCTCTGGGACCAGATTCCTTGGAGATAATCAGGGCACTGAGACCACAGGAAAGGGCTTTCCTAATGTGCTGTTAATAGATTTCCTTGTCCGGAGACACGCCTGCACATCGGTGCCCCCACAGGGTACACTGCCCACTTCAGTCAAATGGCACATGGTCCTTCAGAGCCTGGAATTCCCCTCCTTCCTTCTTCCCAGACTGAGCCTACTTTCTTTAAGGCTGAGGTAATTCCTGCTTCCTGAATCCTGTAGGAGCCCCTCACACAATGGCATGTAGTATGTGCTCAACATATGCTTGTGGGGTGAGCGGAGGTCACAGACTCACCCCTCAGCTGGGAATGCAGCCAGAGTGGGGCCCACATCTTCTCAACTCTTGGGGAAGAGCCCTGAGGGTGGGCAGCTCCCCAGAACAGGGACAGCTGAGAGTGCTGGGACACCTCGCCCGTGCCTCTGTACAGATTCATTCACCCCAAGGTGGGCATCCCTGTCACAATCAACTTGTCTTCTGACCCTCACTCATGGTGGCCATGTCAAGGCCTCACTCCAAGAGCTCTGAGCTTTGCGGGAGGCACACAACATGTGAGTACTCGGAGGCCAGATGCCAGCTGGGGAAGGGGGAAGCAAATTCCCAGAAACACATGGAACTTTAATCTTTCAGAAACTCGGACCAGGGTGATCATGAAAAGTAAACGACACTCAGTCTCAACTGGAAACGTTAAAAAAGTCTCCTAGTGGGATGACTGCCTTTAAATAAACAGGTGCAACAAACTGGTTGAGGTGCTAAGCCACAGGACGGTCCCAGCACCTGCAGGCATTTACAAGAACACTGCAGGCTAGGGCATTTCCAGCTGGGCCCAGAAACAGCTCCTCAAGCATTATTAAACGTGTAATTCCTCCAGCATCAAGCAGACATGAACGTAAGCACCGAGACAGCCTTAGAGCACTGCAGATCTGTGCTTTCGATGAGCTCTCCCATGTTCGGTTCCAGAGACAACCAGGCCCCTGGAGACAAATGTGACCAAGAGGCAGTTTCAAACCAGATCCCTTGTTCTGAAATAAGATGACCAACTTCAAATTCCATGAGAATTCAGCAGCAAAGTGCGGTTCTGAAGGGTCATCTACTTTCACATAAAGAAAAAAGATTAAAGCAGAAATAGACACTCTGAAGACTAAAAATAAAGATACTCTCTACTTCCAGGTGCTAAACGCTACTCAAATCCTGGTGAGTACGAACTGCAGTTGACTGAACGTGTTCTGGAGCACTGGTGGCCCTGAGAAGCAGGTTCAGGTGGCCGACCATCACCCTTGTGGGCTCGGGGAGAAGGGGACATCTTTTCTGCCCCTCTCCCCACACTGGGCTTCATGTCGCAGTCGTCTCGCCCTTTGATGCATCCAGAACCTTTGCACATGGTCCCTAATGGCAAGAACAGTGCCAGTGAACTTCTCAACACATGATATAGATGACAAAGGTATTGAAGTGGGAGAGAAACAAGGTTCTGAAGTAACGTCCCCAGAAAAGCCCTCTTCTTTACGTGGTAGCTTGGCTCTTCAGTTAAATTTGATGAAGGGCAAAGTAGAAGTGACCAACTGATACAGTTTCCTGAGCCCCAAGGCCAGGCTTTCAGATCGGCAACAAAAGGCTTTAGTACAGCAGAGGCAGGCTGGGTAGGAATGAAGTTTTATCACTACTCCCTTCACACTAAAATTTCTAAAACTGCTTTACATACTGTGTGAACTACACACACACTGTGGTCCTGATCTCTGCAACCACACTGTAGGAAGCGTTATTACCACAACTTTACAGAGACACATGTGATGGCTGGGGGAGGTGAAAATGGCTGGCTTAAGCAATCAATGGGAACAGGCTGCATCACCAGTGGTCCCGGGAATGCTCCCTGCACCGCACCCCACCCCCGGCCACTGTCACATGACCAGCCCTCCCGCCACACAGGTTCAAACTCGAGAACCCACCTGGCCCTACTGTCACCTTGGCATCCCTACCCTGGCTCTTCCTGACCACTGGTTCTCACCTACATGGCCACCCCCACTCCCTCTGGATGTGAATTCATGAGCAGGTGGGTCAGTGGCCCCCTCCCACCTGGGTTAACGTTATAATCTCTGTGACACTGAGGCACACAAATGCAGCCCTGCCCATAAGATTTCCCCACTTTTTGAAAAGTCACCCTTATGATAGGCAGGTGTGTGTATTCACAGCAGAGGATTTGGTCGCCAGTGGACAGTGCTGAGGGCAGGGACAGCTGAGCTTTGCAATACCTTTGGCCTTCAGCACGATTCTGAGTACAAGGTCCTGCCAAGGACTTCAGCAGCAGACATGTGACTGCAGACCCGCAGGCATGAGGACAGGGGTGGGAAGGTGCTTGCTGGGAGTAGAGCTGGAGACGTGGGCTGGGCAGTCACGGCTGAGAAGTGACTAGCACTATGGCCCAAGCCTTACAGGTGACAGCTGGGGCCTCCATGGGACTGTTGCTAGGGTCAGGGCAGGGGAAGGAAAAGCATCAGTTGGTTGGGGAGACCAGTCAACAAGGAATCGGGCAGGGTCACTGGCTGGAGGGGTGGTTATGGGTGGGGAAGGGGCAGTGCACAGAGACAACAGGTGAGCCAAGGGCCAGTGTGACAGACCACGACTGGGCCAAGGGGAAGCAATGCCTTTCCTGGGAGGGAGGGAGGCCATGGAAGGCATGAGGCCAGGAGGAGGGAGCGTGGATAGCAGTGCCAGGCCCCCCGACCTGCTCTCAGCAGCTCTCCTGTGGCAGTGGGGGGACACAGATATTACTCACACTGTCCACGGCAAGGATCTTGGCCCAGATGAAGACAAGGAGAGGCCGCAGCTCCCTGGCTGAGCTCTGGAGCAGCTTTAGCACATAGGGGAAGATGCCCACAGACAGCGCCTGTGAAAGAGAGCATGTGAGCCCCACGCTGGAGGGAGCAAAGCATGTGGCGCCCTCAGCATGGACAGAGAACTGGGAGGGGCAGGGCTGTCCTCCCTGACCTCCGGTTCTTCTCCTGGAAGCGACCCAGGCCTGCCTGCTTGGGCTGCACCAGTACATGCAGACCACAAGGTAAGAGACACGCCAAGCCTCCACCCCAGTCTACCCATGTTGAGTCACACATGGCCTCCCTGCTGGCTCCTGGGAGTGGAAGTGGGCCAGTGAGGAGAGCTCGTGCAGTCTTCCTAACTTTTAGGTTTTCCCTCTTCTCCTTCTTGCTGAACTATCAATTATCACTCTTGGTTGACAGTATATAATGAAACAACTTACATACATCAACAGAGGTAAAACAACATGCTGAGCTCTCGTGTGCCCTTCACCCAGCTTCAACGCTGTCAAACCACAGGGTGTGGCATCCTGGCTGGCCCCGCCCACTGTCTTCTCCTGAATGTTCTGAAGCCCCCACTTAGGTATCACACAGTGTCATTTGTAAACACTTAAGTGTTTCTCTCCAAAAAATAAAGTCTCCTTTATGAAAATGTGACCACATACTATTACCACACCTAGAAAATGAACAGTTACAATTATTTTTTAATAATATAAAACATTCAGTTCATGTAAACTTTCTGTTTCTTGAATTTTAATTTTTCAAATTCCAACTTTCAAACTTTCATTTGCAAACAGAGCCCCATAAGGTCCACACTCTGCAGCTGGTGGTGGGTCTCCTGAATCCCCTTTTATCTCTAGGTCCCTCTTGATCTCTTTCCCTGGTGATATGTGTGGTGGAAAAATGGGTCACTTTTGACTCTATTTTTTTCAGTGTTTTGTTTCTACTTCTCCGTAGAATGAATGACTGTAAAGTGCTTCAGAGTTGTGCCTAAAACCAGAGTGAAAGGACAGTGAGTGAGGCTTCACAGGCTGCTTCCAGGAGAACAGGCACCACGTGTGGCCCCCAGCCCAGAGGCTGCCAGCTTCCTGGTGTGACAGGGGCGAGCCCCTCCCTAGAGAATGTTCTTAAAGGACACCTTCTGTCCCACAAAGGTGATGCCTAACAGCGGATGGGAAAGGGCCCCCCACAACATGACAATGAAGATGCAAAGAGAGGTCCATGGGGGCCTTGCGGGTTTAATGGCCACCCCCACAGTCACGCTTGGCTGCATGGCCAAGGACCCTTGATTCCTCAGTTGGTGCCCCCTCGACTCCTCCCCTGCTGATGCAGGAAGCACGCACCAGGCTCACTGCCCAGGGGCCCAGGTCCAGGAATCTTCCCAGCAAGTCCAGGGCTCTCAGCCGGTGCACTTGGCTCAGCAGCACCTGGAAGGGAGAAGAGGCAGCGTCACTGCAAGGTGCCCCACATGACCCTGGGTGAGCATCCCCAGGAGCTGTTTACCCAGGTCAGCGGGAGCCCCTTTCTCCACGGCTCACACCTTACTCAGGCTGGGAACACTCCATTTCTTGGCCGTGGTCAAGTCCACCCATCCTACCCTTCCAGTCAGCCTCCTGCCAGCCTGTTGCCCACAGCAAGCACAGTGGGCGGGCCCCTCTGCTGCTCTTCTGAAGAAAAGCTGAAGCCCTTAGCTTGGTCTGCAGGTCCAGCCGGCTCTGGAGCGTAACGCGCGTAAATGATGTGCGCACTGTAGGAACTATTAGAACAGACACTTTCTAATGGTGTTTAAGAAAATATTCACTGATAACACTGGTCCGTTCACTCCTAGATGCTGTTCTCTAGGTATAATGTCCTGTTTGTTCTAAATTCAATGATACTATTGTATTTCTCATCTCCTTGATGAGTAAATGAGGCACTGTCAGTCTTACTCCACAATCCTAGATACGTTTGATCATATCATTGCCAATGGCAGTATAGAAGTGCATTTCTGTAAATGTGCATAATTCATTTAAATAATCTCCCTGTTGCTAGATTTTTAAATTATTAATACATTTTTGTTACTGTAAAAATGCTATGATAAAAATACTAACAGGTACATCTCTGCACATTTATATGGTTTCCTCCCCACCTTCCTCCTAGGATAAACCTGAGAAGTAAAATTAGAGGGTCAGAGCACCCACATTTACATCACCAGATTGTCCTCCAGCTGAACAAACTTGCCCACCTGCCCACCTGCCAAGCCTCAGCTGGTTACCAGGCAGCAGGACATATTTGCTCTGGTACTCACAGGTTACGCAGGCTTGGGCACATAACTTCTCTGAACTTTAATTTCCTAATTCATAACACAAGACTCAACCATGAGGGATTTATTAAATATCAAATTAAAAGCTCCCAGGAAAATATTAGCCCATGTTACACTATTTGCCAACATGACAGTTAATAATAAAATGCTCTTTTAATTTGAATTTCCTTGATTACAAGTGAGGATGAATATTTTTTCATAGGTTAATTGGCTATTTCTCTAGTAAACCAGCCAGGTATGTCCTTATTTTACTACTTAAATGTTTTACTTTTTTCTTTTTCATATGAAAGGATTCTTTTTAAATGAAAAAGAGCAACCTCAGCCACATGTATTTCTTTTGTCCTGTGGTATATCAAAGTTTTGAGCTTTAATGGAGTCATTTATATTGACTTCTCTCATGGTGTTAACATGGGGATTATGTGTACAGAGTCCTGTGATGCAGGGCCCTTCTGCCCACCACTGTTCCCAGCCATCAGGTATGGGGCACTTACTGTGTTCCCAGCCATCCAAAGTGGGTATGGGGTACCTACTGTGTGCGGACACAGTGCTGGGGGTGACTGGGAACAGCAGGAGCCTTCCTGTCACAGCAGGGCCCAGAGACAGACATTCCGCATCCACACCGCAATAACCACTGTGATGGTGAACAGATGACCGGGGGCGGCCGCTCCCTACTCGGGGTCTGAAGGCTCTCCCTCCCAGTGGGCGAAGTGTGGGGTTCCTGGGCTTCAGGCAGAGGGGCTGGTGAAGCAGGGTGTCTGAGAGGAAGCGGGGTGTCTGAGGGAGGCAGGCAGGCAGGCTGACAGGGAGGCTCCAGAGCCAGCTGGACCTGCAGACCAAGCTAAGGGCTTCAGCTTTTCTTCAGAAGAGCAGCAGAGGGGCCCGCCCACTGTGCTCGCTGTGGGCAACAGGCTGGCAGGAGGCTGACTGGAAGGATAGGATGGGTGGACTTGACCGCGGCCAAGACTGATGGGGAGAAATAGATTCCAAGACAGCCGGCAGGCACGACCCAGAGCCTGCTGGTGGAGGGGGAAGGTGGGTGAGGGAAAGGAGCCGCTGGAAGATAAGGTTTGGAATGAGGCAAGAGAAAAGACAGGGCAGGATAGGCCAGCCAGCCTGGGGCGGTCTGCCAAGGGGGAAGCTGGGTGGAGGAACTGGTGAGGGACGGGACAGGAGGCAGGAGAGGGGACAGGAGGTTTGAACCATGTACCTGCTGCGGGGGGCGGGCAGGATCAGCAGCAGGACTCAGGAAGCAGACCCTCTGGCTGCAGGGATGTGGCCAGTGGTGGAGGGACTGAACAGGGGTGAGGAAATGGTGCCACCAGAGCAGTGGTGTGAGGGGCGCCCCTCTGAGGGGCAAACACGAGCAGGTGGGAAGAGGCTGAGGGTGCAGGAGGGTCAGCAGGTGGGGGACAGAGGAGGTAGCGAGAGAGGCTGGAGGGAGTGGAAAGAGGGGAGGGGGTCCCGGCAGCACGAGGCTCCCGAGGAGTGGTTTTTGATAGGGATGCTGGGGAGCTTCCCTACATGGGACTGTGGCCCGTGGCTGTAGGGGAGCTGAAAGCAGGCATGTCCACCTGGCAGGCAGCCCAGGGGTCAGGGAGGTGGAGGTGGCTGGGTTCAGCCACTGAAATGTCATCTCCCATTGGTTTGAAGCCTGTTTCCACATCACTCTTTTGAGATGGATGCTCAAGTGGTTCGTTTAATGTTTGGAGAAATTAAGATTCTCTGATAAAGAAGCTGTTGGGAGAGGTTATATGGGGGCTGCTCACAGGGGCCTATCTGAACAGGACCTGATCCCTCTGCATGTTTAACTCGTGGGTTATCATGTGCCACCATGGCAGAAAGGCAGCCGTGGAGTGCAAGGTTAGACGGTGGTAAGGTGTGGGATTTGGAGTCAGGCTGACCTGACTCTTTTACTTCCTGACAGTGTGGCTTAAACCACTACCTTTGGACACTTCTGTTTCATCATCGAGAAGAATGGAGATGATAACATGTAATTTCCAGAATTAAATGAGATGCAGCCTGTCTGGTGTGATGATTGTTACCGTTTCTGTGATGTTACAGCATGATGACCGTTATGCTCAGCACAGGATGGCTCCACCTCTCAGAAGAGATTTGATTGACTATTTATTTGTTTATTACTGTGCTGGGCGGCTTATGGGACCTTAGTCCCCTGACCAGAGACTGAACATGGGCTCTGGCAGTGAAAGCGCCAAGTGCCAACCCTTAGAGCGCCAGGGCATTCCCTCTTTTGTTTTTTAAAGAAAATGGAACCACCAGAGGTTCAAGTTTCTAGGGCAAGCAGAACCTTTCATTTATTAGGTTTGTGAAATAAGGTGTAATTCATCAAAAATCAAAGACATGAGACACATCTAGCACTTGTAAAGATTCTGTTTTCTGATTCCCTTTGTTATTTAAAACACTGTCAACTTGAATAAAGCTCTGGGTTTTCAAGTAAATAGCAGAGCAATTTGCAGTGGAAGAAATGGCAATGTGGGCCAAGAAACCTAATGCATGGGTAGTTTGTATTGCTTATTTCTCATGTGCACTAACCAGCAGTAAAGTCTCCATTACAACGTCTTATTTACAGATGGCAAAAGCAAAATGGAAATCGTCACCGTCACCGCTGCAACTCCATCTCTTCCGACTCTGCTGTCCACAGTGATGAAGCACACATTAGAGCACCAATAGACAGCTCACTTGTCTCAGAGACTCAAAGACCATCAGCAATGCAGGATTTTGTGCTGTGGGTATTGATGTTTTGTTGGAAAATAAATGGCATCAATAACGAGCCCTGGGGAAAATGTCAGGTACTGGCTTTTCTAAACATTACCCCTTCCTTCCGCTGATTTACATTTTAAAACAAAATTGAGGGCCAATATAAATTAAAATTACTTAAAAAAAAAAAAGAACTGGCTTTTGTTTGTTTGTATTTGCACTTAAAAAAAAAAAAAATTCCTGTTTCAATGTGCTTCAGGTCCTGGGGAAATTACAGAGATAAATGTCGGTGAACTAAATGAGTTACTGGGATTTCTTTCTGTCTGTGGCAATCCAAACTAAAGATTGGTGGTGGTGACATCAACACTGAAACTAAAACAGAGCTGCTAGGGCAACTGCTTTTCATGCACCTTGTACACAAAAGGCACACTCAGGCTTCTGGGCTGGGACCACTGGCTCAAGCTGGTTATGAAAATCCAGATTCTCAAGCTCTAGTTCTGGCCTGGTGCACCCGGGAATCTGATGATCAGAGATCCTGGAGCCACCAATGTAGGTAATATGTGTAGTAATAACAGTCCACTTACTATCCTGCTGCCATCCAATAATAATGCTGTACTTTCAGACCAAAAATTCTCTTTGTAGATGATGCCATGAAAGCCAAGAGGGTTTCCTAATGAAATGCCCATACTGACTTTGTGGAAAGGTCCTAACACGGAATCTTGTAAAATTCCTCTCTTTCCTCTCTTTTCCATGACACTAATTCTTCCTACTCTAACTTGGGCTTGTTTGTACACGGGCCACCAGGGAGGGCAGACAGTGATGTCAAGTCCAGGCAGGGCTGTCAGACCATGAGACCACAGGCCAGGCCTTGCGGTGCTGCAGGGCTCGAGAATCTTCCTTGCCATCCTTCTTGATTTATATTTTTAAAAGGTGAAAAAGGATGTCAGGGCTGGTCAGGAAAAGTGTAGACTCATGCTTACACCTACACAAGGGGCTGCAGACCCACTGCCCTGCGGGACAGTTCATTTCACCCTGATGGTCCTCAGTGACTGCCTCTGAACTTCCGGGTGGACAAAACGCTTGCTGGTAGTGGAAAAATAGCAGGGACGGAAAAGCTGTGAGGTCTCCGTATTAAAATTCTCTCTCAAAATGTTGAAATAAGTACATACATGTACAGGATGTGCTGACAGTGTTTCAAATTATTAGGGAAACGCCAAATTATGTTGAGATGACTAGATAATTATCTGGAGGAAAGGTGGATTAAAAACAAATAAAACAAAATAAAATTCTCTTTCTTTTCAGCAACATTTCTGAATTGCCAAGGTTCTGGGGATAAGTGATAGATGATGGGGCCGGGGTTCTGGCAAAATAACTGAATTAAAGAGAACGAAGCGGATAGATACCACAGGCTGCCCCAAATGAAGCGAGGGCTCCTTTGCACTGTGTTGGGTTTTCTTGTTAAGTCAAGGTTACTGCACTGATCCAGGCGGGGCATAGCCCAGACAGAACCCCCAGAATGATGAGGAAACTATGATTTAAGTTTGATGGAAAGATTGCACACAAGATGCCCCTTTTCTTTCAGTTATTCCCTCATTTTGGTATTAGCAAGTTGGGTCTTCTCTTTTCCTGGGGGAATGTGGGTTGTAAATGGGACATTAAAGAAAAAGTCAACAGGGGGCCGTTTACAACAAGGTTGTTTGCCTGGCTGGTTGCAGAGTGCTGGGCAGTGTGTCCCTGCTTGGAAAGGTTTTATCCATTCCATTACTGAAACAATGGGAAGGTCAGTGGAGACTGGCCACAGTCTCCTCTTATGAAAATTTGGGGGACCCTAGTTGCTGGGGAGCTCAGCACACCCAATCAGCCACTGCCATCCCAAAGCCCTGCCCGTTGGCCTTCCACTTGATGAGAACTCGTGGGCTCCTGCCAAATAGACAGTGTTCTTTGTTGTGTTGTTATTGTTGCTTTTTTTGGTTTTGTTTTGAAAATCTGTTGATAGCTTACCCTGCGAACTCAGGATAGTCTTAAACTAATCTAGAAGCACACATGAGGAATACCAATAATTTCTGCATTCTTTTCATAATGTCAGAAAAGCAGCAGCCATAATACATTAAAAGCACCAAAATATCTCCAGGGAAGGATCCTGGCCAACAGCCTACCCCAGCTGATTATCAAGCCGCGAGGACAGGCTGTGTGTTGGCGTTTCACAACTGTACACCCTGCTCTCACTGCTCGCTGTCTGGGTCCTGCACACAGTCCTGAGTCCGCTGAGATGTCAGTTCTGTCGCAGGCAGACCACTTTCGCAGGCCACCATGCAGTAGGCACAGAGCAGGAGAGCAGACCATGTGGGGAGGGGGGCCGCCACACTCCACGTGGGCCAGAAATCAGCTCAGAACACACGCCTGGGCCAGTGAAGACAGATAGAGCTTCTGTGTGATGCGCTCAGTGGCCTGGTGAGAAAGTGGAGCCCTCCTTGTGGGGAGGAGGGGCAAGGCCTTGTCCTCAGGCAGGTGGATGATTAGGCAAAGCAACCTAAGCAGCTTTCTGGGGGAGGAGGTGATGGTCCTCCCAGCCAGCTCTCAGAATTTAAGACCCTGCTTCCTAACTGGGTGCGGATGTAAATGCCCACCCCTTTCTGCTGCGGCCCGGCCCCTCCCACAACTGCCCACAGTTCTTACCCAAGGTTCAACTGCCCCATCACCACTGTACACAACTTTTTCCAGGGCCTAAAGTGAATTATCAGGCCTTGGTGTCTATACTGACAGTGGTTTTAAATCTCATTTGACACTATCTAAGAGTAAAACAGCCCTCCTTACATCACAGTCTGGTCCCTACACCTGCCTCATAAATACACATTAACTGAAACAAAAGTTCTGTGAAAACTCCTACCTGTGATGAACTTTGGTATTTTGCCATCTCAGTAACCCAAAACTTAGCTGGGTGAGACCCACAGAACTGACCTCCCAAACCATTAGCGGGGCACCAACTGCCGCGAGAATAGTGACACAAGGTACGTGGTGACTGAACTTGACAGCCCATAGCACCCTCAGGCACAGCCCCCCGGAAACGACCAACGCACAGGTGCTGACGGCCTGTGTGTGTAATCAGCTCAGTCTCTCCCCTTTTCTCTGCGGCTGATTTGCATCTCACATCCTTCCAAAGAGAAGGGGTGCTGACAGCACGAACAGTGCCGGAGCACAGCGCACTGACAGCAGCTCTGGGGGCAGACGAGAGAGCAGCTGACGACCCAGATCAGTGTTTAATTGAGGGAGGGGGCAGTGATTTCGCCAGGGGAGCCATGGAGGAGCAAGGACTCATCAGCTACAAAGCATGGGGGCTGTCACACACACTCACACACACTCAGCCCCAATAAACCAGTCCTCTCACTGGGAGGCTGCGGGGTTCTCTGGCTCCCTCCCTGGGCCAATCTGGTCCACCTGCAGACACTCACCTGTAAGACAATAGGAAGCTGCTCAGGTGGGTTCCTGTTCTCCACGCCCATGGTGAGCCACACCTGGAAGGCGGTCAGCTGCTCAGCAAAGAAGGGGCTGTGCTGTGAGACAAGCAAGATGGGTTAGTCAGGGACCCCCTTATTCACCCGGCTCTGCCTAAACATACCCCCCACCATCAACTCAGTCATGTGTCTTTGTGAGGCCCCAACTCCGCCCGGCTACCACTTAGGCGAAAGTCCGCAGAGCCAGGCCATGGCAGAGGAAGCAGTGAGATGCAGTCAGGCTGGGATGTTTCATACAGCAGAGTCAGAGGACTCATGGACAGACTGGGTGTGGGTAAGAGAAGGGTTGTGGTAAGGTTAACGCTGGGGCTCAGGCCTAAACAGGCTTCCCTGGTGGCTCAGTTGGTAAAGAATTCCCCTGCAGTGCAGGAGACCTGAGTTCCCCTGGGTGGGCAAGCTCCCCTGGAGAAGGAAATAGCAATCCACTCCAGCATTCTTGCCTGGGAAATCCCATGGGCAGAGGAGCTTGGTAGGGTACAGTCCATGGAATGTCAAGAGTTAGAGACAACTTAGTGACTAAACTGCCACCACCTCAGGTCTAAACACCAGGAAATGGGGTCCCATAACCTTAGGTGACTTGGTGACTAAACCACCACCACCACAGGTCTAAACACCAGGAAATGGGGTCCTGTGACCTGAAGTGGGAAGACCAAAAGAAGCATGTTTCGGAGAAGCACGTGGAGAACTCAACCTAGAGATGCATTGTGTTTAAGGCGCCTCCTGGACACCCAAGTGAGACATCAGGGGGTGGGGTGGGAGGGGGAGAATGGCCTTCATGAGCCTGCAGTTCAGGAGACGGGTCTGGGCTGGAGAGACAGATCTCGTTTATAACGTGAGAAAGAGTGGGGACCCCGGGCTGAGCCCTGGAGCACCCCAAGAGCAAGAGGCCAAGGAGGTGGAGACACTAGGGCAAGGCCAGTAGAGGGAGCAGGAGCAGGCAGCAGCCAGGATGCCAGGGAAGAGTGATTTAGCTGAAGGCTGTGGTTTGCACCAGCATGTCATGATGTGGAGGGTCAGGCAGGACCAAGGTCCAGGGCTGACCATGACATGAGGGCCCTGGAGACTGACTACTAAGAATGTTCTGGGGGGGGCCGTGGTAGTGGGCAGAAGGACAACTGGACTAGGTTCAAACAGAAGGGAAGATGATTTAGAGACTCAAGAATAGTTTTTTGCAGGAATCTGGCTGCAAAGGGGAAGGGATCGGATAGGATCATGTGACCAGGCATTTCTTTCTAAAGGTGGGAGAAAAGGGCATATTTTGTAAGAGGGGGAATTGCTGATGGAGGAGAAGGTACTGGGCGAGAGCCCTGGCAGGTAGGCACCAGGGAGCAGGAGCCCTCCGGGAGGGACACAGATAGGAGGGGATGTAGGGATGAAATGGGCGTGGAGGGACTCAGAGGCTCTCTCTATTGCTTCTGTTTCTCAGCGAGGTGGGAAAGGCAGCAGATGCCGTGGACGGAGGGCAGAGAGGGGACAGGAAGGAATGAAGGAGACATATCTGGGCAGCTGCTAGGCAGCGTCTAAGGCCCCTGGAGGGCAGTGACAAAAGCAGGTTACAGTGGGCTTCCCCAGCCTGGCAACAGGGGTGCGGAGGGTGGCTTGTCCTCTCGAAAGCCCTGCAGAGGGCATGACTTTGGTGGTGATGACAGGGACCAGGGAAACCTCAGATTAGCGGCTCAGGTAGGAGGGGGCCTAGGCCCTCGGAAGGTCTCTGAGAACCAAGAGGCCAAGCGGTAGGACTGCTGGGTTTTCTGTATTACACGGTCATCCCCACTTAATACGCAGCTCTATCGTCTGTGAGCCCCAAACAGAATTTCAAATCTCTGCCTCCCACCCACTCTGCCCACATTGTTCCCCAGAGGGAGAGGAAGGGTGGATGGGAAGGCAGGGATGTGGGTTCTGACCCCAGGTTCTGGCACATGTGGACGTGTGCTCGTAGAGGACTCCAAGTGGTGAGGTGGGCTCAGTGAGGCTGGGAGCCAGACTGGGGCGCTCCTGCCATGCCCTCTGTAGAGGGGCCTGGGGCTCAGAGCCGTGGTGCCCCTTGTAAAGAAGTCAATGTCGTGTGAGAATTGGGCAGAGAAATTTCACACTCAGGAATTCATGTTCTTGCAAAGTCAGGATACATGAAGTTACTCAAATTTGGAGGGCAACCTGGGGATTGGAATGGAGCCCCCAACGTGATATTCCTGTTAAGTGTGAGTTATTCACAGATTGGTTTAAAAACAATAGTCCTGTTAGGTGCCCCCTCCCCAGCTGTACTGAGTGAGGGGGACCTTCAGTCTGGGAAGGGGAGTTGGGAAACTCAGGTAATTCCACCTCTCCCCCTTTCCTGCACTTTGGTTTTACCCTGTGGATACAAACATGTGGTTCACTGCTGCAGAAGCTGCTCTGTCCCCAAAGACAGACAAACACTCCTGATCTTTTCACCTAAAGCTGACAAAGAGGGAAAAGCCCTTCTCATCGAAGTGTGCTGTGAGGTTTGTCATGCTTTTTAAAGCTGCGGAGATGGTGACAAACCAGCTCAGTCCCTAGCATAAGCGTGGCTCAGCATTTTAAGTAACACTTCACAGAACAGCTCGAGAGCTGCCCTGTGAGTGTCTGAGATGATTCACAGAGAGCTAATGTTTTGGGCCAAATCTTCAAGACTACCTCCCGGTGTGTCAGAGCTACCGTGTAGATTCTTGAGGGGAAGACACAGAGCCCGGGATGAGTGTTCTGGAGCAGAGCTCACAGCTCGTGGGCAGAGGCTCTGAGTCACGTGACTACGTGGCCTGGGCCTCAGGGGGATGATTCCAACACAGGTGGTCAGCCCACGTGTTAGATGGGTTGAAAGGGGTCTGAAAACAGGCACCAGACGTGATGGACTGAGAGCAGAAAGGCCATCTCTGGGCACAAGGAGCCACACTTGACCCCAAAGGCTAGTCCACCCTGTCTTGTGCTGTCACCTTGGGGACGGAAGATAATTACTTCATATCAACACACTCTTACTCTTCTCACCTGCTGACCCTGGTCCAAACACACTGATGTTGGCTGTCTCATAATAAGTAAGATTTCTTACATGGGTACAAGTCCTAACCATAAAAGAAAAACATTGGTAAGCTGGGTATGGTAAAACAAGAACTTTCTGTTCACCAAGTAAAAACATCAAACAAGTGAAAATGAAATCTACAGAATGAAAAAAGGTATACACAATGTGTGTCGGGCCTCCCTGGTGGCTCAGCTGGTAAAGAATCTGCCTGCAGCGCAGGAGACAAGAGAGACATGGATTCAACCCATGGGTCAGGAATGTCCCGTGGAGAAGGACATGGCAACCTGCCCCAGTGTTCTTGCCTGGAGAATTCCATGGACAGAGGAGCCTGGCAGGCTACAATCCATGGAGTTGCAAGAGTCGGACCTGACTTAGCAATTAAACCACCACCAGCATTCACAATGTGTGACAAAGGATTTGTATTCAGCGTATAAACAGAACCACTACAAACTGATAAAAAACATAATGCAAAAGAAAAATGATCAAAAGTCTTGAACAGGCAACTTATAAAAGAGGATATTCAAACAGCCA
The DNA here is from genome assembly GCF_032452875.1 of Bos javanicus. Classification (NCBI taxonomy): domain Eukaryota; kingdom Metazoa; phylum Chordata; class Mammalia; order Artiodactyla; family Bovidae; genus Bos; species Bos javanicus. The sequence continues at coordinate 53,271,625 of NC_083886.1, forward strand.
ACAAAAATATGAAACAGGGCTCAATACTATTATCCATGAGAGAAATGCAAGATAAAATCTCAATGAAACACCATTACATATGGAACCAGAAAAGCCAGAAGGGAAAAAAAAAAAGGTGGAAAACATCACGCATTGACAAGGACATGAAACAACTCAAACTCTCATATATCGTGGGAAGGACTGAAAATTGACTCACAACCGCTTTGGAAAACTATCCAGCAGTTTTCCTACTGAAACTAAAAATATGCACAACTGGAAACCAGAAATCTCATTCCTCAAGTGCACACCTGACACTAATGTACCCAAACACAAGGGATTAACAGCACCTGGCCACACCTGCCCACCCACCTAGGCCCAAAACTTAGGGGGACACCAAAAACACAGTGACTGAGGTTAAAAAAAAAAGGAATTTAAAGCAGTATTTAAGAAAATAAAAATAAAGGTAAAAATCCATTATGAAAAAAATATCAACATTTCATATAAAGACAGGCCCAACATGACTGATTTCTCTTTCTGCCTCAGGCACCAGTATCTTGGTTGGGCAGTAGTCAGGACAATTTGTGAGGTCCACAGGATGGACTGTGAGCTTTGAGGTTTCTGGGCTATAACAGGAATGAGCTATGAGTGCACAGATTGAATAGCGTTGAGTGAAAGCAGCCAGACACAAGGATTCTATTTACCAAAATACAAACTGGACAGGGCAGCACGTGCCCTGGAGAAAGCAGTGGCCAGAGTGGGGCCTCAGGGGGCTGCTGATGTTATGACTTGGGTGCTGGTATGTGACTGCACTCAACTTGTAAATTCATCAAGCTGCACAGTACGATGCCTGCAGTCTTCTCTGTGTATGTTATGCTTTTAAAAGAATGGAAACTAAATAAAACAGCCAGCATGTGGCTCTGTCAGGAATCCCTCCCCATCACAGTTTGGTGACATTGCTCCCAGAGGCAGAATCCTGAATCCAGGAGATGGGAAATGAGGCTGAAGACCCTTGAAAGGAGGCCTGGCACTGGAAGGAGGGGTGAGGACATGGAACAGTGGGACTTTATTACCCCAGAGTGTGCAGCTCCCACCCCCTGACGGTAGAAGGAAAATCAGGCACAGAGCACAAGAAAGCACGAGTTGAACGAGGTTCCCAGACACGTGTGCATGTTAACAGCCCTGTCCCGGTGTAGGTGGAGCTCGTGAGGGGCAGGGGTCCAGGACTGTTCCCTATGGGGACTTGTCACTGCCTCAGGGATTAGGGTCCCCCGGCAACATCAAATACATGGGTGGGAGACACATGAAGGTCCTGCCAGCTCCCACTTCTGGGTTCAAGATGCAAGGCCAGTTTTGGCTTCCTCCAAGCGCATTAAAGGAAAGGTGGGTGGAGGTGCGGGAGCTGCTGGAGTGGGCACTGCAAACGCTGGTGGAGAACCCAGCGGGGGGCAGACGGGATCTTGCTGCAGAATTCTTCCAACTTTGCTGTAGGTTTGAAAACGTTCATAATAAAATGGGAAAGATTCCAGCAATAAAGGAGGGGACAAAAGATAAGACAAAATTGGGAGGGAGGACCTCGTAGTCCAGGTACCCCAGTCTTGGAGGCATTGAAATCATCTGAGGGGTTAACACACACACACATAAAACACCCCCCACAGATATGCACATATGTACACACACCCGACAGAGAACACACACACCCATACCCCAAAGATACATGCAGGCACACAAATATACATGCACATACACCCCCTGAGATATACATACACACACACCCCCACCCCCACCCAGGCCCCTGATTCAGTAAGGTTCAAAGCTTCCCTGATGACTGTGATGTGCACTAAAAATGAAAAGCCTTTGCAGTGAGATGTGGGTGCCTCTGACCTCGGTCAAAGCTGTGTGACTACACCAAAGGTCAGGAACCCTCATGTCCAGCAGGTACCATGTGCCAGGCTCTGCCCTCCAGTCCTCACATGCTCCTTGAATTGGATACAACTATAATTCCCATTTAAAAATAAGGAAACAGCTGCCCACTGCAGTCTCTTCAACAGGACCAGAGAAGACGGTGTGGAGAGAAAAAGCCAATAACTCCGACCTGCAAGCCCCACCCTCCATCCCCTTCAGGGGACGGCTTGGAGCCACCTGCTTCCTTCCACTCCCCCCAGCCCATTTACCCCCAGTCCCGAATGCCTGCCTGGTCCCTTGGGGGGTCAGGGTTGGGGTGGGGGGGTCTAACTGTGTTCTAACTTGAGGGGTGGTTGTTCTCTTTTTCACGGGTTTCTTGAGAGAAGGGACTGGGTCTCACCCACATGCACCCAGACATGGTATCTGATGCACAGCAAATACTCAGCAAATGAGCAAATTCTGAATAAAAACGGGCGCTGTGTGGGGAAAGGAGGCAAGAGGAGACCCTTGGTGAGCTGCTGCCAAGTCCCCTGGGAAGAGGGGAGAGTCAATTTGCCTCAGGGGCCACGAGTGACACCAGATGAACTCAAGGACAACCAGACATCCCCTCAGGGCTGAGAGTCTCGAGCACTGTTCACAGTGAAAGGCTGAGAACCCGCTATCAAGGAGTGCACGCTAAGAAAAACAGACTCAAGACAACAACACTACAGAGAAGACATCTTTAAGAGCTGACTGTTTCATAATCTAACTTTAAATAACCCCTGGTTGGAGCAATCTTTTAAGCTTCTGGCTAATAAATCTTCTCCCAGGTGGGTGAGGGCTGTCTCTGACACCCAAACAGGGGCTTTGAAGGCCAGGTGGCCAGAGAAACAGCTGCAGGGACCAAGCAGGATGCCCTGGGTAGAGGGGGAAATGGGACTCACCCGAAATGCTGTGCCTTCTTCGATGATGGTCGGCAGCTGGGAGAGACAGATGTCCACGGCCAGGTCCCAGGCTTGCCTGGAGAGAGAGCAGACAGGGACCCACGAAGCATTACTGACAGGCTCACCCACAGGGGCCCTGACAGCAGAGGAGCCCGTGAGCGGCTGAGTCAGGGTGGAGCTGCCAGTGGGGGGCACAGGAGGCGAGGAACTCTCGGCTGGCAGCACTAAAGCCATTTTGTTGATGACAGCTTTTCTCTTCAAATTAAAAGGAGAAAGAGCTAAGGAAAAATAAAGGGACTTGTCCACGTTCTAACTACACAGCTTCTGCCCCAACTTGAGCCCACCTAATGTGGCAGTTGGGGCTCTGGGTGGCCAGACTGGGGCAGCATCACACACAAACTGGCCATGAAAGGCTGTGGTCAGGCTGAGGCGCTTCACCAGAGACAGGGCAGGTGGGGCTGGGAGAAAGGGTCTCCCTTGGCCCACCCACAGCTAGAACTGCCCCCTGTCCTTGTGGCCGCTGCACCCCTTTGTGGGTAGTGGGAACCTGTGTGCAATGCAAACCACTGGGGATGAGATGGGTGGTGCCTTGTATGCGGGGAGGCAGCAGCCTCTCGATGGCTGGGCTTGGTCACCTTTTCCAGCTTCCTGTGGTGCTGGACCTGGCTCCACCCACTACAAGATGTGCAAGACAAGGCCACATTGACTGGGTCATGGCATCACCTCCCAAGGGTCAGTTTCACCGCCTGTGAGGTGGGCTAGTGATTGTGTCTCCTGCACAGGGTCCTGTGAAGACCTCAGCAGGTGGATGACATCGAGGGCCATATACAGAGGCCTGCTGTTTCCTGGCAACAGCCAACATTGACTCTAAAGTGGACACAAACAAGTCTCTTCCTTTCTCTGTGGTCTCAATCTGAGCGTGGATTCCCAAGGATATAAAGATTCTCTGACTCAGACTTCCCTTTCTTTTAGAAATGTGCTCCTCTTGGAAGTGATGGTCTGAACATGGGGTTTTGTTTCTGGTATGGCAATCTCCTCCTACTACAATGCCCTGACACATACAAGGATTCCACGTTAGGTTTATTTAGACTAATAACTGCCTGTTTGTGTGCAAGAGGGTTTTCTCATGGGTCTTCATAAATGGTCAAAATAGGAACAAAAAAGGAAAATATCCAGAAAAACAAAATGGAAGTTGAACAGCAAGACTAGAGAAAACTTTTTCAAGTATATGGAATATCTTTCTTTTGCCCAGACTGGCCCCTTCTGCACAAGCCTGCCCTTCCCCCTCCAATCTAATTAAGAGGCAATCAGGAGATAATCAAAAGTGCCTCAAAGTACGGGCAATAAATAGCTCCCATATGCTCAATAAGTGCCCAGCCTGCAGGCGAGATGGTTATTCTGTGGCATTGAGGGAGCCGCTTACTCTTTGTTAAGACAGAAGCAAAGTCAATTATTGTAATTAAGCTCTATGAAGATTCATTGAATTTAATCAAATTAAAAGTTTCAACTTCAGGAGTTAGAAGAAGAAAAGTGAGCACCAGATGGGGGAGGTGCTGTGGGCAGGGAGGTCTGGGGCAATTGGTGGTCTTGATACAGCCACTTCACTGTAGGGGGCACCAGGAAACTGCGCCTTCTGTACAGCAGGCTTCCATGCCTTCTTCCAGAACCATCTCCTCAAATTCAGGAGGCAAGAATTGTAAACTGTTAATAATATTCCTGCTGGGGTGTCCTAGACAAAGTATCAGAAACTAGGCTGCCCTGGTGAGACCAACAGCCCTCAGACCTCTCCAAGGAGCGAAACAAAACCCGACGAAGCTGCAGCAGGCCCTGGGCGACAATCGTCTGAGGAGTGTGGGCTGTCTGGCCTGCCACCTCCTAAGGGCTGGCCCCAACCTGGGTCCAGCCACTGAGGAGGGTCGAGTCCTCTGCCAGCTGCACATTTCTGTGCCAGAAAAGCAGCTCAGAGGAGACTCCTGGCCTGAAAGGAAAGAGGTGTCTTGCCTGCTTCACCGGGAGCGAGGAGGGGCCATGTCTGCAGGGACACAGCTGCCTAAGTGAGAAGGGATGGGGACAAGGGGCTCCGTTCAAGGCACTGAGGAGGACAGGGGAGGAAGGAGGATGTGGGGGAGCACTGAAGACCTGCTGGACACCAAGAGGCCAAACAGACTACCAGCATGCAGTGAGGCTGCCGTGAGCCCCAGGCAGGGGCGGGAGAGAGCGGCAGGCTGGCGCTGGGCAAGCCGGTCTCTCTTTGGGGCCTGTGGCTGTTGACTGTACAAAAGGAAAGGGTCAGGCTGAGGACCTCAGAGTTCCCATCAAGCCTTTGATCACACGGCGGCCTTTTCAACAGCACAAAGGTACCCTCTGCTGAGCATCTATTCAGTTGGTTAAAACTGGCTACATTTTCTAGGGTAAAATCAAAACGAACTTGGGAGTCTTAATTTGGGATTCTCACTAAGGGAAAGTGGGAAAGCGAGTCCTTAAAACCCTGGCACCCAGGCGAGCGTGGAACTTGGGAGGTGTCTGCGTTCGCACTTCCCACAGCCCCTGGGACCAGCCGCGCCAGCTGCACGCCCCCCTCCCCGGAGGGAGGACCCCGGGCTCCCCGCCCCCGAGGCTCAGAGCAGCGAGGCCCTGAGCCGTGGGCTGCCGATGAATCACGGCCTAGAGAACGTGCCATCCAGGCAAGAGCTCGGGTTTTCAGGAAACGGGCCTAAGATGGCAGGCACCCAAGGAGTGGGCCGTGAGGAGAGCCTTCCAAGAGCGCCCGGCTCCATCTGCACTGATCAGTCAGCCAGGCTCCCTTGATGGGATGGAACACACAGGTTATTACTGTGGAGGAACGCAAGGTTTCAGGACCTGCTGAAATTGAAAGTGAAAGCAAACGGCTCCCCGATGGCTTCACATCAAAAATTAAACAGGAGCCGGGCGCTGAGCATTTCATCATCGGCGCCCCCAGCCTGAAGCAAAGTGTGAATGTGTATGACTTCATGTTTTAACCTCAATTTTTGTTAGGCTTTGTTCCCTGCCTCCCCCTGCTGAAAATTCAGCCTCTTCATCACCACCCAAGGAACACAGTAACTAGACAGTAAATTATTTATTAGGAATGCTCTTTCCAACTCCTGGCTGTGCACTCCCTTGGGACGAACAGACTTTGGCCAATTTACCAGGTGGGAGAAAGAGCTGAGGGCATTGTTGTCCAGGGTTTCATCACCTGCATGAGCTCTGCTAAAAGCCCATGGCAATGCTTCACCGTCCAGGAGCCTAGATCTCAGGGGCGGCTGGTGAACCCGAGTGCAGGAGAATATGACCTTTCTGGTTTCCAAGCCTCACACGCTCCTGCCTTTGCATCACAGCTCTCCTACCTCCCCTAAGGACAGGACTGTGAGCTGGATGCCTGCTACCCATGACAGAGATCACACCCCCAGCCTCTGTAGACCAGGTGCCACACACAGCCACTGGGGAGAGTGGAGACCTGTGTCGCTCAAGTGAGCCACTTGGCTATACAGGAAAGAGGATCAAACTCCCATTTGTAAAGCCACTGGATCTGGTATTACCACCTAACCGGTATTTTTGTAAAGCCACTGGATCTGGCATTACCAACTAACCAGTATTCTAACCAGTACCTCTGCCTACTTCCAGGTGAGGAGGGAAAACACCTGGGAGTCTATCCGTCCTAAGCAAGTCAGGGTCCCTTGATGTGGCTGCATGCCGTATGCAGCTGCTTGACCTGGAGTTTATATGAAGTATCTGTGGTCTCTGACTTGGCATGAGACAGTTCTGAATGATTTCACAAATAAATAAAGGTTATCACCCATACTGAGTGGTTTTCTCCTCCCTAGATCTACAACACGGTAGCATGGTCCAACTGGAGGGCTGGTGAAATTCCTAGCCCAAGCGCCACGACCCTCCAGGAGGAGCCGCTGTCCCTCTGATCAGTGGGGAGGCTCATCCTCTGGAGACCCAGGCCATGGTGCTGCTCCTACGGAGAAGCCCCATGCCGAGAGGGTGCAGGCTGCTCTGGTTGGTCCCCATGTCTCAGGGACCTGCCATCTGGCTTCTGATCGACATTTCTCTCTTTCACTGCATGATCATGCTCCTACGAGCATGTTACTTCTTCAATCTAAAGCCTGATTTTATATTCGATTCCAGATCAAAGTAGGTTAATGGTATAATTTTCAACATTTTTAATGGGCTTGACTAACATTTATCTGGCTACAGGCTCAAGCTGGCACTGTTAGGAAGAACCCCATCGGGGGAGGATGTGTTATATGCCTTTCTCCTCCCGTGAAATCTCATCTCCTCTGATTTCTGTATGAAAAGACCTAATTTAGACTTACCTATTTGGCATTTCTCAGAATATAAAGATCGGAAGCCACGATATTAGATTTCAGAAAAAGATCCCCACTTGGAGAACCTTTGGCTGTGGACATGCAGAGCAGGACAGGCCACACCAAGACCTGGGTGAGCAGAGCACCCTGGCCCCACCCCACCTTTAAGCCCTGCACGTGGTTATCAAGTGTTTCAGGGTCCCTGGGCCACCAAGAAGATGTACTCCCAATTTCAAACTCAGGGCATCCCAGCCTGGCCCAGAGTCCCTAGTGGACAGCCCACTGGCTGCATCTGGTACCCAAGCATTTAGTCTGGCCCTCAGAATGTTTTTTTAAAAATGCTATATTAGATACCAACACTTTAGGAAATAATAGATGAGAATACAGGTTTTTGGCTGCTCTTTAAAAGCTGCGGTTGGGGCTCCACGATGCACATGATGCAGCCCGGCTCTTGCCACACCACCGCGCTCCTTGACAACTCCTCCGCCTTTCATTTTGAGGTCTGAAGGCCACCCTCTCTGTGTGTCCCCCCTTCGAAGCCCCGAGGACGTGAAGTGTCTGCCACGGGAGCGAACGAGGGACAGAGATTTCCTACTGCCTGAGGCCCTTCCTTCCACCCCAGTGGGGAACATACTCTGGGTACCAGCCTGCTCTGTACCCTGCATGTTTCTGAAGCCCTCTCTTCACGCCCACACCCTGATGGGGCCCTTCCCATAAGTGGTGGTGGACACGACACCAGGACCCACACAGTCCAACCCTGAGTCTGTGTCTGTGGTGACACGAGGGCCGTGTGTAAGGGCTTGATGCCCACCTGGGAACACACAATGTGTCTAGGCTGGGTCACCAGTGCTTGATATCCAATAGATGCTCAGGCATTACTTCGTACCTTTCCTAGAATGGCTTTTTAATGATCTTTACAATGATCTTGACAAGGCCTCCCGGTGCCCTGTGTATAGTGAGCGTGCAACTACATGCTAAATTAAATTATTGCGGCAATTGGTGTTGCAGTAGCAATCCCGTGTATAGTAACAAACACAGGATGGAGTCAAACGCATCTGAGTGATTTCCAATTTAGGGTTTTAATGAGCTCTTTCCACAACATTTAAAAAATATCAAATATCAAATGAGATCAAGTACAGGTACTAATCCTCAGGGAGTTCTACTAGTTACACATTTTTTTTTCATGCAAAGAAGCACCCAATGATTCTTCTGTCTCCAGTTTTTTGTTTTTGACAAGGAATATCTCAACCTTAATGACTTAATTAAAAAAAAAATAGCTTTAGTGTTTCAAAGGCTTAAAACATATACATGTAGATTTTTAATTACAGGAGTAATATCTATCAAATTTTAAGAGAGCATTCTCACTCCAATCCTCTGGTCCTGGTATTAACACCATTAGCATCTTGTTATAATTCTACCTAGCCCTCTTGCCCATGCATAACACAGAAGTAATTATATTGCTGATACAGTCTGGTGTTCTGTTTTTGTCATTTAACATATATTTTGCATAATAATAAATAATCTTCATAAAATTTTAAGATGGCTTGTATTTTTTCAAGTATATGTATTTCAATTACATCTTTGTTCTATTAGGTACTAGGGTTGCCTCTGGCTTCCCTTCTTAAAGCTAACATTCTGACAAACAGCTTTCCTTGTCAAAGCCTCTCTGACTGTTTCACCAGTCCCCCTCAGCAACCTGCTTAGTCCTCCTCCTGAACTGAGATGGGCAGATGCAAAGTGGACAGGGCAGCAGGGGCTGGAGTGAAGTGGGAGATGCCAGGGTTCAGAACTGCCAGGTAGGGAATGTGCTGGTCAAGGCTGGACAGTCAGGGGTCAGGCTGCCTCCCCATCCAGGGAGGTGATCCCAGGAACCTTCCCTCACCGCATCCTACACTGATCCCCCTCCGAGTCCATTTCCCATGGACCCCACCATGCAACATCCAGAATTTGCCTAAAAGGGAGGAGGGAGGAGGGAGGGATTCAGGCTATAGACGGTGCTTTGCAGGATGGCAGACCATGCAGCCTGAGGGACTAGACTGTACTCAAGTCCTAGGGAGCTTATCAGCTGCAAAGGGCCCCTGGAGTGTGCAGGCAGGCTGGAACCAGAGAAGCAGAAAGACCCAAAGGTGCATGTATGACTGCTAGCAATTTCACATGCCCCAGGAGACCAGAGGATCTTTCCCTGCATTTATCTGGGCCTCTGTGGGTTGCTTTATTAGCTCACGTTTCTCTGCACAATGAATATATACAAATGAGGATCTGTTTTATGAGGTTCACAGAGAGCTAAACTTGCAGGTGAGAGGGCCATACTCTCAGTTTTTGAGGTGGGCATGGAAATCCATAAGAGAGATGGGCAGGATTATGAGATGCTGCTGTTAACATTTGCACCTTGTATTAAACAGTATTTATACAAATTCCAGGATTCAGACATGTTCTAAGAGGCCAACACTAGAGAAAGCTCCATGGGGGATGAAGAGACACAGGTGTCACCATTCTGTACTGTGCTCTCCAGGTGCCTGCTCTCCGGGCCTGCTTCTCCTGCTGCCCTCTTCCCTGCCTGTTCTGTCTGCTCTCAGCTCTGGCTCTGGTTCTACTTCTTTTCTCCAGGACCAGACGCTGTTATTACTCTGTGCAGCTGAGCACACCTTAGAAGAGGCAGTTTCACATCCAGAGAAACATGCACACAGAGACGACTGTCCCATGGACTTGCCACGGGGTGGGCAACAAGGTGGAGGGGAGGACTTAGGCTGCTTCTTGCTAAAAGCTGGTGCCCTCTGTCCATCCTGTATTTCTGTCTCCTGGGGATCTGCTTGGCCAGTAGCCCAAGTGACCGTGGTGGCCCAGGAGGCCCTTCACACTGGGTGGCTGGTGTGAGGCCTATTTCCTATGATTTAAATAGTTTTCTATCCATGACTAGACACAACACTGACACTGTTTAGCTCTTTTTCCTTATTCTTTCCTCTTTAATAATACATATTTTATAAAAACCTGGTTCAAAAGTAATAGAACTTAAGGCATCACTTTTTCTTTTTTTAACAGGATAAGGCTGTTTTGAGGATTTCCTCTTTCAGAAATGTGGGTCTTCTAATTATTCATCCTAAGCATTAGAGAGGCTTTTCCCCCGACTCCCGCTCCTAGTTCTAATCATGGAGGGAAGGAAGCTGCATCGGCTGTTCTGCCGGTCTGTTCTCACAGGATCTAAACAGCTGCAGAGCGACTCTTCCGTGGCGGTCTACTCCTGTTCCTCTGTTTCTTCATAACTTGTTCTCTAGTTTATGCTACAAGCTCTTACAAAGGATATGGATGAGGCATGTTTTAACTTGATTTCTGTTTACAGTCTGGCGCTTCGGCAGCATAGTGCATCTTGATTTATCTCATACATAAAAATGCTAATTTCTGATATTCCTCAAGTGGATAAGAGGAGGGGAGTGTACCACCTCCTTCTTGGTTCTTGGGGCTTCCAGAGTCAGGGGAAAGTGGTCATGCAAATATTTAAAAAGAAAAAAACCACCACTCCAAATGAACCTGAAAATACACCATAAAGTGGTTTTTGCTGTTGTTCAGTCGCTGAGTTATGTCTGACTCTTTGTGACCCCATGGACTACACAGCACGCCAGGCTTCCCTGTCCTTCACTATCTCCTGGGATTCGCTCAAACTCACGTCCATTGAGTTGGTGATGCCATCCAACCACCTCATCCTTTGTTGCCCTCTTTTCCTCCTGCCCTCAATCTTTCCCAGTATGAGGAAAGTGGTTTTGGGGGCTAAAAAGAAGTGAATTACTCTTCTAAAATATTTTGCATTAGGGTTTCTCCCAGATGGATATAACTAAGACTCATTTTCCTTTGTTACTGCCCCTTTTCAGTACGTCCTCAAACTCTGCTTGTGTCACAAAAGCATGGAAATGAGAAGAAACCAAACGCCTTCAGATATAATGTCTAGATTCAAAACAATTTCCATTAATATTGTTATAATACGGTGCTTACTACTAGCAGTAGTGTAAGGAACAGTAACCCAGTTTTGAAGGAAATTTATAATCAACATAAAAGTGTCATAGAGATCACACTTGTGTGTGTGAGTGTGTGTGTATACATGCATGCATGTATGAAATAAGCATGCAAATGACCTGGTCATGAACCCAGCAGTTTTCAATCTCTGGAGCAATCTTGGACACGCTTCATGAACTCAGCTGGCAGTTTCCTTCCTCAGTACGAGCCCTTACAGAGTCAGAAACTCACCCGCAGGCCCTCTCCATCTGAGCCATGAACCACAGTGCCTCTGGAGGCACTGGTCCCGTTCGGCCTTGGACGACCCTCAGAGACACCTGTTCTTCTGCAGGGGACTCAGGCAGAGCTGAGTGCCCGACCCAGGACTCCATGCTTGGAGGCACGTCTTCCTATTTTGCTCAGGTAATTCCCTTACACTTGGACTATCTCAGAAATGGGAGGGACTCCCCTGGTAGTTCAGGGGATGTGGGTTTGATCCCTGGTTGAAGAACGAAGATCCCACACACTGTGGAGGAATTAAGCCCATGTGCCATAACTAAGACCTGATGCAGCCAAATTAAAAAAAAAAAAAAAAGAAATGGAAAAAGCACACTCCTTAGAGAAACTGACACTGGTCCAGCAAGAAACACTTACCACATGGCGTGCATGTACGTGGGGGGTAGGCGTGGACTGCTGACGGGGGTGCAGTTATATGACCTCATGATTCTTTCTGCCAATAAAAAATTTCGAAACAGACTAGCCACCAACAGGTCCTGTCTGAAGAGCTTTTGGAAGAGATCTGAGGGCAGAGAAAAGATAAGAATTTGTCTTCAGTGACTCATGCCCAGCATTTAAATCCAAATATACAAACTTACTTCTATCAGAATTTGCCACAAGCAGGTTGGGACTGACATGCACATTTTCCACTGGCAGTAACCTACATCTGTTACATACATTAACTGGAACAAACAGCAGAACCCAAGCAACTATCAACAGAAAACACAAAGGCTCCTTATACTACAGTAGTAACTGCAGCTGTAAGAAATACGGATGTTCCATGAAGATGAGCCTTGAATCTGCCCTGAAAACACTAAGCGCCAAAGCAGATGCTTCTCTAGATGCTCTTCATCCTCGAAGAACCTCTGGGGTTCCTGCCCTCTCCCGCCCACCTCCTCAGGTTTCTTCACTGAGAGGAACACGGTCATCCCTTCTGACTTCTCTCACATCCCAGGGCCAGAGTCTCCTGACTCCGGGGCAGCAGCCCTCCCGCCAGCCCATGGCCGGGCGCCTCACCCCGAGGAAGCACGTTCCACGCAATCGTGTCCGTGATGGCTGTGAAGATCCAGTTCAGCTCGCCCAGGGGGGTCCTCCTGTCATTCAGCCGCCCGGGAATCCTAGAAAACACAAAATAGCCACAGTGACAGAAACAGGTGATGGAGGCAGGAGGTGGTGGGAAAAGAAGGAGGGAGGGGACAGCACATCAGACCAGGGGTGGGGGAGGCTTGGCCATACTGGGAGGACCTCTGTGCCTCGCTGGGATTTTTGAGACTCCTGGATGTCCAACCTCTCATCTTGAAGTTCAGCTTCCACTGCACTTTCTTCCCCTCCCCATCTGTACAGAAGGAGCAGGTGTGGCCTCTCCAGCACTCATGTGTGACGACAGGCGTAAAGCAACTCTGACCAGGGGAGCCCCTGGAGCCCTGCAGCTCACCACAGGCTTACTCTCAGCCTCTGGGTGGACTGGCCCTGTACTCTAATCAAGACACTCCTCTTGGGCTGGACACAGGTCACTTCCCAGAAGCCAAGGGTAAAGGCCAGACCTCCTCTGTGGGCCCAGCTCTTCACCACACATTCACCTGTTCAACATCAAACAAACTTACTCAGGCCTAGATTCTGCCTCTTAAGTTCACAGAGCAAGCATCGCTGGGCTGAAAATGCCAGCGGTGAGGACATGAGAGGCAGGCCGGCTGCGGCCCAGGCCTCCCAGTGGGGCATGTGAGGGGAGCTGGGCTTAATTCCCCACCCCCACAGGGAAATTTGAACACAGCAAGACAAAACCCAATGGACAACCAGGCAACACTCTTGAGTGATGCTCCGCTTGTGGCCACTCACATACAACACTTTGGGTGTGTATGGTGGCACAATCCTTCAGGTCTGTATCCTTTCTTCAGTAAGTCTGCTCCTAGGAATCAGTCTTGAACCAGAAATGAAGAATGTGTAAACAAGTTATATTTTTCCAATGTTTTATTTATAACAGTGAAGAGGCAGAAACTACCTATGTGACCAATAATAAAGAAATGATTAATTATGGAACAACCACGATGAGATAACTACAAGTTAGTAAACTGTTGTTTATGAATATTTTAATGATATGGGGAAAAGACTGCTTTGTAACATTAAGTAAAGAAGTGGGACAAATAACCATGCTGACATAATTACACAGAACACCCCCAAGGAAAGCTGATCAGGAGGAAAACCCCGCAGTGAGGCAGTGGCAACACTCTCCCTGCTCACCCGCCTCCTCGCCCTGGCAGCTGGTGGAAACAGGAGTGCGTTCTTGGACGAAGGAAGGTCTGCTGAGGTTTATTTTCAAACTAAGACCAAGGATGTCAGGGGCGTGAACAGTGCCCCTTGAGTAAGGTGAAGTGACACAGCTGAGCCATCGGAGGAGCGGAAGCCACTCTATGTCAGGTGCAGGTCAGTGTGCATTTAGGTGGGTTTTGAAAACCCTCACCTTATGACAATTGCCGGCAGATAATTATAAAACTAGACTCCCACTAAGACCTCCTGAAAATTCTACTGATGTTTTTTCACTAAGCTTATCATGAAATCACAGACCAAGCCATCAGCCAACTGATTCCAGACAACCTGGGAATCATTCAAACTTAACAATCAACCAATCATTGTGAGACCTACCTTCTGCATTCGGCAGCCCGGAATGGATGACAACTGGGAAGTGAATCCCACTTCCCTTTCTTTCCATGTCATTCAGAATTAAGTCACTTCAGAAACTACTTGTTCCTGTTTTCCGTTCCGTATTTGATCCTAAAGAACAGCAAAACCTAACCCACTCTGGAAGCCATCTGGGTGAGCAACGCAGGAGTACGAAGAAAGGTCTAGCACAGAGCATCAAGTCCAGGACACATTTTGTTACTAAAGTTTCTTTCACCTGTACCCTCCCCCCAATTTCATTAATAATCAAAGTGGTTCTTTGAAAAGTTAAACCCACAGTGTTAACCACAGATTAGCTTTTACGTGAAAAGCACAAGATTTCATAATTTAGGGCTTCCCTGGGGTCCAGTGGTTAAGAATCTGCCTGATAAGGCAGGGGACACGGTTCGATCCCTGGTCCGGGAGGCTCCTACGTGCTTCGGAGCAACTGAGCCCATGTGCCACAGCTACTGAGTCTGCATGCTATAACTACTTAAGACTGTGCACCTAGGCTCTGCAATGGGAAGCCCCACACAAGTAGAGAGTAGTTCCCGCGACTCACAACTAGAGAAAGCCCGTGCACAGCAACGAACACCCAGCATGGCCATAAATAAACTAATACATTAATTAATTACAATTTAAAAGAAAAAGAGTTTAAAGTTATAGTTTAGTAACAGATGACAGAATTGGGAGATGAGGAAAAATGACTCTAGTCCCAGCTGTGCATGTCTGGGTAAATTCTGGCGTCTTGTTCCTCTGCTCTGAGTCACCCAGACTAACCTCATATGCAAAATGGGGACCAAAATAAAGTGGATAGCACTTCAAAAGGAGATGCAGCAGACACTTTCTTGGAAAATGCATGCCACCTCCTCAGACTCCTTATCACCGCTATCAGGCGTTGGATTTATTCTCACCTCCCCCGACATCTGGGCTCACCTACGGTTTTCAGCACTGCCCGCTGTCTGGAGCCTGACTCCAGCCACGGCCACTCTGCTTATGGATCTTACAAAATAACCCAACACAAGGTACCTGCCTTCACCCTTTGCTTGCTGTCTTCACATCCAAATTTAGCCACGTCTAAAATCAAGCTCATCCTCATTACTGCCATCTTCTTCTCCCCTGTAGTATGTGTCCTCGCTCCAAGAGTCCCCGTGGATTCCCTTTTGGCAGAGCTCAAACCCTGAGACACGGCCCACTCATCTCTGCCCCAAGTGCAGCTCATGTTTCCTGCTTCTTGCAAGGCATCTTTTCCACTGCCTTTTGCTCATCACTCCCACTGTAAAGGTATCCTCAACAGCCTTCTTGATCCAATTCATACTGGGCAGGGTGATGGCCCTTAGTATAACTTTATTCAAAAATCTACAGGGTTCTCTGCTTACTGCTGCGGTATTTCCAAATGGCATTTTAGTTCCCTCTACTTCAACAAAATCTTGCTTTCAGTTAAGGAAAGTGGAGTTCCGATGGCTGGAAGGATGAGGACTGGGAGCCACCAGCTTCTTAGTGGCCTGTGCCTCCCTAGATGGCCACTGTGAGGTCTCCAAGGAGCAAGGGTGAAACCACTGTCATTGGAGTTAGGTAGAAAATTCCCAGTTGGCTTCAATGCCATCAGTTTGACACATTAAACTTTGAAACTAGTTCCCTCTGGTCAGGTCCATAACCTCACAGTTGGACAAAAACATCAAACTCGGTCTCCTTTCACTTGCCCACTTGGAATAGCCTCCCACCTGCCTTGGGTTGGTTCCGGTTCAGTCTTCACAAGCAAAGCCCAACCTCCCTGTCCATGAAGACATCTTGACCATGACAGCCTGTGCTCAGGTCCATTGCAACAGCATCTCCCTTGGAATTCCTCTGGCAGCCTGTCGATCACTTACTTTTCTTCTTTTTATTTATTCACCATTGCTCCATGCATGTTGATTATCTGTATACCTAGGTAAT
This sequence comes from Bos javanicus, assembly GCF_032452875.1. Classification (NCBI taxonomy): domain Eukaryota; kingdom Metazoa; phylum Chordata; class Mammalia; order Artiodactyla; family Bovidae; genus Bos; species Bos javanicus. Next base: position 53,287,610 of record NC_083886.1, read on the forward strand.
AAATTCCTTGTGGGTAATGACTTACTTTCCTCGATATAAATCAGTCTCCTCGTAGATTCTGGTGGAGTGATGAGCACATGCACGAGCTCACAGCCCACACATCTGACTCATGTTACTTCCCTGCTTAAGAACAGCTGCTCACACTTGGCCAGCAGCTCCCCAAACTCCATGAGGTTGTGTGGCTGACATGGAGAGCCACTGCCCAGACCCCCAAGAGAGGCTGGCTGCTCAGCAGGGGAGCATATTCGGGGACACTGTCCAGCTAGGGAGTGAAGCTGTCTCAGCTGTCAGACTGGTCTCCAGCTGACCACCCTAGGGCTGAGATGTGGGGCTTCCCCAGGCGGCCATGCTTAGCAGCCCAGCCTCATGGCCAGTGCTTCCTTGTCTCCCTCTGTGCTTCTCCTCAGTAAGCTCGTGTCCCTTGTCTCCATGTCTGCCCCCATCAACCGGCCAGCAGTGTGGTCTGGGGTAGATGTCAGGACTCTGCTTCTGGGTTCCTTTCTATGTCTCCCCAGCTTTCTCTCTCACCAACACGCCAAAGTCCAGCAACATGGAACCTGTCCTCCTCAAACAGCCCACATGCTCCTGGACCTGCGCAGACACCCCTCTGCCTTCTTGGCTCAGGAGATTGGAGCAATTCTGATATTCTGCCTCGTCCCTCATTTCTGCCAAGCCCCCCCCCCCACCCCGCTTTCTGGTTCTGCCCTGAGGCCCCCACAGAATCCATGGACGACAGCTGGTGCACGGGCTACGTCTCCCACTAGGTTCAGGGCTCTTGGCCGGCAGGCCCACGTGCTTCCTCGTGCTAACCCAGTGCTCAGCGCACAGCGTTTAACGCATAACAGGTGCCCCATTCATATTTGATGAGCGAGTGGATGGATCCCTGCTGGATGATCACAGCTCTGTGAAAATAAAACACTAAGTGAAAAACTATGGTTTCCAAGAAAATGACACAAACTTACTAAACACACTCAAGTGATAACACAAAGATCACTCCAAATTTCACGATCAAAGGACCAACAGAAACATTCTGGTGCCCATTCCTCCAGATATCTCTTAATGTACAAAATCAAATAACCTTAATTGCACTGAAATAACAATACGAAAAGAGTTGCCACATTTCTAAAATGTTTACATGTCTTAAAAACATCCACATATATGCTTAGGAAAAAAGTCTGGGAAGGTCTGCGTCAAACCAGTAACAATGATTATCTTGGCATGGTGGAAATTATGGATGATTTTATTTTGCTTACCTGTATTCAATAATACATATGCTAAAAACACACTGCTTGCATAATAAAGAAAAATGAAAGTTAAAAAAAATTTTTTTTTTAAATTTTTTGGCTGCACCATGCAGCATATGGGATCTTAATTCCCTGACCAAAGACTGAATCTGCGACCCTGCATTCTTAGCGTGGAGTTCTAACCACTGGACCACCAGGGAAGTCCCTGAAACATTTTTTTAATAAGAGGGAAGCTAAGCAAGTTTCCTGAAAAGAGAAAATATTTGGAAACTGCATGATTTTATGAATTTACATTATCTCATATTCAGTTCAAATAAAGTAGGATATACCATAAGTGCGTTTAAATGGCTTTATGTAAATGATGGTGCAGAGAACCTTCGGCTAAACCATTGTCTCGATGCATATAATTCATTACTTAGAAATGTTCTGGAACTAAGAAAATAGGGAGAGAACCCAGCAATTTCTTTTTAAAACAATTCTTCTGAATATCCAGGTCAGTACACACTGGTCAGATGCTTGCTTAGACAAAGTCAGATACATGAGACCAGGGATCTCAATGTGTGGGGTAAGAGACAGCACTCATGACATCATCAGGAGTCCCTCAATATGTGTACATGTACATTTTCTCAATCAATTAATGCCATATTGAAACCAGATATACACATACACAACCTCAAATCATTCTAAAAACTCAGCTGAACAGGAGAAGAAAACTATGCATGAAACCTGCAGCTTATAAAACGTGACATGGTTTGTTTACAGCCTGAATAGTTTGCTGTTTTACAGAAGTTCCCCTTTAACTGGACTGCAGGACTACGTACGAGTGGTCAGGAGAAAGGAAGCGAGAAACACGCAGTAAGAAAGCCTGGTTGGAAATGGAACTGTACTTGTTTAAATGCAGAAAGCCTGTGGACACACTGCACTCAGCTCTCAGCACTCACTCAGAGACACTCGACTGTGCAGTCACTGGGACGCTCTCTCATAGCTGACTCAGCTAGGCCCTAAATTACATCTGCAAAGCCTGGGGCATGCGATTCAATTATTCTCTTAGGGTTTAGATGACCTCATCTTCCTGACAATGGTAGATGAGGTGACTCAGACCATTCACTCACTGAGAACAACCAGACATGCTGTGTGTATGTGTGTGAAAATCTTTTTGAGGGGAATGGAAGACTGGCAAGGCTGTGCAGAATCGTGAGGCCAGAACCTGAGAGGGGGAAGCCCCAGGCTTAAGCTGGCACTTGGGGCTCCATGTGTCCCGGAGGCGCCTGGCAGCTCTGAGAGGCAGAGCCTGAGCTGAGCTTGGCGGACTCACAGGCTAGAGAACAAAAACTGAGGGCTGGCCAAGGAGATGGAGCTCTGGTTAAAAAAAAAAAAAAAAAAAAAAAAACCACCAGGCTTGGATCTGGGTGCAAAGGATGAACTAGAAATAATGCAGACCTTGTAGTCTCAGATCAACCTAAATCTCTGTACAACTTCCACTTTCTTTCTTTTTTAAAAAATAAGTAATTAGGCTGCATTGGGATCTTTCACTGCAGCACACAGATTCTCTGGTTATGGTGCTCAGGCTCAGCAGTTGCCGAGTGCTGGCTTGGTTGCTCAGCAGCATACTGGATCTTGGTTCCCTGACCAGGGATTGAATCCAAGCCCCCTGCATTGCAAGGTGGGTTCTCTACCCCTGGGCCACCAGGGAAAGCCCTCTGTTTTCAATTTGCAACCAAGCATTTACAATAACTATAAATGGAATATAATCTATAATAATTTTGAATCGCTATATTGTACATCTGAAAACAATACTGTAAATCAACTGTATCTCCAAAAAAACCCCTAAAACAGGTATTTATATGCTTAAAACCAAGAAAAACAACTGAGAAGAGAAAGAGACGGACAGAGGATTCTGATAATGGTGACATCAGACACCAACTTCGCAATAATTTTACTTAACATGTTCATGGAATTAATGGACAGGATGGAAAACTCTGGCTGAGAACTGGAAACTGGAAACTCTGGAACCTCAAAAACTTAATAATAATACAATATACTGAATTTAAAAATTCAATAGATGGGCAGAACAGCAGATCAGACAATACTGAAGAAAGAAATGGAAGATGGGTCAGGAGAAAAAACACTCAAAATTAAGCAAAAGAGATGAGATTGGAACATAAGCAATAAATACATAAGAAACAGTGGATACTGTGAAAAGATCTAAGATTACCAAGGGCGAGTCACTTTGGGAAAGAGCTGGGAAGTTTCTGATAAGGTTCAACATGCACCTGCCACACCACCTTCTACTCTTCGGACACAAAGTGTCCGGACGGGGTTGCCCTTTCCTTCTCCAGATCTTCCTGATCCAGGGATTGCACCCGGGTCTCCCACATTATAGGCAGACACTTTACTGTCTAAGCCACCAGGGAAGCCCAGTCTCAGACACAAAAGAACACAGTATCTCTTCTACTTATCTGAAGTTCTAGAAAAGATAAATCTAACCTATGAGAAAAAGCAGATCAATGTTTGTTCGGGCCTGGGGGCTAGGGCAGGGGATTAATTGGGATGAGGTACAAGGGAACTTTTAGGATAGATTTTTAGAGTAATAGTGGTTCCACAGGTATATAAAACTGTCAAGACTCATCAAACTGCATACTGAAAGTGAGTTCCTTCTATTGAATGTAAGCTGTATTTCAACAATGTCAATTTAAAAATGTAAAAAATTATGGCACTTTCAAACAATAAAAACTTTTCCCTGGCAAACCTGCACTAAAGGAGATAAAGAAAAATGATCTCACAGAAGCCCTGAGGTACAGGAAGGAATGAAAGACAGTAGAAGATGTAAATATGTGGGAAACATAAATGAGTATTAACTCTATAGAATATTAATAATGTTTATGGAAATGATGATATATGGAGAGTTAAAATATATGACAATAATTCCACACATTTCAGGAAGTCAGTAAACAAAGTTAATTGTTCTAAGGTCCTTATATCATCTGAGAAGTGGTAAAAGCACTAATTTATATTAGACTTTAAGAAGCCAAGGATTGCCAAAATCATGGCCCGCAGACCAAATCCAGTCAGTGGCCTATTTTTTGCATGGTCTGCAAGCTAATAACAAGCCTTATAATTTTAAAGGGTTGCAACAGAAGATAAGAATAAACAACAGAGACCTTATGCCTCTGTGGTGTTGTGAAGTGTTCACTGCCTGGCCTTTAACAGAAAGCACACGGAACCCACAGCTCTGGGTAGCCACTCCAGTGCACGAAAAGAAACACTTAACAAGCCAAAACAAGGGGAGGAAAGGGTGGTAAAACTGCTAATCAATCCAAAACATGGCACTGCAGAAGCAAAAAAAGGAAGGTGGAAAAAAGAAATAGAAAAAACAAGAAAGAAACAGGATGGTAGATTTAAACTCAAAAATTATTACAGTAACTATAAAAAGACTAGGTATTTCAATTAAGGTGAACAATTTTTAGTCTAGATTTAAAAACAGAAAAAAGTCAACTGCTGCTGTGTTGCTTCAGTCGTGTCCAACTCTGTGCGACCCCATAGACGGCAGCCACCAGGCTCCCCCATCCCTGGGATTCTCCAGGCAAGAACACTGGAGTGGGTTGCCATTTCCTTCTCCAATGCATGAAAGGAAAAGTGAAAGTGAGGTCTCTTAGTCGTGTCTGACTCTTAGCGACCCCACGGACTGCAGCCGACCAGGCTCCTCCGTCCATGGGATTTTCCAGGCAAGAGCCCGTTAAAAACAGATATAACGTAAAATATAAACCTACAGAAATATAAAGATACCTGCCTAAATACACAAAAAATTTATATCTAATACAATTATGTACACACACATTATGTTTATATATGAAAAGACACATTGTACAAATAAAAATCAAACAACAGTTGTATGGCTACGCTGTGTGTGTGCTAGTCACTCAATCGTGTCTGACTCTTTGCGACTCCATGGACTGTAACTTGCCAGGATCCTCTGTCCATGGAATTTTTCAGGCAAGAGTACTGGAATGGATTGCCATTCCCTTCTCCAGGGGATCTTTCTGACTCAGGGATCAAACCTGGGTCTCCTGCATTGCAGGTGAATTCTTTACTGTCTGTCTGAGGCACCAGGGAAGCCCATTGATACGCTACAGTCCTACAAAGTGGAGTTTATGGAAAGGGTATTACCAGAGATGAAGAGTGATATTTCTTAATGACAAAAGGTTCAGTTCATTCTACCAGGAAGGTGAAGTCAGTCATGGTGAATGTGTCCTTCTGTAGTTCTGAAGGGCAAAGCCCATCATCTAAATAATAAGCTTTTAAAGTAAAATGACAGTTCAGTTCAGTTGCTCAGTCATGTTGCCTCTTTGCAACTCCATGGACTGCAGCATGCCAGGCCTCCCTGTCCATCACCAACTCCCAGAGTTTACTCAAACTCATGTCCATTGAGTCGGTGATGCCATCCAACCATCTCATCCTCTGTTGTCTCATTCTCCTCCTGCCTTCAATCTTTCCCAGCATCAGGGTCTTTTCGCATCAGGTGGCCAAAGTATTTGGAGTTTCGCCTTCAGCATCAGTCCTTCCAATGAATATTCAGGACTAATTTCCTTTAGGATGGACTGGGTGGATCTCCCTGCTGTCCAAGGGACTCTCAAGAGTCTTCTCCAATACCACAGTTCAAAAGCATCAATTCTTCAGCGCTCAGCTTTCTTTATAGTCCAATTCTCACATCCGTACATGACTACTGGAAAAACCATATATTTGACTAGATGGACCTTTGTTGGCAAAGTAATGTCCCTGATTTTTAATATGCTGTCTAGGTTGGTCATAGCTTTTCTTCCAAGGTGCAAGTGTCTTTAAATTTCATGGCTACAGTCACCATATGCAGTGATTTTAGAGCCCCCCAAAATAAAGTCTGTCACTGTTTCCATTGTTTCCCCATCTATTGCCATGAAGTGACAGGACCAGATGGCATGATCTTGGTTTTCTGAATGTTGAGTTTTAAGCCAACTTTTTCACTCTCCTCTTTCACCTTCATCAAGAGGCTCTTTAGTTCTTTGCTTTCTGCCATAAGGGTGGTGTCATCTGCATGTCTGAGGTTATTGATATTTTTCCCGGCAATCTTGATTCCAGCTTGAGCTTCATCCAGTCCAGCATGTCTCATGATGTACTCTGCATATAAGTTAAATAAGCAGGGTGACAATATACCGCCTTGACGTACTCCGTTTCCTATTTGGAAGAAGTCTGTTGTTCTATGTCCAGTTCTAACTGTTGCTTCCTGACCTGCACACAGATTTCTCAAGAGGCAGGTCAGGTGGTCTGGTATTCCCATCTCTTTAAGAATTTTCCACAGTTTGTTGTGATCTACACAGTTAAAGGCTTTGGCATAGTCAATAAAGCAGAAGTAGATGTTTTTCTGGAACTCTCTTGCCTTTTCGATGATCCAACAGATGTTGGCAATTTGATCTCTGGTTCCTCTGCCTTTTCTAAAACCAGCTTGAATATCTGGAAGTTCACGGTTCAAGTACTATTAAAGCCTGGCTTGGAGAACTTTGAGCATTACTTTGCTAGAGTGTGAGATGAGTGCAACTGTGCGGTAGTTTGAGCATTCTTTGGCATTGCCTTTCTTTGGGACTGGAATGAAAACTGACCTTTTCCAGTCCTGTGGCCACTGCTGAGTTTCCAAAGTTGCTGGCATATTGAGGGCAGCACTTTCACAGCATCATCTTTTAGGATTTGAAATAGCTCAACTGGAATTCCATCACCTCCACTAGCTTTGTTCGTAGTGATGCTTCCTAAGGCCCACTTCGCATTCCAGGATGTCTGACTCTAGGTGAGTGATCACACCATAGTGACTATCTGGCTTATGAAGATCTTTTTTGTATAGTTCTTCTGTGTATTCTTGCCACCTCTTCTTAACGTCTTCTGTTTCTGTTAGGTCCATACCATTTGTGCCCATCTTTGCATGCAAAGTTCCCTTGGTATCTCTAATTTTCTTGAAGCGATCTCTAATATTTCCCATTCTATTGTTTTCCTCTATTTCTTTGCATTGATCACTGAACAGTATGAAAAGGCAAAAAGGACACTGAAAGATGAGCTCCCCTGGTTGACAGGTACCCAATACGCTACTGGACATCAGTGGAGAACTAACTCCAGAAAGAATGAAGAGATGGAGCTGAAGCAAAATGACAATAAATCATCAAAATTATTTCCTGAATAAGAAGAGAGGAGGAAGTTGAGGTTATTGTATCAGCAACAGTAATTAAAAATGTGGCAGATTACAGGAGACCATAACATGGTATTAGGCTGAGGGCAGAATTGGCATCTAGGATGACAGAAGAAAATTTTCACATATTGAGGTACGGGTAAGTCATTCCAGCTTGTACATAATTTGGCCTGAAGTTTATGTTAACTAGAACAGCCTGTCTTACGACCTGTTTATCATCCATTGTACATCTGCTTTAACCACTAAAAAAAGAATGCAGTATCCAGGGAATTCCCTGGAGGTCCAGTGGTTAGGACTCTGCTTTCAGTGCTGGGGCCAGGGTTCAGTCCTGGGTCAGGGAAGTAAGATCCCATAAGCCGGGTTGCTTGGCCAGGAAAAAAAACAACAATACCCAAAAGAATGTCCACTTTGTGCTAATCTATATCTCTTTTGAAACCTTGAAGGGATATAGCCCTGTCATGTTGGTATATGTTCTTTACTCTGATAAGATATAAAAAGCATGGTGCTGAAAACCATGGTTCTTCCAGACTAGTTCCTCAGAGCTACTAAGAGGGTGTCTCCTGGGCTATGGTCCTCAGTGTGGCTTGGATAAAACTCTCTTCTATCCCTTATTATAGATTGTTTATTGATTATTTGCGTCAACAGGGATTACTGATAGGAAGACGAGCTACCTATTGAGAACACTGACTACTCAAGGACAGATATCAGGGAGCTAGTACAGCCACATCCTCAGGGAACATAAGTGGCTTTCAGACTTTTTTGATCACAACTCCTAGTAAGAAATGCATTTTGCATGGTCACCTGATACACACATATAGATGATCATATGTGTAAATACACACATTCAAACAACAGGATCAGAGAGCATTCATGTTGCTAGAAAAACAAGGATATTCTCTATGTGTTTCTCTTTTTCTTAATGCAAGGCTGTGACCCACTAAACTGATTTTACAGACACTAATAAACCATGACCTGCAGTTTAAAAAAAATGTTGACTTAAATTAACTTGTTAATTTCTCCTGGAAGCTATTGGCTCAGGTTATCAAAATGGTTTGATGGTGAACATGGCATCTGAGAGATGTAAGAGATTAGAAAATTACATAATTCGACCTCTGAATAAGCTGACTGGTATTTTTTAAAACCCACACAGGCAGCTTGTTTCCTAATGATTTTTTAAAAATCTGTACTGAGCCTTTACATCAAATGGCTTATGTGTGCAGCGCTGCTGTCCCTCACATCTCTTTCCTTCTGCCTTTTAACAGCTCCCACAGAACAGAAGCCTGCCAATCTTTACTTGTGAAACAAATGGAGAAAAATGTATCTTAAAATTCTAGGGGGAAAGGAGTGATGATTTCTATGGCTCAGTGGTAAGCAGGAGTTATTAATACAGCAGTGGAGATGCTCTCTCTTTTACTGAATTTATTACACAATGATAAACTATTGCCTATTACTGGAGCCACAGACAACAGCAGCACCAGTACTGGCACGAGTCCCTCTGGAGGCTGCAAAAAGAACTCACAGAGACCCAGGTCAAAAAGAAAAAAGGAGCAGGTTCTCATGTGCTTATTGCACATGTTTATGACACCAGGAGAACAGGTTCTTTCTGTTAAAGAGTACAGAAACAAATCTGAACCTAATTTTACTTTTTAAAACATTCCCTGAAAGAGTGGATTTTCTTTGACTTTCTGGATGTTGAGGTTGACTTACAGACCAACCCTTTCTTGAGAGCTACAGGCCCAGGAGCCAAGCAGACATCTCCTCCAACAGAGTTCTCTGAAAGGCTGCTAAAAAGCCTGTAACATTCAGAAAAGGCAGCTTCTAAAATGAGGGGGTGGAGGTGAAACCCAGACAAGCCCCAGGGAGCAGCTCTCTTTGGTCCAGACGGACAGGGAGCACTTCCTTTCTGAGATGCTCCTCTGCCTCCAGGCTCTGCTCTCCAGGCGCCCCTCCTTGAATGTACTGAGGCACCCTTCTAAGGGAGCTTCTCTATAAAGGAGGCGGGAGAAGAGGAGGCGGAGGGTGGAACTGGCCTCCTCAGCAGCAGACCTGGATGTAAGACCTCCAAGTGTTTCAGAGAAATTGATCCTGACCTTTCTAGTCCATGAAAAGCCTGGAATGCCAGGGTTACTCTATACCTCGTGCCAAGAAGGACTGCAGGCAGCCTTGCTGGAAATTCTGTCTCTTACTGTCAATTGGTTCAAACACCACATATACAATAGCTTTCAAATACAATCAGATTGTGTTTGCTATTCTTCATCTCCCAGGATAACTCTCCTCTGAGGTTTTCCTGGCAGGGCTGCATTAAACAGAGGTGAGCCCTCCTCCTCCTCCCAGGTACCCGGGAGTCTGGGCCACAGTGACCAGTTACCCCTCCTACACTGTGACATCCCCTCATCTTTCCTTGCCCTTGCAGACCAGACACCTAGGTGCATGAAATGCAGGCCACCTCCCTTGTAAGACCTTTTCTGATGTGTACCCAACTAAAATATACCCTTCCTTCCTCTCCACATGCACACAAGAACTTGCAGAATGCTGAGATCCTTCAGTGTACACACGGCATGGAGATGAGGGGGTGGAATCAGGGACCGGGGTGTGAAACCTCCAGGGTCTGCTGCTTCTCACTGTGTGACTTTAGGTAGGTTACCTAACTTCTCTGAGACTCAGTCACTTCGTCTGTAATACCTAGCCCCACAGGAACTAGGAAAGTAGAGTAAGTTAACAACCTAACAAGTTAGCACAAAACCTGCTACAAAGTAAGGGCTCAGAAAATATAGCTGCTCCTATTTATTTGCTGGGCTTTCCTAGATGACACAGTCGTAAAGAATCCACCTGCCAATGCAGAAGACAAGGGTTTGATCTCTGGGTTGGGAAGATCCTCTGGAAAAGGAAATGGCAATCCCCTTCATTCTTGCCTGGGAAATCCCATGGACAGAGGAGCCTGGTGGGCTACAGTCCATGGGGGTCGCAAAGAGTCGGACACAACTTAGCGACTAAACAACAACTTGTTTGCCGTTAAAACAAAATCCCTACAAGTTCTGAAACAAATTAAATCAGAAATGTTTGCCTAAATACTGTCAACCCCTAAGTTTAATATAATAAACACAATAATTTTATGAGAACCTAAGTAATTATATGGAGCACATTTTCACTTTTGTGAACTTTCATTTTTCCTTTCTTTCCCTTAATAAACAGGTAGATTTTTTTTCCCACTTGGAAGTCATCTGTTTCTTGCTTTTCCCAGCATCACAAAAACTGCTGCCTCGGTCCGAGGGGCCTTCTGGTTCACCTCACCTCACAGCCTTCGCTCCACCTGGTGTGCCCTCCCCACTGCCCATCTTGTCTTGGGGGTTCTGACCACAGGGCAGTTCTTCGTGATACCAAGACTGCTTTCCCTGAAGCTCCTGCCAGGCAGCTCTGACGCTGGCACTTCTTGATACCAAACAGATATGTGTAATTTACCTGAATCTCATGGCTTTTCCATTATCAAAAGCAGTTACCTGTCATTCCAGAGTCTTCTCTGCTCCAGGCTAAGTGTCCCAGTTCCTTAAAGTGCTTCTCACCTGGCCGCCCACTCCACATCCCACCTTGTCCCTTCAGGGTCTATCATCTTCCTTCTCTAGATTTTTCTGGTTTTTGAGCAGTCATTTTGAGAAGTTGACCCAAATTAAATTCAGTTTACTAAAATCCTGACTTTTTCCATATCAGACTTTTCAAATCCCATACTTGTACATGTGATTTCTGGTGACTACTGTGAGATCTATATACATAATTCTGATCATCTGCATTTCATTCCTCAGCCTGTCAAGACCTTTTTATATTCTAGTACTGGGTCCACCTTAAAGTTTTCTTATATGAACAAATTCTTAGTTGTGCTCTCATTATTTCTAGTAACAGTATTATCATGGTTGATCTGAACTTCTGAAAACTTTTTGATCGTTTTGCTCTACTATCTATGGTTAATTATTAGATGCATCCTTGTTGAAGCAGAAGAATGGTGCCGACATGAAGAATGTGCACAGGTGAGATCAATTGTTGCTGCTGTCACATCTAAACAGGCTCCTACTACCTGGAGCAGAATTCTGACTGCGATTCTGGTGGTACAAGGCAATGCATTACAGCTCTAAGATACCACACACAGCACACCAAATTGACCTGGTACATCATCCAAGGAAATAATCTTAAAGATCTAGCAAGAAGACCAGCTGATCACCTTCTTCAGATAAGATCAGGGACAACCCTCCTTTCCAGTTATACCCATTCTCCGTCTGACAAACACAGGATGTCCACCAGGCTTTGTACCACCACCCTCTTTGGTGGAACACTGTGGTTAACAGACTTACAGAGCAAAGCATGGCCTGTGTTCCTCGTCACTGAACCAATACTGCCTCCTCTGTGAAGCCCAGCCCATGGGTCCTCTTTCATTAAGTTGGCCCTGGAACCTCCAGCTTGCCGAGGCTCTTTCCTCTCTGGACTGCTATCCACTCACAGGCCTTCACTGACTGCCCCCTATACACTGTCTACACAGGAGAGGAGATAAACCTCTTACTGAGTATCCAGTCCAATCTCTTAGCTCTAAGAGGCTTGCAGGCTACTGAGCTCAGGCCTTCCTTGTTAAAGGTTCTACATATATGAACCCGAGCCCCCCAGTCAGATTCTAAGCTCTAGAGGACACATCATCTCATATACTATTAGTTTTACATCATCAACCCCCCAGCACCTCGCATGTTACACATTGCCGGTACTCCAATACCTGCCAGTGGATGGCGTGGGAGAGTAAATGTCACTGCATACCCACACAACCCAGCAACTGCAATTGGAAATGGTCTAGCTCCACTTCCAATTAAGGTACCAACCAAGCTTTTAAGTGATCAGTTCCCCTGTGTGATGCAGGGAATTGAGTCAGACCCTAAGAGGCCACCTTGAAACCACTAAGTGCGTTAATTTTAAATACTAGACCGATGGACAGGGAGGCCTGGCGTGCTGCGGTTCATGGGGTCGCAAAAGTCAGACACGACTGAGCGACTGAACTGAACTGAGACCGATGAATACCATTCCAGGGCTGCACCTGGAGCACAACTGGCTCCCGGTTGGGACTCTCCCCTCCACTTCGCCTGGCTGGCTCTTTCTGGCCAGGTAGACCACTCTCCAGACACCCCTCTTATCTGCTCAGAGAAGCACCAGTCACTATGTTATAGCTTCCTTTGTAATTGCGTATTTTTTTAATTTATGCTTTCATGTTTCCTTCTCCCAGTAAGAATGCAAGGCCACACACCAACCCTTCATTGAATCAATGAATGAGCAGCCCAAGAGAGATATCTGGGTGTTTTTAAGCCTGGAATCTCAGAATGTGTGTGTGTATATGTGGGCACCCATTCAGTTGGGTCTGACTCTTTGTGATCCCATGGACCAAAGCCCGCCAGGCTCCTCTGTCCATGGAATTTTCCAGGCAAGAATACTGGAGTGGGTTGCCATGTTCTTCTCCAGGGGACCTGCCTGACCCAGGGATCGAACCTGAGTCTCTTGCATCTCCTGTATTGGCAAGGAGGTTCTTTACCAGCTGAGCCACCAGGGAAGCAGAATCTCAGATGCCCTTCTCAAAAGCAGGCATCTCATGTGTGACTCATTGGCTTCTAGTTCAGATGATGTGCTCAGATCAGAGTGGGCAAGTGTTGTCTCTGGAAAGAAAATCCGGTGCAGTCACCAGGGGGTGTGGTGGTCGGAGCAGGCAGGAGCCGGCTCTGCCACTTATTGAACAAGTCACTCAATCTCCTTTTATCGTGGTTTCCAGGGGCTGAAACGGAGATGGTGCCAACAGTCACTCCCTGGACTGACAGGGACAGCTGGACATTTGGGGTGCGCCAAGGCCTGTGCCAACATGGTGACAGCAGGGTTCCGAGTCCTGTATTGAGAGACAGGCTTAGGGCCCACTGCTTGATGCGGCTGGCCTCCTCCCTCTCCGCCCAATGAAACGGAGCCCACTGCCAGGCTGTGAGGGAGAGGACCGTGGTGTAGAGCTGGACCTGAACAAGCTCTTGGAGACAGGTCGGCAAGTAGCCCAAGAAAGGAGGGAGACAGGGCAAGCTTCAGTAGGGACAGAAGTAAGGTGAGGCACTGACTCAGCCTCACCTCCTCCATCGCGGGCCTGCTGTGATAAGTATCTCCGGAGCACCAACAAGCCTCAGGAGACAAAGTCGCCAAAGGAAGGCCAATCTCCGAGAGACTGGAGGCACATGCTGCGCCCCCGCTGACTTTCCCCTCTCAACGCCTGACACCCGCCTTCCATTAAGAAAAGCCACCCACACCACCATCTGTATCCCTGGGTCTTGGGGATGACGCATTCTTTACAGACTCGCAGACACATTTTCCTCAGGACACCAGGAGGGCGCCCAGGGCATCAGGAGATGAAATGAACGCCACAGAGCAGCGCTTTGCAGCCTTTGTTTGGATAACGAGCGGCCAGGATTCAGTCCCACAGAGAAGGAAATGGATGCTCTGGGCGGTGAGCAGGCGCCCCACGGAGGTCCCGGGAACCTCTCATGCTCCCTGGGCAGCTCATCTACAACTTCCTCCCAGACAAGCCTCCTTCATGCTGGCTGATCAGCACAGGCCACGGGGACCATATGGGGTGTGGGGATCAGCTCCCCTTCCCCTGCTGACCTGAGCAGGATTGTAGCGACAGGCAGAAAAGCCGGGTCTAGTCCAGCCACTCGCCCCAGAGGCAGCGTTCCAAGGCCAGGCTGATCGATGTCTGACTGACGCCTGCTCGCGGGGCTGGGAGGACCTGTGACTCTTCCTTCACAGTGTTTCCACATTTCCGCCAATTACTCACATTCTCGCCCCTTGTGCCGTCTCTTGGGGATTTGTTTTCCCCACTTCATTTCCAAATTAGCTGCCAGTGAATCATTACTCATCTTCTCAGTGACTGGCAGGCGTTAATGAATTACTGATTTTCACCTTCAACCAGCCAATACAATATATTTATGTTGGAAAGAAAGGTACTTTTTGAATTAAGACTTGTATCTTTTGATAGTTTTCCTTTCAAACATAATACATGTGTACAATTCTGGCTTGACAGTGGAGTAATTCTAATCACAGCTACTGAGCCTGGGGTGGCAGGCATGGGCTGCCACCAGGCTGAGTCCCTCTGCTCACACTAGCCCCATGGGATGCCACTTCCCTTCCTGCTGCGATGCTGGGACAGACCATCCAGCATGGCCTACACAGACACTGGGCTGGCTAGTTGCCTGCCGCGAGAGCCTCAGTCTCTTTGGAATGTGGACAGTAATAGCACCTCCCTTTGAAAGGCTCCAGGAATGAACAGACTGAATACATGTAATGCCCTTAACACAGTACCTGGTACACAGCAGGTGACCAATAAATATCACCTATTCTTGTTCTTAACTCTCAACTAAAGAATCGTTGGGTTACCCTATATTCTTAAGCCATAATCCATGTATTTTTTAAACTGGAGTATAATTACAGTGTTGTGTTAGTTTCTGCTGTACAGTGAAGTGAATCAGTTACACGCATACATACATCCCCTCCCTTGTGGACCTCCCTCCCTCTCTCCCCCTCCCATCATCCCACCCCTCTAGGTCATCACAGAGCAACAGCTGAGCTTCCTGTGCTTTACAGCAGGTGCCCACTAGCTACCTGTTTTACACACGGTAGTGTATGTATGTCAGTCTTAATCTCTCAATTTGTCCCACCCTCACCTTCCTCCCCTGTGACCTCTTCCTCACTGTATAAGCAGGACTCATGAGACCAGGATTCTTAAGATGGAGACCATAGTTAAGTAAAAAAAATTGCTCGAGGTATCAAAGCGAAAATCAAGCCCCAAATCCAAACTCATCTTCAGCCCCTGCTTCTGGACTAAACAGGGGCTAAACTGCTATTCAAGGTTCTGAGGAAGCAGGACACAGCAACTCATTTTATTTAAGACGGTGGATTGTTAGCTATTTAAAAATGCTGTTTACACAATAGATGTTAATTATGAATAATTTTTTGGTGTGCTCTGGGCTTCCAGTGATCAGAATACTAACTAACAGCCTTATGGAATAGCTTCCTCGTCTTTCTGATTCCCCAGAGCCTTCTGAGTACCCTAATATTTCTAGCACTGTTTAAGCGTTTCATTACTTTGTTTCAGGGCTGAAAAATGTCCCTTAATTTCCAAGCATGGATCTTATTGCCAGTCTCTCAAAGGATTCAGAATATAAATATGTACTGCAGTGGCAACATGCCTATTCATCAGGCTGCTAGGTTCGCGTAGATAATTAGAAATCGGGAGATTTCTCAGAGAAGGTTCACTATAATTTACTTCCAGACACAGCAGCTTAATTAGAAAACAAATTCCTTCCCTAGCTTTAAAGATTGCTAAATAATTATAACACACACACACCACCCATGTCTTCTCCTCTGGTCTGGTGCTGAGACTCTAAACAACACGTTTTGCACATCTGACAAAGGTGGCCGAGGCTGGGAAGGGGTTAAGCCCTGATATCCTGGGGAACCTTATGCTGAGCTGCTGCACAGAGGCAGCTGTTTGAAACAAACCACATTTATCAAAGAATTACCATACAGCAATTCAGAAGTGTGAAAGTTTTCAATCAATTTCTCCAGTGATGGCAAAGAAGAAGGTGATGACAGGATCGGGCTGCATTTCTGACCGTTTAGGGGCAGCCACAGAAGGTGCTGGAAGATGGCTGGAAAGGCAGGTCATACAGGTGAAGCCCAGCGCCACCTTCAAGACCCCACATCTGACCCTGAAACTCTCGGGGATCCTTGGATGGTATTGCCAGTCTTGCAGCGTGCAGAGCAAGATTCCCTCTCCAGCTCACGCCAACATTAAGAGCCCGCTCCGGTCCTAAGGACAGGTGGCCCTGGAGACCAGGGTATACACAGAGCCACACGCAGGGGAAGGAGTGGCAGGTGAGGCCGGCGGGCTAAGGCCACATGCCCGCCATCCCAGTCCACGCACGCCAGGCCTCAGCATGGCTACTCACCCAGCTCTGTCAGGACCATCCCTCATACACTCAGAGCCAGCACCACCCGGGGAAGGAAAGGGGCGGTCAGAAGACTAGATGGATATTATCCTTATTTTCTGCAGGTCATTAAACTTGAGGGAGGGAAACAAAACTCAACAACACAACCCAGTGTCCTTCTGGTTTTGCTTCATCTCTGTGTTGTGACTTGTCACTCTAATCAGGTGGTACAGTGACCAGAGTCACCCTCACATTTAGGGGTAATGAAGAGGGTCTCAAGTTCAAGAATTTCCATGTGGTGAGCTGAAACCAGAGAGTCACACTGGATGCAAAATGCCTTAAGACACTCGTGAAACCAGCAACATGTCAGTGGCAGCCCTCCCAACCCTCTGCTGATGTGTCTCCAGGAGCCCCCAACACAGGTTTATCCCACCTTCCATGCAGGAAACACTCTCCCCACAGCAACGCCTTCTTAGGTGCTTCCTTGTTGATGGAGTTTTGTCCTCTCCCCCACCAATCGACAGTGCTTAGGATTTCATTAGCAATAATGAGCTGCTACAGAATAAACGAAACAGGACCAAGGAACTGAGCAAAAAAAGCCAATTTCTGTTTGATCCTATAATTGTAACTAAGCACAAGTTATATCCTGCCAATTAATCTAGACGCACAAATGAGATGCACTGGAAGTCCTCGTGCGGTTCTCACTTCATCCCCTAAAGGCTCCACCAGCTCAGTGGCTTTTGCTGGGAGTGACGGTGAGCCTTTTGGGGAGAAGTGCCCATGACACCCTATTGAACGTCCCTTGCACCTCTTTAGGTGAGTCACAGGCCTCGCCCCAAAAGCAGAAGAGCTTGTGCAGAGGATGGGCATCCACTGGACAAAGAGTGCTTGATACGGTGAGAATGGCCATCCAAGGAGGGCGCTGCAAATGAAACGGAGGCAAAGGGTAAAGCAGCTTGGACAGCCTGGCCTGTGGCAGCGGTGCAAACACTCAGCACAGCGAGCAAGGAATCACTGCACAGGACAGCTCCCGCGCGAACCTGCTTCATTCACGGGAAGGTAAACATCACGATGAGTTATGATCCTGATGGAACCCCAAGTGGCCCCAGCACATAGAGTGGAGACCAAACACAGCCCCAGAGATGCAGACACCGAGAGCCTGCTGCATCCAAGAGCTGCGTATTTTGACCACAAGTCTCCAGAAAATGATGATGGGTGAAAATAATGAGACATCTTCCCCAGGAAGGTTCTCTGAGTACAGAGACCTCCTCTTGGAAACGATGACGTGTATGGGTCTCACCTGAACTGTATGTTTGCTAAGTTGTATTCCAAGAACAATGACTCAGACCCAAACCGTTGTACCTTGAAAAGTTATTCACAACAAAGAGGTTCTGAGGTTTCTAAAATATCTTATTCTTACTCACTTTTTGTCACCACCATCACCAGCCACTCAGATGAAGTTCCATTTGGGAAGAAAGTATGGTTCATTTTGGATGCTCATAGCCTATCCCAGTTAATCTGGACAACAAGCTTTTATAAAATGCAAACTTATCTGGTATGGGAATGATCTCTTTTTAAACTGCACTGTTGGACTTGTTTACACAATTTTCCAAAAGTTGTGTGGTGGCATTCACCCAATGGTGGTTGGGGCTGGTATATGAAAGACACTCTCTCCATGAACCACCCCCTCCCACCTCAGTCTTTATCAGAAATCCAATGGCTTCAGAAATGCAAAGTAGTATTAACCATTATTCCCAGTGCAGCTTCGGGAAAGTGGTGAGAGAACAGAAAGTATTTGTGGGGGTGAGCTGACACCCACAGAGCCGACCACATGCTCCTCAATCCACCCTGGGCGATGGTGACAAATGCAGGGGTGAGAGTTGTGCGCCCAGTGAGTGTGACTCCTGAGGGTGAGGCTGGCCACGTCTGTCTGTCTGCAGTCTTCCACCACCCCCTTTCCCTGCCCCCATTCCCACTGAGAGTGCTATTAATGATGTTTTTCTTTTTAAATTAAAACACACAGACACCCAATTTTTCAGCATTTCACCAACGTTGTAGCACTGCCTGGGACAGGACAGGGGTTGACGCAGAAGAAAGGACACTGTGAGCCAGCCTTCAAAGGGCCACCGGAAGTCACAACCGCCAGCTGAGAAAGTCACTCAGCACTCGGGAGGGTGGAGCCAACACTGGGTGTTTTCTGGGAACACGGGCAGCTACAAACTCTGAAGTCGTGATTTACGAAAATTGCACTTGATAAAAAAATTAAAATCTTATCATATATAGGAGGTGTCTGCTTCTGTTTTTCAATCCTCATTAGCCAGTTTAAGTTGTGAGTAAAGGTTTCTCCCCAACCTCAAACCCTCTTCAGTAAAATGTCTCTTGTCCATTTTTTTTGTTTTGTTTTAGTGAGTTTTGAGATATCTTCATATATTCTGGATATAAGTCCTTTGTCAGCTATGTGATTTGCAAATATTTCCCCCCAAGTCTGCAGCTTGTCTTTTCTCTCTGTTAGCAGTGTCTTCCAGAGAGTAAACATTTTAAACTTTGATGAAGTTCAATTTGTCAATTTTTTTCTTTTGTGGATCATGCTTAGGGTGTCAAGTGCTATGCACACTTTAAGTCTGAGAACGTGACGGGATGAGAGCTGGCTGTTCAGACATGGAAGTCTGGAAGAGCGAGGGCCTGTGTACAGGAAAGACCACAGAGAGACGTCCAGACACCTGGCTACCAGGCTGGCCTGACACCATCAGGTGGGAGTGCCACTGAGGAAGCTGAAGCAAACCAAACGCCAGATTCCTCTTCAGAACTGTCTGAACGAGCCAGCAGAAGTCACTTCGCTAGGAAAGAAGGTAACTTTATCACAGTTTTAATGGTTTATCTGAGAATTACAAGTCTACGGTGATCTGTGGTACAGGTGATGGAGGCTCTGGCACTCAGAAATGGGGGGAAAGTACAGACCCACAGACAGAGCGCAGCAGCACTGGTGAATGAGTGCTAACAGGACGGCTTCCAAACTCTGAAATCTCACCAGGGAACTGGACCAAACATGCCGGATGACCAGGCTGGTCCAACCCTTTCTTATTTTTCAGCTTCTCTCCATGTGACGTTTGTTTCTCAATGGCTGCCTTGTTTGCCTAGCACTTGTAAATGGTTTTCTCGGTTTCAGTCCTTATTGGAGGTGAAGCTGGATTAGAACAGGGAGGAGCAGTTCCCCTGAGAGAAGAGGCCCTGAGTCCTGTCTCTAGAAGTGAGTTGTGTGAGTGTGACCAGGACGGGGCGATCGTGGAGGCCGGTTAACAGAGCACTCAGCACCCAGCCACCCAGCCCCCTGCTTCCTGGCCACACTGACCCCTGGAGCACGGGCCACCCAGCAAAGATGGGAACAGGGACACGAGACCACCAACACGCTCTCCCCACCATGTAACCCTGAGAGCACCAGAGCTCCGATGTGGAGAAAACCAGCAGCTGCATCTGCCCAGAGCAGCAGGACTTTGAAAAGAAGCATGGGTGCACTCTGTATTACACACTGTGGGGGAGACAGCCAGGCCTGAACCCTCCCTGATCCTTGTGAACATGACACACTGAAGTCTGTGCTCCCTGCTCTGACCGAGCCAGCACAGCCAGCGCCCCAAACACCACTCTGCTGCTGGTATCAGTCCCAACCGCAAGTCCCGCTGCTTCCCCTCCAGCCTGCAGTGCCCATCTATCAGCGCCTCCCTGCTCCCAGCCTCGGCCAGCACTGCCTTTCCAGCAATGGCTTTGAAATCTCCTCAACTGTGGGTCAGTGGAAACCAAGACCCACTCTAAGCAGAAGGACCACAGGCCTTCCTGTTTGTCCTGCTGGCACTGATCAATGTCACGCTAATTCTTTCTTGTCACAATACCCCATTTTGCTTGTGGACAAAAGCATCTTGAAGTAAACAGATGCAGTGACCAGTCACATGATTTCCTTAAGACATTTATCCAATATTTAATGAAAGGAATTATACTCAATGAATTGTTTGCAGGTAACCTGATTATATTTTGTTGGTTCTTTCTTTTCAATTTATTTGTACCTATATTTTACATATCTATATTCTTATAAAAAAAATTAAACGAGATGGAAAAACAGTTCCTTAACATTGCTCCTCCCTGCTTCTTGCTCCAAATTCCACTTTCCTACCCAGAGTGGAGTGCAAATATTTTATTTCATGTCTTGTTGATATGTATTCACACACAGAGAGTTATGCACGGTTCTGCAGCCCATGGTGGGTGTCATGTCAGTCTCTTAACAAAAGGCCGCTCCCTGTTGATGCAAGTGCAGCCACCACACTCTGTATTCTCCCATGGGGAACGCATGTGATCGATTCCACAGTGCACTTGCGGTGGGCATTCAGGCATAATATTCTTGTGCATTTCCCCTGACACACAGGCAAGTTGTCTTCCAGGAGAGAAACCTAGAAGATTTGCTTTTTCTACCTGAGGTTAATAATTAAAATCGGGCCTTTCTGCTTTACCACACGATTCTGTATATCAAGACTTAGGGAACAGTCCGTACGTTAATTCTAGAAGAAATGGGGTTCAGAGAAGAAGTGTTAGGAGCTACCTAGGTGAATTGGGATGAATGAAATGAACGCGCAAACAAACATAAAATGCAGGTCAAGTTTAAAGCTCTGAGATGGTGTACTGACCCAAAGAGGCTCATGACAGGAGCAGACAAGCCGGCCCCAGGACCTGGGGGGACAAGGAGAGGCCAAGCAACCACTGCACCTCATGAAGGACCCCTCCAGCCGGGACCACCACACCTGCCTTATATAGAACGTAACACTGGGTTTATATCCTCCCTGAGTGGGGGAAATGGAAGGTTGCAGAAGGTGAAAGGGAAAGTTGAGGAACATGGGGAAGATGCTAAGCTATGATCTGACTATTGCAGTTGAGGAGCAGAGTGGTCTCTATGTGCAATGACTGGTCTGTATGTGTAACGATATATATGTTTTTGCTTTGGTTCAGTGTCGAGAGTATTTTTAAATGTTCAAAAGGATTCCAGTTATACTCTTTTCCTTTTAATATGGCCCCAAATTTAGCTTGTCCTATGTAACAATCACAAACTAGGCCTTAATCAGAGAACAAAAGAACACATGAAAGGGAAACATCTGTGCTGACAGGAAGTACTTCTGAGAACCAAGAGTGAAAAATGGAGACTCCCTTCACACCAGAAGCCACAATAGCTTAAAATCTGACTTACTTTTCTATCAAATCCAGTGTGACTCCAGGCACCAGACTAACACATTTCTGCATGCAGAACCTGCAAAGAAAGAGAAGACAGTGAATCACAGCAATGGGATATGTAACGGGAGAATACAACAGTCCCAGAGAAAAAGCAAAGAGAGGAAGTGGGGCATGGGGATTGCCACAGTGAAAAGGTAAACCAAGATTTTCTTAATTCTGTCAGCTCTTAGGTTTATGAAGAAAATCTCCCTGCAGCCTCTCAAAGGGGCAGGAACACTGAGCTGCAGCTGGAAGTCTTCAGTGGAAGGAGAAAAACAAGTCTACAGGTGGTGAGGCAGATCCCCCCTGTGCGCGGCTGGGGGCAGGTCCTCGTGAGAGTCACCTGACAGAAAGCTTCCACCCAGATGATGGAACAGGCTCCACTTTTCCATTTTTCCTTCTTAAGCAAGTAAAGCTGGAGAGAGTGATGGAAGGATCAGTGAACCACCCTGAGGCACACAAAAGAAATTTGTGGGAGAAGACAAAAAAAAGTGAATTCAATTATTCGCTCAGTCATGTCCGACTCTTTGCGACCCGTGGACTGTAGCCCACCAAGCTCCTCCGTCCGTGGGATTCTCCAGGCAAGAATACTGGAGTGGGTTGCTATTTCCTTCTCCAGGGGATGTTCCCGACCCAGGGATCAAACCCAGGTCTCCCACATTGCAAGCAGACGCTTTAACCTCTGTGCCACCAGGGAAGTCCATATCATTTTAATTATCATAAAATCATAGGAGCTATGAGACTTAATCTTTGCTGCAGAGCCATCCTGGAGGGCTGGGTGGGGTGGGTGGGGGGGAACTAGGACTGGGGGACTGGCCAGGCATCATTTAATTTGTGTGCACTGACAGGAGGTTGAAGACCATCCCTTCATTCCTGTCAGGGCTATTGGCACACGGCAGGACAGAATCAATGGTCACGAAGAGCGAAAAAGCAACTTAGCATTGGTCACAGGAGAAATGTAAAGCATTTAATTCACCTGCTTTAAAAATTAAGAACAAATAACCCCCTCTATGAAAAGAGAAGCAGGCACAGAGCAAATACACCCAAAAAACACATTTCCGTATCACTAGATAGATGTGAAACGCAGAGGAAGGTCGGAAAAAAGCCAGTGTGCTCATGGGAGGGGATGAATACAAGGACCAGGCCACATTCAGGGCACATGAAGTGAGAGGTGTACAGTGGATGGGTAAGGACGAGGGAGAAAGACAAGGAGATAGAGACCCTTAGAGATAGAGATCAGAAGATGACAGACAAGACCATGACGACAACGTCTGGTGTGCAACTGGCTCCTGACATGTTGGCCCTCCAGCTGGGATGGGGGAACCCTGAGAACCCAGCCCCACCAGGCTCTCGGCTTCAGCGAGCAACACCTTGCTCAGCCACAGAGGAAGTTATATTTCTGGCTGTGGCCGAGCTGGCTGGTGCTCTCCATTCACAGAGCAGCAGAAACACCAATGAGACAGAGCCCGTCTCCCTCGGGGACAAGTGGCTGGGCTGCCCAGATGCTCCACAGGGCCAGTCAGTCCATTCGGACAAATCCTCCTGTTTGCTTCCCTGTCGGAGAGCTCGGCCCACCTGCTCCCACACATCACTGCAACCGCCCACAGGCAGCTCTGACAGTGGCTCCATGTGAATCAGGATCGCTCTGTGGATGGAAATGGTTTACGGGAAATGTACCTTCCAGTCCAATTCTGAGGCCTATGCAAACAGGACTGCTCTGCTGTTTTTTCCTCTGCAACGTGCTTACTGATTGGACCTCGGCATTCCTATAATGACAGAATAGTCTGTACCAGACTAATCCTTTTGTCAATAACAACAGTAAGCTCTGGATAAAATATAAAAAGTAACCACTTGAAAGCATCAAAGAGTAAACAAATTCAGGCAGAAAGGGAAGGTACGATCTTTACAAGAAGAGTAACTGCACAAGATCCACCTTAACCAGTATTTCCCACACGTGCTCCCCAATTCATAAAGCATCAGGGACACAGCTCAACCGGAAGGAGATCAGAAGCCCAGAGCTTCGGGGGAAGTCTTAGGAAGGAGGAGCCAAACTCTCCTAGGACCCTGGGCTGACCTGGGCACTGCACAGGCACGGGATCAGACCCCAAGGAGCCCTGGGGACATCAGAGCTGAAGGGCACCGAGCAGAGATTTCCACGCCTGCTCACCAGTAGATGCACATAGACAGGGACAGCCAGTGCCACACTGGGGGGCTACGAACACCTGGGGCTTTCCACTGTGGGGTGTGGCCTGAGCTACAACCATGGTTCAGGATACAGAGTTGCACCCCCCAAACCAGGAGCAAAGTCAAAGATGACTAGGCCTATAGCCGAGAGACTACAAGGTCAATTAAACCATCTACAGCTAAACAGGAGGAAGTTAGCAGAATCCAGACTTTCTCAGTGTCTCATTCACAATGGAAAGTATTCTAACCTAAAATCAAGAGAAAAATACTTAATAAACTAGATTCATTGTTGACCACATTTTGGAATTAGACTTTATAAAAATAATTTATTAACTGGGAAATAAGTATTATCATAAATCTGCTGGAAATATAAAGTTAAGAAGAAATTAAAAATAGGGACACTATGCAACTTTAAAATATGCATGATATGGTATGAGCAGCATGGATGAACCAGTGACTGACAGTCCACAAAACTGTACCTCAGCCTGTATTCATTCCCTTTGCACCAGAACTACATCAGGCAAAATCAGAGACAATAAAAATGGCTCGACAATTCCACAAAGCTGGATATTAGTAATTATAACAATAAACGCAACAGCTGGCAGACGTTTAGTGCTGACTACACTGTGCTGGTTGCTGGAGCTCATCAACAGGCTGGGCCACTTTTGACTCCTCTCTGTCTGACTTGCCCTTTCCGAACTGCAGGGGAAGTTACACAGCACCTGACCACTGCTCACCGCCTGCCTGCTGACCCTCCAGGCCAGGGTTTCTCAGCTGGGCACTAAGGACACTGGGGCCAGATCATTCTTTGCTGTGGGGGTGGCATCCTAGCCTCTACCCATGAGATGCCAGCAGCATCCCATCCCAATTGGGACAACCAAATAGGTCTCCTGACGCGGCCTTATGTCCTTCACCTCCTTGAGGACACAGCCCCAGGCCAGGACCCAGCATCCTTCACATTTTCCAGAACAGCCTCTCTGCTTCCTTTCTTGCCTGTGCTCCCTACTTCTCTCCCAGGAATTCTCTACCAGGCAGCCAGAGCAAACCTTTTATGAGGAAATGCGGGGATAATTCATTTCATCTTGACCCTCCAGCGGCTTCTTGCCATGCAGGATGAAATGCAGCGTGCTTGCCTAGCCTCCCAAGGCCCTGCCCTGGGCTTCCAGTCCCTGCTCTGACTTTACTTCCTCACTCTCACTCTGCTTAACCAGTTCCAGTCACCCAGACACACTTTCTCCTCCTTCCATCTGCCAGGCACAGCCCCACCTCAGGGCCTTTGCACAGGTTGCTCCCTCTTGCCCCAAACTGGAAGGTTTATTCCTTTGTTTTACTCGGATTTCTTCTACCTTCACTGACCAGCCTAAGAAAATAGCACCTTCATTCTCTACTCGTGTACTGTGCTTTTTAAAAATAGCATTTATTGCTACCTTAATATATATTTTGATTGCTTGTCTTTATCATAGAAGATAAGCTCAATGAGGACAAGGACTTCTTTTACTGTGTCCATCAGTGTGTCACGAGCACTTAGAAGGCTGCCCTAACACATAGTTTTGATACTCCATAAATGTGTCACCAAGTGAATATGGTATAAGATTGAGTCCTAATATTTCATATATCTTTTTTTTTCCTGTTGCTCTTGCAAGTGACTGGCTTCAAGATTTTTATGAAGAACAAATTAATGGATGCTAAAAAGAAAACTCAACTCTGTAACTTCGTAAACTGTCATATAACTGCTGGATGCTATTGTTTCTGAGAATGGAAATATACTCATTTTTTTTCCAATTAGAAAAAAATCCCATACATTTATCATAAGAATTAAAAGTATAGAAAATTACAAGTGAAAATTACCCCCAAATCTAAGATAACAATTAACACTTTCATATTTACCTCTTACAGAAAACTGAACCATGCTGATTTATTTTGTGCCGGGATAAAATAAAATCAGTCCCTGGAAGAGCCCAAACAATACAGACGATGGGAAAGTGGAGTTGGTCCTGCAGCCCAACCCCACTGCAGACTGCCCCTCTGCATCGACTGTGCCTAGCACACATGTACAATCAACATCTACACTTGGGTTTTGTTTAGCTTTTGTTTCTTACCGTAAGAGAATCTGCCATACACACTACAGCTTTCCCCTCACCCCCAGTATTTTCCAACGTTCAACAAAGTTGAAAGAATTTTAGAGTTAAGCTCCTGGATCCCACCACCTAGGCTCCACCATCAGCATTTGATTACATTTGTTTTATCACATTTCTGCTTCTCCATCCATCAGTGCATCTCATTTTTCATGAGACAGAGGAAGAGGTATACTTACTTCCCTTTAAATTCTTCAGCACACAAACCAACGTTCAGTATTTGCTCATTGTTTTTTATCTTTTGATGTAAAATTACATATAATGATGTGCACACATCTTTAACTGTTCATTCACTGGGTTTTGACAAATGCATGTGCCTGTGTACCCAAGCTGCTACAGGGACTTCTACCAACATCCCAGGGAATTTTCTTTAGCCCTTTCTCAGCCAATTCCTACTTCCTCCCATTGCCCCCAGGGGTAAATACTGCTCTGATTTTTCCACTGATTTTTACTCCTCGGTTCTAGAGATTCACATACAAGGACTCACTGAGTACGTACTTTTGTATAAGACCTCTTCCAGTCAGCATGATGCTTTAGGTATTTATTCATGCTTTTGCTGGTTTCATGAATTTACTCTGCTCCCCTGCTGACTGGTATTCCATTATATGAAAACACTGTCGTTTATACATGCTATTCTGTAACGTGTCCTTGTATATATCATGGACAATACAAAAGCTGATGCACAGAACATTGTTTCTCATGAACATGAGTGTGCTGTCCTCAAGATGTATTTGTAGCAAGGGAACTGCCTGATGAATGGGTACCCCTATTGAATGACCAGCCATTGTCTGATGGCTCTCCAGAGGAAAGTGTCATTTATGGTCACATCAAAGCTGAATATATCCACTTTTTAACTTCTGGAAATACTGCGTTTATCAACATAAAAGAAAAACAACCCTCTGTCCTACTGATAGGTGAGAAATGACACATCATTAGAATTGCTTTGATTATTATTGAGGTTAAATACCA
The DNA here is from genome assembly GCF_032452875.1 of Bos javanicus. Taxonomy (NCBI): domain Eukaryota; kingdom Metazoa; phylum Chordata; class Mammalia; order Artiodactyla; family Bovidae; genus Bos; species Bos javanicus. The sequence goes on from NC_083886.1 coordinate 53,314,575, forward strand.
GCTAATAATTTTTCCGGTTCTTTGTATTATTCTTTGGCTTATTGCCTGTTTATGCCCTTCTCGTCTTATTGATTTTAAAGTGTTTTATACATTAACAAAACTGAGGGTGGCTTTGTTATATATTACACAATTTCCCCCCAATTCATAGTTTTTTTTAAAGTTTTGTTTTTTTGCTTTCTTTGCCATACAAACCTTAGAATTAGTATTAAATAAAGCCTATCACTTCCTTTACAGCTTTTTAATTCTAATAATTTTTCCAGTACTTTTGTGTTTTCTTTTTTGCATTTAAAACCTCAGTATATTTGGAATTTATTTTATCATGGTAAGAGGTAAGGATTAGAAAAATTTCAAATGGTTAGCCCTGTGTCCCAAAGAATATTGAGTAATTCACTCTTTTTCCAAATGTTAAACTCTTATATAGATTCTGTTTCTGGAACTGTACTCTGTTCCATTGACTAGAATGTCTGCTCTTTTTCTACCTGAACCTTCAAAATGTATTTTAATAACTAGTAGTTTTCTTTCACAAATCTTTTTTTTTTTTTTTAATTTCTATGGGTATTTGTAAACATTTATCCTTCTACTTGACCTTTAAAATCACTTTATCTATATGTGTCAAGTTTATGATTTAATTTATGGAGAATTTATACCCTTAATCTTCTGGCTCTCACCATGTAATAATAACGTGGTCAGCTCCTTCATTTATTCAAACACCCTTTCATATTAATCAGTAAAGTTTTATGAAATTTTCTATACAAATGTCCAATATACTCTTAGCTCATTTATGTTGTGTCATTGTTACTGTTGCTACTGTGAATCAGATTTATCTTCCTTCCCCAAATTTCCTTGCTATTTTTAATATCTAAAAAGGGTAACAGTTTTAAGGAAATTGTAAAGTATATCATATATGAAGAGTATACAAGATACAGATGTGAGTTTAAGGACTAATAAAGTAAATGTAAGCACCACCCAGATTAAGAAATAGCACATTACAAAATCTAAAAGGTCCCCTGTGTCCCCACCATGGTATCTGCTACCATCCCTTCCCCAGAGGTAGCCTGGACTTTTATGGTTTATGGTATTGATCTATGTTCACTTAGTAATCAGTCACTTTGCTGAATGTTCATGTTATTGCTAATAATTTTTCAATGGTTTTTATTGTGTAAAGTTAAAAATCAGACCAGACATAAATAATGCAAATTTGCCTTCTCTTTAGAATATGTATACTTTCACTTTGGTTTTGCACCTAATTATTACATTGACTAGCATTTCCAGAAGTTGTTAAATGAATCACACTTAGTATACATCCCCGCCTTGTTCTAATTACATTAATGAAACACAGTATCGAAGCATTAGTGCAGGATGATAGTTGAGAAGAAAATTTCTCTTATGTAAAGGAAGTATTCTTCTATTTTTATTATAAGGTTTTATTAAAATTCATTTTTAATTTTATCAAGTAACTATTCTCCTCTCACCTATTAAGATGATGAATTATATTAATAGGCAGCCTAATAGAAAGTCATCAGAGCAGTCCTGGAATGATTCTCACTTGGCCAAAGTTTTTGTGCTTTTGTTATACTGCAGGATGCTAAGTGCTAATATTTCATTTTGAATTCATCTGCATTGTGTGTCTACGTATATGTGTGCGTGTGTATTAATATCTGCATGTGTATACACACTGCATTTGTCAGGTTTGGTACCTCAGTCGTGGTAACTTCATGAGAAGAAAGAGAAAACTTATACTTATTGAAATATGGCTTATGTTTACACATTGCTTTGTTACCAAGTGTTCTAGTCCATATTTTAAGGATAATTATCTGCATGTTGAATCTTCACCGTTTTAGTTTTCTTGCTTCTCATTATTTTTTTACTGCTTTCTGTCTCCTGTATTTCTACTTCTGACCAATTTTAAAGTCACAAACTTTAGAACTAAATTTGATTTCTTAAACTTTTTCTTTCTCTTTGCTGGTTCTCTTTGCATCTTGATGTAATGTTTTGTCAATCTCAATATTTATTCTTTTTTTTCCAGAGACCATTTTTCTGTAACTTCATTGCTTCATTGAGGATACAAAGTGCATGCTGTCTCCTTTCTGGAGCTCCCTTTGACCACAACTGAGTTTAGGCTGATGAGGTGATTCAGGGTAGGAGCCGGTCACCAGAAGGACCAAACACTGGATAATAGATGGGAACTTCCAGCCACATGCTGACCTCCAACCTCTGACCTCAGGAGGGAAGGGGGATAGAGACTGAGCTCTACAAAGAATCTTGAACAAAGGGATTCAGAGCGCTCGCAGGTTGGTGCTCTGTGGAGGCGGAGTGCCTTTCGCTCTCTCCCACGCACAGGTGACCCTGTCCTCCAGCGAGAAAGACGAGCTCTCAGCACTCCCTGTGCAGGTTCGGCCTGCACCTGGGTCAGAGCTGGGAGAGCCAGGGCAGGAAGAGACCCTCGGGACTGGATCCCCACTATGAGCGTTATTCAAGGTTTCTGATTTCAGTCCCAAAAGTGCTGCCTGCTTTCTGGAGTCCTCAGGTAGCTGCGTTCTGAGCAGAGGCTGTACTGAGCATGGCCATGTCCTTCTCAGGGGCTGGCACTGGGGTTTCCACGGACGGTGATGCTGAGGAAGCTTCACAGATAAGACTATTTTAACCAAGTCCTTCTGAACGTGAAAGTGCACTGCCAGAGATGTCAGGCTTTTAAGGAGTTTGGGGAGACAGCCCAAAGTGGCAGTACACTATTAAAATAACACAAGCAAGTCCCTTGACATTTCATTTAATCTAGCAGGTTAAAAAAACAAACAAAAAACCTACATGAAATAGTGTGTCAATTATCTGGTATTTGAAGCTAAATTTAAAAGTATGCCATGTGTATTATTAGGAGAAAAAAGGTAGAAGAGACTTTTCTAATTTATAACCTTTAAATAGCTATCACTTTTAAATGTACAGAACCCTCTTCAGGAGCTTCTAGGCCAGTAACCAGGACAAGACACAAATGAGGTTCACAAGTCAGCTGTCTAAGCTGCTGTTAGCTTCAGAGGCAAGCCAGCTAAAGGGAAAACTAATTATTTCATTAGACAGAGAAACGCACACCATCACCTCATCTGAGTTTCCTGCCAAAGGACGGAAGCTGACCCCACTTGTCTTGTTTCGAAGGCCAGAGCCTCAAGGATATCCCAGGGGTTCCTTAAGTACCTGCCCGGTGAAAGCAGAAAGAACTTTCAAGGGAACAGTGCTAACTCCACAAGGGTGCCTTCACTTTGGTTCAGAAGAGATGAAAAGGTCAAGATAATTGTAGTCATAAGAAAATAGTCTTTTAAAAAATGTGTATTTAAGTATTGGTGGGTAGATAGCATTATGTCTGTAATTTACTAAAAATAGCCATAACAAGAAAATGATAGAGCAAGTAACAATTTTAAGATTTGGGGTGATGAGTACAAGGGAGTTTGCTTTATTATTCTCTTGACCATTGTGCAGAATGGCTGAAAATTGCCCTGTAATGAAAAGTAAGTGGAGAGAGAAAGAGAGGGTCAAAGCAGGTGATCCTATGTCTATGAGTCAATGTCAGGAAAATGTTCCAAGGAAAGATCTAATTTCTCAAAACTTGAGCAGTTTGTTTCTATTTTTGAAGAAAGTCAAGATGTGAAGAGCGGCTCCCAGCCCGTCCCAGCCCAGCTCATCCCCACGGTCATTAGCAATGAAGCCCCTGCACTGACTGGCGAAGGCAGAAAGCAACCCGCTCTCTTCAAAGGGCAGCTCTCTTCCACAGAGTTCATGCTCATGACCCCCAACCACAAGCCACAGGAAAGAGACAGAGCACACAGCAAGCTTCCGTACGTTTCTTCCCAACTTTCCGGGGCCTGTTTCCATGGAATTCACTGGGTAAAGTTAGAATTCTGCTTGTTTGGGACAGCCTCACATGTTCCAGCCTTCTCAGCCTGATTTAGATCTTAAGTTGTAATTTTACCTGATAAGCTGAAAACAAGACTGTATTTACCCCAATCCTCTCACTCAATAACCCCTCCGTGAGCCCCACTGCATAGTTCTGATTTAGCAGGCGTCTTCATGAGCCGGCAGAGCTGAGGAAAGGCTGAGAGGCGGTGGCGGAGCCTGCCGTCCCCTGGGAATGTGGTTCTCTAGTATTTATATTAATATAAAAGGAAAACAGGGCTGAAAGACTGAAGGGAGTGTTTCCCAGTAAACACACCTGTTTACTCTCATACAGAGCAGCTGGGCCCTCATCTGTCCTTATCTAGGATGTAGGATGGCCCCAAAGCAGACCCAGAAAATTAAGTTTATGTAAAAATTAAATGATTCTTTTAAATTAAAGAGCCAAACACCACTTAAGTTACACTCTTCCATCATATTTATTATTATCTTTTTCTTGCCGCCGGATGGGCTCTTTCTGTATTAAGAAACTACGTCCTTGACCCCCAATCTTCTGTCTACATCTGAAAGTTCACTCTGGGGGTCAATTTACGCCTGTGTGCACAAGGATGAAGAAAATCGAGGTGAACAGAGGCCACCCCTACCCCAGTGATGAGGAAGGTGGTGCTGTAGCACCAAATTCTGTACCACCTATCATTCAAGTGACAACTTCAAGAGAGCTGACCCTATTTAAAAACACAGGCCCATGATACGCTGAGAGCAGCAGTGCCTGTGAGCTACACGGCGACCTGCGTGGATCATTTTAGAACCAGTCAGTCCCCATTACAGAGAACTGAAGCTGATGTCACTGCAGAACTCTGAAGTCCCGGCACGTCTGGTGGCCCCGAGCCAAGTCCTGATTCTTCTCCAGATCCAAGTGAGAGGAGAAATCGGCTGGAAGGAATTTTAAGCAGGACTGGAGACCAAGATGAGCCATGCAGTGTCACACTCCTTCCACGATCAAAAGATACAAACAAACCCCTCCAGCGCGTTACAGACGCTTTACTGAAATAATGCAGACATTCATTTCTCTTCCTGTTTCTGTAACCAGCAGACAGCTCCCTGCCCTGGAGGGCTGGGGCTGGGTTGGAAATTCAGACAATGGTCTTGTGCATGCCTGGTCAGTTCAGACCCGGTCACTGGGCTCCCATCATGGGTGAGGCCATGCTCCAACCCAGGAAAGAACTCGCACTTCTCAGCTGCAGCCCACTTCCCACTCGTCAAGCGCATGGCAAAACCCACGCTTAAAAATGGCCACAGCAGAGCCTCTTTGGAATAAGCCCCAAGTGTTTTAAACCTGGGAGGTTCTTACTGTTAAAAAATTCTGCAATCTCTGACTCAGTCTCTAGGTTTAACACCTAAATGATTCCTGGGAGGAGAACACAACATGGCAAAGAGGCAACAGGTTTGGTATTTTAGGACAGAAGCTGTGAGCTGAGCCAAGATTATGTGATGAGAAATGTCTGGGCAACCCTGAGCAACCCCCCTTCCACATCCCTCCAACCTCAGTCCGCCCAGAAGCATCTCCAGGGATTCAAGGAAGATTAAGATCAGGACGAAGTCATTAATGAAGTAACTTCCGTGGTCAAACAGCTTATACATTGGCTAATATTATTATTATTATTATTATTATTCCTACTTCATGTGGGAGAAAGCTGAGGATTAGAAGGTTCTGAAATCACCCAGTGACAAGGCCAAGTATACAGACATGTGCCACGGTGTTCTCATGGGGACTAAGGCCACTAGACCCAAATTCCCAAATAATGTACCTTGCACTCCTCCTGACAATTCAATGCATCGTCTCAAACTCGATCAGGGAAAGCAGAAAGAAAAGAGGGTACAAGTATAAGATGAAAGCTTATAAAGAGAGAGACTCCTTCAGCCGTGCAGGGAAGGCCACAGGCAGAGTGGAAGCCACCAGGCAGGGTGAGTGGTCCAGTCATAGGCTCTGGAGAGAACTGACTGAAGTGCCTGGACATCCCTGTTTAACAGGTAAAATACAGGCAACAGAGAAGTAGCTTAAACAGCAAACAAATGAGAGGTGTGCACATCTCAGGTCTGGTTTTAGTTCAACCTGTGCTCATCAATAAAGGCCAACAGCCTTGCAGGAATACTAGAGCCAAGTCAGTCTCTCCTTCCTGGGCTTCCTAGGTGGTGCTAGTGGTAAAGAATCCACCTGTCAATGCAGGAGATGCAAGAGATAGGTTCAATCCCTGGGTCAGGAAGATCCCCTGGAGTAGGAAATGGCATTCTGTTCCAGAATTCTTGACTGGAAAGTCCCATGGACAGGAGAGCCTGGTAGGCTACAGTCCATGGGGCCACAGAAAGTCGGACACGACAGAGTGACTGAGCACTCCTGCCTGCCTGGACCACAGCTGACAGGCCAGCTGCACGAGTTTGGCCTTGTTGTTGTTCAGTCACTAAGTTGTGTCTGACTGCGACTCCATGGACACAGGCTCCCCTATCCTTCACTATCTTCCGGAGTTTGCTCAAATTCATATCCATTGAGTTGGTGACGCTATCTAACCATCTCATCCTCTGGCACCCTGTTCTCCTGCCTTTGATCTTTCCCAGCACGAGGGTCTTTTCCAAAGAGTTGGCTCTTTGCATCAGGTGACCAAAGTATTGGAGCTTCCGCATCAGTCTTTCCAATGAGCATTCAGAGTTGATTTCCTCACAGTCCAAGGGACTCTCAAGAGTATTCTTCAGCACCACAATTTGAAAGCATCTTTGGCTCTCAGCCTTCTTTATGGTCCAATTCTCACATTCGTACACGGCTACTGGAAAAACCATAGCTCTGACTATATACTTTTGTTGGCAAAATGATGTCTCTGCTTCTTAATACGCTGTCTAGGTTTGTCATAGCTTTCCTTGGGCTACAGCCTATGCAGTTGTCTTCCTCAGGATTTAAATCTTCCTGGTTTTTAGGTCTCCTATTTAAAGTTGGACCAAATTTGTATAACCAGCCCCATCCTCTTCCTGTCCCTTCTAACACCTAAGCTCTCCCTATGTGCTTTTCTGCACTCATACCTCCCATCACACCAAGGAAAAGGAAACACCCCAATACGCTTCCAAACATTAATAGCACCAACATGATTTTAATTCTTATGAGATAAATATCAATTAAGTATACTCTGATAAGCACCCGCTATCCCAGCTGCTTTATGAACTGTGAGTCTGTGCCCATTAAGTTAGGACACGATAACATTACTGATCTGAGGACTGTGTGGGGAACAGCCACCAGGCCAGGGTGGGTTTCCCATGCAGACCAAGCCTGGCAACGCTGGGTCAGGTGCAGGGAAGGAAGCCCAGACATTCCATCAGCTTCTCAGGGTTCTCACAGTATTAAATCCACCAGAAAAACAGTTCCCGAGGATGGAGGAGCACTGCTGAGAAACTGAGCCAATTCCTGGCATTCTGGAAGAAAATGAGTGAATTCAGGTTGATTTTCCAATTACCTTTTAGATATAAATTGTGTTCTTTAACATACCCAATACACAATTTGTCCCTGGACTCCCAAGCCAGGTAGGAAGCTTGGAAATCACTCCATGAGGGTGTTCATTGAGTCACTCTAGCTGAGTTAACCTACTTGTCTCATGGGTTCTGGTTTAGGTGTCAGGTCAGTGGCCATGGGAGGGTAACGTTCAGCCTCTGAACTCTCAATTGTTTCCTCTCTGAAAGATATCTCCTTCTAGTCTACAAATGTTTGCCTATTAAAAACAAGAGGAACATTAAAAAAGCAACTAACTTAAAGCCAACATCCATTTCCTAAGTGATACATCTTCCCCTGAAAAGAGCATCTGATCCTCAGCCCCTCACTTCCTTAACACAGTTCATACCTGTGTGGCCTTCCCTTTCTCAAAGTAGCCCCATGCCTTCTGGCTGTTTCTGCCTTGGGTGACTGAGGACTTCTTAACTAACTTCAAGGCCTCTCCCAATCCTCAATCCCAAAGGGTCGCCAGAGGGTGTGGGGGTCTGGCTGCCCTCTCCCCTCACTCCCTCTGGCCAACTTTCTTGCTATATTTGGACTTGAAGAACTCAGCACATCCTCAATGAGCATCCTCAACCACACTGAAACCCTGGTGAAACAACTCCTTCAGGAGGAGCTTGTCTCATCTCACACAACTGCAGAAGCCTCCTGAGCCTAAAACAAAGTGACAACTGATCCTTCCCGAGTCAGCAAGGACCCCACCCTCCCCACCTGACAGAGTCCAGCTCTACTCTCTTCCTTCCTTCCTGGCCCTCAGATCTCCTCTACCTGGAAAGCCTCCACCCCACTCCACCCCCGCCTCCCCTTTTTTTAGTAGGAAGAAGGCATCAGAAGGCCCTGAAAAGCCTTTATGAGTCACATCGGCAAACCCTGCTACTCTCCACTTGGGCAGTGGGTAGGGCTAGGGAGAGGCTAGCTGGGAACACCCAGGTGTCTTGAGTTTGCCTACACCCACTTGAGGGCCACTGCTACGGCCACCTCCAGGTCTTGCCCACCCCGGGAGTGCTCTGTTGGGTGTGGGTCTGTGCCTCTGGACGCCCATTTCCAGTGGCACCCAAGTAACTCTATTACTGACCCACGTATATGTCTCCCGAATCAGCCATCGTGCTCCTGCAGGGGAGAGAACAATCCATCTCACTGGCTTTGGAGACGGGACCCTCAACCTGGCACCACACCCCTGGAACAAGGTCCTATGGAACAGTCCACCCTCCAGCTGCAATCCACGGCTCCACACTCCACTGCTTCGCAGTCACCCATCTTCCCTCAGGCCTCAGGGTCCCCAGTGCATGGGATGCTCTGCTACCACAGAGACCAGCAGTGACCATCAACTCAGGTGCAGCCTCCTCCTCCTCCTTTGAGTCAGACTTTATGATCCCCGCCCCCCAGGAAGACGCTGGCTGCCTCCACAGTGAGCAGAGGAGTCTCATCCTCTTCTCCACCCCTAAGAGGTGGAGAGGAGGTATGTCTCTTTAGCAGATGGGGGCTTGGATCTCACAAATCTTTATAATTTAAGTACTTATAAGGCTGACCAAACAGAATACACCTTCAAAACAGGTTATTTCCACAGGTCCATTCAATCTCAGGATAAGCAAACAAGCTGTTCTTATGACCTTGGTGACAATAGTTAACACTAGAGAGAGGTTTAATGCCCAGTCTCAGCACCTTAACGTGGCCTTCACATCCAGGTTAAACATTCAGAGGGAAGCATGTGGACATTAGGGAGCAAATGACAAGAAGCTAAAAATACAAAGAAGAAGCTGACATCTCATGGCTTCATTTATACCATGTTAGACACTGATGGGACTCCCAGGCAGTGCAGTGGTAAAGCATCTGTCTGCAATGCAGAATACCCAGTTTCAATCCCTGGGTTGAGAAGATCCCCTGGAGAAGAGAATGGCAATCCACTCCAATATTCTTGCCTGGAGAATTCCTTGGACAGAGGAGCCTGGCAGGCTACAGTCCCTGGGGTCGCAAGGAGTCGGACACGACTGACTGACTACCACACACACACGATGATGGGGTCACTATGCTACTGTCTGCAGGGGTTTTACATGGTCACATGGTTCTGTTATTCAAAACATGATGCTATTTAAGAGGAATCATCAATTTCATCTCAGCACAAGTAAAATGAGAATGAAACTGGTTCATGCAATATACTGTCTCGCTCAGCACCAAGGGATTGCTTTTTTTAATTCCATAAGGGTCATGAAGGTGTACTGTTAAGTATGCAGCTGTATACATTAACCATTTTTGAAGCAACGGGATTTAATGTTACTAATTTTGCATCCTTAGGCACACAAATCAGATAAGTCAAAGTACTAGTTAAAATGCCCAGAAGTTTAATAAGAAGATACAAATAAGCAAATAAATAGTTAACAAGTAATTGTTTTATAAAAAGGGATATAATTCAGTTGCTCTGCAGGTATGGTTTCAAACAGGGATTAAAACTAATTTGGAACATAGTGATGATGGTATCAAAGCAGCAGAAGACAAATGACTTTGTTCCCATTGGCTGCTGATCATCAGGAGGACCAGGAGGGAGGGAGGCTGGAGGGGGTGGAATGTTATTTTATGAGCATCATTTCACCCAAAGTTGATTTCCTGGAATTATATTAATAACTCACTGGCTGTAAGAGCCCCACTGTGAGCTGAACTGCATATAATCTTTATTCTCTCCTGAACACTGCTGTTCTGTTAAAAGAATATTATGTTCACACTTGCTCCCCTTGAGTCTTCCACTCACGTTACATACTGATGTGTTCAAACTCTCACAAAAGACTCTTGGACTCACTGAACTGCCTAATGAGATCCATTTGAGATAACACATTCCACATACTCTTGTTAGGTAAACACTGGAGAAGAAGGGAGAATATGAACCAGTATGGATGTGAGAGTTGGACCGTAAAGAAAGCTGAGCACCGAAGAATTCATGCTTTTGAACTGTGGTGTTGGAGATCTTGAGAATCCCTTGGACTGCAAGATCAAACCGGTCAATCCTGAAGGAGATCAGTCCTGAATATTCACTAGAAGGACTGATGCTGAAGCTGAAGTTCCAATACTTTGGCCACCTGATGTGAAGAACTGACTGGAAAAGACCCTGATGCTGGGAAAGACTGAAATCAGGAGAAGGGGATGACAGAGGATAAAATGGTTGGATGGCATGACGACAGAGGATAAGATGGTTGGATGGCATCACCAACTCTATGGACATGAGTTTGAGCAAGCTCTGGGAGTTGGTGATGGACAGGGAAGCCTGGCATGCTGCAGTCCATGAGGTCGCAAAGAGTCAGACACAGCTGAGCAACTGAACTGAACTGAACTAAGCCCCAACGTGAACAAAAATAAAAAGGCAACTTGCCCTTCAAAGAAAAATTTACTTAATACTTTTCCTTAGAGAAATAAGATGATTTTCAAAAGGCCCTATGTGCCTAAAATTTTTTTAAAAGATTTTATGTGGACCATTTAAAAAATTCTTTATTGAATTTGTTACAATATTGCTTTTATGTTTTGGTTTTTTAGCTCCAAGGCATGTGGGATCTTAGCTCCCCTACCAGGGATTGAGCCTGCACCCCCTGTATCACAAGGCAAAGTCTCAACCACTGGACCACAAGGAAAGTCCCTTAAAATTTGGTCAAATTTGTCAGTATTTAGACAGTAATTCTGCAAACAACATTTCTTAGCTTTTTACCATTATTGATTACATTGAGCCTTGGGACAGCATTTTAACACTGACATCTGATATTTAAAAGAAAGAAAAGGAGACATGATTTTAAAATCCTGGTATCTTGCAAAGGGTGGTCTTCCTAGTCCAATTCATATATGTGAACTTTCTAAGATGTCAGCTGTCCAGAAGGCTGTTCACAGTTCCGCATCAGTGGAACAAATCATCACAGGTGTATACCTCTTTTGTATTGCTGTTTTCTTCCCTACTTCCCCAACGTGTTTCAAACTCCACAGGCACCCACCCACATCTATTTAATGTATGCCCTTCCATATTTTAAGTATATGTGCAAACTTGCCAACTTATTTATACTATGTTGGTGTTTACAAAAAAAGTATTGTATTTTTTATTCTTCACCCAATATTATGCATTTAAAAACATTTAAATCAACTTCAATGAGGTGCAATTTACATACAGTAAAATGCCCCCATTTCAGATTATAACAGGAAGCATGTGACAAATGTATGTTTGTGCAACTAACCACTTCCATCCCCTCACAGGACATTTCCATCACCCTAAAGCACTGTCCAGCCCTCCGCTGTCTCTCTCCAGCAAGCTCAGATCTGCTTTCTCTTACTACAGTTCACACTGAGAACATCACAAAATTGCAAACTATGTACTCTTTTGGGGTTATCTTATTTTAAGCAGTGACTTATTCACGTTATATTGAGAGCATGTTCTTTATTGGCAAGCAATAATACACTAAGTGTATGTCCCTAAATTGGCCCATTCACCCATGGATGAACATCTCTCTGGGCTGTTTCTAGGTTTCGGATACCGTGAACAAGTCTGACCATTCGTTGAACATCTTGGTGTGGACACATGTTTTCATTCCTCCTGGGTAAATATATAGCAGAATTGGTGGGCTGTATGCTTCCCTGGTGGCTCAGTGGTAAAGAATCCACCTGCCAACCAGGAGACACAGGTTTCATCACTGGATGGGGAAGATCCCCTTGAGCAGGAAATGGCAACGCACTCCAGCATTCTTGCCTAGGAAATCCCATGGACAGAGGAGCCTGATGGGCTACAGTCCACGGGGTTATAAGAGTCAGACACAGTGACGAAAACAACAACAATGCTATGTGTGTATTTAAAGTTATTAAAAATGGCCATACTATTTTCTAAAGTAGCTGTACTATTTGCATTCCAACAGCAATGTAACAGCATTCCAGTTACTCCACATTCTTGCCAACACGCGGGCATCTTTCATGTGCCTATCTCTCTATCTTGATGTTCACCTATCTTCTTTGTTAAGCATCTATTCAATCATTTGGCCACTTTAAGTTGTCTTCTCATGGTTGAGTTTTTACAGTTCTTTATATATTCCAGATACAGGTCTCTCTCAAATACATGTACCGTAAATCTTTTCAACTAGCTTGAGGCTTCTCTTTTTATTTTCTCAATAGTGTCTATCAAAGAAGTTTTTATTTTAATGAACCTCAATATATCAATTGTTTAATGATTTGTGCTATTTGTGGTTTGTGTAAGAACTTATGAACACTTTCTCCTATGTTTTCATCTGTAAGTTTTATAGTTGTCTTTTATATAGAAGATCAGAAATTAATTTTTTTGTTTAGTGTAAAGTAAGAGCGGGGTTTTATTTTTGTCTTTCCTGAAAGGAAAGCCAGATGGTCCAGTACCATTTGTTGAAAAGACAGTCCCTTCTCCACTGAACTATCTGGTTTCTCTGTCCAAAATCAATTGATCATATATGTGGGGGTCTATTTCTGAACTCCATATTCTGTTCCATTGATATACATGGCTATATTTACACCAATACCACAGTCTAGATTATTGTGGCTTTATATTAAATCTTGAAATGAACCACATATCTCTGTTTCAAAATTGTTTTAGCTAGACTCTTTGAATTTCTATATAAATGTTAAAATCAACTTATCAACTTCCAAAAAAAAAGTGATTTTTGACTGGGATATTGCACTGTATCTATACATCAATTGGATCTATAGAATTAACATTTGGATAGAATTAACATTTTAAAATATTAAGTCTTCTACACCATAAGCATAGTATAATTCTCCATTTATTTAGGTCTTTTTCTATAATGTTTTATAGTTTTTGTGCACAGGTCTAGCATATATGTTGTTACATTCATCCCCAAATATTCTAGAATTTTCATGTCATAGCTAATAGTATTTTTTTTAATTTCAATTTCCAACTATTAGTTACTACTTTAAAGAAATGCAGCTGATTTGGGGGTATTGATCTGATATCTTGGAACCTTGCTAAAATGCATTATTAGTTCCAGTGACTTTTTTGAAGACTTCGTGATTTTCTTTTCTTTTTCTTTCTTCATTCATTCATTTGGCTGCACTGGGTCTCAGATATGGCACGCAGGATCTTCTCTCTTTTGTTGTGGCATTCAAACTCTTAGTTGCAGCATGTGTGATCTAGTTCCCTAACCAGGGATCGAACCCAGGCCCCCTGTGCTGGGAGCACAGAGTCTTGCCCACTGGACCACCAGGGAAGTAAGTCCCTCATGCTCTTCTATGTAGATAATCATGTTGTCTGTGGAGAGATTTTTTTCCTTCTTTGCCAGGCTGCATGCCATTTTATTCTTTTCTAGCTTACTGCACTGACTATGACTTCCAGTACAGTGTTGAAAGAAATGGTGAGAGTGAACATTTTTGCCTTGTTTTCAGTCTTCTGGGGAAAGTGTTTAGTCTTTCGCCATTTCAACTATAATGTTAACTGTAAGTTTTCTTAGATGCCTTTTATGAGCTTGAGAATGTTCTCTTCTATTTGCAGTTTGCTGAATCAGTTTGTCATGAAACCAGTGCCAAATTCTGTCAAATACTTTTTATGCATATATTGAAATAACCAAATAGGTTTTTCCCTTTATTCTGCTAATGTAATAGATTATGTTGATTGATTTTCACATTAAGCCTTGCATTCCTGAGATAAACCTTACTTGATCATAATACTTGATCCTCTCTCTATACTGTTGGGCTTCATTTGCTAATATTTTGTTAAGAACTCTTAAGCCTATTGGGACTATCCTGGTGGTCCACGGTTAAAACTCCAAACTTCCACTGCAGGGGGCACAGGTTTGATCCCTGATCAGAGAACTAAGAATCTCCATCCTATGAGGCACAGCCAAAAATTTTTTTTTAAATATTAAAAAAATGTTTTTTATACTTGGGTTCATGAGAGATCTTGTCCTGCAGATTCTTTTTTTCCTCCTCTTGCAGAGTCTTGGACTTTGATTTTCAGGATAAAGTTAGCCTCTTAGAATGGGATGGGAAATGTTCCCTCTTCCTCTTATTTTCTGAAAGAGTTTGTATAAAGATTGGTATCATTTCTTTTTTAAATGTTCCCTAGAATTCATCAGCAAAGATATCTGGGCTTGGAATTTTTCTTTGTGAGGGAAAAACTAGGGAGTTCAATTCCTTAATGAGATATAAACTATCCAGATTTTCTTTCTCTTCTGTGTCAGTTTTGTTAATCTGTGTCTTTCACGAAATTCATCCATTTCACCTAAGACAGAAAATTTATTAGCACAAAACCCTTCATACTTAAAGGATTCTGTTACTATCCTTTTAATGCCTGTTGGATCTGTAGTGATGCTCTTTGATTTCTGAAACAGGCGATTTATAGCTTTTGTTTTTCCTGACGATTCTAGCTACAGTTTAACATTTTTGTTGAACTTTTCAAAAACTATCATCTATTTTCATGGGTTTTGCACATTTCTCTGGTGTATCTTCTATTCTGTTTATTTTTACTGTTTTCTTATTTCCTTTCTTCTACTTACTTAAGGTTTGATGTGATTCTCTTTTTCTGGTCTTACAGAGAAAGCTTAGACTGTAAATTTTAGACTTTTCTAATTAAAATCTGTTAACATCATTACGATTTTGAGATTATTTTTGGTGCATGTAAACCTAGTTCAGTAATTTTACCTCTTGCAAAAATGATATTCAGCCCACGATCCATAAACACTGAGTCAGTTATTTCACAAACAGTGCAATGAGAAAGGTTATAGCACACGTCTTGATGTGGGGTTTTCTAAGAGTTTCTATATACTGCTAAGAAAGAAAAAGTGCTGCCAACCGAACCAGGCATGTTATTTATCAAAAGATGGTACTATATCTCAGCTATGTTCAGATGTGAAAATGTACCTCCTAGAACTGATGAAATATGACCCACTCTGCACACAGATAATTATAAACATTGTATCTTGTCTTACCGATGACCAGGACTTCTAATACTGAAGCACCACCAGAGAGAACCCTTGCCTTATTCCCAGGGTCAAAGAGAGCGCATCTGTAGTTTCTTGACTAAGCATATTTTCTGGAGAACCCTGTACAACCTTTACCAAGTAAATGCCCATGACTCAACTTACACATGCTGGATTAAACATGCGCATTGATCTCAAGAAAAAGAGTAACACAAGGACAAAGAGAGAAAATTATGAGAAGCCAGTCATCATATAGATCATCTGGAGTGTCAGTGCTGGGGTCAGGACAGGGCTTGAATCCTGGCTCTATCAGGTATGACCATACAGCCTTAATTCCCTCCTCTTGAGAGTAGGGCTGAAGGTAGGCCATGCCACACAGGCTTGCTGCAGGGGCTGAATAGGTTGATTCATGTAATGGTACAGCATAATGTTCAACAACTGTGAACTACTTTTATTACCACAATTTAAAATTTTAACCAAGAGTTGGGCAATTTGTAGCGACTAAGCAGAGAGAGACTGGAAGCCCTAAACCTCCAAGGGGAAAACCCAAAAAGAAGCACCCTCATAATGGGGGATCTCTGAAAGAATGAAAACTGAGGTACCAGACTCGCTTGAAGGAGAAGCTAAGGATGAGAGTGCTGGTCCAAAATTTGTATGAAGAGCAAGCAGTAGAGCCCTAGGACTGCTCCTCCTGACTGGGAGAATTCTAGAGAAATCACCCAGAGGGCCTCTGGACGTGGAGACACGATGAACAGCTCAGGGCTGCCTTCATCTTTAGGACTGCCTTTCTTCATATTCCTGTTTGTTTACTGCATTTCCCCCCAGGGCTTTACAGTGAACATCTGATTTTCCTTTTATTTTTTATCTTCGTTTTCTGACTAAATGTATTCAATCCTAGCTTGCTTTAACTACCTCTCACAGACATGAAAAGTTGTGCTCACACTGTCATTCAGCTTTGAATATTTCATAATTTTTTTAAAAAGTATTCCCTCTTTAAGAATAAGATTTTTAGTTTTCAGACATTTTAAAGGGGCTTCCCTGGTGACTCAGACGGTAAAGAATCTGCCTGTGATGCAGGGAGACCAGGTCTGATCCCTGGGTTGGGAAGATTCCCTCAGAGAAGTGAATGGCTACCCACTCCAGTATTCTTGCCTGGAGAACTCCACAGACAGGGGAGCCTGGTGGGCGGGCTACAGTCACTATGGTCACAGAGTCAGACACGACTGAGTGACTAACACTTTCGCTTTCTTTTCATTATCATGCTCCAACTCTATTGTATGGTGGTCTGAGAATAGATTTTACATGGTATCAATTCTTTGGGATCATTACAGCTTTCTTTGGAGTCTGGTACAGAGTTTTTGTTTGTGAATGGTCCACCTATGCTCAGTTCTCTGCCTGTTGGGTATATGGTCCTATATGCCTCCATTAGACTTAATTAATCCTGCTATTTAAAAAATCTAAACTATTTTTCTTACTTTTTATGTACTTAAGTCTCAGCACCTACATTCCTGGTTTATTCACTTCTACCCAGAGTCTTTTTGGTTCCCATCTTACATGTTTCAAGGCCATACTGTTTGATGCATATAAAGCCACGATCAGAGTATCTTCTTGATTGTCTACTCTTTTTACCACAATAAAACATTTTTCTTTGTCCTTTCAATATTTTTTTAATCTCAGATTCTTCTTTGATGCAGATCAAAATTGTTCCTCCAGCTTTTTTTCTTTTTTGGTTTCTATTTGTCCTCTTTCATCCTTTGATTTTCAACCTCTCAAATATTTTGTTTTAAACACAAATCCTGTGATACATGCTGTATCATGATAATTTTTATGCAACATGAAAATCACTGTCCTTTGAGAGGTGAATTCAACTCACTAAGAACTAACTAATCACTTTCATTTCAAAACTTATTCCAGACATCTTATTTCACATTTTCTATTTACCTTGCTTTTCTTTTTCTACCTTCTTTTGGAGAGAAGAAATTCTCTCTCCTCATGTGAACATGATATATTCTATTTTCATTCTTTTGGTGGTTATCACTAACACAGTGAGACCTAAACCTATACATAATTTTCATGATCAGTATCTCAGATATTCAAACTTCTACCTTTCTGGTCATTCACTCTTTCCATCTCTATCTCTTTGGTGGGAACTCCTCAATCCAGTCTTCCAGTTCTCTAATCTGTCCTTTAGTAATATTCATAAGGCTACCTTTCAATCTACCCCCTAAATTCTTTACTTCATCAATTATATTTTTAATGACCCATATCTCCAACTAATCTTTCGTATTTCTTCCTAGTTCCAATATTCTCTCTTATCACTTCAGGTATGCTTATTCTCACTCTGAATTACTCTTCTATGGTGTAGTGCTCTTGATTTTTATAGGCGTATATTTTCCTACAAAGCAGATGTAGTACACCTTGTTTCTTTCCTTCCCACTGAGCTCCAGACATGACAGGCAAGTTGCACCATCCACGGCAATGAGGGAAAGGACCACGTGCACACCTGAGGACCCGCCCCCTGCCTGCCCTCGCCTGCACCTTCTGGTCTTCACCCGCTCCCCACCCTCAACAGTATCAGCCATCAAGGGCTCCACACTGTTTCTGACTCGTTGAGTGGACTCGCTGGAGGACCCATCAATCTTACTCTTCTCTGGCAGCCCGAGGACTGAGCTCAGGGGAGGGAGTGAGCAGCCTGTGCCATCCTGTCTGGTCCAATTTGTTTCTCAGCAGCATAAATCAGGTTTCAGCATGTCAACTTTTTTTAAAAGGAGCTCTATTACAATACATTATGATATTCATCTTAATTGAGTGTATGTCAGAGACAGGAACAATGAGAGTACATCGTCTAGTTGGGGGAGAAAAAATATTTTCCTCAGAGTGGGCACATGACAAATTACATAACCTAAGGACTGGAAATTACCCTGAAGTTCTCCTGGGCTTTACACAGCAGGGCCAAATTACAGTTATGGCCACAATGTCAGGGCCTCTAGATTAAAAAAAAAAAAAAGTTTAACTAAACCCCAAATTAAGTTTATTACAAGGTCTACAACCCAAAGTGTGACATTACTACAAAGTAAATTGGTAAGAAAATTTCATTCATGACTGTATCTAGATCAACTGCCCTGAAACATAAGAAATAAGGAAGTCATTTTAATTCAGTTTTTATAAGAAGCTGAAAAAGATGACAAAACAGAAAGCACCAATTCAATAGGTAGGCAGAATAAGTTTGCTCTCCAGCAGAGAAGTTGTATTTGAGAAAATCATACAGAGAATACGGAGAAGGTAATGGCACCCCACTCCAGTACTCTTGCCTGGAAAATCCCATGGATGGAGGAGCCTGGTAGGCTGCAGTCCATGTGGTCGCTAGGAGTCGGACACGACTGAGTGACTTCACTTTCACTTTTCACTTTCATGCATTGGAGAAGGAAATGGCAAGCCACTCCAGTGTTCTTGCCTGGAGAATCCCAGGGACAGCAGAGCCTAGTGGGCTGCCATCTATGGGGTTGCACAGAGTCAGACATGACTGAAGCGACTTAGCAGCAGCAGTACGGAGAATAAATGGTGAATCCCAGTATCAAACGCTAGCAAGAATTAATGTTTCTGAAAGCAATTCTGACTGATTCTTGGTTGAGTCTTCAGGACAAAATACAAAGCAAATGCCACAAGTGTCACAAAATACAAAGCAACAGCCTGCAGTGAGACAAGCAGGACATAGCGAAGGGCCGGGCTGGATGGACAATGCAGGACCTCAAGAACAGCTGCAGGGCAGGGTGTCTGTGCAGCTGCCTCTCGCACTGGGCAAAGATGAAGACCAGACTTCCCACGCTGACAAATACACATTAATACTATGCCATTAACATTTAAACTCCTTAGATCACTCAATTGAAAGGAAGGAAACACATTTCTTGACCTCTATTCAATTCAAGATAATGTCTGCCATTTTCATTAACAGACAATACAACTGCATACCACATAATGCGATGGGCATCAATCTATTTAACAGCAAGTCCCACAGCAAATTAAGCACCACTGAGTTATAATTTCAGGAGCACACAAATATATCCATAGTAAATTTAAAATGGTATTCTGCCATTCAATCTAGTAAGTAGAAAACAGCCTAAAGAAAAAAAGAAACATTTCTTGGACTCATACTATATGGAAGTATATAGTAAGGAAATCATTTATAAGGAGAGTAATGTAATTGCTCACTTCAGAGTTACTGATATTATCAGTTTCTGATATGAAGAAGATTAAGAAGGAAATGAAACAAAAATCAGAGAATGATGTATTCTGACAACTACTTCATCAAATAAGATTTATAAGCACATCTGGCATTAAATATACATACATGTATTATGTACATACAAAGTAAGGCTATATCCTGTTTATAAGGCATATGACTTTCTCCAGCAACTATGCCTTGTATGAGTATAGTGAAAACCATCCTCTTAGTTATACAGGAATGTTCCTGAGCAAAGCTATTTCCTAGGTTATTTATTGCTCAGGTTCCTTGACAAATAGGTAAGTGCAGCAGTCATTTTTAGGTAAAATCCTGGTTCCATTTTTTTTTAAATTTATTCATTTGGTTGTGCCAGGTCTTAGTTGCAGCACATAGGATCTCTGATCTTTGTTGCCATATGTGGGATCCTTTATTTATTACATGTCAGCTCTTAGTTGCTGCATGCAGTATCTAGCTCTGACCAGGGATTGAACATGGGCCCCCACAAAGTCTTAGTCACTGGACTACTAGGGAAGTCCCTGTTTTCATTAAAAGCAAGGGTTGCCAAACTATGGTTCCCAGGCCAAATCTGGCCCATTACTTGCTTTTGTAAGTAAAGTTTTATTGGAATAGTCATGTCATGCTCATTTGTTTACATACTGTCTGTGATTCTTTCATGCTATGTTAATAGAGCTGGGACCCCTGAGCTCACAAAGCCTAAAATATTTAAAATCCGGCCCTTCATAGAAAAAGTCCATGGACCACTATTCTAGAGCTAGTTTGAGCTATCCTACTTTTATATACCTGAATCCTAAGTAAATAGGATTACTAAAGCCCTGTACTTGTTTAAATAAAACAGAACATCAATACAGCAAAATGTTATGCAATCACTACAAATGACATTTACCAAGAGTTTATAGTGGCCAAGGCTAAATAAGTTTGTTATGCTAAGATTTAAGTATATGAAATTGAAAATTCAGTCTGATTGCATCAATGAAAAACATACAAACACAGAAAAAAAAACTTTTTAACTAAAAAGTTAACACTAACTGTGGTAATGATGGTAAAATCTTTTTTACATTTTCCTTCTTTTTTATTTTTTAGTAAATTTTCTACAAAGAATGTATATCCCATTTTTCATTGGAAAATATTAAACTGACTTTTAAGAAATCCTTGACCCTAAAAATGTAAGTATTATCTGACAAACTATCTCCTTTCTCCATGTAAAAAAAAAAAAAAGGCTGGCATTTTTCTTTAACTCAGCTGTTACAAAGAAGTACACCGTTTCCCTTGACAATTCTTCCAATGAATATGGTTTATTGCTATTCATAGGCTAAGAACACTCAGTGAAATGTTATGTTCAATCCAATTTCTACTCCTCAATATGCAGAAAGTGGTTAATTGTAAAAAGATCTTCCCACCTGGGACTCTGCTTAATCATTCCAGGCAGTGCTTATCTGACGACCAACACCCACAGTCGTGATGTATTGATGTCAAAGTCCACTCTATGGTAACCATATTAGTTTCATTCGCTTTTCACTGTGCTTCCTACTGAATGCTTAGTTTAAAAATTTTAATTCTATATTAACTCCGAAAGAGGATTTCAGGTAGGTACCAAGACAATGCCTCACATCATGGTGGAGTGAAAGCCTGCTGCCTGACCCAAGGGTAGGAACCCACAGCTGCCAGTGAAGGGACGTCTGGCCCTCCTGACTGGTGGAGGACCACAGGGCTGCAGCCTGGGTGGAGGCGGTGTGGGGGAGAAACAAATCAACTCGCTGCCCTGGCAGCAAGGTGGGGAGTGGCGAGAGCGGAAGGCCTGTCTATGCTCTTCCTGCTGCTTCCCTCACCCATCCCTGCCCTTCTACTCACAGCCCGTTCTGACACAGCACCCAGCCCAGGTCCTAGAGCAGAGCTGGTGTGCGCCGTCAGCTTTGGAGCAGTAAGGACAGGAAATCCACAGGCAGGAGCAGGAAAATGAGTGGGGATGAGGCCGGTTTCACCGCAGATTTGTGGGTGCCTCTGTGGGTGTTCCGGCCATGGAGCTTATGGCCGTTTCTACCCTCCTGCTGTAGTTTGAATCCTGACCACACTGCTGTGATAAAGGTCTCATCTGACCAAGGTCTCCCCATCCTTACATGGATTATCTTAAACAGTATTCGTAAGTCATTTCCCCACATTAACGCCTCCCCCAGCCAGACCTAGAAGAGCCAAGGTCCTTAAGCCAACATCAAGGCAGTCCACCCTCTGATGTCAGCCCACCCTCTGACCTCATGTCACCCCTCTGGACGCCGTCCTCTACTGACCCACGTTTGTGTATGAGAAGTCACCTGCCTGTGTGTTCTCTGTTCCCCTTCAAGTCGCACCATCTGCCTAGACCCAGACTCAGTTTCCCTCTCTTCCAAGAAGTCCTCCCTTATCCCCTTGGCCCCTCTGTCCTCTGGAAACAGAAACAGCCCTTAGTGCCATACCCTTGCTCGTGGATGGCCTGAAATGTTCAGATTTCCTTGTCTGGCAGGAAGCACTCATTTAAATAATGAATTTTCAGGCCACATCTTGTCTCCTCAACGAGACCATAAATTTTTGAGGGCAATGGTTCTTTGCACTGCCTATAGTGCTTAACATGGGTTTTAAGTACACTGGTGGTATTTAGTAAATTATTTCTTGGACAATGAATAAAATGAACGGCTCCTGAGCTATCTGGACCATAGATCTTCCTGAGGTCATGTTAAATGGCACCATAAACCTTTTCTGACAGTGATCACAGAGTACAGAGAATTAAATATAAAAATTCACAAATGAAAGAACGAAAAGACCTACAGTCAAGGGCAGGAGCGTGCCCACGGAGCAAAGGAGTGATGCTCTGAGGCAGTGTGGGTATGGCTGCCTCAGCCTCACCGGAGGGCAGGTCCCTGCTTTCCTCCTCTCCTGTCAGCCCGACCCTCTGGATGAACTGGGGAAGCCTCTGGATGAAGCCAGTGTCAGCACTGGCTTCAGGTATTTCCAGCTCTGCCTCGTTCGCCTTCTCTCTCCACATGGGAGCTTCTACCTCCACGTCTCCTGCTTTTCCACCTCTCTCCCTCTGCTGCCTCCCCCAGCACCCAGCTCCTTGCTGTAATCTCCCAACATGCTAATAGGCAACAGCCACCCCCTCCTAGTAGGAATCCCATCCATTGTGTCCTCCCACCTGTGTCTCTATGGGATTCTTTTCAACATCCCTGGTTCGTAGTCTCACTGTGTTATCAGCATCTTCCTCCCTTCACCTCCCGTCACACTTGATGACTGTTCTTGATGACAATAGTCCTGCCTCACAAGAAGGCTAGCTCAGCTCTCTTTCTTCCATGGGTGAGGTCCCTCGGGGTACACTTTGGCCACATGCATTCTGCTTTTTGAGGTGCAGTGGAGGAGCGGCCGAAGTCAGGCCCTGTCTGAGTGGGCTGAGCTGTGGAGTGGGCTCGGCAGCTGGGGCCACTGCCCATCACCCCGCTCCTTCTCCTCTAGCTCCTTAGGGATCAGCTGAGCTAGAAAAGGCTTCTCCTTGGAGAGACCCACAGCTGGGACTTGAGAGGGATGGGGTGGAGTGGGAGGCAGATGCCCTCTTCCAGGTGCTGTGTGTCAACCCGATGCTGCAACAGAGGCAAAGCTGCAAGTCCAAGTTCTCATCGAACCAGCCATTGGAGGCAACTTCATGTCCCGACCCCCACCCAGGCTACAGTCACTCAAGGGGCCTCCCAAAGGGTTGAGCACCATGTTGCTGCCCCTAGAGTCCTCTCCTGTCTCAGTACTTTCTCCAGGGCTGTGGGGAAGGAAGCAGGACCCCGTGTGTCTGGTGGGGTTAGGACACCCTGGCAGGAAGTTGAGGAAGAAGCCCCCACAGAGTCCAGTGAACCCACACGGCTGCACCGTCCTGCCTGTGGCTCACCAAGGGCTACTTACCTTCATGTATATGGTTTCCAGCAAAACATAAAATGGAAAGGCAGATATTAAATGGGAGCAAGACGGTCTAAGGGACAAAGTTGGACTTGGAGGCAGGAAGCACACACATTCCACTGTGAGTCCTGCCAGGGACAGAGGGCCTTACACGCAGCTTCTACCATCCTGGAATAGCCCACGTATTTCCTCAGTCACAGTCACAAGAGCTTTGAACTTCTCAAAAGAGTGATGGTAGGGAAGTAATATGAAATATTCTACTTCAACTCGAGCAAAGAATTATATAACTAGAGAAGCTTTTTTTTTTTTTAAAGAAAGTCCACTTTTCAGCATGACCCACCTTGGTACTGAGGACACCACCTCAGTTAGCCAAGATACAGACAGGGAGCTCCTAGAAATCATGCACACACCTGACCTGGGGGAAAGCGCATCCTGAGCCCTGAGAGGAAATCCCCAGCATCCACTCGGAGTCCTGAGTTCACGCCTGGAACTTGGTCCACCAGAGTCAGGTAGATTCCTTGGGTCCCCATGGCAAGCCCCAGGCAAGTGAGGTTGCTGGGATTTGAGGCAGGCGCCACTTACCAGCGCAGGGCGATTTTGATGGGGGTGGTGAGGCATGATGTGAACAGGTCAGCTGGGAGGTCGGGGATCATGGGCAGGAGCTCGTTGGCCTCACAGGCTGCCAGCTGAATGCAGTTCTTCATAGACGGGGGCAAAGGCATCTGGGCCAGTGGGTGGTTTGGGTTAATAGCAGCGACCTGCAGGGGGACAGGAAGGAGAGTGGCTTAGCCATTGTCCACAACTAGAGACTAAGCCAGAAATATGACACGAAGGAAAGGGTCTGTCGACTGAGGCTTAAGGCTGAGGGGTTCCAGGCCAAGTTCCCCAAAAAGAGGCCCAGCTGTCGGATCCTCTCCTGGAGATGATCGTTAGCTCCAGCCCCAAATCACTTGTTATGCAAGGACTCTTGGGTTATAAAGGCCGGGGGCGGGGGAGCTCCATGAAAACCAGGTGCTGGGGTTTCAGGTGATGATGGCGCCAGGTGGGCAGATGGGGCAGGAAAGTGCAATTTTTAATCGCTGATGGCTACGTGCTTGGTTCCCAACTTGAAAAGAATGTTTATGCTTCTCAGGTTTTGCTCCTTACTAAGAATCCCCTCTGCATGACTGTTTATTTCACATTTGCTATTTCATTTGCTTTTTACAACATTCCCACGAGGTAAGTTTTCTTTCCATTTTAAAAGATCTTTTACAATGAGGAAACCGAGACTCCAAGAAATGATGGGAATTGCCAGTCACCGGCAGAGTCCTGGTCATGGGTGGGGAGGCTGGTCCTGAGCTGAAGTCTCCCCTACCTCATCCCATGGGGGCCCTCCTGCACCCACACCACACCTATGACACTAACATGCATGCTCTGCAGGAGCTGGGCCTAAGAGCATGCTCAGGTGCACTTTGTAAGGTATACACACAAAGCTGTGTTCACTCATATATCCCTACCATAGATTATGACATGTAAAGTGTTGTCATTATTAATGTGGATAAAACCTTGTTTTATTTCTCAAATGGAAGGCAGTAAAAGTTGTATTTCTATTAATAATCCCTTCTGCTATAGGAATAGCAAGTCCAGAATACACATCAAATTCTAGTATACTTAAAACAAAATAAAAAAGGCAATTTCTCGAGGAATGGTTTTTTTTTTTAATTATTGTGGCAAAATACACACAATATAAAACTTACCATCTTATCCATTTTGTTTGTATGGTCAGTAGCATTAGGTACAACTCACATTGTACAACCATTACCAGAGTGCGTTTTTTAAAGTACAGAGAAAAGGGAAGGCAGAATCACGTTTAATCTTCTCCTTGGCTCCGGCGCTACGATCTAAAATAGCACCAGTGAAGCAACCTGCTCCACACAGGAAATTAGTTTCCAGGTCTGCTGTGACAACCCGCTAGGAAGGATGACGGGTCTGGGTGCCGTGTGGGTCTGCGGCTCATCAGACCTGAGTCATGCGGAAAGACGTGGAGGCTGCAGATGTGTCAGAGTCAGGGGAGGCTGCCGGAAGTGCTCCACTCGCGTGCTCTGTGGAAGCATGTCCTCCCCAGTTCAGGGGGAGGATGACAGCGGCAATGGTTCGGGCTCCGGAAGGGGCATGGAGGGCACAGCTCCGAACAGTGAAAGGGGCATTGGAGAGGCGGCCTGGGACTGAAGCCGACACATATGCATCTCGTGAGCATTACCACTAACGGGCACAGATGAGAGACCACAAGCAACGACTTAGGAAGAAAGAGTTGTTTATGTAAAAGCTAGATTCAATATTCTCAAATGCTGTCGTGCTAGTTTCAACTTCTCTGTCTCTAATCTGCTTCCACAGTAAATTTACTTTCTGAGAACCGAAGAGCAGGTCCACTGGCCACAGGCCTTCCACCTTCACTGTTGCCTGTCACTGAGCTTCTGCAGACTCAGGCTCTCTGAAGTGAAGCAGTCTGTCACATCAAGGCCATCTTTCTCTCAAGACAGAGGGCCCCAAGCGGAGACAAGGGTGCTCGGTGGGCTTAAGGAGACTTCCGCAGGGGTCAGGAGGTTCGTGCCCTGTCCCCCATGGAGGCGGTGCTCCGATGCCCCGACAGAGCCAGGCGGTGCTGTTGGGCAGCAAGTCTGCTCAGTGCCTCTGTGTTAGACCTGCCTCAGGCTGCACCTCGTGGTCCACGGGCACTTCGCCCGGAGCCTCGCAAAGTACCTGAGGCAATGGAGCCCCAGGAGACGGGAAGACGATGCAGAAATATCTTCATCCCAAGTCCATCGGAAACTAAATTGCCCCATTCAAAATGGTCATTGATAGAAACCCTGATTTCTTAAACAAGCTCCTTGAAGTATGCTGGTGTATTATTGGCAGAAAGCACCAAGTGTGGCTGCAGATAATCTGAAGTATGGTAACACACAGTAATAGTCCCCTGAGGACTCATATCAGACCTGTCGTCACCACTAGGCACTCAGAAGGCAGATGAGAGCTGCACTGGGGTTAATTAGAGTCAGTAACATTTTGTAAAAATGACATTCAAAACAAAGGATTCCACCAACAATTTATTTTTTTAAGCTTCTAACCCAGGAAAACAACAAACAAACAAAAACAAATTATTTTAACAGGTGAGCTATTTCCTGTATATTGTTTTGGTTTTGTATATTGACCTTTTAACTGAAATTCGTCTTTGGAATAATAAATAGCCTGCATGTAAAGCTAACTACTAGTGATTCAGAGAACTTTTCAAAGGCACCCAAGTAAAGAAGCTGGTCCAGCTGGGAGCCGCCACTCACCCTGCAAGGCACACCCCAGATGTACTTGTACCCAAAGGGGCTTCTCCTGGGGAACCCAGAGGCTCAAACACCAAGAGAACTTTCTTCGTTAAAAGCTCACTAGAGCCTTCTGGAGGATTTGGGAAGGATCCAGAAAAACCCTCAATGCGATACACAGCAACCAGATCCAAGAGAGACATCTGCTACCTCTTCTACACGTGTGGATAATGTAGTGCTCGTGCGTTCAGAGCTCATGGGAAGGCTGGCCAAGCGGCTCACACAAGGCCTGGAATCACTCGCTCCAGAAGCACGGATGGAGGGGCTGGGGGTCGCTGGGGCAGCACCTGAATCTCTCATTTCCTAAATAAACCTCTGCCATCATGCTGCTTCTTTTCTCCATATATGTATACATGTTAAGAGACAACTCGATAAAGGCACCAATAATTTCAGAGGCGTCTTTAACAAGCAGCTTTCTGAAAATAACATCTACTTGGTAATAATTCCAGTTCTAGCTTAAAGCAACTTTTATTCTCAACTCAGTAACCCCTACTTACAGTGAACATTTTTGCAAAGTTCAGAGAGAGATTAAGATCTGTAAACAGATCAGGTATTGCTTGCCCAGCTCATTATGATATTAAGCCCATTAAGATATTAATGGAACATCTATCACGCATCAGATACTGTACTAAAAATAGCAGATAAAAAGTGGAAGTAGTAATTTTTAATATATAATTTATATAATTCTCTATGTGTGTGTGTGTGTGGAGTCAGTCACTTTGTCATGTCTGACTCTTTGCAGGCCCAGGGACTGTAGTCCACCGGGCTCCTCTGTCCATGGAATTTTCCAGGCAAGAATCCTGCTCCAGGTTGCCATTTTCTATTCCAAAGGATCTTCCTGACCCAGGGATCGAACCCATGTCTCTTGCATCTCCTGCACTGGCAGGTGGATTCTTCACCACTAGCACCACCTGCAAAGCCTCAGTTCTATATATATCAAATATTAAATAGCATTAATAATTTAAAAACAAGTTGCTGGAAACTGAAATTTAGGTCAAGAGAGCAGAGGGAGTCACTCTGTTGCAAGAAGACTTGTAACAATAATAGGGAAACCCCCAATGTTCCCCACAAAGGGCAGCTAAAGAACATGCTTCACAGCATAGTCTGTCATGATTATCCTGAGAGCTTACCTAAATGGACCATCCACTGTTTTAAAGCCATTTCATTGTTAGCAATCAGTTTCTAAAATGCTCTATAATTATTCTATAACTCAATAAAGATGCTTAGTTAGAAATTACAATGAAATTTCTCCCCAATTAACTCTTAAGAGAAGCAACTAAAAGAAGGTAACTCAAAAATTCTCCGATGCTTTACATCACAAAGAGCATTTACGTTTGGGGGTTACTGTGAACAATGCTGCTGTGCATCTGCGTACAGGTTTTTGTGTGGACACATGTTTTCAAGTCTCCAGGGTACAAACCTAGGAATGGAACTACTGGGTCATCTCCAGCTCCAGGTTTAACGTTTGAGGAACTGCCAGACTGTTTTCTAAAGTGGCTGCACCATTTTACCTTACTTAACCATCTTGATGCGGTGCTATGGTCTGAATGTACATGTTCCCCCCAAATTCATATGCTGAAATCCTAACCCCCAGAGGTGACAGTGCTAAGAAGGTGGGACCTTTGGGAGGTGATTAATTTATGAGGCTGAAGCCCTGCTGAATGAGGTTAGTGTCCTTACAAAAAAAGCAGCCTGACAGCTCCCTGACCCCTTCCACCACATGAGGACACAGCAAGAAGGCCTGGCCATGAACTAGGAAAAGGGCCCTCACCTGACCAAGCTGCACCATGATCTTGGTCTGTCCAACCTCCAGAACTTTGAGAAATCAATCTCTGTTGTTTAGAAGCTACCCAGTCTGTAGTATTTTGTTACAGTAGCCCAAATGGACTAGGACAGGTAGGAATTTAAGATTATTCATTTGATACTTTCCCTATTTTCTAACATAAAGATCTAGTGCTGTAAATTTCCCTTTCAATTGCTTTCACTGTTTCTTAACAATGCTGACAGGTTGTACATTTCTTTTCTTTTTTTCTGTTTATTTAATTGAAATATAGTTGACTTACAATGCTGTGTTACTTTCTGCTGTACAGCACAGTGATTCAGTTATACATATACACACACACACACACACACACACACACTCTTTTTCTCATATTCTTTTCCACTGTGGTTTATCACAGCACACTGAGTATAGTTCCCTGTGCTACACAGCAGGATCTTGTTTACCATTCTGTATATAACAGCTTACATCTGCGAACACCAGCCTCCCACCCCTTGGGAACCACAAGTCTGTCTTCTATGTCCATGAGTCTGTTTCTGTTTCATAGATAGGTGCATTTGCGTCACTTTTTAGAATCCACATGCATACAAGTGACATCATATGGTATTTGTCTTTTTCTTTCTGATTTACTTCACTTAGTATGATAATCTCTAGTTAGAACCATGCTGCTATAAATGGCATTATTTCCATCTTTTTAGGGCTGAGTAATATTCTATTGTATATATACCACATCTTTATTCATTCATCTGTCAATAAACATTTAGGCTGCTTCCATGTCTTGGCTATTGTAAATGGTGCTGTTTTGAACATTGGGATGCATGTGTCTTTCTGAATTAGAGTTTTTCTGGATATGTGTCCAGGAGTGGGATTGCTGGATCATATAGTAAATTAATTTTATTTTTAGTTTTCTAACATATATTCATTTTCATTCAGTTAATGTACTTTCTTTTATTTCCCTTGAGATTTTTAACCCGTCAATTATAGGTTAATTTTTTTTTCTGATATTTTTCTGTTATCTTTCTATCATTGACTTCTAGTTGATTTTACTATGGTCAAAGAGCAGGCCTGTGTGATTTCTATTATTTAAAGTATGTTGAGGTTTGCTTTATGACCCAGGATCTATCTTGATGGATGTTTCATGGACACTTGTGTATTTTGCTGCTGCTGTTGGAGTGTTCAGTGTCAATTAGAGCTCTGTGACTGATATTCAACAGATAGGACTGTGCCTTCTGTTTTTTCCCCTTGCAAAAGTCTTACTGTACAATGTTGAAGAGGAATAATGAGAATTAATATCTTTTCCTTGCTTTTGACCCCAATGTTAAGAAAAATCACTTACCCTCTTGTCCCTCCCCTCAAATGGGCTGGTAACTTCCCGCCTGCCCTTCTCCCTGTGCATGGCTCTGTGACCACCCAGCTGAGTACTGCCATTTTTCCGGTTGCCACCAGAAGCACCGTGGCCTGTGCCACCACAGATCCTTTGCGAGAGAACATCAGGCCTTTATCTCCATGGCCTCCAGCTGACAGAGGGGGGCCCTCCTGTGATAGGAAGTCAGGCCATGCAGATGAGTCCTGCCAGGAACCACAGCACCCTGCACCAATATCCCATGGTGCTGATCATGATCTGTGGTCCAAAATATTAAGTGATTTCTGGCATGTTTTAAAATAGACTAAATTAGGAAAAAGCATTAAACTCTTAAGACTTAACTTGTAGAAGCTCCCAATTTTATGATAGCTGCAATAATGTACTATATTCATGGATTTGGGTTAATAATTTTTCCTTTATTTCTTTTTACATTTCATATAAATCAATCAAAGATTAAACATATTCAGTGAATCATAGATATATCTAAGGAAGATAAATAAATGTAGCTTATTCAAATGTATATTTATTTATCAGACCAAATATGTAAATGTTTCCTAAACAGCTACTTCATATGAAGCTTTCTTGATAGGTTTACATAATAGGTTTAATAAATACAGCAGACAACACCAATAGAAGAGAAACTACAAGACAAGGCATAATTATTTTGTCAAATGAATTGCATAAAAATTTGCTATATGAGGTCATCTGAGAAAGATTTCAGGTGCAAGGAAGTAGAATTTTAGTTACACCCTTAAAGTTGACTGTACTAATGATACACTTTGCTTGTCTGTGGATTTCATTTAATACCACCAGTAGTGAGGGTTTCTGAATTTTTTATGCAGAGAAATCACATTTCTTTTACCCAGAGTCTTCAAATTCCAGGACTAGGAACAGTACAAGGTGCCAAGAGAAAAGAACTGCAGGTTCCCATAAAAACCATAAAAGGGAAGGTGTGCACAGGAGCTGAGTCTGGAGACAGCTTATGTATGTTCTGTTGCCCAGGCTGACTGGACTAAATGTAAAAGTGCTCTGCAAACTAGAAAAGGTTGTACAAATAAAAGAGGGTAGGTAATGTCCCTCAGCTAAGGCCTCCGGGTGCTCTGGCCTCCCCTGGTGGTGCCTTTCCACCTTGCATGGCCTCTTCTCTTCCCAGTTCTCAGTGGCAGCAAGGGTCCTGATCTTTGAGAGGCTGCTTTTCTTATCAGTGCTTTTCTGTGACCCTTTCCACTTTCTGGTTAGCAAGCCAGCTCCCAGCACCCTAGGAGGCCCACCCTTCTCCTCCACTCATCATTTCCATAATGGCTTCATCTTCTCCAGCAAGGGGCTGTGGGTGGCTGTGTGGAGCCCAGTGAAAGGAGTTTCTGCTGTATTTGCTTACCGGTTAACCCCCATTCACTATCCTATAAAAAAGTGGAAATGGCAGCATTTTTTCTAAATTTACAAATGTGGAGGGGGGAGTGTTTCAACAAGATAATAGGTTTCTTACCAATATTTATTTTGAAAATGTTCACTACTAACAATTCTTACAGCTTACTATACATAGAATGTAAGATACAGAAGGGTGAACTTGACCAGCCTTTATTTCAAAAAGGGCCTGTTCAGCGTGTGTGTGGAGAAGCAAATGGGGGAGGCACTTCACTGCTGAAGCCTGAGGTGGTGCAGGGGTAAGACAGGGCTCACCTGAAGACCTGCCATCAGGACGGCCTTCTACTCACCCATGTCCTAAAGCCAGGCGTCCTGCAACCACCCCGCCCTAGGAAGCACCTGGAGGTGCTCTTCTCTAAAGAGAGTTACTGATGTGTCTGGGGGAAACTAGGGTGGCTAGTGTAGTCGCCGGCTCTCAGAGAAGGAATGCTCTCTGGACTGTGGGCAAGGGTGCTCCAGGATAGCCAGCTCCCACCTGCCTGGCCCTCCATGGCACATAGCGACAGTGGGTAGCCTCCCTTCATTCTTAAATATGAGAAGCAACAGGGAGTCATCATAAGCCTTCTGGAGAAAGGAGAACAACCCAAATAACTCATTTATACAACCCAAATAACCCACAAATTTATACCGGAGGTAACTTAAAAAAAGGACATCTTTTTAAAGTCCATATATTAAAAAACAAATAAGGTTATCAACATCACAGACCTCTTGTTTCCCTGCTACCTACAAATGGTAATTATGAAGCTACAGAAGAGAAAGAATGGGAGACTTGAAAACACTTGTAACGTGAAAGCTAGAGATGGACAAGCCTGAGCTCCCTGTAGAGTTAGCATGGTGGACCCTGCTCTGTAGCGTGAACATCCCGACAGCAAGTCCATGGAGAATGCTCACAAATTCACAGACACAAGCTCCATTTAGTAAGCAGTCATCAAGACATATTCCTTATCTACAGATAACCTTAGAATTAACTTGTGACACTCAAAAACCATAGACAGACATTGTTACTATAAATATTAACCTTAACACAGAGTTAACTTCTGTTTCAAGTTCCACAGACATCCACACAATGTGCTGTCTACAATACTAGCAAAGGAACCACAAGGTTGCAAAATACGAATTCTCTAGTTCTATGGGATACACATTTAACATTTTTTGAAGAAACCTGAAGTGTGATGTTAGACATTTTTTTCACCATTAATTTACATATGTGACATAAAATTTAGTCACAGTGATGACTACATGAAGATAATGTCATATATCAGTATGAACAGAGGATTTCAAATGGGTATTTAAGTCACTGTGAATTCAGTGATGCTGCAGGATCACACCTGTTTCTATGAAAATGAGTGTCCGCTGGACAAGGTACTGAGCTGCTGGATGCTACTGCTGGAGCCGGCAGAAGCGGGTCATACAAAGAAGTTAACCAAATATTGGATCAAAACATGATTCTTGGTACTTCCCTGGTGGCCCTGTGGTTAAGATTCCACGCTTCCACTGCAGGGCGCAAGGGTTCGACCCCTGTTTAGGAAACTAAGATTCCGCATGTCATGAGACATGGCCAAAAACAAAACATGATTCGCTTGGAGGTATTGTGAGAAAAGCCCTGTCAAGTGTGAACAGACAGTAAGAGGAGAGAATGAAGCCACCACAGTAATGGCCTGAGCCTCGATAGCAGACCCCCCACCCAAAGTGTGTCAACTGTCCTTGGGGGAAGACATCGTCCCACCACTGCTATGGCTGCCACCAAGAAACTGTCTGGGCTCCCGTCCCACACCAGTGAGGACAGTCATGCTCAGGATCAAGTCTTACAGGGACACAGCGCAACCCCATCAATCTCTGTAAAAGAAGGGCACACCTTTTCCCATCACTGGACATCAACTCACCTCTCTGCCTCCACAGAAAGAGAGAGAAAGGCCAAGACTTGACCCCTGCTTCACTGTGGTCTTCAGTGAAGAGAAGGATCGTAACTGCTCATGGCAAGTATCTACTGGGAGCAGAACTAATGGATGAAAAAACTTGATAAAGACCATTTCAAAGAGAATCCATTTTAAGATTTGGTCTCCTCTTAGAGCTACAAAGATTCTATATTCAAGATAAAAGTTGTTGCCAAAAAAAAAAAAAAACCAAACAAACCCTGGATTCTCTTTCTCTGTCAACGTACATACTGTGTATATATGGTGGATATAAATACTCCTCTGGCTTTTATCATGAATGGAGGTAGCTGGACGTCTGGACTCTTGTGATGGCTACAACAAGGCCACTGGGCAGACTTCTCAAGTCCACCTTCTCACCTACCATAAGAAGTAAAGGTGAGATTGTTCTGTGAAAAGAGTCTAAAACTCCACACTCAAACTGTCCATGATGAGTGTGGACAGAATGAAGACAATAAATAGCATATGCCATATGGTGGGTGGAGTGGGGGGATTGTATATGACCTAGCGTTAGCCAATGAGATTCTCATGAAAATGACCTAGCTTTAGCCAATGAGATTGACCTCATCGTATATGACCTAGCTTTAGCCAATGAGATTCTCAGGAAAGCAAGTGAGCAGAGGTCTCATTTGCTTTAGTAACAAAGAGA
The DNA here is from genome assembly GCF_032452875.1 of Bos javanicus. NCBI lineage: Eukaryota > Metazoa > Chordata > Mammalia > Artiodactyla > Bovidae > Bos > Bos javanicus. The sequence goes on from NC_083886.1 coordinate 53,348,543, forward strand.
CAGATGTGAGGGTTCTGCCCTTTCCCCTCCTCATCTAGCCTCAAAATGGAAGAATGTGCTGTAAGCATCAGGATAAAACATCAGAGTGGAAAGACTAAAAACAGCCTGGTTCCCTGATGGTACAGCTGAATAATTAAATCATTTGCCTCAGAGTTCCTAGCAAAAATGACAAACTGTGACTTGTTTAGAAAGCAGAAGTGAGATTCTTCATTACTTACAGCAGTCTAAATACAAGTGCTTCAAGTCTGAGAAAGATTACATCCTTTCTTAGGTTGCTACTTGAGGATTTGCCCTAGCAGAACAAAGGAGAAAATTGAGGAGAAAAGAGACAAAGGTAGAATCTAGGAAACAGTGGATGCATCCAGAAGAACAATAAGGAGAACTCCCGGGAAGACAGTTTTGGAGCAGGCCTGTCTTAAACAGCTGATGAAGCAGGTGGTGGAGGGCTGGAGAAGAAGAAACTTTGGGAAGGGGCATATTTTGAGATTCAATGCTACCCATGCAAATTTGGGAACTGTGGAAACGCTAAAGATCTAATCAAGAAGAAAGACAATCTCCAGGAAAATCAAAGCAACAAACGATTGTAAAAATGGAAAGCACAGCACCCTAGTTAGCCATTCAATGAACAGTATTTACATGGTCATAATCAGGGAGCTGAAGTTTAATATTTGTCATTTTTTAGGCATACCTTCTTAGTGTATGTATTCATGGGGAGTTAATTATGCTCAGAGACTAGAGAATAATCATGAAAGTACAGATAACAGAGGTTGGGAAGGTCCAGAGGTAAAAGAAAGTCCAAAGAAGCTAAGAACCTATTAATAAAACCAGAAGATAGGACTGATTGTTGACAAAACTATTATAGAAATAAAAACATAAGCATATGATTTCAAAAGGCAAAGGTTAGAAAGTATAGGGAATCCAAATACAGGGACACAACTAAATGACAGCGAGGAAATAGGAGAGGGTAGTCAGCGACCCTCTCTCTTCAATTTCTCTTTAGAATTCACAATTTACAATGTACTAATGTGACTTAAAACTATGGGGTACCATGTCTCTTTACTATCTAAGTTCTATATAATTTCTCCAATTGTTTAAATAGAATTTACTCATGGCAGTTCTGTTTTTGGTTTATATGGTAGCAGAAAGCCCAGAGATAACCTAAACATTATGAATCAAGAAGTAGTAGTATAAGCATAAACTGTGGAAAATTCTGAAAGAGATGGGAATACCAGACCACCTGATCTGCCTCTTAAGAAATTTCTACGCAGGTCAGGAAGCAACAGTTAGAACTGGACATGGACCAACAGACTGGTTCCAAATAGGAAAAGGAGTTTGTCAAGGCTGTATATTGTCACCCTGTTTATTTAACTTCTATACAGAGTATATCATGAGAAATGCTGGACTGGAAGAAACACAAACTGGAATCAAGATTGCCGGGAGAAATATCAATAACTTCAGATACGCACATGACACCACCCTTATGGCAGAAAGTGAAGAGGAACTAAAAAGCCTCTTGATGAAAGTGAAAGTGGAGAGTGAAAAAGTTGGCTTAAAGCTCAACATTCAGAAAACGAAGATCATGGCATCTGGTCCCATCACTTCATGGGAAATAGACAGGGAAACAGTGGAAGCAGTGTCAGACTTTATTTTTCTGGGCTCCAAAATCACTACAGATGGTGACTGCAGCCATGGAATTAAAAGACACTTACTCCTTGGAAGGAAAGTTATGACCAACCTAGATAGCATATTCAAAAGCAGAGACATTACTTCGCCAAAAAAGGTTAGTCTAGTCAAGGCTACGGTTTTTCCTGTGGTCATGTATGGATGTGAGAGTTGGACTGTGAAGAAGGCTGAGCGCTGAAGAATTGATGCTTTTGAAGTGTGGTGTTGGAGAAGACTCTTGAGAGTCCCTTGGACTGCAAGGAGATCCAACCAGTCCATTCTGAAGGAGATCAGCCCTGGGATTTCTTTGGAAGGAATGATGCTAAAGCTGAAACTCCAGTACTTTGGCCACCTCATGTGAAGAGTTGACTCATTGGAAAAGACTCTGATGCTGGGAGGGATTGGGGGCAAGAGGAGAAGGGGACGACAGAGGATGAGATGGCTAGATGGCGTCACTGACTCGATGGACGTTGAGTCTCAGTGAACTCCGGGAGTTGGTGATGGACAGGGAGGCCTGGCGTGCTGCGATTCATGGGGTCACAAAGAGTTGGACACGACTGAGTGACTGATCTGATCTGATCTGCTCTGAGTATAAGCGTATTATTTTCATTTATAGAGACACTCATAGAGGAACTAGAAATGTAAACAGTTCAAATAGGTTCCCTATAATAGCAGAGTCTTGGCCAAGGAGGGGTGAGGCCAGGGACTACTTCATTCACCATAAACCCTCAGTATTATTTAATTTTTAATATCATGGCATATACTAATTTAGTAAAAATAAAAACATGTATCTTAAAAAAAGAAACACTGAAAGCAAAGAAAACTGAAGCAATATGCAAAGCAATATGACACAATGAAAAATGCAGAGAACGTGACTGAGTGACAGGCACTTTCCTGGCTCTGAGGAAGTCTCTATTGTGTGCAGTAATTTATTCTGTGCTTTCACAGAGGCGTCTGCTGCTTCACCCGCAGTTTTCCTTTGAGATGGAAGTCCACAATAAGTAAACCTCCTGCTCCCAGCACAAGCACTGTGCTCTGGAACGTGAAAGCTGGTAATCATCTCTTAAAATTTATGTCACTCATATTTGTTGTTAATGTTTACTACTTGGAGGCTTTCTGGTCCAGGTAACTATTTTCTTTCATTATATTTAATCATTTTTACCCTCTTTATTTTTAAAACTCTGGCACAAACCATTTTACCCGCCAACTTCTTTCAGTTTCATGTCATCAGCTACCCAATAAAAGTGTTCAAATGTATCATAAATTTACAAGGAATCTGGCCAACTGGAGACAGGCAAAGAATTTTTTAAAAGAATAAACCTAAGAGGCCACACAGGATTGTGGTTTCTACAGCAGATTAAAAAAAAAAAAATGACTAACATGAACATTAAGATATTAGCTGGGAGCCAATTTTATCATTTTAATTTCCGCTCTTTATGCAAGAGACCGGCTGAACAATAGCCAATAATAGTAAGTGTAATGGAAAACCGAAAGACTTATCTACACTGTAATTAAGAAAAGAATGAAGATTAAAGTTGGAGCTAATTATAAAACATATGGTATAACTTTGCATTGCCGTCTATTTGCCACTTCAGATAACGTATTTTTCATTTACTCTCCTCCATGAGGGATTAGTCAATTAAACATTTCACTCCCTCCCCCTAAAAAGAAAAAGATGGATGGAAAACTTTTTTTGTCACACTCAATGAAATGAACAGTTTCTCGGGCTGATTAATCCTTGGCAACATACAGAGAACACATACAGAACCAAGAGAGCAGATACACCAAGTGCTAGAGCATAAACATTTAGTTTCATGCCTGAGAGGGAAATGCTTGCCTTCTGCTGAGAGGGTGGGAGAGGGGCTGTATTTAGCATGTTTTAATTATCAAAGGATGATGTACTGGTCTTTACTTAACCACCCTGAAGCTCAAAAATTGGGAATAAATATCCGGCCAGATTCTGTGGCATTTTTATTTACATATTTTAAATTAAAAAAAAATTTTTTTTGCAATATTTATTACTTGATGTGAGGAAAAGCAATTACCTCTTGGTGTTTTTGAGTTTTTAGCACTTGTAACATAACCTATCCCTTGGGTAAACAGAGATGGCATGCCTAAATGCAAGGTAAAAATTTAATGCTAAAAACTTGATCTTTCCCTTCCCTTATTCTAGAATGCAAATGATAATATTACTAAAGACAACAACAATAATAACAACTGGTGGCGCTGGGTTCCATTTTCAAGAATAAAGGGCAATTTAACAGTCACTCTGACGCAAAGTTCTGCATAAGGTAATTTATAAAATATTTATAAATTAACTGTATGACATGTTAAATTCTACCAAGTAGAACTTCAAATTTTATTCCTGATGCTTTCAGCAATATCCTCAGATGAAATGCAAAAAACATAACAATACATTAAAATTGGATAGGCCCAAAAGGGCTTGAGGAAACATGTTCTCGGGACCATTTCTGTTCTGAATTGAGAATTTCCTGCACAGCAACCAGTTGGAATTCATGACCCCCTGGAGGCTGCAGGATACTTTATTCTCACTCTTGTGCAGGCCACAGGATGGAGGCCTCTTAATTGAAACTGCCTCTTCAATTTCTCTTTAGAACTCACTGTTTAATTCAAACATCAAATATTAATTAAAACAACCAAGTAAAACAGCTCTTCACAATCAGAGCACTACACTGGCTCTCCAGTTCTTTAAACAGAAGCCACCAATGGCAGCTATTTTGGTTTGTTTTCTGTATTTAGCCTAGTAGGGTTTTTTTCTCCCCCCAGCACCAAAGATGAAAAAAAAAAAAAAGAGCAATAACAAAGACGAGAGTGGAGCTGAAGACCGTGCCCAGACACAGGCCCATTTCTCTGAAAATAAATGTGTCTGCTTTATTTTCACATTTATCTCGGAGGCAGAGCCCACTGGAGCACAAATCAACTCTATTAATGTTATCACTTAATTAAAATTTGTATTAAAAATGATGCTGGGTAAAGCAAAACACAAAATAAGACCAAGAGCTTGTCTGGAGTCCCTCCCAAGTTCTTTGTCATGGACCCCACCACCTTACTCTGAGCACTCTGAGCACCACAGACAGCTCACCGCACCTGAGAAAATAAAACCACTGAGGGGCTGACCTTCACCCCCAACTCCCACCCCAGGGTGCCCGGGGCCTCACCTCCAGCTCCTGCTCCCTCTGCAGGGCGAACTGCTTGAAGGACTTGACAATGAGGCCAGCATTGGAGCAGTCGTAGACGAATATGGAGGGGCTACCCATCCACGTCTGCAGGTCGTATATAGACAGAGGGATGTACTGAGTGTAGTTCTGGAAGAGAAAACAGTGCATGTTTGTGACTCACACCTGGAGAACTCTGCCTGCCCACCAGGACCTGCACCTCCACGAGGGTCCCAAGCATGGGACTTGCTGCATATGATGTTCTGCACACTGTAGTTCTCCCCACCATCTGCCCGTTTCAATCATAAAGAGGCGGGCAGTGGTCACAGTTCAACCCCGGCTGGAGCTCCTCTCGTCCTCTGTTCGGCTCTCTCCTCTCCTCCCCTTGGGAGCACGCTCACTGCACTGAGGGATCTCCTTCCACATGTCGCATCACGGCGCCTTCATACCCACCCTTCCTCTGCCACCCATCTGCAGTCAAACCACAGCCTTCTCTATAAAGCCCAAGGCTCTGTATGCTACTCTGTTCCTGTTCACCATCTACTCCAAAGCTTCTCCAGGCTTATATAACAGAACCCACTCCTCACTTACAAAGTCAGCTCGGAAGAATTGACTAGGTCCTCAAATGTGCAGGGTTTCCCTGCAGTCCCTTCATTTCAGTCCTACCCGTAAGCGCTTTATCCTCTAGATGATTTAAATCACACTGAAGGTGTACAAGTGGATTTGGCCCCATAAACTTTTTTCAAATCACAGAACAGTAACATAATAACATGAAATCTGCTAAGTGAAATATTTTTCTGGACATGCTGTACTCTTCAGTACTTGAAACCACTCCAGCAATTACTGGTAAACATAGAAAGGAATGGCCCTCATCTCAGCAGAGAAATTATTAAAAATCCACACTCAAAAGTAACATTTTTAAGCAATTCTTCTGCATAGAACACCCCACTTATTTACCGTTCCTCGGGCACTAATGGTTTAAGTGGTGAAACTCCGGCAGAAATCAATTCTGTGCACTTACAGGAAAGGTGACGGTGTTCCCTCAAGGCTGAGCCACAAACACTGCCTCTGGTATTGCCAAGAGGATCATTTCTAATGCAATAGAGAAAACAGGCAGAAGACTGGAAGACCAAACCAGGCCTGGAGAAGACTGCCATCAAGGTGATGGCAAAAGCCTTCTTGTTAAGCACACTCGTCACCAGCTGCAAGTCCCATCCCAGACAGGGGAGGACGTGCCGGCAGCACAGGGGTGGTGGGGGTGCAGGCATCTTCAGCACAAAGGGACCACCCTCTGCTCATGCCATGCCACTTCACCCTGCAAAATGCAGTCACCTGGTGTCTTGCTCACTGTCACTGCAGAAGGTTAAAGAACACTTGGATATGCTCTCTCTAAATAAACTCTCACGGAAGAGTTCTAAAGAAAGCAGTTCTTCCTAATGAACCTATAAATGCGGCACCCAATCAAAATACCAGCAGGGGTTTCCCGTAAAGGAATTTGACAAGAGATTCTAAAGTTAGTGCTGAAGAGACATTTATAAGAATACCCCCTCAAAAACTGTGAAGAAAGAATAACCAGTGGGGACTCATGCTGGCAGATATTAAATACATTATAAATCTCTATTGTAATTACAGGATGCTATCAGGAAAGGAGAGACAAACAAATAAAACAGGAGGGAAAGCCCAGAAATAGACCCACAAATATAACTGTAACGGCGGTGGCATATCACCCCAGTGAAGAAAGAATGAACAATTCAACAAGTGATTCTGTAAAATCTAACTGAGCATTCAATACTGCCATCTGAGATTTCACACACAAAATAATCAGGACAGATTTTAAAAATAAATAAAAAGCAGAATAACAGATTTAAAAATTTGTTTTGGTGTAAGAAAGACCCTCTTAAACATACGAAAGAAAAAAAAATGTAACAGCATAAAAATTAAATAATTCTGGTAAAAGTGCATATCAATGACAAGCAATTGAAGAGTGAAGTAGGTACAACGTATGTGACATAGGGTCTGTATTGAGGATATGTGTATATACAAGCTTGTGCTGCAAATCAACAAAGGCTAAACAACATACAACAGGCAAAAGCTGCACACAGGCAATTCACAGAAGAAACATGATGATCAACAATTATGAATGTTTCACTCTCTCGATTAATCACGGAAATGTGAATTACAATGAGAATCATCCATCTATCTACCTTTCTTCATCCAGCAAACTGGAAAAAAATATAACAGATGAATAAAGCCCTATGTTGACAAGGATGTTCAACAGGGCGCCAGCTCATCATTGCTGTGAGTATAAATTTAGGAAGATTTTTTGGGAAGGCAATTTGGGTGGTTCTTAAAATTTTTTAATGTACATGCCTTTGACTTCTAGGTGTCCATCTTATAGAAATACTTGCATTTGTATGTACAGGGATCTCTGATACTTTCACTGGTAAAATCCTGTAAGCTGTCTACATGCTACTGTGGAAAAGACTGCCAGTCTACAACCTATTTTTTACCCTCTTCATCATCAACGCAAGTTTAGCTGAGCACTGTTCCCAGTTTCCTTTGCAGCTAAGTCTGATCTTGCAGCCCAAATCTGACCTATGGGACATGATCAGAAATGTGTCCAAATTATAAGTGCTGCCCTAATGCTCACCCCTTCCTCTTTCCCTTCCCGGGAAAAAAACGCAAACATGGCAGGCCATCCACCTTTGACTGTACAGGAGGACTGGAGAGTTGTGTGATGGAAGGACTTGGGCTCGGTGTCATGAGACAATACCGCAGCAGGCCCAGATGGCCCAGAGGAACCGTCACAGACAACCCTGGATCCTAATATATCCAATATGAAGGATCATTAAGCAAAAGGGGCCCATACTATGGAACACCATGCAAGGTTATTTATAGGCACTGACATGGAGAGATGTCAGAGGCTTGTAATGATTTTTAAAATGCAAGTATTAGAACCTCATATATAATATGATCCCATTTTGTGTGTAAAGCACCACATCCCCAGCACGTAACTTGAATGAAATAAGAACTCAGCAGGCATGTGCTAAGGGGAAGGTCCTATAAATGGTGCTGAAAGAACATGGAACGGCTAAGGGCTGTTTTCTCTGACCTGGGAGATGACAGGGGAGTGGGGGCTGGTAAGAAAGTGTCACATCTATTCCTTTTAAGACCTCTTTTCTCTTGGAACATTTTAGAATAGAAATTACTTGTATTTTTTAAAAGACAAAATGTACATAACTACTAAAAGGGAGGAAAAGGGTAAGCTCTGGGGTTCACTATAATGTACGTTCATTGTGTTTCATAACCAGCAGGTATCACATGTTATCTGTACAAGTAAAAAGGCTTCAGCTAAGCCACACTGGACAGAGCAGACATGAGTCAGTGCCTCCCTGGACAAAGCAGGAACAGCAATCCTCTCCAGCCCTCTCCTCAGCAGCCTCCCTCCCTTGCTGACATGCAGGTCCCACTGCTATGGGGGGGTGGGGGGCGTGGGTTGGTGGGGTGTTGAAAATGAACCTGTTAAGTGTGCAGGAACACCCCTACACTGATAGGAGAAAGGATTTTAGCACCAGCCTAGGAAACTATCGCATTTTTATATACCAGCCACACTCTGCTGTTTATCTGCTTCCCACAAGGTTCTAGCTCAGTGACAAGTGGCCACAAACGGCTGGGGCAGTTCTGACCCCCTTCCTGCCACCCCTTCATCCCCATGACTGTCGGGAAAGGGTGATGCTGTCATCTTTGCTGCCTTCTAGGTGCAGCCCCACAAGACCCAAAGATAGGGAAGAAGCACTAAATAAAATATATTTTAACACATTAAGTTCTGAAGTCTGGCCTTTGTAACTGAAATATAATTTTTATATTTCCCCAAAATCAAAAGTTACTTTTTAAATTTCTGAGATACAAATGTAATTAATGGTGATTCATTAAAATAATGAAGCACTAATCCATCAGGAAACGTGTTAAGCATTTTCCCTTCCATTCCCTGTGCCTCTGGCTGCCCCTGAAATGGTTCAAGCGGAGTTGTCAGCCACTGAGCCCCACTGGAGGGCAGAACTGCCTCCATTCTCTAATGCTTGTCCAAGGGACAGCATGCAAGGAGATTTCAGAATTGGTTTTCAGCCTCACGATTTTTAGTTGTGAGAGGGGCTGGCACCCTAGGCTGTCCACAGGGACGCTTAGCCACAGAGAATGGCTTGGACCCATTCCTCCACACAGATGGGCTGCGTGGTGGGTGCAGCCTGTGGAATGCCAGTTGAGGATAAAGGGCCTTTGTAGCTGAGGTGGAGGCACCCCAGCCCTGTGGGCGTTTGGGGCTGGTCACTCGGTGTGGGGCCCAAACCACACCCATACCCAAGCAGGCGCTGCCACGCTTGGCAGCATCCCTGGCCTCAACCCACTACCTTCTAACAACACTTACCCCTCTCTGCCAGTCGTGACAACCAAAAGGTTTCTGGCGGCGGTGGTGATGGTTTAGCTGCTAAGTTGTGTCCAACTTCTGTGACCCATGGACTGTAGCCCATCAGGCTCTTCCATCCATGGGATTTCCCAGGCAAGAATACTGGAGTGAGTTGTCATTTCCTTCTCCAGGGAATCTTTCCAACCCAGGGATCAAACCCACTTCTCCTGAATTGCAGGGGGGTTCTTTACCGCTGAGCCACCAAGGAAGCCACCAAAAGATCTCTGGACATTTAAATGTGCTCCTGAGAGGGAGGAAAGCCTCCTTGATGAGAACCTCTGCCTTTGAGGAGAGAGAATTTCATTTAAAGCAGGAGCTGTATTCTGCAGTTTACTAAGCCTGTAAAACTTGGAAGTCTGTGTCCCTGGAGGGATACAAAATCAACTCTATTAAACTGCATGGAGGAAAGTGGCCTTTGAGAACTAATCCTTATTAGAACTTGAGCAGGTGGATCTCATTTCCCATCTCGGAAGGATCCTGGGGAGTCTGTCAAGCTTCAGCCAGAATCACGGTTTTACAAACCTGCAAAGGGCAGCCAGCAGGATGCTGGCTGCAGCGAGTGAGCGGAGGACAGAATCAACATTCAAAGTGCAACTATTTCTATCCCGTGCAATATCCCCATGTCTTTTAGGCTGAACCAACCTACACAAGCTGGAGAAGTCAAAGTTTCCCGCACCGAAGGCCACCTGGAACACTCCAGGGCCTTTCAGGCATTGGTTTGGTTTCTCCCCCACCAAAAACTACAAGTACAGAGAATTCCTAATCAAAGCATCTCTCCTTTTTCTTGAAAAAAACATATCCAAGGCCATGTTTTCATTGCAAACAAAGAAAAAGAAATAGGTTTTAGATAATTTATTCATTACACTCCATTTTAGCTGTCAGGTTATATTAAACATAAAAAAAAAAAAAAAAAAAAAAGCCGCATGCTTCATCGGACTGTCATCACAGCTGAGTCAACCACAGAGGCGGCGAGCACCGAGCCCCCGGACAGGAGCTGGGAGGAGGTGCACTTTGTTCTCCAGGTAAAGCCAGTGGCTCTCTATCTCTGAGCAGATTCTAAGTTCAGACAGCCCCTAACTCCCAATGGTTCAACTCATGAGTTTTTGACTTCACAATGGGGCAAAGTGACATCCAGGCAGTAGAAACTATACTTTGAATGTCGATTTTTTTCTGGGCTAGTGACATGCAGTCCTTGATGCTGGGCAGCAGCAGTGAGCACACCTCCCAATTAGCCCACAATCAGGAGGGTGAACAACCTATACACTTACAATTATCCAGGACACAAACAACCCTTCTGTTGGCTGATGGACTCTTTATCACTGAGTCACCTGGGAAGCCCTAGGTTAGGTGCAGCAAATGCATTTTCAGCTTTTGGTATTTCCAAGTATGGTGGGCTTATGGGACATAACCCCACTCTAATGCTGAGGAAGGTCTGTACATCTGTTAAAGAACTCAAAATATGAGTCAGAAGTCTCAGCCAGAGTAAAATGGCATCCTCCTAAGGGTTTTCTGGTGAAGTCCCCAAGGGTGCATGTTTCCTCTGACCTCACAGACAGGAAGCACAGGCGCATCCAGATGTGTCACCCTGGCTTTCTCTGGATGGTAAAGGCATCTGCATGTGGCTATTCTCCAAGGACAGCAGGGGAGCATGGGTTAGCAGAAGATTCGTCTGCCTTCTGAAGGAACCAGCAACGGAGGTGATGGCCCAGAGATGTTAGGTATGGGGTAGTGTTACTTGTGAATCAAAACACTCCAGGGTTTAAGTCACAAGCAAACTCCTTAAAACCCTTAAGGCTGAAGTTTATTGGTTTTGTTGATACTTTCTCTGCCTTTCCTTTATTGTTGTTTAGTCACCAAGTTATGTCCGACTCTTTTCAACCCCATGGACTAAAGCCTACCAGGCTAGTCTGTCCGTGGGATTTCCCAGGCAAAAATATTGGAGTGGGTTGCCATTTCCTTCTCCAGGGGATCTTCCTGACCCAGGGATTGAACCTGCATCTCCTGCATTGGCAGGTGGAATCTTAACCACTAAGCCACCAGGAAAGCCCTCTTTCCTTTATTACAGCTCAATAATTGTTTACCCTACGAGTAATTTTAAATAAATGTTATTTAAATAATAGAATGTATTGGTTTGGAACAACTGCACGCCACTATCAAATAGATATCTCTTATTCTGGTTTAGTATATAGTTCATTACTGAGTCTGTTGAAAAATGAATCATAAAGGTTTTTAAATGTGCTATTATCAAAAGGATGTATTTGTGATTTTTTAGAATCAATATTTGTGCCAGACCACATTTAACATTTTTTACAATTGTTACTTTATCAAAACTGAGAGTATAGCAGTCCCCCTCCTTGAAAAAAGTGGGTAATTTTACTGTAAACTTGGTCTTTCTAGCATCTTTGTTTATGCTTGCAATGGCTGAAGACCATCCGAAAAAATTCTATTTCTTCAGGAGAAGAGTTAGCAAACTTTGGACGATCTCTTTATAAGAACTTTAAAGTTTTTTTTTTTAAATACTATTTTCTTGATGCTGAGATGTAAAACTTTAGACCATATCTTAATTGATTTCTCAGATATTCTATGTTTGAAAACCAGATTTATGGAGGAAGAGTTCTCAAGTGAGTGTGCATCAGAATGGCCTAGAGGGTTCGTTAAAATACAGATCTCTGGGTCCCTCCCTGGAATAGGCTTCTCTAAGTCTTCAGTAGGTTGTGATAATTTGCATGTATCATAAATTCCAAGAATATCACTGCTACCATATTTTAAGAACCCCTGGTGCAGACAGTGCAAATGCTGGGGCAGAGGACATTCACTTTCCAGTTTGAGTGTCACCTGTTCTTCCTATGGATCATGGAGAACACTTGCTTTTTTCCATCCATGATTTAACATTTTACATGTAATGATCAGGATACACTTTGCTGATGATACTTATATAAAAATATCCATTCATCCATGAGTTGAATGTAACACACATGTTCTTACATGTAACACATGTAAGAAGTGTTTTTTTTTAATATAAATTTATTTAATTGGAGGTTAATTACTTTACAATATTGTAACTACGAATTCAATTTCGTTGATTGATCTAGGGCTATTCAGATTTTCGACCTCATTTTGGGTCACTTTTGGAAAGCTGTATTTTAAAAGGCATTTTCCATCTAAGTTGTTAAATGTACTGGTATAAAATTATTAACAATCTCTTATCTTTTCAATGTCTATAGAATATGTGGTGACATCTTTCATTCCTAAATGTTGTCTTTTCTCTTTTTTTTCTTGCTACCTAGACTTGTTAATTTACAGACGTTTTCCAAAAACCAAACTTTAGCTCTTTTAACCTTCTGTACAACCTGGTCTCTGTTTTACTGATTTGTGCCCTTGATTATTTGTGCCCTTCTACTTCCTTTGAGTTTAGATTGCTCAACATTTTCCAGTTTCTTAAGGTAGACATTTATATTTTTAAGTCTTTCTTTCTTTCTGTATAAGAATTTAATAAGGCTATACATTTTTATATAAGCACTGCTATAGCTGTATCCCACAAGTTTTGACAAGTCATCTTTTCATTACTGTTTAGTCTGAAGTATTTTCATTGTCCCCTGTCATACCTTTTTTGATACATATATTATTTAATTTCAAAATACTGGAGGATTTTCCAGGTAGCATACAATTTCAGATTCTGTGGTCAAGGAATAGACTCTGTATGATTTCAACCCTTCAAACTTTATTGAGACATTTATTTCTGTAAGGCGGAACAGGCCTTTCTCATGTTCTATGGGCATTGGGTGTAGGGTTCTGGTAAGTGAGTCAGAGCAATTGATGGTCTTTTAAGTGATTTTTTTTTTTTTAATTAGAAAAATATACCATGTCTGGAGTTTTCTTTGTGAGAAAGTTTTTAATTATCAATTTTAACATTGGTTTTAACCTATCAATTACTGCCAGACTGTTACTCAAATACTGGATATGTTTCTTTCTCTAACTGGTCCTGACAATCTTGCTTTATGTGTCTTAAATTCTATTAGCCATCTATGCATTCAGGATAGGTATAGCTTCCTGATGACCTGACTTGTCTTGTACAATGTCTCTTTTCATCTCTGGCAAAACTCCTTGTCTCAAAGTCTATTTTCTCATTAGTAATACAGCCACTTTGGCTCTTTTTCAGCTAGTCTTTCGTGATACACCTTATTACATTCAAGCACCTCTCAGGACTTCCTTGGTGGTCAGTCCAGTGGCTAAGACTCTGAGCTCCCAATTGCAGGGGTTGTGGGTTCAACCCCTGGGGAGGGAACTAGATCCCACATGTTACAACCAAGAGTTCACAAGCTGCAAATAAAAAGAGCCTGCATCTGCAACAAAGATCGAAGATCCAATGTGCCACAACTAAGACCTGGTGCAACCAAAATAAATAAATGTAAATATTAAAAAAAGAAATAAAGTGCATCCCTTGCTGACAGCAGAAAGTGTGATCTTGCTTTTTTATTCAGTGCGACATAAACTTATAAAACACAAAGAATGAGGGACGTTCTAGAGGATAACTGGTCTGCACTCCAAAAGTCAATGTCCACTGTTCAGAAAATGGAAATACAAGTCACAGAATGGGAAGGACTCTTTTAAAGATGAATATCTGATAAAGGACTTGTACCCAAATGTAAAAGGAACTCTTAAACTGAGTGAGAAAACAAATAGTCCTATTAATTGATAAAAGTGGGCAAAAGATATGGAAACCCCACCAAAGAAAATATACAGATGGCAGCCAAGCATATGAAAAGATGCTCAACATCCTATGTCATTAAGGAACTGCAAATTAAAAGGAGATAACCACGATGCACCTAATTAGAATGGCTAAAATCCAGAACACTGGCAACAACAAATGTCAAGGAGGATATGGAGCAATAGGAACTACCATTTATTGCTGGTGGGAATGCAAATGACGCAGCTACTTTGGAACAGGGTTTGCCAATTTCTTAGAACGCTAAACATAACAGCTAGTCTAGCAGTGGCTCTCTTAGGTATTTACCCAAATGAGAAGAAATCTTATGTCTATACAAAAATCCACACAAAAGTTTAGAACAGCATTATTTACAATTCCCCAAAACTGGAAGCAACCAGGATGTCTTTCACTAGTGGTACATCCAAATAATGGAATCTTTTTCAGTGGTAAACAGAAAATGAGCTCTCTAGCCGTGAAAAGACATGAAGGAAATTTGAATGTATACTCCTAATTGAAAAAAGCCAGTTTTAAAACACTACATTCTATATGCTTCTAACTATATGATATGCTAGAAAAGGTAAAACTATAAAGACAATATGATACAAATAACATATTTAACCCCTATATAAAACATATAATTGATCAAGACACACTAGGTTATCCCACAAAGGAAAGGTATATTTAATACTAGAAAATCATATATCTTCCAATGCATTTCAAGTTTAAAGGAGAAAAATCATACCATCATCTAACACATACATACAAAATGGCTTGGGGGGAAAAGCAACATCTATTGATGACTTGAAAAAATAAACTAGGAATAGAAGGGCATCTTTTAAAAAATATTTGTATAATGTTGTGTTCATTTCTACCATACAACAACACTGTGGTGGTTTAGTCACTAAGTTGTGTCTGACTCTTGGAACCCCATAGACTGCAGGCCGGGAGGCTCCTCTGTCCATGGGATTCTCCAGATTCTGCAGATTCTCCACTGCAAGAAAACTGCAGTGAGTTGCCATTTCCTTCTCCAGGGGATCAAACCCAGGTCTCCTGCATTGCAGGCAGATAATTTACCGAATGGCCTTATGAGGGAATCAGTCATAATTATACATGTACCCCCTCCGTCTTGAGTCTCCCTCCTTTCCCCCATCCCACCTCTCTAGGTCACCACAGAGCGCCAGACTGGGCACCCTGTGTGCTACAGCAACTCCTCATCCACTACCCACTTTACACACAGCGGTGTGTATGTCGATGCTGCTTTCTCCATTTGTCCCATTCACTCCCTCCCCCACTGTGTCCACAAGTCCATTCTTTACACCTGTGTCTCCACCGAGAAGGGCATCTTTTAATCTGATAAGGGTTTTTCTTATTTTTTATTCTTTTTACAAATATCTATAGTGAATATCATACAATGATGCAGAGGACGCACTCCTTTCCAAATGAGGAATGAGACAAGGACATGCAGTCACCATTCCACTCTCTGGGAGGTGCTGATAACACAGAAAGATACAAACAATAAACAGCAGGATTGGAAGGAAAGTAAACTGCTGTGATTTGCAAACCACATGGTAGTCTGTTTAGAAATTTTAAAATATGTACAAATCATTAGGATCAACGAGAGAACAGCAAATTAGAAAGAAAGAAAGTGAAGTCGCTCAGTTGTGTCCAACTCTGTGACCCCATGGACCATAGCCCACCAGGCTTCTCTGTCCATGGAATTTTCCAGGCAAGAATACTTGACTGGGTTGCCATTTCCTTCTCTGGGGGATCTTCCTGACTCGGGGATAGAACCCAGGTCTCCCACTGCAGGCAGACACTTTACCGTAAGCTAGTTAGCAAATTAGCAGACGTAAAAAAAATGTACAAAAAATCAACTGCTTTGCCACACACCATGGTAAAAACTCACAGAACATCATTTTTAAACATTTGTAACCACATGGCCAAGAGGAGCTACCCCTCGCCCGAGGTCAGGGGTGGTGGCCAAGAGGTGCTACCCTACGCCTGAGGTCAGGGACGGCAGCTGAGAGGAGCAACCCCATGTCCAAGGAGCGGTGGCTACGCAGGCGCAGGAGGGCCGAGAGGAGCTACTCCATGTTCAAGGTCAGGAGGGCAGCTGTGAGGACATACCCCTCATCCAAAGTAAGGAGGAGTGGCTGCGCTTTGCTGGAGCAGCCGAAAGGAGATAACCCACATCCAAGGTAAGAGAAACCCAAATGAAACAGTAGGTGTTGCGAGAGGCATTAGAGGGCAGATACACAAACCATAATCACAGAAAACTAGTTAATCTAATCACATGTACCACAGCCTTGTCTAACTCAATGAAACTAAGGCATGCCGTATGGGGCCACCGAAGACAGGCGGGTCATGGTGGAGACGTCTGACAGAATGTGCTCCACTGGAGAAGGGAATGGCAAACCACTTCAGTATTCTTGCCTTGAGAACCCCATGAACAGTATGAAAAGGCAAAATGATAGGATACTGAAAGAGGAACTCCCCAGGTCGGTAGGTGCCCAATATGCTATTGGAGATCAGTGGAGAAATAACTCCAGAAAGAATGAAGGGATGGAGCCAAAGCAAAGACAATACCCAGCTGTGGATGTGACTGGTGATAGAAGCAAGGTCTGATACTGTAAAGAGCAATATTGCATAGGAACCTGGAATATCAGGTCCATGAATCAAGGCAAATTGGAAGTGGTCAAACAGGAGATGGCAAGAGTGAACGTCGACATTCTAGGAATCAGAGAACTAAGTTTCCAAGGCAAACCATTCAATATCACAGTAATCCAAGTCTATGCCCCAACCAATAATGCTGAAGAAGCTGAAGTTGAATGGTTCTATGAAGACCTACAGACCTTTTGGAACTAACACCAAAAAAGATGTCATTTTCATTATAGGGGACTGGAATGCAAAAGTAGGAAGTCAAGAAACACCTGGGGTAACAGGCAAATTTGGCCTTGGAATACGAAATGAAGCAGGGCAAAGGCTAATAGACTTTTGCAAAGAGAACACACTGGTCATAACAAACACCCTCTTCCAACAACACAAGAGAAGACTCTACACGTGAACATCACCAGACGGGCAACACCGAAATCAGATTGATTATATTCTTTGCAGCCAAACATGGAGAAGCTCTATACAGTCAGCAAAAATAAGACTGGGAGCTGACTGTGGCTCACATCATGAACTCCTTACTGCCAAATTCAGACTTAAATTGAAGAAAGTAGGGAAAACCACTAGACCATTCAGGTATGACTTAAATCAAATCCCTTATGATCATACAGTGGAAGTGAGAAATAGATTTAAAGGACTAGATCTGATAGAGTTCCTGATGAACTATGGACGGAGGTTCGTGACATTGAACAGGAGACAGGGATCAAGACATCCCCATG
This sequence comes from Bos javanicus, assembly GCF_032452875.1. NCBI lineage: Eukaryota > Metazoa > Chordata > Mammalia > Artiodactyla > Bovidae > Bos > Bos javanicus. The sequence goes on from NC_083886.1 coordinate 53,365,940, forward strand.
GAAAAGAAATGCAAAAAAGCAAAATGGCTGTCTGGGGAGGCCTTACAAATAGCTGTGAAAAGAAGAGAAGTGAAAAGCAAGGGGGAAAAGGAAAGATATAAGCATCTGAATGCAGAGTTCCAAAGAATAGCAAGGAGAGATAAGAAAGCCTTCCTCGGTGATCAATGCAAAGAAATAGAGGAAAACAACAGAATGGGAAAGACTAGAGATCTCTTCAAGAAAATCAGTGATACCAAGGGAACATTTCATGCAAAGATGGGCTCGATAAAGGACAGAAATGGTATGGACCTAACAGAAGAAGAAGATATTAAAAAGAGGGGGCAAGAATACACAGAAGAACTGTACAAAAAAAGATCTTCACGACCCAGATAATCACGATGGTGTGATCACTCACCTAGAGCCAGACATCCTGGAATGTGAAGTCAAGTGGGCCTTAGAAAGCATCGCTACGAACAAAGCTAGTGGAGGTGATGGAATTCCAGTTGAGCTATTTCAAAGCCTGAAAGATGATGCTGTGAAAGTGCTGCACCCACTATGCCAGCAAGTTTGGAAAACTCAGCAGTGGCCACAGGACTGGAAAAGGTCAGTTTTCATTCCAATCTCAAAGAAAGGCAATTCCAAAGAATGCTCAAACTACCGCACAATTGCACTCATCTCACATGCTAGTAAAGTAATGCCAAAATTCCCCAAGCCAGGCTTCAGCAATACGTGAACTGTGAACTTCATGATGTTCAAGCTGGTTTTAGAAAAGGCAGAGGAACCAGAGATCAAATTGCCAACATCCACTGGATCATGGAAAAAGCAAGAAAGTTCCAGAAAAACATCTATTTCTGCTTTATTGACTATGTGGATCACAATAAACTGTGGAAAATTCTGAAAGAGATGGGAATACCAGACCACCTGACCTGCCTCTGAGAAACCTGTATGCAGGTCAGGAAGCAACAGTTAGAACTGGACATGGAACAACAGACTGGTTCCAAATAGGAAAAGGAGTACGTCAAGGCTGTATATTGTCACCCTGCTTATTTAACTTCTATGCAGAGTACATCATGAGAAATGCTGGGCTGGAGGAAGCACAAGCTGGAATTAAGATTGCAGGAAGAAATATCAATAACCTCAGATATGCAGATGACACCACCCTAATGGCAGAAAGTGAAGAGGAACTAAAAAGCCTCTTGATGAAAGTGAAAGAGGAGAGTGAAAAAGTTGGCTTAAAGCTCAACATTCAGAAAACAAAGATCATGGCATCTGGTCCCATCACTTCATGGCAAATAGATGGGGAAACAGAGGAAACAGTGTCAGACTTTATTTTTTGCGGGGCTCCAAAATCACTGCAGATGGTGATTGCAGCCATGAAATTAAAAGACACTTACTTCTTGGAAGGAAAGTTATGACCAACCTAGATAGCATATTCAAAAGCAGAGACGTTACTTTACCAACAAAGGTCCGTCTAGTTAAGGCTATAGTTTTTCCAGTGGTCGTGTATGGATATGAGAGTTGGACTGTGAAGAAAGCTGAGCGCCGAAGAATTGATGCTTTTGAACTGTGGTGTTGGAGAAGACTCTTGAGAGTCCCTTGGACTGCAAGGAGATCCAACCAGTCCATTCTAAAGTAAATCAGTCCTGGGTGTTCTGTGGAAGGACTGATGCTAAAGCTGAAATTCCAGTACTTTGGCCACCTCATGCGAAGAGTTGACTCATTGGAAAAGACTCTGATGCTGGGGGGATTGGGGGCAGGAGAAGAAGGGGACGACAGGATGAGATGGCTGGATGGTGTCACTGACTTGATGGACATGAGTTTGGGTGAACTCCGGGAGTTGGTGATGGACAGGGAGGCCTGGTGTGCTGCAATTCATGGGGTCACAAAGAGTCAGACACGACTGAGTGACTGAACTGAACTGAACTGACTGAACCACGTCAAAAGAGTATAAAGTATCTAGGAATAAATCTAAAAAATGATACAAATATTTATGAAATTATAAGATACCACTGATACACACTTTGAAAGAGTATAGTTTGGAAAACTCAATAATATAGATATTGAGTCTCCACGCCCCACACCATTTAATCTAGTGATTTATAAGCTGATTGAGTATTTTCATGGAAGATCAACAGACCAAAAAGAATAAAGCAGGGAAACTCACCTTCCCAAATATCAGGAATCACTGAAAACCTACACTGATTAAAACAACTAACTGGCATAAAGGGAGACCCACGGAACAGAACAGAGAGCTCGGAAACATACCTACTCACTAAGGAAACCTGACTGAGTCCAAAGCTGGCATTAAATGGTAATGGTATCCACTTCAAAAAGAAAAAAGAATTTGAAACCCTACTTAAAAGTATGTTCAAAAATTAGTTTCAGGTGGATTAAAGATCCAAATTATGGACAAAAATACACATCTGTGAAAGAACACATGGAATATTTCAGTGACCGTGGCATAAGGAAAGTCTTAAGAAGATACTAAATGCCCACATTCTAAGAGAAGACTGAACAGGGGCCACTTCAAAATAAAGAAAGCCCATCCACTAAGGGACATCACAAGAGAACAGAAGCAAACAGACAAACCCAGAAACCAAGCCATAAACTCAGGGACATTCGCAACTAACAAAAATGGTAAAGGGTTACTGTCTAGGATACAAGGAATTCCTCCAAATAAGTAAGAAAAAGACACAATCTAAGTGAAGAACAGGAGACACCACTGCAAGAGGGGGAGCCTACATGGCCAACCTAGAAACCGGAAGGCACCTGCATTTGGTTTTGTGGAAATGAATTAACTATTGATGGCTCCATAGAAGCTACAGGTGAACAGATCTGCAGCCAACCACCAAAACTTAAAGATTTCCTTGTAAAAAGATAAATAAATTGGATTCATGGGAATCTTTTATGGTGCACCCACCTTGTTGAAGACCCAGATCTCGCCATTAACGGTGGGCCTGGGCACCCCATGGCCATTGTAGTGGAAGAGGACCCGCTCCTCCTTGGCATTTCGGCGTAAAGACGTGCAAAGCTTCTTTACTTCATCCACAGTCGGATCAAGGCTCTGCTTATACCGCGCCTGTTGCAGGAGACAAAGATTAAGAAACTTACCATGGATTCATAAGAATACATAAAACTTAAACTCCATCCTTTACTCCAAGTTTGCATTGAATGGACGCTGCACAAATAATATCATGTCTCTCCATCTCCAGCTGGGATGATGCCTACTTCACAGAGAGGTTGTGAACATTCATTTACTCAACAAATATTTATTGCGAAGATCCCATGGGATAAATAAGTAATGCCTGCCACACAGTAACACAAGTAAAAGGTAGCACCACTGTGATATCAAAAATATTTCTTAGAAGCATTGAATCTCTTTGGAAAAACACTGGAATGTGGAAGAGGCAACTTAAACACAGAAAGCTGTAATACAGCGGCAAAGGAGAATAGTTTCAAAAAGACAAGGTAAGGAAGCAAAATGCCCCTCTCTTGATTAGTCATATTTGCCCAGCTTAGCCCCCTCCCACTACTCCTGCCTGGACCCTTGCTGATGAACCTAAAGAATACACAGAAATCAATACACACACACACACACACACACACACACACACACAATCGATAGATGGTTAAAGGACACAACTGTAAGGAACTCCCACTTTTAAAGCAACAAAGAAGATTAAACTTAACAAGAAATGCACAAAACTCTAAGAAGGAAACTTTATAAAACTGTCCTGGAGAACAGAAGGAAGCATGAACAAATTGGAGATGCTCCCAGCCTGAGGAAGATGCACCCACATTCTTAAGACATCAGTTCTCCCTAGGTTAAGAGCCCACATGTTTCCAATAAATATAACAACAAGGTATTTCACGGAGCTGCTACTGAAGTTTGCATGGAAAATAAACATGCCAGAACAGCCATGAAAACACTGAAAGGAGAGGTATGAGGAGTCCTGCTCACCGAAATTTCGACCTCCTCTGGGCCTCTGTAAGGAATCAAGTGAGGATCAGGGCCCAGAGAGACCAGCCCGCCAGGGAGCTACTACAGAGTCCAGAATTAGGTCCAAACATGTTTCCTCATGCAGTCACAATGTTATGAACACTGATTTTATTTCATTAGAAACTGTGCTGACACCAAGAGAACCTGAGTCTGCCCCCTCCGCACAGCTTTCCAGCTAGGATGTGTGAAGTCCTGGTTCCACTGAAGACCATTCAGTGTCCCCCGAGGTTAGTCCTAAACAAGAGTGCTGTTCTCCCCTACCACCCATAAGGTCACAGGGTTGACATTACTCGGAGACATCAGTAAAGTTGGGGATTCGTTATTTCTGACCTTGGCTCCATCAAGGTCTTCTCCTGTAGGATGCAAAAAATGATTCAGCCTCGTTTTCTTACCTGTCGCCCAGAAAGGACACATTAATGGACCAGCATGAAAGGCACTACAGATAATAATATACCTCCTAGGGCTTTATGGGAATTAATTAATATTTTTAAGGGCTTTGAAATGAGAAGCACTAAATTAAATGTCACTACACCACGTTAAGGTTTTGTTTCAAAACGAGAATGCCTGGGATAATGGCTCCGCGGCTGGAGGGAGTGCCGAGGCACAGGAAGCATCTCACCATTTGGGAGATTTGCGACAACTGTAGCTGGGCGTATTAAATGACAGTGCAAGTCTCTGAAATACTGCTTGTTGTGCTGGGCATTGCTACTGTAAGTCCAAATCTCAAGACAGAATAATATACAATGGTGGAAATTTCGGGGGATGTGAGAGAGGAAGAGAACAGAAGACGGAACAATGGGCGGAAGGAGGAAAGGAAAACTGGCCCTGGGCTTAGTGAAGGGGATGGGGCTCCAGATTTCACTTCCTTCCAGGACTGTCTCCTGCTAACTCTAAATGCTAACAAAGCTAACAAAGCCTAAGTAGACTCTGCCTTCCCTGCGGAGGCGGCCCCTCCTCCTGCAGATTCCAGAGGCTACGCAGTGTGGGGGCAGGGGGTGGGGGGGTGGGCGGGGGTTGACTCTGCTTCAAGATGCTCAGTGGGCAGCGGAGGCCCTTCTCCATCTGGTGAAGCCACACATGGTGCTGCTGTTGTGCCTGCAGAAGAATAACAGCAGTGCCCGGGGAGGAGCAGGGGCTCTGCTGGGTGGTCTCACACCAGAATCCCATAAGGAAGAAACCTGTGCTACTGGAGCGGCACTGCCTGTGCTCCTCTGGGGTTTCTAGTAAAGATTACTGCGCATTACTCGACTGGGAATGTGATTATGAATAATGTTATTTCCATCCTTCTATGGCAATGAGCAATACCTCAAGTTCAGAACCAAGAAACAGAAATGCCTGAGAGATTTTCTCAGAACTGTCCAGGAGGAATAAGCATACTGTTGGATTTGGGCTGCTTCTGTCTCTGTTCCGGAGTCTTGCGAAGATTTCACCCTCTCCCTCTCCTTCCCAACTAGGAAGCAAAGGCTTTCAGGAAGCTGCTGGGCAGGCGGAAGGTCAGGTCTGCTCAAAGGACACCTGTTTCAGGTGGTGTCCCATGTAAGAAAACTCCAAGCCCTTGGCAGTTCAGGAGCTTTATGCCACCACCCCTCACAAAACACTTACCGCCCTTTGCATCCTCAACATCACTACCGAGGCCAAGCCACTGCGACCACCACCACCACCATCATTATCAGCACCTCCAGAACCAACACCATCGTCACATCCCATCACCATCAGGAGCACCACATCCCTCTCCCCTCCTCTCCCCTCCCCTCTATCTGCCCCTCCCCTTCCCTCAGATTGCTCTGACTGTTGTCTCTTACCTCTTCCCAGGTCAATCCTCCTCTGTCAACCTCTAATGTGACTGTGACTCAGCTTCCCTTCTTTTTTCACACTACATGCTCCTCCTGGGCAGCATCTCTGAACAAACCCATGGCCAAATTCCTTGTCGTGCTCCACATGTGCCCACCCTCTAGGGTCCCGGCCATAGTCTCGGGCATCAGTCTGTACCGAGTCACTCAAACCACACCCCTCAGGGCCTGTCCTTTTCGATGCTCTCCTTCTTACCTCCCCTTCATCCAATGACCCGAACATGTGGCTGTACCACCTCTGCCTTCAGCAGGGGTCAAACAGCCCCTAACTCTCCCCAGGATTCCAGACCATCCTCTCCAAGTCTTTCCATTCAGTCACAGCCTTCCTGCTCAAACACACAGCAAGCAGGCCACTTGCCCCTGAAAATCAAGTCCTCAGTGGGGGCGTCTGCTGCCCCCAAGACAGCCACCATGCCTGACCATGGCACAGACACCTTGGCCACCCCACCCCCACAGCCCTCCGCTCAGCCACTGCATCTTTCCCAGGGGTCCTGAGCAAGCTGTGCGCTTTCACACAGACCCCAAAGCTACTCTGTTTTTAGGAAGAATACAAGGGCGAGGTGTTGTGCAGCACAAGTACACTGTCCAGTTCATTTGCATGTTTTATGTTTAAATGTTTTCACTATTTCATAGTAAGATGCTATCCTGTACAATTTTTTTCCAGTGTTATCATAAGACTGTTCCCTCAGCCCCCAATCTCTTAATTGAAAAACAAATGAAAACCAACAACTGTTTACCTTTTAAGTTGAAATGGGAAACTTGAGTCCTTGAAGTGCAAACAGGAGGCAGGGGCCTCCTGTAAACAGGAGTTCAGTCTATAAATTCCCCGTGCCCCCGCCTCCCCCCGCCAGAATCCACTCAGCCCTAAAGGAACTCACAGACACTGTGCTGGCTCTGAGCGTCACACCTATGGAAACAGGTGCAGTTTTCATCTAAAATGTAACCAGAGCCTTCCCAAACTCATCACCGAAAGGTGGATCTCGAACAAATCAAAACCATCTCATGAAACAAGAAGGCAGCCCAGAGCCCTTCGGCAGAGCGGGAGCAGAGCCCCCAGCCCAGCCTGGTGCCCAGCCTGCAGGCCTCACCTTGGCTTTCGTGCTTATGCACTTGTGCAGCCTGAGTCTGGTCACTCAGTACAGGTAGAGCCAAGCTTAGTTGCTTTTCAGAAATAAAAGGGAAGTCTAGAAACAGAAGTCTCCGATCATTTTCCAATTGGTTCCCACCTTTTCCTATTATTCTGGAATTTTATGTCACATACAGAGATAGAATGTATAAGCCATCATACTGACCCCTTAGGAGGTCCCTGGCTCTGAGAGTGGCTGACAGATTAGGGCCGTTCCACCTGCCCAGGTCATCACTAGAATAAGAGGCTCATGACATGTGCTCTGCAGAGAGATCTGATCTGACTTTGATTCATGTCTGCCTCAACAATCCAGGGCCCCTTTTTACCATTCATTAAGTAGTAATTTATTTTCTGTCTTCTAAGAATCTCTCTTCTTGACTCATAGTCCTCAAGGCTCCAGCACAGACTGTTCTAGCAATCTGCTCCACCCACTTCACAGTGTTAGCTGAGCAGCAGACACAAATATTTTCAGGTATCCCACCACCCACGCCCTGCCAAGATCTGCCAAGGGCAGTGATGTCTCAAAGGAGGCTTTGACTGTGTTAAGACAAGTGACTGAACCACCTCACCATAGCCCGCCCTAAAATCAAGTTCCAGTCCATTTCCAGGCCTGACAGTAAAGCCACCAGCTGTCAATGCTCCATCAAGCCTCCAGGGAAAGACAGGCTGCAAGCAGGCCAAGTTCCACTGAGGTCCCTTGGAAAGTTCTGGAGTCCTCCTGGTCACCTCCTGTCCACTCCCTCCATACCCACAACAGCTCTACGGTGGCCTCTTTCCCCTGGGTCTTTGTGCTGCCTCCACCCCTCCCCACTCAATACTGGAGATGAGTCGCACAGGAGTCAGGTGTGCCCAGTGGTGAGTCCCTCCCCTCTGCAAGAGCAGGGGTCCCTGATACGGAGGGCTTGGGTTCATCCCCAGATCAGTGATTTACCAGCCATTCAACTTGGGAAAGCTCACAAACCCAACCCAACCTCAGTTTCCTCCTCCGTAAAACAACTAAAATACTACTGTCCCTGACTACTCCCTAGGCTGCAGGGACCATATGAGAAAGTACTTGTCATTAAGCTGGAGGACACAGATGGAGCCTGGCACTGGCGCTGTACTTCTGATGTACCAGCCTCCTGACCTTCACACCCACTGTGCAAAGTAGGCATTGTCATCATACCTGTCTCACAGATAGGGAGCTGGGGCACAGAGAGGTGCGGCAACTACCACGAGGTCACACAGCTGGCACGGGGCCAGCTGACTTCAGCTGACTTCAGAATGGGCCCTGGGCGGGGGGTGGGGCAGGGCCCATTCTGAAGTCAGAAGCATGAGGACATCCATGGGAACTCGGAGACCAATGGTGAGCTTTCTCGTGTTGCTGCAAACTGGGGACAAGCAGGGAGTAGAAAGACAGACCAGCCCTCTCTGGCCATCCTCACGTGCCGGCATCCTGTCGTGCTTCAATATGACCCCTGGGCTCTGACACCCCTCTAATAGGAAGGCCTTCCTCTCAAGAAGGGCTAATAGCCTGAGCACCTGCCTTGACTGAGCAGCAAAGATGAGCACTGCTTGGGAGACTGAGAATAGCTTAAGTCACTCACGGCTACTGATTTTTCCAAATAATTCCACATCAGCACTGACTCTCTCCTTACATTAATGCCGGACTACCTCCAAGCAATATCAATAACTGCTAGTGACCTGGAACACTCAAAATTTACTAATCTGCCTGGTGGGCAGAGAAGGAGAAAACTCAGAATGTAATAAGCTGTATGCAGCAAGTGGAGGGGGCAGGAGAGGGGAGACTGAACCTCAGTCCCTAGGGCCAGAGCATTCACTGGACACAGGAATATGGGCATCCCAAGCCTGCAGTTGTGCTCTGAGCCACTGCTACAGCTGCAGAGAACTTCTGGAAATAGCTCATATATGTTATCTTTGGCAGTAACAAAATGAGCAAAGGGAATAAATAAATCCCTAGCAGAGTGAGGAGGAAATAGGTATCATTAAATGGTTGCCAAACCAGGCCAGGATAGCGGTCTGCTGGGGTGTGCCCACCACCTCGAGCCAAGCTGGAATTCATTCAGAGAAACAGCCACCAAACTGACTCATGAGAAGGTGTCCCTGCTTTATACCTCCTACCATCAAAGTCCACTTTGAGTCAATCACCAAACAGGGCTGCCCCAGGGTCCAGGAGCCAACAGGGGGGTCGAACTCTCAGAGTCTATATCTCCAGCTAGTCTATGGCCATAAATTCAAACTTTCATCTGCCATAAGAAGCATTCTTGCTAACCCCATTCATTTACTTTTCAAAGAAATTTCTCATTTCTTATTAGATTTCTTATAATATTCAGGATCATGTCTGTAGGGGCTAGTCTGATTTCTACATGGAGGCTCAGCAATCTGCAAGTGACAGTACAGAACGAGCTGCTGGCTCCAGGACAGCTCTGGAGGACCCCAGGGACCTCTGAGCAGGGCCCCAGGCTCCACACTGAAAGTCGAAGAAGTCTGCCTTCCGGGTCCGCGCTCATCTGCTCCACAGAATGTTTTCTAGAATACTAGTTTGGGTAATTTCATCGCCCCATGGCAAAATGCCCTGGCTTCTCTCTGCTCACTCACCAGTACAACCTGACTTCCACCCTGAGTGGGAGGAGAACGGCTGTGCCTGTAGCGCCCAGGCCTCGGCACTAGAGCTCCCAGGGCCGGGGAAGCCCTGCTGGCAGGCACGCGTGGATGAGAAATGCTGAACGCTAGCACTGAAGGGTCACTATACAAGGTCAGAGTAACTCCTGGTGTTTTCAACATGTATATTCGCAATAAGAACAGTTTTACAAGAAATCTATAAAATCACTGCCTCTCTTTCCTTTATGTATTATTCAATACCAATTTTCTCTTCCTTCCTTAATTTGCAAAAGAGGCAGGAGAGAACGAGAAGAGCTGGTTTAGTATTCAAAGTCCAGAAATAGCAACCATAGCTTTGAGATGGGGTCTGAGTTCACTTGTGAAATAAAAGGCTCATGTGGTCTCTGCAGACATGCTTAGACTCTCCCCTCAGTGGATGTGAGAAACACTGTTGTCATCAGAGAGCAGTTCTGTCCCCCAGGGCACATTTGGTCTGGAAGTAGGCTTGGTTGGTACAATGGGGGTGGTGGTAGTTCTCTTGGCATCTGATGGGTGAATGTCAGGGAAGGTGCTGAATATCCTACACCTATGCTCACAGCGTGTGCGGACATTACTGCCACAAAGATAAATCATCTGGCCCAAAATGTCAACAGTGCTGGGTTTGAGAAAGCCTGCTTTAGAGGGAAAATATGAAGCTTTGATTTTAATGAGGACACACTGATCCTAATCTAATAAAGTGAAAAAAAAAACAAGGTGAAGAAAAATGTATTTAATGTATGACCATTTATCCAAGAGGGTAACAAATGTGTGTAAATATACATATATATATTTATATTTATATATATATATATATACACACACACAGTGTTCAATATATACTGCTCAGCAATACGTGAACTGTGAACTTCCAGATGTTCAAGCAGGATTTAGAAAAGGCAGAGGAACCAGAGATCAAATTACCAACATCTGCTGGATCGTTGAAAAAGCAAGAGAGTTCCAAAAAGACATCTATTTCTGCTTTATTGACTATGCCAAAGCCTTTGACTATGTAGATCACAATAAACTGTGGAAAATTCTGAAAGAGATGCGAATACCAGACCACCTGACCTGCCTCTTGAGAAACCTGTATGCAGGTCAGGAAGCAACAGTTAGAACTGGACATGGAACAACAGACTGGTTCCAAATAGGAAAAGGAGTATGTCAAGGCTATATATTGTCACTCTGCTTATTTAACTTCTATGTAGAGTACATCATGAGAAACGCTGGGCTGGAGGAAGCACAAGCTGGAATCAAGATTGCTGGGAGAAATATCAATAACCTCAGATACGCACATGATACCACCCTTATGGCACCAAGTGAAGAACTAAAAATAAAAAGCCTTTTGATGAAAGTGAAAGAGGAGAGTGAAAAAGTTGGCTTAAAGCTCAACATTCAGAAAACTAAGATCATGGCATCCAGTCTCATCACTTCACGGCAAATAGATGGGGAAACAGTGGAAACAGTGGCTGACTTTATTTTTCTGGGCTCCAAGATTGCTGCAGATGGTGATTGGAGCCATGAAATTAAAAGATGCTTACTCCTTGGAAGGAAAGTTATGACCAACCTAGACAGCATATTAAAAAGCAGAGACATTACTTTGTCAACAAAGGACCGCCTAGTCAAGGCTATGGTTTTTCCAGTGGTCATGTATGGATATGAGAGTTGGACTATAAAGAAAGCTGAGCACTGAAGAATTGATGCTTTTGAACTGTTGTGTTGGAGAAGACTCTTGAGAGTCCCTTGGACTGCAAGGAGATCCAACCAATCCATCCAAAAGGAGATCAGGCCTGGGTGTTCATTGGAAGGACTGATGTTGAAGCTAAAACTCCAAGACTTTGGCCATCTGATGCAAAGAGCTGACTCACTGGAAAAGACCCTGATGCTGGGAAAAATTGAGGGTAGGAGGAGAAGGGGACAACAGAGGATGAGATGGTTAGATGGCATCACTGACTCAATGGACATGCGTTTGGGTAAACTTCAGGAGTTGGTGATGGACAGGGAAGCCTGGTGTGCTGTGGTTCATGGGGTCGCAAAGAGTCAGACGTGACTGAGTACTGAACTGAACTGAACTGAACTGATACTGTTTAAACGTTTAAACGATTACCTACAGAAGAAAGGGGGACACAGGATGGCAAGGACGGGAATAGAAGCCAGATTTGAATGCACCTGTCAAAACAGGGAACACGGGTTTGATTCCAGGTCTGGGAAGATTTCACATGCCATGGAACTAAGCCCGTGCACCAAATCAACTGAGCCTGCGCGCCTAGAGTCCGTGCTCTGCAACAAGAGAAGCCACAGTGAGAAGCCTACTTACCACAACTAGAGAGTAGCCCCTGATCACTGCTGCAACCACAGAAAGCCTGAACAAAGCGATGAACACCCAGTGTAGCCAAAAGTAAATAAATACATTAAAAAAATTTTAAGCAGTTCTTTAAAAATTCTAAGTAAAATGAGACAAATGAACCTAATTGTGTGTTCAGTTGACTACACAACCAGGCAGACAGGGACTCTTCAGTGTGACTGTATCTACACCCTGATATCAGAAAGAACTGAACACACTTCATGTACAGTTGGCAGTAATGGTATCAGAAATGCTGGTTTTGCTTCTGGAAAGGGCTGAGTGTAGGGTGGGATGGTGTACCCAAGTACTTCAACATCAGTACTTAGGTGGTGTCCACGAAGAACGTCAATGCTCAGGGTGGGAGAAACAGATACAGCTTTAAGACCCAGGGGATTAACTAAAACCTTGCAGTCCTGAAGCTGAATCAGCAAGAGCTCAAAACGCATTCTGTCTTTAAAACAGAGAGAAAGAGCACACGGTAGAGACTGCGCAGGAGCAGTGGTCACCTTCAGGCTCAGGTTAGGCTCTAAGTAACAACGCCTATTAGGGGAAACCAGTGAACCCTGGAGACTTGGCTGAATTCAGGCCTGGAGCAGAGGATGTACAGAATGAGTACACAACATCCTGTCTTGTCATAGGAGATAGGAAAGAAGTGATCAAAGACTTCCAGACCTGTAGCAAAGAGAACCAGGAGCCAATTTAAAGAGGCTTTAAGTGGCCAAAGAGAAAACATGAGCATCAATGATTAACAAATGCAACAAACTTTTATTGCACATGAAAGATAATGGAATGCATACCCCGTACCCATTACCTCTGGGAGAAGTGCATTCATTATTTTGCAGTGGGATGAAAAAAAAAAAGTATTCATATTGGCTTTCCTATATGAGCTATATCTCAAGATACCGAAATAACAGATGAGAGGAAAATTTCCCTTCTTAGCAATATACGAGTTAACAGACAAAGGGGAATAATAGAGCACCACCTTTTTACAACCTCCAATGGATGGGTCCAGGTAATGATCGCCAGTGGCTGCTAACCTTACAGAGAGAAGACAAACCATTCATCACACATATCCTAAAGGAAGTACACACCATCACCTATGGAATGTTGTGTCCCCAAAGCTCCCTCCAACTGGAGGAATCTGGTCAATCCTGAGGGGTGAGGGAAGGGTTGGCAGAATTCAGGTTTCAAGGAATTCTATAGGGCACATAACCTGATTCCTTCAATCAATATTTGCAGGAAGAAGCAGAGATGGATAATTGGAACAGGATGGGAGAAGGGGCTTTTTAGATAAATTCTATGGATTAATAGGGTAGATCAATCAGTTATAATGTATCTGATTCAAATAAACAAACTGTGTATATGTGCGTGTAGTTTTTTAAAGTCATAATTACCTTCAAGATACACTGAAATATTTACAGATGAAATTATATGATGTCTGGGATTTGCTTCGAAATAAGCCAAGGGAGTGGGTAGGAGAGGGGGGTGGGTGGTGGTGTAGATGAAAGAGGACTAGAACAAGTTGATAACTACTGAAGAGAGATGATGGGGAGATATGAAAATTTTCCACAATAAATTAAAATTAACTCTGATGCTTTAAAATTAACAAAGGAATAAGCCACAGAAACAAACAGGCAAACAAGCAAACAGCATTTCAAAATGTTGCCATAATTAAAATGGAACTCCCCTAGAATTGTTTTTATGCATAACTTAATGTAAAAATTGGCTATTTTTGATTAAAATTTGCTTATATGAAGCATTTTGGAAAGACATCTAAAGAAGGTGTTCAAACAGGTGAAAAACTTATGAACGTGTTTTTACCAATAATCTGAAAGATTAACATACCTGGGAAAAAAGTTTCATAAACATAACACAGATATTGGTATTTCTCAGAAACCCATCTAGTGTTTCATACACAATAAGGAAGTATAATAATGGTTCAGCTTACTCAGAACTAGTGTTGATTTTTCACCGTGGGTCACATTTCCCAGCTGACCAACTAATGCCGTTTTGCACAGCCAATGCCTCTAATGGGGTTGACAAAGCACTCTGGCCACATCATCTCCTCTGTCTGCATTACAAAAGCACTCACCGTCCTGCACTGGAGGCTAGACTCTGGGAGCAGGCCTGTACCCCATCATGCTCATTAGAGGCCAGCAAGCCAGGGGAGCACAGGACAGTGGGGGCACAGGGCCTGCCATCCCTGCCAGGCAGTCTGTGGGTTCTGTGAGTAAACAACTGAGTGACCATCATGCAAGCTGAGGCACGTAGCGGTGTCTCTAGAAGCAATGCTGCCATGCAGTTGATGCTGTTTGTGAGTGAGAGGAGTATCAACTGGCCTGGGGAGGTATCCTACTTGCTTTAAAGAGCGAACTAAGGAACTGGAAGGAATGATGCTAAAGCTGAAACTCCAGTACTCTGGCCACCTCATGCGAAGAGCTGACTCATTGGAAAAGACTCTGATGCTGGGAGGGATTGGGGGCAGGAGGAGAAGGGGACGCCAGAGGATGAGATGGCTGGATGGCATCACTGACTCGATGGACGTGAGTTTGAGTGAACTCCGGGAGTTGGTGATGGACAGGGAGGCCTGGTGTGCTGCAATTCATGGGGTCACAAAGAGTCGGACACAACTGAGTGACTGAACTGAACTGAACTCAACTGAAGGAATGCAACAAAGGTCCATCTAGTCAAGGCTATGGTTTTTCCCGTGGTCATGTATGGATGTGAGAGTTGGACTGTGAAGAAAGCTGAGCGCCGAAGAATTGATGCTTTTGAACTGTGGTGTTGGAGAAGACTCTTGAGAGTCCCTTGGACTGCAAGGAGATCCAACCAGTCCATCCTAAAGGAGATCAGTCCTGGGTGTTCATTGGAAGGACTGAAGCTAAAGCTGAAACTCCAGTACTTTGGCCACCTCATGCGAAGAGCTGACTCATTGGAAAAGACTCTGATGCTGGGAGGGATTGGGGGCAGGAGGAGAAGGGGACGACAGAGGATGAGATGGATGGATGGCATCACCAACTCGATGGACATGAGTTTGGGTGAACTCCAGGAGTTGGTGATGGACAGGGAGGCCTGGTGTGCTGCGATCCATGGGGTCGCAAAGAGTCGGACACGACTGAGTGACTGAACTGAACTGAACTGAAGGAACACAAAATGTGAAATAATCAAATAAATGTTTATAAACTCAGAGTAACATTTTTAGGCAGTCATGCCCAGAATTGGAAATGCCACTTGCTAATACTTACCTGGCAACCCCTCAGAATGGCAGTGGCCAGCTGCTGTTTTGTATAACAGGCCGCTACAGGACCAGCTTCCCCCAGAGAGGGGCCCCTGTGTGCACCACACAGCCCACTCACCCCTCTCACCCCCAGGGCCCAAGGCTGGGGAGCAGAGGCTGGGCTTTGGCAACACTTGTCCAGTAAGGATGCAGCCCTGAGCTGGCAAAAGACTACATTCTTGCCACTGTCCTAGAGATACATCTAGTCTCAGGAATAGGAACAGAGAAACTAGTAATACAGGATGGGCAGTGAGTCACACTGGCTGCTTTCCTCGCCCCTTCGTCTCTCCGGCTCAGCACACCTTGTCCCACCAAAGAGGCTGGTGGGGAGGAAGAAATTTTCCTCTACCCTTCTAGGTCTTTCTCACTGGACTAAGAATTAAACTGACATGTGACTGTTTAACAGGAGAAAATCAAACAAAAGTTTAATAGAACCTATACCTGGGAGAGGGGCTACCCAGGTGGCGCAGTGGTGAAGAACCTGCCTGCCAATGCAGGAGACACAAGAGACTCCGGTTTGATCCCTGAGTTGGAAGATCTGGAGGAGGAAATCGCATCCCACTCCAGTATTCTTGCCTGGAAAATTCCATGGACAAGGAGCCCGGCAGGCTATAGTCCATAGGGTCACAAAAGGTCGGATATAACTGGGTGGCTGAGTTCACACACACAGTACCTGCATGGGAGAGACCCAGGAAAACTGAGGAACTCACTTCAACGACTGAAGCCCTCGCTCAGTTTACCATCTTCAGCTAAAGACAAGAGAAAACTTTGGTGGTGGGGACTTCAAAGGGGAAGAAGGCAATTCAGGCAGAGACTAAAAAGTTAATGTTTGGTAAACACATGTCTGCTGGGCCCTGCATAGACAATGGGATACAGAGAAGGATTTTAACAGACAGACTTTGATGGGTTCAGGTTTATACTGTACTTATCTATGGGGGTGGCTCCCTTCCTCTAATAGGTCCTGCATCTCCAGTCTTGAGGTTCAGGGAAGGTCTAAGTTTCTTCCTGAGTCTTTTGGGCATTGGTCATCCATTGCTCTCAGTTTAAAATAATCTGCATGCCAAAGAGACATTTGGGGGTGGCAAATTTTGTTCTCCTACAAGGCTGAATGTTTCCAGGCACCAAGCCCAAGCAGGGAGACCTGAGGACAAGCCAGCTGAAAGGCTTCTGGAACAGCGTTCTCACAAAGAGAATGGCTGTTCCTCCTCCTTTCTCCCTTTGAACACAACTCTATGGATGTGATGTTTGGAGCTGCAACAGCCATCTTGTGATCATAAGGGCAGAGTCAAGAAAACAGAGAATCTTCCAGAATCTTGATGCTACTAAACCATATATATATCTGATCCTGAAACCATTTATCTTCAGACTTCACAATAAACTTTTATTTGCTGAACCAGAGAAAAAGTACATATAATGGCTGAGAGGATGAACTCTGGGGACAGAGAGAATTGCAGCTCATACTAGGTTTGTGATCTTGGCAGATTATTTAACTTCTCCATACCTCCATTTCTTTATCTGCAAAATGGAAAGGCAGGGGTGGGAGAAAGAGGGAGCTCACAGTTTTTGTGAAGATTAAATGAGTTAATACATAAAAGCTCTTGGAATAGTGTCTGGCACATACTACCCATTATTGGAATGGTTACAAATGTTACTTGTTAACAGGAGCATCCCAACTAATCAATTTCCTTCTTCCAGCCCAACACCAGATCCTCAGTCCTGAGCCCTCCTTCTATGTTCTGCCCCCTAAACTCCCCATTCCTAAAGTATTCTGACTACTTTTCTGCAGATGTCTCTGAAACACAGGCAACCAGCCCTGATTCCTCTCCTGTTGTTCCCAGTGCCGCCTACTCCGCCTACTCTGTGTGCATGGTCTCCTTCAACCTGATGCCTCCTCCTGACTCCCTATTTCTCTGCATTTCTCCCAACACTGAACACACTGGCTCACACATACTGAACAGTCAGTCACTTTATATGAAACATACGTTAAGTGAATGAATGTGTTGTGTTTGTGCTCAGTTGTGTCCAACTCTTTAAGACCCTATGTTCTGTAGCCCACCAGGCTCCTCTGTCCCTGGGATTTTCCAGGCAATACTGGAGTGGGTTGCCATTTCCTTCTCCAGGGGATCTTCCAGACCCAGGGACTGAACCCACTTCTCTTGCGTCTCCAGGACTGGTAGGTAGATTCTTCACCACTGTTCTACCTGGGAAGCCCAAGTAAATTGATACTGTTGGCTATATATATATGTCAATAAAGTCCTATAATTTTCCATAAAATTAAAACTTTCAGATATGTAATGGTTAGGACCAAGAGACTAATGAAGAATGAAAACACAGTAAATTTGACCTAGACTACCTGTCTGTTCAATTTAACCAATTTGTTGAGCCCAAAGCTTGAAGCTCTGGGCACTGGACTGCAGGGTGGCAATGGGCTGTCACGTCGAGGGTGAGGGAAGCAAATGCCACGGAAGGGGAAGCCTCAGGAAGTGATGTGAAGCCAGACACAGCCTGTGAGACAGAGGACACCAGGGGCTCAGAGGGCAAAAGCTGGGGGCACTCCAGATGGTGCAGACATCACATTTCTGAGCTTCAGAATTTACTGTTAACCTCACTATGTCACACATTTTAAATCTTAAACATTATACTGTGAAGCCATCACTTCATTCCAGTGAATGAGCACTCTAGAACAGGAAGCAGTCAGAAATAATCAACATAAACTATGCAGACACTTTTCATTTTCCTTTTTCAGAAAAAAGAATTCTGTGGCTATGCCATGGCACTCGTTTTACATGATTCTTCACACATGCAAAAAAGCACATCTTCCAGTCTGAGACACAGAGACGAGCATCCAGCAAGCGCAGAGTGAGTGCTGGCACAGGGGACTGGTGGGGGGCGGGGGCGCTTCTGACCTGTGGCACCTAGCCTGTGGAGACAGAGCTGCCTCATGGAAAACAGCCACAAGCCACCCAAAGGAATGCACTCTGGTTACGGAACACCCAGACAAACAGGTTCCACTCCTTGTTACTGACTTGAAAGAAAACAAGAGCTGGCCTTCAGCCCTAACTAGAATTGATAGGTTCAATAAGCTATGTGATTTTCACCCTCACGGCCTCCACCTTAAAGGCTCCCATTAAAATAAAGCACACGCAAGAGTTAGAATAAGTCACATTTAAGGGTCCAAAGCAGCATGGCTCAGAACCCCCTGGCTAGGATGGGGGCCTCACCAGCTATCCGTGTATACATCTAATTCCTTGTGTTCAGGGAAGTGCCTGAGACATGTGGTCTCATTAACAGAAAATCATTCTTTCCAGCCTTCCCAGGAGGAACACCTTCTAGGAGACTGACTCACTGGAGAGAAATGTGAATTATGCAAATGGTTCAGGAAGGAAGACCTAGGAGTAGAGTCCCTTTTCGCTTTGTTTTGTGAAGCATAAACATGGCCACAATTACAAAAGGGCAGAGCCACGTGGGACGTGGAGGAATGGGTCTGTTTCCTAAACTGCAAACTGGGGACCGAATGCATCTGCTCCCAGGGCTGCTGTGGAGAGGATGTGAGTGCGTACTGTCAGGGCTGCACCTGGGTCAGGACACAAGTTATGAGCAACACTACTAAGCTGTGGACACCCCTGCGCGTGTGCGCGTGCGCACACACATACACACACGCACACACACAGAGTTCTTCATCTCAGAGACACAAAATCTCAGAAATAAGTAGCACTGGATGTCCACTGGTGGCTGGACAGAGCTGGGAGGTTTGACTCCTACAAAAATCTCCTGCCAATGTCCACCCTCTCCAGGCACAAGATGACCCTGCCCTCTTGAAAGGTCACCATCACACTGCCAACTGGCAACATCTTTCCCCACGAGGACAACGAACTCCTCGTGGGGGATCTGTGCTCTGCTCTCCAGCATGACTCTGATTTAGCTTACCCTCGCTGCTAGAAGGGATTTGGCAGGCAAAGGCAGATGGGAATTTATGGGGTGTAGCGGCTATCCCCATAATGTTAAAAATTATGGGAATAAAAAATATTCTATGAGAAAAATGGGCAAAAGACCTGAACAGACAATTCACAGCTGAAGACAAGGAAATGGCCCATAAATATTCAAAAATGTTCAACTCCACTTACAATAAAAATGAGAGAACACTGCTCCCCTAGCAGACTGCACACACCGGCACATTAGAGAGCACCACAGGGTACTCTGAGGATCTGGTGCTTTTACACATTGCCGGTGGGAATGTACATGATCCTCAGGTAGAGGGATCTAACAAGAACCCCAAAAATCTATACATGCATTATTTTTGACTCAGTGATAATATCACTATGAATTTACCTTAAAGATACACTCTTAACTACACAAAACACATCTGAACAAGGTTATTCAGTGCAGTACTGTTTGTAATTGCAAAATACTACAATCATAATGGCATCTGCAGGAGATTGAAAAAACAATGTACATTTATATAGTAGAGTATGATAGAGTTTAAAAACACGAGAGAGACTTTCACGGTGGTCCAGTAAGTTAAGAATCCGCCTGCCAACACAGGGGACCTAAGTTTGATCCCTCGTCTGGGAAGATCCCACATGCCACGGTGCAACTCAGCCTGCGTGCCTCAACTACTGAGTCCAAGCACCTTAGAGCCAGGGCTCCACAAGGAGAGAAACCACCACAACGAGAAGCTCTTGCACCACAACTACAGAGCAGCCCCTGCTCACCATAACCAAAGAAAGCATGCGGGGAGCAACGAAGACCCAGTACAGCCAAAAATAATCAAACAAGTAAATAAATAATCAAAGAAAAACACAAAGCGAAATCTTCTACAGACTGATATGGGGTGATTTCCAGGATGTATTGAGAAATAGAAAAAAAGCAAGCAGAGGAGTATACGTTTTGTGTAAAAGAGAGCATGAAAGAAAAAGATAAACATGTATG
The DNA here is from genome assembly GCF_032452875.1 of Bos javanicus. Lineage (NCBI taxonomy): Eukaryota > Metazoa > Chordata > Mammalia > Artiodactyla > Bovidae > Bos > Bos javanicus. The sequence continues at coordinate 53,386,082 of NC_083886.1, forward strand.
TTCTTATTTTTAAAAAGAAACCTAAGAAAGATAAACCCAAAACTAATGAAATTCGTTGCCTAAGGAGGGAGATGGGAACAGCTGCAGGGAGATGATCTACTCTGAGAGGAACTTCTTAGATTGTTTTGACTTGTGGGATTATGTTAATATTTCTTGGGTGTGCTGTGCGACTCATCCACTAAGTAAACACATGGAGGATAACGGGAGCCAAGAGCTGTGAGCACACGAAAGCCTGCATGCTGGTTCCAAACATCACTCTCCAGTAAAAGAACTGGGCTCCTTGGAGACATGGCCAACTCCCAGCTCAACAGGAAGGGACAATATGAGCCTGCTACATCCTGTTGTGTCAGAAAGCAAGTGAGTGCTCGAAACTGAAGGCAAGTGTGAAAAAAAAAAAGCTTGAAAAGATAACCAACAGTCAAATCCGAGACAACTAGAGCTTCAAAATAATGACAGCAGCAGACTATTCTGCTGAATTTTTTATTTGATAATGATATAAAAGAATGCATGAATGAATAAGTGGGATGAAAAGAAAGCCCTTTCTTATAGTATAATACCAACTGATAAATGGAGAAGGAAAAATGGAATTACAAAATCAGAAATGGGTAAAGTGGTCCAAGGGTACAAGATTCCAGTTATAAAAATAAATAAGCCATGGGGATTTTTTTTTAAAAGAAAAAGAAAAGAAAACCAGCACTTGGCAGTCATCACAGTAATAATGACAAGAATCATCAATGGATGTAAAACTACAAGGAATGGGATGTTTACATCATCTCAAAGTACGCCCCACAAATTACTTATTACTTATAATAAAGGGGAAAATAGCAGACAGTCAAGAAACCTGGCCAAAACCATCTCAATCAATGATTAAACTCAGCATCACCAATAAAGGGACAAAAGGACAGCAAGTACCCCTGTTGAGCCGGAGACAGTGACAGCATCACGTCTGCTGTACTCCTGCCAAAATCAAAAGAAAACGAGAGGAAGATGTAAAATGAGAATTAGAGGCACACTGGTCTGCAATGTCAAGAACATCGACTGGGCTGGGGTGTGGGGGATGCGGTGGGAGGGCAGGCAGGGGTGCTGGATGGAGGAAGGGCGAGTGTGAACCAGGGGTGGAGCCCACATGGGGCCGGGGATTCAGGATGTTCCTGGAACAAGTGGCAAAATTTGATTATGAAACAAATTAGACCATAGAATTGAATCAATGCTGCATTTCCTAATTTTGATAAATGTACTGTGGTTACGAAGGGGGAAGTCCTTGTTCTTAAAAACCGCACACTAAAGTATTAATGGGTACAGGGATATGATGTTTACAAACGACTTTCAAATGGTCCAGGAAATATATATATGTGTGTGTGTGTGTGTATATATATATACACACAGTAACAGATTTGGGGCATGAATGATAAAGAAGTCAAGTCACATGATAATTCAAAGTGCTCTTCATTTTGTAGCAGAGCTCCAACAGACGGGCGCTCTGTGGGGACGTGACGATTTTGTCAGTGCCATATCCCTGCCCCTGGAAGTGCCTGGGACACAGCAGGTGTGCAATAAATTTTTGTTTTATACATGAATAATGATATGAAAAATACAATATCCATTTCCTTTCCACAGAAAACATCCATTTCCTAGCAGGGTGCCCAGTCCCCTGCCGTGGCAGGTGCGATGGGAGCCACGTGTGCACTGGGACAGACTGACTGAGGGGAGGAGAGCACTCCATCCACGCCCTGGACAGACAGCGATGACGGCCAAGAGGCAGTGAGAGGCTGTGGGGACTCAACGGAGAGGAGAGAGACCGAGGAGGCAGAATCCAGGGCTTGATGATGGACTAAATGACTGAAGGCAGGCATGACTCCAGGTTTCCAGGCCTGGGCAGCTGGGAGGACAGTAACAGTGCAGAGAGGAAACACGAGAGGAGGGGCAGATACGGAAGATTAAACACAGTACGTTTATTCTGGACGTTTACTGACTTCCCACATGAGCCCTACTCCAGAAACACATGGTAAAGTCACATCCCTCTAGGTCACTGCTCCACGTCTGTGCTGACACCTGTGGCAAAGGTCGCTGGCCTGCCAGAGGTATATTGTCCAGAAGGACCTTCAGTGTCCTTACTGCCCTCCATGATTGCAGGCAGGCAACACACCCAGGGGACCGGCTGACAAGGCTGAAAGAGAGGCACTCTAGTCCACGCTAAGAACACAGAGGTATCCAATTTGGTTTTCTTCCGCAGGTCACAGAGGAACCATATTTTATTAATATGGTGGTGAAGAGCGGTGATACAACCAAGCTTTCGCCAACGGGAGTCATATTAATTGTGTCTACACGTGAACACCAAGATCTCTTCATACTGCTCTTGTATTAGTTTCCTGTGGCTGCTGTAACAAACTACCAGGAGGCTGTGGCTGAAAACAGCAGAAATTCATTCTCTCACAGCTGTAGAGGCCAGAAACCCAAAATCATCACGCCGGCAGAATCATGCTTCCTCAGAGCTCTGGGGACGAGTCGTCCCTTTGCCTCTCCCAGCTCCCCACGGTGGCTAGTGTGCCCGGGCATTCCAGGGCTGGTGGCCACGCTGCGCCCATCTCTACCTCCGTCTTCACAACATCTCCTCTGTGTCTGCCTCAAAGCTCCCCAGCCCGTCTCTTATCAGGATACACGTGACTGCATTTAGGGTCACCTGTCACTCCAGGATAAGCTCTTCCTCTCAAGATCCTGACCTTATCACATCTTTAGCCACCTAAAGTAACTGACTGTTTTGCCATCTAAGGTAACGTTCACAGGTTCTGAGGATCAGGATGTGGGTAAGTCTTTGGGGGCCACAGTTCAGCCTACCACACATTGTAAATGGGTAATGTCAGTCCTGGCTATATAGGAGGATCCCACATTACTGACCAATATTTTAATAAACTGACATGGTAACAGACAAATTCACTCATCCTCACTGTTTATATAACAGGAAAGAAGATCATAACTACAATAAAAATTTTCTTTATTACCTGACTAGTCAACAAAATATTTCATGAAAATGAGTAAAATAAAATTTTAACTTAATAAAGGTATAGCAAACTTCCATGGTATTGGTATTTACAACAACAAATGTTCATACATATAAAATTGGTTTTCAACACTGGATAGTATCAGCCTTTCCTTCTATTTGTGCCAGCTGCACTCTGACAGCCTGTTTTTAATTGGATGTTGTTGAAACAGACTTAACCATGGTGTTGGACTAACTGTCACCTGTCTGGGGATGTAGAACAACCACATAAAACACATAGAGTCCAGACAGAAGTGTGAAAAACTGAACACAATCTGCACTGAGCAACTTGAAACCTTCAGACCTAGGTAAGACCACTGGCATTTCCACAAGCACAGTTATTCTGCTTTTTAATTTAGTCTGAGACAACACTTACAGGTGTTTTTTTTTCTAAGAAGATATTGATCTGAATAAAAAAATAAAAGGAGTTACTCCACTGCTAGTATTTAGAGACCACGTTCTACTGACACATTAACTGACATTCCACAGAGCTCATGATGCTGCTACAAAGACCCTGCTTCCCAGGTAGTGCTACTGGTAAAGAATCTGCCTGCCGATGCCAGAGACACCAAGAGATGCAGATTCAATCCCTGGATTGGGAAGATCCCCTGGAGGAGGACCCAATCCAGTATACTTGCCTGGAAAATTCCATGGAGAGAGGAGTCTGATAGGCTACAGTCCATAGGGCTACAAAAAGTTCGACATGACTGAGCTCACACACACTCCACTGCTAGTGTTCAGAGACCACGGTTTACTGATGCATTAACCAACCTTCCACAGGGCTCGTGATGCTGCTATAAATACCCACCCTCCGAGATCTACAATCCATGGGCCAGGCTGCCTGTCCTGACACACCCACATATGCATCAAATGCAGGGCTATTGGCATTGGAAACGGGCTCTTCCCTCCGTCACCTCTTCCTGTTTTGCACTATCTGAACAAGAATTTGTGGCAAAAAACAAATGCCAGCTAGACATGAGAAAACCACACTTCTAACCCCATTCATTGAGTTTAGAGAGGTTCTATCTTCCTATATACAGTAACAATTGTGCCAGGCAAGGCAGAGGATTCACCCATCGACTCCTCAGGGGGCCACAACCTTAGGATCTACACAAAAGCCAACTTGGGAAGATGGATACCAACCCACAGGAGAGGGGACATCACGTGAACCCTGTGGGGTCACAGTGCTACCATGTTTGGTCTTCCCCATCGTTCATCAAGGGAGCTCCATCTGGAATGACCATGGGATTTCACAGGAACCAAAACTGTTTCTCACCGGGAAAAGGTTAGGGATCCCGTGTGCCCTCGGGAGCAGGAAATTGCAACTGAGCCTTGGGAAAGAATGGGCATTTAGAGGAAAGGAAGGAAGAAGACTGAGAAATACAGGCTGAAAGACAAAGCCAAGAACTCAAGACAGAAGTTCCTACCCCAAAGAACATTTCCATTTCTCCAGTACGAGAGCCCCAGGGAAGAAAGAAGGATTAGTTTTGAGACAAGCACCGAAGTAGAAACACTTCATGCAAAGTCTGAAACACAGAGCTGGTGTTTTAGGCAAAGACACACCTGGAAGTGAAGGGTTGGGCATGCACCTCTTTAAGTCCTGCAGCAGACAAAGCCACGCTCCAATGTGATAAACAGGAGACACAAAACGACCATGAGGCTCCCAGGGTTCTAACTGAGAACATCTGGAGATGTTTAACTCTGGGACAGGGACTATCTTACCTCCTTCCCTGTAGCCAGAGCTCTGGGAAAACAATGGAGACAGACTGGCACCAGAGTTCTTCCTCACCAACTATTAACCCAATATGCTGGAAGGGAGGGGTTAGTTAGTCAAAATAGGAGAAAAGTAAGGTTGGTAACTGATGAGATCTGGGTACACCCGATGCAAAACTGAGTGATTCCAATCACAATGAGCTTCAAAGCAGAAATATTAATGCTGAAGGCACATCAACTCCTTGGGTTTCCCAGGTAGCTCAGCTGGTAAAGAATCCGCCTGCAATGAAGGAGACCCCGATTGATTCCTGGTTCGGGAAGATCTCCTGGAGAAGAGACAGGCTACCCTTTATGGTATTCCTGGGCTTCCCTGGTGGCTCAGAGGGTATAGAATCTACCTGCAATGCAGGAGACCTGGGTTTGATTCCTGGGTTGGGAAGATCCCCTCAAGGAGGGCATGGCAACCCACGCCAGTATTCCTGCCTGGAGAATCCCACGGATGGTGGAGTTTGGTGGGCTACAGTCTGTGGGGTCACTAAGAGTCAGACACAACAGAGAGACTAAGCACGAGCACAAGTACATCAACTCCACATAAGCCGTCGGGATTTAAGTACTAAATGACTTATTTTCTCCGAAGCAAAACCAAGCATGTGGACGCTCAAAATTTAGGCTGAGAGACACAAAAGAGACAGAAATACAGGAAATCCTTAAGTTTACATGCATTCAAGTAGGTCTATAAAGGTATCCTACTATTCCTGAGCCCTAATCTGAAGAAAAAGTAAACAAAAACTTACAGTAGCATCATTAATTACCATCCCCCAAAAACTTAACTCAGGTGAAAGAAAAGAAAGCCACTACATTGCCTCTCCTTACTGACATGGGGCTCGTGGTGGTAGACCTCAAGGTCAGCTGTGATTCTTCACCCAGGAAATGTGCCCCTACAGTTTCTTTCGCATTGTTCTCAAGACATCAAACTTGCATCCAGAGAAAAGAAAAGAACAGAGGGATAATCACTAGGGGACACTATGAATAATCAGGAAAAGCACAGGCCATTTCTTGTGAAGTGAGAGAGAGCAATGCCTGGGAGATGACAGTCACTGCTGGAAAAGCAATAAAAAGAAATTGCCCCACCAGATGGAGCAGTAAAAACCACTGCCTGGGAGGTGAGTAAGCAGAGGCCTGCAGGGCCACAGGCGAGCAGAAAATCTCTGTGGAAGGCTCTAGTCGGTACAGATGAGGAGTCACTGAACAGATGACACGCTCAGTCCATGATGACTCAATCCATAGTTCTAGCCCATGGTTTGCTCCACCCTGTTTGTGCTTTTTTTAGGAAAACATGTACGTATCTAGAGTTAGAAAACATGAATGAGTGACTGTCTACTAGACGTCAGGTGTCGTACACAGCACAACTATAAGCAGACATATTATTCCTGCTCTCTAGTTTTTTTTTTCTTTTGAAATAATTTTAGACACTCAGAAACACTGAAAAACTAGCACAGAATTCCCACTTAGCCTTCACCCAGCATCCCCTAAGGTGAGCACCTTATATAACAGTGCAATTAATAAAAGTGGAAAATTTACGCTGGTACAATACTATTAGCATATCTACAGACCTTACTTGAACTTTATCAGCCGGTGAAGTCACCGTGCTCCCTTCCTGTCTGAGAGTCAATGAAGGATCCACATAACATGTGGTCCTCAAATGTCCCCTGTCTCATTTAATCTGTGACAAATCCCCAGTCTCTGGCCATCCATGAACTTCACAGTCTTTAAAAACATCAGGCAATTCTTTAGTAGCCTCTTCCTCAGTTTTCGGTTCTCAGATGTGTGTCCCCTTGGAGCACAATCAGGTGGACCAAAATGTTTGGTTATCAGTGATGAAAACTCTGAACACTTGATTAAATCAAGTCTGCCAAATTTCTATACTGAAAAGTTGCTATTTCTCCCTTTGTAATTAATAAGTATCTTCTGGGGGAAGACTTCATGATCTTTGAACTATATCTCAACATTCCTTCCAAGACTAATTTTGGCATCTGTCAGTGACGCCTGCCTATAATGAACATGGCTACCCTGAATGGCACTGTGCATGGGTTTCTGAATTTTGGCAGTGTATCTTCAGTGCCAATCCCTAGAAGTGGAATCGCTAGGTCACAAGGTGGAACTGTTTTCAGTCGTGAACTCCCCTCCAGAGTGAGGTACCAGTTTGCACTCCCACCAGCAATGAGGAGGGGGCTGTCTCCCCACTGCCTTGCCAATAGAAGGTGTTGTCATCCTCTTTAATTTTCACCAGTCTGATAAGTAAAGAATGGGGACATCTCAGTGAAATTTCATTTTGCATTTCTCTGAGTATGAACTTCAGTGCTTTTTCATATTTTTAAGGCCAATCTTCATATCTCTTATGTGTGTGGATTATCTGGTCATCTCTTCTTCCTGCTATCACATTTGTGATTCCTGGATAATCAGCAATTGTTTGTACATTATGGACACTAAGCCCTTTGTGTGTGGTTTGTGTGCTTTTCCCTCCCCCCTCCCCCATCCCCTCACCCCCAGTTTGTAATTAAAAGCCTTTCCCTACACTGAGATAACAGGAACTTTCACCCATGTTTCCTTCCAGGGTTTGCAGAGTTTCACATTTTACATTTATGTCCCTGGTCTATTTGTAGCTTATTCTTGTATATGGTGTGAGGAATGGATTTACTTTTATTTTTTTCCAAACAGGTACCTAGTTGCCCCAGCACCATTTATTTAAATGGCTGCCTCTGATAAGATGTTATATTTATGATATATTTCCACTTGTACTTGGGTCCACTTTCGATGATTTTAGTTCTATACCCCTGGTCTATTTGTCTCTGGGTGAGCCAGCAGCAGGCTGTTTTAATTACAGGAGCTTTTTAGGACGTTCTCACGCCTGGCAGAAGGCAATGGCACCCTACTCCAGTACTCTTGCCTGGAAAATCCCATGGACGGAGGAGCCTGGTAGGCTGTAGTCCATGGGGTCGCTAGGAGTCAGAGACGACGGAGCGACTTCACTTTCACTTTTCACTTTCATGCATTGGAGAAAGAAATGGCAACCCACTCCACTGTTCTTGCCTGGAGAATCCCAGGGACGGGGGAGCCTGGTGGCTGCCGTCCATAGCATTGCACAGAGTCAGACACGACTGAAGCAACTTAGCAGCAGCAGCACGCCTGGCAGGGCCAGTCATCCCAGGTGGGTTTTACTTTTTGGTCTTTTTCCCAGCTACTTCATGTTTGTTTTCCCATATATACTTTAATATCAACTTGTGTAACTCCATTTTTTTTTTTAAGTGTTAGTATTTTTACTGGGACTGCATGAAGTTCATGAATGAACTGGGGAGAATGGAAACTTTGATAAATCTAAGTCATGCCCACCTAGAAGGGGAGGAGGCTTCCCAAGGTGCTCAAGTTATCTTCTATGGCTTTTAGGGGTGTGTTAAGTTGACCTCAGAGTTTCACACATTTCTTCTTTATTTCTACAACTCTGCTGTGGCTCCAAAGCAGCCTCACACAATATACAAAGAAGTAGGTGTGGTTAAGTTCCAATAAAACTTTATTAGCAAGAGAGGCAACAAGCCCAGGGGCCTTAGTTTAGTGACCCTTGCTTTTGTGAATGTTCTGCTGGTGAGAGAAAAAGTTATGTGAGCCCCAATTTTTTGGTTCTCTTTTACAAACAGGATCCCAACGTTCCCTCTTCTGCTTCTTTTCCCCTCATCACCCAAATGCCAAAGGATGCTTCTCTCTCCCTTTCTGCCTTGTTCTCCTGCAGACTCTTTAAGCCCACAACCTATAATCCATGGTCTGCTGTACTGGCCAGTTTGTTCAGTGCTCTTGGACTACTCATACAGGACTCAGACTTCTGGGCAGTGGTTTCCAGTCACCCTCAGTCCCTGCTCCGAGCCCCCTTCTTCTCATTTTCCAGCAGGTGTTCCTGGCCTCCCTTTGCAGAGCCTGCTGGGGGCCAGGAAGGTGGGATGGATAACTGAGCTTATATGTTGAGATCTGAGTTTCTCATTATTTTCAAGTTTTGGCGTATCATGTCTTTATGCTGAGGGCACAGTTTTTATACTGTGCTCAGTCTCCCTCTTTTTGTTTTTCTACATTGTTTTGGAGGAAATATTTGGAGACGGGAATGTAAGACACAACCACTGTCATCAGCTATGAGAAGTCTCTATTTCCTGTTTCCTGAAGCCTAGAGACTAATGAGCAATACTGATAGCAGTACCAAAATCAAGATGATGATGGTAACAACAGTAATAATAATGTATATCTTACAGTACAGATATCTTACGGAGTGAAAATAACATCCTTTGGGAGAACAAAGGAGTGGGCATCTTTCTGAGGGTTTGTTTTGTCATTATTTTTTAAGATGCTAAGGATTAAGGATTCAGGGAAGGCTCCTGAACAAAATGACATCAAAGATGAGACTTGAAGCATGAATAGAGTCCAGTGGGCAGAGGAAGAGAAAACTTGGAGGCACAGGGCAGGGGGAAGGTCAAGCGCTCTAGACGCTGAGAGTCAGCTGGAGTCAGTGTGGCGCGAGGGCTGGGGCTGCAGTGAGAGCAGAGACCAGATCAAAGTGACTTTTCAGGCCAGTTAAAGAGTTTTAGACTTTGTACTGGGGCCAATGAAAAGCTATTAAAATGCTTCAAGTAGGCCAAAATCCCTCTGAAATGAAACCTATAATGTCCCCAGAGTGGAGAATAAGTGCCAAGTTCAGGAATTACTGCACAGTTTTAGGGTTACACTTTCTTTATTGTACTTCAAAAACACAGAGAAAAGATGATAGTTTGAAAAGCATAGAATTTCTAAGTATCTCTAAGAGCACAATGTAAAAGGCAGACGTTAAGGTGACAGCTAAGAGAGAAAGAGGTGTATTTACTGCTAACAGTAAGAAAATGCTTATTTTCTTATCACAATAAAAGCTTCTCACAATGAACTCCTGTCACAATAAACAAGCAAAAGAATGATGAATATGAAACATCGTCTTCCCTGTCACCGAGGGGCAGCCTCTGACTACGCCAGGCCCATGGACGTCAGACCCTGTCTCTGGACACTGGAACCTGTCTACTGTCTTTTTACTGCTCTTGGTTTTCAAGGCCTGCCTTTAGCTGATTATTGAAACAAAAGTCTTCCTACAGTGTTGGCTGTAATTAAGTAATACAAAGTGTTGTTATTTAGAGATCACCAGCCTATAAACCGAGAAGGCAATGGCAACCCACTCCAGTACTCTTGCCTGGAAAATCCCATGGACGGAGGAGCCTGGTAGGCTGCAGTCCATGGGGTCACGAAGAGTTGGATGCGACTGAGCGACTTCACTTTCACTTTTCACTTTCATGCGTTGGAGAAGGAAATGGCAACCCACTCCAGTGTTCTTGCCTGGAGAGTCCCAGGGACGGGGGAGCCACCAGGCTGCCGTCTTTGGGGTTGCACAGAGTCGGACACGACTGAAGCGACTTAGCAGCAGTAGCAGCAGCAGCCTATAAACCTGGTTATCTGGTCCTGGTTCTGCACCTCCTAGTGGTAAGCCTCCTGCCCTCCTGGGCCTCCAATCTTCACAGAACAAGAAGACCAAGCCAGAGGCCTTGCAAGGCCCTGGTTCCAGCAGTCATGCAGGCGCCCAAGGACTACTGACACCAGCATTTTGCACATGTTACCCTGCACTCAGCTGCACTTACCTAGCTACTCTCTGGCTCCCAACTCTAGTCTACTCAAACTGCCCACTGCTACCTGCCAAGCCCCCACACACTCACTGGTTCAGGATCGGTGAATGGACATCCCAGCAGGCAGCACCTAAAGTGGTCAAGGCATGGGGACAACCTTGGCTACTCAACCTGCCCTCTTCAGACTTCAACTTAAAAATGACTAGGGGTGTTGCTCTCCGGGCATCCAGATGCCTGGTGCTTGTCCTCATGGAACAAGAAGAGCTGAGGGTTTTTTGACATGCTGGCCATTTGCTCTTTCTCTTGATACTGTTTCCCATGGTTTAAAACAAAGCTGGAGGTGACGCCATCTCCACAGTCACTCACTTCCCTCAGAAATGTTTGTGTTTAATCAAACTGCATTCACTACTCATCAGCGCTTAACCACTTATCTACTGGAACTTTCTTTGACAATTATGCGTCTGCATAGACCCTATGTACTTCTTTCCCTTTCTTAACACAAAGCTTGCTAACTTATAAACTGCCAGAACTACCTTCAATTCTTAGGTGAACTGAATCCTATCCACCTGCTGCATACAGTGCTTTATCACTGAAAATGGCTATCTTTGATACGAGGCACTCAGTTACCTTTTTATTTCTTTCAGAAACTGTCAGGTTGTGTCATTCAGACTCGTGATTTAGTGCAACTCATGTTCTTGAAAATATTGCATCATACAGCTCAACTTTAAGATTAAGACCTAGAACTATTACATCCCTGGAAGGAACATGTAAGGAGTCACATTTGCAGCAACACAAAGACCCCAGACAAGAAAATGTCCAGCAACGTGGTGGGTAAACCTGGGTTCCTAAGCTACCCTCCTATCAAAAAATGATGGGGAAGCCTTGGAGTGGTGAAGCAGATGGACAGGCAAGGGGACACCTTCTCAGACACCTTCTAAAAAAACAGATGAGCTGGTGTGAAATTGAAATATACTCTAACCATACACTGAAGTGGGGAATCCAGCCAGGCAAACAGAGGAAGAAGCCAGATCTCACCTGAATGGCAAGTGCCAAGCCCAGTGCTGAAGCGTGGGCATTTACAGTCGCAAGTGGCCTGAGGACAGGAGACAATCAAGGCCCAGGCTGGCTGGGGAGTCTAAGAGATGGCCCTCCAGAAAGGTGGTGTGCCTGTAGAGGACTACAGATTCAGAGTAAAGTTTACCCACAGTAAAACCACCCCATCAAGCAGCAGCACAGAAAATAATCTGTCTCTAACCTTGGGAGTAAGTGGAGAGGGAGGAAAAGCACATTTTCAATGCAGCTCAACTTCATAATGTCTTTGTTCCCCAAATGTAACCTGAATCTAATCCTGAAAGAGTTCTGAGAGAGATCAGATTGAGAGACAGTCCAAAGAACAGCCAGCCTGAACTTTTCAAAGTTGTCAATATTTGCCATATGATCCAGCAGTCTCATTCTTGGGCATACATCTCAAGAAAAGTCAAAATTCAAAAAAATACATGCACCCCTATGTTCAGAGCAGCACTATTTACAATAGCCAAGAGACGGAAGCAACCTAAATGTCCATGAACAGATGAATAGATTAAGATGTGGTATCTATACACAATGGAACATTACTCAGACATAAGTAAGAATGAAATGCCATTTGTGGCAACACGGATGCAACTAGAGATAATCATACTAAGTGAACTAATCAGATAAACACAAATATTATATGATATCACTTACATGTGAAATCTAAAATACAATACAAAAGAAACTTATTTATAGAAACAGACCCACAGACATAGAAAATAAACTTATGGTTACCAAAGTGGAAAGGGAGTGAGGGAGGGACAAATTAGGAGTTTGGGATTAGCAGATACAAACCACTATATGTAAAATAAGTAGAATCTACAAGAGAATGGATATATGTATATGCACAACAGATTCACTTTGCTGTACATCTGAAACTAACACTACACTGTAAATCAACTGTACCTCAAGAAAAGTTTTTGTAAAAAAAATTCAACATTCTTAACAACAATAACAAGAAAAAAAAAGATAAATAACAAGGCCCTACTGAATAGGACCTATATTCACTATCCTGCAATAAACCATAATGGAAAAGAATGTGAAAAAGAACATGCATATATATGTACAACTGAATCACTCTGCTATATATCTGAAACTAACACAACAATGTGAATCAACTATATGTCAAGGAAAGTTTTTTATAAAAGGAAAATACACACACACAAAATAGGAAAAGTTTTACAAGAGTGAGAAGGTCCAACATAGTTTTAATAAGATTCATATGGAAGAGGGAATGGGGCAAAAGCAATATTTGAATAGGTAATGGCTGTGAAATTATCAGATATTATGAAAGATGCCAGTACCTAAAATGTAGAAGCCCAATAAGTCATAAGCAGCATGACTAGAAAGAAATTTACACTAAATACATAATAAAGGATCTCCAGAGCCCTAGACAAAGAGAAGCTCTCAAAGTAGACAGTGAAAAGATACAGACCACTCTACAGGAGAAGTGGTTAGACTGACAGCTGACTTCCAGAGAGCAAAACTAGAAAGCAAAAATGTGGACTCACAACTTCAATGTACTGCAAGAAAATGAAGTGTCAGACAACCCAGTACTTTCTAAACAAGAGTACATAAAAATACATCATGGTGGTGGAAACTAAGAAAGTTCATCCCAAAAGAGAAAATACAGACAAGGAAATTCTAAAGGATGAGCTTCAGACAGGAGGAAAATGATTATGGTGGGAAATTTGAGATGCAAAGGAATTGGCAAATTTCTGGAATAAATATAAGCAAACACTAACTGTATATAAAAATAGTAATACAATCCTGGCTGTATCCTCTCTGAAAAGGCCTAGAAAAAATGGCCAATGCAATATCAGTGAATATCCCCAGCTCTGAGACTCTGGCATTGAAATACAAATTTCTAACCTAAGGAAACCAAGTACTGGAAAAATGGGACAAGAAATGTACAATATGAACCTGTACCATCTTATCACAACCAAGAGCAGGGAAGCGCTACAGGAGAATGGCAGACAAAGGCATTACTCCTCACAGGAAAAAAAAAAAAGTTTCTGATTCCCTGGGGGAAGCAAAAAAGCCTATTATTCCAGGGGACCATTTCAAGTACCACTCCTGACCATTTATCTAAGAAAGCCTAGTATTTATGCATTTCATCTAGGAATATTCTATTAGCCTCTTAGCAAAGAACTGGACACAACTGAGAGACTGAACTGAACTGAACTGAATCTCTTTTGTAAGAATTCTTCTCAGAAATGCTAATAAATAGATGACGCCAAGACTGAATGTAATTTCTCCAAATCTGCAATAGAAAATGTCTACAGGTGATAAATAATTTTGATCAATCTAAATTAGAGACATGTAAAAAGAAAAGGTTCCCTGAGCAGCAGTAAGGTCAGTTTTCTCAAACATGGCACCAGTTTCCATGTTGTACCAGAAACCTCTGTGAATCATCCCACACCTCCCCAGTTTCTCACAGCTTGGCTCCTCTCCTTTTACGGCCTTGAGGCCAGGCTCCTATTTTAAGGAACAACTGATCACCGAGGTGCCCTTCCTCCAGGCTCTCCAGGCACCGTCATCACCGGTACAAATCATCCTCATATTCTCGATGCATCTTCGATCACAACCTGAGATACGTCAAGCTTAGAACCAATTCAGAAGGATTAACAAATACTCCAATGCAAAACCATTCTCTTCTTGGCATGAGGGCAAGACTTTAGCTAATCAACATCAGCCAGGACGGTGCTTAAGCCAGAAAGTGCAGATTTTCTCCAGTATCTGTTCCACACTTTCCCTGAAAAACAGAACCCCCAATTTTTATGTGGGCACAGACAATTTTCTCAGTCTCCCAGTGAGAGTGCTAAGTGTAAATTTTAAGAAACATCCAGAAAGGTAAAGAGAGAGGGGCCTTCCCTCCTACTTATTCCTTCCTGTAAGGTGAAATGTGTATGTAATGGCTGGCGCTCCAGCAGTCATCTTAGACAATGAGGTGACTGAAAGGGTAAAAATCCTTGCTAGGTGCCAAGGGCCCTGATATTATAGAGCCCCTAAGAGCCCTGAAGAGTCGGACACAACTGAGCGACTGATCTGATCTGATCTGAAGAGCCCTGAATGGCTACTTCTGGATAATCTTCATGTGAGGAAATTTCAATTTATTTACATTTCTATTATTTTTTTTCCCTGTAATTCTTAACCAAACTAAATCCTACTGCACAGAGATGTTAAGGTGACAATCATGAAGGGAGTATGCAGGCCACTGCTCCCCTGCTTTTGTCTCTGAGTCTAAGAAGATTTATTAGTCAAGTAAGTACCTGCTCAAAAATCTATTTTGTGATGTCAGTCCTTTTTTTCCCCGAAGTCCATCTATTACCCATTATATTTTTAAAAGGAGCAATGGATTCAATGTACAATGGAAGTATTTGTTGGAACGTAGCCAGTGGAATGTAAGGCTACAACAGTTACTGTGAAATTGAGCCTACAGTTAAGTGTTAGTGATGACAACTGCGTCCTTCACAAGCTCCATGCTCACCACGTGCACAAAGTAGTGCGTACATTACAATCTGCCCTGTACTGTTTAGAGGGTATCACCTGCGACCTCATGCAAAGCTGTTTCTCTTCCCATTCTTTTAAGAACCTTTGAAAATATCCCTTTATAACTTTAGCAAGCCCCCTTCTCCACCCCATTTTTAAGTGTCCTTTCTAAAGGAATCCTAATCTATTGGAAATCATTATAAACATCAACTGGTCATTGTAGTATTTCACTCAGCACCTGACATACAGGCCAAGTAGATACATCATTCTCAGGAAAAGAGAAAAGAAACCAACAATTATAGCAAGTGAGGGCTCTGATTTACCCACAAAGCCTCAGCAGGAACATACACACTCACCATAAGTGTGATTATCAGGAACCAGGGGAGGGATGAAGGCCCTTGCCATGGCCTGGGGCTCCTGTGGAGAAGGGAGCGAGGCTGGGCAGTCAAGGCAAGATGCGGGTGACGGGAGCGCTAAAGCAAAGGAATCAAGCTCACACAGGGTGATACTAGAGAAAGCACCTCATACTGTGGACTCTGAAAAATGAAGAAAGAAGAGGAGAGAGAAACTCAGGAGATGGCCCAGCAGAGTGACACCCGTGTCCCGCACCAGAGCCAGGCGGTGGGAGCACAGAGCCTGCTGGGGTGGCGGGAGCTCCAGTCTGTGGAGGATCTGCACCCCTGATGGAAGAGACCCTCACGGCTACACAGAAGCGTTACGTTTAAGAGTGACCGGAAACGGGAAGGAAAGGGAGTTGGGGGTGGGAGATGGCCAGATAATCCAGGTTAAAGGTCAAGATGAAGACTTCCCAGGTGGCACAAATCTATTCAGACACAATAAATCTGGAGACAGTGAAGTGAAGTGATGCTGTGGACTGTCACAGACAGACAACCCAGGAGAGACAACAGGTCAGGCCTGAGAGGTACCCAGAAACCACAGCTGTGACGACTGGGGAGAAAAATGGATCAATTCTCTGAATTAGTGTCAGCTCAAGGAGGGGACGGAGAAGGCAGTGGCAACCCACTCCAGTACTCTTGCCTGGAAAATCCCATGGACGGAGGAGCCTGCTAGGCTGCAGTCCGTGGGGTTACAAGGAGTCAGATATGACTGAGTGACTTCACTTTCACTTTTCACTTTCACTCATTGGAGAAGGAAATGGCAACCCACTCCAGTATTCTTGCCTAGAGAATCCCAGGGACTGAGGAGCCTGGTGGGCTGCCGTCCATGGGGTCGCACAGAGTCGGACACGACTGAAGCGACTTAGCAGCAGCAGCAAGGAGGGGACAGAGGAGAGGGGATGGAGAAGAAAGGAAAAGGAGTGATGGGCCCCAGAGGAGGAAAGCACCAGTGTGAAGACAGAGCGCTGAGTTACCTGCCATTGAGTGGTTTGGGCCAACCTGGGTTTAGGGAGGAAATATCACAGAGGCACTGTAAGAATAAAAGACTATTGACCGGGGATGGTGTTGGGGCACTGGCCAGGACAGGGGGCGGGTGCTGAAACCAGCGTCTGTGCAGGAGGGCTGCATGACTAGGGGTCCCATGGCCTGCAGAACCCTTGGAGGGACAGAGGGCAGAAGGTCACACTGAGCTCCCAGGGACAGGGAGCTGGGTACAGATCCCACCCGTGTGAGCGAGGCCAACACGCAGGCCCAGCCAGCAGGGAAGTGTGTGGCGGCTCTGGCCTGGAGGGTCCAGGGTGGAGTGAGCTGCCCTTGACACCCCCGAGACTACTAAGCTGCTTCCCTTTGTGATGTTCAACTTGTCCTTACAAAACACTGGCTGGGAATGAAATCTGACATTTAAAATGGTTGTTTTGAACAAATTCAACATGTTCTACACTCCGGCCAGCAGGAAGTGGAGTGGCTGTCCTCACATGGCTCCACAACAGGACCTCCTCTGCCCACGAGCCCCAGGCGGCTGCTCTGCCGCACAGAACACTGAAACAGAAGGTTCTGAGAAATAAACAGGGAGGAGTAAAGGTTGCCAGGAAGCCAGACAGAAAAGAAATACAAAACGTGAGAGGGAGCATCAAAATTTTCATTTTCTCTCTTTCAAAATGAATGAGGAGCAGGACTATGAAATTTATCACAAACCTTTAAAATACAAACAAGGCACCATTACCATGCAAACAGCAGGCACAGCGCTGTTCATTTGTAAGAGCGTGGGGCTTGTGGCAGAGGCCTGCTCAGGCAGGTGAACTCCGGAGGGTCACCCTTCTGCCACCAAGTCCCTGGCGCTCTATGAGCCAGCCCTCCCTGTGGCAGCATGGAAGGGCGCCCCCTGCAGGCTCTGTCCTGAGGGAGCACTCCTGAGGTGAGAAGAGAGGCACAGGACCCCTGATCAGTGTCCAGGCACTGAGCCCACTGAGCACAGTCACCTCTTCTCAGAGAGCCCCCCTCCCAGAGTTCAAGACTTAAAGACTGGTCCTCACAGCTCCTAAGAAAGATGAAAACATCACTCTGTACTTTAAAAGGTTGCAAGTCAGTGACTCAGTCATGTCTAATTCTATAGCCTGTCAGGCTCCACTGTCCATGGAAGTCTCCAGGCAAGAATACTGGAATGGGTAGCCATTCTGTTCTCCAGGAGATCTTCCTGACCCAAGGATCGAACCCAGGTCTCCTGTACTGCAGGCAGATTATTTACCATCTGAGCCACCAGGGAAGCCTGGTGGGAGGTCCCATTATTATTATCGGTAGAAACATATGGAGTTGGGAAAAAACCTTGGAAATTATTAGTGCAACCTTAGCCTACTGGAAGGTGAAAGATGAACTGCCCCTGCCCCTCAGGAGACAAGATAAACTGCCTTCCACCACAGCATTTGCAGTCTGCACAACCAATGGCCCCAGGCTAAATGATCCACTTGAAAATCAGTGTTTCTTCTTCCCAAGTTACACATCGGCATTGAATCACCGTTGATTCTCAGGTTCCAACAATTGAAGACCAGTCTTCCCATTTGAAGGTTTTCAGCAAAATGACAGATGCTTGAGGATTTTCCCATCAAACGATCTCACCAAAAAAGTTAACTTGTATCACAATATTGCATCTCTGCTGGGAATCAAATGAATAAAATGCTACAATAAACTGGTTTATCATGCATTATCACAATCACAACCACACTACTCATTTCACCAAAATCTTTCAAATCACCTCTATGACCTTATGTCCAAACTCCAATTAGTCAAGGAGTCCCATCTCTGCCCCATGAAACCTGAAAGAATATTAATGTTTTTCTCTAATTTGTCATCCACTTACTATGCTGGACCCCAGAAACACAGCTAAACAAAGTTGAGGGCGAGTGAAGGACATGACTACCAGGAAGACAGGTTCACCATTAAGATGAATGAGCCACACAGAGCTCTCTACAGAATATCTCTAAAATGGGAAAACAAATCACCATTCAATTTCAACTATGAACTCTGTACACACTGTCAAATACCTCAGAGAAATAAACTTTGAAAATGGCATGAGTAGAAAAAATGACACGGCAGAAGGGTTTTCAGTGGGGGAGATGACTGGACACCTCTGGAAGCATCAGAGCTTCTTCAGGCGCACAACCAAGCCACAGCTTGGGAGCCTCTCTTCCCGAGGGCGGCCCTGCCCTCACCTCAACCACTGGGCCAGGTCAGGTCCCCTTTGCCCCTGGCTTGGACATGGCCAATTCTGTGGAGTTTCCCTGAGCTTCTTCTCTTCTTCCCTCTGAAAGACTAACAACTCTTCTAACTCGGAGTGACTTCACCCCCTGCACACAAAGGCGAGTCAATGAGATGTAATGGAAAGATGACAGGCGCCTGGGGAGGAGCTGAGCAGAATGTGCTCTCAGGGCTGGAATCCTGGGAAAAGTAAATGGAGATGATGCTTCTTACCTTCCCAGGTTACTGTGAAAATCCAGGCCCTATGAGCTATGCTCTAACTACACAGAAAGCACCACAAAGGACATCTTCCATCCCTCCCATTCTCTTGAACATACAAAGAAGGGGAGCTGCTGGCAGGCTCTAAAGCCTTCACTGGGGTATGGGAGGAGTGCTCTGGCCTGTCAAGCACTTGATCAGGAACACAAGAGGAATCCCACATGACGTATTCCTTGCTTCCAGTCACTTCTCCTGGTTTGCTGTGATCCATCCATAGTACATCCTGTGACGTCATCTTTCTCACCCACTAGACTCTGTGCTCCACAATGGCAGGGACCACACTTGGTTCTGCTCAGTCTCTTGAGCTTAGTATAATCCTGATAAACATTGTTGATGAATGCATGAACCAATCAATGAATCAATGCCTATTCTCCCTATAAGACTTGGAGCCCAACACTGGTGGGAAGCATTTTATTTTCACACCCACAGCAGCCAGCAAAGTGGAATTTTGTTGTGCTGAACCAAGTAGGAACGGTTTTCATGATTCTGCCTCCCCCACTCTTTGACAAGCACAGTGACTGGATTTGTGGTGGCCTCACTCAAACAACAATGACCCTAATGCTTCTAAATTCTCCTGAAGACCCCAGTACTTGGGGCCTCTTCCAATCTCCATGTCATCTCTGATGTCTTCCACTGGGCTAAACAGAAAGGGAATAAGAGTCTTCTTGAGTTCAGACCAGGGAGAAGGAAAGAACAATTTAAAAATGGTCTATTTTTATGAGCCAAATTTGGAGAAAGGTACTTCTTCTTTAGGTAATAACAAAGGCAATGTTCCTAGTATTCCATGGTGAAGGAGACAGAAAACATAGTTTTCTCTGGAGAGAATCACTGCAAATAACCAGCAAGCCCTCCCTGCTCCGCACGCCCCAGGTCCCAAGAATCACGTGGTGACAACACTACAACACATGTAGAATTTTAAGAAATAAAGACTGGAAAGAAAGATGGTGAATGGTTTTGAGGCTTAACAGACAAGCAAGACTTCTTCCATGCTTCCTATGAAGATTTTCCTCGAGTTTTTAATGATTTATATCACTTTTAAAGGAAAATTTTCTTAAGATGAAATAAGGACAGTAGTTAGGAGGCACCCTAATAATTAGACAGTGTCTTCAATTAGCTTCCCTGCCTTGCTGGGTTCTCCCTGGGAAACCTGCAAGTCTTTGATGTGGAACAGCCAGCAAACCACTAATTAGGATGACAGGCTGGAATTCCAGGCCCACGGTCAACAATGGCAGAAGTGTTTAAGAGACTTGCTTTCAAATATCTTAACTGACAGAGAAAAAGAGGGAAGAAAAAAGGGAGAAATGTGGAAAAATACTGGATAGAAGGAGGTCTCCATGTACGCAGAAAACAAAGCAAAACAAAACTTTCTGTTCCTTGTGAGGAGTAATGCTGATTAAAGCTGTATCAATATTCTGAACATAAAATTTATAAAAGCACATTTCTCCTTGTGAGAAAAATTCCAGGTCCTTCTGAAGGAAATGAACACTATAAATTTATCTCAGGCACTTTACGGTTAACAACCCACATTATTATAAATGCTCCATCCTCGAATCAAGCCAGCTTTGAACAGCATGATTCCTTTAGAGACCTGGGCTCTTTTCTCTTCCTCATCTCTTCATTAACCGACACTTCCTAAAAACTGCCAAGGTCAAGGATTCTGAATACTGCTAAGTGCTTCTTAGGAGATCAGCTGGGAGAGAGAAAGGGGAGATGGTCAGGGAGGGAAGGAGGTAAAGAGAAAGGGAAGGAGGGGAGAGGAGGAGGGCATAGAAAGATGGACGTGGGGAGGCGGAGCTAGGGAGGAGGAAAGGAAGAGGAGGGGGAAGGAAGAGGAGGGGCAGCAGCAGCTTTGTGGGGGAGGGCCTACCGAAGCACCAGAAGCAGAAAACCAATACTGGGCATAAAAATGATTTTCTCAGGTTTTGCTTCTGTTCCTTAAAGAGGAAACAAAAATGAACACAGCTAAATGCACTTGTCCTCAGAATTAATATGGATTGGTATTTCTTGCTTTATATCATGGAGAAGGTAGGATGAGTTGCCTCCAACGCCCCTTTCAGGGAGCCGGGAAGCCTAAACCATTCAGAGTGAGTGAGCCAGCAGCTGTCCTGCAGGAGACTGCACAGGAGAAGGGTGGCCTTCCAACAGGGGCCCTGGCCCAGCAGCAGAGCCATCAGGACCAGGGCAGCAGCTGGGCCCCACCTGAGAAGATGAACATGCACAGACACAACCAGCAAGTCCTTTCCAAGGCAGATCCTAGAAGCAGTTCTGCAGATCGCACCAAAAGATCCCCAGTCCTTCTCAACGGATTGTCTGTGGACAGCAAAAAACTGTAAACAGCCAAATTTCCATCCTGTCACTCTCAGGGAATACACAGAGCAGGAAGAACAAAAGAACCCAAACCAGCCAAACAAATCTGAAAAACAGTGCTGAGCAAAGGAGACGCGAGTGCCACAAACAGGGCAAGCTGACCTCAGTCCAATTAGGGTCTTGTTCACACACACACACAAGGCAATGGCACCCCACTCCAGTACTCTTGCCTGGAAAATCCCATGGACAGAGGAGCCTGGTAGGCTGCAGTCCATGGGGTCGCTAAGAGTCAGACATGACTGAGTGACTTCATTTTCACTTTTCCTTTCATGCACTGGAGAAGGAAATGGCAACCCACTCCAGTGTTCTTGCCTGGAGAATCCCAGGGACAGGGGAGCCTGGTGGGCTGCCGTCTATGGGGTCGCACAGAGTCGGACATGACTGAAGCGACTTAGCAGCAGCAGCAGCACACACACACAGACACACAGACACACACACACACACACACACACAGAGACATGCATATCACTCTTCAGAAAACAAGTGAAGGCACACAGCTTGGCCAGGACAAGGCTGCCTCTGCAGGATGAGGGGGTTGTCATCAGGGAGGGACTCGAAGAGGTTTTAAAGCCACAAGTCACTTTCTCTTTCTTAAACCCAATAATGGATAAGCAATTAATTTGATTAATTTCTAAACCATGCATGTATTCCATAATACGCACAAATGGCCTAACTCATTCCCCACCGCAAAGGAAAGTATATTATTTGAGAGGAAAACAATGCTCAATATCTAACCTAAGAATTCATACAAAGACAACCAAACATCTCCAAGCTCATTTATGTTCATATTTTCATGTCTCCAGAGTATTTGGAGAAAACTGTAAATAAGATTTCTCTGCAGATTGCCTGGCTCTGCAAATAAAAACAGATGATTTTTGTCATTTTGTCAATTTAGAACTGCTTACAAAATATAACGGAAAACATAACAAGTACCTCATGACCTGCAAATCCATTCCTAGGTATTTACTCAAGAGAAATGAAAATATATGCCCACGCAAAGGCTATTACATGAACCCTCCAGCAGCTTTGTTCATTGCAGCCAAAACTGGAAAAAACCTGCATGTGCATCGGGAAGAGGGTGGGGAGACAGGTTTGAGTCCATCCATGAGCTGAGACGCTGCGACAATGTGGGTAAATCTCAGAATCATGTTGAGTAAAAGAAGGCAGACCCCAAAGAATACCCACCGTGTGAACATTTGTATGGAGGTCAAGGAGGGACAAAAGTAATCTATGGTGATGGACGGCTGCCGGAGAGTGGTTTCCGCTAGCCAGGAGGAACTGGCTGGGACGGGGAGTGAGGGAACTCTTTGGGTGATCAAATGTTCCACATCTTGTTTTGAGAGGTGATTAAAGGGGAGTGTACAATTGTCAAAACTCATCAAACTGCTAAGAGCTGTACATGTTACTGTATGTATTTGCGTGCATGCTAAGTTGCTTCAGTCATGTCCAACTCTGTGCGACCCCATGGACTGTAGCCTGCCAGGCTCTTCTGTCCATGGGGATTCTCCAGGCAAGAATACTGGAGTGGGTTGCCCTGCCCTCCTCCAGGGGATCTTCCTGACCCAGGTATCAAACTCGTATCCCTTACATCTCCTGCATTGGCAGGCGGGTTCTTTACCACTAGCACCACCCGGGAAGCCCTACTGTATGTAAATGACATCTAAAAATAGCTTGTAAAAAAAGTTTGTAGCATGACATATAAAAACGAGATATTCTAATTTTTTAGAGATTTAAAGACATGAAATTGAAAACAAGATAAAACAAGATACATCAAATTGAAAACAAGACACAGTTTTCTGTGCATCTCCAAATCTGTTGTTCTGACTGTGAATTACTGAGCCCAGTGTTCAGGGCTGGGAGTCCTTAATGGTGCAGAGCACCGTTCTAAAGTCAGGAGACCCTGGACAACTCTTCATCACAGCCTGTGCCTCAGAACCACACAAGATACCTATACTGGAGGGACCCAAAAAATCAGCGACAACGTAAGAACCAACATGGAAGGACAAACAGTATTCTCAAACTAGATTCTAGAAATCCATTAGAAAAGAGAAAGGGGGAAAGTTCCCTTTCACAACAGCAACAGAAACTCTTAGAACAATCTTTGTGGAGAAATCAAATCATCAGACCTCATGGAAAGACATAAAATAAGAACAGAACAAATGGAAAAGCATACCCTAGTTATGGTTATAAAATTGCCAGTTCTTAAGTTGGTCTATCAACTCAGTACCATCCCAATCAAAATCTCAACACAACAGTGGTGAAGAATAGGCTGGTGGAGTTGCCATAAACAAGGAGAGTTCTGGGGCCCCCACCTTCCCTGAGATGCACACGGAGTCCTTGCTGACCCCCTTGTGCTGTGACTCGGAACCACTCTGCCCTCCGATCTGTTTGGCTGAAGACTCCAGGAGCAACCCTGACTCTGAGTACAAGTCCCTTTCAATCTACCCCCCAAATCTCCAAGCCACCCACATGGGATCCCTAACGGGCTCAAGCCAGAGCATCACCATCTCCATCTGACACAGACGGAGCTCCTCCACTCTGGAGCTCCAGAGCTCAGGGCTGACACAGAAGGAGAGAGACTGAAGTCAGGTGGGCAAGCTGCCCCCTTAGAATGTGTGAAAGATAAGCAGGGAGCAGAGATGAACCAGGGGGAAGCTGACGAGGGTGAGAGGGACAAGCAAGCACCCTCCTGTGGACGATGGGCTGGCTGGAAGGAACATCAGACCAGAGGGTGGCTGGGGTGGGGGTGGGATGTGATCCTGTTTTCACTTACTAGTTTAAGCAGGCAAGTAAGCAGCACCAGACCCTGTGGGGGTGGGGGGGTGGAGAGGATGGGAAGGGGGTGCTGATGTAGCAGTGGAAGGAGGCGTGGGGCGAGAAGGTCCAGGATTCCAGGGCAACAGGCAGAGCCAGCCAGTAGCCATGTTGGAGAGGGGCTTCCCGCACCATTAAACTTCACGGAGCCTGTCTCGCAGTTCCACTCCTCCAGGGGTGTGGCTGTAATTTATATCAAAGAGATGCTCCTACTTCACAGAACATAAAAAGCCACAGGCTGAAAGACGTGCCACTGCTTGATGCATCACTAAGGGGAAGATGCTGCCAACTACACTTGGCACGATGTTTCCTTATCAACTGGAACTTACAGCAAACTGAGTTGGGCAGGTTTATCCCTTATCACCCTTGTATGTACCGGAAAAGAAAAAATAAGCTATAGCCACTGACTTGGGTATTCCCTCACTTTCCTTCACAGAGGCCCAATCTCTGTGACCAAAGGTTGGGAGTGGGGGAGATCTGACATCTCCATGATGGTCTCTGGGCTTCCCTGGTGGCTCTACAATAAAGAATTTGCCTGCCAATGCAGGAGCCACACAAGATGTGGGTTTGATCCCTGGCTCAGGAAGATCCCCTCAAGGAGGAAAGGGCAACCCACTCCAGAATTCTTGCCTGGAAAATCCCATAGACAGAGGAGCCTGGCGGGCTACAATCCATAGAGTTGCAAAAGGTCGGACACAACTAAGCATGAACTCACACACATGGTAGTCTCTGGGGGTCTTTCAGGTCACTGATTTTGTCCTTAGCACTCCTCATCCAGGACTCCTACTCTCTCCACAAGTGGGCCTTTTGGCTACTTTCCAAAACACTAACCGCTGTCCAGTCATGCCCCATGTCAGTACTGATTATAACACACATCCTGATTCCAGAGATGTTAATGTGAAGAGAATGAGCACCTTGGAACTGACAGCTGATATCATCATGGAAATAGGTTATAAGGTGGAAGGAAACTTTCATCAAAGACCATGAATAAGTGAAGAATCAAATGGAAATTATAGAAAAGAAAAAATATAATCAAGAATTTTGGAGGTTGGCTAAATAGCAGATTGGATACTGTAACAAAAGGGGATTTGAGAGTTATGAGACAGGTCAGCAGGAAATATCCAGAAAGAAGCACAGAAAGAACAAAACCTGAAAACAACCCACTGAACAGAACACAAAAACCATGGGAGACAGGGAAAGGACAAACACACTCCCATCGAGTCCAGGAGAGAAGGGACACAGGTGGTATCTGAGGTGATACTAACGAAAAACGTCAAGCCATGGGATAAAGAAGTGTCAAAAAGGATAAATACAGTCAACCAACCCAAGAACACCTCAGTGAAATGATGAAAACCAAGAAAGAAGCTTTTAAACCAATGTTGGGTGGGGGGAACCTCAGAAAAACAAATATTAAGACTCATAGCCAACTTTTTATCAGAAAGGACAGAAGCCTAAAGATGAGGGGGAACACTTTTAAACTTGTTTAAACTGGAAAAAACAAAATCAAACCACCAGCAACAAAAAGCCTTTACATGAAAAGAAAGAAACTGCTATAGAATTCTACACCCAGTTCCAATCCCTGGTCCAAGGAACTAAGATCCTACATGCTGCACAGCACAGCTAAAAAAAAAAAAAAAAAAAAGAGGAAACAAAAACCAGTCACCTCTAAAAAGATCATCTGACTTTAATCGTTAATACAGATTTTTCTGTTTCATTAGATAGATAAGAATAAACCCATGTTAGAACAAGAGCTTTTTAAAGCTGCAATGAATTTTAGAGATTTATCCAAGGTTGCAATTATTCAGTGGGATTAAAACAGGTCTCCCAACTCAGGCAAATGCTGTGCTGTTAAGGAGTTATCATTAATTAAAGAACAGCTTTTGTAAAACAAAGCAATTTCTTTATGGTGATGGAGGCAGGAACACCCTCTCCCAACACTAAGCTACCCCAGACTGCACTCCCTTTGAGTTCCATATCGGTAACTCTAGGGAAAATACAGAAAAGTAGACACCACTAGTTAGATGGTCATCTTTCTAAAAAGAGGATTGTAAACTGATGCTCACTTCCATTATCTGCAATTCTCATCACTGAATTGGGTGGTCACTTACCTATTTTTTATGTATTAAAAACAATGACTTTCCATATTGATGAAAATACTAAACTTGTAAGTAAAATCACCATTTCCTCTCATTTGAGGCTATACCAAGAACCTACTGCATTCAGCCAAAGTGGCCCTTCACCCAACTGTAATCTACAGCCAGCTGGAATCTACACTGCATGTACACACCCTCAAAGCACCTAGGCCACTTGGACAGGTATCACTTAATTTTAGAATGAGTTTAGGATGATTAGCCCATCTCTATTCTTTGGGCAGTAATCCCTTTAAGACAGGCTATTACCTTCCCACTACAGGATCCCAACCTAGACAGCATATTAAAAACCAGAGATATTACTTTGCCAAGAAAGGTCTGTTTAGAAAAAGCTATGGTTTTTCCAGTAGTCATGTATGGATGTGAGAGTTGGACTATAAAGAAAGCTGAGTGCTAAAGAATTGATGCTTTTGAACTGTGGTGTTGGAGAAGACTCTTGAGAGCCCCTTGGACAGCAAGGAGATAAAACCAGCCAATCCTGAAGGAAATCAGTCCTGAATATTCATTGGAAGCACTGATGCTGAAGCTGA
The DNA here is from genome assembly GCF_032452875.1 of Bos javanicus. Classification (NCBI taxonomy): domain Eukaryota; kingdom Metazoa; phylum Chordata; class Mammalia; order Artiodactyla; family Bovidae; genus Bos; species Bos javanicus. The sequence continues at coordinate 53,412,842 of NC_083886.1, forward strand.
AACTCCAATACTTTAGCCACCTGATGCAAAGAACTGACTCACTGGAAAAGACCCTGATGCTGGGAAAGACTGAAGGCAGGAGGAGAAGGGGATGACAGAGGGTGAGATGGTTGGATGGCATCATCAAATCAATGGACGTGAGTTTGAGCAAGCTCTGGGAGTTGATGGACAGGGAAGCCTGGAGTGCTGCATTCCATGAGGTCACAAAGAGTTAGACACGTCTGAACAACTGAACTGAACAGGATCCCTCATATGAACATTTAAGGTGCTATCCATGACCAGTGTTTTTTTGTTTTTTTTTTTTGAGATGCTGATCTTTTTTTTTTCCCCTTAGAATATTCAATAAAACACTTTCCTTCCACTAAGACAACATCGTAATTTCTCATCAGTTGTTGTCTTAGGTTAAACGCCCCTAACAAGCTTAGCTATTTCGATGCATGGAGTTGGTAAACAAAGTTAAAGGAACAGGTTTGCTGAGCAGAGACCTCCTAGCACCACCCCCCGACACACACTGCCTCAGGTGACTACATAAACTGCACTGCCCTAGGGGTGCTGCCCTCAGGGCGGTGCTCCCCACTGTACAGCTCTCAGAGCTGTACAGCCCTCCCCATTGACTTAAGCGAATCTCTGTGGAGAAAATGAAGGCTGCCCCCAAGATGTAAAGGGCTGAAGGAAGGCCTCAGGCAACAGCCTCTATGGCTGCTCACATCTCACACACACACACACACACACACACTCTCTCTCTCTCTCTCTCTCTCTCTCTCTCTCTCTCTCACACACACAGAAATAAGAGAGCCCAAAAGTGGCAGAACAAACTGCATATGGATTTCACAAAGCCAGTAACATGTATCCTTCTGCTTCACACAGTCCCATTCCTACACTAAGTGATACTTGGAGAACAGCTATTTTAAATCAGATGCCTATTACTAAAGTCACACAGAGTCATGATTTTTAAATACAAGGGATAAAGGACTTACGGTAAAAGTAAGCATCTACCCCAAACTCACCATGACAAACGTTTTGTGCACCATTTCGGGGAGTACCTGTGTAACTACGTGTTGGTGGGACTAGAATAATCAATAGAGCAAGATGCCACAAAGCAAATGGAGAAGGAGAAAAACGAAGGCAGCCGCAGGCTCATCTCCCATCACATTCACTCCAGGGCATGTGAACAAACGGAAGGATGGGCAGATCAAGTGATCAGGGACCGACCGACCAATCAATCTACTCATACATACACACAAACACTTCCATGTACACACACATCACACACACCTACATTATTAATTTGATGAGAAGAAACAGTTGAATTTCTCTAAGTTACACATGTATTTTCTAAGACTGCTGAATACATTTTCTTCTTGTGCTTTGCTTATTAAATTTATCATATTCCAGTACCTTTTCATAATAGAAGTCAAATAGCCTGAGAGTTCTGTGTTCCTCCAAAGTTTGAAATCTTTTGGAGGAAGAAGTGGGAGAAGACCTCTGTGATAACATTCTCTATTTCTTCTATATTGACTGATTTATTTTGAGTTTCTATCTTTTCTAAGGTCAGTTATGGACATTTGATTTTCCTAGAAAATCATGCCTTTCACAAAGGTTTTCCAACTTGTTTACAAAGTTTTACAAAGTACTCTTTGATGACTCTTTAAATTTCCTCAAATCTTGAGCTATTTCTCCTCAATAATCTAGGTTCTCTCCTTGATTTTTATTGAAATTTGGCTGAAATTTTTTAAAATCAAAACAAAACATAACTAAGAATCCATCAAGGAACCTACCCTACATTCAGATCTTTAAAGGAGAACCTTTTGGGACTTCTCTGGTGGTCCAGTGGATAAGACTCCACACTCCCAATGCAGCGGGCCAGGTTTGATCCCTAGTCAGGGAACTAGATCCCTCAGGCCACAACTAAGAGTTTGCAGGCCACAACTAAAAGATCTGGCATGACAGAACTAAGACCTGGCAAAGCCAAATAAAACACATTTTTTTAATAGAGAAAGAGAAACTTCCTTGATGACACTGACACAAGTCCTATATGACCCTCTTGGTTGGGCCATGTGCTCTACATCCTGTTCACAATATTATTCACAAAAGCCAAAAGGTGAATACAACCCAAATGTCCTTCAATAGATGAATAAACGAAATGTGGTCTAACTAACCAATGGAATTTAATTCGCCTACAAAAAGGACTGAGTTACTAATACATACAGCAACATGAACCACATGGATGAACCTTGAAAGCATCACACTAAGTGAAAGAAGTCAGACACATAAGGCCACATATTATATGATCCCATTTATAATTTTATGCTATGTGAATTTTATCTTAATTTTTAAAATAAATATCTACTGTATATCACAGTAACAAGTAACTCCTTGACATTTAAGAGGGGCTATTCAGAAGACTTTGTGAAGCCCCAACTCACATATATCACTGTGACATACAGTTTAACCCTGTAAAATGAAATCAAGATAACAGGAGTGGCCACTTCACTCTAATCCATTCTCATTTCGCCCATGATCAGCACTCTGTTGTTTGGCTGGAATATAATTTGACAACTCTTCTCAGTTACACATGGTAAGCATACGGTGGGCTCCCTGCCATCTCTAAATTTCACATTCCATTCTTTAAAGCACCACATCTTCTACTTTCTGACTTAGAACCAAGCACTTCCTCAGACATCTTTATTTCCATCCTCGCACATCCTCCAGAGCTGTTTACACAGGGTTCTGCATCCTGGGCCTCCAGGTTAACTCGGAAACAGCCTTACACATGAAATTTGTGAATGCCGAGCTGCGGTTTTAGTCCTCAAACTGACAGCATTTGGTCTTCATTTGTAATCTGTCACACACAGAGAGATAACTGTCTTGTTAAAAGGAACAAGAAGATGAGAGACGACGTCCGGGAGTAGCTTGTTAAGGACAGAGTTAAGGCCGTGTTTGTCTCTGAAAAGTCGATCCTTCAAGTAAGTCAGTTCATAGAGGAGAGTGGGGAAAGGAGTCAGCCAGGCAGGAGAGGGGACCTGGAGAGAGGGGGCGCCCCTGGGCGATGCACTTCACTCAAAGGGCCTCCACTCTCAAGGAAGGTAGGGATCTGCCCATAGCACTGTGGCGCCTCATTCCCCCATTAAGCTTACTTTCACATTTAGGTGACTGTATATACTCCACGGGGTCGCAAAGAGTTGGACATCAGTGAGCAATTTTCACTTTCACATTTAGGAATCTTAAAAGTTGAGTAGCAACTTCTTAAAGTGACATTTCTAGAAAGTAGCAAAGCCAAAATTCAACAAGCCCAGGTTCTCTGCCTGGTGACAAGGCCATGAACTCACCCCTCCCCAGAAACAGCCAGAGTTCTAGTCTCATGACAGGCAGTTCATCCTCCAGATGGCTGCAAAACGTTTCCTTCTTCTTCTTTTATAATATTTGTTGTGTTTCTGGAAGAATGCCCAGGTCAGACCTGTGAAGGCTGGTGGAGGGATGGCCAGGCCCATAAGCTGTCTTAGGAAAAGCAATGGGAGATGGAGTTGGTAGGGGGAGTTTGGAATATAATTTGACACCTCTTCTCAGTTACACATGGTGAGCATACGGTCGGCTTTGCAGAACCTACACTCCACATCCAGAGGCTGCTTCCACTCCCATGGCTTCTGGGAACAGGGAAAGACAGGAGGTATGTGGGCAGGGCTAAAGAGGACGCGTTTGGCTGATGAGCATAAACCAGAATTCACACTGAACACGGTACATGCAAAAGCTATCAGGTGAGCAGTGATTGAAAAGAGGGGTGAAGATGAAGTCTGGGAACACTGTCAAGGCCAAAGGAAAATATAAATAAAATGTTTGTCACAGGTACAAATCTTAATGTTCGGGGCAGAAAAGACTTGGGTTAACAGTGAAATTGTCAAAACACAACAGTTAACCCCAAGAACACCAGAAGTCTTTGTCTACACTGTCATGCAAATTTAATGAGTACTGGATATAAAGTGCTTCACATCAGATACTGAATTATGTAAACTGTGAGCCACCCATCCTCAATTCTGCCTTTGGCTATGAGTCCTCCTTTGCAGTCTATCACAAAAACACAAACAAGGTGGATAAAGCCCAACCTTGGGACCCAAGAAAAGGAAAGGGCCAATGAAGGGAAGCAGAGGGAGACATGGCTGGCCTAGGGGACAGCAGAATGGGAGTGACAGTGTGATGCTGGCGTTTGGGCGGCCCTCAATCTGCCTTACGGGGCATTTCCACAGGCTGAACTGCAATGTCAATTTGGGACTTGCGTCATGACGTGACCCCAAGCAGAGTCACTACAAGAAATAACCCACCTTGGTCTATTCTACAGATCTCTTCAGAGCACCTCCCACGCGGGAAACACAGCCCAAACTTTCTTCTGTGAGTTTTTTTCATTGGCTCTGAAAAGCCCAAGAAAAGGCGGAACCCACTTACATGAGGTTTTCTACTGCATCCCAGTAGAGAACACATTCCACAGCACTGAAGGGGGCAGGTAAGGGCAGTTGTCTGTATTAACAATACCTGCTGCTCTGCCCCTGCTCTCACCCACAATGGGGCAGGCACCACAGCCTGTGGGCCACAAGCCCTGTGACCACCCCAGGAAGGAGGCCAGCAGGGGCAAGTCACCCAGCAGTACAGTGAGCTCCAAAGCCCGACCCAGCAAACTGAACTGAGAGCCCATTCCCTAACACTCACCAGTTCAACGGTCAATCCCCAAAATGCCTGGCAGCTGAATTCCTCCTCCCAGAGGAGGGCAGGCTGAGCTGTCAGGCTCATCTCCGGGAGCAGTCAGGAGCCTAACTCCAGCATCTTAACCACAACCCCACCAGGAAACACTGCTGCACAGTGTTAGGGTCTGCCAACAGCAGCTGCGCCTAAACCCCAAAGATAAGCCAACAAATGCCCAAAACGTGAAGAAAGCTGTCCACTGGCCCTGTCATTCCCCTTTCCTCCAAACTCTCTCCTCCACCCCAAGGTACAAGCATGGCTGCAGTTCATTTGCACATGCTCTGAGAAGATGCAGGCAACTCTGTGACCAACACTGAAGGCAAGGGCAATGGTCACTTAAAACACAATTATCTCTGTTTTGATGATGGACCAGGTGGTGGAGGGTCACTTTGTTCCAGGCAGACGCCTACCCCTATACATACTCCGCCTGGTGGGAAACACTGAAAATACGTCTTTCTAACAGCAAAACCAACTTTCCAACTTTCATCCCTTGACCACCTGATAGACTTGAGAGGCACAATGAACTGAAGGCAAGGCTGAAATTGAGCCTCTGCTACGTGCCATGCAGCAAATGTCCTGCATGTGGTACCTAAGAACAGTCCCCAGAGGACTAACTGAGGTTGTGGAGCACCTTGGCTTCCTGGAGCCCCCCCAACCACCGCACGAGTCCCCAAGGCTGGCTGGAGAAGGGTGCATCACAGCAAAGCACCACAGGGCACTCTTCATCCCCTTTCACAGGTACACACACAGGACATAATGGGCTAAGTAAGGGTCACTTCAGACACTTGCTGGCACTGGAAGTCTTGCTAAATGCCTTCACTTACCTTAGGAAGTTATGAATATTCCCACTACATTTGTTTTAAAGCCACCCAGGAAAACAGCCCAAGGAAAGGTGCTGTGGTCTTGATGGTGGTTTGGAAACTCTTTGGGGAAAGAACAGGAGAGCGACAGGACCCTTTGTTTGCCATCTTCCCCTGGCCCTAGTGCCTAAATCACTCCTTGTACTAAACTGCCAGAACCCCCAATTTGTTTGTAAGTCTTAAAAAGATAAATTCTTCACTGTAGACGCTCAGCTTTATAATCTCCTGATCCATCTCCCAATAAAACTTTCAGTTGAGACTTATGAACTGAGTGAGGTTTATTTAACTGCAGGATTTTCAGCTGAAACAACAGTTGGCATTTTTCCTTCAAGCTCCCGCAGAAACACAAATTTATGTACCTACAAGGTAATAAGGCAAAGTCTTAAATTTAATCAGAAGAAATATTTCACCTGTGGCAAACTGATAAATTATTTAGAAAAGGGGGGGCTCAATTGGCCTGGCAAGGAAATCTGGGCCAGATACTCTGGAAGCTTCAGACAAAAACATCATCATCAAGGTTTCTCTAAACTCCTTCTTCACCCCAAAACACCTTTATCAAAATGTTTAATCTTGAACAATCAAAGCTAGAAAAGTAGAAGCTTTCTACTAGGAGGAAAAACTAGAAGGATTTTAACACCAGGAAGGAAATCAGCTCATCAAAGTACCACTCTGATGACGCTGACACGCTTCCAGTAGTTTATTCTCTGCACTCCCTGCAAGGGAGGGAGACGGCAGGATTCCCCAGCCTGCTCCCTTCCACGGCAATGTGGAGGCCTCTGAGGATTTCCACAAACACTAATGAAAATGACCTTATTTCCAGTGGCCCAACCTTTGTGAGTCTTGCAGTACAGGATACAGAGAGAGAGAGAGAAAACCAGATCTATGGGTATCAACATCAAAGGTCTAGAAATTTAATAACGTTCCCATTGTTTTATTGCAGATGCAATCAACCTCTCTTTATTACTGCAGAAAACTCGAGAGCCCTGTAGAGTGCAATGAAATGGTGTGTGTTTCGCTCTGCAATGTTTCAAAGGACCCTGATTTATAGTTAGAAAGCAGGCGCCCACACGTAAACATCGGAGCTTGGTGACTGCCTTTTGTTTGGCGCAAACTCTATGAGGCAGCGTGAGGCTGCCACCACACTCTGAGAACCACCCCATCAGATGCCAGGCTTCCTTCCCTCCTGTAAACCCACGTGAAGGTGTGCAGGGCAGAGAAGTGTGCACTTGCATCAGGACATGTACCATTACTGCCCAGTGCATGCGGCACAGCCCCATGACTGACACCAGTCAGTCAGTCAGGTATCTGGCTGCACCCTTACCTTAGGCTTGTCTCTGAAATACACAAGTCCCACTAACTGTTTGTAGCAGAAACACTGTAAACATTTTATAGTACTTAAAAATGAATGTAATGGTCTTGGCATTCAAAAAAGAAAACATTGAGTATTCATTGTTGTGGTTCTGCTTCCTGAATGCAGGCAAAAAGATACCATCCTGTTGCATGAACTGCTTCTTACTAGGCTACAGCTGATCCTTTATTCCAACTCTACTTTATAAATCAACCCAGATGGAATCCCACCGCACTAGTATATTGGCACCTTTGCCAAGGCTTCCAATAATCTGGAAATATTCTCCCTCACCAGCCCTTTGAACCATCTCTCTTTCAAAAAGTTACTTTGGAGATCTTGAAATCCCATTAACCTTAACAAATTTTCTCAGACTAACAACCATCCTTCCAGAGGACTACACCGCTTTGTACCACTGCTGGCCACCTGTGTCCTGGGAAGGTAATTTCTCAGTCCTGTGTGTGATTCCACACTGTCCTTTTGGGCTCTGCAATCATTTCTTTCTATATAAATGCTGCCTGCTTTACATGCTAATGCCTCTTCCAGATAGCATGGAAGAGCTTTGCTTACAGACAGTAATTTAGATTAAAAATAATAATGATCCTACTTTAGAAGATTCCATTTACTGTTAGCTAGCATGAACTTGCTGATACCTACCAAGCTAAACTAATAATAAAGCTAGTAGTAAATCAACTCTTAGCACACGAAAAAAAAAAAAAAACCTGTAAATCACACCAAATGGAATAAACATAAATTGCCTTGATATATTAAACATGCATTCTGAAAAACTGTATCTTCTATGTAGTAATTCTTTAAAAGGAAGAAGGAATTAAACCAGCAGAGACCCTTCCTATGAAGAATACAATCAGTAGATCTGAATTGATCTGGTAATGTTCTTTCTTAAATGTGTCTAGCAAAGAGAAAACAGAAAGTCAAACCCAGAGGAAAGTCAGAAGTAGCTAAGTCAGAAAGGCATTCTTTTACACTGTAGCAGTGCTGGTTCTCAGCCTTCCATCTGCCGGGAGCACCACATCTTCCAGTGTCACCTGTGCATGTTGTCCCACATGGACCGCACGGCGTGTCTGAGCCTCTGAGAGCACTCACCCCTAAGTGCCTATCTAGCCCGGAATACTTTCAAACTCCTCAAAGACGCTATTTTCTACTGATAACACCAGGCATCTCAACTATTTTTAAAGGACCACACCATCTAAATCTTACTGGTCCTCATCCAAGCCCCAAACACACTGCACTCTAAAGAAAAATGCTACTGAATTTTCGTATATGCCATCAAGAGTAACAAATCTGAGGGAGGAAAAAGCAAAACCTTTAGACATAGATGAAACTCTCTACTAAGAATTCTAAGTTCTTGTTCTAAAGAACAAGAATCCAAGAGGTTTCCCTGGTGGCTCAGTGGTAAAGAATCCACCTGCCAATGCAGGAGACCCGGGTTCAATTCCTGATCTGAGAAGATCCCACATGCCACGGAGCAACTAAGCCCATGCACCACAACTACTGGGCCTGCGCTCTAGAGTCCTAGAGCTGCAACCACTGAGTCCAAAACTTCTGAAGCCTGCAAGCCTAGAGCCTGTGCTCCACAAGAGAAGCCACAGCAATGAGAGGCCCACACACCGTAACTAGAGACTAGCCCCTGCTCTCTGACACAAGAGAAAGCCTGCAGCAGAAATGAAGATCCAGCACAGCCAAAAATAAATTTAAAAAGAAAATGAATAAGACTCCATTATTACTGACTTGACAAGTTAGAGATGCAAAGCACAAGAATACACCTGAGGCATGGAGATGTTTCATGACATTAGTCACCTGACACCGTGAGCAAAAGCAGAAATTATCAAGGGCACCATCACAGGCAGGAATATATTCATTCCTGGCTATTCTCTTCTCTAGAAATGTAAATAATCCATGAGGAATTCCCGAATTCCAGATCACATGGATAAATGATCCACAAACAAAAATCCTAAACAGGCAAATGTTCGCCGGTTCTCTGAGACGTTGGCTCCCATTAGGCTCATGACCCTAAAAGCAGAAGCGAAGGCCCACAGGAGGCACGATGACAGTGCCACTCGCTCAAACCCCCACCCCCCCATTCCATTCCGTCCTGTAGAAAACTCCAGAACCAGCATCACACAAAGCTGTATGGAAAGGAGTCTCCATAAACACCCCAGATTTCTAATTTTCTATTAGAATTATTAAATCTTCAAACTAGTTAATGAGAAAGACTAAAGAAAATAGGTCTTTGGGTGGTTTACAAATAAATTCAGATCTTAAAGGCAATTTGACACAGTTATATTCTATGCCACATTTCTTTCTTTAAAAAAAGTTTAAGATATAGGCAACAAAAGACCCAGTAATTGGTAACTGTCTCCTTAAAAAGAACCTTATCTTTTGATTCAAAGACAAAGCATATGATAGGTGTCATCTTTTGAATGTTGACTGCTTTTTTTCTCAACTATTTGAAAATTGAAGATGGGAGAAATAGCTATAACTAGTTGAGGTTACAGAGTATTACTGAAAATACTTTTTCTGAGCAAAATAAAAACCGCGATTTAAGAGTAATATGAAAAATACTTTTTTCCTAAACATTTCGTGGGAAAGCTGAGGCAAAATAAAAATTAGACCATCCAATCAAAGACACACTAAGGCATGTGCTTCCTTATCAATCTATGGAGCACGTCAACAGACAGAAGAGGGAGGCAGGCCTGCCGTAGGGAGTGTCCCATCACTGGATTGTACGAGGAGAGAATCTGGATTCAAAGACTGTTTGAAAGCAAGAAACTAGATTTCTCCGTAAGAAAGAAAAAGAAGAGCAAATAAAGAGCTTACCCTTGGCTGCCAGTTCTCGTACTGCTTCTGTAGATTTGCACCAATGGTTTCCAGAGCTTTCTGAGGACCCATCGACAGAGGATCTGGGAAAGCAATGAGAAGGATAAAGTTTTTTATTTGTTCATTTCCTCCTCGCTAAACCTCTCTTTCAGAGTTTCCTCTTAGACAATTCAAAGTCACCTTTGACTAAAGACAACACAACAGAGCCTGAGGTTTACCTCTGTTTAGCCTGACTTACAGAAGTACTAAGCCTCCTTGGGAGGCGAAGAAACCACAACTCTCCATCCTTCTAGGGAAAACTGGTTTTATTACTGGTCCCGTGATTGTTTCCTTTCATCCACATTTGTCATTTTAGCACCTATGGTGCTCTTGATGAGAATGAAAGAGGAGCGTAAAAAAAGCCAGCTTAAAACTCAATATTCAAAAAACTAAGATCATGGTATCCAGTCCTATCACTTCATGGCAAATAGAAGGGGAAAAGGTGGAAGCAGTGACAGATTATTTTCTTGGGCTTCAAAATGACTGAGGACAGTGACTGCAGCCATGAAATTAAAAAATGCTTCCTCCTTGGAAGGAATGCAATGACAAACCTAGGCAGTGTATTAAAAAGCAGAGATATACTTGCCAACAAAGGTCCATCTAGTCAAAGCCACGGTTTTTCCACTAGTCACGTACAGATGTGAGAGTTGGACCATAAAGAAGGCTGAGAGCTGAAGAACTGATGCTTTCAAATTGTGGTGCTAGAAAAGACCTTGAGAGTCTCTTGGACTGCAAGAAGATCAAACCAGTCAGTCCTAAAGGAAATTAATCCTGAATATTCACTGGAAGGACTGATTCTGAAGCTCCAATACTTTGGCCACCTGATGCGAAGAGATGACTCACTGGAAAAGACCCTGGTGCTGGGAAAGCTTGAAGGACAAAGGAGGAGATGGCAGAGGATTAGATGGTTAGGTAATATCACTGACTCAATGGACAATCTAAGCAAACCCCAAGAGATAGTGAAGGACAGGGAGGCCTGGCGTGCTGCAGTCCATAGGGTCAACAAAGAGTTCAGACTTAGCAACTGAACAACAATAACAAAACTGTGTAACAATGCAAAAGGAAGCAGAAAACAGTTTCAACAAATAGAAGCCATCAAATAGCTGGTTATGCCCTGGGTGTGAAGACCAACAGAGTAACTGCCAGCTGGTCTGAAAGCCTCTAACTTCTGTACCCTCACTTCCACACAGTGACCTTGTGGTCAGCGCTCTGGCCACAGCTAATCTGTGGCTAAGAGAACAGAAATGGTTTCCTCTGTAAACAGATAAAGGCCTGTCCAGAAGTCACACTGATCAGGGGCAGCTCTTAGACACATCCTCTAAAGAATCACAACAAAAACAACCGGAGGGAGGGAGTTCCAAAGGCCCACGGTGGGGAGGTGAAACATATACCCTGTCCTCAGACTGCACCCTCCGGAAAACCCGGCCCCACCTGCCCCTTCCTCCCTTGGCTGCTCCCGGGGTGGCATGTCAAAAGCGTGTGGGAACCGGAGAGAGCCGCACCGTGCTTCTCCATGCACCTCACCCACAGCCCTCATCAGCAGTGGCAGCCCCACAGCAGCATGCACTCTTCTTCCCCCGGTCTTGGGTCAAAATACGGCCACCTGAGGGGAGAACAGGGACAGCTACAGTAGTCCATCAGGCTACTATCAACAAAGTGAAGCTGTCACATCCAAACCACAGGAGTCGCTGTGGTCAATTAAGTTTTATGGTTTCCTCCCAATAATATGACAGGGAATGGGAGGGGAGAGGGGAAGAGAGGGAAAGGATGAGGACAACTAAAATGGTGCATTTAATGTAACATTTACTAAAATAAACAACTAAACAACTTAAGTGAACTAAAACAAAATCCCAGGTGGATACTGCTGACAATTTTGTCAATCTGACATGGGGTGAAGTACATTTAAAATTGTAGTTCTATCTGAACAAAACACTTCTCTTCAAATGCCTTCACAGGTTTCTACTTAATGAATGAAGGATTAGTGAGTGAGTAGGCGGGTGGGTGGGTGGGTGGGTGGATAAATGGAAAGGAGGAAAAGTAGACGGTAATTGGCGTTTGTATAAAATTTTAGCTCTTCATAAATCTTGCCTGCAAGCTCTTCAGCATAACCCTCTGTATTTCATGATGCTTAGAACTTGACATTGACATGGACTGAGTCCAACATACCTCATAACAAAGAAGAGAAAGCTGAAGCTTAAAGTGGTCAGACGACTTGGTCCAAGGTCACAAAGGTTCTTGGTGGTGCTGGCATTCAGCCAATGTAAGAAGTGGAGTCTTTTTTTTAACCTCCCATCTTCTCCACATTTACACAACCTGACTACCACGTCCTACCCAATTTTCCTTCAAAAGAGCCTGCTCTCCATCACTACGCCTACACTGGTCATTACATGATGGTCACCACCACCATCAACTATGGTGGTGTTGGTCCCACCAGCAGCTTCTCATGTTGACACTATAGAGATTCCCTGCTCCCAGTCAGTTCCCAAAGATGCTACAGGGGACAGGGGGCAGAGGGCAGGGAGCGCAGTAGGGCTCACTGACCTGTCTCCTCTCAACCCACCTGGAGACCAACCAGCATAGTGAGTCCTTCTAAAATACTGCTTCTATGATGTCACTCCCCACAAAAGGCCTACGGTGCCTCCTGAATGCTCCCACTTAGATAATATGCAAAATCAGCAGAGCTAACAGACTCTGTCAAAACAGTGGAGGCTTGGGGCTGGGATGACTAGAAGGTGATAACAGACAAGATGGGCTTCTGAGCCACTGATAATACTGTTTCTTGATCTGGGTCTGCTCAGCTTGGGAAAAGTTATCAACTATACACTTGGATCAGTGTACCCTCCTATACACACGCTATGCACAGATGCTCAACCATGCCAACTCTTTGGGACCCAATGGACTGTAGCCCTCCAGGCTTCTCTGTCCCAGGGATTTCCCAGCAAGAATACTGAAGTAGGGTGCCATTCCCTTCTCCAGAGGATCTTCCTGACCAAGGGACTGAACCCACATCTCTTACATTTCCTGCACTGGCAGGTGGATTTTTTTAACCAGTAGCACCACCTGGGAACCCCACATATGCTATACTTTAACACAAATTAAAAATTTAAAAACATGCAGAACTCACTGCTCAAGGAACATCTGTACTTCTCCATAGCTTGTATTTAGTGGACATTTCCTAAGTATTTCTTCGCTGAAATATGAACAAGGTTTAAACCAAAAGTCATAAGAGCAAGAGGCCTAGGTGCAGGCACAGGGTGCACCCAGCATCCAGCAGCAAGGCCCAGACAAGCCCAGCAAGCACTCCCAGGGCTGTGCCCACAGCCAGCTCCTTCTCCTCCCAGGGTTCATTCTCACCTCCCCGTGCAGACCCCAACTCCCCATATGGCCTGTTTCAACTCCACCGTGTCTGCTGAGTTCGAGGGGCCTGTCTCTCTCGTGCTGCAACTACTGCTGCTAAGTCGCTTCAGTCATGTCCGACTCTGTGCGACCCCATAGACGACAGCCCACCAGGCTCCCCCGTCCCTGGGATTCTCCAGGCAAGAACACTGGAGTGGGTTGCCATTTCCTTCTCCAGTGCATGGAAGTGAAAAGTCAAAGTGAAGTCACTCAGTCGTGTCCAACTCTTAGCGACCCCATGGACTGCAGCCCACCAGGCTCCTCCGTCCATGGGATTTTCCAGACAAGAGTACTGGAGTGGGGTGCCACTGCCTTCTCTCTTGTGCTGGTCTTTTCTAACACTAAATCCTAAGAAGCATGACTACATTCCTATAGATACCTCTGCAGTTAACAGGTAGGTCTCCACCTAACATCTGTTGACCAACTCAACTATCTGTCAAGTCCAAGTCTGATATAAGGATCAGACGACAGGCTGTGAAAATGTCTGTAAAACCAAGAGCTGCACGCAAAGGCTTTCTACCACTATTTTTAGCTCATCGACACAGGTCTCTTAATATCCACATGTGGAGGGAAGAAGAAAATGCTTTTCTCTAAGAAGAAAAACAAAGTGCCTTCCAAATATTTTCTTAGGATAAGAGAATTCCCAAGCATCCAGTGAACTCACAGCCATCTTACCTCTGAAACACAGCTAATAGATGCAAACGACATCAAGGCTAAATGACGCTCCCTCCCCTTCAGCGCTCAGCTCATCTACACTCCGCTTTCAAACACTGATCCTCTCAGCTACAGAAGTGCTCCTCTTTAGTGGGATTGTTTTTAGTTTAATGTGGGGCCATAAAACAAAACAGCCTCTCCCCTGCTTCCCTGAGCGCTGCCTCCATGAAATAAAACAGCATCTTACTGTCTAGAGGGACAGAGGGGCGGCACCCATGTCCGCACACCCACTCCTGCTGGGCAAGCTGGGGCCCACGCGCCCTTCCGCCTCCCTCGCTGGAGCTGGAATCTGGGCCTTGGCTGTGCAGCAGCCCAGCAGGGAGGGCGGGCTGTCACTGCTGGGTAGCACGGTGCATCCTCTACTTACGTATCCTGGCACCACAGGAAAACCTAAAGGGCCACTTCAGGGACGCTCAGGTACATCTTCTGAGCCTCTGGAAGTAGGACTCTCCCCAACATGTGTGGAGACTGTAGGCACACAGGTACACAAAAAGGGACTAGAAAGTAAGAATTTGCCTATTTTTCAAATTTCCAGACCCCTTATCCCTACGATCAGGGCAGTTTCGACCAGCAGTCTCGCCATTTGATGTGTGTCTGCAGCCATAAAGCAATGAACTCGTAATCCCCACCCAGCCCCATGCACAGAAGCATGGTTCTTTCCCCTCTCTGTTCCTCTCACAGAAGGAACAGAGGCAGTACAGATGTGGGAACAGCTCACGTTCCTACCCAGCACCTTGGCCTGTTCGGTGGGGTGGGGAGGTGCGTGCAGGCCGATGGTGGCTGCTTCTGGCTGTGAACAGTCCCCAAGTTGAGCCCTGTTCATGTCCCAGTTAATCGCCCTCCAGCCAAGAAGTGGGTGCCATTATCAGCTTCATTTTGCAGAGGAAACCAAGGCCCCAAATGGTTAAGTGACTGCTTGAGTGAAATAGCTGGAATGAATAAGCTGAGGTCATGATGAGTGCAAAACCTTTTGATTTCTGGTAACAGAGCACAAAATGCTAAGACCAAGTATAAAACATCGATTGGCTGCCTTCTAAACGGGAGCATCTTTTTAGGTTATTAGAAGGTACCAAGCCCTGCAAGGGGTCTTCCTCAGGACTCCTTTCCCAGCCATGACATGCTCCAGGCATACCATCCTGAAAAAGGCAGAACCAATTTGTCATCAAGCCTGGATCTCCCTGCCTCACCAGCCAAGCCATGAGTTCAAGTCGAATAAACTGAAAGTCTGATGATGAAACATTAACACAGACAAAGCACCTCTTCCCCCAAAATGCTTATTAACTACAAAAGGGAAGGGGGGAATCTTACAGCTGAAGTTCAGGTATCAACTTAATTAAATGATAAGAGAGCTACATACCCAGCAATGAGATAAATTAAAGTCATGTGCCACCTGATAGGATCCACGGGGGAAGGTGGATCTCTTCCATGACACTCCTGCCAAAGAGGCATAAACAAAATGTAATCCCAAGGAACCACTGGGGACATTCTGCTAAACAGAGCGCCTATGACCTTCTAAGTGTCACGGTCATAAAGGTTAAGGAAAGACTGAGGCCTGTTCCAGGCTGAATGAAACTAAATTAGGGACAATGTGTGAAGCAGGAAAGAGTCTTTGTGCCGTAAAGGACCTTATGGGGACACGTGGCAACCCTGAAAATGCAACCCAAGGCTTACCCGGTAGTGGCACATCCATGTTAATCCCCTGTCTGTGAGGACCAGGTTGTCATGAAAGAGAAAGTCTTGTACGTAGCAATCATACGTTAATAGATTTCGAAGTGACGGAGCATCATTTCAGCAGCTCACTTTCAAATGAATGAGGAAGAAAACTGCTTAGAGCGCCACATGCAACTTTTGAAAATGTTTTTTCAAAATAAAAATTAACACATAGGCTGCCAGACACCATTACAAATTTGCTGATTCAAATCTCTAAGACTTTCCCCCTCCCTTATCCCATATTGTTGAAATCACCATAAGGACTTGCTTTTTAATAAAAGCCAAATGAAAAATTTTCAACTCACTAAAGGCAATATGCCCTGCTGAATTCAAAATCTATTGAAATGATTACAAAGTAGATTGCATATCTAAACTTCAGAAAAATTTTAAGACTATAACATTAAAAAATCTATTCGTTTGCTGGATTTCACATCAAGAAGAAAGTAAGGGATTCTCTGCATTTTTATTAACACTGTCCCATAAATACGGATCAAAGAGACTACGTGAGATGTGAGGGAGGGTTCTTTGATTTCTCTTTGGGGGCAGGAGTGTAGAAAGCAAAGGATTCCTGGAGAATCTAATGAAAACCAAAGCCCCTCAGCCCGGAAGGTGCACTTCTCTACTCAGACACCACACCCACACAATCCCCAGGAGTGCACACTGGGATCTGGGCAGAGAAGTCTTATGCTAAAAACCTAACAGAAGAGTAGTAACAGAGGGAGGAAACAGAAAACAACTGATTAAACGCAGCTTTGACAAGGGGTAAATGAAGTGGAAACAGTCAGTGGTGGCTAATAAGAAGTCAATTTCAATCAGCACAGTCACCAAGGGATGGCAGAGGGCCAAGAAAGCATCTAAGAAAACTGGCCACAGAAAACAGCTACTGTCACCGGGCTGGGAGGACAGGGGGCCTGTGCTGCAGGCAGGAGGCTATGAGATAAAGGCTGTCATCCTAAGATACCTTCAAATAGTGAAACAGGTAAGTAAAGTGGGGGAAAAAACCTATTTCCCAATTCAGATTATAACAATTTGTAATTTTTACTGTTTAAAGCAGATAAAGGGAATTTCTGCTTTTGTTTAGACCAGAGAAAGCTGCAGAGAGGTGGGGTATGGATTGCCCCAATCCTACCAACAAGAGAAAGCTGAAAATCCAATGATGGACACAAAGGAAACTCATACTGTGATGGCTTCACTGGTAAATTATACCAAAATTTACAGAAGAAATAATACCCAATTCAATACAAACTCTTCCTTGAAACAAGAAAGATGGGAATATCTCTCAACTTGTTTAATGAGACCAGCATTGTTTTGCTACCAAAACGAGACAAATATGTTGCAAGATGAGAAAACTATCGACCAACAACCCTCATAAGCAGAAATGCATGATTCCTTAATAGAATATTAGCAGTCAAATCCAGGAATATATGAAAAAGATAAAACAAGTGAAGCTTATGCCAGAAGGCTCAACAAGATCAATCTATATAATTCACCCCATCAACAGACTAAAAAAGAAAAGCCCGGTTATTATCTCATTAGATGTTGAGAAAACATTTGATAAGATTCAACATGGATTCCTAACAGAAACTATCAGCAAACTAAGAATAGAAGTGAACTTCTTAATTTAGAAAAGACATCAGAAAAAAACTTTGGCTAGTGTCCTGTCAGTGGTAGGAGCCTATAGCTTTCTCCCTAATGTTTTCTCTCCAGAAACAAGTGAGGGTTGTGCTGCACCATTTCTAGTCAACAATGTGCTAAGATGCTCTGGGAGGGCGACAACAAAGAACAACTCCGCCTCCTCCTGGAGAGAGGCAGGTGGAACTCTGCGATGCGCAACTGAGGCACCTGCGCGCAGGTATCAGTGTTTCAGGGTTTTTTGGTTTGTTTGTTTGTTTGTTTGTTTAAGTGTATATAACTAGTACTAGGTACCAGATGCAGGGCAAATTTAAAGGAGAAAATTATATAATCCAATAGTCATCATTTAATCAATTTTTCCTGAGACACTCTCTCCATTGCAAATGGTAAGTAAATATATCTAAAATACCTTAAAGGTTATATAACTGCAAGATGAGATAAAATCTTCAGATTTACACAAACCAATCACAGGCCTGCAGTGGACCAAGATAGGCCCTGCCAAGCCAAGAACCCCATGCAGTGACCCCTGCGACAGATGGTAAGGGAGGGACCTGCACTTACCAATCCAGCATTCCAAACGCGCACAAGGGGTGGTCTTGACCACATCTGGAGGGTCCACCCCGACGTTCAGGCACAAAACTAAGGCAACACTGACGGTCTTCATCTGGAAACACAACAGAAAGAACAAATATTTCAATACAAAATTCACTGATGAGTTTTCCAGTTGTTAAAATGTTCCCAGACATACAGAGCCCTCTGCATTCCCAGCCGGTCTTCAGTCGTCTGTCACCTGTGCCCCTCTTCGGGTATTTCACAATTAAGACAGGGTTTGAGTCAAGCAGGCAGATGGAGACAGGTACATGGCAGGGGAAGCTAGCTTTTCTCAGGCTTCCTTAAGATATACTTCAGAAACAATTATTTGATCAAAAGATGTAAACATTTTAAGACACTTGATATACTGTGCCAAACTACTTCCCAAAAACTCTTGCACAAATTTACACTCTGACCAGTTTATTGCTACTCTTATTATTTAAAATTGTTAATTATTTAATGAGAGAAAAAAGTATCATACTGATTTAGTTTGCATTCTTTAGTATTAATAAGGCTGAATTTTTTTTCCAAATATTTGTATCCTTTATCTTCTGTGGATCTTCTACTCATGTTTACACTATCATTTTTGTCTACTAACGGTGATCTTTGCTGATTGATTTTCACAGACTCTTTACATGTTAAAGATGGTGTCCACATTGTTGGTTGTAAATATTTCCCTAGTCTAGTGTTTGCCATTGGATTCCTTCCTTCCTCTTTCTTGACATACTACAGCCCTGGGCCCATCAGCTGACACACCTTCCTCCACACCTGCTCCTACTCAGGTCCAAGGTCTCCGTGTTAGGAAAGGTCAGCCCCATCTACCCAACTGCCCAAGCCAGAAATCTGGAACTCATCCTTCATTAGTTCACTTGTTCAACAACTTGTCCAACCCATCAGGTGCCAACTGCGGTTTTTAGAAACTGAGGACATATTAGTAAATCAAAGAAATAAAAATCCTGGGGCTTCCCTGGTGGTCCAGTGGTTAAGACTCCATGCTTCCACTGTAGTGGGCCTGGGTTCCATCCCTGGATGAGGAACAAAGATCCCATGTGCCACAGAGCATGGTCCAAAAAAAGGAAAAAAAAAACCCTGCCAGGAGTGGGGAGGCTGTCATTTCAAATAGGGTGGCGGCAAGGAAGACCACTTGAACCTCTGCTCCCTCCACCTGGGTCCTGAGCGCCAGCGCCCACTGTGACCATCCATCTAGCTCGTTCATCCTGCTCCTAAATGTCTCAGAGTCTGTCAACTTCACTATCCCAACCCCAAGTCACCTCCACGTCCAACCTGTGCTCCACCACTTTCCTAGGACCCCTCTCCTGTCTCCCCCAGTCCAGGCTTTCAAACACATCAGCGCACTGCCCTGTTTTCAGTCAGTCCCCCAAACCTTCAAGATTTACTATGAACTGCTCCACATGCTATTCAAGGCCTGTAAGCTTCAGCTCCTGCCAAACTCCCCACTAGTGTCGGGTCTCACCCTCAATCTCTGTCCTCAGTCCACCTGGCATGACCTCTGGGTCTTCAGACACATGGCCCTTCTGTCTGGAGGGCTCCTTGCCTGGTCTCACCAGCTTGGGCTCTCTCAGGTTCAAACTTCCATTCCTTGCAGAGGCCTTCCCAGATCTCGTCAGGGCAGACCCATCCACTCAATGCCACCCCAGCATCTGTGCCTTCCTCTTGGCAGAGCCAGGCTGGTCCACATTCCTCTGGGCACCTGCAGCTCCTCCAAGGTCAGAGCTGACACATGGGAGCAGACACCTGACCCAGTGACCATCTGCTGAGTGAGTGCCTACAGGGATTTTCCTCTGACATTTTCATTTGCTTCATATTTCACCCATTTAATCCAGCTGGATGTTATTTTGGTATATGGTACCAGGTGAGGATGAGATGGTTAGATAGTATCACCAACTGAAAGGACATGAATTTGAGCAAACTCTAGAAGATAGTGAAGGACAGAGGAGCCTGGCATGCTGCAGCCCATGGGGTCACAAAGAGTTGGACAGAACTTAGCGACTGAACAACAATACAACCAGGTGAGGATTAATTTTTTCTCAAAGAACTACCCAATGATGCCAATTCCCCCTGTTAAATAACTTACTCAAACTCACAGGTTTGTAGTAAGCATATATTCCACATAGACTGAATTCTATTTCTGGGTCATACCTCACTGACTTAAATAATTTATCCTCACAACATTTCACAGTGTTGGGAAACCCAGTTTTCTTCCTCACAATTTTTTTTTTATACTTTTACTCAGCTCTATTTATATTCATCTATTTTTTTTCCAAATTAATTGCTATTCAATTTCTTAATCCCATGGAGATGTTGTTGAAAGTTGTTTAACCAAACTGCCCCATTGATAACACTAAGTTTTTTTAATTGTATTTTTTGATCGAACAATTTCACACATAAGGATCTGTCATAAGAAATACAAAATATAATGAGAGAATCTTCTACGTGTAATGATTTTCTTCACAGCATTTCTTATCATGGAAAACAAGTGGGAACGACCTAAATTTTAGGCAAATGAAGGAATCTTTAAGCACACCATTATATACTCTTAACAGAATGACACAAATTCTTAAAATGTTAAATGAATAAAAATGGATTCAAAATACAAAAACATTACATTTAACATATAAACCAAACTTGGCAAGACATAAAACATCCTTATGATATTCTATTTTTCCATACAGGAATACAGTTTATTCAGATTTCAAGCTTATTCAAATTTTCTTTTAATTTTTCTCAGTAATGTTTTTATAGCTTTCTTTGCCAAATCTTGTTCTTTTTTTTTTGCGGCGGTGGGGTGGGGGTGGGAGGAGGTGGGGTGGTGCACATGCTGTACGGCATGCGAGCTCTTAGTTCCCAGCCAGAGGCTGAACCCGTGCCTCTGCATTGGAAGTACGGAGTCAACCACTGGACCTCCTATTCATTTCTTTTTTTTTTTTTAAACATAAATTTATTTTAATTAGAGGTTAATTACTTTACAATATTGTATTGGTTTTGCCATACATCAACATGAATCCACCACAGGTATACACATGTTCCCCATCCTGAACCCCCCCTCCCTCTTCCCTCCCCGTACCATCCCTCTGGGTCATCCCAGTGCACCAGCCCCAAGCAACCAGTATCATGCATCAAACTTGGACTGGCGATTCGTTTCATATATGATATTATACATGTTTCAATTCCTGTTCATTTCTTTTAAGATTATTTCTGGATTGTTCACAACTATTTGGGAGCAACATGCTACAAACCATGTATTTTGCCCACAGTAGTTTCTTACTGATTGCTGAGTTGTCAGAATAATGTTTAAGTCACTTCACTAAATTCTTAAACATAACTGCTTTCAGGTGACTCTCTCCAAGTTTTGTTAGCATACAAATATACTGTCTGTGAATAAGGATGAGTCTAGCTCATTCTTTTTAATAGATTACTCTTTTTCTTTATTAGGTCTCACAGCATTACACAAATCTTCCAAAACCATATTACTAATAATTACAAAATGATGACAGTGGTGATCTTTGCACTTGGTTTTAATAAAATTGTCATAAATGTTTCATCATTAAGAATGATGATGGTTACTGATATAATCTTTATTACATCAAGAAAATATTTCTGTTGAAAACAGAATTTAAAGTTATATGAGGAAAAAAGGAAGTATTTTTGTCTTTCCTCTCCCAACACTTAAAAAAAGCATTTATTAATAATAATCTGTCTTTAAAGTAACTGCAACCCTGTGTCCAAAGACATATTGAATAGAGGAATAGTATTTTCTCAGAGACACAGACAAGAATCTTCTCATTATGAACCATAAGAAACAAATTTTGGCTCCTTGACCTAATGTTAAGGGAAAAGGTTGAAAAATAATCAGAGAATAACAAGAATTTTGTTAGTCATTTTCCAGTATTTAATCGATCAGTATCAACAATTCCATACAGACGATTGATTGTTTTATAGCAAACTTACTTTTGTGTACAAGTTGCTTAAAATGAGAAGTTTCTGGAAACATTTCTGTGCTCTTCCTATGGCCCTGGTGAATAAAACTACTAGCACCTGTCCTTTGCTACACTTAAATCAAGGGCGTTGTTTCTGTGCTCTATAATGTGGAACTTTGAGGTCTCCACGGGGCATTGGTTAAACCCTGGAGCAAGTTTTAAGTTGCTTCTTAAAACAAGTGTTGCTTTCCTTATAGTCATCTGAGGGTCCTCTGGGCGCAAGAGGAGCCTTCCATGGACAAAACATTCCACATGGATCAGGGTCTCTGCCTAGACTGTCTGCGCCACCGCAATTTTGTGTTTTGTCCTCAATCTGCAGAGAGAGCCCACTCAGATCCTTCACCTCTTACGAAGCCCAGGGGAAGGACACTACACTCAGGGGTCTGCTCTAAGGCCCACCCCACCCACTGTGCCTCAGCCAGTCCCTGCCTGTTACAGACCCATGAGAAAGGGGTCGAGCCGCCTTCTGGGCTGATGAGAGCTCAGGAACGCCCCACATTACCCGCTTCTCTTATCTCCAGGAGTTAACACCTAGGTCTCAGGCCCAGTCATTACTGACCATTTCTGAGCAAGAATGGCCTCCACATGCTAATGCTGACTCCCTATCTGGCAGATGCTATGCAGTCACCAAAAGCCCATGAAGGTGGTTGTGCCCCCACCTTAAGGAGGCATGGAGGGAGTAAGGAATTTGGAGAGAGGCACCAGGACTAAACCCTAGTCACAGGGATTTCAAGGCTCCATCGCTGGCACGTGTGCTTCATCTCTCTGGGGTCAGGGAGGTGGTGCAGGGTGAGGCAGAGCACTTACGTAGCATTCCTGTGATCTCTGGTCATAATCCTATTTCTCCCACCTCATCTGACACTCTAGAAAAATTGCCTCCCCTCCACCCCTACAACTGTAGTTAATGAACTCAGTAAAATAAATAATTTCTAATTTCATTCTAAAAAGTACGACCTCTGAGGCTCTCAAAGTCCTTAGACAGAAATACTAATGGAAGCACAATCATCACTCTTTACTATCCTGCGAGGCAGCTTGTGGGCCCCGCCTCAGCAGGCCTTCACCAAGTGCTGTGTTCATTACTAACCAAACGTTACTGACAGCAACAGTTTCTCCGTGATTGCTTTGAAGGTGAGCAACAGGAGAGCAGGGCCCTCAGAGAGAAAGTGTGAAATTAGCTCCACTCCATAAATGAAGACATGAAAGGAATTAATTTGATTCATCCTGGCTTATACAATACACACCTACCCTATATCCTACCTTTTAAGAAAACAAGGAGGAAAGTCTCAAGAATACATTGATACGTGAACTAGAAACATGTATTTGGCCTAACACTTAGCTACCAATTTAATTCCACAATTGGACCAAAGACATTACCAGCAACTGCCCTCGAGCCAATCAAATATGTCTGAGCTCCCCTGCAACTATAATGGCATTGGCTTGATTTCAAATGTGGTGGATTTTCAATCCTTAGCTATACCCAAAAGTGTCCTTTTCGTCTTTTATTTTCATTTCTATGGTAACCTCATTCCAAAAATTCTAGATTCATGTTTTTTAATAATACAGTTACAGCATTAAGAAAATGTAAGGGCTACCAAATTTAGCGTGCAAAAACTGCATAATAGTACATAAAATAATCATTTTGGACTTTAAAACAGTTCCTCCCCAATGCCATATAATTGAAGATGACAGAGTTATAGCTCTAGAGGTTAATTTTGCATTTGAAAAGATCATCATTCTGAGAAGCTCTAAAACATTGGGATCACTAAAAATGTGTGACCTTCGACATGCTGGTTTACTCCAATCTCTCCTGAACAACTCCCTCATCCTGAAATGATGCCAATGATCTCTTAGGCCCCAAGACTTCTCTGATCCTAAAATTCTGACTCCAGGATTGGCCTCTCCAGCCATATGGGAAATATCCCTAAAGGCATGAAGCATGCTGCCTTAGGATTCTAAATTCAACCCAGAGGTCTCAATACTACCTTGGAAGAGGCTTGGTACAAGGGGCGTCTGATGCTGTTGTAACAGCCTGGGCAGTTCCCTGTACAATCCTCTGGCATCAGAGTTTTGAAATTCACGACTTTTCTAATTTACAAAAGGATAATATGGTCTATATCCCATATGGCATATAACACACAGAGAAGGGTCTGGAGTAACATCCTATTCAAAACTATTAAAATTTCCACTGAAATGCACAAATATCTACTATCCAACAACCTTATACCAGCTCACAGCCCAGTTTTGCCCTCAAATGAGTTGTGAAAACATTTTCAATATTCAGAGCTTTTTGGATTTGAGAATTGGAGATAGGGGGTCTGTGGACCCAGATCACTGCCCCTACTGAAAGCCTCTGTATACTACTTGTCACCTTGCGAATTAAAAATGCATTAATGCATGTCACCAAAGAATTCAAAACAAAATCACAAAGAATTCCTTTATTCGTTTCTTTCTATTCAATTATCTGATAAACCATATATTTTTTAAAAGACAGAGTGGATCAAACTTGAGTATAAATTCACAGGCTGCTGTGCACAATGACATCCAAGCTGTTATGCAGAATGAAGAAATCATGTAGGTTAAACTGGCCAATCACTGCTTTCTGCTCCCCAAACCAAGAGTCTGACTCACTCCTATTCCTTCCGACATAAACAACTGAGCGTCATGGAGAATAAACAGAAAGCAAGACTAGGGTTTGCCATATACGCCACAACATTCACTATTCCCCTGTTCGTCTGAGGCGAAGCCACCCAATTCCCAGCAGTACTCATTAAGATTCAGAGCATCAAGCAAAAACTTTGAGCAGAGCCGAAGCTATACAAATACATAATTTATAAAGAAAGTCAGAAACTAGAACATACAGCAAACAGAGTAGATGCACCACAGGAAGAGTGGGGGGAATCAAGCTACTGACGAAAAGGAAAAACTGGCTTGCCTCCTGATTCTCATCCCAAAGACTGCTAGAAAGAAATGAACAATAAACCTAGCAAGAAGCACATCAAACAGAATTTTTGCAACCAAGACCTGTAATACAAAACAAGATACTCATCACCAGCAGCAACTGTATGAACTTGGGCAATCCTGTTTGTCTGTTCCTTTGTTCATTTCAGTGGGAATTGGCAATGAGGGAGCGGTTCTTTAATGTATGAGCTCAGTTTGTTACCTTGAGCCACCGGCCTAATTTGGGTTTAAACACTCTTTTTTGAGGCCAAATTCTGTTTATAGTTCCCTGTCTAGATTTTCCACTAAATCCACCTTCACTCCTGTAAAATAGCCTAATAAAAAGGGAAGACATAAGAGGTAACTCTTCAACATGGAGAATCAGAAAGTCTCATCCAGAGATGTTGTCTCAGACGGGTGCAGAGCTCTCCCCTTCTCCCCCTCCCACTCCATCCGAATGCTGAGGACACGTGGAGCAAGAGTACTTCCAACATCGGAGACCCTTGGGAAATTTAGGTTTCTAAAAACCAAATTAAAGAACTGCATACAAAATAGGTTGATTACAGAGATCATAACTGCTTTAAACAAGCCAAAGAAATCCCTTCTCAAAGGAATACTACACTGATTCTTTTTGTGGTTCCTTCATGAAACAGATGGTCTCCCGTTGGCGCTACCTTTGCAAACCTGGGCATCTGTGATGGGGGTTCTACACGCCCCCCTGGTCTGAGGAGCCAGTCTACTTGCACTAATGAGCTGAGTGAGTGAGGAACCAAAAATGACGTCCTTGCCTTTTCTTGTAAACCCCTTTTGGGATGAAACTTAAGTGTGTACACACACATACACACACAATTAACTCTTCAGTCTGCTCCCTCATAAAGTGACAATAAAAATACTTGTCACAGAGGAATTAAAGAAGCTGTCTATACTGAAAAATTAACTTTAAATAAGTCGACAATATACAAACAATTCTGTTGAGGCCTCAGGGTCTGACTTGAGGGCACAGGTTAAAGAACACTCTGGGTCATGTGCTGGAGCATCTACAGGTTGCACAACTCTGTTGGAAGCTGGCAAACTTTGTAACATGGGCACTAGATATAGATCTCAATAAACTTGTTAGAAAAGACATCTTTTCAAAGAATGTTAAATAGCATGAGATATACCCAAACATAATCTAAGTGGAGAGAGGAGGTAAACAACCAGATCCATAATTCTTATTTCAAATATGCAAGTACACGTACGCTGAAGACACAAGAGTTAAAAAACAAGATGTCACAAGTAGTTCTGATCTCTGGGGAGTGGAAAGTGTAGATGATTCCTCTTTTTCTTTCTACCTGGCCCTGCTGTGTGTGTATTTTCAAACTTTCTACCATGAACATACGTCATTTCTATAAGCAAATGGAAAGGTTATAAAAATTATTTTATCACAATAGTCAAGGAGTTTTTCATGTGTGCATAGATGTATATATCATCTTTATTGTGTCCTGAAAATAAAGAGAGTAGCTTGTTCGGTTAGCTGAAGCTTGGACTAGTATCCAAGGCAACGAGTGGGCCAGGATCGTGTGAGGAAATGCAATGTGGGTGATCCCCAGGGAACCTACGGGGACAGCACTATGCTAACCAAACTGAGCATGGCCTCATAATCAACAACACACTGGTCTTGGCAATGCAGGGAAAGCAAATGGCTCCAGTCTATGTCTTCTCCACTCCTTCCCAGGTTAGGACACAAGATAAGGCCCACTGCTAAAATTGCTTTCATGGGAAAAACAAGATTTTCCAATTCAATAAATGGATTGATTTCAAGGCTGTTTGGAGGTTTGTGTCATTTGATAAAACACTGAACTGCTGCTTTACCACTCCTAATGTAAATTACAATTAGCAGCAGCAGCATGGGACTGAGTCATTCATTCAGGACTAATTTTTCATCCCCTCTTCATTATCCAGCATATGTTACCCGCAGTACAGACTTCATAAAAACAATTTCAAGGCAAACCAAAGCACAAAGAGGTCCCATGCTGGCTGAAAAAATATACCTGAGGTGGTTGGAACACCTTGGTAACAGGCATTTCACCACTGAAAGACAGGCTGCTATATGTGGCTGTTTTCTTCTAGCCCCATCCAGCCTCTTGGTTGGGCCACCATATGATATGAAGCCATTCTCAAAGGTCCCACAGCTCCAAGCAGAGGGCAGTGCAGATTCTGCTAATGGAGACCTTGAAGAGCATCAGCATCAGGAACTGGCAAGCGGGCCCCACTAAGCCATCAAGGCAGAAGCGTGGCTAAACGGATGTTTTTCAGGAAGACTAACTCATGACAACAGCTAACATTTACTTGGGAAGGAAGAGGTTGAAAGAAAGGAAATTAGCCAGGAAACTGCTACAGAGAAACAAGAAGACGTGTACTGGATACATGCAGGGAGAGTGGGAAAGAAAGAAACCTCTATTTCAAAGAGAATAGGGGACAGCATGTGCTGCTAAGTGGGTGCTGGAGATGAAAGGCACAAGGAAATCAAAGGTCCTGCATGGCTGCAACTCTGTTAATAAGCCGTCACTTAAAAGCACCCACGGGAAACCACACGGTAGACATCTGCCATCTGACTCCCCATAACCTTCTTAACACCTTCCATACGTCTTGATAACCTCCTATGTTGTGGGCCCCACCTTCCTTAAGTAGAAAGTAAAAACAATGGTCTCAGACTCTCTTGCAGCTAAGGGGCCAGCATGTGGCCTGGGCTCCTCCAGACAGATACACCTGCCTGAGAACCAAGTTCTGAATCCAGTAATGCCAAGTTATAGCTCCACAGGGAACTCTGTGGCTGAGGCACCTGGCTCTGGAGGGTGGCAGCCACACAGTTCTTGGGTTCATACCATATGTACCAGTGGTTCAGCAGCTACAGAAGCCCCCTTGGGGTCTTCATGGGGGTCTGGCCCTGGGTCCTCCCAGGGATCTTCAACACATTTCTTTTCTGCTTAACCTCACAGCATGCACTCCAATGCCTATAACTAAGAATCCGTAAGGCTCTTTAGGGGTGAAAACATTTGGAGAGTACAATCATCATTGGATTTAACTATATGGGCATCTTATATTAATCACTGCTAGAATCAAGATTGCCGGGAGAAGTATCAATAACCTCAGATATGCAGATGACACCACCCTTATGGCAGAAAGCAAAGAAGAACTAAAGAGCCTCCTGGTGAAAGTGAAAAAGGGGAGTGAAAAAGCTGGCTTAAAACTCAACATTCAGAAAACTAAGATCATGGCATCTGGTCCCATCACTACATGGCAAATAGATGGGGAAACAATGAAAACAGTGACAGACTTTATTTTGGGGGGCTCCAAAATCATGGCAGATGGTGACTGCAGCCATGAAATTAAAAGATGCCTGCTCCTTGGAAGAAAAGCTATGACCAACCTAGACAGCATATTAAAAAGTAGAGATGTTACTTTGCCAACAAAGGTCCATCTAGTCAAAGCTATGGTTTTTCCAGTAGTCATATATGGATGTGAGAGTTAGACTATAAAGAAAGCTGAGCACTGAAGAACTGATGCTTTTGAACTGTGGAATCCCTTGGACAGCAAGGAGATGCAACCAGTCCATCCTAAAGGAAATCAGTCCTGAATATTCATTGGAAGGACTGATGCTGAAGCTGAAACTCCAATACTTTGGCCACCTGATGCAAAGAACTGACTCATTGGAAAAGACCCCAATGTTGGGAAAGATTGAAGGCGGGAGGAGAAGGGGATGACAGAGAACGAGATGGTTGGATGGCATCACCAACTCAATGGATGTGAGTTTTAGTAAGCTCTGGGAGTTGGTGATGGACAGGGAAGCCTGGTATGCTGCAGTCCATGGGTCGCAAAGAGCTGGACACAACTGAGCAACTGAACTGAACTGAACTGAACTGAAACTAATTACCAACTCAGACATCATCAAACCAGGGAACTAAAGACACACAATTTTGCCAACGTACTATTATCCCAACAAGTGGCACTTTTGGCTCCAGTCTGACACAGACTAGCTGTGTCTAAGGAAGGGAAGAAGGAAATGAAAGGTAAGAGCTGAACCATCACCACCAAGAATCTTCCTGAGTCCTAAACACACTCAATCTGAAGGCACCAAAAGTTGTATCTTAACCTCACAGTAATTTAGGTCTAAAACGGGTTCTTGCAACTCCTTTCCCTTTGGTATAAAAATGGAGCCCACTAAGTTCTCAGCACAGCACTTCCTTGCCTGCCCGCCCTGTATCTCTTACAAGTGTCCTATCCTAATAAACTCTTCCCTTACCTCTCATCCTGCCTCTTGCTGAATTCTTTCTGCACCAAAACAGAAGAACCTCTGCTCTACTGAGCCCTGAAATGTGCTCTATGGTTTCAGGACCATGGCCAGGGACATGCACAGCAAAGAGGAGAGTGCACACCTGCCAGGAGATGAGCTTCAGCGTCATCTACAGGAACCGGGCCCACGGAGGGTCCCTGGCTCTGAGGAACTGTGGTGATGTTTATGTACTGTGAAATCTGAGTTGCTTTTTGGTCTTTTTATAAATAAACACACACACTTCTATATATTGGAAATAACTATTGGCTCTAAGTGGAAGACCCAAAGGTTTTCACCATACCCTTCTTTCAACTTTTCTACTTATATGAAATTTTTCAGACTAAAAGCCCAGAGGCAATCTACATTGAAAAAATAAAAACTGATCACAAGAATCCAAGCAAAAATGAAAGTAGTTTCCAGGTAATAGAAAGCATTTTTGTTCCCATGAGAGGACAGTTCCGGAAACCATTCTCCCCAGTAGACTGCACACAGAGCTGCCCCACTCTAAAGGTCCACAGAAAAGGCAGGGGCCCACAACATCCACACAACTTTCTGCCGTTCAGCTTAGCTGACGGGGAGCGCGACAGTAGCCTGAGCCCAACACTAAGCCTGGAGATCAGAGAACTTTCCAGGTTTCCCTTCAGGAGTGAGTTCTAACTCATTGAGAACGGCAGTACTTCCTGTGGCCTTCTCTTTATCAGTAAGTCTAGACTCTCCCTCAGCTCCCGTCACGTGGGTCAAAGGACCACTCAGGAAGCTCTACCTCATGTGCCCGCCCTCTCACAGACCGAGCTGCACGAGAACCACAGACACATGGGTACAGCGTGAGAGCACCACCTCCTGCCCTTCCCCAGGCAGAGGTCCCACACGTGGCACCTCCCTACCAAACCAGCTCCCTCCCCGCACCAATACCACCAACAGGACACCCCAGCGTTCTGTAACTGAATAACTCACAACAGCAACCAAATACTTGCTCACTTTAATAAGCTAAGGAAACTGACAACAATGGAAACATTCCTCAGTACAAGAACAAAATTCAGTAATGCTTTCCATCTATATCATCATTGTGTGGTACAATCAAGCTTCTGCTGCACAAACCAATACGAGGAAACATTTCATATTTTGCTTAGTTGATTGTATAATGAAAACAGTAAAACTGAACAAACACATGGAGAAGAAGAGAGGAGGGAGAAGCGGGGAGAGAAGGAGAGGAGAGGCCAGTTCCTGCTGGGAAGTCTCTTCTCCTGCTGAGTGCCCTCATGCTCCTGTCCTCTGACCTCTCCTTGTCATCATCCCTACTTCCCACAGCCCCAAACCTGCTCCATTCGTGTTGCCTCCTATGTGAGTGAAATGTACTGATGATTACCCAGCTCTAAATCTGGACATTTCACCCCAATCTAATGTTCTCAAATTAATGTCCACACATCCCATCTCCATCCCCTGGTTCAAGCCTCAGCCTGTCTCTCCTCCATGACTCCAATGGCTCCCCTCCAATTCAAGCTCCTCTATTACATCTCCATTTTTAACACCATGGATGCCTTCCATACTGACTGCCTAACTATGCCATCCCATCACCCTGGACAGCAGTGCAAGGCCCAAAGGATCATTCCTTTACATTCATATATGCAGCCAATGAGCTTTCCTGGTGGCTCAGATGGTAAAGAACCCGCCTGTGATGTGGGAAATCTGGGTTGGGAAGATCCCCTGGAGGAGGGCATGGCAACCCACTCTAGTACTCTTGCCTGGAGAATCCCATGGACAGAGGAGCCTGGCAGGCAGGGCCATAGTCCATGGGGTCACAAAGAGTTGGACACGACCGAGTGACCAAGCACAGCACACATGTAGTCAACAACTACCAAAATATACAACACTCTCTCACATTCTTTGCCTTTTTTCTGCCGGATCACCCTTTGCTTTATTACATGTGCACACGTGCATGTGTGCATGCACACACATGCTGCTGCAGATTTCGGAGAAATTTCCATCTCTACACCTGACTCAACTGTTAATATTGATTTGTTTTAAAAAATGAAAGAAAAAAAACAAGAAAAACAAATAGCAAAAACTAGGAAAAAGAACAAAAAAAAATACAGACAAGCCCTTTCTAAAAGAAAAAACTCAAAAGGCCAATATACATACCAAAATCTTTGCATCCTCACTATTTCTTAGAGAAATAGATGAGATACCATTTCATATCATAGGACTGGAAAACGCTTTCCAGTCTGACAATACGTATACTCGAAGGTTGTAGGTGAAGAGGAGCTCTGGACACTCCTGGTGGGAGCATGAAGGCACTACTCCCTGGAGAGGATTCCGGCGACGTGATGGACTGGAAGGGTGTACGTGTCCCACAGCTCTGTTCCATTATAGCAAATACCACAGACATATGCTCACACAAGTGCAAACACAGGCACGATAACGACGTTTGCTGGGCTGTCTCAAGAAGTGAGAAAGTTAGAAACAACCTAACTGTCTAACAAGAGGGACTGGATGCTTGTGCATAGAGCTCTTCTCCGCAGGGGACAAATGAAAGATTTGTACTGAGATACCAATGAGGCTATGAATATTACTACATTTTTTCAAATGAATGCAAGGATTGGAAAAGAGTTTATAAAAGCTATGAAGGTGAAGGGCAGCGCAGAGACTCCTCTGACTGTAGGAGAATGAGTAGCCCACCCATGAAATCACCATGGCGATGTGTCCAAAAGGGACAGACAGCAGACGGGAAAATCTGAATCAAGCACATTAGGAAAGTTTTCCACTTTTCCGGGAAGAACCACTCCACCCCATTCAATGCTGATGAGAGGACAACTGGAAACAGAGACTGTACTGTATGCAATGTCTCCTCAGCTTCAATGTCTCTGGCTCAAGTCACAAGCTGCCTCACAAGTTTCTGCTTTGCTGTTTGGGGTGCCTTAGTCCCAAACTTGGATCCTAGAGTATGAACTATGTCATCACCTTCTTGCAAACTCCTTCCAGTGTCAAATGAAACACCATGTCAAACAAAAGTTAGCACAGGATACAGGCCTACTGGACAAACCGACTATTACACACTGCAGACATCTGAGCTGTTACCATGCTACCTGAGTGCCTCTCAAAAGCAGCCACAAAAGTCCCCTGGCTAGAAACAAGAACCTTCATGCTCTTGTAAGAGCATATTATGCTGTGCTTTGAGAATATCTAATGAACTTGTGACATGATGACCCGCTCCCCTGCTGAACCCCACCTTCCCAATTCCACCTCTGCGAGAGCCCATTCAAACAAGAAAAACATCATCAAAATTCAAATTGCATGGAGCTTCTCTCCAAAATGCCTCCTACAGAAGAGTTCCTAGATACCAGCACCATCAAGGATGAAAGGATAAAAGTTAAAAGCTACACAATCTAAGACATGAGTCAAATAAAATACAAACCTGGGTATCCTTCTCCTCATCACAGAGAAGCACCACAAATGGTCCCATAATTAGCCATAAACCCGAGGTGCCACACACCCCCCTCGATGACCACAAATGTACTAGCCTATAAGAGGACCCGCAACTGTTAAGACAAACATTTAAAACAAAAAGTTGGAAACTAACAGTGCCTGCTAGCCTTTGAAGAGAGGAAAAAGCGAAACTGAAGAAGAAAATTTTATAACAGATATAGCCAAAAAGATAAACGTGCTTCTATTTGACATTTTTTTTTTAACATTTGCAAAGTAACGATAGGTCAATCCTCTATTACTGATTCTAATCCCAACTTGAAAGATGTGAGAATGAGGACATGCCAGGGATAAGCAGATTTCCTGAAAATAAAATGTAAATATGAATAATATGAATGTAAACAAAACAGCTGCCCCACAGAAATTGCTTCCAGAGGACCCTGGTTTCCAATGTGCATTTCTTCACAACCTGAATCCACATTAATAAACCTTTTCCACCTAAGACAGCATGAACTAACATTCAAACTAATCTGCCCAGCCTTTAGTTTTAAATGGCAATACAATGAAAATGATAACAACCATAAATCTAATCAAAACTTAAATTTACAGTGGTCCCAAAAAAGTAAATATTATATTTTAGTAAACTTCCTGGCCAAACTCCCCAAAACAACAGGGCAGCTGGTTGATGGCCAGAACCCTCATAAGAAAATTTCAAGTAGCTTGGCAATATTACTGAAAATGTCATACCACATACCTTGTAAACAGAGGGAATGCACAACTCATAAAAACGCTTCTGCCAAGATGGTGCGGTCAACCTCACTCAGTAACTGAATACCCTACACAAGATCACAGCCATCTAACACACGGCAAGCCCTCTCCATGAGAATCACAGGTTTTACTGCAAGTTTCCAGACTTCCATGTGCTGCGCTTTTGCTTTCTCCCTATCCAATAAAACTAGATGTTTAAGAAGCAAGTGGGGGGTGGGTGTAAGGGTCGATTTCTTTTTATACAATCAGAAAATCCATCTGAATCCCGCTGTGACACTGCAATAGAACCCCAGAACAACCCACTTAATAATAAGTTGTAAAAGTTTAAAATCCTAGCATCCTTCCCCTAATCTGAGCAACTTCTAGGCTACAACAACTTCAAAGGCAGAAAAGCCAAGTCCAACTTATACCGTGTTTTATTTTAAAATAAATAGATACATATATAGATTATAAACAAGAGAACAAAGAATCATGATATTGACCCTTTGCCAATTCCAAACAAATAATTTTGAAGAAAAAGTCCATGCGCTCTCAAAGGTAGATTGTGTAGTGTTGAGTGCCTCTCTGTAACACTCAGTCGAACAATCAATTAATCCAGCTGGAAAACAAAGTGAACAGAAAGGATTACCATTGAATTCAGGTGCTAGTCGCATATTTTCTTCTTCTGACCCCCAGAAATCGATGGACACGAGTTTGCGCAATCTCCGGGAGTTGGTGATGGACAGGGAAGTCTGGCATGCTGCAGTCCATGGGGTCACAAAGAGTCTGACACAACGGAGCAACTGAACTGAAATGAGTTGCGTATTTTCTCTCTTTTTCTGACCCCCAGGCACACACACAGAGAAGCCATTTACAGAGCTCCTGATGAAGGTCCTCATAACCCCCTTGCTCTAACTTCTGAAATATACATTAGCTAAAATAAAAAAGGGATAGTTGTCACCAGAACAGATGTTGCAGGGTTTTATCTCTAAGCGCTTCATGGGAAGAAATCCCACTCACCAAATGGCAGTCACCACAGAACCAAGTGCACCACTGTTGATTAACGTTCACCATACTTGAGAAACAAAGGAGAGAAGAGCAACCCTGTGATGGATATTTTTAATTAAAACATTCAGTTTTCCGAAATAGCTAGTTCCCTCTGCTGATTTTTAAAGGCTTTTATTCTTGAGCTGTGCTCCAGCCCTTAGACAAGCTCTTCCACACACAGGGAGGGCACACACATTCCTGGTTTGGCGGGGGAAGGGAAATGCTGCAAGTGTTTCTAGTGTCACGTGGCTGAGATACATGTTTTGCCCAAATGCAAGCACTTCACGTAAAGCATTATATGGCAACAACAAGATGGCTGGAAATGCTGGTGTCAGGTTGAGAATGCTCCCACATTCAAAGAACTTAAAGGTCATTAAACACCATTTTTGTTTCTATAAACCAGCAGCTCTCAACCTTTTTGGTCTCAGGACCCCTTTACACTCCTAAAAATTACGGTAGATATCAAAGAACTTTTCTGCCAATTATAACAATATTTATCATGTGATAAGTTAAAACTGAGGATTTTTTCATTTTTATTAATTCATTTAAAATTAACAATTATAAGTCTATTATGTATTAATATAAATGATATACTTTATTCTTAAAAATTTATCTCACCAAAGAAACAAAAATTTAGTGAGAAGTGTGGCAATGTTTTTATTTTTGCAAATCATTTTGATGTCTGACTTAATAGAGAGCAACGGGATTCTCTATCTGCTTTTGTATTCAGTCTGTTGCTGTATATTCTTTTGAAGTATACAAAGAAAACCCAACCTCACCTGAGTAGGAAGCTGCATATATATAGATAGTTTTCTCAAATAATTGTCAATATTTTTTGATACTACACCAAAACTCAACAAGAGGTAGTTTCTCAAAGGTTATTTGCAATGTAGACTCTGAAGCCACTTCAAGACCCTTATCCTATTCTGTTACACTAAATTCCAGCATTTTACCTTGTGCTCTAAGTGGCTCATTAACCCACATGTGATTTTGCAACATCATGAACATCTAGAGAAGACTGGGTCACCAAGGGGTGTGGACCTTCCAAATACTGACACGATTCATCCCTCAACATCAAACCATCACGCTCAGTGCCATCACGATTGGCCTTGTCTGAAAAGGCTTTAGGCAGTGGGGAGCTGCCAAACACACAGTGGCAGACACAAGTTTCAACCATCTGATTTTCAGTCAGAGCTCGAATTTTATCATTGGCTCGGTTGTTTCCCTTGAAGCGACAGCTCACTTTTCATTTCAGAGAAAATTCTTACAGTTGTTCTTTCAAGGAAAAACAGTGATGGCGGGGGCGGGGAGGGGGGGACCAGTTCAGCTCACAACTTAACTCCACAAGTGCTGTTCATTGAGATAACCATCAATCTCAATATGCCGCAGAAGTGCTTTTGGCATATTCTAAGTGGTCTAAAGGGTCAAGATTTAACAGTCTCTTCCCGCTTCATCTTAATTAAAAGCGGCATTATTTTTTTACTGCAAGCATGAGACTAGGAAGAACACAATGTCCAGCCCAGGGTGGGGTGGCAGCCTGACTCACACTCAGACAGCAGCTTCACCTGCCACTCCTGTATCATCTGTGCACATGTCAACACAGGGAAAAGCCACCAATGTCTCAGTAACTGACCTTACAGAACCTGGAAGGATCATGGAGGCTCCCCAGGAGTCTGTGAACACACTTTGAGTACTATAGTACTGAGTTTGTAGAAATATGAAAACATACTGCACTGAATCTTCTTTATTTATCACAAGACTTGCAAGAATACTTAAAGTGAATGTTCCTAGAGAGCTGTTTGCCCCAATAAATCAGGAGATTTAGTGTTCTGTCAAGTACACTAAATAATCATGGAGGAAAATGGAAAGTTACCAAGCTACAGCTTACTAAGATCTATTGGGTCAGAGATGCCAATAAATGATCTGTCCAATAAAGGTTATTTTACAAACAACTTGCTCACTTGTGTGATACTGTCCCATCACCTCTCCCACAGTGCACATCCCAAATCTCCTCTTGCCATCTTGCCACTACCACCTCGGGGCAAGCCACCAGCAACTCTTACCCACAGACCAGAGCAGCCTGAGTCTCTCCTACCTGCCCCTACAATCCATTCTCCAGTCTCTTAAATAGAAACCAAATGACACCACTCCTCTGATAAAACCCAGAAATGGATCCCTAACACACATAAAACAAAGTCAAACTCCTTACCAGTGTCCAAATGCCCCGGCATGACAGTCCAAGCCAACTGCTCTTTAGCCTCACCAGCTAACAACAGCGAGTCTAGCCTGCTTTCTATTCCTCTCGTGGGCCACACTCACTCCAGCCTCAGGGCCTTTGAATGGGAAGTAGATGAACAGATCACAGCTTGGGGGGACAGGGTAAAGCTGCACTGGTCGGGGGAAGGCATAGCCATGAATGCACAGAAAAGAAGAAAAGCTAAGAATAAATGAATAAGCATCAATCACAAGAAGCTAGGGGCAAAGTAGATAAACCCAAAGAAAGTAAAAGGAAGGAAATAAAGATCAGATATTGACAAAACAGAAAATACATACAGAAGAAAAGACTGACAGAGACACAAACTGGCTCTCTGAAAAAGACTAAACTCCAGTGCAGTACCTCCCAACCTTCTTTTCATCACTGACCCCTGAAGAGTCTTTCTAAACATTTTTTTCCTGATGGCTCTCCCCATAAAATTCTAATACTGCAGAAATACTGCCTATCTGTCAACAGGAAGCACACCTGGGCTTTGTGCATAAAGAGTAAGAATTTTTCTGTCCCCTCAACCAAGAACCAACTTTCCCCCTTGAGGCAGTCCGGCCCCTGTGGAGAACGGATGCTTCTGTGAGACCAAAAGAAATGGCACAAATAACCACTATCAAGAATAAAAGAGCAGTTCTAGGGACACTGAAGAGAGGAGGACTTTTTGAACAATTTTACGCTACTAAATTTTTTAACTTTATTAGATAAAAAGTCAAATTCCTAAAAAAATACAATTTTTCAAAACCAAACAAATCGTAACAAAAAACATTCACAGAAATGACACTAGACTTGGATGAATAACTGGAAAGTTCTACAAATACTGTTGAAAGCCAGAGAAAAAATAAATAGAAAACATGCCCAAAACTCATATTTTTATGCTAGCAAAATCTTGGTATTAAAACCCAACAGACAAAAAATACAAGGGGAAGAAAAGAGGTAACCTTTCATTGAGAACATGGATAAAAAAATCTTAAGCAAACCAAACCCAGCATGAGACATGATGTTCAAGCAGGGTTATATCTGAAACGTGAGATAGGTTTCACTATTAAAAACATCACGGTACATGAGAACAGACTTTTAGACATGGGCTGCAGGGAGGACGGAGGGGTGAGACAAATGGAGATGGTAGCATGGAAGCATACACACTACCATATATAAAACAGACAGCCGATGGAAATCTGCTTATGACCCAGGAAACCCAAACCAGGGCTCTGTAACAACCCAGAGGGGTGGGAAAGGGTAGGAGGCGGGAGAGAGGTTTAAGATGGAGGGGACATATGTACACCTATGGTTAATTTATGTTGATGTATGGCAGAAATGAAACCAATATTGTAAAGCAATTATTCTTCAATTAAAAATAAATAAATTAAAAAAAACTGTGTGTGTGTTCACACACGCACATGTGTATACAGGAATACATCAACTTTACCATATTAACAAATTAAAAAAAAAAAAAGAAAAAGCATATGATCACCTCAGTATATGCAGAGCATGCATGTGCATGCTCAACAGATGCAGAACAAGTATTTAAATAAATAGCACTGCAACATACACATTACTATATGTAAAACAGAGAGCCAGTGCAAGTTTGATGTATGATGCAGGGCACCCAAAGGTGGTGCTCTGTGACAACCTGGAGGGATGGGGTGGAGAGGGAGGTGGGAGAGGGGTTCAGGAGGGAGAGGACACAGGTATGCCTAAGGCTGATTTATACTGATGTATGGCAAAAACCATCACAATATTGTAAAGTAATTATCCTCCAATTAAAATAAATTAAAAAAATTTTTTTTAATTTTAAAATTTAATAGCCACTTAATATAAAAACAACTCTTGAACAAGAAAAAAAAAATTCTTAACTTGATCAAGACAGTCTACAAAAAAGTATAGCAAAAATCATCTTTCACAGTGAAAGACTGAAAGTTCCCCCTTTGAGATGAGAAGCAAGCTAAGAATGCGCCCACCCCTATTCAACACCAATCCCGGTCAGCGTAGCACAGTTAGAAAAGGAAAAGGAAAAGTACACAAAAAGACTGGAGCAGAAAAAAACACACCTCTCATTAGCTGCAGAAGACTGATTGTGTTTATAGAAATCCAAAAGAATATGTGGATAAATACTCAAATTAATAAAAGCATTTGGCAAGGCTGCGGGATACTAAATCAGTATATAAAATCAACTGCATTCTCACACACCAGAATAAACAACATAATGCTTCTAAGACACCATCAAATGGCATTTAAAAATTCAAATATCTGAGGATAAGTTCAACAAAGACATGAAAGACTTCTACATAAAAAATTAGAAAACTTAAGTTTGAAAGATGTCAATTCTCTGAAATGATCTATGGACCTACAGATTCAATTAAATCACAACCAAAATCTTGACAGGTATTTTGCCCTCTTTAACAACCCACTGGTTCTTAAAACATATATGGAAATGGAAAGGGACGAGAAGAGCCAAGACACTACAGAGGAAGACCACGAGGAGACCATCTGCATTTCCACATTACTTGAAGCTTTAGGGATGAGGA
This sequence comes from Bos javanicus, assembly GCF_032452875.1. Classification (NCBI taxonomy): domain Eukaryota; kingdom Metazoa; phylum Chordata; class Mammalia; order Artiodactyla; family Bovidae; genus Bos; species Bos javanicus. The sequence goes on from NC_083886.1 coordinate 53,451,947, forward strand.
AAGAGTGACACTGGCACATAGAAGACAGGTCCCCAGAACTGCACTCAAAGACCAGAAAAATATCCAAGCATATTCAGCACTTGATTTATACCAAAGACAGTGCTGCAGGGGAGTAACAGTGGTCCTTGGCAATAAAAGGTGCTGGAGCCTTTTCGCATATTCATATGAAACAAAACAAAATAGTACCCCTACCTCACACCATATGCAAAAAGCAATGGTGAGTGGGCAACAGACAGCCTGAATGTGAGAGCTGGATATAAAGAAAGCTGAGTGCCGAACAATTGGTGCTTCTGAACTGTGGTGTTGAAGAAGACTCTTGAGAGTCCCTTGGACTGCAAGGAGATCAAACCAGTCCATCCTAAAGGAGATCAGTCCTGAATATTCACTGGAAGGACTGATACTGAAGCTGAAACTCCAATACTTTGGCCACCTGATGCGAAGAACTGACTCCTTGGAAAAGACCCTGATGGTAGGAAAGACTGAAGGCGGAAGAGGACGACAGAGGATGAGATGGTTGGATGGCATCACTGACTCGATGGACATGAGTTTTGGAGTAAGCTCCAGGAGTTGGTGATGGACAGGGAAGCCTGGTGTGCTGCAGTCCATAGGCTTGCAGAGTCAGACACAACTGAGCGACTGAACTGAACTGAATAGACTGATTATATAATTTACCCTCAAACCTGGACACTTTATTATAGAGTAAAAAAGGACGCTATGAATAATTATTCTAAGACAGCAGGTACTAACTAGGACTGCCCTCAGCACACTGGGACTTATGGTCATCCTAGTTACAGACCTAAATATAAACAGCAAAATTATAAAGCTTTTAGGATACATTAGAGGACAGAGTCTTGACCATAGGAAAAAACATAAGCATAAACCACAGGGAAAGTACTGATACATTCAACTACAATATAATTACTTCTGTTTATCACAGAGGTTCATAAAAAGATGGAAAAATCAGATCACAGAGTAGGAAATGTGCCACATATCAAACGTATTTAAAAAGGACTTAATCTAGAACATGCTAAGAACTCCCACAAATCAATACAAAACAACAAACAGAAAAATGAGCAAAACCCTGGATAGGCATTTTAGGCAACAGGCTAGCCTAAATGACCTCTTAGTAGACAAAAAGGTACTCAATCTCATTAGTCACAAAAGTAGTGAAAATTACCTTTAATTTTATTGAAATATAGTTCATTTACAATGTCCTGTTTAATTTCTGCTATACAGCAAAGTGACTCAGTTATATGTTCTTTTTCATATTCTCTTCCATTATGGTTTATCACAGGATATCGAGTACAGTTCCCTGAGCTATACAGTGGGAACTTATTGTTTATCCATCCTACATGTAATAGTTTTCATCTGCTAATCCTAAACTCCCAACCCCTCCCTCTTCTACGCCTTGGCAGCCACAAGTCTGTTTTCTATATCTGTGAGTCTGTTTTTGTTTCACAGATATGTTCATTTGTGTTCTATTTTAGATTTCACATACAAATGGTATCATATGGTATGTCTTTCTCTTTCTGACTTTGCTTTAGTATGATAACCTCCAGGTCCAGCCATGTTGCTACAAACAGCATTATTTCATTCTTTCCATGGCAGCATAGTATTTCCGTGTGTGTGCATGTGCACACGCGTGCATGCATGTGCATGCACACACACACACATTTTTTGTCTATTCTTCTGTTAATGGACATTTAGGTTGCTCCCAAGTCTTGCTTATTGTAAACAGTGCTGCTATGAACACAGGGTGCACGTATCTTTTCAAATTAGAATTTTGTCCAGATATATCCCCAGGAGTGGGATTGCTGGATCATCTGCTAAGTCGCTTCAGTTGTGTCCGACTCTGTGCGACCCCATAGACAGCAGTCCACCAGGCTCCGCTGTCCCTGGGATTCTCCAGGCAAGAACACTGGAGTGGGTTGCCATTTCCTTCTCCAATGCATGAAAGTGAAAAGTGAAAGGAAGTTGCTCAGTCGTGTCTGACCCTCAGCGACCCTATGGACTGCAGCCCACCAGGCTCCTCTGTCCATGGGATTCTCCAGGCAAGAGTACTGGAGTGGGGTGCCTTTGCCGTCTCCATTGCTGGATCATACAGCAACTCTATTTTTAGTTTTTTTGAGGAACCTCCATACTATTTTCCATAGTGGCTACACCAATGTACATTCCCACCAACGGTGTGGGAGGGTTCCCTTTGCTCCACGCCCTCTCCAGAATTAGTCACTTGTAGATTTTTCAATGATCGCCATTCTGACTGGTATGAAGTAGTACCTCTTTGTTATGATTTGAATTTCTCTAATAATCAGCAGTGATGAGCATCTTTCCAGGTGTGTATTGGCCATCTGTATGTCTTCTTTAAAGAAATGTCTATTTAGGTCTTCTGCCCATTTTTCAGTCAAGTTGTTTGTTTTTTTTTTTTTTCCTGTTATCGAACCATAGGAACTGTTTGTGTACTTTGGAAATTAAGCCCTTGTCGGTCACATCCTTTGCGAATATTTTCTCCCATTCCACAGATTGTCTTTTTGTTTTGTTTATGGCATCCTTTGCTTTGCTTCCCTGGTGGCTCAGATGGTAAAGCGTCTGCCTGCAATGCGGGAGACCTGGGTTCGATTCCTGGGTTGGGAAGATCCCCTGGAGAAGGAAATGGCAATCCACTCCAGCACTCTTGCCTGGAAAATCCCATGGACGGAAGAGCCTGATAGGCTACAGTCCATTGGGTCGCAAACAGTCGGACACGACTGAGCGACTTCACTTCACTTGCTGTGCAAAACCTATTTGTTTGTTTTTGCTTTTGTTTCTATTGCCTTGGGAGACCGACCTGAGAAAACACTGGCACGATTTATGTCAGAGAATGTTTTGCCTATATTCTCTTCTAGGAGTTTTACAGTGTCTTGTCTTATATTTATGTCTGTAAGCCATTTTGAGTTAATACTTGTGCATAGTATTAGGGTGTGTTCTAACTTCACTGATTTACATGCAGCTGTCCAACTTTACCAACAGCACTTGCTGAAGAGACTATCTTTTCCCCCGTATGTTCCTGCCTTCTTTTCCCACAGTATGTTCCTGCCTCTTTGTCACAGGTTAACTGTCCATAGTTGTGTGATCCCTGGCCTCTCTATTCTGTCCCATCAATCTGTACGTCTGTTTTTCTGCAGACACCACAGAGTTTTGATTACTGTAGCTTTTTTTTCAGTATTGTCTGAAGTCTAGGAGGTTTATGCTTCCTGATTTGTCCTTTTTCCTAGGGACTGCTTTGGCAATTCTGAGTCTTTTATGGTTCCATATAAATTTTAGGAATATTTGCTCTAGTTCTGTGAAAAATGTCATAGTTATTTTGATAGATATCTTATTAAATCTGTAGATTGCTTTGGGTAGTATGGCCATTTTAACAATATTAATTCTTCTAATCCAAGAGCATGAGATATCTTCCCAAGAAATAAAAATTAAAGTCATGATACAGCCATACCTACAAGGATGACTAAAATGAAAATAAGAACATTGGTCAGAATACAGAGCAACCAGAACTTATTGGCAGAAGAGTAACAGCCCTTCTGAAAAGCCATTTGGCAGTACCTTCAAAACTAAAACTTTGAATACCCTATTAGCCTGAAGTTCTATTCCTAGGCATCTACTCTCCCTCTAAAAAAATCTGCATATATGCTAAGCAAAAGACATGCATAAAAATGTTGGTAACAGCACTGTCCATAATATTTTTTAAAAAGTAGAACACCCCCTATATTCCACACTTATAGAATGACTGACTAACTGTGGTCTATCCATTGAATGGCCTGTGTACTACAGCAATGAGAGTGTGCAACTACTGCTGTGGGACAACAGGGATTCATCTCAGGTACCCTGTGTGCAAGGGCTCCTGACTCAAGGGCTGGCAGGGCGTCCTTCCAGATGTGATGGTAATTATCTCAAATGCTGCTTTCTGGGTATCCATTTCACTACATATTTGTTTTATGTCTCTTTTCTGTATACATAGCACGTTTCTAAAACATATAAAGGTTAAAGAAAACATAGATGAAGTAGTACGTGACTGGTACATGTTTTCACCCAACAGACATTTCTGAAGACCAGTTACAAAACCGTCTGCTCACTAATGGGGGAGGGAGGACTTTCTCACCCTCAAAAAGCCAGTCTGAGGAACATGAGCAACTAAGATACATAGCAAAATGTGAGAGAGACGACAAGAAAGAAAAGAATTCAGCAGAGGAGACATGAGGCATTTGAGCTAGACCTTAAAGAGCTGGAAGTGGCTGGACAATGGGACTGACCTTCAGCTGTTCCTCGCTGTGTTTTATGTAAAAGGGAACAGAAGTACGTGGGGCTGTTCTGTGTGTCCACCCAAAAGCCTGAACCTCAGCCCATGAGGGCCAGAGGCGAGGAGAGATCTGGCAAAGCACAAACACAGCAAGTGACCAGAGCGACCCTTCAGCCTCCTTCAGGGCTATAAACGAAGACCTGCATGCCCAAACTATTCGACCGTGTTCTCCCTTTAACTCCTTATTCTCACTTTCTCAGAAAGGGAACATCAGTGTACATTTGAGTCATACAGAAAGTGCGATGAAAACAGACATCCCCATCTGGGCAGGGAACTCATCCCAAGATGTCACCTGGAGACACAGTGTAACAGTTTACACGAGGGGGCAGGGCTGGGGCAGGCAGAGGGCATCCAACCAGCTCCACAAGTCTCAATCCAGCAACATCTATGACAACTCAAGCATGAATTTTTGTCTCTCAGGCTCAATTTCCAAGACAAATAGACCTGTATAAAACCAGCATCTGTAGGAGAGCTCAGGATGGGTTGAAGTAGAAGTTAACGTATGGCTTCCCACTTGAACCAAACAATTAAATCTGTGCCAGAAACAGAGGATTGATGCCCTCGCAGATCCTCAGCATCCTGCTTCTCAGCCCCTCCATCTGCCCGGCTGCACAGCACCTCTGACAAACTGCAAACAACTGTGCTGCAAATGTTACTTCACAGCCGTCACCAAGAACACAGAACTCCAAAGACTTGAAGCAATATTTACTGCACTACTCTGAAGGACTCTGGGTAGACTGCCTATATATGCCTAGATTGTAAAAGGAAGCAGATTTGGAATAAGTGTTTTATATATATATCTCAATTTTTGAACGTCCAATTACGACAAAATTTGTTTTGCAGCCATTCAAATATTTAAAAACTCAACCCCAAAATAACATAATTTCTAGATGAAGTAAATCTCTAGGTTCCTTCTCACAATTACACATTATAAAGTACCTTACTTCTAAACTATATGCAAATAGCCCTGAGTAAAATTTATGTGCCTAAGTTTAAGGAAAATGGACGGCATCACCAACTCAATGGACCTGAGTTTGAGAAAGCTCCGGGAGATGGTAAAGGACAGGGAAGCCTGGTGTGCTGTAGTCCACGGGTTGCAAAGAGTTGGACACGACTCAGCGACTGAACAACAACAACAGTTTAAGGCACATGAACCTGGGGCCGACAGCACTGAGCACAGTGATGCGGATGCACCGTGGAGTTGTGTGCTGAGCACAGTGATGCGGATGCACCGTGGAGTTGTGTGCTAAGCACACCCCATGGATGCAGCAGCACTGAGTGCTTCAGAAGGCTGAGGAAAAAACAACAAACTGAAGCACTTGGGTTTCCCTGGTGGCTCAGAGGATAATGAACCCACCTGCAGTGCAGGAGACCTGGGTTCAATCCCTGGGTGGGGAAGATCCCCTGGAGGAGGGAATGGCAACCCACTCTAGTATCTTGCCTGGAGAATCCTATGGACAGAGGAGCCTGGCGGGCTACAGTCCAAGGGGTAGCAAAAAGTCAGACACGACTGAGCACCTAATACAACACAAAGCACTGGAACAATAATAGGACATTATAAAACCAAGGGCATTCTTACACAATTTGGTTTTAATTCAATTTCCAGTTGATCCTCTTCCCTAGCTTTTACAACCATTCACATAGAAGCAAATTCTCACTTTCTTTTGGAAAAGCATAAAGAAGTTGGGGGAAAGAATGGAAAAAAAAAATCCAGATAAACAGCTCATGCTCCTTTTATATTTTATGAATTGATATAAATAATATGTGGCTCATTTTAAATGTCTGAACTCTGGTAGCATCTTGTCAGTAAATATCCCATACATCTGAGATCATTTATTTTAATAAAGTTTCGTGACTCACCAGCTACCAAAGACTTGATTTAATTCAAAGTCCAAAACATAATTCCCATTTTTGCATTATTAAAAAAAAAACTTTATAAATAAATAATAGATCAAAGCAGCATCCCACTGATGGCATCCACATTCCATAAGGCAGAGAAGTGAGGCGATGGATTCTGCAGTCAGGTAGTTCTCAGAAAAGGGGGAACTTACAAGGAAATGGAGGGGAAACTAAGAAAAAATGAAGCTGTGGAAAAGGACTGTCTTCATCGCCTTCCTGGGACATGGTAAACACAGTGACAAGAGAAAGAGCAGCACTCCACTAGACTCTTCACTCCACGCAGAGAGTTTACATGGGGTCTTCAATGTTCTGCGTGGGCAGAAAAGTGCCGCTGCGCTTTTTCCCGTAAGAATTCCATTCATCCTGAAAGACAGCTATTTATGAGTCATGCTATAAAGTTTAAATGTTTATATTTTTACATATTTTTTAAGTTCCCAAGAGTTCCGACCTTAAAAGCTCAAAGAAAACTCCAGTACTTCACAACCTTCCTTTGAAACCCCAGGTGAGTAGTTTTTCTGTAGCTCTCAGTAAAATCCTAACTACAAAAAATAAACTTCATTAAAGTGCAATTCAGGATGCTAATTTATTCCCCTTTACAACTTAGAAAGAACACTGCATTCAGAACAAAAAAAGTTGGAGATAAAAAAACGCAGGCCTGCCTGTAGCCATCTCACCCGCACAAGCCACATGGCCTCCAGGCAGCCAGTTCACCAGGTCCAACAGCCACGAGAATCCACCTCTGCAGAAAGACGCCCGTGATGGTTAATTTTATGTTTCTACTTGGCTGTGCCACAGTGTCTAGATACATGGACAAACATTACTCTGTGAGGGTGTTTCTGGATAAGACTAACATTTAAATCGGTGGGCTCTGAGCAAAGCCAACTGCCCTCCATAATACAGTGGGCCTCACCCTATCAGTGTAAGGCCTGAACAGAACAAAAGCCTGTCCTCTCCCAGCAAATTCTGCCACAGCCTCAACTGCTGCACCTCAAGCCTTAAGTGCAACATCAGTTCACCCCTGGGTCCCCAGGGTGCTGGCCCATCCTGCAGATTTTGGATGTATCAGCCCCCACAAGCACAGGAGCCAATGCACGCATGTCCTGTAGGCTCTGTGTCTTTGGAGACCCATCCCCAAGCCAGTCAGGGCCATGCTCTGCAGTGTTATGAGTAAACAAGAAGAGCACTTTTCATGCTTCTCGGAGTCAGGACCACTCTGCCTAGCCACGAAGGTCCTAGAGGTGAAGGGAGACAGGCGTAGGGAATAATGTCCTTGGAATTGAGAACACATCCTCTCCAGCCTCTCTCCTCAGTAAAATGGAAACCAGGTAATGGTATAATTCTCTACATGGCAGTCCAAAAAAGAAAAATTAAATGTCCTTGTCTCACTCATGACCATAACAAGCTAAAAAACATGTCATCAGAAGAGCCAATTATGATGGTGATATCTCAGTTTTTATTATGCAGTATCTACCTCTCCTCTGAGGAACTCAAGCACCTGCCAAAGAGGACCTAATTATTCCTCCCTTCCCCACCAGAATTATGAGGCCAGTATCATTATTCTGGCTTTACAGACAAGGATTTTGAAGAAAAGAGAAGCTCAGTGGTTCCTATCAGCACAGCAATGGGCCCAGAAGCACAGGGCCCACTCTGCCCTAAAGCTCACTCACTGGGCCCCGAGTGTGAGAGGCCTGAGAAAGCAGCAGTGGACAACGACAACCCACAAGTATGTTTTTACTGACAGATGCTCTTATGTGAGCTGAAAGTACAAGCGAAGTTAGAAACGCTGATAAGTGTTCTAATAAAAAGGCCACAGTTTTAAAACAACTTGTCTGCCCTGCTGTCCTCTTCATAATAAGCATGTGTGCCATATATTCACACTATGGATGCACTGAGAGAACCCCAAAGCCATGCAATTTAGAATGACGGGGACTTGGATCCACACAGAGTAACTTTTCAAGGAAGGAAAGAGAGACTGCACTTGGGGGGACTTACCAGCACTCTCTCTTTAGATGCTCACATCAATCATGGCAAACAGGTATCAACAATCCATTTTACGGGAAAACCACGTTCAGAGTGATTAAAGAATCAATCATCCTAAGGCCATAAAGCCGGGAATCGGTGCGCTACCCTCTGAATTTAAGTACACCAGGTATCCCTTTTCCAAGATCTGAAGCATCCTCCTAACAACAGAGAAATCCTCACATCCCAGGAGATGGCCCACCAATTACTCCTGGAGTGTTTCCAACAGGAATGAGATGACAAGGCTGCTGCCTAGTGAGGGACAAATCTGCTGCGCTGGGCCTCTGGGGACTGTACTCAGTAGGCCCTCAGGAGCAGCGGGCCGCCTGATTCTCTCACATGCCCAGCGGCAGCTCTTCTAGGGTTGGAAGAGAGCCAGTCAGTCCCTCCTCACTCTCTACAAATCAACCTAAGGAGCCACTGCTTCCAGGCCTCTAGGGACCTTAGTCACTCTCCTTGGCCATCCTCAGTCTGATCTGTTCCGTGACCGCCTCTCAAAAGAGAACATCCGGCCTCAAATAAGATACTCCACATGTGGTCTCAAAGAGACCCGTGAATGGAAATCTATAAGTCAGATACTTAGCTTTTTAGCATCCCTAGGTCTTTACACATGAATTGCTAAACATTTGCCTGTATTTATGCAACTGGTGGGAAAACAGGAATTGAAAAAAGTGGGGGTGGGCGTGGGGAGGCAGGGCAGGAAGGAAGAAAGGAAGTGGGAAGGAGTCAGACACAGCCCTCGCTTGCCGTGCATCTCTGTTGTTTAACCACATTCCACCAGCATTTCGCCCTTTCAGAATTGTGTTCAATCCTGATTCTGTCATCTACATTATTACCTGTCCTTCCCAATTTGGCAAACATGGTAAACACACCTCCCAAATCTTTATCCAAGGCACTGACAAGACTGTTAAACAGGACAGGGTCAAAACCTGAGCTCGGATCCACGCTCCCAAGGGGCCATTGTCTAGGCTATCAGAGAGTTACAGGACAATCCTCAGAGTATAGCCGTGCAGAGGACACAGGGTTGATGGGTTGATGCCCCGCAGCTCACCTCATTCACTGTCTTACTCACAATTGGGTAAACAACACGAACAATTAGTAAAAGAATACAACTGATGTGTAAAAATGTTCAGCCGTACAAGTACTTGAAAAGTGTAATAACAAGAATGAAACGATCAGGTATCTGCTGCTGCTGCTGCTAAGTCGCTTCAGTCGTGTCTGACTCTGTGCAACCCCATAGATGGCAGCCCACCAGGCTCCCCCGTCCCTGGGATTCTCCAAGAACACTGGAGTGGGTTGCCATTTCCTTCTCCAATGCATGAAAGTGAAAAGTCAAAGTGAAGTAGCTCAGTAATGTCTGACTCCTAGTGACTCCACGGACCGCAGCCTACCAGGCTCCTCCATACATGGGATTTGCCAGGCAAGAGTACTGGAGTGGGTTGCCATTGCCTTCTCCAGATCAGGTATCTACTTCAGCCCAGATACATTTTAATGGCAATGCTGAGGCTTGGAAAGAAGCACTCTCAGACACTGCTAGCAGGCAACAGTAAATAAAACCTTCTGTTTTAACCAAGTCCTTTGTTTCCTGTATTTCTGATGCTTTGACCTGCTGACCCTGGAGTGACTGCCCCTCCTAGAGTTGGCCAATTTCAGAAGACAGTAACAACTCATGTCTCAAATACAAACCAACCACCACATCCCCAGAGCCCACACCACCACCTACCTCCCACAGGGGCTCTCACCCTCTGGCCACTGTCCACCTGCTCTAACTACAGCAGGGCCAGGAATCTGACAACTCAGCACAGCCCCTATGCCCCAGCCTACTGAAATTATTCAAACTAGCCCATCCTCAGCCTGCTTGCCCTGCCTTGCCTCTTCCCTCCAGCAGAAACCTCAGTAAAGGTATTTGCCCACAGGCCCTGCCAAATCCTGACCCCACATCCTGACCCACCCCAGTGCTTCCCCACACGGCATGGCAAGCTCTCTTCTTCTGAGAACTGGAAATAATAAACTATCTTCTCAATGACAATCATCTCCTAATCAGAGAGGGCAATGGCACCCCACTCCAGTACTCTTGCCTGGAAAATCCCATGGACAGAGGAGCCTAGTAGGCTGCAGTCCATGGGATCGCTAAGAGTTGGACATGACTGAGTTACTTCATTTTCACTTTTCCTTTCATGCATTGGAGAAGGAAATGGCAACCCACTCCAGTGTTCTTGCCTGGAGAATCCCAGGGACGGCGGAGCCTGGTGGGCTGCCATCTATGCGGTCGCACAGAGTCGGACACAACTGAAGCGACTTAGCAGCAGCAGCAGCAGCATCTCCTAATCTGCCGGCCTTAGTATCAACAGCAATTTTGCAAATTATGTTTATGTGTTATTATCCAGGTATTTATGACTTCTAGAAACTTAGACTAAGAAATAACCAGCTATCTGGTCAAAATTTACATAAAGATTTTCATCATAATATTATTTATAACACTGAAAAATCAAAAGCAGCTTAAATGTCTAATAGTAGAAAAATGGTTTTAAAATTATAGGTACATCCTGGCACCTAGTAACTTTAAACTTTAATATTAAATAACTTTGGCTTACTATAAAAGCAATAAAAATCATGTTTTTAAAGAATCAGTAAATGATAAAGAGGAAATACACACAATTTGATCTTAAATGAAAAAGACAAACGTTAAGACTACATCTAGGTGTGTGGGGAGGTGCGCCCGTCCAGCTCTTTGTGACCTCCTGGACTGTTGCCTGCTAGGCTCCTCTGTCCATGGAACTTTCCAGGCAAGAATACTGGAATGGGTTGCCATTTTCTACTCCACTATACCTAGGATATGATCTCAATTTTTGTATAAAAAGGGAGGAAAGAAACTATGTACTTCCAAAGACATTCTCCTTAAAAAGAATATAAAATCAAGAAATACAATCTGATTTTGGGAAAGCTACATTCATACTACATTCATACTGAGTTATCAACTCTTTTCTAAACATTTGTAAGTCAACTATTTTAAAATTCTGGTTATCCTTCTGCCTGCCTGCCAATGCAGAAGACAGGGGTTCAACCCTTGATCTGGGAAGACTCCACATGCCTCCGAGTAGCTAAGCCTATGGGCCACAACTATTGGCCCTGTGCTCTCGAGCCCAGGAGCCGTAACTACTGAGCCCAAGTGCCACAATTACGGAAGCCCATGCTCCCTAGAGCCAGTGATCTGCAACAAGAGAAGCCACTGCAGAGAAGCCCATGAACCGTAACTAGAGAGCAGCCCCACAACTAGAGAAAGCCTATGCAGCAACAAAAACCCAGCACAGCCAAAAATAAATATGTACATTTTTAAAAATAAAAATTAAAGATAAAATACAGAAGCAAAAGAGCCAACTACAGATGCAGAGCTGTGGATCCTCCCCACAGGCAGCACTAGTCGGGAATGATGCCACGGATACAAACTAGGACTCCAAACCACGAGTAGAAATAAAGAGTTAATAGGAATTCCCTGGTGCTCCAGTGGTTGGGACTCCACACTTCCACTGCAGGGGAACCGGGTTTGATCCCTGGTCAGGGAACTAGGATCCTGCATGCTGTGTGGCGCGGCCAAATAAATGAACAAATAACAATCTAAGAACTTAAAACATAATTGTACTACAATGCTCTTGATTCTAGAAACGTGGCTTACAATTTGAAATACCTTTATTTTCTCTTTCATTTAAAAAATAAAATAAAACAACAGCCAGCAGGCTCACTCTGAGTGTTACAGACACATGGTCAAGGGCTTCATTGACTCCCACAGCTTTTGGAGAGAGGAAGGGCTTGTCTTCCCTCTCCTCTTCCACCACAGAGAATGTGAGCTTCCCAGGCTTCGAAGGCTCTGGTGGGATGGGTGACATGTTAGGGTGGCAACTTAAGGGGTCCACAGGGTTTCTAAAGTTCTCATTTGGGTGAGGTTATTAGGCACCCTGACTAGACGGACCTTTGTTGGCAAAGTAATGTCTCTGCTTTTCAATATGCTATCTAGGTTGGTCATAACTTTCCTTCCAAGGAGTAAGCATCTTTTAATTTCATGGCTGCCATCACCATCTGCAGTGATTTTGGAGCCCAGAAAAATAAAGTCTGACACTGTTTCCACTGTTTCCCCATCTATTTCCCATGAAGTGATGGGACCAGATGCCATGATCTTCGTTTTCTGAATGTTGAGCTTTAAGCCAACTTTTTCACTCTCCTCTTTCACCTTCATCAAGAGGCTTTTGAGTTCCTCTTCACTTTCTGCCATAAGGGTGGTATCATCTGCATATCTGAGGCTATTGATATTTCTCCCGGCAATCTTTTGATTCCAGCTTGTGCTTCCTCCAGCCCAGTGTTTCTCATGATGTACTCTGCTTATAAGTTAAATAAGCAAGGTGACAATATATAGCCTTGACGTACTCCTTTTCCTATTTGGAACCAGTCTGTTGTTCCATGTTAAGTTAAATAAGCAGGGTGACAATATACAGCCTTGACGTACTCCTTTTCCTATTTGGAACCAGTCTGTTGTTCCATGTCCAGTTCTAACTGTTGCTTCCTATTTGGAACCAGTCTGTTGTTCCATGTCCAGTTCTAACTGTTGCTCCAGTGGTCATGTATGGATGCGAGAGTTGGACTATGAAGAAAGCTGAGTGCCAAAGAATTGATGCTTTTGAACTGTGGTGTTGGAGAAGACTCTTGAGAGTCCCCTGGACTGCAAGGAGATCCAACCAGTCCATTCTAAAGGAGATCAGTCCTGGGTGTTCTTTGGAAGGAATGATGCTAAAGCTGAAACTCCAGTACTTTGGCCACCTCATGCGAAGAGCTGACTCATTGGAAAAAACTCTGATGCTGGGAGGGGTTGGGGGCAGGAGGAGAAGGGGACGACAGAGGATGAGATGGCTGGATGGCATCACCAACTCAATGGACGTGAGTTTGAGTGAACTCTGGGAGATGGTGATGGACAGGGAGGCCTGGCGTGCTGCGATTCATGGGGTCGCAAAGAGTCGGACACGACTGAGTGACTGAACTGAACTGAACTGATTAGGCACCCTGACTCCCCAGATGGTGCCAGTGGTAAAGAACCTGCCTGCCAATACAGGAGATGTTAAGAGATGCGGGTTCACTCCCCTGGTGGGGAAGATCCCCTGGAAGAGGGCATGGCAACTCATTCCAGTATTCTTGCCTGGACAATCTCATGGACAGAGGAGTCTGGCGGGCTACAGTCCATAGGGTCACAATGAGTCGGACACAACTGAAGAGGCTTAGCACAGCATAGCACAGCATTAGACACCTACAGTTAAGCAAGATTCTATACAGGAATAAGAACCAACCGCAGAATGACTGTGCAGGAAGAACAACTGCAGCTTTACAGAGCAGACCCTAAAATACTGTCTTGTGCATGTGCAGAAGCCCAAACACCCCATGAGTGGCCTGCCCTGGGGTCCAAGCAGCCAGCCTCTGCCGTGGGGTGGGGGCACCAGGGCTGCTGGCCCCAGTTCTCCGGTCCCAAGGAGATTTCTCGGGGTTGTGCCCTAGGCACACTAGGGGAGGGGACAACAGGGGACAGGAGGAAGACCGTCCTCTCTTCCTGCCCGCACTCTCAGGACCCGCCTCACCACGTGTTAGCAGAGGCACCATTCATACCATTATCCATTCACCATCATACATTCCTACCTCCATGGCCTTGCTCCCCAGCCCTGGGGGTGCTGGCTGCCTCCGGCAGTGACCGCCTGGCCATAATACCTCGAGGTTCCCTGTTCCCCCTTTCGGCTCCTCTGGAACCAATTTCCCACCTAAATGCCCTCTGTTGAAACACCCAGGATGTGTTCTGTTCTCTTTACTGGATCCTGACTGATAGGCCTTCATCTCTAAGAGAAAAGAAATACATCATCATGTTAAAACTACAGAACGCCATCACCTGGCTACACTGAAAAGCTGGTCAGTTTGTGGGTCAGAAACCATGACTCTCCCAGCCCATCCACTGCCTGGAAGGCAAGCAGGCCTGAGTTCAGGGAGCGCCATGCAAATCACTTCACCTCTCACACCTTCAACTCCCTCCTCTGTAAACTCAAAGAGAAGCAGCGCATACATCACACAGGACCCCTGACATCCAGGAGGCATTCTCCTTCCCCGATCTCCCACAAAGGAACACTGTGCCAAGGAACACGCCCTGGTTCCTTGACTGAACCTCCTCAGCTGACACGGTTTTGAATCCCTCCACAACCTTGGCCACACACCTTGAATAGTTCCTGCTGAAGGAAGGTTTGTGGTTTGTTTTTTTTTAAGAAATTTTATTTTATTTATTTATTTGGCACACCATCCAGCACACGGGCTCTCAGTTCCCCGAGCAAGGACCATTCTTAAACATGAAGACCCTCCTTCCTTGTCTGGACGCTGCATCTATCTATCCATAAAGCAGAAGATGACACCCACGGTTTGTTTTCAGATGAACATCACAGTTAAGTCATATTTTTGCCTCCCATCAATGAAAATACCTAAACATGCTCTCAGAAGCATGGAAAGTGCTCAAACTGACCATCTTTTCATTTGGTGCATGACTTCCAGAAGAGGAATGGAAAACAGTCTGCATTTTAGCCATATACCTCTCCCTTCCAGAAGGGCTCTGCTTTCAAGGCTCTTCTGAGGATGGCACTAGAGACAGACATGACTGAACTACAGTGTGGTACCAAAGTACAGACCCCGAAGATGCATCCCCAGGTCTGAAGGCTGGCTCTCCTCCTTACCAGCAGTGTGATCCAGGACTAGTCACCTAGCTGCTCCATGCTCATTTCCTGATTTGTAAGATGGATGCATCACCTCGCTGGATTATACCGTGTGGATTAAACGAGTTACTATACGAAAAACACTTAAACAGTGTCTGGCGTATAGTAAGTTTACAGAAATGTTGGTTCTTCTTAACTAGAAAGAAAGCTACCAGTAATAACACTGTTCCCATCATCATTTGAATTAGCTTTCTCAAAATAACCTTACAGACAAACTTAAAATTGAAAGTGAGGGTGGACTTCCCTGGTGGTCCAGTGGATAAGATTCTGAGCTTCCAAAGTAGGGGGCCAGGGTTTGATCCCTAGTTGGGGAACTAGATCCCACAAGCCACAATTAAGCCTGCGTGCTCTAGAGCCCACAAGCCGCAACCAACTAGAGAAGCCTGAATGCTACAACGAAGACCAGCACAGCCAAATTAAATATAGCGACTTAAAAAAATTGAGCGGGAGCTGCAGCGATTATATTGGAACCCAGAGGGCAGAGACACAGACATAAGTTTCCAGACAGCATGATACCTCAGCCACTCCTGATGCTGCATTTTTATCTATTACTTGAAGAGAGGTTTAGAATGTACCCTTATCCATTCCTTTTTCCCTTTCTTCTTTTTCTTTTCTTTAACTGTGCCAATCGGCATGTGGGATCTTAGTTCCCTGACCAGGGATGGGACCTGCACCGTCTGCATTGGAAGGCAGAGTCTTAACCCCTGGACCACCAGGGAAGTTCCCTTTATCCATCCTTACATAGTATAACTGGAGGGGATTTTAAGTAAGCAGGATAAAGAATCAGAATCCAAAAAAGATCTGGCCAAGCCACCAACTCTAATGAGATAAAACTTAAGATTAAATCCTAAGTTCTGCACCCAGCAGAAACCAAGTGTTTGGACAGGGGTGGGGCAGGTGTAAAATGACGCCTAAGGAGTGTTCTGATAGTAAGAACACCGGGGTCAGCAGGATGAGACCTGCGAGGCAGGCAGCACACACACAGCAAATGTCAACTTCCAGGAAGACGGCGAGGACAGCCACCTCCCTGTCTCACCCACCGTGAGCGTGGCGTCCAGTTCTGACCACTACATTTACAAACAAATTTACAGTCATTTCAGAATAATTCCGATGATTACAGAAAACCCAGAAGTAGCCACCATTCACACAGTCGTGTTTTATTCTTCCTCCCTCTCTACTACACAATACATGGCAGTGTTGGAGCCAGTGTTTTTCTACTTACTCATGTGGTGAACATTTCCCTGTCATTAAAGGTAGATCAAAATGTTTCTTTTTTTTCAACTAGGAAAAATTATTTTCACCTTTCAACTTATTTTCCAAGTACTGGTTACAGTAAAATCAATGGTGTAAATATACTGAATATTAAAGAAAAATATATTTAATTTAGTGATCAAATGAAGAGCTTTTGATACTGCTTCTATATGGACATATAATAAAATATGCTTCGATTGGAAAAACATCTCAAATCTCATCAGTAACACACTGAAATGATACAAAGGTGTGCCGAAGGGAAGGGAAGGCTAAGGAAGCCCCCTTTGCTCCCAAGACAGTTCCCAAGACGGGTGCGCTTTGAAGCTCCCGCTGCCATGCACAAACTCACACACAGACACACGCATGCACGCATGAAGCGAAAGCACAACTTTCATGACAGTGTACCCATCTGCTAGTCTATTTTCTTCACTTTACAATGTGCCCATCAGCTTTCGTGCACTATCCCCTGTTTGCAGCAATCTTACAAGTCTGACATTATGTCTGTTTCACAGACAAAAAAAAAAGAGATTCAGGGTCAGGCAGCTAGTTACGCAGTAAATGCAAGATGTGAAGCTGGCCCTCCTCACCCCTAGCCACCATGCTACCTGCCCTACTTCGGGACAGAGTAAGGAACAGGAAGAAAGGGCACAAAATGCCCCACTTCAGAATACTTGACAAATATTCCCACTAAGAGATGGCAAGACGGTAAAACTCATGTAAAAGAATTACACAAAAACAAGACCAAAATCTTGTGGACCAACATCAACCTCACTTTTCACTTCATTCAGTCCACAGGCCAAGCACTAAAGACCATTCACCCACATTCCCAGCTGCACACTGCAAGGTGACTATCTGAAAAAAAGGTATTGCATAGCAGCACGGGTTCGCTATTATTCCATGAATAAAACATTTTTTTCATCTAAAAATGTAAGTATGAATACTTTTTCACTGCAAACTCTGACAGGGGCACCTTGTCATGAATCTATGAGTTCTGTCTAAGTAAGGTGCCCCCATCTCTGGGAAAAAAAAAAAGTGTATGAAAACTGTATTAATGAGAACAGTCTGGGAAACAGAGACGTTTCAGGAAGAAAGAGTAACAGCAGCAGAACCTCCAAGCAAAGAGAGCAGCACATGAAGGGGGAGGCGTGAACTCAGGGGCTGCAGTCTCCTCCACATCCTCCCTCCAAGGGTCCTCTTCTCCTGCTCTCGGACTTTCAGAATCCACACCAAGGTGGTAATTCTTAACATGGGGGGAGGGAACCATACAAGACGAAACCTGACTAGCCAACAACAGGAGACGACAGTGTGGACTAATAAGGAGCCACCAAAAATTCATGAAAAGAACATTTAGCAATCTGGGAAAACTGCATATGATAAGGTAAGTGCAAAAAGTAAAACACAGGGACTTCCCTGGTGGTCCAGTGGTGAAGACTTCCAATGCAAGGGATGCAGGTTCGATCCCTGGTCAGGGAGCTAGGATCCTACATGCCTTGCAGCCCAAAAACCAAAACATAAAAATAGAAACAATATTATAGCAAATTCAAAAGAGAGACTAAGCATTAAAAAAAAAAGTAAAACATAAAACTGTACAGTTACCATGACGGCAACATGGGATCACATATGTACCTGAAAAATGATAGGAAAGGAAACCAACAGTCAAGTAGCTCCCAGCATGATTTCATCAGTATAACTACCATCTTCAACTTTTCACATCTTCTATCATATTGCTTTCTTCTACAAATTTTTTTAAAGGTAAAAAGAATAAAACAGTAAGCTACAAAATGAAAGTTAATTTATGTTCTAAGGCACAAAAAGGTACAAAATGCTATGGGACTTAAAAAGGAAAAGGTAGAGAAAAGGATTCATGAAGAGGTTAGCATCTGAAATAGACTTGAAAGATGCTACAGCTCTACCAGGGTTGGGAAGCAAGCACACTACCTTGTGTGATCAAATTTTTATATGCTTTGCAGTTTCAAAGGGTGTGTACGTGTGAGTCTATAACAACAGCCAGATAACTCCAAACCCGACATCCTTTTGTCACACAGGAATACAAACTTGTGGGAGTAAGTAGAAAGCCTGAAATTTAAAAAAAAGACTGCAAAACACAAAAGAAATACCATTTTTTAAAAATCATGATTATTTACATGCAAGTTAAAGTGAAAGTGAAGTCGCTCAGTCGTGTTAGACTCTTAGCGACCCCGTGGACTACAGCCCACCAGGCCCTCCGTCCATGGGATTTTCCAGGTAAGAGTACTGGAGTGGGGTGCCATTGCCTTCTCTGTTAACAGTGGCTAGGCACATTATATTTACTTGGAGCTGGTATACTTGGTGACAGCCTTAGTTAACACACTGTAAATTCTGAACTCAAATATTTTATTAACCTCATTTTAACTCACTAACTTGGTAAATACAGCCTTTTGTGTTTTTACTTTAGCAGAAGTACTATTTGATATGTTTTATTGTCAGTGCCTCTGTAGAGCTCTTCCCCTGTCGCTCTTCGTACATCTGATGTCTTTACTCAGCTATATCCATTCTTTTCCTAACCTTACCAAGAAAGGCAAACAGCTACAGGCAATTCACAAAAACCAAAGCTTAACACAAACTAGCAAAAAAATCTAGGAAACAAAAAGAAAGGGAATAACATAATCCATAGTAATAATTATTGTGACAGTTATTTTCCTTATTAAAAAATAGCATAGCAACATGACCGCTTTATTTCAAGCCCTCCCCCACTCCATATCCCCCCACCAAATCAACTCAATTTCTAAAATTATCCTGGTAAAAATAAAATGCAGGTGTTTGGAAACAAATAGATTAATTACCTCTAACCCCTGGTGCCAGTCATTGCCGTGGTTTCCAAAAACACTGAAACTGAGCAACTCTTTTATGAGGCATTATCATTTGTGTATCATCACTTGTTTAATTAATAAATGGTAGAAAAGGCATTTCTACCCCAAAGCACCAGGAATGTTTAATAAGAGTGCAGGAAACAAGCGGACAGGGGAGGCCTTCCACATCCGGTGACAAGAGCAAGGTCTTCCAGACCGCAGGGTGGGAGGCAGGGGCAGTGCAGACAAGGACGGGGCCAAACCTTTTTGCTTTCTTTTGATTTACAACCTCCTTAAAAGCACTGAGGAGCTGTCAGGCTAGCAAGAAACTACAAGGTCAAAATCTGAGGGAGAGCAGGGACCAGGAGGCAGCAGTGGATAGGAAGGGATTTTCGGGTGAAGTCAAGGTGCCCAGGCAGCCCAGAGCAGAAACCTCGGAGGCAAGGCCCTCCACGTAATCAGGACCCCAGGGGCTACTCTCACAGGGCACCAGCCCACGTCCACCCACAGCCACCACCCTGGGCCAGAAAAGGAGACAGAGGAGCAAAACATGGCCCTGAGGACTTGCAGCCACAGGGGGCCTTCATGCATTTTCAGAACAGCTTTATGAGTTATTTGTTATATATCATAAAATTCATGTTTTAAGTGTACAAATGAGGAGTTTAGACTATTTAGAGTTTTGCCACCATCACCACCATCTCATTTTATAACAGAACATTTTCATCCCTCCAAAAAGAAATCGTCATGCCCATCTGAAGCCATTCTCCATCTCCTGCCCCTGACCTAAGCCTACTCTGGACCTCTCACATGGAGTCATACATGTGGTCTTCTGTGTCCTTCGTGCATTCTGTAAGCTGGGTTCTCAGTTCTAAACGGCCCAGGGAACCTCAGGCCATGAACCACGATTTAAAGCAGTCCCAGACCAGGACCAACTGCCTGGCAGAACAAACAACAACACACCCTGGAGGAAAGTGCCTTCACCCTGAGCCAACAGATAATCCCAACAGATAATCACTTCTGAAGCAAACCAGTACACACCAAAAAATAACAAGGCACACTTATAAACACAGTAAAAGGGCAACGATAAAAAACAAACAGCAAACACAAGACCCAAAGATCTTCAAACTGGTATACTAGACAATGACAAAATGCCATGCTCACCGAGTCAAACGAACTAAAAGGCAAATTGAAAACAGTTGCAGAAAAGGGAAAAGATTTTAAGTGATCTGATAATAAATCAAATAAAGTTCTAAAATCTTAAAATGCACACACAGAAAATTAAACACTCAGGGGATTGAAAGAATTAAGCAGAGTGCAAAATGTGAAAAATTCAGTGAATGACAAATAGCAGCTTATTATAGCTAAAGAGAAACTGCATCTACATGATAAAAATGAAACTGTCCACAGTGGAAGTGGACAGTGGAAGATTTAAGGAACTAGATCTGATAGGTAGAGTGCCTGATGAACTATGGACGGAGGTTCGTGACATTGTACAGGAGACAGGGATCAAGACATCCCCATGGAAAAGAAATGCAAAAAAGCAAAATGGCTGTCTGGGGAGGCCTTACAAATAGCTGTGAAAAGAAGAGAAGCGAAAAGCAAAGGAGAAAAGGAAAGATATAAGCATCTGAATGCAGAGTTCCAAAGAATAGCAAGGAGAGATAAGAAAGCCTTCCTCGGTGATCAATGCAAAGAAATAGAGGAAAACATCAGAATGGGAAAGACTAGAGATCTCTTCAAGAAAATTAGAGATACCAAGGGAACATTTCATGCAAAGATGGGCTCAATAAAGGACAGAAATGGTATGGACCTAACAGAAGCAGAAGATATTAAGAAGAGGGGGCAAGAATACACAGAAGAACTGTACAAAAAACAGCTTCACGACCAAGATAATCACAATGCTGTGATCACTCACCTAGAGCCAGACATCCTGGAATGTGAAGTCAAGTGGGCCTTAGAAAGCATCGCTACGAACAAAGCTAGTGGAGGTGATGGAATTCCAGTTGAGCTATTTCAAAGCCTGAAAGATGATGCTGTGAAAGTGCTGCACTCAATACGCCAGCAAATTTGGAAAACTCAGCAGTGGCCACAGTACTGGAAAAGGTCAGTTTTCATTCCAATCCCAAAGAAAGGCAATGCCAAAGAATGCTCAAACTACCGCACAATTGCACTCATCTCACACGCTAGTAAAGTAATGCTCAAAATTCTCCAAGCCAGGCTTCAGCAATACATGAACCGTGAACTTCCAGATGTTCAAGCTGATTTTAGAAAAGGCAGAGGAACCAGAGATCAAATTGCCAACATCCACTGGATCGTTGAAAAAGCAAGAGAGTTCCAGAAAAACATCTATTTCTGCTTCATTGACTATGCCAAAGCCTTTGACTGTGTGGATCACAATAAACTGTGGAAAATTCTGAAAGAGATGGGAATACCAGACCACTTGATCTGCCTCTTGAGAAATTTGTATGCAGGTCAGGAAGCAACAGTTAGAACTGGACATGGAACAACAAACTGGTTCCAAATAGGAAAAGGAGTACGTCAAGGCTGTATATTGTCACCCTGCTTATTTAACGTATATGCAGAGTACATCATGAGAAATGCTGGGCTGGAAGAAGCACAAGCTGATATCAAGATTGCCAGGAGAAATATCGATAACCTCAGATATGCAGATGACACCACCCTTATGGCAGAAAGTGAAGAGGACCTAAAAAGCCTCTTGATGAAGGTGAAAGAGGAGAGTGAAAATGTTGGCTTAAAACTCAACATTCAGAAAACGAAGATCATGGCATCTGGTCCCATCACTTCATGGGAAGTAGATGGGGAAACAGTGGAAACAGTGTCAGACTTTGTTTTTTTGGGCTCCAAAATCACTGCAGATGGTGACTGCAGCCATGAAATTAAAAGACACTTACTCCTTGGAAGAAAAGTTACGACCAACCTAGATAGCATATTGAAAAGCAGAGACATTACTTTGCCAACAAAGGTCCATCTAATCAAGGCTATGGTTTTTCCAGTGGTCATGTATGGATGTGAGAGTTGGACTGTGAAGAAAGCTGAGCACCGAAGAATTGATGCTTTTGAACTGTGGTGTTGGAGAAGACTCTTGAGAGTCCCTTGGACTGCAAGGAGACCCAACCAGTCCATTCTAAAGGAGATCAGCCCTGGGTGTTCTTTGGAAGGAATGATGCTAAAGCTGAAACTCCAGTACTTTGGTCACCTCATGCGAAGAGTTGACTCATTGGGAAAGACTCTGATGCTGGGAGGGATTGGGGGCAGGAGGAGAAGGGGACGACAGAGGATGAGATGGCTGGATGGCGTCACTGACTCGATGGACGTGAGTCTGAGTGCACTCCAGGAGTTGGTGATGGACAGGGAGGCCTGGCGTGCTGCGATTCATGGGGTCGCAAAGAGTCGGACACGACTGAGTGACTGAACTGAAATGTCCACAATGCAGCTCAGAAGGACAAAAAAGAAGTAGATAAAGAAGAGAAATATGGAAAAAAGAGAGTGAACATAAATCTAATTAGAGTTTCACAAACAGTGTGTGGGAAGAACTCCACGAATTGCTTGGCAGCTTCTAAGCCACAACAAAAGCAGGAGGCGGTGGAACGACTTCAGGTGCTGAAAGAAAATGCCAGTCCTGGATGCACATGTGGGGAAAGCGTCCTTTAGGAACCAGGACTTAATACAGACATTATCAGATTAACAAAGAGAATGTGACATTAGCAGATCCTCATGAGGAGAAATTCTAAAATCTTTCAGTCAAGATAAAAGTCATCCTGCATGGAAGGTCTGAGATCCAAAAGGAATGAGACTAAAAAGTCATAAACATGCATTAATCTAAAAGAATGCTGACAGTATAAAGCAAGAATAATAGCTATTTGTGCCTACAAAAACAAGAAATAAAATACACAATGCTGTGCTATGCTTAGTCACTCAGTCATGTCCAACTTTTTGTGACTCCATGGACTGTAGCCTGGCAAGCTCCTCTGTCCATGGGATTCTCCAGGCGAGAATACTGGAGTGGGTTGCCATGCCCTCCTCGAGGGGATCTTCTCAACCCAGGGATCGAACCCAGGTCTCCCACATTGCAGGCAGATTCTTTACTGTCTGAGCCACCAAGGAAACCCAAAATACACAATACTAATACATAAGAAATAAAAAGTTAACAGGGATTTTTCCAGGCTTATGCTGTCCAGAGAAAAGTTTAAATAAAGGTCCTGATTAACTCTATGCTTTTTTTGTTATTATTGTTGAGTATTTCTACTGTCATTGCTACGGAACTAGTACAATGAGAGAAAAATAGTATGTTATCTCACAAACAGTAAAGTGGAAGAAATTAAATAATAAAATATTTTCAGTCCATAAAAAGGCACTGGGCAGGGGGGAGGGGACAGCAAGAGGAGTACAGGCTGGACAAATAGAAAACACAAAATAAGATGTCAGACTGAAGCCCAAATAAATGTAAACAGACTAAAGGCTCCAGTTAAAAGACAAAAATCATCAGACTAGACTTTTTTTTTTAATTCTAGCTACAAGCTGTTTACAAAAGACATATGAAAAACATAAGGTTGAAAAGAAAAGTTGATGTATATAAAAGGATAGAAAAATAAATGGTGCAAATACTAAACAAGTAAAAAACTGCTGTAACTATATTAATGAAACATACTTTAAAGCATTATTAGGGATAAAGAGAGTGACCTCAGAGCAATTCAAACTCCCATTCACCAGGAAGATACATAGTTTTAAATTCGTGTAACATAATAATATAGGCTCAAAATATAAACAGAGCACAAATATTTGACATATTTATTGATACAATCATGGTGAGAGAGTCTAATACATTTCCATTATTGATAGAAATCAAAAAAGAAATCAGTAAAGATGTGAATGATCTGTACATGACAAACAAAATATCTGACTTGAGGGTCACGTAGGGCACCTAGCAACTAGAGATACACATTATGGTCAGGCACACAAGGAACATTTACCCGATACAGGTCCAAAAGGCAAAGCCCAACGAATTTCAAAGAACTGAAATCTGGAGTGTACACACACACACACACACACACTCAGAGAGCTGTTCAAGTCGCATGATCCAAAACAGTAGGGGGTGCCATTCACAAAAGACAATGATGTAAATGGCTCCCCTAAGGATGCCCAGTACATCTGTTACTGCATTATGAAATCACACACATGTTCTCTGATCAAAATGCAATTAAGCAAGAAATCAAAAACCAATCCTAGGAAAATTCCTCTACATTAAAAAATTGCAAAGCACACTTTTAAATAACTCATAATAAAGTCAAAATGAAACTCAGACACTTTGAACAGTATAACAAAAATACTGCACATCAAAACTTGATGACTGCAGCTAAGATTTAATTCACATATCATAATTTCAATTTAAATATTTTTAAAATGCCTATATTAGAAAAGACAAATGACTAGAAATTAATAAACAAAGTATCCATCTCAAGAATTTCCCCCTCAAGAATAGGGGAAAGGGCAAAAAAACGAATTCAAGGATAGCAGAAAAGAAATAGGATTTTTAAATAAAGTAATGAAATATTAATGATATAGAGTATCAACAGAGCCAAAGGCTGGTTATTTGAAAGAGTGAAAACTGGACAATCCTCTGGCCAGAAGTGAGAAAAGAGAGTGGACCTACAAACACTCAATGTCAGGAATAGAAAGGGAAAATTACTACAGTTCTATAGACTTTAAAAAGATCACAGGAGAATATGATGAACAACTTTATGCTCCTAAATTTGAAACCTAGAAGAAATAGACAAAATCTCCTAAAAACACAGTTTACTAAAACTGGCTTAAAAAAAAAAAATCAGATGTACAAACTTCCAGTTATAATAAGATAAATAAATGACAGGATGTAATGCCTACAACTTGATAAATATAATTAACTCTGCTGTATGTTATACACGAAAGTTGTTAATAGAGCAAATCTCAAGTGTTTTCATCACATGAAAAAAATTTTTTCTATTTCTTTCATTTTTTATCTATATGAGACAATTTACATTTACTAAACTTACTGTGATAAGCATTTCAAGTATCAGGAAATGCTGTTACGCAGTGCTGTAGGCCAGTTAGATCTCAATAAAAGTGGAAGGAAAAATAAATAAATAATGAAAATTGGAGGGAGAAAAAGAATACCATTTCAAAAGCCTAAAGAACTTTCACAAACTCTTTTTACAAAGAAAGTTTGGGATTGCATGGCTTCACTGGCAGGTCTTACCAAGCATTCCTGCAACAGATCATTCAACTGTTGAGGGACCACTCTCCTTGGCTCCAGTCACCACAAAGCCTGAACATGTCCCCAGAGCCATGAAGCAAGGCACATGAGTGGGGCTGATGTCTCACATCACCAACTCCCTGGAGATGCGCCAGGTACAGAAAGTAGGGAAGGTTGGTGCCAGGAGCCCACAGTCTGATTTGTGCGATGACAGCACCTGAAACAAGAGCTGTCAAGTGGCCTAGCGATTAGAACGGTATTAAACCAGTAAGAAGCTAAGGTGTGACTTCTCTGTGTCCACATCTCCCACACACACAGCCATCTCATTCCCAGCAGCCTTACACACACACTGCACAGGGAGCAGGCAGGAAGCTGTGCACAGGGCCTTCCAGGCCTGTGCTCACACAGGGCCTTCCAGGGCTCCTGATGAGATGGAAGGTGCCATGAGCTCTGAATATAAGATGAACGACATTCTAGTACATGAGAAAAAAAAATGGATTTTTAAAAGATGCTACTTAGGAAAGCATCAAGATAATATCAAGTACTTAAAAGAAACCGAACAAAAGATAGGCAACACCTCTACAGGGGAAGTATGTAACTTAGGGAAATTCACAGATCTTCCTAAATAAATGAAGATGCATCATGTTCATGGACTGGAACACTCAATTTTGTAAAGATGTTAAATCTCCTCAATTGACATACAGGCTCAATGCAATCCCAATCACATGCAACAGATTTTCTTTCTTTGAACTCGCAAGCTAATTCTCAAACTCACATGAAGAGCAAAAGAACCAGAAGCACCAGATGCTCTTAAAGGAAACAAGCGTGGGGACTTTTCTCAGTCGATTTCCATAAAGCTGGTAATTAAGACAGAGGAGCAGTGCAAGGGTGACCACGGAAAGAGCAGACATCCCGACAGGGCTAAACTGACATGGCCTCTGGACAAATGACAGAGCCCTGCAGCGGAGGGAAAGATGAGCTTTCTAGCAAAATTCACTAAGACAACTAGGTATCTACAGAGGGGAAGGAAAAAATTAAAATTGGACCCCTTCCATAGACCATACAGACGAAGTATATAAAAGACCCAAACGGGGAGGGAGCCTTCCAGATAGGAGAGGGGATCATCTTCATCCTACCAGGAAAAACAGCAGGAAAGAAATTCTTAGCCAAAATGGAAAACAGCTTGAAGATGAAAGAGAAAAAGTAACAAATCTGATGACATTAAAACTGAGATGTCAAAAGACTCCACAAAGAAAGCGGAAAGACAAGTTTCAAAGTGGAAAGGCACTTACAGTAAATATCCAAAATATATGTAAGCTCCTAAATCAGTAAGAAAAAGACAATTTCAATAAAAGATGGGCAAAAGACCAGAACAGGCTTTTAAAAAAGAGAATATACAATTATCTTGTACCAATGTGCTATGCCAGGTTATGCGTACCAGACTACGTAAGAAGGCTCACTTCAGCATCATTCAGGAGTAGGACAGGTAAGTAAATTATGACATATCCTATAATGACATGCACGGAAGTAAAAATGAATTAATTACACATATATTCAATAATCTGGGTAAATCTTACAAATGTAATACTGAAAAAAGAAGCAATGCAAAAAAATAAATGCAGTATATCAACCATATACTCTTCAAAGTGGCAAAATAAGCACAGTTTTCTAGAGATGCATGCATAGGGAGGAAAACGATTATGAAAAGTGAAGAAATATCACCCAAAAAAGTAAGAACAATATTCACCTCTCTGAGGGAGGAAGTAATTGTGATGAGGGTGGGATGTCAAGGACTTCCAGGGTGGGGGTACACAGATGATCTTTTTATAAAGACAAGTTAAACTGTAAATGGATGTTTTATGTATTTTTTACCTCATAATTTTTAAAAAGAAAGAAAATCAAATCAAGTAAGACTGCTGCTGCTGCTGCTGCTAAGTTGCTTCAGTCGTGTCCGACTCTGTGCAACCCCAAAGACAGCAGCCCACCGGCAGCCTGGTGGCTCCCCGTCCCTGGGATTCTCCAGGCAAGAACACTGGAGTGGGTTGCCATTTCCTTCTCCAACGCATGAAAGTGAAAAGTGAAAGTGAAGTTGCTCAGTCGCGTCTGACTCTTCAAGACCCCGTGGCTGCAGCCTACCAGGCTCCTCCGTCCATGGGATTTTCCAGGCAAGAGTACTGGAGTGGGTTGCCATTGCCTTCTCCACAAGTAAGACTAGACCCACTTAAATAAAACAGCTAAATGAAAAGAGCAATTAGACAATTCCTTCTAGGTCTCTAATGATTATTAACAGAAAAAGAGGATTTCTGTACAATTAACTAAACCCTTAAGGTAGCAGGTCAAATCTGGTACTCTAAGGCTTCATGATGAAGTGCCTGATTTAGATCTCTAACACCAAACAGGAAAGGATTTTATTCTTAAATCCTCTTACATGTTTAACAATTATTTCAGTTTCAACCTCTGACCTACCTGGCTTTATAAAGCCCAAATGAAATGCAAATGTTTCTATCAGAGAAAGGAGGACTCTAAACCCAGACTTGTAAATTACATGTCTAGGGATCATGCAAGCTCAACCCCAGTTAATCTGCACTATCAACTTGATACAATGTAATCTTAAATTTTAATGCCCTGTTTAAACTGAAAATTCTACCAGTGGAAAAATAACATTGGGTAAAAGAACAACTACACACCTGACAATTTATTATTTATAACGAATCAGCTATCAATTAGTACTCCACTGAATAAAAGATGATCTAATCACGCATCACCAATCTCTCCAACACCTCCAGTCCTTCTTGGCTCTTCCCAGGGAGCCATCCCCTTCCTGGAAAGAGAGAGTAACCAGTTACAGACCAGTCTTCTCACCATACATAACTAGAAAGCTGGATAAAACATATGAAACACTTTTTCAGACATTAAAGTACATGCAGTACAGGAATGTGATCCCTGAGAAAGCAAGCAAATAAGGTGAGCCTCATGAGGCAATGGCACCCCACTCCAGTACTTTTGCCTAGAAAATCCCACGGACGGAGGAGCCTGGTGGGCTGCAGTCCATGGGGCCGCTAGAGTCGGGCACGCCTGAGCAACTTCACTTTCACTTTTCACTTTCATGCATTGGAGAAGGAAATGGCAACCCACTCCAGTGTTCTTGCCTGGAGAATCCCAGGACGGGGAAGCATGGCGGGTCGCACAGAGTCAGACACGACTGAAGCGACTTAGCAGCAGCAGCAGCAGCAGCATGATCACTGAGCTTTCTGTGTGGATAGACATGGCCCCAAATGGGGAAAGGTAGAATCAATGAGCTGAGGAGACAGAGATCAGAGCTTATGAAGCTGGAATTGGTGGGCCCAAGTACCAAGAAAGTACCAAGAAACGGTGCTCCAGAAATCTACCCGGGGTCCCTTGTGTCCCTGGCTGAGCATGCAGTCAGCGAGACTCTAGGAGGCTGGGAAACATTCAAGTTGCAGTAAGTCAGAGTGAAGAGGCCTCACTGACCACGCGGAACACTGACCCAGAAAGGCAGCCACATCTCAGGCACAGGGCTAGAACAGACTCAGAGCAAAGGCTTCTCTACAAGGGGGTCATCCAATTTTTCCTGTAAAGGGCCAGATGGTTAAGTATTTTAAGCTTTGCTGGCCAGTCTCTGTCCAACTACTTAAGTTTGTCACCAAAGCACAGAAGTGACACAGACAATACATAAACGACATAGCTGTGTTCCAAAAGACTTTATATACAAAAACAAGCAGTGGGTCTTATTTTTGCCAACCCCTGATATAGACCTGCTTTAACAAAGCCAGAAAACAACCCCTGAAATAATGAAGCTGATACACTAGTAAATGAACTTCCTTCCATAACAAAACTCAATACTATTTAAATGAAGACAGTAACATACAGATTTTCAACAACATAACACTCACCGTGTCCAGCATCCCATCAACAATTACCAGACGTAAGTAAAAGCTGGAAAATGTGATCCATATGCAAAAGAAAATCAATCCA
Source organism: Bos javanicus (assembly GCF_032452875.1). NCBI lineage: Eukaryota > Metazoa > Chordata > Mammalia > Artiodactyla > Bovidae > Bos > Bos javanicus. Next base: position 53,481,305 of record NC_083886.1, read on the forward strand.
GACAAACAGACCCAGAAATGACAGTGATGATGGAAATAACAGACAAGAGTTTTAAAACAATATGAAATTAATTTGTTCAAGGATTTAGAGGAAAACATGAACACAAAGAAGAGAGAAATAATAAATTACAAAAAAGACCCAAGTAGAATTTCTAGAAAAGAAAAACAAAATATCAAAACGAAAACTATTAATATATTGTGTGCTGTGCTTAGTGGCTCAGTCGTGTCAGACTCTTTGTGACCCCATGGACTGTAGCCCACTAGGCTCCTCGGTCCATGAGGATTCTCCAGGCAAGAATACTGGAGTGGATTGCCATGCCCTCCTCCAGGGGATCTTCCCAACCCAGGGGTGAAAGCCAGGTCTCCCACACTGCAGGCAGATTCTTTACCATCTGAGTCACCAGAGGTGGGAATTCCCTGGCAGCTCAGTGGTTAGGATGCAGGGGTGCTTCCAATGCAGAAGGCACAGGTTCAACCGCTGGTTAGGGAACTAAGCTCCCATAAGCTGTTCAGTATGGCCAAAAAAAGTGGAGGGTGGGGGTGGGGGTGGGGCTGGTGCGGACAACTACATTGGGTGGGTTTAACAACATATTAGATGCTTCAAAATAACGGACCGATAGAACTTGAAGAACTTGATAGAACTTGAAGATAGAACTGAAATAAAAATGATCCAAATTAAAACAAAGAGGAGGAAAAAAGGTATGAGTGGGGAGAAAGCCTCATGGGCCAATATGAAGGATCTAAGATAAATGTAATTGGAACTCTGGAAGACTGAGCTGTAGTATTATAGTTTTCACCAAATCAAGAATCTCAGGGGACTACAAGCAGGCTAATCACAAAGAAAACTACACCAACGAACATCATAATCAAACTGCTAAATTCCAAAGATAAAAAGAAAAATCTGAAAACTAGCAGGAGAGAAAAAGACACATTTTACATCCTGGGGAACAAAAACAAGACTAGAGCACACTTCTCATCAGGAACAAGGCAGGCCTGACCACAACAGAACATCTCCAAAGTGCTGAAGAAGAAACGTCAACCCAGAACTCTACATCCAGTGAAAACATCCTTCAAAAATCATGATGAAATAAAGACAGTTCCACACAAATAAAAGCTGAAAAAATGTACTGCCAGGGCACGCTCTTGAGACAGTGGAAAAATGATAGCAGACTCAAACTCAGAACTACACAAAGCAATGAAGGCTGGGGACCGAAAACAAGTAAATATAAAAGATGCTCTCCATTTTCCAATTTCATTAAAAGATAATTGATTATTTTTTAAAACATAGTAACAACGTAGTCCAGGGTTTATAACATGTATAAGTAAACTGTGTGCGTGAACAGCAGAAGGATGGGGGACAGAAGCACCTAGTGTCAGGTTCTTAAACACACACGTGAAGAGGTGCGCTTTACTTGAGGCACAATGCAGTAAGTTAGAGATGTAACATTGCAAACCTCAGAACCAGCACCAAAAAATAAAACAGAGATATAGCCAATAGGCCCACAGAGGACATATCATAAGGATAATCATTTTTTAGATAACAGTAAAATAACTATGCAGAAGGATTCAATAATTAAGTACAGGAAAATATAAATTTTTATAAATATAATTCTACTGATCCCTATCTCCCACTCCGTCCTTAATTGTGTACCTTTCCATATATTTCTACATAGATAAGCATTTATTTTTATATGTGTGTGTGTATATATATATATATAAAATAGCTTCTTAAAAACACAAATAGGATCATACCAAATAGTCTGCTCAATCAATGTCTTGGTTTTTTTTTTTTTAATATGTGTGTGGGGTTTAATTTAATAACACATCTTAGAAACCTTCCCATAACAGCACACACAGAATTATTTCACTGTGTGTACCAGCTGCATGGAAGTCTAGTATATCACCAAAAGTTAATTAATCAGTTCTCTATTGATGGATATTAGGTTATTTGCAGGCACTCAATAAATACAGACCAAGTGAATAAATGCTGTAATGAATATTCTTGTAGAAAATTGGGATAATCTTAAAATGCCAGATTTTCACATTTGCTTGATTTACTATTCCTAAATTTAAAATAGGCTCATAATTTCATAAGACAATTCCATAAAGTTATGCCATTTAAAATGAAGGAAAAATAACCTATAGAATCAACCAATCTAATTAGCATGAAATTCTTCTCAAAGAAAAAAATGTCAAATATTGTCAGGGACATTCTGGCATTTCTCACATATACTCATTTAAGTGAAAATGTATTTAGTTAAGTGAAAACTATCAGCAATTTTAATAAGGTAAAAAACAGATCATAAAGTAGGATCCACTGTCTCAAAGTTAAACAGTAACGTACGACACTGATAGGGCACCAGGGACTGACGTCCTGGACAGCGTGCAATAAACAAGGGCAGAGCAAGGGGCTCCCGGGCATCACGTTCCTTCCCCACAGCAGGACCAGGTGAATGTGAGGGAGGTGGGCAAGGTGTAAGAAGAATAAGTCAATCTCCAGGCCCGCTTCTGGCACCTGGAATTCTGGAGTGCATCTGAGGGAGACACAACACAGGGAACCCAACGCGGCTCAGGGCATCACTCCATACCCTGTATTGCAGGACCCAAGCAAACCCAGGAAGGCAGAGCTGATGAGGTACCCAAAACCAAGATTCAAAAGAATCTGAAGCAAACCAGAACTCACACAGGGACCTGAGCGCTAGAACTTAGTAACAAAACTGAGGCTGTGTGAGAGCAGGGAGTCACTGAACAGAGTAAAGGAGGCACGGATCAGCACTGGAGACAAAGGACCAAATGTAGGTCACAGGAAATGCGGCCCAGACACAATTCCAAAGTCCAGCCGTCAGAGCCAGGCTTCAGGTCAGCCCCCAAATCCCACTCCCAGTGAGGCCCTCAGGGAGCTGAAGCACTTTCTACTTGACTCATTATTCCTGGAACCCAGGACAGTGCTAGGCCAGTGAGTCCACCCATGGGAAGGCAGCACAGAGCAGGAGTCAGGGACGTTACCAGCAGCAAAAGGCTGTGCGGCAAGCATCTGTCCAGAGAATTTCCCACTGCGGTGTCTGTTAAACCCAGCAGTTTGCCTCATAGGCCACATAATGCAGAAATAAAGCATTGCATCTTCAGAGCACCTTTACTAGAAAGAAGGGAACAGTAATGACCTCAACTTCCCAGTCTGACTTGGTAGATTCTGAGAATTGTTTTTATGAGAATATTCATTCTGAATGAAATGAACTTGATGTCAGGAAAAAAATGTGTGAGCTATTATTGAAACCCTAATGTTGCCATGATGGCTTGCAAGAATCACTTCATTTTCTGTAGTGTTCACAAACAGTGATTTATGGGACATATGTCATAAAGTCTAGTTTTTTTACAAACTACATTTACCGGAACCTCACATAAACACATTCAGGTAGAGCATGGATCTTAGAGGAGAGCTCCCTCAGGAGCTCAGGAGAGGGGCCAGGGTTGGTACAAAACGTTTTTAAAACAGAAAGGGAGCTAAGTCTGCCTAGTTTGGCGCTCCTCTTAGGATGGCAGTCACCTGAACCACTGGTGCCCCTTATCAACTGATGAGAACAGCAGGCATAGCTCTCTGTCTGGATGCGCAATTTCCGCTCCTTTTCTTCCAGTCAATCACATGCAACACTGCACCACCAACAGGAGGCGATGGCTCCTTAGCAGCTGCGCAGTGAGGAGCAGGTGGGCAGAAACCACAGCCGTGCAGGCTGCCCCTTAAACACTGAGCTCAGCTGTGAGCCCCTCAGTCCTCCCACCTCACCAATCGGATCACATTTAATCCTTGTAACACACCACCACGAGGTAGGCAGCCTTAGACCCACTTTACAAAGCAAAACACTAAGATCTACACCAAGAACAGAGAGCTAGAAGAGGAACCAGCTTGGGCCAAGGTCACTCTGACACCAAAGTCCATTCTCTTAGATAAAACCTCCACTGCCTGTTCAATTTTTAGAAGTCCACCAAAATTTTCTGAGTCTCCATAACGTGGGACTTTAGCCCAATGAGAAATCTCACCCAAGCCTGTCCTGCCAGTGGGATGAGAAGCAAGGCAGAAGCCCAGCTCCACAGTTGTCACACTGGGGCCTGGACTCCTGGCTCAGCTCCTCAGCAGTTCAGGAATTCTACGGGGTTGCCTGCCCCCTCTAAGTGGCCTTGGCTCACTCAGGTAACAACAGATGCCTGCCAGGGGTGTTGTCAGGAATAAGTAAACTAGATCCATGTGGGAAAAAATGCTCAGAAACTGTAAAGCCATAAAGTGGGAGCAGCATAGCTTCTGCCCTCACTACCGCCCCTTCCTGGCCTCTTTCTGCCACCTTCTGTCTCTCCCTCTGTGGGCTCCTCTGCCTTCAAACATTTGTTTGCTGCTGCCCCTACTTCTCTCCTCCCAAACCCCTGCTCTGTGACCACTGCCTCACTCTACCCCCACCTCCTTGACAACTATTCACCAGAAGTTCAGCTTCCACAAAATTTTCTATTCAACCGAGTCATCACTCACAAAAGACACTAAGGGCTCCAGCTCTGTCATGCAACAAGTATTTATGAAGTCTGTGCTGCGTAACAGACCCTCCCTGGTACACGCATTCATTAGCTTTCCTCCAGAAGCACGCTGTTGTCTGATTTCACCTTATGTTACTAACCTCTTGGTTCGAGATTTATAGTAACAACAAAAAATTTTTAAAAAACCAAAACCAATTAAATCTGAAGATATCACTGCAAATGCATGTTTAGCTTAACACAAGTAGAGATGTTACATACAGAAATGTTTACAGATGTGTGTATACACACAGGGGTCAGTATATGCACATGTATCTCTTTGCTCTGTGACCTGAGAGGACCTAAAGGTAGCGACACCCCAGCAGCCACGAACACACCCAGCACCCAGATCTTGGTCTCTAACCCCATCCTCCAATAACAGGAACCAGGGCTCCTTGGAAAAACACCTGAATTTAGAACCGAGGCAGGAAATGTACAAGATGAGCCTGGAGCATCCCGTGCTCCACAAAGTAAATTAGGTGCTTTAAAAAAGGTCCACCACGGTGGGACTTTGTCAAAGCAGTGCGGGAGCCACCTGAAAGACTTTTCACTGGCCAAAGATGGAGCAACAAAATACAGCAGTGGATTATAACCCAGAGGACAAAATAAATATCTATGAGTCCATACTGATATTAAGTAAATGATTGAACAGATTAATAAATGGGGAAGAATAGATAAGTCTCCCATACAGAAAAATTCCAGTTAATGTATGCCCTTAGGGAGGTGGAGCACAACTCTCCTCCCCTTTTAAGTGTGGGCTGGGCACACTAAATTCCTTCCAAAGAGAGCAGGATGAGGGTGGGGAGGGGATATCAAGTGGAGACACCTGACTAACAGGACATCAGCCCATATCAAAGTCATATCAACAGTAATGAGTCATGCTGAGTGCATGGACCTCTGATGTGATATGAGGCGAAAGGCACTTTCCCTCTGTGATCTTCCTCTCCAAAACCTATAACCCCAGTTTTATCATAAGAAAAACATCAAACAAATTCCCACAGAGGGACAGTCTACCAAATCCCTGACCAGTACTGCTATAAACTGTCAACGTCACCCAAAACTAGGAAAAGTCTGAGAGACCATCATGACATTCCGTCGTCACATTTCCTTGGACCCTAAGGAAATGTGATGACGAAATGTAATGTGGCATCGTGGGTGGGATCCTGGAGCAGAAAGAAGATAACAGGTAAAAACAGGAAATCCAAATAAATTACAGAAAGACTTTAGTTGATAATAATGTATCAATGTTGATTCATTAGTTATGACAAACAGAAACAGGTACAAAGTTCTAAGGGTAAAAGAAGAACCATGCAAGGAAACACCAAACTGAACAGAATTCACTGGGCACAGCTCATCACCAACACCCTTGGGCACGGGGACAAGGGGTGCAGTGGGGATGGATGAAGGCCAGACACCAAGGGGACCAGAGGCTGGGAACCACTGATGCACCGCTTTCAATATTTCCCATTGAAACATTCTTTAAGGAAAACTTTCTCCAAGTTCCACAGCCAGATACACACTCTTCCCCTCCTGAATGCTGGTAATGGCTCATTCCTCTCCCTCCTGTTAATACATCCAGCTGGAACCAGCAAGCCATTCTGTGGCCTCCTGTAACCAATCAATGGCCAAGTGTGATCAAGCCTTGTTCCAGGGAGAACTGGGGCTGCCTAGGTGTCTCACTGGCATCTCCCTAGCTCCAGTCATGGCCAGCTCCTCCCTGCTTCCACCTTCCCCTCCTCAGGACGCTTCTGACCTATTTCCCCTCCCTTACACACACTTATACACCCACATATGTATATACACGTTCCCTGGTGGCTCCGTTGGTAAAGAGTCTGTCTGCAGTGCAGGAGACCCGGGTTCAATCCCTGGGTCAGGAAGATCTCCTGGAGAAGGAAATGACCGCCTACTCCAGTATTCTTGCCTGAAGAACAGCTGCCGGGAGGAGCTACCCGATGCCCGAGGTCAGGGGCGGCGGCCGAGAGGAGCAACCCCACGTCCATAGAGCGGTGGCTGCGCGGGCGCAGGAGGGCCAAGAGGAGCTACTCCACATTCAAGGTCAGGAGGGGTGGTGGTCAGGATACCCCTCGTCCAAGGTAATGAGCAGTGGCTGCAGTTTGCTGGAGCAGCCGTGAAGAGACACCCCACATACAAGGTAAGAGAAACCCAAGTAAGATGGCAGGTGTGGCAAGAGGGCATCAGAGGGCAGACACACTGAAACCATACTCACAGAAAACTAGTCAATCTAATCACGCTAGGACCACAGCCTTGTCTAACTCAATGAAACTAAGCCGTGCCCATGGGGCCACCCAAGACAGGTGGGTCATGGTGGAGAGGTCTGACAGAATGTGGTCCACTGGAGAAGGGAATGGCAAACCACTTCAGTATTCTTGCCTTGAGAACCCCATGAACAGTATGAAAAGGCAAAATGATAGGATACTGAAAGAGGAACTCCCCAGGTCGGTAGGTGCCCAATATGCTACTGGACATCAGTGGAGAAATAACTCCAGAAAGAATGAATGGATGGAGCCAAAGCAAAAACAATACCCAGTTGTGGATGTGACTGGTGATACAAGCAAGGTCTGATGCTGTAAAGAGCAATATTGCATAGGAACCTGGAATGTCAGGTCCATGAATCAAGGCAAATTGGAAGTGGTTAAACAGGAGATGGCAAGAGTGAACGTCGACATTCTAGGAATCAGCAAACTAAAACGGACTGGAATGGGTGATTTTAACTGAGATGACCATTATATCTACTACTGTGGGCAGGAATCCCTTAGAAGAAATGGAGTAGCCATCATGGTTGACAAAAGAGTCCAAAATGTAGTACTTGGATGTAATTTCAAAAATGACAGAATGACCTCTGTTCATTTCGAAGGCAAACCATTCAATATCACGGTAATCCAAGTCTATGCCCCAACCAGTAATGCTGAAGAAGCTGAATGGTTCTATGAAGACCTACAAGACCTTTTATAACTAACACCCAAAAAAGATGTCCTTTTCATTATAGGGCACTGGAATGCAAAAGTAGGAAGTCAAGAAACACCTGGAGTAACAGGCAAATTTGGCCTTGGAATAAAAAATGAAGCAGGCCAAAGGCTAATAGAGTTTTGCCAAGAGAATGCACTGGTCATAGCAAACACCCTCTTCCAACAACACAAGAGAAGACTCTACACATGGACATTACCAGATGGCCAGCACCGAAATCAGACTGATTATATTCTTTGCAGCCAAAGATGGAGAAGCTCTATACAGTCAGCAAAAACAAGACCGGGAGCTGACTGTGGCTCAGATCATGAACTTCTTATTGCCAAATTCAGACTTAAATTGAAGAAAGTACGGAAAACCACTAGACCATTCAGGTATGACTTAAATCAAATCCCTTATGATTATACAGTGGAAGTGAGAAATAGATTTAAGAGACTAAATCTGATAGGTAGAGTGCCTGATGAACTATGGACAGAGGTTCGTAACATAGTACAGGAGACAGGGATCAAGACCATCCCCATGGAAAAGAAATGCAAAAAGCAAAATGGCTGACTGGGGAGGGCTTACAAATAGCTGTGAAAAGAAGAGAAGCAAAAAGCAAAGGAGAAAAGGAAAGATATAAGCATCTGAATGCAGAGTTCCAAAGAATAACAAGAAGAGCTAAGAAAACCTTCCTAAGCGATAAATGGAAAGAAATAGAGGAAAACAACACAATGGGAAAGACTAGAGATCTCTTCAAGAAAATTAGAGATACCAAGGGAACATTTCATGCAAAGATGGGCTCAATAAAGGACAGAAATGGTATGGACCTAACAGAAGCAGAAGATATTAAGAAGAGGGGGCAAGAATACACAGAAGAACTGTACAAAAAAAGATCTTCATGACCAAGATAATCACGATGCTGTGATCACTCACCTAGAGCCAGACATCCTGGAATGTGAAGTCAAGTGGGCCTTAGAAAGCATTGCTACGAACAAAGCTAGTGGAGGTGATGGAATTCCAGTTGAGCTATTTCAAAGCCTGAAAAATGATGCTGTGGAAGTGCTGCACTCAATGTGCCAGCAAATTTGGAAAACTTAGCAGTGGCCACAGGACTGGAAAAGGTCAGTTTTCATTCCAATCCCAAAGAAAGGCAATGCCAAAGAATGCTCAAACTACCACACAATTGCACTCATCTCACACGCTAGTAAAGTCATGCTCAAAATTCTCCAAGCCAGGCTTCAGCAATACGTGAACCGTGAACTTCCAGTTGTTCAAGCTGGTTTTAGAAAAGGCAGAGGAACCAGAGATCAAATTGCCAACATCCGCTGGATCATCAAAAAAGCAAGAGAGTTCCAGAAAAATATCTATTTCTGCTTCATTGTCTATGCCAAAGCCTTTGACTGTGTGGATCACAATAAACTGTGGAAAATTCTGAAAGAGATGGGAACACCAGACCACCTGATCTGCCTCTTGAGAAACCTGTATGCAGGTCAGGAAGCAACAGTTAGAACTGGACATGGAACAACAGACTGGTTCCAAATAGGACAAGGAGTACGTCAAGGCTGTATATTGTCACCCTGCTTATTTAACTTATATGCAGAGTACATCATGGGAAATGCTGGGCTGGAGGAAGCACAAGCTGGAATCAAGATTTCCAGGAGAAATATCAATAACCTCAGATATGCAGATGACACCACCCTTATGGCAGAAAGTGAAGAGGACCTAAAAAGCCTCTTGATGAAGGTGAAAGAGGAGAGTGAAAATGTTGGCTTAAAACTCAACATTCAGAAAACGAAGATCATGGCATCTGGTCCCATCACTTCATGGGAAGTAGATGGGGAAACAGTGGAAACAGTGTCAGACATTATTTTTCTGGGCTCCAAAATCACTGCAGATGGTGACTGCAGCCATGAAATTAAAAGACACTTATTCCTTGGAAGGAAAGTTATGGCCAACCTAGATAGCATATTGAAAAGCAGAGACATTACTTTGCCAACAAAGGTCCATCTAGTCAAGGCTATGGTTTTTCCAGTGGTCATGTATGGATGTGAGAGTTGGACTGTGAAGAAAGCTGAATGCCAAAGAAATGATGCTTTTGAATTTTGGTGTTGGAGAAGACTCTTGAGAGTCCCTTGGACTGCAAGGAGATCCAACCAGTCCATTCTAAAGGAGATCAGTCCTGGGTGTTCTTTGGAAGGAATGATGCTAAAGCTGAAACTCCAGTACTTTGGCCACCTCATGCGAAGAGTTGACTCATTGGAAAAAACTCTGATGCTGGGAGGGATTGGGGGCAGGAGGAGAAGGGGACGATAGAGGATGAGATGGCTGGATGGCATCACCGACTCAATGGACGTGAGTTTGAGTGAACTCTGGGAGATGGTGATGGACAGGGAGGCCTGGCGTGCTGCGATTCATGGGGTCGCAAAGAGTCGGACACGACTGAGCGACTGAACTGAACTGATGTATATATACACACACATATATACATATACACTCACATACCTACACAAGCATACACATAAACACACACAAACTCACTCCCCTCCTCCACTCTAACATTTCTAATATGCAATCCTGATCATGTCACCACCCTACTTTAAAACTGTCCTTAATAGTCCTTAAGACAAAACCCAAATTCCCAAGGCCTTACAAAGCTTGTCAAGACCTGCCCTGCTCATCTCTCCACTATCATGGGTCTCCCGGCACTTCTCTCTGCAGTCTTTGCTCCATTTACCTGTTCTCAGCAATTATTCAGTGAGCACCTGCCACCAATCAGTCTCTACATGAGAAGCTGGAGATACTGCACAAACAAGACACAGTCTCTGTCCTAATGACATGACCCATGTCAGAAGATGACAAAGCAGCTAGGGCTGCAGTGGGAGCTGGGGCATGTTCTTGGGGAGGATGGAGCAAAGCGATATCCAAAGACAGGCTCTCTCCCCTCCCCACCTCGACACACCTCTGCCCTCCCTCCTGCCCTCTCCCTTCTTTCCTTTTTCCTCTCTGTCAGGTACTGCGGGCCTTCCAGGAGGCTTTCTCCCCACTCTGCAGGCAGCCACCACCACCCCAACCCCTCTTCCCCACTAAACTGGTAAACTCCCTAAAAGCAGGAGCTATTCACCAATGAATCACCAACACCCAGCACTGTATCCGGCACATGCTGCTGCTGCTGCTAAGTCGCTTCAGCCGTGTCCAACTCTTAGCAACCCCATGGACTGCAGCCTACCAGGCTCCTCCATCCATGGGATTTTCCAGGCAAGAGTACTGGAGTGGGGTGCCACTGTCTTCTCCAATCCGGCACATAGAGGCCCTTAATAAATATTTGCTGAATCACTGAATTATTTAAACCAGTTTTGGAGACTTTACCACGCTTGCCCCTCCCTGCATCCTCATGACCTGACCTGCACACACGTCCCCCGCCTGCATCAGGGACCCCCTACTGCACACAAAGCAGGGCTCAGCCCACCTAGTACCGTGGACATACAGACACCACCTAAATGTCTAGCAAGCAGAAGTCCTTAAATCACTACTTTGTTACTCAAGTGCGGATACATAATTACTGTGTTTTTACTTAACATTGTAAAAGGATGCCTTTTTCTCTAATAAAATAAAATTCCTCAAGGGGCCACACCCACATCTTCTGTCTCCTCAGATCCCGCACTACCCCAGGCTCAGTGCCATGTATGTAAATGGTACAAAGAACAATATTTCCCCACAAAACACTGAGAAGCCCTGTAGGTTGCTTTGGATAGCACACACTGGTAGTTGGGATTTGTGCATTTCTGTATATACAGTTTGCCTCCAACAATACTGTAAGTGAATATTAACCTCTCCGTTAATAAGTGTGCTTCCCCAAGTGCCATGGGTTAGCAAACTCCCCTCTGTGCATTCCAGCCAACAAATGACTCAGGAAGGATGAAGGAGCCAGGTTCTCACCGCTCGGAAGGAAGTAACAAGCCTGTTAAGAGGGACAGAGGAGACGGGGTCCAGTGATAATCACCTCTGTACATCACAGTATGATGCCAGCGGTAAGAAAGCAATAAATCCAGACAGACATGGATGCCTCCACCCAGCATCTCTGCTGAGGTGGCCCACAAACAATGGCACATCAGTAGCAATGCCAGACCTGGTGCCAGGTATCGCATCTGAATTCTGTTTTCCACCAAAAGGAACTGAGGATCATTGGAGAAAAGGCTAATTCCAGGGCTGAGGCAGGGAAAATACACGATGACCCTGGAACATCTCATTGTGCCAAAAAGCTAAGGAATGTTCAAGCCTGGTACATCCAAGGCCACGGATGACAATGTGAAGAGGCCTTGCTAGGCAAGAAAATAAGCGATGACAGGGATGGGCCAAGTGAACAACAATAATAAGGTTGGGACCAAGCAACAAGGTGTGCTTTCTGATACAACGCTCGGGAAAAAGCACGACTTCAGCAGCATCCTCACACAAAATGTGTAACATGAATCTGAGTACTGGGAAACATCAGGACATTCCACAATGGAATAGGAAACCTGAGAATGTTCCACAAAATATCTGCCTGTATTCTTTTAAAATGTCAAGGTCACCAAAGTCAGAGACAGAAAGTAGGATGGTGGTTACCAGGTGCTGGGGGAGGGGGAGGGAGACTTAGTGTTTAATGGGGACAGAGCTTCAGTTTGGGCAGATGAGAAAGGTCTGGAGATGGACGCTGGTGATGGCTGAACAATGTAGTTAATAACTATAGCCTTAAAAATGGTTTAAATTATGAACTTCATATTATATATATTTTATGACAATAAAAAAATAAAATATTTTTTTAAAATTTTTTAAAAAAGGTCAAGGAACTCTAAGAAAGCCTAAGAAACTCCTTTAGATTAAAGGAGGCTTTCTGCTTTATTGACTATACCAAAGCCTTTGACTGTGTGGATCACAATAAACTATGGTAAATTCTGAAAGAGATGGGAATACCAGACCACCTGACATGCCTCTTGAGAAACCTGTATGCAGGTCAGGAAGCAACAGTTAGAACTGGACATGGAACAACAGACTGGTTCCACATAGGAAAAGGAATATGTCAAGGCTGTATATAGTCACCCTGCTTATTTAACTTACGTGCAGAGTACATCATGAGAAACGCTGGGCTGGATGAAGCACAGCTGGAATCAAGATTACCGGGAGAAACATCGATAACCTCAGATATGCAGATGACACCACCCTTATGGCACACTTCATGGGAAAGAGATGGGGAAACAGTGGAAACAGTGTCAGACTTTATTTTGGGGGGCTCCAAAATCACTGCAGATGGTGACTGCAGCCATGAAATTAAAAGACGCTTACTCCTTGGAAGAAAAGTTATGACCAACCTAGACACCATATTCAAAAGCAGAGACGTTACTTTGCCAACAAAGGTCCGTCTAGTCAAGGCTATGGTTTTTCCAGTGGTCATGTATGGATGTGAGAGTTGGACTGTGAAGAAAGCTGAATGCCAAAGAATTGATGCTTTTGAACTGTGGTGTTGGAGAAGACTCTTGAGAGTCCCTTGGACTGCAAGGAGATCCAACCAGTCCATTCTAAAGATCAGCCCTGGGTGTTCTTTGGAAGGAATGATGCTAAAGCTGAAACTCCAGTACTTTGGCCACCTCATGTGAAGAGTTGACTCATTGGAAAAGACTCTGATGCTGGGAGGGATTGGGGGCACGAGGAGAAGGGGATGACAGAGGATGAGATGGCTGGATGGCATCACTGACTCAATGGACATGAGTCTGAGTGAACTCCGGGAGTTGGTGATGGACAGGGAGGCCTGGCATGCTGCGGTCCATGGGGTTGCAAAGAGTCAGACACGACTGAGCGACTGAACTGAACTGAACTGAAGAAGAACTAAAGAGCCTCTTGATGAAAGTGAAAGAGGAGAGTGAAAAAGTTGGCTTAAAGCTCAACATTCAGAAAACTAAGATCATGGCATCTGGTTCCATCACTTCATGGGAAATAGATGGGGAAACAATGGAAATAGTGGCTGACTTCATTTTTCTGGGCTCCAAAATCACTGCAGATGGTGATTGCAGCCATGAAATTAAAAGACGCTTACTCCTTGGAAGGAAAGTTATGACCAACATAGACAGCATATTAAAAAGCAGAGACATTACTTTGTTAACAAAGGTCCGTCTGAGCGACTGAGCTGAAACAGACGAGACTTCTTAGGCAGTGCATGAACCTGGATGCGGGAGGGCAGAATGGCTGATAAAGGAGCAAACCAGCCACAGATTTCAACGTGAACTGGATTAGTAATAGCAGTATATCAAGGACAAATGTTCTGAGTTTTACAACTGTCCTATGTTTACGTAAGATGATGTCCTTTGTTCTTAGGAGACACACACAGTAAGGCATAAAAGAGCACTGTCTCCAAGTAAGTCATGTCCAACCCCCTGCAAGCCCATGGACTGCAGCACGCCAGGCTTCCCTGTCTTTCACCATCTCCCAGAGTTTGCTCAAACTCATGTCCACTGAATCGGTAATGCCATCCAACCATCTCATCCTCTGTCGTCCCCTTCTCCTCCTATCTTCTATCTTTCCCAACTTACTCTTTAATAATTTGGGGGAAAGAATTACATATTCTCATTTATAAGTAGAGAAGAGTAAATGAGGCAAGATGTAAAAACTGGTGAATCTGGGTAAGGTACACTGGAATTCATTACACTATTCTTGTGATTTTTCTGTGTGAAATTATATAAAAAAAAAAAAAAAGCTAGTCGCAATAATCCACCTGGAAAGCACACCTGTCGCTGGCAGTCTCTCCTCACCTGTCTCCCCTTCTGTTTTAAAGGCACAACCTTCTCTGCAGAGTTGAATGTACTGGGCAAGTTTAAGGTTCAAGAACATGATTAAAGCATTAACATATCATGCCATATATTTACTGGAATGGCCTTTTCTATGCATTTAACTAGACTTACAAAAAGAAAATAGTATCCACCTTGAGCTCTACGAAAACAAGCATGGTGGATGCTCAAAGCACTTTAATGGCTTCTGAACAAAAATAAGACAGAGTCAGACACCTGGAGGACACCCTCTATATATAAGCCACATGGATTTTGTTAGAACTCTAGCTTTAGAACTCCACAAGGTGATAATGAGGCAGAAACATCCTCATCCATTTCAGGAAACTTCCACAGCACAGCATGTTGTTCAAAATGGAAAACGGCACATTTTTTAAAGCAGGTGAAAAAATATCTATGTAGATGTCCCTTTGGAGCTCCTGAGTCTCACATGACAAATGCCGATAGAAAGCTTATACACTTCAAATGCAAAGTGAGAGAGTGACTGACAAAGCAGCAGGGCCCGCCCTGTCCTCCACCCCTTCCTCCCCCAGCCCCGGTGGCTCTCACCTGGATTACCCTGCTCCCCTCCCCAGCTGGTGATCCCACCTTCACCGTAACCCCTCTCCAAACCCTCCACTCCACCCACAGTCAAAAAGACCTTTCAAAACACAAATCTATGTCTGACATTCCCTTGCTTAAATCCTTAAGCAGCTCCTATCACCAAATAGGTCAACAGTGAGTTTAATGCTGGGTCACCCTAACTGATTTATAGGTTTCAAAAGTGCAGTTCAACGCAAATGATTTACTTATTTAAATACACTCAAGGAGGCCATGGCCTCCTCCCCTGTAAATACACCCAACATGTATTATAATCTGGTATTGACATCTGTCTGTCCCACCAGACACCAAGGTATGGTACAGCACACTGAGTGAGTAGTAAACCTCCACTGAGCTGGAGTGAAGGTTTCTACCCTCTACCACCTACCTCCCCTCACCCCCTGGATCCATTCTCCTCCCCTCACAGAATGAAGCCATCCTGGGTGGGTGGCAGTGTGTCTCCCTGCAGGACACGATCTAGAAGTCTGGGGCAACAGGAGGCCCTAACCCTGCCCAAAGGACTAGACGTAAGACAGATGCCTTCACAGTCGCAAAGGCCCTCCACAAGCTCAGAGAATGGAAAGAGGGTCCCAGACCCCTTTCAAGTCTGTCACCTTATTTCTGGTCAAGCTTGCTATTTTTGGCCAACCATCTAATACCTCACGCCTTCTTCCTAGTTTAAGTTTGATGCCCACTTTAAACTAAGAAGTCTCAAACATTTGATAACAGGACATCTAACTACTCTTAAAGAGCTTTTTATATGAGTAACACTTATCAGTATTTTCAATCTTAGAGGCTAAAACCAAAAAAAAAAAAGAATAATACATTTCCTTGTTAATTTATTTAAAAATTATACTTATTACATTTTCAATAAATATTTATATGAAAAATAACTATATTTTCAAAAAATTGTTAGACAAGTGACATTGTTTTCTGAACATCTCTTTAATGTCAGCCTTAATAGAAAACAGCTGACCTCTCACATGCTACACTCAATCCGTTGTGATATGTTGTTCTACATATGTGAGAAAAATATGGACTAAAAAAGAAATATAGTTGGAAAGGACAGGAGTATCAGAATAGCCAATAATTGGACATATTCTTCTTTGATATTATGTCAAAACTCAGTATTTGGTAGTTTCTTAAAGGTCTACTGCAATCTATCTGAACAGAATAGAAAATGTAATCTATCCAAAACCACAGCCATGACTTTTCACACTCTATTATGTTAAAATCCACTGGCCCAACTTTGGATCTTTTACCCATGGATGATTTTATAATATCATGAATCAGTCACTTGAAAATATTGGTTCACTGAATTATGCAGATGTTCCAAGTGTGAAACACATTTCATTCTACAATATAAAAGCAAACTGTATTCATTAACACCCCCATCACCTCATCAGAAACATCTTCACGTACTGGGAAGCTGGGCACCGCACAGTGGCCAATACAGGTGTTCTGCAACTCTCATTCTCACTTGAGAGCTTAAATCTTACCACTGGCAACAAATAAAGTGAAGCTAACTCAATTTATCTTTGAGAAACTATCTGCCAGAACCCAAGCCTGACCGGCCTGCCAGCCTCCTCCAGGTACAGCTTGCGTTCCGGGAAGGGCTGCGGCTGGCGGCCCCAGCAACCACAGATGCTCTTCCTCCAACAACCACACCTAGGATCAAAGAGGTGTGTGCTAAAGAGCCAAGACTTAAGAAAACTAATCATTTTAATGCCTTATGAAGGGCATTCTGAAGTGAAACTGGAAGCTTTTTTTACTGTGAGTGCACAGTGATGAAGAAAACAATAACCACCAGCCCAGTCTGACACCACCGTCTGGATTCGCACTCAGGCACCAGCAGTTTCACCCACCATCACCTCTGCACCATCAATGCCCCTGTCAACATGAGGAAAAGACCAATAGGCCAACAATGATGAGTGGTGCTTCAGGAACCCAGGCGAGCGCACCGTGAGAACAGCTGGGCTGTGTCATCGGCATCACCATCCGTTACTGCTCTGGGGCTAGTGCACTGTCTGCATCCCCGCACCACCAGCCCCTCATCTTCCCCACGTTTTTGTTTCAGACTCCCTGGTCTCTGAACAGGAGGCTTCCAGTGGAGTGGAGGCACTGTGATACACTTTTGGTTGTTTCTTTTTACTTGGGCTTTATTTCTCAGATTTCGCTTCTTCTGTTGGAGCCCTGAAATGATGTCCCTGCAGGCCAGCCTATTAATCAAGCCTCAGTTTCCTCATCAATCACATGGAGGTAACAATCCCTGCTATTGAGTCTTAAAAGACATAATCTGTGTGGAAGTCCTTTGTGAGTGATTCATTTTTTCACCAGTACTTTTTAAAAATAATTTTATTTTTTATTTATTCATTTACTTTGGCTGTTTCGGGCCTTCGTTGCTGCTTGGGCTTTTCTCTAGTTATGGAGCGCAGGTGGCTACTCTCTAGTTGCAGTGGGTGGGTTTCTCACTGCAGTGGCCTCTCTTGTTTTGGAGCACGGGCTCTACGGCACGTGGACCCAGTAGCTCCCACTTGTGTGCTCCAGAGCCCAGGCTCCATAGTTGTGGGGCTCGGGCTTGTGGCTCCATGGCATGTGGGATCTTTCCAGATCAGGAATCGAACCCGAATCTCCTGCATTGGCAGGCAGATTCTTCACCACTGAGCCACTAGGGAAGGCCCTCATCAGTACATTTTTACTGAAACGCTACTGTGTACCAAGCACCATCCTTTATGACAGTGGAGACAAGGTCTTTGCTTTATGATAAAAAGATAATTTCTGGGGATGGAGTATGAAGAAAAATATCAGAGACATAAAGAGAGATCCTGAGCCATTGGGGAGCTGCTTAAGATGGGGTGATCAGGGAAGGTCTCTGAGAAAGTGACCTAGACGCTGGCTACAAACCACAAGAAAGAGCCGACTGTGCAAAGGTGAGATGGAAGAGCATTCCAGGCCTTTCCATTCAAGAAGCAGAAAAGGCAGGCGGGACCAGATTATGAAGCTTTGTGAACCAGGGTGGCTTCTCTGTTCTACTCCAAGTACTAGGAAGCCAGGGAGAGGCCTAGTAAGGAAGTGACAGGATCTGATTCATACTTTAACAAGATCCCTCTGACCACTATGTGAAGAATAAGTTGTCAAACTTCCCTGGTGGTCCAGTGGTTAAGAATCCACCTGCCAATGCAGGGGCCATCAGTTCCATTCCTGGTCCAGAAGATTCCACATGCTGCATCGCAATACTGAAGCCTGAATGCCTAGAGCCTGTGTGCCCCAACAAGAGAAGACATCACAATGAGAAGCCTGTGCACCGCAACAAAGAGTAGCCCCTGCTCATCACAACCAGCCCTGCACACAGCAAAGAAGATCCAGTGCAACCAAAAATAAATGAAAAAAAAAATTTTAAGAGTAAATTGTAGGGCAAGAGAAGACACAAGGAGACCAGTCAGGACATGATTCTAGCTGTCCAGATGAAACATGGTAATTGCCTGGACTGGGCTCACAGCAGTGGAGACAAAATGAGGTAGTCCAATACAGAATACACTCTGGAGGCAAAGCTGACAGGTCCTACTGATGAAACGGATTGTACAAAGAGGAGAGGAAGAGGAAATAATTACGAATCTAATTACGAATAAATTCCAGATGTACAGGTTGAAACAGCTGAGTGGGTGGTGAAGGCAGTCTGTTGTGATGGAGAAAACCAAGGCAAAGCAGGCAGCCAGGCACCTGAGACAGGACTCAAGGCATGTAGACGGCACGTAAAACCATGAGACTAGATGAGGTCAGCTAGCAAGGGGCATACAGAATAAAGAGATCTCCAAGATCAAGTTCCCAGGTACTACACCCTCTGCTGTCAACCACAAAGGAGTCTGAGGAGGACCAATTAGTGACCTCAGAGGAAAACCTGGAGTTTCAGGAAGACATAGATGCAAGTGAGGGAAAAGCTTTATGAAGGAGGGAGTGGTCCACCCTGGAATGCTGCCAAAAAGTTGAAAAGATAGAGACAGAGAAGTGACATTTAGGTTTAGCAACAAATAATCACCATGTAGAAGGACAGCCTGAGTGGCATGAAGGGAGTCTAAATGGAATAGATTGAGAGGATTCAAAGTGAGGAAACAGGGAGTAAGAAAGAGTTGTAAAGTATTACTACGTAGCCTTGCTCCAAAGACAACCTAAATATTTGACTGTCCACATAACAGTTTAATGTAATCTACTCAGCTTCCTCCATGGTTTATTCAAGTTTGGCTACAAAGCAAGGTGACTAAGTCTAAAGACTGGTTTGGGAAATGGTTTCATCATTTTATAGCTATACCTCTTGCACACTTGCAGGTACAGTGTGTCTGCTGATGGTTTTCTTTCAGAGCAGTAGCTCTCATGTTCCTGGACTCCATGCCACACATGCAAGGTAAAGATTCATCTGAGACCAATTATATCCACATGCCCACTTTCTAGAAAATGAACTCTGTGATAACGATGAAGTATCACAGTAAAACCCAAATGGGGGAGTTCTACACAAATCTGTTTCAGCCATAGGTCCGTGAATGATTCATTTTTGAACTGTAATTCATATGTCTAGTTATTTGAAAATCACAAATCAAAAATGCCATCGATGCATATACACATTTACTACACAAAGAAGTAACTAAAAAACCAACTTGATAATTTGATAATAACAGTACTGAACTAACAGTAACTTAGTAATTAAAATGCAACAATAGTGGCATCTGAAAACCAGAAATGATTTAACACCAAGATTGCAGGAATTCCAAACAAGAGTGTACTGTAATTCTGTGAGGATGCCAAATACTGAGAGGCAGAAAACTTGGAGTTGTTACTCAACTTTGGTAAAGTTGTCGATTTTAGGAACACTTAACAACTCCACTAAATAGGACACCAGCAAGAAACTGCTTATACATATACAGTAAAAGTATGTGGACTTGCCTGCGGATCACAGGAAAAAGCAATGATTGAGTCCGCATTTAGGGCAATCGATGGTGCACCAGAAGTGGTCTACATTGGTCCGCATATAGGACAACTGGACCCACACCTGCTGCTTTTTGACAACGTTGCACCATCAGACTGCTGGAGACCACCCCAGCACAGGGAAACAGTCTGGCCTGGATGCCCATGTGCTCAACAGTCCTAGAATCTTGAAATCACATATAGGTACCCCTTGGCCAGAGCCAGCCCCACAGATACACTGCTTCATGGTTTATAATATTTCAAGTCGTTCCAATATTTTAAAATTGGAAAACCTTACATTAAAAAAAAAGTTTTCTGGCTTCTCAAAGAAAAGAAAGAGAAAGGGAGACCTGGCCAGGCTCAGCTGCCCCTTGAGCTGCACCCTGTGCTCTTCGGAGCCCCACTGATCCCACCCTCCAGAAAGTCAGAAACGAGTCAAACCTCAGCTGCAATTGTCTCTGAATCTGCACCATTATTCTCCTTCTACCTGGCTTTTTTATACTACCTCTCAACTCTCAGCATCATTTGGATTTGCACCCTTCGTCCCAGTAGAATGTACTGAAAAAGCCCCCTGAGGGTCTAACCAGGGAAAAGAGACTACAAGGATGGCCAGATGCCAAGTTCTCAGAAACAACTAAAAAGGTTAGCTGCTGATATTTTTTCTTTATTAAACAACTTGCAAAGGCTGGATACTTTCTCAGCTAGCTCTAAGTCACAATCTCAGTAACTACTCAGACTCCCAAAACGTTTCTTCCTCTTAACAACCTATGAGTAGCTTATCAGGGAATGTTGATCATTCACAAGTTGTTTTAAATAAAAGGTCAAAAATGAATCCATTAATCAGTTTTGAACAGTTTAAGTATGTTTTAAACCTGTTTAACAGTTTAGGAAAACTACATTTCAAAAGAAAAAAAAAAGCCCTTCAATTAGAATGAAAAAAGATTTCAGTTACTTTTTAGAATAAATCTTTTCATATATGGACAGCAACCACAAAAGCTTTAAACCACGTAATTAGTACTAAAGCAGAATAAGACAGACTTTATACAATCTTTTCCAATGACCATCTCTGTTACTCCCTAAACTACTTTTGGATGAAACAGATTTTCCTGACCTTTTGGGCATGCTCAGTAGCTCAGTCCTGTCTGACTGCAATCTCATGGGCTGTAGCCCACCAGGCTCCTCTGTCCACGGGATTTTTCAGGCAAGAATAATGGAGTGTCACTTCCTTCTCCAAACCTTTTGAAGGTACGCCAAATAACAACTGAAGCACTAGTTACTAGTGACTGAATAACTAAAATTACCATAAGGATAATTGTATATATGTTCAACATCATATACTGAAAACAACCATCTTATATAAGCATATCCATCAGCCCAGAGCAAGCACACTACATGATAATACCAACTACCCTTCTTAGGGTAAAAAGTTCAAATAAATAAAGACAGTCTTGAAGCAGAAAACAAAACACAAAAAGACAAATTATAAATATGTATGGGTGACATAGTCCCACCCTTTTGCTCTGGAGACCAGGAAATAGATGGTGGTTGAACAAAATTGACTTTCTTTCCTAGCAGCCTGGGTCACTATCCACATTCCAACACCATAAGGAACCACTACTAGACCCAAGTTCCAACTCCTCATACTCTACTATTAGAGAAATTCTGCCTCCAAGTAATAGTAACAGGACATGACATAAAAGGAGCAAAGCCTAGATTCAAGACAAATTGCTTAGAAGGCTTTGGTAAAGTTCATTGTAACTTTAAAACAACTTTGCATTAATTTGTTACTAGCTGAACATTTGCCAGTAATCTTGTTTCCTAGCATACTATATTAGACTTCTGCATTCTACCTAGCTTGGACCAAAAAAAAAAAAAAAAGTAATCTAGCTACTAAAAGTAGACCTACCACGTGGGGACAAATATTACATCCCAAGTTGTCTTTCCTCTAAGTGTTAACAGTACTAAGTATATCCAAAAAAGCATGCAAATACTTGCAACGCTGTATTTTCTAACTTGTGTAACTTTCATTGTCTGAATTAGAACTTCCTTTGAATCTAATTAACACTATCCAGTGAATAACTACTAACCAAAACAGCCTTTTCCATTTACAACCAAAACTGGAGTCTGAAATGATTTGTGCTTTTTAGTTGACCGGCAACATGTGTCTGGGAAAAAATATCGCCGCTCTACCAAGGACATACTTCTGGCTCTGAACTTTCTTGAAAAAACTACCCAGGTCCAAGGGGCGCAGGCGCTATCCACTTACCCGATCCTTCATCCTCCAGCTCTGAGCTAGGGATTTGGAGCCTTCGATTTTCTCACAGTGCCTCTTTTTCATAAAAGCCAAAGGCAGGTTCCAGTCTGTAAGGTCAGCTTCATCTTCCTCCCCGAGTCCCAAGAGAGGCGACTGCAGCATCTCGGACTCCATGAGCGGGGGAGGGGGTGGGGGAGTCCTGGGCAGCAAACGCTCGAGAACCTCCAGCCTTGAAAACTAGTGTGTACCAGAATGGGTGAAATAAGAAACAGAAAAGGGGGAAGTAGAAAAAGAAATGGGTGGAGAGAGTGTGGAGACCCTCACTCAGGCAAAGTCTGAGATTCTTCTAACTCTGCGCGGGAAGTCGGAGGGGGTGGCAAGAAGGGTGGGAAATGAGGGAACCAAGAGGCTCCGCAGAGACACACACACGCCCCCAGTTCCCAAGCCACCGGCTGCTTCTGAGGGCGTCAGTTCCCAGAGGGGCTGCGAGCGGAGCTGTCAAAGGCGTGCGAGACTCCAGGCCTCACGATGACCCTGCTCTCGGCCTCCAACGTCTCAGCCGATCCGAGGACAGGCAGGCCGCCAGCTCTTGGTGCCGATTCGCCGACTGGGCTGAGGTCTTCGGCCGAGGGGATGAGGTTCAGAGCGCCTGAGGTCTCCTGCAGCCACTCTCAGCCCTGCGGGTCGCGCACTTGCCGGAGCTGCTGCAACCAGAGCCAGGACCGGCCCATCGTGCTCGCCCGCAGCCGGCTCCTCAGCCCTGGGTCCGCGCGGCCTGGCCGGTTCTGGCCTCCAGCCCTATGGCTCTCGCCCGTCTGAGAACGAGTCTTGAGAGACAGGCTACACAGAGCTGCGGAAAAGACGGGTAATGTGGGCTTATTGGGTTTGGGGAGTTTTGCCCTCTGGTTTCAAGCTACAGTGAAACTCCGCTCATCAGCGCATCAAGGAGGACGCCATATTGCCAAGACCCAGCATGCAGCGCGATCTACGGCGTGGGTAACAAGCCAAACTTCTTCAGAGCGTTCCGGCCGCGCTTCCCAAGAGGCAACGAGAGAAGTCTCCGCCCCCCTGTTACCATCGTTACCACAATTCAGCTTGCTAGTTTCTAGCTTTTCGTTCAATAGATACGTCACATCAAAGTCAGTCCTATAAATTAAACTGTGTTAATTTAATTAATTTTGAAAAAATCTTTATTATTACAAGTAGACCTACATCCTTCTGAAATTAAAGGAATCGACCCCTTGTTTTTTCCAGATTTTGAAAAAGCAAAATTCTTCCGAAAGAATCATTGATAATATTACAAAGGAATATAGTATCGGACGCGCGGTTGGGAGGAGACGTACTATCCTCCACAGTATCAATCAGATTCTTTTTCTTTTTAAGGAACACTGAGCGAAAAAATTAATTTTGACAATTGTAATTTTTTGTTTAATCCATTTATTTTCTGAGCGGTTTATTCTTGTTTGAATGTAGCTTTACTTAAAAACAACTAAAAGCTATAGATCTCTACGCGTGGATCGCCTCCTGCACTACTTTATTGCTCTATTCCGTAAACATTCCGTGTTTACAGTGTGTGAGAATGTGTCCATGCAAAGGGAATATAAACCCCAAGCAGCATGCAATGCCTGTCTTCAATAAACATAGTGCCTAGTGAGACACACATGTAACCATTAGATAAAGTATGGCGGGGGGGGGGGGGGGGGCGGGGGGCGGTGGCGGTGCAGGAAGATTGGCAGGTAGGCTGGTCTTCCCCTCTGCATTTAGGCTTTGAGGTAAGGCCCACGTGTATCTGCATCTCAACTGTATCACTTTCCATGCCTGTGACAACCTTGGTCCCTTCCTTAACTAGTTCAGCCTCACTTTCTTCAACTATAATCTGGGTTAATATAATACCCACCTTGAAGGGTAAAATTAACCTGTGTAGGAGTCTGGTATATGGTGAGTGTCCAATACAATGCCAGCAATGATGGGTGTATACTAGAGGGAAATCCAGCAGCCCTGTGTGCTTTGTTAATCTAAAAGAATCAGGCTCTCAAAGAGACCCTCTTTCTCAGTATGGTTTCCTAGGGCTTTGACACGATGTCAAAGTCCATATCAAAATCCCGAGGGCAGGTATTTCCCTGGCGGTCCAGTGGTTAAGATTTTGTCTTCCAATGGAGGGGGTGCAAGTTCAATCCATGGTTAGGGAGCTAAGAGTCACATGCCAAATGGCCAAAATACCAGAACATAAACAACAGAAACAATATTGTAACAAATTCAATAAAGACTTTAAAAATGGTCCACATAAAATAATAATAATAATAATTTTTTAAAGATAACTGATTTAACCAAAATCCAAACAGCATTTGTGTTCCTTTCAACATCTGAGTAAATAGTGCAATCCAAAATCATTCTCACCTAGCACATAGCAGGCATTTAATTAAAATTCTTGGATTAAAACATTACCATTCTAAACATTTGTTCAGTTATTACATCCTCATGAGCCCCATTCTCCCATGAAAACTCAAGGCAAATTCACCAGAACACAGTATCTTCCTTTTTCCTTGCTCTCAATGTTGGCAAAATGTCCCCCACTGTCATCAGCAGAGGCTTCAGGACTGCAGGGTCCTGAGAAGATCCCGCTCTCACCTAAGGGCAGTGTAACTCCAGCTCTGCCTGTCACCTGCAGCATACAACAGTGAAGGCCAAGGTCCCCAGGCACTCTTTCAGGAAGTCTCAGCTACAGGAGAGTGGCAGCATTAAGCCCATTCATTCCCAACTAGCCCTGTGACATGGGCATCAGTGAAAGTCACTCAGTCATGTCCGACTCTTTGCGACCCCATGGACTACCGTCCATGGAATTCTCCAGGCCAGAATATTGGAGTGGGTAGCCTTTCCATTTCTCCAGGGGATCTTCCCAACCCAGGCATTGAACCCAGGTCTCCTGCATTGCAGGCTGACTCTTTACAAGCTGAGCCACAAGGGAAGCCCAAGAATACTGTAAGTGGGTAGCTTATCCCTTCTCCAGCGGATCTTCCGGACTCAGGAATCGACTGGGGTCTCCTGTATTACAGGCACATTCTTTACCAACTGAGCTATCAGGGAAGCCTGTGACATGGGAAAGCCACTTAATCTGTGTGGGAATTTCCTGACCTATGAAGTATGTCACCTGGGGAAATCCACGCAGCTTGTCTGACATTCTAAGTGAAGGTAGTAGTGGAGCCGGTGGAACCCAAACGTGGCAGGTTGTCAGAATTACCTGGGAAATGATTTTAAAATTAATTTGCCTGAGTCCCAGCTCAGACATACTGAATCATGGGGAAAGGGAGGACAGAGATTCAGAATCTCTATTTTTTAATCAGATAACCCTGACAATAATTTAAAATCAGTCAGTGTCCAGGGGACACTGGACAATATTCTCGCTAAGGATATCAGGCAATAGTCTCCTCCAGTGATTCCATTCCAGCCTAGTGGTGGACCCTCAATAACTGTTTGTACTGAATTGGGGTGGGTTGCCATGCCCTCCTCCAGGGATCTTCCACAGGATCCCGTTTCTTACGTCTCCTGCATTGGCAGGCGGGTTCTTTACCACTAGTGCCACCTGGGAAGCCCCAAATAAATGAAACAATTATCCAATCTTTCATCTATTACATCAGAACAAGACTCACCCTCTCCCCTGAACTACATTACGAAACACCCTCTAGTGTTTTACAAATGTGACCCCAGAACCTAGAGACATCTGGGGTCCATGTACTGGACTGAGGATTTGATACATACATTCTGTCCCCAACCCACCACCAATTCCTAAAGAATTTCCAGTCTCTGCCCTCCTCTGTCCACAGTCTTCACATCTGAGACAAGAAAACTTTTATTTTTTGGCCTCACAGCTGGCAGGATTTTAGTTCCTCCATGAGGGATCGAACTCACATCCCTTGCTTTGGAAACACAGAGTCTTAATCACTGGACCACCAGGGAAATCCCAGGCAAGAGAAACTTAAAGGTGAACCTCCAAGGACACTTCAGCATCAAAATTCTGTTATTCATGTAAAAACCAGAAAGGGGCTGGTGAAAGCCCAACTCCCAACCTGAAGGTTCAAGAAGGGGCTTGAATCATTTCACATTTAAAAGAAACCTCTTCCCAGTGTTGTCGTGAGACTCTATTCGAGTCCCAGATAAGCATTTGGAAGCTTGACTCCAGGTTTCTGGAAGGCAGGGAACGCCGATGACTAATGACAGGCTGGAAATTCAAGGGCTAACGTTTCTCACCTGGGTGATCTCATTACCGTGGCGTGTGATCCGCAGCCGCTTGGGCCTGCAGTTTGGGTTCCCAATGTCTCCAATTCCTCACAAGCAAGGACATCTCCTGCTTGCCACAAAGCCTCTAAATAAGATACTTTAATCATGAAAACAAGTTCTACAAATCTCAAAAAATGTGTGAAACCTGATTTGATTCGAGCTGTGGAAGGGGAGAGGGTGTTGATGATATCCCGCTGGGAGTGAACATCAAGCTGCAATGTGGAACTGGGAGAGAGAAAGGGCTTTTAGGACCAGCTCTGATGTGAAACATAGCAACTAAACCACCACCACCACCACTGATGTGAAACAAACAATAACCTTTGACCTTCAGGTACAGAAAGGGGAGTGCTATGTGCCAAGTTGCTTTAGTCATGTCCGACCTTGGCGACCCTATAGACTGTAGCCCACCAGACTCCTCCTCTGTCCATGGATTCTCCAGGCAAGAATACTAGAATAGGTTGCCATTTCCCCCTCAGGGGATCTTTCCGATTCAGGGATCGAATTCGTGTCCCTTATGTCTCCAGCATTGGCAGGTGGGTTCTTTACCACTAGCACCACCTGGGAAGCCCAGAAACGAGGGATCTTGTCTTATAATATGAAGGTGGAGCAGAAGACCCCTTAAAACCCTAAATCTCAGATTATTTGGCAACCAGAAGCCAAAGAAACTGCAAAATGAACAAAGAACAAATATAAATAAAACCTGAGTGTGTGGGTCAAATACAACACAGGTCAGGGATAAATCTAGGGGCAAATTTGGGAGAACAGCCATGGCAGGGAGAGGGTCTGAATAGATGCCTCGGGAACACAGCACGTTGCCCAGGAAGAACCAAGGAGGCTGGGTTTTCACAGCCTCCAAGCTCAGCGGCTGGCTCATCTCTCAAAACACAAGACCATCATAGCCGAGGTATTCCATTTGCAGCAGGATAGCCTGCGTTCCATCCTCCAATATTGCAGTTCCTCTGCTAAATCAATCAAGGGCATTGAATGTGTTTTGTCATCAAGAATCAGAAGCAAGCCTGGAGGTCAAGCAACTTGAGAAAACCGGGTGCTTCGCTGAGTTATTGTTTTCCATGCAGGGAGACAGGCCAGCTCCTCTCCTTTCCAGAGAAGTCTGTGCTTAGCTTAAAAGAAACCAAAATAGATATAAAGTACTTTGCTTTTTGTCTGAGCATCATTACTCTGTTTTTAGCAGACTCCAAGCCACCCCTCTCTTCAGGTCAGATGTTTTGTTGACAGCAAAGTGAGAAGAGAGAAAGAGAAGTAACATCACCCACAGTCAGAGACACAGGCTGCAAGAACCCAAATGAACCTGCCTCTCTCTCTGCCCATCCCACCGTCTAAAGATATGGCAGTGTTTGCGTATGCAATTTCACCTCCTATTGCACATCTTTCTATTTTATGTACTAATTTTTTTTACAAGTAAGTAAGATTGAGCAAGTAAGGTTTAGAGATGCAGAAACAAACGTTATTCCATTTTTTTAAGGCTTCCCTAGTGGCTCAGTGGTAAAGAATCCACCTTCCAATGTAGGAGACACAGGTTCGATTCCTGATCCAGGAAGATCCCACATGCCGAGGAGCAACTAAGTTCTTGCATCACAAATATTGAGCCTGTGCTCTGGAGCCTGGGAGCCGCAACAACTGAGCCAGCATGCCTAGAGCCTGTGCTCTGAAATAAGAGAAACGATCGCACTGAGAAGCCTGCACACCCCAACCAGAGAGCAGTCCCTGCTTGCCGCAACCACAAAAACGCCTGCACGGCAACAAAGACTCAGCATAGCCAAAAATGAGTAAATAAGTATTTTTTTAAAAAACGGGGGTGATCCCTGAGTAGCAGGGGGATATGGTAAAAGATGTCTCTTAGTAAATAAAGTTCACCCGCTATCCACACTTCTTTCAGAATTGAGAATGTTTGCCTATCCTCAGCCTTGAAGAGCCAGCTCATAAGGAAACACAAAAGAAAGGGAACAGAAGTGGATCCATCACTCCCAGACCTTTCCTTCCCACTCTGGAGGCTGTCTGTGGAGGGGGGTGAAGAGCTGTCTGGGGACCCTAGAATTGGGAGCAAGATGAGGAGTGATGGAGTTGGAAGGAAACATGCCTCTGACTCAGTTGGGCTTGGCTTGCAACACAGGCCATGAGCTCCAAGTCTTCCCCGGGCCAGACACTACGATCCACCGCTCTTGTGAGCAGGGACAAAAGCCAGTGTCTTTCCCGGGTCACAAGTTCATTTATGTGAGCCTCTTCTTCCTCTCTCAAGACCCAGAAGTAGAATCACTGAGATATGGTCTATGCCCAGGGCAGATAGAGTGTTCCAAAAGAAAAAAGAGGGAGAAAAGGAAAGCTTTTATGATAGAGTCAATATTGAAAAAAAATTTGTTAGCCAATCAAAAATATGCAAACGGAATTTTGTAACCTTTTATTTTAATAACATTGCTTACAATAAGATTCTACTTTTTATGAAAACACAAATAATATAACCACTGTCTCTTTATAAGTTCCCCACTTATTATTTTATATAATATGCACATCTCACCAATGATTCTCAGGTTCTCAGCAAGCATGAGGTCCTGGGGGAGCCAAGGCTAACCCAGCCATTGCCTCTGCCTTTAATAGAGGGGATTAGAGACTGTTTCAGTAACTAAAATACTGCAATCCTGAGAGTGAATGTTTGTGGAGAGCCAAGTCCCTTTCATGGGAATTAACTCCTTTAATCCTCCTAATAACCTCCGTTAAGGTTCCTGTTTTAGATCCATTTTACCAGTAAGAAACTTGAGGCAGAGAACAGTTAAATAGCTGTCCTCAAGATCTCCCTGCTGGCCTGGGCTGGGTCAGAGTCCAACCAGCGTGTCTCAGGCCAGGACTTGGGAGGCATGAGAATCTCCTCGGGCCCCTGGGAGTCACAAAGACCAAAGTTCAAATCCTCACTCTGGTGTTTCTGTGTCCTGAGGTCCTGGGAGAGGTGCTGAATGTACCCCAGCCCCAGTTTCATGTGTAAAATAGGGAAAGTAATAGTTTCTGTTTTGTAGCACTATTATGGGGTTCCCTGGCGGCTCAATGGCAAAGAATCTGCCTGCCAATGCAGGAGACACAGGTTTGATCCCTGGG
This sequence comes from Bos javanicus, assembly GCF_032452875.1. NCBI lineage: Eukaryota > Metazoa > Chordata > Mammalia > Artiodactyla > Bovidae > Bos > Bos javanicus. Next base: position 53,510,806 of record NC_083886.1, read on the forward strand.
TCAGGAAGGTCTCCTGGGGAAGGAAATAGCAATGCTACAGGGGGTGGTGATCAAAACCATCCTCAAGAAAAAGAGAAAAGAAGAGAAGGAGAAAAGGAAAGGTACACCCATCTGAAAAGGCAAAGGAGAAAAGGAAAGGTACGCCCATCTGAAAAGGCAAAGGAGAAAAGGAAAGGTACACCCATCTGATTTGGAGAAGGAAATGGCAACTAAATCCAGTGTTCTTGCTTGGAGAATCCCAGGGACGGGGGAGCATCATGGGCTGACGTCTATGCCACAGAGTCGGACACGACTGAAGTGACTTAGCAGCAGCAGCACCAGTATTTTAGCCTGGGAAATACCACGGACAGAGGAGCCTGGTGAGGCTGCGGTCCATGGGGTCTCAAAAGAGTCTGACATGACTTGTAGCTGTTGTTTAGTCACTCAGTCCTGTCCGACTCTTTTGCAACCCCATAGACCACAGCCTGCCAGACTCCTCTGTCCAAGGGATTTCCCAGACAAGAATACTGGAGTGTGTTGTTATTTTCTTCTCCAGGGGATCTTACTGATGCAGGGATCCAACCAGCGTCTCCTGCATTGGCAGGCAGGTTCTTCACTACTGAGCCACCAGGGAAGCCCTGGATATGACTTAACGACTAAAACAAACAAACAAGAGATGTTTTTTAAGTGTCAAATCAACTAGTGCCAGGCACACAATAAGCACTCAATAAAGGCTGTTTTTATTAACAAGCTGCTATAAGAATAAATTTCATCTAGGGTGATTAAAAAGGCTTCATGGAAAACACAGCATATGTGCCTGAGCCTCAAAAGTGGATTTCTTCTTTTTTTTTTTTTGAATAATTTAAATTGGTTTTTTTTCCAAATGAAAAGTTTACACTTGGGATGAGAAGGCAAGGTCAGAATGGGATGTCTTGTTCTTCACAGGAGATGTCAGTGGATCAGAACGTAAGCTGATTTTTAAAGAGTAAAGAAAGACACTGTAAACATGCCATGTAGAAATGCTGATCTGAATGTCAGAAGAAACAGCCCAACATTTGGACCATCTGCTCCAAGGGCACAGACCACCACCCTCCCTGCATTATAATCCCAGAAGTATTATTGGACATTTTAAACAGTATCACATAGTATTTGACAACTTTTCTTAAATTTTAAAAATTAAAGTAATAAATATTTGTTGGAGGAAATTGGAAAATGTCAAAAAGAATGAAGGAAAAAAAATCAAAATTACCCATCAGTTCACAGTCCAGGTTTCCCATAAACTGTTTCCATTTTATGTATTTCCTTTCTGCCTTTTCTTTCTGACATACATATATTTAAAATTATATTTGCTTATTACATTTAAAAGTAACATTATTCTGAAACATTATTTTGAAGGTAAACACTTTTAATTCTATTGCACACATAACTGCTCTTAATATTTTTTTGTATAGCCTTTCAGTATCTATTATAAATGGACATACTTATTTGTAAGGTTTTACAAAAAAGAATCATTCAATTTTATATAAACACTATGTAACAAAACATTTCATTTTGTGACTTTTCACATAGCAGAAACATTTTCCCCAGTCTATACTTCCTAGCTTTCTGCAAATCAACATCATTCATGGTTGCATGTACCCCCAGCACAGAAAGTAACTGAAAAATGTGGAGGGGTGACCCACAGAGAAGGATTTTAATTAAAAAAATTTTTTTATCATGGGCTCCACCCTTGGGGCTGCTGCCTTTAAGTCAGGACTTTCTCAACAGGCTAGAACTTTGATTACAAAGATAGAAGGCAAACACCCTCCCATTCCAAAAATGTTTTTGGAATCATTTGGAATCATTTACAAATCATTTCCAAAAACGTCCTTAGGGATCTTGTGGCTTTTGGAAACTTTGGAAGGCTCTTAAGTATTTTAGTATTAATTAGAATAATTATTGTAATAACAATGGCTATCATAGCATACTTCCTAAAGGCCAAACCCTGTTCTAAGCACTTCACACATTTTAACTCAATATCTACAACACACCTATTGCCCCATTTTACAGATAAGGAAGCTGAGGCCAAGGCAAGGCTACACAGCTAACAAGTGACAGTATGTGGATTCAAACCAGCAGATTCCCAAATTTTGCTACATCAGAATCACCTGGGAGTTGGGGGATCTTTAAAGGTCTAATGTTCAGGCTCAGCAGTCTGGAGCCCCCAAGTATTCCCAGTGCTGAGAAATGAGGGACCCATGTCCTCAAGGCCTAAGTTGTTCCTTTTTTTTTTTTTTTTTGCATTTATTAGTATTTTTTAGTTTTTGGCTGTGCCTTGTGGCATGCAGGATCTTAGTTCCCCAAACAGGGATGGAACCAGTGCCCCCTGCAGTGGAAGCATGGAGTCTTAACCACTGGACCACCTAGGAAGTCCCAAGGCCTGAGTTATTAGCCACTGTGTTAACCACACCCAGGGGCTTATTTCCAGCTTGCTGGTGCCAGCATGGAGGCAGTGACATGGTCTTGTGAAAAAGCGTGATTTGGTCCAGCTTTGGAGAAATGTGCTGTTGTGGTATCTAGGCTGTGCCATCTATAGTTGTGGGTGAGGGCTGCTCTAAAACTGGGAGCAAGCTGGCCAGAGAGGGCTCATGGTGGGCTGGATTAGGTCTTGGCAGGTGACTGGGTATCCTGGTTTCCTGGGGCAGCCTGGGCTGTGCCTTCTGCCTCAACATGTTATTAACAGTGCTCTCTTACATTCCCTAAATGTCCTGGTTTGGATGACAAACTACAGTCACCCTAGCTTTACCAGCTCTCATGGGACCCTATACTTTCTACTCATGGCATATAGGATCAGAGATCAGAACAGATCAGTCGCTCAGTCGTGTCCGACTCTTTGCGACCCCATGAATCTCAGCATGCCAGGCCTCCCTGTCCATCACCAACTTCCAGAGTTCACTCAGACTCACGTCCATCGAGTCAGTGATGCCATCCAGCCATCTCATCCTCTGTCGTCCCCTTCTCCTCCTGCCCCCAATCCCTCCCAGCATCAGAGTCTTTTCCAATCAGTCAACTCTTCGCATGAGGTAGCCAAAGTACTGGAGTTTCAGCTTTAGCATCATTCCTTCCAAAGAACACCCAAGGCTGATCTCCTTTAGAATGGACTGGTTGGATCTCCTTGCAGTCCAAGGGACTCTCAAGAGTCTTCTCCAACACCACACTTCAAAAGCATCAATTCTTCGGTGCTCAGCCTTCCTCACAGTCCAACTCTCACATCCATACATGACCACAGGAAAAACCATAGCCTTGACTAGACGAACCTTTGTTGGCAAAGTAATGTCTCTGCTTTTGAATATGCTATCTAGGTTGGTCATAACTTTTCTTCCAAGGAGTAAGCGTCTTTTAATTTCATGGCTGCAGTCACCATCTGCAGTGATTTTGGAGCCCAGAAAAATAAAGTCTGACACTGTTTCCACTGTTTCCCCATCTATTTCCCATGAAGTGGTGAGACGGGATGCCATGATCTTCGTTTTCTGAATGTTGAGCTTTAAGCCAACTTTTTCACTCTCCTCTTTCACTTTCATCAAGAGGCTTTTCAGTTCCTCTTCACTTTCTGCCATAAGGGTGGTGTCATCTGCATATCTGGTTATTGATATTTCTCCTGGCAATCTTGATTCCAGTTTGTGTTTCTTCCAGTCTGGCGTTTCTCATGATGTACTCTGCATATAAGTTAAATAAGCAGGGTGACAATATACAGCCTTGACGAACTCCTTTTCCTATTTGGAACCAGTCTGTTGTTCCATGTCCAGTTCTAACTGTTGCTTCCTATGTTTATTTTGAAGTCCTTTTTCCTAACTAATAGAAGCTCCATGAAGACAGGGACCATGTCTTCTGATTCTGCCCCGCAGGCAGCACAGAGCCTGGTTGGGTGGCAGACACACCGGAAGTGTCTGTTGAATGACTCAGATGAGCAAGACCCCAAGGAGTCATGACTGGGGCTGTGCTGGTCGGATGAACACTAGGCACAGACACACTGACCACACTTTAGGGCCACACCAGCTACCGTTACCCCAAAACTGGGTTTGCCTCTTGGTGGGTGTCAAGCCAAAACTCACAACCAATCTAAGAGCAGAAGGTAGGATTTATTACTTGCAAGAAGTAAGGAGAACACTAGTGATCTCTCCCAAAGTGTGCCTCCCTGAACAGCAAAACTCTGTGTGTGTGTGTGTGTGTGTATGTGTGTGTGTGTGTATTAGTTGCTCAGCTGTGTCTGACTCTTTGCAATTGTAGCCCTCCTGGTTGCTCTGTCCATGGGATTCTCCAGGCAAGAATACTGGAGTGGATTGCCATTCCCTTCTCCAGGAGATCTTCCCAACCAAGGGATCAAACCCAGCTCTTTCTCCTGCATTGCAGGCAAATTCTTTACCATTTGAGTCACAAGGGAAGCCCAACAGCCAAACTACGGAAGTTTCAAGCCAAGGGTACATGCATATTCATGAAGCGGCTGGAGCACAAGAGAATTCAGCACAGAATTGGGCCAAAAGTCAATGGAGTCCAATCTCTAATGATGGAAGTCAAGAGCAGCAGCAAAGTCAACAAGTCAACATTATGATTCCTTAGGCTCTAGTTAGTCCGGTGGTGGAGTACTCAGGGGGGCTTGGATCCTGCAAAACAGCTCAAGAATGTACTTCAGGGTAATCTTTACTCTTACAACTGATTTATTACTTCCAGTATAGTTATTTCCCTGGTCTGCTAACAGCTGCTGGTTCTTATCTTCTTTTGTTCCCTTAAAATCATTAACTGCTGCTGCTGCTAAGTCCCTTCAGTCATGTCCGACTCTGTGCGACCTCATAGACGGCAGCCCACCAGGCTCCCCGTCCCTGGGATTCTCCAGGCAAGAACACTGGAGTGGGTTGCCATTTTCTTCTCTAAATGCGTGAAAGTGAAATGTGAAAGTGAAGTCGATCAGTCGTGTCCGACTCTTCGAGACCCCATGGACTGCAGCCTACCAGGCTCCTCCGTGGGACTTTACAGGCAAGAGTACTGGACTCCACTGGAGTGGAGTGCCATTGCCTTCTCTGAAAATCATTAACTACTGAAGCCTATTCTTGTGCGTGGATGAGCACTGTAGCCAGGCTAAGATCACAAAGTGGTTTAGACCTAAAATGGCTTCTCTTGTGTCAAGAAAGCTGTCATGGCAGTCAGGACCTAAGGTTGGGGACAGAGAGGAACTGAGCCAGTGTGTGCGAAGCCCCTGGGGCAGGCCCAGGAACCCCAGGGTGTTTGCAGGGCTGGGAGCAGCCATCACAGAACACCAGCCAGACAAGGATGGAGGGACATTTAGCTAGCTGAGATCATAGTTCTCTTCTTGTGGGAAGCAAATATCAGAAGGCAGAGAACGCAGAAATTTCCATTTATCCATCTGAAATTCAGGTTTCCAGCGAGGACCCTGGATGGCTTTCTGCAGACAGCGCAGCTGCGCAGGCTGGGAGAGGCTTGTCTGGCTGGCTTGTCACGGTGGCAGTTCGGGCTGATGGTTTCAGGAGATGAACGTGGCAGCAGCCGCTCAGAGAAAGCCATCCACGAGGCCATCGGTGCCACCACACATCAGAACACTCTGTTCTCGGTCCAGAATAACCCCCGCCCCCGTGAATTATTCATGCCAGCCACCTTGTGATATGTGATCACATTCCAGGCAGGATGTCAACCAGGGGAAAATTTGTAAATGTAATTTGTATCCTCAATTTTTGTCATAGTTTGGGTCGTTATTTTCCCTTCATAACTCTCCATCTTCCTCCCATATTTTCCCTTCTCGGGTTTTTAATCAGAGGGATCTGTCAAGAGTGACTCAGAAAGTCCCTGCCTTTCCTCGCAATGTGCTCTCCCGTGGCAGAGAGTGCAGCCTCCAATCTCCGAGTTTATGTTTACGATACATATTTTTATTACCTTTGAGTGAAAGTGATTGCTATGGTTATCTCCTTCTGAAATATATATTTTTCTTTCATTTATTTTGAGTACGGTTTGAATTTTTATGCATCTTTGAATCCCTGTTCCCCAAAGAGGTAGGCGGGGCAGCTGGGATGGGGGTGGGGGGGCTACCGCTCTCCCTGCAGCATGACCGCCCCCTTCACAGCATCCCTAGAGGGATGGTCCTCCCTTCTCTGCTCCACTGGGCACCACCCACTCTCAAGTAAGCCTGAGGAGGGTTTTCCAGGGCCTTCTGAGAACCCAGCTCTCATCAAAGCTAAGGGTTGAGAGACGAAGGTTGAAATGGAAAAAAAAAAAAAAGCAAGCATGTAACTGTCAAGCTGATTTCCACTGGATTAAAACGATCTTTATGATGAGAGATGCGAGGAGGGCCCTAAGCCAACTCAGAAACTCATTTCCAGAACCAGAGGCTGCATCACTGACTTAAAATGGTCCAAGGTTGACAACATAATCAAAGTCAGAACCTCCCCCAATTCGGGTCTCAGGGTTAGTAATTCCCACTTCCCTTTAGCCTTTCAACATAGCCACAGCCATCATGTAATTTCCCCCTGAGCACTTGGTTAGATCACAGAGGTAATGTAATCCAGTGAGAAGGCTGAATTTCTTGTGAGCCAATTTACTTTCCAAAAGAAAGGCAAGTTGGACCTTGGAACCCATCACTTCAACCTGACACCACCCAGCGCATAGGCCTGTGGAAGAGAGTGGTAGAGTTGGGTACATAATTGTCTGGGCTGTGAGGTGCTCCCGTCTCGGGTCTCTGCTCCTCAGATGCTGATGGAAACTAAGGAGGGTAGAGAGTTTGACTGAGGAATCAGAGAAGGTAAAGGTGATGGAGGGCTGGCATGTGTTTCCAGCAGTCTGGAGCGGAGCGAGGCCCAGCCAGTTAGACGGGGCAGGGTACCAGCTGCAGGAGCTGGGACTGGGGAGACTTTGGGGACTCTAGGCATAAGCAGGGCCACCTAGGGGCCCTGGTGACATGATATGGGTTAGTGTCGAGGGGGTCATTCTCCAAAAAGCAGCTTGGGTGTATCTGGGAAGCACTCGGGCACAGTAATAGCTTTTCCCCTGAGGGTCCCTGAGAGCTGAGACAGTGATATCAAACCACAGCAGGACAACCAGGAGGGATGACAATCCTCCAGGTGACCATCTTGGTGAGCTCATTTGAGGCTCCTGGGGACATGGGGCTGTCTTGCTGTAATTTGGGGCAAGGACTGTGGGTCAGGGGCAAGCAGAGGGAGGGACTTCAGCAACTGCTCTTCTGCAGCTTGTGGCATTGGGTGACACGTGTGAAATGGCTGCATTTACCCCTGTGCTATCACAATAGCTCATGCAAGCCAGCACCAACCTGTTCCCGTACCATTCATGCCGGTGTTCCTCAGCCTTGGCATCACTGACATTCTGGGTAAATGATGCTGCTCTGTTTTTGTTTATATTTTAGCATTTTTTAAACACTGTGGTAAAGATATATAACACTTTGAACTATGCTTAAGTGTATAGTTCAATGGCATTAAGTACATTCATATTATTGTTCAAGAACCTCCAGCATCATCTCCAGGACATTTTTATCTTCCCAAACTGAAACTCTGTCCCTGTGAAACCCTGACTCCCCATTCCCCGCCTCTTCCTAGCTCCTGGCACCCACCATCCTACTCTGTCCCTATGGATTTGACTCCTCTAGGGACATAATGTAGGTGGAATTAGACAGTATTTGTTCTTCTTTGGTTTATTTCACTACGCATGATGTCCTCAAGGTTCATCCAATCTGTAGCAGGTGTCAGGGTTTCCTTCCTTATAAGGCTGAATACTATTCTGGGCAGATGATTCTCTGTTGTGCGGTGTTCTGTGCACTGCGGGATGTTTAGAAGCACACCCAGTCTCTACCCACCGGACGCCGGAAGCACTTCACTCCTCTCAATTGTGACAACCCCAAATGACTCCAAAATTTGCCAGACATGCCCCTGGTTGAGAACCACAGCTCTGTGCACGGTCATTTCTGAAGACTTGAGTCTCCCCTTCGTGAACCTGAGCTCCACAGTGGGCCAAGGAAGTGTCCCCTGGCCCCAGCTGCAGCCCAGCTCCCAGACTCCATCAGAAAGTTCCAGCCACACGCACATCCCATGTCAAGATCACTTAATAACATTAGGACAGATTCTCCAAATGGCCATTTTTAATAATTTTTAAAAACCCTCTCTTTTCTTAAATCCACATTAAGCATATGGCAAGCCACGTGCTGGCTGCATCACCTCCTGCAAACTCAATGCTGGCCTCTTGTTTTTCACCTTCCATCTGGGGAGACATAAATCCTACTTAGAGTCAAACCTCAGGAGATGTGCGTAGCATGTACGAGTCAAAGATAAACAGCCTGCTTTGCCCTTGGACACATAAGCTGGATTTTCTCCAGTAATCCAGGCCCTTCTCAGAAACAGCCAAGAGCAAGGAAACTTTTCAACACGATGATCCATAACAACACATATACACACACCAAAAAGAGTGAGTCTGGCAGTCGAGGCAGCTGACAGCCACAATACAGGCAGAATTTCAGCACATTGCTTCCTCCTCCCAGACCCTGCCAACACAGCTCGGGCTGATCCACACAAATTCCACATTTCCACTCAAGCCCCATATAGCTCTGCTAATACCCATCAGCCAGCAGACAAAATCTTTTATTTCCCCGTAAGCCTACAACAATAAAAGAAAAAGATGCATTTGCACCAGCTTTGGGAATAGAGGAGAGACACCGGAGGCCCTCAGGATTATCTTGGCAGAGAATGAATTTTGTTGGCACGTGTATGGTTCATCAGGCATTGATTAAGAGTCACAGGATTTGGAGACTGGGATCAATCAGAGCACCTCAGACTGGAAAGAAAGAAAACTACCTTCCAGGGCCAGAGGGGAAGCCAGGAGCAGCAGCTGTCCAGCTTTTAGTGGAACATTTCAGAAAAGTGGCAGATTTTTCTCCCATTCTTCCTCCCCCCTTCCCCGTTTCCCCATCCTCTGCCATGTGACCTGCAGCTCTTCCCACAGAGGCAGACATGCTTCCCTGACCCTGGGCCTCAGACTTGGCCTTGAGACTTGATGTGGCCAGTGAAACGCTAGCAGAGTAGCCAAAGCAGGGGCTGGGAATGTGCGAGGGGGTAAATACTCCCCCTTGTTTGCTTCTTTCTCCAGAACAAGAAGCCAGCCCAGTGAGCCCCCCACCTGAGGAGGGCGAGAAACTCAAGCTGCAGAGTGAGACAGCCTCCAGCCACCCCCAGATTCAGGAGAGTCGGTGCTGCCATGTGAAGCCATGAGTTGGGCTGGGTTGGGTTTTTTTTTGTTTAATTAATTAACTTATGGCAGCACGCTTCATGCTGTGTGTGGGCTTTCTCTAGTTGTGGTGAGCGAGGGCTATTCTCTAGGTGCGGTGCACAGGCTTCTCATTGCCATGACTTCTCTTGTCTAGGTGCACGGACTTCAGTAGTTGTGTCTCGCAGGCTTAGTTGCCCCATGGCATTTGGGATCTTAGTTCCTGAACCAGGGATTGAACTGATGTCGCCTGCATTGCAAGGCAGATTCTTAACCACTGGACCATCAGGGTTCCTAGGCTGGCTTGTTATGCATTGCTATTGAGCCAACAGCTGACCAATACAGACACTTCAAATCACACTTCGAGGGGTGGGCCTCTGAGGTCTCACTATCATTCTTACAAGGAACTCGCTGACTGCTGCTAATTGGGAAAGCTCAACTTGACAAGGGTGTTGCCTTGTCAATATCATTGTCACTGGACAGTGACATTTCTGCTCCGCTGGCTTTGTGCCTGTCTACCAGGCCGTGGGTGAGCTTGGCCAATGAAACAATCCAAAACAAGTCAGTCCTGGATGCAGCGGCCTGTTGGCTAGTTTGTGACAGCTCTTGAGTCTCCTCTGCATCTCCCTCCCTCCTTGGAATGCCGGGGGAGACACCACTTATGGAGAAGATCAGTCCTGGCACTCAGAGTGTCCACACAACTGAGGACCTTCACAGAGTGAGCGATGGCCATGCCAGAGGCAGGTCGTTTTGGAAAAGGCTAAGCCCCCACTGCAGCCCAGCAGCCCTGATGACCCTACCCTCCTGGCCCTTCTGGTTCCCATCACAAGTGCCCTGTCCTGATGCTTGTACCCCCAGGTTCAGAGAAGCATCACTCAACATCACCAAAAGGTAGAAGCAATTCAAGGGTTCATTGATGGATGAATGGATAAACAAAATGTGGTCCATCCATTCAATGGAATATTATTCAATCATAAAAGGAAGAAAATCCCAACAGGCTGCAATGTGAATGAACCTTAAGGACCTTAAGCTCAGTGAAATCATCAACTCACAGAAAGATAAGTACTGCATGATTCTACTTAGATGAGGTCCCCAGAAGAGTCAAATTCACACAGACAGGAAGAAGAATGGTGGTTTCCAGAGGCTAGGGGGGTGGGAATGGGGGTCTATCGTGTAATGGACACAGAGTTCTAATTTGGGATGATGACAAAGTTCTGGCGACGGTTGGTGGTGCCGGCTGCACAGCAGTGTGAATGTGCCCAATGCCACTGACTGTACACTTAAAAATGGAAATTGGGGAGTTGTAAATATCTTACTACAACTTTAAAAAAATGACCTGTCCTGTATACCAGCTCCTTGATGCCCAGCTCCCACCTGGCTGTCAGACAGCAAGGTCATCTGGGAAGTGGAACCGTCACATGGTGGGCATGGGGAAGGCACCGCCTGCTGCCAACCTGTCCTCTTTGGTTCCCTTCGGTTTCCACAGCAATCTCCAGCACCCTCGCTGTTTTAACTCAAATGAAGTGACTACTCACGGGGACCACCAGGCGCAGGGGCGGGCCAGTAGGAAGATAGAGGGGTGGAGAGAGTCCTCCAGATGCTCCCCAGAGCCCACAGAGGCAGCAGCACCCCATGGCGACAAATCAGCACGGGGCATGCTTATCACACACTCCACATACTTATTGCACACTCTCAGTGGGAGGGAGGGCTCTTTGTGGCTGGTGTCTGGCTGAAAGCTGGAACTTGAGCAGGTGGGGTCCCAGTTGCGGATCCTCCTCCAGGTTGCTGAGCATGTCAGGGCTCGTCCTTCATGACATCATTCCCATGTTGTCACAGTGTTCTCCTCTTGCTTTAAATGAACAACCTTTGCTTGACCCTGCGGCCCAAGAACTTTCCTCTAAAATTCCGCCAGGCTACGGAGGGCAGATGAGAATGCAGGCTGTAAATCAGCAGCCCTCATGACATTTCGATCCATTAATCCATCAAAAGAAGATTTGCTACCTCTTAGCTCCAGAGAGAGACCAGAAATCCTCTCCCACGATTGCCCGGAGGCTCAGGCACCACAATACTGCTACTCTGCACTTCTGCAGGAATTCGCTGGATGTCCGTGCTCTTCACTGTGCCTGTCACTTGCGGTTGTACCAACATCCCCAACCCAGCGGAAGGAGTTTGTTACCAGGTGCCTTTGCTTGTCCCCAGATTGTTCGTGAGGGAAGAAGCTAATCCTGAAATGTTGAGGAGAACATAAGCCACCCCCATACCTATAGGATTCAGACAACCTTCCAGACTGGGAGTTCTTTGAGAGCTGGAGCCACCTCTGTCTTCCAGCAGTGAGCCCTAGGGCCTGGCAAAGGATGGGTGGGTGGCTGGATGATTGGTGGGTAGATGATGGATGGGTGGATGAGTGGGTGGGTGGATAGATGGGTGGATAGATGACTGGGAGGATAGATGGCTGGGTGGATGGATGGCTGGGTGGATGGATGAATAGATGAATAAATGAATCTCTAGCCAAGGAGCAGATGTTCTTGCTCAGAATCTATCTCAGTAGCCTTGTAATTTCCCTCATTTGTAAAGTGGGGTGAGGGTAGTTCTTTTTCTATCCATTCCATAAGGTTGTTGTGAGAAAAAAAAATGGATGATATATTTTAAAATCCTTGGGCTACCCCTATAGAATTATACAAATGAGAAGAAGCATTGTTCAAAAGGAAATCTTTTCTACAGCCTAGTAAATGCTTATAGGAGAACTCGTTGGTACAATCCATGACTTAATGAATCCTCTTGAGGGAAACAGCACTGAGTGGGAGGCAGGATTCAGAACAGCAGACACTTGGTCAACAAGCCATCTCACTTTAGACAGGGCTGCACACTACATATATTATCACACCTGTACCTCCTACAAGACCGTGAACTTACGGAGGGCAGGTACTTGTGTCTTAGACCTATAATCCCCCACATCAGTAAAAATGAGTAACTAATACGCACTCAAATACCTACTGCAGTAATAACCAAATCATATCATGAAAAAAGATATTTCTTCACAAAAAGAAAATAATGCACAAATACCAGCATGAAACACCTGTGCGAACTGTGTCCTGGTGTGACTGAATTTAGAGACAGACATTTGAAGTGGGTTTAATCTATTTTAAGTGAAAGTGCAAGTTGCTCAGTCATGTCTGACTCTCCGACCCCATGGACTATACAGTCCATGGAATTCTCCAGGCCAGAATACTGGAGTGGGTACCCTTTCCCTTCTCCAGGGGATCTTTCCAGCTCAGGGATTGAACCCACATCTCCTACATTGCAGGAGGATTCTTTACCAGCTGAGCCACAACGGAAGTCCAAGAATACTAGAATGGGTAGCCTATCCCTTTTCCAGTGGATCTTCCTAACCCAGGAATTGAACTGGCGTCTCCTGCATTGCAGGCAGATTCTTCACCAACTGAGCTATCAGGGAAGCCCATTTAAACCTTATATTAAAAACCTATTTAAACCTTGTATTAAAGATGGACATGGGGCTTGTGTGATCACAAGGAGGGGAGATAATGTGAGACAGTCTACACAAAGAGCCTGATGCTGATGTATAAAAACACTCCATTCATAGTGGCTTATTAAGGTCTCTGTAACTTGGGGGTCACTTGGTCTCTGTGGTCCTGGACCCCCTGTCTTCTTTCCCTATCTCAGAAGAAATCCCCTTCCCTCCCCTTTGGGTGGGGCAGGAAGTGGTGAGGGCGGTCCAGGTCAGAGAGGGACAGGAGCATCTGGTCACACAGGAGGGGCTGAAATCTCTGTGCCAACGACCCTGTCTCCTCTTCCTCCCCACTCCAGCTGTTGTCCAGCTGGACCCCAACCGCCAAGGCTGGAGGGCCAAGTGTTCACCTTTCCTGGGTGTACATGAGGATGCAGAACCATCACTGGACTTGTCTGGGGCTCTGGACCAAGGCAGTCAAGCTAGACTGGGAAAGAAAGGGGGTGTGACTGTCACAGGCTTGTCCTCAGAGCACCCCAATGTGCTGGCAGCTGCCTGCTGCAGGGCTCACTGGGGGACAGGACTGGGGGAACACAGTGGCAGTTTTTATGCATGACAGCTCTGTGAAAAGGGCATAGCATTTACTTTAGCAAACTTGGGACTGGGGATTGGTGAACTGACCAAAGTTGGTAAATATCAAGGGTTAAGCAGCAGGCCCCCCATTATCCACACCGTCTCTGAGTTGCAGACATCAGACTTCCTAAAGGACAGGAGCTGGGGGTCAGCAGGGACTCAGACGCATTAGAATTCCTAATATCACCATCCCACAGTTTGGGATGAAATGAAACAGCTCTATTTTAACCACATAATGTCCCCGGGAGCTGGACCCCAAATGATCTCTAATTATTACAGATATCTCTTATTTCTGGGCTGGTTTCCAAGGCTACTATTGTGGCTGTTCAGTCATGGCTGGGGGCCTGGAGTGATGGTCAGAGAATCAGACACAGGAGAAGTGGGATTCTGCAGGAGGCCCACTGTGGGTTCAGGAACCACTCTGTGCTCTTGAAGACACGGGGAAGGAGGCATTCGCTGGGCTCAAGACATTTAACCCCCAGCTGAGCTAGAAATGCTAGAGCTCACGGAGCTTGGTGACTGACTGAGTCACCGGCCCGAGGGTCCCAAGGGACTTCTGGCTCTCTTACTACTTTTCCCCGAGAGATTTTCACAGGAGCCTTCTCCCACCCCTGACCCAGGACTCACACAGAAGTAGAGGGGACTTGTCTTTGGTTGTCATAAGTCTGGGGACACTCTAGCACTGAGTAGGTAGGGACCAGAGATGGCAAATGTCCCTCACTGCACACACAGCACCATTGAGGTTGTTGTTGTTCTGTCGCTAAGTTGTATCCAACTCTTTGTGACCCTATGGACTGCAGCACGCCAGGCTTCCCTGTCCTTCACTATCTCCCAGAGTTTGCTCAAACTCACATCCATTGAGTCGGTGATGCCATCCAACCATCTCATCCTCTGTCACCCCCCTTCTCCTCCTGCCCTTAATCTGTCCCAGCATCAGGGTCTTTTCCAATGAGTCAGCTCTTTGCATCAGGTGGCCAAAGTACTGGAGCTTCGGTTTCAGCATCACTCCTTCCAATGAATATTCAGGGTTGACTTCCTTTAGGATTGACAGGTTTGATCACAGCATCATTGCAATGGTTAAATTTTATGTGTCAGCTTTGCTGGGCCATGGTGCCCAGTTGTCTGGTCAAACACCATCTGCTGCTGCTGCTGCTAAGTTGCTTCAGTCATGTCCGACTCTGTGCGACCCCATAGACGGCAGCCCACCAGGCTCCCCCATCCCTGGGATTCTCCAGGCAAGAACACTGGAGTGGGTTGCCATTTCCTTCTCCAGTGCATGAAAGTGAAAAGTGAAAGTGAAGTTGCTCAGTCGTGTCCGACTCTTAGCGACCCCATGGACTGCAGCCCTCCAGGCTCCTCCGTCCATGGGATTTCCCAGGCAAGAGTACTGGAGTGGGTTGCCATTGCCTTCTCTGAAACACCATCTAGATGTTGCTATAAAGGTACTTTTCAGATGATATTAACATTTAACTCAGTAGATTTTGAGTAAAGTAGTTATAGATGACCCTTCCTAGTGTGGGTGAGCCTCCTCAAATCAGTTGAAGACCTTAAGAGAACAAATTGAGGTTCCCAGAAGAGGAAGGAAGTTTGCCTCCACACTGCCTTGGGCTCAAGACTTCTACATCAACTCCTGCTGGAATGTCCAGCGCCTTGCAGACTTGAGATGGGCCAGCCTCACAATCTCAGGAGGCAATCCCTTAAAATAATCTTTCCCCTCTCTCCTCCTCACACACCCCTACACCCCCTCTCTGTATATATATCCTACTGGTTCTCTTTCTCTGGAGGACCCTGACTAGTACAACCATCCTGCCCTAAACAGGGTCCCCCAGAAAGTCACTGAGTGGCCTGGCCCAGTCCCATGTGGACGGCCTGTTCCCTGCCTCTATAATAGAGGGACAAGATGGAAGGCTACTCTGTACTAAAGTTCTGGGATTCAATATTAAAAGTGAACCCCAGGGGGGCAGCCTGTAGGGAAGTGCCTGATGTGTAAAGGAGACAGCAGGTCCAGGTCACGAAATGAAGCTGAGTCCCCTCGAAGCTGGCCCTCAAGTTTGCCCACCAGCCCCCAAAGGCCAGCAGCCCCTTTGCAAATGGCTCCAGCCCATACCCTTCCTCCCACACATGTGGAGGCTCGGATCTCTAGTCAATTGTCAAACTGGATTGTTGGAGACAACAAAATCTCTTCAGTGTGAAGGTCCCATGGTGGATTTCTGGCCTGTATTTTCTAGTCAAATAGTCCTGGAGGTTGTGTTTGTTCTGAAACCTCAGGGCATGACCTTGCTGGGAAGGGCAGTTGTGGATGGAGCAGGGCAGAGCCAAGGAAGGAGGGTTAGAGCCAAGGAACAGAGGTGTCTGTGACCTGGGTCCCGAGCCCCCTTGGGATTGCTTAACAGACTGGCCAGAGTGCTTAGAAAGCCTGGATCTCCTGGATGCCTCCAACCAAAGCAGCTGTGGTCCAGTGGAGGCACTGGATTCTTGGCTCACAGGACCTGGGTTCTGGCCACCAATTTGCTGTGTGACCACGGACAAGCCACTTGGCCCCTCAGTCTCAGCTTCCCCATCTGGAACGTAGGCCTGTGGTCTCTGGGTGTTGGTGGCCCCTAGTTGCCTCATGATGCTGGCCTCCGGGGCTCTGGGCAGCTGCCCTGCAGCACAACCTGCATCCTCAAATTCCACCCATGTCCGCCCCACACCAGCCTCGCTGGTCTCAGCCATAAACAGACAGTCCACTTCACTGAAACAAAAACCTCAGCATGGACAAGAAAGCCCAAGGTACCAAAGTGAGACAATGACTCCAGAGCAAACCTGAGATGCCTTGGCAAAAACAAAGGCAATGAGAAACCCAGGAATGACGAAAGTCTGTGCCAGGAAGTTCTGGTCCAGGTGTGGAGCCCCTGAATAGAGCCTTGAGGAGAATAGACAGAGCCCAAGCCATACACAGAGGGCAACAGGGATGAGAGGGGCTCAGGGCAGGGACTTCTCCCCGGAAAGGAAGGAATGAGAAATCAGGATGCAGGAGAAAATGCAGTGCCTGTAAGAAAGGTCTGGTCCAATAAATGCAAATGAAAACAAGGAGTGATTCTGAACCTCCAGTGGGGTGACAGAGCCCAGGTGAGCAGTCCTGCGAGGGATTCAGAGCCTCAGAAATTCAAAGACAAGGAGCCAGGCTCTGCCCCACTGCACATTCACGTGCACGCTTTTCCAAATGCAGAGCATCGCTCTGGGGCCAAAGCCTGAGACGTCAGACAGTTACTGCCTTGCAACGGAATGAAAGACCACCAGCCAGGGCAGTGAAATACCACTGGGCTTGGAATCAAGGGTGTCCCAGGAAGACAGGCCAGCACTCCCCTTCTCACCAGGACAGAGAAGCTGTGGAAGCCCGCAACTGAGACAGCTCCAAGCACAGAATCCAAAGTCAGAAAGTGAGTGGGGGAACCTCACGGAAGTGGGGAGGGGGCCAGGTGCCGCCAGTGAGGAAGCCTCGCCCAGCACAGCAGATAAGCTCTAAAGCAGATAAATCAAGAAACGGCATTATGAGTGTATTATTTAGGCTTGTGGAGACGACCGCCATATAATTAAAAATGAAACAGTTAAAACTGCTTGCCTTCAGGGCTGAGAAAGGAGGAACGGGAAGAGGGTTCTTTATAAACCTCTCTGAACTGATTTTTTTTTTTTTAATTTGATTTTTCAAAAGAGTGCATGAGTGATAAAAGAAGAAAAGAAAATGAGGAAGCCTGACCTTCAAGACCAGTTTTGCATGGTTGAGGTCCTTTCAGCTGCTGCTGAGTCTGTGTGTGACTCAGTGCTGGGAGTCCCTCCCAACATATTCTCCCAACCATGATTTCCTGCAGGCAGATCTTTTATTAATAGTTGCAGCACGCAGGATCCAGTTCCCTGACCAGGGATCGAACCTGGGCCCCCTGCACTGGGAGCACAGTCTTAACCACTGGGCCACCAAGGAAGTCCCACCTTGGCCATTTTAAATGGAGAATTATTGGGAGTTCTCTAGCAGTCCAGTAGTTAGAACTCGGCATTTTCACTGGTCTGGATTCAATCCCTGGTTGGGGAACTAGGGGACTGCTGAAAAAGATGTGGCAAGTCGTGCAGTGTGGCCAAAATAAATAAATAGATAGATAGATAAAATAGAAGAAGTCTGTAGAGAGGGATGGGGCAGGCAGACTGCAGGAAATAAAAGACAAATCAACTGTGTGGAAGTAGTTTCTAAGCCCTAAAATCTAGGAAGGCAGCAGGAATTCATATTATTGTTAACAGCATCTCAAAAAGCACTGTCACCATTGTTGCCTGTGTTCTCCGGTGACAGGGGATTCTCAGGGGTGGGGTCCAGGCCCTGTCTCTATCCTCCCCTGCCGAATTCCACCATCAACTGATGATGCTACCAAGCCTGGCTGGACCAAGAGAATGAGCACGCGGCTAAGTTAGGACCAGGCAGGGTTCAAACTCCAGCTCCACTCCCCGGAGGCTCCAGCCTGGCCACGTCTTTGAGGTTTCCCATCCACCCTCCCATGGAGCCCCACCAAAGAGACAGATCCATTTCTATTCCCAACAACAACACAGAAAGGTGAGGTTGGCTCATCCAGCTGTGGGGCCCTGAAGCTTCTCTCACCTCGTCTGCGGATGATCCAGAAGGTGGGGGAGGGGGCAGTCCCTGCCGAGCTCTCGTGAGAGGACCCTGCCCCACCCATGCATATATGAGCACCATCCACAGACAGTAAATGAACCTGGTCCCATAGGGGTGACACACTCAGGGTGGGAGGCCGGAGTGCTAGTGATATTTTTAGTTGTTACTTTTCATTGCAGTAAAATTCACATAACATAAAATTGACCATGTTAACGATTTAAAGCGTACAGTTCAGTGGCATTAAGTACATTCACATCACCACCATCCATCTCCAGACCTTCATCTTCCCATGCTGAAACTCTGTCCCCATTAAACACTGACTCCCCACTGCCCCTTCCCCAGCCCCAGGCATCCACTATTCTACTGTGTCTCTAGGAATGTGGCTACCCTAGGAACCTCATACAAGGAGAATCATAGGGTTATTTGTCTCTTGGGTCTGGCTTATTTCATTTAGCATAATGCCTTTAAGGTTCATCTACATTGTAGCATATGTTACAATTTCCTTCACTTTTAAGACTGAATAATAGTCTGTTGTGTGGACGCACCATATTTTGTTTATCCATTCATCCACTAAGGGACACTTGGGCTGCTTCTACCTTTTGGCTTTTCTGAATAATGCTGCCATGAACATGGGTGTGCACATATCAGACTGTGCTTAGTTTGGGGGACTTTGGCTGTTCTCATAAGGGTCCTTTCTCTTTCAGAATTCAAAGTACTTGTTTTAAAATCAGCATAGTGAACATGCTGGAGCTCTTTCTCAGCCCTGGTAAATGCTAAGAATGTCTTACCTAATCTGCTCAGGAGGGCATTTCTATGCTTACCCTCATTTTTTCTTTAATATTTATTTATTTATTTGGCCGCACGAGGTTTTAGTTGCAGCACACACGGTCTTGGATTTTCATTTCGGGAAGTGGGATCTTTTGTTGCGGCATTCAAACTCTTAGTTCCTGCATGTAGGATCTAGTTCCCTGGCCAGGAATCAAACCTGGTCCTGCTGCATTCAGAGTGCAGAGTCACAGCCACTGAACCACCAGGGTTCACCAGCCACAGAACCATACATACCCCCATTCTACATCTGAGGAAACTGAGGCACAGAGAAGCTAAGAAACTCATCCAAGATCACATATGAAATAACCACTGGGGAAGGCTTGGATCAGGACAGTCTGATGAGTCCACGTCCTGAAGCATTCTACTCAACACTTTCAGTGTCCCCATGAAAAACAGAGAGGTCAGCATAATTGTTGTTCTGCAGAAAAACTTAAGTCACAGACAACTTAAGTAGCTCTGAAGGCCACACAGCCTTACCTCTGATTCTGCTTCTGCGTCTTGGAAATCCATGGTACCATTATTTCTGACATCCCCCCTACCCTTTAGACACAGCATTTCTAGGACTTTACTTTTCTTTTGAATCCAGCCTCAGTCAGCCATCCCACAGCTCAGTAGAGGCATCATGACATCATAATCCACAAGAGGCAAGCCATTTGCTGAAACCTGAATGAATCAGACAAGAGAAAGGTTAAGCGGCCGGGGGAGCTAAAAGCCCCTAAAAGTTTAAAGAGGTTCTGCCAAATGGGTGATTGGCTCCCGCTGAGATTAGTTTTAATCAATTATTAAGCAACAGTTTAATATTTTAAGAGTTTGCTCAATCACAGAGAAACGAAAACATTTCATGACTTTCTTCTCCTGTACCTTCCAAAATTAAAAAAAAAAAAAAAGCAAAACAAGTGTAGACACAGTGGCATGGATTAAAAAAAAATGATTTCTGTTGAAATAATTGCATTTTTTAAAAACTTTTTATCCCCCACAAAGCTCCACCCAACATGAGCCCAGGTGGTGCTGAGTTCTGATTGCCTGACATTCCAGCATGTTATGTTCAAGGGAAATCTGTCCTAAAGTGCCCTGGCTCGCTGACAGTGGAGGGGCAGCCCCTTTTCTCAAGGTCTCCAGGTGGGCCACGTGGGAGAGACTAGCATCAGGTCCTTAAGCTTTGTCTGTCTTCTGCATATCTGAGTTACCCCACCCCTCCTTGCTCCCCGAGCCCTGCCTTTCCAGCCAATAATCCAGGAACTGGGAAGAAAATGATAGAAAGCAACAGGGGTAGAGAAGAATTAAAGCACATTACCAGCTATATGATCAACCCTGGAGTAGTATTTATTCTGTGGTCAATCCCCTTGGAAATCTTTGATATAAGGTGGCTTTTTGAATATGAATCCCCTTTGATATGATAGCTTTTCCCAGTCATGCATCTATTCATAAACCCATCCACCATCCATGAACACATACCCTCATCCATCTACCGATCCACACATTCATCCATCCACTCATCCATCTATCCATCCACCTATCCATGCATCCATCCACTCATCCTCCACCCATCCATCCACACACCTATCCATCTATCTCTGTATCCACCTCTCCAACCATCCACCTATCTATGCACCCATCCATCTTTCTATCCACCCATCCATCAAACCAGTCAATCCTAAAGGAAATCAACCCTGAATATTCATTGGAAGGACTGATGCTAAAGCTGAAGTTCCAATACCGTGGCCACCTGATGCAAAGAGCCAACTCATTAGAAAAGACCTGGATGCTGGGAAAGATTGAAGACAGGAGGAGAAGGGAACGACAGAGGACAAGATGGTTGGATGGCATTACCGACTCGATGGACATGAGTTTGAGCAAACTCCAGGAGATGGTGAAGGATGGGGAAGCTTGGTGTGCTACAGTCCATGGGGTTGCAAAGAGTCGGACATGACTGAGTGACTGAACAACAATAACAATCCATCTAACCACTCATTTATCCATTCATCCACCCATCCAACCATCTACCACTCAGTCACCTGCCATTCATCCAGCCATCCACCTATTCATCCAGCCAGCCAGCCAGCCTTCTACTATTCATCAATCCATCCATCCGTCTACCCATTCATCAGGGTGCTAAGTGCTAAACTAACATCTCCTCAAAGTAAGCTGGGCACGAGGGAGAGAGTGGTTCATCCTCAGGGCAGGGAGGCCTCACAGGGAAGGGCCTCTGTGCTCAGTCCAAGTAAACCAGATGAGGTGAGGAGCTGCCAGTCCAGGGAGAGAGACCAACACTGAGACATGGGCCCCAAACCTATTTGGTTCAACTTAGCCAGCTCCAGCATATTCTGCCCCTTCAATATCCAGTCTCCTGCCCTGTTGAATAAGGACATCAACCATTCTCTAGGGGCCTGCAGAGTGGGGGTTACTTTGAAGTGGTCGGCGTGCGGGGCTGCTCCTGCTGCTGATGCTAAGTCGCTTCAGTGGTGTCCAACTCTGTGCGACCCCATAGACAGCAGCCCACCAGGCTCCCCGGTCCCTGGGATTCTCCAGGCAAGAACACTGGAATGGGTTGCCATTTCCTTCTCCAATGCATGAAAGTGAAAAGTGTAAGTGAAGTCGCTCAGTCATGTCCTGTCCGAGCGGGGCAGACCCCAGCATTTCCTGCCGGCCCCTGTCTCCCATGGGAAGCTCATGGTGGGAGGAGGTGGTCAAGATTGGAACCTGTTTCAGCAGATTATTCAGATCCATTCGCTGTATCTAGATCATGCTGTGTCCTAATTAATGCAGACCTTCAAGGTTGCACTGCATTTGCAAAGTTTTCTGAAATGGGCCAGCACTTTAAACTACTTCCGCCTCCCCACCTGGAATTTTCTCTTCCTCCCTGAGGCTGCCCCCAGAAGCCCCCCAGCTTCTGCTCACAGAGGAGAGTCCGTCTGTACAGCTGGAACATGAGAACTTGCTTTTGACTTTTCTGAACTTCGAGTCTCACTAAACAGGGGCGTCAGATAACTGATTTGCCCCCATAAAATTCATAAGTGACTAACCCAGCCAAGAATTCCCAAGCTGCTCCTGGCCGGACGTTCTGTCCTTACTGGTGTGGGTTATTTTCAGCAGACGTCACCGAAGAGGGGGTGGATCGCAGTCAGGAGCCATGGCTGCAGGGTTGCTGGGCCCTGCCAAGGCCGAGCCTTGCCTACAGTCTTTGGGTTCGATAACAGGGTTTGCTTTAACTCTTCAGACAGGGGATCTGTATATCCTAAAGACAGTATGTAAAATATTTATTAAGAAGAGTATCTATTTTTAACTAGGGGTGATTTCAGTTCTATTATTCATGCAGCCTCGGAGGGCAGGCCTCATGCTTGGCAGCTTGCAGGAGCTGGGGGACCAGGCAGAGGCGAATCTGGAATCAGAGGAGGGAGGTCTGGGGGAGGGCAATGGGGGAATTCCAGGGGGTGGAGGTGGGGGCAGCTGATGTCGCATGTCTGATTTCAGTCAAACCTCCACGTTTAGGGAACTTCACAGGAGCTGGTGAAAGCTCTGGCCCTGTTTTAAACCCAAAGCCATCTGCACTCACAGCCAACTCTTTCGAGGCTCCCTCTTACAGGGTTTTGGCCCTGTAGGAATCGAGGAATGTGCCCCCTCAGTGTGCAGGGCCAGGTAAACATCCCTGTTAGAAACAGGTGCCTGCTTTCCCAGCAGCCCCATGCCAATGAGTCTCAAAAAACAAGCGGCAGCCTGCCAGAACCCAGACCAGGATGTGCTTGGCAATTCATGGGGCTGGTGAGTGTGCCAGGGTGGTGATCCATCGCAGGCTGAGCTTTGCTCACCCTCCATTCCCCCAGATCTCCCCAGAGCTGCTGAGCACCTGAAGCAGGGGTGACACGCAGGGGCTCGGGGTGGATCACCGAGCCGGAATCCTGAGTCCACCAGGACCAACTCTTGACCCTGGGCCAGTCCTTTGTCATTCAGAGCCTCAGTGCTCTCATCTGTGAATGGGGAACCCAAGAACATTCCCCCCCAGAGGTGTTCTAGTCGCAGAAGGCGCTCTCATCTGTGCTACCCCAGCACCACTGCAGACGGTCAGTGTCTGGTAGTGGACACACGGTCCCTGGGGGCGCAGGGCTCTCACTGGGATGTCGAGACCTCCATTCCGTGGGTGAGGAAGTGATGACAGAGGAAGAGAAACGGAGACAGATGCCAGGCCTTGTGCCCGACACAGGTTATTTCAGTTGAGCCTGTGCGCTTTGCATTATTGATGCCACTTCCAGGTGAGAAACTGGTCCCCAACCCTTCCATCCTTCCTCACACACATGGGGACCCAGTGTCAGAGAAGAGTCCCCAAACAGGGTGACGCTCAGGCCATCACCTGCTCAGCTGTCCAGCGTGCAGACCCAGAGCCTCACTTGTCTCATTCCCAGAGGTGGGCCCAGAGTGGGGTGCCCTTGAGAAGCACAGGCTGTGACAGACACCCCGAATCCCTGCTGCAGCCTGACTTTGCCCAGTGGAATCAGAGGGGAGGATGAGAGCCAGACAGGGGAAGGCACAATGCCTGGGGTTTAAAGAACATCAGGGGCGAACACAGAGGGACAGAGGAAGGCAGGAACCGGGACAACTAGGTCAGTGCCAGAGGGCCCCGTGTAAAACCCAATTACCACTCCTGCTATGAAGGGACCGCTGGGAAGGTCACTAGGTCAGAGCGGTTCTGGCCTCGGCTCACTCAGCTTACCTTGGCCTGCATCCCGACACAGATCCCTGGACAGGTCACCGCAGCCACCCAGGGCCCCAACTCCTCAGCAGAGAGTGGGGGACGGAGGGAGGAAGACACAGAATCCCAACCTACTGCTTCCCTGGAGGGTTGGTGGGGAGACACCTGCCCCCTCCTGGGGACCTCCTCAGCAGCCCTGCATCCTGCTCTGCCCCGCTCTGCCCCTTGCCCTCTTCTGCTCTTGCTCCTGTGGAGCTCTCAGCTCTAGTAAACCCACAGATGCCACCCAGGACGTCACCCAGCTCAGGCTGGTCTCGCTCTCCAGCCTGCATCCTGGGATGGTCCCCCGCACCCTAGTGACCTCCTCACCTTCCCCTTCCCGTGTCCCACCTTCTGCTCCCTTTCAGCTTTGCAGCCCCGAATCTTCCCACCCCGGTCCCAGGCTCCCTAGCCCCAGGAAATATCCAGGGAACTGGCATAGATTCAGGGTCACTCGGTCACATCCAGCGAGCCTTGACAACTGTCCACGAGTGTGAATTATTTCTCATGGGCATCTAGGGTTTTTTTTTAAGTGTTATTAAGCATAAAATTAATAAATTAAGATGTGCCATCACCATTTTTAAAGAAAAGAAGACAGAAGCCTGGGTTGGGTGGGGGTGGAAGCCCTCAACGGTCAGATGAAAACTGAGAAGTAGTCTAGGTACTCTCTGAGCCCTCTCTGACCCAAGTCTGTTGGGTTCGATTAATTCAGTTTGGTTCTGGGCCCCCAGTCATCCCGCCCCCACTTCTAACTGTGGCCAGCACCCCAGTCCCGACCCCCACCACTCTGGAACAGCAGGACTCCCTCCTGGGGAGCTCTGCCACCAGCCACTGCTCAGTCTCACCTTTGACCTGAGGTCAGATTCCCGCCCACACACACCCCTGCCAGCAGGGTCCCGGTACCTCCTCACATTAGAGTGGGAGATGGAGAGACCCCCTGGGCAGCTATCTGGGCCTCACCCCAAAACGCCTGCATGGGACAATCCAGGGCTGCACGCATGTCAACCCCCACAAGAGCTGGTGACTCTAGGCTCAGCTCCCAGGCGTGGAGCGCATCACTGTCTCTATTCTACACCCCGGAGACTATGGTTTATCAAGTTGGTGGGGCCTGCACAGACAGTGCACAGGAACGAGGACTTGTACCCACTTTGGCCTGGTGCCGAAGCCCATACCCAGAGCCACCAGAGTGCGCTGCCCGCCCCAACCCCCAGCTCTGGGTTCTGAGCCATATGCCCATCTCTAGGCTCCACGTGCAGCTCGGTGGGGAAGGAGGGCCCCAGAGAGCAGCACCCAGGGACATCACCCTCTGGTCTGCCTCACCGTGCTTACTATGCTCCCTCCTGGGGCTGGCCGGCCCCACATCCCTCCCATGCCATCTTGAGTGGGGGCACATTGCCTACGCCCATCCCCCATTCCGTTCGCAGCCTGGAGAATAAGAGGTACCTGACCCAGAAACGGAGCACATGAGAGGCTTCTCTCCCGCCCCTGCACTCCCTGGCGAGGGCTGTCTTGCAGCGTGCCAGGGCGCTCTGGGGTGGACACACCAGGCGAAACTTCCTAATGGCCAAGTTATTGCCTTTATTTACGTCCCTCCGTGGAGAGGCTCGAGGCTTCCCAGCAGCAAAACACTTTAACAACAGTAAGAGAAGCCTGGATCCCAACCATAGGAACCCTAGAGCCTGCAGCTGGCACTCAGCTCTGTCCTGGAGGGTGGGCTGGGGAGGACAGTCGGCTCCTTCGTGGAGGGAGGGGTGCAAGTGGGCGGCTGGGGCCGAGGGCTCGCAGACGGTGAAGAGGAGGTGCAGCCTGACTTTCTGGGTTGCTGTGTGCCACCCTTGACCTTGATGGATGGTACTATGACAGCGTATTGAGAATCTGTTATGTCCAGACACTGTGCCAGGGGCTTCATTCATTTCCTCTCCTGCCATCTTCCCAACAATCCCATGTCTTGTTATCACCATATTTCAGATGTGCTTATTGGTGTTCAGAGAGGTAAACTTGAGCAAGGACCACAGATGGTCATCACTGTGTGAGTGCATGCTAAGTCACTTCCAGCATGTCTGATTCTTTGCACCTCCTGGACTGTAGCCTGCCAGGCTCCTCTGTCCATGGGACTCTCCAGGCAAGAATATTGGAGTGGGTTGCCATGCCCTCCTCCAAGGGATCTTCCCAACCCAGGGATTGAACCCATATCTCTTATGTCTCCTGCACTGGCAGGTAGGTTATTTACCACTAGTGTCACCTGGGAAGCAGTAGGATCCAAACCCAGGCTTCTGGGGTGGGCTGGGATGTGTAGGCAAAGCTATGTTACTAACTGTTCAGCTACACCCTTCAGAGGTAGGAAAGTTCCTTCAGTGATCTTTCCAACACACACACAACCACACTACCTCTTTCTCCAGTGACCCTCATCTGTGTCTGAAACCCAGGCCCCCTCCACTCCTCCCAACTGCCTTGCCCACATCCCGTGATAAGTTGGTTTGTAACAGCTGAAACAGCATCCTCCACTGGGCAGGATGCTGGTTGCAAAGAGCAAAGTTTAATTCAACCGGGGTCAAGTTAAACAGAAAAGGTATTTTTTGGACAGGTATGTTTCCTTAAAGGAAAACAGAAACCAGGAGAATGAAGCATGGGCAGGTCCAGGGAAACTGGGCTGACCCCTTGGTCAGCTCATCCATCAGGACACGGGACTAGGAGGCCGTTAGGTCACACCACAGTCAAAACATTCTGGTGTGCCAGTCGCTACAGGTGACAGGTGTCCTTTCTTTTTACATCCAAGGGATTTCCCCCACAGGTCATCAAGGCCTCCTATTACCTCCAGTCGCTGTGCCAGGGGGACAAGAAAGGGGGTTGTGGGGGTTCTGCAATGCCCTGGGCTGAAGCCATGCTCAGGCTCAGTTCATTGACGGCAGGAGGCCTCCAACCCCAGGGGTCAGTGTGGTGTCCCCCTGTAGAAGGAGATGGAAATACTTGGACAACAGGCCAAGAACGGTCACCAGAGTCATTTGTTAGCACTGGGGTTCCCTGGGAAGCGAGGAGCCCTTCAGTTCTTATCAGGAAACTGAAGAAGCCCTGGGGGCTCGTCCCTGGCCTTACTAGGCTAACCAGACAAGCCCTGGGGAGGGCAGAGCCTGGCATCTCCACCAAGCCCAGGTGGTTCTGCTGACCCCAAAGAGCTGAGCAGGCCCCTGGGACAGAGGGCACAGAGGCAGAAACCCCTTCCTGCTGAGCCCCCTTGTCCAAGCCATGGAGAACCATCCGGACTTCCCATGTGGCAGACTGGGCAACCTCCAAGGTTTAACTGAAGCTGAGGAGGCCACCAGGGGCAGAAGGCACTCCCCCATGCCTTGGTGACAGGCCCTCATGCGGAGGGGACTGGAGCCTGCCCCCCGGTGGCCCTGCTGCTGCCTGGCTCCTGGTCTCTCTCTCCCCTCGGGAGACCTCGTCACCCTTCACGGCTGCCTTCCCAGCACTGGAAGGCGTCACGCTCAGTCACAGCTGGCTGGTGATGATCCACATGCCGTCCCAGCCCCCTCCCCGTGGGACCCCCGCAATGCTGCCCTTCCTGTGGTTACAGTGACCAATCTTCTCCATTGTATCCATCCCAGCCCACCTCTTCCAGAGAGCCTTCCAGGAGACCTGGGAATAGGCCACAGAGGAGCTGGAGGCTTGGGGTTGGGGGGTGGGGACGCTGGGTCCCTGGGCGAGCATCTGAGCTTCTTCGTGTGGCTTCAGTTCTTGCATTTGTAGTGAGGGGTGGGGACCATATGATCCACCCATTGCCACTTCTGGGTATATATATAAAATCAGTGAAGGCAGGGTCCAGGAGACTTATCTGTACACCCACCTTTATAGCAGCACCAGCTCAATCACCAAATGGTGAAAGCAACCCACCTGTCCATCGTCAGGTGAGTGGATAAACCAAATGCAGTCCAATCATGCAATGGAATAGTACTCAGCCTTGAAAAGGAAGGACGTTCTGACACCTGCTACAACATGGAAGGACTTTGAGGAGATTATGCTCAGTGAAATAAGTCAGTGGCAACAGGACAAGTATGTATGATTTCACTTACATGAGGTCCTTAAAGGAGTCAAATTCAGGAAGACAGAGAATGGAATGATGGGTACCCGGGCCTGCAGGGAGGAGGGATAGAGAGTAGAGTTTCAGGGGGGCAGAGTTTCAGTTTGGAAAGACGAAAGATGCCTGGAGAGGGTTGCACAATGTGAAGGTACTTAAGACCACTGAAATGTATGCTTTAAAATGGTTACAATGGTAAATGTTTAAGTTATATATGTATTACAATCTACAACATTTTAAAATTTAAATTTAAGAATTTAAAAGGTGGAGAGAGAGAGCTGTTGTGCAGGGGCCCAACTTGACATGTGACTCAGAGGCCCACTTTCCTTCCTTTTCTGTGTCTTGGCAGGAGCCCCCTACTCCTTCCTTAGCTCAGCCCTTCCTTCACTCCCTTATGGTATTACTAGTACCTGAGCATCTTGAGGGAGAGAAAGACAAAAAACAATCATAATCAGTATTTACTAAGTTTTAATGAGTTATTTCTGCAGACTAGCACCATTCTAAGAGCTTCATGGGGCTTGTCCAATTTAACTCTTGATACAGCCCAGAGAGGTGAAGTCACCTGTTCGAGGTCACACAGCAGCTGAGCAGAGGAGCACGTTGCTCAAGCCATCTCTATCTTCCCACCATCCAGTAGTGTCTAGAGTGTGCTCCAAGTCAGCGCTCACGGACTGCCTGGGAAACAGGCAAAGAAAACAGCATGCCCGAGAGCTTGGGTCCTGTTCCCGGGCTGTAGCCAGGCCAAGCTGCTCCATTACCAAATGTGTGCTTTCTAACGCATGGCGGGCCTGCCAGAAAGGAACTGTCTGTTCTTTTTCTATCTGTGTGGCGGACGCCAGCCACGCTTTTCTGTCTGGATGCAGCCCCTGGCCCCAGCACATCTTCCTTCCCTGGCGGACCCTCAGCTGCCCAGCTATATGGCCCGTGGATCTCATCACACCATCATCCAAGCTCACAGGTTCATTGAAAACCACATTTCCCTTGTCCTATTTCCCCAGGAATGTAGAAAGGCACCCCAAGTGATGCAAAGGCCCCACGGGGTCTAGAGATCCTGGTCAGCGCTGGCTCCTGCCCTCTTCTTAGGAAACCTTCATATCTCAGACATTTAGACCCCTGCTCTAGTCCCCGTGGTACCCGTGGCTATTGCCCAGGGAAACAGACCCCTCCAGGAGTCTTCAGGACAAGTCTTGTGTGGGCATTTGGGACACTGAGGATTCACTGTAAGCCCACCACAATTGAACACAGACCTGCGCACTGAAGTGAGCGGTGACAAGTCATGTCCTGCACACATGATGTGTATATGTGGGTGGGGAGACCCACATGTGCGAGAAAGGAGGGCACCAACGCATCTGCCACTGTGGTGCACCCCGAGCACACTGTAAATGCTATGGCAGCAAATCAGTTTTACAAAGCAATGTGTCCTCTCTCTCCAGCTGGCCCCAGGAGGCTTAACTTAATCACTCTGGAACAATGTCAGAAGATAGCCCTGGATGCACAAATCCCTGCCTCCCGAGACACATGAGACAATCAGCGGCCTCTCTGGGAGAGCGGGTCTGAAGTGCTCTCAGACAGAGGCGCCCTCGGGCAGGGTTAGGAGGTTGCCCAAGAGTCTCTTCTGGCCCATCTGTGCTTGCTCCTCCTCCCCAGTTCACTTCTCTCCCCTCCCCCACCAGAACCAGAGCTCTCATGAGCCCCTCCTCCCTCCCTGGAAAGAGCAAAACTGTCCCCCTCACTTCCCAGTGAAGCCCCTCATCAGAAACAAAATCCCAGTCTATAAGCTGTAAGGCAGGGGGCATCACCCAGGTCCTTTCTGGGAGGGAGGGAGGTTCAGACTAAGAAATAAGACTTATGGGGACTTTCAGACACTTGTGGTTCCCAGCAGGGGTTCTGTGGACTTCGATCCTGTCACTAGGAGCCACCTGGCCCACGGCAATGCAGGGGGTGATGGTGAGCAGTGCTGACCCAGATCTGGGAGGTCCTTCACTCATTCTCAGGAAATCATGGCAATGACTTAATGGGGCAGCGGGGGTGACCAGAGCTCAGACAGCAGAGGTAACTTGCAGGAGGCCACACAGCCCCAAGTTCAGGGTGGGGTGGCAACTCTGGTCTGGAGGGGCCCAGGGTCTCCAGGGAAAGCCTCCCCCATCGCCGCCTCAGCCCTCCTCAGGTGTCTGGGTTCCCGGGAGCTGCCCTTTCCCCAGGGCTGATTATAGAAAGGGAAACAGTACAAGCTTTGGAGAAACAATTTCTATGAATGGTCCAGTCACCCTCCCTCCAGCAGCAGCAGCAGCAGCCCTGGCCGGCAGCCAATCAGAGAGGGGCCCACTGCTCCAGCCCTGGGAAGGCCCCCCTCCCTCTCCTGGGGCTAGGGATTCCCCCTTCCCCCCCAGATCTGCTCAGCCCCAACCTGAAGCCTCTCCCTCCCTTGACGTCCTTTTAAAGGGAACACTGCAGATTTAAACCACAAATTAAATTTTTAATGAAACCGCATACAGTAGTGCCCGATGCCATGCAATATTGATGAAATCACAGTGTCCGGCCGGCGGGAGCTTGCCCTGGAAAGCTTTTTAGGATGTTATGCAATATGGAACCAAATTAATTATTTGCAACAAAGGGATCCGTGTCTCTGTAGTGCTGCTGGGGCCCAGCGAGTGTAAAACAGGCGCCTTTCATTACTGCCAGCTATAAATGGCAGTCACGGGAAGGAAGCAGTGACTTTACAGACCCAGATACTATGAGTGTGAGGCCCAGATAAAAGGATGGAGGAGAGGGAGAGGGAGTGTGTGCTTGTGCGAGACAGAGAGTAGTGGGGGGGGGGGGTGTTGGAGAGGCCCTGCCAGGGAGCACCAAGGCCTGCCAGCCACACACTGCAGCAAAATGCAGCTCACGTCTTCAAAGCAGGCTCTGAGCTCCTCCACCCAGTGCTCTCGGGCAACCCCTCATTTAAAGGGGCAGCAGGGCTGGGCACATCCAGAGGGAGGTCGGATATGATGCCCCTCACTGGGATGACAGCTGCCCAGGCAGCGGGGCCTAAGTCTGGCCATCAGAAGGTGGGCTTCCCAGTGACTAGGTCTCGGTCCTGCTCTGATACTCTCCCAGCTGTGCCTGGTTCAGCTCTGATGAGGGGCCCCTTCTGCAGGGCACCCACAGCCTTCCCAGGGCCTGGAGAGCATGTGGCTGGACCAAGCAGCCTGGTCAACCCCTCCAGGCTGGTGGACCTGGGCCTGCAAGAGCCTCCCTGGGTGTCTGGTCACCTATGGTCAGAGAAGACTTCGGGGTGGGCTTGGGGGGTGAGCCCACACCCTGGACAGGAGCTCCCCTCTTGAACCCCCAGACCCTCCACACCAGTCCCAGTGCTGGTCCACCACTGGCCCACTCTGCTCTTAACATGATTTCCAGGGAGGCACAGAACATCTCTCTTTCATAGATGAAGAAACTGAGATTCCAGAGACTGAGTGACTTGTCTTAGGTTTAAGACTAGAGGATCAGCCTGCATCCTGGCTGTCTAAGGGGCGTGTCCGTGATGGTACGGGCAGGCAGCACTGATCTCCCCCCACTTCTGTTTAAAGGCCAGGAGTTCTGAGACAGCTTGTAGGAGCCAGGGAAAGTCCCCCAAACATGACTGTTGGGAATGTCCCCAGACTGATCTGAGGGATAAGGAGACAGGAAGGGGGCAGCAGGGCTGTGTCAGAGGCTTGCAGAGGCGAGGCCAGGCTGCAGGGGCCCCTGAGAAATCACCCAGGGCAGCCAAGGAGGCCAAGAACCAAACACGGCCAGTGTTGGACTTCACATAGAACGGATGCTGCTTCCACGCATGGCATAATTTTAGGTGTTCTCCCTGCCTCCACACTGTTCACAGCTATCATCCCACCTGGTCACCAGGGCAGCCTCCGAAATGGTCTTCCGGTTTGCTCCATTGCCAGCGCTAGATCTATTCTCCACTGAGTGGCCAGAAGAAGCTTTCAAAAATAGTCACCTGCACCCTCCTACACTCTTGGTGGGAATGTAAATTGGTGCAGCTACTATGGAGAACAGTATGAAGGATCCCTTAAAAACTAAAAATAGAGACTTCCTTGACAGTCCAGTGGTTAAGACTCCCCACTTTCATTGCAAGGGGTACAGGTTCGATCCCTGGTTGGGGAACTAAGATTCAGCATGCCACTCAGTGTGGCCAAAGAAAAAAACCTAAAAATAGAATTGCCATATGATCCAGCAATTCCACTCCTGGGCATGTACCTGGAGAAAAATCTAATTTGAGTTAAAAACATGCACCTCAGTGTTCACAGCAGCACTATTTACATCAGCCAAGTCATGGAAGTAACCTAAATGCTTATCAGTAGATAAATGGATAAAGAAAATGTGGTATATACATATACAATGAACTATTACTTAGCCATAATAAAGAATGAAATAATGCCATTCACAGCAACATGGACGGACCTAGAGATTATCATACTAAGTGAAATAAGTCAGAGAAAGACAAGATACATGATATATCACTTATATGTGAAATCTAAATAAATGATACAAATGAACTTATTTACAAAACTGAAATTGACTCACAAACACAGAAAACAAACTCATGGATCCCAAAGGGGAAAGGGTGGGGGAGGGCTAAATTAGGAGGTTGGGATTAACAGACACACACTGCTCTATATAAAATAGATAAGCAACAAGGACCTACTGTCCAGCACACAGAACTATATGCAATATTTGTAGCAACATATATGTTGTATATATGTTATATATATAACTGAATCACTTTGCTATACACTTGAAACTAACACAACACTGTAAATCGACTCTATTTCAATTTTTAAAGAATTGTCACCTGTTCTAAACCATTCTGTGACTCCCCATGCCCCAGAGCAATCTCAGCCCTTTAGTGCATCCAACAAAGAAGGCCCTGCTGCACTCCATGTCCGCCCCTGCCCGCATCCCATGCTCTGCTCTTGCCATCCCCAAACACCTTGCATGCGCTGCCTCTCCTCACCAAGAATACCTCTTTGCCAGGACAACTTTCACTCCTGCTTCAGAGCTCAGCTTAACTGATACTCTTTTGGGAAGGTCCTCCTCGATCCCCTGCCTGGGTGGGGGCCCTGCTGGGTGCTCCCCAGATGCACCTGGATCAGCAGGGCTCTCCCAAAGGCAGAGTCTGAGGCTGGTAGGTGGTTTCTCTGGGAAGTGGGAGGGCAGGAGTGTGGGGAGGAGTGATAGGGTTGGCCACTGCTGTGAGCACCAGGTGCCCAATCCCGGGGGAACTCCTGGGAGGCTTATGAACCACCCAAGACCATCCCCCAGGGGCAGAAAAAGGGTCTTGTCCATTGACTCTTTAGTGAAGTGCAGTGTGGCCTCATTCCCCACTTAACGTGTGTGCATGAGAGTGTGCAGAGCAGGAAGGAGCCCCAGGGCCACAAGGAGGTGAAGGCCTCCTGGCTGCCTGGAGGGACTGGTGGTGGGGAACGGGGAGCTGGCCACAGCCTGTGCAGCCCTGACACCAGGCAGTGGCCACCATAAGAGTTAAGACCCGAGAGGTGACAGGTATGCTCCCAGCTATACTTCCTCACTCTGCAAGAATCTGTTAGGTCGATCTAGGCACAGGTTCAATCCCTGGTCAAGGAACTAAGATCCAACATCTTGCATGATGCAGCCAAAGGGGGGAAGAAAAAGACACTGCCTTTGCACCCCACTAGAGATGGATGGGGTGACTAGGAGGGGACAGGAAGCATGCCACACAATCCTCCCTGGGAGGTTGCCCCTGCCTTGGAGCCTCAGGGACAGTCATGACTAAGGCCCAGCTTTGACTGGCTCAGGGGACCAGGGGACCCTGCTGGAGTCACTGTCAGCCGATGCAGCTGGTCCTCAGTGGGGGTGGGATGGAAGGGTGAGGCTGGCTCTGACCAGTTCTGCTGCAGCCCTGCCTCCCAGAGCACTGGGCTGTCCCTATGCACAGCAGAAAATGGAATAGGAAATGAAAATCTTCCCAGGAAAGAGGCTTTGCAACCCCAAGACAATCCAACAGAAGGATGCCATTCCTTCATTCTTTTATTTTCTTCCCACTCCATTTCTCCTCTCTGACCCACCCCCACCTCTCTGTCTCTCATACACACACGCATACACACATGTATTTGAGGAGGGCTCTTCTCACAGGAAGGGCCCATCCCCAGGACATGCCCATATGCCGCAGGATCTGAGAGCTTTGGAAACTGACTCTGACTCAGCATCAAGGGGGAAAAAAAAGCGGTGGGCTGGATGGCCTCAACTGAAAAATAGCTCTCTGCTTCCTGCACATAATGTCAGCTGCCCTCCTGGCTTGGAGACCCTCCCTGGACTGGCCCAATGCTGCCAACAGCACAAGGATGTCTCTGTAATAATGATACCACCGCTGATCACGTGCTCACTTCACTGGGTGCCTCTGCTGTGCCATTTAATGTCATCCTCACATCCACCCAGAGTCTCGCAGCTGGTGGCCAAGGCTGTGACCCTGGAACTTGCATGCTGAGCCTCTTTCCCTCCCAGTGTGCCACATCCTGCCTCAGAGGGTGCCCACCGCCTCTCTTTGATATTGCCTTCCCTGGTGGCTCAGATAGTAAAGAATCTGCCCGCAATGCGGGAGACCCGGATTCCATCGCCAGGTTGGGAAGATGCCCTGGAGAAGGAGATGGCAACCCACTCCAGTACGCATGTCTGGAGAATTTCATGGCAGGCTACAGTCCATGGTTTTGCAGAGCCGGACACAACTGAGCAACTAACACTAAGCCACTAATTCATGGTGAGGGGTTGACCAGAAAGACTCAGGTTTGTGCTTTGGCCTAGCCAGACACCACTCTACAGGGCTCTTAATACAGCTGCTGGTAGCAGATGCCAATGTTTTAAGAAAAGTCCATGAAAGTGAAACTTAAAACCAAGAGATCAACTTTAAAAAAAAATTAGCTGGAAAGCTCTTGCATCTCTCTTTCTGGGAGAGTTCCCGGCAGCACACAATAAATACTGGAAGACTGACTGTTCACTGAATGAATAAATGAATGAATGGATGGAAACAGAAGGCCAGGTCTTACATTACTAGAATTAGCTGTGCTGCTTAAGTCAAGACACTAAAGTGTAAGCCTGGTCTGTAAAATGGGGGAAACAAAATCTGACAGCCCATGTCGGGCCGCTTCACGGTTACCTCCACAATCAATGAGGGAATGAAGGGACCGTTCGTGGTGTGTCTTCTGGTGCACTGGGAGCCCCCAGAGGGTCCTTGGGACCTCTCCAGTCCCTGGCAGCCGGCAGCCTCTGTCCAGCGAGCCTTGTCCATGGTGGCTTAGTCCCCAGAGAAGGAGGCTCAAGAGGCAGGAGCCCATGCCCTCCCCTCCCAGGTGTGAGTGATGGCATCAGCACAGACCTTGTAATAACTGTAATCCCTTGCTGGTACATACCATTTTTATTCTGAAACACTTATACGCCTCAACTCATTTTATATTTCATATGCCCTCTCCTGGCATTTGGCAGATGGTGAAATTGATGTGGAAGGACACAGTGGGCTGCGGCCCCGGCACCCATCACACCAGCCAGATGCGAATAGCTGGAGGGAGCCAACCAGGGGGATACAAATGGGATTCTCGGGTGGGGCCTCCAGGGCTGCTCCAGACCTGGCTTTCGAATTTACTAGTTCCATTGTCAGGAAGGCAGGGAGGACAGTGCAGGGAGGCACTTTGATGTCTGAGGGCAACGTGGCTGGGAGTGCCAGGATCTGTTGCTGGTGGCATCACTCAGAAATCTTAACTAATCTCTCGAGCAGTGGGACCCCGGGTATGGTGCTCTCCTCCATTCTCTCCCCGGGTGGTCTTTCTACTGGCTGGCTGCTACTCCACTGTCCTGAAGATGCTCTTGGGGCCCTGACCTCCTGCCTGACCTGCAGTCCCTGTTGGTTCAGGACCAGTCTCCTCAAGGGATGATATGGAGAGTCTACTAAGTACTGGGTTTGGGCTTCCCTGGCGACTCAGTGGTAGAGAATTCACCTGACAATGCAGGAGACACCTGTTCAGTTCCTGGGTCAGGAAGATTTCCCTGGAGAAGGAAATGGCAACCCACTCCAGTATTCTTGCCTGGGAAGACCCACGGACAGAGGAGCCTGGAGGGCTACAGCCCATGGGGTTGCAAAGAGTCAGACACCACTTAGCAACTAAACAATAACAGCTGGTGCCCACTGTTTTCATTTCTTCCTGGCTGTCAAATAGCCCCTGCAACGCGACAGGTCCCAGTGTAAACTCACAGGCTCTCCCTCCCTCCAGATCATCCCTTCTCAGCAGACAGCACCAAAGAGTCAGGAAGCTTCCCAGGTTCCTCCCTCTGCTCGGTCCTCACACCCAAGTCATCCCCAAGTCCTGACGATTTCATCTCCTCAAATGTTCTCCAGTCCATCTCTCTCCCCCAGTTCCTGACACAACCTCCTTCCCCCACCCCGTCACCCAGCAGCAGCCTCTCAGACAGTGTCCCCTCAAGTCTGCCCTCCCAGACAAGATTTCCAGGCAGAACCTCCTACATACACTCAGCACTGCAGCCGGGCATCCTTGCAGACAGGATGAAATGGAAGGATGAAATCGTGGCTCCCACAAACTTGCCAGCCCTCACCCACACAATGCCTCTTCCCGACCAGCTCGGCAGCTTACTCTTCAAAGATGGAAGACATGCCCTCCCTTCAAGCATACCCTATACACCCGACCCACCGTTATTCATGCCAGCTTCCTCCCTCGACACTCACCCCTCACGACCCTGCTCTGTTATCACCTCCTAAGGGGATCCTCCTGACTGCCCGACGCCCCCACCCACCCACCTGCCCTGGCCTGGGGCACTCACATGCCACCCTGCCCTGGAGATGCATGTTACCCCATCTGTCCACCAGGCTGAGTGCCCTCAGAATGGAGAGACTGTTGTGTTCATCCCTGGCTCCAGCACCTGGCCTGCCCCTCAGAAGATGCTCTGGAAATATTTGCTGAACTGAGAGCAAACATAAGGAATGTTTACACTGTTCCAAGTGCCCACAGTTCTGCCTGCTGCCAGAAGCCCCTGCTTGGCGAAAAGTGAGATGAGCTTTCCCTGAGATGGAAAGGTAAGTTTGTGCCTCTAAATTTCTGTTTACAGGGGTCAGCAAGTCAGCAGTTCAAGAGTACCTGTTCCCCACCCTGATCCCAGTACTGGACTTGGTCCAGAGGAGGGCAGACCATTCAGGGCTCTGTTCCAGT
The DNA here is from genome assembly GCF_032452875.1 of Bos javanicus. Taxonomy (NCBI): domain Eukaryota; kingdom Metazoa; phylum Chordata; class Mammalia; order Artiodactyla; family Bovidae; genus Bos; species Bos javanicus. The sequence continues at coordinate 53,547,625 of NC_083886.1, forward strand.
ACGATGGGGCTGGCTGCCCAGGCTGGCTCAGAGGAAGGGGGCCGTCAGGTGGGAAATACTCCTGGGCACAGGGAGTCTGGAGGCCTGGGGTGGGGGGCCCCCGCTGTCCAGTGTTAATGACCACAGCTCATGACTATTAGTCCCCATGTGGCTGCTCCAGGGTGAGCTGCAGTCACACAGTGGAAATGAACTTGAACAGTGGGGAAGCAGGGGTGGATGTGCCTCCAAGGGTAGCAGGTGAGAACTTCCTCAGCCTGGGACCTGGCCTGATCCACCACCACCACTAGATACGGGCAGGGTAGGCCTTGTGTCTTCTTTGGGCTCCTTCCTGCCACTCAGTCCTGCCAGTCTGAGAGCTCTTCCCTGTGAGGGAGGGGAGGGGGGCCGGGGGGTGGGCCATGATGGGTGAGGACAAAGCTGGGTGGGAGTGTGAAGGCCAGGACTTGCCCCTCAGCTCTGCCTTCAATGCATGCATGGGACACCCTGGACTTTCCTTCGTTTCCTTATCTGCCAAGTGAGGACAATAGCCCAGCCATGCCCTAGGAAGGCAAATGAATGGACATGGACAGAGGGCCTTGGGAAGGACAATTCCTTGTTTGTAAAATAAGGCTATTGCCATGGGGGTGTCTGAGAAGAGGGCAGAGGGGACTGCCCTGATGTCCCCTCCCCCAGCAGAGCTGGGCAGCAAAGACCTGTCCCTGTCATACCAGAAGGGGTGGATGGGAGTCAGAAGTGCCACTCCAGGCTGGGGGCAGAGGTCCCGTGGGGCTTGCTGCTACCAGAGTGGCCACACCCCCACCCCTTTGGTCCCAGGGACTTCTCACATGGGAGTCACATGGCCTGACTCTGTCATGAGGCCTGGGCTGCCAGAGGTCCTTGCTGATTCTTACCTGGTAGCAGTCAAAAGCCTGTCTCCTCCACTCCAGGGACAGCCCGTGGGTGCTGCCCCACAAATAACCAGACATCAGATCAGATCAGATGAGATCAGTCGTTCAGTCGTGTCCGACTCTTTGTGACCCCATGAATCGCAGCACGCCAGGCCTCCCTGTCCATCACCAACTCCCGGAGTTCACCCAGACTCACGTCCATCGAGTCAGTGATGCCATCCAGCCATCTCATCCTCTGTCGTCCCCTTCTCCTCCTGCCCCCAATCCCTCCCAGCATCAGAGTCTTTTCCAATCAGTCAACTCTTCGCATGAGGTGGCCAAAGTACTGGAGTTTCAGCTTTAGCACCATTCCTTCCAAAGAAATCTCGGGGCTGATCTCCTTTAGAATGGACTGGTTGGATCTCCTTTAAGTCCAAGGGACTCTGAAGAGTCTTCTCCAACATCACAGTTCAAAAGCATTAATTCTTCGGCGCTCAGCCTTCCTCACAGTCTAACTCTCACATCCATACATGACCACAGGAAAAACCATAGCCTTGACTAGATGAACCTTTGTTGGCAAAGTAATGTCTCTGCTTTTGAATATGCTATCTAGGTTGGTCATAACTTTCCTTCCAGACATACAGAGGTGTATAAATTCATCCTACAGGACCCAAAGTGAACACCCTGCCAAAGCAGCCCCCACACCAAGACGCAGATCATTACCAGGACTGATGCAAACGCAGAAACAAAACCAAAAATCAACTCAGGAGCGTGACACGTGTCCCCACACTTTAAAGCAGCAGCCACGGGACTTCCCTGATGGCCCAGCAACTGACTCTGTGCTCCCAATGCAGGGGAATTGGGTTCAATCCCTGGTCTCAGGGAACTGGATCTTGCATGCTGCAACTGAAGATACCATATACCACAACTAAGACCCAGTGCAGCCAAATACATACATAAATAAATATTAAAACAAACAAAACCCAGCAGCCACTTACATTATCACAGTGTCCTCCCATTCTAGGTGAGATGGCAGCTGACCCAGGAGGGCCCACAGCAAGTCCTCTGCAGCAAACTGGGCCTGACTCTGGTCCGAGGGTCCCACCTGGATCAGTGAGGACGCTGGCCTTCTTCTCTTCTCAGATGGGGTCCCTGGGCCTTGCCTGGTTCTCCCCCTCTACTCCCCAGCCTTCTCCCTGCAGGGGCAGCTATTTCAAAAAGCAGGTGGACCCTTACGTACCTTGTGCTGGATGGGCTCAGGGTTGAGTGGTGGATGAGCCCTGGTCCAGGTCCATTGTCCTCCCAGCTCTTTCCAGTGCCCTGCCAGCGCCCACTCATCAACCCCCATTACCCGTCATGAGGGGCTCTTTCCAGCCCTAGACCAGCTCACGGCCTTGGCCCTGGAAAAGAACAGGGCCAGGAGACACCACAGGATGAGTGAGGGTCTTGGGCACAGCACCAGGCTTGAACACCCTCCCTAGGTGTCCAGCCATCCAATGAGTAGAGACCCTCAACAGCACTGATATCCTCAGAATAAGCACCCGGCCCACCTGTTTAGCCCTCCTATGCCTGTCTGCCTTTACTGTGCTGGCCACAGCCAGGGAGCCTCGGGCCACACTTCCCCACCTGCCCCTTTACTTTCCCTACACCGAGGTACCTGCTCCTCCCAACCCCCAGTTTAACCTCTGAAGACCTCTCCCTCCTCTTCCACCAGTAATGTGCCCAGCTGACTGGCTCCAGCTGACGGCTACATTTTCAGGAATTTGCAAGCTGATGGTTAAACACAGTCATCATTAAAATGTAAATTATACAAACTCACAATTATAGAAATTATACTAAGAACAAAGGTAATAGGTAGTCAGAACTCATCACTTTCTAATTATTTCTACTACACTTTACTATTGTCTATGCTTTTTAGGTTATTCATATCTATTGCATCTGTGAGGTGGGAAAACCCCATCATTGTGTGATCCTGCACATCTCTTCCCAACTCCACTGCACTTCCTCCCCACACCCCACCCCCATCCCCACCACTGCTGCAGTCCTGGGGTATGCAATGCTGGGCGGGGAAAATCGGATGTACACATTTGAGGGTGCCCCTTCATCCCGCACCTCCAGACCAGGTAGCTAAGCAACTAGAGGTTCCTTCCCCGAGAGTTTTAGGCAAGGCAGCCCTTCATTTTCTAGTCCCCAACTGCCAGATACCTCCCGAACTCTAGGGAGGGAGTGCTGTGTGCTCGATTGCTTCAGTGGTGCGGGACTCTTTGCGACCTCATGGACTATAGCTTTCCAGGCTCCTCTGTCCATGGAATTTTCCAGGCAAGAATACTGGAGTGGGGTGCCATTTCCCACTCCAGGGGATCTTCCCCACCCAGGGATCAAACCCACGTCTCTTGTATCTCTTGTGTCTCTTGCATTGGCAGGCAAATTATTTACCCCTAGCACCATGTGGGAAGCCCTTAGGGAGGGACAGGAGGCCAAAAAACTACCAAAACTGAATCTCCCACCCCTCCCAGAGTCTTGAAGTCCAGTTTAAAAGACTTCAAGAAGGCAGAGAGCTGCCATAGTGCGCCCTGCCCCCATCTCCCAATAGAGCCCGCATGTCTGCTGCAGTTGTCCCCAATAATGCCTTCTGGCAGACAGGGTGCTCCACAGAGGTCGCCCTCAGGACCACAGGGTCCTGGGCCCTTGACCACAGTCTGCTCCCCTAGGGGTTCCATACTTTCGTCCTAGAGTTTGGGTGAGGAGGGGGGAGGGGAGGTCTGGCTCTCAGGGCCCAGGTGCCTGGGTGCCAACCACTGAGATCTCTGGAAGTAAAAGCCCAGGTCCCTGACTTGCTCGGGCAAATCCCTGCCCCTCCTGGGGCTCCGGAGGCAAGGCCAGGCCCAGGGTTCCCGCTCAGTCCACACCGCCTGCCAGGCCCAGCTGGGCTTCTCTCCCGCGCCCACGCGATCTCTGGGCGCGCGCTCCCTCTTGCACCCGGATAGCTTCCCCACCAGGTCCCGCGGGAAACCGCCTCCGATCAAATGAAGCCCTGGGCCGGGAAAGTGACCCTATCCGGTCGCGGGAAGGGAGTGGGGGCAGAAGTCGTCGCGCCTCTCGCGCGGGTATTTCCTCTGGAGTCGCCTGATGGCCTGAGGCGCAGACAGGCGTGGGACAGTAATGGCCAGCCCCTCCCGCAGCCCAGGGGCGGGCCGTGAGCTTCAGCGGGTCCCGGCGCTCGGTGGTGGGCGAGCGCGGCCCCCGGGGGCTGAAACCCCCGCACAGCCCCGGACAGAGTCGCGCGGAGCCCAGACCTGCCGCGTGCGGGCCGCGGGGTCCCTCTGGCGCCGGGAAGCGGAGGCCAATGGACCAGCGAGGGCCGCGCCGGCTCGCAGCCCCAGGCTAGCGGAGGGTTCACGGCTGAAGCAATGAAAGAACTGTGACCTCGGGTAGCCCCGGGGATGGGAGGAGGCTGCGGAGAGGGAGGAGATCGTGTTTTATCAAACAGGTCTCAATAGAGTGACTTCATTTCCCACCCGCGGGCAGAAGTCAGCCCCGGGCAGGGACCCGGGAGCTTCCCAGCTGTTGGGCCATCGTGGCGCCCAGAGGAGGAGAATGAAGGGCTCGGGGTGTGGGGCGGGGGTGCCCGCTGGGCTGCTCCAACTGCGACTGTCTCTTTGGCTCGACCTGTCGCATGCAGTCGGATCCCGGAATCTTGGCGCCTCCTCTGTACAGTGGGAGCTTGGAGCGGCGGCTTCCGAAGCGCCTTTGGCTCTGACCCGCAGGGACTCAGGTCCTAGTCGGGAGCCGGGAACCGGAAACCGGACGGGAAACTGGGAGTCGAAGCCCGCGGCGCCGCTGCCCAGAAAAAAATGGCTCAAGTGTGTGGGTGGGTGAGTGGGGTGACTATGAGTAACGTAGCATAGTGTGGAGCTCCTCAGGGGTGACGCCCCCCTCCCGAAGTCCGGGACCCCTCGCCACCCGCGGAGAAGTGGGCAGAGCTGGGGTGCATGGGATCCAGAAAGCCCAACACACACGCGGACACACGCAGACATGGACACACGGATGCATTCCAACTAGCACACGGACACGCACACGTGCCCTCATATCTCCGCTGTGGGAAGGCGCTCCGGGAGCGCGGAAGGGTCCGCTTGCAAAAGCGCGGCGCCTCCCCCCGAAGCTGCAGTGAGCATCCAGCCCCGGTGGCGCCGTCTGCTCGGAATCGGACCCGCTCGGCTGGCAGGAATGGCTTAATCCGCTAGGGACGCCTCCGAGAAGTGTCCGTCTGCCCCACCAGCACGATGTGGCGGCTGTCATTCCCGGGAGATGTTGCCAGTCTCCAAAGCCCGGAGCCGGGGTGGTGGGGGCGCAGGAGAGCCGAGAGCGAGGTCACAGGGAAGCCCCGCGACCCGGGGTGTGTAGCATCTTCACAACCCCATACGGACATTGAAGAAACTTGGAGCGACCCCGCGACCCCACTTTGGAACCTGGGGAGGTAGCGAGGCTCTGCTCCCGGCGCCCCCCACCCGGCACACAGGTGTGGACGACTTGAGTCCTTGGCGACCCGGTCGAGGCCCGGCGAGTGTTCAGCCCAGCAGGGTGAGCCGAATTCTGTCCCTGGGGTCCGCCGTGGCCTCCCGTGTGCCCCATGTCCCGTCGGAGATTTGGAGCAGCACGCAGGTGGCCCATCCAGAAGTCCGGGGCCGCGGCCCGGCCCACCTTACTCTCCACACCCCGCTCCCTCCGCTCTCGGCGCCTTCGGGGAAGCGGCGCAGGCTGGGACAGGGGCGAGTGGGTAGAGGATGGTGCAAAAGATGCGGCGGCGCCGGGATTTGGGAGGTAGTCTCCCCCACTGCACGTTCCTGCGACCCCAGCCGCGCAGTGGGCCCGGACCGCAGACAATTAAACCGGGATTCCTCCCCCGCTGACGTCGCCAGCGCCGAGGCCCCTCCCGCGGTGGCATAAAAGGCGCGGGCTCCGCAGCGCAGGCGGCAGTGGGGGCCGGACAGCGCGGCGGTGCGGACTGCGCGGCGGAGCAGCCAGCAGCGCGGCGCCCAGAGCGCGGGCCGCCCGCGGAGCCCTAGCCGAGCCGAGCCGGGCCCGGAGCGCCGGATCCCAGCGCCCGCAGCCATGCCGGCTGGCCGCGCCGCGCGCACCTGTGCGCTGCTCGCCCTCTGCTTCTTGGGCAGCGGGGCCCAGGATTTCGGGCCGACGCGCTTCATCTGCACCTCGGTGCCAGTGGACGCCGACATGTGCGCCGCGTCCGTGGCCGCCGGCGGCGCCGAGGAGCTCCGGAGCAACGTGCTGCAGCTCCGAGAGACCGTTTTGCAGCAGAAGGAGACCATCCTGAGCCAGAAGGAGACCATCCGCGAGCTGACCACCAAGCTGGGTCGCTGCGAGAGCCAGAGCACCCTGGACGCGAGCGCGGGCGAGGCGCGGACGGGCGGCGGCCGCAAGCAGCCCGGCTCGGGCAAGAACACCATGGGCGACCTGTCTCGGACGCCGGCCGCTGAGACGCTCAGCCAACTCGGGCAAACTTTGCAGTCGCTCAAAACCCGCCTGGAGAACCTCGAGGTCCGCGCGCGCAGTGATTTCCCCACCGGCTCACGCGCCCCTCTGCCCTCCCCCACTTCCATTCCCGACCCTACCCGACACCCCCAAACCCGGTCTCGGCCGGGTGCGGATGCCTGGCTGAGGCCTCCCCAAGCCTGCGGGCCCCACGAACGGGCACTAGCCCGAGCTCCCTGCCAGGCCGCCCCCGCAGTCGCCCTGAGGGGACCGCGCCACCGGCCTCCCGGCACGGTCCCTACTCCACGCGTAACGATATGGTTTCCCCTCCGCCCTTGCACCCCCGCAGCAGTACAGCCGGCTCAATTCCTCCAGCCAGACCAACAGTCTCAAGGATCTGCTGCAGAGCAAGATCGATGACCTGGAGAGGCAGGTGCTGTCTCGGGTGAACACTCTGGAGGAGGGCAAAGGGGGCCCCAAAAACGACACCGAGGAAAGAGTCAAGATCGAAAGCGCCCTGACTTCCCTGCACCAGCGGATCAGCGAGCTCGAGAAAGGTAGTGGTCATGGGGAGGGGTGGGGAGGGGGATCCTTGCATCCTATCTCAGCTCCCAGGACCAGTGGGACCCGGCCTCTGGCCCAGGCTTCCTGCACAGCTCAGGTCGGGAGTGTAGAAGCCCTGAGCTCCTCCACCATCTCTACCTCAGGTTCTCCAGCTGATGTTCCTGGCAGGGCTGGGGTGCCCTGGGCTTGGGACATCTGGGGAAACAAAGTGAGGAAGGGATTGCCTGGGGTTCCTTCCCTGCTCCCCTACCACACTCACACACTCACAGGAATTTTTCCAAGTCTGATCTGTTTAGTCTTCAGCAACTTTGCACTAAAGCCATGGCTAGACCAAGTCCTCCCTGGCTAAGAAACCCTGGCTCTAGCCAGTCCCTATCCCCAGCAGAGAGCAGGGCATGGGCTGCGGCTGGGTCCTCCTGGTCCACGGCAGATCTGGGCCCTGAGCAGGCTTCCTCCCAGTTCCTTGCTGCCCTTGGCGTCCTTTAGGGATTTCCAGGTCCCCTCTCCCCAGCCCTGAGCACACTCCTGTGGTTTTCTCTTATAAATGACCCAAGCTCAGGCATCTTGCATGCTGCCCTACTGTTTCAAGTCGCCAACCCCAAGTCCCAGTCTCGCCCGGGTGCACGGATGAGCTTGAGAGGCTCAGCCTTGAAGTCGCAGAAATCAAACAAGGTTGTAAAAGGGGAGGCGGGGGGATGCGAGGCTGGGAGCAGGGCCACGTGACCCTTCTCAGACTGCAAAGTGTGCTGGATGGATTTAAACAGTGCCATCTTAAGGCACGTTATGTAACTGAAAAACAGATCGGGGAAGGGAGGAGGAAGAAAGAAGGGGGAGATTGGGGAAATGAAGAGCACCCCCTGGAGAGAGACCAGATCTGCTCCAAGGGCAGGGGGCTGCCAGCCTGAGACAGAAGGGGAACATGGCCAACCCTGCTCTGTTCCCTGACATCTGGCTTGGAGGAAGGGGGTGGGGTAGCTGACCCAGTAGGATGCCTTCTAGAAATAATTCTTGGCCTAGAGGGCCGGTTTAGTGCTGAGCTCCCTGGCAGCACCCCGTGTACACCCTGGAGCTGGTGGGTGTGTGTTCCTGGCTCTGGGCCGGGTGCCCATGCCCACTGCTGGGTTGGAATGTTTTGACTGGAATCAGTCACACCATGCCCAGGGTCATAGCCCCAGTGTGTGTGAGTTGGGACAGGGCAGATAAGCATTCCCTGGAGATGTTGCCGACAGACGGGGAGCTGGTGGCTGAGTATAAAGGGAGGCGATGGGGCCCTGAGTATGATTTTTCAGGAAACACACCGGAAGCTCGCCCTGAGAATGATTGGCATTGTCCTCAAAGCAGTCACCTCAGGGGAACATGGCTCTAGGGCCACCTTCGGGCTCCCTGCTGACCTGCCCTCTCTGCAGGGGCAGACAGAACTGCTTGAAGAGACTCAGAGGGGACAGCTCTCCTTCCTGTGGGGTGGATGGGATTCTGGAAACAGCCTGAGTCCTCAGGATGAATTGGCTGGGTCAGATGAGTGACCAGGGGCTGCAGTGTGTCCTGGCCTTGAGGGAAGTGTGATGGGCCTCAGGGGCCTGTTCTGAGCAGCAGCCAGCATCATGCAATCGGGTTGGGCTCCTGGAGGGGCTACTCTGAGGGGAGCTAGCCTCTTTCCTGGTGAGGAGACCCCCTTCCTCTGCAGCCACACCTTTGAGCAAGCATTGGTTTACAGGGTGTGCCCTGACCCACTCCCTCCCCACGCCACTGCCCAGCTCAGGTGCAGATACTTAGAGCCCCTTGTATACGGGCTTCCCCATCCCAGCCTGTCCACGGGGGCCACCATGTGGGAGGTGGACCCAGAGTGCAGAGACTGTGGGCCAGCTCTTTCGTTCTGGCCCTGTGCCCTGGGGCAAAGTACTTGACCTCTCTGAGCTTCGTTTTCAGCATCTACAGAACAGAGAGGAGTCTGCTTTGTCTGCATCACAGAGCCTGGTTGGGGGCAGGGGGGTTGGCAAGCCTGCTTCAGTCTGGGACGGGTGCTTTGTCAAGGTGCAGGTGTCGGTACTGTGTCCCGTCCTCTCCAGGTCAGAAGGACAACCGCCCTGGAGATAAGTTCCAGCTCACATTCCCACTGCGGACCAACTACATGTACGCCAAGGTGAAGAAGAGCCTGCCGGAGATGTACGCCTTCACGGTGTGCATGTGGCTCAAGTCCAGCGCGGCGCCGGGGGTGGGCACGCCCTTCTCCTATGCCGTGCCCGGCCAGGCCAATGAGCTGGTCCTCATTGAGTGGGGCAACAACCCCATGGAGATCCTCATCAACGACAAGGTAGAGCCCCCACCCTTCCTTCTGGCTTTGCAGGGCAGCAGGGTGAGGCCTCCAGGGCCCCAGTCCATGCCAGTGGCCGGGGCAGGTCTGGGTGGTGAGATACACAGCCTCGGGTGCTACTGTGGCCCCGAGAGGAGAGCTCACCGGGCAGGGCTGATGGAGGGGCAGGGTGAGGACTGGGAGAAATGGGGAGGGGTACCCTTGCTATTCTCCATGAACACAGGGAAGCTGGAACCCTCCCAAACAGAGGCCTCACAGGTGGGGGTGGAGGAGGAGGATCCAGGGGCCAATCAATCCGGCTGATCAAACCCTGACTCCCTCCCTCAGCTGGCCTTGGAGCTGACTTTTATCCCCCATATTTGGGAGGCCATAGATGCTTGGGGTGGTGGTAAGGGTGCTCCCAGAGAGTCCAAATCAATCCTGCTTAGCGCCCTGCCCCTGGGAGGAGGCCAGGTCTGCATGAGCCCTTGGGAGAGGGCACCTTTTCCCTCCAGGGAACCCATCTCCATCTTGGCCCCCTGCTAGCTGTGGGATTAGCTGTCAGCTCTCCAACTCCCTCATCACCATGCCAGCTTTGGTAGTTAATGTCTAAAACCTGGACTGAGAATTGGAGTCCAAGCCTTTGCTCTTGATGCCTTGCCCAGAGAGGGCTGTGCCTTTCTGGGGCCCCATGTCCCCAAGTTAAAAGGGTGTGAGGGTTCTTTTGTCAGCTGAAGCAGCCTCCCCGCCTGAAATGTTAGAGTGGGAGTGAAATTCCAGGTCAGGGGCTGCTCTGAGCGTTAAAAGGCATGGTGCCATCTCCCCTGGCATCTTTCAGAGTCTCTGTAAAAAGGCTGGGCGGGTTTTAGACCCAGAGGATCTGGCAATTAGAGATGGAGCATTGGAAGAGAGGAGAGGCCCAGAAAGCAGCAGTGAAGTCAGCCCCCAGGGGTGGCTCATCCGAGGGCAGGTTTTGTGGATGGGCCCAGAGGGAGGAGGGTGAGTAGGAGTTGAAGAGATTGCATATTCAGATGGATCTGGACTAAGCGTCCCATTTCCCTTGTGATTCTGTACTCTGTCAATGGATGGGCCTGACAGTCCCGAGGGGCAGGTGCTGCAATAACTCAGTAATGGCTCTTGATATTTACTGTAAATGCCTATGACTAGTAACTAGGTGAACTAGTAACTAGTGACGATCATTGATCCTGATGGTGCCCATTCCCATCACGTCCTGTATGTCATTCTCCTGCCCAGGTGGCTAAGCTGCCCTTTGTAATCAATGACGGCAAGTGGCACCACATCTGTATCACCTGGACCACCCGGGACGGGGTCTGGGAAGCCTACCAGGATGGCACCCAGGGCGGCAACGGCGAGAACCTGGCACCTTATCACCCCATCAAGCCACAAGGCGTGCTGGTGCTGGGCCAGGAGCAGGTACAGGCTATGGGGGCCAGGGACGGGGTGAGGGGGATGTGGGGGTGCTGGCTGCAGGGGGAGGAGCCCCAGAACCGGAGACTAGGCTGGAGAAAGGAGAGTGAGGGTGTTGGGAGGGAGGGGAGAGAGGCAGCAGGAAGCGAAGTGGGAGGGAGCTGGAGAGGGAAGTGGTTCCCCCTGAGAAGAAGCCGTGGAAGCAAGTGATGCAGCAGTTTGGGCAAAGTCCCCGCTCTAAGTGGGTGCTTTCAGGAAATGCGGGGGGGTGGGGTGGGGTGGGAGCTCTGTCTCCAGACTCTCAACAACTGCAGCAATGCTCTTTGGCACGGGAAGGCCAATCGTGCACTTAGTGATGCATAATTTATTTCCTGGAAGTGGTTTGTCTCCCATTGGGCACCCAGGAGGGAACGGCAGGCAGGAGAGCCCCAGGCCTTCTGTTCTCATTGGGCGGCTATGGCTGGCAAAGAGTGACATTAGAGTTTCCTGGGGAGAGGCAGAGAGTGTAGGGGAGGCCCCCAGGCCCTGCTCCCACGGTTGTCCATGGACCCAGCTGACACCCTCCCTCACTGGGCACCTCTCAGGTGCCCCCAGGAGAAACACTGCATCCAGGGCAGAGGAGGCCAGCATCACTGCTGTTCCTGAGCTCCCTGCAGGGCAGGGACTGATGCACAGCTGAGACAGACGTGCCCAGAGGTGGACGTGAGAGCCATACATGCTAGGGAGGCCCTCCTGTTAAGCACCCACCGCTCTGACCCCCTCCACCCTCACCCTCTGCTTTTCTCTGAAGGACACTCTGGGTGGCGGGTTTGATGCCACCCAAGCGTTTGTGGGTGAGCTGGCCCACTTCAACATCTGGGACCGCAAGCTGACCCCAGGGGAGGTGTACAACCTGGCCACCTGCAGCACCAAGGCCCTTTCCGGCAACGTCATCGCCTGGGCCGAGTCCCACATCGAGATCTACGGTGGCGCCACCAAGTGGACATTCGAAGCCTGTCGCCAGATCAACTGAGGCCAGGGGCTGGGCTGAGCCTCCGGGTCCCCGGGTCCCCAGCCCCCGCCCACCTCCCCCTGCTTGTGCGGTGATGATCCGTCGTCTCTTCTTCTCTCCCTTTCCCCCAGGAATGACTCAAGGCCATCGCCCTCGCACATGCGCACACGCACACAGCCTGGTCTCGTCCTCGTGCACGTGAAGCAGGCCCGGCTCCCATCTGCCGCAGGTGTCCCCTCTTCTCTCTAGGAGCCCGCGCTGTTTCTCAGGCATGCCCTGTTCACCACCGACACTGGCGGCTGAGACATTTTGAAAAATGCACACGTAGGTGAGAGGACCCGTGTGTGAGTGTGACTGTGTGTGTGTGTGTCTACAAGGATCTGTCTCTCAGGGGAGGCCTTCTCTTTTAAAATGAGGTATTCCTTTTCTTCTTTCTCTGTGGCTTTGGGAAGTCTCATGACTGGTCTAATCTCTGCACTTGCCAACTTTGGTGGCTGCCCGTGTGCCTTGGGGCTGGTGCAACTTCTCCTGCCATGCGTTCATCTTTGCAAACCTTTTTCAGAGCGACATATCTCTATATTGATAGAATAAATATCTTTTAGCGCTTTGTTAAAGGCTAGGGACCTCTCCAAGGAGAATTTGTATTTTGTCGTAGAAGTAAATTCTCTCTGAAGGGTTGAAGGCAGACCGTGTCCTGCGATGGCACCACATGCTGGGAGAGGGCAGAGGAGGTGGCACCAGCCTCAGGAGCCAGGCATCCTGCTGTTGACCTCTGAGGACAGCACTGGGCCTGGGAGGCTGGCCTGCCCACCCAGCGTAGCCAGCTCTGGCCCAGTATCCCATCTGTGGCCCTCAGCCTTCCCACCTCCCCAAACTCCCCTCCAGCGGCCAGCTGGTGACCCCAAGAGAGGAGCATCCCACCCATTGCCCAGGAAGCCAGGACCTCTGGACCCTTCCCCTTGGCCTCTGGCAGTGGACAGACCTTTTAGACCAGGAAACCCACACTCTGATTGATACCCAGCCATGTAAGGCCACAGCCAGTCAATGGGCCAGGTCCATGGTAACTCTGACAGCCATATTCTTTACCCAGGCTGAGGCAAGTCCAGAGACCTCTCCATGGAGAGCTAGGCATGGCCAGGCCGGGGCCTGAAACCCACTCCCCCTCTTACAGAGCTCAAGTTCTGATGCAGCCCCCAACCCGTCACCAGCTGGTGACATTGACACCCAATCAGTGTCCAGAAGCTTTGACATTTTTTCTCCCCATGAAAAACTAACATGTGCGTCTCCTAGTCCTTCCAAGGTGGGGAGAAAAGTGTGTGTGTGTGTGCGTGTGTGTGTGTGTGTGTGCATGTGCACGCACGCGTGTGTTGAATGAGAGAGAGAAGAAGAGCACTCAGACGGATCACGCCCAGGGGAGGGTGAGCTCCCTGCTTTGTTGCACCATCTGGGGGTCGCACACCCAAGGGCCACCTGGACTCTATCACCAAGAGTCTAATTAGCAAAAGGCTGGCAAGTCTTTCTAGAAATTCTACTGCACTGCCTGGCTCATCTACAGCTGCAGACATTTCTTCAGCAGGAGCAGGTGTTCTGTCTTCTGTTTTTTCCAGAGGCACCTGTCTCCTTAAACGCAGGTCCGTGTTGTGTCGGAAACCTAGTGCATCTGTGTGTGTCTGTGTTGGTGTTTCTGTGTCGGTGTCTGCGTGGGTGTCTGCACGGTACCCAGTCGCCATTCTGCAATGCATCACTCTCGTGCCGAGGGTGAGGTCCAGGTGCCGGGCTGCGTGTTGTGGTTCAACAGTGGCTTTTTTTCTGAGACCATTGTGCTTTGTCAGAGCCTGTCCGGCTGTGGCATCTGTGGATCTGCAGGGATCTTCTCGTTTGCATGTTCCTTGGGGCGGTGTGTCCCTTGCTTCCTCATTCTGGTGTGTGTTCCCCTGCCTGCATGAACTTCTCTGGTTCTGTGTTGTGTGCCCAGTGCCACCCCTTGTTCTGTGACCATCCATGTAGCTACTGAAAATGGCTGGGTAAGCAAGCCAAGGGTGTCGGAGGAGGTCACGGGAGAGACAGAGTCCCTCTCCCCCTCCCCACTCCCCAAACACACCAAGAAGTATTTTTAACGTGTAGGTTGAGAACAAGCCTAACATCGCCCGTGGTTGGGAGAGAGCGAGAGCTTGGAATCCCCCTCTAGACCAGATCAGCCCCACCCCTCACTTCAGCCATCTCGGAGCTGTAGGCAAGGCCCAGAGTGTGCTAGGTGCTCTCCTTCGGCACCTCCCACCAGCCCCTGCCGATCTAGCGATCTATCGGACCCCAGACCACCTTCTGCCCCAGTGGGCGCGGTGGGAGCTGTCCATTCAGGACCACAAGCCATCCTCTGCCCTAACTAAAGGTGGGCAGAGCACACCTGTGTCCCTTTGGCCTCCCCTCCCCGACCTGTTCACCCTCCTCGCCCCTCCCCTGATGCACCCATGGTGCCAGGGACAGAAGCTGATGTTTAACTCCCTCCCCCACCCCAACTGGAGCCTGTGCCAAGCCCCTGGCTCCCTCACTGTGTTAACACTTGGCACTTCGCCAGCCCCGAGAAAGGTAGATGACACAGCCACAAATCTAATCCACATAGTTTCCATCTACTCCTTAATCTGATTGATGTTCCCTCTTGCACTGAATAATACATGCCTATCTCAGGTAAGCCATTTTATAAAATAAGGAGATAAAAAAGCACTGTCGAGACAGTGTTTGCTTTTGCCGAGCTGGCGTCCCACAGCTCCCTGGGTGTCCGAGGCGGCAGAGCTACTGACAGAGGCTCTCCGGGCCCTCGGGGGCTTAGAGCCCACTTGAATCGTAAGCCTTCTTGCTTTTGATAACACAGTATTATTTCTCTTACTCTAGAAGAAAAAGTTTATTACCAAAACAAGAGTATTTTTATGAAAGAAAAGGACAAACCTATAAATTAACTCAACCTATATTTCCCTTGAAAATACTTTTCAGGCTCCGCCAAAACGTAGAACTGAAAGCATGTATTTTGGAAGAAAGAGATACATTTTGTATGCTTTCTGTTCCTTTTGTAGATTCACAGTTTATTTTCTAAGACTGCAAAGATCACTTTGTCACCAGCCCTGGGACCTGAGACCAAGGGGGTGTTTTGTGGGGAGTGAAGGGGAAGGGAGAGGCTGGCATGAGGGTCACAGTTATTCCAACGAGCTCCAGAGAGGGGCCACCTGTTCTCAAAGACATGTTGGGGACTGGATATGCTCTGGTTCCTTGATGGTGGCCCCTCTGTCTTGGAGCTGACTTGTCAAGTGGAATGAGTAGAGAACTTGATGGTCAGTTCCAACCCTGATAGAAGGTACTAGGGTTCTGAATTGTGAACATTAAGAAGATGGTATCCTTTGTAATCTTATGGCAACCAAAACGTGGCTTAAAGCAGTCATGGTTTCATCTCTTAAAACACAGTGTGTAAATTTATTCAACTAATGATGGGAAATGTATCACTTCCATGTACAGCGGACTTAAGTGCCATTTGTTGAAAGGGAACAAGTCATCGAGAACAAAAAAGCCCAATACTTAGAGTCCCAATTTTGTCTTACTTGCCAAAAAAAAAAAAAAATCAACAATGACAAAGCAAACCCCCTCTGGTTGATATTGTTATATTGTATATACTGTATAATAGGAAAGAGAATTGATGTATCTTACTTTTTCATTATTTGCTAACCAAAGCTGTACATTTTTCATATGATCCACAGCCTTTTGGGTATCTAATGGGTCAAAACCATGGGACCTGCCACCTCCCATCAGCAGTTCTGGAAATGCACTATTTCTACTGGTATTCTTGCTTTTTTTTCATTTTCTTGCTGAAATGACATGAATTGTTGAGTTTATTTTTACACAGTAAAGAGTGAAGAAAGACTGTGGTCTCCTTGGAATATCTCTTCTTTCCTCAAGCTTGCAAATGTCATCTCAACCTACTGGGTGACCTCAGGGGCCCTCCCAGGATATGCCCGCCTACCCATTGCCCTGTGCCCCTCAAAAATCCCACAGCCACCTGGTGATAGTGGACATCAGGTGTGGGGAGGGGGCCTGCCCAATTCACAGGTGCAGCCAACACCAAGGCAGAGAGCAGTGAAGTGATTCTGCAGTGTGTAGAGACCACACTGGGGCTTGGATTGCAGAGTATCTGCCTGTTTCTCACCTCATCTGCATCCCTACTCCCTCCTGAACCGATGCACTGCCCACAGCACACCTGGCTACAGGTCCCAGGTGGTCTGGGCTTGTCCTTCCCAAGCAGCCCTGCTCTCCTTTGCCACATCCCTTCTGACACATCCTTAGGGTTCCCAGGCTGTTTCCCTGCACTCAAGCAAGACAGCACCCCCAGGTTCACATAACAAGAAGATGGCTGATGTGGGAACCCTGGGCACTGAAAAGAACTCAGTTCCCTGGCCCCTCATGGGCCAAGCTAGCCACTGGATGGACATGGAGCTGTGGAGCTGTTCCCTTCTGTGGGATAAAATCAATGAGCATGAGTCAAAATAACCTGCCTGGTTGATTGGTCTCCCCCATGCCCCAACACACATGCATGTGCGTGCACACACACTCCACACACACACACACATGCTGAGTTAACAGATGGGACTTGGTCAGGACTCAGGAGCTGGAGTTTGGTGGGGTGTAAGTAGGCTGCCCATTGCCTGGAGTAGTACGTACAGAGGGAGTTTGGCCTCAGAGCAGTTGACCACTCACCCTGTTGACCCTGCAGTAGGAACCCCAGTTGGGAGAGAGAAACCCCTGCCAGGCTGAAGACCCTGGGCCTGTTAGTTGCCCTTGGTGTGCAGTGTCCACCTGGAGGCTGCACACGTGTGGCTGGGCCCAGGGTTATACTCAGTGCCAGCAGCTCAGGCCAACACACCACCTCTTTGCCTCCCACTCGCGCAAGTGCATAGTTATGTCTGTAATAACATCACTCTTACATTTCTAATTTCTATGAAACAGCTCATTCAAAACTTCGGTATTTTTACTATTATCAGAAACAAATTACTTTCCCCACTTCTCACACCTGATCTTGGCACATCAAGGACTGAATTTAGGGACTGTGGAGCAGAGAATAGCAGCTTTACAAGGAGACAGCAAATGGGAGCTGGAGCAGAGGGACACAGGCTCAGGATTTCAAAGCTGGAGAGTGTCTCCAAAGCCATTGATGCCAACAGCCCATCGGATGCATGAAAATGTTCTCAGCTTACACACTTCCAATGATAGGGAACTCACTATCCATAGAGACAGTCTGGCCCACTTTCAAACAGCTCCAGCTGGGAATTTTTCTTTTTTCTTTTCTATCTTTCATATTTCTTTTCTGTTGTGCCCAATTCCTTATATTGAGCTGCAGCTTCTATCCATCTGTTTGCCCACATGGAGACAGGCCCCATGTTTCCTAGGGTTCAACCTTTGTGGCTCTCCTGCACCACCTGGCTGACCTGCTATAGGGGCACACTCCTCCCACCCAGAAGCCCCCCAAGGGCAGCAGAGTATAGACCAATCCCTAGAGGGTCCTTGCTCTAGGAAGCTGGGGCTTGTGCATCAGCTGTGGGCCCCCCAGGGTAGGAGCAGCACAATTCAAGGAGTTCCAGCCTCCTCCATCTCCTTGTCTGCTCCCTGCAAGGCTCCCAGAGAATGGGCCTGTGCCCAGGAGCCCCCTCTCTGCAGACCTCCAAGGAGTACAAAGCCACCTGGCTCTGTGGAGTTAACTGCTGGCTGGAAACAGGACATAGGAGAGAAGAAAAGCGGTGGCTGTGGGGAAGTTAGAAAGGTTCTGCAACTCTTTGGAAGGCCTGTGGTTCTGAGCTCAGGACTTGGCTTCTTTGTAGAAACCAGATGCCCTGTAGAAGAGACTGGAATGCTCAGCCCAGCCAACAAGAGTCCCTCTGGGGGCTGGAGTCAGCCGGAACTGCTGCCTTGACCTTAGCAGAACTGCCTCCCTCCCACCCCGAGCCCTCACTAGGAGATTCTTTCCCATTCACAGCAGTTGGTGCTCGCCTGGGCTCAGGCTCATCAGCTGGCTTTGCCAAGGGCCCAGGCCCTCAGGGGTCTCTGTGCTCCACCTCTGGAGGTGCCCTGGCAGTGTTGTCAGCCTCCAGGGGCCATTGGCATCCACACTGTACATCACGCTTTGTGCCTGACTCGTTCCTAAGCTTTATCTCCCGTCATCCCAATGGCTACCCTGATGACAATGCTGAGTTTGCAGATGAGGAGCCAGCGGTGAGGCTGAGTGACCTGCTGAGTGGCAGGGTGGGCGCTCAGACTGCAAATCCCCTGTCTTTCCACACTAGCTATAGGTTCAGAATTCATCTGCAGAAGTCAGCACCAGGGAGGCCACCCCCTTGAAGAGGACCTGAGCCCATGACCCTCTAACTGGATCTGCTCTTCCCTCGAACTTCACTGCTCTGTTGTCATCCCTGAGCCCCCAGGTTCTCACTCACTCACATGTGATGCACATGGTGAGTTCCTGTGGCCTTGGATTCCCAAGATGCCCTTCCCCATGGAAGCAGAGCCTCCCTCCTCTCCTGATGTTCAAAGAAATTGTTTGTAACAGTCTGATTGTTTCTAAAGCCTGGCATGCTGCATGCAGTCCATGGGGTGGCAAAGAGTTGGACACGACTGAGCAACTGAACTGAACAGTCTGATCCTTAAAAACTGAAAATCATTTCATTTCGTGGTTTTCCCATGAAGCACACTTGGCATTTCCTGAGATTCACTCAAGGAGATGAACAGTGGTTTTCAAGGCCTTAGTTTCCCCTAGCATAGGAAGACAGGGTGGGACCAGGCAGTCTCTTCAGTCTCTTTGGACTCTCCCTGGAGCCCAGGACCAATCTGTGGGGACCAGCAGGGCCCTCTCTGCAGGATGCCTGATGTACCTGTTCCAAGACCCCTGCTTACATAGGGCACCTCTGGTCCCTGCCCCACCATTGGGCCAGCAGCCATGGGATCTGCCCTCAGCAGACTTTTCTTCAATGCTAACTATCCTTTCAGGGTCCTTCTTGTCCTCCCTCAAACCTTAAGACTACATGAGTTCTTATTTCTGATCACTGTTGGTGGACCTGGGTGACACTGTCTCCCCAGAAGTTTCTCAGCTACCATATAAATCAGGGTACACATAGGTACTCGGGGCAGGGGCCACAAGACCAGAGCCCCCTGCCATGATCTGGATTTGGCAGTCTCCCTTTGGGGACAGGGGAAGAGAAGGATATTGAGAAAATGGGTAACCACAACTGAGCCTTTAGACAAACAGACATACAGGAGATTGGCCAAGATGGCCAAGCAGAAGGACCCTGAGCTCACCTCCTCTTACAAGCACATCAAAATCATAGCTATTTGCAGAATAGCCATCAATGAAAAAGACCAGAACCTACCAGAAGAGATCTTCTACAATTAAAGACATAAAGAAGGAACCACACTGAGACTGGTAGAAAGGGCAGATCCTTGATAAAGTCCCAAAACCCTGGTGGACAACCCACAAAGTGGTGAATAACTACAGTGTAGAGATTCTCCCACAGGAGTGAGAGTTCTGAGCCCTGCATCAGGCTCCTCAGCCCAGGGGTCTGAACGAGGAAAATGAGCTCCCAGAGCCACTGGCCTTGAGAGCTGGCAGGGCTTAATTTGGGGAGCCCCACAGAACTGTGGGGAAAAGCGACTTCACTCAAACGGTGTGCACAAAATCTCTCATGCTCCAGGACCCAAGGCAAAAGCAGTAATTTTATAGGAGCCTGGGCCAGACCTACTTGCTTATCTTGGGGAGCCTCTTGGAGATGCAGGGAGGGTGGGGGGTTGAGGAGTGGCTCACCTTGGGGACATATCCACTGGTAACAACCATTCTTCGGAGCTCCTTCTACCACATGGATGTTAATGCTGGTGAGCACCATTGTGTGGCATCCTCCCTCTAGCTCATCAGGGCCAAGACCTGGCCCTACCCAAGAGCCTGTATAGGTATCAGAGCTGAGACACCTCAGGCCAAGCAACTAATTGGGTGGGAACACAGCCCCATCAGGGCAGACCAGATGCCTAAAGACCTCCTGAGTCCTCAGCCTCCCTTGGACACAGCCCTGCCCACCAGAGGGCCCAGAACTTGGCTCCACCCACCAGTGGGCAGGCACCAGACAAGAAAATCACCATCCCACAGCCTGCAGATACAGCCTGCCCATCAGCAGGCCAGACACTGCCCTGGAATCATCTGGGCCCCAGCCGTGCCCACGAGCAGACTAACACAAGGTTCAGGACGCCCTGGACTCTGGATCCAACTGTGTCAGGCTATCCCCCACCCCCATCCACAAGCACTAATGGTGTGACGCCAGCTCTGGAATCCCAGACTCCAGGACTTGGCTCTGTTTGTTAGAGGCAGGTACTAAGCCCAGGGTTAATACCTATCTTTATCAAATTATTCTAAAAAATTGCAAAGGAGACACTTCTGAACTCATTCTATGAGGCCAGTATCACTCTGATACCAAAACTGGATAAACACATCACAAAAAAGAAAATAGTACTGATAAACATACATGTAAAAATCCTCAACAAAATGTTAGCAAACTGAATCAAACAATACTTTTAAAAGGATATTATATCATGATCAAGTGGAATCTAACCCAATTATGCAAGATTTTTCAATATCAGCAAATCAATTAATGTGATACACCACATTAAGAAACAGAAGAATAAAAACCATATGATCATCTGGATAGATGCATAAAAATCTTTTGACAAAATCCAACATCCATTTGTAATAAAAAAGACAACTCTAGAAAGTGAGGATAGAGGGGAAATGCTTCAACATAATAAAGGCCATATATGACAAACCAACATCCACCAACATCATACTCAACAGTGAAAAGTTGAAAACGTTTTCTCTAAGATCAGGAACAAGACAAGGATGCCCAATCGTATCACTTTTATTCAACATGCATTGGAAGTCCTAAGCATAGCAATCAGAGAAGAAAAATAAATAAAAGGAATCCAAATTGGAAAGGAAGAAGTAAAGTTTACACTGTTCACAGATAACTATACGTAGAAAGCCCTAAAGATGCCACTAGAAAAGTACTAGACCTCATGAATGAATACAGTAAGATTATAGGATACAAAATTTATACACAGAAATCTGTTGCATTTGTATACACTAACAATGAACTATTAGGGAGAGAAATTAAGGAAACAATTTCATTTATCATTACATCAAAAAGAATAAGATACCTGGGAATAAAGTTCCTAAGGAGGTAAAAAACCTGTGCTTGGAAAGCTGTTATAAGACACTGTTGAAAGAAATCGAAGACAATACAATCAGATGGAAAGATGTATCAATACTATGTTCTTGGATTGGAAGAATCAATATTGCTAACATTATCACTCTACTCAAGGCAATCTACAGATTCAATGCAATCCCTATCAAGTTACCAATGATATTTTTTTCAAGAGAAATAACTGTGAAATTTGTATGGAAACACAAAAGACTCTAAATTACAAAAAAAAAAAAATATTGAGAAAGAAGAATAGAGCAGGAGGAATTATATTCCCTGACTTCAGATTATACTACAAAGTTACAGTAATCAAAAGAGAATGGTACTGGTGCAAAAAAAGACATATGGATCAATGGAACAAGACAGAAGGTCCAGTATTAAACCCACACACATGATTGATTAATCCACAACAACGGAGTCAGGCACATACAATGGAGAAAAGACAGTCTCTTCAATAAGTGGTGCTGAGAAAACTGGACAGCTATATGTAAAAGAATAACATAAGAACATTCTCTAACGCTATATGCAGAAATAAACACAGAATGGATTACAGACCTAAATTTAAGACCAGAAGCCATAAAACTCCTAGAGGAAAACATAGGCAGAACACTCTTTGACATAAACTATAGCAACATTTTTTTTTGATCTGTCTCCTATGGCAAAGTAAATAAGGGCAAAAATAAACTAATTAAACTTAAAAGTTTTGCATGGCAAAGGAAATCATCAACAAAATGAAAAGACAATCTACTGACTGGGAGAAAATATTTGCAAATGGTATGACCAGTGAGAAGTTAATATCCAAAATATACAAACAGGTCATACAACTCAACATCAAAAAAAGAACCCGAATAAAAAATGGGCAGAAAATCTGAATTGACATTTTTCCAAAGTGCACATGCAGATGGCCAGCAGACACATGAAAAGATGCTCAACATCGCTAGTCATCAGGGAAGGGCAAATCAAAACCACGAGATATTACTTCACATCTGTCAGAATGGCTATCATCAGAAAGAACACAGGGACTTCCCTGATGGTGCCCTGGTTAAGACTCCTCATTTCCGTTGCAGGGGGCATGGGTTCCACCCCTTGTTAGGGAACTAGGCTTCCCACATGCTGTGTGGTACGTGGCCGAAAAAACAGACAAACACACACACAAATAATAAATGTTGACAAGGTATGGAGAAAATGGAACCCTCTTACACTGTTGGTAGGAATGTAAATTGGTGTAGTCACTGTGGAAAACAGTATGGAAGTCTCTCAAAAAACTAAAAACTAAAAAACTAAAAATAGAGCTACTATGAAAAGTAGAGTGTCAGTTGCTTAGTCAGGTCCACTCTTTGTGACTCCATGGACTATAGACCCCCAGGCTCCTCTGTCCGTGGGATTCTCCAGGCAAGAATACTAGAGTGGGTGGCCATTCCCTTCTCCAGGGAATCTTCCTGACCCAGGGATCCAACTCAGGTCTCCCACATTGCAGGCAGATTCCTTACTGTCTGAACCACCAGGAAAGCCCCAGCAATTCCACTCCTGGATATACATTAAAAAAAAACAAACCCTAAAACTAATTAGAAAAGATGTGCACTCACAATAGCATTATTTATAATTGCCAAGATAAGTCACGGAAGCGATCTAAGTGTTCATCAACAGATGAATGGATAAAGAAGATGTGGCATATACTATACCCACACAGACACACACACACTGGAATATGTATATGTATATATATACATACATATATATATATATAATGGGCTACTACTCAGCTGTAAAAATGAATGAAATCTTGTCATTTGCAACAACATCGGTGGATCTGGAGGGCATTATGCAAGTGAAATAAGTCAGAGAAAGACAAATATTGTATGATACCACTTATATGTGGAATCTAAAAGATACAATAAACTAATGAATATAACAAAAAAGAAGTAGACCCACAGATACAGAGAACAAACTAGAGGTTACTGTGGGGAAAGGGGAAGGGGAAGGGCACAGCAGGGGTAGGGAATTAAGAGTAGAAACTACCATGTACAAAATAAGCTACAAGGATATACTGTACAGCACAAGGAATACAGCCAACATTTGATAATATCTATAAATGTCTGTTGCATTAGTCACACAGTCGTGTCTGATTCTTTGGCACCCCATGAACAGAGGAGCCTGGCAGGCTACAGTCCATGGGATTCTCCAGGCAAGAATACTGGAGTGGGTTGCCATGCCCTCCTCCAGGGGATCTTCCCAACCCAGGAATTGAACCTGGGTCTCCTGCATTGCAGGCAGATTCTTTACCATTTGAGCCACCTTAAATTGTGAATCACTATACTGTACACCTGTAACTTATATAATATTGTGCCTCAACTATGCTTAAGTTTTTAAAAATGGGAAAAAAAGAAAAACATACTCATTCATTCATTCATATTGAATACCTATTTCCTGAGCACCTACCATGAGCAAGCACCTGGGGCAGGTGCCCAGTGGGTGGTCTGTGGGCAGAAGAAGGCTCAGCTCAGGCACCTGGACCAGCTCCAGGCTCAGAAACAACGAAGGCAAATGGTGGGGGAGGATGGGGGAGGGTGAGGAGAGCGGGTGTGAGTTTGCATGCTTGTGTGCCTATAAGGCATTGCCAAGGAAGCCGTCTGTCCGCTGTTTGATTTCTGTGCTTCTCAATTCAGGCCAAGGTGGGGGGCCATCTGCTAAAGTGGGCACAGAGAAAACATTTTCGCTGTGCAGAAAATTGGCTTCTGAGGAGAGGCTGTGTGCTCAGCACAGAACCAGCCTGCAGAGGAGACGCTGGAGGCAGCGGGGAGGGCTGGGGTGCAGGGAGGGAGGCTCCACTCGAGTGATCTCGCTCAGGGCTGGGGAGATGCCCGTGCTCCTGCCCCATCCTTGTGAGGGCCCAGGCCCAGATGGTCAGTGTCTCTAAGGCATCAAACCCCTTCCTGAAACTTAGGGATCTTTGCCTGGGACTTGCATAGGGGGAGGGCTGTACTCCTTTTTAATAGCTTTATTAAGACATAATTGACATAGCATAAAATTTACTCATTTGAAGTATACGACTCAATGGTTTTTGGTATATTACATTACTAATTTTTAAAAATTGTGGTAAATATATACAACATAAAATTTACTGTTTTAACCATACAACTCATAGGTGTTATTATATTCACAGCATTATGCAATTATCACTATTTCTAAAACTTTTTAATCTACCCAAACAAAAACATTGCACCCATTAAACACTGACTGCCTCCCCCTCCCCCAATCCCTGATAACCTCCACTCTACTTTCTGTCTCTATGAACTGACCTATCTTAGGTACCTTATATAAATGAATCATACAGTATTTACCCTTTCGTGTCAGGCTTCTCAGCATGTTTTCAAGGTTCATCCATCTTGTAGGGTGGGTCACAATGCCATTCCTTTACAGCTGAATAATATTGCATCGTAGTGATAGACCACCTTTATTTATCCGTTCATCTGTTGGTGGGCCCTTGGTTCCATCTTTTGGCTATTGTGAATAGTGCTGCTAAGAATATGGGTGTGCAAGTGTCTGCTTTAGCCCTCCCTTTCAATCCCTTTGGGTGTATACCTAGGAGTAGAATCATGTGGCGATTCTGTATACAGGTTTTGAGGAACTACCACACTGTTTTCTACAGTGGCTGCACCATTTACATTCCTACCAACAGTGTACTAGGTTCCAGCATCGCCACCCACATTTGTTATTCCCGCTGTTGTTACTTGATGGTTGTCATCCTAATGGGTAAGGACTTCCCTGTAGCTCAAATGGTAAAGAATCTGCCTGCGATGCAGGAGACCAGGGTTTGATCCCTGGGTTGAGAAGATCCTCTGGAGAAGGGAATGGCAATCCACTCCAGTATTCTTGCCTGATGGGCTACTGTTCATGAGGTCTCAGAGTCAGACACAACTGAGTGACTAACACACACACACACACACACACACACACACACACACACACACCCTAATGGGTATGAGGTGCTATTTTACATGGATTTGATTTGCACTTCCCTAATGATTAGTGATATTATATCATATCATAAAATACTCATGATATATTGATTTTCATGTGCTTACGGCCATTTGTGCATCTTCTTTTCAAAATGTCTATTCAAACCCTTTGGCCATTTTAATATTAGGTGTTTGTTTTGTTATTGTTGAGTTATATAAATTTTGTATATATTCCTGATATTCATCCATTATTGGATATATGCCTTGTGAATATTTTCTCACATTCTGTGGGTTGTCTTTTCACTCTCTTGATAGTTTCCTTTGATACACAAAAGTTTTTTATTTTGAAGTCCAATTTATATTTTTTTCATTGCCTGTGCTTTTAGTGTCATATCCAATAAATAATTTGCTAGGCTAATGCTACTCGTTTTTGATTCTCCAGCCCCATGTAAACTAGTCCTCCCTGTGATCCTGTCTCATTGCATCCGTATCCCCTTAGCAGTGCCAGACACACCTGATTGGTCTGCACAGCTCCACATCTCCCCAACGCAGAACCCAGGCAAGCAGAGGTCGGGTCTGTTTCCTTCCTCCTAGAAGATCCTTCTGGCTAAAGCATTCTTGGTTCTGGTCTTTGCTCTTCAGAATTCTGGTTCTCTAAGAATCACAGAATGTTAGTGCAGATGTAGAAAGTGAAAAAAACAGCAGAAATTCTCTTTGAAATAAGGACTGGCTGCTTTCATGCACCAGTGGAACTGGTACTTGTCACACACTGGCTTGACTTGGTTTAGGAAAATATCCCAATGGCTTTTGGTGGTTTGGAAGGTAGACTCACCCTCTCGCCTACCTTCAAGGGTTCAGGCAGGAAGGAAAAGGTAAAGGGAGCTGCTTGCACAGCAGCAAAAGGGACTGTGGTTTTTATAGACATCCTAGGAGGGAAGAGGTAAGAATCTGTGGAACAGAGAACTGAGAAAAGAAAAGAGATGAAGTGGTAAAAGGCCAGGCAGGAAAGCCCAGTTGGCCAGAAACGTCCGTATTGTCATCTGTAGCAAGTTGCTCCATCACCCAAACACAAGTGAATGTCTGCTTCCAGAAAGGCCCAGGTAAACGAAGCTCTGCACAAAGAAGTTGGGTGGTGTCCAGTGTAGACCCCCTATCGAGTATGAAGCAGAAGCAGGAAACGTGATGGCAGAAAAACATGGGGACCCTCATGGGACCCTGAGTTTTCCACCTTATATGGATGAGAGCTGTGCTAGGGTGAGTTGTGTCCTGCTGAAATTCATATCCACTCAGAACTTGTGAACTTACTTGGAAATATGGTCTTTGCAGGTGTCACATCAAGTTAAGGTACAGTCATACAGGATTACGGGCTTCCCTGGTGGCTCAGAGGGTAACGCGTCTGCCTGCAATGCAGGACACCCAGGTTCAATTCCTGGGTTGGGAAGATGCCCTGGAGAAGGAAATGGCAATCCACTCCAGTATTCTTGCTTGGAGAATGCCATGGACAGAGGAGCCTGGCGGGCTACAGTCCACAGGGTCGCAGAGTCGGACATGACTGAGCAACTTCACACACACACACACACACACACACACACACATACTGGATTACAGTCATACTGGTACAAAGTCTAGGAAATTTGGTCAAAAACACAGGGACATAGTGAGAAGGTCAAGTGAAGACAGGGCAGAGACTGGATGATGCTCCACAAGCCAAGGATCACCAGCAGCCACCAGAAGCTGGAGAGGGGCCTAGAGTGAATTCTGTCTCAGAACCTCCAAAAGGAACCTGCTGACACCATGATTTCAGACTTCCAGTCTCCAGACTGAGGGAATTAATTTCTATTGTTCGAAGCTTCCCAGCCTGCAGTATCCTATTATGGCAGCCCAAGATAACTCAGACAGTAAAGAATCTGCCTGCAATGAAGGAGACCTGGGTTCAGTCCCTGGGTTTGGAAGATCCTCTGGAGAAGGGAACGGCAACCCACTCCAGTATTCTTGCCTGGAGAATCCCATGGTCAGAGGGGCCTGGCAGGCTACAATCCGTGGGGTCACAAAGAGTTGGACACAACTGAGCAATGAGCACTCCTACTAAGAAATGAATGGTGGGGCTAACATCCTTCTATTTTAAGAGCCAAGGAAAGGGAGGCTCTAAGCTTGGAGGACTGGGAACATCAGGAGCTCACCTTGGCTGGTGTGGGGTCCTAGCCTCCAGCTGAAGGAGCCAGAGCAGCTTTGGGCAGAGGGCAGGTCAAGCCTCAGAGCTCCAGTTTCTTTGCTCTTTAAGGCTCAGGGGGTCATCAGACTGTTGGCATCTGGCAGCTTAAAGGGGAGGCTGAGAAGCCGTATGGTCAAAGCAGCTTCTGTACATTACACACTCACCACAGCCAGTTTGGGTCTCTTAGTGCTACAGCTTCCCTGGTGGCTCAGATGGTAAAGAGTCTGCCTGCAAAGCGGGAGACCCGGGTTCAATCCTGGGGTCAGGAAGAACCCCTGGAGAAGGAAATGGCAACCCACTCCAGTACTCTTACCTGGAAAATTCCATGGGTAGAGAAGCCTAGTAGGCTACAGTCCATGGGGTCCCAAAGAGTCGGACATGACTGAACGACTTCACTTTCACTTTCTTTCAGTGCTGTAGCACAGACCACAGTGCAGAATGGGGTCACCAACACCGGAAAACACCCAAGTGCTTTGGGAGGACAAGACTGCCCTTGGGGAACTGCCCAGCACTGTGACCCTCTGGCATGTGACCAGACTCTCCCTGTTGTGGATTTGGTGGCAACCTGGGGAGAGGAGCCAGAGATAAGGGGGGACGAGAGGATGAAGGATTCACTTAGTGGAAGGAAAGGAGATGGTGAGAGCCCAAAGTAGGATAAAGGGACAGAGAGTAAGGTGGAGCAGGGGAGGGTCCCTGGGCAGAGAGACCAGGTGGAGGGCCTGAAGGGGCAGCAGCATGGCAGGAGAGACCAAGAGCTGGGGTGGGGGAGGGTCAGGTCATACAGGGGCTTGAGGAGAAAAGCAGCTCGCCTCAATGATGTGCAGAAAATTTCATAGCTCAACGGTGTCTCTGTTATCAGACACAGCCAAGATGGATAGAGATAGAAACAAGAGGCCTCTGCAGTCATCTTTGAACACAGACAGAACATGAACTCTGTCCAGACCTAAAAATGGCCCTCAGGTCCCCTTTCCTTGCTGACTGGAGTGGGTTTGCCAACTTTAGCCTAAACTTTGCTAAAGTTCTCCTGCCTTCCAGACACAAATTACTAAGATACCCTATTATGGCATCACCCCTGATCCCTATGAGCACTCCCCAGCTCCCCACAGTGTGCTGTTGCCCTCACTCAATTCCACTGCAGTTGTGTTCTAGGGGTCCTCGGATAGGAGGTAACTGACACCTCATACACCAAGGAAAGAACTGTGAATTTTACTCTGAATAATATGGGAAGCCACGGCATGGTTTTAAGAGAAATGTGATGTGATTTTCAAAAATGTCCTAAAGACCCATCAGGAGGTTCTCTGTGGACTGTGAGT
The DNA here is from genome assembly GCF_032452875.1 of Bos javanicus. NCBI lineage: Eukaryota > Metazoa > Chordata > Mammalia > Artiodactyla > Bovidae > Bos > Bos javanicus. The sequence goes on from NC_083886.1 coordinate 53,576,007, forward strand.
GGTGACATATGGAGCAGGGTTCCCTGTGGCTACTTGGTGCAGGAGGGGGCTTTTTCCGCCTACAGGGCGGGAAGAAGTGACAGTGTGAACACATGGACAGCCTCTGTGTCCTACAACCACCTTCTAAGGAGTTTCTGAGAAAAGAACTTCACTGAAGCGAGCTAGACTGGGCTGTTTGCATCAGCTTCAGCATCCTAGTGGACAGCGCATAGGTGCCTAGCCTCCCCCTTTCTGAGCCACCATACTCAAAACACCCTATAAGACAGAGTTTGTGGAGGGAATTCCCCAGTGCCCCAGCGGTTAAGACTCCACGCTTTCACTGACAAATGCCTGAGTTTGATCCCTGGTCAGGGAACTAAAGAGAGGCAAAAAAAAAAAAAAAAGACAAGTCTGTGGAAAAGACAAGATCAATCCACACTGGCAGGCACCAAGGAGGCAGGACATAAGGCTCTACACAAATGTCCCATGTTTCGATCAGGATATATGGTGATGTCATTCCCATGACTCTGTGTGTGCTCAGTCAGGAGGGCTAAGGGGCCAGACTTGTGAATAACTGGCTCCCGGGTTAGAGAGCTCAGAGGTAGGAGGCATATCTGCCTCCCCTGTCCCAGTAGACATATGTATTGCTTCCAAATTTTGCCTTGGAGGGTGAGCTAGCTAAGGGGGTTCTTTCAAAGTGCCAGGATACAACACGTCTCCTTGTCTGATGAAACCATGTGGGATGTGTATGTGTGGGTGGGTGAGTTGTGGGGTTCTCTTTCAGTGAACCCGTGGTCCAAAAGCATGATTAGTGGTCCCCAGGGATGGCAGAGGCAAAGTGTTGGCATTCTGCTTGCTTGCTTTTGCTGCCTTCTCATCTGACCTGGCTGTTTCTCCTATTTCTCTGAGGACTCTCACACCTGGAGGATGGAGCCCTTGGCTAGGCCTGCTTGCCTGAACTTCCCTCCCTGGATTGGCAGATTCCTCAAGCCCCATCTTGATCCTGTCTCCTATGATAGCACCCCTAGCCTAGAAGGCAGAGAGAACTTGGGACTGACTGTGGAAATGATCACAGAGCATGGAGGGCCCACTGTCACTTTCAGAGCCCCCTCTCTATCATGAAGGCTCAGGGAACCAGCGCCTACATTGGTATCAGCTGTATCAGTGTACATGTGTGCCCTTGAGTCCTAGAGTGTGTGTGTGTGTGTGTGTGTGTGTGTGTTGGGGAAGACAGGGATACTAGGGAGAGAAAACTCTTCAATCACATCAGGAGTCTCCATTCCCACACATGAGGGTCCATGGGGGCACTGCAGCACATGAATAGAATTTTATTTGGAAAAAAAAATGTATATGCAATATATTGGGGGGAAAAAAAGCCTAAAAGAAAATATTCTGAAATGTCAGCAGTGATTATATCTTGCGGTGGGATCAAGGATTTTTATACTTTCATGTTTTACACCAAACATGTGTTGGTTATGTAATTTAAATTTTATTTATTTATTTTTAAACCAAATTCTCCAGCCAACTGTGCTTTTTTCCCAGTTGCAGTAACTTTCCTTTGAGTTAGATTTGGTTCTGGGTGAACCCAAGGAACAAGCACTCCTTCTCAAGTTCACACTGACTTAGTACTCGTGCTTTCCTTCCTCCGACAGTTGATGTGTTGCGACAGTGTCCCTGTCCTCAGGAATTTTGCAGCCTAGAGGCATTCTCTCCCCACGACCTGCTCCTCCGCGAGGAAATGGGGGCGGAGGGGGCGGCGATGTTTGAGGGTGGGTGGAGAACGGGGGAGGTGGATTAGCCTTCTGGGCGAGGGGTGGGTGAGTGGTGTCGGCCTTGGCTCAACACTGGGACAGTGGATGTAAAATGCTAGGACAACGTTAAAGGGATCGACTGCATTTTCTGCGGCTTCCTGCCCCCGAACCTTCCTGAGAAGGAGCCCTGGGGAGGAGGACGCCCGCAACCCCGATCACGGTAACGGCGATACCGAGGCCTGGAGGCCAAGTTCTGGGGCAGGACCGCGGGACCCAGTCGTCGGGCGCGGTTGCCACGGCAACGCCCTCGGGCGCGCGGCGATTGGCGGCGCTTCAGGGGCGGGACCCAGGAGGCGCTCCCGCGAGAACTTGGCCTCGTGGCTTCCGGTCGGCGCGGGCCCAGAGGGCGCGGGAGAGGCTTCCGGCCTGGGTGGCCTCCTGGACTACGTGCGGTTCGGTAGCCGGTCTTGCTGGCTGTGCCAGCAAAATGTGACCAGAATGGGCTCCTTGTCCCTCCTCCGCTGCGACCACCCTGGACCACCTTTAGTCGCTTTGAGTAATGCCCAACCTCTTGCCGGGTCTTCCAACTCCGCCCTTCAGTCCATGTTCCATCTTGTGGTTCCCGGTTTCCCCAGTCTGCCTCTACCCCACTGCTCCCCTACTTCAGCCTTGTTCATTCGTGACTGACCTTGCTTCATCTCCCCCCAACCACTTGCTGGTCCCTCTGTCTAGGCCACGCCTCTTTAAGTGAGGTGACTACCTGCTTAAAGTTACACCCCACATTCCCCATCCTCCCTGCCCTGATTTTTCTCCATAGGTCTTATCACCATCCAACACAGTTGATAATGTACTTATATGTTGTCTGAAAGTTCCATGGCCAAGAGTTTGTCTTGTTCAGACCAGAGCAGGTGCTCAGTAGTTGTTGCAGACTAAGCAGGTGGACAAGGGGTCTTCTCTCCTCATCCTCCCTAAGAAGGGTGTTGAATCCCTTGGGTCACCCTCTCTGGAAGAACTGGCCAGGACTAGCTGAATGTCTACGTGCTAAGTGTCTTACTTTGGACATCTCACTCCCAAAGAGTGGCCTCCCATTTCTGTGGGAGGCCCAAGGAGCCTCTGGGAGCCCTATTCCTCCAAACACTGTCATCCTCAGCTCAGAATCCTCTGGTCTCCAGATGTCACTGGCTGTTGCTGGCAGTCCGTCCAGCATGCCTGGCACTCTGCTGGGTGCTGAACTGTGTGAGAAGATCTGGTGCTGCCTTCAAGGTTCTCAGTCTGGTGGGAGGGACAGAGAAGTGACTACCACCACACAGTGCAGTGCTGAGGATGGGCACCTGAGGCACAGTGGAAGAGGGTGGGCCGCTCTAGAATGGGGTCTCTAGAATTCCTCCCACTCGTCCGGGGGGCTCTTCTGGCGTGAAGTGTGCACTGTGAACAACAATTACTGATTTTCTCCTTTGCACAGACATGATTTCTGGGATTCAGATCTTGGTGGCTGAGAAGCCTGTGCTTTTCCCAGGGCCGGATGCTGCTTCTCAGGCGAGAGGCCAGACAAGCATCCAGGCTGCCCAGAATTGCATCCAAGTGTCCAGACAACTGGCTTCCCTGTGGGTGTGGGCAATGGGAGAGGGGCTTTTGCTTGGTGTGTGGCTTGAGTGAGCGAGGGCAGCCATATGCTGCCAGCCTCGTGGGGAGCAGGGCACAGGCCACCCCAGCAGCCAGATGCTCCTGGGCTAGTCTATGGCTCAAAGGCATTTCCTTCAGGAGAGGAGCCAGGTGGCTCCTCTCCACCTGCTCTCCTGCCCTTGCCTCCCTCTTAGTGCCAAAGTCTAGGGTTCCAGGGCTGTGTCAGCATCGGGCCCTGCTGTACTGTCCTTCTGGCATGGAGCATGGTGGCCTGAAATGGACATCTGGTCTGCCTCAACCCCCACAGCCAGGGCATCTGTGGCCCCATGGAACACAGTAGCAGGGAGGAGAGCCGGAACCAGGAAAAGGCCATGCTCTGCTGTGCTTGCCAAGTAGCTGAGCATTCCTGGCATGGCTTACCTGGCATCGCCCTTGCCACTGAGGCTTACTGAGGGCAACCCCCAAGGGCCCTGCCAGGGTTCCTTTTGTCAGGTTGTGTCTGCTCAGGCTGAGGGAGGGAGAGACAGAGGCCACAACTGATGATGCCAGTCCAGTGGGATCTTGAACTCAGTAGGAAAGGAGAGCAGCCCCTGCCCCTTGCTAATGATGTGCCCTCCTAGCTGGCAGAGGCATCCAACCTGCTCTGCAGGAGTTGGATCTACAGCCTGAGAGGGCTTCATTTTACAGATGGGAAAACTGAGGCTCTGCGAGGGGATGGAAGCATGTGTGTACTTGGTGCGCTTTATCTTGTTTGCCTGTCAGCACCCCCAGTGACATCAGTGTCACTAGCTCCATTTTATGAAGGAGGAACTGGGGTTTGGAGAAATGAAGCACTGTTTGCAAGCTGTCCTGGGTAAACCCCTTATCTGGCCCTGGCTTGCAGAGATCTGAAAAGGAGCCAGGGCTCCTTTTGCCACAAGATGGAAAAGTGAGCCCAAGAATGCAAAGCTGAGGGAAGGGAGACCCAGGATCAAGGTGATCCTCCTGCAGGAAGCAAGAAGTCCTGAGGCCCAGCTGGGCTGGGAAGTTTGGATGAGGCTGCCAAATGCAGCTGTAGCCACCGGGGTCCTCACTGCACTTGGTCCTCCCTCCCCCCCATGCCCCCAGTGTATGGAGTCACTCTTGGTCACTGGGTCCTGAAGAAACAAGAAAACATCATCTTTGGCCTCTACCTGGCGTGTAGATGAGGCCATCAGCGTGACCCATGCCCTCCTCTGCAGTCTCTCCCCTACCAGGCCTTCCTACAGGCCCTTCCCTTCCTGTACCTCCGCTGTGGGAACCTATGCTGAGACATGTGGTGCCCCAGGCCTAATACTATTCCAGACTTGGAGGGGAGCCCCCACCGTCACCATCATATCACCCATCATTGGCAACAGTGATGAGACTTGGTCACAGCCCTTCAAAGATCAGGCCAGTTCAGTTGGGAGCAAAAGGAGCAGCCTGTTCCAGGTGACTGTGACAGAACAGATGGCCGAGGGGCAGAAAAGAGGTGCAGGTGCCCCCAGGGACCCTCCCGTTGGAGCCAGAGAAGGGGCCATGGAGGAAAGGGCTGGTCCCGAGATGGAAGGAGGCACCCCAGGCGGGTCATCCCAGCAAGCTGCCCTGGGAGGGTGTGTCTGGAAGCCAGGTGCACATCAGGGTGGCAGGGGCCAGGGGGCCTGGGAGCCAGGCTGAGCAATGGGGTCGTGTCCATGGGCTTTGAGCCCAAGGCTGACAGAGCACATCCCAGCTTGTGGAAGCAGCTTTTCAGCAAGTGCCTTGAGCTTTCTTGGAAGCAGGCTGAGTTTAAATTATAAATAAACAAATGAGAACTCTGCGGCAAAGCGTGGGCCAGTGGGAACACGGGAGAGACTGGAGACAGAGACCTCACTTGGGAGCTAATATTCCCCCTGAACTCGAACCCTCCTGCCCTCTCTTGCTAACCTGCCTCTGCCTTAGGGGCTTCTGGGCCTTCTGCTGAAAGTATCACCTGGGGTCTCAGGCTTCAGGGGCTGACCTTGGCTGGCCAGAAGAGGTCCAGTGTGGAGCCTGCATTGTGGGGAGTGGGGAGGCCCACTGGCTTGTACACCCAAGAGGTTCAGGCCTGAGTCTCCCTCGGACAAAAACAGGCCCCGGTGGACACTCATCCGTGTGGGAGGTGCCTTACCAAATGTTTGAAGGGGGAGAAAAAAATCCCATTTTCTTAGCTTTTTTTTTCTTTCTATTTTTTGATTATTTTTCTAGATGACTTCATTTCCAAGAAGGGTGTAGGGGAGAGAAGGAGGACAGGGGGCCTGAGGAAGGATGAAATGGGGAGAGTGGGTGTCAAGCCCAGGGAAAAGTCTGTGGGGGAATTGAGGGCCACCTTGTCCTGACCAGGTGCTCCCAGCCCAGACTGTCTCCTCCCCCTGATCTCCATGGACTTCTTGGCCAGCTCCAGTCCCACAAAGTCCTTGGACAGAGGTCAGCTCCCATCCAGCTGGGATTAGCAGGAGAAGGGCTTCTAGGAGCTTCTCTCTGGGGCATGACCTCCCTGCCCCACGGACAGAGGTCTCCTTACCCCCTCTACTGCTCAGAACCAGCAGTATAGGACCCACTCTGGCTAGCTTGCTGGAAAAGAAAGTTTCTGCCCAGTGGCCACACACCCAGGAGCAACACCCCAACCACATGGTCTCCCCATTGGGCGCAGACCCAGTAGCCCACACGTGATAGGGCACTGATGCCCCAAAGCCAGGGCCTTCTGCTGCCACCCTTGCTAGAAAAGATTCAGGAGGATAAGTTTTTTGGTGTTGCCTGCTTCTGAGTCAGTCTGCCCAGGTGAATCTTGGTTGGTGGAGCCCAGGTCACATGACCCCTCTAGCTGCAAGGGAGTCAGAGAACACCAGCAAGGCAGGAAGACCCCAGCAAAGCAGCAGCTACCTCAGAACCCCTTTAGTTCACAGAGGACTTTAGCAGCCCAAACGCCCAGCAGCTGCTGCACTCTGAGGAAGAAACCGTCCCAGGCTTCTCTTCCAGTCTCCAGTGTTTTTTTTTTTTGGTGTTCCTTTGGTGTTCCTTAGCTGGTGGGTGCACCACTCCTGTCTCTGCCTCCAAGTTCAGAGTCATCTCTGAGTCTCAAATCCCCTCTGCTTTTCTCTTCTGACACCTGACATTGGATTTAGGACCTACTCTAATCCAGGATGATCTCATCTTGAGATCCTGAACTTGGTTATATCTGCAAAGACTCTTATTCTAGATATGGTCATGGTCTGAGGCTCCAAGATTCCATCTTTTGGGGGCCCCACTTAATCTACTCCAAGAGGCATGAGAAATGACCACTGAGAAGGGGGCAAGGGAGGAGGGGGAGAGGTGAGGCAGAAGGAACATTCAGGCAGGAGAAACCAGCTGTCCTAGCCCAGCATTCACCGGACCATCAAATCTCCTTTTGGCTCCTGAAACCTCAAGTCAGCTGTGGCTGCCCAGACAGAGCTTTCCACCACCTCTGGTGTCCCCAACACTGTCTTTTCTCCAAGGCCAGGCACCACTAACAGCCTATCTTCTTGAGGGCTTCCAGGTGCCCCTGTGCCCCAGACCCCCAAGATCCCCAAGTCCAGGAGGCAGAAGAAGATGCCCTGCCTTTCCTCCCCAGGCACAAGGGAAAGGGTGGGTCCCCCAATCTCATTTCTTGACTTCCCACTTCCCAGAGCCATCCTTTCCCCCTCCCCAAATCCCCCCTGTTGGAGTTTGGGCCATTTCTTCTGATGGGGCTCATTCCCATCCTTGGCAGAAAATGCTGTCAGAGATGGAGAACCTTCAAGATGCATGGGTCAGAACTAGAATATAAAAACATCTGTGTGCATTCCACAGTTTACACGGCCCTTTGTCCTACATTGTCTCCTTAGATCCTCACTATTGCCTGAGAAGGAGATAGTAACCCCATTTTACAGAAGGGAAGACTGAGGCTGTCAGAGGCCTAATGACTTGCCTGAGTTTACATAAACCTGAGATTCCCACCCCAAATGTCCAACTCTAGCTTCTAATGCTATTCTTACCAACTTTACCACACTGGGCTCAATCCCATGAAGAATCCTGTCCATGTCAGGGCTTGAATCCTTCTAGGAACAGTGAGCTCATCACCTAACAAAAGAGCAAATTCCACTGACAGTCCCAAGTATCAGAGAAGCTTCCTACATTGTAACTTGCCCCTCCAACCCTGGCCTTGGCAATGGGCAATGCCCTGCCCTAGTCTTCTCCAGGACACATCTTTCCATTTCTTACCCATTTCTTGAAATGTCCCTTCTGGGTTACCCTCTCTAGAAGGGTTTCTGGCCTCTTGATGCCCCACCTACTTCAAGGACACAGGTCCTTGAGTCGTGAGGCAGCTGTGGAGGGTGACTTTGGACAGGTGTCCCCCGGCACTGTGCCCAAGTCAGGTGGAACTAAGGTGAGGACTGTGCCTGCTCTGGAGGTGACAGTCTCTTTGCCTATGACCAGGGTCTGAGGGTGAGGCCTGGCCATCTGGCCACCTTGGCCATCTCAAGGGGGCCACGATGGGCACTCCTGGGCAGAGGCAGTCACTGTGTCACAGCACAGTGGCAATGTCACATGTTGGGAAAGAAAAAGAAAGGCAACCACTAGCAAGCAGAGCGGCTGAGGAACAGCTGAGCTGAGTCACTGCAGCCGGGCGGGTGGAGGCGGCTGCAGGGGCGGGGTGGGGGCCTCCTAGGGATAGAGGAAGGAGGAGGGGACACCAGGCCCACCTGGCACCCTCCTCTGGGCTTCTGGAGTGTGGAGGGTCGAGGCATCTACCCTCCTCATCCCGTGGGATGCCCAGGCATTTGAGCTGACCATTAGGACTGTCCAGCCAGCTGGCCTCCAGCTCCATTCCCAGCTCAGCCACCACCCGGCCCTCAGGCCTCCATCAGCCACGTCATCTTTCTAAGCCTCAGTCTCCCCCTCTGTCTAGTGGGGTAATGGCTGCCTCCCCTACTCCTGGGCCGATTACTGAAGGCCATGAGGCCAAGTGCTCAGGGTGGCGTCTGACACCCAGGGGGCTGCTGAGTGTGCCCAGTGACTCTACTCACCATCACTATGAATGAGAAGCCCTACGGTTTTCCAAAGCAGTATTCTAGGGTTTGTCTAGTGGGCCTCCCTGACTCCTGCCCCTGCCCCTTCCAGTACCCCATGAGTGCATTGCTGAGGCTATTGGTGGTCTTGGGCTGTTTCCTTGTTGATTTTCCACACCTTCCCCTTCATGGGCCCCAGTGGCCCTGGGGGTCCAGGGTCCAGTAGGCTGCCCCTGTCACCTGCCAGGACCCACACTGCATGGTTCCCACTGCGGCCAGGCAGGGCTGCAGAAGCAGACACCGAGTCCCACTCTGCAGTGGCAGCACCTGGCACACAGCAGTTCTAAAACCTCTCTGGGAGCCACAGCAGACGGTGCTGGCATCCTCCTATCCTCACAGGAGGCCCCTCAGATGGCAGGATGCCCCCAGCCTGCTGAAGCTCAGGGTTTAGGAACTGGAAGGCACCCTGAAGATGATCCAAACTCGCTCCCTCAGGCCCTCTGCCCAACGCCCCCAGTGATAACAGGGGAATCCCTGCCTCGGCCACTGCTTCCAGGCCCCCCTCCCCATCGGTGGTTGTGCTGGGATTTCCTGAGCCCCTTGCCCAGGAACCAGTACCACGGGGCTCACCCCAAACCAGAAGCCCATGTGATCCCAGCCCCTCCCTCCCTGCGCTCCCCACTCTCCCTCGGCGGGCGCCTGTCTCTCCCGCCCCCACGCTACCGCGGGAAGGGGTTCCTATGGCACCCCTTCCCCCGCACACACTTAGCTCACTGGCAGCCCATCTGCCCCAGACAGTGAGCAGCAGATGCCTCTATGCACAGCGGTGCCTGAAGTGTGGCCCAGCGCCTGCTGGACGAGAGCATGCCAGCCCAGTGCGGGGCTCACATGACACTAGGCTGGGGCAGGGGCCCCTCACCCAAGGTGAGACCTGGCCATCTAGACAGCTCACCAGGGCCAAGAACCAAGATGTCTGAGCCTGGAATCAGAGTGGCCCTGGAGAGAGTTGCTGGATAGCCAGCTCTTCAGCAGGCTGCTCCCTTGGGAGACAGGTTTCTACAGCTCCCTGACTCCCTGGGGAGGGCCCAAAGTGAGGGGGTTGGTGGACCCCATGGACAGATCCCACAGGGCCAGTCACTGAACAAAGCATGTATAAAGGCTTAGGGGAGAGGCTTCAAAGCACCCACCTCCTGCACAAGTGTAGGACCCTCACCTGGGCCTCATAGGGCTCCTCACTCGGCCTGTCTTGGCCCCAGCCTCACCCCAGCTCCCTCAGCAAGCTTCTCTCTCTCCTGAGTTCTTACAACCGACAGGGGCAAGTGGCAGAGCAGGGTCAAGGGACCCTAGAGCTGGGCTTCCTGAGGGGTGGTCACAGTTCCTGGATCCACTGGTCCCTGGACTCACCTACTGTTTCCAGGATGCATGTGGCCAGTTGGCAAAGAGACTTGTTTCCATGGCAGCAGCCTCTAGCCCTGGGTCCAGTGGGGAAGGGTGGGCTGAGGACCCCAAGAGCTTGGTCTTTACCTCTGCTTTGCCCTCCCCAGCCCAGGGGCAGAGTCTGATAGCCCATGGGTAGCCAACAGAGCACTAGAGGGCCAGCCCAGCCTGGGGGAGGGAATTGCTGGAGGGCTGCAGGGCCCCATCCACTGAGGTGAGGTGGTACACACACTCTTCCACCCTCAACAAAAACAGGAAAAGAAACTGGCTAGGTCTGGAGCCCTATGGACTCTGACTTGACATTAGCTAGATTTTCCTGATTCTGGAAAGAATTAGAACATTTCAAGGATCTGCACATGGGGCTGCTAGCTGCCAAGCCCTTATCTTGTTCATGGGCTCGTGCCCAGTGTCCTGTGTGAGACGTGACAGGGAGAGAGGTGAAACTGTCTTAGGCTGGTGTCAGCCAGCCCGCCTGGGGCAGAGGGATGGAGAGCTTGGCCTCCAAGGACCCCATTAACTGAGACCCCAGAAGCCACGACAACTAAACTCGCTCCCAAGCCCTGCAGCACCCCTCTCTCCCCACCCTTACCCTTGTTCTTCTCCCCTCCTCCCAGCACCCACACGGTGCAGGCAAGCACAAGCACTGGCACACACGCACGCCCCCGGGCCGCCTCTGCTCCCCTCACATCTTGCATTTGTTTTGCTTCAGCAGGGCTCGAATGGGGACACGCTGCACTCTCACAATTGGCAGCTTGCTCCGATCCCCCCGTGCCCCACCATGGAGGTGCCATATGTCAGTGTCATGAATAAGCATGAGGCTCCATGGCTGGGGGGCTGGGAAATGGCAGCTGCCAATCACCAGCTGAGCAGACATGGGGTAGGGGCTACCATGGAGTGGGTCACCACTACCAGAGGGGTGAGCCAGGTGGGGGGATGGCATGGGCAGAGGCATGGAAAGAGGGTGGGATTGGAGCATGGTCCCTGGTCCTCACCAGGGGGACACATCTCTAGGTGACCACTATGCTTTCCTGAAAACAAGCAAAACCCAAAAGGCAGGGTGTGACCGTGTGGGGGTGTCCAGAGTCCACGAGCCCTGCCTCTCAGCCTTGTCTCTGCCTGTGGGCCCGCTGGCCAGCTCACACCACCTCCTCCAGAATACCCTCCTCCCGGGCCAAATGCCTCAACTTGTGCCTCTCCCCAGCACGTGCTCCATCCGAGCCTCCCACTAGAGAGCGGGGGACCCAGGCTGCACCTGCAGGGAGGAGGATGGAGACCCAAACTCAGCACCTGCGCTGGGCCAGGAACATCTACACAGGGCCCCTTTCACTCTCACAAAACTCCTGGGAACTGGGATTATTAGCCCCATTTTACAGGTAAGAAAACAGGCTTAGAAAAGTTTTAAGCAACTGTCTCCAAGTTTTACGGCTCAAGAGTCAGGTAGCTGAATTCTGCTCAGGTTTGCCAGTACATTGCCAGAGGCTCCGAGCACTTGGCCCAGGGTGCTGTTCTGTGTCTGCACTGCCCTGGGTGCCTGCCACCTGACTGCCACCCAGGGCCTGGTCACTCCTCCTTTACCTCCCTGCCCTGCCCTCACCCCTGTAGAGTTTACCCTTCCCTGAGGATGCTCTTATCATGCATCTCGGATCCTGCAGAGGCCACACAAGTCATGGGCGCCTGCACATTTGTGTTTTCCCAGCACTGTCCCACCCCTTGACCAGCAGTGACTAATTCAGGCCCAAAGCAGCAGGTGGCTGTGGAATGAATGAAGGAATGGACAGAGTCAGGCTGCAAGAGAGCCACGCTCTGAGTGCACCAGCATGACTACAGAAGTGTGTCCCGGGGAGATGGAGGCCAGGCCCGGCCCGCCCCACACCCCAGACCCTTTTTCTCATTCCCAGCCCTGCTGGAGGCTGAGGCAGGCGATTGCGTGGCCTGGATCGGATTAACTGCTCTGAGTTAACTGGCTGTCCCTCGCCGCCAGCATGACGGATCCTGCTTGACATTTCCCTAGATAGTTAATTGATACCCAAGTAATTTGTCATGGAGACCTCGTTATATGCCAACTGGGTCCCCTAAGCCGTTAACGTCTGTGCCCCAGAAACAAGATTGGCAAGTTAATAATGAAGCCTTAATCATGCTATTCCCTGCTGGCATGGGAAGAGAATTACCCAGAGACAAGATGGGGTGCTGCTGGGAAGAGATGGTGCTTTCTGAGGGATTTAGGAATGGAATGTCCTGAGAGAGCCTGGCATCCCCTTCCCTGTTTCCCCAACCAGGTGTGCCTTCTTCTGATGACAGTGCTCTCACTGTCCACAGAGGAATTACCCTCCATGAGGTGGGCTATGGCTGACTCCACTCCCTGGCTCCAGGTTGGACACCTGGTCCCCCCTCCCTTCCAGCCACAGTGATCAAATCAAGCAATGATCACAGTCCATCCAGAACCTAGGCCTGGGGCTTTTAAGTGGAGCCTTTGCGACAGAGGGACACACTTCACCCAGGAACACTACAGGGGAGAAAGAAAGCCTGGGCTGCTGCCAGCTATCCAGGATCCAGAGGGGAGGCCCCCTGGGTCAAAGGGACAGGGCAGACGTGTGTTGCAGCCAGGCCACACATAGCCAGCTCTGCCCTGGAGTGAACTAACAAGCCCCTGTTATTAGCTTAAGGTGGTTTAAGTTGGGTTTTGTCACATGTAATCCAGAGAGTTCTCAGCTCAAACACCTACAGGCCCTTACTTCAGGATTCAAGCTTGTCTGCAGAGCCCAGGTGAGGTCTGCTCACAAGAGTGAGAAGTCCCGGGCAGGAAGACAGCCCAATGCAGAAAGGCAAGGCCTGGACAGAGGGGATCCCGGTGGAAGAGGAGGAAAGCTAGAGTAGAGGCCATCCAGCATCTTGGGTTGGCAGCCCAGGCTGACATGATGGCATTGAGTTCAGCACTGTGGACAGCAGTGGCTTTCCCCAACATAACACTGAAGGCCCAGAGGAGGAAACCGAGATTTCCCACCCACCTAGGAGACACAGGACAATGAGGTTCATCTTGAGGCTGTGGACAGACTCCTGAAAGATGTCACAGTGTCCTGTGTCTTGAAACAAAGACTCTTCTGGGTACTTAAAAATTCCCCTTTCCTGGTCTTGCCAGTTTCTAGGGTGGTGTTAGGGTGGAGCTGTAGTTCTGAAGAAGAAATCAGATAATGCATCCATTATAACAAAGGAGCCCACATAGGAGTGAGATGAGGGTGAGAGAGGTCCCTGGTGCTGGATGTGCATCAGGTATACCAGGCAACTTAGGCAGGTGGGTACAGAAGGAGTGACACGATACTAGTTATGCTTTGGCGGACTAAAATATTATTCAGAACAAAGGTATATTCTCTCATAGTTTCTGAGGGGTAGGAACCTGGAAGCAGACGGGCTAGCTGGTTCTGGCTCAGCATCTCTTATGAAGTTGTAGTCAAGACAATGGCCAGGGCTGGGGGCACCTGAAGGCTTGATAAGGGCTGGGGGGTGAACTTCCAAGATGGTGCCCTTATATGGTGACTGGCAGGTAGGATCAGTTCTCTGCCATGTGGACTTCACAGAGCAGTTTATAACACGGCAGCTGACCTCTCAAAGTGAATGATGAGCGGGAAAAGGGAGGGTGGGGACACCATCAAGAAAAAAGTCCCAGTGTGTTTTAGGCCTAGCATCAGAAGTGACACACCTTCACTTCCGCACCTTCATACAGGTCACACAGATGGACCTAGTTCAACGTGGCCAGGGGGTTCTATCAGCCCCAAGAGGCCATCTTGGAAGCTGGCTACCACAGGCTCCAAGAAAAAAAATAAATTCAAGATGGCCTGATGCTTTTAATGTACCAAAAAGGGATTTATATTTCTATTGCAGAGTTTGAGAATAACTAATGGATACACAGAAAATAACCAAGCCCAAAACATAAGGCAATTATCAAGTGCAGGAAAAACAAGAGGTTGTACAAAAATGGAGATACAACTACATTACATTACTCAGCTATGAATAGTATGTGCAAAGAAAGAATAATGCAGACATTGAATTCTGACTCAGTGAAAATGGGAAGACGGAAGGAAAATGTGTGGGGGGCTATGTGAGAGGAAACAAACTCTCAACTCCCATAGCAGGAAATCAATGGATAATTTCTAACTCTAGGGGAAAGAAGAAGGAAGAGGGAAAAAAAAAAAGAAAGGCAACATTAGCATGGAATTTAGAAGTAAATATGAAAAAAAACAACCCCCACACCAAAAAAAGAAAGGAAGAAAAAGAAAAAAAACCTAAAAACTGAAATAACAAAACTTTGCATTTGAGCAGGGGAAGTCAAGAAAGGAGAGGAGTGGGTGGGTTAGGATCTACTGGATTTTCATTACTGTTTGACTATTTAAACTATGCATATTTAAAACCCTGGTTTTTTTAAAAAAAACACATACACACAACAAAACACCAGTGCAATTTAAGTAACTAAAAGACAAAAATATTCCAGCCTGCTCTCCACTCCCAGCTCTCCATTGGGCACCTGCGGCCCTGAGAAAGGGCCTAGGGAGCTGTGTCTTCTTCCTAGAAAGAACCCCCAACCCACACCCCACGTGCTGCAGTCCTCCCCTGCTCCACCACGAGCCTCTAGCGGTCTCCCCAGTCTCTCTCTGAGTTAATGCAGGTTGGCTTACCTGTCTGTCTTGGGACTGCATTCTTCCTCCACTAGCCTGCCTCCCACCTTCCCTGCCCCCTTCCCAGGTCTTCTGCTGGTTGGGTGGAGAGGAATCAGATTGGGGGGGCACCCAGCCCTGTCCACGAGCAACAACTGTGCCCCTGGCCCCTCCAGCCTGCATTCCCTACCTGCCCCCAGTGCTGCCCATCATGGTACGAAACCCAGAAGTTGTTACTGTTTCCCAGGGAGGTGAAATGGGGATAGTGGGCTGTGCTCCATCATTTCTATGACACCTCTCATAATTACCCAGTGTACTATTCATTTGGATGTCAGCGCTGCCGCATGCCTGTGTCTTTAATTAATAATTTGGTAAAACTCCATGCAGAGCCTCGCCAGGGCAGTGCAACAGGGACTACTGGGGCTGGGCCAAACCTGCAGCGCGTGGGCCAGGCTGATGAGGACCCCCACCTCTCCCGACCCAGCAAGTGCAGAGGCCTTAGGCTGGAACCCAGAGCCCTGCTTCCTTGTCCCCAGGTGTTCCCATCAGACCACAGAGCCCCAGGTGAAGCCCCTTAGGGAACCCTTCCAGGGGAGGAAAGCAGACCCCAAGGGCTGTGTGTGTACCAGTGACTGGGGTCTAAGTTGGGGGATTGGCTCCCCTGCAGCCCAGACTGACCCTTGATCCCTGGAGGGTTGAGACCTTAGGAGTGGGGAGGAGGTATGATCAAAGGGGCCAAGGAGCCTGGCTCAGACACAAGCTCAAACAGGTCAATACCTGTGATCAGAAAGGCACAGGGAAGGGATCCTTGGGGCAGCTAGGAACATGGTTGGGCCTCCTCCCTGTGGCCTGGCCTTGATCCGATCACAAAGAACTCCCAGGCCTGGGTGTCCTCTGTTCCTGACTGCTCCAAAAGTAGGGAGGGTGGGCAGACTAGGGTCCTGGAGGCAGGTGCTATGAGGGCCCTGGATGTGACCTGAAATGGCCAGGCCTGCCCACCAGCTCGTGGTAGCTTCCAGGCTCAGCCCCTGGGCACCTGGGAAAGGGGCACAGAGGCTGCCGGGCTAACAGGAAGATCTATTTGGATCTGATTTGAATTATTGAGTGTTTCGAGACTTATTCTTGGTTCTGGGGCAGGCTGTGGTCTGCGAAGATGGATATCATTTTGGCCCTATTTTTAAGGCTCTGTGGGAAGGAGCCCAGACGCCACTGCACTTAAGGCTCCTGTGCAGCCTTCTGCAGGGCAGAGCCCCTGGGGGCAGGGGGAGAGGCAGGCAGGACATGCCACCGCCAAGCCCCCGCCCCATTCCCACTGCTTTCCTGCTCTCCCGTGAATGACCCCAGCCAGCAGGCCCTCAGACTCCACGTTGGCCCCCTTCAGTTGCTTCAGCGCCACCCCCATCTTTCCAACCCCTCCACATGAACTCCCAGCTTGGCCTACCCCTCCAAGATGCTCAGGGCTATATCCACACCCACCACCCTGGCGTGAGCCAGGGATCCCAGCAAGCTGCTGACATGTTCTCTCTCTTCCTCTCATCTCTGATATGGCCTTGGTGTGGCCAGGAGACAGGACCGAGGGGCCAATGGGTCTGAGAACTGCTACAGAGTCTCTTCCTCCAGGCTGTAGCTGAAACTAGTCCCTTTAAGTTCAGATGCCCACCCTACCCCCACCTCCACCCATAAGCCTTCCATGACAGGCTTAAGCCCCCACTCAGCCCACCCAATCTCTGCTACCCTTCAACTGCTTCGCCTGGAACCTCTGAGGTCAGGCCAGGATTTAGGTGGGGCCATAATTAGATTCTGATGGGGTGGGATTTATAGTCTTTGGGGCTTGTGCGAAGAGATGGAAGCCCTTGAAAGCAGAGCTAGGTTGAGTCCTGACTGTCTGAATCTTGCAGGGGACCCTGCCCTCCCACTCCTCACTCAAGCCAGGGGCACTACAGAGGCATTGTGAGGGTGGGGAGAGCACTCCTTAGAAAAACCACTCACTGCCAGACTGACCCAAACTGCTAAAATCAGTAAATAAAGTGGAAATACTACTACCAACTTTATAGAAATAGAAAATTTCACAAACAATTGTATGCCACCAACACACTAGACAATCTAGATGAAATGGACAAATCTCTAGAAACACACAAACTATCAAGTGATTCAAGAACAGAAAATTTTCATAGACCGATAACAAAGAGATTGAATCAGTAATCAAAATCCTCCCAACAAAGACAAGCACAGGGCCAGATGGCTTCACTGTGATTTTACCAAAGGTTTAACAAGAATCAACACCAATCCTTCTCAGACTCTTCCAAAGAAGAAAAGAGGAGGGAACACTTCTAACTATTCTATGATGCCAGTATTACCCTCTATCAAAGCCAGACAAAGACATCACAAGATAAGGAAACTACAGACCAGTATCCCTTATGAATATAGATGTAAAAGCCCTCAACAAAATACTAGCAAATCAAATTCAGCGGCATAGAAAAAGGATTATACACTATGACCAAGAGGGATTTATTCCATAAATGCAAGAGTGGCTCAAAATATTAAAGTCAATCAATCTAATACATCACATTAACAGAATGAAGGAAAATGATCATTTCAAAGGTGCAGAAAAAACATTTGATAAATCCAACACCCTTTCATAATAAAAACACAGAGAAACTAGGAATAGAAGGAACTTTCTCAAGCTGATAAAGGTTGAAAACCCCACAGCTAACATCATACTCTGTGGTGAAAGACTGAAAGCTTTCTCCCCCAAGATCAGGCACCTGTCTCTCTACCTCTGGAACAGATAGATTCAGAGGAAAGGAAGAAATAAAACTTTCTCTATTCGCATAAAACATGATCTTATATATAAAACCCTTAAGGAACACATACATACATACATACACACATACATACGCACACACACATTAGTGCTAATAAATGAGTACAGTAAAGTTGCCAAAGATACAAAAATAGTTGTATTTTTATACACTTTCAATGGGCAATTCAAAAATAAAACAGTAGCATCAAAAACAATAAAATACTTAATAAATTTTACCAAAGGAAGGACAAGACATGTTCAAGTAAAATCACAAGACATTGTTAAAAGTAATTAAAGAAGATATAAATAAGTGAAAAGATCCTGAGTTCAGTGACTGGAAGAGGTAATACTGTTAAGACAGCAGTGCTCTCCAAATTGATCAGTGCGATCACTATCATAATTCTAACTGCCTTTTTTGGGGGGCAGAAATGGACAAGCTGGTTCTAAAATTCATATGGAATTACAAAAGACCAAAATATCAGTATGCAAAAATTACCTCAAAATGGGTCAAAGATCTAAATGTAAGAGCTGAAACTACAAAACTCTTGGAGGAAATTTTTGTGACATGAGATTAGGCAATGGTTTCATGGTTATGACACCAAAGCACAAGCAACAAATGAAAAATAGATAAACTGAACTTCATCAAATTTTAAAACCTTCACTCACAGGACGCAATCAAAAAAATGAAAGGCGACTTCCCTGGCAGTTCAGTGGTTAAGACTCTGCATTCCAATGCAGGGGCTGTGGGTTTGATCCCTGGTTGATCCCAGGCTGTCCCTGTCTCTGACCACTAATGCCTCAGTGTGGAGCCCGGCTGGTGCTGTACACCCCCCATTCTTCATTCACTGGGAAATGACTGTGCCCCCGCCGGCATGGACTCCACGTGGATCCTCACACTCAGTCCCCCAACTGGATCAAACAAGTGCTCAGATTCTCGCAGGACACAGACCCGAGGCAGGAGGGCCACTGCCAGCACAAGGGAGTCAGAAGCCACAGGTACTGAGGTGCAGGTTCCAAAGCCACAATATGCCAGACCCTGGGGTGAGTGGGCAGATGGCCCAGGGCCTGCTAGGGAGGGTGGGGTGAGGTGGGGCTCCCTGTGAACCCCCGGCTGTGATGAGCAGGTATTTTTTTCAGTCCCAGGACTGGGTGGACAGTGGAAGCAGAGGTGAGAAGAAAGATGTGCCAGTGTGGACATCTGGGGAGGACTGGAGATCAGAACCTGGGACAGGCCTTCCTGCCTGTAGGAGTCCCCTTGGAGGTTCCTGTGGAACATGCCAGAAGTTGCTTGCCCAGCAGGCCTTTGAGTGGAGCCCATAAGCATGTGAGTGGCATTCCAGCAGCCCACTTGACCCCAGGAGGTCCTCTGTACCCAGAAGCCCCCCACCCTGGAATGGTCCTGTTTCCTACTGCAATGTCCTAACAATGCCTTATACAGGGCTTCAAGAGCAGAGGTTAAGCAGAAGGGGGGCAGCACCCTGCAAGCCCCAAACAGCTGGATGCCTTGCCCACTTGTCCCCTTTGCTTCTCCTAGGAGCCCAGGCCTGGAAGAGAGCTCCTTTCTCATCATGAATGAAAGGAGACACACCAGAGCAGAGAACGGAGGGAGTGCTAAGACCTGGGGCTTCCCTGGGTTTCTGTGCCAGGCTGTCAAACCATGACAAGCAGCTCCTTGAGAGGCAGCATAAATGGCAAGAAAGGCCTTCAAAGATTCTTCACATCTCTCGGCAAAGATCCCAGAGTTCTTAGGGAACCTGGGGGCCTGGGGGTGAGCTGGCAGGTGGAGGACTGGGGGCTGTGGGTGGAGCCATGTGCCCTTCTGGGATTTAGCTCACATCGAGGGGCATGGCAGGTCAGGGGCCAGAGTCAGGGATGAGGCAGAGCTGCTTCCCAAGGTGGAGATGCCTTTTGAGGCTGGGCCCCTGGGTGAAGAGGCTGGCAGGGCAGAGTGCGTCAGGTTGGCAGGGATGGGGGAGAGCTATTGGCACTTGAATGCAATGGGCTGCCCACCCTCACAGACCCTGGCCAGGACAACAGACGCCAACACCCACCCCTTCTGGCATCAGTTCCAGCCCTCCGCCTGGCACCCATCCCTTCAGCCTAAACTGCCCCTGTATGTCTCCTCCAAGCTCAGCCCCTTCCAGGCTAAGATGCAGCTCTTCTGCCCTTCTCCTGGCCCTGCATGTGCCAGAAGCAGACAGGCTGGAGACCGGCAGGGCAGCCAGGGGCCAAGCCCAACAGCAGTCACCCCAGTCTAGACCCTCCCTGGGCAAAGCAGGAGTGGCTTGGGTCGGCAGGGAGCTGGGTCCTGGTTTATAAATGATCTCGAAGCAAAAGCAGCACGTGCACTCAGAGGAGCAGATGGGCCAGGAGAAGGTGTGGATGTATGCATAGTCTGGCAGCCAGAAGCCCACCTGGGCACTTTCAGAACAGAACACAAAAACACCAGAAAACTCCCTGTGAACCTTGAATCCCTTCCTGTGCTCCTGAGAAATTAATGTCACGGGTTCTCTGGATCTGGTGCCCTACCATGTGAGCTGTGTTCCAGTGAGCTTGCTCTGGGCCCCCAGGCTCCATGACCACAGAAGGGGAAGGTGGCCAGCCCAGTTCATCTGAGAATGGCTCTACCTGCTGCGTCCCCATGTCCTCGGGCATGGGTGCCCTACCTGCTCTGTGGGCCATTCCCTCAGTCCCCAAAGATGAGTTGGAGCAGGAAGCCCAGGAGTCTCCCTGGCATCTAGCTCAGTGCCACCCCCGGCCCTTGCCCTACTGCCCCTGGGTGCCTAGGCATAGGCGCTTCAGCTCTGGGCTTCAAGGAGCCCGTCCTTACCTGCAGGCTCTTCTGAGACTCCTTGGGGGCACGCCTTTGGCCTTTGTGCCTCCTTGCTCCTGGTAATGACATCCAAGAAATGACAGCATCAAACACCAGAGCCCCCTCACTTCCCAGATGGTCTCTGGAAGCTGAGCCAACCTGGGTCCTCAGGGGCTTGAGGACCCAGGTCAGAGGGCAAGGCAGATCCTGATGGCCAACCCCTACCCCTGGGAGAGTTCAGGAGTGCCCCTCAGTCCTCAAAGCAGCTTAGCCAAGCGCAGGCCAGGAGGGGAAGGGAACACAGAGGAAACACTGTGCTTGCCAAGGGCTCTGAGCAGGAGAGGACAGGCCTGACATGGGAGCTGCCGGCTGCCACCTCACTGCCTCAGTCTCCTCATCTGCGAAGTGAGCACAGTGCCTGTCTTATGGAAGTGCTGTCAGGATTCAGCAAGCAGCTCCTGCACACACACGGCAGGATGAGAATTACTGTGTATCACACAGGTGAGGGAACAGGCCTGGAGAGAGCAAATGACACAGCTGGTGCAGAACCAGGTTGTGAGCTGAGACCATCTGACTCCCTTGCCCTTTCTGTGAAACCCAAGGGCCTCACAGACAAATGGACCAAGGTAAGCAGGGGGCCGCCAGGGTGGGAGGTAAGCAGTGGATTGTGAGGGTTTCTGGAGAGTCCACACTGGTGCCCAGCATTCTCTACTGTCCCCTCGGGAGCTTTGAGTCTGCTGCTTGGCCCTGCATGTCTGGCCTGAGCTGCAGCACAACAACTGAGAGAGGCCCAGCCACCAGAAATGGCCCCACGTGGGCATGACCCAGCCAGCCCAGCACTCACCTCCCCGACGGTGGGGCAGGGACCCCTTGGACTTCCTGGGTCCTGCGGATGTAGTCTCGGGAGCGGATGTCAGCCTGGGGAGGGGGGCTGGAGTGAGAGGCAGTAGCTGGGGTCCCAAGCTGGCCTCTGGACCAGTCCCCACCCAGAAGGGTGGCCTCTCCTGGGCAAGTCCACAGGGGCCCGGCCTTTAGGACAAGAAGCAGCAGCCCCATCATGTGTGGGTGCCAGGATGCCCAGGCCCTCTGGTCAAGGTGCTTGATGGCCTAAGGGAATTGGCTGGGTGCCCCACTCCTGCTTCAGCTAGCTTTCAGTGGGCTTATAGCTTGTGCTTCCCTGTATGTTTCGCTTGAGCCAATGTTTTTCCTGCTAAAACTCTCTCTTCTGAAGGTTATCTTCAGCCCAGCTTGTCTGTCCCCACTTTTGGTTCATCTGGCTCTCTGGGTAATGTTGGAGAAGGAAATGGCAACCCACTCCAGTATTGTTGTGTAGAGAATTCCATGGACAGACACTACAGTCCATAGGGTCGCAAAGAGTCAGACACGACTAAGCGACTAATGCTTAACGCTGGATAGTGTTAGCTGTTAACTCTGTCTGTGGGGAAGTGTCTAGAAAGTTCTGCAGAGTCACCAGAATCAAAGGGGGCTTGTGGGCCACAGGCCGGTACGAGACACATCCTGGGGAGAGGGGATCTGGCCTGAGGGGGGCCCCCAGAAACCTTCCACTTGGGTTCTCCCACTGCCTGACCCCATTCTAGGGGGCCTGGCCTCAGGGAGGCCCCTGATCCCACCTCCAATGGGCTTAGCCCCGCTTTGGGCCACAAGACTACAGGACACAACAGCTAATCCTCCTGATTGCTTCTACTTCAGAGTGAATGGGCAAGTGGGCAGGGTGGGCAGCAAGGTATCCAGCGGGGAAAGGCCCTGGAGACGTGAGGCAGTACCACCTCCCTTCCCCTAAAGCAGCCTGGCCTGGCCGGGGGACAAAGGGCCTGTGACCAACGGAGCTGGCCCTAAACCCCTCTCTCAGCTTCTCCTCTGAGCTTCCAGAAATAGTCAGGAGGGCAAAATGTACACAGGTGAGTGGGCCCAGGAAGAAGACAGATCAAGAGATAGCCAGTGCCACTGGACAGAACCCCACCCCCTTTCCTGGAAGCGACAGAGTGGGTGGGCTCCTGGATGCAGATGTCTGATTTTTCTCAAGAGCACACACACAGTGTTGGCCACCTCTGAGGGGCTGACGGCACTTTATGGGGTATCCCCCCACCTGCAAGGACACAGTGATCATCCACTCTGGGGCAAGGAGAGGTAGAGGGACAAAGACCTGCCCATAGCACCAGCTCAGTGGAGTCCCTGGTTCTGAGAGCCTGGGAAGAAATCTTCGGTCCTCGTTCCCAGCCCCGCTCCTGCCTCAACCCCTGCCCACAAGGTTGTACAGGCGGGTGGGAATGGGAAAGGAAAGGTTTTCTGGGGCCAGGACACATGTCACAAGCTTGAGAACCCATGCATTTACAAACCCTGTGTGGGGAGGGAGGGAGTGAGGCTGAGGCTGTGGGCACAGCACGTCTACCTGGAAGCCACCCTAGGAGCCTAGGCTCTGTGGAGCCCTCGGAGCTGCCGGCGTGGGCTTAGTCGTGTGCATGCTGCTGCTGCCACCTGGAGGCCACCCTGCACACCAGCAGCCAGGAGGCCCCAAACCCCAGGCTCTCGGGGTGTGCCAAGCAGCTGGTACTGAGCTGAGAGACTGGGCGGGCCCTCAGCCAGGTTGCCTCCAGTTGATGCAGCACAGCCCTCAGACCTTGCTGGGAAGGCAAATGTGACAGAGTTCCCTCCCAAATCATATCCAAAGCCCTGTGGTAAACCTGAAGACCTGCCGCAATGCGCACCGGCTTCCACCTACTCACTCCCCCAGGCCAGGGCTCCAGCCATATGTTTCCCCGAGTTTCTGGGCATCAAACTTCTTCCTGCCCCATGGTCTTTGTAAATGCTGATCCTCGGGCCTGGACTGCCCTTCCCCACCTCTTCCAGCAGGCCTCTCCCTGAGGGCAGCTTCCCACAGATCCTCGACTCACGGGCTTTCCAGGAACTTGTACCCCCCCGGGTACCTCCTTAAGGCCAAGACATCAATGTGGCCCAAGGGTATCTTGCATGAGGTTCTATCTCCTGCACAGCAGACCAAGCTTTTTCTTGGCTGGGCCAACTTGTCCATGAGAGTTCTGATCCCCTTTGGCCCCGAGTTTGTGCTACATGCCTGGTGTGGCCTGATTGGCATTTCTGGCACAAGTCTTCCTCAGCTGTGCCCAGTGGCCCTGCAGGGGCCTCCCAGCTGAGGACGGCTGCTCCCTCCCAGGCCAGCTGGGCAGCTTGGGCCCTCAGGGGCTGGCATTTGAGCTGACATCAGCTGATTCACCCAGTGACCCAGGGTGCAGGAGGCTGAGAGGGTGAAGACAGCGCCAGGCAGGGCAGGGTTCCAGGATGAGTCCTGGGAACTCTGTACCTTCCAGACCCCTCTCCTCCCCTCCAGGGCCCAATGTGACCCAAACAGACTCTCCCACAGGTGCCTGTGGCAAGCTCTTAAGCCCAAGGGCACAGGAAGAGTAGGTGCTGTGCACTAGCCCACCCACCTGGCAGCCCACTCACCTGGCGCACAGGCTCCGGGATCCGAAACTTGCAGCAGCTGTGGGTCAGGCGCACAGCTGCCTCCAGGCTTATCTTGTGGCCCACAGAGACATAGAGGGGCTTGGTGCTGTGGTCGTGGCTCCTCAGGGCCTGTGACAGAGAGGGCGAGGTCAGGGCGCTGGGCAGGCTTTGTGGGTGAGAGGACTGACACATCTCAGGTGGCGGGCAGGGGCTTGGGGGACTGGCGGCACCTTCAGGGCACCTTCCTGCTGCTTGTCTTGGGGACAGGATAGGGCCAGTGAGGACCCAGAGGGCCCCTCAGCACAGTTTTGGAGGGGAGGAAGTAAAGATGCAGGGTCAGCCAGAGTGGCAAGGTCTGGGGTACACACATTACACGGGTGCTCACCCAGGGCCCAGCTGAGGGGTCCTTCTCAGCAGGGCACAGGCCCCTGGCCACTTACTCTGCCCAGGACGGTCCCAGAGCCTCCCATCAGAGGAAATGAGTCTCCTCCAGCCTTTAGGAGCTGTATCTGGAAAACAGAGGGAAAAAACAAACTTGAATACCTTTCTCGGTGAAGGGCCGAAGGCAAGCCTGCTCATTTTCAAACCATGAGCAGTTGCTGAGCAAGGAGATGGAAGGGCCCATCCCGTGAGTGGGTCCTGCTTCCAGGCACCACCTACGGCACTGTCCCACCCTGACAAGACGCTCTCCTCAACCCTGCAGCAGAGAAGGGACAGTAGCCCACCTAGTGCTGGGGGTGGGGAAGCGCCAGGATGGTATACACACAGGGCCACAACCTGCTCGAGGCTGCTTATTTCCTGCTGCTTTCTCTCCTTCTACAAATTTGAGCACTTCTGATTCAACCTGACAAACTTTTTCAGGTGGTAGGGACTGGCTCGCTGAGTGGGTCAGGGGCCCCTGTCAACTCAACAAACACGTGCTCCACTCAGGCATAGGGAGCTGGAAGGAAAAGACAGACACAACTGATCCCCGCTCCCAGTCGGCTGTCCAGGTGGGTGAACCATGCATGGCATTGTCCCCCTCTGGAAGGGGTCCCAGAGGACGGGGATGCCCCAGGCAGGTAGGTGCCCCAGTTCCACGCTGGAGGAAAAGCACGGAACGTTGCACAGGCCCCGAATGCCTAGTACCTACAGGCTCTGCTTCCTGTGGGCGCCACAGCAGCACGCAGGTCAGGGTAGACAGAGCAGGAGAGGCAAACGTGTGCCCAGAGGCTGGGAGAGGAGTTCCGGGTCTCCAGAGATGACCCACCACCCACGAGCAACTCTGGTCTCCTCATTCTGCCCAGCGACCCAGGATGGGAAGAGAGTGTCCCAGCGGAGCCAGCCCACAGCAGGGCAGTCTGTGTCCTGCGCCACACAGGCCCCCTCACCTTCTCCTTGTGCAGAGCATTGTTCTCAAGTCCATCCACCTGCAGGAGTTTCTTGGCCACCCCGATGCAAGGCAGGTCTGTGAGGACACCAAGGTGGCAGGCCACCCCAAAACCTGCAGGGGCAAAGGAAGATGAGGCTGGAGCAGTGAGCCCAGCAGTCAGGAGTCGGGGTGAGGGACACACCAGAGCCTCACCGAGCTTCCCATCAACAGAGGCCTATTGGTGGGCAAGGACTAGGGGTTCAGGCCTCAGAGCCCCACCTTGACCTTGAATCTGGCCCTCTGCCCCAACTTCCCAGCTGGCAGGCTGGATGGATGCCTCCCTCCGTCTGACTAGATTAGGAGCCTAATTACAATTAACATGCTCACATGTTTCACCTGCTTCTCCTTTCATTTTCTGGCACGTTCCATCCTCCCCTCCATTTGTGGCTACCTTGAGGCCTCTGGGTCTCTGCCCCAACTGCCCCAGCACTTTGGGGTTCCTGCCAGGAGGCCAGGATAACAGTGACTGGGGTCAAGGCCCAGGGCTGGCCTGCTGGTCCTGCACTAGCATCCAGGGTGGCTGTGGGCCCACAGGCTCCCAGGGCAGGGACTGAAAACACAATGCCACCCCTTCTCAACTCCCTCTCCCTCCAGCTTTGTATCTGAGGATATGACAGCCCCTTCCCCTTGGTGGTTTTCTCCTGGGTCAAAGTTCTCCCGTGTCGGTGGGGCACATGTGTCCGTTCCTGCTTGGTTTCAGGCCAGGGTCCGCCTAGGACACAGGGCAGGTCACCAGTGGGACAGGCTAGCTGAACTCAAAGTGATCAAAGTGAAAGTGTTAGTCGCTCAAGTTGTGTCTGACTCTTTGCAACTTCACGGACTGCAGCCCGCCAGGCTCCTCAGTCCATGGAATTCTCCAGGCAAGAATACTGGAGTGGGTTGACATTCCCTTCTCCAGGAGATCTTCTCAACCCAGAGATCAAACCCAGGTCTTCTGCACTGCAGACAGATTCTTTACCACCTGAGCCACCAGGGAAGTCCCAGCTGAGCTCAAGGTCTATGACTTTTGGTAGCACTGTGTCCAAACTGGGTGGTGGTACCGGAGCTGGGCCAGCACACGTAGTGGGGACAAGCAGGAAAGAGGTAGGGGTGAAGAGAAGCAGGGGCTCTTTACTAGGGGATCTTGCCAAGGAAAGCAAAACCAGGAGTTGTAGGGCCAGGCTAGGGGGCGGAGGGCCCATGGCCTGGTGCAGGCGACTGCCCCCTTCAGGTCCCTCTCCTACAACCCTCCTGGGCCGTCTTGGGAGCAGGATTACCTCGGTGGTGCAGCACCCCATTTCCATCCACAAAAAGGACCTGGAAGAGCCACAGGGGAAAGTCATAGTCAGCTGAAGCACCTCACGTCCATCAGGCTGGGGCATCCCAGAGCAAGAGGAGGGACCCAGTTCTTTAGGTCTTATCCCTCTTGAGGCAAAAGCACTTCTCCAGGAAGTTCATGGAACCTCTCCCTGCAATGCGGCAAGGCCTGCGGAAGGCCTTCCCTCCAGCCCAGTGAGGTACTTGCCTGGGGCATGAGGCGGGGTTCCCTCTGCCGAAGCTGCTGCACTGCATCCACCAGGAAAGGCAACTCTCGGAAGGCCAGGAAGCCCGAAACGTAGGGGGCTGTCAGGGTCACCATTCGGCAGTCCTCATACAGCACCTGCCACCAGACACCTGGTCACCAGGCACCGGGTCACCTCCCCCTGCCCGCCCTCAGCCCTCATCTGTCAATCCTTATCACTCCGTCTCCCAGGCTCACCCCCAAGTCCCCCCTTCCCTTCCTCACTATCTGGGGACACGTGACCCACCCTACAGGTGGGCGGTGGGGATTCAAATGCTGCCATTTCAAAGGCACTGGCCACACCTGGTCTGTACCAGGCCCTCCTCAGGCTGCCTCCTGTGTAAGTCAGAGCTGCTGTCCTCCTGCCCACCCTGCTGCCAGCCCGTCTGGAGGCTCACAGAAGACCAAGCACAAGAAGCACCTGTGAATAAGGCCAGCGTGTCCTATGAGATGGAGCCTCGGGGAAGAAAAGGCCAGGTCTTCATAGAGGCTACACAGCAAGAAGGGCACCTCTTGCCTTATGAAAAGAGAGTGCAAATATTTCAGACAAAGGACAGGCATGATCTGAGAGGCAGTCTGGAAGAGAACTAGATCCTGAGAGACTGGAGAGTCCAAAAGGAAAAATTCTCAGGTTGCAATTGCAAATAACCCCAGAGAGAGAAAGGGGGTTACCCCCAGAGATGCACTAAAAGGCCTGGCTAATGTTGGGAGGAGTAGGGGCCAGAGGTCTGAGGCAGACCTGCTGGGGACCATCCAGTTTTCACATGCTCTGGCAGGCTGTTCTTCAAACTCAAAGTCCTATCACAGCATGGAAGAGGGGCTCCTGTTCCCACTTGATTAGAATGGTAAAGGACCTGCTCAGAGCACAGGATGGCAGCCCTAAGTCCTTTAACCTTGAGTTTTCATTAGAGCCAGACCTGCTTGAGGTAAAGAATGTTTCCCACTAAGCACACCTCTCCAGAAACCTAGGATATCCTGGATTGTTACTAGCCACCCCACACCCCAATCTCTTGGTGACAGCTTTCAAAATCATATTTTCACCTCTCCCTCTAAGCTGGGTCATAACAGCATGTCCAAGTGAAGATTACTCTAATAGTATTGAGGAAGGGCTTGTTCTTCCAATATTTTTATCAGTGATTCACAGGAGACTCATACAACTGCCAGTGATTTAGACTGGGCAGGGTCCAGGTGGATGACAGAATGGAGAATTCAATTCCCAGTGACCCCAGCAGGCTGGAGTGCTGAACCCCATGCAACAGAATGACTCTTCACAGGGACACAGGGGAAGTTCAAGTGTGGCCTGAGTTCCCATAGGCTGATGGTGGCTGCTTATGTCTGAATCTCTCTGAACAAGTTCCAGAAACCAGAGATCCACAGAAGAGGAGATAAACCTCCCCTGGCCCCATGCCCACATCATAACCAGGAGACGACAGAGTACAACCATCAGTGTGCACCTACATGTGGAAATAAACAGCCCAGACTCACAGAGCCAGCACTAGGCCCCACACGGGGAAGGCAGGAGCGGAGGGGCAAGGGCAAGGGGTATGGCAGGGCCTACTGGTTGGGAGCCTGATGGAAGGAGACCTGGGGGTCAGCTCTGGCCTTACCAGGGAGATGCTGCTCTGGGGAGAAACAGGTGAGCCCTGGGGGCTCAGGGAGAAGACAGTGAGGACAGAAATGTAAGCTCCTTTGGAAACGAGAGTATCAAAGAATCAGAAGACACATTGGCCATCTTTGCTTCAGAAAAGAACACGATTTATTAACATGACTACACTTCACAGTTCAAGACTTAAGAAACCCAACGAGCCACCCAAACTCCCAGCCCTTGAGTTTCCTCTTTAAATATAACTTAAAAGTCAACAGAGAAAGGCAGTACACAAAAACTACAAGAACTCAGAAGGCAACGATCAACGCTTTTGAGCTGATGAGATGCTGCCCCCAACCAGTCGTGCATCAGAGGGAAATTAACAGAGAGCACAACCTGGGAGAAATAAAAACAGAACCATAAAAAAACCTGGCAAGTTAGGAAACCCAGCATATGTATGATTGAAAAAGAGAAACAAAACTGTGGAGCTGAAATAATAAACAGAACTAACACTTAAAAGCACAATCTAAGAAACGTTCCCAAAATAAAAAGTGATCTGACCCCACGCACTGAAAGACCCAACTGGGAACGCGGGGAAACTGACGTGGAAGAGCCAACTCAAGATGTATCTTAGTGGAAAAAAAGTAAACAGGCAACATACTGGACCCCCCTCCCCCCAAAAAAAATCCCCACAGTAATCATAATCTACTGGCAACAGTAATTATTTAACATAAAATATGTCAAAGTCTTACAGATCAGAGAACACATTTTAGAGATTAAGGACCACTGGGGAAATGTGTTACGGAAGGGGTGATGGAATTCTGTATGTGCATTCTAAGGTGTGATGATGACACCACTGGTATGCAGAAAAATGTCACTCTAGGACAAGCCTGCTGAGCTCTCACAAGCTCTGGGAGACACTCCTGAATCTCAGTGTGCACAAAGAGAAGACCGCAAAACCAGGTGAATCTTTAGAGGGTGTTCAATGTGTTATTTCAACTTTTCAGTATGTGTGCACATTCTCAAGTTACAAATCTGGGACAGGGAAAAATCAATTGTGCTAGTTAGCATGTGGGCATGATCTGGATGGTCCGTAATCTCTGTGAAGATCTGCAAGTTCCAACCTAAGCTGGCATTAGGCTCACCAATGGATGAACCAAACGGCTGAACTGCACTTGACGTACTCAATTCAATTCTGGGTGCTGGATATAAAAACGAGCCCTGCTCACTGCAGGCGGCCAGAGGGCCAGCAGCAAGAGGAGGAGCTGGGAATCACCCCAATGAGACTCAGGAGAACACACAACGGTCTTCAAATAGGAGGGTTTTCAGAGAAGGGCAGGAAAAGTTTGTCCTGTACTATGCACCAGAAAGCAGAAGTAACAAACAAGTACATTTCAGCTCTATGTGGAAAAGAACACGCTCTTCCAGTTACGGAATGGGCTCTGTGTGAGGCCACAATTTGTCAGGCACGACAAGAAAAGAGTTTCTGGCTGTGTGAATGGCAGACCAGAGACTCACAGCCTGGGTTTGCTATGGAATCACAGGAAGGATTGTCAAAAAAACCCAAATATCAGTAAATGGAGAGGGGCCCGGGAATCAACAACTTTATTGAGATATAATTTGCTACCGTAAAATTACTTGAAGAGTATAATTCAACCATTTCTGGTATTTACAGAGTCATTCAACCACTGCCATAATCTAACGTTAGAACATTTTAATCTCTCCCAGATAATTCTTATACTCATTAACAGTTACCCTCCATCTCAATCGCTAGACCTTGGCAACCACAATACTACTTTCTGTCTCTACAGATTTGCCTATGAAACCTTATTTCTAAACACACTTCCAGGTGACTCTGATTGCACAGAATCATAGATTGGCATTTGGGAGTCACTGGACCAGACTCTTATAAGAGCATTCCTTAGACTAAGCACCCATAGCATAGGATGGCAAGTGCTGACTACATCCAAGTCTGGGGGTCTGAAAAAAATACAGTATAACCCTACTCTCGAGAACCTACAGACGGTGGGAAAAACAATATAAACCAATAACTTCTTTTCTTTGAGATGGGTCGGGAACAACCCCTAGAGAAGGAAATGGCAACCCACTCCAGTATTCTTGTCTGGGAAATCCCATGGACAATGGAACCTGGCAGGCTACAATCCATGGGGTTGCAAAGAGGCAGATACAACTTGGCAACTAAACAAGAAGGACAGACTATTCAAAATGATTACTGCAATGAAGGGGAGTTGACTACTGCAATAGGGAGAGTGCTCTGCTAATAGGCTGTAAGATCTGAGAGGATCTCTTAAATCAGTAACTTTATGGGGAACACATGTATACCTGTGGCGGATTCATTTTGATATTTGGCAAAACTAATACAATTTGTAAAGTTTAAAAATAAAATAAAATTAGAAAAAAAAAATCAGTAACTTTAATACAGTGTGAGAAGTACTGTAAGAACATATGCAAAACAAAGAGACCTAGGGCAAGAAGGTGATTAATTCTGCAGGTAGAGAACGGTACAGAGCGACGGGAACAACTGAATTGAAAAATGAGAAGCTGTCCTAAGAATTAACAGTACCTTAGCATTTACTTTTTGAGGGCTTACCACATGCCCGTTAATTGCTTTCCATACATGATCTCAATTATTCCTCACCAAACTCTGAGTCAGGTATCAATATATTTCTGCTAAATTCTGACTAAAAGCTCTTCGAGTAAAGTGCAAAGACACTGAGGCAGGAAGATGGCAGCTCTGGGAGCAGGCAGAGGAGCATGGAGGGGGAAATGCTGAAGCTGCAGAGCAGAAGTTTCTTTGTCAAGCTCTTCTTCAGCCAAGGCTTCCTGAGCTGTTGACTCCAAAGGAATGGTGGGTGCACTGTTCATTCATTCACATATCTATTTGAGCATCTTCTATGTGCCAGGCATCAAGCTAAGTGCCAAGGCTATAACTGGTGTGCAAGAGAGTACAGTTTCTACTATTGTGGAGTTTACATTCTGGTGCAGGAGACACACAGGCCAATTCTATCCCAGGTGATAAAGAGGAATGAGAGGATGCTGGGAGCAACCCCTGGTCTTGTAGGACGAGGTGGGGGACTTACTGGAGGACCTAAGAGATGAGGAGTTAGCCAGATGAAAAATATGCCAGGAGAGGAAACATCACTGCAAAGGTTAGGCAGGCAGATACAGCCTGGAGTGCTTGAGGAAGCGGAAGTCCTCCAGAATGGGGTGGGTGATGAACGCGGCAGGTGGCCAGAGGTGAGCCTACTGTGAGTTATATTAAGCAGGGGTCAGATCATGAAGAGCCTTTATGCCTTGTTAGTGAGTGTTGCTTTTATTTACTGTGCGATCACAGGATGGGCACTTAAGTGTTTTAACTGGACTAGGTGGTGACTGCTCACATTTGCTTTTTAGGAAAACTGCTCTGTTGGCAACATGGAGAAAGGACCCTGGGAAGATTCCGCCTGTCCCCTATGCAAGAGGTGACAGTGGTACAGCCAAGAAGGGGCAGCAGCGATAGAGACAAGGGGACAGACTCCAGTGATTTTAGGTGGTGGGAAAAATGTAGTTAGTGTGTGACCAGCTAAGGGGTATGGGAAGACAAAGATTTCTAGCGTCTTGGGCAACTTGGGGGTATGTTGCTGTGAGTTCCTGAGATGGGGAGCAAAAGATGACTGCCAAACTTGGAGATCATGAGTTAATTTGGATTTAGGTCACAGAATCTAGTCAGTTTTTGCTCCCCTCCTCTTTTCTTCAAAAGCTTTCCAATTTATTAGTGAACTCCCACAAGAGGAGAAGCGGGGTTCTACCCTGGCACTGTTCCCTGTCCAGAGTCCCGCCTCTCTCACTAATGCACCCGGGGACCCAGCGGTGCGGCCCCTGGCCAGAGTCCCCTAGGGGTTACCTCAAGCTCTGGGTAGCTGAGCACCACCAGGGAGGCGCAGGCGCTGCCACTGTCGTCTTTCACAAAAGACACGTCCACGCCCCCGACCCTCTGCAGGCCTGAGAAGGCGGGGTCCCGTTGCCAAGCCTCCGTGTCCCGGTCCACAACACGGGCCTTCAACGAGGCTTGCTCCCTGAGAGTAGAAACAGGTCCAGCGGGCCGCGCGGCCCAGAAGCCCCGCACCCCGCGGTCCAGCTAAGGCCGCCCTCACGCGGATTCCAGGCCCGGGAGTCGAAGCTCTACCAGGGACCCTCCGGGTCTCGAAGTCCCTCCCTCCCCTGGGACCCAGACGCGGTCCCGGAAGCTACAGCCCTTTCGCCCGCAAGCCAAAAGCAGGCCCAGGCCCCTGCGGCCCTAAGTCAGGGGTTATGAGGTCGGAGGTCCGCGGGGAACCACGTCGCTCCAATCCCCGGACTTCGCGCGTCCCCTGCCTCATTACCGTTTCCAATCCAACAAGATCTCCTCAGGCGGTTTTCCAGCCGCCTTTCGGGCCATGCCGCTGCCTGGAGCGCCCCCTTCCTGTAGCGTCACTTCCGGAGCGCCGCGCGCAGGCGCTGTGCCTGCGTCGTCGCCGTTGCAGCGTTTGCTGAGGCTCTTGGACACCGCCGTCTGGTGGCCGGAGGCCTAGCTGGGCATTAGCTGCTCCGAAAGAGCGGCAGCCAGCCATCAGAGTTGACCTTCTAACATAGCCGCGGGGAAGGGAAAGTCTTACCCCTCCAGAGCTTCTGACGGCATGTGAAAGTTACACTGACAAACACAGATCTGCAGGAGAAAAGCATGTGTACATATTTTACTGAGTTTCTCCGCGTACCTGCTTACCTTGTGGCTTAGGTGGTAAAGAATCCGCCTGCGATGCGGGAGACCTGGGTTGGGAAGATCTCCTGGAGAAGGGAAAGGTTACCCACTCCAGTATTCTGGCATGGAGAATTCCATGGACTGTATAGTCCATAGGGTCGCCAAGAATCGGACACGACTGATCGACTTTCTCTGCTACACGTACAGGGAGGGGACCTTTCACTAGAGAGTGGAGACCTAAAGAAGTGGCCAGAACGAAAGCTTTATACCTATTAGAGAAAGAAACAATGAATTTGTGAAGAACCAACCAGTCCATTCTGAAGGAGATCAGCCCTGGGATTTCTTTGGAAGGAATGATGCTAAAGCTGAAACTCCAGTACTTTGGCCACCTCATGCGAAGAGTTGACTCATTGATAAAGACTCTGATGCTGGGAGGGATTGGGGGCAGGAGGAGAAGGGGACGACAGAGGATGAGATGGCTGGATGGCATCACTGACTCGATGGACATGAGTCTGGGTGAACTCCGGGAGTCGGTAATGGACAGGGAGGCCTGGCATGCTGCGATTCATGGGGTCGCAAAGAGTCAGACACGACTGAGCAACTGAACTGAACTGAACTGATTAAGGCAAGAGAGGTTTGGACTGTGGGTAGTAAATAGTGAAACCAGATCGAGCTTTCCTCACACAGCCTTCTCAACCCTAAACCCCCTGCCTCTGGTGATAAGAATGTCCCTCTCCTTCCTGGGAGGGGACCTTTCACCTGGGAGATTTGGAGCGAAAAATGGTTGAAGCAGGAGTGATTTTGCTGCTTCTGCCATTGTCTAAAATTTCTCTGGCTTAAGATCAATATGCCAAGGTGCCATATTTTGGGGTAGTGTGTCCTGAACAGTATGACCAAGCATCTTCCATTTACGTGGTACCTTGACCTCAGTTTCAGTGACTCTTTTTGAGGACAGGACACAGTCCTTAGTGGGTCCAGACTCATAAATTTGACCTGGTGGATCTTGGTGAGCAGAAAAACTAAATAGGGACAACCTGTGGGGCATTGACTGATCCCTGCTTGTCAGTTGAAAGAATAATGATTCCATTCTCTTTGTGCTAGGTGTTGTACAAGATGCTGAGGTTACAGCTTCCTGATGGTAGAACTGCAGTTGTGTTAAGTGCTGACATGAAAAGAATATGGGAGCCTGTTTAAACTGGTGGTAAAAGGAGCCCTGAAGGTTGAGTACAAGAGAGCATTTTAGGCAAAGAGAACAGCACATGTAAAGGGCTGAGACAGCAAAGAGGTTGGTATATTTGATGTACTGAAAGGTGACCAGATAGGCTGAGGTGCAGCAATTTAACCAGTGGTTTATGTTCTACTAGGGGAATTTGGAGAAGTATATGGATAAGTAATCTGAATACAAACCTCAAGAGGAAAATACAGGAGACTAGGACGGGAGTCTGAGTTTCAGGAAAGGCTTCATATGGCACTGACCACGGATGGGCCTGGAGATGTGGGTAAGTTTTCAGCTGGGAGAGGGGATGAGGACTGTTTCCTGAGCACTCACAGCAGACCAGGCACTGTGTTGTGATTTACCCACACCCTCTTATTTCTCACCACAGCACTGTATTTTACAGATGGGGAAATTGAGGGGTAAAGAGGTGAAGTGGCTCGCCTGAGGCCAGACTGCAGGCAAATGGGAGGGCCAAGAATTACTCTGGGGTCCACCTGGGCTGTACTCTGTGTCAGCCTTGTGTTACAGACAGGATGCAGAGGGCTTTCGATCCAGTAATCCGGAGCCATTCACTGGCCTGTGGAGACGGAGACAGTTTTTGGGTGCTGAGGAGAGAGCAGTGGTCTGGATGGAGGTTCTGATGTGCTTCAGGGTACAGGCATGGTGATGAGGAGGGAATGCTGGGGAAAGTGGGACACCCCATGTGGGTCTCAGTATAAAAGAAGGGGAGCAGGGTTAAAGGCAGGCCTTTATAGGATATGCAGTCACAGGGGTGATGTCCATGTGCTCCCACTGGGCCCTTTCCTCTCCAGTTTCTCTCTGCTGTTGCCCCAGATGGCTTCCTGAAATAATCCCAGCTCCTCAGAAGGAAGCACAGCCTTGCTGTCCTCAGAATACACTTCAGTCTGATGAGGTGTGAATCTTGTCAGCATTTGCTTTCTTGGGAGAAGGCACATTCCTGGTGTTTTTCCAGTTGGAAATGGGATTCATAACATTTGAGCATGGGACTAATTAATAACTAGAGGGATTAAAAAAAGCAAAAAGCAATATAAATGCAAATCATGGCATGGATGGATGGTTATTCAGCTCAAGGCCTCAGGCTTTCTTCTTCTATTAATATGTCCTCATCTAGTGTCTTTCCAGGTCCAGCTGATACAGTGACCTTATACTTGGCAAGAACATATTAAAAGATGTAGCAGTGGCCCTGTGTGGGGCTGGACATGGGTAGCTTTACCTACTGAGCAAGGCCCTTTTCCACAGTGATTGTTTGTCAGTAGAAGTTTGTTTCTGAAGTGGAATTGCCTGAACCTGGGAGGAAATGAAATAGCTCATGACTGTCTCAGTTTGTTTAGTCGCTAAAATAAGTCATGTCTGACTCTCTGTGACCCCATGGATTGCAGTGTTCCAGGCTTCCCTGTCCTTCACTATTTCCGGGAGTTTGCTCAAACTCATGTCCATTGAGTCGGTGATGCCATCCAACCATCTCATCCTCTGTTGTCCCCTTCTCCTCCTGCCGTCAACCTTTCCCAGCATCAGGGTGTTTTACAGTGAGTCAGCTCTTCCGCATCAGGCGGCAAAAGTATTGGAGTTTCAGCATCAGTCCTTCCAATAAATATTCAGGGTTGATTTCCTTTAGGACTGACTGGTTTGATCTCCTTACTGTCCCAGGGACTCTCAAGAGCCTTCTCCAGCACCACAATTCAAAACCATCAATTCTTCAGCACTCAGCCTTCTTTTTGGTCCAACTCTCACATCCATACATGACTACTGGAAAAACCATAGTTTTGACTATGTGGACCTTTGTTGGCATAATAATGTCTCTGCTTTTTAATATTTAGTCTAGGTTTGTCATAGCTTTCCTTCCAAGGAGCAAGCGACTTTTTAATTTCATGGCTGCAGTCACCTTGTACGGTGACTTTGGAGCCCAAGAAGATAAAATCTGTCACTCTTTCAGCTTTTTCCCCAGGATGCCATGATATTCGTCTTTTGAATATTGAGTTTTAAGCTAGCTCTTTCACTCTTCTCTTTCACTCTCATCAAGAGGCTCTTTAGTTTTTCTTCAGTTTCTGCCATAAAGGCTGTATCATCTGCATATCTGAGGTGGCTGATATTTCTCCTGGCAATCTTGATTCCAGCTTGTGATTCATCCAGCCTGACATTTTGCATGATGTACTCTGTATATAAGCTAACTAAGCAGGGTGACACTATACAGCCTTGACATAATCCTCTCCCAATTTTGAACCAGTCCATTGTTCCATGTCCAGTTCTAACTTTTGCTTTTGGACCTACATACAGGTTTCTCAGGAGACAGGTAAGGTGGACTGTTATTCCCATCTCTTTAAGAATTTTTTACAGTTTGTTTTAATCCACAGTCAAAGGCTTTAACATAGTCAATGAAACAGAAGTAGATGTTTTATTGGAATTCCCTTGCATTTTCTATGATCCAATGAATGTTGGCAATTTGATCTCTGATTCCTCGCCTTTTCTAAATCCAGCTCATACATCTGGAAGTTCTCAGTTCATGTCCTGCTGAAGCTAGCTTGAAGCATTTTGAGCATTACCTTGCTAGCAAGTGAAATGAGTGCAATTGTATGGTAGTTTGAACATTCTTTGGCATTGCCTTTTGTTGGGATTGGAATGAAAACTGACTTTTTCCAGTCCTGTGGCCACTGTGGAATTTTCCAAATTTGCTGGCATATTGAGTGCAGCACTTTATTAGCATCATCTTTTAGGATTTGAAACAGCTCAGCTGGAATTCCATCACCTCCACTAGCTTTGTTCATAGTTATGCTTCCTAAGGCCCACTGACACCAGTGAAAGGTAAATAATTTACACACATAGTAAGGTCATAGGAAGAAAACAGTGATCAGTTGTGAAGATTTTTCAGGTTAAGTCACCATCATCCTAGTGACTGTTTCTGTTTGGGCTGAAAGCAGAAGGAATTGTGTAGTATGTAAAGTCCAGAAAAATGAATATGACCGGAAACAAGAATGAGTAGGCTGGAGGGGAAGGTCAGGCAGGGTCAGTGGGAAGCTGTGGAGGAACGGAAGGCAGGTGGACTTGACAGACAGGGGACAGCAGGGGGCACATCTGTGAACCAGCACCTCCTCTTACT
Organism: Bos javanicus; assembly: GCF_032452875.1. Classification (NCBI taxonomy): domain Eukaryota; kingdom Metazoa; phylum Chordata; class Mammalia; order Artiodactyla; family Bovidae; genus Bos; species Bos javanicus. Next base: position 53,613,167 of record NC_083886.1, read on the forward strand.
ATGGTTCCAGACCATGGGTTCTCTCCTGGAGGAACCACTTCTTTTTAGAAGAGAAAATGCAGTTTTCCCCTAAAGCAGTGTTTTGCCACTTGAATGAAAGTGGGCTGCTGGAACCTTATTGTTTCTCTCTCAAGTGTCTTTACTTCCTTTTCCTGAGGAGCTGCTTCCCCAAACCACAATCCAGCTCCCTGCCAGAGTCAGCTCTTCCTCCTCATTGGCTGGAGCTCTGCTATCCTCCCGGAAAATCCTATTAGGCAGGGAGTGAGAGGGCAGCCTTCTAGGGTGAAGCTTTGGCCCCTGAGCCTGGAAACCAGGGAGCAGTGTGAAACTCCACGTCAGCTCTGCTGTCATTTTGTCCAGAGGAAGTTTACCCTGTTAACGTTCTAAACCAGAGTTCACGTTTTCTGTCCAGACCTTCCATGTTTTGGACATCCCTGCAAGGACATTTCCACAAACACATGGAACCATTCCCCAAAGTCTCTTTCCCAGAGAGGATTCTTTAGCAAGTTTATTGAAACAGGTATGACAAGTATAACAAAATTTACATTTGCCTGTGCTAGACCAGTATATTTCTGTACAAACAACAAGACAGTGTTAGCTAATGACAGTTAACACTTTGAAAGCATAACATACAAAACAACATATCTTCATCACACCCCCCCCCCAAAAAAAACCCCTTCATAACAGCAGGGAAAAAATTCTCCCCTGCCCCCCAAAGGAGGTCTTCACAGGCTGGCCAGCTCCATCCCAATTCTGAGGTGTCAAAGGAGTTCCAAGTGCAAACTGAAATGATGGACAAGCAACTCCCCAACTCCCACATCCATTAAACACACAATCTAGGAAACGGATGTCCTTGCGGAGTGCCTTTGCATAGAATTATTAGATAAACATAGGTTACTATATTACAAGTGGATATGGTACCAGATCCTAGGTCCCTGTGCTCCCTTTCCTCAACCACAATGAAGAGAAACCAAAATAATGGAATTGGAGCACAAATTGTTCTGCAGCTCCCTCCAGTGGCGCTGAAGAGCCTACATTGTCCTTGGCAAGCATTTTCTATTTTTGTAGCTCTCACCATTCTGTGGGCCCAATTTCAAGTTGATTGAGTCATCATCTTATTCAGAATGTGTGTGAAAGACATTTGCCTCTGACTTGTAAACAACTTTTGTCTCAGGGCTAACAGGTGCCGAGCTACCCAGGAACAGGAATTAGCCCAGAGAGGTCAGAAGCACCAAGTGGATTTTGAAAATACAACACAACACTTACAGTGAGAATAGCAGCACAAGCTTGGGGTGCGTTGACTATTCTCTTTTTCCTTTATCAGAAACTTGCCTGGTTGTATATTCTGAGTCTGTTTCTGTGCCTTGACTGAGACCCAAAGAAAGGACCAGGTAGTCATACACTTGGGAAAATCAAGACCATGCTAAGAGCTTTATTATTTATCAGAATCCTACAGAAGCAAAAACTTTCCCCAGAAATGCCAGAACGATGCGTTTGATCTAACTTCACACTGATCAACTTTCACTTAGAATTTACTAGAATACTAGAACTGGCAGGAAATCTGGCCTTCAATCCAGTCCCTTCATTTTGTAGATGTGGAAACTAAGTCACTAACAGTGTCCTTGACTCTTGGCCCAGCGCTCTTCACAATGAAAGCTTGGGGCTCTGACCCTTGAAATTTGGCAGTGAATCATTTGTGGGCATGGGTGAGGGCTGGCTAGTTTGGCATCAAGGCACTCGCAGAATGGCCTGACTTGTATTTGTATCTTCCTGGAGACCTAGAAGTATTTGTACAATTCTCTGAATTTAAAGGAATGGAAGAAGGAAGAAAGCCAGCTTCTCTTTTGTGACTGCAGAATAAACTAGAAAAGAAGGCAAAAATTAATAACCTTATTTTCTGTCCCTCTCAGCATGCAGTAGTCTGAGGAAGCAGGGCCTGGTGTGCTGGGTATGCGCGTGGTAAGAGACTAGGACACCTGGGGCACAGGTTTGTATGTGTGAAGCTGAGAAGCTATTTTTGGTCTCTCCTAGAGGATGGTGCTTTATTCTAGTTCCATGTAATCTTCAGTTCTCACCTACCAATGAATGGTATTCCGAATATGAGGAGATAAGTTTCTGAATATACACATGTTCCTGAAACAGCTTGGCTCTCAAGACGCTGTCAGCCAGCACAGCACATCTTGGTCTCAAATTTAGTGCTGTGCCCACAGCTTTCCTTCTAAGCACCCGCCCATGAGGAGGGAAGAGCCTTCTCTGCCCAAGTTCCCTGTAGAGACAGGAAATAATTCTATCTCATTTGTCGATTCCGTTTCAGTTCAGCAGCCATTTTCCACACAGCGACACAATTGGAAAGCAGTATCTCTTCTGGGAACTGAGATTCCATTTCAGGAGGAATTTCACTGTCTTTAGTCTCCATGTAACTCACCAGTGTATCTCTCAGGCTGAAAAACCAAGGAATAATAGACAGCATTAAATAGTCATGTGACATAAGGAGTCATGTGATCACTGGTCAGTTTTTCAGGTCATCACAGGACTAAAGTGCTCATTAAGGCCGGTAATACTGAGAGTCAGTTTAAAGACAACTAACTGCTGGCTCAGTGGTTAAGAATCTGCCTACAATGCAGGAGACCTGGGTTCAATCCCTGGGTTGGGAAGATCCCCTGGAGAAGGGCATGGCAACCCACTCCAGTATTCTTGCCTGGAGAATTCCATGGACAGAGGAGCCTGGCGGGCTATAGTCCGTGGGGTCGCACAGAGTCAGACTGAGCACATGCAGCTGAGCCGCTGAGTCACTGGCCTGGCGCTGGAATCCTGGCTTCAGGGCTCCAGTGCATCCCTGCTGCCCCCATCCTGGAGTGCACATACTCTACGGAAAGGAGCTCCCCTTGATAAGGGCCCAGCCAGATGGTTCTAAACACTCTAGTAATATGTCTGCTGTACAAAAAACAAAGCCTCACCATTAATAAAGCTTCTAGTCCAGTTCATGATTTGTTTAACAAAGATCATAAATTCTCTAGGAAGAGATATTCTTTTCCTACACTAAAAAGTCCGGGATAGTAAAGATTTCTTAAATAAGTTCAAAGAATACAAATGTAAATAGGCATATGCTACATAGCATAATGGAGGAAAATGGCAATTATGAAGCCCTATGTCAGTGAGGAAAACAGGAGTTTATCTATTTAGCAAAACAATAAAGTGAAAATCTCTTCCTCAGACCACACATTAAAGCACAAGGAAAAAACACGGGAGAATATTTTATAACCTTGGGACAGGACCCTTAGAGGTATATTTTCCTAGAGACCTCATAGGAAAATTCTCTCAGATTTGGCTTCATAAAATTAAAGACTGAGATAGAGCAATTGTAACATACCAGATAAAATATTAAGAAAAATACAAATACTCCAAAAGAAAAATAATCAGGAGGCAGTTTGGAGGAAGATACACGAATGGCTGATAAGTATTTTCAGCCTTACCAGTAAATGGGAAAATATAAGCAAAAATGAGATACCATTTTTTGGCCATTAGATTGTTAAAAATATGAAAGATGGATAATATTCAGTGTTCGGTATTCTTTATATATTGGTGTAGCTTTTTCTATCAAAGTTAAAATGCACATCTCTCTGACATAGGAAGACCACTACTCATTAATGTGAATATATGACTTTTGCAATTGATAATGGTTAATCAGACTTTCCTGATGGCTCAGGGGTAAACAATCTGCCTGCAATGCAGGAGATGCGGGTTCAGTCCCTGGGTCAGGAAGTGGGAAATGACAAACCACTCCAATAATCTTGCCTGGAGCATCCCATGGACAGAGGAGCCTGGCAGCCTATCATTCATGGGGTTGCCAAAGAGTTGGACACGACTTAGTGACTGAACAACAATGGTAAATCAGCAGGAAACCAAATGCTGCAGTGAGACAAGAACAATTTCCATGACTATGGAAAATCTTGGGAGACATGGCAGAATGTTGTATGTGTGCCTCGCTTGGCAGGCTTGCAAGCCCGTACCTCCACTCAGGGTTGAAACTCTCTGCAATCTTGGGGTTCTTTAGCTTCAAGATCATCATTTCGTGAAGCTCCAGGAGGAAAGCATCCAGGCCAATCTGATTTAGGAAGGTGTTGAGCAGCTTAGCATTTTCAGGGCTGAGATCAGCTTTGTACCTTGAATCAATTTCCCCAAATGGCTTCTGGAATGAAATAAGAACAAATGATACATGAAGCCTGGAAAGGGAATGTGCGGCTCCCTGAGTCCAGGTGGACGGAAGAGGCCAAACTCACCTTTCCCAGGCGAAGTAGCTGTTCAGACTTGTGGGCAGAGAGGAACTGCCAGAGGGCGATGGTATGTTTTAACTTGCATCTGTTTAAGGCCTGAAAGAGAAGAGAACTCTTGAATATGAGGCCCTGTTTTCATTTGGCCCTGCACTGATTCCACCTCCTTTACTATGGAGGCCACCTCTGCTTCGTCCACTAATTTCCTGCCTCAACTCTGAAATGTCTCTGAAAGCCCTCTCCCAGTGCAGCATCTTGGGGTCCAGCAGCAGCACCAGTCTGCATGCACACCACAGCAGACTTGTGCTTCCAAAATCTGTACATTCCGAGTACATCTCTGCATCTCCTGTCAATGTGTTCTGTTTACACTGTAGACTGGCTGGGGAACGAGGTATTTTCGCCTCCCCTCCTTTTCAGGGGCTGCCTAGATAGTAGATACCAACCCTACTCCCTAGGGGGTGGTATCCCAGTAGGAAGTGGAGAGACGATGGAGGGGACAATGCTAATTTCCTTTGGAAGAGGCCAGACACGAGACCTACCTTTGAAACCAGTGAGGTCAGATCGCCCATCTTCAGCATGTCTTGGATATACACATTTAAATGCATGTCTGGATCCCCGCCAGCTGTGCTCAGAAATCCCAATGTGACTTCTATGGCAGACAGAGCTTCACAGGCGTCACTGTAGGACTGCAGTTGTCCTCTGAGGGCAGTGATGGCCGCGTTGGGGAGGGGACTCTAGGAAGTCAAAAGCAGGATGGGTCCACAGTTGGGGCATGCTGTGCACCTACCCTGCAAGAGTCTTATCTTCTTCACTGCCAAGGCCACGGAATGGGACAGGCTCTCTAAAAACAGCAGTAGTCTGCACTTGGTGCTTCTTAAGCGTAGCAATATTCAGATATATTACAGAAAGAGAGATGAACTTGTTGAATGCTCAAATCAACTTTGTGAGGATATGAATATGGACACACACATACACAGATAGATAGCCCCCACAAACTCACACAACATGCATAAATCAGAAAAGCAGGAAAAAAAAAAAAAAAGAAAAGCAGGAATAAGTAAGTTCTCTGGACCTTTTGTCTCAGCATACACAGTCATGACAGCATTACTAAAAAACTACAAGCACAAAATTTCAATCTGTTTATACTGAACGAGAAAACGTCTGCTGGGACTTCCCTGGTGGTTAAGAACCCTCCTTGCCATGCAGGGGATGCGGGTTTTACCCGTGGTTAGGGAACTAAGATCCCACATGCCACGGAGCAACTAAGCCTGCCTGCTACAACTACTGACTACGTACACTCAGGATCTCGTGTGCCACAGCTAGTGAGTCTGTGCACCACAGTGAAAGCTCCCTCATGACATGGTGATGGTCCCGCACGCTGCAACTAAGACCCGAGGCAGCCCAAATAAAGAAATACTTGAAAAATAAAAAAACTTCTGCTGGTCCTGTGTGCCCCCTAGAAGAATCATGGCGCTCAGAACAGAGGGAGGCCCTGAAATTCTTTGGTGCTCACAGCAAATGCCCCGAGTAAAGGCGGAAGAGTCCTAACATGGGCGGAAACACTCTGGTAAGACGGAGGCACATGCAAATAAGGTTGATCATCACCTGTGGCATTTTGTTCTTGATGTCCATGAAGAGATGCTCATAGTTCCAGTCCCGTCTGTATACCAGAGTGGGTAATCCCTAAAGGGGAAAGAAAAAGACTGGAAATGGAATCCACTGTGGAGGTTTCCATCAGATGACAATATATGCCTGAGCTGAGACTCAGTGGTAGTCCCAGGGATTTCAGTGCATCACCCGGCAAAGCAGGCAGCTCCTTGTTGCCTCATGATGTGTGTGTTTATCCTGGAAGCTATGGAAACAGGGACACAGTGAGGAGCCCAGCCTACCCGCCATGGCCAAGCAGACACTGTCACATAGTATTCTGTGGCCCTCGAGCCACCAGTGCAGGCAGGTCTCAAGGGCATGGTGCTGACACACTGAGCACAGACCGTGAGCGAGGGGCACTCAGCTGACAGAGCAGAATGAATTAGGCTTGAGCTCGAACAGTTCGCCGCCTAACTGCAGGCAGGGAGGAAGCATAAACAGAACGAAGTACCACACCTTTGACTGGACCTGGAAGCAACAAGCACAGTGCAGGCTGCATTCAGGGAAGGGAGAGTGATCTAGCCTGTGCAGTCATGGGATTCAATGCAGGGAAGTGGATGGAGAGATGCATTTCTGGATGTTAGAAATGTGGCCTAAAGAGCCTGAAGACAGGGACTGGTTGGGAGCTACTGCAGCAGTGGAGCTTAAGGACAGATGCTTTGAACTAGAGCAGCAGGCTGGTTGGTGAAATGAAGGCGCCTGATGGTAGAGATGACAGACTGTGTTTTCAGACTAAAGGAAAAGGGGAAAAACAATGAGGTTCAGTGTGGGTGGCTGGTGGTGCCATTAACTACGGCAGAGAAATCTGGACTAAGTCCATTGAGATCTGCAGTCACCCTTGGGGTACTGAGGTGTGGATTGGATGCACAGACGACTCTGCAGAGCCGTTGGCCCTGAATGCAGGTGTGGTCACAGATACTGGGAGTGTGGACGAAGGGTCCAGAGGATCCCTCCTCATTCTGAAATCGCTGTGATCAAAGCCACACTTGAGGCAACTTTTGCAAAACAGACACACAGACCACAGACATGTGGACCATGGACACGTGGGCCACATCAATACAGCAGGTCAGCCTTGCCTTGAGGGTCAGCCTAGGCTTGCCCTGAAGGAAGCGGCTGATGATCTGGCGCTGGATCTTCTCCAGGTCAAACTCCTGCAGGGTCTCCCCGCCCTGCTCCACTTGGTACTGGCAGTTGGAGAGAATCAGTGGAATCAGGTCCCGCTCTACTTCATAGCTGATGACGTGCAGGTCGGCAATCTCAGAGGCATCGACGGAGTAGCTGGGGACAGACAGACAGAGCTTAGGGTCCCAGTGAGGTGCACGTGGCCTGTCCGTGCAGAGCCAGCTCCTGTCTGATGTTGCCATAGGCTGTGCAGGTGAAGGAACATGCAAATCTGTGACACTTGTGAGTGTAGCTGAAGGGGTTTCTGTTTAAGAAGGACCTGAAGCCTGGCTTGCTGTCTCTAGGTCTCGTGACCCTATTTCCCTGTTTGTTCCCCCCAGAAACGACTTCCTGTGCTGAAAGAGCGTCCCCTGCTGTCGGCTTGCGTGCTTACCTGTTGTCTTCTTTGGAGAACTTCTCTACCGCATAGACAATTTCATTGTGCAAGTTAATCAAGTAGCTGACTAAGGCGGTGGAGCAGAGGCCCCGGCCCTTGCGGCGAGGCAGGATGACTTCCAAGTCAGTGTCCAGATCCAGGTCGGAGCTGCAGTAGTCTTTAGGCAGCTTGATCTCACCTTTAAACGACAGAGGGGCAGTCACCTCCCTGCTGTTTCTTTCATAGCCTCAGGACTAGGAGCCTACCACGGTGGGAAGGGAGGCAATGCAGAAGCCCCCTCAACAGAACAGAGCTGGGAACCAAGACTGCTTCTATCTCCCACATCTCTTTTACGTGCTGACAAGTTTCAAATAGTCTCAGCTGCTTTTTGATACCGAATTTATAGACTCAAGAGGACTGAGGGGTTGCTCTTTCTGAAATATTATGCACTCATCTCAGACACCCTCACCAAGAGTCCACAGATCCAGCATTAGAGACACACAGCATGGTGCTGTGCACACACGGAACAGGGCAGAGTTAGGCTGGAGAGAACAGGCCTTCAGAGAGGTGCTCCTGTGATGTTTAGTATTAAAGGGGAGTTGACTTACCATTGGTCTCCAGCGATCGCCTCAGCTTGTTCCATGTTGACAGAAAGATAGTGATTCTACTGCGGGTTAACTTTTTCAGCCCATCTAACAAACAAAACACTTTTTAAGAACTGCAAGATAACACCTACTCCCATCTAGGTCAAACCAACAGAACTACTTGCTCTTTGACCCCCACCTTCATATCATCACCAACACACTCTAAATGCTGTTTAAACTAAAGCTGAGTTTAAGGAACCAGAGAGAGAGAGGGAGATTCTGGACTGATACAGCAGAAGCCTCTAATGTCCCGGGCATTCACAGCACCCACTGCTTCATGCTACAAGCTTAGGGTACAGAACACACATTAGCCCTGAACTGGTAGTCCTGATGCTCTGTGGGAGCAGAGCCTTACCTGAATCATGACTGCTAATGAAACTTTGGATGGATCTGTATTCAGCTTCTGAAACGTTCTGGAATCGTTTCACTAGATTCCTTTGCAGGGCCAAAATCTCGGGCAAGAATTTCACCAGTCTCAGTTCTGCCTCCTAGAGAAGGGAAGACCACCAGGAACACTTTAGTGTACCTAGATAATTTTCCTGGGAAACAGACTTTGGGGCTGGCTCGGGCCATGTATTTGTAGTTTAATACGGTCAATGTGCCATTTTACGTAACACATAGTACTTGAGAATGGTGAAAGGCAAGTACCTTTCCCTTCCTTCAGCAAGTACTTAGTGACTGCTTACAATGTGTTGGCCAGTGTTCTACACTCTAAGGGTCGAGAAGCAAAACTGTAGGGCCGACACAGCAAATGTGTTGGCCAGAAGCTGATGAAAGAATACAGCCTCTTGCGCCCGAGATGGGCTGGGTGTGGAGAGGCACTGCTGAGAGCAAGAAGACGAAGCATGTAGGCAATGATGCTTAGAGATGATCCAGTGTCATTCTGAAGACCTAGGACCTTAGCTTCTTCAGTGTAACGGACCTGCCTGAGCACACCAGTGACAGATCACAGTGTTAGCACAACGGCCTTCCCACCGGGAATCCATTTTCATTAAATGACCCACCAAAATTTCTGCATCATCTTACTTCTTCCTAGACTGCAAGTACTGGTGCATGGAAGGAATGATTAGAAAATGTATTTTAGAAAATAAAAATTCAAATGGATTCAAGTTAGGACGAGTGTGTACTTCTGGCTCTGAAAGGTATGATGCACACGTTACAGCTCTGCTCCCCTCCAATCCTCCCAACACCCTCCCTCTGAATGGTTTAGGGGAAGATTTTTTGTTGGATTTCAGTTATGCATTCTCAACTAAAATTTTTTCATTCAATAGACACTCATTGGTGACTAACTGCTTCAGGCACTGGGGGGATGAAGTCGAACAGATAAAGGAAAGATTTTATTCTATTCTTTCTTGCTGAGTAATTGGGAGAAACCCTCCCGGCCAAGTACTTTACAGATTCCTACTAATTCCAACGCGTGCATATATTTCACCTGTGCCTTTATGCTTCAAATGACTCGTACAGATGGATGTGTTTGGAGATATCTATCCCTGAGTCTTCTGCCAGAGACACTTTATTCAAAAATCAAAGTAGTTTAATGGCTGTCCCACCCTCAGGACTGATCAGACTAAATGAGAGCAGGGCCTTCACATCTCCAGGGGGACATGTAAGTCGCGGTCACAGCGAAGCAGCCTCACCTTCTGCAGAAACTTCCAGAGGATGGGCACTGATTCTTTGCCGTTCTTTTGCTCCACGATGTGCTGGAGGTACTCAATGGTGATCCTTTTCCTGCAGCTCCACATCTTAGAGCAGTGAACCATGCTATTCTTGGGCAGGTGGGGCAGGAAGGTCACTGGGTCACCATACACGATTTTGGCCACAGGGTTGGAGCTGATGCGCTCATCCTGGCTGATCTGAGCGTTCACTGCCAGGAGGGTTTTATCTAGATGCTAGGTGAGGAAAGCGACATGGGATCTGGAAGTGAGATGCTAGGTTTTTGTCTTCTCAAACAGAATAAGTCTCAGACATCTATATTTTATTACCATTATTTTAAATACTTGCTGATTTATATTTCCCAAGGGTCTTAGTTACTCTCAGTAACATTCTTATCTGACAGGGTTTATTTCTCTGCCTCGTTTGCACATTCTGCTCTAAAAAGTAGTGGAGAGAAAATGACTGCCTGCACTTTCTGGATCCCCAGTAATTCCTCAGCTTGACATACCAGCCTGCCTCAGGAGTGGACAGGATGGGGAGGGGGCAACAGGAGGGTGGGGTGACCAAACAAAGAACACCTAAATCTGTGACTTAGCCTAGGGTTTCTTTCTCTAAGGGACACTTCCAGAAGGAACAACAGATCAAGTGCTCAGCAGAGGCTGTGGAAACCCCCTCCTGCACTTTCCCAGAGAAAGTAGCCCCATAGCTACTCATCACTTACCTCTAGTTCACGCAGAATAAGAGTCTGAACAAGATTTTCCCAGCTGTTCCTCTGTATTCTGGTTGACAATTGTGCATCAAAATTTAAAGACCCTACAAAGAAAAATGTGTATGTTACCCAAGAAACAAAAACCACAGCATTCTACATAAAACACTGAAGAAATGTTTAATTGAAATAATGCTCCTTTTGGGAGCAGGGGTGGATATATTTTCCTAAAGTAACCTGAGCATTTAAAAATGTTTCCTGCTGCTACCACCAAACTCATGATCTTTGTGAAGGTACTTCAAACTCTAAAATCTCTAACCCACGTAATTATCACCTTAAAGCCATTCTGAACAAAATTACTGCAAGGACAATACTTTAAATCAGAAGCCCAGGGGCAAACTAACAGTGACTAGTGGTACCACAGGTCTCAACTGCTGCCACCTGGGCTTGAAGACGGAGGCAGGACCCTGTGGGTGCATTCGACGCAGAATGCTATATAAACTGTCAGTATGCTTCTAGAATGTGGCCACTTTGTCAGTGTGATACTCGCTGAGCTTCCCTAGTGTGAAACCACTCCAGAATGAGAAACTTAAAATCAGATTTTGCTAAGTGGAAAATATATACAGATGTTGAATGAGTGAAAGTCGCTCAGTTGTTCCGACTCATTGTGATCCCATGGACTCTACAGTCCATGGAATTCTCCAGGCCAGACTACTGGAGTAGGCAGCCTTTACCTTCTCCAAGGGATCTTCCCAACCCACGTCTCCTGCATTGCAGGTGGACTCTTTACCAGCTGAGCCACAGGCAAGCCCATACGGATGCTGATTTCTGGCAAAAAAAGCTCTGGAAGTGGGAATGGATTTTCTTGTCATGTGCCAGAACTTTTTATTGCTATTGTTATTTTTAATAACATTGTCATTAGAGTGATAATTTAAAAACATTTTTGCAGATAACCTAAAAGAAAACAAAACTGTTCTTCCACCACTCAGAGACAACCCTCTTACTAACTTGTCTTATAGACCTTTTCTTTCTATGTGGACTTTAAACTAGAAAATGAGCTTAATAGTTGTTAGCCTACTTTTACATGTAACACATTGTGGATGCATATACATATTGAGTCAGTCCAAGAATGCAGTATTATTTTAGGAAGAGAAGGTGCTCCCCCGACCCCGTAAAACAAAACAGATCTCCAATAGAAAGAGACCAAGTTCCAAGCGCTTATCAAACATTAGTCTCTTTGATGTTTCTTTAATGCACGTTGCTTCTTTTGGATGCCCTGTGTTCCCCATGCAGTGGCTGAACTACATCCAAGGCTGACTTTTGAAACTAAAGCCTCCCAAATACACTCGAACCAGCAGGGGGTCAATGGAAAGGCCAGGCAGGTCCTTCCCTCCCTGACTCTCTGGAAAGTGCCTGTCTTCCTGCTTCCCCCTCATCTCCTTCTGGGGTCGAGGAGTGCCCTGCTTCCTCTCCTGGCTGTGCCCCACGCCCCTGGCTCCGTGCCCAGCTCCTCACTGTGGCCCTGCTCTCGGAGAAGGCGGCACAGGACGAGGTGCACCACGCTGGCGGTCTCGTCCGCGCTCCTCCCCAGCGTGTTCATTAGCTGCTCCAGGTCTCTCTGGATGTGCTGCTGCAGAAACCCTTTTGGATCCCACACCAGAGGTTTGATGATGTTCATCAAGTCCTGTGGGAGCAAGAGGACAAAATGTCAAGCAAGGTCTTGTTTGTGGAGGGGATGGCAATTCAGGAGAGGTCAGGAGGGGTGAAGAGCCAGTTCCGAGCCAGAGGACAGTCTCTAGGAGGGATGTCAGCATGATTCAAACAGTAGAGGCGACAGAAAACTGAGAAGCAGAAATGAATGTGGTCTGAAAACGACTGCCTTCTATATTGTCAATGTGAAATAAAGAACTTTAAAAACTGAAACTTTTTGCTCTCATGGTTAATTAACTTAGATAAAATGCAACATGCTATTTCTTTCCTCCCCAGAGTTACAGCAAAGACACAGGTAAAATCATGGTTATTTTAGCCTCTCCATTCCCAGGTGTGGACCGGAGACACAGAGCTATTCAGTAAAAACTGACTTTACATAATGTGACAAGTAGTCTCCCTTACCACCATAGGCCACAGTGGGAAAAATTAGGATATGTGAATTTTACATTATGTTCTGCGTTAGGTAACAATGACTTACTCAAAATCCACAGGGGGTGGCTAGGTCGATTAATTTTATTTTTTTCAACTACTAAAAATGATTTATTAATTTTTTTTTCATGATTTACTAAAATTTAAAAGTCAACGTACAAATTAGAACAATGACAAAAATTCAGACTAAAATGGTTTAAATAATACTAAATTTTTAATTTCAATTTTTATTTTAATTAAACCTTTTAAAATATTTTTATATAAAATTGTAATTCTAATGTTTGATATCCATCTAATTGTCAAAGAATTGGTATCAGGCTTCAATATGTTTCATCTAGACCTATATGCACAAATGTAGGTTAATAAGATTTGTTTTATATTGTAAAGCATTCTTCATTTGTTACTATTGCCAATACAATTACTAATTCATGAGAACCCTGGGAATCACAAATTGGAACTTCAAAGAGGAGTAAGAAAATAGTTCCTTGTTTCTTTTGGGAAAGGATACTTAGTTATCACAGAAGCAATACATTCATACTCTCGGAAAGGAAGGAGTAGACAAATTCATCGATCTGTCTTTCCCCTTATCCAAGTACTTCTGCATTCAGATCTTCCCCATACTTCCTAAATAGTTTCTGCTTCTGATGTCAGTAAGGCCACAACACACAAACCTCACAGCATGCAGACACAGGAAGCAGTCTTGTGTTTCAAGGGGCAAAATCAGAGAACTGGAGCAGAACAGGGTTAACCACAATGAAACCAAGCAGGACCCTGCAGGGCCTTCCAAGGAACCGGGTAGGGTTTTTTAGATGAAAGGATTCACTATGAAAAAACTACAATAGAAACTAGTACATGATTGGACAGTACAATGCTCTACCTGGGGACTCTGGGTGGCTCCCAGAAGCATAGCCAGATGAGTGAGTAGCCGGATGAGAAGGAAGACCACTGGGGACATCTGTCGGTCAGATACCACGGGCGCACCTCTGGGTGGTGGGTTTCCCAGGACGTGGCCAGTTTGAGTCCTGTCCATGGTGTCCCTGGAAAGGACGAGAGAAGACAGGGTGAAGGCTGAAGAAGACCATTTCTTCTGGCTCTGGGGGCGCACTTCAGAGTCTCAGGACCGAGAGACCAGGTTCACGGTCTTGAAGAAAATGATGCTGAAAGTTACTGATTGTAATAAGCCTAGACCACTTTTCCAAGTCTTTTTCTTTATAGACAGCCCCTTCTGGCTGACCAAAAGCCCACAACAGTATAAAGTGGCTGTTTGTGAGACTAGTGGGGGGGAAGAGGGGCAATATAATAGTAGAGGGTTTGAGGTACAAACTATTATGTATAAAATAAGCTACAAGGATATATTGTACAACACAGGCAATATAGCCAATATTTTATAACTATAAATGGAATATAGCCTTTAAAATTGTGAATTACAATACTGCACACCTGTAACTTATATAGTATTGTACATCAACTTCAGTTAAAAAAAAAAAAATGTATACCTGTGATGGATTCATTTTGATATTTGGCAAAACTAATACAATTATGTAAAGTTTAAAAATAAAATAAAATTAAAAAAAAAAAACAAATAAATAAACTTTTCTGATAAGCAGCCCTGAGATGACCTCTAAAAATGGTTCAGCATTCACTTGACCCAGAAAACCCCACAAAATCATGGAAATCAAGATTCACTTTAAGAACATTGGTGAAAAAAAAAAAAAAAAAGAACATTGGTGAAACCGCCCCGGCCATTGAGGGTGTGCATATCCGAAAAGCCACCGAGTATCTGGAGGATGTCACTTTACAGGAGCAGTGTGTGCCACTCCACTGTTACAGTGGTGGAGCTGGTCGGTGTGCAAAGGACAAGCACTGGAGCTGAAGGCAGGGTCGGCGGCCGAAAAACAGTGCTGAATTTTTACTGCACACGCTCAAAAATGCAGAAGGTGATGCCGAACTGAAGGACTTAGATGTAGGTTATCTTGCCTATCGAGCACAGCCAGGTGAACAAAACCCCACAGTGCGGCACAGGACTTACAGAGCTCAGGGTTGGATTAACCCCTCCATGAGCTCTCCCTGCCACACTGAGATGATCCTTTCTGAAAAAGAACAGACTGTTCCTAAACCAGAAGAGGAGGTTGCACAGAAGAAAAAGATATCCCAGAAGAAACTGAAGGAACAAAAACTTAAGGTACGGGAATAAATGCTGCAAAAAATAAATGCAAATAATAATAATGAAATAAAATCATTATCAAAACAAAACTGGCTGTTTGTGCTACTGCTGGGGCCATATGTCAGGATGGTGGTCTGGACCTGCTTCTTGCCCTGAATCAGTGGGGGAGCGGCAGGCAGGCAAAGGACAGAGTCTGGAGTAGCTGACATTAACATGGAAGTACATACACACTGGTCTCCTTTTCCCACATTAAAAACTAGGATCCAATCTCTGCAAAGGATTTGGCATCACACCCAGATGGGAGGTGCAGTGTGATGGCTGTGTTCAGCTGAAATGATACTGGAGATTCTAGGACATTCTAATAGTTTATGGAGATAACAGGTTAGAATATTTTAAACTGTAACAGCACCAAAATAGCTAGACTATAAGATCAATGTAGAGAGGTCACACCTCCTATTAAGGGAGCATTTACAACCATACTTGTCTAATGAGCAAGTGTGGGATTATGAGATCCAGTTTTTAGCTGGATTCTGAAGTATTTGATAAGATTGACTAGGTCCCTCTATTTTTCTCAAAAAAAAAAAAAAAAGAGTAAGCTAAGAGTTTGTAAATGACAGACTTAAACTCCCCCTGAATCTGGTCACCCTGTTTATGTCAAGCAATTTCTACAGGGGTTGTAACCAAGGTTCAACTGGAAGATATTTGAATTAAAAAGTATTAATAAGTATTAAGGTAGGTCTGTTTTTGCATTAAAAGCCCAGTTAGCCAGTGACAGATCAAATGCCTCACTAATGAATGACCACAGAGACCTTGGCATTGATATCCAACATGACCCAGATCCAAATGTACTATCATAATTGATAATATATTTAGTATCGATTTATCAACTGGAATAGAAAAAGCCGCAAAGCACATGGTTCGATTATTTAAAAAGGAAATAGAAAATTACATACTTGATAACACGAAATCCCTCCTTCGGTAGGTGATTAATCCCTCCAATTGGAGCACGACAGTCAATACAAAAGCTCTGTTGCATTGGCTTGCCACACTAGGAGAAACACAAATGTGACCCCAGATCAGTTTGGACAAATCCCAAAGTGAGCACATGCTTAGCACAGAAGGTAGTGGATGCCACTAGGATTGCTTCCTTCAGTGTATGTGTATGTCAGGTGGGGCTGCAGGAGCCCTGGGAGACAGGGCAGGCACTCCGTGCCAACTGTGCTGTGTGTGTTAGTAGCT
This sequence comes from Bos javanicus, assembly GCF_032452875.1. NCBI lineage: Eukaryota > Metazoa > Chordata > Mammalia > Artiodactyla > Bovidae > Bos > Bos javanicus. Next base: position 53,629,167 of record NC_083886.1, read on the forward strand.
CAGTCATGTCCATCTCTTTGCGACCCCATGGACTATACCCACCAGGCTCCTCTGTCCAGGGGACCCTCCAGGCAAGAACACTGGAGTGGGTTGCCATTTCCTTCTTCAGCCAACTATGTTGTATGTGGGGAAATTTAGACTTTTTTAAAAAATAGAAGCTATTAAGTTTTATTCCCAGTCACTTTATGGACAAATATAGAAAACTCAATCTTTTATTTTGACATTCATCACTGTTTTCCATTCATTCTCCTATGAGTTTAATGCTTCATTATCTAACACCAGGAATACTACAGTAGCTTCCAAACTGACTTCCTTAAATGGCATTCCTTAATGCCATTTAGACTTTTTTATTTTTAAACAATGTCACCATATGATTTACTACTTCCAAAGGTTCATTTTTCAAAATCAGATTGTGTGCTACTATAAATACACTAGTAGTCTGTAACAAACCAAACCAGTCTCAGATTTCTGGACCACAGAATTTCAGAACTGGGAGCAGTCTTAGGAAGAATCTATTTTAATCCCATTTCATGGACAATGAAGTGAGAAGTTCAGAAATATAAGGTGCAAAGCATGTATCCAGTTTATCCTCCATGCTGCTTATTTACTGTATTAAATAACATTTGTCTGTTTCAATTCAATAGCCTGTTCTGAGCATGTATAGATGACACTATGAATGGCCCTGGCTAGATGCTTTGGGACTCAGACATGAACAATACACGCATCTTCCCCTCACAGGCTTACAAGCCACGCATCTCCTTTTTCTACCCCTCGCTGTCTAGACTGTCTCCTTGCTGGGCTAGTAATCTAGCCTGCAGTCTAGTCAACACCTTGTCATCACAAAGACCTGTGTTGCTGACTCTGTACTGTAGTGGCCAGGAAGGACTGCCAGCATGGTTCCAGCCCTGCAGTTTGGTCTTTCAGGGGACCTTGAGCAACATCTGGAGGCAGTTTTATTTGTCACACTGGCTGGACAGGATACTACTGCCATCCGGTGAGTTGAGGCCAGGAATGCTTGTAAACCTGCAAGAATGCCCAGGCCAGCCCCACAATAAGGCCTTATGTCCACAGGGCTGAGGTCAAGAAACCCAGGCTGGAAAACCTTCATACCGTTTGGAGGTTTAGTCAGAATACCTAGTGAAAGTGAAAGTCACTCAGTCGTGTCTGACTCTTTGCAACCCCATGGACTGCAGTCCATGGAATTCTCCAGGCCAGAATACTGGAGTGGGTAGCCCTTCCCTTCTCCAGAGGATCTTCCCAACCCAGGGATCAAACCCAGGTCTCCTGAGCTGCAGGCAGGTTCTTTACCAGCTGAGCCACAAGGGAACCCCAAGAATACTGGAGAGGGTAGCCTATCCCTTCTCCAGCAGAGCTTCTCGACCCAGGAATCGAACCCGGGTCTCCTGCATTGCAGGTGGATTCTTTACCAACTGAGCTGTGAGGGCAGCCCCACAGAACAGCTGTCAAAATGAGTCTGTGTTCTCCCCAGAAGTCCAGTCTCTCATTATCCTCCTCCCTCATGGGCCCCCTCCTCGGACCTGGAGGAGGAACATGCATTTTGAACCTCCCCAAACCCTATCCCATATACCAAGACTCACCTCTCCTACAGAGCACACGTGACCATTGGGACATGCTGTTGAAAGAACAGGACACAATGTTGGCTGGTGAGGCTTTGCCTAATGACCCACCATTAAAAGGCAAACCTAACTCCCTGCTTTCTGGTCTAACCAAATAATGACATGGACTTGATGTCCTGAGCATGTTACCAGAAATCTTAAACTCTGCTAGTTTACTAAAAGACATTTGACACATACCAGGAGCTCAGCTTGTATCAGTGAAAAATAGTGTCTGCATTTAATTTCACAAAGCAAAGAGAAACTAGATTACAGGCTCATACCAGGGGTTATTTTTGGAGGCAAAATGGATAGTATTTTATACCCTCCATTTATTCTCTTTGATTTTTTTTCTTTTTGCTGTGAGCAGGTTTTATAACAACTTTTAAAACTACTTTAAAAAGATTATCTACTCAAGACAATGGCAAAATTTACATCAGGTCATGGGTTATATTATTTCCTCCCTCAGGTCTATATTTCTAAAAGAACTATCTTTGGGTCAAAACCTTGGTTGTTTTGTGAGCTGGCCCTAGACTGAGTTCCTGATGTGGTTCCCAGTGCCCCCTTCTCCCCCAAAAGGGCATATTCCAGAAAACAGAAGTGCATATGAAAGGACCCTTTCCCTGTGACTAAGAAAAAGAATGATCTGGTTCATCCACAGTCAGCAGGTACCAATTCCCGCAAACTGTTCATGTTCTGCAAAGGCACCCATGGCAGGAGGAGGCAGGCACCTTGGACCCTTCAGGCACAAACCCATGCACCCCCATTCTATACCAATGTTTCCTGTAGTTTTAGGTTGCTATCAAAGCTCAGGAGTGGGATTCCGCCACAGGCCAGCACTTACTGTACCACGTGACTCCTTCCAGACCCTTCCAATTCCTAGCTTGAGCCAGTAAGTCTTCAGGCATCGTTGGAAGAAAGGCATTCTGAAAAGTCAAAAAAGCAGAGCTGGCTTTAGCTTAGTGAACACATCGACTGGCTGTCGCTGCTCAGCAAGAGGCCTTGAGTAAGAACGTGACCTTGATTTTCTTTCTTCTCGACCCCAAATGCTCTCTATGAAGAACACAGAACAGCTCTCTATGAAATGACAAAGGGCAAGGCAAGGCTTTCGCCATCATGTGGACTAAAGCATCAAGTGAGAAAGAGGAAGACGGCGAACCTACAAGATAAACAGGTTCAACAGTTTCTGAGGTACCGGCTGGGTCTCTAAAGTTTTCCCTGTGAAGGCAGAAGAAATCATATCCCAGTCTTACCACCATGAGGTGTGGGAAGAAGGCCAAATTCTTCAGGGGTCCTAAGACTTGGCTTTGTCCACAGAGAAGGACGGTTGCAGCATGAACAGCCATTTCTATTACTGTCCCTTCCAGGTTGCTGACCCCAGGACCTGTCTTCAGCAGGGGTAGTTCATTATTCACAAGGGATATTGCAAAAGCGCTGATATCAGGAGACAAGGTGTTGCTTTTCTCAATGAATTTCTTCATAGCCTCACATTGCTGACAGGAAAAAAAATACATCAAATAAAAATATTATATGAATAGCAGGAGAAAAACCAAAGGTTTTCTCTTATGTTAGTCATGCTTTTTGATACCAAAAACTTATCAAATATGTGCTTAAGAGGAATCCTCTGGTGGTCCAGTGTTAGGACTACCATTTTCACCGCCGAGGACCCGAGGTTCAATCCCTAGTTGGGGAACTGAGACCCCTCAAGCCACAGGGCGCAGCCATAAATAAATAAATAAACAAATAAAGTTAGTTGCATTAAAAAACTGTTAAATCAAGGTTAGAATGGCTAAATGATTACTGCCCAAAGGGGAATTATCCAGAGAAATCTCCTCTACAAACACAGAAACCACAAATGCAAGCACTAGTTTTGAAAATTCTGTTTTGGAAAACATTATTAAGACATTTTTAAGACAACTTTATTTTTATTTATTTATTTTAAATTTATTTGGCTTCAATGGGTTTTAGCTGTGGCATGTGGGATCTAGTTCCCTGACCAGGGATTGAACCCAGGCCCCCTGCATTGGGAGTGCAGAGTCTTAACCAGGACCACCAGGGAAATCCATAAATCATTTTTTTGACTTTAGTTTTAATTGTTACCCTAAAAGCTTTGGGTGAAACAGAAAGTAGTTCCTCTTCATAAGAATGCTGAAAACCTCCATCCAAGACTTTTTAAAATTATGGGCATAATTGGTGTACATGACTTTCTTTTTAAATAAGTATTTATTTACTTGGTTGCATCCAGTCTTCGTTGCGATATGTGGGATCTATTTCCCTGACCAGAGATCAAACCTGGGCCCCCTGCATTGGGAGCGTGGAATCTTAGCCAGTGGACCACCAGGGCAGTCCTGGTGTTTGTGAATTTTACCTCTATTCAAAAAATCCGTTCAAATCATGAGACTATGAACACAGCCCTGGAGGCTGATACTCACCTGTGGCTTAGGATGGAGGTCTACATTATGGGATCTGTACAAGGTGGCGACCTCTCTAAAAAGTGCTAACAGTAGGTAGACAGCCTCCTGACTTGTGGCGCTCCTACAGGCCTGAAAAAGCAAGGACATCAAGTGAGACTTTTCAAAGTTATACAGTTATAGCTCAGGGCCAGAATCTCATGTTATCTATATGTGAATAAAGAATGAGATCAGTACTAAAGCCTTGGAGATGGTAGGGAGCCTTTTCCAATACCGTAGGCACCTGGAACCCTGCACCTCGTGACCATCTTCTAGAGAACAACTCTTCAAAAACATTCTCATATTAAACGGAAGGTATATTTATTAAATAGCTTACAGCAGAAGTGACAGAGATTACTATCTGTTCTCTTTCTGACTGCTTCCCTGGTCCCTTTTGGGAACTTTTGCTAAACTAAGATATTTCTTTCCTCTGTTTCCAGCAAAGCGCCAAGGTAAATAACGACTCAGAAAGGAAATAAGAATGTAACAATTTAAGGATTGTATTTTTAAAAGCCTGCAGCTATTAAAATAAACACATGCATATATCTCTATGGGAATTATGAGGTTTTGCCTCCTGTGCCATCGCATCTCAGAGCAGAGGAATCCTGGAGGAAGCAGCTTTTCAGCAGGGTCTCAAAAAAAAATAATGGACCTAAATGAATCAGAAAAGAGCTGCTGGTTGGCTCTCACAAACCCAGCAACCCAAATCAACCACTGCCACTCCCCTGTTTTCCAGGAGAGCTCACGAGGCCATGGACATAGGACTTCCAAGGCAGCATGTCACCCTGTGGGGCTTCTTCCATTGCATCATTTGACCCTAACAAGACAAGACTCAGGCTGTGAGGGGCCACTGTGTACACAGAGAAGCTGCCAGCCTGGCCTACCTCCAGAGCAGCCTCCACAGCCAGGGGCTTGGATTCCAGAATGGCTTTGCCCACTGCATCCCGGACAACCTTGTAGTCGTTCCCATGCACCAGATACCGATCCATCTGGCCTGGATGATCCCTCTGCAACTCCAAGAACACAGAGGTTAAGCACGGTGGGTACAGGGTGGGAAATATTGACAAAGAACCTTCTTGATAGGTAAAGAAACCAGGCAATCACTGAAGGTTTAAGGGCAGTTGAACCAGGTTTCCGAGGCAGACTGAGGCACAACAGCTCACTGCTGTTTGGGAAGCACCTCCTCCTCACTGGATGAAGAGTGGGCGGAAATCTAAGGGAGGTGATACTGCAGCTGCTTTCCGTCTGCACTCAGAGGAGAGCACCAAAGGACTGACGAGTCAGGCCTAAGTTCCAGTTGGGAGGAAAAAAAAGCCAGGATTTTTAATGCCATTTTTGTAACCCCAGGACAGTAAAAATTCATTCATTTCTGAGCACTAGGAGAGGACTACTGAGCAGTCCTGAAGCCAAAATGACTGCAACTCTGTCATCCCTAGACTTTTCCTGTCTTGCCTGCTGAGGATAAAAAGGGCTTATTTTACAGAATGAATGACTTTTAATTTGCTAAAGGCCAAAGCCACAGAATCATTCTTTTGCTTATCCTGTGTTGAACTCAATCAGAAGTGATGCCTACATACGCTTTGCAGGTAGATGACAAACCAGAAACACACACAGACACACCTGTCCCCTAGGCAGATAACCGCGATCACAAGCTGGGTCAATTGAAACCCAGAGACAGAGGACCAGACCAAACCAGATGCAAGCATTTTCTGGGATGGATGTGGGAGAAGGTCAGGGAGGAATGGAGAAGCAGCAGCCCTCTTCCAGGGGTGGATGGGACAGGGGAGCTGAGACAGCACTGGGGCTGCCGGACTGCCCTTCTCACCTGCTGTGCGATGACTTCCTTAGGAAACACCCAGTGGGCCGGATGGCCCTCTTTGGAGAGGCTCTGCACAAACTCCATCCCCTGCTGGCTGGTGAGCTTCCTGACCAGGTACACTCGGTACCAGTCATTGTGGACCCGGGCACAGAAGCGCTCCACCTGCTGCAGGTAGCGATGCTTCTCCTCCGCCACCTCTGCAGAGCCAGTGAGAAAGGCCAAGTGATTGGTGAGGGTACTTGTCAGTTAACTGTCTGGAACAGAGGCTAGTAAAAGCTCTGTGCCTACCCTTTGGGAATTCACACTGAGAGAACTAACCTAGAAGAAAGGGGCCATGGTACAGACCAGTATTATTCTGAGAACCAGCTTCCCACACTTCCTGAATTTCTAAATCATGGGGGCTCCCAGCCTGTGGTCAAGAAAGGTTGGGAAGAAGACCTGCCTGAGCCATCCTGAAGCTCGGCGAGGATCTCAGATGCCTTGTCAAGACAGAGGCGGATGCGGGCCATCTTCTGCAGGTGCTCCACTGAGGCCTCACCAGCAAGCCATCGGCTGCATCCCACTGGCTGGTATGTCCTAAGGAACTGGCCTTCCTCTCGCAGGTATTTAAATTCATCCCTTATGAACAAAGCATTATTCTTCTCATGTATTGAATCCTAGGAAACATAGGACCAGAAAGAAAGGACATTATTCTTTTTTATTTACAAGACCCCATCTTTGAAATGTCACCATTGTGGTCATGGACAATGTAATAAGGATAAAGAACAGTGTTGTGGGTTTGAGTGGATATTTTTTGAATCGTGAAAAACTAACAGCTCTTTTCATTTTTATTTTAGGGACCAGAAGGAGGGAAAAGAATAAAAGCTATAATGAAAAAAAATTTTTTTTAACCTAATTTAACTTCTCATATGCATTGTAAGATTTTTGGAAGAAACAACAATACAAAGATAATAACAATTAGAAGTATTCACAACCTCAGCACCTGCAGAGAGGCATCATCAACTTTGGTGGCATATTCGTCAATGCCTTTTCCCCCCTCATGCACGTGCACATAATGCCAATGTAGGCAATTTCTGAGGACAGAAGTAATGTTTCTGAGTCATTTTTCCCCCTAAATGGAGTACAGCATCTGTTACTGTCACCACATAAATTATATTCCATAAATTTTCAGAAAAACACTATTCCACTGCATAAACCATGTGGTTCTGAGAGCCTGCAAAAGAAATGTAGTGAGGTGATAGTCAGCTTACCTCCAGGCAGTTGCTAAAGAGCATGTACAGTTCAGTTTTATCTTCAGCCAGGAATGGTTTCTTTTCTAACTCGGACAAATAAATCTGAATATACTCTTTCACGTCACAGAAGCTAGGGAAGGAGAAATATTATATATACCTGGTTAGCTAAGGTCTGGAAACCCATTTTGTCAAAACAAAGGTATGAAGTATCTATCTGCCTATTATTCATTTCCTGCTTCCTGTATAATTATATATATACATACATACATAGCTGGGAAGATGCCCTGGAGAACAGAATGGCAACTCACTCCAGTATTCTTGCCTGGAGAATTCCACGGACAGAGGAGCCTGGCAGACTACAGTCCATGGGGTCACAAAGTGTCAGACACTACTGAGCAACTAACACTTCCACTTTCTCACGTACACAGATGTGTTTATATAGTTTATAACATGATTTTATGAATAGTTTAGCACCAACTTGGAGGAATATAAAATTTCGTATTTCAGATGGGCTTCCCAGGTGGTTCCGTGGTAAAGAATCCGCCTGCTAATGCAGGAGACTTGGGTTTGATCCCTGGGTCAGGAAGATCCCCTGGAGGAAGAAATGGCAACCCGCTCCAGTATTTTTGCCTGGAGAATCCCATGGACAGAGGAGCCTGGCAGGCTATAGTCCCTGGGATTGCAAAAGAGTCAGACACGACTTAGTGACTATACAATAACAATTTTATATCAGCTGTTCTCAAATTTTTGGCTCAAGGACTCCTAATAGACTTAAAAATTAATGGGAACCACAAAGAGCTTTTGCTTCTATTGGTCATATCTTTTGATATTTATAATAATAGAAATTAAAACTAAGAAACATTGAAAATATGTATCAATATTCATCATTTAAAATAACCATACTAAACTCATCACATATTAATATAAATAATATTAAAAAAAATCTTTTCCAAAACAAAATTTCATTAGTAAGAAGGGCATTGTTTTTCAATCCTATCAATCTTTTTAACGCCTGGCTTAACAGAAATTCACTGGATTCTCAAATCTGCTTCTGCTTCTAGTTGGTTTCACTATATTATATGAGGAAAATCTGGTCTCATACATTATGTAGTTGGAAAAGGGAGAAATATTTTAGTAGTCTTTTCAGGTAAATATGGAAACTCTCTTTTGATGCTACACCAAAAATGATAGATGATAATTTCTAAAGATTAGTTTCAATGTGCAATCTGAAACCTTATCAATGCACTTTTCATAGTTAATTACATTAAAATCAAATGATCTGCCTTGTATATCAGACAGATTTCTTTTTGATCATTGCACAATTCTGTGACATCAAGAACCAGTTACTTCATAAATACTGATTCGCTGAGCTGTGCATATTTTGCAAATGTCGACACATTTTTATTTTATATTTTATAAAACCTCACATTCATTCATATCACCACCCATGTTGTCAAAAAGTTTGTACATATTAGAAAGCTGACAGGCTCACAGTGGAGAATACAAGTTTTCCAGCATTTTATTTTATTGTTTTTTAATTTAGCCATGCTGAGACTTGAAGGATCTTAATTATCTGACCAGGGATTGAACCTGGATCTTCAGCAATGAAAGCGTGCAGTCCTAACCACTGGATCGCCAGGGAATTCCTCCAAACCTCTAAATATCTGCTTATAATCTTGAATTTTATAATCAGCAACAAAACTCTCAGTTTGTGACAGGCTCACCTCACTTATTTTCAAGAAAACGCCTGTCAACCAACTGCCCAGGTTTGAGTGTCATTTGTCAGTCATTCTTTCAAGTACAAGTGGTATTTCACAAAAAGAGCAGCCAGATCAGGATGTAACTCAAAAACTGCAGGAGTGGTTTTCCTTGACACAACCTTGTGCCTTGATGTGCTGCTGGAGGCTTTGTGTGTACCTCTCATTATAAAACAACATTAACAGTCATATCCTTAAGAGTGGGGATTTAGTAGAATTAGTACTTTTTATAGCTTCATCAAGGACATTACATGAAACTGGCATTTTAAAAAATTACATGTGCATGGTGGTGACAGAAATAACGGCCCCTACCAGGGTCTTTCCTGGCAGCTTTATCTCTCATCACTTTAGTAACATCAGTGCAAACATCAACAAGTTGAAAAAGTCACATGCCATCTTAGTGTTATCTGCAGTCTGGTCAACACTGTGCCATGCACGGGTCTGCCCAGACAGCAGGTGCCTACATTTCCATTAAGTTTGTAAGTCCAGTCTGATTCATTCTTAACACACAAAAGTACATGAACCACAAAAAGCAATGACAGAAGCAAGTATTTTTAAATCCAGGGAATGACCATTCATATTTTTAAACAGTGTTTATGTCTCAAGATTTTTATTTCAAAATCAGTTCTGTAAATTTTACTCTAAATATTCCAGAACAAAGCATTTACCTTTGAGTGTACTTTGTACTCATATTAATGTGTCTATACCTTATGTCAAGAGATATACATGTCAATGCACTTTTCCCTTTCTCTAAGCAAAGAGATTCACATGAATACAGATTTCACACATTTCCCAAAATTAATGAAAATCACAGAATAGCAAGAGGCTCTTTTCATATCTCAAGGCAACTGTGTCTATCTATATGCCTTAAGAGCCATTTTCGGGTATAGCAAGAAATGTATTTTAAGAGTATTTTATTTGAAAATCCTGTTTGAGAAGACAATTTCATAAATAATGAGGGGGGGGGGCACCAAAATAAAAGGTCTGTAGACAAGGCTGCAGTGGTTTAATCTCTATCTTAAGTCACATTTCAGACATTTAAGTTAGAAGTAGTTGTGTTTGTTGGAACTTTTCTTATAGCATCTTGATTTTGCCAGCACCTCAAGGTGAACTCTCTCAAGTTAGGACACAGGTTGAGAAACAGAGTATATTCCAAAAGACATCTTCCAAATGCAGATCAGCTTTCTAAGAATTTTTAAAAATAACATAATTCGACAAGCCCATTGAGCTGAGGCGCCATATGGGCTTCCTTGTTCATTTATAGAACCAGAGAAACTTAAGAGCACAAGCAAAACTTAGACAACATCAAGAGCAAGGAGTTTGAGTGGAGATTCTAAGTTACGGTCCAAAAGCCCACAAAACTTTGTAGCTGTGGAACTGAGATGAGAATTGCAGATTCCTGACTCCTGACTTCCTGCACCCACACGTCTCACAGCGTTCTGTCCCCTTCCCCCAAATCTGTCTTCTTCCTAAACACGTGATTGTGGCCATACTGAACTCACGGCCAGCATGTGATATGCCAAGGATACAGTCCGTACAGATAAAGGAACCAGGGCATCTCTTGCTAAAGAAGCTTTCCCAGATAGTGAGCTAGCTACCAGTTCTGCAAAGAATGCTTTGTGGCAAAGAAAAAGCCATGAGGAGAAAAAAAACAAAGAAGTCAAGGTGTTTCTGAGGCAACTTCATGTTTGTGGTGCTCACCTGTATTTTAAAAGCAGTTTCAGTACCACTGAGCGGATCACGGGGGTCTTATCCACGACATCATCAAAAGGAGAAAGAGATTTTGTATGTTCACGGCGTCCTAAAACCAGAAGGAGAAAGGTAGATCATTGTTCACATCAGACATAAAAAGTGAGATGAAGAACTGAATTTTTAACTCCACTCACGTTGGGGAGCCTCTCGAAGGAGCTCCTTCTCAACAAAGAGTAAGGATAGCAGGTCTTTGACTACTTCCTTCTGAGGTGGAGAATTGTCTTTGAAGCACATGGTAGAAACCAGGTCCACGAAGAAACTATTGCACATCTGCCGGAAGCGGGCATGTTTCTCAATGACCTCCCTTGGGAATGGTTAAAAACCATGGTTAAAAGTCTAATAAATTGTGTTCCAGAATTCCTCCCTATAGAGTGCTCTGGGATTTGGATAGCTTTTTTCTTAATTAAAAGATTCAAGTATCTCCTTATATTGATTAGAATCAGTCTCCAGAAACTGCAACAGATAGTACGCACCCTTGGCTCTTTTGAGAAAGACTTTGATCATTTGGACCATCTAGTAATAGCTTTTATATCCCAAGAGTTTCTCAAAGCTCCCATCTACTGGACTTGTCTTATGCCGCACTTTTAGAAGGCATGAAACGGGAAGAAAACCAACCTCTTGGGCTATTTTAATCAGTGCCCCGACGTGAGTCTGAGTGAACTCCGGGAGTTGGTGAGGGACAGGGAGGCCTGGCGTGCTGTGATTCATGGGGTCATGAAGAGTCAGACACGACTGAGCGACTGAAATGAACTGAACTGAACTGAAAGGCACTCAGCCAGACAACAGCTAGCTTTAGCCTCAAATCATAGAACGTGGATGGCATTTACACATCAAGAGGATAAGCCAGTTGCATCTAAATGCTTTGGGTATTTGTGATGGCTTTAATTAGTTTACAACTTTCTGGGTTTTTCCTCCAATTTTTCAATCTCCTGCTTCTGTGCCCATGCATGTCTTGGGGAAAGGATAATTTTCAGACACTAGGTGTTTATAAAGGTACATAAATAGTTGTCTTTGTTAGGACACTTCTCTGCTATGAGGCTTTCTAAGGTCAAAAGTATATTTTAAAAATAATTTTATTTATTTTTGGCAGTGCTAGGTTTTCGTTGCTGTGCAGGTTTTTCCTCTAGTTGTGTTAAGCAGGGTCTACTCTCCAGTTGCAGGGCTCAGGCTTCTCATTTCGGTAGCTTCTCTAGTTGCGGAGCACAGACTATAGGGTGCCTGGGCTTCAGTAGTTGCAGTACATGGGCTCAATAGTCGGGGCTCAAGGCTCTAGAGCACAGGCTCAATAACTGTGGTGCACAGGCTTATTTGCTCCGCCACATGTGGGATCTTCTCTGATCAGGGATCGAACCCACGTCTTTAGCATTGGCAGGTGGATTCTTTACCACTGAGCCACCAGGGAAGCCCAATAGTTATATTTTTGAATATTGTATTTGCAAAAAAGGAAGAAAAAGGAGGAAGCTTTCTCAAGAGAAAGGCTGTTTTACCTGTGCTCCTGGGAAACAGTTGGAGAGTATCCGTCTGGTAAGTCGGTTAAACACAAGGGGCATCCCATATGCCCTAGCCTGAGGTTAACTTCAATGCAGCGCAGGCAGAATACATGGTCACAGGGCAGGCAAACAGGATCCTGTGCATCTCCCAGGCAGATGGGGCATGGCTGAACCCCAAACCTAGAAGCCAAAAAGGGTGGTCAGTTTTAAAGCAGGGAAGTGGGACATGAGAAGCAAAAAACACAAAGCTTCCGAATTCTCAACCTTGCAGATCCCTAACCCAAAACCTCACCTGGTGAAACTCTCGCTGACCTGGTCCTTACATTCACGAAGAGTAGTCATCACCGCCATGAAAGGCCTGTGGGTCTTCATGTCAGAGTTCTCTAGCAGGCACTGAAAGAGAAGGGCATTGGCAGGAGGGCAGGGGGCAGTGAGGAAGAGCAGAGGTCAGCCAGGCAGCAAAACATAGCATGCCCTCTGCCATTGGTGGAGCTAGACAGTTAGCTCTGCTGTCTGTAGTGCAAGGCTTTTTAAAATTTTATTTAGCAATTTCTTTAACTTTGAATAACCATTGTGACTATTGCTATTTTGGGGAGAAGACGGATATTCTCAGCTTTAGATTTTCCCTTTCTTCCTTTTTTTTTTTTTTAAGGTCTACCCCCTCTTTCCATTATATTTCAAACTATAAATGATAATATAGTGACCATCTGTGTATCCACCAAGCGTTAAGTAATCTTGGGATTTTCTGAATATTTGCTTTATCAGTTTCTGAATAACCAAATGTTACAGGTGTACTTTCAACTTCAAGTATATCCCTTTCTACTCCCAGGCCCAGGGAACCACATTCCTAAATTCCCACTTCTACTAGATTTCCACCCATGCACGCATGCATGCAACTCTGTATTAGGGACATCACACTATACCTAAGCTTGGCAACTTCCATTTTTCATTAGTAAAAGTAGGTTCAGATCATTCATGTTTACTACTGCATGGTACTTGTTGACAAATACATTGGTCATCTATTTTCCTGTTAATGAACATTTAGGATGTTCCCAATTTCTTGCAATTACAAACATTTCTGGACCCAACATTCTTCCATGTGTCTGAGTGGAAACAGGAAAATTCCCTAGGGTATATATTTAGAAGTGGAAACACTGTTTCTTAGGAAAGACATATCTTTAATGACATAAGATAGTAAGTTTAATTGGTATGCTTATGGAATTTTCTGGTTAGATATGATGCCTGTTATAGGTGTTTTTAAACATAATATAGATATTATGTATACCCATGACATTATCTGCTCAAGGAAATTTCCTTTCTATTCCTAATTCGGCAAGAATATTTGTTTACCAAATTATATATTTTATGAAAAGCTTTTTTTGTACTTTTTGAAATAATCATCTGCAGTGTATTTTTTGATTTGTTATGTAACTGATGACATTTATAGGTTTTATAACTTTGAGCCATCCTTGAATTCCAGGACTAATCTTACTTGGAAATTATGAGTTTTTAATACCCTGCTAAATTTGATCTGTTAAATAAAATATTCAAAAATGGCCCAAGGACTTGAATAGACATTTTCCAAAGAAGGTATACAAACGGGCAATAAGCACATGAAAAATACTCAACATCACTAGTCACTAGGGAAATACAAACCGAACCACACTGAGTTGGTGCTCTGTGATGACCTAGAGGGGTGGGATGAGGGGAAGGGAGGCTCAACAGGGACACATGTATACACACAGCTGATTCATGTTGTTGTACGCAGAAACTAACAACATTGTAAAGCAATTACACGCCAATAAAAAAAACCCAACACCACAATGAGATACCACTGCATACCCATTGGGAGGGTTATTATTTTAAAAATGGAAAATAACAAGTATTGGCGGGGATGTGGAGAATTTGGAGCCCTGGGTCATTGCTGGTGGGAATGTAAAATGGTGTGGCAATTGTGGGAAACAGTATGGTGATTCCCCAAAATGCCAAACATGGAATTACCACGTGATCCAGCAATCCCACTCTTAAGTACACACCCAAAAGAATTAAAGTAGTGACTCAAATAGATACTTCTATGCCCAGGTTCATAGTGGCATTTCACCAAAAGGTGGAAACATCCCAAGTGTCCATCAACAAATGGCTGGATAAACAGAATGTGCTCTCTCCATACAGTGGAATCTTACTCAGCCTTAAAGAGGAAGGCAATTCTGACACCTGCTACAATGTGGACACATCTTGAGAACATGAAATATGCTAGTTAAAACAGGACATTTCAAAGGCTGCACAGCAAAGCTGCTGGCAGTGCTTGTGTGAGGTTCCCAGGAGGCAGAGGCTGTTTTCCCTGAGAGGCTGCTGATGCTGAAAGGACGGTCACTTTTTCTGCGGGGTATTATCCTGTGCGGCACCAGCTTTATAAAGGGTGTCGAGGGGCAGAGACATGGGCCTTCCTGTGCCCTTGCTCCCACCAACAGCACTGTGTTTGGAAGTCCACAAGTCCAGTGGCATTCTCTTATACCCCCGTCTTCCTGATCACGGCAGTGGCAAGCTGCTCCTGCTGTGGGGCAGGCTGCTGGTCTTTCTAGGGCCACTGGAGGCCTGGTTGGAGCCCACCCTTCAGTCCTGCCAAGCAGATTTGCTGCATTGATAGTTCCTTTTCCTGCAAGAAACCCTAAATGACATACCTTGACTTACCACTCAGGAGAGGGTAAAAATTAAATCATTAAATGCCACAAATAGAGTAGCTTATGTGATGAAATCACTTTCATTACTATATTCAGATAAAACTGTCTGAGCAGAAAGGGAATATACCACCTCACTGATAGAGGTTAGGTCATGTTTCAACTGTGCTTCGTCTTACAAAGAGGCAGACCTCTGCCTGCTAGGCGGAACCTTTGCGCTCACCTTATTTAGCAAGGAGACATAGTTGGTCACCAGCTTGCGCAGCTCGGGAATTTGACTCTCCGTCTCTAGCAGCACGTGCTCCACAAAGAGCGAGATGGAGAAAATGCGATTCCAGTGGGTTCTGTCAAGAGAGGGGTTCCCTCACTCAGCTCTGACAAAAAGCACCTGAGACAGAAGGCAGAGGTGCAGGGAGGTAGTTTCAAGGCACAGGAGTTGAAAGTTAAGAAAAGGAGCAGATCTTAAAGTATTGAAATCATACAGAGACTGTTTTCTTATCACTGTGGAATTATATTAGAAATCAATATCAAAAAATATTTGAAAATAACCCACATATTTTCAAGTGCAATGTGACATTTATCAACAGAAATCTTTGACTTAGCCACTGAAAGCCTCAGGAAAACTAGAAGACTGGAAAAACACAGAGGGTGATTGCAGAGAAGAAAAGATTTAAATGAGAAATATGAAAGTGAGAAATTAATATCAAAGATACTTTAAAAACCCCATGTATTTGGAAATTAAATGTCCACTTTTAAATGGTAGATGTATATAAGAAGCCATAACAAGGAAAATTAGAAAATATCTGTAACATAATAAAAGTGAAAAGGGAATTTCTCAGAATTTGTTGTATGCAGCTGAAGCAACTGAATACAATGTGGAATCTTGAATAAGATATGAAAACTAATAATGGACACTAACCTAAAATTTTGCAAAATTTGAACAAAATCTGTACTTTCTAATACTGTATCACATGTTAATTTCCTGCCCTTTTTTTTTTTTTTCCACAATATGGTATTTCTTTATATTCTCAGAATTGGATTAGAAGTTCCAAGCTTCATTCAAAAAAATTTAACTCACTAAGATAATAAACTTTCTAGTCTTTAAGCAAGAATATTAGAGGCCAAAATACATGGAAGTATATCAACGTTATGGTGAATAAATATTAGAAATCTAGCATTCTATTCGTATTAAGTCAAACAAGTGGAATCAAAATGTCATAAATTCTTTGCTAAGCAAAAATTCATGTCTCTAAAATACATATTTTAATTATACATACTATGTTTATATGTACATATACATATCTGTGTATGTACAAAACTTTTTTTCCTATGCTAGATCAAGGCTTAAGAAAGAACAATAAACAAGAGACAGAAATTGGAAAACATAAACTAAATGAAACGGGAGCACTGAATATGAAATAGAAAAAGTGAAACAAACTAGACAAAAGTAAAAATCATCATATAATCCAATTATTTTTAAACATGGATAATCGTTAGAAACACATCTGGAACTCTGGAGAAAAAAGCAAAACATGGGCATTTGTATTTTTCAAAAAATTCCAAGATAATTCTGATATGCCTCTGGATTTTAAAAAGTATTACAAGTATTAAATACAAAATATTTAATATTAAATACAAAATATTAAATTTAAATATTAAATTTATTTTAATTTAATATTAAATAATTATATTTTATAATTATTTATAATATAATTTTAATAATTATAATGTTAATATTTAATAATAAATAATTATTAAATGAATTTAATAATTATAATACTTTATAATAAATAAATCAATACTTTAATATTAAAATATTAAATTTAAATATTAAATAAAATATTAAATTTAAAATATTAAAAACAAAATACAAATATTTAATATTAAGTACAAAATACAAGTATTAAATACAAAAAGTATTTAAAAAGTATACTTTTTCTATTACATGGTAGTTTTACTGATATAGAACTCTATTATTTTCTGTTGACCTATCATAACAATGGTATTAAGTGAATAAATAATAGTTATATAATCACAATAGTAAAAGGTGTTTACCGTTTTCATGTTTCAATACCTTTAGACCATGAAGTTTTCACACCTTGGATATGTTCTAAAGTCTCTTAGTTTACAGTCTATGGGAACTTGAATAGAATTTGTATCCTACTGTTGTGTGAAAATTACAAAAACTTTATTATGTTGAATTGGTTCATGGTGCTTTTCAGATCTACTGTATTTTTTTACTTTTTTGTATATTCATTCTATTAATTTTTGAGAGTTTGATATTAAAACTACAACTAAAAATCTTAATTAATCTACTTAAGAAATAATTGTAATATATGGTGGAACTATATGTAACTTTGTTCTGTACCTTCCAAATCTCCTATAAATGTGTTATCATACTTTCATAATTTAAAAAATAAAAAAGAAAGAGGAAAAGAAGGAGCAGGTGAGAAGGTAAGTGAATTAGGTAGAAACCCTTTGTGATGTTCTCCCTGACCTCTACCCACTTCTGTCTTTCTCCTCCCCACAGACTCCCAGCTCAGACAACTCAAGTTCCATGCCTCTGCCCACGTCTGGTGACTCCCACCTCGCCCTTAAAGGCCAGCCCAGGACTTGTCCTCTGGGAAGTCTACCCCGAGTGCGTGCCCTTTCTCTGTCACCCTGCTGGGGTCCTCTGCAGCTGCTCCTTCTCCCGCAGGATCGTAATAATCCGCTCACCTCTGTGTCACCCCCATCACTCTGTGCACTCCCTGAATGCTCAGTTCTCTCCTCTGTTTTTCTAGGATCATTGCAATGCCTTGCATTTAAGTAGGCTTCCACAGATGTTATAGAATGAATGAGGAAAGGCCCACTTCCTGCAATAGGAACATCTGCTCTCTCTCTCTGATGTGCCTGGGCCTCCTGGGTCTTACCTGATATCTCTGATGAGGGTTCTGGTCATCATCCCACAGTCCTGCATGTACCCTTCTGAGCAGAGGAGCTCCAGTGGCATGGAAAGATTCTTCACAGTCTGTAACCAAGCTTGGGGACTGGGCTTCAGGAGGTTTTCCGTCAGCATTTCAGCACAGGCCACTGCTGCCAACACATCCAGACTCTAGGGAGCAAAGAACAGGCCCATGACTGAGCAGTCTGTTCCCCGACCCCCACTGGGCTGCTCTAAACCTTAAATCGGAGGTCCTGGGTATTTTCTTGTGTTCCAGGCTTGGAGCTTCCTCTTTCATTGTCTTGGGATCTAGGAGGCGTGAGTTAGATGTATTCTAACTGAGAAGCCACGCTGACGTGTGTGCTGGTGAAGATGTCTCCCGGTTGGAACAAGGCCCATAAGCTTCCCCTTCCCAGGGTGGTGGTGGGAGCACCCCTCCCTCCACACTAGCTTGAGGAGGCCAAGCCGGGCTACAGGCACGAAAGATCCCTAAGAGGGGCCATACCATCTCACGTCCAGCCCAGGTGTGGTTCTGTGTGCCTTTCGTAAGGCTTAGTAGAATTGGAGGGTGGATGGTCAAGATCCTGGAGAAGTTCTGTAGCCGGCTTCTGAAACGGTGGTAGGCGAGGTGCACTAATGGTAAGGAGACCTCTTCCTCTGGCCTTCCTGCATTCAGCTGATTGATGCAGGACCACAGAGCCATCTGCAGAACCTGGGATGAAAAACAAGCTTTTATTATATTATTTGTAAAGTATTTTTTAAAAAGCTACATTTTGCTTGTGGAAAATGAGAACCATTCAAAAATGACAAAAAAGAAAATTAAAAACCATGCACACTACTAGTATCCCACATTTACTTCTTGGTGTTATCCCTTCTAGACATTTCTAGATCCATACCTCTTCTCCCAGTGGTCCCCAAATTAGTGTCACAATGTATTCCCGATCTTTTTCCACTTCACAAGCATTGCTCTATCACAAGCACACCTGAAGAACATTGTTCTCAATGGCTGCACAATACCAATCAAATGGCTGTACTTTAACTCGTCCAACCCTCACGTTTTGACAAGTAAATTGTTTCTAATTTTCCATTTTTAGAAATAGAACTGAAAAGAACATTCCTATGAATAAAATATTTGTTCACATCTCTGAAAATGTTCTCAAGATCAAATCACCAGTTCAGATTTTATTCAGAAGTTCTCCCTTCACCTCGACGGTTTACAGAACCACCATGCTGTTCACACCACCGTTGGCACTGGAGGAACTTCTGGCCATTTTTAAAAAACCAGTTTTGCCACAGACAAAAATGATGGTAGCTGAAAGTTGTTCATGCCTTGTTGATTTACTAGTGAGGCTGAGAAGTTTCCTCTGTTTTCTGGACATCTGTATAATTATTCTGTTAATAGTCAACTTATAACTTTCATTCGTTTTTAAAGATTAGGGGATGTTCTTATTGGTTCCTAAGAACACTTTATTAACCCTTAATTATGCTGGTTGTATGTTCTCAAAACTGCCAGTTTCCTTTTTTATGTACTGAAGTTTGAAATCTTCAATATTTCCATTGAAATTTCAGTTACTCTTATTATTAACTTGCTATGATCAGTTAAATATTTACCTAGTTTTCTTCCAGAAAAACTAAACATTTAAAAAGAAAGCATCACAGGAAATGGGAGGTCTTCTTCCTGTTACTAAAATCTCCATGCCTTAGGGGTGCTGAGAGGTGGGGTAAGTGTCCAGCCTTGAGGCTTCTGAAGGTGTGAGTGGCATTTTCTCACACCACTCTCCTCTTGGGCCACATTCTGTCCCACAGACATTGCAGCTCCGGCAGTGGAGGAAGTTCCATGTTGGTATTTTGCCCACTTACGCCAGCCTTGCCCTGACCGCGAGTCAGTACTTACGTTTAACTGTTCCCAAGTGGACACTCTCATGGTCAAGAGAAGGAAATCTTTCAGGTAACACTGAAGAAGCTCCTGCCGCTGGTCCACTGTGAGCTGAGCAAGAAAACTTCCCAGTGGGGTCTTCTGAAAGAGTTCTAGTAATTTCTCTGCCAGTCCTGCGGGGAAGGGCAGGGGGCGGTGGGGCGGGGAGGGAGAGAGACCCACTGGGGTGGTGATGGTGGCTAGGACTCCCCTTACCCACCAAATGCCTTTTTAGCTTCATTTCTGGACACTTCAGATATTCTCCAGTGAAATAACAGGAACAAAGTCAGAAGGAATGCTCTGTTCTGGTCATAAAAGCCTGCGTGTGTGCTAAGAAGTCGCTTCAGTCATGTCTGACCTTTGCGTCCCCATGGACTGTAGCCTGCAAGGCTCCTCTGTCCATGGGATTCTCCAGGTAAGAATACTGGAGTAGGGTGCCATGCCCTCCTCCAGGGGGTCTTTCCAACCCAGGGATCGAACCAATTTCTCTTATGTCTCCTGCACTGGCAGGTGGGATCTTTACCACTAGTGCCACCTGGGAAGCCCCCATAAAAGTCTAGCTAGCCCTAAAGAGAATACAATCTGGGATAGACCAATATTTCCACAAGTTGTAAAGTGCTTTGGGAGTCCAGGACCAAAGTGAACCAGGAACAAGTGGGCTGCCTGCCGGGAGTTGGGTCAAATGCTGCTCAGACCAAAAAGACCTGCCTTCTAGCGGATGGGGTACTGGCCCCCATGTCATGTGCTATCATAGAACAGTAGGGTCAGTTTTTGATAGGGTATGAAAAAGAGAAATACGCTCTCCTCAAGAGAGAGATTGTTTTGAGTTTGTTCAGAAAGAGTGACAGAAAGCTTATCGAGAAATCTAAGTTCATCTTCAAGTATTTTGACATGAATTTTTTAAAAGACATCTGGCCTTTATTTAAAGATTGAACTGTAGTCGATGTACCATGTTACTTTCAGTGATCTGATGTCTGCCTATCTTCTGAAATGATTGCCATAATTAAAAAAAAAAAAAGCTATACATAAACTTTGAAAAGACTACTTCTCGTATGAAAGATGACATTCCCAAAAGTGGTGTGTGACCATTGGGGTTTTCCTGGAATGCCTGTGGCCAGATGACTTGGCATATGACCACAGAGCAACGGAGGACAATGACGGCTCGGTCTGGGCAAAGGTACTACTCTGGTCACTGGCACTTGCTGAGAGGGGCTCAGCCAGAGACATCCTGGTGTCCTAGTTGTCCAGGACTCAAATGGAGGTGATGACCTATGACAGGGTATCAGGGTCTCCTCCTGTAGAACACATCCCCTCCCACCACTGCTGGGCTCACCTGCATCTCCTGTGATGTACTGAGTGTGGACCCACAACTCCTCCAGATAGTCCTTGATTCTCCAGCTGAATGGGACACTATTGGACGCCTTCTCTGGGAGGTTCATGTAGTTCTGCACCACGATGTAGGACATCTCTCCTTTAGACCTGCAACAGGCCAAACGAGGACTAGAATTAAGTGGTTACTGAGATGGCACTCAAGACGCAGATGAGATCTGCTTCTGATGCCAATTCCTCTTCATCTTCAAGTACTGGGAAGCTTAGTGGGCTGCAAAGACAGCCCCCTGGTCTACTGAACAGCTCATTTTTATACTATAAAAGAACTGAAGGATGATCTTATATCATCACTGGGTTTTACAGACAAAACAAAGACAAACCACAGTTGGAAAGCTGCTTGAAATCTTGGGCAGAACCAGTCTGGTGATGTCTGAACCCACTCTTGCCCTATACCTGTGCAGAGAATCAGAGCCACCTAAAAGCCAAGCCAAGTTTTGGTAGGCCAGCTGAGCTTGAGTTACATAAGATCAGGCCCAAGGACAGGCTCTGCGGTTCCTGCCACTGGCAGGAGGAACAGGAAAAACAACATAAACGCTCCCTTACATGCAGCCTCCCCTGCAGATGAGGTGAAACTGGGCCATTTTAACTGCAAAGGGTGCTCTGAGCACAAGGAAATGAAGAAAGTCAAGAACGAAGCAAGAATTTTTCAGAATTGTGTCAACGCTTTGTTACTGTTGTCATGCCCTTGAGGCTACAAAAAGGGCCAACTTCAATGTGATTCTAAAATCCATACTAGTATTTCATCAAACATCTGGGGGAGCCTATTAAGTTTGCTGCTACATTATGGGTTTATTTCCCTTCCCAAGAAAAGAAAGTCTTCTATTCACCTTGTATCAATTGTCACAAGAGGAATGTTCAGAAGTTTAACGTCACGGAAAATAAACATCCAAAGATCTCTCGCCCAGGACGGAGAGTGTGGGCTGACCAGCAGCTCAAGGTTGCCATCCCTGTCCACGCAGGAGATCACGCTTGCCAGCAGGGGAGTCACAGCACCCTGGACCCGCTTCCAGAGGGTCTGCCTGTGTGTGAGAGAGACAAGTCCGCTCAGATTAGAAGGACCACAGACCATAGTGGGATGCCCATATCCTTTTCATATTTTGTGCCTTCGTGGCAGTAACAAAACATCTGCTCTACTATTCCCACACTAAAGCTGTGTTTTTCATGTTTTTTACATCATTTTTAAGTACTAGAAGAGATTAAATCAAACTAAGATTAGAGGCAGGTCAGGAAGCAACAGTTAGAACTGGACATGGAACAACAGACTGGTTCCAAATAGGAAAAGGAGTATGTCAGGGCTGTATATTGTCACCCTGCTTATTTAACTTTTACGCAGAGTACATCACGAGAAACGCTGGGCTGGAGGAAGCACAAGCTGGAATCAAGATTGCCGAGAGAAATATCAATAACCTCAGATATGCAGATGACACCACCCTTATGGCAGAAAGTGAAGAAGAATTAAAGAGCCTCTTGATGAAAGTCAAAGAGGAGAGTGAAAAAGTTGGCTCAAAGCTCAACATTCAGAAAACTAAGATCATGGCATCCAGTCCCATCACTTCATGGGAAATAGATGGGGAAACAGTGGAAACAATGGCTGACTTTATTTTCCTGGGCTCCAAAATCACTGCAGATGGTGATTGCAGCCATGAAATTAAAAGACGCTTACTCCTTGGAAGGAAAGTTATGACCAACCTAGACAGCATATTAAAAAGCAGAGACATTACTTTGTCAACAAAGGTCCATCTAGTCAAGGCTATGGTTTTTCCAGTGGTCATGTATGGATGTGAGAGTTGGACTATAAAGAAAGCTGAGCACTGAAAAATTGATGCTTTTGAACTGTGGTGTTGGAGAAGACTCTTGAGAATCCCTTGGACTGCAAGGAGATCCAACCAGTCCATCCTAAAGGAGATCAGTCCTGGATATTCATTGGAAGGACTGATGTTGAAGCTGAAACTCCAATACTTTGGCCACCTGATGTGACGAGCTGACTCATTTGAAAAGACCCTGATGCTGGGAAAGATTGAGGGCAGGAGGAGAAGGGGATGACAGAGGATGAGATGGTTGGATGGCATCACTGACTCAATGGACATGGGTTTGGGTGGACTTCGGGAGTTGGTGATGGACAGGCGTGCTGCGGTACATGGGGTCACAAAGAGTCAAACATGACAAAGCGAATGAACTGAACTGAACTGAAGATTAGAGGCAGAACTTGAAAGGTCCTTAATTTTATCTCGAACAGACTGGAATTAGTTCATTGAAAAGGCCAAGTAGTATTGTTTTATTTTGTTACATACTTGTTTTCCAGAACAAGTCATGTATGCTCTATAAATAAATCAAAGAATGACCAAATTCACTTGAAAAGTACGTCATTTGAAGAAAATCAGTTGTGAATAGGCTATAATAAAGAAACCAAAGTAAACTCATTTCACATTACATTAAACAAGAAAGCATGTCTTTATCTAAATCACTTCAGTTGTGTATGACTTTTTGTGACCCTATAGACTGTAGCCCACCAGGCTCCTCTGTCCATAGGATCCTCCAGACAAGAATACTGGAGTGGATTGCCATGCCCTCCTCCAAGGGATCTTCCTGATCCAGGGATCGAACCTATATCTCTTACGTCTCCTGCATTGGCAGGCACGTTCTTTACCACTAGTGCCACCTGGGAAGCCCTGTGAACACCAGCAAATGTAGGAAGTTCAGTAAGTGAAGGGGTGGTGTCAAGGGTACATAGAAAATATAGATTTTTAAGAAGCATTTATCTAAAATCCATACAGAGGAACCAAGAGAAACAAAAATAATTCCAGGTCCAAGTCTGATCCTTCAGAAGGTACAACAGGGAAAGAAATGAAAAATAACTAGAGAAAAACATAGAAGCAGAAAAGCCCTACAGTTACAAAACCAGCATCAGTAAGCTCACATGGTCCATTCAACCTAGATATTCCCACATGTCCTTCTTGCCAACAGTGTGGAGATACATCCCCGCAGAATTCAAGCCTCTGGACAAGTCAAGCGTTCTCCAGGAGTCAAAGAAACTGAGGGCCAGATTGGTGAAGTCCCAGGTCTTAGACGACCTTGCAGATGGGGTGGGCAGCATCTCCCACTGCCCACCACAGGACGCAGAGCAATAGCCTCTCCCTCAGCCATACAGGTTGGCATGGACTAGTCTTGAGCACAGCATCAAGGTTTATAGAAAAAAGACCACGGACAATAAGTGAATACTTTGGGTCTTATTTTTGTGGTTATCAAATAACTTCATGCAAGAGGTCTAGGACAAAAACGTCCTTCCCTCCCCTACATATCTATCATCTCTTTAATTTACCAACCTAAAAGGGCACCCATGTCTATGGTGATGAACATGGTGGTAAAAGTTTACATCTGATAAGAACAGATGTTCTGGTTTTTGTTTGTTTTGGGTTTTGCTATGAAAAAATTTAAACACACAAAAGTACAGAAAAGAGTCTAGCAAACCCCATACAACTTACCACCCAGACTATCTTGTGCTCTTCGGGGGAAAAAAAGTTGATGGCTCTGAATTTCTCAGAGGTATGGAAGGAAGCGGCCCCTCAGCTTGGAGAGCCTTGTGCCCAGCCCCTCCCCGCCCCCGGGGCTTCCTTTCCTGGCAGTACCTGAACGTGCCGGCCTCCTGTAGAGCGTCCTGATTAGAGGCCTCCCTCACCACCCAGTCCTTCACATTGCAGATAGCGTTCTCTTCCTGC
Source organism: Bos javanicus (assembly GCF_032452875.1). Classification (NCBI taxonomy): domain Eukaryota; kingdom Metazoa; phylum Chordata; class Mammalia; order Artiodactyla; family Bovidae; genus Bos; species Bos javanicus. The sequence goes on from NC_083886.1 coordinate 53,653,901, forward strand.
TTCATTAAAAGGACGTAGAGGCGCATCTTAGCGACCAGCAAGAAAGTGGCTGTGGAAAACCAGAGCAGACACGCATTCAGCACATACCTGGGCATCGAGTGGTGGACTCGACATCCCGGACCCATCCCAGCAGGAAGGGAAGCCCATCTCCTTTGGCCAGGCCGAGTCTACAGAAATCCCAGAGGCCTGCCTAGATTGCCAGAGAGCCAGCTGCTTCTGGGAGCCATGGAGAACTACAGCGGGGGGATGACTCAGGGACCGAAGGAGAAGCCCAGGCTTGGGTGTGGACAAGAGGGGCTCCCACACCTCTGTACTCACCGTCTTCATCTAGGAGTCTGAGGAGGATGGACACCCTCCGAACGCTGCGCTGACAGCCCTCATTCTGGTCTCTGAGCATGCCCACAGCGCCCTGAATACAGCTTCTCAGCAGCCTGGTGGTGTCCAGGATCTGCATCTGTCAACAGACAATCAAGCCTTCCATTTCTGCTACTTACACGTCAAGAAAAGCCAGGTGATGCCAGAGATGAGGTCCAGGCACTGGGTGCAGGGGAAGTTTTCCTCCTGCCCAAGCTCCCACCACATGCCCTTGTCAAGTTCCCCTGAGAACCACTGTGAGGGAATTCCCTGGAGATCCAGTGATTAGGACTTTGCACTTTCACTGCCGTGGGCCTGGATTCAATCCCTGGTTAGGGAACTATTAATAAGACCCTGCAAGCAATGTCGTTCGGCCAAAAAAAAAAAAAAAAAATCCACTACAAGACATCCTATGTGCCTGGGGACCTTGTCAGTGGTCAAGCAACAGAACAAAACTGTCCAGCGGACACCAGGAAAAGCCAAGGTCAGGTCTGCTGCTGGTGATCTCAGCTGCACTCACAGAGGCAGGGAGAGGAGTGCTGGGCTGAGCCCAGGCCATCTGAGTCCACTCCTCGGACCGCTGGGTGTAAGTCTAAGGAAGCAGAGCCCACAGCCCGAGGGCTTAGAGGGATAGAAAGAGTGAGAACTTACATCATGTTCTGGTCCGAAGCCTGGGCTATCACTTGTCTCAGGACTTTCTGTCTCCATTTCCACGTCTGCCACTTGCTGTGATGTGACCGCCTCAGTTTCCATCACCTCCTCACCATCTTCTTGGGCTCGGCGTCCCACCTCCACTGCAAAGAAGTAAAACAGTGGAGCTACCGTTCAGAGGCAGAAGTGGCGGTGGGGAGCGCTGGCAACATCGTGTGCGTTGTGTGCTGGGGATCTATCCGGGTTTCCCTGGCACCAGCCTCAGGAAGGGGCTCCAAGGGAGAGACCGTCAGTCACACGGATCAGCCTCCACTCGCCACTGGACGTGGTTCACCAGTGGCAACCCGAGCTTCCACCCTGGGCTCAGAAGGCTGATCCGGAAGCCAGGGTAAACAGATTCTGACATGTTCCACAGGCACCTGCAAAGACCTTGTGGAAATACTGTCTTCTCCTGGCCTTGGAAGCAGCAGACGGTGCCCTGGATTCAACAATACTCAGTTCAGCAAATGTGTCCCGAGCTCTTGCCAAAGGGCAGGTGTTGGACTGGGGGACAGTAGCCTAAGCACCTGTCCTCGCAGCAGAGTGCACACCTCCTGGCTTCCGCTCCCACCATCCTACCTCCCCGAGGACCTTTTCTCCAGACTCACCCTTAGGGGCATCTTCTGGTTTAAACAGCTGGCTGATGGCCACATCCTGCAGTTTAGTTATGTCTGAAACCATGACTGTGGATCTCCGGAGGTCATCGATGTGCACAGAATGCCACAGCCCTGGGAAAACAAGCCCCAGAATCTTCCCTGTGTCCTCTGGTTTCTTCCTGACAGTTGTAAGCAGGGATACACCATTGTCCTGACGTTTTAACATACTATTGAATGAATGATTTGTATCCTAAAGTCTAATCCCTTGAATATACACAGGAAACATATAGATGTCATGCTACAGATGTTAACAACTTTAGCATCAAAATCAGTTTTAAGAACTGAAATGACTAATATAAAAAAGTATTTAGAGAAGGCTTATTATTCTTTTATAAATGTATTATTAAACTTTGTGTATCATAATCAGTAGAGGGGTGTGAGACACCAGCAAGGTTTGCCATTAACTATGAAATTATTAACCTGAACTATTATTTGCCCATTTGCTAGAACACCAATTTTCTCATACAGGAGATTCCTTGGAGATTCTTTGGGATCAGGTCCCAACAAAACAAATATTACAATAAATCAAACCACACAAGTTTTTTGGTTTCACAGTGTCTAGAAACATTTTGTTTATACTACATTGTATTTTATTAAGTATGTAATACCATTATGTCTCAAAACACGATGTACATGCCTTAACTAAAAAATACTTGGGACATTCCTTGTGGTCCAATTGTAAAGAATCCACCTGCCAAAGCAGGAGACACAGGTTCAGTCCCTGGTCTGGGAAGATCACACATGCCTCAGGGCCACTACGCCTGTGCATCAGAACCACTGAGCCCATGCACCCCAGACCAGTGCCCTGCACTAAGAGAAGCCGCACAGTAAGTCTGAGCACCACAACTAGAGAAAGCCCAAGCATAGCAATGAAGACTCATGGTAGCCAAAGTAAACAAATAAAAATACTGTACTGCACACACACAAAAGAAAACAACCAAAAAATACTATATTGCTAAAAAATGCTAACCATCATCCTAGCTTTCATCTAGTCGTAGTAGTAACACAAAAGGTCACTGATCGCAGGTCACCATAGCACATACAATAATGAAAATGCTTGAAATCTTTTGAGAATTATCTCAAACACATGAGATAATTCAGAGACATGACGTGAGCAAAGGCCTTCAGAAAAATGGCACTGAAAGACTTGGCACGAGCCTTTAGTTTGTCAGAACTGCAGGTCTGTGGAGTGCAACAAAGCAAAGTACAAGTAAACAAGGTGTGCCTACGCAGTAAACATCTGCTGAGTCTTCATCAGGAAAAAGAGAGAGATTTAAGATAGCATTTTCTGGCCCCAGAAGCAGGCGTTAAGTATCCACACATTCAGAACAATGCTAGTGGGAAATATCTCTCTGCATTATCCATATAGTAAAAGGGGAGGAACCAGAGATTAATCAAGCATGTATCAACAAATAATGAAATGAAGTATTGTATGCTGTAGCAAGAGTCTGAAGATGAAGTTTTTTTTTTGTTTTTTTTGCATCAATCAGCTTTAAGAACGGAGAAGGCAATGGCACCCCACTCCAGTACTCTTGCCTGGAAAATCCCATGGATGGAGGAGCCTGGTAGGCTGCAGTCCATGAGGTCTCTAAGAGTCGGACACGACTGAGCAACTTCACTTTCACTTTTCAGTTTCACTCATTGGAGAAGGAAATGGCAACCTGCTCCAGTGTTCTTGCCTGGAGAATCCCAGGTTCGGGGGAGCCTGGTGGGAGGCCGTCTATGGGGTTGCACAGAGTCGGACACGACTGAAGGGACTTAGCAGCAGCAGCAGCTTTAAGAAATCTAATTGCATTTGAAACAAATACAGTTGAGATTATGTGTGTGTGTTCAGTCACTCACTTGTGTCTAACTCTTTGCAACCCCATGGACTGTAGCCTGTCAGGCTATTCTGTCCATGGAAATTTTCCATGGATAGTAATTTTCTGGAAATTTCCCAGGCAAGGAAATGGAGTGGGTTGCCATTTCTTCCTCCGGGCATTCTTCCCAACCCAGAGATCCAACCTGCATCTCCTGTGTCTCCTGCATTGGCAGGCAGATTCTTTACCACTGAACCACCTGGAAAGACCACTGAGATTAACATTAATCTTCTAATATTAGACTTTGTATATCATAGGACCAAACAGTGGCTTGGGGAAAGAATCAGCAGCAATGTAGGAGACTGCCTGCAATGCAGCAGACGTAGGTTTGATCCCAGGGTTGGGAAGATACCCTGGAGATGGAAATGGCAACCCATTCCTGGAAAATCCTAGGGACACAGGAGCCTGGCAGGCTATAGTCCATGGGGTCACAAGAGTTGGATATGTCTTAGTGACTAAACCACCACCACCACAGGACCAAATTAGAAATAACTTAAATATTATTATACAAACATATTCACAAATACTTTGGTCCTACCTCCATGGAATCCTACATAGGATGTTCCACTTCCCATCCGGGACAGTTTTGTGATAAAATAGACTAAGATATAGTTCTTATCTCCTTGTATCTTATTGATTTCATTTATAGCAGAATACCTGTTTTAAAAACAAAAAAAGCAAAGACAAAACAAAGCAAAAAAACAAAGAAAATAAACAAAATGAACATTGCAAAATGGCTGAAGGGTGTCCTCAAAGAGGTAAAGTTTCATCTCACTTGTTTTTTAACTTTAAATAAATTTCACACCTTCATGCTTGTTATTCTCTCTTACAAGAGAACAGGGACAAGACTTCTCTAAATAGTCTCATTTCTTTCTCCCATTCCTGTGTTCCTCTTCTTTGAAATGGCATTTTTTATTGAATAGGAACCCTCTCTTATAACGCTTAATAAGCTTGGTCAGATGCTACTAAGGATAAGGGTAGTGCTCTTGTCCATTTCAAGAAACAGACTTCTGTGGACAACCAAAGGACAAAGACAGTCATGATATGAAATATGCCTTCCAATGCTTTGGAAGGTCCAAAAATTACTTTTATTTTAACATCAAGTAATAAGGGGATGCAGTTAATTCTAAAAGCATCAAATTTCCACTACAAACAACTTAAAGCTGTCAAATAAATACAACTGAAAGCATTTAAATACCATTAAGGCCCCTGAGGGGCAGAAGGAGAAGGGGACGACAGAGGATGAGATGGCTGGATGGTATCACTGACTCGATGGATATGAGTATGAGTGAACTCCAGGAGTTGGTGATGGACAGGGAGGCCTGGCATGCTGCAATTCATGGGGTCGCAAAGAGTCGGACACGACTGAGTGACTGAACTGAACTGAAGGCCCCCGAACTTGCAGTAAATTCATATCACATAATTTAAAATGAATAATGACCAAATCATGTCAACTAAAATATGTTTCAAGGATACTCTCTTATATTCTGCTAATATTCTGTTATTTTATACTTCTTGCATTGGCTATTTTTCCATTGTTCAGGGCCTTTTCTCTCTTGGTTTCTCTAGTCCATATTTAGGGGAATAAAAATGGAGAATAATTTTTATTTCTATGTTTATTCTGATACTATACAGTTTTTAAGGAAGAAATTCTTTAGGAGCTCCTGAATAAATTTGGGGTATCCTATGTAGTTTCTGAGAAAAAGAAAAAAACATACTTTGCTGAGGCAATGAGCTGAGCACTCTGACTTCCATCTTCAAAATCTGTTTGAATAACAAGGATTTTACAACTGGCTGTGTGAGCTAAGCAGTTTCTGAAAGAAAAAGGAAATTATCCAAGTGAGTTTTCCGTCCTAAAAGTTGGTGATAATATTCTCCAAAGTGACGGGAAACATAAGGGGTATATAGGAAAACTATTCAAGTGGGATTTTCCTCTATAAGGTGAGTAGACATTCCAGCGGAGAGAGAAAAAAGCCCCAATAGATGCCTCCTAATGAGACATAAGGATGCTGGATTCAAAAAGGATGTTTTCACAGAGGATAACAGAGATCAGGACACTTGGAGAAGTAAAACGCCTCCTTTTCAGAGTCACATGTTCTCAAGGTTCACTAGCCAAGCTGGTTAGCAAACACCAGTGGTTAATAGTCACACATATGAAATACAAAGTGCTCGGTCCTGAGGAGGGAGAGGAGCAGGAAGGCAGGGCGGGGATCCTCACCGAACCTCCTTGAGGAAAGAGCACTCGGTGTCAAACTGCTGCAGTGACAGGATGGTGAGTTTCACAGCCCAGTCCTTTACTTCTGATTCTAAAAGTTCACAGTCATGGCTGGTTAGCAGCCTGGAGAATGTAGTGATCTGCAAAGGCAGGAAATTAAAATCATTCTGTGGAATGCAAGAAAGTGTTGTCTCCTAGATTCAGATCCAAGAAACATGAGGATGCTCAGCAAATATCTTCTATGGGCTCCTCATTGTGCAGTTGGTACACAGATCCAACTGGGAATCCAAACCCAGAGGAGTTTTCTAACATGAGGTGGTGCTGAGGCAAACAGAACCTACAGGATCAAAGGTATTGGAGAGAAGACTCATCCTGCCCCTAAGATGCCTTTGAATCTTCTTCCTAGATTCCAACACCTTTTCCTGCTTTGAACCCTGCTTGTGATGATACCTTAGCACTCAGAACAAATACCACTTGTCCTTTGCAGTCTTACTTCAAACTTTCCGTGGAGCCGGCCATTGAGGTCCGTCTCCCCCACAGCTGTTAGCCAAATCTCCCCTGCTACTGGATCACACCACACAGTGCAACCAGTACACTCCTTAAGGGCACGCTGCTAGGTCCCGAATCATTATCTCCAGGCTGGCCTTGCCACCGAGCTTCCCATTCCTATATCCAATTGATGACAGACTACATAGATGTTACAGGAACATCAAAGCCCATCCCAAATGGAATTCATCACTGGCTCCACCAGAGCTGTTGCTCATAACTAGTTTGTGATTGGCAGGAAAGCTACGAAAAACCTAGACAGTGTATTAAAAAGCAAAGACATCACTTTGCCAACAAAGGTCTGTGTAGTTAAAGCTATGGTCTTTCCAGTAGTCACGTATGGTTGTGAGAGCTGGACCATAAAGAAGGCAGAGTGCTAAAGAATTGATGTTTTCAAACTGTGGTGCTGGAGAAGACTCTGAGAGTCCCTTGGACAGCAAGGAGATCAAATCAGTCAATTTTAAAGGAAATAAACCCTGAATACTCCTTGGAAGGACTGATGCTGAAGCTGAAGCACCAATACGTTGGCCACCTGATGCGAACAGCCAATTCACTGGAAAAGACCCTGATGCTGGGAAAGATTGAAGGCAGGAGGAGAAGGGGACAGCAGAGGATGAGATGGTTGGATGGCATCCCCAATGCAACGGACACGAAGTTGGGGAAACTCCAGGAGATAGTGAGAGACAGGGAAGCCTGGCATGCTTTAGTCCATGGGGTTGCAAAGTCAGACATGACTTGTTGACTAAACAACAATAAAGATGTGATTAACCAAACTTCTGGTCAACCAAGGAAGAAACCATGGAGTCATCCTTAGCCTCCTCCATCTCCCAGAGCTATAAAGAATCAATCTTTATCTCTGTCAATATGAATCCTTACTATGTCTCAATTCCACCCATCCATCCTTTGACTGAACTGGTACTGCAGCCTCACTACTGGTATATCTTATCTGTGAGTCTTCTATCAGACTTTTTTCCCCTTCCTCTCTCAGGTAGTGGGACACATTTCCACACACATTTCTCCATCACTCCCCTTACACAGGAAAGCAAAGCTCCTTGGTGCTACTGAAAAGACCCTCCATGAAGTCTCTCTGGCTATATCTCACTCCTATCTCTCAGAACTTAGGGCCTTGAGCTTTAGGCTTCATCAGTAATTAACTCCAGGTTTCCTGCAAAGACTGGGTGTTTTAAACCTTGACATCCTTGCTCAAGTAGGACCCTCTGCTTATAATACCTTCCAAACCATACTTTATAATCAGCTTGATGGTCACCACTTAAAGATGAGTTTGTGACCTCATCCTGATCTGTGTTGCTCCTCTTTGCCTCTGTGGATAACACTATCATAGGATATCAACAGTACCCATTCATGAGTGTCTTTCAACCTTACACTGTATGCTGACCAAGGACAAGCCCTGTGCCAACTCATCTTTATATCCGCAGAGTCCTTCGTGCAGTACTCGAATGTGGTATTTCCCTTGGTGAACTGAGCACTGTGCACAGCACTGCACAAAAATGGGCACTCAAAACTTGGTAACACTAAACATGTAAAAATATGTAGGTCTCCCTGCACTTACCACGGAGAGGAACCAAAAGTCTCAACACGTTCATTTATGGTTCCTATACACTGACTTGCAAAGAATCTTGAGTTCTTGAGGCTAGGAAGTCAAGGACCCAGAGGTGAAAGAGGAAAAGGGTAAAATACAGAAAGATAATCACCTCTGTGAAGATGGCATGGCGTTCTGAATCCATTGTGCAAAGGTGAGCCTGGAGGAAGTCTGCAAAGGAGTTATGGTGCTGCTTGTAATAGTATTCTTCCGACAGGGACTGTGCAGTGAACTGGCCCAGTGAGGAAGCATTCAGCCGAACCACAGCATCAGGGGTGGCACAGTCCAGCAGCACTGACTTGGCCTGCTCAGAGACTTTCTGGTAAAGCTCATCAGTCAAGGCCTCATGCCCTAGCTGCTCTAGGACCTGGAGAACCACAGAGGCACACGTGTCTGAGTGGTACCCAATGAAGACGTCAGAAGGGCTGTATTTGGGTCTGGCTAGAAACTGCTCAGCTTTCACATCTATAAACTTCTCCACCCAGACCTTGAGCTCTTCCACGATATGCTTCTGCCATTCCTCCAAAACAGTGTTGATGTCCAGATAGTGCTTCTCCAGCCGGTTAATGAGGGGGATGGGAAAATGTTTGTAGACGACATCTTTCTCCTCAATGACTATCAAACGGAAGTCTGAGTGAACCCGACATTTGACCCGATGGGTCCCCAGACCAAGGTCCACGTACTTCTGACCGCCGAGGTAGACGTAGTATTGATTGAGTGCGTCGTAGAGGCTCTCATAGAGGTTCTGCAGGTTGAGCAGCACCACCATCTTGCCGGTTTCCATGCAGATCTTTACTCGGTTGATATTTCGGCAGATCTGGGTATACTCTTGATCTTTGGGAAAACTGGATCCAAAAATAATCTCTGGTTGATCTGTAATGAAGAACTTCTGCTGCAGGATCCTCAGGGCCACATAATTTCTGGTCAGCACAAGCAGGTAACGGGACTCAGAATCATCCAGCTCTCTGCCGTGCATCTTCTGAAGATGGCCGTATATGTTCTGGTGGATCAGCTGCATGGTGCTGACTTCCTCTGTGTACTTTGCCTCGGGTAAATTGGCTGAAAAAATGTCCAGGGCATGAATGTCGTCTTTGCCACTGAAGTTCCGAAGGACAGCTTGTGCAATGTCTTGAGGGGAAGGCTCCTTATTGGAAGCTTTTGCTGCAGCAAAGACCATTTTGATGAGGCTGTAGTAGTCACGAAGCCCAAAGAATTCCTTGTCCTGCCTCTTACAAACTGTTTCGTAGGCTTTGGCAAAGGATGTGAAGTATCCTTGGATTCTTGCTTGGACGAGGCGGTCTGAAGCGCAAATTCCCCTGGCGCTCTCAATGAGCTCTCCTTCGTCAGGGCTGCCACGTGACACAAATATACCCCGGTTCATCTTGGCGGGATCCAGGGCCCAGTTGGAAATGCCTATGAAGCCAACTTTTTTGTGGGGGGCAGGATCGTCCTCAATGCATCCATCTTCCAGCAATGGGTGCAGCGCCTTCAGGGGCATTTTGGGTGAGTCTTCTGCTAGTCCAACCTCATCTAACACCACCACGGACACATACTGCTCAAGGTCCTTCCCCTGCTGGAAACGGGCACACTGCTTGAAGGTGCCTATGATGCCCTGTGGGGTGGAATGTGGACTACACTGGAATGACACCAGATGGACCTCCTTCAAGTGCCGGAAGAGGTCCGAGCGTGCAGCCTGGCCTTGCATGGCATCTGCCACGATGGTCTTGGCAAGAGATTTGGAGCTGCCGGGCTTGCCCACCAGGAAGAGAGGAATCTTGAGCTCGATGCAGATAACCATCATGAAGACATTCTCCTTCAAAGCCAAGTTCCTGGCGATCGTTTTCCTCAGAGATACACCATTCAGAAAAAGATCCTGGGTTCGCGTTATCTCATCTAAGATAACCCTGCTGTCATTATACGGTGCTGGAAAGAACTTGCAAATAGCTTTCCGATAAGATTCCTTCTTCTCTAAAGAGGCGTGGTAACATACCCCGATGGCCAGAACCAGGGACCAGAGGACAGGATCTCTCTCAAAGTCATTTTGGATGACCCCAGTCTTAGAGAGAAAGGAAGCCAACTTAGACAAGAGCATCTCACTGTGGTCGTAAAACCATTTGAAAACTTTCACACAGCGTTCTACATCCCTGAGGCTGACAAAGCTGCATTCATTTTGTCTTTCCCTCATGAAACCCTGAGAGGCAGAAAGCACTTCCGTGATTACATGAGTCTCGCTCTGCACCACCTTGATGGACTTCACAAGTCTCTGGACAATCTGATGGATGTAGAGCTTTTCTGCAGAGTCATTCAATTGTCCAAAGTCCCACACCAGGGGGATCAGGCTGGGCGGCAGAGCATGGACACGGTACACCAGCTGCCTCAGGGGGATGGAGCCAAGCCTCTCGGCCGTCTCTTCTGCACTAACCCTGTACCCCAAGCCGGCTGACTCCAGACGGCAGATCATCTCCTGGGTGTGCTTCCGGTAAGGGTTGCAGGCTGCAATGATATGCAAGCCAGAATTCTTAGCCAGGGGCTGGCCACCCACTGTGTGGTCGCACAGGACCTCTTTGATGCAGCTTATGGCCTCTGTGGTGTTGGCTTCATCGAAGAACAAGATGGTGTCCAACTGATATTGGGCCTTATTGAAGCGGGCCAGCTCTTCAGCCTCCCTGACCTTGGAGTAGATCATGTCGGCAGTTGTTCCTCCATGGACCTTGACCAACTTCATGGTTTCAGCATCGGCACCCCCACGCCGCAGGTCACTAAGGAATTTAATGAGTCTGGTTTTCCCACAGCCGGTTTCTCCCATGATGATGACAGGGATGCCGCACCGGAAACGCATCTCAATGGCAAGGATCTTAAGCATATTATCCGTTGTAAGCTCATATGTTTCATCAGGGTCAGTAGCCCACTGGATGCCCAATGCCAGGCACAGTTTTTCAATTTTCTCATGTCTGGGCAGCTGGTCAAAGTCAATGTTGAAGGGCACCCTCTGAAGCAACAGTCCCTGGTACAGTTGCACTGTCATAACATCCTTCTTGATTACTTTCCCACTCAAGTGGTCTATGGCATCAACACCACCGTTCTGGTTGGATTGGAAATGGAAACCTATGAACGTCATGGATGTGTGGTCACTGTTGAAGAAAACGTATGGGTGGGGCTCCGACTCCCACCTCTTCCGGAGAGTGAAAGGGGCGAGGTCTTCTTCTTTGACCCCATCCATAGTGAATGTGTACTTCCCCGGACTTTGGTCAGATGTGTGAAGTGTAGGTGTGGCGAAATCTCGGGCCATGAAGATCATGAAGGTGACTACAAAGTTCTTGAAGCCCATCAATGTGTCTCCAACAAAGGTGGGATCACAGAAGAGAGAGGCCTCACAATCTCTGAGCTGGTAGTTCAGGAACCGAGCAAAGTTCTGAAGCTCTGACCAGGATGGGTTTATCACCCCGCAGTAAATCAGGAGGTGTTGGATGCATTCGCCAGGGCTGCCCTCAACAGAACCTTTTTGGTACTGGAATGTGTCTAGGTTTTTTTTCTGATGGAACCGTCTTAAATATTGGTAAGGTCTCTGGAATATTTCACTACAGAATTCTCTCTGATCCATTCCTGGCTCTTTGTAGCTCTGCTGAGGATCCAGCTCCATGTTGATCACTTCTTTGGGAGATCTGCAAGTCACCTTGGGGAAGACGTCTAGAAAACTGAACTGGGGGACAAGTGCATTCTGGAAAGGAGAGACACAAATGAAATGAGTTATGGCTGAATTTCCCAAAAAGCGCTTTTTGTTTTAATCCTCAACCTGGTCTAAACTGCATGGACCTTTATGAAAAATCACTTTTCATGAAGGGATTTCTGTAGATACCTCTTTGCATGAGGTGTTACCTTCTGCACATTCAGGCATGGTGTGAGCTGCACTGTAAGTAACAAAGCCCTTTTCTACTCAGCCTCTTGGAACTAAATCTCTCCATCAAGCACATACATGTGTGTTTGTGTGTGTGTATGAGCATAAAACTCCCTTCAATTAAGAAACCGATATAATGGAGGTCTCTTTCCCATGTTGGCTGTCATTAAGAAAGACGGTGCTTCTCCTAGCACATGAATTTCCTGCATTCCAGTCACCACTGGCATTTAACGCAGACACACAGCACTCACCCCAAAGAGAACAAATCTAAGGTCTATTAATAAATAAAAGAATCTTTGTATCCCATGCATTATTTAAAACTAAGCTTAAAGATTCTTCTTTACTAACACTGCACTCAGCTACTCTGCTAAGGCAAAAGTGGGGAATCATAAACATGAATAAAAGCCCCTGCTCCCACAGCAGCATGAGAGTGCCCTGATACACACCAGCTTCGAAGGCCGTCGTGGCAAAGTCGAATTCCCTTCTAGGATTTCAATGATATATAAGTGGCATGGGTTCCGAAGCCACATCTTCCCATTTATATCCATTAAGTACTGGAGAATGAGGAGTTTGAAAAGAAACACCCAAATACCAGTCCGCACCTGAGGATAGAATCATGTGGGTCTGTAAATACTTACATAAAAGACAGCAGTCCTCCCAACCCTAAGGACCTTCTTATTCTGCTCTATCTTACAATGATACTGAGTATCAATACATGTAGAAAGAAGAAATTCTTTATACTGGAGCTAGGGTACGGCAGGATGTGGAAGCTGTGTCTTTCCCTATCCAGCCACTCAGCTACAACCTGGGGGCAGTTTACTGGAGTGAAAGTGAAAATGTTAGTCGCTCAGTTGTGTCTGACTCTGCAACCTCATGGACTATAGCCTGTCAGGCTCCTCTGTCCATGGAATTCTCCAGACAAGAATACTGGAGTGGGTAGCCATTCCTTTCTCCAGGGGATGTTCCCGACCAGGGATTAAACCTGGGTCTCCTGGATTGCAGGCAGTTTCTTTACCGTCTGAACTATCAGGGAAGCTCGACTTACCGAAGAGGTCATGTCAAAGTGGAAAATTATGGGTCTCCTCTGATACGGGGCATCCAGGAAAGGCAGAAGGGACCTCAGGACTTCATTCTCATCCACCTGAGGGTCAATCAATCGAATAACTTTTAGAGGCACTTTTGCTCCATTAAACTGCATTCTCAGCTGGCCGTGCAACCTCTTCACAAAGAGAGACCTTCCTGTTGACATGAACATATGAAAATTAGATGCCAGGGCTGCAGATCAAGAGTGAGAATGTCCAGAAAATCACTTCTCTTTGTACAAAATTCAAAACTGATGCAACCTAACATCAGCTTAAAGAATACTTTAAGCTGAGTATACTTGAGTCCTCAAATTTCCTTGCTGTTCCCCGCCCAACAGCCCTGCTGCTTCCTGGGGCTAAGGATGGAAGTCTGAGAAGGAGGTCAGGACAGCAGAGCTCGCTTCATGGGGGAGGGGAGCGAGAGTCGCTGGACAGAAGGGAGTACCATTAAAGGGATGCAGTCAACAGAATGGAAATCATGATGGCGGCTGAAGGTGGAGGCATCTGTTTCTTCTCAAGACAGAGGAAATATACCTGTATGTCCTGATCAGGACCCACATCAACCCCAAAGTATTCAATGGACTTAAAAAAGAGAGAAAGAGAAAAAACAGCAGAGAAGCCAGTTTAAAGGAGGAAGATGGCTCAGCCAAGCTGGGACCAGGTGAGAAAAGTATCCCATTCCAGTGCAGGCCCTGATTTATAATTTCAGGTGAGTCAATCCTCCAGGGACTTAGTTCCCCACCTGTAGAAGGGCTTATCTGAGCTCACCTCACTCCCCACTGGACAAAGAAGGGCCATCAGATGGTCCCTGGGACGGGGGACTCAGCAGCCATTATTACCTACACCCGCTCTCTCCGAGGCTACGATCCCAACACACATGCGGTCCTGGAACACGGAGGCGGCTGACGGGGTCTCTTCTGGGACTCGGAAGTGGTGAGCCAGGTAGGCCTGGATGTCCTTGAGGGGTGCCTGAGGGGTCACGAGGACCTTGTGCTGGCTGAAGGCCGAGGGGAGATAGCAGTGCTCCCGCTCACAGTCACAGACCATCACGAGCCGGTAGTGCTCCCGGTGGGGCTGTGTGCACAGCCTCCGGAAGAGCGCCTCTGCCCGGCAGGCCACCTCGTAGCTCAGCTGGTCCGCATACAGCAGGCTATAGACCCCCAGTCCCTGGGAGCCTGGGGTCAGGCAGCGACGCAGGAGCAATGCCACCTCCTCGAACGTGGTTTCTGGGGTGCAGATCAGCACTTCATCGTAGGTGGGCAGAGGTTGGTGTGGGGTCTGCATGTAGATGGCCAGGGCGGCTGGCAGCACCTCAGAGTGGCCACAGACGATGAGGTTGGGCTGGCCCTCCTGTAGGCCGTGGGAGAGCTCCCGCTGCACAGGGGGTCCAGCCATCCTCGCCAGGTGAGCCAGACAGTGGCCAAGGGCCTCCAGGTCCAGGCAGTGAGGCAGGAAGACACGCATGCATGTCATCGAGCATTTCATGATGACCCTCAGCTTTTCCACCAGTCTGGACTCAGAGAAGGGCAACAGTGGCAAGTCTTCCACCACTGTTCTCTCCTGGTGGGTGTTGGCCCTTCCACTGGGCCCCCTGCAGGCCCTTGAGACATCCCATGGGGTGCAGTTGCCTTTGATGAAGGAGAGCATGGTGAGGGCAGCGTCGCTGGGCGTCTCCCTCCCGAGCTCCAAGCCCAGGTAAACCAGCTGCTCAGCAGTGTAGTAGTTGAGGTAAAAGTGCTCAGCTCGCTTCTCTGCCACGAATCTCTCCCAGCGGCCCAGGAAGTCCTCCAGCTGCCGGCAGAGGGCTTCCAGCAGCTGGACGACTGGCCCGCCCTCCACCAGTGGGCGCATGAGTCCCAGACAGAAGTCCAGCTGGATGGAGGCACCCTTTAGGGGGGTACAGTACACCTCGGCTGACCAGGCCCTGAACAGCATGTTTCCAGCAGAGTAAAGGTTTATGAAAGACTGGACAAGCCTCTGCACGTTGCAGAACACCTGCAGAGAGAGGACATGTAGTCTAGAACAATACAAACAAATGTATAATTCGAAGGACTGGGGTTCATGTCCTCCATGGTTCACTGTGGCATCTCAAGCATGAGATTGATCATGGAAGGTCTTCCTTTCTTATTTCCATAGTCTCTTTCTTAGGAAGCAATATGTTGTGAAGATAAAGGATATCATTTATAAAGTACAAATGAACTTTACAGATTAAAAACTCATAATCAAAAGGATAGACTGTTACATAAACCAATATGCCTTTATGATTGTGGTTACTGTGGATTTCGATGAACGATGTCCAACTACATCTTTAAGTATTTTGGGATGCTTGCTGATTTATGGAGAAGATGGACATCTCTTTGGGTCATGAATTTGAAATACATGCACTCTGCAAGACCCACTGGCTCTACTCTCCACAGTTTTAAGAGCAGAGTGATTCCCATGAATTAAAGACAAACTCAATCTCTTCTGACTTCCCAGGCACCTCATCAGTGAGAGTGCTCAGCCCAAACAGATGGATTAGGACACTTGATCCAACGTAGATACAAATCCTTACCTCGGAAAATACCTCTACGACTTCAGCATTGCTGTGTTCTTTCTTGCCAGACATCAGCATCAATTTGTTCAAAAGCTCTTTCAGCTCTTCTAAAGAGTAGTCTCGCTTCTCCTCGTGGCCTCCCTGGCCCTCGGGAAGGATTAAATGCAGAACTGTGTCTGGGGAAATCTGTGGAACAGGGCACAGTCAGAGGTCGATTTGGGGAGGCAGAAACCCCCCGACGACAGCAGCCCGTTAAGAGCCTCCTGCAGCTGTGCCTGCGATGTGAGGCTCACCTTTTGGCCATCCGTGGGAGCCTTGATCACATAGATGCCTCTGCTGTTGATTGCTGTTGCCAGGGACAGGGACGAGAGCTCCACAGACCCATGACTCTCCTTCACTGTCTTCAGCCACTCGAGGTTCCGGGCAGAGTCACGCTGTCAGGACAGAAGGAGAGAAAATGGGCCGAAGCTTAGGCGTGATCTTCTTCCTGCCACTCTCTCCACCTCTACCTTCTAGGGACAGACACCTCCTTCCCTTCTCTGGCCCAGTGTGCCATCACCCACAGAGGAGGCGTCCCTCATCTGCTGCCCACCACTGCCACGGGCTTTGGCTCTCCCTCCTGGGTCACAGGCTGTTGCTGCAATGGCTGTTCCTCTGTGTTCCCACCCAGTGCCCTGGATACATGGACAGGGAGCGACAGGCATGAACTCAGCTCTCTGTGAGAAGCGGCCTTCAGCCAGGCCCCTAACCGGGGATAATGGTGGCTGCAACAAGCACGTGAGCTCTGTGAGCTCCTGCCATTCCTCTTCCGCTCCTTCACCCCTAGTGGGGCCTCAGCCACCCTGTTAGGCAAGTTATGAACTATAGGCTTGCTTGAACCCTGGTGCAGCTGATTTATGTACACGGAAATGTTTACTTTTCTGATTAAAAATGAATCTGTACCAATTGTGGAAAGTACGGAAAAATACCAAAATGTATATATAGCATATTAACTAACAACTACCCCCATTCAGAGAAAACCACTGGTAACATTTTAGCACATTTCCTTTCTATCTTTTTTCCCATGTATTTCCACTGGAGAGATCACTCTTATTTACATGCAGTTTTATATCCAGTTTTCTAACAATAGGACAGAGAAAGCACTTCCATTTGGGAAGAAAAACTGTTTTTAAACATCCGTTTAAAAGGCTGCATTAAAAACCTGCCATGTGAGTGTGCAGTTGTGCCACTAGTGTTTCTAAGTGACACTTCGTTAAACTTAACCTGCTCTGGAGCCAGAAATAAGACTCACCAGTTTCGTGGGCAGGTTGTGGTCATTATCCAGAGCCTTCCACAGCTCTTTCAGGTGTTGCACGAACTCATCAAAACCCGCACTGGTGTCCAGCTCATACAGCAGGGGCGCGTAACCCTGCACAGCATCGTGGAAGCAAGCTACCCGGTCCACATCAATGTCATTCTCCCCCGCAGAGATGGAGGCCAGGTCTACGAACACCTTCAGCTCGGTGATGCCTGGGGCAGAATGGGTAGATGAATGTAGGGCTCCCTGCGATGATAGGAGCCTCAAATTTGGAACAATGCTCCTTACTGATGCTATTCCTGGATAGTGCATTTTTTGGGTTTTCCCACTCTGCTTCAATAAGAACCTGGGGCACGTTTTCTTTTGCCATTTATGTTGTTGTTCAGCGGCTAAGTCGTATCCAACTCTTGCAATCCCATGGACTAGCCTGCCAGGCTCCTCTGTCCATGGGATTTCCCAGGCAAGAATACTGGAGTGTGTCACCATTTTCTTCTCCAGGAGATCTTCCTGACCCAGGGACTGAACCCGACTCTCCTGCTTGGCAGGCAGATTCTTTACCACTAAGCCACCAAGGAAGCCAACTCATTTATGTTGATACTACTGAACAAGACCTGACCTTACTGAACAACACCAATGTCTGGGCATTGCATAGGTTTTTTTGTGTGTGTGTGTACTATTTCATGTAATCCATGTAATATTGCCATTTCATTATTAAAAGTAAGCTTAGCTGGTAAATAACATGTTGACAGTCATCTACAACCAACGGCTGCTTACTAATCGAATGAAGCAGTGAAGCTGGGATGAGATGAGCACGCAGCCCATCCCCTGTCCCTGGACAGCAGGGCCATCCACCTTCCTTCTTTCCTGCCTCCTTCTTCCCTCCATGCATTAATTCTGCCAAAATCACCCAAGCCACAGAGCTAAAAAGACTGCCAAGCCTGTGTGCAATGATAAGTAGATGTGATTACGTCTAGAAGACAAGACTGCCTTGGCTTCTAGTAAAAAAAAAAAAAATTTCAAGCAAAGGAAAAAGCTAAAGGGACATAATTTTTTAAAAATGATTGCCTGCTGTTCACAGCGTGCATCCAGAGTGAGAAGGAAAAAAAAGTAGCCAAGGAAATGGCTTTTACAACACCAAATGAGTGATACTATCCTGATATAAATTCTACCTACAAACCTAGGCACACCTTGCACTTTTACCTAATGAATACAGATGAAAACTTGCTAAGAGACTAGAATTATTCCAATCACTAAAATAGAGAATTATGGGAGGTGATGGAGGGCTAATTATAGTTACAATTATAATCATATTATAAAATATAAACGTATTAAAACAATGTGTCATGTACCCTAAATTTACGTAATGCTATAAGGAAAATAGTGAGGTGAAAGTTGCTCGATCGTGTCCAACTCTTTGGCACCCCATGCACTATACAGTCCATGGAATTCTCCAGGCCAGCATACTGGAGTGGGTAGTCTGTCCCTTCTCCAGGGGATCTTCCCAACACAGGGATCAAATCCTGGTCTCCCACATTGCAGGTGGATTTCCTACCAGCTGAGCCACAAGGGAAGCCCAAGAATACTGGAGTGGGTGGCCTATCCCTTCTCCAGCAGATATCCCCAACCCAGGAATTGAACCGGGGTCTCTGCAATCGCAGGCAGATTCTTTACCAATTGAGTTATGAGGGAAGCCCTTATTTGTAAAATACATTTTAATTTAAAAAGTTTGAATGTAAAAAATGCAGAATATGATCAAGGGAGTGACTGCCCAGAAGTTCAGGAAGACCACCCCGTGAACCATCTAAATACTCTCCAGTCTTCTGGCCACCACAGTGACGGACTGTACCTCTGAGAGCCTCCTGGACCCAACTAATGAACTCCTTTCTCCGGGACAGCTCCTTCAGACACTGACACCGAGTCTCATCAATATCCTGCAGAAGCTTTTTGGCACGGACAATTTGCTGGTTGATACGGTCCAGTTTTTTGTGGCGAAAATTGTCCAAGACAGTCTAGAAAGTCATCAAAGAAAGCTGTCAAAGACAGTCTGTAAGACAAGGCAGTATGTGGGCTGAAACTGGCTCCTGGACCCCCAAGAAGAACTGTGCTGACCATCCCAATAGTCCCTCCCACCAAACTTCTAAAACTGACACTAGCAGTCACACTACTGGTAAACAAAGCTAAAAACAAAGCCCTTGGCATATTCAGGCATTGAATAAAATACAAATAACCCTGAAGGAAGCTGTGAAATCATCTTGCCCAGTTTTTCAAAGCCAGAGATCTGGGATCTCCCCACAGCTGCCCCACCCCCAACCCCAAGATGTCCCCAGTAAATAACTTACAAAGCTTAGTAAGGTGTGGAGAACACTGAAGTCACCAGTCAGGCCCAAATTCTCTTTGACCTCCAAGATGACCTTGGCTGAGTCGACAGCCTGATGCAGGTGATGGTATTCCTTGATCTGCTGGACTCGCTCCTTGATCCAGTCCTTCTGCTCTCTGGGATACACAGCCGACATGGTCTGGAGGTCTTCAGTTAGGTCGCTGTATTTATTCACAAAGTCCTTGAAGATGTCATCGATTTCCCCAAAGGTGACCTCCCCTGACTTCAGATCCTGATACAGTTTCGTAAACCTTTTGAAACAAGGACAATATAAACATTCATACACATCCTCAGGCTGAAATATCTCACTTTCCAAGTTCTCTTCTGGCTCACTCAGCTCCTGTGCAGCTTCTTCCCAGAAGATCTGGAAGATGTGACTGTCCTTTAGCAAATATGCATTTTTGGCCATTTCTTGGACTTCAGGGCTCAGGTTATAATGTGTTGTCCACTTCGAGTCAACGGGGGTGGCTGACAAAGTCACTGTCACAACTTGATTTAACTTTTTCCCACTGAGGTCTTCCGAATGTCTTTCAGCAATCTCTCCAAAATCCACTTTTGAAACCATAAGAGAACATCAAGTCAAACTCTGTTCACAATATCATTTTACTTTCCCAGTTTTCACTCCCCTTGCTGCTCTTAAGGAAATGCAAGTGAACACACTTGGTGCATTTGTTCTCAGTGAGCATTCCTAAATCTCCACCCTCGCCTTGCTCTTCAGTTTTCTTGACAAAGAAGGCTTTGCACCTTCTGGGTGAAGATGACCATTTGAAGTCTGCACATGTTTCCATTCCCTCCCCAAATCCTGCTGCAATGATAGAACTGAGATTGTTTTTCAAAAGCCATAAAGCAACAGGGCTGGGAAGTATAGCAAAGGAAACCACAGCAACAAAACTTTGGAACTTGAAAAGCAGATGTGCTGAGGGTAAATAATGTTTCAAGCCTGAGAACTTGGGGTCTTAGCCCATAGTGGGGAAACCTGAGATTCTGCCAGGCGTCTGTCATCACAGAATTTCCCACATGCACACATCCTGGCTGCATAGATGCTGGAATTTGGGTGATGAAATAAGGAGGATTGGGCTGAAAGTCTGCATAACAAGTCATCAAACAGGCTCATTTTCATCCCAACCCATTCCATCAGCAGGCTGATGGCACCTCCTCCACCCTGGCATGCAACAGGTAGTTTATATTCTAGAGAGGCTCTAGAGGGCTCACAGAGGGCTCTCTGGATTGGGGGGTTTCAGGTACATGGCGGAATAAAGGCATTTCCAGACACCTACACTTCGTCAGGAAGCTAACAGTTGGTATGTGCCACTAAATTTGAAAAGCTAGAAAGGAGAAGAGAGGACACAGGGAGTAGAAGGAAGGACTGGGGCTAGATACGCATCTTAGATGCTGAGAACCCTCCAGCCCTCATTGCTGTCTTGAGTCCTAGAGACCTGGCAGGCAGCGCTATATCTTCCAGGCAAGAGACTGGTGATCTGAGCAGCCCAAGAGAGAGGAGCTAAAGATACAGGCTATTTCAAAGCCTAGCCACCCCACCCGCAGAATCCCCCACCAGGGCGTTAGTCCCCCCTCTTAATATAAACATATAAAAAAGAATTCTAGACAAAGGAGTAAACCCTTAAACATGAAAAATAGACATTAAAACATACCAAGAGATAAAAGTAACTTGGAGGAAAGAGGAAACTCTTTAAGAAAAAGAAAATCTCTAAATCAAAAATACAAAAAATATTAGAAAGATATGATACTATCACCATGAACCAGAACAGGATAGTATGGAAAAAGGATCACTCAAAGCAAAAAGAGTTCTTGTAAATTAAATAAAAGAAAGAAGAAAAAGTAAAAAATTTAATGGCAAGCTTAGAAAGAAAACTTAAGAGATTGCTCAGAAAACAGAACAAAACAAGACATGGAAAATAGGAGAGAAAATATATGGAAGTTAGATGACTATTCCAGGAGCTCCAATATCCAACTGTAGATTCCAACAAAAGAAAAAGTAATCACTTAACTAACACAAGAAGCTTCCCCAAAACTCAAGGACTTGGAATTCTAGATTACAAAGACCCACTTCAGTATGCCCAGTACAGCAGATGGGAAAGAGATCCATTTCAAGGAACATCATTATGCCATTTCAGAATAAGGGGGACAAAAAAAAAAAAATCTCAAGAGCATCCAGGGAGAAAATATGTCATCCACAAAGGATGAGAATCCCAGATCAGATCATATCAGATCAGTCGCTCAGTCGTGTCCAACTCTTTGCGACCCCATGAATCGCAGCAATCCCAACCTACTCTAAACAGTGACCCCACAGAGACAATGGAGCCACAAACCCCAAATCCGGAAGGAAAGATCTGCACCAAACAACAGATCTCCTGTGAGGGCAGACATTTTCAGATAGGCAAGAACTCCCGGGCCCCTTACTCAGGAGAAACAGAGTGTGTATTTCACTAAAACACAGGAGGGAGAGCAGGGAGCCATAACACCCAGGATACAGATCCAGCTGAGAAGAGAGGCAAGATACCCCTAGGATAGCTTATCTCTGGTTTGGCAATATTCTATCTGAAAAAGCCAATGGATCTCCTTTGGAGGAAATTGTTGGTAAAGAGTCTGGCATTGAATTAAAAAAATAAATACATTGAAAACAAAGCATAGGACAAGATGAGAATTTTAAATCTAGAGAAGACAGTTTGCATAAGAAGTGGGAGAGAATAATGGCTCGGGTGTAAAGAGTGTATTTACAGAGTCATGACATTTAAACCCTGAAGGCTGATGAAATTATGATAAAATTGGAAGGAAGTGAGATTGGAAAGGCTATGTGTACAAGACAGAAATTGGAAAAACAAGGAAATCTAAACCCTAATTTTCCATAAATGATAATGTTTAAACCTGAAAAACCAAGAAACAGGCTATTTAGAGCTATGTCAGATAATTACCAAAGAATTTTTAACTTTATTAAAAATTAACACATTACAAAAAGCCTCCCCCCTCCAAGATAAAGGGCTGCTACTCTGATATGTTTTTAATCATATTATCCTTTGACCCTTCTCCCCTGCGGACCTTTCAATTTTGTTTATTTTAATGCTTTAAGAATATCACCTTTTATCACGTCTTTTACTCTCCCACACAACTTCAGGAGGGAGTCAACATTTGTCCTCTCTTTCTTTAGAGTGAATAGTTCAATCTTCCTCAGATTCAGCACTTTTTCCATAGGGTGTTTTTTGTCTTGGGCTAAAGAACTTTTACTCTCTGGAAAAAAAAAGAAAGGAAAGGAAGTCAGTAGAACAAAGAAATATCCACTTTGTGGCAAGCCATTGCTCGAACCTCCCGTGAGTGTGCTCCACATGCTGGGCTGTGTGGAGGGTGGTGTCAGAGCCTGTATGCATGGCTACTCCAAGATGTCCCGTGTCAGTCAGTAGGAATAAAAACAACCAGTACTCTAATGTGGTCAGTATTTGATCACTTCCCCTAATTTTCCAAATAGGGAAAGGAGTATGTCAAGGCTATATATTGTCACCCTGCTTCAGTCAGTCAGTCAGTCAGTTCAGTCGCTCAGTCGTGTCTGACTCTTTGCGACCCCATGAATCACAGCACACCAGGCCTCCCTGTCCATCACCAACTCCCGGAGTTCACTCAGACTCATGTCCATTAAGTCAGTGATGCCATCCAGCCATCTCATCCTCTGTGGTCCCCTTCTCCTCCTGCCCACAATCCCTCCCAGCATCAGAGTCTTTTCCAATGAGTCAACTCTTCGCATGAGGTGGCCAAAGTACTGGAGTTTCAGCTTTAGCATCATTCCTTCTAAAGAACACCCAGGGCTGATCTCCTTTAGGATGGACTGGTTGGATCTCCTTGCAGTCCAAGGGACTCTCAAGAGTCTTCTCCAACACCACAGTTTAAAAGCATCAATTCTTTGGCGCTCAGCTTTCTTCACAGTCCAACTCTCACATCCATACATGACCACAGGAAAAACCATAGCCTTGACTAGATGGACCTTTGTTGGCAAAGTAATGTCTCTGCTTTTCAATATGCAATCTAGGTTGGTCATAACTTTTCTTCCAAGGAGTAAGCGTCTTTTAATTTCATAGATGCAGTCACCATCTGCAGTGATTTTGGAGCCCAAAAAAATAAAGTCTGACACTGTTTCCCCATCTATTTCCCATGAAGTGATGGGACCAGATGCCATGATCTTCATTTTCTGAATGTTGAGTTTTAAGCCAACATTTTCACTCTCCTCTTTCACCTTCATCAAGAGGCTTTTTAGTTCCTCTTCACTTTCTGCCATAAGGAAGTCAGTAGAACAAACAAATATCCACTTTGTGGCAAGCCATTTCTCGAACCTCCCGTGAGTATGCTCCACATGCTGGGCTGTGTGGAGGGTGGTGCCGGAACCTGTATGCATGGCTACTCCAAGATGTCCCGTGACAGTCAGTAGGAATAAAAACAACCAGTACTCTAACGTGGTCAGTATTTGATCACTTCCCCTAATTTTCCTGAGGATTAGAAGCCATCCCCTGACAAGTTCCTGGAGAGAGAAGCCATCATAAAGATGAAAAAGATCACCTCTCCATAAGACACACAGGCAAAGAGAGATGCTTCTGAGCTCCTAACTCCTCAGGAGCCTGAAGTCCACATCTCAACGTGATACTTACTTAACTGCCAGATGTCAAGGAACCGATCCATGTGTTCTAGGATCAGCTCCAGGTGCCCAACTAAAATTGTTCCATTGATGAGGTCATTTGTAACTTCTGTGAACACAGAGCCTGCAGTGGCCATCAACTTCTTGCCTTCCTTGGTAATATTTGCTAATATTTCCTTGTTGGTTCCTGACCAAGTTAAGAAGAGAGTTAAAACGGTAGGCACCCCACTTCCTTCCCACTTTAATGGATTGCCAGTACCTCCTATTGCTCTGCCCCAACTTTCATATAATAAAGCAAACTCATTCTGTATTCCCAGGTATAATTCTCACATTCTTTAGAGGGCAGGATTTTCAAACATACTTAGTTTAACCACCAGAAATTTTCTTTCCCAGTAATATTAAGATCAAACATTTGGGTCATGTAATTAAAATCAAATACAGAAGCTTTATTCACAATTGCAAAATCTTGGAAGTACCCAAGATGTTCCTTAGTAGGTGACTGGACAAACCGTAGTCCACCCACACAACTGAATATTATTCAGTGGTTTAAGAAGTGCGCTACTAAAAGGAACCTTTGATGCATATCGTTAAGCAAAAGAAGCCAGTCTGAAAAGGCAACAGAGAGTATGATTCCAACCATGTCCCTTTCTGGGAAAAGGCACAACTGTATAGGAGAGGAGAGGGAAGGAATGAACTGCTGGAAACAAGGAAGTTTGAGGGCAGTGAAACTGTACCATAGGATATGGTAACAGTGGATGTACACGTTAAACATTTGTCAAATCCACAGGAAGTACAAGAGCAAACCCTAATGTAAACACTGGACTTTACTTATTCATAACATATCAATATTGGCTCATCAGTTAAAACAATGGTACTGAAGCAAGATGTTAATAATAGAGGAAATTGTGTGTGTTGAGTGGGTAGATACGGGAATACTCTGTACTTTCTGCTTAATTTTTCTGTCAACTTAAAACTGCTCTAAAATATGAGGTCCGCTAATTTAAAAGACAGAAATGGAATATTTTCAAGAGCGTAGCTTTTAATAGACAACAACAAAACAAGAAGAGCCAAGTCAATCTTCTTATTTGATAACTACAACAACTCTGGCATGAGAGGAACTTGGGTTTTTTGTTGTGTTTTTTTTTTAAGACCGTCTCAGTAATTAGATGAAATTGACACTCAAAATAATCTGTGGATTATTAGATCTGAACCTATGACTCACACATAAACCTGAATATAACATTTTTAGGGCATACACATTTCCCCTCTTTGGTCACAAACTCTGGGGTCATGGAGGGTAGGGGTGGGAGAATCAGGCAGTACTTAGTTTTTGCTAAGGTCACCAGTACTGGACTGGTGACCTTACATGGATCTCAGAATAATAAAGACAGGGCTTTAGATACAGACACACTGGGTTTGGATTTCAGTTCTTAACACTTATTATCGGCGAGACCTTAGGTAAGTCACATTACACTCTCCACCTCAGCTCTTGGTCTGAGGTTACTATGTCAGCCCAGTAGCTGTTAGTATAGCAGTTTATTTCATCAATGGTGGCTTTCAGTGTTAGTTCTCAATTATAATACAAGATACTCTGAGCCTTCCTGGGTCTGTCCATCCAAGCTGCTTCATTTGGCAAACATCAACCCGATCTAACTGACTAACAGATCAAATACTCTGCCGCCAATCTTGAGTCAGGAGGTACCACTGGACAGATGCTCCAAGCACCCTCCATGAACATACCATATAACTTGAAGAGGTGCTTGATGTCTGGCCACGTGAGCAGGTGATTCAAAACCCCACCCATGTCCTCTACAAACTCCCCTCTACTTGTTGGCCAGGACTTGGTGATCACAGCAGACACAAGGTTGCCACATTTTTGCAAGTCATTATAAGAGATTTTCCCAAGGATGCTGGTTTGAGACTATAAAAAGATGAATAGAGAGAGGGATATTTAGAAGGTTATATGGTTGATTTACTTTTTAATAAAGAAGCAAATTACCTACCCAACAGCATTTCAGAAGTCTCTCATAACTAGTTTTACAATGCGTCAAAAAGCCAAAAGAGTAAATAAAATACTTAACTTTTCTGAGGGCATTTCCATTTTCCTGTCCACTGTCTCCTTAAGATTGAACATTGGGGATGTGGAAACAGTTAGCCACAGACAGATACTGACAGAACCCACAAATTACCCCCCTCTTCTCTCGCTCAGTGCCATTTTTCTTGGAACTTTCACATTATTAAAAACATTAAACATAATACTGCGGCTGCTAAGTCACTTCAGTCCGACTGATGTCCGACTGATGTGCAGCCCCACAGACGGCAGCCCACCAGGCTCCCCCGTCCCTGGGATTCTCCAGGCAAGAACACTGGAGTGGGTTGCCATTTCCTTCTCCAATGCATGAAAGTGAAAAGTGAAAGTGAAGTTGCTCAGTCATGTCCAACTCTTAGCGACCCCATTTGGTATTATTAACTCTAATTATTTTAAAGTTGCCTACAAACAACACACATTTTAATTCTCTTCCTAAGTGAACTGATAAAATCTTTTCAACTCTAAACATTTTTCTTCCATAATGCTTTGTTAACCTTTGGGGTCTTTTACTGCATGGTAAGCAAGTGATAAAGCTAAGGGTGGGTGAGTGGCAATGATAATAATGAGGCATTTAGGAAAAGCCTGCAAGATTGCTGGAGATTACATGTGAGCTGCTATGATGCAAAACAGCAGCAGGAAGCTGAGCAGCATTTCACAGAAGGGGTATAGTACTGGATTTCAGGGTGGGGAGGGGTTGCCCAGAGCCCATTCTTTGCTTGGGTGCAGAGCCTCGGAACCAGCAGTGCTTAATAGCCTTTGGCTGGTGATGTCAGAAAGCAAGTATGCATCCAAATGCGGTTCTGAGTGGGAAAGGTTGTTCACCTGGCAGACCGAGCCCACGGCTTCAATGGCACACATCTCAAAGCATTTCGCCACACTGTCTTCTGCACCTGCAGCAACCCAGTGAGAGCTGCAGAAGGCCAAAATCCGGGAGAGAGGCATCTCCTGCAAGACGGGAAGACGAGGGTGTGAGAGCTTAGGGGTGCGACAGTCTCAGACCCTGTGCAATGCAAACACCCTAGTAATTTTCACTTTCCTAGTGTCGTATCAGCTCCCTATTACTGTGGCCTTCTTCCCATCCCATGAGAAGCATGTCCTCCATGCTTCTAACCATTAGACCAAAAGGGCCAAAATAACCTACTTAGCAGAAAAAGCATCCGGCACAGCAGCTTGCAAAAAGCAAGTGAAACTGAAAGTGAGAGTCGCTCAGTTGTATCCGACTCTTTGCGACCCCATGGACTATACAGCCCATGGAATTCTCCAGGCCAGAATACTGTAGTGAGTAGCCTTTCCCAAGGGATCTTCCCAATCCAGAGATTGAACCCAGGTCTCCTGCATTGGAGGCAGATTCTTTACCAGCTGAGCCACAAGGGAAGCTCAAGAATACTGGAATGGGTAGCCTATCCCTTCTCCAGCGGATCTTCAGGACTCAGGAATCAAACCAGGGTCTCCTGTATTGCAGGCAGATTCTTTACCAACTGAGCTATCAGGGAAGCCCACAAAACATGGGTAAACTTTTTAAAAAGATTTCTTCCTTGCTTCTCTTTTTCCTAAAAAGATCCATTTAACAATTACATATAAGACTCATGTGTTTTTAAAAAGCTGAATCTTCTAGGGTCACAGGCCTCAATTAAAAATGGAGAGCACTTTTGTGTTTTCCCCCAGTTGTCACTGGGTTAACAGGGCTCTTGTCACCAACAGGCCTCTTAGAGCAAAGAGCACATAGGCTTAGTTAGTGCCTATTAGAGCTTCACACAAGCCAAAGTTCCCCTGGTGGCCAGAAACTGTGCCCTTATTCTTCTCTAGGATACCATCTGTGGTCGAACTATTAAGGCTGAATCAGAAACAGTCACCTGAACCCCAATCCCTGTCCATTCAAATGCAGTCATCACAGGTACTGGATAGTCCACGTGGTCTGGTTCCAAAAAGAACATCCCCTGCCTTTCAGTACCTGTTTGAGCCTCCCTGCCATGTCCCCCAGCAAGGATTCCTTCCAATCATACTCCACGGGGAAGTTTATTTCCACCAGTCGCCTCCAGACCTGCAAAATCCACAAGTAAGGGACAGCCAGTAAGACAGCTAGATGCCACCGTGGAATTCTATGAAAGAAGACAATTATGGTAAGACAAAGAGCACAGTGCTTTGAGGACACGCTGGTTCAGACTCATTTTTGTCCAGTTGTCTGCTGCGTCAGTGGTAAATCAGGGCAACCCACTTTAGCCTTATAAAACAGAGGGTCCTGAGGGGGCTGGGTCACCACTAAGGTCCACTACTGCTCTTCGTCCAGAAAGGATTTCCCTCCACTGTTTTAATTTCAAAGAATTTCAAACTTTAGAGAAAGTTGCAATAACAGCATAAGGACACTCATACCTTCAGCTAGACTCCCCAACATTTAAAGTGGCTGCTCTGTCTCTTTCTTTTTTGTGCTCCCTTTAGTCTTTCTAGAAACAGGCACTGTCTCTGCTGAACCAGAGTTGCAGATGCCATGCCCCTTGGCCCTTGCGCAGGCATTCCCAACCCCATGGCCCTTCTACTACACACAGTAGTACAGGTGTCACTCTGAGGCCCGTTCACTCAGGTGACATCTTCCTCATCTTTCTCCCTGCCCACATTTTGCCATTGTTCACTAGTCAACTGACTGGGTCCAGGGTCCAACTGAGGGACACACGGCATTATCATGTCTCCTTTCTAGAGGAGTTCTCCAGCCTTTTCTTTCTTCCTTTATGACAGTGAAAACATTTTTTTGCTTTCCCGTTATGGTTTATTACAGGATACTGAAGGTAGTTCCTTGTGCTATATAGTAGGATCTTTTTTATCTATTTTATACATAATAGTTTGTATCTGTTAATACCAAACTCTTTAATTATCCTTCCCCCACCTCCTTTCCCTTTTGGTAACCAACAGGTCTATTCTCTATGCCTGTGGGTTTATCTCTGTTTAATAAATAAGTTCATTTGTGTTTTATTTTCAGTTCAGTTCAATCGCTCAGTTGTGTCTGACTCTTTATGACCCCATGGACTGCAGTACACCAGGCTTCCCTGTCCATCACCAACTCCTGGAGCTTGCTCAAACTCTTGTCCATCGAGTCGGTGATGCCGTCCAACCATCTTATCCTCCATCATCCCCTTCCCCTCCTGCTGTCAATCATTTCCAGCATCAGGGTTTTTTCCAATGAGTCATCGCATCAGGTGGCCAAAGTATTGGAGCTTCAGCTTCAGCATCAGTGCTTTCAATGAATATTCAAGTCTGATTTCCTTTAGGATTGACTGACTTGATCTCCTTGCTGTCCAAGGGACTCTCAACAGTCTTCTCCAACACCATAGTTCAAAAGCATCAATTCTTTGGCATTCAGCTTCCTTTCTGGTCCAACTCTCACATCCATACATGACTACTAGAAAAACCATAGCTTTAACTATACGGACCTTTGTTGGTAAAGTAATGTTTCTGCTTTCTAATATGCTGTCTAGGTTGGTCACAGCTTTTCTCCCAAAGAGCAAGCATCTTTTAATTTCATGGCTGTAGTCACCATCTGCAGTGACTCTGGAGCCCAAGAAAACAAAGTCTGCACTGTTTCCATTGTTTGCCCATCTATTTGCCATGAAGTGATGGGACTGGATGCCATGATCTTAGTCTTTGGAATGTTGAGTTTTAAGCCAGTTTTTTCACTCTCCTCTTTTACTTCATCAAGAGGCTCTTCAGTTTCTCTTTGCTTTCTGCCATAAGGGTAGTGTCATCTGCATATCTGAGGTTATGATATTTGTGTTGTATTTTAGATTCTGCATGTAAGTGATAGTATTTGGTATCTGCCTTTTTCCATCTGACTTACTTCACTTAATATGATAATCTCTAGTATGATACTAGAGATTACTCATTTCCATTACTTATTTTGATATTCAAATTGCCTCAGATTTGGCTAGTGAGAGCCCCCCAAGGCTAGCTTCTGTTTCCTTTTTTTTTTTTTTAATGTAATAATCTTAGATGAACAGAAATATTGCAAAGATAGTACAGAGACTTCCAATGAACCCGACTGCTAACACTTTACGAAGCCATAGTACAGTTGTGAAAACCAAGAAATTAGCATTGATAGATTATCATCCGGAGAAGGCAATGGCAACCCACTCCAGTACTCTTGCCTGGAAAATCCCATGGATGGAGGAGCCTGGTAGGCTGCAGTCCATGGGGTCTCGAAGAGTTGGACACGACTGAGCAACTTCACTTTCACTTTTCACTTTCATGCATTGGAGAAGGAAATGATAACCCACTCCAGTGTTCTTGCCTGGAGAATCCCAGGGATGGGGGAGCCTGGTGGGCTGCTGTCTATGGCGTTGCACAGAGTCGGACACAACTGAAGTGACTTAGCAGCAGCAGCAGCAGATTATCATCACCAAAGCCACTAACTTTATTTGGATTTTACCACTTTTTCCCACAATCATTCTTTTGCCCTCCAGGGTATATCCTAGGATATCACCTGGGTCCTGTCTGCTTGTGAAATGTCACCACTTGATTTCAAGTACTTTTACTTTATGGTAATACACGGTGTTTCAGGCTGGCCTTGCACTTCTTCAGCCCCACCTTTAGAATCTGCTGTTCTTTCCAGAGGCACAGGGGTTTTTCTGTTTTGTGTTAGAGGGAATGGCACTTAGAAGCCATGGCTGGGTGTGCTCACAGACCTGGGTGTCACCATCTCTAGGCCCTTTCAGTGGATGGAGCTAGGAAACGTTGCTTTTTACATCATGAGTTCACACTACACCTCTAGCTCTTTTCAATAGGCCTCCTTTCCCCTCCCCTGCTCCACATGTTCCCTCCTCCAATGAGAAAGAGCCCAAGCTTCCAACAGCAGCAACCCCTGTGTCCATCTGCCCAGCCTTACAGTACACACAACAAAGCTTCAGACTTGCTACACTCATTCCACTCCCAACTACAAAACTTCCAAACCAAGTGCAAGATTTATGTATGTTTTTTCTGTTTTGACCTTAGACTCTGTCCCTGTGAGGGTGAGTGGTCAGAGTTCTGGGCTCTGAAGTGAAGTGTTAGTTGCTCAGTCGTGTCCAACTCTGTACGGCCCCATGGACTGTAGCCCACAGGTTCCTCTGTCTATGGAATTCTCCAGGCAAGGATACTGGAGTGGTTGTCATTCCTTTCTCCAGGGGATCCTCCAACCCAGGGATCAAACCCAGGTCTCCTACATTGCAGGCATATTCTTAATCATCTGAGCCAGAATACTGATGCTCTGGGCTCTGGGTGTTCACATCAATGATCTTCTCCCCTTGGTGTGGACAGGTAATATATCTGAATAAGACTGAGATGTGGTGAGAGTTATCTGTTTTTGTTCATACACAGTTTCAGTGATGTGATTTTATGATGATCTCATTAAAGTATCCCTGGAAGACAACAGCCTAAGTCAGAGGGCCACTTGCTTGGTTTGTTCATGGCACTTTCTAGAACTATGTCCTGGAGCCAATAGCTTTAGGCCCTTCCTCCTCCTCCTCCCCAGCATAAGATTCTGTCCGCATCTCAGTTTCTGGAAGCCCTCCCTGCCTCCCAACCTTTTGGGTCTGATTTCTAATTTCCTCACCTTCAGCTGCCGCTCAGCCCAGTTTCCCTTTCATGGAGGCCTTGCTCTCATCTTATTTTCTACTGTCAACATCATAACCTGACCCATAGCCTCAGTACAGCATCAGACGCGAATGCCCTTCCCCACCAGCCACCATGTCCCAACAAGCTCTGTCTCCCCATCCCGCTGCCTCACCACTGATGTGGGGACCACAGTCCACCCACCAGGGAGCCCATGCTCTCAGTCCTGTTAGGGCAGCAGCTGTCCATTCTGCAGAGGAGACCCCTGTGTCCCCTGCACTGGACTGGCTTACCTCAATCTCCTTGCTGTAAGCGAAGGTGACAGATGAACCAGTCTGGAATATGCTCATTGTAAACATTTTCCGAAGCCAAGATTTTGTAGCAGCGAGGGTCCCCTGGAAGACCGTTTTTACTGAATTCTTCTTTCCAGTTTCATTTCCCAGCCCTGCTGCTGAATCCTGTCACCACAAGAGAGAGACGGAGTTGAATCAACCCCACATGGCAAACCCAAAGCATCATCCAGATACTTTTCCACCCGCCTCTGCGGCTGACGCCACCTGAGCACCCAGCAGAGCCTGCACATTCACAGAACTTTCATTTCCCCGGTGTTTCAGGTTCACTCTGGGTGGACAGCATGGGAGTCGAGGTAGGAGAAGCACAGGCGTGGATGCCCCCTCAAGTGACCCCAGGCAACTATAACAGAGGCGATGCTGCCTCACCAACCAGTAGACCTCCTGGACTCTGAGTGGAGAAAGGCTGACAGACAAGGGAGAAGGGTGCACCACGGGCTCAGAGCTTCCAGCAGCTCAGAGAGCCAAGCTCGTGAAAACCCTGTCCCCGACTGACATGCTAGGGCCAGGAGGAAACCCAAATCCCTACCCTGGTTCTCTTTCCTTGAGGTTCTCCATTCATTCCCACCCCCTGAAAAGCCCCTTTTCCCGGGGGTTGAGGGCTCTAGGGATAGGGATTCCTCTTTCCTGTTCTCCTTCCCTTTCTCATCAGAAGCATCTTTACCACAAAGTGGATACAGCCATCAGCTCCACTTAGAAAGAGGCCTCTCCCAGTTCTGATGTGTATTCTCTTTTGCTTCAACCAAGTCCCACAGATTGTGTAAGTGCCAAGGCCCCCCAAACTGGATCTGCTGGTGTCACTCCCTCCTTCCAGAGATGGTGGGCCCAAGGGCTAGAGACATCATAGTGAGGCTGCTGCCCAAGGAGCTGATTGCTAAGTGGGAGACCAGTACAATCAGTAAACAGGGCAAGTAACAAGATAGGAAAGGCACATATAGGGTGCTGGGGACTTCCCAACAGCTCAGATAGTAAAGAATCTGCCTGCAAAGCAGAAGACCCAGGTTTGATCCCTGGGTCAGTAAGATCCCCTGGAGAAGGAAATGGCAACCCTTTCCAGTATTCTTGCCTGGAGAATTTCACAGACAGAGTAGCCTAGTAGGCTACAGTCCATGGGGTTGCAAAGAGTCAGACACGACTAAGCAACTAACACATAAAGGGTGCTGTATCCAGTCTTGGGTGTGTTTGTGGGGGCAGGTTCTCCCCTGAAAGATTCAGGGAGCTCTGGGCAGAGTGTGAGGGGTAGGCTGGGTTATGTGTGGGCAGGGGTCCAGCTATCCTGGGAGAATAGCACACAGGATATGGGTGGTGTGGGCCAGCAACAGTTCTCAGCTGAAAATGGGACATGCTGGCCCAAACTGAAAGTCACCAAATGGGCCAGCAACTTCTCCAATGATCCAGAAACTTTGGCAGGGTGTGCACGCCATCTGCAATCTGCCCTAGCCTAGACCCAGGCTCCATCTCCAGCCAGGCTAGCCTACCTGCAGAGCAGCAGGATCCTCTCCTCCCTGACACGCACATGCTGCTCTCTCACTCTGTGCGAACGCCAGCCCCTGCAAAGGCCCCGTGTTCCCAGGGCACCTTATGGACATTCCAGTTTAGTGTTAACCCACTGTGCTGCAATTATGTGCTCACTGGACTGCCCCCTCCTACGCATCCCTGCTGCCAAGCACCTCTCTTCTCCATCTGGGTTGCCCTGCAACCAGCAGCAACCCAAGCCTAAAAATCTTCTTTAGAACTTTCGCCTTTGTTCCTTGTTTTTCTCCACCTGATATCCTGTCAATCCTATCAACCCTTTATATTGGCACATAACCAAAAGCGTTCAAAACTTCTTCATATACTTTGGTTTTATTTAATTTCAGTTTTGCAAAGCTTTTGGTTTTATGGCACATTTAGAGAATTTGGACCAGACTGTGGTTACACTAATCTGAGATCCCAACCAATGTTCAGGATAGTTATTTCTGCAGGGGCATATACCATAAGTAACTAACAAATTTCACATTTCTTGAACACAGTTTATCTAGAAGTTGGCACCTGCCTAGGATGGTTTAAACAATATCCACTTCAGGAAAAAGCAATCATCCTACCAATGTTTATTTTTAAATGTTCCCTTGGTATTTTTTTAAAAAAGAAGAGCTAAAAGGAACAAAGATAAAATACACACTCAATTATATCACTAACGTCACAGTTCTGACTTGTCAAATGGTCAGTCTGAATAGGAAATCATCTATCACCTTCATGTGGAAGCTCAAACTCTACCGGCTGAAGACCACACAACAATGGGATAAATGAGCTGTGGACACATGCAACATCACAGATGGATCTCAGAGATGTGCTGAGCAGTGAAAGCCAGACACAAAAAAGGACAGAGTTCCAAGACAGGTAAAACTAACTTGTGGTGGTAGTAATCAGAAGACTGCTTACCAGTGGGAGGTGTGGAGGGAGGGGGCCCAGAACTCTGGATTGTTCCTACAGCTTGATGAAGGAGGTGGTGCTTGTGTGGAAAGGCTCTTAGGTATGCACTGAGGTGTGTGGACCTTGCTACTGTATTTGAGTTTCAGTGAACAGGAAAAAGGCTCAGGTGGGAAAGACTAGGCATGAATATGCACTTGGGTGGGGAGATTCTTGCTTGAAGTCCTGGCCACCTGCTGGGCTCTTGAATTTACCCAGTTACAGCTAATACTCTACACTTGAAGTCCTGCACTGCCTCCTTCCTCCGTTCTTCCCTCTAATGTAAGCCCCGGAGGGCAAGCATGCAGATCCTGGTTCACCAAAATAGCCTCGTGAGCAGAACAAAAGCCGGCATCAGTATGTACTGACACATCTGATGGCGGAACCAGCTGCTCTGTCGTTCCAGCAATCCTAGAATCAGCCTATCTCCTTTTTGAATAGAGGATGCCTCAGGTTCCATAGCTCTGCTGGGTATGGCATTATGTGTACATGTTCCACTTACCACTACAGGTTTAAGTATAATAATTCTGCGAACAATCTCAGCAGATAAGGCAGGCATCTCATAAAACGTGTGGGCTTTTGATATTCTGCAGGTAGTTTCGTGAAGTTTCAGGCACACAGTCAAGTAGGACTGTATCAAGGGCTCCTCAAGAATCCTAACCCACAAAGAGTTGAGAGAAATGAATGAAGTAATTTAGGAGGAATTAGAAAACAGTACCCATTATTCATGACAAGTTCCTGCCCTTTAAAACGCCTACAAGGGAGGCATGTACTTGATCCCATATAGGATAACATCCAGAACATTTCCATTAATTTTGAAATTGTGACTAAGATAAAAAGGAATAAAACTCTTTTTGATTTGCCTCCATGGTCTGAACTATTTTAACAAAAGCAAGTTAAACTATTTCCAAGTGTATTCCTTTGTTCGAAAAAAATCTTAAGGATGGATATTACCAAAGATTCAAATACCATACAATTTTTTAAAAAAAGAATCTGTAAGCTACAGTGAGGGAAAAAAGGAAAGAAATGCTAGAAGCATATGTCCTGTGCATGAAATTTCTTTCAGTTCTGAGTGGACCTGCTTATTGGCTGCTACATGACCAGAGCTGAGAGGTAGAGAGCTGATCAGAGGAGGGTTTAGAAGGTGGCAAGAGACAGGAATTACTGGGGCGATTCTGTAATACACAGAATTAGATGGGGTCCATGAAGTCCCAGGTGCTTAGTGTTAATGAAGATCTGACACTCCCACCTCCATCCTGAACACTCTAAGAATTCAGGTGAGGTCATCCTGGCAGTGCTCCGCGAATCTAAAAAAATTACCTTCTCTCCCACATTTGTTCATTTTGTACACTGTGCTTCCAGGGTGTCAGAGCTCACACATATTTGCAGGAGCAAATGACTTCAGATCATTATGGAAAGCTACCTTTGTATTTATTTCCAGCTTCTCTGACTTGCAAAAAAAATCTGAAGACTAAATGCTGATAAGATGCAGGACACAAGCATGAATATGTAATATGATGATAATCACTTAAAAATAAATGACAAAAACGCACAGGAAAAAAATTAGATGAAAATAAACTGAAATGTTAGCAGCTGATTTCTGTGCTCTTCCCTTTTTAAAAAAGTTGGATGATTACATCAACACCTTGAAAAAAAAGTGGAATATATATTAATTTATGGCCTTACATTAATGACAGCAAATATGGCATAAACCCAATCATAAGGGATAATCTTGTACAAGAGAGATTACCTTTTACTTTTCTACTTACTTTTCCTGATAAATATCCAGAAGGTACAACAGCATTTTAAAAGTATTCTCAATACTCTATGGTGGGGAAGAAAAGAAAAAAGGGAAGATTTAATCATGATGCCACTATCTTTGCTAAAACAGAACCAAAAAAAAAAAAAAAAAATCCGACATAATAAGGCATAATACTTTTCTTTCAATAAACAAGCTTTAAGGGGCTCAAGTACTAATCTTATACGTGTTACAATTAAAACTTAGGATTTAAAATTAAACCATTTTCTCCTCCCCCAAATGGGAAAGGACAATAGCAATTAGGAAGTGGACCAGCATGCAGGATAACTTCTAACCCTGACTTGCACAATCTCACATATCCAAAGGCTGTTGTTTTATTGAATTTTGTTTACTGAAACAGAATAAACTCAAGTAAATTAACCCCTTACCCTAAGAAATATTGACTCTTCCCAGTTCTCTTATATCTAAGTGCTTTACCAGATCAGGTTTTCAGAAAAGGAAAATCACAAACTCTGACTGATTAGTTTTTGACCTGCTTTTGTTAAGCAAGGTCTCAAGAGCCGATTCCAGACAACAAACCTCAAGGTTTCTTTGAGAGATTTCCTGAAGTCCGTGCAGACGGTACCAAGTCCCTAGAAGACAGTCCAGGACACGCGGGGGACACTGACTCAGGTAATCAATGAGGTGTTCCATGTAAGGAGTCAAGTTACTCAGAGGAAGCAAACTGAACCAGGATCGGAATAGATATTTATCCACATTCAGCAAATATCTGTTTTTTTCCATTAGCTGGAGTAATTGATTCCTTATAAGGGAAAATTGGAACAGAAAAAAAGGGTAGCAGTGAGATCGGTAAAAGAAACAAAGTTAATTAAAATTATGTTAGAAGGGATCTAGAAAGCTCTGATTTCAAAAATAATTGAAATGCCAACAACTCGATCAAATAAGAAGTAAACAATAATATATTAAGAATTCAGCAACATGGATGAACTCTAAGGACAAGATGCTCAGTGAAATCAGCCACTCACAAATGAACAAATTATTTGATTCCACTTATGTGAGGTCCCTAGAGAAGTCTGATTCATAGAGACAGACAGCAGAGTAGTGGGGACCAGGGACTGGTGTTGGTGGGAGAATAGGCTACTGATTATCAAGAACACAGTTTCAGTTTTACAAGATGGAAGGTTCTGGAGATGAATAGAGGTATTGGTCGCACCACAGAGTGAATGTACTTAACACCACTGTGGTGGTGGTGTACACTCAAAATGATTAAAATTATAAATGTAAAATTTACATCATTTTACAATGATGTAAAATTGTAGGTTATGTATATTTTACCACAATAATAAAAAAATTCACCAAGAATTAAGCATTTTCAATACATGTATATGCATGGCTGAGTCCCTTCGCTGTTCACCTGAAACCATCCCCACACTGTTAATCTGCTATACCCCAATACAAAATAAAAAGCTTAGAAAAAAGAATTAAGTATTTTCCAGCTTTATTGAAATATGGCATATAACACTGTAAGTTTAGGGTTGATTTGATACACTTACATACTGCACAATGATTACCACAGTAACAATACTTGATCCCTGCATCCACTGTGTCATACAGTTACCATTTCTTTTCTGTATGAGAATCTTTAAGATCTAATCTCTGAGCAACTTTTAAGTAAACAATATAGTAGCAACTAGAATCACCAGGTGGTACATTAGCTCTCCAGAATTAATTTGTCCTCAGAATACTGAAGTTTGTATTGTTGGACAAACATCATCACTTTTCCCCACCTCCCAGCCCTGGTAATCACCATTCAACTCTCTGCTCTTGTGAGTTTCACTTTTTTCAGATTCCACATATGGGATATCATATCTATAGTATTTGCCTTTATCTGCCTTATCCCACTTAGCATAATGCCTTCAAGGTCTATCCATGTTTTGCAAGTGGCAGGATTCCCTTGCTTTCCTGACTGAATAATATTTCATCATGTATACATATATACGGTGTGTATATATATACTCATATATATGTATACACACATACACACCAGTTCTTCTTTATCCATTCATTTACTGACAGACGCTTAGGTTGTTTCCACATCTTGGCTATTGTGAATGATGCCGCAATGAACATAGGGGTGCAGATATCTCTTTGAGATATTTATTTCATTTCCTTGGGAAATACACCCACAAGTAGGATTGCTGGATATGGCAAAAACTCTTGGTTTAACTTTTGATGCCATTTTCCATTGTCGGTGTAACAATTTAAGAACTAAGCATGTTGATGCATGATGCCCTGGATTCTACATGAACCCAGTTCAGGGAAGGTCTTTAAATTATTCTGTTCTGTAACACTGTCCTGGACACCCAAAAAGATGACAATGTGAAAGAAAATACTGTACAGCAGAGTGCCACAGAACTGATACAGGTTACGAGAAACACGTGGATAAAGCTTCACTACATACTAAAGGCCACTCTTGCCTGAAAGATACAATATTTAAGACCAATGCTAATGTTTGTCATTCTCCAGCTAAATTTCTTCTAGACAGTTGGTCTCCAAGATAAATGACCCTTGAAAGTCATTTAAAGTATATATAATTTTATAAATAATCTTAATTTGGCTTTAATTTCAAAAGATTTCAATAATAGTGAGGAAGCAATAATTTAATTTAGCTTGCTCACTATTTCAGTCCCTAAAATCCTACAGGCTAGATCCTATTAGACTGGGGAGAGCAGATGAGACTTGGAATAGTTTCTTTGACAAAAGACAAAGTAAATGGGGAATGTTCTCTGTGCTTGGTAATAACTGCTAATATTAATTTTTGACTGAATTTGTATTTTTTATTTAGTTTTTGTACTTAAATTTGATTTACCATTTTCCTTTTACAGACTATGCTTTCTGTGTCTTCTCTAAAAAGTCTTTGCTTACCTCAAAATGGTATTTCACTGTGTACCTACAGAGTGCAAAGCCACTGATCTTTTTCGATTCCACTTTCAGGAATTTATCTTGAGGAAATAATTGGACACGGAAAATTACAAAGAAGTGCATCAAAACATGCTTACAAAGCGAATGTGCAGAAACAACCCAGGTGTCCAGGAAGAGAGAACTAGCGAAATAAAATTTGCAACACTAAGCAGTCATTACGATAGGTGTGTATTTACTGGCAAAAATAAAATCATTCATACAATTGATACAATACACTGTTAAGTGAAAAAAGGAAGTTGGAAAACAGAATAAAACAGGATAAATGATCTATTATAGAGGCAGAGAGTGGGGGACAATTGGACAAAACCAGACAAAAGGCACAAATTTCCAGACATAAATAAGTGCCAGTGACATAATGTATAACATGATAAATATAATTAACAGTACAGTGGATTATACATAAAAGTTGTTAGAGTAAATCCAAAGAGTTCTCATCAAAAAGGAAACTTTTTTTTCTGTTTCTTTAATTTTGCACCTATGGATGACAGATGTTCACTAAACTTATCATTGGTCATCATTTCATGGTGTAAGTCAAATCATTATGCTGTATTTCTTCAACAGTGCTGTACCTCAATTATATCTCAATACAACTGTAAGAAAAATAAATAATCTATCTTTTGTGGTTTATTTTTAAATATATAAAGCACCCACATAGCCACATTTGGACACAGCTCTGCAAATACACAGGCCAAAGTGTATGATTATCTCTGTGGTTGCAGGCCATTTTTGTAGTTTTCCATTTCTTGCATGTTTAAAACTTTTTAAAGAAGTAATTTTAAAGGAAGCAATATATTACTTCCATCACTAGAAGGAGAGGTAAGTGGATACTGGAAGTCCACTGGAGATCTTGGAAGCACAGTTATGATTCTAAAATTTACATACATGAGTGCAGGTCCAAAACTTACTGATCTGGTCTTGTTTCCCGAAACTCCGAGAAGGAGATGCCTTCAAGGGCTGCCCAGGTGTCCTCAGGCTGCGTGACTGAGCCCTGGGCTGGCGGGGACAGGTCCATGCAGTGGTGCAGCACAGGCAGGGCACACACCCAAAAGTCAACCTTTTTGTCCATGCACATTTGGCACAGGTTTACCAAGGACTGTCGCCAGCTAGAAAGGGAACAGAAATGGACATGAGTCCAGGATGGCCAATGTGAGGCTCACCTGGGGGTCTGACATCCATTAGGGAAGGGACAGCTCCTTGCACAGAGCAGAAGAGCACTCTGGGTATCTGACCAGGAAGAAACCTCAGGGCTCACTGGGCACCCAACAAAAGTGTCAGGCACTGAACAGGCCCTCTTGCAGCCCCAGAGCAAACTCCCAAGGGTATCCTTCCATTCTCCATTATAGTGGGAGAGACATAGTTTCAGAGAGGCTTGTGATCTGCAAAAGGTCCCTGGTGTAGAGCCGGGGCTTGAACACAGGTCGTCTGGCAACAGTAAATCTAAATACGAAGCACCTTTTTACATCTAAGTGGGGAGCCTACAAATAATACATGCCACGTTCCTTACAAACACATGTACCTTTGCCAGCATTTCTTATCTCTTTCAAAATTTTATTAAATCCTGGACAGGATTTAACTGGATGTTTAAAATTTGTAAAACCAGGAGGCAAGTGTCCGTTAAGACTGGATGCTCAGAGAAGGCTACCCAATATTATTCTTGAGTTCAATTCAAACAGCTGCAGAAAAAAGACCTGGGGATCATCAGAGGGTTCTGGGGAGCGTCTCCACCCAGTGAAATATAAGTGTCTTCGGGACAGGCCACAGCCTCCGCGCTCCCAGTACTCCCAGCACTCCCAGCCCTGTGCAATGGGCACAGCAGCGGCTCCTAAACTGGGAACAACAGAGGCTGAGGCCACGGTGAGGGCATCCACAGTACTTCCACAAACATCTTCGAGTCCAGCTTCATTGTCTTACTATGACCCATCCCCCCAAACACAGGCCCACGGGGCTAAGACATGATACACCTTGCGTGCGTGTATGCTCAGGCGCTTCATTTGTGTCTAACTCTTTGCTACCGTATAAACTGCAAGAATACTGGACTGGGCTGCCATGCCTTCCTCCAAGGGATCTTCCAGACCCAGGGATCAAACCCATGTCTCCTGCATTAGCAGGCAGATTCTTTACCACTGCACCACAGGGGAAGCCCATCAGTCAGTCAGTTCAGTTCAGTCGCTCAGTCATGTCCGACTCTTTGCGACCCCATGAATTGTAGCATGCCAGGCCTCCCTGTCCATCACCAACTCCCGGAGTTCACTCAGACTCATGTCCATCGAGTCAGTGATGCCATCCAGCCATCTCATCCTCTGTCGTGCCCTTCTCCTCCTGCTCCCAATCCCTCCCAGCATCAGAGTCTTTTCCAATGAGTCAACTCTTCACATGAGCTGGCCAAAGTACTGGAGTTTCAGCTTTAGCATCATTCCTTCCAAAGAACACCCAGGGCTGATCTCCTTCAGGATGGACTGGTTGGATCTCCTTGCAGTCCAAGGGACTCTCAAGAGTCTTCTCCAACACCACAGTTCAAAAGCATCAATTCTTTGGCGCTCAGCTTTCTTCACAGTCCAACTCTCACATCCATGCATGACCACAGGAAAAACCATAGCCTTGACTAGACGGACCTTTGTTGGCAAAGTAATGTCTCTGCTTTTTCAATATGCTATCTAGGTTGGTCATAACTTTTCTTCCAAGGAGTAAGTGTCTTTTAATTTCATGACTGCAGTCACCATCTGCAGTGATTTTGGAGCCCCCCTAAAAAAGTCTGACACTGTTTCCCTGTCTGTTTCCCATGAAGTGATGGGACCAGATGCCATGATCTTAGTTATCTGAAGGTTGAGTTTTAAGCCAACATTTTCACTCTCCTCTTTCACTTTCATCAAGAGGCTTTTCAGTTCCTCTTCACTTTCTGCCATAAGGGTGGTGTCATCTGCATATCTGAGGTTATTGATATTTCTCCCAGCAATCTTGATTCCAGCTTGTGCTTCTTCCAGCCCTGCGTTTCTCATGATGTACTCTGCATAGAAGTTAAATAAGCAGGGTGACAATATACAGCCTTGACGTACTCCTTTTCCTATTTGGAACCAGTCTGTTGTTCCATGTCCAGTTCTAACTGTTGCTTCCTGACCTGCATACAGACTTCTCAAGAGGCAGGTCAGGTGGTCTGGTATTCCCCTCTCTGTCAGAATTTTCCACAGTTTATTGTGATCCACACAGTCAAAGGCTTTGGCATAGTCAATAAAGCAGAAATAGATATTTTTATGGAACTCTCTTGCTTTTTCCATGATCCAGCAGATGTTGGCAATTTGATCTCTGGTTCCTCTGCCTTTTCTAAATCCAGCTTGAACATGTGGAAGTTCATGGTTCATGTATTGCTGAAGCCTGGCTTGGAGAATTTTCAGCATTACTTTACTAGTGTGTGAGATGAGTGCAATTGTGCGGTAGTTTGAGCATTCGTTGGAATTGCCTTTCTTTGGGATTGGAATGAAAATTGATCTTTTCCAGTCCTGTGGCCACTGCTGAGTTTTTTCAAATTTGCTGGCATATTGAGTGCAGCACTTTCACAGCATCATCTTTCAGGATGTGAAATAGAATTCCATCACCTCCACTAGCTTTGTTTGTAGTGATGCTTTCTAACCCCACTTGACTTCACATTCCAGGATGTCTGGCTCTAGGTGGGAGATCACATCATCGTGATTATCTTGGTCATGAAGATCTTTTTTGTACAGTTCTTCTGTGTATTCTTGCCACCTCTTCTTAATATCTTCTGCTTCTGTTAGGTCTATACCATTTCTGTCCTTTATGAAGCCCGTCTTTGCATGAAATGTTCCCTTGGTATCTCTAATTTTCTTGAAGAGATCTCTAGTCTTTCCCAATCTGTTGTTTTCTTCTATTTCTTTGCATTGATCGCTGAGAAAGGCTTTCTTATCACTTCTTGCTATTCTTTGGAACTCTGCATTCAGGTGCTTATATCTTTCCTTTTCTCCTTTGCTTCTCTTCTTTTCACAGCTATTTGTATGGCCTCCCCAGACAGCCATTTTGCTTTTCTTTTCCATGGGGATGGTCTTGATCCCTGTCTCCTATACAATGTTACGAACCTCAGTCCATAGTTCATCAGGCACTCTATCTATCAGATCTAGGCCCTTAAATCTATTTCTCACTTCCACTGTATAATCATAAGGGATTTGATTTAGGTCATACCTGAATGGTCTAGTGGTTTTCCCTACATTCCTCAATTTGTCTGAATTTGGCAATAAGGAGTTCATGATCTGAGCCACAGTCAGCTCCTGGTCTTGTTTTTGCTGACTGTATAGAGCTTCTCCATCTTTGGCTGCAAAGAATATAATCAATCTGATTTCGATGTTGACCATCTGGTGATGTCCATGTGTAGAGTCTTCTCTTGTGTTGTTGGAAGAGGGTGTTTGCTATGACCAGTGCATTTTCTTGGCAAAACTCTATTAGTCTTTGCCCTGCTTCATTCTGTACTCCAAGGCCAAATTTGCCTGTTACTCCAGGTGTTTCTTGACTTCCTACTTTTGCATTCCAGTCCCCTATAATGAAAAGGACATCTTTTTTGGGTGTTATTTGTAAAAGGTCTTGTAGGTCTTCATAGAACCGTTCAACTTCAGCTTCTTCAGAGTTATTGGTTGGGGCATAGACTTGGATTACTGTGATATTGAATGGTTTGCCTTGGAAACGAACAGAGATTATTCTGTCGTTTTTAAGATTGCATCCAAGTACTGCATTTCAGACTCTTTTGTTGACAATGATGGCTACTCCATTTCTTCTGAGGGATTCCTGCCCGCAGTAGTAGATATAATGGTCACCTGAGTTAAATTCACCCATTCCAGTCCATTTCAGTTCGCTGATTCCTAGAATGTCGACATTCACTCTTGCCATCTCTTGTTTGACCACTTCCAATTTGCCTTGATTCAGGGACCTGAAATTCCAGGTTCCTATGCAATATTGCTCTTTACAGCATCAGACCTTGCTTCTATCACCAGTCACATCCACAACTGGGTATTGTTTTTGCTTTGGCTCCATCCCTTCATTCTTTCTCCACTGATCTCCAGTAGCATATTGGGCACCTACCGACCTGGGGAGTTCCTCTTTCAGTATCCTATCGTTTTGCCTTTTCATACTGTTCATGGGGTTCTCAAGGCAAGAATATGAAGTGGTTTGCCATTCATTTCTCCAGTGGACCACATTCTGTCAGACCTCTCCACCATGACCCGCCCGTCTTGGGTGTCCCCACGGGCATGGCTTAGTTTCATTGAGTTAGACAAGGCTGTGGTCCTAGTGTGATTAGATTGACTAGTTTTCTGTGAGTATGGTTTCAGTGCGTCTGCCCTCTGATGCCCTCTTGTAGCACCTACCGTCTTACTTGGGTTTCTCTTACCTTGGATGTGGGGTATCTCTTCACGGCTGCTCCAGCAAAGTGTAGCCACTGCTCCTTACCTTGGACAGGGGGTATCTCCTCAAAGAGATACATCTCAAAGCCTCTCAAAAGCAAGTACTCAATAGAATGTGTAATAAAATGAAAAACAGTACATAGACTAGAAAAAGGCTAGACTGATAAACACTGAAATGACAATAGTGAGTGGTAAAATTACAGGTCATTTTTTTCTTGTATGTTTTCATCCATTCTATGACAAGCTCTTATTTTTATAATCAGATAAACATCATTAGAGAGCTAGGAAATCTTTACACACACACATACTACCTCTGAGATGTTTCCAAGATGTGTTTCAGGTCCCTGCAAAAGGCATCTGGTGATGTGGCATCTGAGTGAAGGAGGTGA
This sequence comes from Bos javanicus, assembly GCF_032452875.1. Taxonomy (NCBI): domain Eukaryota; kingdom Metazoa; phylum Chordata; class Mammalia; order Artiodactyla; family Bovidae; genus Bos; species Bos javanicus. Next base: position 53,698,634 of record NC_083886.1, read on the forward strand.
CAGAGTGAGGCCAGGTCTTTTTCCAGTAAGAAGAAGTTGAATTTTTCCACTAACAAAAGGACAATCATGCCCATTCTCAATTTACTCTTCACTGGGCAGTCTTCAGGCAGAGGGTCCCCACCGGTTTTCAGAAATGGTGCCATTTTCTTTGTCAAACACTCCCACAGGTGCTTCCTCACCTGATCCCAGGAGAAAAGGAAAACACACAACCATGGCATTGAACACACCAGAGGTGTCAGGACCTGCTTGTCACTGAGCTTCGTTTCCTGTGAGCTGGGGAGGGCCCTCAGGAATGAGGGGCAGGGAAATCTCTGGGGAGGAGTCACCCTCTACCTGCCTCCCCACCAAACCCTGAGCATCCCCTTGCCCTGGGACTTTGGGAGGTACCACCAGTGGTACATCCAGAGGCCTCAGTATGCCGGAGAGGATCTCAGGTTGGGGTCCTGAGCCTTATAAGAGTTCACTAGTCATCTCAGACGTGGCTCCAGTTCTGTCTCAAAAATGCTTAAGCCATACCACACAGTAGCTGGAGATGCCGTGGAGGAGGATGCCAGTCTTCTTGTTGTGGAAGGAAAGGGCAGGTGAGGAGGTAGGACCAGTAGAGGGCAGGTGAGGAAGTGGGACCAGGTAGTGGAGGGGAAGGGTGGGACCAGGCATGGAGGTGGGTCTAGAGGAGTTGAACTGAAACTGTTAGTCCCTCAGTTGTGTCCTACTCTTTGTAACCCCATGGACTGTAGCCTGCCAAGCTCCTCTGTCCATGGGATTTTCTTGGCAAGAAAACTGGAGTGGGTTGTCATTCCCTTCTCCAGGGGATCTTCCCAACCCCAGGATTGAACCCAGGTCTCCTGCAATGCAGGCAGATTCTTTACCATCTGAGCCGCCAGGGAAGCCCTAGTGAGGACATGGGAGGAGACAAAAAATGAGGAGGACAAAGAATTCCCTAGTGGTGGCGCTAGGAGACAAGAGGCTGAAATAGCCTGTCCCCATCCATCCCCATCCACTGAGTCATCTGGCCACTAGATGGTGAGGTGATGCTGAATGCCCAGGAGACAGAAAAGGGAGATGTTGCTGACACCCCTGGTACCTTTTTCTCTTCATACTGTAGAGCAATCCATGGCTGTTCTTCTCCTTCATAGATCATGGGCACACGAATGACATTATAGAACTGCTGGAACTGGGTGAAAAAGTTCTTTAAATTGATGGCATTCCAGGTTTCAAGAATGCTGAAGATGCGATCCAGCATGACTGCAGCTGAGAACTGCTTCCCTTTCACCAACTCTTTCCTCGTACCATCTGTTATATGATTCATCCATTTCTGAAGTATCCCAGGGGGCCTCATACAAATTATATCATCATACTGATGCCAGTCTAAGAGTAAAGAGAATATTATACTTAAGGGCATCGAAACCCACTAGACCTGAACACTCCACCCTGGAAGGTTGATCTTGACCAGAAGAAACAAGATGAAGGAATAAAAGAAGGGAATGAAGGAGCCAAAGAAGAGAAGAAGGACAGGAAAATTACAGAATGTGGTAAACAGAACGCAGCCAGTACTCACTCCATCCGGACCCAGCCGCAGATGAGCAACATGGGGCTTGATACCAGAGGTAGCACAGATGTTTAGGACAAGTAACCAAGACACCCTGCAACTACCCTGAAAGTACTTGAAACATGCCTTTGTTGAACTAGATGGCTCAGCATACTTGGTACGTGAGTTCCTTAGAAAATTACCACATGAAGGTCAAAAATTTCATACTGAAACTGCATCACTCACTAGGAATTGTGCACCATTTTGGTATGTTACTTGGTGCAAGGGCTCATTTCCTCTGTCCTGGGAACAGTGATAACCACCTCATGAAGGATGGTACAGGTCACACAGCAGACAAAACAGCACTCAACATGGGGCAAGGGTTGAACTCATGCTTGCTCTTATAACCATCTGAAATGATGTGAGTGCAGACCTAGAAAACCCAGGAAAATCAATTGTCAACTAATTAGAAGGCAAAGAGGTCAGTAAGACACCAGAGGCAACACAAGTGCATAAAAATAGCCATGAAAATCAGAAAGTCAAACCTCTGAACAAGCCTCCTGCTTCTTGTTGCCCAGCCTATTGTCTTTGCTGGAAGGTCCTGCTCACACATCCCTGCCCCGCCCAACGATAACTCGGAATCACTATTTGGATCTGACCTCAAACGTCAGCTCCTGTGGAAGCTTTCCCTGATCCAAACATTCTTCCAGAGAAAAGGTGAGTGAAAGCTGCTGGCCTGGGACGGCTAGTGCCATGGAGGTCGGGGGAGCGCCAGTCAGGGTCCTGGCATGGGACACCCTCGACCCCAGAACAGTGGGGCAGGGATGGACATTAACAGTCTTGGTCTCAAAGAATCTACTAGAAGATTAGAAATAAAATATTTAAGTTCCAACTTCATAGAGAAAAGAGAAAACATCCAAAAGCTAGAAAAAGCACAAAAAAGCACAAGGAAAACAAGGTAGACAGAAAGATAAGGTAATTTGTCAAAAGTGAGACTATCATGTCTTCCGTCGATAGTCACAGTTCATGCCAGTGGGCTAAATTCATCCATTAAAGATGATCAGACTGGGAATTCCCTGGTGATGCACTGGTTAGGACTCCATACTTCCACTGTAGAGGGCATAGGTTCAATCCTTGGTCTGGGAATGAAGACTCCCCCAAGTTGCACAGTAAAGCCCCCCACCCCCAACCTGCCCCCCCCCAAAAAAACCCAAACCAACTAAAGTTCAGCAAAACAGGGATGTGGCTGTAACAGCTGGATCTGAGAGAAAACTGAGGAGTTGGGAACAAAAGCAAAGAGGCTGAGAGGGTGGGTGAGGAACAGACACAGCAGAATCAGTTTCAGGCAAAACACAGCACAACGCAAAAGACACTGGAACAGACAGAGTGCTAGTGACGGCTGTTTCTGCCACCAGCACACACATCTGCCCTCTGGTCTCCCTGCATCACGAGGCGGAGCCCAGAATCTCCATTCTGCCCGCCTTGCAACAGTGGCTTCTACCAATGAGAGTGCTCACAAGAGGCTTAGAAGGAGGAAGAGGGGAGGGAAGACATCTCTCTGTTTATTGGGATTAATGAAAACTAAATGTATTTAACATAGATAAACCACCATCACACCAAATGGAGCAAATTACAAAACTTTCCTCAATGAACAAAATTCCACTGCCTTCCGGACACTCCTCACAAATCATGGATGATGTCAGGGGCTGGGGCACCTCCTCACCTGGGTCCAAGAAGTGACCTCCAGACCCTCAGAAGCCAATGAAGGCCCTCCTTGGCCTTCCAATCAGCCCTTCCATTGTTTATTATGACTCACCTCCTTCCTGCTTAAAATGCCTGATTTAACCCAACCAACCCAGGTACCATCTTCCAGGGAGCTCTAAGGTCAGTCTACCAACAGAACATCTAAATAGGACAGCCCACACCAAGAAGTAACCAAAGTGCCCGTGGACTTTTGCAACAAGGAAGGAAAAGTTCTAACGCTGATTTCTTTTAAAAGCTGCAAAATGTAATTACTGAAAAACTCGGACTTCCCTGGTGGTCCAGTGGTAAAGAATTCATGTACCTACACAGAGGACACATGTTCAATCACTGTCATGGGAGATTCCACATGCCAGGGAGCAACTAAGCCCATGCACCTCAACTACTAAAGCCCATGAACCCTAAAGCCCATCTTCTGCAACAAGAGAAGTCCCTGCAATGAGAAGCCCAAGCACAGCAACTAGAAAGAAGCCCCCGCTTGCCACGACTAGATAAAGTCTATGCAGCATTGAAGACCCAGAGTAAAAAAAAAAGAAAAACTCTATTTAGTACAATATCATGATTAAGAAAGCATCTAAAAAATAAAGTTGTTTGGCAATTCTGATTTAACTCTCCAACTTAAAAATCTGTTTAATGAACAGTTCCTACAACTCAATCAAAAAATAAACAACCCAATCCAAAAATGGGCAGAAGACTTAATAGACACATATTCAAATAAGACATACAGAGGGTCAACAGGCATATGAAAAGATGCTCAACATCACTAATTATTAGAGGAATGCAAATCAAAACTTCAATGAAGTATCACCTCACACAGGTCAGAGTGGTCATTATCAAAAAGTCAACAGATAAATGCTGGAGAGGGAGTAAAGAAAAGGGAATCCTCCTGCACTGTTGATGGGAATGTAAACTGGTGCAGCCACTATGGAAAACAATATGGAGGTTCCTCAAAAGACTAAAAATAGGGCCACCAGATAATCCAGCAATCCTACTCCTAGACATATATCCACAAAACAGGAAAACTCTATTTTAAAAAGATACATGCACCCCAATGTTATTTACAATAACCCAGCATGAACACAACCTAGGTGTCCATCAACAGATGAATGGATAGAGAAGACATGATATACACACATACAGACATATACACACTGGAATATTGCTCAGTCATTAAAAGAGAATGAAATATTGCCATATGCAGAAACTGGATGGACCTAGATATTATCATATTAAGTCAGACAGAGAAAAACAAATATTATATGATATCACTTATATGTGGAATCAAAAAATAATACAAATTAATTTATTTACAAAACAGAAACAGATTTACATACAAAGTAAACCAACATGGTTACCAATTGGGAAAGTAGGTGGGGGAAGGATAAATTAGGAGTATAGGGTTAAGAGGTACATACCTATATATAAAACAGGTAAGCAACAAGGATTTAATGTAATAGCACAGGGAAATATATTCAATATCTTGTAATAAGCTAATAAAGGAAAAAATCTGAAAAAAATAAATAACTGAATAATTTTGCTGTACACCTGAAGCTAAAACAACAACTAACTATACTTCAATAAAAGAAAGAAAGAAGAAAAGAAAATCTTTTTAATGGACTTTAAAATGACTGGCTCATATTAAAAAGTGCATCTCTATCTGGTTTGACAGCTTAAGTACCAGGAACCAGCCAGATAAAATCTGAAGTCACTAAGGCAGTGCTTCTTAAATAAGAGCAAAGGAGACCTGCCATCCCAAATCATTACCATGTCTTCTGCAAAGGCTAGTTTAGCACCAGCTCTTGTCTGATGAGGGGTCATCTCAAGCATGGAAACAGCCAGTTTGGATCATCCAGCAAGTGCAGGGCAAAGTCAGAAAGGATCATGGGACTCTGCAATCAGCCCACATAGAAGAGAGTCTTGCAAAGGCAGGCAATGAAGTCAACACTTGGGCACATTTAAGAAGACAACACGACTCTAGTTTCTTCTCTCTTTGGGCCAGTTCAAAATAATCAAGCATCTGCCCCCATTGACCTCTACTGCTGTCAGACACCCGACAGAGATCCCTGCCATGGGCAGCTTCAATGGCAAAGACCCCTCCAGATGATTTCATCAAGTCACTCCCAGCTTTCAATCCTGCCTAGCTGAGACTCCAGACATCAGAGAGCAGAAATCAGCCAGCCCTGCTGTGCTCCATCCAAACTGCTAACCTACAGAAGTAATGAATATAATAAAACTGTTTTATGCACCCCCAAAAAACAAACAAAATAAAGCACCTGGTCTTAGTGACAGACTGGTCCATCTCTCAAAAGCTGACAGATCAATCTTTATAAACAAGAACTTTAATATTAAGTAGGCTTTATCTAATAGTAGCTCAGATGGTAAAGAACCACTGCTGCCTCTCCAAGCCCCAGTCTCCTCACTTCTCAGCAGATCCACCCTCTCTCCTTTCCCTTAGAAAACATCTGCTACCTTGTTTACTCTTGTGAGTGCTTAAGTTAAACTGATCAGAAGCATGCTGCCAAGCTCAGGCTTAGAAAACATAAAGCCGGGAGGTATGACAGGGCCAATGCCAAGCAAAGAACACCCACAGAGGACAAGGAAAGCCTTTGTTCCAGAGAGGATCGTCCAGCTTCAGAGGCTGATCGATCAAGAGTCTTTGGCTTACCTCCAGAGTCCAGAAGGGAAGATTTCACTCGCAGACAGCGGTTCACGTGCTCGCCTTTCTTTGGCTGTTCTTTGTAGATGAACTCATACTCCACAGAGTTCTTGCCTCGGCAGATAACGTACTTGTAAGGAATGGGTTTATCCACGTGCTGCTTGGAAATGGTGGTGCTGCCTTCAATGAGGGACCCATTCTCATGTAAGTCTCTGTGAATGAATAGGACAGCAGCTGGTTATGTGAAAATACTCTCCCAGAAATATTCATTCTTCTCAAACACAACATGGAGTGCAGACCTAATGCTATAAATCTATGCTAAAAGAAGGGATGCTTCTAGATCAAGGCTCACTTCCACACGGAGACAGAAAGAAGACCCAAATGAAGGATGACAAAGAACTTCATTATAGGGAAGAGTTTTTTGAAATATTCATCTTTCAAAAGTTATGAGAATTAATCAACTTGATCAGAATTATGATTTCAATATATTTCAAAGACTGGACATTCTGTACATTTCCTTATGGGCCAACTGGGATATACTTACTTGCTGTAGTGCATTTCGCAAACATCATGATTCCATGCAGGCTTCCCGAGTTCTTTTCCACCCCTAACATATACTTTGTGTTGATCGGGGTTGAATCCAAAATGTTTAGAAATGATAGCATGGAAGTACACCATGATTCCTTCTGTGGAGCTCAGCGGGCTGGGGGAAAGTCACAGAAGAAAACACTGATTAGATCTGGTCTCTCTACTCCCTCTCCACACACACATGCAGGCATACATGTGCACACACAATCTTGTTTCTGGGTGTGCACTAACATACACCCTAGCAAAGTGCAAGAGAGCCCACATTTCAGATAGACTGCCTACCATGTGGGTCCCCTTGGCTCTCCCTCTATGGTGGAGGAGGACAGTGGGCACAGGGTGGGGTGATCTCTGCCCAGCTCCAAAGAGGGGTGGTGGGAGGGGGTGACTGAGTACTCTGGGGCATGACTGCCTCTCTCTTGACTTCTGTAAGGTCAATGCTGCTCCAGGTCCCCAGAGACCATGTGATGGCGCATTTCAACCAGTCAAAGAATTGGGACAGATGCCCCTCCCCTGCCTACCTCCTGAGCATTGCTCTTTGCACTGCGAGTCAACAAAAAGGCAGCCTGGGAATCTCCTCTGGGGTGGTGTAGCCCTTTCCAGCCCCAGTGCTGGGTGGGGGCCAGGCCTGTGCCTTCCTGAGCCTGTTGCACCCACCTCTCCTTAGCTCGCTGTGTGCTCTGGTTCCTTTGCTCCTTCTCATTTTTCACAGGGGCTGCATTATTTCCGTTATTCCCCTCTGGCCTCTTCAGGTTCTTTGGCTTGGCTTTCTCATTTTCATTTGTTTTCCCTCCAGGATCAGCCATCTGGTCCTTGGTTGCAATTTCCTGGAACAGGCACCCAAACCCCAACTTTTATACCAGGCTCCATGCTTGCCCCCAACATAGGACGCTTGTCACAGTCACCAGACTGGTCACATCCCTTCCTTGCTCAGAACCTTCAAACGGCATCTGGTCTACCCACCACAGGCTCCAAGGACTCCTGTCCCAACATCGTTAACCCCAGCCCCAACCCTGGCCTCTCTTCCCTTCACCTGCTCTTGGGAGAAGCAGCTTTCCTGCTGCCCCCTAAATAAGCCCACCACACTCTCCCTTAGGGCCTTTGCATGTCCCGAGATAGGCACATGGCTTGCCTGTCACTCTTTGAGTTCTCCTTGGAGAGGCCCTGACTGGCACCCACCTCAGTCCCTTGCCCTACTTCTCTCCAGGGCACTTCACACAGTCTGGCTTTGCATGTCTTTCTCCCCACTGGAATGTGAGCTCCCAAAGGCAGGAACTGGTCTCATTCATGGCTATACTCCCAGCACCTAACACATATTCACCAAATGATTAAGCTGCGGAAGGAATGGGACTAAAAGGAGCAGCCCATGGGATGGACAGCAAGGATGGGGAGGGCATCCTGGAAAGGCGACCAGGCAGGCACAAGACGCTTTACCTGACGGTGGTTTCGGGAAGCAGGGACGCTTGTGGGTGGCTCCTTCATTTCCTCAGTCTTATCTTTAACATCTTTTTTAGCTCTTTCCACTGAACCAGCTGGCTCAGCTGCAGCAGCACTTGCCTGGAAGAAATAAAGCACCAAAACATTAGGGCCAAAATGACAAAATGCATAGGGAAACTTGGACTCAGTGGCATGAGGGTCAGCCTCTGCCACCAGCCCAGGAACAGGGGTCAGAAGCTCAGGGTAGAGGCATAGCCCCTCCCACAGCCCCCCTCCCAAGAAGCAAGTCCAAGTGGACTCCCTTCCCAGACAGTGAAGTGCTGTCAGAACCGCACTGCACAGCAAGGTGTTGAGACATGGCAGGCCTACCCTGGTCATCACTCCCCTAACTTACCCCAAAACTAACTCACCCCAGAGGCAGGAGCCCTGGCCAGCTGCTCAGTGGTCTGCAGCTCTTTCCTGGGCTTGGAGGTGTCCGCTTTTGGCTCAGGAAACAAGAGCTCCTGGGCAGTATCCTTCTCCCTAGGAGAGCCTTCACTGGCAGAAGTGGGGAGATCTTCACCTGTGGAGGGGCTTGGGGACTGGTGGTCATTTCCTTCTGGGAGGGCTCCTCCCAGAGTCTGGTCCTGAGGTGCCAGGCTGCTTAGAGACTCGGTGCCTATGGCTGCTTCTGCCTCTCCTGCAGCCTCCCCTTGCAGAGGGTGCCCCATAGCCTCCAGTGGTATTTTGTCCACACTTGGGGGCAGGCCTGGCTGGTGAGTGGGACTACCCTGCTGAGCTGGGCTTTGGCATGAAGCTGTGTCCTGGAGCCCAGAGTTTGCAAGCGAACTCAGACTACAGGGCTCCAATGAGGATGGGGACAAGGAATCCAGCTCTGCAGATGTGGAAGCATTCTTCGAATTCCTTTTCTTCCTTTTACTCCTTCTACGCCGCTAAACAGAAAAAGAGACACTCATTTTGTTTCTCAGGTTTTCTATACGCTCCCCAAAGGTTTCCTCCAATTTCCTTTCCATTTCTGAAGTATGTCAAGCATAGCTCAACCCAACCACCTTACAACTGCTAAATCTGCCATTCCTCTCTCTTGGAAAGAATGTGAGCACGAAGTGAATGGGGGTGGTGAACAGAGTTGAGGGACAAGTGGGGAGCAGTGACGGTCACACACTTTGCTTTGCCCAATCCAAGCTGAGACCCTCACGTGGAATATCTTCCAACAGAAGGGCCCTGTAAAGATGCTTTCAAATGTTGAAAAGTATGCACAGGCCCGACATGTAACACTCTTATATGGTGTGTATTACAGACAAAATAGAGATGCAAAAATGAGCAGAAGTCTAAGTTGTTCCTTCCTGCACTTGCACTGGCACATTATTCTTCTGCCTGCAGATCCTCACTCAAAGGCAAGAATCCTCAGCTTCGGAATCAGAGACGAGCTTGTAGAAGCAGTTGTGACAGGCCCCTGCGAGGACCCCGAAGGGCTGAATGCCCTGCATGCATGGCAATCTTGGTCTGCAGCAAAATATTGATTAGTTCATTAAGTGCCAGTAACCTGTGACCCTCCCTGCCACTGAAGCCCAGTGTGGGCCTAGGGCTTGGCATCTTACCCCTTGCCTGGGCTAAGTCCTCGGGAGAGGGAGATGGAAGACCTTGGGATTTATCTGCACATGGGGTGGGACATCGTGTTCTGGGTCAGCTTCCAGATTTTCTCCAAGAAACCTGACCAAACTTCCAGCCAATCTGCTTGAAACAAGCAGCACAACACACAGGCTGCCCTGAATGGCAATTTCCTGGTCTGACATCAACACCAGCTAACACTGTGGTAGAAAGAAGGAAGGTCATTCAAGGAGGCCACGTCCCCAACTTCTAGGGCATATAGATCTCTGAAGATCTTGCCAACATACTGATGGTGACTCAGCACATCTGGGGGACCTCAGGTTCTGCATTTCCATGGTGCTGCTGCCAGTCCAGGCTTGCTCTGTGAGCACCACCAGCAAGCAGGTCCTCACTCCAGGCACCAGCATCTCCATTAGCTTTCTTGGTGGTCCTCAAGTGCAGCCTCACTGGGAACCACAGATCAGACCAGCAGAAATCTGTATGCAGACCCCACGGCCCCAGGTCCTTTGCGGATTCTCCCTTTTGAAGGCAAGGCTGGCTTAAATTAAGTAGCTTATGCTGATTTACCAAAAGGAACCTGGAACTCTGTCCTAAGCACAAGGAACAAGAAAGTAAGACGAGTTCCTCCCCCATAAAACTGATGGTTTACTGGGAGAGAAAGACTAAAAACAGATGGTTTTAGCTTGTTAGTAGGACTCGGAGGCTTCCAGTGAAGAGACGCGGGTTGAGTCTGAAAGTCACTGACAGCCAAGAAGGCAGTTTCATCAATCGGCAAAGATTACTGGGACCTGTGCATCTGAACGTGGCCAAAGCCACAGGCTACCTTCCAGGTTGACCAGCCCACCCAGAATCAAAGCTTATGCTTGGCCAGAAGACCCCACATGACTGGCCTACCCTAGTCCTGCCCTAGCCTCCAGCATCAATCCTATTTTTTACTTTCTGTACTTTAGGATGTTTTGGCATTTGGGGGGACCTTGCTCATCCTGGAGAGACTGCCCCTCCCAGGGTTACTAATACCCAGAGAGAGGTGGTGACTCCCCACAAGCACATCTTTCATCTGCCAATCAACCAACACGGAGCTCCTCCCTTCACCCACTGCCCACCTCCTTTATCAAACTCTCCCTCCAAGCCAACATTTCCAGCTCCAAATCACCACAGGGCCAAGTACAGGACATCTAGACCACCCTACAGCCCAGAGTCCACCAAGAGCATTCACACTAGCCAATTCTGAACCTCCTCAAACCTGCCTGCCCTGCCCCACAAGGCAGGCTCGGGGCCACTTTCTCCCCTTGCTCCTTTTATCTCCCTTGAGGCCCTTCAGGCTCCTTCTATCTCCCCCTGCGGCCCTTCAGGCATGGCCCCTCCTCCTGGGAGCTGTGAGGAACACTGACCTCCCTTGTCATCACTAGTCAATCAGGGCGCCTCGGGCTTCTGGTTCGCTCTTTCGCCAGACACCTCCTTCACTTTTCACTTTGTCCTCTGCCCCACACCCCTCGACAGACCACCGGGACTCTCCCCGTAGAAAGCAGACCTATGCAGCCCTGCCCTTGCTTTATTTTGTTCCTCAGAAACTGTCAACTAAATGCCTTTTATTTTCTCTTCCCTCCACGAAGGAAGTCTCTGTTTTCTTCACTGCTGCATCCACAGTGTCTAGAACAACCCCCGAGCCCCGGTAGGTCCCTAAATGCTTCTATCTCATTATATAAATTCCTTAGAAAGTCCCGTGTCTCCCTGAAGCACCGGCATGTTTCCTCTGCCCCAGGACGCACCCACCTCCGTCAGGTCTGTGATCAGATCCAAAAACAAAGGGTTTTCTATCAAACTATTAGTGAAATGAAAATCAAAACTACAATAAGATATCACCTCACACCAGCCAGAATGGCTGTCATAAAAAAAAAAAAAAATCCACAACAATAAACTCTGAAGATGGGTGGAGAAAGGGAACCCTCCTACACTGTCGGTAGGAATATAAATTGGTACAGCCACTATGGAGAACAGTACGGAGGTTCCTTAAAAAACTAGAAATAGAACTACCATATGATCCTGCAATCCCACTCCTGGGCATATATCTGGAGAAAAACATGATCTGAATGGAAAAATGCACCCCAGTGTTTATTGTGGTACTGTTTACAATAGAGAAGACAAGGAAGCAACCTAATATCTGTTAACAGAGGAATGGATAAAAAAAGCTGTGTTACATACATACAATGGAATATTACTCAGCCATTAAAAACAATGCAATAATGCCATTTGCAGCAACATGGATGGATCTAAAGAGCGTCATACTGAGTGAAGTAAGTTAGACAGAGAAGGAGAAATATCGTGTGACATCCCTTATATATTGAATCTAAAAAGAAATGAAAGAAATGAACTTACTTACAAAATAGGAAGAGACTTAGAAAACGAACTTATGATTGCCAGGGGGAAGGGAGAGTAGTTTGGCATGGTCATGTACGCCACTGCTATGTTTAAAATGGACAGCCAATAAGGACCTATTGTATAGCACATAGAACTCTGCTCAATGTTATGTGGCAGCCTGGATGGGAGAGGAGTTTGGGGGAGAATGGACACATGTATATGGATGGCTGAGTCCCTTCACTATTCATCTGAAATTATCACAACATTGTTAACTGGTTTTACCACAATATAAAATAAAAAGTTCAAAAGAAAAAAAAAAGAGAGTTCTGACATCTGATTTGCAATTTGCCTATCTGCTCTTTATCTCACTTTCTCCTTTTTTTTTAAATCCCTATTCGATTGTGCTTTTTATAAGGTGCTTCAAAACCCTTAGAATAAGATTCAAATTTCACACAGGCAACTTAGTTCTCTCAATACACATCAATGGGGCCACATGAGTGTCTACAGGCATGGCACAAGGCTAAACTCCAAACTTCTCCTTGACAAAAATCAAGTCTATATATACATGGTACATATTTATGTAGTCCTCATTACTATGGTCTGTCTCTGAACTCATTAGTCAGGAATATGTACACTAAAACTAAACACTACTCATTAGGAATCCAGACCTGGGTCACAACCTCTGGGTGTGGGCAGTGGATGGGGGTGGTTGGGAGGAGACCCCAATACTCCTGATGATGTCTTTGTTGACGATGGATGGTAGGGGATGAGTATCCACTAAGATAATCCTGCATCTGTGTTATAAATACCGGTGGGTGTAATATTTAATTAAAACATTTGTTAAGTGCAGAGTTTATTGACTTGGAAGGGATGCTAGAGAACTTACTGGGGACTGACTGTCCTGTCACTGGATCGGGTAGGGGTGACAAAGCGGTACACACAGCAGAACATATCAGGGGGCTCTACCCTGAAGGCCTGTGTATTTCATTCAATACCAGTTATACCTCAGATCAAAGGCTGTATGCTGTTGCTGCTACTGCTGCTAAGTCGCTGCAGTCGTGTCTGACTCTGTGCAACCCCATAGACGGCAGCCCACCAGGATCCCCCGTCCCTGGGATTCTCCAGGCAAGAACACTGGAGTGGGTTGCCATTTCCTTCTCCAATGCATGAAAGTGAAAAGTGAAAGTGAAGTCGCTCAGTCGTGTCTGACTCAGCGACCCCATGGACTGCAGCCTACCAGGCTCCTCCATCCATGGGATTTTCAAGGCAAGTGTACTGGAGTGGGGTGCCATTGCCTTCTCCGCTAAAGGCTGTATACCAGCTCTAAATGCATACATAAAGGCTACTCCTATTTCTGCCTAGAGAGAATTAGTGAGAAAAAAGGAACAGTTTGCTACTTCTTGGAGGGAAGGTGGGTTAGTCAGAATACATGTCTGATTTTATATTTTATAATGAGTGTCCTCAGAGAGCAGAGAGATCTCAGTTTTGGGAGGGCAAGGTAGTCTTGTTCACTCCCCTGAATACTGGGTCAGGAGCACACGGAGGGGTGGGGGTGCGTGCTGTGGACCCTGAAAAGGCACATATGGCAGGAAGTGAGGGTGACAGGTGAGAACACTGACCATTTGGACAGAAAGTCTGTGAAGGTTTTGACAAAGGCTGAAGGGTTGGAGGCTAAGTGGGCCTGCAGCTATGCCCAAACTCCCAGGGGTCCTCTGCCTCATTCTGCATTGACAGTGATTGGGATAGAGTAGGATAGTTAGTTAGTTTAGGAATCACTCTAGGGGATTAAGAATGGAAAAGGAATTTTATGGGAGTTTGGGAAACTGTTGTAGGCTAATGACTACTCAAGAAAAGAATCCAGTAACCTAGCAACAATCTATACTATCTTGAAGGAAGACCAAGCATCCAAGCATCGGGCACATTCGGGCCACAAGTTCTGATAATTAAAACACAAGACAGTAGATATGGTATCCGAATCTTGTTACATGAAGTCAGGGAGTTAACGGTCCTTGAAGAGTAGCATTTTGTAGCCAAGACAGGAACATAGGTGAAGGGGGAAAGAAACTAAATGAAAGAGGACATTATACTAAAACTTAACCGAGCCCAAGCTCATTCTCCTGGCTGCACTGACAGGTCAGTAAATCGGGAGATGAGTTGTTGGAACAAGGAATAATGATTTTAATCGGAAAGCTGGCAGACTGAGAAGATGGCAGCCTAGGGTCTCAAAAAACCGTCTTACCACAGTTCAAATTCAGGCTCCTTTTATACACAAGAGGGGGAGGGGGAGGAGCCCACTTAGGCACTGACCAATGGCTGAGCAGGACCACTAACGGTCACTGGTTTGACACATGCTAAGTTGCTTCAGTCATTGTCCCACTCTTTGCAACTCTATGGACTGTAGGCCGCCAGGCTCCTCTGTCCATGGGATTCTCCAGGCAAGAATACTGGAGCAGCTTGCCATGCCCTCCCCCAGGGGATCTTCCCAACCCAGGGACTGAACCCTTGTCTCTTCTGTCTCCTGCATTGATAGGCAGGTTCTTTACCACTAGCACCACGGTCACTGGTTGACAGCTGCTCAGTAACAGTCACTTGTTTGGGGGAGGGGCCCACTTTGACATTGAACATTGGCTGAGCAGGACCACTAACTGGTCCCTGATTGACAGTTGCTCATTTTGGGGGAGGGGGAAACCACTGAGGCACCAACCAGAGACTGAGTGGGGCTGCTATAGCTCCTGCCTGCCTCATCACTATGCCACCTTGAGTAGAAAGGTGCAACACCAGAAAGCAGCCAGGTCTGAAGAAGTACCAGTGGCCCTCACAGTGTCCTCCAGCTCTCAGTGGAGTGAGATACCCAAGTGGCAGAGACTGCGTTCGATGGGATCGTGGTCTAAGGTGACAGGTGTCATGGGCTCAGCCCGCTGCTCACTTCAGTGGTCAGATCGTGACCAGTGAGATGACTGGGAGCTGGTGTCCCCAGAGCAGAACTTCCACCTGTCCACTTTCACAGTAGATGGCTTCCCAGGTGGCACTGGTGGTAAAGAACCTGCCTGCCAATGCAAGAGACATGAGAGATATGGGTTCCATCCCTGGGTCTGGAAGATCCCTTGGAGGAGGGCATGGCAACTCACTCCAGTATTCTTGCTTGGAGAATCCCTTGAACAGAGGAGCCAGGTGGGCTATAGCGCCACAAAGAGTCAGACATGACTGAGGTGACTCAGCATGCATGCATGAGTGGCAGGTACAGGGTCCCTTCTGGTGGGCTAGTGGGCTAGGCGTGGCTGCCTAGAAAGGTGTGGTAGAGCAGTTCCTGCATTAAGAGCACCAGGGAGAGAGGAGGGAAGGGTCCAATGCACTTTGGGTTCCAGTTTGGGCTGGGGGGGCCGCTATTACAAAACCTGAGATGAATTGCCATATTTTAGTATATGTTACCACCCTTTTGCTGACATACATATGATTTAAATAAAGCCATGATAGTCCCAGTTAGTCCATATAGAGTCAAAGGAAGGACTAATGATGTAAGCCTTGATATCTACTTAAAAATGAGGAATAAGGTGGTCTTCTCCCCTCCCCACTTTTGCTTTGATTATAAAAATGAAGCCCTGTTTGTTCTTGGGGTGATGCTCCCTTGCCTGCCTGCTTGTATCTGTCATAAGTGTCCTAGGCTAATAAACTCGTTCTTTGTCTATCACTTTGCCTCACGCTGAATAATTTCAGTGATGAGACAAAAGAACCTAAGCTTCAGTAGGTACTGACACAAGGTGAGGGGTTTTAATTAAAAGACAGTGGGTTTGGACTTCTCTCCTGGTCCAGTGGTAAAGAATCCACCTGCCGATGCAGAAATGCAGGTTTGATCCCTGGCCCAGGAAGATTCCCTATGCCAAGTGTAAACTAAGCCTGTGTGCCACAACTACTGAAGCCCACACACCTAGAGCCTGTGCTCCACAACAGAAGCCACCACGATGAGAAGCCCACGCACCACAACAGAGTAGCCACTGCTCGCCGCAACTAGAGAAAGCCCTCACAGCAACAAAGACCCAGGGCAGCCAATTGAAAAAAGAGAGAGAGTGGGTTCAAGTCCTCTCCTAAGCCAGGGATCATGGGTTCAAGTCCCAGCCTGTGGATACAAGTCCCAATCTGAGTTTGGATTAGGTTTAAGTCCCATCTGAGAAAAAGCATGGTTTCAATAGAAAGTACTGTGCCAATTCAGGAAGGACAGTGTCACCTTTCCACTGGCATCTGATCAAGCACTTCCTTCTAGCAAACAGGCACTGCCTAAGCTCCTTCTCTGCAGCCATCCTTCCTGCCATCTTTGGACCCAAGTAAACTTCCTCAGCTTCAGTTTCCTCTTTTGTAGAACTTGGATGACACTCATGGATAGTACTTTGATGGGGGAAGAGGGATGCGGGCTGTGGGGGGGCGGTCCATCCACAAACATAAGGCGGGCTTTGCAGAAGCAACAAGAGAAAAAAATCTGGGATCAGAGCTAGAAATATCACGTTGACCCCCAGCCTGACAAATTCCAAGTAGCGGCATCATCATTAGGACCAGTGCCAGCCTCTCAATTACACACTATACACTTGCAAAAAGGAACAAAGACTCCACAGTAGGGACTGCCGAGGAGGAAGAGAAGGGCCATCAGGAAAAGATGTGGCAAGAATCTCTACTAAGGGCACCACGAGATTCCTGGATTTGCTGAGAATGGGAGCTTCAAGGGACTCCTGGAGTCTTGGAGAGATGCTCAGACCACCCCTTGCCCCACCAGCTGCCTGGCACCGTGCTCCCACTCCCCAACTCCAGGAAATGATCCCTTGAACCTCCCATTCTCAGTTGAGTGGTTCCAGCAAGATTAACTCTACTCCAGACGCAGGGTCAGCACAGCACCCTGGCTTGTTAGGAATGGGTACGTGTCCCAATCAGAGCCACTGAGATTTGAGGACAGCTTCCCCTGGGAAAGAGATGTTTCCTCTTTCTTCTCTGGAAGCCCCCCCAAAGAGGCATTCTCTTATCCCTCTGAACAACGCAGTGGGAGGTTGGTAACCTGTGGAAGGGTCCAAGGTGTTGGAGACTGTTGAGAGGCCAAGGAGCTAACTGACATGAGGAAGGCAATGCAAAAACAGACAGAGATACCTGGACTTCAGGAATATCAAGGTGCCTGGATTAAACCTTGTCTGCAGGTAGATGCCCGGATTAAACCTTGCTTGCAGTTAGGTCTACCCAAGGGCTTCTCAGTTACATGAGTGACAAATACCCTTTATTGTATTGATTAACCTAAACTGGGGTTTCAACTGTTTGCAAGCAAAAGATCTCCAATGCTTAAAACAAACCTCAAAGTAGGTCGTTTCCTTTTTTACAGAACTTCAAAGTAGGTTGTTTCCTTTATACAGAAGCCCCAAATAAGTCAAGGCAATCAATGTTCTAACAACTTTGGTGGCATAAGATGTCAGGCTCTGGTAGATACACCCGGGCCACAACATCCTCAGGGCTCCAGACCTCTACACCGTGGCACAGTCCAGGAGGACCCCTCTGTGACACATGCCCAACCCTCTGGTCACTACAGAAAGTAGTGGAGGCTTTGGATCCCATGAACAGGTGCCAGCTGCCCACCCCATGGAACCTGGATCAGGCCTGCCTTCTAGAAGAAGGGGTGCTGTCAGCAGGGAAAAAATCAAGGAAGTACACGCCATAGCGAGGGAGGTGACCCTGCAGAACGAAGAGGGTCTGGGAGGTGTGGCTGTGTAAAGATGGCAGTAAATGAAAGATGGACCCCTGGAGGGACATGACCCAGTTCCTGGAAGACAAAGATTATGGGAAGGGATGACAGGATGATAACAGCCCAACATGTGGACCCCAAACCACATCCCAGCCCACAACAGCAGACTGGTAGACATCACCGCACACCACCAGCCACCAGCCAAACCCTGTTTTTAATGGAACCAAACCTGGGGACCTAAAAACATAATAGAAATGAACTTATTTATAAAATAGAAATAGACCCACAGACATAAAAACAAACATGGATATCAAAGGTGAAAGAGGGGAGGGATAAATTAGGAGTTTGGGATTATCAGATATACACTACTATATATAAAGCAGATCATCAACAAGAATTTACTGAATAACCCAGGGAATTATATTCAATATCTTGTAATAAGCTATGATGGAAAAGATATATATATATATTTAACACATGTATAGGTGTCACTTTACTATACACCTGAAATATTATAAATAAACTACACTTCAATTTTAAAAATTGTAATAAAATAAGTAAATAAAACCAAATCCTACCTAACCGAGCGGCAACAGGGCAGTCTCTGGACACTGATCATGTGCTCTGCTCTTGCCAGCCCTCGAGGGAAACTCTGCCACATTTGCTGCCCACTTATCCCTTTCTCATGGGAACTGCCTTTTACATCTTTCACCTACTGTCCTGTTAGTATATGGATGTCTTATTTCTTTGAAAGAATTAGTTAGGTATTCCAATTGTAAACCCTTTGTCATCATATGTTGCAAATCTTTTCTAACCACCTGCTTCTCCATAGCATTGCTGAATGGTCTCCTCTAACCCAGAATCTGGAATATTTTATGCATCCCTATCTGCATCTAAGGGGTTGTTTTGGTGAGGCTCTGGAATATCCACATAATTTTATAAATAGTCACCTATATTTTCTAGAACTTTCAGGGTGTCTTTTACATTAGTCAACCAATCTGGTATATATCTTAGTGTTTACTATGAGAGAAGAAGGGCTTCCCTGGTGGCTCAGTGGTAAAGAATCCACCTGCCAATACGGGAGATGTGAGTCCGATCCTTGGGTCAGGAAGATCCCCTGGAAAAGGAAATGGTAACTCCACTCCAGTATTCTTGCCTGGGAAATCCCATGGACAGAGGAGCCTGGCAGGCTATAGTCCATGGGGTCACAAATGAGTTGGACGGGACTTAGCGACTAACCAACAACAAGGAGAAAAGAATTGTTTTTTCCAAATGGTGAGCCACAGTTCAAATGCCCCTTACTTAACACAGTGTTGCTCTCTGATACCACCTTTATCACCTGCTCAACTGTCATACATACTCACATCTGCATCTAGATGTTCTATGTCAACTTTCCCTACTGGGTCTCTGTTACTCCATCAGGATGCTCTATTACTTTATATTGCTATGCTTATAGCTTACAACACATTTTGATGTCAAATCTCCTATTTATTGTTGTACTTTTCTACATTCTTTATAGGAACTCTCACCAATTTATACTCCAGATGGACTTTTAGTGTCTTTTATCCATTTCCAAAAACAAAGCAAAGCCACTGGAAGCAATACTACTTTTACACATTAATTGACCAACTGGATGTATATATCTAAGGAAAGAACTGGCATCTTTACAGTATTAAACCTTCCTTTTGGGAAAATCTATTTGTAGTTTGCTTTTCCTGTTTTTAGATCATGAAGGGACTCTCCACATCCACTCAATATTTTCTATCAGTGCTCATGCACTGCTGTCCTCTGTATTTACAAGGTGCTTTTGGGTTCCTGTTTTTTGTTGCACCACATGGCTGGTGGGATCTTAGTTCCCCAATCACAGATTGAACTGAGGCCCCAGCAATGAAAACACCAAGTCCTAACCACTAGACCACCAGGGAATTCCCAAAGTGTTTCTGCTCTGAACTAACCAACAGATCGAAGCCCAGAGGCAAGACCACACCTCATTTACAGCCTTCCACCAGGCACCCAGTGCCCCCACATGCAGCAGCTGCTCAATAAATCTTTGTTAAATGACTCAATTGGCCATCTTACTCAGGAAAAAGGTCACCATTCTGTGAAAGGATGATAGTTAAACACATCACTCTTCAGTGTCTGAAGCCTCAGTGCTTTTCCTCACAAGCAAAATTACTTCCATTACATATATTAAGTAGTCTCACTTTTGATATTATTAGTAAAACCCTCAAGACTCACAAATGCTATAGACAATGAAAGAAGTCGGGACTAAATTCAGCAGGCTTCCATGGCACAACCAGGGTTCAGAACACGAGCCCATAACCTCAGGTGCTGATGACTGCAGGGGCTAGGTGCATTCTCCAAGCCCCATTAGAGGTTCAGCCTGGACTCCCACCGGTATGGTCCCAGCCCCCAAGGGAGACCCAGGCCCCCTGCTCTTCTCCATGAAGAGAATCTTGCATGGCCTGTGGAACTTTCAGGGTAAGTTTCCCGTTTGCCAAAGGAGATAGCTACACAAGAAATGAAAAGATGGATGGAAAAGTAGGGATAGGGGGCCACAGGGGCTTCCCCGGGGGCTTGGTGGTAAAGAATTTGCCTGCAATGCAGGAGTTACAGGTTCTATCTCTGGATTGGGAAGATTCCCTGGAGGAGGAAATGGCAACCCACTTCAGTGTTCTTGCCAGGAAAGTCCCACAGACAGAGAAGCACATGGGGCACACACAGCATGGGGAGCACATGCAATAAAGCTGAAATTCAACATTAGCAGAACATCCTCAGAATCACGAGAGCTAAAACCCACAGGCATGGCTACTGTGTCGACCAGCCTGGGTAGGAGTGGAAAAAGCCTCCCAACGGCCACCTTCAGCATCAGAGAGGTGTGGCACTCGGTTCCATGCAAGCCTTGGCAGGGAGCATCGTGGGCCACCATTAACACAAACTACCTGCTCAGACTCTGGAGAGCACGTGTCAGTGACCTCAAACAGGATTGCATCTTCTTTTCTTCTTTTGTAGGCAGAGTAACTATCAGCTTCCAGCTCATCGGATGTGGATGTGCCATCTGCCGCATCTACAAAACCCTTGGACACAACTTCCTGTTGAAACATGATCCCCTTCAGACAGAGCAGGGTGACCACAGGCACTGATCCATCAGGGTCTAAGGGACCCCTAACTCAAACCCAAGTGGGGACACTCTCGAGTGAGGATTGCACCAGCTCCCCAGGCCCCCTGGCATCCAGGCTCAGCAGACACGGGGTCCCTGGTGTAGGGAATAAAAGAAAGGGTTCTGTGGGTGGCAGGCAGAGCAAATCCATGCAAGCAAGCTGCCCCATGTTAGAGTTGATGTCTGAAAGCCTTGGCACATCTGACCTTCCATACAAACAGGCCTGCAGCCTTGTTCTCTAAGCTCCATCCCATTGCCCAGGCCAGTACTTGCACACAGATGCAGCTGTGGGGACATTCCTGGAGGGGCAGGTAGCCCAGCATCTGAGGCCAGGCCCCAAGGTGGCTTTTGGGGATGCGGGCATGTAGGGTAGTGACCAATCTCTCTGGATGGCACACCCTAGGGAGCACAGAGCCAGCCCTGTGCCATCCCTTCCTCCATTGAAGGAAGCAGTGAGGACCAGTGGGACTCACCACTGGGCGCCAGGCCACTGAGGGGAACAGGGCAGGACAGGGAACAGGGGAGTTGGGCCCAAAGCCAAGGCCTGGCTTCTGCACTGCAGCTGCTGCAGGTGAGCAGAGAGGTCCATTAGCCCAGGGGGGATACCTGGTGCAGCACTGCACCCAGGTGGAGGGAAGACAGGAAAGGTCAAGAGCCTCTGACTGTTGAGGGGGGCAGGCAGTCGGTGTGGAAAGGGAAGGGCAGTTCTCTGAGGGGCGCTTGGAAAGGCCCAGTGAATGAGATGGGTCAGAGCACACTGGCAGCCCAGGTTCAAAGCTCATCCCAGTCAGTGCCAGGTACCCAGGCCAGCTGCCAGCAGGAAATCAAAGACAGGACCAAGGTGACACTGGAAGGAACCACAGGATCAGTCAGCACCTTCAACCTGACTCCCTGGCCCATCCTGTGCTCCTCTTCCTCATGGTAGATACAAAATATTTTAAAATGTTGTTGCTATGCCACACCGCAAGGCATGTGACAGCTTAGTTCCCTGACCAGGGATCAAACCCTCGCCCCTGGCATTGGAAGGGGGAACTTAAACACCGGACCACCAGGAAAGTTCCTCCCTCACATCTTAAATATTTGGTGGAAATAACAGCTGGAGGCCACAGTACTTTCTGCTATATGGATGATACAAATGACACTCTCCAGGGTGGAATATTCAGGTGGACTCCAACATTTGGCCATAAAACACTAAGGCTGGGACTTCCCTGGTGGTCCAGTGGTTAAAAATCTGCCTTGCAAAACAGGGATGCCCGTTCCATCCCTGGTCCAGGAGGATCACACATGCCACAGGACAGCTAAGCCTATGAGTCACACAACTACTGAGCCCATGTGCTGCAACTCCTGAAGCCCTAGAGCACATGCTCTGCAACAAGAGAAGCCACTGCAACAAGAAGCCTGTGCACCACAACGGGAGACTAGCCCTGACTCTCTGCAACTAGAGAAAGCCCAAGTACGGCAACAAAGACTCAATGCAGCCAAAAGTAAATAAATTAATATTAAACACACACACACACTCACACTAAGGCTGTGATAAAATCCTCTACTGAATCCTCACGTGCCTAAGGTTATTTTCTTATGATGACAGCAGAGAAGCAGAACAGGTCAAAGCAGGTCAACCTGCTTTACTAGGGGTCCCACCACGTTACTCTCACCTGTAGCGAAAAACCTGCCCCATTGTTGCAAATGCTGACTTTCAACCCATTTTTTAATTTAACAGGTTTAATTTAAAACCTTGCAGCTGTTTTAATTTTGAGTGTTTGATTTCAGAGGTGGGACAGTTATATGTTTAATGGCCATTTCTATCTTCTCTACTGTGGACTATATCAATTGCTAGTCATCTTTCTGTTGGGTAGGTTACTGTTTTCTACTTGATTTCTAAGAGTTTTTGACATATTGAGGCAACTCACTCTTAATTTTAAAACATTTCTATGTAAATACAAATCTTTTTATGTACATGTGCGTGCTAAATCATGTCATTTGAGTCGTATCCAACTCTTTGTGACCCTATGGAGTGTAGCCCGCCAGGCTCCTCTGTCCATGGGATTCTCTAGGCAAGAAAACCAGAGTGGGTTGCCGTGCCCTCCTTCAGGGAATCTTCCAAACCCAGGGATTGAGCCTCTGCTTCCTGCATCTCCTGCATTGCAGGTAGATTCTTTACTGCTGAGCTACCTGGGAAGCCCTTTTAGGTACATACAAATATGTAAACGCATATTTTCCTAAACCATTTACTCTTCATTTGTGCTCATCATACAAAGTTTTTCATTCTTTTAAGACTTTTTCTATAGTCAAATATACCAATCTTTTGTTTGTATTTTTCCCCTTTGCTTTAATCACTAGAAAATCTTCCCCATTCATGGGTCAGATAAATATTTATGTATATTTTTTCCAACTGTCATTATACACATTAGGGTCTGTTTCTGGGTTGTATTTCTGGTACATGGACTCCTCCCAAGATTCATTGTTTTAATGACTGGCTTTGAAACATGTTTTTGTTCATCTAATACAGCAAGTCCCACTTTAGGCATTTCTTTTCAACAATTTTTCTCGGTTATTCTTGCCCATTCTTTCTTCCAAGAGAGCCTTAAAGTTACTCAATCAAGGTTTAAAAAAGGTCTGATCCTGCTGGGGTCGATACTGTTTTCAATCACAGTGTCAAACACTTAACTTCCTAATGGTGCGTATTCCTTGATACTCACTTTAAAAGTGTTTACAATAGCCAGGATATGGAAGCAAGCTAAGTGTCCACTGACAGGTGAATGGATAAGGAAGATGCAGTGTAGACATACAATGGAATTTTACTCAGACGTTAAAAGGAACAAAACTGGGCCATTTATACAGGTATGAACGGACCTCGAGTCCATTATACAGAGTGAAGTAAGTCAGAAAGAGAAAAATAAGCATGTTACGTAGAATCTAGGAAAATGGTCCAGATGAACCTAGTTCCAGGGCAGGTATAGAGACACAGATGTAGAGAATGGACATATGGACACAGGTAAAGGGAAGGGGAGGGTAGGATGGATTGGGAGCCTTGATTTGACAATAAATACACTACCCATGTGTAACATAGAGAGCTAGTGGGAACCTGCAGTATGGAGCTCAGCTTGGTGCTCTATGATGACCTAGATGGTGGGATGGGGGTGGGTGCGAGGGGATATATGTATACATATAAGTGATTCCTTTCAAGTACAACAGAAACTAATACAACTTTGCAAAGCAATTATACTCCAGTTAAAAAAAATTTCTTTTAATAAATAAAAACTAAATTTGAAAAAGGAATTAAAAAAAAAAGTTTACCCAAAATTTCAGTGTCCCCCATGGCCCAGGCTCAAAGCTGGCCATCCTGCTCTGGTAAGGATTAGTGTCCAAGGAGAATGAAAACACTCACACACATTTCACAGCTACCACACACACTCACACATGCATATACCACACACATACTATGAGCACACATACACTCGAACGTGTGCACATACTCACATAGGCATGCACGCACACTCACGAGGGGCCACAGTAGTGACAGCTGCAGCACCTCCCCACCACCCAACCACAAGGAACAACAAAGGACCACATAGGAAACCAGCCCCAACCAGGCAGAGAGACAATATCCCTCTCAGTCCTCCAAGAAACCTGGGAACAGACCCAGCTGCTTAGGTCTAGACAGGCTGGACTTCGGCGTGGGGAGCTCTCGCTCATCCAGAAGGATGAATCTGTCCTGAATCTGTCAGGCAACTCTCTGCAGCCTCACTTGGGCTCCTGCCTGGTCACTCACTCAAGAGACACTCTTGGGGTCTGACACTTATAGGGAGACAAGACAGCTCAGCGTCTCCTTCAAGGAATGGTGGCATTTCCAGAGCACCTCCGTTTCCTCAGAGCCTGGACGCACCTTAGGAACTGTCTGGTCCATGCAAAATGCCCAGAGCAGAGACAGACATCAACGTGGCAGAAGCTCAGACACCTAGATGCAGCCCCGCCACAGCATCTGGGAGACACGACATGCTGGGTATGGTGGGAGAAAAAGGGAAGGGGATGCAGAGACCCTGCATGAATCAGGCACAGAAGGGGCAGCTCTGCCACAGCCGAGCATGCAGGGGCCAACAGGCTAGGCAGCAGTGAAGTGAAGCTGTCCTGGAGAGGACGCTGTGGGGACACTTCTTCAGCCACTGATGAAACCACAGCAGGAAACAGCGTCCTTGTAAAGCTAGGAGATGGGCAGAACCAGCTCCCCAGGGGCCAGACACTCACGCGCTTGGTTTGCCACGAGGCATTCGAACAGGGCTCGTCTGGGCTTTCTTGCCAATCACCTGAGCCCAGGGCCACGGAGGGGCTGCTTTCCTCCCTCAGCTCCTGTCCACACTCCATTTCCACCTCCGGGACCGATGTCTCCTTGAGGTTGCTCTGAGGACCTACAAAGGCAGATGCACACGGGTCACATCTCAGAAAGACAAGTGAATGTCCCAAGGGAAAACCTGGACTCCTCCCATGAGCGCCATTCAAGATTAGTCCTCTCCCCACTCAAGGTGCTGTCTTGGCTACAGTGAATCAGCCTGGTACAATTTCTGCTGTCGGGTGGGCAAGGGTGTACATCATGCGAAATGCCAGGCTGGATGAAGCACAAGCTGGAAACAAGATTGCTGGGAGAAATATCAATAACCTCAGATATGCAGAGGACACCACCCTTATTTATGGCAGAAACTGAAGAAGAACTAAAGAGCCTCTTGATGAAAGTGAAAGAGGAGAGTGAAAAAGTTAGCTTAAAACTCAACATTCAGAAAACTAAGACATGGCATCCGGTCCCATCACTTCATGGCAAATAGATGGGGAAACAATGGAAACAGTGAGAGACTTTATTTTGGGGGGCTCCAAAATCACTGCAGATGGTGACTGCAGCCATGAAATTAAAAGACACTTGCTCCTTGGAAGAACAGCTATGACCAACCGAGACAGCATATTAAGAAGCAGAGACATTACTTTGCCAACAGAGGCCCACCTAGTCAAAGCTATGGTTTTTCTAGTAGTTATGTATGGATGTGAGAGGTGGACTATAAAGAAAGCTGAATGCTGAAGAATTGATGCTTTTAAACTGTGGTGTTGGAGAAGACTCTTGAGAGTCCCTTGGACTGCAGGGAGATCAAACCAGTCAATCCTAAAGGAAATCAGTCCTGAATATTCATTGGAAGGACTGATGCTGAAGCTGAAACTCCAGTACTTTGGCCACCTGAGGCGAACTGACTCATTTGAAAAGACCCTGATGCTGGGAAAGATTGAAGACAGGAGGAGAAGGGGATGACAGAGGATGAGATGATTGAATGGCACCACCAACTCGATGGACATGAGCCTGAGAAAGCTTTGGAGATGGTGATGGACAGGGAAGCCTGGCGTGCTGCAGTCCATGGGGTCGCAAACAGCTGGACACAACTGAGCAACTTAACTGAACTGAACAAATATAATAAACATCTACAAACATCTAAGGTTCATCTACAAATGAAACTTAAGGCCAAGGAACTAAATAAAACTGGAAGGATATTTGTAACACATGACAGCCCGAGGCCACTGTCCTTTGATAAACTGTGGGCATGCTGACCTCCTCTCTCTTCCACCAGCCTCCACTGCAGAGGGTGGGGCCCCCATTACACTGAACCAATCAGAACCTGGCATTTCTCCAGTTCCAGTGATTGGCAGAAGTACAGCAGGGGTCCAGGGCTGGTTACTGGGGTTTCTAACCCATCAACTCCTTCCTTCCCGTCAGACAAACAGACCCTATGCTTGGAATCAACTAGTTTGCCTCCATGAAGGCAGCAGCCTGAGGACAAAGCAGGGCCGCTGGGACCTGAGAAAGATGCAGAGCTGTGCCGAGACCTGACTCCCTCAGTCTGGAAATGAACGTGTGAGGCCCAGTGCACGCATCCCGCTGAGGAAGCAGGGAGCTGGGTGTCTGGTCATCTCCAGTACAAACAGCCCCAGTGACTGAAAATCAGTAAGAACAACTTTTAAAAAAGGGAATTCCCCAAAGAAAACAGGCAGTTCAAAGAAAAGGAATTATAAGTGAGCTCTTAACCTTTGAGAAGACACTTACTTTCCCTACCAATCAAGGAAGTAGCAAGAGAACCCAAGAGGTACCCCCTTCTACCAATCTGACTGGCCCAAAGCTAGACACGCTGGTGTGGCTGGAGATGAAACTCAAAGAGCCTACAGAGGAGAGAGGCTGGGGGAAGCCTTGTGGATTTGAAGGTTTCCATTATAAATGCACACGGCTGCTCCTTGGAGCTTGTCCTTGAGACACACTGGCACCCGGGGCAGATCCCTTGCCAGCATCCGGCCCAGCTATGTGCATTTATGGCAGAACAGGAGTCCAGATAGGACCAGCTGCTGCGTGGCAGAGGTGAGGCCAGTCTCAGCTAGAGGCCATGGCACAGTGCCACACGATGGAAGCAGGGTGCACTAGTTTTCAACCACATGGAGGAAACATTTGGAAGGTGACACACCAAATGTTAAGTGTTGTGTTCATAAGGGTGTGAAGGGTCTGGGCTGGGGGTAAGCTGAGGGAGGTTACCAATTTTTATATCCTCCCGTCGTAACATATAGGTTATTCATACCACCATGTGTTCAGTTCAGTTCAGTTCAGTCGCTCAGTCGTATCCGACTCTTTGCGACCCCATGAATCACAGCACGCCAGGCCTCCCTGTCCATCACCAACTCCCGGAGTTCACTCAGACTCATGTCCATCGAGTCAGTGATGCCATCCAGCCATCTCATCCTCTGTCATCCCCTTCTCCTCCTGCCCCTAATCCCTCCCAGCATCAGAGTCTTTTCCAATGAGTCAACTCTTCACATGAGGTGGCCAAAGTACTGGAGTTTCAGCTTTAGCATCATTCCTTCCAAAGAAATCCCAGGGCTGATCTCCTTTAGGATGGACTGGTTGGATCTCCTTGCAGTCCAAGGGACTCTCAAGAGTCTTCTCCAACACCACAGTTCAAAAGCATCAATTCTTTGGCGCTCAGCCTTCTTCACAGTCCAACTCTCACATCCATACATGACCACTGGAGAAACCATAGCCTTGACTAGACGGACCTTTGTTGGCAAAGTAATGTCTCTGCTTTTCAATATGCTATCTAGGCCTGCCAGCCTCCTCTGTCCATGGGATCTCCCAGGCAAGGATACTGGAGTGAGTTGCCATTTCCTTCCCCAGGGGACCTTCTCTTCCCAATTCAGGGATCGAACCCATGTCTCCTGCAATGGCAGGTGGATCCTTTACCACTGAGCCACCAGGGAAGCCCTCTAGAGGAGAGTTTTATTCAAGCAAAACTGAGGACTACAGCCCAGGTGGCAGCCTCTCAATAGTTTCGAGGAACTGCTCTGCTGAAGCCTGGTCCTCAGTTTTACACCTTGTCAGAACAACGAACATACACCAAACACGAGAGGGGTACATCCATGAAGTAGATTACCATGTACACTGCAAGTCAGCATGACCCCGGTGATGGAAAGGGAACCTCAAGTGTGGGGGGGTTGTGGTTTGTGTTGGTTTGTGTTGATGTGGACACCACAGCACAGAACGCATCCATCCCTATCTTCAAAGCATTCTTGCTAACGGCTAAAGCACATGTGTGAGGCATGTTTGACAGGCCATGAGTCAGGCTGTTCCAGTTCACGCAGCATTCAGGCTGAATCGTGTATAAGCCCCAATGACTTCCCCATATCTCAGCTTGTGATCATCTCTCCCATCACTTGTTTTTAAATACTTTATCACAATTAAAAAAAAATTAAAACCACTACATAGAACAATGCAATTCTCCCAGCCCACCCAATCCTCCCACCACCCGACAGCCCCCGGGTCAGGTGCGGTGGGCATTGAAAGGGAGCAGAATTTCCCACCTCAAAAAGCTACTTTAGCACCCAGGGTTATTTCCTGCTGAAGGCAATGAAAACTCAGGGGATTTAAGAAAAGCTCTTGAACCCCTCCTCAAAGTTTTAGATTTACATCAGAAAGGGGGTCTATAACAGGAAGAGAGCCATTACTATAGACAGCTTTTAACCAAGAAACTTATCTACATAATAGAGCAACCTCTATTTTCCAAAATAGGTTGCCTCCCTGGGAAAAGCCCTCTTCTTTGTAACCCCAGATCCTAGCAGGCTCCTTAAGTCAGGATGTTATAGAACCTCTAATTACCTGGCTGCCTTTTGGGTCTCAAATTTTTATGGGGCTTCTATACATATGAAATGTGAATCTGTCTCTTATCAATTTAATTGTTGAACAGCCAAAGAATTTAGGAGGGAAGAGGGAAATGTTTTGCTCCCTTGCGGCACAAATTCGACAGCCAGTGCAGGCAGCCACAGAAACCAAGTGTGGCCACATCTTTGGACCCACAAGTGGTGGCAGGCAGGTGGCTCTTTCTCTAACCAGTGAGCCCTCCACAGTCACACCCGAACCCCAGGGGCTAACCCTCTCCCACGGCGGCTGCCTCTGGAGCTTCCCCAGTGGCTCTCAATCCTTCCCGGACTCCTATGGGGTCTTGGGCTGCTTATCTTATTGTTTTCTATTATAAAAACATCAACAAGAAAAACTTGGAAATGCAGAAAATAGAAGGAAAAATACATTTCCCAGAAACCACCTCCCTTCCAAAAAATAATCTTTTAGCACTCAAGGAGGAAGTCCCACTTGGATACTCTGGGGCAGCTGTCAGAAGAGTGGGGAATTGGGGTTGGGGAGGGCCTCCTGACCCTCTGCCCTGCTGGATCTAATGACATTGGAAGCCCTCCACCGCAGACCAGATGCACATCACCCTCGGCAAAGCCAGTCACCCTCCACCTATGCCCAGGGTGGCCTGGAACTCTCCACACACTCTCCTTTTGAGGCAGAAATTGTTAGACAGTATAAGACTTTGAGACCTCGATTTCTTTTATTTTTTTAATTTCAACTTTTCTCTTCTCAAGTAAGCATCTCACTCTTTGTTCCAATTTCCAGGCATTCAGAGGAATGCCTCCCTGGTCTGGAGGGTCATAAAACCTTCAAATCCAGGACAAGACAATAATTAACTGCTGTCCAGTTTATCAAGGAGAAAAACTCCAGGTAGACAATAGCTCCTAAACATACATCTAGCCCCTAAATAATGGCCTGGGGTCTTGAGAAAGGGTTGAGGGATGTTGCTGAAATGTCTGGAAAAACTGAGAAACTGGGGGATCCAAGAAAGCTATAAAAATGACAAACTGGACACTGCGACGTTTAAACTAACTGGTCAGAAAAGACGTATATTCAGGTCACGAGCCAACCAAAAAGGTACAGATCAATACTAGTAAAGATTAAAACTGCTGCAATCCTCGCCTTTGGGGAGGTTCTTCACCCCCTCTCAATGTCTATGCTGAGGGCTTTGTATCCCTGTCTTCTAAAAATAAACTTTGCCTGTATGATTTTGCTAGTTTGCAGAATTCATTCTTCGGCTCCATGAACAGAACTTGGGTTTCACGTTTCACTTTCACGTCCTTATCTGGGTGGCCTCTCACTCCCCCTCAGATTCAGTCATCCTGGGCACCTCCAGGAAGCTGCACCACAGCCTCTTCTGGCTCCAAGCCCTGCTCAAGTTCGCGAGGAACTTGCACCCACAGCACCAGAGGGAGGCCAGCGTCCAGGATGCCCAGAGCTCCCGGCCTGGCAGACCTACAAATGGCTAAAAGGTAGAGACAACCCCCACAGCAGCCAAGCCTCCTAACAGTTGGGTTTCAGTTTCCATTCCTGTTAGGAGAGGCTTGGCTGGGTGAGAGAAGCATAGAAGCCGGCAGGAAGTGGGTGGGGGACAGAAGAAGGAAACCGGCAGTCTCATTCAACACCCAGGTCCTCAGCCCTACTGTGTGCCCCACACTGAGGGACCAGGGCCCAGCTCCTCCCCTCCCACCCCCAGTGATGTGTGAGGGGCCACCCCCAGTGACCCAGCTCTAAGGACAATGGCCCTTTTTAGCACTCACTGTGCTCACAGAGGATAAGCAGGGAGCCTAGAAGCCAACCAGCTCCCCAAAACTCAAAGCCTTTGCCCCTGGAACTGGCAGAGATGCCAAGCATCTTAGAGGTATGGGCCGTCCACTTTGGTAGTGACCGAACCCTGCTAAGGGTAGGGGCTCCAGAATGACCTCTGACTGGGCTGAGGTGGATGGCTATCTTGCCTGCTCTCCCTATCTGCCTGGACATGCAAGACCCTAGAAGATGACCTGGTGTTCTCAGACGAGGCTTTTTTTCCCGTTATGTTGGAAAACACATTAGTTGCTCTTAGCAGCCCTTTGAAAGCCCCTCGCACAAAATTAAAGGGAGGCCAGGAGGAGTGAGCTTTCCCGTTGACTCTCCCAAAGGGGTGAGTCTCAGGAGGCACCAGGCACAGGACTTGAGACTCAAATGAAGGCCTGATTTTCTCCTGTTAATCCATCTCATGTCAATTTAATTCTTAGACAAGCCAAAAGGACCTAGAATGGAACAGGAAAACTTCTTCCCCGACGATGCTAAGGCCAACAAGACCTCAACCACCGCTTCCTTCTAGGGAACTGGCTCTGGGTCCTGAGTTCAAAATCTTTTCTCTACCAGTTGTTAGCCGCATGACTGTGAACAGTTACTTACTTCTCCTTGCTTCACTCTTGGCATTTGTAAAATGGAGATTGATGATAGCTCCTCCCTCAATATTTAGCATAGCATTGGGAAAATCACAGGTTAGCTGATTGGTATTGGTTTCATTTGCGCTTTTAGTCTCTGAGGTCCCAAAGACCCCTCCTCCCAAGACTCTCTAGTCAGGCAGATGTTCTAGTAACCAGGGGTGGGGAGCTCTGGAAGGTGGGAAATTACAACTGGATACCAAAACTTCAGCCATGCCATGCCATGATTCAACATCTGGACCAGGAATTGATGATCAGGAACTGGCTGCCCACCAAGCTCCTCCCAAAGGATTAGCAACAAGAAAAAATCAATAAGAAAAGCAACAACAAAAAGTGGCCACGTCTCCATACCTCTTACAGCCCAAAGAGTGCATCTGTAACAGGAGCACTTTGTACAAATGCAGCCGAAACGGAACCAATTAAAAGAACTGGGCGGGGGCGGGGGGCGAGGGGGGGGCGGGGGGGGGGGCGTCTATCTCATCCCTGATTCAAACTGCACCTTCTTCAGTTCATGCAGCAATTATTTATTGAGCACCTATTGTGTTCCAGGCAACGTATGGGAGACTTGGGATAAAGCAGTGAATAAGAGAGCAAAGGTCTCTGAAGACCCACCATGGTGTCATCCAAGTGCTACTGAGACAGATAGCCTGGGGAAGTGCAGTTCAGAGTGAAGGGGTGGGGCAGGCACAGTTTGCAACTTGGTGGTCAGAGTGGGTCTCCAGAAGAGCAGACAGCTGAGCAAAGACTGGAAGGCAGGGATAGGGGAAGCTGTGCAGCCCTCTAAGAAAAGGTGTGTTCCAGGCAGAGGGACCAGGAAGTGCAAAGGTCCTGAGGTCAGAGCATGTCTAGCGTGTACTAGGAGAGGGAGATAGTCCAATGTCCCAGGCATCAAGAGAATCAAGGACCCACCAGAGTCAGCAGGTGAGGACAACCTGACATGGTTCCTCCTTCATGCACCTATGAGCCACCCCTCATCAGGAAGGGGCCTGTGCAAGCTGCGGGGACCCCTCCCCCACCAAGGGGGCCTGGGATGCCACTTTATACAGCATCCTCTGAAATCCATTAAGATCCCTCAGCTCAGCCCAACACTTCCCATTTCCTAAGGAGAAAGGAAACTCCAAGTTCTCTCCAAGAAATGAAACTGAAATTCTTTAAAAAGTGACAGATGCTTTCAGCAAAGGACCAGATAAAACTGTATTTCTAAGGAAAGTGTTTCCTCTACAAACAGTTCTCTAGTCACAGAAGACCTGCTAGCCTGGGATGCCTGCTGGTCAAGGTCTCCACTTCTAGGGATGGAAGAGGGACTGAGCTAACTGCCCTCCCCACCACCTGCACCAGGCTCCCAGCCCCATTGGGGCCTTACCTGCTACTCCTTCGGGGGCTGCAGGAAGCAGCCTCTGTCCACACTCGCTGCAGAACTTCGGGGCTTCCTCTTTGGAGATATGCCGGCAGGAAGGACATTCCATACTTCCAGGGAGAGGAATTCCTGGGGCTGGCATGCTTCTGCCGATCTGGAAGCTAGAGTCTTGAGGCTGCCAGCTTTATACCCCGCCACCTGTCACATGACCACAGCCTTGCTTCAGTTTCATTTTCTGAGAAAGTGAAATTGCGGCAGCCCAGTTCTCCCTGCTCAATTGAAACCTAGTCTGATCACCACCCCCGAGGTTCTCCAGTCTTCCTCATCCCAACCTCCCCTTCCATGTGGCTGCAGCACCCACTTCCTTTTCTGCTGCCCCCACCAGGGCCAGGTTTGCCCCTCCCAGCCTCCTGACAGGACTCAGTGAATCTAAAAATGTCCCCAACCAGCTGAGACTGGGAGCCAGTTCAGCTGAGCCAAGTGAGTGGAGACTGGGGTTAGTGGGGGAGCAGACAGAGACTGGGGCTACCTGCTGTATGCCCCAGACAAGGGACTCAGACTCTAATTGGCTCACTGCAGAAATGCTGGCAGCAAATGGCTGAGTCAGAGCCTGCCAAAGGAACCAGCCTGCACAGGGCAGCCCAGGGCTACAGGGGATGACAGTCAGGACTCTTAATAACAGGGCCAGTGGTCAAGATTCCTAATAACAGGAATTGCCATCTACTAAGCCTACACTCTTCTTACAGACAATCTGGCCCTCTGAACACCCTGCGTGGGGGTGGCAGCAAACCATGGTCAGGGTCATGTGCAAGGTCAGGACTCAGGCTGAGAATCTCCAGCCTCCAGAGACCGCTGAGTTCATCCATGGTGAGAGTGGAGACACGTATCTTGGTTCTTGGGGCACAAAGATCCACCTGTCACCCTTTTCTGTTGGCTTCAGACCCAAGAATTCTGCTGGAACAGTGGCCCAGTTGGCTCCTTCCCCAGCTGGGAGGGCAAGCAAAGGGCCCCATCAGACAGCGACTCCCTGTATGCCGGCCCCCTGCGGTCCCTGAGTCTCCTTCTCACTTCGTCTGACACCACCAACTTGCTCTCCCCTGACGGTGGGCTGGGTAGGGGGAGAGCAGGACCAAAAGCACCCAAAGTGTGCGGTTACCCTCAGGGTCCTGATCCCCACTTCCCTTCTCCCCCTCCCAACGCCCCCTGAAACAACCACCTCTGTAGTCTGGGCGCTCTCTCACTAAAAGCTCCCGATGACTCCCCAGGGCCCAGTCCTCTCTCCTAAGGTGCATTCCCTCTGTCCAAAGCTCTGCTTCCACACAGACCAGAAAACTCACAGCAGGGATCAGAATTCCTCACTAAAGTGTCCTGTTGTTTCTCCCCAGCACCAGGGGCTTATGGGTTATGGCAGGTACCAACACTTCTCTATCCTCTCAGTTACCGGACTTTTTTCCTTCCCCCTTTTTCCAGCAACATCCTCCCAACCACCACCAAAGAAAACCAGGTGGAGGCCCCCACCTCCACTCCCCCATTCTCAGCCCTCCCTGGCTTCCCCCAGGGCCACAGCCCACTCCCAGCTGTCAAGGCCATCACGGGAGGGGCGCCAACTTGGCCTTCAGCCCCTGGCCACAGACAACTCTGATGAGTCAGACAACCCTGATAAGTCAGGAGCACCCCGAGCTCTGGACGGCCCGATTACGTGGGCAGTGATCCCGGTCTCCTAAAAGTTACTGTGAAATAAAAGATAACTGGCATTTTTCGCAACATCACTTTCCCGTTGTTGCAATTAGTGAAAGCCCAGGATTCAGTTCAGGGTAGAGCCAGAGGCCCCCGGTCTGGCGGTCCCCATCAGCTATCAGCCCCCGCCGCGCCCCCTCCCAGGTAGGGTGCTCTTGGGTTCAAAGCCGGAGTCCACCACTTCCTCGCTGGGAGTCCAACCCGAGGCTGGGCCCCTGGGAACGTCGCTGGGGCCCGGGGAAAGCGCTCGGGCCCGCCGCGCCCACCTGCTGCTCGCGGCCAGAGAGCAGGGTCAGCACTGCCCCGCGGGGCCGGGATGGACCAGGAACCCGCAGAGAAACCGAAACTTGGCGCCCGAAGAAGGAGGGGGCCGGCCCGTACGGCGGCCGGACGCGACGCATCCGGACGCAAGCGCCGCTCCCCGGCAGCGCCTCGGGCCGGGCCACCACGACCCAGGACCAGACTCGGCGGGAACCCTGATCCATGGGACCCTCTCGCCTCTAGGGGAATGGCACTCCGACCAGTGGGACAGCCCGTAACCAGGGTAACTTGCGCCCTGCACTCACGGGACTCGGCATCCCTCCCCGTAAACCCGCATTCCGCCCCCTGGAGACCTGCGTCCAAGGTACCCGCGCCCGGGCCCTGCAACTGTGCACCCCAGCGCGGCCCGCTAGTTCTCACCTAGGCGGCTCCCGAGCGTACTGTGCCGCCAGTAGGCAAGGTTTCGTTTCTCTAGTCCTGGGTCCCGCCCCTCCCGCTTGGGCAGACTCTGCGGAGCTCACGTGGGTGTGGCCGGAATCCCCGGTCGAGTGGCGCCCTCCAGTGGACCCGCGGCCAGGCCGTGTTCAGTTCAGTTCAGTCCACTCCAGTCTCTCAGTTGTGTCCTTTTGCGACCCCATAGACTGCAGCACGCCAGGCCTCCCTGTCCATCACCAACTCCCCGAGTTTACTCAACTCATGTCCATTGAGTCGGTGATGCCATCCAGCCATCTCATCCTCTGTCGTCCCCTTCTCCTCCTGCCCCCAATCCCTCCCAGCATCAGAATCTTTTCCAATGAGTCAATAATTCTTTGCATGAGGTGGCCAAAGTACTGGAGTTTCAGCTTTAGCATCAGTCCTTCCAAAGAACACCCGGGACTAATCTCCTTTAGATTGGACTGGTTGGATCTCCTTGCAGTCCAAGGGACTCTCAAGAGTCTTCTCCAACACCACAGTTCAAAAGCATCCATTCTTCCGTGCTCAGCTTTCTTTATAGACCAACTCTCATATCCTTACATGACTACTGGAAAAATCATAGCTTTGACTAGGCAGACCTTTGTTGGCAAAGTAATGTCTCTGCTTTTAAATATGCTGTCTAGGTTGATCATAACTTTTCTTCCAAGGAGCAAGCATCTTTTAATTTCATGGCTGCAGTCACCATCCGCTGTGATTTTAGAGCCCCCCGAAAATAAAGTATGTCACTGTTTCCACAGTCTCCCCATCTATTTGCCATGAAGTGATGGGACCAGATGCCATGATCTTAGTTATCTGAATGTTGAGTTTTAAGCTAACATTTTCACTCTCCTCTTTCGCTTTCATCAAGAGGCTCTTGAGTTCTTCTTCGCTTTCTGCCATAAGCGTGGTGTCATCTGCATATCTCAGATTTCTCACAGTACGTGAACCGTGAACTTCTAGATGTTCAAGCTGGATTTAGAAAAGGCAGAGGAATCAGAGATCAAATTGCCAACATCCGCTGGATCATGAAAAAAAAGCAAGAGAGTTCCAGAAAAACATCTACTTCTGCTTTATTGACTATGCCAAAGCCTTTGACTGTATGGACCACAACAAACTCTGGAAAATTCTTAAAGAGATGGGAATACTAGACCACCTGACCTGCCTCTTGAGAAGTCTGTATGCAGGTCAGGAAGCAACAGTTAGCACTGGACATGGAATAACAGACTGGTTCCAAATAGGGAAAGGAGTATGTCAAGGCTGTATATTGTCACCCTGCTTCAGTCAGTCAGTCAGTCAGTCAGTTCAGTCGCTCAGTCGTGTCTGACTCTTTGTGACCCCATGAATCGCAGCACGCCAGGCCTCCCTGTCCATCACCAACTCCCGGAGTTCACTCAGACTCATGTCCATCGAGTCAGTGATGCCATCCAGCCATCTCATCCTCTGTCGTCCCCTTCTCCTCCTGCCCCCAATCCCTCCCAGCATCAGAGTCTTTTCCAATGAGTCAACTCTTCGCATGAGGTGGCCAAAGTACTGGAGTTTCAGCTTTAGCATCATTCCTTCCAAAGAACACCCAGGGCTGATCTCCTTTAGAATAGACTGGTTGGATCTCCTTGCAGTCCAAGGGATTCTCAAGAGTCTTCTCCAACACCACAGTTCAAAAGCATCAATTCTTTGGCGCTCAGCCTTCTTCACAGTCCAACTCTCACATCCATACATGACCACTGGAGAAACCATAGCCTTGACTAGATGGACCTTTGTTGGCAAAGTAATGTCTCTGCTTTTGAATATGCTATCTAGGTTGGTCATAACTTTTCTTCCAAGGAGTAAGCGTCTTAATTTCATGGCTGCAGTCACCATCTCCAGTGATTTTGGAGCCCAAAAAAATAAAGTCTGACACTGTTTCTCCATCTGTTTCCCATGAAGTGATGGGACTGGATTTAACTTATATGCTAGTACATCATGAGAAACATAGGGCTGGATGAAGCACAAGCTGGAATTAAGATTGCCAGGAGAAATATCAATAACCTCAGATATGCAGATGATACTACGTTTATGGCAGATAGCAAAGAAGAACTCAAGAGCCTCTTGATAAAAGTGAAAGAGGAGAGTGAAAAAGTTGGTTTAAAACTCAACATTCAGATAACTAAGATCATGGCATCTGGTCCCATCACTTCATGGCAAATAGATGGAGAGACATTGGAAATAGTGCCAGACTTTATTTTTGAGGGGCTCTAAAATCACTGCAGATGGTGACTGCAGCCATGAAATTAAAAGATGCTTGCTCCAACTTCAGTTCAGTTCAGTTCATTTGCTCAGTCGTGTCCGACTCTTTGCGACCCCATGAATTGCAGCACACCAGGCCTCCCTGTCCATCACCAACTCCCGGAGTTTGTAGGGAGCCGCGTTAGGCATTACTGACAAAATGAAGGCACGGTCCCCAGCCCCCTCTCCTCATTCCGCAGGCATGGATCCTGGGATGAAGGAGTTAGGCCTTGTAATTCTGACTTGTCTTTTCCTCTCCTCGGCTGAGTTGACTGAAAAGGAATATTAAGGTGCTTATTGTTCTTGAGAGGAGCATGAGAAGGCAAAAAGCCTTCTGCAGTTGTGCTCAGAAAATAATTCATAAAGTTAATCATTGACATTTGTTCAAGGACTTTTACAAAAGAGTGTTCCAGGATGAGCACATAGGCCGTAGCTTGAGGCCATGGGAGGGATTGATATCTGAAGCCTATTTGTGAGGAGAATGTTTATGGCAAAGGAGTTTACTGAATTTAGGGCTTAGAAAAAATTATAATAGTTAGAAGTTAAAGATTTAAGGAATGTTGTAAAGTTAGCATATTTTACTATAGCTTATAGAAGTTAGTGATGGACAGGGAGGCCTGGCATGCTGCAGTTCATGGGGTCGCAAAGAGTCGGACACGACTGAACAACTGAACTGAACTGAACTGATAGAAGTTAGGAATTTTTAGAGACACTATAGCTAGAAGCCTTTTTAAGAGATAGTGAGCTCAGGATGTTAGGGGCAAACAGGATTTAGGAAGATAAGTAGTAAACTGAGGAATATAGCATGAGTTACAATGTAATCACAAGTTAACTATAGGACACATTAGAAGAAGTAGATAATAGATGATAAGGCTGATCCGGAGAGAATCACTAAAGCAGGAACTCTGTTTGAAGAACAACAATGATTTATGGAGATATTAAATCTGGTAGGGGGGGAACTGAAAATGTCAAACCTCTGGCCTAATGTTTCTGTAAAAGTATAAAAGAGAATCTTAAACTTGGAATAAACAAGCAGTCCATAGAAAAATGAGAGGCTGTCTCACTGGCCGACACCGTCATCTCTTCAGGTTGAATCCCTGGCTGCTGGAGTCGGACTCCGGCAAGTAGCGCCCAGAACAGGGGACACTGAGGAGGAAGTAATCTGGGAATGTAACGCGGGACGGTTAGGATTGTACCTGTGGGTGGCCGGCGCCCCTCTGCAGTTTAGGCAGGGTGAGGAGGGTACAGAATCAGTAAGAATATTCTCTAGAAGAATGGGTTTCTCTGCATCTAAGAATAGACAAATGTTTATTGAAATATTACTTCATATGTTAGCCCATAGAGGCGTTAAAGTAAGCACAGGAAGACTGTCTAAATTTCTACATTTGTTTTATACTTTGCATGGGCCAGAAATGGTTCGTGTAGATGCTTTTGCTCTGTGGAATATGATTAGAAATGTCCTGGACCCTCGTCATGAGGCTGTTAGATAGCCTATGGGGGAGGCTATAGCGGTGGATGGTGGGTCTCCACCTTCTGCGTAGGTCATATTTTCTGCCATTGACAAAGAAAAAGAGGGAGACTGTGCTCTACCTCCTGAGGAAGTAGAGGGTTTACAGGACGCTGCGGCCAGGGGCCCTGGCGAGCCCCCTCCCCGTCTACGCAAAGCTTTAAAAATTTATCCACCACTTTCTTATTTAAGGCGACCACCGCCACCTCCACTTGTGCTTCCCAGGGCCCAGGAGTTCCCCATTTTGCCTCCAAAGCCTCCCAGAGCATTGCCTAAGGCTTAGAAAGATAAAGAGTTTTTTTTTTTTTTTTTTAAACAAAGGAGCTTTTAAAGCAGTCGCATGCACAATATACAGAGCCTGCTCCTTGGAAAAAAGCCCCTCGGGGGGCCTCACCCAGACTAAAAAAAAAAAAAAAGATTAATCGTAATGGAAACGATTCTACAAATAAAAAATGTTTCTCTTGTGGCCAAATGGGGCATTTTTGCCGGCAATGTCCTGCCAAGCAGGGACAACAAGCCATGCCAATCAACCCCAGGTAGTGCAGGACTGGACCTCAGTTCCACCACCACAACAATATTAACCCCTGACCGGTTACTCCGATTCTAATGGGAGTGGCTGGCCCCCTAACTGAGGGCATTGTAGGACTTGTGCTGGGGCCTAGCTCGCTTTCTTTTCAAGGAATTTCGGTGGTGCCTGGTGTAGTAGATTCTGATTATACTGGGGAAATTAAAGTTTTGATCTCGCTGCCTACTAAAACTGTGCAAATTAATAAAGGTCAAAGAATAACACAGCTTTTGCTTTTACCTTATTATCAGACAGGAGAAACCTTGACTTCTCAAGCTAGGGGCCCCAGAGGATTTGGATCTAGTGATCTGGCTTTTTGCGTGCAGGAAATTACAGCTTCTAGGCCTTTAAAAGATCTTTTAATTCAAGGAAATAAAATGTCAGGGCTGTTAGATACTGGAGCAGATGTCTCTTGCATTGCTGGAAAAGATTGACCCTCGTCCTGGCCAACATGCTTGACCAGTGCCGGCCGGGTAGGTATAGGGTCAGTGCCTTCGGTTGCTAAGAGCTCACAAATTTTGACATGGTCAGATGAGAAGGGGGCACAAGACACTTTCTGTCCATATATGATTCCTTCACTACCTTTTTCTTTATGAGGGAGAGATATATTATCTCAGATGGGAATGCTTTTATATAGCCCGGATGAAAAGGTTACTAATCAAATGCTGCAAATGAGGTATAATCCTGATAAGGGGCTTGGTAAAGATCAGCAGAAAATTGTTTCTCCATTAGAGGCGGTTCCTAACAAAAATACAGAAGGTCTGGGATATTCAAATTTATCCTAGATGCTGTTGCTCTTGCTGCCGACCCTATTACCTGGAAA
Source organism: Bos javanicus (assembly GCF_032452875.1). Taxonomy (NCBI): domain Eukaryota; kingdom Metazoa; phylum Chordata; class Mammalia; order Artiodactyla; family Bovidae; genus Bos; species Bos javanicus. The sequence goes on from NC_083886.1 coordinate 53,739,031, forward strand.
TCTGATCATCTGGTATGGGTGGAACAATGGCCTTTAACAGCTGAAAAGTTACAGGCAGCTGAGGATTTAGTTATGGAACAATTGGCAGCTGGCCATATAGAGCCTTCTTATAGCCCCTGGAATACTCCTATTTTTGTTATTAAGAAAAAATCAGGAAAATGCAGATTGTTACAAGATTTGAGGGCTACTAACGCAACTATGGAAGACATGAGGGCCCTCCAGCCAGGCCTCCCTTCCCCAGTGGCTGTGCCTTTTCAGTATAATGTGATAGTTATAGATCTACAGGATTGTTGCTTTACCATTCCCCTGGCTGATCAGGATTATAAATGGCTTGCTTTCAGTCTCCCTTCAGCTAATTTTAAACAGCCCTATAGAAGGTTTCAATGGAAGGTTTTGCCTCAGGGAATGAAAAATAGCCCTACCCTGTGTCAGAAATTTGTAGACCAAGCTGTGCAAAATGTTAGAGGAAAGTATAAAGATCTATATTTGATACATTATATGGATGATATTTTGGCAGCTTATAAGGACAAAGCCTTGTTGCAACAAATTTTATCTGAATTGATTGAGGCCTTGGAAAGCTGGGGTTTAAAGACAGCTCCAGATAAGATACAAGTAAATCCTCCTTTTTCTTATTTAGGGAGGGTATTAAATACCCATACCGTGAGTCATGCCCCTTTGCAGCTGCGGAGAGATCGTTTACTAACTTTAAATGATTTCCAGAAATTATTAGGGGATATTAATTGGATACGCCCACATTTAAAACTGACCACTGCAGATTTAAAGCCTCTGTTTAATTGCTTCAAAAGCAATCCTTATCCTAGTTCTAAGAGAGAATTGACTAGTGAGGCCGAATCGGCTCTTGTTAAAGTGGATAAGGCCTTAAATGATCAGTTAATTAGGATTAATATTACCAGAGGATGGGATTTAATTATTCTTGCCACAGAGCATACACCTACAGGGTGCTTGTGGCAAGAAGGCTCATTGGAATGGCTCCATCTACCAGTGACCCCAAGAAAAATAGTTTTATCTTATACCAGCTTGGTGGCACAATTAATTATAAAAGGTAGAAAAAGAAGTGTGGAACTTAAAAAAAGTTTGAGATGGCTGGATTGCATCATCAACTCGATGGACATGAGTTTGATTAAACTCCGGGAGTTGGTGATGGACAGGGAGGCCTGGCGTGCGGCGATTCATGGGGTCGCAAAGAGTCGGACACGACTGAGCGACTGAACTGAACTGAACTGATGACTACAATCAGTTCTGCCTGAAAGTAACTGTTTTCCAACCTTGACCTGCTAATTGCCCAACAAAACAGTACATCTTACTGATGGAAATGTTTCTCTTAAGTTATGTTAATGTATCTTGTTTGCAAGTCTGTTTTCCTTCAAGAGGTATACAGTATATCTCTCCCAGAGACATTCACCTCCAGAAAGGATTCCCGTTGTGCAGATATGGGTGTTGTAGAACTCTCTCAGCCTTGAGGTGTTTCTTCTATCTGTGATCAACAGCTTGCTAACAAGTATAAGATGCCTTGCTAAAAACTGTTAAAGGGATATTCTCCTGCCCCTTTCTGATGTCTGTCAGAAGCTTCCTCTGTCTCTTTTATGCTTTATTAAAACTTTGCTACACAAAAGCTTCAAGTGGTCAAGCCTTGTCTCTGGCCCCAGATCAAAATCTTCTCCTCTGGAAGCCAAGAATCCTAGGGCTGTTACGGCTCAGAGCCACAACCTACCATGAGCACCCACCTGAGAACTTTTGTGAGGGTCCTCACACAGGCCCATGTGATGCTACAAATGTCATTTAGGATGAGCATCACTATTTTATTAAAAGGCCCCGGGTTAATGCATATATATGGAATCTAGAAAAGTGATTCTGATGAACCTATTTGCAGGGTAGGAATAGAGATATTGGAAGGATTGATGCTGAAGCTGAAACTCCAATACTTTGGCCACCTGATGTGAAGAGCTGACTCATTTGAGAAGACCCTGATGCTGGGAAAGATTGAAGGCAGGAGGAGTAGGGGATGACAGAAGATGAGATGGTTGGATGGCATCCCTGACTCAACGGACATGAGTTTGGGTAAACTCTGGGAGTTGGTGATGGACAGGGAGGCCTGGCGTGCTGCAGTTCATGGGGTTGCAAAGAGTCGGACACAACTGAGCGACTGAACTGAGCTGAATAGAGACACAAGAGAATGGACTTGTGAACACAGGGACGTAAGGAGAGGGTGGGATGAATTGAGACAGTAGCATTGAAAATATATATATTACCAAGTGTAAAATAGATAGCTATAGAACACAGGGCGCTCAGCCTGGTGCTCTGTGAGAACAGAGATGGGTAAGATGGAGGTGGAGGCTGGGAGGGAGGCTCGAGAGGGAGGGGAAATGTGTATACTTACAGCCAATTCACATTGTTGTGAGGCAGAAACCAACACAGCATTGTAAAGCACTTGTCCTCTAATTAAAATTTTAAAAAAATTAATTTAAAAAAAGAGGCTCAGGGCTCCCACTCATCTTCTCCTTTCCCACGCCCACCAGACACTGTCCTTCCTCTGGGCTGAGAACAGCAAGCTCTGTCCTTTCTGGGGTTCCCCTCCTGCAGTGCCTGCCTCTTGGAAGGTTGGCTTCTCCCGGCCATTGAACCCCAGCATCTTTGTCTGAGCTCAGGCTGTGCTTAAGGATTTCGGGGAGGCCAGCAGAGCTTGGTTGGGCTTGTTAGTACGGGGACCTGTGAACCCTGCCAGTGCCCATATCAGAATCCTAGGCCAGCCCCAAGGTGATCCAGGGTGTTGCTAAAGGACCAACAGAGTGGGCTCCACTGTCAGGATACCACACCAGGTGAGGTCAGAAGGAACACGTCATGTGGCCTGAGAAAACACATTTACCTGCCAGATCTAAGACCCTTACACAACATGTAGAGTGACCAAAAATATAAGAAAATAAAACCCAACACAGCCTTAAGGAATTTTAATTCTTCCAGTGAAAGACCAAGCCCTACAAAGGAGGTGTCTTTATGCCATTTGAAAGCCCTCAGAGTCATCTTCCCTCCACCTTCTTCTCCATGTCCTTGTCCATTCCTTACAGGAACCATGAAACAGGAAAGGGATTTTTAAAAACCCATCCTTAGAGAAATGGGGGAGGGGTGGTCCACTGTTGTGCCTTCAGTTTAGTTTGTGGTTCAAGATAAATGTGGGACAAGCCAGCTGGCGTGTCAGGTCACCTCCTCTAACAAGTCTTCCTTCAGCCTGGACAGTCCAGTGTTAGCCTGGCTGCTCAGGGCGCTCCCAGGCATGGAGTTCAGAGTGACATCAGAGCACTAATCTCTCCGACAGAGGAAGCCACTTATAGCAGGAGGCCTCGGCTTCCAACTTTCTGAGAAGTCAGCATGCGGCATGGTCAGTGTGGACATTCTGTCTTGCTGGTGTTCCAAAGTAGATCGAGGTTCTGGACACTGGACACGTCCAGGTGCTGAGGACCTAGTGGGAAGTGGCCCTGTCAATGTGTCAGCTAAACCAGAACGATGGTTAACAACCCAAAGAACCAAGTCAAAACACACAAACTGAATCAAATGAAGACAGAAAAGATGGAAAAGCCAGGTGTTAGGAGACCATCTTGAATACTCACAGAGAAAACCCCTCACATTCCCTAGTCTGTATCAAGGCGATAAATGTAGGCATTGAAACATGCACAGAATTTTTTTTTTGGCTGCATCGGGTCTTAGTTGGGGTGTGTGGTCTCAGTTGCAGTGGGTGGGCTTAGTTGCCCTGAGGCATGTGGGATTTTAGTTCCCTGACCAGTGATCAAACCCATGTCCCCTGCATTGGAAGGCAGATTCTTAATTATTTCTTTGGAAGGCTGATTCTCAACCACTGGATCACCAGGGAAATCCTGTACAGTTTTTAAAAATAAAAAAAATAATATAACATTAAACAATGTACAATATATGATTTAATGAAATCTGAAAATAAGATTGTTGTTTAGTCGCTAAGCCATGTCCAACTCTTTTGTGACCCCCCAGACTGTAGCCTGCCAAGCTCCTCTGTCCATGGGATTTCCCAAGCAAGACTATTGAAGTGGGTTGCCATTTCCTTTTCCGGGGGATCTTCCTGATACAGGAATCGAACCCATATCTTCTGCACTGGCAAGTGGATTCTTTACCACTGAACCACCAGGGAAGCCCAGAAAATCAGAAAATAGCAGAATATGAGAACAGTGGTAGGTGCAGTTTATTCTGTGGGGCTGAGGTAGGCACAGACAGAGATCAACTGGGTGGAAGCGGATGGTGGGGTGGTAGGATGAAGGAAGAAGGGGACGAGGAAGCCAGAGTACTTGATGAACAGTTTCAGATGGCATCACCTCCCACTTTGTCCCTAAAAGATGGTGCTCTGGACATTGCTGGCTTCAGTCTGGACATCTCCTTTAGGTCCACTGTTCACAAAGGGACTGGCTCCTCCACATAGAAGCTCTGCTTGTGGAAAGTCTGCTGGTCATTATTCCCCAAGTCAGCTGCATGACAGGGGAGCCCCTGGACTTAACCCCACAGCCCACCTGGCAAAAACCCAGTATAGAGTATCTTCCTGATCCCTTAGATATTAGATCATTTGAAATTTCCTCAATCTTATTCTAACCACCAGCATTTGTAGAATGGATTTGGTTGGGCCACAAACATACTTTGGGGCTGGTCTTGCTCCTTGCCTGCTTATCTGATAATCCTGGGTTCGTCTGTAGGCAGGATGCTCTCCAGGGCACAGTTTGCTGGGAGGGTAAGTGTGGTAAGAGACTGGACCAAGGGACCTTGTGGGGGAAGGTAGGCCAGGGACGTGGTTCTGCCCTGCTGGGCCACACAGCTCCATGGCCCTACTCCAGAAAAGAACGTCCAGACATCTCAAAGCAGGGCCTGTGTGACCGAGCAGGCTGAACATAATGCCCACAGTAAATCTAGAGCCGTGCAGAACAACAGGGGCTTGTATTTCCTGGTTTCGTTTTGCATCTGTTTCCCAGCCTGCCTTCAGATCTTCCTTTCAGCTGTTTTTCCTCATGGAAAGACAGGCGTGAGATCTGCAGTTAAGTTTCTCATGAAACAGGCTTTGGAGTTCTGCTTGGTTAAGGCAAAGTTTGACTGATGAAAGTCAGTTTTCTGGGCCTGGGTATTCTTGCCTGAGGATCATGTTCTTTGGACCCCATGGAGTAAGAGCTGTCCCAGGGTCAGGTGTTTCCCAAGTTAAAACATTGAGGCCCAAAAATTTGGTCCTGGTTCAGCACCAAATTAGTTCACCCACCTTGGGCTGGCAGGCCTGCCCAGACAGAAGAACAGCCTGTAAGGAACTGTGGTTCCTTTCTTATTTAGGGAGGCAGGAGGGGCAGAAGTAAGACATACATAACGAAATAACTTCATGGCTCCCATGATGGCACCTCCCTGTACCTGTGTCTCTGTCTTCTCTTCTTATTAGGATGCCACTCAAGTCCCATATGACATCATCTGAACTTAGTTAATTACATCAGCAAAAATCCTATTTCCAAAGAAGGTCACAGTCATGGGTGCTTATGATCAAGAATGTAACTCTTTGTAGGGGACACAATTCAGTCCCCTACAGGCACCAGCTCCACGGGCTTTGCCAGAAGTCTCTAGAAGATTCAGCCATCAGCACTGCACAAAGATTCAAAGATTTAGATGCACTTGGGTCCTTTCAGAGGATTAAAATTATTTTAAAAGGGGAGGGGAAGGATAACAGGCTGTTTGCCAACATCAGCAGCAGAATTTACAAAGGTAGATAAATTGATGCAAAACATATTTTATAAAAATAATCATACTTTAGGCAGCCAAGGGTTTGCTATTCACCCCTGGGTTAGCCCAGGTTAGCTCTGCTCCAGGTTGACTTGATCTTTTTTTTTTTTTTCCTTCTCTGGGAGGCCTACAGGATCCCAGTTTCCTGACTAGGGATTGAACCCAGGCCATGGCAATGAAAGCATCAAGTCCTAAGCACTGGACTGCCAGGGAATTCCCAGGTAGACTTTATCTCAAAAAAGATGAAGGTCCCTGCCCCACTCCAGCACTAATGGGGAAGCCCACTGCTCCCCACCCCTATCAGCTCACAGAGCATTGCCAGGAGCCACCACGGGAGATCCCACCCATGACAAAGGTCATGCGGAGAAGACCTGACAGGCAAAGGCGGATCAGGACTCGAGGGATTCCCTGGACCTGCTCCAGCATCTACCCTGAAACCAAAATCTGTCTGTCTACTGTTTACTATACTATGCCTTTCAACCGCTCTTCTGATATTAGCAGGGGGCTCTCCCTGACCACCTTTCTCTGGAGGAAATCAACTTAGGGCTCTAAGTTGATAAGTCGCCTGGGCATGAAAGGAATATTTCTATTCTAACCCCTCTGTTGACATTCTAGCTCGCTTGACAGGTCTTTCCTTACTCTTACAACTAACGCACATGATTGTTCACAACTTCCCAACCATGAAAGGCACGGGAAGCCTAAGCATTCTAAAAGTCCTAATGAGCATAGAGCCCTTTGAGGGATGAAAAATTATTAGAATAGATAGTACTGGTAAAGGGCTTCATTATTGGGCCAATGCTTGCTGCCAAGTTCCCATATCCCTTATCCATTGTGCACCTGGGAGTACATTAGTTAATGTAGTTGGAATGTAAAAAAAAACAAGTAGTAGCCTTGGTATTAACCACATCAGACCTTTGAGCTAATAAGTTCTTTCTTTGTTGTGACCCACTGCACCTTTGCTCCGTGAGAATGTAACTCTGTTTAGTACTTTCTGAGGCTGACACAGATTAGAAATATAAAGAAAAAACACTTCAAGGGAAAACAAGTTTTCTGGTTGATCAACCTTTAACAAAAAAGGTCATATAATGTCAACGGGCCTCCAGGCCAGAAGATAATGTACATAGCATAAGACCCTTGTTTATGGAAAGGCACACAGAAAAAAAATCCCAGTTTCGATAAGGGCAAAGCTACTGGAGTGTTTGGGCTGACTCTGCATGACCTTGCATCTTTCATTTCCCTCTATGTACAAGTCAGGGTATAAAAGCTCCTTTTGAAAATAAAGTTACGGGCCTCGCTCACCGAAGCTTGGCCTCCCCGTGTCATTCATTTGCTGATGCTGTTCATCTTGAGGGTATCCCTGGACTCTGCTGAGGCTGGTCCCCAGCAGAGCACCCTCAGCCTCCCCTGCCCACTGGGTGTGGGGCCTGCAGGGATGTGGCTGCAGAGCCCTCAGCTGCCACTTTTGGGTCTGGTGGCACCGAGAGCATTGCTCCTGGACACCATGAGGCTGTAGACTGGGCATGACAGACCAATCACACCAGATCCCCAGCATCATTTCATTTTTGAGTAAATGGATTACTGGAGCATGGGCAAGACGTGATTGCTGGCATTGCAGCCTGAGTCCTAAACCATGCCCCTTCTTCCTCCTGTCCAACCTCTTTCCATCATCAGAGTTTTGCATCAAGTAGCTTCCTCCCAGGGCCACGTCCCCAAAGACTCAATTCTTAGTATAACCAGACCTTGAGGGTGAGCTGCCTGACCTGCATTAGACACTCAGTTCATGTGGGAGAGAGAGTGAGGACAGAGGAGGGTGGAGCAAATAGAATTCGAGGAGGTTCAATGCATGACAGCAGCAACTGCTTCTTAAATGCATACTACATATACACCCCAGGTCTCCACTGTCCTCTTCAAATTAATCTGTGCAACAGTCTACGGCCATGACACCCTGAATGTGCCGGATCTCATTTCATCTGTGCCCTTTTGAAAACTGAGTCAGAGAGAGTAGACCATTTATTTACCAATCATCATGCGTTGAGAAATCAGGACAGCCTGGACTCAAACACAGTTCTCTCTGAGCCCGCCATACCAACTGCCTCCTCGGCTGTGACTTTTAGAGTTTTTTTCTATTGTTTCCAGAGTTTCCATAGAAACAAACACAAGCACAGGCTCTGAACAACCTGAGGCTTCCTAACCACTGTATTTTATTTTTATGTATTTATTCTTTTACCTTTGCCAGGGCACAGCATGCGGGACCTTAGTCCCTGATCAGGAATTGAACCCATGCCCCCTCCAGTGGAAGCACAGCATCTTAACCACTGGACCACTAGGGAAGTCCCTTCCTAACCATTTTAGATTTGAACATTCTAAACTCACATCATCTGACACAGCAGCCAAGAGACAGGTCGCTCTGAGCTCTCCACATGTAGCTGGTCTGAGTTGAGATGTGAGTATACTGTTCATGCTGGATTTCAGAGTTTAGTATGAGAAAAGTAATGCAAAATACTTCACTGATAAGTTTTACATGGATTTCGTGTTGAAAATATTTATTTTAGATATTATGTTAAATAAAAAGATATGCTAATTTCACCTGTTTGTTTTTACATTCTTTTTTTGTTTGTTTGTTTTTACATTCTTTAAGACTATTACTTGAGACGTTAAAATGTCACATTGGGACTGCATCGTCTGTTGGACAGTGCTGCTCTACATCACCATCATCTGTGTAGTCAGGGCTCTACCAGCTGCTGTAACAGCAGACAGTCAGAGCTTACTTCTGGCCCATGTAACAGTGCTGGCCAGGGCTCAGCTCAGGAGGACCCCTCCTTCACTCCACTGACTGAAACTCTGCCATTCACAATATGTGGCTTCACAGGCCTTTCTTTGCAGCTGTGGAGCCCCTCCAAAGGCCCTGATGGGATCTGAAAGTTACACTGAAAACCACAGATCTGCAGGAGAAAAGCATGTGTATACATTTTACTGAATTTCTACATGTACAAGGGACCTTTCATTGGAGAATAGAAACCTGAAGAAGTGACCAGAGCAGGAAGCTTTATATATTTAAGAAAAAGAAACAATGAATTTTTTAAGGCAGAGATTGTTTGGGCTGTGGGAAGTAAATGATGAAACCAGATCAAGGTTTGCTTATACAGCCTTCTCGGCCCTAAAAGCCCTGCCTCTGGTGATAAGAATTTCCCTCTCCCTCCTGGTACAAGGAGGGGACATTTCACCTGGGAGAATGGGAACGAAAAATGGGAGGAGTGGGGCATCTCTGATGGCTCAGCAGGTCAAGAATCCACTTGTCAATACAGGATCTACAGGAGGCGCAGTTTCAATTCCTGGGTCAGGAAGATCCACTGGAGGAGGCAATGGCAACCTATTTCAGTATTCTTGCCTGGAAAATCCCATGGACAGAGGACCCTGGTGAGCTCTAGTCAAAAAAGGGTCGCAAAGAATCGGACATGACTGAGTGACTAAGCACACACTTTGGAGAAGCAGGAATGACCTTGCTTCTTTCGCTGTTGTCTCCAGTTTCTCCAGCTCAAGATCAACAGGGCAAAGTGCCATTCTGGGGGGTAGTGTGTCCTGAATGCCGTCACCAAGCATCTTCCGTTTACATGATACCTTGACCTCAGTTTCAGTGACTCTTTTTGAGGACAGGACACAGTCCTTAGTGGGTCCAGACTCAAATTTGACTCAGTGGATCTTGGTGAGCAGAAGGACAAACAAGGGCAACTTGTAGAGCACTGACCCCTGCTTGTCCATTGAGTGAATGGTGATTCCATTCTCTTTGTGCCAGATGTTGTGCGAGATGATGGGGTTGCAACTTCCTGATGGTAGAACTGCAGTTGTGTTAAGTACTGGCCTGAAAATAATATGGGAGCCTGCTTAAACTGTTAGTAAGAGGAGACCTGATGGGTGAGTATGAGAGCGTTTCAGGCAAAGAAACAGCACATGTAAAGGACTGAGGCAGGAAAGAGGTCGGTTTATTTGATGTACTGAAAGGCGGCCAGCTAGGCTGAGGTGTAGCATTTTAACCAGTGGTCCATGTTCTACCAGGGGAATTCAGAGAAGCATCTAGTAAGTAGTCTGAATATAGACCTTAAGAGGAAAATATGGGAGACCAGAACTGGAGTCTGAGTTTTGGGAAAGGCTTCATATGGCATTGACCACTGGTGGGTCTGGAGATGTAAGTTTTCAGCTGGGAGAGGGGATGAGGACTGTTTCCTGAGCACTCACAGCAGACCAGGCACTGTGTTGTGATTTACCCACACCCTCTTATTTCTCACCACAGCACTGTATTTTACAGATGGGGAAATTGAAGGGTAAAGAGGTCAGTGGCTTTCCCAAAGTCAGAGAGACGGGAGGCCAGACTTTACTCTGGGGTCTACCTGGGCTATACTCTTGTCATGTTACAGAGCAGACAGGATGCAGAGGGCTTTCAATCCAGTAATCCAGAGCCATTTACTGGCCTGCGGAGGCAGAGACAGTTTTTGGGTGCTGAGGAGAGAGCAGTGGTCTGGATGGAGGTTCTGATGTGTTTCATGGTACAGGCGTGGTGATGAGGAGGGAATGCTAGGGAAAGTGGGACACCCCATGTGGGTCTCAGTATAAAAGAAGGGGAGCAGGGTTAAAGGCAGGCCTTTATAGGATATGCAGTCACAGGGGTGGTGTCCATGTGCTCCCACTGGGTGCTTTCCTCTCCAGTTTCTCTCTGCTGTTGCCCCAGATGGCTTCCTGAAATAATCCAAGCTCCTCAGAAGGAAGCACAGCCCTGCTGTCCTCAGAATACACTTCAGTCTGATGAGGTGTGAATCTTGTCAGCATTTACTTTCTTGGGTGAAGACATATTCCTGGTGTTTTTCCAGTTGGAAATGGGATTCATAATGTTTGAGCATGGGATTAATTAGTGATCAGAGAGCTTAGAAAAGACAGAAAGCTATATAGATGCTAATAATGGCATGGATGGATTGTTATTCAACTCAAGGCCTCAGGGGCTCTTCTCTTATCTCCACCTCTAGTGTGTCTTCAGGCCCAGCTGATACACCAACCTTATACTTGGCACCAATGCATTAAGTCAGATGTAGCAGTGCCCTTGGTCTTCCCTGGTTGCTCAGCAGTAAAGAATCTGCCTGCCAGTGCTGAAGACACAGTTTCAGTCCCTGGATTGGGAAGATCCCTTGGAGAAGGAAATGGCAACCCACTCCAGTATTCTTGCCTGGGAAATCCCATGGACAGAGGAGCCTGGTGGGCTACAGTCCATGGGGCCACAAAGAATCAGACACAACTTAGTCATTAAAGAACCGTAACAGAAGCAAGCAGTGCTCTTGTGCAGAGCTGGACATGGGTAGCTTTACCTACTTAACCCTACCCTTTCTTCACAGTGATTGCTTCTGTGTTGCCATTGCCTGAAGCTAGGAGTAACTGATTGGGACAGAAATGGTATGGACCTAACAGAAGAAGAAGATATTAAGAAGAGGTGGCAAGAATACACAGAAGAACTGTACAAAAAAGATCTTCACGACCAAGATAATCACGATGGTGTGATCACTGACCTAGAGCCAGACATCCTGGAGTGTGAAGTCAAGTGGGCCTTAGAAAGAATCACTACAAACAAAGCTAGTGGAGGTGATGGAATTCCAGTTGAGCTATTTCAAATCCTGAAAGATGATGCTGTGAAAGTGCTGCACTCATTATGCCAGCAAATTTGGAAAACTCAGCAGTGGCCACAGAACTGGAAAAGGTCAGTTTTCATTCCAATCCCAAAGAAAGGCAATGCCAAAGAATGTTCAAACTACCACACGATTGCACTTATCTCACACGCTAGTAAAGTAATGCTCAAAATTCTCCAAGCCAGGCTTCAGCAATATGTGAACCGTGAACTTCCAGATATTCAAGCTGGTTTTAGAAAAGGCAGAGGAACCAGAGATCAAATTGCCAACATCCACTGGATCATGGAAAAAGCAAGAGAAAGAGAGTTCCAGCTTCAGCAATTTGGGGACAGATTAAAAGTCCTAGAACTCTGAAAAAAAAAAAAAAAGAAATACATCTACTTCTGCTTTATTGACTATGCCAAAGCCTTTGACTGTGTGGATCAAAATAAACTGTGGAAAATTCTGAAAGAGATGGGAATACCAGACCACCTGACCTGCCTCTTGAGAAACCTATATGCAGGCCAGGAAGCAACAGTTAGAACTGGACATGGAAAACAGACTGGTTCCAAATAGGAAAGGGAGTACGTCAAGGCTATACATTGTCACCCTGCTTATTTAACTTATATGCAGAGTACATCATGAGAAACGCAGGGCTGGAAGAAGCACAAGCTGGAATCAAGATTGCCGGGAGAAATATCAATAACCTCAGATATGCAGATGACACCACCCTTATGGCAGAAAGTGAAGAGGAACTGAAAAGCCTCTTGATGAAAGTGAAAGAGGAGAGTGAAAAAGTTGGCTTAAAGCTCAACATTCAGATAACTAAGATCATGGCATCTGGTCCCATCACTTCATGGCAAATACATGGGGAGACAGTGGAAACAGTGACATACTTTATTTTTCTGGGCTCCAAAATCACTGCAGATGGTGACTGCAGCCATGATTTTAAAAGACGCTTACTCCTTGGAAGGAAAGTTATGACCAACCTAGATAGCATATTAAAAAGCAGAGACATTACTTTGCCAACAAAGGTCCATCTAGTCAAGGCTATGGTTTTTCCAGTGGTCACGTATGGATGCGAGAGTTGGACTGTGAAGAAAGCTGAGTGTGGAAGAATGGATGCTTTTGAACTGTGGTGTTGGAGAAGACTCTTGAGAGTCCCATGGACTGCAAGGAGATCCAACCAGTCCATTCTAAAAGAGATCAGTCCTGGGTGTTCTTCAGAAGGACTGATGCTAAAGCCGAAACTCCAGTACTTTGGCCACCTCATGTGAAGAGTTGACTCATTGGAAAAGACTCTGATGCTGGGAGGGATTGGGGGCAGGAGGAGAAGGGGACGACAGAGAATGAGATGGCTAGATGGCATCACCGACTCGATGGATGTGAGTTTGAGTGAACTCCGGGAGTTGGTGATGGACAGGGAGGCCTGGCATGCTGCAATTCATGGGGTCACAAAGAGTCGGACATGACTGAGCGACTGAGCTGAACTGAACTGAGGAGTAACTGATTAGCGCATGACTATCTCCATTAACACATGATGAAATCCTATAGCCAATGATGAAAGATAAATAATATACACACAAAGTAAGGTCTTAGAAAGAAGGGAGACAGTGATCAGTTGTGAAGATTTTCAGGTTAAGTCACCATCACTGTAGTGACTGTTTCTTCTTGGGCTGAAAGCAGAAGGAACTGTGCAGCACGAAAAGTCCAGATGAATGAACATGAATGGAAACAAGAATGAGTAGGCTGGAAGGGAAGGTCAAGCAGAGTCAGTGGGAACTACAGAGTAAGGGAAGGTGGGTGGACTTGATAGATCTAGGGCAGCAGGGGGCACATCTCCTTGTGAATCAGCACCTCCTCTTACTATGGTTCCAGACCATGGGTTCTCTCCTGGAGGAACTCCTTTTTAGAAGAGAAATACAGTTTTCCCCTAAATCAGTGTTTTGCCACTCCTGGAAGAGTGCCTTTGCATAGAATTATTATATAAACATAGGTTACTATATGCAAGTGGATGTGGTATCAGAGCCTAGGTCCCCGTGCTTCCCTTCCTCAACCACAGTGAAGAGAAACCAAAATAATGAAATTGGAGCACAGATTGTTCTGCAGCTCCCTCCAGTGGCGCTGAAGGGCCTACATTGTCCTTGGCAAGCATTTTCTATTTTTGTAGCTCTCACCATTCTGTGGGCCCAATTTCAAGTTGATTGAGTCATCATCTTATTCAGAGTGTGTATGAAAGACATTTGCCTCTGACTTGTAAACAACTGTTGTCTCAGGGCTAACAGGTGCCGAGCTACCCAGGAACAGGTATTAGTCCAGAGAGGTCAGAGGCACCAAGTGGATTTTGAAAATACGACACAACACTTACAGTGAGAATAGCAGCACAAGCTTGGGGTGCGTTGACTATTCTCTTTTTCCTTTATCAGAAACTTGCCTGGTTGTATATTCTGAGTCTGTTTCTGTGCCTTGACTGAGACCCAAAGAAAGGACCAGGTAGTCATACACTTGGGAAAATCAAGACCATGCTAAGAGCTTTATTGTTTATTTATCAGAATCCTATAGAAGCAAAAACTTTCCCCAGAAATGCCAGAACGATGCGTTTGATCTAAATTCACACTGATCAACTTTCACTTAGAATTTACTAGAATACTAGAATTGGCAGGAAATCTGGCCTTCAATCCAGCCCTTTCATTTTGTAGATGAGGAAACTAAGACACCAACAGTGTCCTTGACTCTTGGCCCAGCGCTCCTCACAATGAAAGCTTGGGGCTCTGACCCTTGAAATTTGGCAGTGAATCATTTCTGGGCATGGGTGAGAGCTGGCTAGTTCGGCCTCAAGGCACTCGCAGAATGGCCTGACTTGTATTTGTATCTTCCTGGAGACCTAGAAATATTTGTACAATTCTCTGAATTTAAAGGAATGGAAGAAGGAAGAAAACCAGATTCTCTTTTGTGACTGCAGAATAAACTAGAAAAGAAGGCCCTTTTCCGTCCCTCTCAGCATGCAGTAGTCTGAGGAAGCAGGGCCTGGTGTGCTGGGTACGCGCGTGGTAATGAGACTAGGACACCTGGGGCACAGGTTTGTATGTGTGAAGCTGAGAAGCTATTTTTAGTCTCTCCTGGTCTGTCCTAGAGGATGGTGCTTTATTCTAGTTCCATGTAATCTTCAGTTCTCACCTCCCAATTCCGAATATGAGGAGATAAGTTTCTGAATATACACATGTTCCTGAAACAGCTTGGTTCTCAAGACGCTGTCAGCCAGCACAGCACATCTTGGTCTCAAATTTAGTGCTGTGCCCACAGCTTTCCTTCTAAGCACCCACCCATGAGGAGGGAAGAGCCTTCTCTGCCCAAGTCTCCTGTAGAGACAGGAAATCATTCTATCTCATTTGTCGATTCCGTTTCAGTTCAGCAGCCATTTTCCACACAGCGACACAATTGGAAAGCAGTATCTCTTCTGGGAACTGAGATTCCATTTCAGGAGGAATTTCACTGTCTGTAGTCTCAATGTAACTCACGAGTGTATCTCTCAGGCTGAAAAACCAAGGAACAATAGACAGCATTAAATAGTCACGTGACATAAGGAGACCATCAATGGTCAGTTTTTTGGTCATCACAGAACTAAAGTGCTTATTAAGGCCAGTAGTATTGAGAGTTAGCTTAAAGACAACTAACTGCTGAGTTACTGACCTGGCACTAGAATCTTGGGGTCAAGGTTCTAGTACATCCCTGCTGCCCCCTCCCTGGAGTGCACATACTCTACAGGAAGGAGCTCCCCTTGATAAGGGCCCAGCCAGATGGTTCTAAGCACTCTAGTAATACGTCTGCTATATAAAAAACAAAGCCTCACCATTCAAATAAAGCTGTATTCCAGTTCATGATTTGTATTAACAAAGACCATAAATTCTCTAAGAAGTGATCATCTTTCCCTACACTAAAAAGTCCAGTAAAGATTTCTTGAATGAGATCAAAGAATACAAATGTTAATAGGCATATGCCACAGAACATAATGGAGGAAAACAGTAATTATGAAGCCCTATGTCGGTGAGGAAAACTGGAATTTGATTATCTATTTAGAAAAACAGTAAAGTGCAATTTCTACTTCAGACCACACACAAAAATGAATTGGTTAACAAAACAAATGTAATATATAAAACTATAAAAGAACAAGGAAAAAACATGGGAGAATATTTTATAACCTTGGTAGAAGACCCTTCAGTTCAGTTCAATCACTCAGTCGAGTCCGACTCTTTGCGACCCCATGAATCGCAGCACACCAGGCCTCCCTGTCTATCACCAACTCCTGGAGTCCACCCAAACCCAGGTCCATCAAGTCAGTGATGCCATCCAACCATTTCATCCTCGGTCGTCCCCTTCTCCTCCTGCCCTCAATCTTTCCCAGCATCAGGGTCTTTTCAAATGAGTCAGCTCTTAGCATCAGGTGGCCAAAGTATTAGAGTTTCAGCTTCAACATCAGTCCTACCAAAGAACACCCAGGACTGATCTCCTTTAGGACGGACTGGTTGATCTCCTTGCAATCCAAGGAACTCTCAAGAGTCTTCTCCAACACCACAGTTCAAAAGCGATAAGACCCTTAGAGGTATATTTTCCTAGAGTCTCTGTAGGAAAATTCTCTCAGATTTGGCTTCATAAAATTAAAGACTGAGCTACAGCACTTGTAACATAACAGGTAAAATATTAAGAAAAAGACAAATAACCCAAAAGAAAAAACAGCCAAAGTATATCAAGAGGCAATTCGGAGGAAGATATACAAATGGCTGATAAATATGTTTAGCTTCACCAATAAATAAGAAAGTACTAGGAAAAATGAAATACCAATTTTGGCTCATTAGATGGGTAGAAGTATAAAAGATGGATAATATCCAGTGTGGGCATTCTTATACATTATACATTAATGTAGTTCTTTCTATCAAATTTAAAATGCACATCTCTCTGACATAGTACTTCTACTTGTCGTATTGAGAATATATGACTCTTGCAATTGGTAATGGTAAATCATCAGGAAACCAAGTTCTGCATGAAGATTTTCATGTTTGTGGAAGATGTTGGAAGACGTGGAAGAATGTTGTGTGCACCTTCCTAGGCAAAGTGTGTGTGTTTGTGCTTGTGTGCCTACAAGTCCGTACCTCCACTCAGGGTTGAAATTCTCTGTGGCCTTGGGGTTTTTTAGCTTCAGGATCATCATGTCGTGAAGATCCAGGAGGAAAGCCTCCAGGCCAATATGATTCAGGAAGGTGTTGAGCAGCTTAGCATTTTCAGGGTTGAGATCAGCTTTGTACCTTGAATCAATTTCCCCAAATGGCTCCTGTAATGAAAGAAGAATAAGTGACACATGGAAGCCTGGGAAGGGAACACTCGGCTCCCTGGGTCCAGGAGGACAGGTAGAGGCCAGACTCACTTTTTCCTGTCGAAGCATCAGTTCAGACTTGTGGGCAGAGAGGATACGCCAGAGCGCAATGATGTGTTTTAACTGGCATCTATTGAAGGCCTGCAAGAGAGCAGAACTCCTGATTGGAGGCCCTGTTTTCATTCGGCCCTGCACCAGTTCCACGTCCCTCACTGTGGAGGCCACCTCTGTTTCGTGTTCCCTGCTTCATCTCCAAGATGTCTCTGAAAGCCCTCTCCCACTCGTAGCATCTCAGGGTCCGCCAGTGGCACGCAGTCTGCACGCACACCTCGGCAGACTTGTGGTTCTGAGATCCGTACATTCCAAGTACGTCTCTGTGTCTCCTGTCAACGTGTTCTGTTTACACTGTAGACTGGCTGGGTGAGGGGGTATTCTCGCCTCACCTCCTTTTCAGGGGCTGCATATATTGGTACCCCTGGGGGGTGTATCCCAGTAGGAAGTGGGGAAACGATAGAGGGACAATGATGATTTCCTTTGGAAGAGTCCAGACACGAGACCCACCTTTGAAACCAGTGAGGTTGGATCGCCCATCTTCAGCATGTCTTGGATATACACATTTAAGTGCATGTCTGGATCCCCACCAGCTGCGCTCAGAAATCCCAACGTGACTTCTGTGGCAGACAGAGCTTCACAGGCGTCACTGTAGGACTGCAGTTGTCCTCTGATGGCAGTGATGGCCGAGTTGGGGAGGGGACTCTAGGAAGTCAAAAGCAGGATGGGTCCACAGTTGGGGCATGCTGTGCACCGCTACCCTGCAAGAGTCTTATCTTCTTCACTGCCAAGGCCACGG
The DNA here is from genome assembly GCF_032452875.1 of Bos javanicus. Taxonomy (NCBI): domain Eukaryota; kingdom Metazoa; phylum Chordata; class Mammalia; order Artiodactyla; family Bovidae; genus Bos; species Bos javanicus. The sequence continues at coordinate 53,756,678 of NC_083886.1, forward strand.
AATGGGACAGGCTCTCTAAAAACAGCAGTAGTCTGCACTTGGTGCTTCTTAAGTGAAGCAATATTCAGGTATATTACAGAAAGAGAGATGAACTCGTTGAATGTTCAAATCAACTTTGTGAGGATATGAATATGGACACACATACACATCACACAGATATACAGCCCCCACAAACACACACAACATGCATAAATCAGAAAAGCAGGAATAAGTAAGTCTCTGGACCTTTTGCCTCAGCATACACAGTCATGACATCATCTCTAAAATCTACAAGCACAAGACTTCAATCTGTTTATACTCAATGAGAAAAACTTCGGCTGGGACTTCCCTGGTGGTCCAGTGGTTAAGATTCCGCCTTGCAATTCAGGGATGCGGGTTCTATCCCTGGTCCGGGAGCTAAGATGCCACATGCCATGGAGCAACCAAGCCCACGTGCTGCAGCTACTGCCCCCATGCATTCAGGATCTCGTGTGCCACAACTAGTGAGTCTGTGCCTTGCAATGAAAGTTCTCTTATGATGCAAAAAGTCCCTCATGGGGCAACTAACCCAATGCAGCCAAAATAAATAACTACTTTTTAAAAGGATTTATGACAAAAATAGAACTTCTACTGATTTGCTATCCTATTTGCCCTCTGGAAAAAAAAAATCACTGAACCTGGAACAGAGGGAGGCCCTGAAACTCTTTGGTGCTCACAGCAAATGCCTCGAGTAAAGGCAGAAGAGTCCTAATGTGGATGGAAACACTCTGGTAAGACGGAGGCACATGCAAATAAGGTTGATCATCACCTGTGGCATTTTGTTCTTGATGTCCATGAAGAGATGCTCATAGTTCCAGTCCCGTCTGTATACCAGAGTGGGTAATCCCTAAAGGGGAAAGAAAAAGACTGGAAATGGAATCCACTGTGGAGGTTTCCATCAGATGACAATATATGCCTGAGCCGAGACTCAGTGGTAGTCCCAGGGATTTCAGTGCATCACCCGGCAAAGCTGGCAGCTCCTTGTTGCCTCATGATGTGTGTGTTTATCCTGGAAGCTATGGAAACAGTGACACAGTGAGGAGCCCAGCCTGCCCGCCATGGCCAAGCAGACACTGTCACATAGTATTCTGTGGCCCTCGAGCCACCAGTGCAGGCAGGTCGTGAGGACATGGTGCTGACACACTGAGCACAGACCGTGAGCGAGGGGCACTCAGCTGACAGAGCAGAATGAATTAGGCTTGAGCTCGAACAGTTCGCCGCCTAACTGCAGGCAGGGAAGAAGCATAAACAGAACGAAGTACCACACCTTTGACTGGACCTGGAAGCAACAAGCACAGTGCAGGCTGCATTCGGGGAAGGGAGAGTGATCCAGCCTGTGCGGTCATGGGATTCAATGCGGGGAAGTGGATGGAGAGATGCATTTCTGGATGTTAGAAATGTGGCCTAAAGAGCCTGAAGACAGGGACTGGTTGGGAGCTACTGCAGCAGTGGAGCTTAAGGACAGATGCTTTGAACTAGAGCAGCGGGCTGGTTGGTGAAATGAAGGCGCCTGATGGTAGAGATGACAGACTGTGTTTGCAGACTAAAGGAAAAGGGGAAAAACAATGAGGTTCAGTGTGGGTGGCTGGTGGTGCCATTAACTACGGCAGAGAAATCTGGACTAAGTTCACTGAGACCTGCAGTCACCCTTGGGGTACTGAGGTGTGGATTGGATGTACAGACAACTCTGCAGAGCTGTTGGCCCTGAATGCAGGTGTGGTCACAGATACTGGGAGTGTGGACGAAGGGTCCAGAGGATCCCTCCTCATTCTGAAATCGCTGTGATCAAAGCCACACTTGAGGCAACTTTTGCAAAACAGACACACAGACCACAGACATGTGGACCATGGACATGTGGGCCACGTCAATACAGCAGGTCAACCTTGCCTTGAGGGTCAGCCTAGGCTTGCCCTGAAGGAAGCGGCTGATGATCTGGCGCTGGATCTTCTCCAGGTCAAACTCCTGCAGGGTCTCCCCACCCTGCTCCACTTGGTACTGGCAGTTGGAGAGAATCAGTGGAATCAGGTCCCGCTCCACTTCGTAGCTAATGACGTGCAGGTCGGCAATCTCAGAGGCATCGACGGAGTAGCTGGGGACAGACAGACAGAGCTCAGGGTCCCAGTGAGGTGCACGTGGCCTGTCCATGCAGAGCCAGCTCCTGTCTGACGTTGCCACAGGCTGTGCAGGTGCTGCTGCTGCTGCTGCTGCTGCTAAGTCGCTTCAGTCGTGTCTGACTCTGTGCGACCCCATAGACGGCAGCCCACCAGGCTCCCCGTCCCTGGGATTCTCCAGGCAAGAACACTGGAGTGGGTTGCCATTTCCTTCTCCAATGTGCAGGTGAAGGGACACGCAAATCGGTGACACTTGTGAGTGTAGCTGAAGGGGTTTCTGTTTAAGAAAGACCTGAAGCCTGGCTTGCTGTCTCTAGGTCTCGTGACCCTATTTTCCTGTTTGTTCCCCCCAGAAACGACTTCCTGTGCTGAAAGAGCGTCCCCTGCTGTCGGCCTGCATGCTTACCTGTTGTCTTCTTTGGAGAACTTCTCTACCGCATAGACAATTTCATTGTGCAAGTTAATCAAGTAGCTGACTAAGGCAGTGGAACAAAGGCCCCGGCCCTGGCGGCGAGGCAGGATGACTTCCAAGTCAGTGTCCAGATCCAGGTCGGAGCTGCAGTAGTCTTTAGGCAGCTTGATCTCACCTTTAAACGACAGAGGGGCAGTCACCTCCCTGCTGTTTCTTTCATAGCCTCAGGACTGGGAGCCTACCACGGTGGGAAGGCGAGCAACGCAGAAGCCCCCTCAACAGAACAGAGCTGGGAACCAAGGGTGCTTCTGTCTTCCACGTCTCTTTTATGTGCTGACAAGTTTGAAATATTCTCAGCTCCTTTTTGATTTTATATACTTTACTTTGATTTTATAATTTATTCTGAATTTATAGGACTTTAGAGGACTGAGGGGTTGTTCTTTCTGATATGTTATTCACTCATCAGACACCCCCACAAGAGTTCAGCATTAGAGGCACACAGCATGGTGCTGTGCACACACAGAAAAGGCAGAGTTCAGCTCAGCTCAGTTCAGCCTCTCAGTCGTGTCTGACTCTTTGCGACCCCATGGACGCCAGGCTTCCCTGTCCATCACCAACTCCTGAAGCTTGCTAGACTGGAGAGAATAGGCCTTCAGAGAGGTGCTCCTGTAATGTTTAGTATTAAAGGGGAGTTGACTTACCATTGGTCTCCAGCGATCGCCTCAGCTTGTTCCATGTTGACAGAAAGATAGTGATTCTACTGAGGGCTAACTTCTTCAGCCCATCTAGCAAACAAAACACTTTTTAAGAACTCCAAGATAACACCTACTCCTATCTAGGTCAAACCAACAGAATTACTTGATCTTTGACCCCCACCTTCATATCATCACCAACACACTCTAAATGCTGTTTAAACTAAAGCTGAGTTTAAGGAACCAGAAAGAGAGAGGGAGATTCTGGACTGCTACAGCAAAAGCCTCTAATGTGTCCCAGGCATTCACAGCACCCACTGCTTCATGCTACAAGCTTAGGATACAGAACACACATTAGCCCTGAACTGGAGCCCCTGAGTTGGACCAATTCTTTGTACCACAGGGGTAGTCCTGATGCCCTGTGAGAGCAGAGCCTTACCTGAATGGTGACTGCTAATGAAACTTCGGATGGATTTGTACTCAACTTCTGAAACATTCTGGAATCGTTTCACTAGATTCCTTTGCAGCTCCAAAACCTCAGGCAAGAATTTTACCAGTCTCAGTTCTGCTTCCTAGAGAAGGGAAGAACACCGGGAACACTTTTTAACATATCTACATAATGATACTGGGAAACAGACTTTGTGGCTGGCTCAGGCCATGTATTTGTAGTTTAATACAGTCAATGTGGAGAAGGCAATGGCACCCCACTCCAGTACTCTTGCCTGGAAAATCCTATGGACGGAGGAGCCTGGTAGGCTGTAGTCCATGGGGTCACTAAGAATTGGGAATGACTGAGCGACTTCACTTTCACTTTTCACTTTCATGCATTGGAGAAGGAAATGGCAACCCACTCCAGTATTCTTGCCTGGAGAATCCCAAGGACAGAGGAGCCTAGTGGGCTGCCATCTATGGGGTCGCAGATTCGGACATGACTGAAGCGACTTAGCAGCAGCAGCAGCAGCATGGTCAATGTGCCATTTTAGATGATAACACATCATAATACTTGCAAATGGGTTAATAGGCCAAATCATTCTCTCAGCAAGTACCTAGCGACTGCTTACAATGTGTTGGCCAGTGTTCTACCCTCTAAGGGTCAAGAAGCAAACTTGTGCGGCTGACACATCAAATGTGTTGGCCAGACGCTGATGAAAGAAAACAGCCTCTTGGGCCCATGAGATGGGCTGGGTGTGGAGAGGCACTCCTGAGAACAAGAAGATGAAGCATATAGGCAATGATGCTTAGTGATGATCCAGTGTCATTCTGAAGACCTAAGACCTATGCTTCTTCAGTTTAATGGACCTGAGCACACCAGTGACAGATCAGAGTGTTATCATGATGGCCTTCCCACTGGGAATCCATTTTCTTTAACTGACCCACCAAAATTTCTGCATCATCTTACTTCTTGCTAGACTGCAAATACTGGTGCATGGAGGGAAATGATTAGAAAATCTGTTGTAGAAAATAAGAGTTCAAATGGATTAAAGTTAGGACAGTGTATAATTCTGGCTCTAAAAGGTATGATGCACATGTTACTGTGTTACTACTCTGTTTCCTCCAATCCTATCACCACCCTCCCTCTGAATGGTTCAGGAACAGGGAAAATTTTTTGTTTGATTTTGGCTATGCATTCTTAACTAAAGTTTTTTCATTCAACAGACACTCATTTGGAGACTAACTGCTCCAGGCACTGGGGAATGAAGATGAACAGACAAAGGAAAGATTTTATTCTATTTTTTCTTAGTGATTGGGAGAAACCCTCCTGGCCCTCAAGAACTTTACAGATTCCTGCTAATTCCAATTCGTGTATATGTTTCACCTGTGACTTTATGTTTCAAATGACTCATATAGATGGATATGTTTGGAGATTTCTGCTCTATCCCTGAGTCTTCTGCCAGAGACACTTTATTCAAAACTCAAAGTAGTTTAATGGCTGTCTCATTTTCAGGGCTGATCAGACTAAATGAGAGCAGGGCCTTCACATCTCCAGGGGACATGTAAGTGGTGGTCACAGCGAAGCAGCCTCACCTTCTGCAGGAACTTCCAGAGGATGGGCACTGATTCTTTGCCGTTCTTTTGCTCCACGATGTGCTGGAGGTACTCAATGGTGATCCTTTTCCTGCAGCTCCACATCTTAGAGCAGTGAACCATGCTATTCTTGGGCAGGTGGGGCAGGAAGGTCACTGGGTCACCATACACGATTTTGGCCACAGGGTTGGAGCTGATGCGCTCATCTTGGCTGATCTGAGCGTTCACTGCCAGGAGGGTTTTATCTAGATACTAGGTGAGGAAAGCGACATGGGATCTGGAAGTGAGATGCTACTTCAGATGGACTGGATACCTAGTGTGACCTTACCAGTGGGCTGATTTGGGAGGCTGCCCTCCTTGTTTTAGCCTGTAATCAAATAGTCACATTTCCTATCTTTATCATAATTTATATGTTCCTTATTTGCAGGTTTTTGTCTCTCCAAACAGAATGAGTCTCAGACACCTATATTTTATTACTATTATTTTGAATACTTGCTGATTTATATTTCCCGATGGGCTTAGTTACTCTCAGTAACATTCTTATCTGACAGGGTTTATTTCTCTGCCTCTTGCTCACACGTTCTGCTATAAAAAGTAGTGGAGAGAAAAGGACTGCTGGCATTCTGGATTCCCAGTAATTCCCCAACTTGACATACCGGCCCACCTCGGGAGGGGACAGGATGGGGGAGAGGGCAACAGGAGGGTGGGGTGACCAAATAGAGAACACCTAAATCTGTGACTTAGCCTAGGGTTTCTGTCTCTAAGGGACACTTGCAGAAGAGACAACAGACCGAGGGCTCAGCAGAGGCCACAGAAACACCTTCCTGCACTTTCCCAAAGTAGCCCCATAGCTACTCGTCACTTACCTCTAGTTCATGCAGAATAATAGTCTCAACTAGCTTTTCCCACCTGTTCCTCTCTTCTCTGGTTGACAATTCTGCATCAAAATCTGAAGAGCCTACAAAGAAAAATGTGTGTGTTACCCTAGAAACAAAAACCACAGCAGTCTGCCTAAATGCTAAAGAAATGTTCAATTGAAATAATGCTCCTTTTGGGAGCAGGGGCACATATTTTTTCCAAAAGTAACCTGAACATTTAAAAATGTTTCCTGATGCTAACACCAAACTTATGATCTTTGAGAAGATACTTCAAACTCTAAAATCTCTAAGCACATAATTATCATCTTAAAGCTATTCTGAACAAAATTACTGAAAGGACCAATACTGGAAATCAGAAGCCCAGGGTCAAAATAACGGTAACCAGGGTCTCAACTGCTGCCACCTGGGCTTGGAGATGGAGGCAGGACCCTGTGGGTGTCCATGTGATGCAGAGTGCTGTAGAAACTGTCAGTGTGCTTCTAGAATTTGGTCACTTTGTCACTATGAATTTGGCTGAACTTACCTGGTGTGAAATCACACCAGAATGACAGACTTAAAATCTGATTTTGCTAAATGGGTAAATCTGTGCTGATGTTGGTTTATGGCAAAAAAAAAAAAAAAAGCCCCTGAAGTGGATTTTCTTGCCATATGGCAGAAGTTTCAATCGTTGTTGTTATTTTAAATAATATTTTCATTAGAGTGGTAATTTTAAAAGAGTTTTGCAAATAAACAAAAAGAAAACAAAACTGATCTTAATTCCAGCACTCAGATAACCCTCTTATTAATTTGTCTTACAGACCTTTTCTTTCTGGGTGGATTTTAAATTTTAAACTAAAAAATTAGCTCAGTGATCATAATAGTTGTTAGCCTGTTTTTTAATGGAACAAATTGTGGACATGACACGTATTAAATCAAGCTGAAATGGGTCAGGACACTATGGTAAATGGGCCACTCTTGTCCTCTGCCTGCCTTGTCTGTGGAGAAACTTTAGCCAGAGAATAAGTTTAATCAGAGAAATGATAAAATACAGAAACAGAGGAAAACAGTCATCGGAGGCCAAATAATAATAATGTAGTCATTAAGCATAATCAAGGACCTTTAGTTCCTTCTTAAGGGTTATAGATAATATTCTGAGACATATTCTATGAGCTCTCTTATAGATACTGAAACCCCAGTTGGAGAAATTAACCACATGATGACCATACTGAGCCATGACATAAGCTGCCACAATTCTGAGAGTTGGCTTCAAAGAAATGGAAACAAATCTACCCTGCAACTGAAGATTAACTGTACAAGACAATCATGATGATGATAATCAGACCATCGATGACCAATTTCAAGAGTACTGTCACAGCTGACTGTCCTGCTTCTGTATGTAGTCCCCTCCTTTCACTTATAAAAGCTTTTGCCTACTAGTTGTCAGAGAAGGGAGTCGGCCTTTGGTAAGACATCTACCAGCCATCCTCTTCCTTACCCCTGCCTGCTGCCCACTGCTGGCATGCTAAATAAAGAAAACTTTTCTTTTCACCAAGTTGGCCTCTTTACGGCTTTTGGGTGGTGAGCTGCCAGACCCCACTTTTGGCAACAAGCCCACTACAGCATTTTTTAAGGAAAAGCAAATGCTGTCCTCCCCCCACCCCCACCAAAAAAATGGGAGAGATGTACAATTGAAAGAAGCCAAGTTCCAAGCGCTTATCAAACATTAGTCTCTTTGATGTTTCTTTAACACACATCACCTCTTTTGGATGCCCTGTGTTCCCCATGCAGTGGCTGAACTACATCCAAGGCTGACTTTTGAAGCTAAAGCCTCCCAAATACACTCACACCAGCAGGGGGTCAATGGAAAGGCCAGGCAGGTCCTCCCCTCCCCGACTCTCTGGAAAGTGCACGTCTTCCTGCTTCCCCCTCATCTCCTTCTGGGGTCGAGGAGTGCCCTGCTTCCTCTGCTGGCTGTGCCCCACACCCTGGCCCCGTGCCCAGCTCCTCACTGTGGCCCTGCTCTTGGAGAAGGCGGCACAGGACGAGGTGCACCACGCTGGCGGTCTCGTCCGCACTCCTCCCCAGTGTGTTCATTAGCTGCTCCAGGTCTCTCTGGATGTGCTGCTGTAGAAACCTTTTTGGATCCGACACTGGAGGTTTGATGATGTTCATCAAGTCCTGTGGGGGCAAGGGGACAAAATGTCAAGCAAGGTCTTGTTTGTGGAGGGGATGGCAAGTTTAGGAGAGGTCAGGAGGGGTGAAGAGCCAGTTTCGAGCCAGAGAACAGTCTCTAGGAGGGATGTCAGCGAGATTCAAACAGCACAGGCGACAGAAAGCTGAGGAGCAGAAATGACTACAGTCTGAAAATGACTGCCTTCTATATTGTCAATGTGAAATACAGAATTTTAAAAGCCTAAACTTTTTGCTCTCATAGTTAATTAACTGAGAGAAAACTCAGCATGCTCTTTCTTTCTTCCCCAGAGTCACAGAAAAGACACAGGTAAAATCATCGTTATTTTAGCCTCTCCAATCCCAGGTGTGGACCAGAGACACAGAGTTCATTAAAAGCTGTCTTTACATAATCTGACAAGTATTTCCCCTTACCACCATAGGCCACAGTGGGAAAATTAGGATTTGTGAATTTTACATTGTGTTGTGCATTAGGTAACGCCCCTTATTTGAAATCCACAGAAAGTGGCTAGAACTTTCTATTTCATATTTTTCAACTATTTAAATGATTTACTAAACATTTTAAATGATTAAAAGTTAAAAGTCAAAGTACAAATTACAAGAATGACAATTAAAAATTCAGATTAAAATGGTTTAAATAATGATAAATTTTTATTTAAATTTTGATCGCAATTGAACATTTTAAAGTGTTTTTATATAAAACTTTTAATTCTAAATTCAATATCCATCCAAAATCTAAGTAAAGAATTGGTATCATATATGGTTAATTGAGTTCATCTTTATATCACCCTGTTAGTTATCTTTTACAATGGTATCCTTCTTTTTTAAACTTCCAATGAGTTACATTTAGAATAAGCTTTACTCCTTCCATGGAAAAAAAAGGATTGGTATCAGGTTTCAACATATTCCATCTGGACCTACATACACAGATAAATGTAGGTTAATGAGATTTGTTTTATATTGTAAAACACTCCTTATGTGTTACTATTGCCAGTACCATGCTAATTCACGAGAACCTCTTGAACCACAGATTGGAACTTCAAAGAGGTATAAGAAAATAGTTCCTTGTTTCTACTGGAAAAGGATACTTAGTTATCAGAGAAGCAATACATTCACACTCTCTGAAAGGAAAGAGTGGACAGATTCATTGATCTGTCTTTCCCCTTATCCAAGTACTTCTGCGCTCAGATGTTCCACACTTCCTAAGTAGTTTCTGCTTCTGATGTCAGTAAGGGCACAACAGAAACCTCTCAGCATGCAGACATAGGAAGTAGTCTTGTGTTTCAAGGGGCAAAATCAGAGAACTCGAGTGGAACAGGGTTAGTCACAATAAAACCAGCAGTACCCTTCAGAGCCTTCCCAGGAACTGGGTAGGGCTTTTTAGACAAAAGGATTCACTATAAAAAAACTACCATAGAAACTAGTACATGGTTGGGCAGTACAATGCTCTACCTGGGGACTCTGGGTGGCTCCCAGAAGCATAGCCAGATGAGTGAGTAGCCGGATGAGAAGGAAGACCACTGGGGACATCTGTCGGTCAGATACCACGGGCGCACCTCTGGGTGGTGGGTTTCCCAGCACGTGGCCAGTTTGAGTTCTGTCTGTGGTGTCACTGGAAAGGACGAGAGAAGACAGGGTGAAGGCTGAAGAAGATAATTTCTTCTGGCTCTGGGGGCGCATTTCAGAGTCTCAGGACTGAGAGACCAGGTTCACGGTCTTGAAGAAAATGATGCTGAAAGTTACTGATTGTAATAAGCCTAGACCACTTTTCCGAGTCTTTTTCTTTATAGACAGCCCCTTCTGGCTGACCAAAAGCCCACAACAGTATAAAGTGGCTGTTTGTGAGACTAGTGGGGGGGAAGAGGGGCAATATAATAGTAGGGGGTTTGAGGTACAAACTATTATGTATAAAATAAGCTACAAGGATATATTGTACAACACAGGCAATATAGCCAATATTTTATAACTATAAATGGAATATAGCCTTTAAAATCGTGAATTACAATACTGCACACTTGTAACTTATATAGTATTGTACATCAACTTAGTATAAAAATAAAATAAGCCTTTCTGATAAGCAGCCCTGAGATGACCTCTAAAAATGGTTCAGCATTCACTTGACCCAGAAAACCCCACACAATCACGCAAATAAAGATTCACTTTAAAAACATACCGCCCCGGCCATTGAGGGGATGCATATCCGAAAAGCCACCAAGTATCTGGAGGATGTCACTTTACAGGAGCAGTGTGTGCCACTCCACTGTTACAGTGGTGGAGCTGGTCGGTGTGCAAAGGACAAACACTGAGGCTGAAGGCAGGTTTGGCAGCCGAAAAACAGTGCTGAATTTTTACTGCACACGCTCAAAAATGCAGAAGGTGATGCCGAACTGAAGGACTTAGATGTAGGTTATCTTGCCTATCGAGCACAGCCAGGTGAACAAAACCCCACAGTGCGGCACAGGACTTACAGAGCTCAGGGTTGGATTAACCCCTCCATGAGCTCTCCCTGCCACACTGAGATGATCCTTTCTGAAAAAGAACAGACTGTTCCTAAACCAGAAGAGGAGGTTGCACAGAAGAAAAAGATATCCCAGAAGAAACTGAAGGAACAAAAACTTAAGGTACCGGAATAAATGCTGCAAAAAATAAATGCAAATAAATAATAATAATGAAATAAAATCATTATTAAAACAAAACTGGCTGTTTGTGCTACTCCTGGGGCCATATGTCAGGATGGTGGTCTGGACCTGCTTCTTGCCCTGAATCAGTGGGGGAGCAGCAGGCAGGCAAAGGACAGAGTCTGGAGTAGCTGACATTAACATGGAAGTACATACACACTGGTCTCCTTTTCCCACATTAAAAACTAGGATCCAATCTCTGCAAAGGATTTGGCATCACACCCAGATGGGAGGTGCAGTGTGATGGCTGTGTTCAGCTGAAATGATACTGGAGATTCTAGGACATTCTAATAGTTTATGGAGATAACAGGTTAGAATATTTTAAACTGTAACAGCACCAAAATAGCTAGACTATAAGATCAATGTAGAGAGGTCACACCTCCTATTAAGGGAGCATTTACAACCATACTTGTCTAATGAGCAAGTGTGGGATTATGAGATCCAGTTTTTAGCTGGATTCTGAAGTATTTGATAAGATTGACTAGGTCCCTCTATTTTTCTCAAAAAAAAAAAAAAAAAAAAAGAGTAAGCTAAGAGTTTGTAAATGACAGACTTAAACTTCCCCTGAATCTGGTCACCCTGTTTATGTCAAGCAATTTCTACAGGGGTTGTAACCAAGGTTCAACTGGAAGATATTTGAATTAAAAAGTATTAATATTAGCCAGTCAGAATGGCTGCGATCCAAAAGTCTACAAGCAATAAATGCTGGAGAGGGTGTGGAGAAAAGGGAACCCTCTTACACTGTTGGTGGGAATGCAAACTAGTACAGCCACTATGGAGAACAGTGTGGAGATTCCTTAAAAAACTGGAAATAAAACTACCTTATGATCCAGCAATCCCACTGCTGGGCATACACACTGAGGAAACCAGAAGGGAAAGAGACATGTGTACCCCAATGTTCATCGCAGCACTGTTTATAATAGCCAGGACATGGAAGCAACCTAGATGTCCATCAGCAGTTGAATGGATAAGAAAGGGGTGGTACATATACACAATGGAGTATTACTCAGCCATTAAAAAGAATACATTTGAATCAGTTCTAATGAGGTGGATGAAACTGGAGCCTATTATACAGAGTGAAGTAAGCCAGAAAGAAAAACACCAATAAAGTATACTAACGCATATATATGGAATTTAGAAAGATGGTAACAATAACCCTGTGTACGAGACAGCAAAAGAGACACTGATGTACAGAACAGTCTTATGGACTCTGTGGGAGAGGGAGAGGGTGGGATGATTTGGGAGAATGGCATTGAAGCATGTATAATATCATGTATGAAACGAGTCGCCAGTCCAGGTTCGATGCACGATACTGGATGCTTGGGGCTGGTGCACTGGGACGACCCAGAGGGATGGTATGGGGAGGGAGGAGGGAAGAGGGTTCAGGATGGGGAACACATGTATACCTGTGGCAGATTCATTTCGATATTTGGCAAAACTAACACAATGCTGTAAAGTTTAAAAATAAAATAAAATTTTAAAAAAATAAAATAAAATGTATTACCCATAAAAAAAGTATTAATATTAATAAGTATTAAGGTATGGTCTATTTTTGCATTAAAAGCCCAGTTAGCCAGTGACAGATCAAATGCCTCACTACTGAATGACCACAGAGACCTTGGCGTTGATATCCAACATGACCCAGATCCAAATGTGCTATTGTAATTGATAATATATTTAGTATTGATTTATCAGCTGGAATATAAACAGCCACAAAGCACATGGTTCGATTATTTAGAAATGAAATAGAAAATTGCATACTCGATAACACGAAATCCCTCCTCCGGTTTGTGATTAATCCCTCCAATTGGAGCACGACAGTCAATACAAAAACTCTGTTCCGTCGGCTTGCCACACTAGGAGAAACACAAATGTGACCCCAGATCAGTTTGGACAAATCCCAGAGTGAGCCCATACTTAGCACAGAAGGTAGTGGATGCCAATAGGATTGCTTCCTTCAGTGTATGTGTATGTCAGGTGGGGTTGCAGGAGCCCTGGGAGACAGGGCAGGCACTCCGTGCCAACTGTGGTGTGTGTGTGTGTGTGTGTGTTAGTCGCTCAGTCGTGTCCATCTCTTTGCGACCCCATGGACTATACCCACCAGGCTCCTCTGTCCAGGGGACTCTCCAGGCAAGAACACTAGAGTGGGTTGCCATTTCCTTCTTCAGCCAACTATGTTGTATGTGGGAAAATTTAGACTTTTTTAAGAGTAGAGGCTATTAAGTTTTATTCCCAGACACTTTATAGACAAATATACAAAATTCAATCTTTTATTTTCACATTCATCACTGTTTTCCATTCATTCTCCTATGAGTTTAGTGCTTCATTATCTAACACCAGGAATACTACAGTAGCTTCCAAACTGATTTCCTTAAATGGCATTCCTTAATGCCATTTAGACTTTTTTATTTTTAAACAATGTCACCATATGATTTACTACTTCCAAAGGTTCATTTTTCAAAATCAGATTGTGTGCTACTATAAATAGACTAATAGTTTGTAACAAATCAAACCAGTCTCAGATTTCTGGACCACAGAATTTCAGAACTGGGAGCAGTCTTAGGAAGAATCTATTTTAATCCCATTACATGGATAATGAAGTGAGAAGCTCAGAAATATAAGGTGCGAAGCATGTATCCAGTTTATCCTCCATGCTGCTTATTTACTGTATTAAATAACATTTGTCTGTTTCAATTCAATAGCCTGTTCTGAGCATGTATAGATGACACTATGAATGGCCCTGGCTAGATGCTTTGGGACTCAGACATGAACAATACACGCATCTTCCCCTCACAGGCTTACAAGCCACGCATCTCCTTTTCCTACCCTTTGCTGTCTAGACTGTCTCCTTGTTGGGCTAGTAATCTAGCCTGCAGTCTAGTCAACACCTTGTCATCACAAAGACCTCTGTTACTGACTCTGTACTGTAGTGGCCAGGAAGGACTGCCAGCATGGTTCCAGCCCTGCAGTTTGGTCTTTCAGGGGACCTTGAGCAACATCTGGAGGCAGTTTTATTTGTCACACTGTGTGAGACAAGATACTACTGCCGTCCGGTGAGTTGAGGCCAGGAATGCTTGTAAACCTGCAAGAATGCCCAGGCCAGCCCCACAATAAGGCCTTATGTCCACAGGGCTGAGGTCAAGAAACCCAGGCTGGAAAACCTTCATACCGTTTGGAGGTTTAGTCAGAATACCTAGTGAAAGTGAAAGTCACTCAGTCGTGTCTGACTCTTTGCAACCCCATGGACTGCAGTCCATGGAATTCTCCAGGCCAGAATACTGGAGTGGGTAGCCCTTCCCTTCTCCAGAGGATCTTCCCAACCCAGGGATCAAACCCAGGTCTCCTGCACTGCAGGCAGGTTCTTTACCAGCTGAGCTGCAAGGGAAGCCCAAAAATACTGGAGAGGGTAGCCTATCCCTTCTCCAGCGGAGCTTCTCGACCCTGGAATTGAAGCGGGGTCTCCTGCATTGCAGGTGGATTCTTTACCAACTGAGCTATGAGGGAAGCCCCATAGAACAGCTGTCAAAATGAGTCTGTGTTCTCTCCAAAGGTCCAGTCTCCAAATATCCTCCTCCCTCATGGGCCCCCTCCTTAGACCTGGAGGAGGAACACACATTTTGAAGCCCCCACAAACCCTATCCCAAATACCAAGACTCACCTCTCCTACAGAGCACACGTGACCATTGGGACATGCTGTTGAAAGAACAGGACACAATGTTGGCTGGTGAGGCTTTGCCTAATGACCCACCATTAAAAGGCAAACCTAACTCCCTGCTTTCTGGTCTAACCAAATAATGACGTGGACTTGATGACCCAAGCATGTTACCAGAAATCTTAAACTCTGCTAGTTTACTAATAGATACTTGATACATACCAGGAGCTCAACTTGTAGCATTGAAAAATAGTGTCTGGGTTTAATTTCACAAAGCAAAGAGAAACTAGATTATAGGCTCATAGAAGGGGTTCTTTTTGGAGGCAAAATGGATAGTATTTTATACCCTCCTATTTATTCTCTTTGATTTTTTTTCTTTTTGCTGTGAGCAGGTTTTATAACAACTTTTAAAACTACTTTTAAAAGATTATTTACTCAGGACAATGGCAAAATTTACATCAGGTCATGGGTTATATTATTTCCTCCCTCAGGTCTATATTTCTAAAATAACTATCTTTGGGTCAAAACCTTGGTTGTTTTGTGAGCTGGCCCTAGACTGAGTTTCTGATGTGGTTCCCAGTGCCCCCTTCTCCCCCAAAGGGCGTATTCCAGGAAACAGAAGTGCATCCGGAAGGACCCTTTCCCTGTGACTAAGAAAAAGAATGATTTGGTTCATCCACAGTCAGCAGGTACCAATTCCCGCAAACTGTTCATGTTTTGCAAAGGCACCCATGGCAGGAGGAGGCAGGCACCCTGGACCCTTCAGGCACAAACCCATGTACCCCCATTCTGTACCGATGTTTTCTGTAGTTTTAGGTTGCTATTCAAAGCTCAGGAGTGGGATTCTGCCACAGGCCAGCACTTACTGTACCACGTGACTTCTTCCAGACCCTTCCAATTCCTAGCTTGAGCCAGTAAGTCTTCAGGCATCG
The DNA here is from genome assembly GCF_032452875.1 of Bos javanicus. Classification (NCBI taxonomy): domain Eukaryota; kingdom Metazoa; phylum Chordata; class Mammalia; order Artiodactyla; family Bovidae; genus Bos; species Bos javanicus. The sequence goes on from NC_083886.1 coordinate 53,772,245, forward strand.
TTGGAAGAAAGGCATTCTGAAAAGTCAAAAAAGCAGAGCTGGCTTTAGCTTAGTGAACACATCGACTGGCTGTCGCTGCTCAGCAAGAGGCCTTGAGTAAGAATGTGACCTTGATTTTCTTTCTTCTCGACCCCAAAAGCTCTCTATGAAGAACACAGAACAGCTCTCTATGAAATGACAAAGGGCAAGGCAAGGCTTTCGCCATCATGTGGACTGAAGCATCAAGTGAGAAAGGAAGACGGCGAACCTACAAGATAAACAGGTTCAACAGTTTCTGAGGTACCGGCTGGGTCTCTAAAGTTTTCCCTGTGAAGGCAGAAGAAATCATATCCCAGTCTTACCACCATGAGGTGTGGGAAGAAGGCCGAATTCTTCAGGGGTCCTAAGACTTGGCTTTGTCCACAGAGAAGGACAGTTGCAGCATGAACAGCCATTTCTATTACTGTCCCTTCCAGGTTGCTGACCCCAGGACCTGTCCTCAGCAGGGGTAGTTCATTATTCACAAGGGATATTGCAAAAGCGCTGATATCAGGAGACAAGGTGTTGCTTTTCTCAATGAATTTCTTCATAGCCTCACATTGCTGACAGGAAAAAAAATACATCAAATAAAAATATTATATGAATAGCAGGAGAAAAACCAAAGGTTTTCTCTTATGTTAGTCATGCTTTTTGATACCAAAAACTTATCAAATATCTGCTTAAGAGGAATCCTCTGGTGTCCAGTGCTAGGACTACCATTTTCACCGCCGAGGAGCTGAGGTTCAATCCCTAGTTGGGGAACTGAGACCTCTCAAGACACAGGGCGCAGCCATAAATAAATAAACAAATGAAGTTGCATTAAAAAATTTTAAATCAAGGTTAGAATGGCTAAATGATTACTGCCTGAGGGGGAATTATCCAGAGAAATCTCCTCCATGAACACAGAAACCACATGTGCAAGCACTAGTTTTGATAATTCTGTTTTGGAAAACATTATTGTATGTTCTTTTTAAAGACAACTTTATTTTTATTTATTTATTTTAAATTTATTTGGCTTCAATGGGTTTTAGTCATGGCATGTGGGATCTAGTTCCCTGACCAGGGATTGAACCCAGGCCCCTGTATTGGGAGTGCAGAGTCTTAGCCACTGGACCACCAGGGAAGTCCATAAATTATTTTTTTAACTGTAATATTAATTGTTACTCTAAAAGCTTTGGGTGAAACAGAAAATAGTTCCTCTTCATAAGAAGGCTGAAAACCTCCATCCAAGACTTCTAAAAATTATGGGCATAATTGGTGTACATGACTTTCTTTTAAAATAAACAAATATTTATTTATTTATTTGGTTGCATCCAGTCTTAATTGTGATATGTGGGATCTATTTCCCTGACCAGAGATCAAACCTGGGCCCCCTGCATCGGGAGCGCAGAATCTTAGCCATTGGACCACCAGGGCAGTCCCAGTGTTTGTGAATTTTACCTCTTTTCAAAAAGTCTCTTCAAATCATGAGACTATGAACACAGCCCTGGAGGCTGATACTCACCTGTGGCTTAGGATGGAGGTCCGCATTCTGGGATCTGTACAAAGTGGTGACCTCTCTAAAAAGTGCTAACAGTAGGTAGACAGCCTTCTGAGTTGTGGAGCTCCTACAGGCCTGAAAAAGGAAGGACATCAAGTGAGACTTTACAAAGTTATACAGATATAGCTCAGGGCCAGAATCTCATGTTATCTGTATGTGAATAAAGAATGAGATTTATTTGGAGAGAGTGAAGGAGCCTTTCCCAATACTGTAGGTACCTGGAACCCTGTACCTCAGGACCATCTTCTGGGAAACAACCGTTCATAAATATTCTCACATTAAACACAATGCATATTTATCAAATAGCTTACAACAGAAGTAACAGAGATCACCATCTGTTCTCTTTCTGACTACTTCACTGGTCCTAGGAACTTTTCCTGAGCTGTTCTTTTCCTGGCAAAGTGCCAGGATATTTATTTCTTCTTTTCCTGGCAAAGTGCCAGGGTAAACAAGGACTCAGAAAGGAAATAAGACCAGAATAATTTAAAGATTAGGTTCTAAAAACCCCCTGTCTATTAAAATAAATACATGCTTATGTCTCTATGGAAATTATGTAGCTACACAGACAGAGGTTTTGCTTCCCGTGCCATCACATCTAAGAGCAGAGGAATCCTGAAGCAGCTTTTCAGCAGGGTCTCAAAGAAAGTCATGGACATAAATGAATCAGATAGGAGCTGCCGGTGGCCTCTTGCAAACCCACCAACCCAAATCAACATCTGCTGTTTCCTTTTTTGCCAGGCGAGCTCACGAGGCCATGGACAGGACTTCCAGTGTAGCATGTCACCCTCTGGGCCTCTCTAGACACTAACAAGACAAGACTTGGGCTGTGAGGGCCCACTGTGTACACAGAGCAGCTGCCAGCTTGGCCTACCTCCAGAGCAGTCTCAATGGCCAGGGGCTTGGATTCCAGAATGGCTTTGCCCACTGCATCTCGGACAGCCTTGTAGTCCTTCCCATGCACCAGATATGGATCCATCTGGCCTGGATGATCCCTCTGCAACCCCAAGAACACAGGGGTTAACCACAGTGGGTACAGTAGGGGAAATATTGAGCAAAGAACCTTCTTGATAGGTAAAGGAACCAGGCAATCACTGAAGGTTTAGGGCAGTTGAACCAGGTTTCTGGGTAGCATGGCAGCTCATTGCTGTTTGGGAGGCACCTCCTCCTCACTGGATGAAGAGTGGGCGGAAATCTAGGGGAGGTGATACTGTAGCCGCTTTCCCTCTGCACTCAGAGCAGAGCACCAAAGGACTTAAGCTTCAGTTGGGAGGAAAAAAAAAAAAGCCAGGATTTTTAATGCCATTTTTGTAACCCCAGGACAGTAAAATTCATTTCTGAGCACTAGGAGAGGACTACTGAGCAGTCCTGAAGCCAAAATGACTGCAACTCTGTCATCTAAGTCCTTTCTTGTGTTGCCTGCCGGGGATAAAAATGATTTATTTTTCAGGATGAATGACTTTTAATCTGCTAAAGGCCTAAGCCACAGAAGCATTCTTTTGCTTTTCTTGTTTTGAACTCAATCAGAAGTGATGCTTACATATGCTCTTCAGGAAGATGACAAACCAGAAACACACACACACACACACCTATCTCCTAGGCAGATAATCACAAGCTGGGTCAATTGAAACCCAGAGACAGAGGACCAGACCAAACCAGATGCAAGCATTTTCTGGGATGGATGTGGGAGAAGGTCAGGGAGGAAAGGAGAAACAGCAGCCCTCTTCCAGGGGTGGATGGGACAGGGGAGCTGAGACAGCACTGGGGCTGCCGGACTGCCCTTCTCACCTGCTGTGCGATGACTTCCTTAGGAAACACCCAGTGGGCCGGATGGCCCTCTTTGGAGAGGCTCTGCACAAACTCCATCCCCTGCTGGCTGGTGAGCTTCCTGACCAGGTACACTCGGTACCAGTCATTCTGGACCCGGGCACAGAAGCGCTCCACCTGCTGCAGGTAGCGATGCTTCTCCTCCGCCACCTCTGCAGAGCCAGTGAGAAAGGCCAAGTGATTGGTGAGGGTACTTGTCAGTTAACTGTCTGGAACAGAGGCTAGTAAAAGCTCTGTGCCTACCCTTTGGGAATTCACACTGAGAGAACTAACCTAGAAGAAAGGGGCCATGGTACAGACCAGTATTATTCTGAGAACCAGCTTCCCACACTTGCTGAATTTCTAAATCATGGGGTCTCCCAGCCTGTGGTCAAGAAAGGTTGGGAAGAAGACCTGCCTGAGCCATCCTGAAGCTCGGCGAGGATCTCAGATGCCTTGTCAAGACAGAGGCGGATGCGGGCCATCTTCTGCATGTGCTCCACTGAGGCCTCACCAGCAGGCCATTGGCTGCATCCCACTGGCTGGTATGTCGTAAGGAAGTGGCCTTCCTCTCGCAGGTATTTCAATTCATCCCTTATGAAGAAAGCATTATTCTTCTCATATATTGAATCCTAAGGAACATAGGACCAGAAAGAAAGGATATTATTCTTTTTTATTTACAATTCTCCCATCTCTGAAATTTCACCAGTGAGGTCTTGGATAATGCAATAAGGATAAAGAACAGTGTTGTGGGTTTGAGTGTACATTTTTTGAATAATGGAATCTAATATCCCTTTTAATTTTAGGGTCCAGAAGGAGGGAAAAAGAAAAGCTATGATGAATTTTTTAATCTATTCTAATTTTTTCATATGTTTTTAACATTCTTGGAAGTAACTAACATATGAAGAGAATAAAAAATAAAAGTATTCATAGTCTCTCCACCTGGAGACAGGCATCATCAATTTTAGTGGCATAATCGTCTACGCTTTTCTTCCCCCTGTGTGGTGGTGGTGGTGGTTTAGTCGCTAAGTCGTACCCTACTCTTGCGATCCCATGGACTGTAACCTGTCAGGCTCCTCTGTCCATGGGATTCTCCAGGCAAGAATACTGGAGTGGGTTGCCATTTCCTTCTCCAGGGGATCTTCCTGACCCAGGAATCGAACCCAAGTCTCCTGTATTGCAGGCAGATGATTTGTCAACTGAGCTATGAGGGAAGCCCCATGCACCTAAATGCCAATATATTCATCTTCTGAGGGAAGAAGCAATGCATTTGAAACTTTCTTTTCCCCTAATGGAGCAGAGCATCCATTAATATTACCACCTAATTATATCCTGTACTTTTTCAGAAAAACACTATTTCATCACGTAAACCATGTGGTTCCATGAGTTTGCAAATGAAATGCAGGGATATGATAGCTTACCTCCAGGCAGTTGGTAAAGAACATGTACAGTTCAGTTTTATCTTCAGCCAGGAACAGTTTATTTTCTAACTGGGACAAATAAGCCTGAATATACTCCTTCACGTCATGAAAGCTATGGCAGGATAAATAGTATACTTGGTTAGCTCAGATCTGGAAACCCATTTTGTAAAAAAAAAAAAAAAAGGTTATGTATATCTACCTATCTGCCTATCAGCCATCCCTCCTTCTTGTATAATTATATATATATATATATATATACACACACATATACACACACACATACATAGAGGTGTATATATAGTTTGCAACAAAATTTCCAGAAGAATAATCTAGCATCAACTTGGAATATGAAATTTCCTATTTTATAATAGACCAGCTGTTCTAAAATGTTTTGGCTTCAAGACTCCTTTACAGTCTTAAAAATTATTGAAAAGCCCAGAGAGCTTTTGTTTCTGAAGGTTATATCTATTGATATTTACAGTACTAGAAATTAAAATGAAGAATTTGAAAATATTTACCAATTCATTTAAAACAACCATACTAAACTCATTATACGTTAACACAAATAATATTAAAAAACCTTTTCCAAAACGAAAGCTGATTAGTAAGAAGAAGGCCACTGTTTTTCACTCCTAAAAATCTCTTTAATGCCTGGCTTAACAGAAGTTCACTGGATTCTCAAATCTGTGTCTCGTATTAATAGGTTGCACTATATTGAATTATATGAGGAAAGTATGGTCTCACACATTATGTAGTTAGAAAAGGGAGAAATATTTTAGTAGTCTTTTCAAGTAACTGTGGATATTCTCCTTTGACACTATATGAAAACTTAACAAATGGTAATTTCTAAAGGTTAGTTGCACTGTACCATTTCTAAAGGTTAGTTGCACTTGAAATCAAATGATCCAACTTGCACTTAAATGGATTTCTTTTTGACCAGTGCATGATTCTGTGACATCAAGCATCAGTCACTTAAAAAACACTGGTTCACTGAGGTATGCAGATCTTGAAAACGTTGACACATTTTTATTCTTTGATATATATATTTAAAACCTCATATGCATATAAAACCTCATATTCACCACCCATGTCATCAAAAAGTCTGTAAGTATTAGAAAACTGACAAGCTCCCAGTGGAGGATAAATGTTTTCCAAAATTTTATTATATATTTTTTAATGTATTTATTTTTGGCTGCATCAACAGGCTGCAGCAACTTAGTTCCCTGACCACGGAATAACCCTGGGCCCTCCGCAGTGAAAGCTGAAAGTTCTAACCACTGGATCCCCAGGGAATTTGCTCCAAAATTTTAATATTTGCTTAAAAGCTTGAATTTTATCATTAGTAACAAAACCATCAATTTTCTTTCTTGATGTGATAGGCTCATCTCAAGTTTGTTTTCAAGAAAATTACCTGTCAAATGACCACGTTTGAGTAAGTGTTGTTTGTCAATCATTCTTCAAGCACAAGTGGTATTCCACAAAAAAGCAGCCAGATCAGCATGTAATTAAAAAACGGTTGGAGTGGTTTTCCTTGAGGTAATCTTGTACCTTGGTGTGTAGCTGGAGGCCTTGTGTGTACCTCTCATTATAACATAACATTAAAAAGTCATATCCTCAAGAGTAGAGATTTAGTAAAATTAATAATTTTTATAGCTTCATTAGGGACATTAAGTGAATCTGGCACCTTTAAAAACTACATGTGCACAGTGGTGACAGACTGGCCACTAGCAGGGTTTTCCTTGCGCTAAGATGCCAGAAGCTTTACTCTTCATTCCTTTAGTAGCACCAGTGTGAATATCGACACATTAAAAAAGCTAGATACCATCTTAGTGTTATGTGCAGTCTCATCAACCTTGTCCCATGCGTGGGTCTTCCCAGAGAGCAGGTGCTTATGTTTTCATAAAGTATTTCTAAGTCCAGTCTGACTCATTTTTTAAAAAAATATTTATTTATTTTGCTGGGCTGGTTCTTAGTTAAGTCCAACTCTGGTCAGATGCTAAGAAGTGCACGCAATGTAGGAAACCTAGGTTTGTCTTTAGGTCGGGAAGATCCCCTGGAGAAGGGAAAGGCTACCCACTGCAGTATTCTTGCCTGGAGAATTCCATGGACAGAGGATCTGGGCGGGCTACAGTACATGAGGTCTTAGTTGTGGCACACTGGATCTAGTTCCCTGTCTAGGGATTGAACCCAGACACCCTGCATTGGGAGCACGGAATCTTAACCACTGGACCACCAGGGAAGGCCCCAGCCCAACTCATTCTTAATATACAAAAAGACTCAAACCACAAAAGACTGAGAGAGCAAGTATTTCTCAACCCAGAGAGAATGACAATGCAGATTTTTAAATTGTGTTTTATGTTTCAAGCTTTTTATTCCAAGATCAGTTCTATAAACTTTACTCTCTCTGTATTTCAGAACAAAGTATTTACCTTTGAGTGTAGTTTGTACTCATGTTACTGTGTCTACACTATATGTCAAGGGGTAGGCATATTGATTGTACTATTCCCTTTTTTTAAGCAAAGAGATTCACATGTACAGATTTCACTCATTCACCAAAATTAATAAAAATCACAGAATAGCAAGAGGCTCTTTTCACTTTTCAAGTCAACTCTTTCTATATATGCCTTAAAGTCATTTTCAGGCTTCCGGCTCAAGATGGTGGAGTAGAAGGATATGTGCTCATCTCCTCCTTTGAGAGCACCAAAGTCACAACTAGCTGTTGAACAACCATAAATATGAGGATGCTGGAACCCCCCCCAAAAAAAGATACCCCACATCCAAAGACGAAGAAGCCTCAGCAAGATGGTAGGAGGGCCACAATCACGATAAAATCAAACCCCAAACCCACCAAGTGGGTGACCCACAACTGAAGAATATTAATACCAAAGAAGCTCTCCCACTGTTGTGAAGGTTCAGAACCCCATGTCAGGGCTCCCAGCTCAGGGACTGGACAAAGGGACTGGGAATCCCCTGGGAATCTGACCTTGAAGGACAGCAGGATTTGATTGTAAGACTTCCACAGGACTGGAGGAAACAGAGACTCCAGTCCTGGAGGGCACAAACAAAACCTGTGTGCACCAAGACTCAGAGGAAAGGAGCAGTGACTCCACAGAAAACTGAACAAAAACTACCTGCTTGTCTTGGAGGGTCTCCTGTGGAGATATGGCTCAGCAAGGGTTTACCACAGGCACGGGGAACTGGCAGCAACTGTCAGTTTTGTTTTTTTTTTCCTTTTTTTTTGCAATGCATAGGATCCGTTTTTATATGTACAGTCATATGTGTGTTGATGTAGACAATACAATCGTGTATTTACACATAAAGCAGAATACAACCCAGCTGAAGACACTACTTTTCCACAAATGAGCAACACTGCTAAGAGTGAGCCCAACATAAACACATCACTGCTGCTACTGCTAAGTCGCTTCAGTCGTGTCCGACTCTGTGCGACCCCATAGACGTCAGCCCACCAGGCTCCCCCATCCCTGGGATTCTCCAGGCAAGAACACTGGAGTGGGTTGCCATTTCCTTCTCCAATGCATGAAAGTGAAAAGTGAAAGTGAAGTCGCTCAGTCTTGTCCGACTCTTAGCGACCCCATGGACTGCAGCCTACCAGGCTCCTCCATCCATGGGATTTTCTGGGCAACAGTACTGGAGTGGGGTGCCATTGCCTTCTCCAGGAAGGTCCCTTTTGGTGTTAACCTTCTTGGAGTGAAGTGAAGTGAAAGTGAAAGTCACTCAGTTATGTCCGACTCTTTGTGACCCTAAGGACTATACAGTCCATGAAATTCTCCAGGCCAGAATACTGGAGTGGGTAGCCTTTCCCTTCTCCAGGGCATCTTCCCAACCCAGGAATTGAACCCAAGTCTTCTGCATTGCAGGCAGATTCTTTACCACCTGAGCCACAAGGGAAGCCCAAGTATACTATCCCTTCTCCAGTGGATGTTCCTGACCCAGGAATCGAAACAGGGTCTCCTGCATTGCAGGCAGATTCTTTACCAAGTTATCAGGGAAGCCCAGCCCTCTTGGAGGTTCCCAATAACCCTACCATAAGAGCTCATAAATCTGAGGTCTGGGTCACCTCAGGCCAAAAAACTACCAGGGAAGGAGTGCAACCCCACTCATCAGCAGATAATTGGATTAAAGCTTTACTGAACAAGGCCCTGCCCACTAGAGCAAAACCCAAATTTCCCCACCAGCAGTCCCTCCCATCAGGAAGCTTTCACAAGCCTCTTAGCATCCTCCATCAGAGGGCAGACAGAAGAAACAAGAAGAACCACAACCCCACAAAGACAAAAACAAACCATATTACAGAAAGTTAATCAGCATGAAAAAAGCAGAAAGTTATGTCCCAGAGGAAGGAACAAGACAAAACCCCAGAAAAACAACTAGATGAAGTGGAGATAGGCAACCTTCTAGAAAAAAGTTTAGAATAATGATAGTGAAGATGATTCAGGATCTTGGGAAAAGAATGGAGGCAAAAATTGAGAAGATGCAAGAAATGTTTACTAAAGACCTACAGGAACTAAAGAACAAACAAACAGAGATGAATAGTACACTAGAAGGAACCCATAGCAGAATAACTGAGACAGAAGAACAAATAAATGACCTGGAGGACAAAATGGTGGAAATCACTATTGTGGAACAGAATATAGAAAAAAGAATGAGAAGAAATGAAGACAGACTAAGAGACATCTGGGACAACATTAAGCACACCAATCTTCACAATATAGGGTCCCAGAAGGAGGAGAGATAGGAAGGATCTGAAAAAATAGTAGAAGAGATAATAACTGAAAACATGGGAAAGAAAATAATCAACCAAGTGCAGGAAGCACAGAGAGTTCCAGGAGAAATCCAAGGAGGAACACACCGAGACACATAGTAATCAAACTGACAAAAATCAAAGACAGAGATAGAATATTAAAAGCAACAAGGGGAAAATGACAAATCACATACAAGGGAATTCCCATCAGCCTATCTGCTAATTTCTCAACAGAAACTCTACAAGCCAGAAGGGAATGGCATGACACATTTAAAGTGATCAAAGGGAGGAATCTACAACCAAGAATACTCTACTCAGCAAGACTCTCCTTCAGATGTGATGGGGAAATCAAAAGCTTTCCAGACAAGCAAAGGTTGAGAGAATTCAGCACCAGCTTTACAACAAATGTTAAAGGCACTTCTCTAGGTAGAAAACGAGAAGGAAAGCCCTACCTATAGAAAATAAACCCAAAACAATTAAGAAAATGGTAATAGGATCATGGATTAAATGCACCATTCAAAAGAAATAGACTGAGCAGATGAAAACATGTGCATGTATGCACTTCTGCTTACTATATCACTGTGCATGACCCCCCAAATTATATGCAATTATTTTATATTGTTAGGTTAATCATGTTCTCCTTATGGCTTGCAATTGTAATTATCTTTTATTTTTTGTCGGGCTATTGGTTGTGAAAACCGATAAACATCTTTTACTATTGTGATTATGTAACTATTACACACTTAATACCATTGTATAATGATTGGTCAACAGAAAATTAATAGACCCTTATATCGCCAAAACTAGGATCTAATAAAAGGCTGTAATCAATTATTAAAATCCATATGCATATCAGAATTATCTTGGAATTTTTTGAAAAATACAAATGCCTAGGTGTTTCTTATTTTTTTTTTGGTCAGAGCTCCAGATATGTTTTTAATGAGCTGCCATGTTTAAAAACAACTGAACTGGGAGGAGGGTTCAGGATGGGGAACACATGTATACCTGTGGCGGATTCATTTTGATATTTGGCAAAACTAATACAATTATGTAAAGTTTAAAAATAAAATAAAATTAATTCAAAATGGAAAAAAAAAAACAACAACTGAACTATATGAGAATCTTCTACTTTTATCTAGTTTGTTTCACTTTTTCTATTTCATATTAAGTGTTCCCATTTCATTTAGTTCATGTTTTCCAATTTCTCCATCTCTTATTTTTTTTTTGATGTTCTTTCACAAGCCTTTATCAAGCATAGGAGAAAAGCTTTTGTATACATATATATAACATATATAAATATGTAACATATATATATTTTAGAAAACTTGTGAATTTTTGCCTAACTAAAAAATCTATGGCATTTTGATTCCACTTGTTTGACTTAGTATGAATAGAATGCTAGATATCTAATTTTAAAAAATAGCTATGCAATAAGCAACAAAAGTTGACTGTATAGCACAGGGAATTATAGTCAATATCTTCTTTTAATAACCTATAATGGAAAATAAATTCAAAAATAATATATATGTATATGTATAACTGAATCACACACATAAAAAAGAAGTTTACTTTTTGAAATTTAGTACTGTTTATCTTTTTGCAGATATAAAGTTTTAAATATATTTGTGTAGGATATGATTAATATAAATTAATTAAATATAAATCTATTATATTTAAATTATTAATGACATCACTCAAGATGCTTCTATTCTTATCTTTTCTGCATTTGATAAAATATTCTTGGAGAAATGTTAATATGTCTCACTATGATTTTATATTTTTTCTTTTCCCTTATATTTCTTCTGTTTTTTACTTTATGTACCTTTGTTCCTTTGTTGCTAAGGTGTCTAATGGCTTATAATATCCATCTTCCTTATGAGTTGTATCTTTTATCATGAAAAATATTCATTGTTGTTTCAATTAAAATAAATTAATCAATTTTAAAAATAAAAAAACTAAAAAACAAGAACAAACCAAAAAAGTCATTTTCAGGTATGGTAAGATACTTGTTCTGTAAGAAAATGTATTTTAAAAAATTTTAGTTGAAAATCTTCCAGGAATCCTGTCTGAAAAGACTATTTCACAAATAATAGGGAGGGAAAGCAGCAAAATAAAATGTCTGTAGACAAGGCTACAGCAGATCCGTGATTTAAATGTAAATCTAATCTCTATCTCGAGTCAGGAACACATGTATACCTGTGGCGGATCCATTTCGATATTTGGCAAAACTAATAAAATATTGTAAAGTTTAAAAATAAAATAAAATAAAATAAAAAAAAAAGAAATAGCTGTCTCTGTTGGAACTTTTTAATGGCATCTTGATTTTGCCATCACCTCAAGGTATACCCTCACAAGTCAGGACACAGGATGAGATACCAAGTATCTTCCAAAAGATGTCATCTGAATACAGACCAGCTTTCTAAGAATTTTCTAAAATAGCACATGGGCTTCTCTTTACATTCATAGAATCAGAGAAACTTAAGAATAGAAGCAAAACTTAAAACAACATCAAGGGCAAGGCAGGTAAATGGAGATTCTAAGTCACCGTCCAAAAAAACCCACAAAACTTTGTAGCTGTGGAACTAAGATGAGAACTGCAGATTCCTGACTCCCCACTTCCTGTACCCACACATCTCACAGTGCTCTGTCCCCTTCCCCCAAATCTGTCTTCTTCCTAGTCGTGTGCTTGTGGCCATAATGAACTCATGGCCAGCATGTGAATATGCCAAGGATACAGTCCATACAGATAAAGGAACCAGGGCATCTCTTGCTAAAGAAGCTTTCCCAGATAGTGAGCTAGCTACCAGTTCTGCAAAGAATGCTTTGTGGCAAAGAAAAAGCCATGAGGAGAAAAAAAACAAAGAAGTCAAGATGTTTCCGAGGCAACTTCATGTTCGTGGTGCTCACCTGTATTTTAAAAGCAGTTTCAGTACCACTGAGCGGATCACGGGGGTCTTATCCACAACATCATCAAAAGGAGAAAGAGATTTTGTGTGTTCACAGCATCCTAAAACCAGAAAGAGGAAGGTAGATCATTGTTCACATCAGACATAAAAAAAGAGATGAAGCACTGAATTTTTAACTCTATGGAAAGACAGCCACTCACCTTGGGGAGCCTTCTCTACAAAGAGTAAGGATAGCAGGTCTTTGACCACTTCCTTCTGAGGTGGAGAATTGTCTTTGAAGCACATGGTAGAAACCAGGTCCACGAAGAAACTATTGCACATCTGCCGGAAGCGGGCATGTTTCTCAATGACCTCCCTTGGGAATGGTTAAAAACCATGGTCAAAAGTCTTGTACAATGTATTCCAGAGTCCCTCCCTACAGAGTGCTTTGGGATTTGGATAGAAATTTTTTAATTAAAAGATGCAAGTATCTCCTTACATAGATTAGAACAAAATTGCAATAGACAGTACATAACTCAGCTTTTTTGAGAAACACTTTGATCATTTGGACCGTCTAGCAATAGCCTTCATATCCTAAAAGTTTCTCAAAGATCCCATCCACTGTGCTTGTCTTGTGCTCCATTTTTAGGAGGCATCAGAAGGGAGGGAAATCAATGACCTGGGTTAATTTTAACTACTTCCCTGAAAGGCTCTTAGCCATACAAATGTTAGTTTTATCCTTAGGTCATAGAACATGGATTGCATTTATACATTAAGAGGATAAACCAGTTGCATCTAAACTCTTTGGGTACTTGTGATGGCTTTAATTAGTTTACAACTTTCTGGTTTATTTCCTCTAATTTTTCTATCTCCCTAATCTGTACACATGCATATATTGGGGAGAGAATATTTTGAGATGCTAGGTGTTTTATAAAGGTACATAAATAATTAGTCGTCTTTCTTAGGACACTTCTCGGCTTTCAGGTTTTCTAAGATTAATAGTTATATTTCTGAATACTGTATTTCCCAAAAAGGAAGAAAAAAAGAGGAAGCATTCTCAAGAGAAAGGGTGTTTTACCTGTGCTCCTGGGAAACAGTTGGAGAGAAGGTGTTTGGTAAGTTGGTTAAACAATGGGGGCATCCCATCTGCCCTCGGGTGAGGTGAACTTCAATGCAGCGCAGGCAGAATATATGGTCACAGGGCAGGCAAACAGGATCCTGTGCATCTCCTAGACAGATGGGGCATGGCTGAACCACAAACCTAGAAGCCAAGAAGGTGATCAGTTCTAAAGCAGAGAACCCGGCCGTAAGAAGCAAAAGTACCAAAGATTCTGAATTCTCTCTCCCTTGCAGATCCCAAATCCAAGAGCTCACCTACTGAGGCTCTTTGTCACTTGATCCTTACATTCACGAACAGTAGTCATCACTGCGATGAAAGGCCTGTGGGTCTTGGTGTCAGAGTCCTCAAGTAGGCACTGAAGGAGAAGGGCAGTCGAGGGTGTGGGTGGAGCTAATTAGCAGTGAGGAAGGGCAGGGAGCAGAAAGGCAGCAAAGACAAGAAAACAGAGGAATGGTATGGGGAGGGAGGAGGGAGGAGGGTTCAGGATGGGGAACACTTGTATACCTGTGGTGGATTCATGCTGATATATGGCAAAACCAATACAATATTGTAAAGTTAAAAAATAAAATAAAATAAAAAAGATATACACAGATAATGAACAGAAAAAAAAAAAGAATACTGGAGTGGGTTGACATTTCCTTCTACATTTAAATGTTTGGTAAAGTCTGAAACCCATGAGGATTCTAGTTACATATTTTTGCCTCTGTGGCTTCTGTGACTGAGGGTAACAGGTGATTTGTTTGGGAAAAATCAAGGAAATTATGACCAAACCTTGATTATAATTTTTCCTTACACAGTAAGTAATTTGGTTCTTAACCACATTAAAGAAACGAAAAATCAGGCAACAAAGAATACAAGAAAAGATTCTCGGCAAGCAGTGTCTGCAGACTGGACAGCAGGATGGTCAGTTATGTGTTCCTTTACCCATTGTGGGTTTATCAGAGTAGAAATGTAACCTTGTCTAATCCACCCACTATTGTACCGTGCATAGACCAGAGAGTTGGGAGGGTCTCTTTTTCTTCAACTTTCAAAAAAGAATATCTCTGAAAATCAGTAGAACTAATGAGAATTGAAATCTGCAATTAACTCAAAATAGGTCCCATGGTATTATTGTTTTTTTAAACATTTGAGCATAGAAACTTTTTTGTGTATTAGCTCCCTCCATTTATTTATATTATTAAATGTGAATGTCTACCAGTATTCTTAACCTGTTCTACATCTCAGATCTCTGTATTGGTCTATAGAAGCCTGCAGTGACTTCTCAGAATAATGTTTTCAAATACATAAAATAAATTACAGAGGATAACAAAAGAAAAAAAAAGAAAACAGCCCGCTGGAGGAGCTGCCCAGTTAGGGCTCTGGTATCTGCAGTTCAAGGCTTTTTTATTTGTTTAGCAGTTTCTTTAACTTTGAATGCCCTTTGTAACTATCCTGCTTTGGGTTCAAGGCCGATATTCTCAGTTTCTGGTTTTTCTCCTCTTCCTCCTTTCTTTTAAGGTCTTAATGCCCCTTTCCATTATATTTCAAACTGTAATGATAATAAAATAACTATCTGTGTATCCACCAAGCTTTAAGTGATCTTAGCACTTTTTGAATATTTGCTTTATCAGTTTCTAAACAAATGAAACGTTACAGGTACAGTTTCAACTCCCAAGTGTACCCCTTTCTAATTATATATCTGCTGTTTCCCCCCAAACCCCCACCCTCAGCTCTGAAGAACACATTTCTAAATTCCCACTTTCACTAGATTTGCATGCATGCATAAAAACCTTGTTGTTGTTTTGAATATTGTAAACTTTGTATCAGGGACATCACATTGTACCTAAACGTCTGCAAACTGCATTTTTCATTGACAGAAGTAGATTCAGATCATTCATGTTAACTCCTGCATGGTACTTGTTGACACATATACTGGTCATCTCTTTACCTGTTGATGAACATTTAGAATGTTCCCAAATTTCTTGCAATTTCCAACAATTCTGTATCCAACATTCTTAATGTGTCAGTACAAATGGGAAAATTCTCTAGGGTATGTATTTAGAAGTAGAAACACTGTTTTTTAGCAAAGGCTTATCTTTAATGATATAAGATAGTGAGTTTAATGGATGTCCTTAGGGAATTTTCTGATTAGGCATGTTTACTGTAGATGTTTTATGTTATGTTTGTCCTTGGGCATTATCTGCTGAAGGAGAGTGCCTTGCTATTTCTAATCTGGCAAGAGTATCTTTTTACTGTTATAAATGTCCTCAAATGCTTTTTCAGAACCCTTTGAAATAATCATTTGGAGTTTATCTTTAAATGAGTTATGTATTAGTTTATTTGGGTTTTCCCATAACATTTTATGAAACATAAATATTTTATTTTCAGAACATTTTACAGAAAAATCTGAACAAACTTTTTGGACAATCCAATAATGAATGATGTTTATAGACTATGATTTTGAGTGTCCTTGAATTCTGAGGATTAGTTTTACTTGGAAATGATATGAGTTTCTAACACTCTGAAAAATATGATCTGTTAATCAAAAGATTCAAAAAAGTCCAAAGAACTTTAGACATTTCCCAAAGAAGATTACAAATAGGGAATAAGAACATGAAAAAAATGCTCAACATCACTAGTCATTAGGGAAATACAAATCAAAACCACAATGAGATATCCCTTCACCCATTAAGGGGGCTGTTATTTTTTTTAAAAAATGGAAAATAGCAAGTGTTGGCATGGATGTGTAAATATTAGAGCCCTGGGGCATTGCTGGTAGGGATCTGAAATGGTGTGACAACTGTGGAAAATGGGATATTGATTCCTCAAAATGTCAAACATAGAATTGCCCTATGATGCAGCAATTCCATTCTTAAATGCAAACCCAAAAGAATTAAAGTAGTGACTCAAACAGGTACTTCTACACCCAGGATCACAGCAACACTGTTTACAATCATCAAAAGGTGGAAATAACCCAAGTGCCCATCAATAGATGGCTGGATAAACAGAATGTGCTCTATCCATACAGTGGAATCTTAAAAAGGAAGGAAATTTACACCTGCTACAATGTGGATAAACCTTGAGAACATGAAATATGCCAGTCACAAAAAGACATTTCTAAGGCTGCACAGCAGAGCTACTGGTATTGCTTGTGTGAGGTTCCTGATAGGCAGAGGCTATCTTCCCCGAGAGGCCACTGATGCTGAAAGGACGGTCGCTTTTTCTGAAGGGTACTATCCTGTGTGTCACCAACTTTATAAACGGTGTTGAGGGGCAGGGACATGGGTCTTCCTGTGCCCTTGATCCCACCAACAGTACTGTTTGGAAGTCCACAAGTCTAATGGCATTCTCCTGGATCCCCATCTTCCTGACCTTAGCAAGTCCCCTTGGGCCAGGCTGCTGGTCTGGTCTGGGGCCACTTGAGGCCTGGTTGGAGCCCACCCTTCAGTCCTCCCAAAGCTTTCCCAAGTGTACTTGCTGCATGAATAGTTCATTATCCTTCTAGGAATCCTAAATAACATATCCTGACAACACTCAGGAGAGGGTAAAAATTAAACACCGGAATTTTAATGGCTTATATGATGAAATCATTTTCCTTAGCACTTCTAGATAAAACTGTCAGAGCAGAAAGGGAATGTACCACCCAACTGATAAAAGTTGGGTCATGCTTCGACTGTTCTTCATCTTACAAAGAGGCAGATCCATGCCTGACAAGCCAAGTCTCCAAACTCACCTTGTTCAGCAAGGAGACATAGTCGGTCACCAGCTCGAGCAGCTCAGGAATCTGACTCTCTGTCTCCAGCAGCACGTGCTCCACAAAGAGTGAGATGGAGAAAATGCGATTCCAGTGGGTTCTGTCAAGAGAGGGGTTCCCTCACTCAGCTCTGACAAAAAAACCTGAGGCAGAGGGCAGAGGTGCAGGGAGGTAGTTCCAAGGCACAGGGGTTGAAACATAAGAGAAGGAGCAGGTGTGAAGGTAGATGAATTGGGTAGAAGCCCTTTGTGATGTTCTCCCTGACCTCTACCCACTTCTGTCTTTCTCCTTCCCACAGACTCCCAGCTCAGACAACTCAAGTTCCATGCCTCTGCCCACGTCTGGTGACTCCCACCTCGCCCTTAAAGGCCAGCCCAGGACTTGTCCTCTGGGAAGTCTACCCCGAGTGCATGCCCTTTCTCTGTCACCCTGCTGGGGTCCTCTGCAGCTGCTCCTTCTCCCACAGGATCGTAATAATCCGCTCACCTCTGTGTCACCCCCATCACTCTGTGCACTCCCTGAATGCTCAGTTCTCTCCTCTGTTTTTCTAGGATCATTGCGATGCCTGGCATTTAAGTAGGCTTCCACAGATGTTATAGAATGAATGAGGAAAGGCCCACTTCCTGCAATAGGAACATCTGCTCTCTTTCTCTGATATGCCTGGGCCTCCTGGGTCTTACCTGATATCTCTGATGAGGGTTCTGGTCATCATCCCACAGTCCTGCATGTACCCTTCTGAGCAGAGGAGCTCCAGTGGCATGGAAAGATTCTTCACAGTCTGTAACCAAGCTTGGGGACTGGGCTTCAGGAGGTTTTCTGTCAGCATTTCAGCACAGGCCACTGCTGCCAACACATCCAGACTCTGGGGAGCAGAGAACAGGCTATTGACTGAGCAGTCTGTCCCCTGACCCCCATTGGGCTGCTCTAAACCTTAAGTCGGAGGTCCTGGCTGTCACCCAAGTTGTTCCTGTGTTCCAGGATTGTAGCTTCCCCTTTCATGGTCTTGGGATTTAGGAGGCATGAGTTAGATGCATTCTAACTGAAGAACCACACTGACGTGTGTGCCAGTAAAGATGTCTCCCATTTCCCTTCCCAGGGTGGTGGTGGGAGCACCCCCTTTCTCCACTAGCTTGAGGAGGTCAAGCTGGGCTACAGGCATGAAATGTCCTCAAGAGGGGCCATACCATCTCACGTAAAGCCCAGCTATGGTTCTGTGTGCCTTTTGTAAGGCTTAGTAAAATTGGGGAGTGGATAGTCAAGATCCTGGAGAAGTTTTGTAGCCGGCTTCTGAAATGGTGGTAGGCGAGGTGTACTGACAGTAAGGAGACCTCTTCCTCTGGCCTTCCTGCATTCAGCTGATTGACGCAGGACCACAGAGCCATCTGCAGAACCTGGGATGAAAAACAAGCTTTTACTCTATTATTTGTAAGCTATTTTTTAAGAAAGATACATTTTCCTTGTGGAAAATTGGAACTATTCAAAAATGACAAAAAAGAAAATTAAAAACCATGCACACTATTAACATCCCTTGTCTACATTTTGG
Source organism: Bos javanicus (assembly GCF_032452875.1). NCBI lineage: Eukaryota > Metazoa > Chordata > Mammalia > Artiodactyla > Bovidae > Bos > Bos javanicus. The sequence continues at coordinate 53,791,067 of NC_083886.1, forward strand.
CGTTGTCCTTCCTAGACATTTTTAGATCCATACCTCCTCTTCCTGTGGTCCCCAAATAGATCCCCAAATGTATTCCTGTTTTTTTTCCACTTTAACTTCTAAGCATTTCTCTACCATGGGCACACATGAAGAAAATCGTATTTAATGGCTACATATTAACCAATCAATTGACTGTACTTTAATTTGTCCAACTCTAATTTTAGATAATTAAATTGCTTCTAAATTTCCATTTTTAGAAATAAAAATGAAAGGAACATTTCTGTGAATAAAATAATTGTCCACATCTCTGATTATTCAGATTTTGTAAAGTTCTGCATTCACCCCAACACACAGTTTTCCAGAAGCACCATGCTGTTCACTGGCAATGGAGGAACTTCTGGCTGTCTTAAATACCAGTTTTGCCACATGGACAAGCAAAGATGGTATCTAAAAGTTGTTCATGCTTGTTGATTTACTAGTGAGGCTGAGAATTTTCCCAGTGTTTCCTGGACATCTGTATAATTATTCGTTATTAGTTAATTAATAACTTTCACTCATTTTTTTAAATAAGGGGATTTTCTTATTGATTTCTAAGAATACTTTATTAACCCTTAATCTTCTTGGTTGTATGTTCTCAAATCTGTCAGTTTCCTTTTTTATGTATACTGAAGTTTGAAATCTTCAATATTCCATTGAAATTTCAGTTATTATTATCTTGCTGTGGTCAGTTAAATATTTACCTAATTTTCTTTAAGAAAAACTAAACATTTAAAATGAAGATGTCCCAGGAAATTGGAGATCTTGTTCCTGTTACTAAAAGCTCCTTGTTTTAGGGGTGCTGAGAGGTGGGCTAACCATCCAGCCCCAAGGGTTCTGAAGATGTGAGTGGCATTTTCTCACACTACTGTCCTCTTGGACTACATTCTGTTACACAAACATTACAGCTCCAGCAGTTGAGGAAGAGTTCTCATGTTGGCATCTTGTCCATGATATACCAGCCTCGCCCAGACACCGAGTCAATACTTACATTTAACTGTTCCCAAGTGGACACTTTCATGGTCAAGAGAAGGAAGTCTTTCAGGTAGCACTGAAGAAGTTCTTGCTGCTGGTCTACAGTGAACTGAGCAAGAAAACTGCCCAATGCGGTCTTCTGAAAGAGCTCCAGTAACTTCTCTGCCAGTCCTGTGGGGTAGGGCAGTGGGAGGTGGGGTGGGGAGAGAGACAGAGAATGCTTTGCGATAAGGATGTCGACCATGACTTCCCTTACCCATTAAATGCAGGGACACGGACATGGTTCTACTAAGGCCACCTTCTTATCATCATTTTTAATCAAAAATTTTTGTTATTATTTATCATTATGTTTTATTTTTTCAATTAATTATTTTATTTGAAGGATAATTACTTTACAATATTGTGATGGTTTTTTGGCATATAGCAACATGAATCAGCCACAGGTACACATGTGTTCCCCTCATCCTGAACCCTCTTCCCACCTCCCTCCCCACCGTATCCCTCTGGATTGTCCCAGAGCACAGGCTTTCAGTGCCCTGCTTCATGCATCGAATTGGCACTGGTCTCTATTTTACATATGGCAATACACATGTTTCAGTGCCATTCTCTCAAATCACCCCATCCTTGCCTTCTCCCACTGAGCCCAAAACTCTGTTCTTTATGTTTCCTTTGCTGCCCTGCATCTATGATCATTTGTACCATCTTTCTAAATTCCATATATATGTGTTAATATACAGTATTTGTCTTTCTCTTTTTGACTTACTTCATTCTGTATAGTAGGCTCCGGGTTCATCCACCTCATTAGAACTGACTCAAATGTGTTCACTTTTATAGCTGAGTAATATTCTGTTATGTATATGTGCCACAACTTCCTTATCCATTCATCTGCCAATGGAGATCTAGGTTGCTTCCATGTCCTAGCTATTGTAAATAGTGCTGCAACAAACATTGGGGTATATGTGTCTCTTTCAATTCTGGTTTCCTCAGGGTGTCTTCCCAGCAGTGAGATTGCTGGGTCATATAGCAATAGAATTGCCAGCTTTTAAAGGAATCTCCACTCTGTTCCCCATAATGGCTGTACCAGTTTGCATTCCTACCAACAGTATAAGAGGGTTCCCTTTTCTTCACACCCTCTCCAGCATTTAATGTTTGTTGACTTTTTGATGATGGTCATTCTGTCCAGTGTGAGATGATACCTCATTGTGGTTTTGATTCACATTTTTCTAATAATGAGTGAAGTTGAGCATCTTTTCATGTGTTTATTGTCCATCTGTACATCTTCTTCAGAGAAATATCTTTAGGTCTTTCGCCCACTTTGTGATGGGGTTTTTCATTTTTCTGGTATTGAGCAGCATGAGCTGCTTGTATATTTTGGAGATTAATTCTTTGCCAGTTGTTCCATTTGCTATTATTTTCTCCCATTATGAGAGCTGTCTTTTCACCTTGCTTATAATTTCCTTCGTTGAGCAAATGTTTTTAAGTTTAATTATGTCTAATTTGTTGATTTTTGTTTTTATTTCCATTACTCTGGGAGAGGGGTCATAGAGGATCTTGCTGTGATTTATGTCAGAGAATGTTCTGCATATGTTTTCCTCTAAGAGTTTTATAATTTCTGGTCTTTTTTTTTTTTTTTTTTTTAGTTTCTGGTCTTACATTTAGGTCTTTAATCCACTTTGAGCTTATTTCTGTGTATGGTGTTAGAAAGTGTTCTAACTTCCTAGAAAAAGTGTTCATTCTTTTACACATAGTTGACCAGCTTTCCCAGCACCACTTGTTGAAGAGACTGTATTTTCTCCATTGTATATTTTTGCTTCCTTTGTCAAAGATGAGGTGTCCACAGGTGTGTGGCTTTATCTCTGGACTTTCTATTTTGTTCCATTGATCTGTATTTCTGTCTTTGTGCCAGTACCATATTGTTTTGATGACTGTAGCTTTGTAGTATAGTCTGAAGTCAGGGAGGCTGATTCCTCCAGTTTCATTCTTCTTTCTCAAGATTGCTTTGGCTATTTGGGGTCTTTTGTGTTTCCATAGAAATTGTGAAATTATTTGTTCTAGTAGTTTGATAGGGATTGTGTTGAATATATAGAATACTCATTTTCACTATTTTGATTATTCCAATCCAAGAACATGGTGTATTTCTCCATCTATTTGTTTCATCTTTGATTTCTTTCATCAGTGTTTTATAGTTTTCTGTATTTTGCCTTAAGTAAATTTATTCCTAAGTATTTTATTCATTTTGTTGCAATGGCAAATGGGATTGTTTCCTTAATTTCTCTTTCTGATTTTCATTGTTAGTGTATAAGAATGCAAGGGATTTCTGTGTATTAATTTTATATCCTGCAACTTTACTATATTCATTGATTAGCTCTAGTACATTTCTGGTGGCATCTTTATGGTTTTCTATGTAGAAGATCATGTCATGCAAACAGTGAGAGTTTTACTTCTTTTCCAATCTGGATTCCTTTTATTTCTTTTTCTTCTCTGATTGCTGTGGCTGGACTTGCAAAACTATATTGAATAGTAGTGGTGAGAGTGAGCACTCTTGTCTTATTCCTCATTTTAGAGGAAATGCTTTCAATTTTTGCCATTGAGGATAATGTTTGCTGTGTGTTTGTCATATATGGCTTTTATTATGTTGCAGTATGTTCCCTCTATGCTTACTTTCTAGAGAGCTTTTATCATAAATGGGTGTTGAATTTTGTCGAAGGCTTTCCCTGCATCTATTGAAATAATCATATGGTTTTTATCTTTCAGTTTGTTAATACAGTGTATCACATTGATTGATTTGCAAATATTGAAAAACCCTTGCATCTCTGGAATAAAGCCCAGTTGATCATGATGTATGATCTTTTTAATATGCTGTTGGATTCTTTTTTAAAGAATTTTGTTGAGGATTTTTGCATCATTGTTCATCAGTGATAATGGCCTGTAGCTTTCTTTTTTTGTGGCGTCTTTGTCTGGTTTTTGTTTCAGGATGATGGTGGCCTCATAGAATAAGTTTGGGAGTTTCCCCTCCTCTGCAATTGTCTGGAAGAGTTTGAGTAGGATAGGTATTAGGTCTTCTCTAAATTTTTGGTAGAATTCACCTGTGAAGCCATTTGGTCCTGGGCTTTTGTTTATTGGAAGATTTTCAATTACAGTTTCAATTTCTGTGCTTGTGATTGGTCTGTTCAAATTTTCTATTTCTTCCTGGTTCAGTTTTGGAAGGTTATACTTTTCTAAGAATTTGTCCATTTCTTCCAGGTTGTCCATTTTATTGGCATATAGTTGCTCATAGTAGTCTCTTATGATCATTTGTATTTCTTTTTTGTCTGTTGTAACTTCTCCACTTTCATTTCTAATTTTACTGACTTTTCTTGATGAGTCTGGCTAACAGTTTATCTATTTTGTTTATCTTCTCACAGAACCAGCTTTTAGTTTTATTGATCTTTCCTATGATCTCCTTATTTTTCAGTTATTTCTGCTCTGATTTTAATGATTCTTTTCCTTCTACTAACTTTGGGGGGTTTTGGTTCTTCTTTTCCTAGTTGCTTTAGGTGTAAAGTTAGATTGTTCATTTGATGTTTCTCTTGTTTCTTGAGGTAGGCTTGTATTGCTATGAACTTCCCTCTTACCACTGCTTTCAATGAATCCCAAAGTTTTGGGCTGTCATGTTTCCATTACCATTTTTTTTTACATATTCTGATTTCCTTTTTGATTGCTTCAGTGACCTGTTGGTTATTTAGAAGCGTGTTGTTTAGCCTCCATATGTTTGTGTTTTTTATAGTTTTTTTTCCCCTGTAGTTGATATCTAATCTTACAGCACTGTGATCAGAAAAGATGCTTGAAAGTATTTCAATTTTTAAAAATTAACCAAGGCTAGATTTGTGGCCCAGGATGTGATCTATCCTGGAGAATGTCACATATTCACTTGAGAAAAATGTGAAATCCATTGCTTTTGGGTGAAATGTGAAATCCATTGCTTTTGGGTGAAATGCCCTGCAGATATCAATTAGATCTAGTTGATTCAATGCATCATTTAAAGTTTGTGTTTCCCTGTTAATTTTCTGTCTGGATGATCTGTCCATTGGTGTGAATGGGGTATTAAAGTCCCCAACTTTTATTTTGTTACTGTCAATTTCCCCCTTAATAGCTGTTAGCATTTGCCTTATGTATTGAGGTGCTCCTATGTTGAGTACATATATATTTATAATTGTTATATCTTCTTCTTGGATTGGTCCCTTGATCATTATGTAGTGCCCTTCTTTGTCTCTTATGATAGTCTTTATTTTAAAGTCTATTTTATCTGATATGAGTATTGCTACTCCCACTTTCTTTGGGTCTCCATTTATAAGAAATAACTTTTTTCCAGCCCCTCATTTTCAGTCTGTATGAAACTGTCCCTAGGTTTCAAACCTGTCCCTAGGTTTGAGGTGGGTCTCTTGTAGGCAGCATACATAGTGGTGTTGTTTTGCATCCATTCGGTCCGTCTTCATCTTTTGGTTGGAGCATTTAACTCTTAACATTTAAGGTAATTACTAATAAATATGATCCAATTACCAAATACTTTATTGTTTTGGGTTCATTTTTATAAATCTTTTATGTTTCCTGTATAGAAAAGATTCTTTAACATTTGTTGAAGAGCTGGTTTGGTGGTACTGAATTCTCTCAGCTTTTGCTTGTCTGTAAAGCTTTTGATTTCTTCTACAAATCTGAATGAGATCCTTGTCGGGTAGAGTAATCTTGGTTGTAGGTTTTTCCCTTTCATCACTGTAAATATATCCTGCCATTCCCTTCTGGCCTGCAGAGTTTCTATTGAAAGTTCAGCTGTTATCCTTATGGGGATCTCCTTGTATGTTATTTGTTGCTCTTCTCTTGCTGCTTTCAATATTTGCTTTTTGTGTTTAATTTTTGTTAGTTTGATTAATATGTGTCTTGGCATGTTTCACCTTGGGTTTATCGTGTATAGGACTCTCTGGGCTTCTTGGACTTGGGTGGCTATTTCCTTCCCTATTTTAGGGAAACTTCTGATTATTATCTTCTCAAATTTTATTTTCTCATGCCCTTTCCTTTTGTCTTCTTCTTCTGGAACACTTATGATTTGAGTGTTGGGGCATTTAACATTGTCCCAGAGGTCTCTGAGGCTGTCCTCATTTCTTTTTATTCTTTTTTTTTTTTTTCACTCTGCTTCATTTATTTCCACCATTCTATCTTCCAGCTCACTTATACTTTCTTCTGTAATCAACACTTTTATCATCATTTCAGGACACTTAAGAATTTTCCCAGTGGAATAACAGAAGCAAAGTAAGAAGGAATGTTCCATTTCAGTCATAAAAGCCTTGTTGTTTCTATTCAGTCAGTAATTTGTGTCCCACTCTTTGTGACCCCATGGACAGCAGCATGCCAGGCCTCCCTGTCCCTCACCATCTTCCAGAGTTCGCCCAAGTTCATGTTCATTGAATTGGTGATGCCATCCAACATCTCATCCTCTGTCACCCTTTTCTCCTCCTTCTCCATAAAAGCCTAGCCAGCTCCAAAGAGAACACAATCTGGGACAGGCTGATTTTATTTCTACCAAGTCATAATGTACCTCAGGAACCTGGGACCCAAATGAAACAGGAAAGAGTGGGCTGCCTTCCAGCACCTGCAGTCAAATGCTGCTCAAAACAAAAAGATCTGACTTCTAGTGGAAGGGGTGCTAGCCCTTAAGTCATGTGCTATCATAGAAAAGTAGGGTCCATTAGGATATGGTGTGAAAGAGAAATACTCTCTCCTTGAGAGAGACTGCTTTGAGTTTGTTCAGAAACAGTGGTAGTACACGTACCTAGAAAAATAAGTTCATCTTCAAGTATTTGACATGTATTTTTAAAAGAAATCTTTCCTTTTTTAAAATAATTGAAATGTAATTGATGTACCATATTATGTTAGTTTCAGTAATTTGACATTACTACCTTATGAAATGATCCCCACAATTTGCAAAAAGCAGTGCTACACATAAACTTTGAAAAGATTAGCTCATGTCTGAAAGATGACTTTCCCCAAAGTTCTGTGTGATCACTGGTTTTGCTAGAATGCCTGTGGCCAGACGACTTGGCGTACGACAGCAAAGCAAGGGAGGACACTGATGGCTCAGTTTGGGCAAAGGTACTACTCTAATCCAGTCACTGGCAATTGCTGAGAAGGGCTCAGCTGGAGACATCTTGAGTCCCGGTGCCTTAGTTGTCCAGGGGACTCAGAATGGGGGTGATGATCTATGACAGAGTAGCAGGGTCTCCTCCTGCCAGAACAAACCCCCTCCTACCATCGCTGGGCTCACCCTCATTTCCTGTGATGTACTGAGTGTGGACCCAGAGATCCTCCAGATAGTCATTGATTCTCCAGCTAAATGGGACGCTATTGGACGTCTTCTCTGAGATGTTCATGTTGTTCTGCACCATGGTGTAGGACATCTTCCCTTTAGACCTGTAATCAGCCAAATAAGGACCAAGAATTAAGTGGTTAGTAAGAAGGCACTCAAGACACAAGATGAGATCTATTTCTGATGCCAATTCCTCTCCAAGTACTGGGGACTTAGTGGGCTGCAAAGACAGCCCCCTGGTCTACTGAACAGCTCGTTTTTATGCTATAAAATAACTCAAGGATGATCTTATATAATCATTTGGTTTTACAGACAAAACCAAAACAAACAAGGGCTGGAAAATTGCTTGAATTTTTGTGCAGAACCAGTCTGGTGGTGTCTGAACCCACCCTTGCCCTATACCTGTGCAGAGAATCAGAGCCCCCTGAAAGCCAAACAACAAAGTTTTGGTTGGACAACTGAGCTTGAGATAACACAAGATCAGGCCTAGGGACAGGGTTTGTGGTTCCTGCCTTTGGCAGGAGGAGTGGGAAAATCAACATAAACACTCCCCTACATGCAGCTTCTCCAGTGTAGACGAATTGGAAGTTGGCCATTTTAACTGCAAAGGGTATTCTGAGCACAAGGAAATGAGGAAAGTCAAGAATGAAACAAGAATTTTTCAGAACTCACATCAAATCTTTGTTACTGTATTGTCATGCCCTTCAGGCTACAAAAAGAGCCAACTTCAATGTGATTTTAAATCCATACTTATATTTCATTAAACATCTTGGAGAGCCTATTAAGTTATAGGGCTTTTTCTCCTCCCGTTAAAAGAAAGTCTTCTATTCACCTTGTGTCCATCGTCACAAGAGGAATGTTCAGAAGTTTAATGTCACTGAAAATAAACATCCAAAGGTCTCTCGCCCAGGACGGAGAGTGTGGGCTGACCAGCAGCTCGAGGTTGCCATCCCTGTCCACGCAGGAGATCACACTCGCCAGGAGGGGAGTCACAGCACCCTGGACCCGCTTCCAGAGGGTCTGCCTGTGTGTGGGAGAGAGAGAGCCGGGACCACTCAGGTTAGAGGGACCACAGACCACTCTGGGATGCCTGCATCCTTTTCACATTTTGTGCCTTCATGGCAGTAACAAAACATCTGCTCTACTATGCTCACACTACAGCTGTGTTTTCATATTTTTTACATAATTTTTGGAGAAGGGAATGGCAACCCACTCCAGTACTCTTGCCTAGAGAATCCCATGGACAGAGGAGCCTGGTGGGCTACAGTTCATGGGGTCTTAAAGAGTTGGACATGACTGAAGTGACTTAGTATGCACATAATTTTTAAGTACTAGGAGATAGAATCACAAATCAAAATAAGCTTAGAGGCAGAACTGGAAAGGAGGTCCTTAATACTATCTCTAATAAATTGGAACTAGTTCATTGAAAAGGCCAAGTAGTATTTATTTTGTTATTAACTTGTTTTCCAGAACAAGTCACCTAGGTTCTCAAAATAAAGAAAAGGACCAAATTCATTTGAAAAAAAAAATGTTATTTTAAGAAACAATATCTGTTGTGTATAGTATATAATAAAGAGAACAAAGTGATTTCATTCCAGGTCACATTAAACAAGAAAATATGTCTTTATTTAGAACTTAGTTTTCAGTGTTGATGGTTACGTACACTAGATCTGAATATACGTATATATGTAAACTGATTATTTACATATATGTAAACTTCAATGCTTATATTAACTACATTAAAGTTTGTTGCTACAATTATATTTATCATAAAAATAAACTTGATAAGTCGTTTACAAATTCTCATGGTAGGCCTAAGAAATCTACTACTAGGTAATTAATATTGGGGAGAGAAAGACAGGCTCTGTTTAGAAAAGAAAATAGAGAAATATTTTTTTAAAATGCTGAACCAGAAATATGCATAAAACTGAGAGTGAAAGGCAAGAGCTGGCTGCAAGGAGAACTGGGGGAAGCTGTACCTGGCCACATGTGTAGAACCTGCATGCTGGAAAATCCCAAGTACAGTCATCTTTCCTTACCCATAGAGGGTTGGTTCCAGGACCCTCGAAGACACAAAATCTGAGGATGCTCAAGTCCCCTTATATAATATGATGTAGCCTTTGTATATCCACATTGTTCCATATACTTTAAATCATCCAAAGATGAAAATTCTTAAAGAGTTGGGAGTACCAGATCACCTTAGCTGTCTCCTGAGAAACTTGTATGTGGGCCAAGAAGCAACACTTAGAACTGGACATGGAACAACTGACTGGTTTAAAATTGGGAATGGAGTAGGTCAAGGCTGTATATTGTCACCTTGCTTATTTAACTTATATGCAGAGTACATCATCTGAAATGCTGGACTGGAGAATCAAAAGCTGGAATCAAGATTGCTAGGAGAAATATCAACCACCTCAGATATATAGATATGCAGATGATCTCATATCTAATGGCAGAAAGTGAAGAGGAACTAAAGAGCCTCTTGATGAGGTTGAAAGAGGAGAGTGAAAAAGCTGGCTTGAAACTCAACATTCAAAAAGCTATGATCACAACATCTGGTCCCATCATTGCATGACAAATAGAAGAGGAAAAAGTTGAAACAGTGACAGATTTTATTCTCTTGGGCTCCAAAATCCCTGTGGATGGTGATTACAGTCATGAACTTAAAAGATGCTTGCTCCTTAAAAGGAAAGCTGTTACAAACCTAGACAGTGTATTAAAAAGCAGAGACATCACTTTGCCAACAAAGGTCTGAAAAAACTATGATTTTGCCAGTAGTCATGTATTAACATGAGAACTGAACCATAAAGAAGGCTGAGCACCGCAGAATTGATGCTTTTGCAGTGTGGTGCTGGAGAAGACTCTTGAGAGTCCCTTGGACTGCAAGGAGATCAAACCAGTCAATCCTAATGGAAATCAACCCTGAATATTCATTGGAAGGGCTGATGCTGAAGTTGAAGCTCCAATACATTGGCCACCTGATGCGAAGAGCTGACTCATTAGAAAAGACCCTGATGCTAGGAAAGATTGAGGGCAGGAGGAGAAGAGGGTGACAGAGAATGAGATGATAAGATAGCATCAGCGACTCAGTGGACATGAATTTGAGGAAACTCTAGGAGATGGAGAACAGAGGAGCCTGGCATGCTGCAGATCATGGGGTTGCAAAGAGTCAGACACGACTGAGGGACTGAAAAACAAGATTACTTATAACACCTAATAAAAAGTCTGCATAAACCATTGTAAATAAAATGCAAATGCTGTGCAGATAGTTGTTGACATGTGGTGAATTCAAGCTTCAATTTTTGGAACTTTCTTGTTTTTTTTCTCCCCAAAATATTTTCTACCCGCAGTTGGTTGACTCTGCAGATTTGGAACCTGCAGATACAGAGGACTGACTATATAAAGACTATCTCAATTTGGAATAATTTCAAGAAGGCAAATAATTGAAGTCCAAAACACATGGTCAGCAAGCAGTTAGCCTCCAAAGGCTTGTGAGAGTGGACCAGGAGGTTCCAGAGCTCCACCTGGACTCAGATGCTGGTCAGCCCCTGCGGCAGCTCCTGTGTGGGAGGGAGAGAGTATGGACACAGCAAACAGCAGGGCAGTGACAAGTGGAGGACTCTTGCTGCTTTAAACACCCTATGAACACCAGTAAGTATAGGAAATACAGTAAATGAAGGGGTGTTGTCAAGGGTACACTGAAAATAAAGATTTTAAGAAGCACTATGTAAAGTCTAAACAAGGAACCAAGGGAAATGAAAATAATTCCAGGTCCATGTCTGATTCTTCAGAATGTACAACTGAGAAAGAAAAGAAAAATAGTTATAGGAAAACATAGAAGCTGAAAAACCCTACAGTCACAAAACCAGAATCAATAAGCTTACATTGTCTATTTAATCCAAGATGTTCCCACACATCACTCCAGCCAACAGCAGGAAGGCAACACGTCCCTGCCGAGATCAAGCCTCTGGGTGAGTTTAATTTTCTCTCAGAGACAAAGAAACTGAGGGCCAGAGTGGTGAAGTCCCAGGTCTAAGACAACCTTGCAGGTGGGAGTGGGTGGCATCTTCCATTTGGGAAGCAGAGCCATCCCCCCAACCCTGGGCCACATTGGTTTTCCTAGGCTTGTCTTGAGAACAGCATCAAGGTTTGTAGATAAAGGACCATGAACTGTCTATGAATACTCTGGGTTTTATTTTGGTCATTATCAAATAACTTCATATAGGAGGCCTAGGAAAGTAACTGTCTTCCCTCCCCTACATATTACCTTCTTACTTAATCACCTAAAATGGCACCATGTCTTTGATAATGGACATGCTGGTACAGGTCTACATCCAACAAGAACAGATGTTCTGGGTTTTCTTTGCTTTGTTTTTTGTTATGAAAAAAACAAAACAAAGCTACCCTAGTAGCTTAGCTATTAAAGAATCTGCCTGCAATGCAGGAGACCCCAGTTCAATTCCTGGGTCAGAAAGATCCTGTGGAGAAGGGAACAGCTATTCACTCCAGTATTCTGGCCTAGAGAATCCCATGGACTGTATAGTCCATGGGGTCACAAAGAGTCGGACACAACTAAGTGACTTTCACATTCATGAAAAATTTAAACACGCACCAGAGTAGAGAAGAGTCTAGCAGACACCATATAACTGCCACCCAGACCCTGGCTTCTTTTCCTGGCGGTACCTGAATGTGCCGGCCTCCTGCAGAGCATCCTGATTGAAGGCCTCCCTCACCACCCAGTCCTTCACATCGTAGACAGAATTCTCTTCTTGCTTCTTTAAAAGGTCATAGAGTCGCATTTTGGCAGCCCGTAAGAAAGTGGCTGAGGAAAAGCAGAGCAGACGTGCATTCAGCACATCCCTGGGCACAGGGTGGTGGGCTTGGCATCCCAGACCCATCCCAGCAGGAAGGGAAGCCCATCTCCTTTGGCCAGGTCGAATCTACAGAAATCCCAGAGGCGCGCATAGATTGCCAGAGAGTCAGCTGCTTCTGGGAGCCATGGAGAGCTTCCAAATCATCCAGGGGGATGATTCATGGACCAACGGAGGAGCCCAGGCTGGGGTGTGGACAAGAGGGGCTCCCACACCTCTGTACTCACCGTCTTTGTCTAGGAGGCTGAGGAGGATGGACACCCTCCGAACGCTGCGCTGACGGTACTCATTCTGGTCTCTGAGCATGCCCACGGCACCCTGAATACAGCTTCTCAGCAGCCTGGTGGTGTCCAGGATCTGTGTCTGTTGACAGACAAGCAAGCCTTCCATTTCTGCCACTTACATGTCAAGAAAATCCAGGTGATGCCAGAGATGAGGTCCAGGCATCGCATGCAGGGGCACAGTTTTCCTCCTGCCCAAGCTCCCACCACATGCCCTTGTCAAGTTCCCCTGAGAAACACTGTGAGGGAATTCCCTGGTGGTCCAGTGATTAGGACTTTGCACTCTCACTGCCATGGGCCTGAGTTCAATCCCTGGTCAGATTGAACTATTAATCAGATCCTGCAAGCCATGTAGTACAGCCAAACAAACAAACAAAAACCCACTACAGGACAATCCTATGTGCCTGGGGACCTTGTCAGAAAAACTGACCACGGGACATCAGGAAAAGCCAAGGTCAGATCTGGTGCTGGTGATCCACCTGCACTCACAGAGGCAGGGAGAGGAGTGCTGGGCTGAGCCCAGGCCATCTGAGTCCACTCCTCGGACCGCTGGGTGTAAGTCTAAGGAAGCAGAGCCCACAGCCCGAGGGCTTAGAGGGATAGAAAGAGTGAGAACTTACATCATGTTCTGGTCCGAAGCCTGGGCTATCACTTGTCTCAGGACTTTCTGTCTCCATTTCCACGTCTGCCACTTGCTGTGATGTGACCGCCTCAGTTTCCATCACCTCCTCACCATCTTCTTGGGCTCGGCGTCCCACCTCCACTGCAAAGAAGTAAAACAGTGGAGCTACTGTTCAGAGGCAGAAGTGGCGGTGGGGAGCGCTGGCAACATCGTGTGCGTTGTGTGCTGGGGATCTATCCGGGTTTCCCTGGCACCAGCCTCAGGAAGGGGCTCCAAGGGAGAGACCGTCAGTCACACAGATCAGCCTCCACTCGCCCACTGGACGTGGTTCACCAGTGGCAACCCGAGCTTCCACCCTGGGCTCAGAAGGCTGATCCGGAAGCCAGGGTAAACAGATTCTGACATGTTCCACAGGCACCTGCAAAGACCTTGTGGAAATACTGTCTTCTCCTGGCTTTGGAAGCAGCAGATGGTGCCCTGGATTCATCAATACTCAGTTCAGCAAATGTGTCCCGAGCTCTTGCCAAGGGGCAGGTGTTGGACTGGGGGACAGTAGCCTGAGGACCTGTCCTCGCAGCAGAGTGCACACCTCCTGGCTTCCGCTCCCACCATCCTATCTCCCCAAGGACCTTTTCTCCAGACTCACCCTTAGGGGCATCTTCTGGTTTAAACAGCTGGCTGATGGCCACATCCTGCAGTTTAGGTATGTCCAAAACCAGGACTGTGGATCCCCGGAGGTCGTCGATGTGCACAGAATGCCACAGCCCTGGGAAAACAAGCCCCAGAATCTTCCCTGTGTCCTCTGGTTTCTTCCCGACAGTTTTAAGCAGGATACACCACTGTCCTGACATTTTAACACACTGTTGAATGAATGATTTGTATCCTAAAGTCTAATCTCTTGAATATACACAGGAAGCATATAGATGTCATGCTATAGATGTTAGAAACTTTAGCATAAAAATCAGTTATAAGAACTGAAATGACTAACTTATTAAAAAAAAGTATTTGAAGAAGGCTTGCCATTCTTTTATAAATGTATTATTAAATGCCATATCACAATTAGTAGAGGGGTGTGAGACACTGGCAATGTTTGCCTCCCATTAACTATGACATTATTAAAGTAAATTTTATTTCCTATTTCTAGAATATCAAATTTTCTTATACAGGAGATTCCATGGAGATACTGTGGGATTAAGCTCAGACCTTCACGATAAAGTGAATATTGCAATAAATTGAGGCACACAAGTTTTTTGATTTCCCAGTGCTTATAAAAGTTATGTATAAAATACTATACTGCATTTTATTAAATAGCATTATGTCTCAAAAAAACAATGTATATGCCTTAATGTAAAAAATACTGTATTGTACCACAAAAAAAACATAAAACAACCAAAACATACTATGCTGCTAAAAAAATATTAACCTTCATCTAAGCCTTCAGCTAGTCATAGTAATAACATCACTGATCACAGGTCATTACAATGATGATTATATTCACATATAATAATGAAAAGATTTGAAATATTTAGAGAATACCAAAATGTGACACAGAGACAAGAGCTGAGCTTTCAGAAAAATGGCACTGATAGAATTAACACAAACCTTCAATTTGTAAAAAAAAAAAAAAAGAAAGAAAGAAAGAAAAAAGCAGTATCTGTGAAGTGCAATAAAGCACAGTTAAACAAGATGTGCCTGTGTGATAAATATCGGGTGGCTCATTCCTCAGGAAGGAAAGAGAGAGAGAAAGAGAGATTTAAGATAGCATTTTCTGGCTCCAGAAGCAGGCATAAAGTACCGACACATTTATAACAATGTTAGTTGGAAATATCGCTCTGCATTATCCATATAGTAAAAACAGAGGAACCAGAGATTAATCAAGTGTTTAATCAACAAGTAATGAAAGAAAGTGCTGCACATTGGAGCAGCCAGTCCAAAGATGATCAATTATGTATTAATCAGCAGTAAGAAATCTAATTGTACCTGAAACAAATATTGTTGAAATTGACATTAATGTTCTAATGTCATACATTGTACATCATAGGACCAAATGAGAAATAACTTAAACATTACTATACAAACATATTCACTAATATTTTGGTCCTACCTCCATGGAATCCCACATAGGATGTTCCACTTCCCATCCGGGACAGTTTTGTAATGAAACAGACTAAGATATAGTCCTTATTTCCTTGTATCTTATTGATTTCATTTATAGTCAAATGTCTATTTTAAAAACAAAGAAGCAAAGACAAAACAAATCAAAACAAAAATGAAGAAAATAAAATAATATATATACATTGTAAAATGGCTGAATGGTGACTTTGGACTACTCATGTCCATCTCATGATTTTTAGCTTTAAATAGATTTCACACCCTCACCCTTGTTATCTTCTCTTACAGGAGAACAGGGTCAAGACTTCTCTAAATAGGCTCATTTCTTTCCTCTATTCTTGTGTTGCTTTCTTTGAAATGGCATTTTTAAAAATGTATCAGGAACCCTGTCTTGTAATCCTTGATGGGTTTGCTCTGATGCTACTTAGGGTAAGGGTAGTAGACTTTTCCATTTCAAGAAACAGAGATCTGTGAACAGACAACCAATGGACAAAGACAACTATGATGTGAAATATGGCTTCCAATGCTTTAGAAGGTCCAGCAATTTCTTTTACTATAACATCAAGTAATAAGGTTTGCCTGGAAAATCCCATGGACGGAGGAGCCTGGTGGGCTGCTGTCTATGGGGTCGCATAGCGCAGGACATGACTGAAGAGACTTAGCAGCAGCAGCAAGTAATAAGAGAATGTAGTTAATTCTAAAAGCATCAAATTTCTCCTGAAAGCATTTAAGTACCTTTATGGCCTTTAAACTTGCAATAAATTTGTAGCATGCAATTTAAAACAAATACTGACAAATCATGTCTGTTAACGTATGTTCCAAGGATACTCTTTTAAATCCTGCTAATATTCTGTTACTTAATGCTTCTTGCAATTGGCTATTTTTGTGTTGTTATGAGCCTTTTCTCACTTTCTTTCTCTAGTCCACATGTAGGGAATTAAAAAAGAAAAATTTTTAATTTTATTTCTATGCTTATTCTGATACTATACAGTTTTCAGGGAAGAAATTCTTTAGGAGCACCTGAATAAATTTGGGGTTTCCTATTCAGTTTCTGAGAAAAATAACAAAAACATACTTTGCTGAGGCGATGAGCTGAGCACTGTGAATTTTGTCTTCAAATTCTGTTTGAATAATGAGGATATTATAACGGGCTACATGAACTAAGCAGTTTCTGAAAGAAAAAGGAAATTATCCAATTGAGTTTTCCATCCTAAAAATTGATGATAATATTCTCTAAAGCAATGGGTAATATAAGGGGTATATAGAAAACGTGTTTGATTCTGAGAAGGGAAAGGAGCAGGAGAGGAAGGCAGGGACTCTCACCGAACTTCCTTGAGGAATGAGTACTTGGTGTCAAACTGCTGCAGTGA
Organism: Bos javanicus; assembly: GCF_032452875.1. NCBI lineage: Eukaryota > Metazoa > Chordata > Mammalia > Artiodactyla > Bovidae > Bos > Bos javanicus. The sequence goes on from NC_083886.1 coordinate 53,807,650, forward strand.
CAGGATGGTGAGTTTCACAGCCCAGTCCTTTACTTCTGATTCTAAAAGTTCACAGTCATGACTGGTTAGCAGCCTGGAGAACGTAGTGATCTGCAAAGGCAGGAAATGCAAATCATTCACTGTGTAGCATGTCTGTTAGGTTAGATCCCAGAAACATGAGGATGTTCAGCAAGTATCTTCTATGGGCTCCTCATTGTGCAGCTGATACACAGATAGAAAAAATTTTAAACCCAGAGGAATCTTCCAAAACAAGGTAGTGCTGAGGTAAACAGGATCTAAGGTATTGCAGAGAAGACTCATCCTGTTCCTAAAACTGAAAGTGATTTGAACAGTCATGTCTGACTCTTTGTGATCCCATGGACTGTAGCCCACCAGGCTCCTCTGTCCCTGGAATTCTCCAGGCAAGAATACTGGAGTGGGTTGCCATTTCCATCTCCAGGGGATCTTTCCAACCCAGGGATCGAACCCTAGTCTCCTGAACTGCAGGCAGATTCTTTACCAAATGAGCTACTAAGATGGCTTTGAATCTTCTTCCTAGACTTCACTGTCTTTTCCTACTTTGGACCTCATTGAGAGTCCTGATGATACCTTAGAGCTCAGAAGAAATGCCATTTCTCCTTTGCAATCTTACTTCATATTTTCCGATGGAGCTGGCCATTAAGGTCCTTTCCTTCCCACAGCTGTTAGCAGTTCTCCCCTGCCACTGGATCACACCACACAGTGCAACCAAGACACTCCTAAAGGACATGCTGATATCCCGGGTCCTGAATTATCATCTCCAGGCTGGCCTAACCACTGTGCTTCTTATTCCTATATCCAACTGATGGTAGACTACCCAGATGTTACAGGAATATCAAAGCCTAAAACAAATGAAATTAACCGTTTCCTCAGCCAAACTTGTTGCTCATAACTAGATTCTGATTCACCAAACTTCTGGTCAACCAAGGAAGAATCCAGGGGTTCATCCCCAGCTCCTATCTCCTAGATATTTCTCTGCCAATCTGCATACTCACTATGTTTCAATTCTACCCATCTATCCTCTACTTTGACTGAACTGGTACTGTAGCCTCCCTACTGTTCTATCTTTTCTGTGAATCTTGTATCAGATTTTTCCCCCTCCCTCTCTCAGGCAGTGGGACACATTTCCACACACATTTCTCCATCTCCTCCTCTATAAAAGAAAGATAGAACTCCTGGGTGCCACTAATTAAGACCCTCCATGAAGTCATTCCCACCATATCTCATCCCCATCTACCAGCACTTGCAGCCTGAAATGAAAGCTTCATCAGTGATTAATTCCTGGTTTCCTGCACAGATGTGGTTTTTAAAACCTTGATATTCTTGTTCAAGTAGGGCCTTCTGCCTATAATACCTTCCCAACCATATTTTACAATCAGCTTGGTGGTCACCTCTTAAGATGGGTTCATGTGACTGCATATCCTGATCTGTGTTACTCCTCTTTGCCTCTGAGGATAACACTATCATATGATATCAACTGTACCCATTCGTTAATATCTTTCAACCTTACACTGTATGATGATCAAGGACAAGCCCTGTACCAGTTCATCTCTATATCCCGAGTCCTTAGCACTTCTCAGATGTGAGATTTCATCTGCTACGGTAAACCCTGTGCACAGCACTGCACAAAAATGGGCACTCTAAGTTAGTTAAACTGAATATGTATAAATATGTAAGTCTCCCTGCACTTACCATGAGAGGAACAAAAAGTCTAAACACCTTCATTTATGGTTCCTATACACTGACTTGCAAAAGATCTTGAATTCTTGATGCTAGGGAGTCAAGGACCCTGAGGTAAAAGAGGAAAAGGGTAAAATATATAATCACCTCTGTGAAGATGGCATGGCGTTCTGAATCTGTTGTGCAAAGATGAGCTTGGAGGAAGTCTCCAAAGGAGTTATGTTGCTGCCTGTAACAGTATTCTTGCAATAGGGACTCTGCGAAGAGGCCTAGTGCAGAAGTTTTTAGCCGAACCACAGCATCAGGGGTGGCACAGTCCAGCAGCACTGACTTGGCCTGCTCAGAGACTTTCTGGTAAAGCTCATCAGTCAAGGCCTCATGCCCTAGTTGCTCTAGGACTTGGAGCACCACAGAGGCACACGTGTCTGAGTGGTACCCAATGAAGACGTCAGAAGGGCTGTATTTGGGTCTGGCTAGAAACTGCTCAGCTTTCACATCTATAAACTTCTCCACCCAGACCTTGAGCTCTTCCACGATATTCTTCTGCCATTTCTCCAAAACAGTGTTGATGTCCAGATAGTGCTTCTCCAGCCGGTTAATGAGGGGGATGGGAAAATGTTTGTAGACAACATCTTTCTCCTCAATGACTATCAAGCGGAAGTCTGGGTGAACCCGACATTTGACCCGATGGGTCCCCAGACCAAGGTCCACGTACTTCTGACCGCCGAGGTAGACGTAGTATTGATTGAGTGCGTCGTAGAGGCTCTCATAGAGGTTCTGCAGGTTGAGCAGCACCACCATCTTGCCGGTTTCCATGCAGATCTTTATTCGGTTGATATTTTGGCAGATCTGGGTGTACTCTTGATCCTTGGGAAAACTGGATCCAAAAATAATCTCTGGTTGGTCTGTAATGAAGAATGCCTGCTGTAGGATCTGCAGGGCCACGTAATTTCTGGTCAGCACAAGCAGGTAACGGGACTCAGAATCATCCAGCTCTCTGCCATGCATCTTCTGAAGATGGCCGTATATATTCTGGTGGATCAGCTGCATGGTGCTGACTTCTTCTGTGTACTTTGCCTCAGGTAAATTGGCTGAAAAAATATCCAGGGCATGGATGTCATCTTTGCCACTGAAGTTCCGAAGGATAGCATGTGCAATGTCCTGAGGGGAGGGCTTCTTATTAGAAGCTTTTGCTGCAGCAAAGACCATTTTGATGAGGCTGTAGTAGTCACGAAGCCCAAAGAATTCCTTGTCCTGACTCTTACACACTGTTTTGTAGGCTTTGGCAAAGGATGTGAAGTATCCTTGGATTCTTTCTTGGATGAGGGGCTCTGAAGCACAAATTCCCTTGGCACTCTCAATGAGCTCTCCTTTGTTGGGGCTGCCACGTGACACAAATATACCCCGGTTCATCTTGGCAGGATCCAGGGCCCAGTTGGAAATGCCTATGAAGCCAACTTTTTTGTGGGGGGCAGGATCGTCCTCAATGCATCCATCTTCCAGCAATGGGTGCAGCGCCTTCAGGGGCATTTTGGGTGAGTCTTCTGCTAGTCCAACCTCATCTAACACCACCACGGACACATACTGCTCAAGGTCCTTCCCCTGCTGGAAACGGGCACACTGCTTGAAGGTGCCTATGATGCCCTGTGGGGTGGAATGTGGACTACACTGGAATGACACCAGATGGACCTGCTTCAGGTTCCGGAAGAGATCTGAGTGTGCAGCCTGGCCTTGCATGGCATCTGCCACGATGGTCTTGGCAAGAGATTTGGAGCTGCCGGGCTTGCCCACCAGGAAGAGAGGAATCTTGAGCTCGATGCAGATAACCATCATGAAGACATTCTCCTTCAAAGCAAAGTTCTTAGCAATCGTTTTCCTCAGAGATATGCCATTCAGAAAAAGATCCTGGGTTCGCGTTATCTCATCTAAGATAACCCTGCTGTCATTATACGGTGCTGGAAAGAACTTGCAAATAGCTTTCCGATAAGATTCCTTCTTCTCTAAAGAGGCGTGGTAACATACCCCGATGGCCAGAACCAGGGACCAGAACCAGGATCTCTCTCAAAGTCATTTTGGATGACCCCAGTCTCAGAGAGAAAGGAAGCCAACTTAGACAAGAGCATCTCACTGTGGTCGTAAAACCATTTGAAAACTTTCACACAGCGTTCTACATCCCTGAGGCTGACAAAGCTGCATTCATTTTGTCTTTCCCTCATGAAACCCTGAGAGGCAGAAAGCACTTCCGTGATTACATGAGTCTCACTCTGCACCACCTTGATGGACTTCACCAGTCTCTGGACAATCTGATGGATGTAGAGCTTTTCTGCAGAGTCATTCAATTGTCCAAAGTCCCACACCAAGGGGATCAGGCTCGGTGGCAGAGCGTGGACACGGTACACCAGCTGCCTCAGGGGGATGGAGCCAAGCCTCTCGGCCGTCTCTTCTGCACTAACCCTGTACCCCAAGCCGGCTGACTCCAGACGGCAGATCATCTCCTGGGTGTGCTTCCGGTAAGGGTTGCAGGCTGCAATGATATGCAAGCCAGAATTCTTAGCCAGGGGCTGGCCACCCACTGTGTGGTCGCACAGGACCTCTTTGATGCAGCTTATGGCCTCTGTGGTGTTGGCTTCATCGAAGAACAAGATGGTGTCCAACTGATATTGGGCCTTATTGAAGCGGGCCAGCTCTTCAGCCTCCCTGACCTTGGAGTAGATCATGTCGGCAGTTGTTCCTCCATGGACCTTGACCAACTTCATGGTTTCAGCATCAGCAGCCCCACGCCGCAGGTCACTAAGGAATTTAATGAGTCTGGTTTTCCCACAGCCGGTTTCTCCCATGATGATGACAGGGATGCCGCACCGGAAACGCATCTCAATGGCAAGGATCTTAAGCATATTGTCTGTTGTAAGCTCGTATGTTTCATCAGGGTCAATGGCCCACTGGATACCCAATGCCAGGCACAGTTTTTCAATTTTCTCATGTCTGGGCAGCTGGTCAAAGTCAACGTTGAAGGGCACCCTCTGAAGCAACAGTCCCTGGTATAGTTGCACTGTCATAACATCCTTCTTGATTACTTTCCCACTCAAGTGGTCTATGGCGTCAACACCACCATTCTGGTTGGACTGGAAATGGAAACCTATGAACGTCATGGATGTGTGGTCACTGTTGAAAAAAATATATGGGTGGGGCTCTGACTCCCACCTCTTCCGGAGAGAGAAAGGGGTGAGGTCCTCTTCTTCAACATCGGCCGTGGTGACCATGTACTTCCCTGGACTTTGGTCAGATGTGTGAAGTGTAGGTGTGGCGAAATCTCGGGCCATGAAGATCATGAAGGTGACCACAAAGTTCTTGAAGCCCACCAATGTGTCTTCAACAAGGCTGGGATGACAGAAGACAGAGGCCTCACAATCTTGGAGCTGGTAGTTCAGGAACTGAGCAAAGTTCCGAAGCTCTGACCAGGATGGGTTTATCACCCCAGAGTAAATCAGGAGGTGTTGGATGCATTCGCCAGGGCTGCCCTCAACAGAGCCTTTTTGGTATTGGAATGTGTCTAGGTTTTCTTTCTGATGGAACCGTCTTAGATATTGGTAAGGTCTCTGGAATATTTCACTATGGAATGCTCTCTGATCCATTCCTGGCTCTTTGTAGCTCTGCTGAGGATCCAGCTCCATGTTGATCACTTCTTTGGGAGGTCTGCAGGTCACTTTGGGGAAGACGTCTAGAAAATTGAACTGAGGGACTAGTGTACTCTGGAAAGGAGACACAAATGAAATGAGTTATGGCCGAATTTCCTAAAAAATGCAGTTGTGTTTTAATCCTCAACAAGGTCTAGACTGCATGGGCCTTTATGAAAAATCACTTTTCATGAAGGGATTTTTGTAGATTCCTCTTTGCATGGGGTGATACCTTTCACATATTCAGGCATCATGTGAGCTGCTCTGTCAATCACAAGCCCTTTCCCATTCAAACTCTTAGAACTAAATATCTCCATCAAGTATATACATGTGTGTGTTTGTATATGTGGGTGAGCATGAACCTCTCTTTTGTTAAGAAATTGATATGATGCAAATCTCCATCTCAAGTTATCAGTCATTAAGAAAGATGGTGCTTCTCTTAGCAAATGAATTCTGAGCAAATGAATTCTGCATTCTGAGCACCACTGGCATTTAACCCAGATACACAGCATTAATCCCAAAGAGAACAAAACAAATATAAGGTAGAACTAATTAATAAATTTTATTAATATAACAAAAATTATATTTCTAATTAAAATAATTTTATTCCACTCATTACTTTAAGTTTAAAGATTTTTCTTTCTTAACACTGCACTCAGATTCTTTGCTAAGGCAAAAGTGGGGAATCACAAACATGTATCAAAGCCCCTGCCTCCAGAGTATCATAAGAGTACCCTGATACACACCAGCTTCGAAGGCCTCCATGGCAGTGCCAAATTCCCTTCCAGGATTTCAACGATATATAAGTGGCGTGGATTCCGAAGCCACATCTTCCCATTTACATCCATTAAGTACTGGAGAATGAAGAGTTTGAAAAGAAACCCCCAAATTCCAGTCCACACCTGAGGATAGAATCATGTGGGTCTGTAAATACTTACATGGAAGACACCAGTCTTCCCAACCCTAAAAACCCTCTTGTAGAGTTCTTTGATATGATGGTGCTAACTATCAATACATGTAGAAAGAAGAAAGTCTTTACACTGGGGATAGGGCAGGGCAAGATGTGGGAGCTGTGTCTATTCCCACCTGGCCCATCAGCTAGAACCTGAGGGCACTTACTGAAGAGGTCACGTCAAAGTGGAATATCATGGGTCTCCTCTGATACTGGGCATCTAGGAAAGGCAGAAGGGACTCCAGGACTTCATTCTCATCCACCTGAGGGTCAATCAATCGAATAACTTTTAGAAGCACTATTTCTCCATTAAACTGCATTTTCAGCTGGCCGTGCAACCTCTTCACAAAGAGAGACCTTCCTGTTGACGTTAACATATGAAAATTAGATGCCAAGGCTGTAGATCAAGAGTGAGAATGTCCAGAAAATCACTTCTCTTTGTACAAAATTCAAAAGTGATGCAACCTAACATCAGCTTAAAGAATACATACTTGAGCCCTCAAATTTCCTTGCAGTCCCCTCACTCAACAGCCCTGCTGCTTCCTGGGGCTAAGGATGGAAGTCTGAAAAGGAGGTCAGGACAGCAGAGCTTGCTTCATGGGGGAGGGGAGCGAGAGTCGCTGGACAGAAGGGAGTACCATTAAAGGGATGCAGTCAACAGAATGGAAATCATGATGGCGACTGAAGGTGGAGGCATCTCTTTCTTCTTAAGACAGAGGAAATATACTTTGTCCTGCTCAGGACCCACATCAACCCCACAGTAGTCAACTGACTTAAAAAAGAGAGAAAGAGGAAAAACAGCAGAGAAGCCAGTTTAAAGGAGGAAGATGGCTCAGCCAAGCTGCGACCAGGTGAGATAAGTATCCCGCTCCAGTGCGGGACCTGATTTATAACTTCAGGTGAGTCAATCCTCCAGGGACTTAGTTCCCCACCTGTAGAAGGGCTTATCTGAGCTCACCTCACTCCCCACTGACCAAGGAAGGGCCATCAGATGGTCCCTGGGACGGGGGACTCAGCAGCCATTATTACCTACACCCGCTCTCTCCGAGGCTACGATCCCAACACACATGTGGTCCTGGAACACGGAGGCGGCTGACGGGGTCTCTTCTGGGACTCGGAAGTGGTGAGCCAGGTAGGCCTGGATGTCCTTGAGGGGCGCCTGGGGGGTGACGAGGACCTTGTGCTGGCTGAAGGCTGAGGGGAGATAGCAGTGCTCCCGCTCACAGTCACAGACCATCACGAGCCGGTAGTGCTCCCGGTGGGGCTGTGTGCACAGCCTCCGGAAGAGCGCCTCTGCCCGGCAGGCCACCTCGTAGCTCAGCTGGTCCGCATACAGCAGGCTATAGACCCCCAGTCCCTGGGAGCCTGGGGTCAGGCAGCGACGCAGGAGCAATGCCACCTCCTCGAACGTGGTTTCTGGGGTGCAGAGCAGCACTTCATCGTAGGTGGGCAGGGGCTGGTGTGGGGTCTGCATGTAGATGGCCAGGGTGGCTGGCAGCACCTCAGAGTGGCCACAGACGATGAGGTTGGGCTGGCCCTCCTGTAGGCCGTGGGAGAGCTCCCGCTGCACAGGGGGTCCAGCCATCCTCGCCAGGTGAGCCAGACAGTGGCCAAGGGCCTCCAGGTCCAGGCAGTGAGGCAGGAAGACACGCATGCATGTCATCGAGCATTTCATGATCACCCTCAGCTTGTCCACCAGTCTGGACTCAGAGAAGGGCAACAGTGGCAAGTCTTCCACCACTGTTCTCTCCTGGTGGGTGTTGGCCCTTCCACTGGGCCCCCTGCAGGCCTCCGAGACATCCCTTGGGGTGCAGTTGCCTTTGATGAAGGAGAGCATAGTGAGGGCAGCGTCGCTGGGCGTCTCCCTCCCGAGCTCCAAGCCCAGGTAAACCAGCTGCTCAGCAGTGTAGTAATTGAGGTAAAAGTGTTCAGCTCGCTTCTCTGCCACGAATCTCTCCCAGCGGCCCAGGAAGTCCTCCAGCTGCCGGCAGAGGGCTTCCAGCAGCTGGATGACTGGCCCGCCCTCCACCAGTGGGCCCATGAGCCCCACACAGAAGTCCAGCCGGATGGAGGCACCCTTTAGGGGGGTACAGTACACCTCGGCTGACCAGGCCCTGAACAGCATGTTTCCAGCAGAGTAAAGGTTTATGAAAGACTGGACAAGCCTCTGCACGTTACAGAACACCTGTTGCAAATGGAAGCAGAAGGCAGGTATCAGAGCTGACTGCAGCAAGAGAACACATAGTCTAGAATAACACAAACAGATTTATAATTTGAAGGGCTGGGGTTCATGTCCTCCATGGTTCACTGTGGGATCTCGAGCATGAGATTGATCACGGAAGGTCTTCCTTCCTCATCTCCATAGTCTCTCTTTTAGGAAGGAATACATTTTACAGATAAAGGATATTGTTTATGAAGTATAAGTGATAACTTATATTTCATAATTTCCTTATGCTGGGAAAGATTGAAGGTAAAAGAGAAGGTGGCCTCAGAGAATAAGATGGTTAAATAGCATCACCGACTCAATGGACATGAATTTGAGTAAACTCTGGGAGATAGTAAAGGACAGGGTAGCCTGATGTGCTACAGTTCATGGGGTCCCAAACAGTTGGACATGAATTAGCGACTGAACAACAACAATCATAAAGTATAACTGAACTTTACAGAAAGAAATCTCATAATCAAAAGGAGAGACTGTTACATAAACTGATATGCCTTTATCATTGTGGTTACTGTGGATTTTGATGAACAATGTCCACCTACATCTTTAAGTATTTTGGGATGCTTGCTGATATAAAGAGTAAGTGGACATTTCTTTGGGTCATGAATTCGGAGCACAGGCACTCTACAAGACCCACTGACTCCACTCTCCATAGTTTTAAGAGCAGAATGATTCCTTTGAATTAAAAACAAACTCCAACTCTTCTGACTTCCCAGGCACCTCAGCAGTGAGAGTGCTCAGCCCAAACAGATGGATTAGGACACTTGCTCCAATGTAGATACAAATCCTTACCTCGGAAAATACCTCTACAACTTCAGCATTGCTGTGTTCTTTCTTGCCAGACATCAGCATCAATTTGTTCAAAAGCTCTTTCAGCTCTTCTAAAGAGTAGTCTCGCTTCTCCTTGTGGCCTTCCTGACCCTCAGGAAGGATTAAATGCAGAACAGTGTCTGGGGAAATCTGTGGAACAGGGCACAGTCAGAGGTCGATTTGGGGAGGCAGAAACCCCTCGACGACAGCAGCCCGTAAGAGCCTCCTGCAGCTGTGCCTGCGATGTGAGGCTCACCTTTTGGCCATCCGTGGGAGCCTTGATCACATAGATGCCTCTGCTGTTGATTGCTGTGGCCAGGGACAGGGATGAGAGCTCCACAGACCCATGACTCTCCTTCACTGTCTTCAGCCACTCGAGGTTCCGGGCAGAGTCACACTGTCAGGACAGAAGGAGAGAAAATGGGCCGAAGCTTAGGCATGATCTTCTTCCTGCCACTCTCTCCACCTCTGCCTTCCAGGGACAGACGCCTCCTCCCCTTCTCTGGCCCAGTGTGCCATCACCCACAGAGGAGGCGTCCCTCATCTGCTGCCCACCACTGCCACGGGCTTTGGCTCTCCCTCCTGGGTCACGCGCTGTTGCTGCAATGGCTGTTCCTCTGTGTTCCCACCCAGTGCCCTGGATACGTGGATGGGGAGCGACAGGCATGAACTCAGCTCTCTGTGAGAAGGTGGCCTTCAGCCGGGCCCCTAACTGGGGATAATGCTGGCTGAAACAAGCACGTGAGCTCTGTGAGCTCCTGCCATTCCTCCTCTGCTCCTTCACCCCTGGTGGGGCCTCAGCCACCCTGTTAGGCAAGTTATGAACTATAGGCTTGCTTGAACCCTGGTGCAGCTGATTTATGTACACAGAAATGCTTACTTTTCTGATTAAAAATGAATCTGTACGAATTGTGGAAAGTATGGAAAAATACCAAAATGTATATATAGCATATTAACCAACAATTACCTCCATTCAGAGAAAACCACTGGTGACATTTTAGCACATTTCCTGTCCATCTTTTTCCCCCATATGTTTCCATAGTAGAGATCACCCTTATTCTTGTTGTTTAGTGGCTAAGTTGTGTCCAATTCTTTTGTGACCCCACGGACTGTAGTCATCCAGGCTCCTCTTGCCCATGGAATTTCCCAGGCAAGAATACTAGAGTGGGTTGCCCTTTTCTTCTCCAGGGGATCTTCCTGACCTAGGAATCGAACCTGAGTCTCTTGCATTAGGATTTTTTTTTTTTTTTAACCTCTGAGACACCAAAGCAGCCCAGAGATCACTCTTAATTACATGCAATTTTGTATCCATTTTTCTAATATAATAGGACAAAGAAAGCATTTCCATATAGGATGAAAAACTATTTTAAAACATCCTTTTAAATCCGTGCATTAAAAATCTGCCATGTAGATAGCAGAGTAGAAGGACATATACTTATCTCCTGCATGAGCACCAACATTGCAACTAGCTGGTGAACACCATCAACAGGAGGATGCTGGAACCCACCAAAAAAAGGTACCCCACATCCAGTGACAAAGAAGAAGCTTCAGCAAGACAGTAGGAGGAGCACAATCATAATAAAATCAAATCCCAAAACCACTGGGTGGGTGACCCACAGACTGGAGAACAATAAAACCACTGAAGTTCTTGCACTATTGTGAACATTCTGAACCCCATGTCAGGCTTCCCAGCCTGGAGATCCAACAAAGGGACTGGGAATTCCCAGGGAATCTGGCTTTGAGGGCCAGCAGGATTTGATTATAAGCCTTCCAGAACACTGTGGGAAACAGAGACTCCAATCTTGGTGGACACAAACAAAATTTTGCATGGACCAATACCCAGAGGAAAGGAGCAGTGACCCCACAGGAGACTGAATCAAAACTATCTGCTAGTGTTGGAGGGCCTCCTGTAGAGGCATGAGATGGCAGGGACTCGCCATACAAATGGGAGTACTGGATGGTCACCCTTGTCATAAAGCCTCTTAAGAGTTCGCCATTAAAATTAACCCTACCATAGACCCTGGGCTTCCCTAGTAGCTCAGCTGGTAAAGAATCTGCCTGCAGTGTGAGAGACCTGGGTTCGATCCCTGGATCAGGAAGATCCACTGGAGAAGGAAATGGCAATCCACTCCAGTATTCTTGCCTGGAGAATCCCATGGATAGAGAAGCCTGGTGGGCTACAGTCCCTGGAGTCACAAAGAGTTGGTGACTAACTTTCACTTTCATAGACCCCAGGGCTGGATTGCCTCAGGCCAAATAACTACCAGGGAGGGAGTGCAACACCACCCATCAGCAGATAATTGGATTAAAGCTTTACTGAGCAAATCCCTGCCAACCAGAGCAAAACCAAGTTTTTCCCATTGCCAGTCCCTCTCATCAAAAAGCTTACACAAGCCTTTTAGCCTCATCCATCAGAGGGCAGAGAAAAGAAGCAAGAACCACAGTCTCATAGCAGCTAAAACAAAAACCACATTACAGAAAGTTAATCATGATGAAAAAGCAGAAAGTTGTGTCCCAGGTGAGGAGACAAGATAAAATCCCAGAAAAACAACTAAATGAAGTAGAGACAGGCAACCTTCCAGAAAAAGAATTCAGAATAATGATAGTGAAGATGATTCAGGATCTCAGGAAAAGAATGGAGGCAAATATCAAGAAGATGCAAGAAATGTTTACCAAAGACCTACAAGAGCTAAAGAACAAGCAAACAGAAAGGAATAATACACTAGAAGGAATCCATAGCAGAATAACTGAGGCAGGAGCACAAATAAATGACCTGGAGGACAGAATGGTGGAAATCACTATTGCAGAACAGAATATAGAAAAAAGAATGAAAAGAAATGAAGACAGCCTAAGAGACATCTGGGACAACATTAAATGCACCAACATTCTCATTATAGGGGTCCCAGAAGGAGAAGAGAGAGAGAAAGGACATGAGAAAATATTTGAAGAGAATAGCTGAAAATTTCCCAAACATGGGAAAGGAAACAGTCAACCAAGTCCAGGAAGCACAGAGTCCCAGGAAGGATGAACCCAAGACAGAACACACTGAGACACATAGTAATCAAACTGACAAAAATCAAAGACAGACATAAAATATTAAAAGCAACAAGGGAAAAACGGCAAATAACATAGAAGGGAACTCCCATCAGGCTATCAGCTGATTTCTCAACAGAAACTCTAGAAGCCAGAAGGGAATGGCATGATATTTTTTAAGTGATGAAAGGGAAAAAACTCCAACCAAGAATACTCCACCCAGCAAGACTGGCCTTTAGATCTGATGCAGAAATCAAAAGCTTTCCAGGCAAGCCAAAATTTTGAGAATTCAGCACCACCAAACCAGCTTTACTACAAATGCTAAAGGAACTTCTTTTGGCAGGAAACACAAGAGAAGGAAAAGACCTACAGAAAATAAACCCAAAGCAATTCAAAAAATGGTCATAGGATCATACATATTGATAATTACCTTAAATGTAAATGGATTAAATGCACCAACCAAAAGATATAGACTGGCTGTGTGGATGAAAACATGTGCAGGTATGCACCTCCACTTACCACATCATTATGCATGACCCCCCCAAACTGTATGTAATTATGTTATATTGTTAAGTTAATCAAGTTCCCATTATGGCTTACAATTGTAATTATCTTTTATTTTTTGTCTGGTTATTGACTGTGAAAACTGATAAATATCTTTTACTACTGTGATCATGTAACTATTGCTTACTTAATACCATTGTATCATGATTGGTCAACAGAAAATTAATAAAACTCTTTATCACCAAAACTAGGATCTATTAGAAAAACCTGTAATCATATTTTAAAATCCAGATGCCTATCAGAATTATCTTAAAAATTATTTGAAAAATACAAATGCTCAGGTATTGCTTTTTTCTCCAAAGCTTCAGATATGTTTCTAATGAGAAGTCATGTTTAAAAACAACTGGACTATATGATGGTCTTTTACTTTTATCTAGTTTCACTTTTTCTATTTCATATTTGGTGCTTCCATTTAATTTAGTTTACGTTTTCCAGTTTCTCCATCTCTTCTTTTTTTTATTTATGTTCTTTCTCAAGCCTTTATCAAGTGCAGTAGAAAAGCTTTTGTATACATGTGCTGTGCTGTAGTCACTCAATCATGTCTAACTGTTTGTGACCCCATGGGCTGTAGCCCACCAGGCTCCTCTACTCCAGGCAAGAATACAGGAGTGGGTTGTTATGCCCTTGTCCAGGGGATCTTCCCGACCCAGGGTCAAACCCAGGTCTCTTGCATTGCAGGTGAATTTTTATAGTCTGAGTCACCATGGAAGTCCAAGAATACTGGAGTGGGTAGCATATCCCTTCTCCAGGGGATCTTCCCAACCCAGAAATCAAACCGGGGTCTCCTGCATTGCTAGCGATTCTCTACCAGCTAAGCTACTACGGAAGTCCTTTGTGTGTGTGTATATATATAAATATATATATATATATTTTTTTTTAGAAAACATGAATTTTTGCTTACCTAAAAAAATTATGACATTTTTATTCCACTTGTTTGGCTTAGTGTGAATAGAATATTAGATTTCCAATTAAAAAATAGATATGCAACAAGCAACAAAAATTTACTGTATAGCATAGGGAACCACAGTCAGTATCTTATAATAACCTATGATGGAAGATAATTTCAAAAATAGCATATGTGTATTTGTATAACTGAATCACCTTGCTCTGCACCTGAAACACTGTAAGTCAACTATACTTAAATTATATATATATATATATATTTAAAATGACACACAAAAAAACCCCTGCCATGTGAGTGTGCAGTATTTGCAATTGTGCCCCTAGTGTTTCTAAGTGATGCTTCACTAAACTTAACCTGCTCTGGAGCCAGAAATAAGACTCACCAGTTTCGTGGGCAGGTTGTGGTCATTATCCAGAGCCTTCCACAGCTCTTTCAGGTGTTGCACGAACTCATCAAAACCCGCACTGGTGTCCAGCTCATACAGCAGGGGCGCGTAACCCTGCACAGCATCGTGGAAGCAAGCTACCCGGTCCACGTCAATATCATTCTCCCCCGCAGAGATGGAGGCCAGGTCTACGAACACCTTCAGCTCGGTGATACCTGGGGCAGAATGCGTAGATGAATGTAGGGCTCCCTGTGATGATAGGAGCCTCAAATTTGGAACAGTGCTCCTTACTGATGCTGCTGCTACTGCTAAGTCGCTTCAGTCATGTCTGACTTTGTGCGACCCCCATAGATGACAGCCCACCAGGCTTCTCTGTCCCTGGGATTCTCCAAGCAAGAATACTGGAGTGGATTGCCATTTCCTTCTCCATTACTGATGCTATAAATGGATATTTAGTGGATTTTAGGGTTTTATCCATTTTTTTGCTTTCAATAAGAACCTGGGGCCTTTTTCTTTTGCCATTTATGTTGATATTCTGACCAATACCTGACCTTACCGAATAGCATCAATGTCTGGGCATTTCATGGGTATTTTGTGAGTTTTATTTCATGTAATTCACATTATATTGTCATTTAATTATGGGGGAAAAAAAGCTTAGATGGTACTAGAGTTTCTCAGATGGCACTAATGGTAAAAAAAAAAAAAAAAGTAAAAATCTGCCTGCCACTTCAGGAGATGCAAGAGAAAGAGTTCCATCCCTGGGTTGGGAAGATACCCTGGAGAAGGAAATGGGAACCCACTCCAATATTATAGCCTGGAAAACTCTATGGGTTGAAAAGTCTGGCAGGCTACAGTCACAAAGAGTCAGACATGATTGAGCAACTGAGCACACACGCAATGCTGAGCTGGTAAAAAAACATGTTGACAGTTATCTATAAAAAACCGCTGCTTGCTAATCAAAGCTGGGGCATTGCAGTAGCCTGAGGAGCCCACAGCTGAAAGCAGTGAGGCTGGGATGAGATGAGCACGCAGCCCATCCCCTGTCCCTTTATACCAGGGCCACCCACCTTCCTTCTTTCCTGCCTCTTCCCTTCCTCCATGAATTAATTCTGCCCAAATCACCCAAACCACAGAGCTGAAAATACTGCCAAACCCATGTACAATGACAAGTAGATGTGATTAAGTCTAGACAAGTTGCCTTAGCTTCTAGTAAAACTCAACACGAAGAAAAAGCTAAAGGGACACAATTTTTAAGAAAATGATGCTGCTGTTCACAGCAAGAATCCAGAGTGAGAGAGGAAAAAAGTAGCCAAGGAAATAGCTTTTACACCAGCAAAGGAGTGATACTGTCTTGATATAAATTCTATCCACAACAACTATGCACATCTCACACATTTACCTAAAGAATACAGATGAAAACTTGCTAAGAGACTAAATCTTAATATTTCAATCACTAAAAGGAAAGGAAAATTATGGGATGTGATGGGGGCTAATTATCATTACAATGGTAATCATATTACAGTATATAAATGGATCAAATCAATGTGCCATACACCCTAATTAGATACAATACTGTATGGTAAATATATTTCAATTTAAAAAATGCAGAATGTGTCTCACAGTCCTTTACTCAGAACATGATCAAGGGAGTGACTGCCAGTAAGTTTAGGAAGACCACCCGTGAACCATCTAACTACTCTCCAGCCTTCTGGCCACCACAGTGATGGATTGTACCTCTGAGAGCTTCCCGGACCCAACCGATGAATTCCTTCCTCTGGGACAGCTCCTTCAGACACTGACATCGGGTCTCACTGACATCCTGCAGTAGCTTTTTGGCATGGATAATGTGCTGGTTGATCCAGTTGAGTTTTTCATGGCAAATTTTGTCCAAGTCAGTCTAAGACAGTTATCAAAGAGAGTTGTCAAAGACAGTCTGAAAGACACGGCAGTATGTGGGCTAGAACTGGCTCCTGGACCCCCAAGAACAGCAGTCCTGACCATCCCAATAGTCCTTTCCACAATCATCCAGGACTGACATATACATGAACCTCTTATCCCAGATTGAATACTGTAGCCACCCTTGCTGTCCCCACTTCATCCATACTAACCACAATTCCTCTACATCTGGGATTCTGCTAAGAAAACCTGTGCAAGAACCCAGCCAGGTGCATCTTGTAAGTTTTCCTGTTTTCTAGATAAAGAAATGACAGTGATCTACTCAAGAACATGCTGCTGGGATTCAAGCTTATGTAATTCCAAACTTTGGGCTAAATTTTAGTCATCATCACACCTGTTCATGCAATAATATAGATCACCATATACCTTAAAAATGCCCACCCTAAAAGTCATAAGGCAAAAGACTCACTTCTTAACTGTAATACAAATAATTTAGCACATACCACACCGAGTTAAGTACTAGCTATGGAAAGTCGACAAAACAAATGGTTTTTTTTGCTTATAGAACCTAAAGAACTCAGGACACTCTTTCCAAATACCTGATGACCAAAGAGGATCATTGCCTTTTCCTAAATTCATGATCCTCCTGCTGATCTAAGGAAACCCTCATTAGCCAAAGAACAGTCACACTATTGGTAAACAAAGGTAAAAACAAATATCTTGACATATTTGGGCATCAAATAATACAAATAACCCTGAGTAATCTGTGAACTCATCTTACTCAGTTTTTAAAAGCAAGAAGCCCAGGATCCCTGCCACCCTTATGCCCAGGAGTCCCCAGTAAATAACTTACAAAGCTTAGTAAAGTGTGGAGAACACCGAAGTCACCAGTCAGGCCCAAATTCTCTTTGACCTCCAAGATGACCTTGGCTGAGTCGACAGCCTGATGCAGGTGATGGTATTCCTTGATCTGCTGGACTCGCTCCTTGATCCAATCCTTCTGGTCTCTGGGATCCAGAGCCGACATGATCTGGAGGTCTTCAGTTAGGTCGCTGTATTTATTTACAAAGTCCTTGAAGATGTCATTGATCTCCCCAAAGGTGACCTCCCCTGACTTCAGATCCTGATATAGTTTTGTAAACCTTTTGAAACAAGGACAATATAAATATTCATACACCTCTTCAGGCTGAAATATCTTCCTTTCCAAGTTCTCTTCTGGCTCACTCAGCTCCTGTGCAGCCTTTGCCCAGAAGATTGGGAAGATGTGACTGTCCTTTAGCAAATATGCGTTTCTGGCCATTTCTTGGACTTCGTGGCTCAGGTTATAACATGTTGCCCACGTTGAGTCGAGGGAGGTGGCTGATAAGCTCACTGTCACAACTTGGTTTAACTTTTTCCCACTGAGGTCTTCCGAATATCTTTCAGCAATCTCTCCAAAATCCACTTTTGAAACCATAAGAGAATGTCAAGTCAAACTCTGTTCACAATATCATTTTATTTTACTTTCCCAGTTTTCACTCCCCTTTCTGCTCTTAAGGAAATGCAAGTGGATACACTTGCTGGCATTTTTTCTCAGTGAGCATCCCTAAATCTCCACCCTCCATGAAAAATCAATTTTCATGACAAAGAAGGCTTTGCACCTTCTGGGTGAAGATGGCCATTTGAAATCTGCACATTTCCACTCCCTCCCCAAATCCTGCTGCAATAATAGAACTGAGATTGCTTTTCAAAAGCCATAAAGCAACAAGGCTGTATAGTAAAGGAGACCACAGCAACAAAACTTTGGAACTTGAAAAGCAGATGTGCTGAGGGTAAACAATGTTCCAAGCCTGAGAACTTGGAGTCTTAGCCCATAGTGGGGAATCCTGAGATTCTGCCAGGTGTCTGTCATCACAGAATTTCCCACATGCACAGACCCTGGCTGCACAGATGCTGGAATTTGGGAGGTGGTGATGAAATAAGGAGGACTGGGCTGAAAGTCTGCATAACAAGTCATCAAACAGGCTCATTTTCATCCCCACCCATTCCATACAGCAGGCTGGTGGCACCTCCTCCACCCTGACATGCAACAGGTGGTTTAAGGATAACACAGAGGGCTCTCTGGATTGGGGGGTCTCAGGTACACGGCAGAATAAAGGCATTTCCAGACATCTACTCTTCGTCAGGAAGCTAACAGTTGGTATGTGCCACTAAATTTGAGAAGCTAGAAAGGAGAAGAGAGGACACAGGGAGTAGAAGGAAGGACTGGGGCTAGATACACATCTTGGATGCTGAGAACCCTCCAGCCCTCATTGCTATCTTGACTCCTAGAGACGTGGCAGGCAGCCCTATATCTTCCAGGCAAGAGACTGGCGATCTGAGCAGCCCAAGAGAGAGGAGCTAAAGATACAGGCTATTTCAAAGCCTAGCCACTCCATCCTCAGAATCCCCCACCAGGGCGTTAGTCCTCTCTCTTAATATAAACAGATAAAAAAGAATTCTAGACAGAGGGGCAAAGTCTTAAACATGAAAAATAGACATTAAAACATACCAAGAAATAAAAGCAATTTGGAGGAAAGAGGAAACTAAGAAAAAGAAAATCTCTAAATCAAAAATCTTGGAAAGATATGATACTATAACCATTAACCAGAACAGGATAGTATGGAAAAAGGATCACTCAAAGCAAAAAGAGTTCTGTAAATTAAATACAAGTAAGAAGAGAAAGTTAAAAATTTAATGGAAAGCATATAAGGAAAATTAAGGAAATTGCTCAGAAAACAGAACAAAAGGCACAGACATGAAAAATAGGACAGAAAATGTATGGAAGTTAGATGACTATTCCAGGAGGTCCAATATCCAACTGTGCATTCCAGCAAGAGAAAAAGTAATCACTTAACTAACACAAGAAGTTTCCCCAGAACTCAAGGACTTGGATTTCTAGATTACAAAGACCCACTTAAGTATGCCCAGTACAGCAGATGGGTAAGAGACCCATTCCAAGGAACATCATTATGATATTTCAGAATAAGGGGGACAAAAAAAAAAAAAAAATCTCGAGAGCTTCCAGGGAGAAAATATGTAATCCACAAAGGGTTAGAATCCCAACTGACTCTAAACAGTGACCCTGCAGAGACAATGGAGCCACGAACTCCAAATCCTGAAGGAAAGATCTGCACCAAACAACAGATCTCCTGTGAAGGCAGACGTTTTCAGACAGGCAAGAACTCCTGGGCTCCTTTCTCAGGAGAAACAGAGTGTGTATTTCACTAAAACACAGGAGTGAGAGCAGGGAGCCATGAGACCCAGGATACAGATCCAGCTGAGAAGAGAGGCAAGATACCCCTGCTGCTGCTGCTGCTAAGTCACTTCAGTCATGTCCGACTCTGTGCGACCCCACAGACAGCACAGCCCAACAGGCTCCCCTGTCCCTGGGATTCTCCAGGCAAGAATACTGGAGTGGGTTGCCATTTCCTTCCCCAATGCATAAAAGTGAAAAGTGAAAGTGAAGTCACTCAGTCATGTCCGACTCTAAGCGACCCCATGGACTGCAGCCTACCAGGCTGCTTCGTCCATGGGATTCTCCAGGCAAGAGTACTGGAGTGAGATGCCATTGCCTTCTCTGAAGATACCCCTAGGAGTGCTTATCTCCAGTTTGGCAAGATTCTATCTGAAAAATCAAATGGATCTCCTTTTGAGGAAATTAAAACAGTTGGTAAGGAATCTGGCATTGAATTAAAAAAAATAAATACATTGAAAACAAAGCATAGGACAAGATAATAATTTTAAATCTAGAGAAAACAGTTTGCACAAGAAATAGGAGAGAATCATGGCCTATTTCATGGCTCAGGTGTGAAAAGTGCATTTACACAGATGTGACATTTAAACCCTGAGGACTGATCTAATTCAAATTATGATAAAATTGGAGGAAAAGGAGATAGGAAAGCCTATGTGTAAAAGACAGAAATTTGAAAAATAAGGAGATTTAAATCCTAATTTTCCATAAATGATAATGTTTAAACCTGAAAATCAAGAAGCATGCTATTTTGAGCTATGTCGGTAGTTACCAAAAAGTTTTTAACTTTATTAAAAATTAATACGTTAGAAAAAGCCTCCCTTCCAAGATAAATGGCTGCTACTGTGGTATGTTTTTTTAAATCATATTCTCCTTTGACCTTTCTCCCCTGGGGACCTTTCGATTTTGTTTATTTTAATGCTTAAAATGTCACCTTTTATCAGATCTTTTACCCTCCCACACAACTTCAGAAGAGAGTCAACATATGTCTTCTCTTTCTCTAGAGTGTCCAGTTCTTTCTTTCTCAGATTCAGAATGTCTTCTTTCTCTTGGGCTGAAAGACTTTTATTCTCTGGGGGAAAAAAAGGAAAGGAACCCAGTAGAACAAACAAATTTCCATTTTTTAGCAAGCCATTTCTCAAACTGCCCATGAATATGCCCCACATGCTGGGCTGTGTGATGCCGGGGGCTGCATGCATGGCCACTCCAAGATGTCCCCGTGTCAGCAGCATGGAATAAAAACAACCAGTCCTCTTATGTGGTCAGTATTTTATCACTTTCCCAATATTTTCCTGAAGATTAGAAGTCATCCTCTGTCAACTTTCTGGTGAGAAGAGCCACTCATCATAAAGACCACAAAGATTACGTCTCTAAGACACACAGGCAAACACAGAAGCTTCTTAGCTCCTAAACCCTTAGGAGCCTGAAGTCACATCTCAACTTGATACTTACTTAAATGCCAGAGGTCGAAGAACTGATTCATGTGTTTTACAATCAGCTCCAATTGTCCAACTAAAATCGTTCCATTGATGAGGTCACTTGTAACTTTTGTGAACACAGAGTCCGCAGTGGCCATCAACTTCTTGCCTTCCTTGGTAATATTTGCTAATATTTTCTCATTGGTTCCTGACCAAGTTAAGAACAGAGTTAAAATGGTAGGCACCCCACTTCCTTCTCACATTATTGGATTTCCAATAAATTCTTCATTGCTTTGCCCCAAATTCCATAGAATAAAGCAAAGTCATTCCATATTTCCATCTGGCATCCATCAGCCACTGAGATGCATATGAAAGTAATGATTTCAGTAAGCCCAGACTCTTGCATCTTCCTATACATAGAAAAGTGATAAATTTCTTAACTTGAAATATCTGGTTTTCCTTAATTAACAATAATCTTTTGACGTTCAGACTACCTGTCCCTTATTGCAAACTTCTATATAGCATGACTCCTACCCCTTCCTCCTTGGAGCAGTTTTCCCAGGGTTGCTTGAGAAGCTGTCCCCTGTGCTTGAAGTCCTAAAAATTCCCATGGGAAAACAAAAAACACACACAACTCTCAACTTTTAGGTTGTGACTGTTTTCTTTAGTTGACATTAACAATGTATCAATATTGGCTCATCAGTTAAAACAATCATGCCACACTGAAGCAAAATATTAATAATACAGGAAATTTTGTGTGTGGAGCAAGTAAATATGGGAACACTGTACTTTCTGCTCAATTTTTCTATCAACTTAAAGCTGTTCTAAAATATAAGATCTATTAATTTAAAAGACACAAATGTAATCTTTTCAGGACCACTTCAAAGGTACAATGTCAGCACAAAGATGGTGTTCTGCAGGTTTTGCATGAATGGTGGCTTTCAGTGTTAGTTCTTAATTATAATCCAAATGCTCTGAGCCTTCCTGGGTCCTTCCATCCAACATCAACCCAATCTAACTGACTTACAGGTCAAATACTTTGCCCCCAATCTTGAGTCAAGAGGTGCCACTGGACAGAACAGATGTTCCCAGCACCCTCATGAACATACCACACAACTTGAAGAGATGCTTGATGTCTGGCCATATGAGCAGATGATTCAAAACCTCACCCATGTTGTCTACAAATTCCCCTCCACTTCTTGGCCAGGACTTAGTGATCACAGCAGAAACAATGGTGTCATATTTTCGTGAGTTATTATAAGAGATTTTCTCAAGGATACTGGTTTGAGACTATAAGAAAATAAATAAAGAAAGAGACATTTAGAAGATTTTTTGGTTAGTTTATTTTTGAATAACAGAAGTAAATTACTCACCCAACAGCATTTCAGAAATCTCTTATAATTAGTCATGCTGTGCTATGCTTAGTTGCTCAGTGTGTCCGACTCTTTGCCACTCCATGGACTGTAGCCCACCAGGCTCCGATGTCCATGGGGATTCTCCAAGCAAAACTACTGGAGTGCATTGCCATGGCCTCCTCCAGGGGATCTTCCCAACTCAGGAATCAAACCCAGGTCTCCTGCATTGCAGGAAGATTCTTTACAGTCTGAGTCGCCAGGGAAGCCCATGAATATTGGAATGGGTAGCCTATCCCTCCTTCAGGGGATCTTCCTGACCCAGGAATCAAATTGGGGTCTCTTGCATTGCAGGCGATTCTTTACCAGGAAGGCCCATATACAATGTCTCAAAAAAAAAAAAAAAAAAAAAGGAGCACCCAAAAGAACAAATAAAATGCTTAAATTTCTTAAAGAATGCTTTTCTCTGGCTCAATGCTATTTTTCTTGGGACTTTTACATTATGAAAAACATCAAACATAATACAAGTAAACTATTAATATGGGTATCTTTTGTATTTTTAACTGAAATTCTTTTAAAGCTGCCTACAAACATCATACATATTTTAATTCTTTTTCTAAGTTAATTGATAAAATCTTTTCAACTGTATGCATTTTTCTTCCATAATGCTTTGTTAACTCAACCCAGGGATGGAACCCAGGTGTCTGGCATTGCAGGCAGATTCTTTACTATCTGAGCCACCAGGGAAGCCCTTATTGCATGCTAAGCTAGTGTTATCAGCAAGCAATAAAACCAAGGATGGGTGGGTGGCATTAATAACAACAGGGAATTTAGGAGCAGCCTGAAAGATTGCTGGAGGTCACATGTGAGCTGCTCTGGTGCCAAACAATAGCAGGAAGCTGAGTGGCATTTCACAGAGTGGGTAGAGAGTACTGGATTTCAGGGTGGGGAGGGAGATGTCCAGAGCCCATACTTCGCATGGGTACCAGGGTCTCAGAACCAGCGGTGCTTAATAACTTTTGGCTGGTGATGTCATAAAGCAAGTGTGAACACAAATGCAGTTCTTAGTGGGAAAGGTTGTTCACCTGGCAGACCAAGCCCACGGCTTCAATGGCACACATCTCAAAGCATTTTGCCACACTGTCTTCTGCACCTGTGGCATCCCAGTTAGAATTGCAGAAGGCACAAATCTGAAAAAAAGGCATCTCCTGCAAGACGGGAAGACAAGGGTGTGAGAGGTTAGGGATGCTGAACTCTCAGACTCTGTGCAATGAAAACACCCTAGTAATTTTCACTTTCCTAATATGGTATTATCAGCTCCCCATTACCTTGGCCTGCTTCTCATCCCACAAGAAGCATGTCTTCTGCTTCTAACCATTAGACCAAGAAGGCTAAAATTCAAATAAGACCAAAATGGCTAAAATACCCACTTTGCAGGAAAAGCATCTGGCACAGCAGCTTGCCAAAAACAGTACAATTTTTTAAAGGATTTTTTCCTTGCTTCTCTTTCCCTATAAAGACCCATTTAACAATTACACATAAAACTCTCATATCTTCTTTTTTAAAACCTGAATATTCTAGGGTCACAGGCTTTAATTAAAAATGAGGAGCACTTTTATGTTTTTCCCACTTGTCACTGGGCTTAATAAGGTTCTTGTCACCAACAGGCCACTTAGAGTGACAGCATATAGTTAGTGCCTATTAGAACTCTACCCATGCCCAGGATTCCCCTGGTGCCCAGATCCCATGCCTTTATTCTTCTCTGGTATGTCATCTGTGGTCAAACAATTAAGGCTGAATCAGAAACAGAGTCACCTGAACCCCATGTCCTGTCCACTCAAATGCAGTCATCACGTGTGTTTATTGTTCCTCACGATTTGGTTTTACCAACTTCCGAAAAGAATACCCCTTAATTTTTGGTACCTGTTTGAACCTCCCTTCCAAGTCCCCCAGCAAGGATTCCTTCCAGCCATGCTCCACAGGGAAGTGTATTTCCACCAGTCGCCTCCAGACCTGCAAACCCACAAGTAAGGGACAGCCAGTAAGACATCTAGTTGCCACAGTGGAATGCTATCAAAGAGCACAGAACTTCAAGGACATCTGGGTTCTGACTTATTTTGTTAATGATCTGCTGTGTCACTGGTGAGTCAGGGCAACCCACATTAGCCTTTAAAACCAAAAGTCCTGACTGGGCCAGGTCACTACTACTGGCCTACCACTAATTTTTATCTAGAAAGGATTTCTCTCCTTTCAGTTGAAGTATTTCAATTTCAAAAGAATTCAAGCAATTGAATTGTTTCAATTTCAAAAGATTACAAACTTAAGTGAAAGTTGCAATAACAGCACAAGGACATCCATATACCTTTAGCTAGACTCCCCAGTGTTTAAAGTGGCTGCTTTATCTCTTTTTTGTGCTCCCTATAGTCTGTCTAGAAACAGGCATTTTCTCTGCTGATCCATTGGAAAGAAGTTGCAGATATCATGCCTCTTGGCCCCTAAATCCTATGCAGGCATTCTCAACACCACGGCCCTTCTGTTACACACATAAGTACAAGGGTCACTCTGAGGCCCATTCACTCAGGGGTGACAACTTTCTCTAGGATCGAACCCAGGTCTCTGGCATTGCAGGCAAGCTCTTTACCATCTGAGCTACCAGGGAAGCCCTAGGTAGTCAATTGTTTATAGGTACCCCATCTTCCTCTCTAGGAAGTCTCCCTGTCCACATCCCCATTGTTCACTAACACTGCATTTAGCTATTGTGTCTCCTTTCTAGAGGAGTTCTCCAGCCATTTTTTCTTCCTTTCTTTAATGATGTTGACAATGCCTTTTCTTTTCCATTATGGTTGATATGGGATGTTTTAAATAGTTCCCTGTGTTATACAATAGAACCTGCTGTTCCTCTATTTTATATGTAGTAGTGTGTATCTGGGAGAAGGCAACGGCAACCCACTCCAGTACTCTTGCCTGGAAAATCCCATGGGCAGAGGAGCCTGGTACGCTGCAGTCCATGGGGTCACAAAGAGTTGGACACGACTGAGCGACTTCACTTTCACTTTTCACTTTCATGCATTGGAAAAGGAAATGGCAACCCACTCCAGTATTCTTACCTGGAGAATCCCAGGGACGGCGGAGCCTGGTGGGCTGCCGTCTGTGGGGTCGCACAGAATCGGACATGACTGAAGCAACTTAGCAGCAGCAGCAGCAGCAGCAGCAGCAGTGTGTATCTGTTAATCCCCAACTCCTAATTTATCCTTCCACCACCCTCTTTCCCTTTTGGTAACCACAAATCTGTCTGTCTCTGCTTCGTAAATAAATTCACTTGTGTCGTATTTTAGATTCCACATACAAGTGATATTATATGGTGTTTGTCTTACTTTGCTTAATATGATAACCTCTAAGTCCATCCATGTTGCTGCAAATGGCATTATTTCATTCTTTTTTTGGCTAAGTACTAGCCAATTGAAAGTGTTAGTTGCTCAGTCATGTCAGACTCTTTGAGACCCCATGACTGTAGCCTGCCAGGCTCCTCCGTCCATGGGATTGTCCAGACAAGAATACTGGAGTGTGTTGCCATTTCCTTCCCCAGAGGATCTTCCTGACCTAAGGATCGAACCCAGGTCTCCCACAATGCAGGCAGACTCTTTACCATCTGAGCTACCAGGGAAGCCCTTGGTAGTCAATTGCTTATATGTACCCCATCTTCTTTATCCATTCATCTGTTGATGGACATTTAGGTTGCTTCCATGTTTGGACTATTGTAAATAGTGCTGCTATAAACATAGGGGTGCATGTATCTTTCTGAATTTTTACTTTTCTCCAGATATATGCCTAGGTGTAAGATTGCTGGATCATATGGCAGATGTTGACAACTTTGAAAAGTTCAGGTTGGCTGTCCTTTGGACTACCTCTCAATATAATCTGTCTCAACTCTTCCAGGATTAGATTCAGGAGCAAGAACATTAAGAAGTTGAGCTGCACTGAAAATGTCCTTTTCATAAGTCATGCAGGGTAGAATAGCAGCACCTTCCCCTGCTCACCTGCTCTCTCAGGGGTGCTGTTCTCCTTGGAGACTCCCCCAAGGAGGCCAGGAGACTCCTTGCCATGTCTGTCCCTTGAGAAAGTGCTCACTCCTTGGTATTAAAATGTAATCTGTGGTAGGTCCTCTGGGATGCCTATACCCTGACACTTTTAATCTACTCATTTCAGCATTCCTGGATGACTCTTACCTGAGTCAGTCATTACTGCTGTGTCATGAATTGATGGGTTTTTCATGTGGTTACATTTGTTTTTAAACATAAATCAATAAATTTTAATAAAACAGAGTACAAAAAGTTATTGCTGTTGTTACAAATTCCGCATTGTAATGAACCTTTGAGAAACTACCACTTATTGAGTTTTAATGTAACATCAAAGAAGTAAAGTCATTAAAGCCTATTTAAATGTATTTTCCTTTTGCAACTATGCATCTGTGTGACACTAGATTTTCCTCATGTACTTTAAGCAAAACAACAAATTGCAAGAGATTGAACATAGAGCCGATGTGAGAATCCAGTTGTCTTCCACTGGGTTCAATGTTAAAGAGACTTGCAAAAAATGTAAAATAATGCCATAATTCTCACTAAATTTTTTTTGGCTGTGGAAATGATCTTTTGTAAGATTATGGTGTTTGATGGTTTTCTGTTCCAATTGTTTCTTCTACATTTATTGGTCAGCATTCTTCTATAAAAAAATTTTCTCTTTTCTCCTTTTTTTTTCTGAAAGTATGTTTAAAATTTTAATGAATTATAATCCTCTCCTGGTCATGACTCATTTTGACATTTAAATTGCCTCAGATTTGACTAGTGGGAGCCCCTGCAGGTTAGTTTCTGGTTTCTATTTTATAAAATTTAGTAATTTTAGATGTACAGAAATATTACAAAGTATGGAGAGTTCCAGATACTCTCAGCCCAATTTCCCTGAGTACCAACACCTTGCGAAGCCATAGTATAGTTGGCAAAACTAAGAAATTAGCATTTATAGATTACTATGAAGAAAACCATTGACTTTATTTGGATTTCCCCACTGTTTCCCACAATCACACTTTTGCCATCCAGGATCTAACCTAGGATATCACATTGGATCTAGTCCTGTCTCCTTGTGACATGTTACCACTCAACTTGAAGCAATTGTTTTAAAGTTTTCTTTATTTTTGGCTGTGCTGAGTCCTTGTTGCTGCGCACGAGCTCTCTCTGCAGAAAGTGGGGGCTACTCATTAGTTGCAGTGTACAGGTTTCTCATTGCGATGGCTTCTCTTATTGCGGAGCATGGGCTCTAGGCATGTAGGCTTCAGTAGATGTGCCACATGGGCCTAGTTGCTCCTTGGCATGTGGGATCTTCCCAAACCAGGAGTCAAACCTGTGTCCCCTGCATTGGCAGGCAGATTCTTAAGCACTGGACTATAGGAGGGCCCTAAAGTACTTTTCCTTTAAGGCAATACAAGGTATTCGAGGCTGGCCTTTGCGCTTCTTCAGTTCCACCTCTAGAATCTGCTGTTGTTTCCAGAGGAGATTTATTTTTTGGGAGGGGGATGGCATTTAGAAGCCATGGCTGAGTGTGCTCACAGACCTAGGTGTCACGATCTCTAGGCCTTTTCAGAGGTTCAAACTAGGAACTGTTGTTGCTTTTTAAATCATACTCACAGTATACGATGATCCTATTAAAGTACTGCTGGAAGGCAACGGCCTACTGAAGGCTGGCACAATGAAGTCAGGGGGCCACTTGCTTGGTTTGCTTGCGGCATTTTCTAGAACTTTGTTCTGGAGCCAACAGTCTTTAGGCCCTTTCTCCTCCTTCCCAGGACAAGATTCTGTGCACATCTCAGTTTCTGGAAGCTCTCACTGCCTCCCAACCTTTTGGATCTGATTTCTAATTTCCTCACCTTCAGCTGCCGCTCAGCCCAGTTTCCCTTTCATGGAGGTCTTGCTCTCATCTTATTTTCTACTATCAACATCATAACCTGACCCATAACCGTAGCACAGCATCAGACGTGAATGCCCTTCCCCACTGGCCACCATGTCCCAACAAGCTCTGTTGCCCCATCCCGCCACCTCACCACTGATGTGGGGACCACAGTCCACCCACCAGGAAGCCCATGCTCTCAGTCCTGTTAGGGGAGCAGCTGTCCATTCTGCAGAGGAGACCCCTGTGTCCCCTCCACTGGACTGGCTTACCTCAATCTCCTCGCTGTAAGCGAAGGTGACAGGTGAAAAATAAAAATACCCAGCCTGGAACATGCTCTTCTTAAAATTTTTCCGAAGCCAAGATCTTGTAGCAGCGAGGGTCCCCTGGAAGACCGTTTTTACTGAATACTTCTTTCCAGTTTCATTTCCAGGCCCTCCTGCTGAATCCTGTCACCACAAGAGAGAGATGGAGTTGAACTGACCCCACACGGCAGACCCAAAGGATCATCCAGATACTTCTCCACCCGCCTCTGTGGCTGATGCCACCTGAGCACCCGGCAGAACCTGCACATTCACAGCACTTTCATTTCCCTGGCATTCGGGTTCACTCTGGGTGGACAGCATGGGGGTCGAGGTAGGAGAAGCAGTGGCATGGATGCCCCCTCAAGTGACCCCAGGTAACTATTATAGAGGCGATGCTGCCTCGCCAACCAGTAGACCTCTTGGACTCTGAGCGGAGAAAGGCTGACAGACAAGGGAGAAGGGTGCACCACGGGCTCAGAGCTTCCAGAAGCTCAGAGAGCCAAGCTCGTGTAAACCCTGTCCCCAAGTGACATGCTAGGGCCAGGAGGAAACCCACGTCCCCACCCCTGGGACTCTTTCCTGAAAAGCCTCGTTTCCCTGGGGTCAACTGATAAATATCAAATTTCTTGAACACAGTTTATCTAGAAATTGGCACCTGCCTATGATGGTTTAAATAATACCTGCTTCAGGAGAAAGCAATCATCTTACCAATAAGACCTATTTTTAAATGTTCCCTTGGTATTTTAAAGAAGAAAAACTAAAAGGAACAAAGTTAAAACATACACTTAATTATTTTGCATCATGAATGTCAGAGTTTTGACTTGTCAAATGGTTAACAAATAAATGGTTGATCTAAATAGGAAATTGTCTATCACCTTCATGTGGAAGCTCAAACTCCACTGGGTGAAGACCACACAACAATGGGAATAAATGAGCTGTGGACACTCGCAACATCACAGCTGGATCTCAGAGATGTCGTGCTGAGTGACGAAACCCAGACACAAAAAAGGAAAGAGTTCCAAGACAGGTAAAACTAACTTGTGATGGTAGTAATCAGGATAGTGCTTACCACTGGGAGGTGTGGAGGGAGGGGGCACAGAACTCTGGATTGTTCCTACAGCTTCATGAGAAAGGTGGTGTTTCTATGGAAAGGCTCTGGGTATGCACTGAGGTGTGTGGACCTTGCTACTGTATTTGAGTTTCAGTGAACAGGAAAAAGGCTCAGGTGGGAAAGATTAGGCATGAACATGCATTTGGGTGGGGAGATTCTTGCTTGAAGTCCTGGCCACTTGCAGGGTTCTTGAATTTACCCAGTCACAGCTAATACTCTACATTTTAATTCCTACACTGCCTTCTTCCTCTCTGCTTCCCTTCAGCATAAGCCCTGGTTTACCAAAATAGCCTCACGAACAGGACAAAGCCCAGCATCAGGTATATACTGACACATCCGATGGCAGAACCAGATGCTCTGTCATTCCAGTAATCCTAGAATCAGCCTATCTCCTTTTTGAATAGAGGATGCCTCAGGTTCCATTGTTCTCCTCAGTACGACATTATGTGTACGTGTTCCACTTACCACTAGAGGTTTAAGTATAATAATTCTGCGAACAATCTCAGCAGATAAGGCAGGCATCTCATAAAACGTGTGGGCTTTTGATATTCTGCAGGTAGTTTCATGAAGTTTCAGGCACACAATCAAGTAGGGCTGTATCAAGGGCTCCTCAAGAATCCTAACCCACAAAGAGTTGAGAGAAATGAATGAAATAATTTACGAGGAATTAGCAAACAGTACCCATTATTCATGATGAGTTCCTTCCCTTTAAAATGCCTACAAGGAAGGCATGTACTCGATCCCATTTGGATAACATCCAGAACATTTCCATTTATGCTGAACTTGTGACTAAGATAAAAAGGAAAAAAAAGTCCTTTTGGCTTGCCTCTATGGTCTGAACTATTTTAACAAAAGCAAATTAAACTATTTCCAAGTGTATTCCTTTATTTGAAAAAAATTTTAAGGATGTAAATTACCAAAGATTCAAATATACTCTAAGTTTTTAAAAAATCAGGAAGATACAGGAGGGAGAAAGAGAAAGAAATGCTAGAAGTATATGTCCTGTGCATGAAATCTCTTCCAGTTCTGTGTGGACCTGCTTATTGGCTGATACATGACTAGAGCTGAGAGTTAGGGGGCTGATCAGAAGAGGGTTTAGAAAGCAGCAAGAGAAAGGAATTACTGGGGCAATTCTGCAATACACAGAATTAGATGGGGTCCATGAAGTCCCAGGCTTGGTGTTAATAAAGATCTGACACTCCCACCTCCACCCTGAACACCCTAAGAATTCAGGTGAGGCGATCCTGGCAGTGCTCTGAGAATCTAAAAAATTACCTTCTCTCTCACATGTACATTTCTGTTGTTTTGCATTTTTTACACTAAGTCTTCAGAGTGTCAGAACTCACACAAATTTGCAGAAGCAAATGATTTCAGATAATTATGGAAAGCTACTTTTGATTTTTGTTAAGGATTTTTGCATCTATGTTCATCAGTGATATTGGCCTGTAATTTTCTTTTTTTGTGGCATCTTTGTCAGGTTTTGGTATTAGGGTGATGGTTTTGTAATCAACTTCCCTGACTTGCAAAAAATTTGAAGTCTAAATGCTGATGAGATGGTGATCACTGAAAAATAAATGACAAAATGCACAGGAAAAAATGGAAATAAATCAAAACCATATCAGCTTATTTCTATGCTCTTCTCTTTTTAAAAAAGTAGGGTGATTACATCAATACCTTGAAAAAAGAAGTGGAATATATGTTAATTTATGGCCTTACATTAATGACAGCAAATATGGCATAAGGAGAAGGCAATGGCACCCCACTCCAGTGCTCTTGCCTGGAAAATCCCATTGGACAGAGGAGCCTGGAGGGCTGCAGTCCATGGGGTCGCTAAGAGTCGGACACAACTGAGTGACTTCCCTTTCACTTTTCACTTTCATGCATTGGAGAAGGAAATGGCAACCCACTCCAGTGTTCTTGCCTGGAGAATCCCAAGGACGGGGGAACCTGGTGGGCTGCCATCTATGGGGTCGCACAGAGTCAGACATGACTGAAGCAACTTAGCAGCAGCAGCAGCAGCAGCATATAGCCAATCATAAGGGATAACCCTATGCAAGAGAGACTGCATTTTACTTTTCTACTTACTTTTCCTGATAAATATCCAGAAGGTGCAACAGCATTTTAAAAGTATTCTTAATATTCTAGAGTTGGGAATAAGAGAAAAAAAGGGGAAGATTTAATCATGATGCCAACATCTTTGCTAAAACAGAACCAAAAATCCAATATAATTAGGTACAATAATAATTTTCTTTCTATAAACAAATTTTAAGGGGCTCAAATACTAGTCTTTTACAAATAAAACTCAGGATTTAAAATTATACCATTTTTTCCACCCCCAAAATGGGAAAAGACAGATAGCAATTAGGAAGTGGGCCAGCATGCAGGATAACTTCTAACCCTGACTTGCACAGTCTCACATACCCAAGACTATTGTTTTCTTGAATTCCATTTAGTGAAACAGAATAAACTCAAGTAAATCAAACTTTTACCCTAAGAAATATTGACCACACCGCCACCAGGTCTCTTATTTCTAAGTCTTTTACCACATCAGGTTTTCAGAAAAGGAAAATCACAAACTCTGACTAATTAGTTCTTGACTTGCTTTTGTTAAGCAAAGACTCAAGAGCCGATTCCAGGGAACAAACCTGGAGGTTTCTGTTGGAGATTTTCTCAAGTCCTTTGAGCCGGTACCAAGTCCCTAGAAGACAATCCAGGACATGCGGGGGAGACTGACTCAGGTAATCGATGAAGTGTTCCATGTAAGGAGCCAGGTTACTCAGAGGAAGCAAACTGAACCAGGATCGGAACAGAAACTCATCCACATTCAGCAAATGTCTGTTCTTTCTCATTAACTCGAGTAATTCTTTCCTATATAAGGGAAAATTGGAACAGAAAAAAAAAGATCAGCAGCGAGGTCCATAAAACAGATGAAGGTAATTAAAATGTATCTTACAAGAGATCTAGAAAGTTCCTATTTCAAAAATAGTTGAAATGCCAAGAACTCAAATGAGAAGTAAACAATAATGTATTAAGAATTCAGCAACATAAATGAACTCTGAGGACATGATGCTCGGTGAAATTGGCCACTCACAAATGGACAAATACACTGACTATATATATACATACATCATATATATATATATATATGTATATATATATATATATATGCATACACACAAGTACACACCAGTTCTTCTTTATCCATTCATTTGTTGACAGACACTTAGGTTGTTTCCACATCCTGGCTGGTGTGAATGATGTTGCAATGAACATAGGGGTGCAGATATCTCTTTGAGATATTTATTTAATTTCCTTGGGAAATACACCCACAAGTAGGATTGCTGGATCATATGGCAGTTCTTTGTTTAAATTTTGATACTGTTTTCCATTGTGGGTGCAATGATTTATGAACTAAACTTGTCAATGAGTGAATAAGCAAGTGCCTGGATCAAATAGCTTATGTGGACCCAGTCCAGAGAAGGCCTTTAAATTATTCTGTTCTGTAATACTGTCCTGGAGACCCAAAAAGATGATGATGGGAAAGTATAGCAGAGTGCCACAGAAGTGACAGACACTACAAGAAACACATGGAAAAAGCACCACTATATACTAAAGGTCACTATTGCCTGAAAAACACAATCTTTAAGACCAATTCTAATGTTTGTCATTTTCTCTCTCATCATCTAAATATCTTCTAGATAGTCAGTCTTCTAGATAAATGTCCCTGGAAAGGCATTTAAATACATACATATATATATATATATATATATATATTTATATTTATATAAATCTTATTTTGACTTTAAAATGCTCTAATAATACTGAGGAATCAATAACTTAATTTGGCTCACTCACTATTTCAATCCCTAAAAGTGTATAGGCTAGATCCTATTGGATAGGAGAGGGGGACAGATGAGACTTGGAATAGTTTCTCTGACAAAAGACAAAGTAAATGGGGGATGTTTTCTTTGTTTGGAAATAAGTGCTAGTATTAAATTTTTGAACTGAATTTGTATTTTCTATTAAATTTTTGTACTTAAATTTGATTTACCATTGTTTTAATGGATTGTGCTTTCTGTGTCTTCTCTAAGAAATCTTTGCTTGTCTCAAAATAGTACTTCACTGCCTAAAGATGTATACCTACAATGTGCAAAACATACAGTGCTTTATGCTAATTATATCTCAATAAAACTGAAAACAAAATGTCATATCATTTGTGGCTGACTTTTAAGCATATAAGCACCCAAATAATCACATTTGGATAAAACCCTGCAAATACATAGGCCAAAGTGTTAACAGCAATGATTATCTCTGTGGTTGCAGGCCATTTTTGTAGTTTCCAATTTCTTGCATGTTTCAAACTCTTTAAAGAAGTAATTTTAAAGGGAGCAATATATTACTTCCATCACTAGAAGGAAGGGTAAGTGGACATTGGAAGTCCACTGGAGATCTTGGAAGCACAGTTATGATTCTAAAATTTACATACACAAGTGCAGGTCCAAAACTTACTGATCTGGTCTTGTTTCCCGAAACTCCGAGAAGGAGATGCCTTCAAGGGCTGCCCAGGTGTCCTCAGGCTGCGTGACTGAGCCCTGGGCTGGCGGGGACAGGTCCATGCAGTGGTGCAGCACAGGCAGGGCACACACCCAAAAGTCAACCTTTTTGTCCATGCACATTTGGCACAGGTTTACCAAGGACACTCGCCAGCTAGAAAGGGAACAGAAATCCCACATGAGTCCATTCTCTGTGACAGTGGGAGAGACAAAGATTCAGAGAGGCTTGTGATCTACAAAAGGTGCCCGGTGTCAGAGCTGCAGCTTGAACACAGGTCGTCTGGCAACAGTAAATCTACATGTGAAGCAACTTTTTACATGTAAGTGGGGAGCCTATAAATAATACATGCCATGTTCCTTACAATCACAAAACGTGCATGTTTCTCAAGACCTGGAAACACATGTACATTTGCCAGCATTTCTTTTCTCTTTCAAAATGATCAGGATTTAACTGGGTGTTTAAAATTTGTAAAACCAGGAGGGAAGTGTCCATTAAGGCTGGCTGCTCAGAGAAGTATATATTATTCTTGAGTTCAATTCAAACAGCTGTAGAAAAAAGACCTGGGATTCAACAGAGGGTTCTGGGGAGGCACCTCCACCCAGTGAACTTAAATGCATTCAGGATATGATGCAGCCTCCACACTACCAGTGCTCCCAGCCCAGTGCAACGGGCATGGTGGTGACTCCTGGACTGGGAACAGTGGTGGCAGAGGCCACGGGGAGGTCATTCATGATGGTTCCACACTAGCTTCATTGTCTTACCATGACACCCACCTCCCCTCAAATACAGGCCCACCGAGCTGAGACATGATACACTGTAAAGCTGCTCAAAAGCAAATATTCAATAGAATGTGTAATAAAATGAAACATAGTACATAGACCAGAAAAAGGCTAGTGGTATAAACACTAAAATGACAACAGTGAGTGGTAAAATTACGAGTGGTTTTTATTTCTTGTACGTTTTCATCCATTCTATGACAAATACTTATTTTTATAATCAGATAAAAACCATTAGAGAGCTAGGAAATCTTTACATAGACACACACAATACCTCTGAGATGTTTCAAGGATGTCTTTCAGGTCCTTGGGAAAGGTGCCTAGTGAATTGGTGTCCAAGCAGAGGAGGTGACAGAGTGAGGCCAGGTCATTTTCCAATAAGAGAAAGTCGAATTTTTCCACTAAGAAAAGGACAATCATGCCCATTCCCAATTTACTCTTCACTGGGTAGTCTTCAGGCAGAGGGTCCCCACTGGTTTCCAGAAATGGTGCCATTTTCTTTGTCACACACTCCCACAGGTGCTTCCTCACCTGGTCCCAGGAGAAAAGGAAAACACATAACCATGGCGTTGAACCCACCAGAGGTGTCAGGACCTGCCTGTCAGCCGAGCAGGGGCCTGATGAATGAGGAGCAGGAAAATCTCTGGGGAGGAGTCGCCCTCCACCTGCCTCCTGACTAAACCCTGAGCATCCCCTTGCCCTGGGACTTTGGGAGGTGCCACAAGTGGTATGTCCAGAGGCCTCAGCATGCTGGAGAGGATCTCAGGTGGGGGTTCTGAGCCTTATAAGGGTTCACATGGCTCTAAGTCTGTCTCAAAAATGCCTAAGCTATACCACTGAGCAGGTGGAGATACAGTGAAGGAAGGTTCCAACCTTCTTTCCACTCTGCCCCAGGAGAGATAAGAAGGTGGGACCAGTGGCAGAGCTGGGTCTAGGTGAACAGGTAAAAACTTCCTAGGAAGAAGAAAAAACTGGAGTGAACAGAGAATTCCCTAGACGGGGCACAAGGAGAAAGGGGACTGAAATAGCCTGACCCTATCCACCAGTGTATTAAAAAGCAGACATCACTTTGCAGATAAAGGTCCATCTAGTCAAAGCTATGGTTTTTTCAGTAGTCATGTGTGAATTTGAGAGTTGGACCATAAAGGAAGATGAGTGCAGAAGAAGTAATGTTTTCGAACTGTGGTGCAGAAAAAGACTTTTGAGAGTTCCTTGAACAGCAAGGAGATCAAACCAGTCAACCCCAAAGGAAATCAATATTTCTGAATATTCATTGGGAGGACTGATGCTGAAGCTAAAGCTTCAATACTTTGGCCATCTGATGCAAAGAGCTGACTTATTGGAAAAGACCCTGGTGCTGGGAAAGATTGAGGGCAGGAAGAGAAGGGGGGGCACAGAGGATGAGATAGTTGGATGGCATCATCGATTCAATGGACATGACTTTGAGCAAACTCTGGGACATAGTGAAGGACAGGGATGCCTGGTGTGCTGCAGTCCATGGGGTCGCAAAGAGTCAGACATGACTGAGCGACTGAACAACAACAACAATCCACCTGGTTCACTGAGTCTAGGGGTCATCTGGACACTAGGAGGTGGAGTGGTGCTGAGTACCCAGGTGGTAGAAAAGAGAGCTATCACTGACACCCCTGAGACATGGTACCTCCTCTTTGTAGCGCAGAGCACTCCATGGCTGTTCTTCTCCTTCATAAGTCATGGGTACAAGAATGACAGAATAAAACTGCTGGAACTGGGTGAAAAAGTTCTTTAAATTGATGGCATTCCAGGTCTCAAGGATGCTGAAGATGCTGTCCAACATGACTGCAGCTGCGATCTGCTTCCCTTTCATCAAGTCTTTCCTTGTACCATCTGTTATATAATTCATCAATTTCTTAAGTGTCCCAGGGGGCTTCATACAAATTATATCATCGTACTGATGCCAGTCTAAGAGTAAAGAGAATATTATACTTAAGGGCATCGAAACGTGCTAGACCTTAACACTCTACCCTGGAAGGTTGACCAGAAAAAATAAGATGAAGGTGCCAAAAATGGAAGAAAGGAAAATTACAGAATGTGGTAAACAGAAGGCAGCCAGCACTCACTCACCCTGGTACCCAGCCACAAATGAGCAATGTGGGGCCTGACCCTGGAGGTAGCACAGATGTTTAGGACGAGTAACCTAGACACTCCACAGTGAATTGAGTGAGGCCCAAGCTCACACCATTCATCTGCCCTGAGAATACTGAAATCATGTCCTTGTTGAACTAGACAGCTCAACCATTTGGTACATTAGTTCCTTAGAAAATGACCACATGGAAGTAAAAAATTACATACTGAAACTTCATGACTCACTAGGAATTGTGCACCATTTTGGTATGTTACTTGGTGCAAGAGCTCCTTTCCTCTGTCCTGGGAACCATGGTGCCCACTCCACGAAGGATGGTACAGGTCACACAGCAGACAAAACAGCATTCAACATGGGGCAAGGGTTGAACTCATAGCTGCTCTTATAACCAGCTGAAACGATATGCGTGCAGACCTAGAAAACCCAGGAAAATCAACTGCCAAATAATTAGAAGGCAAAGAGACCAGTGAGACACCAGAGGCAACACAGGTGCATAAACATAGCCATGAAAATCAGAAAGTTGAGCCTCTAGATAGGCCTCCTGATGCTTGTTGCCCAGGCTGTTGTCTTTGCTGGAAGTCCCTGCTCACCCATCCCTGTCCCATCCAGCCCTGTCTGGCAATAACTAGGAATCACTGTTTGGATCTGACCTCAGGCGTCAGCTCCTGTGGAAGCATTCCCTGCTCCCTGTGCCCCTCACAAGTGGGGGACACAATGGCTCTCTCTGTTTTATAAAAACTTTCTTCCAGAGAAAAGGTGAGTGAGAGATGATGGTCTAGGCCAGTGCCATGGAGATTGTGAGAGTGCCAGATTGTGAGAGTGCCAGTCAGTGTCCTGGGCTCAGGACACCCTCAACGCCAGGACAGTGGGGCAGGGAGGGACATTATGGTCTTGGTCTCAAGACTCTACTAGAAGAATAAAATATTTAAGCTCCAACCTCCTAGAGAAAAGAGAAAGAAAATTTAAAAGTTAGAAAAAGTACAAAAAATAACAAGGAAACAAACTAGACAGAAAAGACATGATAATTAGTCAAAAGTGAGTCTCCCATTGACAGTCACAATCCATGCCAATGGGCTAAATTCCTTAAAATATGATCATATTGAGAATTTCCCTGGTTGTACAATGGTTAGGACTCCCCACTTCCACTGCAGGGACAAGGTTTTGATCCAAGGTCTAGGAACTAAGATCCCATAAGCCACACAGCAGTGGAGGGGGGTGGGGGTGGGGGTGTGGGGGGGTGGGGGGGGAATGATCAGACTGAATGGGAAAGAAAAGAAAACAAACCAACAAAAGTCCAGCAAAACAGGGATGTGGCTGGAACAGCTGAATCTGAGAGAAAACAGCGGAGTTGGGAACAAAAGCAAAGATGTTGAGGGTGGGGTGAGGAATGCAGACACAGCAGAGTCAGTTTCAGGCAAAACACAGCACAAGGCAAAAGACACTGGAACAGACAGAGTGCCAGTGACGGCTGTCTCTGCCACCAGCACACACTTCTGCCCTCTGGTCTCCCTGCATCACGAGGCAGAGCCCAGAATCTCCATTCTGCCTGCCTTGCAACAGTGGCTTCTACCAATAAGAGTGCTCACAGGAGACTTAGAAGGAGGAAGAGGGGAGGGAAGACATCTCTCTGTTTATTGGGATTAATGAAAACTACATGTATTTAACATAGATAAACCACCATCGCACCAAATGGAGTAAATTACAAAACTTTTCTCAATCAACATAATTCTACTGCCTTCCAGACACTCCGTACAAAGCACCTACATGGATGATGAGGGGCTGGGGCACTTCCCCACCTGGGCTCAAGAAGTGACCTCCAGACCCTCAGAACCCACCAGAGTCCGTCCCTGGCCTTCCTAGCCCTTCTATCAGTTACTATGACTCACCTCCTAGCTGCTTCAAACTCCTGACTTAACCTAACCGATCTAGTTATCATCTCCCAGAGAGCTCTAAGGTCAGCCTACCAACAGGACATCTAAATAGAAGAGCCTATACCAAGAAGTAACCAAGGTGCCTGAGGGCCTTTGCAGCAAGGAAGGAAAAGCTCTAACACTCATATTCTTTTAAGCTTGCAAAATATAATCATTGAAAAACACTATTTAAAACAATATCATGCTTAAGAAAGTATCTGAAAATAAAATTGCTTGGAAATTCTGAGTTACTCTCCAACTTAAAAATCTGTTTAATGAAACAGCTTATATAACTCAATATTTTTAAAAAGCCAATCAAAAAATGGGAGAAGACTAAAAAGACACTTATCCAAAGAAGACATACAGATGGCTAACATGCACATGAAAAGAAGCTCATCATCACTAATTATTAGAGAAATGCAAATCAAAACTACAATACTACAATAAGGCATCACCACACACTGATCAGAATGGACATCATCCAAAAGACTACAAATACCAAATTCTGGAGAGGGTGTGGAGCAAAGGGAACCCTCCTATGCTATTGAAGGGAATGTAAATTGGTACAGCCACCTTGGAAAACAGTATGGAGTTTCCTCAATAAAAGTAAAAATAGAGCTACAATATGATTCAGCAATCACAACAATCCCACTCCTGGGTGTATATCCAAAAAAGATGAAAACTCTATTTCGAAAAAAAAAACACGCCTCTCCGTGTTCATTGTAGCATTATTTACAATAGCCAAGACATGAAAGGAAACTAAGTGCCCATCAGCAGATGGATAAAGAAGACATGGCATATATACACGAGGGACTGTTACTCAGCAATCAGCAAAGAAAAAATATTGCCATGTGCAGCAACTGGACAAGCAACTCCTGCAGCTCAATTCCAGAAAATTAAACAACCCAATCAAAAAATGAGCCAAAGAACTAAATAGACATCTCTCCAAATAGGACATACAGATGGCTAACAAACACAAGAAAAGATGCTCAACATCACTCATTATCAGAGAAATGCAAATCAAAACCACTATGAGGTACCATTTCACACCAGTCAGAATGGCTGCAATCCAAAAGTCTACAAGCAATAAATGCTGGAGAGGGTGTGGAGAAAAGGGAACCCTCTTACACTGTTGGTGGAAATGCAAACTAGTACAGCCACTATGGAGAACAGTGTGGAGATTCCTTTAAAAGCTGAAAATAGAACTGCCTTATGACCCAGCAATCCCACTGCTGGGCATACACACCGAGGAAACCAGAATTGAAAGAGACACGTGTACCCCAATGTTCATCACAGCACTGTTTATAATAGCCAGGACATGGAAGCAACCTATATGCCCATCAGCAGATGAATGGATAAGAAAGGGGTGGTACATATACACAATGGAGTATTACTCAGCCATTAAAAAGAATACATTTGAATCAGTTCTAATGAGGTGGATGAAACTGGAGCCTATTATACAGAGTGAAGTAAGCCAGAAAGAAAAACACCAATACAGTATACTAACGCATATATATGGAATTTAGAAAGATGGTAACAATAACCCTGTATGCGAGACAACAAAAGAGACACAGATGTATAGAACAGTCTTTTGGACTCTGTGGGAGAGGGAGAGGGTGGGATGATTTGGGAGAATGGCATTGAAACACATATAATATCATATAAGAAACTAATTGCCAGTCCAGGTTTGATGCAGGATACAGGATGCTTGGGGCTAGTGCACTGGGACGACCCAGAGGGATGGTATGGGGAGGGAGGTAGGAGGGGGATTCAGGATGGGGAACACGGGTACACCCGTGGCAGATTCATGTTGATGTATGGCAAAACCAATACAATATTGTAAAGTAAAAAAAAAAAAGAAAACATCCAGATGTGGTTAGCCATTGTCCAGGAAATAAAATAAATTCCTAAAAAGGATAAAGGACACACTAGACTTACTCTTTCACTTCACATTAGGGAGAGACATTTATGGAGCACTTACTGTATGCTTGACATTTTATGAGGAAATTTTCATGTATTGTATCATGAAATGACTTTTCATTGCCTTTTGAATAAAATCATAACTTCTTCTTAAAAAAAAAGAAAAAGAAAATAAACATAGAAATAAAATAAATATATTTTGCTTAAAATAAATTAAATTAAATTGATTAATAAAATAAATAAATAAAAATAAAACATAGAAAATAAAGATTTACTGTATAGCACAGGGAACTATATTCAATATCTTGTAATAAGCTGTAATGGGAAAGAATCTTTTATATATATATATCATATATATGAATCTGATATATATCATATATATATGTGTATAAAACTGAACCAGTTTGCTGTTGCCCAAAAGTAACACAAAAATTAAAATACGCTTCAATAAAAGAGAGAAAAAATGAAAAAGGGAAGGAATAAAGAGGGAGAGAAAATCTTTTTAATGGACTTTAAAATGACTGCTTCTGTTTAAAGAAAAAAAAAAGAAATCTATCTGATTTGACAGCTTAAGTAGCAGGATCCAACCAGGTAAATCTGAAGTGACTATGGCAGTGCTTCTTAAGTAAGAGCAAATGGGACCTGCCATCCCAAGTCACTACCATGTCTTCTGCAAAGACTAGATCAACACCAGCTCTTGTCTAATGAGGGGTCATCTCAAGTACGGAAAGAGCCAGTTTGGATCATCCAGGAAGTGGAAGGACGGACTCTGGGATCGGCTCACAAAGAAGAGAGTCTTGCAAAGGCAGTCGAGTCAACACTTGGGTACATTTAAGAAGAGGGCATGACTCTTAGTTTCTTCTCTGTCTCTGGGCCAGTTCAAAATAATCAAGCTCCTGTCCCATTGACCTTTACTGCAACAGAGATCCCAGCCACGGGCAGCATCAATGGAAAATACCCTTCCAGATGACTCCAAACCCAGCCATCAAGTCACTCCCAGCTTTCAGTCCTGCCTAGCTGAGGCCCCAGACATCAGAGAGCAGAATCCAGCCAGCCCTGCTGTGCTCCATCCAAACTACTAACCCACAGAAGTAATGAATATAATAAAACTGCTTTATGCACCCCAAAAAAACAAATAAACAAAATAAAGCACCTGGTCTTGGTGACAGACTGACACATCTCTCTCAAAAGCTGACAGATCAATCTTTTTAAACAAAGATTTTAATTTTAATCTGGGCTTCCCAGATAGCTCAGTTGGTAAAGAATCTGCCTGCAATGCAGGAGACCCTGGTTCGATTCCTGGGTAGGGAAGATTCCCTG
The DNA here is from genome assembly GCF_032452875.1 of Bos javanicus. Classification (NCBI taxonomy): domain Eukaryota; kingdom Metazoa; phylum Chordata; class Mammalia; order Artiodactyla; family Bovidae; genus Bos; species Bos javanicus. The sequence goes on from NC_083886.1 coordinate 53,849,783, forward strand.
GAGAAGGGATAAGTTACCCACTCCAATACTCTTGGGCTTCCCTTGTGGCTTAGCTGGTAAAGAATCTGCCTGCAATGCGAGAGACCTGGGTTCAATCCCTGGGTTGGAAAGACCCCGTGGACAAGGGAAAGGCTACTCATTCCAGTATTCTGGCCTGGAAAATTCCAGGGACTATACAGTCCATGGGGTCACAAAGAGTCAGACACGACAGTGATTTTCATTCATTATCATTAATTTTAATGTAATAAATATAGGTACAGTTTTTGAGTCTACAAAATTGATTATCCATACTTTCTGAGGATACATGTGATGTTTATGACAGACCAGGAATTCAGCTACAAAGAAGATCTGAGAAGTTCCTAAAAGTAGAACCCATATAGACTCTCTATATACAACACATGCCATGTATGGACACACAAAACACACACACAAGTACCACACACACAGTGCATACAAGGAGGGGAAAAGATCACAGAGAAAAGAATTAGATACAGACAAGAATAGAAAGAGAAAAGGAGAATAAGGGTATAAAAAGTAAATAGAAGAGTGACAGGGAGAAGGCAATGGCACCCCACTCCAGTACTCTTGCCTGGGAAATCCCATGGACGGAGGAGCCTGGCAGGCTACAGTCCATGGGGTCGTGAAGAGTCGGACACGACTGAGCGACTTGACTTTCACTTTTCCCTTTCATGCATTGGAGAAGGAAATGGCAACCCACTTCAGTATTCTTGCCTGGAGAATCCCAGGGACGGGAGCCTGGTGGGCTGCCATCTGTGGGGTGGCATAGAGTCAGACACGACTGACGTGACTTAGCAGCAGCAGCAGAAGAGCGACAATGATGACAGACAGCAGCGAGTAGTGGATCTGGCCCACCACTTGATAGCTTCTGATGGATGTCTTATTCACAGTTGTCATTTGAAAACCTGGAAAGGTCTTCTGTCCTGCCTGGCAGCCCTGCTTCCCATGCCCTTGCCCCTGCTCCGTGCTGCCTCTCCATGCCCCAGTCCCCTCACTTCTTAGCGGATCCACCCTCTCTCCTTTCCCTTAGAAAACATCCACTACCTTGTTTACTCTTGTGAGTGGTTAAGCTAAACTGATCAGAAAAATGCTTTCAAGCTCAGGTTTAGGAAACATAGAGCCAGGAGGTAGGGCAGGGCTAATGCCAAGCAAAGAGGACCCACAGAGGTCAAGGAAAGCCTTTGTTCCCCAGGAAGGAAGGTCCAGCCTCAGAGGCTGATTGATCAAGAGTCCAGACTTCGGCTTACCTCCAGAGTCCAGAAGGGAAGACTTTACTCGCAGACAGCGGTTCACGTACTCGCCTTTCTTCTGCTGACTTGTGTAGATGAACTCATACTCCTCAGAGTTCTTGCCTTTGCAGATGATGTACTTGTAAGGAATGGGTTTATCCACGTGCTGCTTGGAAATGGTGGTGCTGCCTTCAATGAGGGACCCGTTCTCATGTAAATCTCTGTGAATAAACAGGACAGCAGTGAGTTATCTGAAAATCCTCTCCCAGAAATTTTCATTCTTCTCAAACACAACATGGGGTGCAGACCCAAAGCTGTAAATATATGCTGACTGAGAGCATGCTTCTAGAACAAGGCTTGGTTTCCACACAGAGACATAAAGAAGACCAAGATGAAGTATGACAAAGAATTGCATTATAAGGAAGAGGTTTTTTTAATATTCATCTCCCAGAGCTTCTAACAATTAACCAGCTTGATCAAAATTATGATTTCAATATATTTCAAAGACTGAACGTTCTATCCATTTCCTTATGGGCCAACTGGGATATACTCACTTGCTGTAGTGCATCTCGCAAACATTATGACTCCATGCAGGTTCCCCAAATTCTTTTCCACCCCTGACAAATACTTTGTGTTGATGGGGGTTGAATTCAAAATGTTTAGAAATAATTGCATGGAAGTACACCATGATTCCTTCCATGGAGCTCAGCAGGCTGGGGAAGATCACAGAAGAAAACACTGATTAGATCTGGTCTCTCTACTCCCTGCCCACACACACATGCAGGCACACATGTGCACACACAATCTTGTTTCTGGGCATGCACTAACACACACCCTAGCAAAGTGCAAGAGAGCCCACACTTCAGATAGACTGCCCACCATGTGGGTCCCCTTGGCTCTCCCTCTATGGTGGAGGAGGACAGTGGGCACAGGGTGGGGTGATCTCTGCTCAGCTCCAAAGAGGGGGGGTGGGAGGGGGTGACTGAGTACTCTGGGGCATGACTGTCTCTCTCCTGACTTCTGTAAGGCCCAGGCTGCCTCTGGGAGACCTCAGGGACTGTGTAATAGCAGAATTTCAACTGAGTAAGGAATTGGGACAGATGCCCCTCCCCTGCCTACCTTCTGAGCATTGCCCTTTGCCCTGAGAATCAACAAAAAGGCAGCCTGGGAATCTCCTCTGGGGTGGCATGGCCCTTTCCAGCCCCAGTGCTGGGTGGGGGCCAGGCCTGCACTTTCCTGAGCCAGTTGCACCCACCTCTCCTTAGCTCGCTGTGTGCTCTGGTTCCTTTGCTCCTTCTCATTTTTCACAGGGGCTGCATTATTTCCGTTATTCCCCTCTGGCCTCTTCAGGTCCTTTGGCTTGGCTTTCTCATTTTCACCTGTTTTCCCTCCAGGAAGAGCTGTCTGGTCCTTGGTTGCAATTTCCTGGAACAGGCACCCAAACCCCAACCTTTAGACCAGGCTCCATGCTTGCTCCCAACATAGGACGCTTGTCACAATTGCCAGACTGGTCACATCCCTTCCCTGCTCAGAACCTTTAAACGGCTTCTGGTCCACCCACCACAGGGGAGCCTTGGACTCCTTGGAGCCAACCTTGTCAACTCCAGCCCCAACCCAGGCCTCTCTTCCCTTCATCTGCTCTTGGGAGAAGCAGATTTCCTGCTGCCCCCTAAACAAGCCCACCACACTCTCCCTTGGGGCCTTTGCATGTCCCCAGATAGGCACGTGGCTTGCCTGTCACTCTTTCAGTTCTCCTTGGAGAGGCCCTGACTGGCACCCACCTCAGTCCCTTGCCCTACTTCTCTCCAGGGAAGTTCACACAGTCTGGCTTTGCATGTCTTTCTCCCCACTAGAATGTGAGCTCCCAAAGGCAGAAACTGGTCTCATTCATGGCTATATCCCCAGCACCTAACACATATTCACCAAATGATTAAGCTGCGGAAGGAATGGGACTAAAAGGAGCAGCCCATGGGATGGACAGCAAGGATGGGGAGGGTGTCCTGGAGAGGCGACCAGGCAGGCATGAGACGCTTTACCTGGCGGTGGTTTCGGGAAGCAGGGACGCTTGTGGGTGGCTCCTTCATTTCCTCAGTCTTATCTTTAACATCTTTCCCAACTCCTTTCACTGAAACAGCTGACTCAGCTGCAGCATCACTTGCCTGGAAGAAATAAAGCTCCAAAACATCAGGGCCAAAATGACAAAATGCACAGGGAAACTTGAACTCAATGGCATAAGGGTCAGCCTCTGCCACCAGCCCAGGAACAGGGGTCAGCAGCTCAGGGTAGAGGGATAGCCCCTCCCACAGCCCCCCTCCCAAGAAGCGAGTCCCAGTGGACTCCCTTCCCAGACAGTGAAGTGTTGTCAGAACTGCACTGCACAGCAAGGTGTTGAGACATGGCAGGCCAATCCTGGGCATCAAATTCACCCCAGAGGCAGGAGCCCTGGCCAGCTGCCTGATGGTCTGCAGATCTTTTCTGGGCTTGGAGGTGTCCACCTTGGCTCAGGCAGCAGGAGCTCCTGGGCAGTATCCTTCTCCCTAGGAGAGCCTTCACTGGCAGAAGTGGGGAGATCTTCACCCTTGAAGGGGCTCAGGGAGTGGTGGTCATTCCCTTCTGGGAGGGCTCCTGCCAGAGTCTGGTCCTGAGGTGCCGGGCTGCTCAGAGACTCAGCACCCATGGCTGCTTCTGCCTCTCCTGCAGCCTCACCTTGCAGAGGGTGCCCCATAGCCTCCAGGGGTATTTTGCCCACACTTGGAGGCTTGCCTGACTGGTGAGTGGGTCTACACTGCTGAGCTGGGCTTTGGCATGGAGCTGTGTCCTGAAGCCCAGGGTTTGCAAGAGAACTCAGACTACAGGGCTCCAATGAGGATGGGGACAAGGAATCCAGCTCTGCAGATGTGGAAGCATTCTTCCAATTCCTTTTCTTCCTTTTACTCCTTCTACGCCGCTAAACAGAAAAAGAGACACTCATTTTGTTTCTCAGGTTTTCTGTACTCTCACCAAAGTTTTCCTTCAATTTCCTTTCAATTTCTGAAATACATCAAGTGTAGCTCAACCAAACCACTAAGAGTGTTAACACCCTTGGTAGAGAGGCCAGAGGTCCCCAAACAGCAGGAGGAAATAAACTGCAAGTGGCAAACATTTATTTTTTTCCTTCTCTACACAAAATTAAAGCAAGTTTCTTTTAATTCTGGGTTGTCATGGCGACACCTGGATCAGCCTGAACTTTATCTCAAACTTTGAGCTAACCTAATGCATTTTTCTTATGAAAATAATTCCTTCAACTATGTTAGTGAACTACATATTTGCTTGGAAATCTGCCTTTCTTCCAGATTCATGTCAACTGTGTTATGGCCTGGGATGATTCACCTAGTGCCAATGCTATCTAAAAATCTGTGTTGCGGGTGAGGGGCCTGGTGCAATTATCTCAGTTTTGAGGCATTTCTTTAATTAGCAGCTTTGCTAACAGGTATAAAAATCCTTGCTAAAAACTAGCAAGGAGGTCACTCTTTCTGCCCCCTTCTGATGTCTATGTCAGAAGCTTTCTCTCTTTTTATACTTTAATAAAACTTTACTACACAAAAGCGCTGAGTGATCAAGCCTCGTCTCTGGCCACAGATCGAATTCCTCTCCTCTGGAGGCCACAAATCACAGTGTCATTCACAGTTTGCACAGGCAGTCTTTCACCACCTTACATATATCTGCCATTCCTCTCTCTTGGAAAGAAAGAAACTGAGCACAAAGTGAATGGGGGTGGTGAACAGAGTTGAGGGACAAGTGGGGAGCAGTGATGGTCACACACTTTGCTTTGCCCAATCCAAGCTGAAACCCTCATGTGGAATACCTTCCAATGGGAGGGCCCTATAAAGATGGCTTTCAAATGTTAGAAAGTATGCACAGGCCCAACATGTTACACTCTTACATGGTGTGTATTACAGACAAAATAGAGATGCAAAAATGAGCAGAAGGCTAAGTTGTTCCTTCCTGCACTTTCACTGGCATGTTATACCTCTGCCTGCAGATCCTCACTCAAAGGCAAGAATCCTCAGCTTCAGAATCAGAGACAAGCTTGTAGAAGCAGTTGTGGCAGGCCCCTGCGAGGACCCCAAGGGGCTGGATGCCCTGCATGCATGGGGATCCTGCTTTGCTGCAAATATTGATTAGTTCATTAAGTGCCAGTAACCTGTGACCCTCCCTGCCACTGAAGCCCAGTGTAGGCCCAGAGCTTAGTGTCTTGCCCCTTGCCTGGACTCAGTCCTCGGGAGAGGGAGATTGAAGACCTTGGGGTTTATTTGCACGTGGGGTGGGGCAGCCTGGTTCTGGGTCAGCTTCCAGATTTTCTCCAAAAAACCTGACCAAACTTCCAGCCCATCTGCTTGAAACAAGCAACACAGCCCATAGACTGCCCTGAATGGCAATTTCCCAGTCTGACATCGACACCAGCTAACACTGTGGTAGAAAGAAGCTTAAGCAAGATCATTCAAGGTGGTCACATCCCCAACTTCCAGGGCATATAGATCGCTGAAGATCTTGCCAACATACTGATGGTGACTCAGCACATCTGGGGGAATTTCAGGTTCTGCATTTCCATGGTGCTGCTGCCAGTCCAGGCTTGCTCTGAGAGCTAACGCCAAGCAGCTCCCCAACCCTGGCACCCGACTCATCTGACAGGTCTGGGGGCCTAGGCACCAGCATCTCCATTAGCTTTCCTGGTGGTCCTGACATGCAGCCTCACTAGGAACCACAGGTCAGACGAGCAAGAAGCTGTGTGCAGACCCCAAGGCCCCAAGCCCTTTGCAGAATCTCCTCCTTTTTGAGTGTGAGGCTGGCTTAAATTAAGTCACTTAGTTCCATGCTGATTTAACAAAAGGAACCTGGAACTCTGTCCTAAGCACAAGGAATAAGAAAGTAAGACATGTTCCTCCCCCACAAACCTGATGTTTAATTGGATAAAAAGACTAAAAACAAATGGTTTTAGCATACTGGAAGGACTGGGAGGCTTCCCAAAGAAGAGGTTCAGGTTGAGTCCAAAAGTCATTGAGAGCCAATAAGGTAGTTTCATGCAGTCAGCAAAGATTTCCGGGACCTGTGCATCTAAACATGGCCACAGCCATGGGCTGCCTTCTAGGTTGACCTGCCCACCCAGAATCAAAGCTTATGCTTGGCCAGAAGACCCTGCGTGGCTGGCCCTCACTGTCTGTCAACCTCATCCCACCCTAGTCCTGCCCTGGCCTCCAGCATCAATCCTGTTTTTACCTTCTGTACTTTAGGATGTTTTGGCATTTGGGGGGACCTTGCTCATCCTGGAGAGACTGCCCCTCCCAGGGTTACTAATACCCAGAGAGAGGTGGTGACTCCCCACAAGCACATCTTTCATCTGCCAATCAACCAACACGGAGCTCCTCCCTGCACCCACCGCCCACCTCCTTTATCAAACTCTCCTTCCAAGCCAACATTTCCAGCTCCAAATCACCACAGGGCAATCTAGACTACCCTACACCCCAAAGTCCACCAAGAGCATTCACATTAGCCAATTCTGAACCTCCTCAAACCTGCCTGCCCTGCCCCACAAGGCAGGCTCAGGGCCACTTTCTCCCCTTGCTCCTTCTATCTCCCCTGCTGCCCTTCAGACATGGCCCCTCCTCCTGGGAGCTGTAACCCTGGCCTCTCCAGTCATCACTAGTCACACAATCAGGGCGCCTCCGGCTTCAGGTTCCCTCTCTCCCCAGACACCTCCGTCACTTTGTCCTCTACCCCACACCCCTTGGCAGACCACCTGGGCACCCCCGGTAGGAAAGTAAACCTTCGCAGCCCTGTACTTGCTTTATTTCCTTCTGTAGCAACCATCAACTAAACATGCCTTTTATTTTCTCTTCCCTCCAGGAAGGAAGTCTCTGTTTTCTTCACTGCTACATCCACAGTGTCTAGAACAATCCCTGAGCACTGGTAGGTACCTAAATGCTTCTATCTCATTATATAAATTCCTCAGAAAGTCGTCTCTCCCTGCAGCACCACCATGTTCCCTCTGCCACTGGGACTCCCATCCTCCTCAGTTGGGTCTCTCTATGATCAGATCCAAGAACAAAGGGTTCTGACTTCTGATTCACAATTTCTGTTTCGCCTCTTTGCCTCACTTTCTTCTCTTCTCTCTATTCGACTATGCTTTTTATAAACTGCTTCAAAATACTTAGAATAAGGTCTAGATTTTGTACAGGCAATTAGTTATCTCAGCGTACATCTGGTAACTTAGTTCTCTTAACACACGTCTATGGGGCTGCTTGATGGCCCGCCCTCCTCACAGATTTACAGGCAGGTCTGGGATGTTGGCAGATCTCAAACTACTGGCACGCTTGCCATAACAAAGCTTGAGGCTAAAGTTTAAAGTTTCCCTTGACAAAAGTCAAGTTTATATAGGCATGTTACATAGTTATGTATTCCTAATTATTGTGGTCTGTCATTTTGACCTCATTAGTAAGGAATATGTACACTAAAACTAAACATTACTGATTGGGAATGCACACAGACATGCAACCCGACCTCTGGGTATGGGCAGTGGATGGAGGCTGTTAGGAGGAGACCCCAAAAGTTCTGCTGATGTCCATGTTGACGATGGATGGTAGGGTATGAGTATTCACTTAGTTAACCCTGCATCTGTTATAAATACCCTTAAAGGTGGGTGTGATATTTAATTAGGGCTTCCCTAGTGGCTCAGTAGTAAAGAATCTGCCTGTCAATGCAGGAGAAATAGGAGACACAGGTTTGATCCTTGGGTCAGAAAGATCCCCTGGAGAAGGAAATAGCAACCCACTCTGGTATTCTTGCCTGGGAAATCCCATGAACAGAGGAGCCTATTGGGTTAAAGTCCATGAGGTTCCAAAAGAATTGGACACAACTTAGTGACTAAACAACAACAATTAAAACTTTTAATTAAAACTTTTAAATGAGTTTGGGGGGAGGAGCCAAGATGGCGGAGGAATAGGACGGGGAGAACACTTTATCCCCCACAAATTCATCAAAAGAGCATTTAAAAGCCGAGTAAATTCCACAGAACAACTTCTGAATGCCGGCAGAGGACATCAGGCACCCAGAAAAGCAACCCAAGTCTTCAAAAGGAGGTAGGAAAAAATATAAAAGACAAAAAAAAGAGACAAAAGAGGGAGGGACGGAGTTCCGTCCCGGGAAGGGAGTCTTAAAAAGAGAGAAGTTTCCAAACATCAGGAAACCTTCTCACTGCCAAATCTGTGCCGAGCTTTGGAAGCACAGAGGGCAACATAACAGGGAGAAAAAATAAATAAACAATTAAAACTCGCAGATTGCGAGCCCTAAGGTAACTCCCCCAGCGGAGAAGCAGTGCAGATGCCTACACACACCATTAGCAAGCGGGGGCTGGGCAGGGAGGCGCGGTGCGGGCTGCATCGCTTAGAGTTAAGGACCTGGCCTGAATACCCTGAGCGCTGTCTGAGTGAAATAATCTGGGCTAGCAAACCAGACTGTGGGATATCTACCACGCGAAAAGCCAGCCCTAACCTAAGACACCGCCAGGCCCGCGCACGGAACAAAGGACTGAACAGAGATAGCCGGCTGCAGACCTTCCCCCTCCAGTGACACGCAGCCAGAGCCAGAGGGGGCAATCGCAGCCCCAGAGAGACATTATCTATAAAACTGTAAGCAGGCTTCTTTGCTAACTAAAACTTCTTGGGGGTCTGGACGGTCAACATCTCCCTGAGAAGGTGCGCCAGTTGTACCCCTAGATAACCAAGCGGCGGGGAGGCGATAAGTCACAGCAATCGCGCTCGCTAAACACCTCATCACCTGAGCTGCTCGGACCTGGGAAGGGCACAAAACACAGGCCCAACCGAGTCTGTGCCTCTGAGGACTACCCAAGTGCCTGAACCTGAGCGGCTTGGACCTGGGAGGTGCAGGCAGCCCAGGGCCGGCCACGGATGGTTCCCGGCGGAGCAACCTAGAGCCTGAGCATTGTGGGCAGGGAGGCTACACGCGCCCTGAGCGGGGGCAGACCCAGTGTGGCTGAGGCACTGCGAGCACACGCCAGTGTTACTTGTTTGCAGCATCCCTCCCTCCCTCCCCACAGCGCAACTGAACAAGTGAGCCTAAAAAGAAAAAAAAAAAAAAGTGTCCTCCACCGTCCCCTTTGTGTCAGGGCGGAAACCAGACACCGAAGAGTCCAGCAAACAGAAAAAGCTATAACAGAGGGAACCGCCTTGGAAGCTACAGGCAATAGATTAAAACCCTGTGGTTACTACCGACTACATAGGAAGGGGCCTATAGATCTTGAGAAATTAAAGTCGGACCAAGGAACTAGCCAAAAATGAGCTGAACCCATAATACTCACAACAAAACCAGAGAAAGTCCTTGATATATTTTTACTATTTTTACGATCATTCTTTCTTCCTTTTTTTTTTTAAATTTTTAAAAAAAATTTTAAGTCCTTTAATTTTCACTTTTATAACCTATTACTTTGCAAAAAAAAAAAAAAAAAAAGACCCTATTTTTTTTTCTTTTCTTCAGCAAACTTCATATATATATTTTTAATAATTTTTTGACCCTTTTTTCCCCCCTTCTTCTTTTCTTTAACATTGTATTTTTGAAATTCCAAACTCTACTCTAGATTTTTAATTTTAGCTTTTTGGTATCTGTTATCAATTTTGTACCTATAGTTTTTTTTATAATTTCTGTGACTTTTTTTCCCTCTGTTTCTTTCTCTTCTTCTTTTATATAACATTGTATATCTGAAATTCCAAACTCTACTCTAGATTTTTAATTTATGCTTTTTGGTATTTGATATCAATTTTGTACCTGTGTTTTCTTTATAATTTTTGTGACATTGTTTGTTTTTGTTTGTTTGTTTGTTTTTCTCTCCTTATTTTTCTTCTTCTTTTTTTTAACATTGTATTTTTGAAATTCCAAACTCTAGATTTTTAACTTTTGCTTTTTGGTATTAGTTATCAATTTTGTACCTATATTTTCTTTATAATTTTCGCGACCTTGTTTGTTTTTGTTTGTTCGTTTTTTTCCCTCTTTCTTTTCCTTCTTCTTTTGTTTAACATCATATTTTTAAAATTCCAAACTCTACTCTAGATTTTTAATTTTTGCTTTTATGTATTTGTTACCAATTTTGTACCTTTAAGAACCCAATCTTCAGTACCCATTTATCACTAGGGAGCAAGATTACTGGCTTAACTGCTCTCTCTCCCTTTGGACTCTCCTTTTTCTCCACCAGGTCGCCTGTGTCTCCTCCCTAACCCCTCTCTACTCTACCCAACTCTGTGAATTTCTGTGTGTTCCAGACAGTGGAGAAAACTTAGGGAACTGATTACTGGCTGGACCTGTCTCCCTCCTTTTCATTACCCCCTTTTATCCTCTGGCCACCTCTGTCTCCTTCCTCCATCTTCTCTTCTCTGTATAACTCCGTGAACATCTCTGAGCAGTCCAGTTGTGGAGTGCGCATAAGGAAGTGATTATTGCCTAGCCCACTCTCTCCACTATTGATTCCACCTCATCTCATTCGGGTCACCTCTAACTCCCTCCTCCCTCTTCTCTTCTCCATGTAACGCTGTGGACCTCTCTGGGTGACCCTCACGGTAGAGAAACTTTTCATCTTTAACGTAGATGTTTTATCAATGGTGCTGTATAGAAGGAGAAGTTTTGAAACTACTGTAAAAATAAGACCAATAACTGGAAGCAGGAGGCTTAAATCCAAACCCTGACTCCAAGGAACTCCTGACTCCAAGGAACATTAATTGACAGGAGCTCATCAAACGCCTCCATACCGACACTGAAACCAAGCACCACACAAGGGCCAACAAGTTTCAGGGCAAGACATACCAAGCAAATTCTCCAACAACAAAGGAACACAGCCCTGAGCTTCAAGATACAGGCTGTCCAAAGTCACCCCAAAACCATAGACATCTCATAACTCATTACTGGACACTTCATTGCACTCCAGAGAGAAGAAATACAGCTCCACCCACCAGAACACCAACACAAGCTTCCCTAACCAGGAAACTTTGACAAGCCACCTGTACAAACCCACACACAGCGAGGAAACGCCACAATAAAGAGAACTCCACAAACTGCCAGAATACAGAAAGGACACCCCAAAATCAGCAATTTAAACAAGATGAAGAGACAGAGGAATACCCAGCAGAAAAAGGAACAGGATAAATGCCCACCAAACCAAACAAAAGAGGAAGAGATAGGGAATCTACCTGATAAAGAATTCCAAATAATGATAGTAAAATTGATCCAAAATCTTGAAATCAAAATGGAATCACAGATAAATAGCCTGGAGACAAGGATTGAGAAGATGCAAGAAGGGTTTAACAAGGACCTAGAAGAAATAAAAGAGTCAATATATAATGAATAATGCAATAAATGAAATTAAAAACACTCTGGAGGCAACAAATAGTAGAATAACAGAGGCAGAAGATAGGATTAGTGAATTAGAAGATAGAATGGCAGAAATAAATGAATCAGAGAGGACAAAAGAAAAATGAATTAAAAGAAATGAGGACAATCTCAGAGACCTCCAGGACAATATTAAACGCTACAACATTCAAATCATAGGGGTCCCAGAAGAAGAAGACAAAAAGAAAGACCATGAGAAAATACTTGAGGAGATAATAGTTGAAAACTTCCCTAAAATGGGGAAGGAAATAATCACCCAAGTCCAAGAAACCCAGAGAGTCCCAAACAGGATAAACCCAAGGTGAAACATCCCAAGACATATATTAATCAAATTAACAAAGGTCAAACACAAAGAACAAATATTAAAAGCAGCAAGGGAAAAACAACAAATAACACACAAGGGAATTCCCATAAGGATAACAGCTGATCTTTCAATAGAAAATCTTCAAGCCAGGAGGGAATGGCAGGACATACTTAAAATGATGAAAGAAAATAACCTACAGCCTGGATTATTGCACCCAGCAAGGATCTCATTCAAGTATGAAGGAGAAATCAAAAGCTTTTCAGACAAGCAAAAGCTGAGAGAATTCTGCACCACCAAACCAGCTCTCCAACAAATACTAAAGGATACTCTCTAGACAGGAAACACAAAAATGGTGTAAAAACTCGAACCCAAAACAATAAAGTAAATGGCAACGGGATCATACTTATCAGTAATTACCTTAAACGTAAATCGGTTGAATGCCCCAACCAAAAGACAAAGACTGGCTGAATGGATACAAAAACAAGACCCATACATATGTTGTCTACAAGAGACCCACCTCAAAACAGGGGACACGTACAGAATGAAAGTGAAGGGCTGGAAAAAGATTTTCCATGCAAATAGGGACCAAAGAAAGCAGGAGTAGCAATACTCATATCAGATAAAATAGACTTTAAAACAAAGGCTGTGAAAAGAGACAAAGATGGTCACTACATAATGATCAAAGGATCAATCCAAAAAGAAGATATAACAATTATAAATATATATGCACTCAACACAGAAGCACCACAGTATGTAAGACAAATGCTAACAAGTATGAAAGGAGAAATTAACAATAACACAATAATAGTGGGAGACTTTAATACCCCACTCACACCTATGGATAGATCAACTAAACAGAAGATACAAGGAAACACAAACTTTAAACGATACAATAGACCAGTTAGACCTAATTGATACCTATAGGACATTTCATCCCAAAACAATGAATTTCACCTTTTTCTCAGGCGCACATAGAACCTTCTCCAGGATAGATCACATCCTGGGCCATAAATCTAGCCTTGGTAAATTCAAAAAAATAGAAATCATTCCAAGCATCTTTTCTGACCACAATGCAGTAAGATTAGATCTCAATTACAGGAGAAAAACTATTAAAAATTCCAACATATGGAGCCTGAACAACACGCTGCTGAATAACCAACAAATCACAGAAAAAATCAAAAAAGAAATCAAAATTTGCATAGAAATGAATGAAAATGAAAACACAACAACCCAAAACCTATGGGACACTGTAAAAGCAGTCCTAAGGGGAAAGTTCATAGCAATACAGGCATACCTCAAGAAACAAGAAAAAAGTCAAATAAATAACCTAACTCTACACCTAAAGCAACTAGAAAAGGAAGAAATGAAGAACCCCAGGGTTAGTAGAAGGAAAGAAATCTTAAAAATTAGGGCAGAAATAAATGCAAAAGAAATAAAAGAGACCATAGCAAAAATCAACAAAGCCAAAAGCTGGTTCTTTGAAAGGATAAATAAAATTGACAAACCATTAGCCAGGCTCATCAAGAAACAAAGGGAGAAAAATCAAATCAATAAAATTAGAAATGAAACTGGAGAGATCACAACAGACAACACAGAAATACAAAGGATCATAAGAGACTACTATCAACAATTATATGCCAATAAAATGGACAACGTGGAAGAAATGGACAAATTCTTAGAAAAGTACAACTTTCCAAAACTGGACTAGGAAGAAATAGAAAATCTTAACAGACCCATCACATGCACGGAAATTGAAACTGTAATCAAAAATCTTCCAGCAAACAAAAGCCCAGGTCCAGACGGCTTCACAGCTGAATTCTACCAAAAATTTAGAGAAGAGCTAACACCTATCCTGCTCAAACTCTTCCAGAAAATTGCAGAGGAAGGTAAACTTCCAAACTCATTCTATGAGGCCACCATCACCCTAATACCAAAACCTGACAAAGATCCCACAAAAAAAGAAAACTACAGGCCAATATCACTGATGAACATAGATGCAAAAATCCTTAACAAAATTCTAGCAATCAGAATCCAACAACACATTAAAAAGATCATACACCATGACCAAGTGGGCTTTATCCCAGGGATGCAAGGATTCTTCAATATCCGCAAATCAATCAATGTAATACACCACATTACCAAATTGAAAAATAAAAACCATATGATTATCTCAATAGATGCAGAGAAAGCCTTGACAAAATTCAACATCCATTTATGATAAAAACTCTCCAGAAAGCAGGAATAGAAGGAACATACCTCAACATAATAAAAACTATATATGACAAACCCACAGCAAACATTATCCTCAATGGTGAAAAATTGAAAGCATTCCCTCTAAAGTCAGGAACAAGACAAGGGTGCCCACTTTCACCATTACTATTCAACATAGTTTTGGAAGTTTTGGCCACAGCAATCAGAGCAGAAAGAGAAATAAAAGGAATCCAAATTGGAAAAGAAGTAAAACTCTCACTATTTGCAGATGACATGATCCTCTACATAGAAAACCCTAAAGACTCCACCAGAAAATTACTAGAACTAATCAATGATTATAGTAAAGTTGCAGGATATAAAATCAACACACACAAATCCCTTGCATTCCTATACACTAATAATGAGAAAACAGAAAGAGAAATTAAGGAGACAATTCCATTCACCATTGCAACGGAAAGAATAAAATACTTAGGAATATATCTACCTAGAGAAACTAAAGACCTATACATAGAAAACTATAAAACACTGGTGAAAGAAATCAAAGAGGACACTAATAGATGGAGAAATATACCATGTTCATGGATTGGAAGAATCAATATAGTGAAAATGAGTATACTACCCAAAGCAATTAATAGATTCAATGCAATCCCTATCAAGCTACCAACGGTATTCTTCACAGAGCTAGAACAAATAATTTCACAATTTGTATGGAAATACAAAAAACCTCGAATAGCCAAAGCTATCTTGAGAAAGAAGAATGGAACTGGAGGAATCAACCTACCTGACTTCAGGCTCTACTACAAAGCCACAGTTATCAAGACAGTATGGTACTGGCACAAATACAGAAATATAGATCAATGGAAAAAAATAGAAAGCCCAGAGATAAATCCACGCACATATGGACACCTTATCTTTGACAAAGGAGGCAAGAATATACAATGGATTAAAGACAATCTCTTTAACAAGTGGTGCTGGGAAATCTGGTCAACCACTTGTAAAAGAATGAAACTAGAACACCTTCTAACACCATACACAAAAATAAACTCAAAATGGATTAAAGATCTCAACGTAAGACCAGAAACTATAAAACTCCTAGAGGAGAACATAGGCAAAACACTCTCTGACATACATCACAGCAGGATCCTCTATGACCCACCTCCCAGAATATTGGGAATAAAAGCAAAAATAAACAAATGGGACCTAATTAAACTTAAAACCTTCTGCACATCAAAGGAAACTATTAGCAAGGTGAAAAGGCAGCCTCAGAATGGGAGAAAATAATAGCAAATGAAGCAACTGACAAACAACTAATCTCAAAAATATACAAGCAACTCCTACAGCTCAACTCCAGAAAAATAAACGACCCAATCAAAAAATGAGCCAAAGAACTAAATAGACATCTCTCCAAATAGGACATACAGATGGCTAACAAACACATGAAAAGATGCTCAACATCACTCATTATCAGAGAAATGCAAATCAAAACCACTATGAGGTACCATTTCACACCAGTCAGAATGGCTGCGATCCAAAAGTCTACAAGCAATAAATGCTGGAGAGGGTGTGGAGAAAAGGGAACCCTCTTACACTGTTGGTGGAAATGCAAACTAGTACAGCCACTATGGAGAACAGTGTGGAGATTCCTTAAAAAACTGGACATAGAACTGCCTTATGATCCAGCAATCCCACTGCTGGGCATACACACTGAAGAAACCAGAAGGGAAAGAGACACGTGTACCCCAATGTTCATCACAGCACTGTTTATAATAGCCAGGACATGGAAGCAACCTATATGCCCATCAGCAGATGAATGGATAAGAAAGGGGTGGTACATATACACGATGGAGTATTACTCAGCCATTAAAAAGAACACATTTGAATCAGTTCTAATGAGGTGGATGAAACTGGAGCCTATTATACAGAGTGAAGTAAGCCAGAAAGAAAAACACCAATACAGTATACTAACGCATATATATGGAATTTAGAAAGATGCTAACAATAACCCTGTGTACAAGACAGCAAAAGAGACACTGATGTATAGAACAGTCTTATGGACTCTGTTACAGAGGGAGAGGGTGGGAAGATTTGGGAGAATGGCATTGAAACATGTATAATATCATGTATGAAACGAGTTGTTGCCAGTCCAGGTTCGATGCACGATACTGGATGCTTGGGGCTAGTGCACTGGGACAACCCAGAGGGATGGTATGGGGAGGCAGGAGGGAGGAGGGTTCAGGATAGGGAACACATGTATCCCTGTGGCGGATTCATTTTGATATTTGGCAAAACTAATACAATTTGTAAAGTTTAAAAATAAAATAAAATTTAAAAAAAATTTAAAAAGAATAGAGCTTGAGCTAGATAATAAAATTGTTTTCAGCTATAATTCACACATTTAAAAAAAAATTAAATGAGTTTGACTTTGAAGGGGTGTTAGGGAGCTTTATGGGGACTGGAATGTCCTGTCTCTGGATCTGGTAGCAGCGATAAGGCTATATATGCAGCAGAATATTTGGGGGATTCTGCACTGACGATCTATGCATTTTACTCAATACCAATTATTGTTGTTTAGTCACTAAGTTGTGTCGGACCCTTTTGTGACAACCTGGGCTCTAATCTGCCAGGCTTCTCTGAACATAGGATTTCCCAAGCATGAATACTGGAGTGGGTTGTCATTTCTTCTCCAGGAGATTTTCCCAACCCAGGGATCGAACCCTACTCTCTTTCATTGACAGGGAGATTCTATATCACTGCGCCACCTGGGAAGCCTGGTACCATTGTACCTTGGTTCAAAAGCTATGCTGTGCCAGCTCTAAATGGATACATAAAGGCTACTCTATTCTTTCTCTAAAAGAATTGACTAGGAAAAGAAAATAATAGTTTGCTACTTCTTAGGGTGAGATGCTGGTCAGAATACACCTCTGATTTTATAATGAGTGTCAGTTTTTCCATCAAAAAAAAAAAAAGGCTTCCACACAGGGAGAGCAGAGAGTTAACCTCAAGCAGGCCAGGGGACATTGGGGGGGGGGGCGTGGCTGCTGCAGACCCTGAGGAGGCAACTATGGCAGGAATTGGGGGTGACAGGTGGGAACACTGACTATTAGGGAGTCAGTGAAGTTCCTTAACAAAGGTTGAAGTGTTGGAGGCTAAGTGGGCCTGCATCTCTGTCCAAACTCCCAGAGGTCTCCTCTGCCTCATTCTGAGCTGATAGGGCTAGGGATAGAGTAGGATCGTTAAATATTTAGTTTAGAATTCACCCTAGGGGATTAAGGACAAAAAAGAAACTTTGAGGGAGTTTGGGAAACAGTTGTAGGCTAATGACCACTCAGGGAACGAATCCAGCAACTTAGCAACAATCTACACTATTTTGAAGGAAGACCAAGCATCCAAGTACCAGGCACACTCAAGCCACAAGTCCTGATAATTACAACACAAGACAATGGATAAGAGGTCTGAAATTTGTTACATGAAGTCAGCAAGTTAACAGTCCTTAACCTTTCTGCATGTAGCCAAGACAGGAACATAGGTGAAAGGGGAAAGAGACTAGGTGAAAGAGGACCTTATACTGAAAATTACTGAGCCCAGGTTTCTTCTTTACATGGCCAGATCAGATCAGGTCAGTCGCTCAGTCGTGTCCGACTCTTTGTGACCCCATGAATCGCAGCACGCCAGGCCTCCCTGTCCAACACCAACTCCTGGAGTTCACTGAGACTCACGTCCATTGAGTCAGTGATGCCATCCAGCCATCTCATCTTCTGTCATCCCCTTCTCCTCCTGCCCCCAATCCTTCCCAGCATCAGAGTCTTTTCCAATGAGTCAACTCTTCACATGAGGTGACCAAAGTACTGGACATCAGAGGGCATCAGAGGGCAAACACACTGAAACCATACTCACAGAAAACTAGTCAATCTACTCACACTAGGACCACAGCCTTGTCTAACTCAATGAAACTAAGCCATGCCCATGGGGCAACCCAAGATGGGCAGGTCATGGTGGAGAGATCTGACAGAATGTGGTCCACTGGAGAAGGGAATGGCAAACCACTTCAGTATTCTTGCCTTGAGAACCCCATGAACAGTATGAAAAGGCAAAATGATAGGATACTGAAAGAGAAACTCCCCAGGTCAGTGGATGCCCAATATGCTACTGGAGATCAGTGGAGAAATAACTCCAAAAAGAATGAAGGGATGGAGCCAAAGCAAAAAGAATACCCAGCTGTGGATGTGACTGGTGATAGAAGCAAGGTTTGATGCTGTAAAGAGCAATATTGCATAGGAACCTGGAATGTTAGGTCCCTGAATCAAGGCAAATTGGAAGTGGTCAAACAAGAGATGGCAAGAGTGAATGTCGACATTCTAGGAATCAGCGAACTGAAATGGACTGGAATGGGTGAATTTAACTCAGATGACCATTGTATCTAATACTGAGGGCAAAAATCCCTCAGAAGAAATGGAGTAGCCATAATGGTCAACAAAAGAGTCCGAAATGCAGCACTTGGATGCAATCTCAAAAACGACAGAATGATCTCTGTTCGTTTCCAAGGCAAACCATTCAATATCACAGTAATCCAAGTCTATGCCCCAACTGGTAACACTGAAGAAGCTGAAGTTGAACAGTTCTAGGAAGACCTACAAGACCTTTTAGAAATAACACCCAAAAAAGATGTCCTTTTCATTATAGGGGACTGGAATGCAAAAGTAGGAAGTCAAGAAACACCTGGAGTAACAGGCAAATTTGACCTTGGAATACGGAATGAAGCAGGACAAAGACTAATAGAGTTTTGCCAAGAAAATGCACTGGTCATAACAAACACCCTCTTCCAACAACACAAGAGAAGACTCTATACATGGACATCACCAGATGGTCAACATCGAAATCAGATTGATTATATTCTTTGCAGCCAAAGATGGAGAAGCTCTATACAGTCATCAAAAACAAGACCAGGAGCTGACTGTGGCTCAGACCATGAACTCCTTATTGCCAAATTCAGACTTAAATTGAAGAAAGTAGAGAAAACCACTAGACCATTCAGGTATGACCTAAATCAAGTCCCTTATGATTATACATGGCCAGACAGGCCAGTAAATTGGGAGACAAGTTGTTGGAACAAGGAATAGTGATTTTAATTGGAAAGCTAGCAGACCCAGAAGATGGGAGGCTGGTGTCTCAAAAGATGGTTATCTTACCTGAGTCCAAATTTGGGCTCCTATTATACACAAGAGAGGGATGGGGAGGAGCCACTGTGGCACTGACCAATGACTGAGTAGGACCACTACCATTCACTGTTGATGGTTGCTAGCTTCAGGGGAGAGGCCCACTGTGGTGCCAACTAATGGCTGAGCAGCTGCTATAGCTCCTGCTGCCTCACCGCTATTACATCCTGAGTAGAAAGTTGCTTCCCTGGTGGCTCAGTGGTAAAGAATCTGCCTGCCAATGCAGGAGACTCAAGTTTGATCCCTGGCTTAGGAAGATTCCCTGGAGAAGGAAATGGCAATCCACTCCAATATTTTTCCCTGGGAAATTCCATGAACGAGATAAGTCGGACATGACTTAGCGACCAAAAAACAACGTAACAGAAACATGCAACTCTAGAAAGTGGCCAGGTCTGAAGAAGTACCAGGCCAGTCTCCAATATTGTCCTCCAGCTCTCAGTAGAGACTTTGGTGGCCATGCAAAGGCAGTTGATGTGCCTGTTACTAGGATCATTGTCTGAGGTGGTGGACACTGTGGACTCAGCCCACTGCTGGCTTCACTGGTCAGTTGATGACCAATGAGGTGGCCTGGGAACTGGTGTCCCTAGAGCAAAGCTCTTGCTTGCCCACTTACGCAGTGGGTGGGTGGCAGACTAGGCGTGGTATGCCAGGAAGGGAGAAAGGAAGGGCCCATCATGCTTGAGGTTTGCGATAGGGAGTCCTATTACAAAACTTGAGATGAATTACCAAATTTTAGTATATGTTACCACCCTTTTGCCAACACATGCATTCAAAGCCCATCCTAGTCAGGGCCAGGTATCCAGGTGGGCTCCATCCTCTCCCAGCAGGAAGCTGAGGACAAGACTGAGGTGACACTGGAAGGAAACCACAAGGTCAGTAGGCACCTTCAACCCAACTCTCTGGCTCTATCCTGTGCTTCTCTTCATCGTGGAAGAGAGTGGGGGACCTATTTCAGAGGGGGAATGAATCCATTTGAAATCCATTCAGAATCCATTTAAAAGCAAGAACCAGCAAAGCCACCTAGTCAATCAGCATCAAAGGGCCACCAGAGAAAGGACAGGCAGGGACAGGAGCTCCCCATGGCCCCATAACCCCAACACCCCTGCATCTAGCCCATGAATGCCAGGTGAAGGACCAACTCAGTGACTGGGGATGAGGCAGGACAAGTGGCCTGGGTCCTGGTTCTGGCCATTTCCGTCAGTCCCTGATGTCATCCACCACTGTTAGAACGTGACATCATCAACCACAGGCCCTTCCAAAAACATGCACACCATTCTCTATTAGGATTATGTAGGAACTTGAAAGAGTCATTTCCTAGGCAGGTTGATAAGGAGTCTAGGGGTCCCCAAGGAGAGAGGGGTCTGGAATTCTCAAGGAGGAAGAAAGGACAAACTTTTTTTCCTTCTCTACATTCCTTAGGATTATATAACAATAATGTATCCTGCCTGAGGACAGTCTCTGGATTAAACCTTCTGGCTAATTCTGTTATCTTAAAATGTAAATTTTATATTCTGTTATATTAAATTATATATTCTGTTATATTAAAATGTAAATTTTAATGGGAGTAGGTCTGGTGAGGTCTTTACAACCTCCAGACATTCTTTGGATTCATTGGAGAGTATATAACTTCATTACTAACACTAGCAAGTGGGTACTTTTTCTGCCCCCTTCTGATGCCTATGTCAGAAGCTTTCTCTATCTCCTTTATACTTTAATAAAACTTTATTACACAAAAGCTCTGAGCGATCAAGCCTCATCTCTGGCCCCGGATTGAATTCTTCTCCTCCGGGGGCCAAGAATCCCAGTGTCTTCGAGTGATTCAACAACAACCTTTCAGACTGACAACAGCAAAAGTCCTCATAAACTAATCACCAGAAAAAAACCCCAGCATTCCTTTGTTCACTGCAGCTGGCTTCCTTTCCTGTGTAGATGGGTAAGTGTGCATCCAGGGTTTTGTTTTTACATCCCCTTCTGTGACAATGTTGTTCAGTCGCCAATTCGTGTCTGACTCTTCGAGATCCCAAGGACCACAGCACACCAGGCCTCCCTGTCTCTCACCATTTCCCGGAATTTGCCCAAGTTCATGTTCATTGAATCGGTAATGCCATCCAACCATCTCATCCTCTGTGGCCCTCTTCTCCTTCTGCCTTCAATCTTTCCCCACATCAGGGTCTTTTCCAATGAGTCAGTTGTTTTCAGTACTACACAGTTTTCTTATATTGAGGTGAAAATCATAACATAACCTAAAATTAAGTACCTTAAGGCACACAACCCAGTGGTATTTAGAGCTGTATAACCATCACTTCTATCTAATTCATTCATTTTGTCCCTCCAGAAGGAATCCTATACCCTGGAGGTCCAGGTACTTGCATGGTTTTCTCTAGATTCCTCGCCAATCCTGGGAGCTGTTTCAAAATCTTATTCCCCAGAAGAGGGCATGGCTGATTATAGCATCTCAAATTTCTCCTACCAGGTTAAGCCCCTTTTTCTTGATACTGAAATCATTTGGTTACTGCTGAGGAATGGAATATTTTCTGCCATATCAGTAAATAAGGATGTCACAGTTATCAGCCACTGAAGCCCTCCAATGTGAGCTGGTGAGCCCTGAGGAAACTCAGGATAAAAACAATACCTGCCATCTAGCAACCATCCAACTGCAGCCATCAGACTGCAACCACACACTGTGGTGAGTCTGAAAAAACTCAGGATGTGAAAACACAGGATACTGGCCCCAGATAGCTGAGGTATGTATCAAGGAATGATTTTAGCAAATCTAGACTCTTGCATCTTCCCACACATAGAAAAGCACTAAATTCCTTAACTTGACATAATAATCTTTTGATGTTCCCAACTACCTGCCCTTTGTTGCAAAATTCCTTTATATCCTAGCTCCCCTTTTACTTCCTCAGAGAAGTTTCTCAGAGCTATTAGAAAAGGTGTCTCCAGGACTGCAGTCCTCATTTCCCCC
Source organism: Bos javanicus (assembly GCF_032452875.1). Taxonomy (NCBI): domain Eukaryota; kingdom Metazoa; phylum Chordata; class Mammalia; order Artiodactyla; family Bovidae; genus Bos; species Bos javanicus. The sequence continues at coordinate 53,872,154 of NC_083886.1, forward strand.
CAAATAAAATTGAACTCATAACTCTCACACTGTGCAAATTTTTTCAACACTGCAAACCTTGGACTATTTTCCAGAGTTCCAGTGAACTTTATTCTTACAGTTCTGCTCATTTTGAGGGACGTTTCTCTGAGGCGACAGGCCTTTGGAATTCCCCTCTCTGCCATTTTTGTTGATATCACTCTACTATACATTGTTCTTTTATGTTTATCTGTCTAACTTGATTATAAAAATTCCCACACATCTTGAGTCTTTGACAGAAATAACAGTTGGAGGCCACTGAACTTTCTGCTGTAAGGAGGAGACAAATGACACTCCCCAGGGTAGAATATTCAGGTGGACTCCAACTTTTGGCCATAAAACACTAAGCCTGTGATAAAATTTTGAGGTTATTTTCTTACAATGGCAGCAGAGCAGCAGCAGAGCAGGACAAAGGGCACCTGCCTCACTGTGGGTCCCTCCATATTACTCTCACCTGCAGTGAGAAACCTGCCTATTGCTGCAAATGCTGACTGTTAATCAACTCTTCAGTTTGATAGGTTAAATATAAAATTTTGCAGCTCTTAATTTTGACTGATTTCAGAGGAGGAACAGTTATGTGTTTAATGGCCATTTCTATCTTCTTTCTTGTGGACTATATTGGTTGCTGCCCTGTCTTTCTATTGGATCGGCTACTGTTTTCTACTTGATTTCTAAGAGCTTTTGCTATATTGAGGTAGCTCACTCTTTGCTAAAAAGTATTCTTATGTAAATACAAATCTTTTTATGTATTTGTAAATACATACAAATATGTAAATACATATTTTTTTCTAAACTGCTTGCCCTTTGTTTGTGCTCATCATATGAGGTTTTTAATTCTTATAAGACTTTCTGGAATCGAATAAATCAATCTTTTGTTTGTATTTTTTCCCTTTGCTTTAATTACTAGAAAATCATTTCCATCTATGGATCAGATAAATATTTATGTATATATTCTTTACCTGTTTTATACACATTAGGACCCATTTCTGGGTTACCTATTCTGGTACATTGACTCCTCCCAGGACTCACTGTTTTAATGACTGGCTTTGAAACGTTGCTGTTCATCTAATATAGCAAGTCCCACCCAAAGCTTTTTTAAAAAAAACAACTTTCTTGGTGGTTCTTGCCCATTTTTTCTTCCAAAAGAACCTTGAACTTACTCAGTCAAGGTTTTTATAATGCCCCAATTCCATAGGGCTCAATTCTGTTTGCAATCACAGTGTCATACACTTACTTCCTAATGGTAGGTAAGTGATAAGAGTTTACCAAAAATTTCAGTGACCCACGTAGCCCAGGCTTGGAGCTGGCCACCCTTCTATGGACAGGATTATTGTCCAAGGGGAAGAATACACTCACATACACACATTACATGGGCTTCTCTGGTGGTTCAGGTGGTAAAGAATCCGCCTGCAAGGCAGGCGACCTGGGTTTGATCCCTGGGTTGGGAAGACTTCTTGGAGGAGGGCATGGCAACTCACTCCAGTATCCTTGCCTGGAGAATCTCCATGGACTGAGGATCCTGGTGGGCTGCAGTCCATGGGGTTGCCAAGAGTTGGACGCAACTGAGCAACTAAGCACAGCAGACACATCACAACTACCACACACACACATGCATATACCACACACACATACTCTCATACAAGTGCACATACACTACATAACACACACTCACACACATGTATGCACACACATACAACAGGCTGCAATACTGCCAGCTATAGCAACTCCCATACCACCCAACCACAAGGAACAGCTGAGAATTAGAAAAGGAAACCATCCCCAACCAGGCAGAGAGACAACAGCCCTCTCAGTCCTCCAAGAAACCAGGGAACAGATCCAGCTGCCTAGGTGTGGACAGGCTGGACTTTGGCGTGGGGAGATCTCACTCATCCAGAAGGATGAATCTGTCCTGAATCTGTCCAGGTAACTCTCTGCAACCCTCACCTGGGCTCCCACCTGGTCACTCACTCAGAGGACATTCCCTCAGGGTCTGACACTTATAGGGAGATAAGATAGCTCAGCTTCCCATTTGAAGAAGAGTGTCTTGGCAGCTGGCAGCATTTCCTGAGCACCTCTTTTTCTGCAGAGTCTGGAGGCACCTTAGGGACTTCCTGGTCCATCCAAAACACCCAGAGCAGAGACAGACACACACATAGCAGAAGCTCAGACACCCAGACCCAGCACAGCCACAGCGGGTGGAAGACACAACATGCTCAGTATGGTGGGAGAAAAAAGGGGGATGGGAAACCAGAAACCCTGCATGAATCAGGCATAGAAGGGACAGTTCTGTCACAGCCCACCATGCAGGGGTCGACAGGCTGGGCAGTGGTGAAGTGAAGCTGTGCTGGAGAGGATGCTAAGGGGACATGTGGGACCTTGTTCAGCCACTGATGAAACCACAGAAAGAAACAGCATATTTGCAGAGCACAGGGATGGGCAGGACCACGCCTCCCAGACCCCTTCCCCAGGGGCCAGGCACTCACTTGCTTGGTTTGCCAAGAGGCATCCAAAGAGGGCTCATCTGGGTCATCTTGTGAATCACCTGAGCCCAGAGACAAGGAGGAGTTGCTTTCCTCCCTCAGCTCTGATCCACACTCCTTTGCTCCCTCCAGGGCTGATGCCTCCTTGAGGTTGCTCTGAGAATCTACAAAGGCAGATACACATGGGTCACATCTCAAAAAACAAGTGAACATCATGGAGAACTTAGACTCCTTCCATGAGAACTGTTCATGATTAGACCTCTGCCCACTTGAAGTGCTGCCCTGGCTGTGGTGAACCGGGCCTGGGACAGTTTCTGCTTCTGGTGGTTGAGTGACCACACACCATGAACGTGAAGGTGTTAGTTGCTCAGTTGCTTTACGATACCATGGGCTATAGCTAGCCAGCCTTCTCTGTCCATGGAATTCTCCAGGCAAGTATTCTTGGGACTTCTCTGGTGGCTCAGAAGGTAAAGAATCTGCCTGCAATGCTGGAGACTCCAGTATGATTCCTGGGTGGGGAGATCTTCTGGAGAAGGGAATGGCTACCTACTCCTTCAAAACTAATGGTAGAGAGGGAACACCCCAGCTCAACAAGACAGTGCAGTTCAGCGCCTCCTGGTGTCCCTCTGCATCAGCACAGCCCCAGACTCTGCCATTTCAGAGGTACTTCAAACTCTACAGAACTTTAGTACGGAACTGCCACCAGTTGCATTATTCCAATATTGTTCCAAACATTACTGTTTTTTAATCTGTGTTTTTCCAGATATAAGGAACTATTTCCTCTTAAGTATAGTTATGACACAGCCAGAAAGTTAACATTAATAGATAGATATGGGAACTGGGATCAAAATCCTGAGTCTAATTACAAATTAGATAACAACAGGGCTAAGGGGTTTCATCAGGTTCAAATAATTATAGATAAAAAAGGAAAGAGAACTATTCATTTAATAAAGATTCTAAGTAAAACTCCCTGCTCAAGGCTGATCAGTTCCATTCCACTATCATCCTTCATCGTCCCTGTTCAGCAGAAGTAGCTAAGAAATGTCATTGCCCTTTCCCACAAGACTGTGGGATAGATATTGACAGTGGGGAATTGTAACAGGGAATAACAAATCAGACTCCATCGTAGATCTGTTTCTTTTAATTTTTAACCTTTGTATTCCATTGCTTTTGCCACAAGTTAATTACTAAAAGGATATTGCCAATCACAAACTCAAATATACATAATGGCCCATCTTAGGGAACTCCCATGCCTGAAGGTTAAAATAGAATACCTATGCTCAGCTCATAAGGAACATCCAGACCCAGGCTACTTGTGAATAGCTTCAGGAAAGAAGTAATAAGTCTGGACAAAACCAGGAGATATTTGCAAAAAACAACTTATGACCTATATTGCCTGTTTTACAAAATTGTTGCTTTTTTGCATTAACAAATGTGTGGGTGAGCCTCTGATAAAATGATGATATATATGAATAGTTCCACATGCGATCAGTGATTGTAATAGTAACTCTAGACATGGTAAGAAGCAACAGGAAGGAATATTTGCCTGGACCATAAAAGACAAGTAAGGTGATCTGGAGGCTTTTGGCTATTGTTAATAAGGCCAAGTCCAGTGAAAGCACATTGAGTGGCCAATCAATGAAATCTTTTTGAGATCTGGGAATAAGTATTCCTAGCACTGTGGGGTGAAATTGTCATGAAATGCCCCCAAAACCATGGTCAAATTTATGACCACGTAGGGGCCTTCCCAACTAAAAACTCACACTTGTTGTCTTCCTCTACAAGGATTAAATCATGAGCCACTGCAGCTGCTGACCTTCAACACGTCCTGAAAGGAGTTCAGGATGGAGAATGAGACACTCTGTGCTCTGGGAAAAACTGGCAGAATAGGCCTTCAGATAGATATTTTCAGAAGATTTATGAGTCCAAATTCTTGCATCTTATCATATGTAGAAAATCATTCAAATCACTAACAGTGACTTCTGCTTTGGCCACTGAGTAAGCAAATGCATTTGGAAGTAAAAATGGAGTAGCTGTGTCAGACTCAGATACCACCAGCCATTCTCAAAGCAGTATCTGCTGGAATTATAAGAGAGCAGAACCTCATGGGTACCTCTGCTAAGTTTTGTGATTAATCTCCTTATCTGAAACTTTATTCTTTTTCTTGTTCAAAACTTGTTCTTCTCAAGATTGAAGAGTATCAAAAGAAAAGGGGGAAATTGTAACCAAGCAGGATCCTATAGATCTTTCCTGGGACAGGCCTTCCCTCATGTCCTCTGCTTTAGCTCCTCTCTGAAATACCTAAAGAACAGTATTTGATGCATATTTCCTGAGTTGTCTTACGGATGTGAAAACCCTCCAATACATGGAAGATGTTAACTACTTGATGACCTTGAACACATAGATCCAGGCTTCTTGGAGCCTAAGTACTGATAATATTAACCCCTGTGGTACCACTCTGTTCCCTCACCATCAGCCAGTCAGAATTGTACACGAGCTGATCACATACCCTGTGACCCACTTCCCTTACCTGTATGGCAGAGGGCAACAAAATATTGTAAACCAATTCTCCTCCAATAAAAAAAAATCTTCACCCAAAGGTCTCTGGCAGTTTGGGGCCTTTTAGGGCGTGAAACACTCATTTACTGGCATAGCCCTGCAATAATCCTTTCTCTGCTACAAACTCTGATGTTTCAGTTTGTTTAACCCCACTATGCCCTAACACCAGCCCTGCTCAAGTTTCAGAGGAACAGACCCCACCTGTGGCACCAGAGGGAGCCAAGTTCAAGATGTCCAGAGTTCAAGAGCTGGGTGGGCTGACAGACCTACAAGTGATAGAATGGTAGAGATAACCACTTCAACAGCTCCACCCAAGCCTCACAACATTTCATCTTTCCAATTTCCATATCTGTAAATGAGACTTAACTAGAGTATAAGTTAAGCAGAGAAGTAAGTAGAACTATACAAAAAAGGTTTTAATGAACTGGATAACCACGATGGTGTGGTCACTCACCTAAACCAGATATCCTGGAATATGAAGTGGGCCTTAGGAAGCATTACTACAAACAAGCTAGCACAGGTGATGGAATTCCAGCTGAATTACTTAAAATCCTAAAAGATGGTGCTGTTAAATTTCTCTACTCAATGTCAGCAAATTTGGAAAACTCAGCAGTGGTCACAAGACTGGAAAAAGTCAGTCTTTATTCCAATCCCAAAGAAGGGCAATGCTAAAGAATGTTCAAACTACCACACAATTGTGCTCATTTCACATGCTAGAAAGGTAATGCTCAAAATCCTTCAAGCTAGGTTACAGCAGTATGTGAACCAAGAACTTCCAAATGTATAAGCTGGGTTTGGAAAAGGCAGAAGAACTAGAAATCAAATTGCCAATATTCATTGGATTATATAAATGCAAGACAATTCCAGATATCCTGGAATATGAAGTTAAGCGGGCCTTAGGAAGCATTACCACAAACAAGCCAGCACAGGTGATGGTTTCACAGGTGTAGTTTCATTGACTACACTAAAAGCCTTTGACTGTGGATCACAACACACTGGAAAGTTCCTAAAGAGATGGGAATACCAGACTACCATAACTTCCCCGAGAAACCTGTATGAGGATCAAGAAGCAACATTTATAACCACACATGGTACTACTGACTGGTTTAAAATTGGGAAAGGAATATGACAAAGCTGGGTATTATCACTCTGCCTATTAAACATATATGCAGAGTACATTATGCAAAATGCCGGACTGGAAGAATCACAAGTTGGAATCAAGATTGCTGGGAGAAATAGAAACAACTTCAGATATGCAGATGATGCCACGCTAATGGCAGATGCTGAAGCTGAAGTTCCAACACTTTGGCCATGTGGTGCAAAGAGCCGACTCATTGGAAAAGACCCTGATTCTGGGAAAGATTGACGGCAAGAGGAGATGGGGGCGACAGTGGATGAGATGGTTAGATAGTATCACCGGCTCAATAGACATGAATTTGAGCAAAAGCCAGGAGATGGTAGAGGACAGAGGAGCCTGGCGTGCTGCAGTCCATGGGGTCGCAAAGAGTAGGACATGACTTAACGACTGAACAACAACAGGTAGGCAGGAAGCAGGTGGGGATCAGAAGCAGGAAATTCTCAGTCTCATAATTCAACACATGGGTCCTCAACCCTACTGTGTGCCCATACTGAGTGACCAGGGCCCAGCTCCTAACCCACCCCACCCCCAGGGACATATGATGGACCTCCCCCAGTGACCCAGACCTAAAGACAATGGCCCTGTCCAACGCTCACTGTGCTCACAGGGCATAAGCGGGCAGCCCAGAAGCCAGCCAGCTCCCAATAGCTCTCAAAGCCTTTGGCCCTGAAACTGGCAGAGATGCCAAGCATCTTGGAGATTTGGTCTGTCCATCTTGGTAGTGACCCAGCCCTGCTTATGGTTGGGGATCTGGGGGTGACCTCTGACTAGGCCAAGGTAGACAGCTACCTTACCTGCTCTCCCCACCCATCTGGACAGGCAGGACCCTAGAAGGTGACCAGGTGTTCTCAGACAAGGCTTTTTTTCCCCCTTTTTATGTTGGAAAACATACCAATTGCTTTCAGCAGCCCTCTGAAAGCCCCCTGCACAAAATTAAAGGGGGTGAAGGAGTAGTGAGCTTTTCTATTCTCCCTCCCAACTTGAGATAAAGCAGTGAACAAGACAGCACAAGTCTCTGAAGACCCACCATGGTGTCATCCAAGTGCTACTGAGACAGATAGCCTGGGGAAGTGCAGTTCAGAGTGAAGGGGTGGGGCAGGCACAGTTTGCAACTTGGTGGTCAGAGTGGGTCTCCGGAAGAGCAGACAGCTGAGCAAAGACTGGAAGGCAGGGATAGGGGAAGCTGTGCGGCCCTCTAAGAAAAGGTGTATTCCAGGCAGAGGGACCAGACAGTGCAAAGGTCCTGCAGTCAGAGCATGTCTAGTATGTACTAGAAGGATCAGGGAGACAGCCCAATGTCCCAGGCATCAAGAGAATCAAGGACCCACCAGAGTCAGCTGGTGAGGCCTACCTGACATGGTTCCTCCTTCATGCACCCATGAGCCACCCCTCATCAGGAAGGGGCCTGTGCAAGCTGTGGGGACCCCTCCCCCACCAAGGGGGCCTGGGATGCCACTTCTATGCAGCATCCTCTGAAATCCTCTAAGACCTCTCTGCTTAGACCAACACTTTTCATTCCCAATATAATAGAGGAAAAAAAAATCTGACTCCATTTGGACCTGTTTCTTTTACTTGAATATTTGCTTTCCATTTCTTTTATCACTACAATCACTAAAAAGATGCTATTTATAGCTATACATAATGACCTGCCTTTGGAAATTCTGCCCCTCTGCCTGAAAGTTTAACTAAAGTGCCTTTGTTCAGCTCACAGGGAAACACCCAGATCCTGTCCACTTGTGAATGGCTACAGGAAAGAGTAAGTTAACTCACTCCCTCCCCAAGACTGGCCAAAGCAGGGGATATTTTGCAAGATATGGCCTTTTTACTTTATTTCCTCACCTCCTCCCCCTCAGTTCAGCATCCCCTTTTATAGTTTCTATAAAAGAAACTAGCATCCAGATGCTGATAAGATGGTGCTCCAGGACTCTAGTCTTCCATCTTCTTGGTGACCCAGCTTTTCGAATAAAGTCACTATTCCTTGATTCCACACCTTGTCTCCCGATTTATTGTCCTATGAGTGGAGAGCAGACTAATCTTGGACTCAGTAACACCAAGAGTAATGGGAAACCTCGAATTCTCTCCAAGAAACAAAATTGAAATTCTGTTAGGTAGGTAGAATAGGGAAAAGGAGTCCAAAATGGCGGTGGCTAAAAGACAAGGAAGGTCAAAGGAAGGTCCGAGGACCAGAGTGAAAACTTCAGGCAGAACAAACAGCACTCCTGGCTAAGCCCAATTTGCATAGGGCAGGCCCAGGTGGAAGAAAAAACATATAAAAGGAGGGGCCAAAGCGCTTTCTCTCGGACTCTCTCTCTCGCGTGCATGCGCGCGCTCTCTCTCTCTCTTTCTCTCTCTCTCTCTCTTTCTCCCTCCCCACGCACTCCTCCACTCCCTTCTCTTCGAGTCTTGGATTCTCCTGCTATCTTCTAAATAAAATGGAGCTGTAACACTGATTTGCCTAAGAGCTGTAACACGGTTTGTCCAAGACCCGAGATCTGTGATGCACCGAGGGCTTTAATGTCCGTTGCTCCAAATCTTTGTTGTGACGAGGAACATACACTCGCGTGTGTTCCAGGCAGAGGGACCAGGCAGTGCAAAGGTCCTGCGGTCAGAGCATATCTAGTATGTACTAGAAGGATCAGGGAGACAGCCCAATGTCCCAGGCATCAAGAGAATCAAGGACCCACTAGAGTCAGCAGGTGAGGCCTACCTGACATGGTTCCTCCTTCATGCACCCATGAGCCACCCCCCATCGGGAAGGGGCCTGTGCAAGCTGTGGGGACCCCTCCCCCACCAAGGGGGCCTGGGATGCCACTTCTATGCAGCATCCTCTGAAATCCTCTAAGACCTCTCTGCTTAGACTAACACTTTCCATTCCCAATATAATAGAGGAAAAAAAAATCTGACTCCATTTGGACCTGTTTCCTTTACTTGAATATTTGCTTTCCATTTCTTTTATCACTACAATCACTAAAAAGATGCTGTTTATAGCTATAAATGTACATAATGACCTGCCTTCGGAAATCCTGCCCCTCTGCCTGAAAGTTTAACTAAAGTGCCTTTGTTCAGCTCACAGGGAAACACCCAGATCCTGTCCACTTGTGAATGGCTACAGGAAAGAGTAAGTTAACTCACTCCCTCCCCAAGACTGGCCAAAGCAGGGGATATTTTGCAAGATATGGCCTTTTTACTTTATTTCCTCACCTCCTCCCCCTCAGTTCAGCATCCCCTTTTATAGTTTCTATAAAAGAAACTAGCATCCAGACGCTGATAAGATGGTGCTCCAGGACTCTAGTCCTCCATCTTCTTGGTGACCCAGCTTTTCGAATAAAGTCACTATTCCTTGATTCCACACCTTGTCTCCCGATTTATTGTCCTATGAGTGGAGAGCAGACTAATCTTGGACTCAGTAACACCACGAGTAATGGGAAACCTCGAATTCTCTCCAAGAAACAAAATTGAAATTCTTTTTTAAAAAGTGACAAATGCTTCCAGCAAAGGACCAGATAGAAGTGTATTTCTATCAAAAATGTTTCCTGCAGAAACAGTTCTTTAGTCATGGAAGACCTGCTAGCCTGGGCTGCCTGTTAGCCAAGTTCTCCATTTCTAGGGATGGAAGAGGGACTGAGCTAACTGCCCTCCCCACCACCTGCATCAGGCTCCCAGCCCCATCAGAGCCTTACCTGGCACTCGTTTGGGGGCTGTAGGAAGCAGCCTCTGTCCACACTCACTGCATAACTTCGGGGCTTCCTCTTTGGCGATATACCTGCAAGAAGGACACTCCATACCTCCAGGGAGAGGAATTCCTGGGTCTGGCATGTCTCTGCTGATCTAGAAGTAAGAATCCCAAGGCTGCCAGCTTTATAACCCGCCACCTGTCACGTGACCACAGCCTTGCTTCAGTTTCATTTTCTGGGAAAGTAAAATTGCGGCGGCCCAGTTCTCCCGGCTCAATTGAAACCCAGTCTGATCACCACCCACAAGGTGCTCCAGCCTGCCTCATCCCAACCTCGCCTTCCAACACCCTCCTGATCTGAGCCCCATGTGGCCCCAGCACCTACTTTCTTTTCTGCTGAACCCATCGTGCTTGCCTCCCCTGGCCTCCTGAGTTCTCTCCATCATTAAGTAAATCTAAAAATTGTCCTGCCCAGCTGAGACTGGGAGCCAGTTCAGCTGAGTCAAGTGAGTGGAGACTGAAGATAGTAGGGGAGCAGGCAGAGACACAGCTTACAAAATCTTGAGATTAAACATGAGGTGGGGGTACTGAGGCAGGAGATAGATAAGCTCCAGTTTAGACACTTACAACTGGCCTCCTGTTTATATTCATGGGGCAAGAAAAAGTGGACTTCAGGCTGAGAGGATAATAGGCAGGAAGGCTAGGGGTCTCCAAACAGAGGAAATAGGCTGCAACCCCACAGAGACTGAGATAGAACTGTGTTTGGGTATCTCCTGAGGAGGTATGGGTCAGTAGGGGACTGCTGCAGCGGCAGGGGCTCTGGGTGCAGTACACCTGTGTATGGCATAAGCCCTCTGGGAGGAGGTCGCCATTAACCCCGTGATGGAGGCACCAGAACTTACACAGGACTGGGGAAACAATCTCTTGGAGGGCTCAAACAGAACTTTGTGTGCACCAGGACCCAGGAGAAAGGAGCAATGATCCTGCAAGAGACTGACCCAGACTTGCTCATCCAGGAGTCTCTGGTGGAGGCGTGGGTCAGCCATGGCCTGCTGCAGGGTTGGGGGCCCTGAGTGTAGCAGTGCGTGCATGAGACCTTTTGAAGGAGGTCACCCTTATCTTCATTACCTCTACCATAGTTTGGCCTCAGGTCAAATAATAGGGAGGGAACACAGCCCCGCCCTTCAACAGAAAATTGGATTAAAGATTTACTGAGCATGGCCCTGCCTATCAGAACAAGACTCAGTTTCCCCCTCAGTCAGTCAGTCTCTCCCACCAGGAAGCTTCCATAAGCCTCTTATCCTTCTCCATCAAAGGGCAGACACAATGAAAACTGCAGTCCCAGAAAACTAACCAATCTGATCACATGGATCACAGCCTTGTCTAACTCAATGAAACTGTGAGCCATGCCATGTCAGATCAGAGATCAGTTGCTCAGTCGTGTCCGACTCTTTGTGACTCCATGAATCACAGCATGCCAGGCCTCCCTGTCCATCACCAACTTCCGGAGTTCACTCAGACTCACGTGCATCGAGTCAGTGATGCCATCTAGCCATCTCATCCTCTGTTGTCCCCTTCTCCTCCTGCCCCCAATCCCTCCCAGCATCAGAGTCTTTTCCAATGAGTCAACTCTTCGCATCAGGTGGCCAAAGTACTGGAGTTTCAGCTTTAGCATCATTCCTTCCAAAGAAATCCCAGGGCTAATCTCCTTCAGAATGGACTGGTTGGATCTCCTTGCAGTCCAAGGGATTCTCAAGAGTCTTCTCCAACACTACAGTTCAAAAGCATCAATTCTTCGGCGCTCAGCCTTCTTCACAGTCCAACTCTCACATCCATACATGACCACAGGAAAAACCATAGCCTTGACTAGACGAAACTTTGTTGGCAAAGTAATGTCTCTGCTTTTGAATATGCTGTCTAGGTTGGTCATAACTTTCCTTCCAAGGAGTAAGCGTCTTTTAATTTCATGGCTGCAGTCACCATCTGTAGTGATTTTGGAGTCCAAAAAAATAAAGTCTGACACTGTTTCCACTGTTTCCCCATCTATTTCCCATGAAGTGGTGGGACTGGATGCCATGATCTTCATTTTCTGAATGTTGAGCTTTAAGCCAACTTTTTCACTCTCCACTTTCACTTTCATCAAGAGGCTTTTGAGTTCCTCTTCACTTTCTGCCATAAGGGTGGTGTCATCTGCATATATGAGGTTATTGAGATTTCTCCCGGCAATCTTGAAAGATTATCTGGTATTCCCATCACTTTCACGTGATTATCTGGGCCATGCCATGTAGGGCCACCCAAGACAGACGGGTCATGGTGGAGAGTTCTGACTAAACATGATCCACTGGAGAAGGGAATGGCAAACCACTTCAGTATTCTTGCCTTGAGAACCCCATGAACAGTATGAAAAGGCAAAAAGATAGGACACTGAAAGATGAACTCCCCAGGTTGGTAGGTGCCCAATATGCTACTGGAGATCAGTGGAGAAATAACTCCAGAAAGAATGAAGAGACAGAGCCAAAGCAAAAACAACACCCAGTTGTGCATGTGACTGGTGATGGAAGTAAAGTCCGATGCTGTAAAGAGCAATAATGCATAGGAACCTGGAATGTTAGGTCCATGAATCAAGGCAAATTGGAAGTGGTCAAACAAGAGATGGTAAGAGTGAACGTTGACATTTTAGGAATCAGTGAACTAAAGTGGACTGGAATGGGTGAATTTAACTCAGATGACCATTATATCTACTACTGTGGTCAAGAATCCCTTAGAAGAAATGGAGCACCCATCATAGTCAACAAAAGAGTCTGAAATGCAGTACTTGGATGCAATCTCAAAAACAACAAAATAATCTCTGTTCATTTCCAAGGCAAACCATTCAATATCACAGTAATCCAAGTCTATGCCCCAACCAGTAAGGCTGAAGAAGTTGAAGTTGAACGGTTCTAGGAAGACCTACAAGACCTTTTAGAACTAACACCCAAAAAAGATGTCCTTTTAATTACAGGAGTGAAAAGAAAGTAAAGTCGCTCAGTCGTGTCTGACTCTTTGAGACCCCATGGACTGTAGTCTACCAGGCTTCTCCATCCATGGGATTTTCCAGGCAAGAATACTGGAGTGGGTTGCCATTTCCTTCTCCAAGAGATCTTCCCAACCTAGGGATTGAACCTGGATCTCCTGCATTGTAGGCAGACGCTTTACCATCTAAGCCACCAGAGACTGGAATGCAAAAGCAGGAAGTCAAGAGATACCTGGAGTAACAGGCAAATTTGGCCTTGGAGTACAGAATGAAGCAGTGCAGAGGCTAACAGAGTTTTGCCAAGAGAACGCACTGGTCATAGCAAACACCCTCTTCTGACAACACAAGAGAAGAAATGGTTAATACTGAAATAAGATTGATTATATTCTTTGCAGCCAAAGATGGAGAAGCTCTATACAGTCAGCAAAAACAAGACTGGGAGTTGATTGTGACTCAGATCATGAACTCCTTCATGCCAAATTCAGGTTTAAATTGAAGAAAGTAGGGAAAACCACTAGACCATTCAGGTATGACCTAAATCAAATCCCTTATGATTATACACTGAAAGTGACAAATAGATTCAAGGGATTAGATCTGATAGAGTGCCTGAAAAACTATGGATAGAAGTTTGTGACATTGTACAGGAGACAGGGAGCAAGACCATCCCCAAGAAAAAGAAATGCAAAAAGGCAAAATGGTTGTCTGAGGAGGCCTTACAAATAGCTGTGAAAAGAAAAGTGAAAGGCAAAGGAGAAAAGGAAAGATGTACCCATTTGAATGCAGAGTTTCAAAAAATAGCAAGGAGAGATAAGAAAGCCTTCCTCAGTGATCAATGCAAAAAAAAAAAAAAATAGAGGAAAACAACACGATGGGAAAGACTAGAGATCTCTTCAAGAAAAGTAGAGATACCAAGGGAAATTTTCATGCCAAGACGGGCACAATAAAGGACAGAAATGGTATGGACCTAACAAAAGCAGAAGATATTAAGAAGAGGTGGCAAGAATACACAGAAGAACTATACAAAAAAGATCTTCATGACCCAGATAATCACGATGGTGTGATCACTCACCTAGAGCCAGACATCCTGATATGCAAAGTCAAGTGGGCCTTAGGAGGCATCACTATGAATAAAGCTAGTGGAAGGGATGGAATTCCAGTTGAGCTATTTCAAATCCTAAAAGATGATGCTGTGAAAGTGCTGCACTCAATATGCCCACAGATTTGGAAAACTCAGCAGTAGCCACAGGACTGGAAAAGGTCAGTCTTCATTCCAATCCCAAACAAAGGCAATGCCAAAGAATGCTCAAACTACTGCACAATTGCACTCACCTCACACACTAGCAAAGGAATGCTCAAAATTCTCCAAGCCAGGCTTCAGCAATATGTGAACTGTGAACTTCCAGATATTCAAGCTGGATTTAGAAAAGGAAGAGGAACCAGAGATCAAATTGCCAACATCCATTGGATCGTCAAAAAAGCAAGAGAGTTCCAGAAAAACATCTACTTCTGCTTTATTGAGTATGCCAAAGCCTTCAACTGTGTGGATCACAACAAACTGTGGAAAATTCTTCAAGAGATGGGAATACCGGACCACCTTACCTGCCTCCTGAGAAATCTATATGCAGGTCAAGAAGCAACAGTTAGAACTGGACATGGAACAACAGACTGGTTCCAAATCGGGAAAGGAGTACATTAAGGCTGTGTATTGTCACCCTGCTTATTTAACTTATATGCAGACTACATCATGCGAAATGCTGGGCTGGATGAAGCACGAGCTGGAATCAAGACTGCTGGAAGAAATATCAATAACCTCAGATATGCAGATGACACCACCCTTATGGCAGAAAGGGAAGAGGAACAAAAGAGCCTCTTCTGGCCCAGGATGACTCACCTTGTGCCAATGTTATCTCAAAATGCATGTTGTGGGTGAGGGGCTGGGTGCCACTCTGAGTTTTGAGCTCTAATTAGCAGCCTGCTGATAGGTATATAACATTTTGCTAAAGACTAGCAAGGGAGCACTCTTTCTGCCCCCTTCTGATGTCTATGTCAGAAGCTTTATCTATTTCTTTTATACTTTAATGAAACTTTATTACACAAAAGCTCTGAGTGATCAAGTCTCATCACTGGCCCTGGATTGAATTCCTCTCCTCTGGAGGCCAAGAATCCTGACATCTTTCACGGCTCAGCAACAACCTTTCAAGGCTGTACACTTACAATTAGCCTCCTGTTTGCACTTCTTGAGACAGGAGACAGGTGGGCTCTAGGTTAGATGTTTACAATCAGCCTCCTATTTGCTCTCCTAAATAGAAGGAACTACAGAGACAGGGTCAGCTTTCCAAGTGGCTCTAGTGGTAAAGAACCCACCAGCCAATGCAGGAGACATAAAAGACGTGGGTTCAATCCCTTGGTTGGGAAGATCCCCTGGAGTAGGAAATGGCAACCCACTCCAATATTCTTGTCTGCAGAATCCCATGAACAGAGGAGCCTGGCAGCCTACAGTCCACGGGGTCACAAACAGTCAGACACAACCAAAGCAACTTAGCACACAAAGTGTCAGACACGACTGAAGTGACTTAGCATGCACACATGAACAGAGACAAGATAAATACTCAAGTTTTGTCTCTTGTGGATGCCTTAAGATAATAGCTATGGCAGGAACAAAGGAGGGCAAAGCCCTGTTTGAGTACAGGATCAAGGGATCTCCACTTCCCCCTTCCTTGGGGTAAAGGAGACACTACACATGCACAGCAAGGCTACTTGGGGACAACACCAGGGGACAACAAATCAGAGGACAACACCAGGCCATAATGAATCTTGCTTCTCCCAGACACCTTTGTGTCAAGTTCCATTTTGGCTGAGAGGTGCATGCTCACCTAAGGGGAGGTTCTTTAGACAAATGATCCAGGGGAGCTAAAACAAGATGATTGGACAAGGGGGAGACAAAGACCCAGAAAACTGCCCTCTCATAAAGGATTTAAACTTTGCAAATGTGCGACTGTCTCAGTTCTCCTGTGTGTCTTTCCATGGGTACTTTGCTTTTCCAAAACACTCTTTACTTTTCTCTTTGCCTTCTGTCTCCTCACCTGAATTCTTTCTTGACAAGGCAGGCAAGAACTGGGGATCCAGGCCCTAGCCTCTGGCCTCTGTGGTCTAGCGGTTAGGATTCAACGTTCTCACCCACCACCACAAGCCAGGTTTATTTCCTGGTCGGGGAACCAAGATTCTGCCTCTAGCTACTGCTTGCTGCTGCTTACTGCAAGCTGCCTCTCATCACTGTGTGTGTTCGAAATCAGTACCTGCTTCAAGCCCCCAGTAAGGGACTCAGACTGTCTCTGCCTCACTGCAGAAATGCTGGCAGCAAATGATTGAGTCAGAGCCTGCCGAAGGAACCAGCCTGCACAGGGCAGCCCACGACTATAGAGCTGGCAGTCAGGACTCCTATAACAGGACCAGTGATCAAGATTCCTAGTAACAGGAATTGCCATCTACTAAGCCTGCACTCTTCTCATGGACCACCTGGCCCTCTGAACACCCTCCGTGGGAGTGGCAGCAAACCAAGGTCAGGGTCATGTCAAGGTCAGGACTCAGGCCAAGAATCTCCAGCCTCCAGAGACCACTTAGTTCATCCATGGCGAGAGTGCAGACAGGTGTCTTGGCTCTTGGTGCACAAAGATCCACCGGCCACCCTTTTCTTCTGGCTTCGGACCCAAGTATTCTGATGGAGCAGTGGCCAAGTCAGCTTCTTCCTCAGTTGGGAAGGCAAGCAGAGGGCCCCCATCAGACAGCAACTCCCTACTCCAGCCCTGCTGCTGGCCCCTGCAACCCCTACATCTCGTTCTCATTCTAATTTTACCTGTGGCATAGATGACAGTCTGCCACCAACAGCCTGGTCTCCTATGATGGTGGGCTGTGGTGGGGGGAGGGCAGGACCGAAAGCACCTGGTGCGTGTGGTTATCCTCAGGACAATGGTCCCCATCTTCCCTCTCCTCCTCCAAATGCCCCCTGAAGCAATCACCTCTGTAGTCTGGGCGCTCTCTCACTAAAAGACTCTCAATGACTCCCGAGGGCCCAGTCCTCTCTCCTAAGGTGCATTCCCTCTGTCCCAAGCTCTGCTTCCCCACAGACCAGAAAACTCACGGCAGGGATCAGAATTCCTCACTCAAGTGTCCTGTTGTTTCTCCCCAGCACCAGGGGCTTATGGATTGTGGCAGGTACCAACACTTCTCTATTCACTCAGTTTCCTGATTTTTCTTCCCCTTTTTTCCAGCCACATCCCCCCAACCACCACCAAATAAAACCAGGTGGAGGCCCCCATCTTACACTCCCCTATTCTCAGCCCTCCCTGGCTTGAGTGGTGTCCAGGACTTTACAGACCCAGCAGCCAGCCCTGAGGAGTGCCAATGACACAAGGCTGATCCTCAGCCAAGCTTCAAGTCATTCAGCTATGAAAAAGTGGAGGTCACCAATCGTATCTGATCAGGGTCTTGTGTGGATTAAGGGAGCACAGTGGCCCACGCCCAGCCCTCTGTTGGTCACTAATAACCTAGAGGCCACCGCCACAGCCTGTCTACGCACCTGTTCCCTTCTGTGTCTCAGTTTTCTCATCTGTCAGGCTCTGGTCCAGCCTCCTAGGGCTGTTGAACAACTATTATGGTGAAAACTAGTGTTCCAGCCCCAAGCAAAGGGCTTGATGTACATCATCTTATTTATTCTTCACTGTTCTCTCCCCTCTCAATAAGCACCTACCAGAAAGCATTTGTGAGGGGCCTAGCACAGGCCCATGTGATGCTACAAATGCCAGTCAGGATGAGTGTCATTTTTACATCAAAAGGGCCCAGGGCTCCCACCTGTCTTTCCAACAAATTCCTCCTTTCCCATACCCTCTGGTCACACCGTATTTCTGAGGTAGGATATAGATGGGCTCCCGGTTAGAAATTTATACTGGCCTCCTGTTTACATTTCATAGGGCATGAAGAAGTGGCCTTCAGGCTGGATACTTACAACTGTTAACATATCCTGAGACAAGAGATAGTGGGCTGAAGCTATGGCATTTACAGTCAGACTTCTGTTTGCCCTCCAAAACGGAAGAAATAACAGAAACAGGGTAAATAGGCAGTTTTTGTCTCTTGTAAATACCTTAAAGTAATAGTCATGGCAATAGTCAGGAAACTGTCACGGCAAAGACAAAGAGGGGCAAAATTCTATTTGAGTAAAGGATAAGGGATCTCCGCTCCTCTCTCTTTTGGGACGAGGGAGACACTACACATGCACAGAAAGGCTCCTTGGGGGTCAAAAGTCAGGGGATAATGTCAGTCCATACTGAGTCTTGCTCCTTCCAGAAGCCTTCACTTCAAGATTCATTTCGGCTGAGGGGTAAGTGCACACAGAGGGGGTGTGGCAAAAGAAACCAGTTAATTGGCTAAAGGTAAACAAAGACCTGGAAGAACTGACCTATGTAAATGACATTGTTTTTGTTCAGTTGAGAAATTGTATCCAACTGGTTGCAACCCCATGGACTACAGCATACCAGGCTTCTCTGCCCTTCGCTATCTCCTGGAGTTTGTTCAAACTCATGTCCATTGAGTCGGTAATCCTATCCAAACACCTCATTCTCTGTCGCCCCCTTCTCCTTCTTCCCTCAATTTTTCTCAGCATCAGGATCTTTCCTAATGAGTCGACTATTTACATCGGGTAGCCAAAGTAGAGCTTAGGAACTTCAGTTTCAGTATTAGTTCTTACAATGATTATTCAGGGTTGATTTCCTTTAAGATTGACTGATTTGATCTCCTTGCAGTCCAAAGGACCCTCAAGAGTCTTCTCCAGCACCAGTTTGAAAGCATTAATTCTTCAGCTCTCAGCCTTCCTTATGGTCTAACTCTCACATCTATATATGACTACTGGAAAAACCATAGCTTTGACTATACAGACACTTTTTCAGCAAAGTGATGTCTCTGCTTTTTAATACTCTGTCTAGGTCTATCATAGCTTTTCTTCCAAGGAGCAAGCGTTTTTTAATTTCATGGCTGCAGTCACCATCCACAGTGATTTTGGAGCCCAAGAAAATGAAGTCTGTCACTGTTTCCACTTTTTCCTCATCTATCTGCCATGAAGTGATGGGTCCAGATGCCATGATCTTACTTTTTAAATGTTGTTATAAGTCAGCTTTTTCACTCACCTCTTTCATCTTTATCAAAGGGCTCTGCTTTCTGCCATTAGGGTGGTATCATCTGCATATCTGAGGTTATTGATATTCTCCTAGCAATCTTTATTCCAGCCTGTGCTTCATCCAGTCTGGCATTTCACATGATGTATTCTGCATATAAGTTAAATAAGCAGGGTGACAGTGTATAGCCTTGACGTATTCCCAATTTTGATCCAGTCTGTTATTCCATGTCTGGTTCTAAATGTTGCTTCTTGACCTGCATACAGGTTTCTCAGGAGGCAGGTGAGGTGATCTGGTATTCCCTTTTTGGAATTTCCTTGGTTTTTCTATGATCCAATGGATGTTGGCAATTTGATCTCTGATTTCTCTGCCTTTTCTAAATACAGACTGTATATCTGGAAGTTCTTGGTTCATACACTATTGAAGCCTAGTTTGAAGGATCTGGAGCATTACCTTGCTAGCATGTGAAATGAGTGCAATTGTACAGTAGTTTGAACCTTCTTTGGCATTGCCTTTCTTTGGGATTGGAATGAAAACTGACCTTTTCCAGTCCTGTGACCACTGTTGAGTTTTCCAAATTTGCTGACATACTGCATGCAGCACTTTAACAGCACTAACTTTTAGGATTTTAAATAGCTCAGCTGAAATTCCATCACCTCCACTAGATTTGTTTGTAGTAATGCTTCTTAAGGCCCCCTTGACTTCACACTCCAGGATGTCTGGCTCTAGGTGAGTGATCATACCATCATGGTTATCCAGGTCATTAAGAACTTTTTGTATAGTTCTTCCCAAAATCCATATCAATGCAATAAATGTATGCATTGAAACATGCAATTTTTTTGTTTTACCTCATTGGGTTTTAGTTGTGGCACTAGGGCACTTCGTTGCTGCTAACAGGCTTCCTTATAGTTGTGGTGCTTCGCTCAGTAGTTGTGGTGCGAGCTTAGTCACCCCATGGCACGTGGGGCTTTTTTTCCCTGACCAGGGATCCAGCCTGCATTCCCAGAATTGGAAGGCAGACTCTTAACCTCTGGACCACCATGGAAGTCTCCCACACAACTTTTAAAAATAAAAAATAGTATAACATAAATAGTATGTAAGTGCAATGTATGATCAAACATAATTAGAAAATAAGATAGAAAACAACAAAATACAAGGACAGTGGTAGGTGCAGTTTACTTTGTGGGGCTGAGGCAGGCACAGACAGAGATTAGCTGGGTGGAGGCGGATGGTGGGGTGGTAGGATGAAGGAAGAAGGGGACGAGGAAGCCAGAGTACTTGATGAACAGTTTCAGATGGCATTACCTCCCACTTTGTCCCTAAAAGATGGTGCTCTGGACATTGCTGGCTTCAGTCTGGACATCTCCTTTTGGTCCAGTGTTCACAAAGGGACTTGCTCCTCCACATAGATTTCCTTGTGGAAAGTCTGCTAGTCATTATTGCCCAGGTTAGCTGCACGACAGGGGAGCCCCTGGACTTAGCCCCACAGCTCACCTGGCAAAACCCAGTATAGGGTATCTTCCTGATCCCTTAGATATTAGATCATTTGAAATTTCCTCTATCTTGTAACCACCAGCATTTGTAGAATGGATATGGTTGGCCCCAAACATACTTTGGGGCTGGTCTTGCTCCTTGCCTGCTTATCTGATAATCCTGGGGTCGTCCATAGGCCTGTAGGCAAGATGCTCTCCAGAGCACAGTTTGCTGGGAGGGTAAGTGTGGTAAGAGGGTGGAACAAGGGACCTTGTGGGGGAAGGTAGGCCAGGGAAGTGGTTCTGCCCTGCTGGGCCGCACAGTTCCATGGCCCTGCTCCAGATGAGAACGTCCAGACGTCTCAAAGCAGGGCCTGTGTGACTGAGCAGGCTGAACATATCGCCCACAGTAAATCCAGAGCCGTGCAGAACAACAGGGGCTTGTAGTTCTTGGCTTCATTTTGCATCTATTTCCCAGCCTGTCTTCAGACCTTCCTTTCAGCTGTTTTTCCCCATGGAAAGACAGGCGTGAGATCTGCAGTTAAGTTTCTCACGAAACAGGCTTTGGAATTCTGCTCAGTTAGGGCAAAGTTTGACTGATGGAAGTCAGTTTTCTGGGCCTGGGTATTATTGCCTGAGGATCATGCTCTTTGGACCCTTTGGAGTAAAAGATGTCCCAGGGTCAGGTGTTTCCCAAGTGAGGCCCAAAAATTTGGTCCTGGGCCCAGCACCAAATTAGTTCATCCACCTTGGGCTGGCAGGCCTGCCCAGACAGAAGAACAGCCTGTAAGGAACTGTGGTTCCTTTCTTATGTAGGGAGGCAGGAGGGGCAGAAGTAAGACGAACATAACGAAATAACTTCATGGCTCCCATGAGGGCACCTCCCTGTACCTGTGTCTCTGTCTTCTCTTATTAAGATGCCACTCAAGTCCAGTATGACATCATCTGAACTTAGTTAATTACATCAGCAAAGATCCTATTTCCAAATAAGGTCACAGTCACAGGTGCCTCTGATCAAGAATGTAACTTTTTGTAGGGGACACAATTCAGTCCCCTACAGGCACCAGCTCCACGAGCTTTGCCAGAAGTCTCTAGAAGATTTAGCCATCAGCACTGCACAAAGATTCAAAGATTTAGATGCACTTGGGTCCTTTCAGAGGATTAAAATTATTTTAAAAGGGGAGGAGGGAGAAACAGGCTCTTTACCAACATCAGCAGCAGAATTTTCAAAGGTAGATAAATCGATGCAAAACATATTTTATAAAAATAATCATACTTTAGGCAGCCAAGGGTTTGCTATTCACCCCTGGGTTAGCCCAGGTTAGCTCTGCTTCAGGTTGACTTGATCTGTTTTTTTTTTCCCCTCTCTGGGAGGCCTACAGGATTCTAGTTTCCTGACCAGGGATTGAACCCAGGCCATGGCAGTGAAAGCATCAAGTCCTAAGCACTGGACTGCCAGGGAATTCCTAGGTAGACTTTATCTCAAAAAAGACAGAGGTCCCTGCCCCACTCCAGCACTAACAGGGAAGCCCACTGCTCCCCACCCCTATTAGCTCACAGAGCACCCTCAGCCTCCCCTGCCCACTGGGTGTGGGGCCTTCAGGGATGTGGCTGCAGAGCCCTCAGCTGCCACCTTTTGGGGCTGGTGGCACCAAGAGCATTGCTCCTGGACACCATGAGGCTGTACAGTGGGCATGACAGACCAGTCACACGAGATCCCCAGCATCGTTTCATTTTTGAGTAAATGTATTACTGGGGCGTGGGCAAGATGTGATTGCTGGCATTGCAGCCTGAGTCCTAAATCATTCCCCTTCTTCCTCCTGTCCAACTTCCCTCCATCACGAGAGTTCTGCATCAAGCAGCTTCCTCCCGAGGTCAGTTCCCCCAAAACTGAATTTTTTTTTATTCCAAAACTGAATTTTTAATAAAGCCAGACCCCTTGAGGTGAGCTCCCTGACCTGCACTAAGACATTCAGTTAATGTGGGAGAGGGTGAAAACAGCGGAGGGTCAAGCAAATAGAATTTGAGGAGGTTTGATTCATGACAGCAGCAACTACTTCTTAATTGCCTATTACATATATACCCCAAGGCTCCACTCTCCTCTTCAATTTAACCTGTGCAACAAGCCTTTGGAAGATGTGGAAACGAAGGGTCAGACAGAGTAGACAATTTACCCACTGTCATGTGTTAAGAAATCAGGACAGCCTGGGCTCAAAGTCAGTTCTCTTTGTGCCTGCTCACACCATGCTGCCTCCTCAGTCGTGACTTTCAGAGTTTCTTGCCATTATCTGCAGACTTCCAGTAGAGACAGACACAGGCACAGGCTCCGGAGAATGTGAGGCTTCCTAACCATTTTAGATTTGAACATTCTAAGCCCACATCATCAGATACAGCAGTCAGGTAGCATTGAGCACTCCACATGTGGCTGGTTTGAGCTGAGATGTGCTGTGACGGTACAGGTCACACCTGGTTTCAAAGATTTAGTATGAGAAAAGTAATATAAAATATTTCATTGGTAAATTTTACATAGATTTCATGTGGTGCTAAGGCACTAATGAGAAAGAACCAGTCTGCCAATGCAGGAGACGTAAGAGACGCAGGTTCGATCCCTGGATCAGGAAGACCCCCTGGAGGAGGAAATGGCACTCCATTCCAGTATTCTTGCTGGGAGAATCCCATGGACAGAGGAGCCTGGTGGGCTACAAGTCTATGGGATCACAAGGAGACACTACTGAGTGTCTGAACATGTTGGAAATATTTATCTTAGATAAATGAGGTATGTTAATTTCACTTATATTTACATGTTTTAGTACAGCTACTTGAAGTGTTAAAATGGCCCAGGTGGCTCACATGGGGGCTTCACTACTGTACTGCTCTATGGCATCGTCTGTTGGACAGCGCTGTTCTACATCACCATCATCTGTACAGTCAGGGCCCCACCAGCTACTGTAACAAGTGGGCATTCAGACCCTACTTCTGGCCCACATGATTCTGGCTGGGGCTCGGCTCAGCTCAGCCAGGCGCCCTCCTTCACTCAATTGACCGAAACTCTGCCACTCACAATATGTGGCTTCCACAGGGCCCCTAGATCATCTCCGTGCCAGCCAGCCAGAAACAGGGAAAGTGCTTGCAGGAGGGAGAATGGCAGGCCAGGTTGAAATGGCACACACACACTCCCCATGAACTGTGTTGGTCTGCTAGGGCTGCTGTGCCAAAGTGCCACAAACGGGACAGCTTTTTTTTTTTTTCCAATATATTATCTTGGCCATGCTGCCCAGCATGTGGCATCTTAGTTCCCCAACCAGGGATAGAACCCGCACCCCTTGCTTTGGAAGCATGAAGTCTTAACCAGCGGACCGGACCGCCATGAAGTCCTGGAGCAGCTTAAACAACAGAACTTGACTGTCTCACAGTCTATGGGTCAGAAGTCTGAGTTCAAGGTGTCGACAGGAAGAATCTGTTCTAGGCCTGCCGCCTGGATACTGGTGGTTTGGTGATGGCTGGCATTCTTGGCTTGTAGAAGCATCACCCCAATCTCTGCCTTCATGTTCACATCGTGGTCTCCCTGTGTATGCATGTCTGTACCAAACCTCCCCACCCATTTTCTTTAGCCGTGCTGCATGGTTTGCAGGATCTCAGTTCCCTGACCAGGAATTGAACCTGAGCCACAGTGGTTAAAGTGTGGAATCCTATTCACTAGGCCACCCTCCCCTTTTTTTAAGGACACAGCCATATTGGATTAGGGCCCACCCTACTGCAAGTATGAACTCATTTTAACTAAATGCATTTGCAATGACCCTATTTCCAAGTAAGGGCTTCCCAGGTGGCACTAGTGGTAAAGAACATGCCCATCAATGCAAGAGATCCAAGAGATGTAGTTCCCATTCTTGGGTCAGGAAAATCCCCTGGAGGAGTAAAGGACACCCCATTTCAGTACTTTTGCCTGAAAAATTCCATGTACAAGAGAAGCCTGGCGGGCTACAGTTGATGGGATTGCAAAGAGTCAGACACGACTGAACACACAGTACATCTCGTTTCCAAATAAGGTCCCATCCTGGGTACTGGGGGTTAGGACGCGATATGAATTTTGTGAGGCAGGCGACACAGTTCAACCCACAACAGACACTATTGACTTGATCTTAGTCACGTGGCCACACTCACTACAGGTGAGGCAGGAAACTGCAGTGGTGTTGGTGATGTCACACACCACTCAACGGTGAAAGTCAAAGTGAAGTCGCTCCATCGTATCGGACTCTTTGAGACCCCATGGACTGTAGCCCACCGGGCTCCTCTGGCCATGGGCTTTCCAGGCAAGAATACTGGAGTGGGTTGCCATTTCATTCTCCAGGGGATCCTCCCGACCCAGGGATCGAACCCGGGTCTCCTGCATTGCAGGCAGACTCTTTACCATTTGAGCCACTAGGGAATCCTGTCAACAGTAAGGAAGGGCTTAATCAACTGTGTCATCAGAACAGTCACATGGCTCAGAGAACTTATCTAGCTGATGAGCTGGGATGATGAAACCCAGCCCTGCATCTTCTGACATCAAATCCTCTCCATACCTCTCTTCTAAAATTCATTTTTATTATAATTTTCAATGTGCTTAGTTGTTCAGTTGCATCTGACTCTGCGACCCCATGGACTATAGCCCGCCAGGATCCTCTGTCTGTGGGGATTCTCCTGGCAAGAATACTGGAGTGGGTTGCCATTTCCTACTCCAGGGGATCGTCCCAACCCAGGGATTGAACCCGGGTCTCCTACACTGCAGGCAGATTCTTTACTGTCTGAGCCACCAGGGAAGCCCTATAATTTTCCATATGTCAATGCAATGTTCTCTGAAACATTAAACCATACAAATATTGTTTCTTATCTACCCAAGGAGGAAACACTGCCATGAGCTTGATCTTTATCCTTCCAGGACTTTACAAAGTCTCATACATGTATCATAGAATTGTTTAGACTGTACTCACACAAATGGTTATCTCAAGATGGGTATCACTCTGCAACTTGCTTTTTCCACTCAAAAATCTGTTAGTATCCACACTACCTCGTTCCTTTAACTGCCATGTGACCTTCCACAGTTTTCATGTTCCGTGGTCAAGATACTTAGGTTGCTTTCATTTTCCAAAATTGCTAATGAGGTTGTGATAAAAATCCTTGGCCTGCTTCCTGGGAGATGGGCTCATGTTTCGCTAGAGTGGCTTCTGAGAATTGGAGCTGCTGAGTCACAGACGGTGAGAGTTTCTAATGAAATTGTTCCCACCCAAGTGTATCAATTTGCCCAGCCCTGTGAATTGGATGATCTCTGGGTTCCAGAATGCGTGGGCTCAGTATGTGGGAACAGGCCCAAAAGGGACCACACCTCCATCCCAGCTCTGGGCAAATGTGGTCCAGTGGGCAGCTTCAAGACACGCTTGCCTTACCCTAGATGGGAGAGGTTGGGGGAGAACAGATACATGTATATGCATGGCTGAGTCCTTTCGCTGTTTACCCGAAACTATCACATTGTTTGTTAATCGACTATACCCCAATACAAAATAAAAATTTTGTTGGTTTTTTTTAAGACAGCTGGCCTTGTAGAAAAAGATAAACTGCCTAAGCTAAGGAAAGGTGATGTGTGGCTGGGGGTCAACCATTTAGCTGGCTGGTCAGGGGCCTAGAAGGAGAAACACCAGAAGATGGAGGACAAGGAATCTGAAAAGACTTGTGTACTATGAGCAGGCCTGGACCCTCACTCTGCTCAGACACTGGCCACGATGGCCTGGGCAGAACACTGGTGGCTCTAGGGCGCCCATCCAGGGCCATCGCACGAGTTCTTTCTCAAACGAAGTCCAGGGGCATAACCTCCTTCAGCTGCGATTTACCGCTAAAAATGATGGAAGTCAAATTCCAAACAGGCAAGTCCGTGTCTAGAGGGTTTGCTAAGTAAATTACGACGCATCTATGGAATAAGATACCATGGAGCCATTGATCATCATGTCTTCTCTATTTATTATCACAACGAATAATTCACAGCAATGACCGCATGAAACTGTGGGTCACAGAGCACCACGGATGAAATGATCCCATTTACATGACTGTAAACACACACCCACATGCTAAGTACACACATGTACATGTACGGTGGAGGTCAGAGGTCAGGAGCTATCGCCAAAGTGGATGGGGGAGGGGAAGATTTCCAGTAGTTTTTACAATAAGCATGTATGGATTTTACAAAAACACCAAAGCTATCAGTTTTTTAAATTTAAAAAACACAACAAAGTTACTTTTCATAGACACTTTTAAGTCTTTTGGCAAACCTTGGTTTTCCTCTCAACAACAGCACTGCCGCCGCCATCAAGAAGGGAACCAACCTGAGAGATGCCCACCCTTCCTGTTTCCCCCAAAATCCAGGAAAGCGCTGGGGCGAGAAGAGGGCTCCTCTCCTAGATCATGCTGAAATCCCCGCCCTTTCCTTTCTCACCTGGTCTGCCATTCTAGAAGGCTCTCTCCTAATCACTCTTTTAAAAAGAGTTCTTATACAGGGAAGAGCAGGGAGGTACCTTTTCGGTCACCTCAGAGGAAGGGGTGAGTCCCACCTGTGGACTCCACACCATTGCCCTCCCCCTCCTCCAGGTCACCTGCTCAAGTTTCTCAGATCCATGTGGAAGGCGGCATCCGGCATCACAGTGACAAGAACCTTCCGGGAGACCCTCTGATGTTGGGCGCCCCTTGGCAGCCCACTCAGGCCTTCAGCAGGGCAATCTTGTGTTCCGGAACAGAGTCTTCGCTGCCATTGTAGGGCTGGGTCCCTGGTTCTTGCTTCAGGTATTTCTCTGCAGAAAACACAAGGTTTTCAAACACTAAAAAAGCAGAGTGAGGATGGGTCAGTTCAGGGAATGGGATTAAAGGCTGGCATTTTGGGGGACCTTGAATGCAGAGAGTTAAGGTCCCTGGGCTGGTGCCCCCAGCCCTGGGCTGGTTTCACCTAAGTCTCCATCATCATCCTCACCACTCTCGGTGCCATGATAACCCTCCTTATTGCCGGGCAGGTTCCTTGGCATGGCTGGGCCCAACCTGCTTATCCAGCTCCTGCAGATCAGCTTCTAGCTGCTTCTAGCAGCAACATGGATGAATCTCACATATACCAGGTTGAGCTAAGGAAGCCAGACACAGAATCCCACTACACGAAGTTCTAGGACAGGCTATGCTGACGGATGATAGAAGAAATCAGAGCAGTACTTACTCCCAGTGGAAGTCAGGGGAATAAGGGAAATTTCTGGAATAATGGAGATGATCTCCACCCTAACTGGACAACCACTGCATTCATCTATCAGGACTCAAACTCATACTTAGCATCTGTGCATTTCACTGTTTGTGAACTATGCCTCACATACAATCCTAAAAGATAAAACCCCAGAGCAGAAAGGGCCCCTGACAACCTGCCCACTGTCTCACTCTCATCAGAGTGCGCCCCACTCTCAGACTCAAGCCCTGACCCTCCTGTCTCCCAGGGTTGCAGTCCTGCTGTCCTGGCCCCCAAGGCATGGGCAGCTGGGCTGCTGAGGCTCTGTGCTGACTGGCCGCACTCACCTGCTTCTTCCAGGGTGCAGAAGTACAGGACTCCCTTCAGGTCAGCAGACAGCAGGACACGGAGGACAGGGACCTGCGGGGCAGATGAGCACTGACTCCAGGCGGGAGCGCTGCCGCCCCAGCACGCCACGCCGCGGGCTGCCTCACAGCTCCGCGAGAGGAACCTGTCTTAAGGGAATACTCTCTGGGGGACAACGAGACGAGTGCTCTGCAAGCACAGGTTATAACGGAAGCGAGCAGAGCTCTGCAGCCTGAGGCCACAAGACAGGAGCCCGGCTACCTTCCTCACTGTGTGTCGCTGGGCAAGTCACTCAGCTTCTTTGGGCCTCAGTAGCCTCATCTTGACACGGGGAAGGTGACAACACAGCCCTCACTAGGCTACTTCCAGAGCAGGTGCCAATACCCACCTGCAGGCCAATGAGGGCAAGGGTGGCACCCCGCTTGTGGAAGTCCTCCAGGAGCTCCCCAAGCCCCAGCACCACCGTGTAGTCGATGCTGCAGATGTGGGTGCAGTCCAGGGCCACGGAGCGCGGCGGGGATGCTGGGGGGAGAAGAGAGGTCACACCGGGTGCAGGCCACCACAGGTGGCCCTGGCCAGGGGCCTGAGGCCATGAGAGGCCATCAGGAGCACGTCCCCAGTGTGAATGGGAAAGGACAAGGACCCGAGCCATTAGCTGTTTGGGGACAGCAGCAACTGTTTCCTTCACACGGCAGACCAACAAGCCCCTTTCTCCCCTAAATATCAACTCCCAGAAGCAGTGTGCCCTTAGGGACACATGGTGGGGACCTGCCACCCTTAGTGCATGCAGACGGCGGGGGTGGGGGTTTCACTGGACACAACTCTGAAATGCCCGAGACCCCCTGGACCCAAGGGCAGGCGAGCTCCTTCCTGACAGTCGAGGGCAGGATCTGGGGTTCAGCAGGAGCCAGGCTGGGTGCAGAGAAGGTGGTGGGGAGCTGGGGATGACCACAGCCCACGTGGCCACGTACTTTCCAGAGCCCGGCTCAGCAATGCCTCTCGGAGGGTCTCGATTGCAGGGAAGTGCAGGCCACTCGCCGGCTGCAGGACTAGCATTGGACCCTCTGACACCTGGAGACAGCAGGGGAAAGTCAGTGAGCCCCGGAGGCCAATTCAACAGGGCAGCTCTGCCAGGCTTAGGGTGGATGCAGAGTGCAGAGCTGGCGGGAGCCTCCACCCATGGCCCCATGCACCACAGGAGGACAGCGTGCGGTTAATGCAGGAGGGTCACACCACCCACCAGGTGAAAGGTCACTCAGCAGTGCCTCGGGCCACAATCACACTGAGAGCCAAAGTGTAAGACAGTGGGATCAAGGGGTCCACCCCATGGCATACTTCACCCCACTGGGCCCCGAGGCCGGTGGGCCCCCCTCAGGGAGGCAGATGGGCTACCTGTATTTTGGGTCTGGCCACGGAGTGCAGGAGAATCAGCACAGAAACCAGGGTGCCTGCCAGGATGCCATACTGGACTTCCCAGAAGCAGAGCAGGAACGTCACGCAGAGGGGCAACAGGTCCAGCCCTGGGAAAGGGGGTCCAGCTGAGAGGGGGATCCTCCTCGGCGAGCTCAGCTCCTAGCTACCTGAGCCCTCCTATGAGGACGCCTCAGGTATGGCTTTCATGTAACAAGTAAAGGTGTCTTGGACCCCAAGCAGCCCCCAAGGGTCCACCTCTCCCTGCAAGGACTTGGGGACTGATGCTGCTGACAGGCCATGTCAGCTCAAGGGTGTCAGAGGCAGGAAGTCCCTCCCTGTCCTGGAACGAGGCCACAGTGGGCACTTCTCAGGGGACCAAGGATAAAGGGATGCAGAAGTCACGTAAATCCCTCAACTCCTTTGAGAAACAAAACAGAGTAAAAACTTGTTATAGTAAATTAACTGCAGGTTCAGGGGACCTGGAGCTCCATTGACGGTGGAGAAGGGAGGCTGTGACGTGGGCCCTGCTGGTCACCCCGAAGCCCCCGCCTTGCCCCAACTGGGCTGGTGCGGGCAGCGGCTGACAGCAGGGGCAGGATCATTGATAAACCTCAGGGCCGACAGACAGGAGACACATACTCTTCACTCGCCAGAGCGTCTTCACGATCTTGGTGTCGAACAGGGGGACCACAGCCATGATGATGACGGCAGCCAGGGCAGACTTGGGGATATAGTAGAAGAGCGAGGTCAGGTAGTCCAGCGACAGCAGCACCAGGGCTCCTGCGGGCGTGTGGGGGCGCCGTGACCTTGTGGCCCTGCCACCCCGACTCCCACCCAGCAAGGAGCCCGTCTAGGGGCACAGAGCTGGGCGCCAGAGCCAACAGCACCCACACCCCGGGTTCCTTCCTCTTCTTTCCTCCCATCTCACTGCCGTGGACACAGGAGAACACAGTGTGTGTGCTCGAGGGGTGCTCACCCGTCATCAGGCCCCCCGCTGGGGTGCACACTCCCGACTGGGCATTCACAGCCGTCCTGGAAGGTGAGAGAAACTCATCAGTGGCTGTCAGTTGGACCAGGAGAGCAGCTGAGGTCCACACAGCTATGGCTGGTCTCCAGGAATGGGGGCTCCCGTGGCGGGAGGGGTGGAGGTGGGGGAAATGGGAGCCCTCAGCAACACTTCCACCTAGTGGAGAGACTTAAGACACTGGTGTACTGGGTCCTCTCACCAGGGAGACTCCTGGGCCTTCTCAACCCCAAATAACAGATGGGCATGTCTGAGAGAGGACTGGTTGTAAATCCAAATGTCCGACGCTGTAATTGTGCTCGATATCAGGGGACACAAAATATGACCTAACTAAACAGGTTCGCAACCCAGTTATGCCAACAAGCACATGTAAAAAGTTAACTTGAAAATTGGTTAGAGGTTTTACCTCACGAATGCTAGTATAGCACCTACCAAGTGACCAGAGATTTTCTTTAAACTCCCTAAATAATTTTCTGAGATAGACAGGGCTGTCATGACTCTACAGACAGAGAGAATGAGATGTGGGAGGCTGGGCCACGTGCCCTATGCCCCCTCAACATGGTGGTCCGGGGTATCAGGAAGGTTTAGTGCTCAGATAGGGTTGGGTTGGGTTCTAGGACTTGGCCTGAGGGCTGGGCACTGACGCCTCCTCTTCTCTTTCCAGCCATGGGCCTCCCTCCCACCCTGCCCTCCTGCTTTTCGGGGGTCCATATGGTGACCCCACCTGACAGTCTTCCCCTTCTTCAGGCAGAGCTGCAGTCTTTCTGCCCCCACTATCTTTCAGGAATTAACTCAAGCAACAAGATGCCAGGAGCATTTCCATGCATGGGCATGAGCATGCTCAGTCACTTCAGTTGTGCCGACCCTTTGCGACCCTATGGACTGTAGCCCACCGGCTTCTCTGTCCATGGGATTCTCCAGGCAAGAAATACTGCAGTGGGCTGCCACGCCCTCCTTCAGGAGATCTTCCAGACCCAGGATGGAAGCCATGTCTCTTACATCTCCTGCACTGGCAGGCAGGTTCTCTACTCCTAGCTATCACCTAGGCAGCCCACAACACTGTGTACTGTTGTAAAAGAAAAGCAGCCAAAGAGGTGGGAAGCAGATGGAGCCCCCCGTCCCGCGTCTGTGTGAACTGTCAGAGCTGACCGATGGGGAGAAGACGGATAGGGAGAACCATGAAAACGGCCTCAGGACATGGGAAGGACCCCACAGGGGAGCCGGTTCTTCAAGTCGGAAGAAGACCTTTTGTCCCAGGCTGGGACCTCCCTGGAGACACAGAGAGGGAGCATGTGGTCACTCACCGTCCAAAGCTGCCTGTAACCGGGTAGGAGGAGAAGAGGGAGCCCAGAATGTTGGTGAAGCCTAGGGAGAAAACAGAAGGAAAAGGTTCATGCAGGGGAAGGACCACGAAACACAGAGGAAAAGGAGATGTAAAGGAAGGACACAGAAACCAAACAGAAACGGAAGACAGGAGGTGAGAGGCTCTACCCAGGGGGGCACCCTGTATCGGGTTATCCCTCCCTCTAGCAAGGACAAAACAAACCACTATCTCTGCCAGTGTGCTGAGGTTGACTCCAGCTATGAAGCAATTCTGACCCTGGCCTTGCCTGTGTGAGTTAGATATGCCTTTTCCTGTGTATAACAGAACAAGAAACCCCACTGCCCAGAAGTGGGGCGGTGGCTGAATAAGGCAAGTGTGCACAGGCCCAAAGTGCCCAGTCCTGCTGGGGTCCCTCATGGTCTGAGTTCCTTCAAAGCCACACTCTTTTCATGAGATGACCAGCCAGAATGAAGCCTTGGATTAACCTGTACTGGACACACCCGTGCCTGGAGCCTGGCTGGGAACTCAGAATGGAGTTAATCAGCCCACATTCATCACCACTGGATTGTCAGCAGCCCCCTCAGTCAGTGGCCTTCACAAAGATGACCAGTCTCCTTGGTTCCGCAAAACCCACAGCAAGTCCATAGGTTCAAGGCCTGCTCTCAAGATAGCACAGATGACACTCAAGATACAGCCCTCCACAGTCAGGAAGGCTGGGGCCAACTTGAGTCCTAACTCATCCACAGGGTGGAGCAAAGGCAGCCAAGATCCTGTAGGATCAGCAGGCTTACCTGAGATCTTACCTGGCCACATTACTCAGCCATCTGATCCTCGCCCTGGAAAGCCCCTACCCCCAGCCCAAGAGGAACATTCCAGGTGTTTCTCGACCCAGAACAGGCCACAGCCCTCAGGGTCAGGTACACAGCAGGTACTCAACGAGCCTCAGTCAGACTGGACACCAGATGTCTGAACCCTACTCCTAGCGATTAAACTGAACCACCTGAGATGGGTGCAAGGCCCCCCGGGCCAGCTGTGCACCCGGCGTGTCAGCCCCACCACCACCCACACCCCGAGAGCGCCCGCTGCTGAGTCTTACCGAGGGCCAGCAGCTCCTGGTTGGAGTTAATTCGGTAATTATTTTGAGACGCTAAAGAGAATGGACAAAACATTGTTACTAGATATATATCACCGGGAAAATGTGAAACGGTAAAACAGGATACCAGTTTCTCCTTACAGCACTATGTTTCATAAATACAAACACAGATAAAATATATCCATATATGCAAAGGTATATGTGTCTCTGTGTTTACAAAAAAAACAACAAAGAGTAGAAAGACATAGAGTGAAATGTTACCAGCAGTTAATTGGGGTAGTGAAGGAGATTATAAGTGATTCATCTTTTCTTTATCCATTTCTGAACTGCCAATATTTTGTGCAACAAATATTGCTTTTATAAGGGAAGGATGTTTTAACTAAAAGCTCTCTGGTTACAGGTTACGATGACTAGAGAGTCTCAGATGAGGCCTAGAGAGATGAACAGAAGATTTAGGGGGAAACCATGGAGGAGCATCAATCTTAAGACAGCAGTTGGCAAACTTTCTGTAAAGTGCCAGACCGTCAATACTTTAGTTCTGTTTTAACATTTACTTATTTGGCAACATCAGGTCTTAGTTGTGGCACATGGGATCTTCTGTTGCAGCGCACAGAATCTCTAGTTGCAGAGTGTGGGTTTAGTTGCCCTGTGGCATGTGGGATCTTAGTTCCCCACCCAGGGATCGAACTCATGTGCCCTATATTGCAAGGCAGACTTTTAACCACTGGACCACCAGGGAAGTCCTCAATACTTTATGTTTTTTTTTCTTTTTTTTTAATCAAAAGAATTTTTTAATGCTTTAGGTTTTGAGGGTCACACCCTCTGTCATGCTGCTCAGCTCCCCACTGTAACACAAAGTACCCACACACCATGAACAACTGAGCGAGACCACCTTAAAGTAAAACCTTATTTGTGAACTCAAATAGGAATTTCATACACTTTTCATGTGTCCCCAAATCCTAATCTTCTTTAGATTTTTTTTCAAACATTTAAAATGCAAAAGCGATTCTTAGGTGATGGGCAGCCAGCCGTGGTTTACTAAGCCTTGATTTAAAAGTGCAACAAGCTTTGCAAATGAGCACAGAAGTCAGCGGACTTGAAAAGAAAACAGGGAGTTTTCTAAGTAATAAACAAGATGAGTAACAGTTGCCACATGCAGATTCCAAGATATGCCCCTCCAAATTAAAAAAAAAAAAAGGATCAGAAAAATAAAAACGAAACAAGAAAGATGTGAGCTGAACAGCTTGCAAACTGAAATGTAGTGTGGTCTTGAGCGATTGTTGGTGTTTGCAAAGGAAAACCCCTTAGAATGAACACTACTTTAGAGTCTCCTTGGAATGGTCTAAGGATCCAGATGCTGGAACTTCAGGGAAAGAAACAGAATCCTGGCACAACCTGGGCTGAGCAGTAAACACAGTTTAGGTAGTCATAATAACAAACATGTCATATATTTGAATTTTAACCTTTAAAGTCAAATTAGATCCAAACAAAGACTTAACCCTGTTACAGAACGGAAAGAGCACGTCATCCTCATGGACAACACAGAGCACAGTCCAAGAACCTAAGACAAACGCAGGGACACGTGAAGGGTTTGGCAGCCCCAGCTCAGGCAGAGGGAATCAGTATTGAGCGGCAAACACGTAAGTAGATTAACATTTCCCAGCCTCTGAGGGGGTGAGGAGGGGACAGACCAGCTGTGTTCAGACACCTGGAAAGGGTACCTTGTTAAATTTTTAGGAATTTTGCTAATAGGTTATCAAATACAGCCATTATTACCAATTAAATGAAAACTTTAAATTAAATCAATTACATTAAAAACAAAGATAATACTTAAAATGTGTCCGTTCTTAATGTACTTTACTAACTTTCATTATGACCAATGAAATTACTTAGCTGTATGCATACAATGGATAGTGGCTATTTCATATCTCATCACAAGACCTGAATGTTCAGACTCCATATTCAGCTTGAAATTAGCTGGCAGTGGAAGGGTGTATACCACACACAGAAAGTTCAACTGACAAAGCCTCAATGCAGGACCTTTTATGTCCAGAGAGTGGACTGTCAAATATTTCCAGCTACTGGAAGAGATTTTTCATTGACAATCCATTTCCACTAATTTTTTTCAAAAAACATAAACATGTGTTACTTGGATAAAAATTCAAAGTTTTAAAAATCAGAGCAGATAAAAGCAAGCAGGAGAGCAGGCAAGCAAGGCAGGCTGAGCTCCGGGTTGAGGTGCCAGGGAGGGCGTGGGTGGTGAGCATCTTACCAAAGGATTTGGCCACTGCGATGCTCTCCAGGAGACCCATCAGGGGTACCACGACCAGCCCGGCCCCCATTCCCTGAGAGAGGAGAGAGGGGTGGTGAGTGACCCTCTGAGGAAGGACAGAACAGGTCTGACCAGGCAGTGACCTGATAAGGCAAGCACTGGCTTGTCCATGTCTGACGGAAGCAAACATAACTCTAGCAGCAGGGCTGTGAGCTCACACTGCAAGGAGCAAGACACGGAGCAGAACACAACAAATTCCTGCTCTGCCAGCATCCATGATGGCAGAAACACCCCTGGGCTCAAGGCAGAAAAAATACCCGCCGTGTCCCTTGAGGCTGTGCCTAATCAGGAAGTCATTCACACCTGTCTCTGTACCAAAGACGCACCTTTCTGAGGATGCAGCAGTCTGAGCTGAGGTCAGAGCTGCCCATCACTAAGCTGATGCATCAGGAGATAGAACCAGGGCCAGGGGCACTGCAGCCTTGGCCAAACTGGCTGGGTTCCGTCCCTACCCACCTGTACCATCTCGGTGAAGGAGACTGTCCCATTGGCAGTGGTCACTGAGAAAGGGGGGATGTGGGCATCGGGGAGTCCCTCAGGTGTCTTCCCAGTTAGAACAAAAGGCTGGTATCCGGTCACCTGGAAGGAGTATGCGACCAAGGCAGCAAAGGAGACCACCAGGGCGTTGCGAGCTAGGATAGACGGTGAGAATGAAGGACATTAGCAGGATAAGGAGGGTCATCTCCAGAGAAAATTATTCCTACATATGTATGTACATACAAAGTTTGTTCTCTGACAATAATGGAGTTATATTAGAAATCAGTAGCAAAATACTAATTAGAAAATCACCAAATATTTGGAAACTAACTCCTAAAAGGCTCCTGGTTCAAAGGAGAAATGAAATAATCCACTCCTAAATAATCCACAATTCAAAGGAGATGTCAAAATGGAAATTAGAAAGCATTTAGAACTAAATGAAAGTGAAACTATAACCTATCAAAATTGTGGGCTGCAGTGCTGAACAGGGAAATTTATTATCCTGAACACTGCATCAGAGAAGGCAGGACTCAAAGACCTCAGCTTCTGCCTTAAGATTTTGAAAAGGAAAGGTATACTTAAGATCAGCCAATGCAAGGAAATAATATCAGAGTAGAATCAATGAACTACACAAAAGCAATGGAGAGATCAATGTTGAGAGAATAGAAAGAATCAAAACTTCTGTGACATAAATAAAACCAATGAACTTCTAGATTAGTCGATAAGGAAAAAGGGCAAGTGACCTGGGAGCAAGTCCTCACTCTGCCTCATCCTTCCTACGTGACCTTGAGAAGTCTTATCTGGTTTGTCTGTTTCATCTTTCAGAGCCTTACTTCCCTCACTGGCAAAACAGGGAAAATAATATCCTATCCTCAAGGCTGTGATGAGAATCCAAAGAAGTGATGTTTGTGAAGTGCTTTCTGAGAGTCTGCATTCCC
The DNA here is from genome assembly GCF_032452875.1 of Bos javanicus. Classification (NCBI taxonomy): domain Eukaryota; kingdom Metazoa; phylum Chordata; class Mammalia; order Artiodactyla; family Bovidae; genus Bos; species Bos javanicus. The sequence goes on from NC_083886.1 coordinate 53,908,863, forward strand.
AACAAGTTTCCAAGCTGCTCTGAGCCCACACTTTCAGTGTCAAACTTCTAGACAATAGAACCTATTTTCATTATCTTACAGATGACTAAAGTGCATAAAATTTTGAAAACAACTCATGCAAGTGCCAAGTGGCTAAGCTAGGACTTGAAGCCAGGAGTTTTTATTTTTTCTTAAACAACTTTTTTTTTTTTAAGTTACCTATAGATGGCTGGAGGAATACAGAAAAAGGTATCTTAGAAGCTCAGAGAGTTTTTTTTTATTTTTTGGCCACACCTTGCAGCATGCAAAATCATAGTTGCCGAATCAGGAACTGAACCTGTGCGCCCTGCAGTTTCCACTGAATCACCAGGTAAGTCCCCAGGAATTTTCAATATAAACCCAGTGCTCTTCCACCCTCCCCACCATCTGGAGTGCTCAACATTTAACCATGGTCTTCAGGCTGCAGAACAGGGTCTGGTGAGTGACTCCAGGGACCAAGAACCAGCTGGAGAATCTGGAAGTGACTCAAGGGCTAAGAATCTAGCCATCCCTTCTTCTCACATGTCTGGATTTCATGGCTGCCAAGGAGTAGGTCCAAGTGGGGTGATTTCTGTTCCCTTCAGCTCTGGGAAGGCCCACTAGATATCAGCACTTCTTGCTTTGCTATACTTGCCATTCTATCTCAGTGTCACCTACTGGTACCTCAGTGGAGAGATTTCTAATAACATCCCACTCCCATCCGTCACCCCCTCTACCCACAGATGGCCCTTCAACCAGCCAACGGTCTCATTAACTCTCATCTGGCAGCCTTTCATTTCAGCCTTTCTTTATAGATCCTCTGGTTGATTCCAGGCCCAAAGCAAAAGCTTTACCCTCTGAAGTGAAAAGAGAAAATCACGCAGTCGTGTCTAACTCTTTGTGACCCCATGGACTATACAGTCCATGGAATTCTCCAGGCCAGAATACTGGAGTGGGTAGCCTTTCCCTTCTCCAGGGGATCTTACCCAGGTCTCCCACATTGCAGGCAGATTCTTTCCAGCTGAGCCACAAGAGAAGCCCAAGAATACTGCAGTGGATAGCCTATCCCTTTTCCAGCAGATCTTCCTGACCCAGGAATCAAACCAGGGTCTCCTGCACTGCAGGTGAATTCTTTAGCAACTGAGCTATTAGGAAAGCCCTTACCCTCTGCAGCTGCAGAGGGACCAGTTTGTCTCAGTGGAACTAGTTTTCTCCCCCAGAGACCTGCCAGGGTTTCTCAGCCTTTGCACTGCTGTTTTGGGTCAGATCATTCTTTGCCACGGGCGACTGTACATTGCAGGATGTTTAGCGATGTCCCTGGTCTCCACCCATCACATGCCAGAAACAGCTCTGCCCTACAGGGCTAACCAAATATGTCTCTGGACATTGGCAAAAGTCCCACAGGTCGAGGGCAGGGGCATGATGTACAAAATCATTCCTGGCTGAGAACTGCTGCTGCTAAACCAGTTTCCAGGCTGGCTGCATATCAGAACCACCTAGTGAGTGACGTGAGAATCTCCAGGGGTGGGATTCCAGTTCCTGGGGTGACTACAACGTGAGCCCAGGTTATTCAAGACAGCTGTGGAAGTGCTCCCTCGGCTGGAAGGCTCCCTCACCTGTGGTGGCAGTCCAAACCAGCCCATGGCTGAGCCGCACTCCGGTGGGCATCTCAGGATGGACAGGAGGCACGTGGTCCCGCATCAGCTTCAGCACCAGCAGCAGCACCATGCAGACCAGCCCCAGCACTGCATCGCCCACCCTGCAGATGGACACCGGTCACCACCCAACCCCACGGACAGCACCGGCCTTCGGCTGCTGGAAAGTTTTCTCTCTCGAATGCTCTTTTTCCTAAGAAATCTGTGTCCCTATTCCACTTCAAATCTTTATTCAAAACTTTTTAGGTATGCAGGCCCTAGGGGTTGAGGGCCAGATCACAGTGGTAGTTGCACTACCTCTCACAGTTTCAGTTTGTAGCTCTCTGGACTACAAATGCCTCGTTGGTTCCAGAAGACTCACTTCTGACCAGTCCATCTCCATCTCCACTGCCCGCTGTGACCCCCACCAGGTATATCCTATGGGCCGGGAACCTCAGCAGCAGACGGGAAGACGACGAGGGTCACAGGGTTTCTCCCCTACTCCCTCCAAGTAGCTCCCCCTACAGCTCCCTCCAGGTCATTTCTTCCTCTTGCCTCTCCAGTCAGGAAAGGGTCCTGACCTGTGGCCAGGAGCATCTCCTATTTGTTCCTTTAACCCACTGGCCCTCTGGGAGACGCAGCTCCACCTGAGGGAGGTGCTTGCTGAGGGAACCACCTCTACCTGCCATCCATCCCTTGGGTACCTGCATATCTGCTGGCCTCGGCCTCTCCCTGCCCTACGTCCTCCTCTTCGCTGAACTATGAATTCTTTGAGTGACAGACTGCCTGCCCTTCCCTTTCGTGGTCTCTTCTTACTTCGACCATCCGAGAAAGCCCCGCATGGGGTCACGCTGACCAGCGCACTGGACTGACTGGAGCAGAGCGTCTCAAGCTTCAATCAATATGCTGGCCAATCACCTGGGGCTCTTGTCAACCTGACCAATTCAGCAGGTCTGGGCAGGCCAGAGTGTGTATATCTTACCAGCTGCCAGGTCATGCCAACGGTACTGCTCATGGGGCCCCTGTTTAAGCAGCAGGGCCCCAGAGGACTGGAATAAATGCCACCTGGGAGGGGAAATGGGGAGGGGACTGGGAGGGGGTCTACAAGGAAGAGCTTACTAATACAGGCGGTAGAAACTCAGCCGACCGAGTACCTGGTCTCTCCGATGTTGTGGAAAGTGTAATACACTTGCAGGAAAAACTGCCTGGGGATGTGCTGCAGTCCCAGCAGGTTCTGTTCAAACAGAGATTGTGGTTAGACAACCTTCTGCGACGTAAACCCTGAGGCCTCTCCCTTGCAGCATCGTAATACCGCTCTAAAGCTGGAGTCCCCTACCCATAACCGCCCTTCCTGAGGGAAAACACTTGCTGGCTCTACCAGGCTTATCTAAGTCCATTTCCAAAGCCCCCCACGGGCAGATGAAAGTCATCCCTCCCCAAGGGAGAGGGGACGCAGAGGGCATGTTACAATGTTCACGTTGTTTCAGGCCTTTGCAAATTATTTTCGTGTCCGAGGAAAATCAGCATGGGCGACCTCAAGCCAAGGAAACTGGTTCAACAAGTGCCCTGGTTAAGGGTCCAGGGTCGGGAGTCCTGGGGCCCAGACCCGCCCGCGCAGACCCAGCTGCCGGAGGCCGGCGGTCTCGTCCATCACCTAGCGGCCCGCCCTCCGCAGCATTGGCCCCGCCGCCATTGGCCCGAGACCGCGTCCGTCACTTGGAGGCCCGCCCTCCGGGAACAGCCCCCTACCGGAAGTAAAAATCTGCGCAGGCAGGCTGAACTGCGCGGGTGGGGCCGCGGGGCCCCTATCAAATCAGCAGTCCTAGTCATGGAGAAGGGGCGCCGCTCTGTGTTTTAGTTCTTTATCTGGCTGGGATCAGAAGGGGCAGTCGAGACCAGACTCCCAGGGTGGTCAGGCTCCAAGGACCCCAAAACCCGCTGTGCACACAGCCATTGAAGAGGAAGGACACTGAGGAGGGTGGACACAGAGAGGGGTCTCTGTCCTGGGCAGGGGACTCCTGTTTGGGCAGATCAAGAGGAACCCCACCCAATCCAGCCTAAAGGCTCTCAGAGGGCTGTCATGATGTAGTGAAGGTTTTGAAGACAGGGCCTAGGGTTGTCGAATAGGAATGCGTAAAGCAGATACCCTCTCACTGTGTTATGAAAAAAAGAGCATTCTTGACACTAAAAATGAAGGATAATGTTTCCAGAATAAAGGACACAGCATCCCACGAAACAGCATTTGCCAAGCTTACCCTGACATATGTGTGTACATAATCTATTCTTTGAATTTACCCACATTGTTCTAGGCTGTTTCCTCCCCTGTAAATGGAGATAATGATAAGCTTACCTCCCAGAGGACTTGTGAGAACTAAATGCAGGGTGCATTCAGTCCCACACCCAAAAGGGTCAGCTACCCTAGTCTCTCTCACATGTACCCCTCTGGGGCTTTGTGTTTTCACTTTCTTGCTTGGCCTCCATCCTTGAAGACTGTCACCGGCCAGACTGAAGCGGAGCCCGACTGTGGGAATCACACCATGGAGAGCCTGGTGTGTGCATGTGTCTGTTGCCCTGAATCTCTACGATTCAGCTCAGTTTCATTCTGCTCAGCACAGCTCGGGACAGCCACGGTGGAAGCAAAACAGTCCCTGCCCTCCAGGCACTCAGAACCCAGTGGAAGGAGAACAAATGATATCCTCAGATGACCAATGATTACTGATTCCAATACTTGCCACAGACGTTTAAATGGAAACATAAAGAAGCATGATACTTGACAAACACTGAATGAGAAGTTGGGGGTGGGGAGACATAAAAATGAAATCACCTAGCTAAATTAGCTTGGGGGAGCAATCTGCTTGTCAAAATTTTGGCAGTATGCTTGTGATCTGTGAAGACCTGATGGCTTAGTGTATATTTGAGGCTGCAGAACTCTGTGAGATGAACCAAGCACTTAGGCACGAAAACTCTGACAAGTGTGGGGGCTGTCATTACTGGTTCCCCAGTACTGGTTTACCTGTGGTAGAACTTGGCCATCACTCAAGATCTCCCCCAAAGGATGGTTTTATTAATGGAGACTCAGGTCAGCACCACAGGCTCTGGACCCTCAAAGAGCAGGTTTGACAGGCCCACACATATCAGGACACGGCCTCAGTCCTGTTAGCCGGTAGGTGCCCCAGGGCCAACTAGTGTGCCTACCTTGATCTGCCCGAAGCCGATGATGATGGCAGCAGCCGAGGTGAAACCTTTAATGACGGGACAGGAGATGAAGTCCAGCAGGAGCCCTGGACAGCCAAGAGGGAACACCACACTGGTTCCAGCCCTACTGGCTCAACATGGGCTGGGAGAGGTGAGGGTTGGACTGGAGCTAAAGACTAGTGGAGGGCATGCCCTGTTCGGGCTGGTTTGGAGAACCGGAGAGACCATGGACTGAGCCCCTGGGCACTTCTCCAAGTGTCCTGGCTGAGCATAATAGGGAAGGGCTGAGAGTCATCCTTCCTTAGACACACACACACACACACACACACACACATGCACACACACTGGGATAGCCCTTGAAATGCAAATAAGGAACTGCTAAAGGCATCGAATCCCCAGGAGGAGAACTGTAGCCCCCCACCCTCATGGCAGCAAAGCCTGAAAATCTTACCTAAGCGCAGGAACCCCATGCCTAACTGGATGCAGCCGGACAGAAAGGCCAGCAGCACAGCATACGCAGGCTCGTGGAAGGTGTAGAAGGAGACCAGGAGGGACATGATGGCCGTGGGGCCCAGAGTCACATCTCGGGAGGTACCCAGAAAGAAATATACGAAGCACCCCATGAAGGCAGAGTAGAGGCCGTACTGTTGGGCAGAGAGAGCAATGAATACCCAGGAGGCTCATGGCACACCCCCAGGGGTCCCTGGCATAGCTGACTGAGCAGAGGAATCTATGTTGTTTGTTGTGTATTCTGGGCACAGCAGTGTATACAGCAGGGCAAACTGCTTACCCTCTGTTATCCAAGGTTGTGGACCTACAGTGATTAGGGGCCTCTTTTCTACCCACACCCACCTGGGGCCTAGTGTTCTTATGTCTGAGTCTGTGAGCCTGAGAAAGGGTTCTTAAAGCCAGGATGAGTCATCTCGCTGGCCCCATCAGGCCATCCAGAACTAGCTTGGTGCCTGTGACAAGAGGGGTTACAGGGGCACGTGTCTGCCCAAGGGCCATCACATGCTCTAGGTTATAAAATAAGGCTTTGTCGGACTGGAGCCCAGGGTGCTCCCTTGTCTGGAGGGGATACTATGCCTTCTACTTTGCTCCTGGACGAGCACTAAGGTCTGGAGTTGGGTCAGGCTGAGGGGAAAGGAGGTGGGGGGTAGCAGGGGCAGCCATCTCACCTGGGGAGGCAGTCCAGCCACCTCGGCGTAGGCCAGCGCCTGGGGAATGACTGTGAGCCCGACTGAGATCCCAGCAATGAAGTCCATCTTCAGGGCGTACCAGGTGTAGTCAGGCAGCCAGCCCAGGAAAGGCAGCCACTTCTGCATGGTCTCAGTGGACCAGCAGCAGGACATAGGGGCAAAGCCCTTGGGTGGCTTCATAGGAGACATAGGAGGCGACATGTCTGGAGCGGGGGTAGGACACAGACCAGCAATCAGTGTCTGGGCTTCAGAAAAACCCAGCAATAAGGGAGGAGGGGGTTGCCCAGAGACATCAAGAGATGCGCCACTGGTCTACTCCCACGTAGGGGGGTGGAGCCAGACGGGTTAAATCTCCCCCACACCTTGCTGATCTGAGACAGGAAACCAACATCTTAGGTAGAGGAGCCCCCAATCGAAGGCGCAGTGCCCACTCCTCACCGACTGCTCTCCCTGAACCCCACCTGCCCAGACCCTAGGTGCCTTCTCTTCCGCCATCAACTCTGGCCCAAGGGGGAAAAAAAAAAAGATTTCTCAATGAGAAGCCTAAATACTAATGAGACTCAAGGTTTCGCTTCCCAGGAAAATTTATTTCCTTTTTTATTTCCCCCTCTCCCTGGAAATTTAACGGGGAGCAGTGCAGAGAAAAGCAGGTCCACGGTGACAGCCACAGCTGTCCGGCGAGTGGGAGGGGTGACTAGACGTGCGAGCGTCCTGAGATTTTCCAAGTGCGCACCATGGAAGGCTCCACCCACTACGGCAGACTGCGGCGCTGTGGTGGGGGGGCTCCCATCCCAAGGCTGCGCCTCACCCCAACCCCCACCTGTGGCGTTTCATCTTTAGAGGCGCCCTAGGTATTCTAGTAGGTTCTGAACGAACGTCAGTGGCTCCCCCACTAATTCGGGTCGCGCATTCTCTGGCGCCCCTGGCGCGCAAAGTCCGTCCTGGCGCCCCTGGCGCAAAGCCCGTCTCAGCCTACCCCCTACTCCCGGTCCCCACGAGGATGTTACGGACAGAACCTGCCCCCCACCCCCAAAGCCTCTTGCCCCGGACGCTGGGGTCTAAGGCGTGGGGATTCCACGCCGGCTGACCGTCTGTGGTCTGCTAGCCCCAGCAAGACGGAGGGTGTAGGGGACCTGGTGGGGATGAAGTGGGTGGGGATGAAGTGGGTGGGAGAGGGGTCCCCGTGGGAGGCGCCCCCACTCTCGGACCCCACGTTGCCCCCCGATTCGGCCGCCCACCACCGATCCCGACCGGTACCCGGGCGGCTCGCTCAACCCGGTCCCGGTCCCAGGACCCGCCGCCGTCCGCCGCTCACTCACCGGACGCCACAGCTCCGGGTCTCCGGTTGTCTCCGCAGCTCCGGGTTTCCCGTCGTCTCCGCAGCGAGTCTGCAGAAACCGGAGAGGGAGGGGGAGCGGGAGCGGGAGCGGGGGCGGGTCCTGGGCGGGCCTGGTGTACACGTGACCGAGGGTGGGGCGGGGCGGCTCTGGTGCTCACATGACCGCGGGGCGGGGAGCCGGGGCGGGGGCCGGGCTGGAGCCGCCACCATGCGAAGCTCTGGGCAGGGCTGCTGGGTGCTGCTGATCTCCGTGGGTCTCTGTTGTGTGCACCGGGCGCGCCCCCGGAACGTGCTGCTGATCCTCGGTAAGTGTTGACCCGCTGGCACCCCTGGTACTGCCCTCCACCGCCGCCGGTTGGCTCTCCCAGAAGCGGCCAGTGCTAACTCTCGGTGCCCTGCAGCCCCCATTTCCATTCTTTCCCCGTCTCCTTTATTTGCTGGCCCCAGACTCTTTGTGGTCAGCTCCTTGGAGAGGCAGGCAGAGGCGGCCCTGCCCACTGGAGGGTCTGGAGGTATCAGCACCAGCGTTCACACTCCTCTCCTGACCCGGGTTCTGACCCTGTACCCCGGAGCAGCCCGGGCTAGCCCTGCGGTCTCCGCCTCCGCAGGGGAGGCTGGGCGATTTTCCAGAGATTACGGAGTGGATGCCAGAAGAGGGGCTGGTGCCCAAGGCCCCAAAGACCAGCCAGGGTGCCCTAGGGCTCTCATCTTCTCTCCAGCAGTGATAACCCCCTGTTTGCCCTTCCTCTTTTAGACCCCAGAGCGCTGTAGCTCAGCTCTCCTCCTCCTGGCTGAGGAGAGCAGCCCCCTACCCACCTTCTCCACTAGCCCCCACCACCCTGAAACCCGAAGTTCCTCTAGCGCCCTGCTGTTCACGAGACTTCCTGTTTGGGTAACCAGGGCCCAGCTCTCACAAGACAACCCGATTCTTTCCGCTTTTGAGGTCTGGCTGTCTGCCAGGGTCTCGCTTTCTGATTAACATTGTGGTCTTGGGCAGGCCCTTCAGCTAATTGTAACACAAACAGCCCTGAGCTGAGGGACTCCCTTCCGCTCCCCCACTCCTAGGGGCATGGGCAGAGAACTTGCGCATTGATCCATATCCTCATGCATGTCTTCAGAACCCAGGACTGCATGGGCATCCCTACCTGGGTCTCAGGGTTACCTGAGTTTTCTCTCTGCCTCCTAACATGTTCACCCACTTTTCATACATGTCTGGTGGCATTCTTACTCAAGTAACAGGCCTGCTGAATATCATGGCCACCTGGGAATCACACCTGCTAGGTATCACACCTGCCCGGGTATCATAACCGCCTAGCCATCACTGGCCCAGGCCACTGCAACAGGACCCAGGTCTTTCTCCCCTATGCTGCTCCTTCTGAGCCCAGCCCACTATGTCCTTTGTTTTCCATCTTCCTCAGCGGACGACGGAGGCTTTGAGAGTGGCGCCTACAACAACAGCGCCATCTCTACCCCTCACCTGGACGCCTTGGCCCGCCGGAGTCTTGTCTTCCGCAATGCCTTCACCTCTGTCAGCAGCTGCTCACCCAGCCGCGCCAGCCTCCTCACTGGCCTGCCCCAGGTGAGGGCGGCAGGGAGGCAGGAGGAGGGAGTGCCCCAATGCCTCTGCTGCTGAGAACACTTCCCTTGTCTCCCTGGGCATTGTCCACCTTCCCTCCCTCACCCCCAGCCAAATAGTCCAAGTGCAGCCCTGCTCCACCACTCTGTGACTGTGAGCAATCACTTACCTCTGTGAGCCTCAGTGTCTTCGCCTGTAAGATGGGGTCATGATAATAGCTCACTCCTGGGATTACTGTAGGATTGGCCAAGTTAACACCCTATGTGTAAAGCTCATAGTAAGATGCCTGGCAGGTATTTGCTCAACCCAGTGTTCATTGTTGTCATGATGTTGTCCCAGGAGCTTGTGTGACAGTAAAAGCTGCCATTTAAGGCACTTACTCTATTTTTATTGAGCCGACACATATATATACACACACACACATATATATATAATGTAAAAGTTTACTATTTTAACTGTTTTAAGGATACAGCTCAGTGGCATTAAGTACATTTACATTGTTGTGTAACCATCACCACCATCCAGGACGTTTTTATCACCCCAGACTGAAACTCTGTCCCCATTAAACAGTAATTCCTTCCCACTGCACCACCAGCCACAACCACTAGTCAACTTTCTGTCTCTGTGAATTTGGTTACTCTTGGTACCTCACGTAAGTGGAATCACACAGTATTTGCCTTTATGTGACTGGCTGGTTTCACTCAGCATAATGTCCCAGAGCTTCACCTGAGTAGTGGCATGTGTCAGTAACTCACTACTTTTCAAGGCTGAGTAATGTTCCATTGTGTGATAGAGCATATTTTGTCTATCGATTCATCTGTTAATGGACACTTGGGTTGATTCCACCTTTCGCTGTTGGAATAATGCTGCTGTGAACCAGGTGTCCATGGGCACTTACTCTTAATGTGTTACCTCACAACATTATTTTATGGGAGCACAGCTGTGGTCCGTGCGTTTCTTTCTGAGAGCCTGAGCCAGTGAGGAGAAGGCCTACATGAAGAGGAGACAGTGACCGGAACACAGAAGCTTCCTGAAAGGTTAATCAGGCAGCTGTAGGCCATGCTCACCTCTGGACAGTAGGCTGCAGGAATAAGGACAGGGATTTACCTACTTGTGTCTCTATAGTGTGAGTTTGTAACATGTATGACAATTTCTTTCATGCTATAAAACGGCTTGCTGGGATGGCTTTCACTCAATAGTATGTGGTCTTGATAGAAAAATCGGAAAGTATAGATATGCAAAAAGAAGAAAATAAAGGCTACTCCTAATTTTGTTATACATCCTCCCAGTCTGTTGTATTTCCTGGGAAATACAAGTCCCAAAGTCCCATGGGAAGGACCTGTGGGCCTGTTCGGCGGGGAGTGAAAGACGGAGAAAACCTCTCCGAGGACGCTAAATCAGGGGCCTGTGAAGGGCCAGGTTGGTGAGCCTGGGAGAGCGGGAGTGTTGCAGGCGGGACGGAGGGCAGGGGTGGTAGGACCAGGTGGCATCCTGCATCACAGCATCTCTGCTTGCAGCATCAGAATGGAATGTACGGCCTGCACCAGGATGTCCACCACTTCAACTCCTTCGACCGAGTGCAGAGCCTGCCACTGCTGCTGGGCCGAGCTGGCATTCACACAGGTGAGGGGCTTCGTGTGGCCCCAGGGGCAAGAGAGCAACTTCCCATCCTGCCCCAGAGATCCTGACTGGGCTTTGGGCACGTGAGAACAAGGGTTCTGCTGCCCTCCTGGAGTCCATAGCAAGACACAGGGTCTGGGGAGCAGAGCAGGGGGCAGAAGGGAATGGGAGACCAAAGGGGCTCTGAATAGGCCTATCTCTCTGGCTCCAGGCATCATTGGGAAGAAGCACGTGGGGCCGGAGATGGTGTATCCATTTGACTTTGCATACACGGAGGAGAATGGCTCTGTCCTCCAGGTCGGGCGGAACATCACTAGAATTAAACTGCTGGTCCGGAAATTCCTGCAGACGCGGGGTGACAGGTGTGCAGAGACTCCCGCCCCCTTACCGCCCTCACCTAGCCAGACCTCTGGGCAGTTAATACTAGATGCAGCTCCCAGAATCTTTGGTTGGGATTCTTGGAGTCCTCAGACAGATGGGGTGTGGGTGGGGGAGAAGATTCCAGATACTCAAGTTGATCTGGTCAGAGGAAGAGGAGACATGGGGAGCCTGAGGTGGCACAGATCACAGGTTATCAGTTGTAGGGGAGTAGGCAAAGCTGAGGGGTGTTCCTTCCTGAAGGATGAGGCTCCCCAGGGTAGAAGTAGGGTGATAGTCAGCCATCTGACCTTGACCTCAACGCTCAAGCCCATCCCTCCACCTGCAGGCCTTTTTTCCTCTATGTTGCCTTCCATGACCCCCACCGCTGCGGGCACTCCCAGCCACAGTATGGGGCGTTCTGTGAGAAGTTTGGCAATGGGGAGAGTGGCATGGGGCGGATTCCAGACTGGACCCCCCAGACCTACAACCCGAAGGATGTGCAGGTAGGAGGGTCCCTCTCCATGTTTTCAAGAACTACTTTTCTTCTTCCGCTTTGTAAATCGGGGGACCTGTGCCCCTCCGGTGGGTTTGCAGCCCTGGCCCCACGTGTGTAAGAAGAGATTCTCTGACTCATTGGAGCCAGGTCCCCATCCATGGGATGGCAGAGAAAAGGGAAAAGACATGGATCATGTTCCCAGAAGCATGGTTCTTCTGGATTAATCCATTCAGGAAGGAAGGTGATTTCAGGCCCTGGGAGCAGGGCTGGCACCTGTATCTCCCACCCCAATTGAAGGACTGACCACTCTGTCTCCTCCCCAGCCCGTCTGTTCTAACCTTGACTTCCCACCCACCTGCCCCATCCCAGGTGCCTTACTTCGTCCCTGACACCCCAGCCGCCCGAGCTGACCTGGCCGCTCAGTACACCACCATTGGCCGGATGGACCAAGGTGGGTTCAGGGAGCCCAGGCGATGGGATAGGGCACATCTCGGGCTCCCGTCTTAGGCCAGAAGCCAGAAGTCCCAATGTTGCGGGGTTGTGTTTCCTTAGGGGCCTCTGAGGGAGAGTTCTTCTTGCCTCTTCCAGCTTCCTATGGCCCCAAGTGTTCCTTGGCTTGTGGCTGCTTCACTCTGATCTCTGCCTCTGTTATCATATGTCTTCCTCCCGTGTCTTTTTTTTAGCCTTTGTCCCTCCTCTTTATATAAAGACACTCATCACTTGATTTAAGGACTGCTTAGGTACTTTAGGATTATGTCATCTCGAGATCCTTGACTTAGGATCTGCTGGGCAGGAGGCCTGGCTGGTGGGAAGGAAGGCAGGGGTGACTGAAGGAATCGATGGTGCAGGGTCTGATGAAGAAATGCAGGAGTGCACACACATTCCCATGACTGCGCGTCTGTCTGTGTCTGAGCTCTGCTCTCCCCTCCACACCCTGCAGGGATTGGACTCGTGCTCCAGGAGCTGCGTGGAGCAGGTGTCCTGAATGACACCCTGGTCATCTTCACGTCCGACAATGGGATCCCCTTCCCCAGTGGCAGGACCAACCTGTACTGGCCAGGCACTGCAGAGCCCATGATGGTATCGTCTCCAGAGCATCCAAAACGCTGGGGCCAGGTCAGTGAGGCCTACGTGAGCCTCTTAGGTAAGACTCTGCATCCCATACAGCAGGGATTGGGTGGTGGGGGGGGTGGGGGAGGAAGTGAATGTTCAGTGGGACCACAATGTCCAGATGTTGCTCCTTACCCACTACCTTATGTGGTTGCTACTCCAGTGAGAAAGGGGTGGTCACCCCCATTCTGCAGTTGCAAAAATGAGGCTCAGAGATGTAAACGAAGAAGCCCAAGGTCACACAGCTTGTAATCACCAAACTTGGATTCTAATTTGGGTTTCACTGCCTTCACGCCTGTCATTTTTCCACTGGACCATTAGGGAGCATCAGTCACCTGGAGCACTTGCTAGGATCCAAATATCCCACTGCATAGAGTCTGATTCAGTAGGTCTGGGATGATGTCCAAGAATTTGCATTTCTGATAAGTTTCCAGGTGATTCTGATGCGCCTTGAACCCACTTTGAGGGGTCAGGGCAGTAACATGCTTGGGCCCCCATGGCTCAGGACTCACATCTCCCTTTGGCTCCAAGGTCAGGGAGTGTTAGGGCTGCAACACAGAGCAGGAATAGGTCCCTAGGGGCCTTCCTCACGGATATTAGAATTCTGGGTGTCACCAAATTGGGGCCTCCTGTTATATTGAAGGCATCATAGCCTGGAGGGTGATGCAGCAGCGATGGGTTGACCATAGCAGCTTCCCCCTGTTGGTGATTTGATGTGCGAGGCGGCCCACCAGCTTCCAGAGTGGTTTGGATTCACCCTTTCCAGGGGGCTGGACCTAGTGCCCTGGAGGGCCCACCCTGCTGAGATGCCATCTCCTTTCCAGATCTCACGCCCACCATCTTGGATTGGTTCTCCATCCCCTACCCTAGCTATGCCATCTTTGGCACAAAGACCGTCCAGCTCACTGGGCGGTCCCTCCTCCCAGTGCTGGAGGCAGAACCCCTCTGGACCACAGTCTTCGGCAGCCAGAGCTACCATGAGGTCACCATGTCCTACCCCATGCGCTCCGTGCACCACCAGAACTTCCACCTGGTGCACAACCTCCACTTCAAGATGCCCTTCCCCATCGACCAGGACTTCTACATCTCGCCGACCTTTCAGGACCTGCTGAATCGCACCACAGCTGGCCAGCCCACGGGCTGGTATAAGGACCTGCATCAGTACTACTACCGGGAGCGCTGGGAGCTCTATGACAGGAACCAGGACCCCCACGAGACCCACAACCTGGCTGCCGACCCCCGCTACACCCAGGTTCTGGAACTGCTTCAGACCCAGCTGGTCAAGTGGCAGTGGGAGACCCATGACCCTTGGGTGTGTGCTCCAGATGGGGTGCTGGAGGAGAAACTGGCTCCCCAGTGCCGGCCGCTCCACAACGAACTGTGAGGCCCTTCCTGCCCCTACAGTAGGGGGCCTGCTGTCCTGAGTCTGAGCCGCGTCCCGGCACATGAATTCCTGGGGGGTACCCAAGATGCTGCAGTATCCCCAACCTGTGACACGTGAGGATGGTCTGGGGACCTGCAGGGAAAAAAGGGGTTGGGACATGGGGCTTAAGACCCTCTTGGTTCTTTGGAAACCACAGACATTCTTGTGCCCCTCACCTGAGAGGAGATGGGTTTCCATATGCCACGAGGGTGGTGGGTAGGTGCAGACCACACTCAGTGTGGGGACAGCATCTGTCAATCCTGGTCTGGACAGGGAGCCTCTAAAGGACCTTTGGGCTTTCTTCTTCCTTCACTTTGCCCATAGTCAGGCTCCCAACCCCTGGGCTGGGTTTCTGTGAGATTGCTGATTCTTGGCAGGCTCCTTGAGTGATGGGTTTCATCCTGGGGTCTGTATGAGCAGAGCTTACCCTTCTTTTTGAGAGGGTCCCGGGATGAAGATGCCACTGCTGAGGCATGAAACTGCCCTATTCACTGGGTAAATCCTGGATGAACATGAGTCTGTAGCACAGACAGCACTCGTGGAGTGCTTCAGACTTTCCCTGCCTCCGCCCACCTGGGAGCAGAAGCTCTGCCTGGGAAAGCCCAGAAAAGGGGTGTTCTCTCAAGTGGATGGGCTCCTGTCACCCTCCCCACCCTTATCATCTCCATCCTGCGGAACGTGGGAGGGAAGCCACTGGCCTGAGCATTTTGTAAAAGCTTTTTATTTTAGTAAAATATATCAAAGCTCATTTTCTGAATTTGTTAATGACACAGGGGCCATCAGCAAGGCCTCTACTCTGTCCACACGACCTTCCTTTGCTCATCCGTGATGGCCAGGCGGACGCAGCCGAGCAGGGCATCCAGGTCACTCCAGCTTTCGGGGGCCAGGCTACTATATAGACAGGGCACTTTATCCAGCTCAGCCTCCTCCTGCCTGGCGGCCTCCAGGAGCTGGTCCTCTGTGGTTCCCAGCCGCTGCAGAGCCTTCCTGCCAGGGCCGGAGATGGGAGGGTGGCTTAGGGAGAGTTTTGCACCTGTCTCCCGACACAGAGCCCCAGAAATCAGCTGCCAGCTTGGAATTCTAGGGGCCTGGGTGGACCGATGATGCAACAGCTGTCTAGATGCCCTAGACATGGGTGGCCTGATTTGAGGTAACCCAGCCCCTCATGAAGAAAATACAGTTGGGGCCCTAGATGATGTTGTACTAATGGAAGGTGGTCTAGTTTACAAGTTCAGTTCTCAAATTATAAAGGAAGCAGCAGGACATCTGGGTTTGTCCCAGTTATGAACCAAGTAGTGTTTTTCAGTCTCTGTCCTCACCTAACATGGTTGGACTGTTAACTGTACCCCAGGAAATGTATGGACTTAGCCGAGGTCAGGTTCTAGGGTCTCACCTTACTGTCCTCTGGGTTACTCCTGGGGGCTGGCTGCAGGACCTTTGTCCTGGATGTTGCGGGGGAACTGATCTGTGACACTCTGGGGCTGGCACAGGGTGAGATCCTGGAAACCCCGACACAGGCTCTGGACATGTTCACCGTGGGCCTCACGGGGAGTTCCAGAGCCTGTTCAAACCCCACCACTGGCCCCCAGGGGTGCACCTACTTGAATTTCTTTGCCACCTTCTCATTGATGGAGACATGGATAATGATGGGGAAAATCTCCATCCTGTGCAGGACACAGACACTGTCCAGCTGGATGTCCAGGAGGGCGTGGGTGTTCTGGGGGACGTGGGGAGAGAAGTGAGCCTTAGCCTCAGAGGACACGAGGGGAGCCCACACTCAGGGGAAACATGGAGAGAAGCATACAGGCAGGACTGAAGTTTGCAAAGGAGATGGGGAAAGAATTTGGGCATGCCCCTTTGTATATGAGCATGTTTCCTGTACAGTTTTAAAAGTTTCCATCCATTTGACTTTTCACTTCTGAATTAAAAATCAGAGGCCACTGGGATTGAGGGAGGCTTTGTGTGGAGCTCAAACCCTAGGAGTTGGTGGCTCCATCAGCCTCTTTGGGGGTTAGAAGGAGATGGGGCCACTGGGCCTCTGGATCATAGCTGTTCCTAACTGCTTTGTATCAACAGAAAATTTTATCATTCTCCGTGAGCTTTTCATATATTTGTCTGAACCTTAAAACATGGAGTGTTATCTCCATTTTATTCATTCATTTAACAAATGTTTATTAAACATCTGTGTCAAGGAAACAGATTCAGGGAAGTTAAGTCTTGCTCAAGGTCACATGGACCTCACATGGCAGAAACAGGGTTTGATCTTTCTGTGATGGAGCCAGAGATGAGCTAAGCACCGATCCTGGGTGCTCCAGGGGTCTCTGGAGGTTGGCCCTTCCTGCCTTCTCCCCCCGCCCTCCTCTGGAGATGGAGTTCCTGCCAACCCCCATCCAACCCCTTACCTTTCCCATGAGGGACTCAACTGCTCTGCGGGTGACACAGTAGAGGCCACCGGATGCCTCTCTTTCCTGGATGATGTCCCCTCTCAGGCTGGAGGTGTCATACTCCTCCTGGCTCAAGTACTCTGAAGGTGACAGTTGATGGGGATGTCACACACCCAGCTGCTCCCTCAAGAGCCCGTGCTGAACACCCCCCACCCCCACAGACCCCTGTGAGCTCTAGGGAAAGCTCTTGCTAGGGTTTCCTCTTTATAAACCTGACCCTGCTCTGTCTGCTTGGAGGAGTCTGTGCCCTGCACATTCACCCTAAACTCAGACACAGCGGGTGCCCAGTCAATGCCAGGATGTGAGTGGATGGATGGAAGGTTGGGTGGAAGGAAGGATGGAGGGAAAGAAGGAAGGATAGACAGATGTAGATAAACCCCTCTCCCATCACTTCCCAAGCCCCAAACTTACATATGCAACTTCTTACACCCAAAAATCCCTTCAAGCCCTTAAATCAGTGGTTCTCAACCAGGGGCAATTTCGCCCCCAAGGGACACTTGGCAATGTCTGGAGACATTTCTGACTGTCACAGCTTTGGGGGAGGGGCTCTGCTCCTGGCATCAAGTGGGTTGAGGCCCAGGTATCTTACCCATCTGTGATGCACAGGACAGCCCACAATAGAGAAGGACCCTGAATGTCATGCCCAGGCTGAGAACTCCTGCCCTGTATAAACATGTTAGAACACACCCCTACATTTCCCTTCTTCCTGAATAGCACCCCTCTCCCAAGTGAGAATCGTATGTGCCATCCTGCTAGCTTCCACCCTCCAGAGCACCACCAGACCCTGCAGACAGCTCTCGGGACTACCCTCTCTTCCCTGCTGTGGCTTTGCTGTACCACCTCCGGCCCGAGTGTTCCCGTGGTCTTTAGCTTCTCCAATCTGTCTTCTATTCTGCTTTCAAAACAGGCATTCAAAGATCAGGCCTGATCCCATCCCCTAGCCCACGGCACTTCCAGGCACCCACCGCCTCCTCCCCGTCCTACTTCAGCACTTTGCACATTCTGCAAGGCAGCCTGGACTGCCTTGTTCTGCTCACAAACGCCTGCCTGTCATCCCCACCCTCACCCCTACCCCTCTCCAAAGAATTCCCCTCTGGGCCACTTGTGGAGCTTAGACAAGTCAGCCTGCCACGTGTTTAGGTGTCTGTCTCCAGAGGCGCAGACTAGACACCCAGGGCCTGCAACCCTCTGCACAGAGCCTGACACACAGCTGGTGCTCACTGGAGGAACTGTGTGGCCCACACTTGCTCCCCTCTGTCCCCTCTGTGAACTCCAGGAGAAAAGAACAGGGCCCTGTTCACCCTCACATTGTAACCCGACTCTCTGGACGGAAGAAAGTGCCAAGGAGCTAACTCCTGCCCTCCAGCCAGCTGAGCCACCTTTCCTGCAGAGCAGGGCCACTGGGACCCAGGATTCCCACTGGCCAGTTCATCTCAATGGCTCTATATTGAGTGGCTTTGGGTAGGTGGATGGAGCCCTTTGGTTGTATGACTCCATGAAGTACAAACCTAGCTGCCAGCAGAGCTGTGCTTTGCCCCACCCCTCCCCCATCCCAAATCCATGTCCATCTGAAACCTCAGATTTTCACCTTATTTGGAAAGAAGATCTTTGCAGATGCTGTTAGTTAAGAGGAGGTTGTACTGGAGTAGGGTGGTCTGAAATTCAATGACTGGCTCCTCATAAGAAAGTAATGTGAAGGCAGAGGGACACACAGATGAGGAGGCAGAGATCAGTGTTAGAGTCACAGGCCACCATCAGCCACCAGAGCAGGCAGAGGCAGGAAGGATGCCCTCCACCGCAGCCTTTGGAGAAAGGGCAGCCTGTGGAGACATTTTAACTTCAGACTTCCAGCCTTCAGAACACTAAGAGAATACATCTCTGCTGTTTTAAGCCCCCTGGTTTGTGGTCCTTTGTTTTGGCCACTCCTCTGTCATCCACCCCCTTGAAAGCAGATACAGCATTCTGCCAAGGCCTCGCCTTGCCACCTGACAGTCAGGTGGGACTCCCAGGTGAGAGCGTACCTGCTGGGCATTTCTTAAACCCTTGGAAGAGGCACAGCTTCTCAATCAGGATCTTCCCGACCACCCTGGGCACGAAGAGCACAGGCCGGGGCCGGCTGGGCCTGTGGGGGTGCACCAGGGTGTAGGGCACCAGGGTGAAGCAGCTCTCGGTCCAAAAGCACACGGTGGAGGGGTCTGTGGGAGGAAGGAGCCGCAAGTGGGCTGGGCGCCGGGCTGCAGCAGCCCCCGCCCCCAGGACGGCCTGTGTCTGCTTTGCTCGCTGCTGCAGCCCAGCCCCTGAAGTAACGCGGGTACACCGGGCTCCTGCACGATGCACCATGGCCTCCACACCTGCCCTGGCTGGTTTCTTTGTACTTGCTGATTAGATGTCCTGCTTCTCTAGGATCACCTTTATAGGCTGCAGCTTAAACTCTTTTCCCTGTCTGGCTCACAGGGAGGATAGAAAACCTGAGTTTATCCTTCCAAACAGTCTGGAAGCTTCCTGTGTCTTCTTCCTTAGCCTCATCCTCAGGGACACATGATCCCAGTCCTTCCCTCCTTCCCTCTCTCCTCTCCTGGTCATTTCAGTAATATTAGATGCAGGTTGGATTGGGAGGATCCCCTGGAAGAGGGCATGGCAACCCAGTCCACTTTTCTTGCCTGTGGACTGAGGAGCCTGGGGGCCATAGAGTCGCAAAGAGTCAGACATGACTGAAGTGACTAAGGACACGGGCACTCAAAGCACTTTTCAAGAAAATAAACTCAAAATGGTTTACCTTTCTCTAAATTCACTTCTGCTTATCTCATCACACAGTTTTACCTGCGCAGGGGTCTGTGCTGTGCTGGCCCCTGTCACAACCACTGTCCCCCACCCCAACTGCTATATTCCCTGGGACTTTTAAAAACAGCAGCTGTCTGAGGGCCCACTGGTTTGTGGAGTGTTGGGCATTTGGAGAGTATTTAGACTTTACTATTCTAAAAGGACTGCTGTCCAGATGACTGTACCAGGGGCTTCGGACCATCTTTTGGGGTAGGTTACAGAAGTAGGAGCATCAGTTAAAGGTCACTAAGAGTGTGTAACAACTGCTTTCCAGAAGGGCACATAGACATCCATTATGATTCTTAAAACAGATTCTGGCCTAGATGAGTGGTGGTATCCTGACCAAGCTGCCCAACCACTGTGGCCCCTGAAGACCCTCCACCAGCTCCACCCACCTCACCTTCTACCCGGCTCGGGTCCGACTGGCTCCCTTCAAAGCTTGACCACAGAGGGCTGGCCTTGGTTCTGTCCATACTGACAATGCGGACCAACTTCTGGGCTCCCCCAGACGACTGCTGGATGAGGGAGAAGGAACGTCAAACAGTGCTGGAGGCCTGCCCCCCCCCAAATTCAGGGTGATCTCTGGCCCCAGGCTGCGCCCACTGAACAATCAGGAGGCCCAGGCCCCATGGCAGAGGATGGGAGATGAGGGGTGGCCAAAGAGAGTCCTCAGGCTGAGCCCTCCCTACGGAAGGCAGGGAGTGGGAGGCAGGAAGGAAGAGTAGGGTTCCCCCAGGCTAGCCCTGCCACGATCCCGGGGGCTGCCCTAGTGCCTTGCTCAGGGGCAGCTGAGTGTTCTGTGTCGGGGCAACCTAATGGTGCCCAGCCTCAGTGGGGAATAAGAGTGGGGTGCACATAGTGGGCAAATGGGGTGACCTGGGAGCAAGAGGCAGGGAGCATACACAATATATCTGCACATAATAGATCTTGCAGGCTGGGCAGTATGCAGACCCAAGTGAAGGTTTGAACGGCGGGGAAGAGACACACCAGGTCAGCCCACCTCAGGTCAGCAGCCTACACTCTCCACGTGGGACCCTCAGTCAGTGCCCACAGTTTTCCAGCCCACCCCAGGTAGGGCTATGATTTTGCAGATGGAAGGAGGGGTTGACTGGGCCCCTCCCTCAGGATGATGTGAGTTGGGAGAGAAGGAAGGCCAGTCGGGGGAGAGGCAGAGCTCACCTAAGGGGGACCCCCTGTCTAGGACCTGGACTGACCGGGTGAGCTCCCCACCTCACCTTGCGGGTCACGGTGCTCTGATGAGCCATGTCCTGGAGGAGGGCGATGAGCAGCTGCTGAGCCCTGTGTGGAGGAGAACAACCCCAGCCCAGCTGCAGGGAGGGCTGGACGGGAGAGGTGGGCCCCTGCACAGTGCTCTGGGACATCCCCACTTCCCCCACCACGGTCATTCACCCCAGCAGCCCAGTAGTCCCCTGGTGTTCTTAAACACCTGCAGAGCCCCAGCCCGCCCCTGGAGATGCTAACTGAATTGTTCTGAGGGAGGGTCCAGGCAACACAGTCTGAGTGGGGTGGAGGCCATCACTCCAGGACCTCACTAGTCCCAGTGTGGCCTGAGGATTTCAGCCTGGCACCACCTAGAGAGGGCCTGGAAATGCAGAGTCTCAGGCCTCTCCCTGCATCTGCTGAGTCTGATCTCCAGGTGGCAGAATTTGCAGTGAGGCTTGAGAGGAGCTGGACGAGACACCATGCTTGGTGCCTTACGGTTGATCTACTACAGAACGTGATTCTGAGCAGGGGAACTGTTGCTCCCAGAAAGGGTGACTGGCTGTCCCAGTTGGCCCGGGACTGAGGGGGTTCCCCAGGACACGGGGCTTTCTGATAGTCCTGGACACACCTGCACGATGGGTCACCTTCCCCCAGGGGACACTGGCAATGTCTGGAGAGATTTTAGGTTGTCAGCACTAGCAGGGGTGGGGCGCCAGGGGCACTACTGGCATCCAGGGGTGGAGGCTGAGATGCTGCTCAGCATTCCAAAGTGCCCAGGACGGTCCCCCACAACAAACGATGAGCCAGCCCCAAACATCCATAGTGCTGAGGATGAGAAACTGGTCCCACATACCCTAGAATGCTCTAGGACTCAGGTCCATCCCTTTTCACAAAGGAAGCCCATCTAAGCAGTGAACCTGGCGGGTCGCACATTGGAGATTCCACTTCTTGGAGGTGCCCCACCCCATATCCCTGGGCAGTGAAGGGAGCCTCGGGAAGGCTGTTTCTCCAGGGCAGGAGGGGACCTCCTGGCTAAGCAAGGCCAGGCAGTGTCCCCTCCTCTCCCCCGGGCAGGTTCCTGGGCTCTCTCTCGGGTGTGGGAGGCCAGGACGACTGCTCACCGTGTGTAGTTGGGGATGGTGCCATGCTTGGTGCCCTTGGTGCTGTAGGGGCCAACACGGTGGGCGTGCCAGCAGCTGCTGCCCTGGAACAGGGTGTCTGTGACATGCAGGATGTCGTTGCAGCGCACCTGAAGCTCTCCCTCCGCCCGCCCCTCCAGGGCCAGATTGACCCGGATATAGAAGGAGTCCCCTGACGTGGCCACTTTGGCCTCCAGGTCCTGGACCAGCTTCTTATAACCTGATCAAAGAGGACATGGGAACAGGTAAGCCCAAGGCCGTGACGCCCCGTGAGGACAGTTCTGCTTTGGGGGCCACTGTGGACTTGGGGCGCAGCCTGGCTCTGCAGTGAGCTGGGAGCGTTGGCATCGGTGGCCTCTGGGGGAGGGTGGAGAGGATAGCGGAGTGTGTACCCTCCATGTTGACCTTCACTGACAGACAGCAGAAGCCATTCACCCTCTGGAGAAGTCCGACGGCCCGCTCCAGGGTCATGCCCTCCAGGACAGCCTTGGACGAGGGCTCAGTTGCCTCGTAATCCACCTGATGGAAGATCATGAGGGTTACTTCTGTTGACCAGGTTTCTGCAGCTGCGGTCTGAGTGCAGGCATGTGCCCTGCAGGAGACTCACTGCTTCCCAGACACCCATCTGCCCCTATCAGAGCCCTGTGTCAGGACACCCTGTTGCAGGGTCTCCAGGCTACACACATTCCCACCCCGGATCAGGTACTTAGATCGCCACTGGGCGCCTAGTTTCCGCTCTCCAATATGCTCCATTCTAGAGCATTCTGGAGCAGAGTCCTCAGCTTGGGACTGAGGACATCTGGGGCTGTCCTGGGCCCTGCAGGATGTTTCGCACCTCTCTGACCTCCACCCACCAGATGCCAGGGCACCCCTCATGTCACCCTTCCCCAGCTGTGAAATCCACAGGGCTCTTATCCACTCTTATCCATTTGTTCCCAGTGTTGTTTTGGTTTAGGAGAGTAGATATGTTTACAATGAGAAAAACAGAGATGTTTTTAATGCTATTAGAACGGAATTGGCCCCATTCAAGTATCAGGACTGTCTCATAAAGGGGATCTGTTGCTTTAACCACAATGTGAGCTGACAATTGAGAATCTCACCAGGACTGTTAGAAGTGTGACGAAGGGCTTTTGTGTTGGGTGGGCTGATGCTTACGTCAGGAGCTCTGTGTGTGATCATTCGAGACAGAGGAGAACTCAGCTCAGCCCATGGATAGTGGGGAGAAGCCGTGGGGTCCATGGAATCCTGATTGACAGTGCAGCCCCTCCCTCCCCCTCTCAGCCCTGCACCCCCTCTACACCCCCCTACCCTGGAAGGAATTGGTGATGCCTGTTTTTCAAATTTCCTGCTAATCTTAAAAGGCCTGATGCTTAATAATTCTGCTTTTGTTGTTGCTGCTGTTCAGTCGCCAAGTCATGTCTGACTCTTTGTGACCCCATGGACTACAGCATGCTGGGCTTTGCTATCCCTCACCATCTCCTGGAGCTTGCCCAAGTTCATGTCCATTGAATCAGTGATGTTTTTAGGTAACATCAAAGTGACCTCCCTGTCCATGTGCTCACTTAATAATAATTAGGTTGTACATTTTTGTTTTCTGCAGTTTAATGGATATTTTATAGTAAAAAAAGTTTTTGTGTGTCCCCAAGGGTTAAAATTGTGAATTTTAGTATGTGTATTTTAACACATACACATGAAGTGACAGTAAGATTATTACAATTAAAAAAAAAAAAAAAGCCCACATCAGAATCTTTCGTAATCTCTATCAGAAGATTCCTGGGCCAAGATTGCTTCATCTCCAAAGCCCGCTCAGCTGGTGCATAGTCCAGCCTTCAACAGCTTGTAGGTCACCCTCGAGTTCAAGGATGTCAGGGTGGAGAAGGGCACAGGGTTTTGATGAGAGTCACCAGGACAGTCTCTCTAGTCATTGTGTTACTCTGTTTTATGTCAGCCCAAGAAAAGAGCGTGGACCAATCCAGTAATCCATTGTCAAGTTGAATCCATGGCTGCCTGGGTTACCTGCCCCTCACGCTGACCCTACCCTCAAGAGGATGCTCGGGGCTCGAGGGGCCGGTGCCACACTCACCATGACAATCTGGGTGCCGGAGCGCAAAGCCATCTCATCTGCCGCAGAGCCCGGGGTGACCCGATGAATGAAGATGCCTGTGAGGTTCCCGCCAATAACACTTATCTGCTCCAGCAGCGCATCCCCCTGGAAGGCCAGCACGGTGACCTGGCTCAGGATCTTGCGGGCCGGCCTCCGCCTCACTGGGAAGCAGCTGCAGGAAGGGAGGGGCCGGAGCTCAGGTGTCCTTGAGCAGGAGCTTAGGTCTCCCCCTGGGTCCCCTCTAGTCCCAGCATTCTGGAATTCTCCTTCCCAAGCCTCAAACAGGCTGACAGTGAGAACACAGTCCTCACTCTGCTCTGCCACCTGCTAGCCCCAGCCCTCTGCTCACCTGGCGGAGAGATAGAGGTCCCCAGAAGACGGCTGCAGGCTGTTCTCAGATTCAGGGAGGTCTAGGAGGAAGCCAGGGGCTCAGGTATGGAGCTGGGCCAGCCCTCAAGGTCACCCCACTTTAGAAGGAGTTTTGGCTCACCCGTGCAACCTCAGTGTCACCTCTGCCCCTGCCGCAGGCACCCCCCCTACTTGTTCTGTGTTTTGCTGAGGCAGAACCTTCTCTTGCCCCTCCCTTCCTTGATGCCCAGAACCTTGATTCACCTCTGCTAAAATAGAGGAGGCTGGTGGGGAGATGCATTTGTCAGGGTTTAATCTACATTGTGTCCTTTTGCAGTATCTGAGTTGCTAGCATTTTACAAAATAGGGAATCTGGAATCTGGATTTCTGTCTTCACTTGAGAAATCAAATCTGGCATAACTCTGGGCCTGTATTTCTGTGTGGCAGCCACCACTGGCACTGGTCATTGGCTGCCTCCTGACTCCCAGGGCACCCTGCTCCCAAGCTGGCCACAGCAGGACTCTGAGTTGGCAATCTGCAGGGCTAAATGTCCTCAGAGTCTCCCCAAGCCCATCTGAGGCAGATGGGCTGCCCCTAGCCCAGGTGTCAGCCTCCCTGCACGTAAGGCTGCCCTTCTTGCCTCCTGAGCTGCTCAGAGAACCAGCGGGCTCTCAGACAGCTAGTGGTCGCCAGTTGCAGGCAGCCTGTGCCCAGCTCACAGATAAACATACACTCGTGCTCACATTCAAAGCCAAGTGAAATTATACACTCCCAATGAATTTGATAAACCAGGACTTGATGCACAGTCATGACAAAAGGAAAAAAAAAGAGCATTGACTCATCCTGTTTGTGATCTCACATCCAGGTTGGTTATATCTGGGGTGGAGCCTCTGTTATAAATAAAAATGGCAATGAATTTGTAAGAGGCAAGGTTTCTGGTCACGTGACCCACAGAAAGCCTGAGGCCATCAGTCCTGAAGGGGCTGCCAGGCGACAGCGTGGGGATACACGCACTCCCTGGAGGCCATGAGGTGAAATTCAGACAAGATGCTAAGCTCCCGCTCTGTGCAAGGCCCAAGGTGGGGGGCAAGGCCCGTGAGGGGCCTGTGCCTTGAGGAGACAGGACCAGTTAAGTGACAAATATGAGGAATAAGCCACAGGAGAAATGGGAATGTCTCAGGTGCCAGCATGCAGCAGAAATGTTCCCAGCAGGCACCTCAGCGAGGAGCAGTGAGGATGGAAGCCGGTTGCCCTCTGGTATCACTGGGAGGCCCAAGTGTCCGTGGGTCAGAGCAGGGAAGGACAGAGAGAGGACGTGTGTGTCTGGAGCTATCTGAACTTTATGCTGAGCTGGATGTGGAGGTGAATGCAACTCCTTTAGCCTCCAGGTGAAAACAAAAGGAAAGTCAGTAAACACAGCACATCTGGACACTGGTTTGAACTGCCAGGCTGTCTGGATTTTCCCAGAAGCTCAGGTTAGGGCAGGAGTCAGGTTCACTCCTCTCTGCCCCTCCCCTGGGGTGTATCACCTGCCTCCCTGAAAATCCCTGTCTTCTCCTTCCTGGCTCTGCCAGCCCAGCTAGGGGTGGTGGGGTGGCTGCAGAGGTTTGGGGGTACACTCACCTGCCCGGTCTACAATCTCAAAATCCAAGTCTGCATTGCTCTTCTTAGCACCCAGGGAGCCTCCCTGGTCCACCTCCAGGATTTCTGGGCAGCCGCTGCAAAGCATAAGAAGATGGAAGCCAATGTCCCAGGGAGCCACGGGCAGCTGGAGCCACCTGATCCTGTCCACAGCCCCACTCTACCTGGAAGAGCATGGGTCTTCCCAGAAGTCCTCTGTGGCCCGCTTGCACAGAGATTGCTGGCTGGGAGGCGCAGGGCTGCTGGAGCGGAAGCTGTCCACCAGCTCTCGGCTGGATGTGGCACTCAGGTCAGACCAGAGCTGAGACTGGGGGAGGACACAGCAGAAGTCACCACGGGGCTCTCATGGGGATCCCCTGGGACGCTATCCCTGTTGCCTCTACTGTGTAGAGTGTAATGATAATAAGCCACAGCCTCCCACTGACAGGGTAGAGGAGGCCAGAGGAGGGGAAGGAGGAGCAAAGAGCCAAGCCACATTACTTGAGCACCTACTCTGTGCTGGGTACTCTATTAGCTACTTCTAGATTTTACGTTGCTTCGTTCTTTATTTTTTAAGTTTTTTGGCCACCCTTTCACATATGGAATCTGAGTCCACACCCCCCTGCAGTGGAAGTGCAGAATCTTAACCACTGGACCATCAAGGAAGTCACCTGTATCACTTAGCTCTTAATGATAAATCTCTCTGGTGGGTAGCACTGTCCCACTTTGGGGTGTCCCAGGTGGTGCTAGTGGTAAGTAATGTGCCTGCCAATGCAGGAGACATAAGAGATACAGGTTTGATCCCTGGGCCGGGAAGATCCCCTAGAGAAGGAAATGGCAATCTATTCCAGTATCCTTGCCTGGTGAATCCCATAGACAGAGGGGTCTGGTGGGCTACAGTCCACGGGGGCCACACAGAGTCAGATGTGACTGAGCATCTGAGCACACGCACTGTCCCACTTTACATATAAAGCAACCGAGGCCAGAGAGGCTAAGTTGTTGGCTAGTGAGGGTCACGTGCTGACGGGGTGGAAACATGCAAGATGCAGAGCGTGGAACTGGAGGATGCAGGTGAAATATGTAGATCCAGCTGCAGCTCCCCTGTTCACTTGATAAGCCTTTAACATCTTTAAGCATCTCCTACGTGTCAGACCCTCTTCTGTCCTGATAGACGAGGTCTGGTCCAGCCCCAGCAGTGGTGGAGGCACCGGCCATACCTCAGAGGAGCTGCCGTTGCTGTCATCCCGCGGGCAGAGGGCAAACATACGCACCAGCCGCTGCTTCCCCTTCGGACAGGGCTCCCTGGCCCCCACCTCCTGCTTGGGCTGCCAAAGACCCAGACAGGCTGGTTAATTCGGGGAATATCCTAGGTTGCTCTTGGAGTTTCTACCGAGTCGCAACCCCTGTATCTCCAGCTTCCTGAGTGGTTTCCTTTCCTGGGCTTCAAGGCAAAACATTTATGTCCCCTTCTCCCAGCCTGGGACACCTGGCGCTGTGGGAGCTGGCCACCAATGGGACATGCAACAACCAGCTTGGTGACCGCATTTTATCCCCTTTGGATAATACATGTTATTCTCTCCTGGTTATACAAATAATAGATACTATATGTATATCTATACATAGTCCACAAAGAACATTGGTGGGGAAGAATAGGCCAATTAGAGAAGAAAGTAAAATTGACCCATCCTCCCACACTCAGAAATAGAGCAGCCAGCAGTTTGCTATCTATTCGTCAGTCTCTTTTCCATGCATATGTATATATTTTTTAACATGTTTGATGTGGCAAGTGGGGGAGGGAAGAACGGCTGGGACCCCTTCTTAGGGAGGGGAGGGTCTGGCTGTGCTTCCCAGGTGTCCCTGGGCACCTCTAGAGTCTTGCCCACCCACCAGGATGTCTGGAACTGGAGCTGCTGGCAAGACCATAATTAGAGGTTTTACAGTAATTTTAGTTCTTTGAGAATGCAGCTTCCTTCGTTTCTATCACTCAGCTCTCAGGTAGTTTACTTTCAAGCATCCCAGGAAGACATCACCCACTAGACCAAGTGACTACCTGCACAGCTTCCTAAGCTTGCTTTCTTCATTGAGTGCCGCACATTCCAGGTTCCAGAACCTTCCACCAAGCTAACCCTTCTATGACTTGCATAGTATTAGCATAAAAAGAGATGCAGAAGCAGACTCAGCCCACCCCACTGGATACCATCAACCTTTGATCACACTACACCTCACAGGAGCCAGCACTGTGGCCAGAGCTGAATCCGGTGGTGCCAGCAGGCCCGTGCAGCCGGCTCGGCTCTGCCCTGACACCTGCATCCTACCCCCAGCAGCGCTCACCCCCGGTGATGAGTCGGCCTGCACCCGCAGCCGCTGGACCTGCTGGCGCAGCTCGCAGACCTGGTCCATCAGCTCAAACACCTTCCTGCGGAGGGCGTCCTTCTCGGTCAGGTTCTGAGAAATCTCCATCTGGGCTCCATCCCTCGCCGAGTAGGCCTGGGAGCCGAGACGGAAGACAGAAAGGATCAATGTCCAGAGGATAAAGAGGGTGTGTCGCAGGAGTCCAGCCAGAGAAAGCCCCTGTTTCTGGCCTGTGTTTACCCTGGACTCTCTGGTGTGCAACACACACAGCTTGTTCTGTGGCTTACCACCATTTATGATTCATGTAAAAGCGAGCAGTTTCAGTAACAGTCAATAAGGGGGTGCACACAAACACCTCCTGCTAGAAATGAAAGGAGGGAAGATGATGTACAGCAGGCATGGCAACAGGTAACAGTGGCGGGGAGCTGAGAAACATCCTGGGGACCAAGGAAAGAGACCTCAAGTCTGGAACCTGCTGCCATTGAGGTCAGGTGACCTGGCTAGCCAGCAATAAGCCACACCCAGAGTGGCCTTCCCAACCCTCCTGAGACCCCTCGGGGACTGCACCTTCGGTCCTCGGAGCCCCTCAGCCCAGCACCCAGGCCAGCCCCTCACTCCTCCCGCCGGGTACCTGGTCTCGTTCCTTCTGCAGCTCGACCACTTGGCTCTGCAGGGCGTTCATCTTCTCCTTGTAGATTTCACAGTCCACCTTGGTTTTCTGGAACTGGAGCAGGGTCTGCTCCTTCTCTTCCCAGTACTGGACGGAGGGGGACAAACATGGCCCACGGAGGTCAGTGACTCCGCGGGTAGGGCTGAGGATGGGGGTGGGGGAGCCTCGGGGAGAAGTGAGGGAGGTGGTTCTCAAGAGGAAATAAGGTGAATTGACGCTCATTTCTTAAGTGCTAGATTTCAGGTGCATCTAGAGTTACTGTGTTGATTATATTTTAATTTGATCATCAAAATATGCATGGGTCATGCATGTCAAATTGTGTTTTGTTTATTCCATGTCCCAAAAGGCATACCTATTTTCCCTCTGCCCACCTCATTCTCTTCCACTGTCTCCTTTCTCTCATCCTCCCCTTGCTTTTTACAGCAACTAAATAAATCCCTGGCTCTCACCCTGGGGCCCCCACGCACTGGAAATCACTCTGTGTTTTAATCGCTTGTTTGCCTGACCTATTTTCTCATCACCCCACAAAGTGGACGTGGCCTTTAGCATTGGATTCTGAACTGGTGTCCAGTCTAGTTTGACAAAGGAATAAGCAAACAGGCCAATGCATTACTTGGGCAAAGTTGGTTTTAAGCTCAGTATAGATTAAAGAATCTGCTTCCTCATCCAAGCAGCCCGGCCCCTAAACACGGCCCAGCAGTGTCACCTGCTTTCGCTGTCTCTCAGCAGCCACCGCCCGCTCCCTCAGAGAGTGGATGCGGTCCACCAGCTCCTGCCTGCTCTCCAAGGCCTCATCCAGATTCTGTTCCAGAATGTCCTTCTCCGCCTGGCACAAAGAGATGTCAGCCCAGGGACCCTGACCTCCCCAAAGGCCCCAGGGAAACATCCCCATCATCTCGTCCCCAGGACAGGAGGCAGGAAGCTTCGAGTCCGGGTGTGGGGACGGATTTAGCTTTATTACTGCACGTCAGGCAGGAAAAAAGGCAAGGTCAGCAATCAAAATGGGGAACATGCATTTCGGGTCCACGTGAGCGTGGCTAGAAGACAAAGTACAGGAAGCTGAAAGCCTCTGAGGGTAGTATAGCGCCTCCTTCTTTTTGGCAGTTTCAGCCTGCTCCCAATAGATCCAAAGGCAGAGGCTTCCAGGAGGGCGAATATCAAGGGCTGAGGCATTCCCTCTTCATGCTCACTTTTCTGAACGATGGCACAGTTCAGGCCGGGTGACCCACACCCCATGAATGTCTGTCGAAGGGCTAGTTCAAAAAATAGGTATTTATTGATCGAAAGGGACTGCAGAGGAGAGGCAGATGATTTGCATAATTTCAGGGTGCTGGCGACACGAACTTCTCTGCATCTTACAGTTCCCCACTCCCCCGTGCCTGCCTGAGCAGGATGGTGGAATATTTTGCAGGCAGAAAGTTCCCCCCTTCCATAACCTTAATGCTAATCTCATTAATTATAATCAGCCTCTATTTACTCCAAAACAACGTAGCAGCAGCAAACGAGCTAAGACTTTTGAATACATGCACAATAGCTTTCAATTTTGCCAGCATACGGGGTCTGGAAAGAACAGGAAGGAGGGGTGTGAGAAGGGGTGGTGAGGACGAGTCACTAGGTTTCATCTCACCCAGACCTTAGCTACACCTCAGTGGAACCACCTGTCAGAAATCCCACAGTCTGGAGGCCACAGGCCAAGGCCAGTGACACTACCTGCTGGCCACCAGGGAAGGAAGCTGAGCCTTGGGGGGAGACCAGGGCAGGAAGTTGAACCTTGGGGGCACCAGGACCCACCAGGCTGAAGGTCAGGGAGCGGAGCCTCTCATTCTCCTCCTTCAGGCGGCTCAGCTCCTCGTCTCCAGGCTCCAGGTCGCTGGCCATCTTCAGGGACCGCTCTCGAAATTCCCGCTCACAGGAAGAAGACATCTTCTCTCGCTGCAGCTCTTGCTTCATCAGATACAGCTGCCAGAGAGGAGAAGGTCACTGCTGTTTCTCCACTAGACCAGGAGCCGGGTGTGGTCCTCAGCCTTTCTCCTTAGTGATGATGCTTTTCATACTCAAAAAGGTCCCTCTCCCAAGATTTCAAAATCCATAAAGGGTTTTACCTAACGAATAGTCCCTGTAGGATGATAAAAGCATTTTAGCTTTATCTTACTGGGAGGCGTAGGGGTTAAATCACTGAGCTGAGGTCCCCAGGAACAGAGAAAGGAGCCCTTGCCATCGGCTCTTGGATCTGACAGCCAGTGCAGCCAGGGATGAATGGCCACTAAGCCTCCTCCAGCATGGCCCTGCTTCTCCGCCTTTCCACATTCCGCTAAACATGTCAGGTGAAGTGGGAGGCAGCAAGAAGAAACCCCGGGGGATCTACCGGAATTAGAGGTTTGGGTGTGAACTCATGATATCTAAACTCTGCACATGTGTGTGTCCATGCATACCTGCATGCATATGTGCCTACGCATGTCTGTAGGTGTGTGTACTTGTGTATCTATGTGCATGTTTCCTAGTCCTCTCTGCTAAAACGGCTGAGGAGCAAAGACACCCCAGTAGCAATGAGCACACCTAGAGCCCAGTGGTCACTGAAAGGAACTGGGGCCCCTTGAAGAAAGGGTTGACTTTGGAGCTGAGGTGGAGTGGGTATGAGATGATCCTGGAATATCTTGTGATGATGCAAAGAAAGTCAGTGCTAAGAAAACTCAACGGCATGTCATGTCCCAGGACACAACATATTGAAGGGGTTCCCACTGCCAAATCTAGGACACTTTGAGCACCAAACCAAAGACAATAACATGTTACAGATTATTGGAGATAGGAATCCACGCATCTGTGCCAATAACAGATGCACAAGTGGGGAAAGGAAAGGCTACCTCTCACAGTCAGGATGCTGAGGGCCAACTGGTCACCAGGGGGAGCACTGGAGATGGGGCTCATCATTTTGCAGCCACCAGAGTAAAGATGTGCTCAGGCAAGAATCACTGGTCAGGCTAAGTCCAGGGGGAGGTGTCAACATGAAGCTAGGGTGCTTGCTGGCCTTAAAACACCTCTCCCATACCCCCCAGCTGCAGGGAGTAATAGTAAGAGTACTTTGTCAATTTTGGTACAATACCTGATCCTGGACTAGAGGGAAAATGCCATAAAGAATGTACTTTAGGTCAACTATAAAACTGGAACACATACAGTAGATTTAAGGATTATATGACTGTAATTTTATGAAGTTGGCAACTGCACCACAATTACATAAGAGAATATCCTATTTTTAGGAAATATACATCAAAATGTTTGGGGGTAAAGGACCATGATGCGTTCAACTCAAGTAGTTCAGGAAAAAGTGTGTGTACGCATGGGGAGAAAAAGAGAGAGAGCACAGTGATAAAGAAAAGGTATGTGGATGTATTTGTATTTGTATGTTTATCTGTATGTTTTTGGGTAAATTCAAAATTCTTTCCAAATAAAATTTAGAAAACTAAATCAAACAATGCCATAGTTAAAAGCAAATGCCAAAATGACAAGGAATGACTATCTTCCATAAAGAACTCTTGTAGATCAATAAGAAGATACAATAATTATCCCCAACAGAAATATGAGTAAAAGACTGTTGGGGTCTGAGGGGGCTTCACTAGTAACATTCCTGTTCTCCCATCTGTATCCAGGACCAGCTGAGAAAGATAAAGGAGACAATAGAAGTCCCTTTGGTTACTGATGCAGTTGGAGGGGAGCAGGGCTGGGTGGTTCCACTATTCCGTAACAGCCACCACTGCCAGAATAGCCAGACAGTCCCCCAGAGGTAGGACGGGGAGGAGGGCTCCCCATCGTGGGCACTTCACAGACCAGGTGATTGCAAGGCAGGGTGGACTTGAGACCACATAGCCTATTCGAGGGGACCCTGGTGGAGAAGTTTCCTGCAGGGGTGTTGCAGGGAGTGGGAGTAGGGGTTCCAGGAGATAGGCCAGCAAGTGCGAAGGCCCAGAGTGGGGAGCAGCAGGTCAGGATGGGCACCCCGAGCTGTTACCTCTTCCTGCAGGCTGCGGCAGCGTGTGGTGGCCAGCTCCTTCTCCTGCAGCGCGTTGCTGTAGTGCAGCGAGAGACTCAGCATCTCGTCCTTCAGCTTCAGCACCTCGTGGAAGTGGGCACTGACCTCGCGCTTCATGCGGCTGTGGTCGGCCTCCAGTTGACGCAGGCCTTCAGCGCGGGCCTCGGCCTGGTCCAGGCGCTCCTGCAGCTGCTGGCACTGCCGAAGCAGTGCCTCCTTCTGCCCCTTTTCCTGGCTCAGCTCCTCCTGCAGGCTCCCAATGGCTCCAGCCAGGCACTCGGTCAGCTTGGACGTCTCCATAAGCCCTGAGGGACAGGGCAGGTAGGCCAAGGGCTCCTCGTCCTGCAGGGTCTTGCTTCCTGCACCCACACTCTCAAGCAGGGCCCCCACCCTAATCTGTGGGTCACCGTAAATGCTTCCAGGCTCAATAGGACTCAATATTTTGGTTAAATAAATAGCATGACAGGTGATTTCTGTCCCCTTTCTTGGCTTCCCTGTGGGACCTGGCTGTTTAAACCTAACTCCCCATCCCCTGCCACCATCAGCTGAACCTTGCTCGATGTTCATTCTCATGTCATCCTAAGGAAAACATAACAAAGAACATGAATCTGTATAACAGAACCCTGAATCCCATAAATAGGGGCTGTGATGACAAATAGGCTGAAACACTTTCTTACCAACAGTTCTGAGTGATGTCGCCCTGCCCCTTCAAATACCTAAATCTCTCAACAGCTCCTCTAGAGAAGCCTAAAATGACTCAGTTAATAAACAAGACTTCGCCTCCCACCTGGCCGGTATAAGTCTTTACTTAGCAGCTCCTCTCCTTTTTCCCACCACTGGCCCCTCCCAAGAGCCAGAGCTGGGCGGGACTGGGCAGGACCGAGTGGGGACCGGTTCCCTTCTGCCTCAAGCACCTCAAGGTAAAGGTTTTCTAGGAAAGGACACACTACCTCTTTGCCTGCGCCTCGCAGATGCAGGTTTCATGCCCTGTGAGGGGTCTGCTCTTGGTGTTGGATAGTTAGAAACAAAGCTTTTCATTTATAACCCAAGGTCATGGACTCTGCCTACCCACCCTGACTAGGGTTAGTGTTTGTGTGGAGGGTCTCCTCACCCCCCACAGTCTGGGGGGTGTGGTTGGAGCACAGGGACAGGAATGTCTGCCCAGTTTGGAACAGCCTACAGTCAAGGAGGGACACCTCCTCACCCCTGGTTATATCACCAGATCTCACCACTGAAGTTTGTGAAGTCCACGCTGGGCTGCAGCCCAGTGACCAGGGTGTAGACATCAGGGTTGTGGAACTTCAGGCTCTCCAGGAAGGCAATGGCCCCATTCTTGCCTCGAGTCTTTAGCAAATCCAGCAAGTACCCTTGGGAGAGAGAACAGTCTTAGCTAGCCAGGTACTGGCTGGGCTTCCCATGAAGGAAGCAGAGTACAGCAGGGTGGTGGTCATCCTTGCACATCTAGGAATCAGGAGGTCAAAGCAGTTTTCCAGGGTCAATTTACTACTTCCATGATGGTGGTCAGACTCGAAAGGGGTCAGGCTGATATTTGTTGAGGAACTGCTACAACCCAAGTGCTAAGAGTTGAGAATAAAAGACTCAAAGGGATAATCGTTGCTCTCCAGACCTCTCCCAGGTGTGTTGTGGACACATGCGTACACACATGTACAAAGCAGGTGGGAGGAAAGAAGCAAGTAGCAGTGCCCAGGGTCCAGTCCCAGAGAGGCTCAGGCCTTCCGAGCCCACCTAGATTCCATCACTCTCAGCTTGAATTAATTTCTCCCGTATGTAATGGTCATTAGGCAACAGGCACAAATACTAGCATATTGATAGCTACCACTTACTGCCTGTTTTTGAAGGCCCAGGCTTTGAGATGAGTATCTGATAAAGAGTAACTCATTCCATTCTCCTAACAACTTCATATGATGAAGCTTTCCTGTTTTTGAACAAATAAACACAGCTAGTCAGACAATCAGAATCAGCTCCAAAGACATCTGGAGTGGGTTGAGTTGTGGCCCCCAAAGTTATGTCCACTTGGAAACTGCCAATGGGACCTTGTTCAGAAAAGGCTTTGCAGATGTAATTAAGGTAAGGATCTCAAGAGGAGGTCCCCCTGAGTTATGCAGGTAGGCCATAAATCCAATCACAAACATTCTTAGACAAAAAAGGAAAAGACAGAAAGAAGGACATGTGATGATAGAGGCAGAGACTGCAGTGATGTAGCCACAAACCAAGGATGCTGGGGCCATCAGAAGCAGAAAAAGGCAACGGTTTTCTCCCCTAGAGCCTTCAGAGGGAGTTCAGCCCTTCTGACACCTTGATTTCAGGCTTTTGGCCTCCACGGTGTGAAAGAAGATGCTTCTGCAGTTTTAAGCCACCCAGGCTGTAGTCATCTGTGGTGGCATTTCTGGGGCACTAACCCAGTCCCATGACCTGACCTCAGGTCACCTCAAGGTCCTTCACCCCCTGCCCTCACACAGGCCTTTCCAGCACCACCTGCGCCAAGCCGGCTCTGCAGTGGGCTGGGACACAGGTCCTCACCGACTCTCATGGCCGTGTTGTTGAACCTGGGGCTGTGCAGCACCTCCTCCTCATCCAGCTGGTCCAGCACCTTGGCCTGGCGCAGGTAGGGGGTGAGACGGCTGGGGAAGATGCTGCGTACAATCCTGCAGCGGTGGTCCTCCATCATCTCCCACAACACCTCCTCATCCAGGGAGGTCA
Organism: Bos javanicus; assembly: GCF_032452875.1. Classification (NCBI taxonomy): domain Eukaryota; kingdom Metazoa; phylum Chordata; class Mammalia; order Artiodactyla; family Bovidae; genus Bos; species Bos javanicus. Next base: position 53,944,278 of record NC_083886.1, read on the forward strand.
GCGAGGAGTCCGTGCGGCACAGCTCTGCCATGGCCCGGCCTCAGGACCCTGGATGGGAAGGGTGGCCACGGAGGGCTGGGGTCAGAAAGACACAGCTTCCTGTCCAGGAGGTCTTTCCATCCAAACCCTCTTCCCCAAGTTAGCAGTAGGGAGGAAATGACCAATTCAGAGAGGTTATGACACTCGCTCTGGCCCAGGTGTCCTGTGACCAGCAGGAGGATGCTGTCCATCCTTCTTGTTGATATCAAGTCAATCCCTCAACCAGGAGCAGAGCAAGCAGAACGGGGTTTCTTTTGAATTCAGGAGACTGGATTTGCCTTTAAATCTCAGGAAGCTGCCCCTGGCCTGGGGAATGGGTGTACTGAATGAGGGTGACATTACAAACCATATGGATGGGGCTTTCCCTGGCGGTTCAGTGGTTAAGACTCTGTGCTCCCAATGCAGGGGGCCCAGGTTCAATCCCTGGTCAGGGAACTAGATCCCACATGCTACAACTAAAGATCCTGCATACTACAGCTAAGGCCTGGTACAGCCAAATAAACAAAAAATAAAATAAAAATCTGTCTCATTGAAAAAACAAAACAAACCAGATGGATCTAGAACGTGCATTCTTAATAGGTGTGACAGAGCCCCCAAGGGGTCAGAAATCGATTCTTGAGCAAAAATTCTTACTCTTCTGTGTACTAGAGTAGGTTGCCGTTTCCTCCTACAGGGGATCTTTCTGACCCAGGGATCGAACCCAGGTCTCTTACGTCTCTTGCTTTGGCAGGCAAGTTCTTTACCGCTAGCGCCACCTGAGAAGCCCATATAAAGCACAGATGTGCATAAACAGACAGTATATCTGTGAGGTTAATATCTCATGAAAGGGTGATTGGGGAAAGGGGAGACACAATCACATCCAAGCACAAGACCTTATGTTAAGAGGACCTCAGAGGACCCCCTGCCCAGACTGCCAGCCACAGAACCCACTCCAGATGCTCCCTGGCTTTGTAATGAGTCACCTCCACAGGTGTGCCCTCACCTGAGCCCCTCTCCTCCCTCCAACCCTGGCACAAAGTCACTAGCCCACTGATACATCTAAATAAGATGCTTTTAACCTGCAGCCTGTTTTAAGCATCCTAAAAACGTCCTGCAAATGATTTAAAATATCCATATACCAGTCACACAGATTCAACCCATCTTAACACTTTGTACCTGGTCTCCTTTTTAAGGACACACAGTTAGAGACAGCCCAGTTCTGTTGTCTCCAGGTCCTGTCCCTTGCTCTCTTCCCACAGGTAACTTCTGGACCATGTGATGCATATGAATGTGTCCAAAATAACACAGGGCATCTTGTCATATGCCCCCGGGAACCCCATAAACAGTGTGGTACTGGGCATGGCTCTACACTCAGCCTGTTTATTTTTTTGTTGTTTCTTTTTGCCATACCATGTGGCTTGTGGGATCTTAGTTCCCCCACCAGGGATCAGATCCGGGTCCATGGCAGTGACAGCCCAAGTCTTAACCACTGGATAGCCAAGGAAGTTCCTCAGCCTGTTTTTTGAGGTTTAGCAAATGGATACATGCAGCTTGATCTATTTTTAAACTGTGTACTGAATTCAATTATACTAAGAAACCACAGTCGGTGCTCCTGTGGATGGGCCTTAGGTTGTTTCGCCTTTTTCTCCAACACACGCAGTGCCACAGTGACTGTCCGTGTACATCATCTTGAGCACAGGCTGGAGAGTTTCTCTCAGACCTGAGAATTCATATGATTTGGTTCTTTTCATTTGGAATGGCAAGGTGGAACAGCTGGAGTCAAATACCTGTATTTTAAAAAAAGCTTTTGGCTGTACCACACGGCATGTGGGATCTTAGTTTCCCGACCAGGGATTGAACCTGTCCCCCTGCTTGGAAACTCAGAGTCTTAACCACTGGACCACCAGGGCAATCCCTCAAATACCTCTTTAAGAGGTCTATATACGACAAATGCTTGAAAACTACAGCAAATCAACCCTTGTAAACTAAGAAAACAAGGAGATGGTCACTGGAGGGTCCTGTCCCCATGGACAGCCCCCTACAATCCACGCGAGGGGCCCCATCTTTAGCGAGGACTCACCAAAAACTGCTCACATTCGTTTTCGCAGGCACTCCTCGCCGTGGGATGGGATCCCGGGTCCCCTCTGAGGCCAGGTGTGGTGCCGGCAGGACGGGGCTGGGCGAGAATAGCCTGAAAACCCGTGCGAAGATGATCTCATATCTATCTCAAGCCGCATGACTTGCACAGAAACTGAGTTTTGGCACCAAAGACTAATGCAAACTGTTCCAGGAAACAATTCGACAGATCTTTGATCCCTATCGTCTGCTCAGGAACTATAAAAGCTTCCTTGGGGCTTGGAAGCAGGCTTGTAGAAGGAAAGTGAGCTTTGAACCCTAGGAGACCAAGGAGAATGCGCAGGTGCAATAGTCACACAGTATCTTTGTCACCATGGGGCCAGACTCCACTGATACCCTTCCCCTAAGTCTTGTACTCAGAAGGAGGAATCTGCCGACAGTTGTGGGTGGGAAAGGGGCATGGGGATCTCACTGGTTGAGGAAGAAGAGGGAGCAAGCCAAGAATAGGAGTCCTGCCCTTAGGTGGTTCATTCCTGGTTTCTTCAGGGAACAGTTGATGGATGCTTAGGAATCAGGGTTTTATAGGTTGAACTTTGTCCATGAATTAGGGTTTTATATGTTGAAGTCCTCACTCCCAGTACCTATGAATGTGGTTTTATTTGGAAATCATGGCAGATGTGATCAAGATAAAGTTGTTAGGGTGGGGCCTTGAATCCCTTATGACTTGCTGCTGCTGCTGCTGCTAAGTCGCTTCAATCGTGTCCGACTCTGTGCGACCCCACAGACGGCAGCCCATCAGGCTCCCCCATCCCTGGGATTCTCCAGGCAAGAACACTGGAGTGGGTTGCCATTTCCTTATCCGATGCATGAAAGTGAAAAGTGAAAGTGAAGTCGCTCAGTCGTGTCTGACTCTTAGCGACCCCATGGACAGCAGCCCACCAGGCTCCTCCACCCATGGGATTTTCCAGGCAAGAGTACTGGAGTGGGGTGCCATTGCCTTTGCCCTTATGACTTAGTGACCTTATAAGAAGAGAAGCAATCCAGAGACAGACTTACAGGGAGAAGTCATGTGACAACCAAGGCAGAGATCAGAGTGATGCTCATAGAAGCCAAGGGTCACCAAAGATTGCAAGCAATACCTGAGGCTCAGAGAAAGGCATTGAGCAGATTCTCCCTGAGACCTTCAGATGGAGTCTGGACCTGCTGGCACCTGGATTTTGAATTTCTGGTTTTCAGAACTCAGGGCAAATACATTTCTGTCATTTTAAGCCATGCGGTGTGGTAATTTATTATGGCAGCCTTGGAAAACTAATACATATGTGCAAAGGGAATTTGGAAACTGGCTCAAGTCCTGGAGTGCCTGGCCACGTCCAAGCAGTCAACTACACACTTGAATGGAAGGCTCACGAGCTCCTGGGATCTCTACCCAGTAGAAGTCTGCATCTCTTTGGTTTGGCCTTTCAAATCGGGATGACCTACCTTGCATCAGGACCAGCTGTGCAATCCACAGAGCCCAGTACAAAATGAAAACATGGGCCCCTAGTTTTAAAAGTTTCCAGGAGCCCAGAATCCTGCTCCGGCGCCGCCGAGCACCGCCCGCCTCAACCGCCGGGCCCCGTCGGCTCCTGGGACTCACCGAGCCGAGAAGAGGGAAAGGCAGAAGAGGCTGCGTGGAGGCGGCGGGGGCGCGGGCGGAGGCGGCGCGGCCGGCCGCGGCTGCCACTAAAAAAATAAATAAATAAAAATAAAAGTTTCCAGAAGTTCTAGACAGTGACAGCAGAGTGTTAGACCAAGCACAGGGTCCTAGGGACAGGTTACATCCATGAAACTGGCCCTGATTTGCATGATCAAGGGGTCTCCAGGCCCTCATTATGTAATTTATGCCTAAATTCCTATCTCACCCAAGTGATTCTTTTGTGATGATCAATGCCCTTCTGTGAGGTTCTCTTTTAGATGTCACTCGGATAATAAGCATTCACTTCTTGGCACCTAGAGGTGGGTGGGCTTGTCAAGAGATGGAGGGCCAAATGAGACGCTTCTTCTCTATGGCTGCCAGACTGGTGACCTGGGGCCAGGGCAGGCTTTAACTGGTCAACCACCCAAGGACCCAGGACAGAGGATCAATTCCAGGAGCAGTCCTTCCCAGCCCCATCCAGCCCTGCCTCAAAAGGCCATAGTCTTTGTTTTCTCAGGCCCTGCCTATCCTTCTGAAAACCAGGTGTGGCAGCAATAATGTATCAGGTGCCCAGCCCCAGTGCTTGGCCAAAAGAGGCTGAATCTGCAGGCACGTGACAGCCCTTCGCCCCCAGCCAAGCACCCATCCCCTGCTCCGGAGGCCCCGATCCAGCTGAGTGCTTCTGCCCTCAGCCGATTTGTGTTCCCTGCCGGCCTCCTCTGTTCCACCCATGTGTGTGCATGCTTAGTTGCTTTAGTCATGTCCAACTCATTGTGACCCCATGGACTGTAGCCCAACAGGCTGCTCTGTCCATGGGATTTCCCAGGCAAGAATACTGGAGCGGGTTGCCACGCCCCCCTCCGGGGAATCTTCCTGACCCAGAGATCAAAGCTGTGTCTTTGCATCTCCTGCATTGGCAGCATTGGCAGATTCTTTACCACCAGCGCCACCTAGGAAGCCCCCCTACTCCACCCCTACACTGGTTCAGTCCAGCATCCCGTTCCCCTCAGTCAACCCCACTACCACCAGGACTGTGTTACACGGGTGCCAGGGTGCCTAGGCAAGGGGTTCCCCTTGTGCCTTTTCAGAGGACAACCTCGTGGTGCTGCAGCTCTCACCGTGTCCAGGGCAAAGGCTCTGGGTCAGATTCCACACATAGAACCAGTCCAAATGGGAAAGGTGCTGAAGGAAGAAACTCACAATCTCTCTTCGAGAACCTTGCAAAGTGAGTCAAAAAATGTAAACAAACAAACAAGAACAACAAAAAAACCCGCAGCCACAAAACACAAACAACGGAAAGGTAAACAAGTTTCTCCCCAAAGTTTTGAGAAATGTCGGAATATCAGATGAGCCCCAAAACGGATGAAGTGTTGCCAAGAGGCTCAGAACTGCCAGTGACAGAACCGCATCTCCACGGAAGCAGGTAGATTTTAAATAAAGTCTCTACCTTGTCATGGTTTTCGTAATCTCTTAACTTTAGCAGGAATTTTTAAAGAAGTAATTGTTCTTGGAAATGTTTATATTGCATTTAGCAATTCAACCATAATCTTAAATGTAAGTAAAGCTAAAATTTTGCTTTTAAAACAGGTGGGGACTTCCCTGGTGGTTCAGTGGTTAGGATTTTGCCTTCTCATGCAACAGGTTCAGGTTCAATTCCTGGTCAGGAAGCTAAGATCCCACATGCCTCATGGCCAAAAAACCAAAACATAAAACAGAAGCAATATTGTAGCAAATTCAATAAACACTTTAAAAATGGTCCACATTAAAAAAAATGTGTAACATTGTCAGTAATGTTTATGGTCTCATGTTTATGGAATGATGTCCGTGCGTCTGTCTCTCTAGCAGTCCCTCAGTCTATATTTTAGTTCATCCATCCATCTAATCTGTCCATCTTTCTCTCATTTGGTGTGTGTGTGTGTGTGTGTGTGTGTGCGCGCGCGCGAGCACATACGCGCACTCAAATGTGTAGGAGAGAAAGAAAGAGAGAGAAAGATGGAGAGAGAGAAATACAAAGAGACAGAGAGACAGAAACAGAGAAACACAGAAAAAGATAGAGAAAGAGAGCAGGTAGATTTTGGAATGCTGTTCACTGATGCTATTTGTGGTGGTAGAATTTTAGGAAATCAATTTTCTTTAATTGATTAAACTTTTTAGAATGAGTGAGCCTAGGTTCAATAAAAACCATAAACTCATTGTTTCAGAAAATAATCAATTCGGTTGATCAAATAGAGAAGGAAATTATCACAGATAAGGTGCCCATCAGCCCCAGAGCACCCGGGACACTTCTTGCCTAAACGTAATTATTCATGGCAGCCCCTGCCTTTCTCTCTCAAAATGACACAGTTCAGGTGACCAACGATCAGAGACCAGCAGAGGCATCCCCTCTTTTGCTTTCCCTCAGTTCTAGGAGGAAGAGCCAACCCTTGTGTGCCGGGCACAGAGAGAATGGGAGCAGACCAGGATGACAGGCGCTGGCTGAAGTAACTTCTGGAAAAGACAGAGACATGGGGAAAGAAGACTTGGTTGGCCCAGTTTTGCATCAATGAGGAAAGAAACTGCTTCTTAACCCCAAAACAGGATTTCTTAACATGCACTTCATAAAGAAGAGTGGAGCACATTTATAAAATCCTGTGTTTCCCCACAAATTTCTTATAAAATATCCGTCTTAATACAAATCGAGCCTGAGCCTAAAGGTTCAAAAACATGAGAAATAAATACACCAGCCCTGAACAATGACCCTAAATGCCCTCCTTTGATCGGAGTCAGTGGCCTGGATTAGTTAGCTCCAAGGAGACAGTGACCAAAATACTTGGGCTCATGGAATATTGACTTCTATTTTTAGCCAATTACACCCTGGCGTGCTGTCTGATATTATATGATATAGTCGCCAAGGGTTGGGGCCGGGGGCAGGGGGTTGCCTCTCCAGATTGCAACTCAAACTCTGGGAGCTCCAGATACCCAGGTCTCCATGGATGCCCTGTTGACAGGGTCTTGCTGGGAAGCCTTCCCAAGGCTGGGTCATAGTGGGTGACATGCTCCTGTCCTGGGAGCGCCTTCTGGCTCAACTGCCACTCCTGTCCCCTCATGCCCATAGCATTGTAGGACTCCCAAGGACTGCCTGTCTGTTCACAGAATCCCACTTCCACCAAAGGGAACTCGGAAAATCAGGGCCAGCTCAAGCGACAAGCTGCCTTACCAGGACAGCTGAAGACAGACCTCTCTGGGACTCTCAAACCTCAAGCAACTGCCCCTGACTCCTGGGACCTGTCAGCCACCCCAGGGTGTGCGTATAAGTAGGTATAATCGAGTAGAAGCCACGCTAGTCCTTGCTTCATGCAGTGAAGCAGCTTAAGACAGGTCCCCAAATGGGAATTTAAAAGGTGGGAGTTTCCTGGCAACTTAGCCTCAACGTAAGTAGGGGTTAGCTCTAACAGTAAAGAAAATTTAGCCCGGAGATCCTTAAGGATAGTCTAAACTCTATAAAATCCTCTTCTAACCCTACAGTAACTCTAGAGGGAGTCTTAAATCATAAGAGCCCTAAGCCTCTAAGATGTGGGTCCTCCTATTTCCCCATGTCAGTATTCTTCTCATAGCCCAGGGCACAGATTTTTGCCTGCCTGTGAAGTAGGGGAGAAGGAGCAGTGAACACACATATGTACCCACATATACACACGTACACAGAGGCACATGCAAGACTCCAGAATAGGGGGAGTAGGTTACAGGAAGCTTAAGGGAATTGATGACCCACAAATATGGTGAGTGAGGCAGAAGGTCACCAAACACAAATGGGGTGCTCCCTTGCACCCCTCAGCTAACATCCCGCACCAAAGTGTCATCGTAAATGTCTGGCTTTGCCCTTACCACCAACAGGAAGCAGTTGGTTTTATTTTATTGTTGTTGTTGTATAATCGCTGAGTCATGTCCAACTCTTTTATGACCCCATAAAAGAGTCGGGTTGCTTGCCGGGTTCCTCTGTCCATGGGATTTCCCAGGTAAGACTGCTGGAGTGGATTGCCATTTCCTTCTCCAGTGGATTTTCCTGACCCAAAGATTGAACCTGCATCTCCTGCATTGGCAGGAGGATTCTTTACCACTGAGCCACGATGGAAGACCTGGTCTTACTTTACACCTGAACTTAGAAACCTTCCTTTTCTTTCATCCTGGGTAATGATGCTGAGATAAGAGTACTAAACAGAACACTTCTCTCATCCAGCATGGCCTGTACTGTCTTACTTAGCAGCCAGAAGATGTTTGAGTAATTTAACCAAACAAAATGCAACAAGCTGATTTCCCCTCTTGTCCTCAAACCTGGCACACCTCCATGCCTTATAAGGAGGAAGCCAGCCCTTTCCATTCCCCCCTCTTCCCATTCCCCCCTGCCCCACAAACAGCTCTTGGACCCCATGCCTGTCCTGTCCACCCTCCCTGGGTATGCTGACCTGCTCTCCTAGAGGTAGACTCTGTACACTTGCCTTCGTCGTTCCTGAGAAGCAATAGCTGACCGGCTACAGTCTCACCTGAGCAGCAGCAGAAGAGCAGGTTTGACAGGTGCATCTGTCTGGGCCCTGCCTACAGAAGCAGCACCTCACTCAAGCCTCCACACATCACTGAAACTCCAATACATTCCCACAGCAGGGAGGATGGGTATAAAGGGTGTGTTTGCCTTTGCCAGAACCACAGGAACCTTCCGAGAACTGCCTGTGTATCTGGTCAACCCACAGAAGGTGGTGGTTGAGAAAATGATGGAAAATCTTGGGGCAGATGGAATCTTATATATGAATAGTCAGCCCATAATTCTCCAGAAAGATCCTAGGAAGTTTAGGGTAAACTCACATTAGCAATTCTGGGAAGTATCTAAATAGTTCCAATAGATCCATCTAAAATCAACATGGGTACTTACTACTTAGATTTAAATGAAAGTCTTGGTTCTTCTATGTTAAGACGTATCCAGAATCTGATCACTCTTGCCATTTGTACTACTGTGATCTGATCGGCGCCTACCAGGACAGCTGCAATGACCTCCTAGCTGCTTTATCCATGCCCCTTATAGTGAGTTCTCAACACAGCCAGCAGAGCCTCCTGTGTTGCTAGAGGATGAGTCAGGTTGTATCATTTCCTTTGCTCAAATTTCCAATCCTCAAGTCCTCACCCCACCCCACATGCTAGGCCCTGATTTCCTGGTGTTTGCTAATCTCATTAGCATTCACCTGCTCCTCGTATGGGGCCTCCTTGCTAGTCTCGGATGGCTCCAGGCACATGTCAGCCCCAGGGCCTTTGCACCTGCTATTCCTTTGGCCTGCAGTGCTCTTTCTTTCACCTCTTTCAGGACTTCACTCAAGGGCCACCTTCCCAGAGAGGGCTTTGCAGCCACTGTTTAAAATCATAGACTTCCCACACTACTTCCCCTCCCCATTTCCCTGTTTCATTTTTCTCTATTGGCCTCACTGCTCCCTGACATATTATGTATTCTAATTATTTATCTGCTTTTTGCCTGACTCTCTATGACAAGCCTGACCCAGAGGACAATACTTCTTTCCTTTCTTGTTTTCTGCTGTGTCCTCACTCTGAGTGATGCTCCATGAATACAGGTTGGGTGAATAAATAAACATTGGGTGCCTGGTTCGCACTGATGCAGATGATAGACAAGAAAGAAGGGACAACCATAGTTCCAGGACCTATATGAGTAAGAAGGATCTTGAGGATCATCCTTCTGACCAGGCAGGTTCCCAAGGTCACACAGCTAATTGATGGAGAGACAGCAACCAGAACCCAAGACTCCTCCTCCTGGTGAGTATGAGAGCTGGGACTCCAGCCGCTCAGGGCAGAGCAGGTAAGAACACAGATCTGACCTCAGACAAGGACACAAGTTCTTGGATCAGAGTCCCAACCCTGCTGCACAGCAGCTAACCTCTGGGCCAGGCTATTTAAACCCCTAAGTCTCAACTTTTTTATTTTTCCAGTGGAGAAAAATAGCAGTGGCTTCTGCTCATGGTGGGAAAGCACTTCTCTCCATGCCTGGTGCACAGAAAATTCTAGATAGTTATTCAAAAATGTCAAAATGTTGTCCTTCCAAGTAAAAGAGGCAGTCGGCCAATGGAATTAAGGTGGCTAAAGCCTCACTAAACCTCTGTTAAAAACAGAAATTCCTTGAGTTACAAGAACAGAGTTGAGGAAGCCCCAGGCCCCCAAAGACTGTGAGCTTTCTGAAGGCAAAAACCATTTCTGAGTCACTACAGGGGCATCAGGAGGATCCGACTGATAGTTATTCTGTATGACATGAGACCCTAGCTGGGTACACACTTCTAGGGTCAACCAGGTGGTACTTTGGTAACCTGGTTCAGTGGGAAGAGCATCTCCAGAGGAATTCCAAAGGGCTGGGAGGCACCAGGAAAGCCCCACCTGGTGAGCAGGGCCCAGGGCTGCAATCAAGAAAGGAGCACAGGGTGAGAAACAGATGGACATTGTGAATGTCCTGGTAGCTCTGTGGAGGGCCTCTGGGCGTCACCTTATCCACAGAATGTAGGGAGTTGTGGGGGGTGTTGTGGGTTTGCCTTGGAATGGAGATGCTGGAACCAGGTGCTACAGGAAAGGCCCCGTAAGAATAAAGTGCAAGTTCACAGCACAGAGTACCCAAGGACAGGGGTTCAGGTTTAAGATGGGGACCTCTAGCCCAGTACCCTGCATGGGTAGCAGCCAAATGGATGACAAGGGCATCATAAGTGGGGGGAAGAGATGCCTCTTTGCTCTTCAAGCTAATGCTCAGGAGGATCCCAGGGCTTCTGTGGTTTTGGCTGTATCAGGTCTTACTTGTGGCTCAAGAGATCTTTATGGCTGTGTGTGGGATCCAATTCCCTGACCAGGGATCAAACCCAGGCCCCTGCGTTGGGAGTGTGGAGGCTTAGCCACTGGACCACCAGGGAAGTCCTGACCCCAGGATTTCTACTGAGGCATTCTAAACAGGTTTTCAACAGGTGAGCCGGCCACCTGAGCAGGCATCTAGGGCTGGGCTGGGTGTGGCTCAAAGGCCTCTGCGTGGGAGCATGGACCCCTCACTCCAACCCTGGCCTGCATCAGTGCAAAGCGTGGGCCAGGGGAAATCAGGAAGCAGCAATTTCCACAGGAAGAGGTGACACTGCTCATTCCCTGCTTCTGTCTCACATTTGAACATGCAACTGCCTACCTAACAACTCCCTGGATACCTAGGCATCTCAGATTTAACTCAAGGAAATCAAATCATTCTTTTTTTTTTTTTTATCTTACAGTGGGGTCGTGCTAAATTGCCCAGGCTGGAGTGCAGTGGTTATTCACAAGCGCAGTCTCACTATTGATCAGCAGGGGAGTTTTGACCTGCTCTGTTTCTGACCTGGGCCAACTCACCCCTCCTTAGGCAACCAGGTGGTCCTCTGCTCTCAAGAGGTCATGATATTGATGCCAAATTTAGGCATAATATAGGCATATATTATGCCTATATAGGCATAATGTGTTACAGCTCAGAACTCCTGGGCTCAAGCACAGATATATTTTTTAAAAATGTTTGTTAATTGAGGTGAAATTCACATAACATAAAATTAACCATTTTAAAGTGAACAGCTCAGTGGCATTTAGTGCATTCACAATGCTCTGCAACCATCTCCTCTACTGAGTTCTAAAACATTCTTTCACTCAAAAAAAAAAAAAAAAAAAAAAAACCTTGTGTCCATTAAGCAGCTCCTCCCTCATTACCTGGCAACCACCAAATTGCTTTTTGTCTCTATTCAGTTCAGTTCAGTCACTTAGCTGTGTCCAACTATTTGCAACCCCATGGACTGCAGCACACCAGGCCTCCCTGGCCATCACCGGCTCCTGGAGTTTATTCAAACTCATGTCCATTGAGTCGGTGATGCCATCCAACCATCCCATCCTCTGTTGTCCCCTTCTCCTCCCGTCTTCAATCTTTCCCAGAATCAGGGTCTTTTCAAATGAGTCAGTTCTTCACATCAGGTGGCCCAAGTATTGCAGTTTCAGCTTCAGCATCAGTCCTTCCAATGAATATTCAGGACTGATTTCCTTTAGGATGGATTGGTTGGATCTCCTTGCTGTCGAAGGGACTCAAGAGTCTTCTCCAACATGAGTTCAAAAGCCTTAATTCTTCAGCAATTCTTTGGCACTCAGCTTTCTTTATAGTCCAACTCTCACATCCATACATGACTACTGGAAAAACCATAGCTTTGACTAAACAGACCTTTGTTGGCAAAGTAATGTCTCTGCTTTTTGATATGCTGCCTAGATTTGTCATACCTTTTCTTCCAAGGAGCAAGTGTTTTTTAATCTCATGGCTGCAGACATCGTTTGCAGTGATTTCAGAACCCAACAAAATAAAGTCTGTCACTGTTTCCACTTTTCTCCCTTCTATTTGCCATGAAGTGATGGGGCCAGATGTCACGATCTTATTTTTATTTTTTAATGTTGAGTTTTAAGTCAGCTTTTTCACTCTCCTCTCTCACCCCCATCAAGAAGCTCTTTAGATCTTCTTCAATTTCTGTCATTAGAGCGGTATCATCTGCATATCTGAGGTGGTTGATATTTCTCCTGGCAATCTCGATTCCAGCTTGTGATTCATCCAGCCCAGCCTTTTGCATGATGTACTTTGCATACAAGCTAAATAAGCAGGGTGACAATATATAGCCTTGATGTATTTCTTTCCCAATTTTGAACCAGTCCATTGTTTCATGTCCAGTTCTAACTGTTGCTTCTTGACCTGCATACAGGTTTCTCAGGAGGCAGGTAAGGTGTTTTGGTATTTCCATCGCTTTTTAAGAATTTTCCAGTTTGTTGTGATCCACACAAAGGCCTTCGAATAGTCAATGAAGCAGATGTTTTTCTGGAATTCTCTTGCTTTTGCTATGATTCGATGGATATTGGCAATTTGATCTCTGGTTCCTCTGCTTTTTCTAAACCCAGCTTGTACATCACAGTCTGTAAGACCTTTTATGATCTGGCTCAGCTCACTCCTTCTCCCACTCTCCCTCTGGCTCACATTCTGGATTCTGTAACCAGGCTGGCTTTCTGTCCCTTGATTGTGCCAATCCCCTGTTCACCTGGCAGTCTCCACCCTACCTGTCCCTTGTTCCTGGAACCTGGGGTGTTACTGTGGCCACCTCTTCTCACAATTCACGTGGTACCTTCTTCCAGTCACCTGGTAAATCTATCACCCACTAACTCTGCTACTGTGCCTCATTTTATTTGAATCACAGTAATTAAAAAACCTGCAATTGTCTGATTGCCCTTCTCTGGAACACACGCTCTGTGAGAGCAGCACTATCTGTCCTGTTTACTGCTCAATCCAGCCACTGAAACAGTGCCTGCATCAGGAAGGTGAGGCCAAAATGTCAGATGCCAGTCGTGTGGAGTCCCAGGTCTGCCTGGGTGGGGACCGGGTGGTGTTTAGTAGGATGCCCTGCCTGGCTGGGTGGGTTAGAGATGCTTGTGCCTACAATGGAACAGTGTTTGCCATTTCATACCAGGTGATAGATGTGGTTTCTGGTAGGAAATTGCTCTTTGGGGACAGTCCCTAGGATCTGGGACATCAACTCCTGTGGTGATGACTCATGGAAACCTAGCCCAGCCCAGGAGCACTGCACCCAAACCTCCACCTATCCCAGACAAGATAAGCTGCCTTCATCATCTACACCCTGAGTCCAATAAGGGTTCAGGGAAGAGGAAGGCAGGCTCCTCAGGTGCAGCTGTTCCTGTCTTGCCCACCACTCCGGCGTGAGCCACGTGTTTCTGTGTTCCTCCTGCCCTCTTGGTCTGGACATCCAGGCACACCACACTGGAGCCCTGGGGACAAAATAGACACAGGCCAGCCCTCCTTGAGATTAGTCTAATCAGGTGAGATAAATCCCTCTCCCAAATTTGGAGACTGTGGGAAATGAGACAGTGGGCTGAACCCTAACCTAACAGGCAGGTCCACCTGAGTGACCACTAGCCCTGGGACAAAGGGCATGGTAAGCCATATAAATACAGTTTTTCAGGGACTCAGAGTGGGGCAGCTTTTACCCCTTGCTGTGTTGGAGGTTACTTTAACTTAGCAGGCTGGGCCTTAGTTTTCCCAGCAGTAGAACGGTTAAAACAATATATATGACTGCACTCCTTAGTTGAAATGTGATGGAGGTTTCTGATAAGAATTGAAACATTAATCTGGACATGTAAGCAGTGAAATTATGTATTGACAGCTGAGCTGGGCTGTCAATTCCTGCTTTGAAAGTACGGTCTACTCTTAACAGCAGAACTTTAAACTGTGTGGGTAACATCTACAGTGTTTTGGATCATATAAGACAATATTGATGTAGATACCGAGAGACCGATAAGTCACCTTGTAAACCATGTAAACTTGGGCTATCAATAATTACAATACAGTGCTAGTAAATGTATTTTCTCTTCCTTATGATTTTCTTAAAAAAATATTTATTTAGGCTGCACCAAGTCTTAGCTGCAGCACGTGGGATCTTTAGTTGCATCATGTGGGATCTATTTCCCTGATCAGGGCTCTACCTTGGGCCCCTGCATTGGGAGCACAGAGTCTTAGCCACTGGACCACCAGGGAAGTCCCCTGCTGCTGCTGCTGCTAAGTCAATTCAGTCGTGTTTGACTCTTAGCGACCCCATGGACTACAGCCTACCAGGCTCCTCCATCCATGGGATTTTCCAGGCAAGAGTTCTGGAGTGGGGTGCCATTGCCTTCTCCAGGGAAGTCCCCTATGATTTTCTTAATAATATTTTCTTTTGTCTAGCTTACTTTATTGTTAAGAATACAGTGTATAATTCATAGAAATACAATATGTGTTAAAGACTATATTATGGGTAAGGCTTCTGGTCAACAGTAGTTGAGTTTGCAGTAAGTCAAAGGTTATATTCAGATTTTCAAGTATGCAGGGAGTTGGCGCCCCAACCCCCATGTTGCTCAAGGGTCAGCTTGGGTGGAAGCTTCGGTCCAGCATAACATGCCTACACAGAGCAAATATTTTAACAAGCGTGAAGAGCCAGGCTTGTTCCAACACCCTATTGCTTAGGTTATTCTCACCTTCTGGTAACAAAGCAAAGTGTGTTGCAGGGAATTCCCTGGTGGTCCAGTGGCTAGGACTTTGCGCTTATACTGCAGGGAGTGGGTGGTTCCGGCATCCTCATCAGGCACATTTAAAAGATCAATTATACGGACATATTCATACCTCAGGATAAGAGTGTCAGAAGTAAGACCCCCTTTACTTGTTTGCTGTGTGCTGTGCTTAGTTGCTCAGTCATGTCCGACTCTTTGCAAACCCATGGACTGTAGCCCGCCAAGTTCCTCTGTCCACGGAGATTCTCCAGGCAAGAATACTGGAGTGGGTTGCCATGCCTTCCTCCAGGGGATCTTCCCAACCCAGGGATCATTTGCTGTCAACATACTGCAAACCTCTGCTTTCTAATGTGCCTGGTTTAGTGGATAAAATGATTACCTAGTTTTCACTAAATTAACCTTCACAAGAGGCCAGCAGTTCAAGCAGTTCTGGAAAGAGGCTGTGGATTAAAGATATACCTAGTGACTGGAGGGGCTTCCTGGCTGGCTCAGCGAAAAAGAATTCGCCTGCCAACCAAGTTCCATCCCTGAGTTGGGAGAAGATCCTCTGGAGAAGGAAATGGCAGCCCACTCCGGTATTCTTGCCTGGGAAATCTAATGGACAGAGCAATCTGGCTGGCTACAGTTCATGGGGTCGCAGAGTCGGACACGTTAGTGACTAAACCACCACAGTGATGTAAGGCAAGCAAACAATGGTAAAGGACAGAGCTGGCACCTGAGCAGGTTTGTTTCACGAAGTTAAAGACGCTATTCTCTCACGACACAGAGGAACCCGCGGCAGGTAGCGACGGTGGTTCAGAAGCCGATTCTGAGGAGCCGGATTCTTAGAGGCACTTAGAGAAGTTTAGGGTAAGATGCCATAACTGGTAATATTCTACAGGGCAACCGAAAGCCATCACCTCCAGGGCCATCTCTTCTGCAGGGCGGGATTTATTAGCGCCGCCACCAGACACGCGAAATACAGGGACTCAAAGAACAAGGAGACGCAGTCCAAGGTCACGCGACCAGTCCTGGAGGCCCTGGAGCTGGAGACCATCCCAGAAGCCTTACTCTCCCACACTCGACCCCGGGTAGGAGCTTTTCCATTAGCAGGTTAAAAACCGGCCTGGGGGTGGGATTGGGGGGTGGTTAAAATGAGAGCTGAGAAGCAGGCAGTTAGATTCCAGATTTTTCAAAAGCAGACGATGTACAGTGGGGATTTCCATCAGAAGGCAGTGTTAACGAGTAATAACGCGTGTGCCGGTGCCGGGTTGGGGACGTGCGCCCAAGTTCCCACTCGAAGCAGGGCCACCAGGGAGATTTCGCATGGAGCACTGGCGTGGCCTACAATCCCGTCTGCAGGGGCTACAGGTTTAACGGTCCCGCACAGAGAACCCATGAAACGCGGGGCGGGAGGGAAACCAATTCAGCCCCAGAGCCCACCCAACAGGGCCACACGAGGTAGGCTCCTCGGCGCCCCGCTGCCTCCGCACCGATTAATCTTAGGAGTGAGTAGAGTTCGGCCCTGCGAGATCCCAAAAGAGGCCCTCCCGAGCGAGAGCCGCAGTACCCCCAGTCTCTCCGTGGCCAGCCTCCGTTCCCCTTTCACGTGACCAGGAACGCCCCGCCCCTTCCGAGGAGTGGCCCCGACGCACATTCGTACGCACACGCGATGGCGTCACTTCCTGGCGGCGGCGGCGCGGGGCCTTGCTTCCGCTTTCCGCTACGGCGCGCGCTCGGCTCTCAGCCCGTTCGGTATCATGGCGGCTACGGCCACGATGGCGACCTCGGGTTCGGCGCGGAAGCGGCTACTCAAAGAGGAAGACATGACCAAAGTGGAATTCGAGACTAGCGAGGAGGTGGACGTGACCCCCACATTCGACACCATGGGCCTGCGGGAGGACTTGCTGCGCGGCATCTATGCCTACGGTAGGTAGGTGGGCTCGGGCCGCGGACTGGATGCGCCCACGGAGAGAGCAGGGGCCCGGCCGGGGCTGGGGTCCGAGACTGGGAGTCCTGCGGCCCTGGGGGCTGGCGGTCGGAGGTGAGGCCTAGCCCGGGGGCCCTACCCGCGTTTGTGTCGGCTGGTTCAAGTGTTCTCTCGGCAGGGCGTCGTGCTGGGTCCCGCGAGGGCTGCAGGGTTCTCTGTGCACTCCCAAGTCATTCATTCAGTGGATGACTGTCTTGTAACAGATGCTAGAACGTGCGCGGCTGTAGGCACTGAGGGCTTAGCAGTGAACCAGACAGGCCTAGGGAGCTTAAGTTGCATTTGGGAAAAAGTGGTAATGGCTATGAAGAAAATAAAGCGGATTAACTGAATCAAGCATGACTGGGTGAGGAAAGAGTTAATAGGGTAGTTAGGTTTGGGACCTCCCAGGCTGGCATTTGACCTGAGACCTGGAACAAAGCCCGTTATGAGTAGATTATGGTAGAACCGAGCAGAGAGAGAAGCTGGTCCCAGAGCCCTGCAGCCTGAAGCCTTGTGTATTCCTGAAAGAAAAAGAATTCCCCTTGTCCTGGGAACCTAGGGGCAAGATTGGGGCGCGGGGAGGGGTACAGCCAACAAACGTGGTGCCAGATGATGAAGAATTTGAATTTTATTTCTGAGTCCAGTGGGAGGCCTCTGGAGGGTTCTAAACAGGGAAGTGGTGGGATCAGATTTACAGTTACAGAGGTGGTCCTGGGTATCTGAAAACGGGGGGAGGCGAGGCAGGAGAGGAATCAGGGAATGTTAAGAGGCTTTTGTTCCAGTCCAGAGAAACGATGATGGAATTGTGTTGGAAATGGGAGTGCTGACGGGGTTTGATTGTGGGTTGAATGTGAGGCTCAGAGGAAAGTCCTGGGTGTGTGAATAACTGGGTAGGTGATGATGCCCTCTCTTCTGGTGGGGGGCACTGGAGGGAACTCTTACTGGATGAGTGGAGCTTGAGGGACCTGTGAACTATCCAGTGGAACATGTAAGGGAGGCAGCTGGGGAGCCTGAGAAGAGGTAGGGTTGGGGATGCAGATGGGAGTGATCAACACTTGTGCTTAATGCCTGGGACTGGGACAGACATTTTTCTATCCAACAGTCTCTGACACTGTGACAGTTCAGCACAGAGAAAGTGCTGAGGGAATGGGAGTTGGAGAGCCATAGCAGCCAGGCCTGGTAGTGTGGCTGACAGCCCTATCTGCCTCTGGGCACCCAGGACATCGCTGCCCTAAAAACACTGTTTTTAGTTTCCCAGTCCATGTGCTGGGTCATCTTGAGGGGTTTAATTCATCTGTTATATTTGCTTTTGTGTTAGATAGGAAAATGTATTATATTTTAGAAAACTACCAGAAATTGAAGTATGCTATGTTTATTTTCTTGCACTATAGAGGGATGGTGTTGTAGTTCATGTAGCTGCATCAAGCAGGAATGTGATCCAAGCAGTAGATGAAATGGAGTTCTAGGTGATATGAACAACTTGCAGACTTACTACTGGTTGGGAGTGGTGACTACAGTACTGATTGGTTTATCCTCCTTTTTTACCTTAAAAAGTAACGTCACAGAACCCCCAGCAGTGCAGGTTATTGTAATGTAGCCAAACAACACACAAGTAATTGGAGTAAAGTGTGAGCCTCCCTCACCCCCATTCTCCAGGAGTAACCACATTCTTTTTTTAACCTCAGGTCTCTCTGTTTTGCAACAATGTTCCTTAGAGATTGTTTCTGTATAAATAAGATTATGTGTTGGTATGAAAATCCCCTTCAGCTTAGTACTTCATTCAGTAGTTTATTCTGAGCTTAGTATGTTGGACATTGGGTTACGAGTAGGTGGGGAATTTTAAAAAGATACCATCTTCCCCACAAGGAGCTCCAGTTATGGTTTTAAGTATGCTGTCCTAGTGGCTAGAGCTCATTTTTTTGTTTTAATTTACAGGTTTTGAAAAACCATCAGCAATCCAGCAGCGAGCTATTAAGCAGATAATTAAAGGAAGAGATGTCATTGCGCAGTAAGTCTGCTCATGCAATAGGAGTCAAGCTCTAGTCAGCGCAGGAATCTGTAGTTTAGTGCTTCTCCATTCAAACGCTTTTACCAGCTCTTGACTGGACTTCAGCTGTGGGCTGTTTTTATTTTTGTGTCCTCCACTCTAGAAAGCATTCTTTATTTTTCTTTAAGCCAGATTTACTTACTTATTGTTTGGCATATACATTAATACTCTTTTAATAGCTTTGTTTCTGATTTGCCTTATTTTTAAAGACTCATTTACCAAAAAAAAAAAAAAAGTCTGAAATTGTAGAAAAGAGTTATATAAAAAGGTAATCCTTTGCTGCTGCCTGGAACACCCATTCTACAGATTCTGCAGTTCTGTAACCCCCCGATGCAAAGGCCACTTTTACTGTCCTTAACACCTGTGATTTAAAGGTTGTGCCTAAGTCCTGCCCCCTTGTGGTTAAGATGTTGGTTAGGGCATTGGGGTCAGTGAAGGGGGGACTCTCCTTGGAAGAAGCTGCCTAAGTGCTTCTGCAGCCCACCGCCTCAGAGCACTGCTGCAGCAGGGGTTACATGAATGGGAGCAGAGGCATGTAGCCCAGCATTCTACATCCCATTTATCTGTGTTTTCTTTACTAGATCTCAGTCTGGTACAGGCAAAACAGCCACCTTCAGTATTTCTGTCCTCCAGTGTCTGGATATTCAGGTAATCTTAAACTTTAATCCTTGGAAATACTTCCTTTACCTTCTGTAACTACAGTCTTCAAGAAGTACAGTTCTTAAATATATCTAGTTGTACTGAATAAACATATTTTAAGAGAATCTTAATTGTACACTAGTATCTGAGCTAATATCCCATCAGAAATTCCTTTTTATTTAAACCGTTTTTTAAAATTTTATTGAAATGCAGTTGATTTGCAGTGCTACATTAGTTTCAGATG
Organism: Bos javanicus; assembly: GCF_032452875.1. Taxonomy (NCBI): domain Eukaryota; kingdom Metazoa; phylum Chordata; class Mammalia; order Artiodactyla; family Bovidae; genus Bos; species Bos javanicus. The sequence goes on from NC_083886.1 coordinate 53,964,019, forward strand.
GACAGCAAAGTGGTTCAGATGTGTGTGTGGATATATATACACATATGTATATACTTTTAAAGATTCTTTTCCATTATAAGTTATCTATTTTATATATATAGTAGTGTGTATATTTTAATTCCAAACTCCTAATTTATCCCGCTCCCCAACTTTTCGCATATAATAACCACAGATTGTTTTCTGTGTCGTAAATTGGGAGGCTTTTGTTAACTAGTGGAAATCCTTGTCTGCAAACAAGAATCCTGACTAGTATATCTCATTATTGCTGCTTGTCTGGTTTAAGTAATATTCAGACTTGCTTACCTGAAATCAGATGTGTGGTTAACATGAGGTGATATTCAGAATAGATCTGAGTCTGAATATGTGCGGTCTACCTGGAGAAGGGAATGGCACCCCACTCCAGTATTTTTGCCTGGAGAATTCCATGTACAGAGGAACCTGGTGGGCTGCAGTCCATGGGGATGCAAAGAGTCGGACACAACTGAGCAACTAACACACACACACCCCTCGAAAATACTGAGGTTCTCTATTTTCTGACAAAAATTATTTTCCTAGGTTCGTGAAACCCAAGCTTTGATCTTGGCTCCAACAAGAGAGTTAGCTGTGCAGATCCAGAAGGTGAGGTGGTCAAAGATGGCAGGGTCGCATTTGCAAGTGCACTTGATCCTCGAACCACATGAGTTTGAACTGCATGAATCCCATTTATATGCAGGCTTTTAAAAATGAATGTGTACTACAGAACTGCCTGATCTGAACTTAGGTGGCTCCAAGGGTAGGGAGGGCTGACTGAAGTCGTGTAGATTTCTGACCAAGCTTGGGTTTGGGGTGTCTGGAGTCCGTATATAGGTATATCATCTGTATGTCATCCCTCTCTGCCATTCACACTGGTCAAGCCAACTGATTGACTTAATTGAATCTGTTTTGTCTCTTCTATTGGGTTTTTTCCCCCCTGATTCCTCATGTTTTGCCATAAATCACTGGTTTGTATGAAGTCATCTTTAGTTCTACTTGTATGATTCCCCTTAGTTTTTTGTAATCTTACAATTATAATTTTTTTCAAAAAAAAGTCCATCTTAATAAAAATAATTGTAACTATTTGGTCTTTATAGTGTAAACATTGTGGAAATGGAAATGTGTTTGTTAAGATGTTAATATTGTCTCTGGGTGGTAGGATTGTGAATTTTGCGTGTTTTCTTATTTTTCTATAGTTTCTAATACATACTGCTTTTATAATAAGAAAACAGTAAAACTAACTTCATTCTGGTGCAGAAAAAAATGGAAGGAAGAGACTTAGGCTGTCTGTAGTTTTATGGTAGAAGTAATAGCATGAATAATACCTGATGGTCGTTGTAAATTAGAATAGAAGCAGTCTTCATTTGGGGAGAATGCAGATGTTTCTGACTTTAGAGTGGTCTTGGCGCAGACCTTGGACATGAACCTGTGTTTTAATTCAGGGCCTGCTTGCTTTGGGTGACTACATGAATGTCCAGTGCCATGCCTGCATCGGGGGCACCAATGTGGGGGAGGACATCAGGAAATTGGACTACGGACAGCACGTTGTCGCCGGCACACCTGGGCGTGTCTTTGGTGATTAATTGCTTTTGTCTATAAAAAGAGCTTCAGTGATAGAGGACTATTTTCATTTTGATATGCTACCTGATAACTTTTTGCATTTGAGTAACTTTTAAGAAGTGGAGGGAAGGTCCCTGAAATGCGATGAATACTGGTTGAAATGGCTGGCTCTTTACTTATAACCTGACCTCTACTTATTTGGAAATCTAATTTCATAGATATGATTCGTCGCAGGAGTTTGAGGACACGTGCTATCAAGATGTTGGTTTTGGATGAGGCTGATGAAATGTTGAATAAAGGTATGAATAACAAGAGTTTTCTAGAATTGGGATGTGTTTCATGTATTTCTACTAAAATACATGAGGACAAATATGTGAGGACCCCCAAGCGACAGCAGTTGTGCTCTTAACACAGTGACTGGGAAATGTGTAATGACAGCTGTCACCGTGGCTCAGTAGCAGCTGTGACCAGTGCCTCAGAGTCTTCACGCCTCTGTTCCCTGCACACCCCTCTCCGCGGTCTTACTTCCACGTCAGGGGGCTGGGTGGGTCATCTCTAGATACTCTGGTCGCCCAGTGTAAAGGGAATAGTTTCCTTCTCAGGAGTCACCAGTAACTCGTGGGGTTCTTCCCAGGTGTTTTTCTGATCCCTGGTCCTTGAGCACTTCTCTTAGAACCTAGAGGCTAATGGTGTCCCTTGGAGCTGCCCTCCACCCCACGTCTGTCTGGGGCCCCTTACCTGGAGGTCCTGCTCATCAGCTAAGTTAAAGGTACAGTTACTACAAAGTGAGGTCTCTAGACCAGCAACATCTCTGTCAGTTGGGAATGCACTGGAAATACAGCGTGTGGACCCCTGGTCTCAGCAGTCAGGGCCTCGCAGCTGCCTGCCCCCTTCTTATGTGCTGTCTCCTAACCCCGTCCTGCAGAGATGGTGGTGTGGTGACCCGAGGGTGAGGTCCTGCTTGCCAGCAGATTTTATTCATCCTGTACCCTGTGAAATAATGTAAACTAGTTGCATTCTTTAATAGGGAGGTTTTTTAAGTCAAGATATCACTGACATCTAACATTTTCAGGTGTACAACATGACTCAGTATCTGTGGGAGATTGGTTTTGAATGGGAGGTTTTTAATTGAAGATTTTTTGGTGAAAATCCAGATCTCTGGATTTACTTAAAATATGGCAGGTTTGGCCACCATGGGTGTACATCCTCAGGGCACCAACAGCTGGAACTGAGGTATGACCACCTGGCAGAGGCCCAGGGTTATGGGCTCAGGTTTCTGTTGCTTTTAACTGTTGGCATCCAGGACTCTTGGGTGGGATCATGGTCGCCAGAGCACACCAGGGAGAGAAGAGGGGATGTGAGAATTTGGTCCAGCTCTGTAAGAAGATTCCTTGTGAAATCTCATACCTTAAAACCACAATGCTACACCTAATTAAATGAGCAATTGATGTGCGCCTTATGTCAGAGTGTACAGCCTTAAAAGTTCCTGTGTGTCTCATGCCTCATCCCAGGTTTCAAAGAACAGATCTACGATGTGTACAGGTACTTGCCCCCAGCCACACAGGTGGTGCTCATCAGTGCCACACTGCCCCACGAGATCCTCGAGATGACCAACAAGTTCATGACCGACCCCATCCGCATCTTGGTAAAACGGTGAGGACGCCCTGTTTCTCAAGAGAGACTAAAACATAGCATAGTTGTATCAGGTTTTCAGTTCAGTTCTGTTGTTCAGTCGTGTCCAACTCTTTGCGACCCCATGGACTATAGCATGCCAGGCTTCCGTGTCCATCACCAACTCCTGGAGCTTGCTCAGACTCATGTCCATTGAGCCGGTGATGCCATCCAACCATCTCATCTTCTTTTGTCGCCTTCTGCCCTCAGTCTTTCCTAGCATCAGGGTCTTTTCCAGTGAGTCAGTTCTTTGCCTCAGGTGGCCAGAGTTTTGGAACATTACCATCAGTCTTTCCAATGAATATTCAGAACTGATTTTCTTTAGGATTAACTGGTTTGATCTCCTTGCAGTCCAGGGGACTCTAGAGTCTTCTCCAACACCACAGTTCAAAAGGATCAATTCTTTGGCTCTCAGCTTTCTTTATGGTCCAACTCTCGCATCCGTACAGAACATGAAAATTCTTTTAACTTTTTTCTTTTGAAAAGCAAGCTTTTATATATTCTCCTTTGATTCAGTAATTTCAGGTGTAAAAATTTGCTGATAGTATTTATTTATCAGTGAGATTATTTGTTGCTGGGAATAAAATGTGTATTCTATTAAACAGCCAAACATTTTGTTTAGAACCATATACAGGGTGTGGTTAAAGGTTCAGCCTAACCCTGAGCTTGGGCTCATGCAGTGGAAGTGGTGACTCCTGGGAGGATGTGGCAGGTGGGCGGGGTGGGGATCTAATGACCAGACTCCTGTGCTGCCAGGGTTCAGGTTGGCACCTGGAATGGCACCTGGGCTGTGTGCGCCTCGTTTGTGTTGGAGGGATGAGTTGATAAAATTGTCTTTGTCCTCCAGTGATGAACTGACTCTCGAAGGCATCAAGCAGTTTTTTGTGGCTGTGGAACGGGAAGAGTGGAAGTTTGACACCTTGTGTGACCTCTATGACACGCTGACCATCACACAGGCTGTCATCTTCTGTAACACCAAGAGGAAGGTGCGTGGTTGTCCTGGCTCTTTAATGTCCTTGTGGCAAAACAAAAAACGAAAATCATAGAACTTAGACTTTTTCTGTTGAAGGCCAGAAGTACATGTTTTAGGCTCGTATGGGTACACGGTCTCTGCAGCATACACTTGGCTTTGCCCTTTAAATCAAGTTGCTATATGTGATGGGTGGACAAGCAAGTATGTCCAGAGAACACGTGTACAGGGTGTTGGTCTGGTCCCATGATTGTAGGCTCGGGACCACTAGTGTGGATGGCACCGGAGCCTGCATTCTCTGAGCTCCCAAGTGATGCTGATGTGCAGGTAGAGCTGAGAACCCTGGCAACTTTCCTTGGAAAAGGAGGATTTGGACTACATTCCAAATAAGATTGGAATTTAAATTTCTAATGAACATTGACACACATATATATGAATTTTTTTAAAGAGAATTTTTGCCCCAATATTTGCTGGGCAAATTTAAGTTTTCTACATATCCAGTGAAGATCGGTGTGAGTTTTAAGAACACTTGTTTTGTGAGTATTTGTATTGGTCCTGCAGGTAATTGACATGAAATCCTGAATCCAGTCTCTGGTTTGGTTTGTGAGCTTACGGCAGCACCTGTCTATTCCATCTGTAGGTTGACTGGCTGACGGAGAAGATGAGGGAAGCTAACTTTACCGTGTCATCCATGCACGGGGACATGCCCCAGAAGGAGCGAGAGTCCATCATGAAGGAGTTCCGGTCAGGTGCCAGGTAGGTTGGATGCGCCCTCTGCTCCTGTGCTGAGGCCACTGGCTAGCATTTAAGGGGTGTTACCTGAGCTCAGGGAGGTCGCTGACATGCTTGGTGAGCAGGGCAGCCACTGTGATGTGATAGACTAGGCTGAGGTGAGAACTAACCTTAACTAGAGGATCAGTTGTCTTATTTAGAAGCATATTTTTCTTGTTTCCAAAAAAAAAGGGGGGATTTTCTGTTTATCCTTTTTTATTGGTTTTAGCTTAATCCCACTGCAGCTGGCGAACCCACTTTGTATGATTTCTTTCCCTGAGTGTGTATTCAGAGTTGCCTTGTGGCCCAGCATGGGGTTGGTTCTTTGTGCTCGGACAGGATGGGTTCTGCGTTGTGCTGGCGTCCTGTGTCCTGGCTGTGCCTGTTGGCTTTCAGTGGGTTAATTGTGTTTCTCAGACCTGCATCCTTACCCCTCTCCCCTTGAGTCTGTTCCATCTGTGTTGAGAGTGCTGGTCTTTCTCTTGGGGGTTCTGCTTGTGTGTCCAAGTTCAGAATTACTAGACGTCTGGAGGATTTAGCCGTTACCTTGGAAGTACCTGCCCCGCTTTACTCGGGCCTCCGTCCTGAACCCTGCTCGTCTCCGCCAGCCTCCTTCGTGTACCTTTCTTCCTGCACATCTGGTTTCCAGACTTAAGCTTTGGATGGTTTCATGCAACCAGCATAGAGTTGGGTTTTGTTTTTCCTCTCCTTTAAAAAAAAAAGTTAGTTGGTTTATTTGGCTGCACCAGGTCTTAGTTGCAGCTCATGGAATCTTTAGTTGCGGCTTGTGTGGTCTTGTTCCCCGACCAGGGATTGAACCCAGGCCCCCTGAATTGGGAGCTAAGAGTCTTAGCCCGTGGACCACCAGGGAGGTCCCTGTTTTTCCTTTTCTTTTAATCTGATGATGATTGCTATCTTTTAATTGGAATATTTAGCCCAGTTTTGTTTAATGTAAATACTGCAGTTATTGTTGTTCAGTCACTCAGTTGTGTCTGTCTTTAAGTGTATTTTACGTGTTATTTCTTTAGTTTGGATTTTATTCTTGTTATTCCTTTCTTCACTTTTTATTTTGGAAAATGTTTATATTTTATTTCTTTGTGTTATTTAGCTGCTGATGATGCTGAAGAGTTATCAGCAACTGTGGTTGATGGTACTTTTATCATCTCCCCTGAGGGTATAGAGAACTTGAAATCCTTGACTTCAGTGACCCTCCAGACTTCTGTTGCTGTTTTCATGTGTTTTAATTTACATGTATTTCAACCCCCACAAGACGTTTTTGCTTCATATGATGAAATGGGTATAATTCATATCATAAATGCTTTGTGCCACACTTGTTATTCTTCTCTCTTTCCTTTATCTCTGAGCAGCTTCTGTCAGGGCTGCATTTCCTTCTGCCTGAAGAATGTCTCTGTATTTTGTGTCATCTGGTCTCTGAAAATGTCTGCTGCTGCTGCTAAGTTGCTTCAGTTGTGTCCGACTCTGTGCAACCCCATAGACGGCAGCCCACCAGGCTCCCCCATCCCCGGGATTCTCCAGGCAAAAATACTGGAGTGGGTTGCCATTTCCTTCTCCAATGCATGAAAGTGAAAAGTGAAAGTGAAGTCGCTCAGTCCTGTCTGACTCTCAGCGACCCCATGGACTGCAGCCCACCAGGCTCCTCCATCCATGGGATTTTCCAGGCAAGAGTACTGGAGTGGGGTGCCATTGCCTTCTCCACTGAAAATGTCTACTTCATCTTAAAACATCTCCTGATGTTGAAGGAGGCAGTCCAGCAGGGTTGGTCCCAGGAGTCCCGTGGACATCAGGCTCTGGGCGCTCGCATCCCTTACGTGAAGCACCTGGTGCAGTTGGCCTCCCGTGTTTGGTGTTGTCTTGGTTGCCGTTGTTCCCGTCAAGACTCCACTCCTATGAAAACGGTGTCTCTTCTGCAGGCTGCTCCTTAAGTCTGTTTCATTTGTGTTTTGTTTCAGTGGTTTTCACCCTCACGGGTCCATGTGTGATTCGGTTGTACTCCTCCTGTTTGGAGTTTATATGGCTCTTGGCCTCACCCCTCAGGTGGTGCTGTGGGTCCATTCTTTGCTCTCTCTCCGGGGCTCCAGTTCTGTGTGATTATCTGGTAGCAGCAACACCTCTCCTGTTTTTTTGAACTTTTTTTCCTGTTCTATTGTCCCTTGAAACTTTGAAAGTTTCTATACCAGTGATGTCCAGTAGGAATGTAAATCAAGTAAACGTGTTATTTAATTCTGTATATTATTTCAACATACAGTCAGCATTAAAAATATTAATGAGGTTTTTTTGCCCTCCCCCCCCTTTTTTTGTACTAAGTATCCAAATATAGTGTGAATCTTACAACTTCAGGCAATCTCATTTCAGACCAGCCACTCGGGTGCTTTGTGAGCTGGTGGCCTCAGCATTGGATAGCGTGGGTCTGTGGTGTGTCAGATTCTGTCCTTTGAGAAGGACAGAGTGGTGTGAGTTGCACTTCTAATTAGAAGACACTGTGTGTGTTGTGCACCAGAATCAGTGAGGCTGGTGTACTTGATGTTTTGCTAGACAGAAGTAAAATGTCCTTTCCAAGTAGTGGTGGCTCTAAACAAATTAAATGTAGTAGAGTAAAAGATAGCCTATATATATGTGTGTGTATATATTTTTTATTTTAATGAGATAAACAGATGATTTAAGTAAGTAAACCAAACACGCCTTCTGAATGGGGCTTTCTGGTGCTGTCCTGCACGCTTCAGCCTGCGGAGGGAACAGTATGAGGAGCCCTAGTGTGCTCATAGCTGGTCTGACCCTTTTCTGCTAGGCGATTGTCTCACATGCCTTTCTTTCTGCAGCCGAGTGCTCATCTCTACCGACGTCTGGGCCCGGGGGCTGGACGTGCCCCAGGTGTCCCTCATCATTAACTATGACCTGCCCAACAACAGAGAGCTGTACATACACAGGTACGCCATGCAAGCTTCTCCTTGGTTTCATTCTTGTTGGTGGATGTACTGAAACCTTCTTTGCTATGTTTACTAAAGTGATTTTGCTTTATTCTTAAAGAATTGGGAGATCAGGTCGATATGGCCGAAAGGGTGTGGCTATTAATTTTGTAAAGAATGATGATATCCGCATCCTCAGAGACATCGAGCAGTACTACTCCACTCAGATTGATGAGATGCCCATGAACGGTGAGACCCTAAGTCTGTCTGTGATTGTTGTAGGAAGAACTTCCTGGTTCCTAGTTTGGGGCACTTGAGGTTTTCCCATTTTGCTTTGTTTTTGTGAAGTCTTTTGTGAGCTTTTAGTTAACTTTATAAATTTTCATTTTGTTTGTATTATTTCTTATTGTTTATCTTTCTTCACTTTCAGTTGCTGATCTGATCTGAAAAATCTGCTCACTGGAGCCTCTTCATCTATTTTGTATCCATTTGGAAATATTTAGAGGCGGTTTCTATTTAATGGGGTTTGTGCGAACTCTATTCTCGAAGCACCTCCTTGCCCCCCACCTCACCCCAGAATGAACTCTGGAGATGGGGCCACCTTTTCTTACCCATGTGTAAATAATGCATTGCTTTCTTTTTCATTAAACATTTAAAATTTTTCCCATAAATTCTAATTTGTATTTCTTAAGGTGGACCCAGCTCTTACTGTCTGTATGATCTCCTTTTACTCTGAATTTTGACCTTTAAGATGGTGAAATAGAAATGGTAAGCTGCCTGGCCTCTCCATACTTCCCCAGATTGGTACTCGATCCCATTTCTTAAGGATGGCAGGTGTGGGAGTCAGACCATCAGCACTTTTCTTTGGGTTGGCCTGGGTCTGTGTGCCTGGGTGTAGAGAGCAAGATAGGATCCCTGGGCGGATAACTGTAAGGAACCGTTCACAGCCAGGCTTCTCTGGGTTAATGAGCCCACCTGTCATGGCTGAGGAGGGGCCAACAGGAAACCAGCCACAAGGGAAGACACCTGAGAAACTCAGCCTAAATCAGATGTTGTCAAATAAAGAAACAAATGCAGACGTCCATAGAAGTGTACCCTTGGGGATGATTCAGAAGCAGTATGTGATTTCCAAAGGTTTCATAACCATTAGCCCTGAGTGTTGGTGAAGATGTTGGTGCGTGATGTTCATGTGAGTAGGTACAGACTTTCTGGAAGGCAGCCGGGCTCTTGGGCAGTAGGAGCCGTTGGAATACTCCCCTTTGAGGGAGTCACTGCCATCGGCAGTGGTCTGGAGTGCAGGCTGCACAGGTGTGCTCACCAGTGTCCCCCGGCACCAGGGAAAGGCCTGAAAGGGCTGTGCAGTGCCAGGGGTTGGGGAGGGAAGCGACGTCCTATCTGCACTGATGCACATGGGCGGGGGTTCTTGGGCGAGTGTCTGGGACTGCTAGTGTCACAGGCCAAGTGGGTTCAGTTGCTCCCCATGGTGGCTAAGTGTTGGAGTTGGTGTGGAAATAACCCAAATGCCCACTGAACTGAAAGATGCAAGTACATATGATGGATATTGTTTGGCAACAGGAGGGAATGAAGAGCTGGCACATGTTGCGATTTGAACCTTGAAATAGGCTGAGTAGAACAAGCCAGTCACAAAGAGCCACACAAGTGCTTCTGTTTCTATTAAATGTCCTCAATTGGTAAATCCATAGAGACAGCGGATAACCGGTTTTCTGGGGGCTGAGAGGGAGTGACTGCTAAAGGGTACAGGGCTTCTTTGGGGGTGATGGAAATGTTCTGGAACTATAAGTATGGTTGCACGATTCTATGAATATACTAGAAGGTACAGAATTGTACATTTTAAAGTGGTAAATTGTGTGGTATGTGAACTGTATCAAAAATCAGGTGGGGAATCTAACACTTCCTCTAAATTATTCTTAAAAAGGGCATGAGCAAGAGGGAAAATACTTGTAAAGCATGTACTCGACAAAAGACAAACTGGAAAATACGAAGAATTTTGTGTGTAGGTAGAATGATTGTCCCCCCAGATGTGTGCTCAGTTGCTTAGTCATGTCCAACTTTTTGTGACCCCATGGACTGTAGCCTGCCAGGCTCCTCTGTCCATGGAATTTTCCAGGCAAAAATGCTGGAGTTGATTGCCATTTCCTTCTCCAGGGGCTCTTCCTGACCCAAGGATTGAACCCGTGACTCTTGAGTCTCCTGCATTGGCAGGCAGGTTCTTTATCACTAGCGCCACCTGAAATTGGGTTCTAACATGACAAACTCAGAACTGAGGGCTAAGTATGAGGGCTACTAATTGTCTATCAACTTCCATTTTTTTCTTAGGATCTCAGACAATAGTGAAAATAAACAAGGAATTACTGTCTGTCAGTGCTGTGGGCAAGAATACGTCCTAGATAAGAAGTCTCTGTTAAATCCACCTGAGGGTTTCCCTAATGGCTCAGTGGTAAAGAATCTGCATACTAATGCAGAAAACCGGGGTTTGATCCCTGATCCGGGAGGATCCCACATGGCTCAGAGCAAACTAAGCCTGTGCTCTAGAGCCCAGGAGCTGCAGCTACTACAGCCCATGCTCTCACTCTGAGAAGTCAGAGAAACCCATCCACCCCACCTCCAAATGCCCACATCTTAATCCCTGGAACCTGACTATCCCACATTAAATGGCCAGAGGGGCTTTGCAGGTGAGAATAAGTTAAAGGTTTTGAGATGAAGGGCTACCATGGGTCAGAGAGTGGTGTAATGGAAGAGGCGGAAGAGAGTCTCAGTGGTGAGGATTCAGCTCACCGTCGCTGGATTTGGTGCCCCGAGCTATGATCTGGAGTAGCCCCTAGAAGCTCAGGAGGATGTGTAAGTGACAGCGCACCTCAGACCTGTATGCTCAGGAGACTGGATTCCGGAGAGGAAGCAGTGGCCCTGCTAACACCTGATGTTAGCCCGGTGAGACCAAGTCAGACTTCTGACCTACAGGACTGTGATAGAATAAATCTGTAGTTTTAAGCCACGGAAGATTGTGGTAATTTGTCAGTAGCAATGGAAAAACTATTTTATAACTCGGGGAACAAATCCAAGTAAAAAAATCGGCAAAATACCTGAACAGACACTTCACCAAAGAAAATTTATGAGTTACATAAGTCCAAGAAAAGGTGCTCACCATCTTCAGTCATTAAGAACACAAATCGGACCCATGAGATCCACTGTCACTGGAATGACTGAAATTGAAGAGACTAGACCAAGCCGCAGCAAAGCTGGTAGGAGCACAGAGCGGGTCACCCACTTTGGAAAACAGTTCAATCATACACACACGCCCTCCATATGATCTGACCCTATCATGCTTGGTGTGTGCTCAAGAGAAGTGAAAACATGTCCATTCACACTGGTCCACGACTGCTGACCACATCTTTATTCCTAACAGTAAAAGGCTGAAAACACTCTTAACGCTATTCAGATCTGATAAACCATGTGGCACCTCCATACCACAGAGAACTATTTGGCAATGAAAAAGCACACATACAACACGGATGAATCTCAGAGCAGTTAGATTAATATTAGCACCCCCCCCAAATAAAAAAGCTGTATGATTCCATTTATAGAAAATTCCAAAAAATGTAAACTGATTTATAGTGACCAAAAGCAGACCAGTGGTTGTCTGGGAACGGGTGTGGGTGTAGCAGCTTTAGTCCACAGAGCCCTTGGGCAGGGTTGGGGCGGGCGCGCATCTCCCACCAGGTGATCGACACCAGGCCTGGCTGGCTGTTCTCCAGTCACCTGAGAGCGGATACTGGGGTGTGAGGCGATGGGCTGTGAGGGTGCTGCTCTGAATACACAGTGAAGCGCGCACACTGCCCAGAAATGTCCAGGGCCCATCAAGGATGGAGTCCTCCTGCATCAAGACCTTCAGGCGCATCCTTTTATTGAAAATAACTGCACTTCAGATTGAGGGTTCCCTGAGTCCTATGAACTCTGCTGAGTTGGGGGCAGCGGCCCAGAAAGCAGTCTGCAGCAGCCCCCAGTTCTGTGCTGTCATCGGGTCCCAGCAGCAGGGCCTCCTCCGGAGGTGGGGGGCCTTGCAATGCAGGTACCACCCTGTCCAGGCACCACCTCTGCGTCATAGGCGGGCAGTGGTGGCTGGCTGTGCACACATTGCAGTGACAGGCTACAGAGGAGCAAAGCTTCCAGTAAACATTTCCAGTACAGGGCACCGCTCAGGGCATTGATCTGACTGGCATCTGGGCAGATGACTCAGCCGAGCTGCTGGCCCAGAGCCCGGGAGACAGACTTGCAAGCGGATCTGGGTGTTCAAGGACGTCAGTGCCATGTGACTCAGGGTAAGCACTTCTGACCCAAGGCCCCTACACCGCCGACAGGGTGCAAGTGCTGGGCCACTGGGAGGTCTGTGAAGGAGCAGCACACCGCTGGGCCCCGGGTTAAGACCAGCTGATGACAAACTGCTCTCCCATGGTCAGCGAGACAGGGATGGCCAGAGTCTGGGGACAAGAAATAGGAAAACTGGGTTGGCAACTGAAGTGAGGCAGACGGGAGCCTGCAGTGTGGCTGGGCAGTGGACGTGGGGCCTGGCCCAGCCCTGGGAGTCTCGCTGTGTTCCCTCCCAGCACTCTTGGCAGTGGCCGCCTCAATCTGCTTTGGAAACGAGCTGCCCTTTAACCAGGGGCTGACAACGTGGACACGGGCAGAGGAAAGATGTGAAGTGTAAGGGACTAAACTTCCCACTCCCTGAAGTTCAGCTTCCTTTCTGCCCCTTGTAACACTCAAGTGTCCTCTCCATGCCGGACAGGGAGTCCCATGATGCCAGCTCAGCTGGTATTTCCCACCCCCTCACCCACCCTCGGGGATAGGCCCTCTGGACCCAATTGTGGGCTCTCTTGCCTCTGTGTCAGGGCTGAAGGTGAAGTTGGAGACAGGAACGCTGTTGCAGAGGACCTGCTGGGGGGCTGTGGCCACCCCCAGGACGGTCACATTCCTCAGCTGCAGGCTGGCCCCCTCACTGCTCACGTGCACCAGCTTGTTTACAAAGGTGTTCTGGCCGGAGCAGAGAGATAGGACAGGAGGTGTGAGCAGATGGTCTGGGGCAGCAAGCCCCACTCGGCCACGGTCTCTGGGCAGCACACCCCCTGCAACCCCTGGGATGCTGGCACAGTGCAGGGAACTCTGGTCGAGGGACTTGGCCCATGGGCTCTTCTCCCCTTCAGTCTGGTTGACCCGGAGAGGTGGCTATCCCAGGACCCCAGGCCCAGCTACCCTCACCGAGTCAGGATAGTCACCCCAAGTTGGCCCCCAGCCTGGGCGGATGTGACTCACGTTCTTGGCCAGAAAGATGAGCTGTGTGTAGTCCCCACCATCCAGCACTCCCAGGCTCTCCCCGTCGTCCCAGAACAGCTCCCCTTGGGCCTCCCCACTGGCTGTCAGGGCCACAGCCAGGGCCATGGGCTGCTTGCGGGACTCTGTGGTCGTGAGGGCAGGGCCCTGGGAGAGGGTGGCCCACATCACTGTCCCAAGCCAGGTGGAGGCCTCCAAACCCAGGTATGAGCAATGCAAGGCTAGGACAGTGCCGTAGTGGAAGAAAGCAAGATCTGCAGGACAGTCTATGGCCAAGTAGCCTGGAGGCCCATGGAGACCACTGACCCAGAGGGACACCTCAGAGGACACAAGGCCCATGGAGGTTTGCAGACTGACTGTTTTCTGAGAAGGGCCAATGAATCTCTAGGAGGCCCTCCCCTCTGCCTGGCCTGGGAGCAAGTCAGTGCAGGGATGTGTCCTTCCCCAGTCCAGGTCATCCTCACCCCCAGAAGAAGCATCTCTCCCTGGGGGTGGACCTCCAGCTGGACAGAGGCATGTGGGGGCCCAGCAGCCCCAGGGCTGGATGAATGGGCTCAGGGGCCCGGTCCAGATACCTGCATAGGGATGATGTGCCCGGCCCGGAGGTGGACGTTGATGGTGTCCAGCGGGGCGGACAGCGTCACCCACTGCCCCTTGCTGTGGATGACAGACGTGAGGGGTGCAGGAGGTGGGAGGCTGCCAAAGGCCTCCATTGGTACCTGGAGGGGGATGTCATGTCACAAAGGGTCCTGAGCAGTGCCAAGACCCTGTGCTGTTGTTGGGAGGCAAGATCGGAGACAGTGCCACAGTGGGGACAGAGCAAGAGAGGCTGGAGCCAGGGCTCGGGTGGGGCTGCTCAGAGGATGGGAGAAGGGGCAGGAGTGTGGAAGCAGGAGAACTGGAGTCCTGGCTCAGCTTGGTGGCAAGTCACCTATCCAGCCTCAGTTTCCCCATCTAAAAAATGGGTCCTGCAAGGATTGTACAAGATGATGCTAGTGGAGCAGCTCCAGGTGAGGGCCCTCATGTAGCAAGGACCCCTCCATACCAACAGTGCCAGAGGGAGGACCCCTCCACCATCTCCCCCACCCTCCCAGGCTTCAGGGCCCCAGGACTCACCGTCTGCAGGTCGTACCACGTGCCCTGGGGGAAGTAGCCAGTGACTTCAACCTTCTCAGCCTCGAGCACCGGGGTGATGAGCAGAGCCTCCCCCCACAGGAGCTGGCGGTCCACAGTCCAGGTGCTGGGGTCCTCGGGGAACCTTCAAACAGGAAAAACTGGCAGGGCGGTCTGGCAGCCTCTGAGGTCAGTGGGCTCAGGAGGCCCATGGGGAGGTTTGGAAGGGAGCTGAAGGGCCTGGGTTACACGTGGCAGGGCTGGTTCTGGCTAACTGAAGTCAAGGCAGGAGCCAAGAATAAGCTCTCCTTGCCTGGTTATCCGGGCATGACCTGTCTACATTTCCTACTTGCAAACTGTGCTTTTGCCCACGTGTTTTATTTGGTTCTTGATGTTAGTCTTACACTTGGTCTGAATTTCTGTACATTAGGGAGAGTGTCATTTTATTGACAAGTGAAAGTCACTCAGTCATGTCCAACTCTTTGCGACCCCATGGACTATGCAGTCCATGAAATTCTCCACACTGGAATACTGGAGTGGGTAGCCTTTCCCTTCTCCAGGGGATCTTCCCAACCCAGGGATCGAACCCTGGTCTGCTGCATTGCAGGCAGATTCAACTGAGCCACAAGGGTTTTCTGCTGTTCATTTGCCTTGACAATCTATGTTTAGAGCAGTTTGGTGTTTATTTTTCTGTTTATGTTCAAAGAAATGTTATTTTTTTTTTTTTTCTCTAAGTTAAACCTCCTTCCTTTGGTTTTTGCTTTTGATGCTTAGAAAGTCCTCTCCTGCCAGAGCAGAGGGAAACATGGACTTCTGTTTTCCTGGGGCTTTTTCTACAGTTTAATTTTTGACACTTAATTCACCTGGAATTTAAGTTTGTATGAGATGAGAGGAAAATAGATTTTTGCAAATAGCTGACTAATTACCACACTACTGAAAAATCCTTTAACCCTCTGATTCGAGGAGCCATTTTACAGGATAGTAACTTCTCAGGTATATCGAGTCCTATCTGGGGGATAGCTATTGGATTTCTTTGGTGGTCTTATTATCTTAAGCCCCAAACAGATTCAATCATAGTAGACTTACAACTTGTTTTGCCATCTGGGAGGCCTGGTCTGTACTCAGTGTTCACCATGGGATGTTCTGTTATCGAGGGCTCCCAGCCCTGAAATGGAATCCAGTGGGTGGGGACTGGGGGTGCAGGGGGTACCTCAGTGGGGAGGGCCCAGATTTTGCCACACCTCCTTCCTTTTGGTGCCTGGAACACCCAACGCAGAAGGGTGGCTGCCCTGGGGTCAGTGGGCCTGAGGCCATTGCTCCCAACCCAGGTACTCACTCCAGGAAAAGGGGCCGGGCCACTGTCTCGCCTCTGACGTGGGCCCCGTGGAACAGTGTGTAGAGATAGGGCAGTAGCACGTAGCGCAGGGTGAAGGCCTTCCTCATGGCTTGCTGCGCCGTCTCGCTGAACCTGTACGGTTCCTGTGGCTGCGGTGGAGGGAGTGGCGGAAGCACCTGGGATCTGGGGTGGCAGTGCCCAGTCCCTTCACCCCAGGAGACCTGGCAGTTCGGGGCCAGCCAGGGCTGGCACAGAAAGCAGCGTTCCCCAGGGCACAGCCTCCCCTGCCATCCCCACCCTACCTGGCTGTTCAGGGCATTGTGGTTCCGCATGAAGGGGTAGAAGGCCCCCAGCTGGGTCCAACGCACACACAGCTCCTCTGAGGTATTGCCCAGGAAGCCACAGATGTCAGCCCCTACCAGGGGCACCCCCAGCAGATTGAAAAGCAGGATTTCTGGAGGGCAGAGTCAGACAGGTCTGCAGATGCCACAGCCTGACCAGTCCAGGAGCCTGACAGACATGTCTGTTGAACTGGCGAGGGAGGAGGATCTCTCCCAAAGACCCTCCCACCCAGCCCCCACCCGATGGCTAGTGCATCCTGCACTTATGATTTCAGCAGAACAACCAGCTGTATCTGCTCCTTAACACCTAGAGTGTGCAGGGCAAACTGGATTGGCCAGGGATGAATTGAATCCCCTCCCCTCCCCACAAAGGTTAAGTTCTAGTCCTAACCCCCAGTTGCTGGAAATGTGACCACATTTGGAAATAGGGTCACTGCAGACATAATCAGGTAGAGGACATCAGGGTGGGCACTGATCCACCATGACTCGTTTCCCTATCAGAAGAAGGAATCAGATACAGGAAACCCAGAGGGTCCCAAACAAGATGAACTCAAACAGACCTACACCAAGACACAATTTCAATGGCAAAAGTTAAAGAGGATTCAGGCCTGACCCCCACGTTGGCCCCAGGGTAAAATTCAGAGCCAGTCAGCACCCGTGGGCAGAGCCAGCAGCGGCTTTGTGCAGGAAGAATGGACTCAGTTTGGCAGGACATCATATACAGGATGTCACATACGCATCACACGCGGAAGCAAGCCTGTGACTAGGAAAGCACTTCCAGGCTGGAGGGTTTGGCAGAGGCTCTCTTCAGCTGTGACTTCAGGGGGTCACCTCTACCCTCTCCCCAGGGCTCCTGAGCCATCCCTGGGCCTAATACGTCTGCAGCATCAGAGCTCTTGGAACAAGAATCAAAATTCTCTTTGCAAGGTGGAGCCAGGCACTGAGACAACAGGGGTGGGGGCGCCCTTTGGACTGAGCTCAGATGCAGTTTTCACACAACTCAGAATGTGGTCATCAGAAGGGATGTTCTAACAAAGCATGAATCCAAGATGGGATGCTGTAAAGAGGGGCACCACAGGTGAGCCCACTCGCACAGGTAGCTGACTTGCACAGGTGAGCCCTCTCACAGGACTTGGCGGCAGGCCCCACCCCATCGCAGCAGCATCTCTCTGAGGACCTGGCTCTGGACAAACTCCCCTGGAGGGGGCCCACCCTCTCCTCCTTGCCCCACCTCCTGACAGGTGTGCGCACCTGGCACGGAGTAGGAAAGCTGCTCCCAGTTGCTCCACACATCCCCTGTCCAGTGGCCGGAGTATCGGCCGTGGCCGGCAAAGGTTGAGCGAGAGATCACGAAGGGACGCATCCCTCGAGCCTTCACCAGGGCCCTGGGTGGAGAGAGCTGTGCTGAGCGGGGTCACTGGGAACCCCATCACTGCTGGCAAGAGTGCAGGGCAGTGCAGCAGGGAGGGCAGGCTGGGATCAAGGAGCCGGATAGCTGAGGCCTCCGCCCGTGTCTGCCAGGCAGTCAGCCCTGCCACCCAACTACCCTCAAAATGCATGTGTCCCAGGCTGGACAAACCTCCCTTGAAGCTCAAGGAAGCCAGAGGTCCTGACCAGCCCTGGCTCCCTGTCTTGTCACCATGCCCTTCCTCTGAGGCACCAGGCATGGAGCTGGAGGGCAAGAGGGGTTAGAATGGGGTTGGCAGGGGCCCTGGGGGAACCTGGGCTTCCTTCTCTCCTTCCCCAACCCTGGCCCCTCACCTGTGGGAGGCTAAGGCTTCAGTCAGGCCATACAGGTTGTGCAGGTCATAATGCGTGGACAGGAACTGGTGGCTGGAGGCACAGATGGTGGCTGCCCGGAGGGTCCCGCCAACCACCCCTGGAGAAGAGGGGGCTGTTTCCTTGGAGCCTCTGCCCAGCGGGCTGGTGCCCCCCACATCCTGGAGCCCCTTGGAACCTGGGTACAGTCTCCACTTCTCCAAGGACAGGACAAGGTGGTGCCACAGCCTGACCTCTGCAGACCTAGACTTCACCTCTGCCTGTTCCTAAACCAGCTGCGCCTGGAGCACCCCCTCTGAAGGGTCTCGCCTCAGCAGCACATGCCCGGTCAGCATCACATGGCTGGGGTCTCCCCACACGAACCTCACTCCTGAGGCTTCCCTCCCATGTCCCAGGCTCCTGCTATCCATCAGCTTCTCAGAAACCAGGGCTTCAAGCCTCCCAAACCAGAGAAGGGAAATCCCTTGATTTGAGCTATTAAATCCCCAGCTGACTAGTGCTGGGAATAGGCGGGTGGAGGCAGGCAGGGATCGGGGGACAGCTCACCTGGCAGGTAGGGCGGGTTCTCCAGGCTGTTGTCCGGGCAGCCATCCACCGAGCCCCTCACGAAATTGGATGGCTCGTTCATATCCTGTGAGAAAGCACCAGGGGGTGGACATCCTACGTGGTGCAGGGTGTGGGGCTGGTCCCCAAGGCCACAGGACACCCAGGGGCAGGGCCACACTCACGATCCACATGCCATCGAAGGGCACTTGGGCATGGAACTCGGTCACCATGTCCTGCCACCAGTCAAGAGCTTCGGGGTTGGTGAAGTCGGGGAAGGCGGTGAGTCCGGGCCACACCTGGACAAGAGGTCAGAGGGCAGACGAGGCCCCTGGAGCCTGCACAGAGGCCCTGGGCAAACCAGCTGCGGGCAGGGCTGCAGCCTCACTCATCTCCCCTGGGTGTGGGTGAACTGCAAGGGGGAGGAGCATGGGGAAAGGCCCCGGAAGCCACACTCCTGGGGGCCTTCCTCCTGGTCCTGGGCTTGCCCTCGGGAAGAAGCAGGGACTCTTCTGGATGCACCCCTGCACCCCCCACCACTCCGCCCCAGGAAGCCCCTGGGGACCCAGAGCACGTAGAGGACTCTGAGGTCTCTCTGAGGAGCTTTCGAGCTTGTGTCTGAACTGCCTGCAAACAAGGGCCCCTGACACAAGGATTCTAGGTGCCCTGCCTTGTCAGAAGCCACTATAACCCCCAGCTGTGAACCCCGCCTTCAGTACCACTGGCTGGAGACCACTCTTTCTCCCCCTTGCCCCCCAGGCCCCACTGTACCTGCCCAATCAGTGGCTGCCCAGTCTCATTGGTGATGAAGACCCCCCGCCTCAGACCCTCGTCGTAGGGTCGATAGGTCCCAGCAGGGCCTGAGCTGCTGATGGCAGGATCCTGGAGAGAGAAACCAGTCAGGATGAGAAGGAAATGCCTGAAACCTTGGCCCCATCGCTGGGAAAATGCTGTCCCTAAATGTTAGCAAGGCAGAAATGGATGCGGCTTCACGCAAGTCAACACGCTGTGCGTGGAGGTGCACGTGACCCGCCCCGGATGGCCAAACAGGGAGCGCCTGGATGCAAGTTACTTTTGCTTGAAGGGCCCAGAATTTCACAAATGCTCTACAGTGACCATTTATTTCATTTAGAAATAAAAATAAATGGTCTGGGAGTTTGAACCCCTTGAAAGATTGAAATCATGGCAGGTCCAGAAGCTGATGCCCAGTTCCATTTCACTGGTATCAAAAAATATTTCAACTCTTACACTCTCACAGGGAGAATGAATTGTGTGCTGGCCACATACGGAAGTATTGCTTTGATAGTCTTATACTTCAAGTTAAGGTCTAAAAAAACTCCAGCAATGAAAGCAACATAAACAGATTCTGAACTGTACATTATCTGTTAAGTTCCCATGCCTGAAGAAGCTAATGTCAACTCATCATGTGATACTCAATTTGTACAATAAATTATGAACCTGGAAAAATAAATAAATAAATGGTCTGCACCTGCCCTCCTTACTCTGAGTGAGTGGCCCTGGACACTGTTCCCTTCAGAGGGGCCTTGAGGATGGAAATGACCATCAGTCCAATTCCAAATGGATTTCCTCTTCTGAAGGGCATCCACAATGGCGACCACTTGGTTGTCTCCCCATCCCCACTTCCTCCTCTAGGCACCCCCCCCTCACAAGCTATACCAGCCCGAACCGCACCCCTCTGGCTGAGGGGACTGGCCTAGGGAAGTGCATCTTCGTGCTGAACCACTCAGAGCCTGCCCTGCTCCCCACAAGGCAGAGCTGACCACTGGAAAGAAAAGCAGGGGTCTCATGGAGCATTGCAGCTGCTCCGGCATACAGCTCCACCTGGCCTGCCCACAGCTGAGCGGTGTCAGCCGAGTAATGCCCTCACCACTTGCTTTCAGCGGTTCAAGCAACTTACAGCTGCAAGGATCCTAAGCAAAGACATTTCCAGGGACATCACTGGGTGGCAAAGGCCAAGCCTATAAATCTGACATTCCCTCAATACCAAAGACCCTCAGAAACGTCCTCCGTGCCCACGGCAGGTCAACGATACCACTGAGTTGGCACCACCGGACACTCAGACCCTTGGCTTCCAAAAGAGCCCGCTCCGAGTGGCACAGGACACAAGGGGCACTCACCACGATCATGATGTACCGCCGACCGCCCTGGTGGAGCTCCTGCACCATGGCCGGGAAGTCCCCGAAGTGGTCCTTGTTGAAAGTGAAGTCCCGTCTGGCATCCATGTAGTCGAGGTCATTCCACTGGACGTCCTGCAGCCACGGCACAGGGCGGTCGGGGCCCAGGCTCTCCACCCCCGCCCCCCAACGGGCCCCAGGCCCCTCCCCAGCACTCACCAGGGGGAAGGAGGCCCTGGTCATGTTCTCCACGACCTGGCGGGTGATGGCAGAGGTGGAGTAGCCCCAGCGGCACAGGTGGAAGCCCAGGCCCCAATACGGCGGCATGAACGGGTAGCCTGGGGGCCAAGGTGACCGTGAGTGGGCCCGAGGGGCTGGGGAGGGAGCAGCCGGGGCTGGGGCGAGGCCTACCCACGACGTCCAGGTACTGCTGCACCACGCTCTTGGGCTCCGGGCCCAGGAAGATGTACACGTCCAGGATCCCGCCTGTCGACCTCCAGCTGAGGGCTGGGCTGGGCTGCAGGACCACATCTGGAGGAAGCAGCCTTGGGGCTCAGGGACAAATACTCACCCCCCTTCCCCAGGGCCTTCAGCGCTGCACCAATGGGCCAAACACCTGCTGGAGAGGTCCTCCCGCAGGGAGCCGGGGGACCCAGGACAGTCACTCTGAGCCCAGCTCACTGAGAGACTTGGAGCAGGACAGGAAGGTCCTGAGCAGCCTGAGGCCCCCCTTTTTGGCCTTAGTCCCCCTCCTCACATCAGAGGTCTCACCTTAGGGGCACCGAAGGATAGAGCTGGCAGAGGCCATGGCCCACTGCTCATTTCTCGGAGAATGTACAAGGCCCAATCCTCTGCCCCCTCCTCTGAGACTGCAGCCTGTCAGGCAGGTACAGAGAGCCCCAGCACCCTCAAGGTAGGAGGGGGTGTAGCTGCACCAGGGAAACCCTGGCTGGGGGCTTAGAAGCAGAACTGGCCAGAAGATGTGGAGGGCCCCAGTGCCCCGTGCTTACCCATGGCATTGCTGTTCAGCAGGAAGACCCCGTGAGCCAACCCGCCATCCTCCAGGACCAGGTAGAAAGGGTGAGATCCATACAGGTTCACGTTGGGCTGGGACATGGCAGACACCCCACTTTACGTCCTGGCCCATGAGGCCCCTCTGATCCCAGACCCCCTTCTGCCACCCTTTTACCTCAGGGGCGATGTCCCGGTTCCAGAGGGTGATCTTGGTCCAGTTGGTGCTGAGCATCAGGGACCCAAGGTGTTCGGCAAGGCCTGTGATGTGCTGGGATGGCAGGGAGGTGGACAGCTGCAGAAACTGGTCCGCAAAGAACAGGGGGGCCACCGTGGTGTTCAGCCTGCCAGAAGAGTCCAGGTGGCCTCACATGAGAAGCTGACAGCTCCGTGAGCCCTGACCACAAGCGGCTGCTGCCCAAAACCCTTCCAGTCCTGGGAGTTGTGGCTCTGAGTACCACCTCCCCAGGAGGGCCAAACTGCTCCCAGACTTCATGGAGCTGCCCAGCCAGAGGCAGTTAGGGCACTCCGAGGTTCCACAGGGTCAAGAGAAAGGATGAGACAAGTTAATAACCGCAGTGTCTGGTAAACTGATATGTGCTGTGTGCTGTCCTCAGTCACTCAGTTGTGTCTGACTCTGTGACCCCGTGGACTGTAGCCCGCCAGGCTCCTCTGTCCATGGGGATTTTCCAGGCAAGGATACTGGAGTGGGTTGCCATGTCCTCCTCCAGGGGATCTTCCCGACCCAGGGATCAAACCCAGGTTTCCCACATTGCAGGCAGATTCTTTACTGGCTGAGCTACTAGGGAAGCCCACATTGATATGTACTATGTGCTAAACAAATAAATAATAAAGCAGAGTAGGGGGTATTGCCTGGAGTGGGGCTGCTCCTTTAGACTGGACAGGGTTTCTCAGCCGAGGCACTGCTGACGTTTGGGCCAATCCCTCTGTGTTCTGGGCCGTCCTGGTGCTGTGGGGAACTGGATGGAATCCCTGCTTCCCTGCCTTGGTGGTGACAATGTCTCCAGCTGTTGCCAAGTGTCCCCCGGGGAAAATCACTCCCAATGGGCCTCCCTGGGGTGGACAGTGTGAGTGGGGGGCCTTTGAGAAGGGGCCTTTGAAGGCTTGGGTGCAGGGAACAGTGAGCACCAGGGCCCCCGGGGGCCACGAACAGCAAGGAGGCCAGAGCAGGAGGGTGGACCACAACAGGGTCAGGGACAATGCTCTCCAGCTCCCTGACCCTCCCACCCAGATTGGGGTGGGGGGGGGCACAGAGACTAGGCACTCACAGCACCCGTCCGTCCAGCTTCCGCCGCACGACCACCCCAAAGGGCTCCTCCGAGAACTCCACGCTGTAGAGTGTGAACGGCGCCTGGCTATAGACACGCGGGGTCTCCAAGGGCACTTCATAGCGTCTGTTGGCAGGATCTTTGATCTAGAGGACAAGAAGAGTGTCATGAGGCCCTTGGTGGCTGGCCGCCCCTAACAGCTGTCTACTCCATCCTTCACCCTCCAGAGGAGGGAGGAGTCAGTTCAAGTCCCAGGGCAGCCGCACAGAGCCTGGAGGTGTGGACAGACTAGTCCACATCCCTGAACCTCAGTTTCCTATAGAGCCAGGAGAGCACCTCCTGTGGGCTGCCAGGTAAAATACAGAACACCAGGAAATCTGGGTTTCTGACACACAATTGTTTTTAGTATTAATATGTCCCAGATATTCTATGGGACTTACTTATGCTATAAAAAAAAAAAAGACTAATTCCTTAGTTATCTGAAATTCAAAATTGTATTTTTATTTCCCGAATCTGGCAACGGTTTTCAGCCTGGCATTCCTAGTCACAGGGTGAATGAGAAAACCTAATTCGATCACCCAACCATTGTCTGGGTACACAGTCATCGCTCAGTAATTCACGGCTGTTGTTAATTACTTTGTTAAAATAACTGGGTATTACTGAACTGCGTGCTGCAGGCTCTCTCACCTTTGTGTCTGGACATTCATTCAGTTGACAAGTTTTTACCAAGCGCCTGCTATGTGCCAGACACTGTCCCAGCGGCTGGGAATAAATCGAACAAGAGGCCCTGCCCTCAGTGGCTGGGATCCCACCCCCCACTGCCTGGAATGTCCCCCTTCCTGCCTCCTGCTTTAGGTCCCAGCTGGGATGTCACTTCCTGGGGGGGAACCTAACCTCTCACCACCTCACTTTAAGCCCTCCCCTCTAGAACACTCCTAGAGCCTGCCAGTCACTGTCTTAGTGACCCACTATCCCCTGAATGTAGATGCCAGGTCTGCTCACACCCAGACTCTGGGTGAGGGTACAGTACACATCTATGCATAAATAAACACCCCATAGAGTCCGTCTTCAGGCTTCCCTGGTGGCTCAGATGGTAAAGAATCCACCTGCAATGCAGGAAACCTGGCTTCAGTCCCTGGGTTGGAAGATCCCCTGGAGGAGTGCATGGCAACCCACTCAAGTATTCTTGCCTGGAGAATCCCCATGGACAGACGAGCCTGGCGGGCTACAGTCCATAGGGTCTCAAAGAGTTGGATGTGACTGAGCCACTAAGCACAGCAGAATCCATCTTCATCCACTGTCCACACACTCTCTCTGCCCCTGCCCAGCCCCTGGCCCCCATCCTGCCCACCGTGAAGTGGAGTCGGCTCTCGGTCTCCATCAACATGTCCAGCCTCAAGGTCATGATGTCCTTGGGGAAGAAGGTCGGGATGGCACGGGTCAGGGTGGCTGTGTACCCTGTCTCAGTGGTGGTCAGGTTCTCCAGCCTGTAACTGGGGTAGCTGGGAGGGAAGAAGCACCAGGGCTGCCCCATCTGGGCATCTGGAGGCCACTCTGCAGGCATGTAGCAGCAGCCACGGGCCTCACACTGCTGCGGGGTGATGCCCTTGTCTGGGGCGCAGTCGAAGCGGCTGTTGGGGGGCAGGTCGCACTGTGTAGGTGCTGCCCTGGGGCTGCCACGGCATTCTGGGCTGCTGGCTCCTGGCTGGCAAGCTTGGTGAATCTCGTCTTGGGAGAAGCCTCGTAGTTCTCGGGGGACCACCTCCAAGTCATGAAGCAGGATGTGCCCCAGGAGCGCCAAGGAGAGGAGGGTGCAGACCCCCAGCAGGGGGCGGGAGCATGGTGGCCACCTCATCATGGGTGGACAGTGGATCTAGGAAGCAGGCAGACAGAACAACCAGGCTCAACAGGACAACAGGAGGGAATGCCCAGGACCTCAGGGGACTCTCAAAGCAGCTTCCAGACTTGAACTTGGGGCTGGCCCAACAGCGCCCAGGGCAGAAGTGAGTGAGGGCAGACCTGGGGCAGGGAGGAAAAAGGGAAAGGAGAGAAAAGTCCCAAACAGGGAGTTGCAGAATTCTGCGCATTGTGAAGTCTTCTAATATGTCACAAATTAATGCATCTAGAATGTCTGTCCAAATGACTTAATGATTAACAAAGACAAAATAACAAAATGACCTAACAAAGACCCACGTGACAGATCAAGCGGAACAAGTTCCCACAGTAGATGGAGTAAGTCCCACTCTTGTATGAGGATTGTGGCTGAGGTGATTAGGTCTTGGCCAATGGGGCGGAAGTGCACCCTCTCTCTGTCCCTCTCTGCTGACCTGGATGTGGATACAGTCTCTGAGGGGTCTTGGGCACCACAACCCAGGGCAACACTCAGGGACGGCCAAGCACAGGAGAGAGGCCTGGCCCCCAGGACTTGGCAAGAGGAGCCCCTCCTGGCCCCTGCTGTCAGGTGTGCGAGAAACCTGCCCATGTGGGGTCTGGTTGTGAGTCTCTGCCATAGCCACTGCACTGGAGCCTCGCTCTGGTGACTCTGGTGTTAAGACTGTTATCACCTGCATCTTGCTTATCTTTATGTAAGGAACATTGTTTGTCCAGCTCCTCTGAGGATCAGTAGCCATGGATATGGGACTAAATATGCAAGGATTTTACTCAGAGAATCCTTTTTATCTGCTTGAGACAAAATGGGGAGGTTGGCAGAGAGGCTGAGACCACCCACATGTACCCACCCTTTTGACCCCACAGGAGAGTGGTGGCTCCCAGAGCCCCAGACTGTTATGCAGGTTAAAGAAGGTTGGGCAAGGCCATGGTGCTGGGAGTCCTCAAGCCAAAGCTGGTCCTTAGAGGGGTCCAGTCTCCAAAAAGAAGCCTGCCCTAGTGTTAAGGGCCAGGAGGTGGCCCCTTGCAGAAGATAGCAGTGATGATTTCAGGGCACAGGAGCTGAACCTCTGTCAGCAAAGCTCCTTGTGGCAGGAGGTCTGTAAGCTGCTTTCTCACGGCCTCTGGAAACATGCAGATACTGGTGGGGGTGGGAAGAAGTCACCCACCGCAGAAGTGCACCCACGTCATTGAGAGTCTGAGCCTGTCCCAAACACAGACCAGTTAGTCACCTGGAACATTCTGGCCACCATACTTCACCAGTATGTTAGGTGTAAGAGCAAACACTGCCGACACCAAAAGTATGGGGCTTTTTCACACTCAAGTCAATTCAATTCTGACAAGAACTACTGGATTAGCAAAGACCCTACAGGTTGAGGGCTCAGTCCCATGAACTTCCCCCACCTCAGATGCTAACTGCAAGTTCCAGACTGTCACTTCTGACCATGTGGCTATCAATTTCCAGGGTTCACACAACACCCCTCACCTCAGGTTCAATACCTGGCTAGAACAACTCAGAACAACTCACAGAACTCAGGAAAGTACTTGTTTATTATAAAAGATACAACCTAGGAATACCCAGAGGGCGGTATGGAGAAGGGGTGCTCAGCTTCTATGCCCTCTCTGGGCTGGCCACCCTCTGAGCAACAAAATGTGTTCACCAGCTTGGAAGTTCTCTAAACCCCAACTAGTTTAGGGTTTTATTATGTAGGCACGAAACGATGAGATCACTGACCACTGGTAATTAACTTAATCACCAGCCTCCTGAGGCCAGGTGAAAGTTCCCACCCTGGAATCCTACCTTGGTCCTTCTGGGGACTAGCTCCCATTCTGAAGCTGTTTACAAGCCCCCAGTCATCTCATTAGCATGAAACATACATTCTTATCACCACCAAGATTCTAGGGTTTTTAGGAGTTGTGTGTCAGGAACTGGAGACAAAGACGGGATAAATATAAATTTTTTATACCACACAGTGTACCAGCTCCACTTGACTCTGCCAGACACATCTGTGATGGTGATTATTCAGAAACTTGGGGAATTCAGAGTGGAAGGTCTTGGCCCTTCCCACCCAGACTTCAGAAGTTGAAGAGGTGGCCAGTGACACAGTCAGGGCAGCACCCCATCCCTTCCCTGTTTCCATTTTACAGACAGGGAAGACAGCCTAGAAGAGGGAAGAGATCCTACAATGGGGAAGGGCCACACTCATGGTGCTCGACAATTTAGAGAGAAAAATGGGGAAGGACTGACGGTCAGTAGGTTAAGTGGCGCCCCGGAGGGACTGTCGCCTCGTTTTCTGGGCTATGACTTTGAACCATTGCTCCCCAGGCCACAGTGGTGGTAAGGACAAGCTTGGTTCAGAGCCCAGCTCCACCACCGGCAGAGGCAGCTGAAGGATTTTAAACCTCCCGTGCCTCAGCTTCCTCCCTGTGAACGTGGGCAAGGACAGCCTTCCTCGCCCAGCTCGGGGGCAGGGAGTGGGTACCGTGGAGCTTCCGGGGTCCCCATGTTACCGAGATCACTGTCGTCACTGCTGACCGCTGGCGCGCGGCCCTGGCACGATGACCTCAACTTCTCCAAAAGGAAAGCACTGACAACCAACCCTTCTATCGATCGACCCCTCCCTTCTCGGGCTTGAAGACTTGCTGGATCCGCCAAGCCACCAGTCTGTGGGGTTGCCGCGGACCGCCCCGGCCCCGCCACTCGCTGGGACCACCCGCAGCCCCAATCCAGCTGTCGGGCCGGCTCACCTCCGCGCACGCGCGCCAGCCGCAGCGGCCACCTCGGGATCCAGCGCCCGCGGCGCAGTGGCGGCGAGTCACGTGACAGTTCCCTGCGCAGGCGCCCTTGATGAGTGCTCATCCCCGGTCGTGCGCCCTCTGGTCGTGGGGCGTGCAGGGGCATCCTCGCCCTGTTGGCCTCGGCGCCCCTGGAAAGTGGGAGGGGCCCAGTGGCCATGCACACTGCAGGAGAGAGGGCTCTGGGGAGAGGTCTGGCCTCACCTTTTGCGATCCGGGGAGGGTGCGACGCCCCCGAGTGAGCGAGCTCTCCGCGTTCTAGAGCCCACCAGGCCACTCCAGAGGCCTGACTGTGCGAGTTTATCACCCAGAGGCCGAAAATGTGGAAGCAACTTAAACTTCTTCTGAAAGGAAAATGTCATAACCCATAAAACCGACTGTCATGAAAATGTTCAATGACACGGTACTTTTCGTACAGTGAGAAAAGGCTGTTAGGAGGAGCAAGCTTGTACTGCAAGAAGCTAACACAACATTGTAAAGCAACCATGAGCTAAGTTGCTTCAGTGGTGTCTGATTCCTTGCAACCCCATGGCCCGAGACCACTGGGCTCTTTTGTCCCTGGGATTCTCCAGGCAAGAATACTGGAGTGGGTTTCCATGCCCTGTTCTAGGGCATCTTCCTGACCCAGATATCAAACCTGCATCTCTTCCATCTGCATTGGCAGGCAAGTTCTTTACCGCTAGTACCACCTGAAGTGAAAGTGAAAGTCGCTCAGTCATGTCCCACTCTTTGCAACCCCATGGACTATACAGTTCATAGAATTCTCCAGGCTAGAATACTGGAATGGGTAGCCTTTTCCTTCTCCAGAGGATCTTCCCAACCGAGGGATCCAACCCAGTTCCCCTGCATTGCAGGCGATTCTTTACCAGCTGAGCCACAAGGAAAGCCAAAAAATACTGGAGTGGGTAACCTATCCCTTCTCCAGGGGATCTTCCTGACAAAGGAATCCAATCCAGTGCAGGTCTCCTGCATTGCAGGCAGATTCTTTACCAACTGAGCTGTCAGGGAAACCAGCACTGCCTGGGAAGCCCAAAGCAACTATACTCCAATGGAAATTAATAATAAAAGAGGAGCAAAATTTTCAAGTGAAAAGTTGGATCCTGTGACCCTGTCAGGTGGAACCAGGCACAGAAAGCCCCACACAGCAGTGTCAGAGTGTGATTGAGGGCTTCCCTGCTTCTTTGTGGGGTTTGTGTAGAATAAATACACTTTTTCTCGCACATTCAGAAAAAAAAATTTATTTTCCTCCTGAAACATTTAAAATTATCTTATAGAAAATTTTCCCTTTAAACTGCAGGGAAGGCATAGGTACCAGGTGCTTGGGAGTCAGAGTGTAGGGGGAGGCGCCCTGGGTGGACGAGGACTCTGGAGAAGTGGGTAGACAAAGGGAGGTCTGTGGTCACACACCTGTGTGATCTCACCTCAGGCTTTAGGCCTCCAGATGCAGCCAGGGATTCACATCCCCCTGGACTTGCTCCCATAAGTTGGGAATCTGGATTTAACCCATGCTGGAGGTGGGGGCAGGAGCAGAGGCCTGTATTTCCAGTTTTACTAGGAGAAGTTAGCCCAACGTGGGCATGCAGGTTTGTGTTCACTGACACTGCCTTTGCAAGTGGAAGACTCACCAAAATGGAACCGCAACCGCAGGGATTTCCTACAAAAAATTCCTACAATGCCACCCTGTCTCTCTTAAATGGTGTCATTCTCTGAGGGTAGGAAGATTCCAGTTCTGATGACACACAAGACTGGTCTCCTCCTTGTGGGGGTTGGGGATTGGGGCTCTCTAGGACCCGGATGACTCCAGCCTTTTGTCGATGGACTGGCTGACCTTGAGCAGGGCCTCTTGGAACTGGGGGTACTCTTCCTTCACGTGGTGGAGGATGGTGCCGATGCTGACCAGCCTGTCGTGCAGACGCTTGAGCTCCATCAGCAGTGACTGCTTATTGCGGAGCATGAAGACGTACCGCCCGTCCTTCACGGCCTGCAGGTACTTGAGGCGCGTCTGCAGGGCCACGAGCTCAGAAAGATTCTTGGGAGGGACAAGAGACCCCATGTCAGGCTATGCGTGTTCAAAAGAGGACACCTGCTGGCCTGGCACGAACTCCGACTCAAGGATGCACCAGTGGAGAGCTTGGCAGATCCAGGGGAAGGGGCTGATGGACCCGCCCTCACCCACAGTCCAACCTGCCAGGTGCCCACCACACCCATCTCAGTTGATCGGGCCCAAACACTGCAGCCCTGAGTGACCCTTGCCTTCTGCTCACACCATATTGAATCCAGTAGAAAATCCCAGTGGGGCAGCTTTGAAATGACACACGGAGTCTGATGGCTTCTCACTAGCCTGAGGCTACCCTGGTCCATGCATCCTTCTTAAGAACTATGATGGCCTAAGACAGGTCCTGTCCACTCTTGGCCCTCACATTCCACACTCATCATGAGAACCAAATGATTGCAGTGATCCCAAGCCACTCCTCACCACCCCATCCCTGAGGGAGCAGCCCATGGTCACGGTGCTGCCCCCTCCAAGCCTTGCAAGCCTGGGGCCTTGGGCAGCCTCCACTCCTGCTGTACCTGGGGGTGCTCAATCCCTTGCCTCCCCTTCAAACTTTGACTCAAATGTCACTTTCCCTGTGTGGCCATCTCAGACCACCCTCCTTCCTAGTGCTGCCCCCATCCACCCGACACCCCTTCTGTGCTTCCTGTTTCTCCAGAGTTATCTGTCACCATCAGAAATGAGGTATCATTGTGCTTATTAGTTTGATTATCTGTCCTCCAACCCTCAGAAGGTGACCTCAGGGAGGGCAGGGGTTTTCACCTTTTCTGTTCACTCTACCCCTGGCACCCAGGACAGCGCTGGCCCGTGGAGCCTTCATGAGCAATGTGAGGTGGACGACAGCAGTAGATTGCTGTGATCAGCCTGGGCTTAGCTGGGCCAGAGCAGGCCTTGTTGCTGGGTTCCTGTGGCCCTGGGGCTTGCCTACCTGTCGCTTGAGGGTCGCCAGCCGGTCCAGCTCAACTTCAAGCTCGTCGGCCTCAACCTGCATCCTTGACAACTGCTCCTGTTTCTCCAGGAGGGAGTCACTCATGGATTTTTGAGATTCTTCCAGTTCCAGGATGGTTTGGGTGCACTCCTCGGTGGCCTGGGGCGGCGGCGGGGGGGGGGGGCAGTGGTGAGACAGGAGCATCCTGGGACCCTGCCCCCAGTTATTCAGCGGACAGAGAAGAGTCAGGCAGGGAGGACCCCCAGGACCCTCTATGCACACAATCTGGGAGGATTCCAAAGCTGGGGTGTAGGAGAGTGCCTCAGGTGGGGAGGCCAGCGAGGGAGCCATGGCCGGACCCTCTGTGGCAGTAGGGGGAGGATTCTGTTGCCAACCTGGGCAGAGGAGGCCCCTGGGGAGCAAGGAGGGGTGGAGAGGGGTGGATAAAAGAAAGTCCAGGAGTGGCCAACATGGCAGAGAAATGCACAAACCAGGACCAGAAAAGGCCCCTCTGCACCTCCAGGAACGTTCAAATAAGCAGTTGGATCAAATCCATCATTTTCAGCTACTCTTTCCTCATGCGGGACTCCCCTGACCAGGGCTATTCCAACATTCTCCACCTGGTCCTCTGGGTGACACCACGAGGTGAGGACCCATTTCACAGGTCAGTAAGCCAAGGTACAGAGAGGTTGGACAATATGCATGAGCCACAAGTAGAAGAGCAGGGCTAGGACCCACGGTGGGGCTCCAAGGCCAGGTTCTGTCTTGGACAACCCTTGCCTCTCTGGGAGGGGTCACTGCCCCGTCTCCACTGACAGATGAGGAACTGTGGGGATGGAAGATTTCTCACCCACTGAGATCACATAGCCGGCCAGTGGGGGCCGAGGGAAATCTGAGCTCAGATCCCTGCCTGGTGACGGCAAAAGGAGGCGGCACAGGGGCCATAGCTGGTCCCCTCCCTGGGCAGGCACACACCGAATGGTTGGTCAATGTGGCCAGGTGGACGGGGACACGGGCTCGAGTGGGTGCCCTCCACGTTCCCATCAGCCCATCCCCAGCACCCACTGGGCATGAGTGACACAGGGGCTCACACTCTTCACCAACACTCCGTGTTTCCCTGACGCCGTTTCTGTTAGAAGAGGGGGCAAAAACGGGGCCGCTTCCAGTCCTGAGCTGCACCTGCCTCATGGCTCTTCTGTTAAACCCAAGACAAACTCCCAAGCAAAGGCCTGATCAGAGCAGGGCATCAGGGACACCCAGGAAGCACCTGTGGATCTGGCCGCCACTCTGTCTTGACCCAGAACCAGCATGTGGGGTGTGGGCTCAGACTTTTGTCCCCCAGTCCAGAAGAAAGTGGCCTATCTGACTCAGGAGCTGAGCTCCTTCCATCCCCCAACCCCCAGTGTCTCTTCTCTTTCTCATAAAACAACCCCGACACAGCAGTTGGGATGGCAGCTCCAGGAATGAGGGCTGGGAGAAGAGGCAGTAAGGCGGATGAGCTGGGGAGGGACCCCCCAAGAAGCAGGCTGGAAGGACCAAGTGAAAGCCCAAGTCGGAGAAAGTGCCTCAGAAACTCGGCCCTGGCTGGTCACGCACGGACGCCTGCCAGTGGGGCTGATGACCCAGCTGACCACCCGTGGACAGGTGGCCCGAGGCGGGGCCCCTTCCCCATGGCCCGTCTCCCCTACCTTGTGAATGTCCCTGATCTTCCGTCGGAGCTCGGTCTGCTTGTGGTGGAAGTCTGTCCGGGTGAACAGCTTCTTGTCCATCTTGCTCTGCCCCTCAGCCCTGGTGGAGATGGTATCTCTTCGGGTGACGGCCAGCTCCATGTCCCGGATCATCTTCTCCTGCTGCTTCAGGAGCTGCCCGTGCTTGACCTGGGTGCACAGGGCAGGGGACTGGGCAGGAGAGGGGCCTGCGCCACCTCCCTCCGCACCCAACTGAACCAGAGGGGAACTCGTGAGGGTGATGCCCCAGGGAAAAAAGGAACGTGGGGGCTTTGTCAACTGGTCAGAATGATTTCAGTCCATGTCAAGAATACCAGGTCAGCAGGGCGACACTGAGAAACTGACAGAGACAGGGGTAGATGGGGACACGTGAGGACCACATGCAGCCTGGGGTTGGGTCCTGGAGTAGAAAAAGGACATTAGCCAAAACAACAGTGATCTCTGCTTAGAGTTCGTAGTTTGGTTAACTGTATCACACTGAGGTTAATTGCCTTGTTAGGAAAAAGGCATCGTGGTTTGGTGAGATGGTGGCCTGAAGGGTCTCTGGGGCCTGGGGCTGGGGGCTGGGCTGTGGTGGGAGTGGGACTGTGAGGGGTGTCTGGGAGCTTTCTGCAGAGGAGGGCATGGTCCATGTCTCCACGGGGTGGTGGCCACATTATGCACACTGGACATTTAAAGTAAGTTCACGTTACTGCATGTAAGTTTGTTTATTGTCTAGTCGCTAAGTCGTGGCCAGCTCTTCTGCAACTCTATGAACTGCAGCTCGTCAGGCTCCTCTGTCCATAGGATTCTCGGCACAAGAATACTGGAGTGGGTTGCCATTCCCTTCTCCAGGGGATCTTCCTGACCCTGTGATTGAACCCATGTCTCCTGCATTGCAGGTAGATTCTTTACTGCTGAACCACCAGGGAAGCCCTGTAAATAAACTATTCCTCAATAAAGTTGATTTAAAATAACAAGAGGGGGACTCCCCTGGCAGTCCAGTGGCTAAGACTCTGTGCTCCCAAGGCAGAGGGCCTGGGTTCAGTCCCTGGTCGGGGAACTAGATCCCATATGTTGCAACTAAAGATCCCATGTGTTGCAAAGATGACCCAGTGCAGTCAAATAAATATTTTAAAAAATCAAGATGGTGTGGATTTGGGCTCTTAGATCAGTAGACACAGAAGACAGCCCAGAAAGAGACCCCCAAAAATATGGATGCTGATTTCCATAAGGATGTCATTGTAACATTGTTAGTAGTGACAGACAGCAACAAACTGGAGACAGTCAGCATCTTCACATCCACCTGGGAAGGCTTCGTTAAATTATGTTGTATCCATAGGATATTCTGCAACTATTAAAGAAAGTTCATGTCTGGATCACTAAAAAAAGAATAAGTTGCTGAGTTATATGTACTATTTTGGTGAAGGAAAACAAAACCGAAACACAACTAGGAGGGAGGGGGCTGGCAGCCCATTTGTGTGTGTGTGTGTGTGTGTGTGTGTGTGTGCACCTATGTACGTATGTGCGTCTGTGTGTGTGTGTGTGTAAGCTTTGTGGTACAGTGTTTGACCTGCCGCAGCAACATACATGGCTTCTGTGGTTTGAAAAGTCAGTTAAATGAGTGTTTATTAAACTTATCATAGTGGATGCATTTGATCAGAATTCCTCTGGACTCAGCCAGCAGGGTTATTATGGACCATGTAATTGTAAAAGTGATGTCGTATTTCTTTTTATGACCTGCTGTGATTTGT
Organism: Bos javanicus; assembly: GCF_032452875.1. Classification (NCBI taxonomy): domain Eukaryota; kingdom Metazoa; phylum Chordata; class Mammalia; order Artiodactyla; family Bovidae; genus Bos; species Bos javanicus. The sequence goes on from NC_083886.1 coordinate 53,997,944, forward strand.
ATCCTTAAGTTCCTGAACCTTTGGCTCAGTGACAGCTTGTGATTTAATTACCAGCCTTTTTTTTTAAGGTAATGAAATCCAGCTAAAGATGACAGTAGAGAGAAAAACATGACTTGACGGGGAAACGTGGGTGTGTTCCTTGCACTCTGTTACGGAGTGAATCTTTTTGGTCCAATGGTGGGACACATCTCACAAGCGGGTCACAAGACTGGGTGGGGACTGGTCACAGTCAGCATTTAGAAATACTGGATGGAGCACGCTGCTTGGAGCGAGGGTAACAGTGCTTCGTGAATACTGTGCAGGTCGTCGTGTCCTGTGACCATTCTGGTGCAGTAAGAACAAGAACTGGACAGGCACTGGTGGAGAAAGTCCGCAGGGGGAACAGCGAGTTTCCTTGGCGTGCTTGGAGTGTAGGCTGCCGCGCCAGAGTGGTTTCTTCCCAGGACCCCAAGCTCCAGGCCCCCCACCTCCCTCCTTCCACCCACCTTCATCCTGTGTATCTCTGCCTTCATGGCCCGGATCTCCATCTGGCCTGTCTCAGAATCCACGGAGGCCCGCATCTCTTTTGCAAGTTGGATTTTTTTCTCCCAAAGCATGATCTGGTGTCTTTAAGGGGAGGGGAGGCAGTGTAAGAGCTGCAGAACAAAGGGGTTTTCTTTCTGACACTTCGGTGAGCATGGTGCACTGTGCTTGGGGGTGTGCTGTGCTTGGAATGGGCTCAGATATCAAAGAGCAGTGTGATGGGCTGGGAGACCCTTGCCTTCCTGATGACAGGGTGCCCTTGCTGAGCAGGTGGCATGCTTAATTTGCAGGCACCCAGGCAAGGGTTTAAATAGAAACTAATGTCCCCCATTTTGGGACCAGAAGGTAAACTCAACCCTAAGGCCCTTCACTCTCACCTAGAAAGGGGGGACGAGGGAGAAAGCAGATATGTAGCTTTAGGAGAAGCTGAGTAAGTCAAGTATAAGTGACAAAAGTTGACATAAGGAGAAGTCAAAAGCCTAAATAGACCAAGAGCCTGAAAACTATTAAAATGTTAGCAAAGACATATGCCCTCCACCCCTGTTGTCTGAATGTTTGTGTCCCCACCCTGCAAATCAACATGTTGGAATCCTCATGCCCGGTCTTTGGTGGTGGTGGTGGGGTGATGAGGTCATGAGAGTGGAGCCCCTATGAATGGGATTAGTGCGCTCATTAAAGAGACCCCAGAGAGCTTCCCTTCTCTTGCCACCCTGTGAGGACACAGTGAGAAGTCTGCAACCCAGAAAAGAGCCCTCACCCGACCTCACAAGTACCCTGATCTCAGACTTCCAGCCTCAACAACTATGAGCAACAAATTCCTGTTGTTTATAAAGCCCCAGCCTGTGGTGTTGAGTTGTAGCAGCCTGCAGGCACTAAGATCCCTTGAAAAAGTTCCAGGTAGTGTTATGTGTCGACTCTGTCAAAACGCAGGGAACGAATGGTCCCTTTGCCGCTCAGCGCCTTGGAGAGCACATGAGCCAATTAGGGCGCACACAGGGCGGCTCAGGGGTCCTCGCAGCTCGGAACGCAGACCCGTGCATCCCGAGGGGGAAGACATCCACAGAGAAATATAATAAAGGCTGCTTCAAAGGCAGACAGAGAAAATCGCACTATGGTTTAAAAGAAAAAAAAAATGAAAGAAACCTACAGAGAAAACCGTAAAGGAAGAGGGCTGGATTAAGTGTGATTCTCCTTTCTACTCTGCACTCATTGCTATGGTTTACAATGCTTACCGTTGGGTCTGGATTACTCTTATAATCAGGCACCAGAAAGATCATACAGTTTTTAAAAGGTCTGTGCGGAAGGAAGCCACTCCACTTCCAATGATCACCATCATGGCTTTGCAGAAGGGTTGCCCGGAGGCACAGAACTCCGCTGTTCCCAGGGATCCGGCTGAGGTGCAGGGCCGCGCCCCCCCGCCCCCTCCCCGCGCACCAACTGGTTTCCGTGAACCGTGAACCGTGGGCAGCGACCCTCCGGACCGGCGCCTGGGCACTCACTCCGCCTCCACCAGGCTGTTGAGCACGGCTGCCTTCTCCTCGCTCAGCTGGTTCAGCTTCTCCTGCATCTCGATGGTCTCCCGCTCTGAGGCCTGCGTGGAGAGGAGAGAGGGGCGGTGGCCGGGGCCGAGGACTGCGCGCACCTGCTTGCCCCGCCCATCCACTCTGAGCCCGGAGCGCACCTTGAGCGAGCGCACGAACTCGCTCTCCGTGGCCAGGTTGTCCTGCTGTAGCTCCTCGGAGCTGCACCGGTTCTGGTTCATCAGCAAGTTGAGCTTCTTCAGATCGTTGTCCAGGTCCTTCATGTGGCGCTCGATCTGTTTCTGCTCCTTCTTCTCCTGGTTGATCTTGTCTGTGGGGAGGGTGACCGGGGGTGGGGAGTGGCCCCCGGGGGTTGAGATCGGGGGTCTGTGCACACTGCACCCTCCTTCCCCGCTGACCTTCGGGCATCCCCACCCAGACAGCGGAGGCAGAAGGGGACGTGGTTGCCGCTCAGACACCGAGTCCCCAGGAAAGGTCAGCAAGCTCCGGGGCAGAGGGTGGAAAGCAACGACCCCGACCTCGCACAAGCAGGTTTGGGAGCCCAGAGGGCCGGACAAGAAGGCGGCAGGACCTCTGGGAAGAAACAGGCACCATGTGTCCAGGCAGAGTGGGCCCCGGACACCCAGCAGCACTTCCTGTGGGGCTGCCCGGCCCAGCTGACCCGGTGGGACCAGATGGCACCAGAAAGCCTCAGCAGGTGCTGTGGAGGGGCTGGGCAGGGGAGCTCACTTTCTATCCGTATTTTCTTCTGCTCCAGGATGTGGATCTCCTTCTTGGACATGTCCAGGGAGACCAGGTGCTCCTCGCGCTCCTGTGTGACCTTCACCATCTCCTGCTGCAGCCGCAGCCAGGTCACCTGGGCCTGCGTCACGTTGGTGTTGTTTTCCTCGATCAGCTTGGTCAACCTCTTGATCTCCAGCTCCAGGGGCCCCACTTCTTCCCCCTGAAAGCGATGTTCGCCAGAAAGCAGACTGAGTCCCTAAAGTCAGGGTGGGCTGCAGAGGGCGGGACACCTGAGATCATGCATCTGTATGCTGAGTAGGGGATCTTTACTCAGAGGGCCTAGGAACCCTGTCATTGTGTCCCCTCTTCTGCGTTCCAAGGCCATATGGCCTGACCTGCTGTGGGAGATTCTGTTCTGGTGATCTGCTGGTCTGCCACCAGCTTCCCTTCCTCCACTGGCCTGGCCCCACCACGCCCCAGTCTTGTGGGGCCTCTGTTACCCAAAAGGGCTTTGCAAATTGTCTTTTCACAACAGACTGTCATAGGTTAGGGTCTTTACTCCCTTGGAATCCATTCAAGTTACAGCTCTGAGACCATGCTCTGGTTGGGGTCTACCTAAGAGCATCCCCACCAACTGCCCCTGCTGCTCTGGGATTTGAGGCTGTTGTGGGGTCCTCAGGTCAGGGACACTGGATAACCTATTGAACTTCAAGCCTCAAACCCATCAGACCACTAAGAGCAGCGGTGAGTAAGATCCTGCCCGCTGCCTGCCTTCACATAGTCCACGGGACACACAAAATAGCAAAAGAAGACAATTTCATGCCAGGTGGAAGTTATATGGAATCCAGACTTCAGGGCCCATAAGTAAGGTTTCATCACACATGGACACACTTGTCTGTTTACCTACTGCAGTGGCTCCTCATAACCGCTAGGGTGAGGGGTTGCAACAGAGACCGTATGGTCTATAACACCTGAAATATTGACTATGTGTCCCCACAGAGAAGGTCTGCAGACAGCCCCTGAGTCAGCATTCTACACAGACATGTGCATTTCACCCGTAAGAGGGGTAGGGTGGGAACGCCTGTGTCCTACATGAGTCTGTCCCTGAACATAAGCAGTTTCGGAAATGGCCAGGCACAGATATCAACCCAAGTGGCCTCTCCTGATCCTGGGGTCCTACCCCAAGTTCAGAAACCATCTGCTCCAGCTGCTTGTTGAAAAAGTTGATGAGGCCTTGCTTTCTTTCAATCAGTATCGTGCGCCTGGAAATTTCATTTTCACTGTTGTTGATGAGGTCGTTGACTTTTTTCACTTCCTTATCCAGCTCAGCCAGTATCTTCTGATGCATGTCCAGCCTGCAGTTGGTGTTCGTGATGTCCAGGGTGGTCTGAGCAATGTCACCGTCAATTTTGGAAAGATGTGTCACCTGAATTAGCAGAAGGAAACAAGTCTGAACTTTTTTCCTCTTTCTGAGAGGCTCCACATGAGTTGGTTGGCTTCTTGTTTTCCTTGATCTGGGTATTCATCTGGAGAAATTCTAAAACAGAGGAGGATGTTGGTTTTTTTCTCCACCTTATGACCTGTCAAAGGACTTACTTGTTTGAACCCTAATGATTCCTCACAAAAAAAGAAAGCTGATATTATTATCTCTTCTTATCAAACAGTAAAATACATGAAATGGGGAAATGTAAAAATACAGATGATCGCCCGTAAATCTGCCACACAGTTAGCCAGCATTACTATTTAGAATCTATTCTGCCTTCTTGACTTTGTATATAAACCCTCTTCCTCCCTGCCCAAAAACAGGGTCACACTGTACATATAGCTTTGTAAGCCATGTTTCAATTTGACACGTCATGTCATGTCATTTTTAATGGTTGTATAATAGTCATATTTGTAACAGACATTGGGAAGCAAGTCACAGCTGTCCCTGGGAATGTCATCTGTTTCATAAGCACAGGGCCCCTGCTCTCAACAGCTCATGTGCTTTTGGTGAAGAAAACCAACATGCCTGCCCTCTTTGAGCTTGTCATCTGTTATCAACATTCCTACTCGAAATAATGCTGTGACAAATGCCAACTTCTAACTTCTATTTTATGGGACAAATGTCCTTTACATTTCACTAAAAAATTGGACACGGTCATGGAGAGAAAAGATTGTACTGTGGGGTGTCATTTACCACCTGGCCAGAGGCTTGTGGTCCTGGAACTTTTGCCAACCATGATTCTGGGGTTGGGAGCTTCAGCCCAGGGCAGAGCTGCCCAGGGCTCCTTGGACCTGCCCTCTGTCCTGAAGGCTGAGCCAGCCCACCCTGCCTCCTCTGCAGGTTTCAGAAGACAGATTTTCTCCATTCTTTCCTACAGTGGAGAGTTGATTGTAAGGACACTTGTGAGAATTAGGGAGGGAGGCAGCTCAGGCTCACTTTGGTATCAGGGCCCTTTTCCCTGGACTGTGGCTATGCCTTGACCTTGCCAGCCAGCCTCTCACTGTTGGCTGCCCAACGGCTCCTGCCCCTGCAAATCCTCAGCTCTCTATCAGCCTGTGGCTCCCACCAACTCCTGCCCATGCTCCAGTCATTTCTTCTCTTCCCCCACATGACCCCAGCTGGCTTTGTCAAACACCCACTCTCTGACCAACTATCATGCGTGGCTTTCCAGGACATCCCTAGGTTTAAAGTCAGACCTTGCCAGCATCTCAAGACACCCAGCTTCCTATGTAACACCTTGGCCCCTTTGGCTCCTCTGAGCTCTGGTTATCCACCCATCCCTTTCTTTGCCAAGATTATCCAAAATTGCCAGGTCTTCACAAGGACTCTGCCCATACTGGAAGGGCTTCAGTTCCTAAGTCTCCTTTCAGCCACCAAACAGGCCAACCAGAGCACCCTGACCTCCCCTCAGCCTCCTCAGGCTGTTTGTCCCGCATGTTGAGACCACCCTGGCCTCCTCCTGGGACATCGGTACCACTCCTTTATTAACTGTGTAGATCTCATGGTTCACCCATGCCTGCAATCCCTCTGAACACAGCTCTGGATGATTCTGTCCCTCTACAACTTCTGCTCCCTGTCCCAGATATCCCCTGTCTGCCACCAGGCCACAGGGGTACTGAGCAGTGGGAGAAGTGCCTCCTTTCAAGAGCTGGATTTGCTGTTGGCTATTGTTGCAACAAATGCTGGCCCAGGACTCTTTATCGCCCTCATGTGGACACGAATAGTAGTACACCTACTGCCCACAAAGCGCTCCAACAAATGCTGGGTTCAGGACTCTTTACTGCCATCCTGTGGACATGGGTGGTAGTACATCTGCCACCCACCAACTGGTCCAACAAATGTTGGCCCAGGACTTTACTGCCCTCGTGTGGACACAAGTGGTAGTACATCTGCCACCCACCAAGAGGTCCAACAAATGCTAGCCCAGAACTTTATTTCCCTCTTGTGAACATGGGTGGTAGTGCACTTTCTGCCCACAAATTTTTGCAATAAATGCTGGTCCAGAACTCTTTATTGCCCCCTTGTGGACATGGGTGGCAGTACACCTGCTGTCCATGAATTTTTGCAATAAATGTTGGTCCAAGTCTCTTTACCGCCCTCCTATGGACATGAGTGGTAATACTCCTACCCCACGAATTTTTGCAATAAACGCTAGCCCAGGACTCTTTACTGCCCTCATGTGGACATGGGTGGCAGTACACCTGCTGTCCATGAATTTTTGCAATAAATGCTGGTCCAAATCTCTTTAGCGCCCTCCTGTGGACATAGGTGGTAGTACACCTATCACCCACCAAGTGTTCCAACAAATGCTGACCCAGGACTTTACTGCCCTCCCGTGGACATGGGTGGTAGCACATGTGTTGTCCACATGGGTGACTGGGAAAGGGGGACACCCGGGAGCATGGGGATCAGCCTCTGTGATATTGCATCAGGGCTGGGCAAGTTTATTTCACACTCACCACACTGCATAACTTTTCCAGTGCACACTTGGGCCCCACTGTTTTGCTCCCAGCAGGTAGTCTTGCCCCCACTTCCTGGAATAAGAACTGGTAGGACTCCACTAGCATCAACCAGGACATCTCAAGGAGACCCAGGCATGCACAGTCTTGGCTCCAGCCCCCTCTCCTCAGTTCCTTGGCACAAGCAAGCCAGGAGCCAGCTCGTCTCCTCCCAGGTATCTGGGAGGCATGAGGTGCCTCAGAGTTCTAGCAAGCCAGGTAGACAGCACCCTAAGGCAGGGGGTCACACAGGAAGAACCAAAGAAGAAAAAACCTAAGTAGCAAATTGCTTTTTTCAGGACATAGGGACCCCTGCTCAGAGAAAGGCAAGACCCCTGGGGGAGCAAAAGAGAGCTCTTTCCAGGGATAGGGGTTGGGTCCTCAGTCCAGGAGGGCCAGTCACACTCACTCAGGACCTTTAGGCACATCGTGGGAAAGCAGAGGGTCGGGCTACTCCATGATTCATTTTCAATGCTCCTACCAATTTGACCAGGGTCTCTGCTGCAGCAATTTATCGTCAGACATGTGGACAAAGATGTGTGAACAAGTATGTTCAGTGCTGAGTTATTTCTAAAGTTTAAAACAACTTTAAGTGTCCGAAAAGAGAATTATTAAAGAAAACATGTATATTTGAAGGATAAAATGTGATGCATAAACCGACATGCACTTTTTCTAATAATATTTATGGAAAATGTTATGTTAAATATGACCAATAATGTAAAATAAAACACTGCACACACAGTGAAAAATTAATGGGCTCCTACACTTGTTTGTGCACTTTTCGCTCTGTGTTGCGTTTCAGTAAAATTAATGAAAATGGATTAGAGTGGTTTAAAGACTGATTATAGTAAGAGTCCTATGTCCTCTCAGGTTGTGTGTGCATATGCATCTTCACATGTCTGTTCATGTATGTGAACATGTTAAACAAATGTGTATGTGTGTGTGTGAATCTGTGTGCTTGTTTTTGCTCATGTGTGCATGTGGGAATGTGTATGTAATGTGTGTTTCTGTGTGTCTTTGTGTGTATGAGTATGACCATGTGTGTTTAGAAAAATTTCCAGAAGGAAATACACCTGAGTTTCAGAAGAGATTGTCTGTGGAAGGTGGGATTGCAGCTGTCTTATTTTCTTCTTATGCCTTTTTGTATTTCCAGGTTTTCCACAATAAAAATGCATTACTTTTACAACTAGACAAAAATGAAAGGTGAATGGACATGCTCCGTGCCCTTCCACCACATGTGGTCTGTTCCCACTAGAGCTGCCCCAATGCTTGAGCACCATGAAAGCATCCACCCATTGTGGCCCAGGTGTGTGCAGCTGGCGTACCAGGTTGGTCTTTTCCTTCTGGAGCTTCAGGATGAGCTGGTGGAAGTATTTGGTCATCTTGTTGGAGGTCATGTGCTCCTTCAGCTTCTCCATGATGGAGGCATCCATCTTCCTCCTCAGCTCCTGCTCATGCTGGATGGCCTGGTGGAGAGTCTGCAATTCTCCCACAGTTGCTGTGTATTCCTAGAAAGAAAGAGTTAGAGGGTGGATACTATGAAGTAGAGTGGGGAGGCTTGCCCTGCTGGTGGGGGACATGACCATACCACATGGGCCTTGCCCAGTGCATCCTCTGTGTCCAGCAGGGTGAGCCTGTAGGTGTTAAACTCATTCTGCAGGGCCTCCTCCTTAGTCAGGCACTGTGAGGTCAGTTTCTGCATCAGGTTGGCTTCTGTCTCTGCCCGGTTCAGGATGCTGGCCAGCTTCTCATTCTTTTCTTCCTCCTTCATGATGGATTTCTTATAGGCTTCAAGCTCAACATCCATGGACTTGACTTGATGCTGGCATTCACTGCCAAAATTGAAAGAGCAAAGCCAGGACATCAGAACACCAATGTGTATGGTGGTACCCTACTGGGAGGAAGCTCATAGAGTGAAGAGAAAGAAATTAGGAAACCAACTCTATTAGTATTAGTTGAATATTAAAAATTTTTTTTGCATGACTTTCAAATATTTATTTTTATAGCCACAGTACACACCATGTAGGATCTTAATTCCCCAACAAGAAATCAAACCCAGCCTCCTGCAGTGGAAGCATGGACTCCTAACCACTGAACCACCAGGGAAGTCCCAACAGTGGTTGAATCTTGACTATTATTTTCTAATGTGTTGGAACTACTACCCTTCTCAAGCCCAAGTCTTAAACTCTTCTAATATTGTGATGATAGGAGGAGGAAGGACAGGAAACTGTTGGCTTGTGCTTGGTGGTGAGGAGTGGTCACTGCCATCCCATCTCCTTTAGTCGTGATAATAATCTTGGAAAGAAAATGCTGCTATCTCAGTTTAGCACTCTTGAACATGATGCTCAGGGCATTTGAGTAAATGGTGTGGCTGGGAAGAACACAGGTGGCTGTCTCTTCAAATTCCCTCAGCATACTGGCCATGGACATGCCCATAAGTAATGTCAAGTTAAAAACTGCAGATCCTGGATAATGGAATTTGAATTTCTGTGTGTCAGACATTTCTTCCCTTAATTCTTTTCAATGACCAGATAGAACTCTAAATACCTCATTGGGATACAATTAGGCTCTATCCAGTTTTGTGGGGTTTTTTTTCCTCATTTCATCAGTGTAGCAGTAAACATCGTTAGTCAGTCAGTTCAGTCGCTCAGTTGTGTCCGACTCTTTGTGACCCCATGGACTGCAGCACAACAGACCTCCCTGTCCATCACCAACTACAGGAGCCTGCTCAAACTCATGTCCATCGCATTGGTGATGCCATCGAACCATCTCATTCTCTGTTGTCCCCTTCTCCTCCCGCCTTCAGTCTTTCCCAGCATCAGGGTCTTTTCAAATGAGTCAGTTCTTTGCATCAGGTGGCCAAAGTATTGGAGTTTCAGCTTCAACATTAGTCCTTTCAATGAATATTCAGGACTGATTTCCTTTAGGATGGACTGGTTGGATCTCCTTGCAGTCCAAGGAACTCTCAAGAGTTTTCTCCAACACCACAGTTCAAAAGCATCAATTCTTGAGCACTCAGCTTTCTTTATAGTCCAACTCTCACATCCATACATGACTACTGGAAAAACCATAGCCTTGACTAGACAGGCCTTTGTTGGCAAGGTAATATCTCTGCTTTTTAACATGCTGTCTAGGTTGGTCATAACTTTTCTTCCAAGGAGTAAGCGTCTTTTAATTTCATGGCTGCAGTCACCATCTGCAGTGATTTTGGAGCCCAAAAAAATAAAGTCTGTCATTATTACACATTAAAAAAAAAAAAAACCTGCACTCTGAAAACTAAAAGATGCTGATGAGAGAAACTGAAGATGACACAAATAGATAGAAAGATATACTGTGTTCTTGGGTTGAAAGAATCAATATTGTTAGGATGGCCATACTACTCAAGGCAATCTACAGATTCAATGTAATCCCTAACAAATCACCAGTGGCATTTTTCACAGAACTGGAACAATAACTTTTAAAATTTATATGAAAACACAAAATATTCTGAATAGCCAAAGCAATCTTGAGAAAGAAGAACAAGCTGGAGAAATCACACTCCCTGACTTCAGACTATACTATGAAGCTACAGTGATCAAAACAGTATGGTACTGGCCCAAACACACACACAAAACAGACACATAGATCAATGGAACAGAACAGAGTCCAGAAATAAACCCACACATGGTCAATTAATCTAAACAAAGGAGACAAGAATATACAATGGAGAACAGACAGTCTCTTCAATAACAAGTGCTGGGAAAACCAGACAGCTACTTGTAAAAGAATGAAATTAAAACATTTTCTAACACCATATACAAAAATAAACTCAAAATGAGTTAAAGACTTAAATATAAGGCCAGATACTGTAAAACTCCTAGAGGAAAATATAAGCTGAGCACTCTTTAACATAAACTGCAGTAATAGTTTTTGATCCATCTCCTAGAATAATGGAAACAAAAGCAAAAATAAACAAATGGGGACTTCCCTGGTGGTCCAGTGGTTGAGAATCCGCCTTGCAGTGCAGGGGACACCAGTTTGATCTCTGGTCGGGAAAGATCCCACGTGCCATGGGACTACTAAGTCTGTGCACCACAACTACTGAGCCTGTGCTCGGAGCCCACCAGCTGCAACAGACGCCTGCACGCCTAGAGCCTGTGCGCCACAGTAAGAGAAGCCATTGCAATGAGAAGCCCGCACACTGCCATTAGAGAGCAGTCCCGACTCTCCACAACCAGAAAGCACACGCACGTCAATAAAGACCCAGCACAGTTAAAACATAAAATCAAATAAAAAATAAACAAATGGGACTGAATTAAAATAAAGTTTAAAAATAAACAAATGGGACTGAAAAGTCCACATTTTTCACAGTGAAGGAAACCATAAACAAAAAAAAGACGACATACAGACTGGGAGGAAATATTTGCAAATGATATGACCGACAAGGGATTAACTTCCAACATATACAAACAGTTCAAATAGCTCAATATCAAAAAAACAAACAACCCAATCAAAAAATAGGCAGAAAATCTAAACATACATTTCTCCAAAGAAGGTATACAGATAGCCAAAGATGCTCAATATGGCTAATAATTAGAGAAATGCAAATCAAAACTACAGTGGCTATCACCACACACCCGTCAGAATGGTCAAAATCAAAGTGAAAGTGAAAGTCGCTCAGTCGTGTCTGACTCTTTGCCACCCCATGGACTATACAGTCCATGGAATTCTCCACACCAGAATACTGGAGTGGGTAGCCTTTCCCTTCTCCAGGGGATTTTCCCAACCCAGGGATCAAACCCAGATCCCCTGCATTGCAGGTGGATTCTTCACCAGCTGAGCCACAAGGGAAGTCCAAGTCTACTGGAGTGGGTCGCCTATTCCTTATCCCTTCTCCAGAGGATCTTCCCAACCCAGGAATCGAACCAGGGTCTCCTGCATTGCAGGTGGATTCTTTACCAACCGAGCTATGAGGGAAGCCCACCAGTCAGAATGGTCATAATCAAAAACTACGAATAATTGGGACTTCCCTGGTGGTCCAGTGGTTAAGAATCTGACTTGCAATGCAGAAGATGTGGGTTCAGTCCCTGGCTGGGGAACTAAAATCCCACATGCCGCAGAGAAACTAAGCCCTCGTGCCAAAACTCCCGGGCCCATGTGCTCCTGGAACCTGTATGCCACAACTAGAGAGCCCGTGTGCTACAAGGAAAGCCCCTACATGATGCAACCAAGACCCAACTTGCCCAAATAAATGAATACTTTAAAAAAAGTACAAACAATAAATGCTGGAGAGGGTGTGAAGAAAAAGGAACCCTCCTACACTGTTGGTAGGAATATAAATTGGTGCAGCCACTACAGAGAACAGTATGAATGTTCCTTAAAAAACTAAAAATAAAGTTACCATGTTATCCAGCAATCCCACTCCTGGGCATATATCTGGAAAAGATGAAAAGTCTAATTCAAAAAGATACATACACCCCAGTGTTTATAGCAGCACTATCTACAATAGCCAAAACATGAAAGCAATCTACATGTCCATTGACAGATGAATGGATAAAGAAGATATGGTGTATATATAAGTGATTCAGTTCAGTTCAGTTCCGTCGCTCAGTCGTGTCCGACTCTTTGCGACCCCATGAATTGCAGCACGCCAGGCCTCCCTGTCCATCACCAACTCCCGGAGTTCACTCAGACTCACGTCCATCGATACAAAAAAAGGATGAAATAGTGCCATTTGCAAGAACATGGATGGACCTAGAGATTATCATATTAAGTGAAGTAAGTCAGAGATCGACAAATGCATGGTATCACTTAAATGAGTAATCTAAAAAAAATGATACATATGAACTTATTTACAAAGTAGAAATAGACTCATAGACAAAAAACAGACTCAAGGTTACCAAGGGGGACAGGGGTTGGAGGGATGCATTGGGAATTTGAGATTAACAGATACACTCTACTATATATGAAATAGATAAACTAGCTCAGAGAACTTGGAGAAGGAAATGGCAACCCGCTCCAGTGTTCTTGCCTGGAGAATCTCAGGGACGGGGGAGCCTGGTGGGCTGCTGTCTATGGGGTTGCACAGAGTCAGACACGACTGAAGCAACTTAGCAGCAGCAGCAGCAGCAGCTCAGAGAACTATATTCAATATCTTACAATAAAATGTAAGATGTATGGAAAAGTGTATGTACTTTTCCATACGTATATGTGGGCTTCCCAAGTGGCTCAGTAGTAAAGAATCCACTTGCCAAGCAGGAGACATGGGTTCAATCCCTGGGTTGGGAAGATCCCCTGGAGAAGGAAATGGCAACCCACTCTAGTATTCTTGCCTGGGAAATCCCATGGACAGAGAAGCCTAGCAGATTACAATCTATAGCATCACGCAAAAAAGTCAGACACGACTTAGTGACTAAACGACAGCAACACAACAACACTATATATATATGTGTGTATTATAGATCTGAGTCACTTTGCTGCTTGGTGTATACCTGAAACACTGTAATCAACTATACTTCAATTTTTTAAAATGAGCAAAATAGACTTCATCAAAGAAGATATGACAAATACTCACATGAAAAAATGCTCACTATCATTAGTCATTAGGGAAATCAAATTAAAATCTCAACAGAACACCGCGACATGTCTGCTAACAACTAACATGAAAACGATGGCACTGCTAAGCATTGGTGAGGATGGGACTGACTGGGAATCTCAGTGCTGTGGAGGTGTTTCCCAGAGCGACCTGTTCCACTTTGCATTCCCACACCAACATCTGCACACAACAGCACTGCAGCTCTGGTCATGCCACCCTCCAGACTGGAAACAACCAGATGTTGATGTATCCACATGAGGGAATATTACTTGGAAACGAGAAGGAACAGACTGCTGACCCTGAAACGCCAGGAAGACTTTCAAAGCACTGTGCAAAGTGAAAAAAAGCCAGACAAGAAAAGCTGTGTATCGTGTGATCCCACTTATATGAGATTCTGGAAATGACAAAACTACAGAAACAGCAGATTAGCATTTGCTAGGGGCTGGAGGCGGGAAGAGGCAATAGATTCGGGGTTGCAGGAAATATGTGGTATCTTGAGCGTGTAATGGTTACTTGCCTCTGTCCATTTGCTAATCTGAATTGTGCTCTGACAAAGGATAACTTCTTACATAATAATAATGGTAATTGACATAATAAATAATTTACCTAACAATAATACTTTACATAATAAATTTTTACATAAGTTATCTTCAATAAACCAAAGTTTTAAAAGTCACTTATTTTCTTATACTTCTTTAGGAAGTAGAAGCCTTATAAGTATCTAGGATTTGACAATAATGATAAGACACCCACATTTTTTGTTTATTGTTTTTTTTGGCTGTACCATGCAGCACACAGAGCCTCCCCGACCAGGGGTTCAGCAGCGCCCCGTGCAGCGGAAGCATGGAGTCTTAACCACTGGACCCCCAGGGAAGTCCAAGATGTCCAGTTTTTACGACAGAAATTAGAACACTCAGTAAGACATGCCCTGGCAAAAAGACACCAGAATGCTAGCTAATAAACTGTCATTGTCACAAAAGGAGAAAGATGGTGGTATTTTAAATCTTTATTTCTGTTTTTCTAATTTCCTGGGATGTGGTCACTTATCCTGAATAAAAATTATTTTTAAAAAAGACACACTTGGGAACTCCTAGTGGCCCAGTGGTTAGGATTCAGTGCTTTCATGCCATGGCCCAGGTTCAATCCCCCAGGGGGAACTAACATCCCACAAGCCACATGGCATGGCCAAAAAGTAAAATAAATAAAAATTTAAAAGACACACTTTAAAATTGTCCTTCATAGAGAACAGACTAGTAGTTGCCGAGCAGGGGAGGTCAGAGGAGAGATGAAGTGGGAGGTTGGGGTCAGCAGATATAAGCTTTTATAGAGAGAATGGATAAACAACAAATCCTAATATATAGCACAGGAAAACTATATTCAATATCCTATAATAAACCATAATGGAAAATAATATTTAAAAAAGAATATATATATGTATGTATAACAGAATCACTTTGCTGTACAGCAGAAATTACTACATTGTATGTAAATCAACTATACTTCAATAAAAATAGATTAAAATGTCCTTGATTAACAGATACCAATAGAAAAAAAAAAAAAACATAAAGAACTGGTGGAGTCTAGAGTATGTCTGAAGCTTGACCCAATCCATCTGAGGATTAAGAGGGAACCTGCTGCAGGAGCTCAAGGCGATGAAGTGACCAGTTAACACCTGACAGAGGTGCTGAGCCCTGCCTGCCCCTGGGTTTCCTATCGGAAAGTATGGCAGAAGCAGAAACCCGGGCACAAGGGGACCAGTTTGTGTCCCTGACCTTGAGAGGGTGTGAATTCTAGGCAGGGTATCCTTCCTAACCCCAGCTGAGCACAGTATAGTCTGAATTTTCTGGCTTGTTCTGAGACGTTTCACATGGGAATGACCGGTTTGCTTCTTAACTTTTATTTTGTATTGGAGTACAGCCGATTAACAATGTTGTGATAGTTTCAGGTGGGCAGTGAAGGGACTCAGCCATACGCATACATATAAGTATCCGTTTCCCCCCGAATGCCCCTCCCATCCAGGCTGCCACATAACATTGAGCAGAGTTCCCTACGCTATGTAGTAGGACCTTGGTGGCTGTCCATTTTAAATGCAGCATTTAATGTGGATCCCAATCTCCCTAACTAGGCTCGTGGGCTTTGCAGGTGTGACTCTCAGTGTTTGCCGCAGCCTCGTCATGATTCTGTGGTTGGGACCCCTCCTGATGGGACTTTGCCACTAATGGTAAAGAGTTGGTGGGAATCTTGTCTTTCACGTCTTGCTGTAGCAGAGACCCATGTGATCTCAGGTCACCCGCTGGGTCCCAATCGACACGATATGCCCAGGAGTCCCAGGGAGCGAGGGCCACTTGGCCTCCCCAAGTGGGAAGGGGGGATGCGACACGGTGTGTCATCAGGGCAACCCCCAAGGGCCCTGCCCATGCCCTGTGTCTGCCCCATGTTAACCAGCTGCTCTCTGTGCCTGTGGCGGCCCCGGGTGTCCAGAGCTGCAGGCCTCCCTGGGCTTGGGGGATGTCGGCGGTGGTGGGGCACCACCTGCCAGACCCCGGGCCTGACGGAGGCCAGCCGGCGCTGAGGAGGCAGTCCCTGCCTCCAAGTCCCACACCACCTTCCACCTCCCTCTCTTCTCCCACAGCTAAGGCACTTCCTCAGCGCCCAGACAGCTCCCAGGAGGGTCGGGGGCAGGGGGATGTCTAGCTTCATGTCCAACAACTGGACCATCAGCCAGGAAATCACCGTTTTTGTTCATTTTCTAAAATGGTCTACACGCTACGAGCTTGTATTTGGTACTTTAGTTCAGCCGCTGACCTGGCCTGGAAGTCCCAAGCGATGCAATGTTCTGTTTTTGCAACGCCTTGACTTTGGTTAAACAGTCTCAGATTCCCTCCTTCACATCTATCCGGATGCAGCGCTGCAATCACAGTTCACAATTCTCACAGCATCCTGTGCAGTCAACAGGTTTGAAAGGAGGCCTCCCTCCTCCATGGCTGACGTATCTGGGGTCGCAGGAAGGCCAGCTGAGCCAGAACTAGTGCCCTATGACTTGTTGCTAGGGGAGGTGTGCGTTGCTAAAATGAACATTCAATGGGTGCCTGTTATAAACACATGATGTCATTTTTCTCATCAGTGAGATCAGCACAGTCCAACATGTGCTCAGTTGTCAGGGAGGGGACTTTGGAACACTGCTGGGGGAAGTGTTATCGTCTCAGCCCTCCTAGGAAATCCCTGTCCAGCCTGCTGAGTGCGTGCCCTGGAATCCAGAACTTCCCGGCTTGATAGGGAACATAATTATACAGAATGATATAGACTATGATAGCCCTGGATGTGACTCTGTACAGCAACACTGTGACGGGAAAGGCATGTGGATAACCTTGAGTCCATCAGAGGGTATGTGGCAGGAAAAGAAGGGACAAACAACCAGTATGTTTTGGAAGATCTCCAGGACACCCAGTGGAATGAAAAGAGCAAGGCACAGAACACGGCACAAAAGGGAAAGTGAAGAAGGTGAATTTGTGTAGTTTCTTTTGCTATTGTGGATGGCCTAGGGATGGAGACCCAGGAAACCAGGAGGAGTGTGTGTGGGGGAAGGGGCAGCAGGTCATGGAGGACACGGGCATATTCACCTCACTGAATATGAGTCTACAGATAGTTTAGACCAAGTCACTGTGTTATCTATTCAAAATACTGAATTTCAAAACAAGAAAAAAGAAAAGGAGTGACCGTCAAGCCATGCCTCAGAGGACAGGTAGGAACAGCCGGTGGGAGTGGAGGGGACAAGGTCAGGAGGAGGGTTGTTGGGGGATATCCAGGTTAGTCCTGGAGACACAGAGTGCTGGCCTAAATGCAGGGTGTCCCCCTGAACTCTGGAGGTCCCTGTGTGGGGGAGTCCACAGGCCATGAGACTCTCAGTCTTGACCTTACTCAAGGTCAGTGTTAGGCAAGAGGCAAAAACTGCTCACTAGCTAAGGCCTCTGCTCACCAAACATGGGGCAGCTCTCAGTCGACAGACACAGCGGAAGCAGGTAGACCAGCAGCCCCGGGGGGCCGGGCAGGGGACAGCCCAAGCCCACAGCCCTGGGACAGTCCAGTCCCTCCCTGCATGTTCAAAGGGAAGGCAGATTTTTAGCCAGACTTTGCCTGGATAATTCTGATTCTCCCTTTGGCTTTCTTTTTTATTTATTTATTTATTTATTTATTTCAGATTTTAAACATGTATTCATTTCATTTTGGCTGTGCTGGAACTTTGTTGCTAAGTGGGTTTTCTCTAGTTGCAGAGTGGGGACTACTCTTTGCTGCAGCACACGGGCTTCTCATTGGGGTGGCTTCTCTTGTTGCGGAGCACGGGCTCTAGGTCACACGGGCATCAGTAGGTGTGGCTCGTGGGCTCTAGAGCACCCGCTAAATAGTTGTGGCACATGGGCTTAGCTGCCTTGAGGCATGTGGGATCTTCCCAGAGCAGAGATCGAACCCATGTCCCCCGCACTGGGAGGCGGATTCTTAACCACTGGACCACCAGGGAAGGCCTCCCTTTGTCTTTCTATCGTCGACTCAGGGAAGTGAAGGAAATAAGTATTTTTAGTCTGGCATTACCCACATAAATGTGGCTTGCTTTAAAAACAGTCATAGGTATATGCCTCCATTTTTGTTTTTCTTAATCACAAGACTGAGAAGGAACGTCTCTCCTAGCTGTTGGGCTACCAGAGGCCATGCCATGGGACTGGCAAAGCAACCCAATCCCTCCTCCCCGTGGTCAGCAGGCCTCTCCTGGGCACAGCTCACTGCCAGGCTGCACGCTGAGGGCTGAGTTGAGCTATGACGCGTTCCCTCTAGGACCTGCTTCCACATCTGGACCCCAAGCATCCTGCTGGTTTGGGGAACTAAGGCAATGGTGGAACCCCCAGGCTCCACCACCCCACCCAGGGTGCATGTCCAGCCCTCGCTAGAAGTGAGAGGGGAATGCCAGGCGGGGCCTCTTCCTTCCCTTTTCGGGGAGATTAAAGCGGGATTTCGATTGGAACTCAGCCCTCGGCAGAACAATAGGTGAAGTTTCTGCACACAGGTGGTGAAACTGCAAATCAAAGGGACACCTTTATCTCTCCAAGATAAATACCCCTTTTTCTTTCCCTCTCTTTCTCACTGTTTCTCCTTAATCCTCCCAGGAAATCTGAGCATGAAAGCTTTGCAGCTCCCGGTGCCACGGAAAGTTTGAAAGGATTTAAGAAACACTGAAATCTGGGTGAACAATAAGGGGGGGTTTCAAGAACGGAAATTGGGGCCGCAGGGCTGCAGGTGCGCCCCTTTGTCCCAGGAGAGCTGGGGACGGGCGCTCCATGCTCGCCTGGGAGGAGGCGGGCATGGAGTCCACTTTGCACCTGCCTCCGAGTTCCCACATGTCACGAGTTCTCCCACCGCTCCATCCAGGGCCCTGCCTGTGGCCCTGAGACGCCTGGCCCACCTCTGTGGCAACCAGCAGGGCCGCCCGCACCTGAGCGCCTCCTGGATGGTCCTGTGAGCCTCGTCGCGATGTTTCATGCCCACCAGGCTGGTGGCCCACTGCTGCAGGATGTGCTTCTTCTCCATGCTGATGGCCTCTATTTCCGTGCAGGCCTGCAGTGGACAGTCGAGGTTACGTGGACGTTGGTCTCACGTCATTAAGCTCAGAGCCCCCAGAAGGACATCGGAGAGCCCCGAGCTTCCCAAATCGCCTTCCTTCCCCGTGACCCTAGCTTTTGTTTATATAGTTGCTGAGGCTACTCTCAGCAACAGAAGGACACACGTGAAATTAAACACGGCTCAAAAGGCCCATCCAGCACTTGCCTGAGCCTTGAGCCCCAGCCGTGACACGGGAACAATAACAGTAGCCACATGCTGGGCCATCAGATCAGGTGGGATGGTGCCTGGAGGCCCAGCACACTCAGCTCGACCCCAAGTGCTGGGTCTCGTGAATGTCCTTGAGTGTCGTTCCAGGGGAATCACTGCACTCCTAGCAGTCTGGCCTCGTGCTGATTCTTGGAAGGGGCACGGAGTGAAGGCTCGGGTGGGACCCTCTTTGGGCCACGAGCATCTTAGTGGAGATGCTGAGTCCGGTCAGCCTCTGCTCTTGCGGGATGTGCATGGCAGACACTGGAGGTCAGAGCGGCCTCGAACACTCACAGGGATGATAAGAGGGCAGAGCTGGATGTGAAAGGAGGCATTACACTGGGGAATCGCACTCCTGTCGTCAGGGCTTTAATAAATCATCTATTCATTACCATTATAGAGCATAAAGTGGTGTGAGTTAATTATACCATGACTGCTGAGACATTTCTGGATCTGGGTAAGTTATTAACTGAGAAGGCCGCTCTGTGCCATGGACCAGCTTGTGCACCCACGGTACCCGGCTGAGGCAGAAGGTGCCAAAACTGCTGGGCTCCTCCCCAGGCTGGGCTGAGTGGGGACGGTCAGCCAGGGGCAGGTGCCCTCCCACGGAACTCCCCAATCTGCCAGACAAGGGCTTGTTGACCAAGGTGCAGGCTGAGAGGTAAAGATTGAGCTGAATTCAGTTTTTAGTCGGACACGACTGAAGTGACTTAGCAGCAGCAGCAGTTTTAAACACAGTCCGCATTAAAAAAAAGTGTTCATTCTATGCAAATTAGAATATGTAAATAAGCAAAAAGAAAATAAAAACCATCCCATTATTTAAAGTTTACCATTCCTATCACCCTGATGTGTGTGTGTTGTGTTTGCCTGTGCGTGTGCAATCACATTCTATTATTGTTTTATAACTTAGTATTTAAAATAGCATATTGTGAATGGGTTTCCATGTTAGCAAATATTTTATTGGTAGTCCTCTACTGTATGGATATATCATAATTTGTTTAGCCAAAGTCCTCTTCTTGGGACTTTCTTTGCTATCACACACAGCACTGTGTCCCCAGGGACTCTCTATTCATTTTGTTCACTGAGTATTTAATGTACAAAAAGTTAATTTGCATGCCCATTTTCCCTGGAATGAAGGCTGAACAGTGATATTTTGGGAGAGTGTGCTAGGGGGTGGGGTGGGTGCCCGTGACACATGGTGCAATATTGTCCTTGAATAAAGATCCTGATGAAGGCACGCTGCACCCCCGCTATCAGTGTAGAAGCCCTGCTTCCCTTGCCTTGCTCACCTTCACCATCTTGGTTAGGAGAACCCCTGTCCTGCCCTTGTCTGTCATCAGTGTCTGTGGTGCACCTGCCATGGCCCCCACCTCCCCCCCGCCCCCTGGTTCTGGGTGCAGAAAGGCAGGAGGAATGAACGTGGGATGGCCCTGTCCTGGCAGGACACAGCCAGCAGGGAGCGGTGGGAGACACAGAAAGACACAATGGAAGGAAAACGACAGTGTCGTGTGTGTGTGTGTGTGTGTGTGTGTGTGTGTGTGTGATCAGCACAGAGCAGAAACGTGCGTGGCAGATTCTGGATTGATTTTCAAAATCTCTTTACACCACCAAACTTAGTGGTATTATGCTTAGAAAGCCCTCTCCAACCCAGGACTCTACAGATATTTCTTTTTCTTTCTTCTGGTATAGCTTCCCTCATTTCAATAGTTGAATTTGTTTTAGTGTGTGGTATGAGGAAAAGATGTGATTTTTTTCCCCAAATGATTAACCAAATGTCCCAACACCTCTGGGCGCATAACTCACTTGCTCACCATTAATTTACAATCCATGAAATTTCTATTCAAACGTTTCCTTGATTCTGGGCTCTCTCACAGGCTCCCACAGCCTACCTGTCTGTCCCTGACTGCAGTAAGTCATTATTTTAGCCACTTGGGCTTCATAGTATTTAATGTTAGGGGGGTACCCACCATCCTGGTTTGTCCTGGACTCCCCTGGTGTTAGCCCAGAAAGTCTCATGTCTCAGGAAACCTGTCATTTCCGGGCAAACAGCCTTCATGAACTTTCCTCCCTGGACAATTCTCTGCTAGTCCTCTGAATTTATATTTTAGGTAAACTTAAGAATTGCTTTGTTAACTAAAGAGCTTCCCTCTGCCAAGATTCTGATGGGCATTCATTCTAGATTAAGTATACTCATGGGTTGGTGAGAACTGGGCACTTTCCCATGTGGACCCACATATGTTTGTTTGTTCGAGCCCACCCATTTGTCTTTCCTTCAGTGAAAGTGTGTTGTTTCTTTCATGCCGTCACTGCATGTATGAAATAGATGGTGATTCACAGATTAAAAAGTGACAGCAATTTTGGTTTCCAGTGCCAGTCACTGAACTTGGCGTCGCATTGAGCCTGGGCTCTCTCTTACTTGCTATGGAATGGAGATGTGGGCACTGCCCAGGTGTGCCAGCAGTCCAGGCTGAGAATGGTTAGGGAAACTTCAGCTCTCCTTGAAAGAGGTCTGCTGTTGCTAAGAAGCTTGCTAAGGATGTCCCAGCAAGCAGGACAGAATGTCCCAGCTTCTGGGACATCTTCTAGTCTGTCACTGCTACGGTGAGAGTAAGAATACCTGCCATCAGTCAGCTGGTATCATCACCGTGGGTCAGTCAGGTGCTCTGAGATGCTTATGAGGACAGACAGATGTGCAGAGGGTGGGCCAGCTAACTGAGGGCTCAGTCAGTCTCTCAGTAGGCATGCAGGCACTTCCCGGGCACTGCCAGATGGCATGGGTGATGCTTACCTCACTCACTGCTTTCCTGAGCATCTGAGTGTCTTTAGCCTGTGCGTGGTA
This sequence comes from Bos javanicus, assembly GCF_032452875.1. NCBI lineage: Eukaryota > Metazoa > Chordata > Mammalia > Artiodactyla > Bovidae > Bos > Bos javanicus. The sequence continues at coordinate 54,019,983 of NC_083886.1, forward strand.
CTGGGCCTCGAACAGGGCGGTTTGTTCTTCCAGCTGGTTGGCTCGGGTGGTCAGCTGGTCCACGTGCAGGTCCTAGAAGGGCAGGGATAAGATGCATGGTGAGACAATAAGAGAGAAGACGCATGGTTGGTCCCCACCAACCCAGACCCATGTCAGCGATCCCAGGCTGGACACGGCCCCCCCAGGGCTGCGGTATTCAAACATGGGCAAGGCTGATTGGGAAATCCAAGGGGTAGCTATCGTCACGTGGGCATCGTCTTTGCAGAATACCTGCTGCTTCTTCTCCAGCTCGGCCCGCATGCGCTGGGCTTCTGACTTCTTCACGACTTGTTTCATCACTTGGATGTCGTCACGCACGTCCTGGTCTATGTTCTGCATGTAGAAGAGATGCAGAGCCAGGGTCTCCATCTCAGTTTGCAGAGCTGCCACTGGGAAGAGAAGGGGAGGGTGTCCCAGCATTGCATACAGACCAACATGGACGCGGCACCCCTCCCCCCACTGTGGGATGGGCCTGAGAAACAGCCTTAAAACTACAAAGACCTGGACCATGCCGTCAAAGACCTTACAGTCTATTAATAGGTGGAGAGACAGAATATATGACCAACCTAGACAGCATATTAAATGGCAGAGACATTACTTTGCCAACAAAGGTCCGTCTAGTCAAGGCTGTTTTTTCCAGTGGTCATGTATGGATGTGAGAGTTGGACTATAAAGAAAGCTGAGCACCGAAGAATTGATGCTTTTGACCTGTGGTGTTGGAAAAGACTCTTGAGAGTTCCTTGGACTGCAAGGAGATCCAACCAGTCCATTCTAAAGGAAGTCAGTCCTGAATACTCATTAAAGGACTGATGCTGAAGCTGAAACTCCAATACTTTGGCCACCTGATGCAAAGAACTGACTCTTTGGAAAAGACCCTGATGCTGGGAAAGATTGAAGGCAAAAGGAGAAGGGGATGACACAGAGGATGAGATGGCTGGATGCTATCACCGACTCAATGGACATGAGTTTGAGTAAACTCCAGGAGTTGGTGATGGACAGGGAGGCCTGGCGTGCTGCAGTCCATGAGGTCGCAAAGAGTCGGACATAACTGAGTGACTGAACTGAACTGATGCCTATTAATTGCAACACGCCCTCCAACTCCCAGCACATGTTAGAGATTCTTCATGTCCAAGGATGTTCTGAAACAGTGTCAAGGTGATGAGGCCTTGTGTAAATTTTACAGATTTCTTACCACATGGAGTTGGCAATGTCAGGTTCGGTCCTAAATCCCCTGGGAGAAAAACCAGCCTGAAGGGGGTGCTGAGCACCACTGAAGTATGGGTTCCTTGTAACAAAACTCTCATGAGATGGATTTATAAGCTAAAACATCAGCTTATTTAGGGAGATAAACTTCCACCAGTAAGTAACTGTTCACTGGTGTAGAGCGTTCCTTATTCAGTGTGTAGATCCAAACAGAAAATCGATTTATAGATCAAAAGGCTGCTGGGTGAATATCATATTAGAGTCAGGTGTTTCTGAAGGATGGACTTAAACTTGACAAACACATTTTTTTAACATCCAAGATGATTTAAAAACTCTAACACTAGAGAATTCTTTCAGTCCCCTGTGGATAAGAATTATAGGGGAGAGGAACGGAGCGGGTACAGGGAAAAGACGGGGGAGTTCTGTATAAAGAGTGGTTGCTGGGTGGACTGTAGGAGTGTATCTGGGGAGAGGGTCTTTAAAGAGGTCATTAAGGTAAAATGAGGTCACTAGGGTGGGCCCAACGACTGGTGTCTTTAGGAGAAGAGGCGGTTAGGACACAGACACATAGTGGATGAGCCCCTGTGTGGACACAGGGGAATGATGACTGTCCACAAGCCCAGGAGATTGGCCTCAGGTAGAACCACCCTGCCAACACCTTGATCTTGTACATCTGGCCTCCAGAATTACAAGAAAGCAAACTTCTACTGTTCAAGTCGCCCGGCCTATGGCCCTTCGCTATGGTAGACGGTGCTGAATAACTCCCCTGACCTGAATCAGGGAGCTTGCCCACCCTTCCTCCAGGGCACTCACTTCTTCCCCCTCTTTCCTTCTTTCCTGGCTGAGTGACTGAGAGCCAATATTTCAAATTTTTTTTATTAAAAAAAATTTTTGTTCATTTATTTTATCTTTGTCTGCACTGGGTCTCCGTTGCTTCAAGCAGGCTTTTTCTAGTTGCGGTGAGCGGGGGCTGCATTCTAGCTGCGGTGCTCGGGCTTCTCATCGCAGTGGCTTCTCTGTAGCGGAGCACAGGCTCTAGGGCCTGGGGGTCAGTCGTTGTGGCTCAGGGACTAAGTTGCCCCACGGCATGTGGGATCTCCAGACCAGGGATAGAACCCATGTCGCCTGCATTGACAGGCAGATTCTTTACCGCTAGACCATCAGGGAAGTCCTCAAATATTCTTTTTAATTTGTATTCTTGCAACATTAGTGAAATCAAGTCTGTTTTCACAGTATGAAGACCGGCTGCCCTTTTCCCTTTTGACTTGCCTACTCATACCATCACCCCTCTTCTATAGCAGGATAGTAGTCTCACCTATTAGGCCTTGAAGGGCCCTTCCTGTAATAAGACAGGGTGGGCAGAGTCTTGAAAAGCCCCCGTGAACTCTGCCCCTGGTGTCACTCCTGAGATCAGGTTGTGTTTTGGGGCAAAAAGGGTAATTATCAGACGGGCCTGACCTCAGCAGGTGAGCCCTCTAGAAGCAGAGTTTTCTTGACCTGGTGTCAGAAAAGGATATGCAGGGTCAACAGGCTTTGCTTAGCATGAAATAGGAGTCTAAGTGTTCCTTTTTGGATGGTCAAATGAGCGAAAATATTTAGTGATTTTCAAGTGCAATCTGTACGTTCAATTTGCAATAAACAGATTCCAGATAAACTTCCTGGAACCCCTACTCTGCACCATTGATCTGTTTGCCCGTGTTTTCCCCGTGAGCCATTTCGTTTCTATTGCTGTAGACTGATACAGTGCTTTGATACCTGTTGGGACGATATTCCCTCATTACCCTTCTCTTTCAAAATTTTTTGGATATTCTTACGCATTTAGTATTCCAAGGGATCTTGAAAATCAATTTGTTGAGAATGGAGAGTTTTTAAGGTATTGCTCTGGAATAATTTCTAGCAAGCATTGATAAGGGGGAAAAAGCAGGGAACAGAGTGGTGGGCATAGCATACAGCTACTTGTGTAAAAAATAGAAAAAAATACCACACCTTTATAACTTTGCTTTTATATACAAAAATATCTTTAAAAGAATACACAAGAATCAATCATACCATTGTGACTCTGCAGAGGGGGCTGAACTGGGCCAGAGGGAGACTCCAGAGAGCTTCAAGTTTGTATTATTACTCCTCAAAAATAATAATTAACCATCTTAAATAAATTCAAGCTCACCCAAACATCCCATTGTGGATTTTAACTGGACTTGCAGTGAACTGCTTATTAATTTAGAGAAATAACATTTATATATTCTGCATCTGCCCATCCCATCACATGACTGTTGCATTTATTTAAATGTTTTATATCCTTTAGTAAAGTTTTATTGTTTTTCTTCCGACAGGTTTGCTTGCTTCCTTTTATTTATTTATTTGGCTACGCTGGGTCTTCCTTGCTGTGTGCGGGCCTGTTCTAGTTGCGGTGTGTGGGTTTCTCATTGCGATGGCTTCTCTTATTGCAGAGCACGGGCTTCAGGGCGTGTGGGCTCAGTCACTGTGGCACAGGCTTAGTTGCCCCAATGCATGTGGGATCTTCCAGGGCCAGGGATCTAACCCATGTCTCCTGCCTGGGCAGATGGATTCTTAACCACTGGACCACCAGGGAAGTCTGGTTCACTTGCTTCTTATTAGACTTATTCCTAAGTATTTTATGGCTGTTATAGATATCATGGATGAGATTTTTACAATTACATTAATAATTCATAATTGGATATGACTGGTAGAAAAGAAAATTATAACTCTGGTATTCAGTTACTTTATAGATTTCTTATTACTTTTATTTGCTTCTTTTTCAACAGTAATCTTGAATCTTCTAGGTAAACAATCATACCATTGGTGGAGAATGAGTCTCATGACATCATATCCAGAATCTATACTTTGTTTATATTTCCTGTTTTCTTTCATAGCTGGAACGTCCAAAACAGTGTATCCTCATCTCATTCCTCACGTTAGCTATGATCACTCCAGGGCTTTCCACTGAGTAAAACTGTCTTATCAGTTGCTGATAAACACTTACAAAGAAATTTCCTTCTACCCTAGTTTAGGATGAATAATGAGTTTTATTCAAACATCCACTGGGCATCCACCCAGAAAATCTTTTTGTTCTCTCTCCTTTAAGAAAAAAGTGCAATGAATCAGTAGATTCCTTAATTTCAAATTATTCCAGAATTAAGCCCTCCTTCACTAGGAGCTATTTTTTTCTTTTCATATATTGCTAAACTTAATCTTTTGTTGCTGAGCACAAGTTTAACATTTGCTAATATTTTATTTAGGATTTTCATATCGTGTAAGTAGGATCACTACGTTTTGTACACTGGAAGCTTTTTCCAGTAAGGATTATACTGAGAATTATAAAACAAGCCTGGGAAGCACTTCCCCAAATTTCCACCCTCTGGAGGGTTGAATCACATAGGGAACGTCTGGTTTTGTCCTGTCTGTAATCCTATGGCATTTCCCCCCCTTTACCTTTGGAATTTAAAAATTTCACCAACTATGTCTGGGCATGTTTATTTTTTCTTCCACCCACCTGGCCCTACATGAGTCTTTACACCTGAAAATCCATCTTTCTTGAACTCATGCAAACATTTTCCTCTGATGTCATTGGTTAATGCCCCTAATCTCCTGGAATTTCTATGTTATGGATGCTGACTTTACCAGACCTACATCCATGTCTTTTATCTCTTTCTCAGAATGTCCATCACTTTGGGGGTTTGCTCTGAATTCTGGATAGAATTCCTCACACTGGGCTTTCAGTACACAAACTCAGTTGCTCAATTTTCAGCAGTGCTGATTTATCTATTTTGTACTTTTTTTGGGAGGGGGGATGATGATTCTATTTTTTAATTCTAGTATCCTTTTCTCTAACAGTTGGTTTTCATTTGCCTGGTGAGATAGCCTCTAAAGTCTCACGTCAAACACAAGTTGGCACATGCTCAGTTTCAGAACCCGATGCTCGTCTGTGGAGAGGTCTGCTCTCCTGTCTGGGGATTGCTGCTGTGGACTCACACTTGGGTGTGAAGGTTACTGACTGGTGGGTTTCACCTCCCTCCCAAGTAAGGTGGGCAACCGTAGACACTGTCCAGAAGCAAAGGCCCATGTTTCACCTACAGGACAGGGCAGTGGCAGCACCTGGTGGGCAGGGCTGGGACCATCACCCAAATTGTTTAGCTCAAAGAAGGGAGAAATGGTGCTGTGAGGTGGGTCCTTGCTTGGTGGAACAAGCTCTGCTCCTGCTCCCTGGTGACCTCCAGAAAGGACACAGTGTCCATAAAGACAACTGGATCTTTCCAGAAGCCCATCTGCGCCTTTAGCCTCTGATGGGGGGTGCTGGTGGGCATGATTGCTCCTGTGTGGAGGGAGCAGGGGACCTGTGTCCTCTTTCAAAATGGTCTAACTTCTGTTATAACTGGAGGATGTGGCTCCACTGTTCTAGTGTGAGTGCCCTGCTCTTCTCCTTTTGGTAAAGTGAAGTCTCTCAGTTGTGTCCAACTCTTTGTGACCCCATGGACTGTAGCCTATCAGGCTCCTCTGTCCATGGGATTTTCCAGGCAAGAGTGCTGGAGTGGATTGCCATTTCCTTCTCCAGGGGATCTTCCCGACCCAGGAATTGAACCTGGGTCTCCCGCATTGCAGGCAGACGCTTTACCGTCTGAGCCACTAGCGAAGCCTTCTCTTTTTGGTAGATTCTGTTAACTTGGTGATAATCAGGGAGGAGTGCTCTCTAAGTGAGCACTTCCCCAACTCTGTCTGGAATCCTCTCCTACATTTCTCAGGGTCCAAAATGCTTCTTTCCATTGACAGTTGAGATACAGGTGTGATTCTGTTTTCTTTCAAATTCTTTTAGGTTACTTCCCCCGTTATAATAGTCACACAGAGGTGACAAAGAAAGTCGGAAACATGAAAAACACAAAAACTGAAATAATCTGCTGTGACCATGCTGTTCACTGTGGCCCACTGCCTCTCTCTGTGCAGGGCTTTGCTCTGGTAGGAACAGTGACTAGTCCTAGCCCCGTGGTCTCTTCTGCTCCAGAGTCACCTGCTCCCCTTAACCTGCCGCACAGCCTGGGGCTGCAGGGCTCTGGATCATGGGTCCCTGCACTTTGGGTTGGCCTCACCTATACCTCCCCACCTGTTTAAACCCTGCCCATCCCCACTCTTCCCTGCCTTCTGGAGACCCTATCTTCCACCCCAGCAGCCCAGCAGCCTCTCCCACTTTTGCCTCCATAAACCCAACCTGCCGGCTTTTAGTGTTTGCTGCTTTGCCTAATTAGGTGCATTTTAAGACAGGTCTTTCCTTCCCAAAAAGGATGGGAATGCCTCCAGGACATGAACACATCTTGCCTTTCATGATATCCTACAGTGGCTCAGGGTCATGACAGCACATGGGGACACCCCTTGGGGTCATGATGGCACTTGGGCCACCCCACCAGGTTGCAAAGGTATTCAGGGATTCGATGGCAGGTGAGGATCCCCTTAGGGTCTCTGTGGCATGTGGGGACACCCCCATGGACAGTTGCAAGGACACAGAGCTGCCTTACGCTTTTTGCGCTCCTCGTTGGCGGTCTCACAGGTCTTGGCGTACAGCAAGCGTACCCTCTGCAGCTCCTCCTCCTTCTGCTGCCTCGTGCACGCAGCGATGGAGTGGCGGTCGTGACTCTTCTCAAGCTGCATCTGCAGGCGGGCCAGGTGCTGCTGGACCCCGTAAAGGTTCACCCCCAGCTCCTGCCGCTGGACTCGGCTTTGCTTGGTGGCCACGCTCTGCACCAGAGAGAGAAACTGGGTCATGGAGATGCAGGAGGGAGCACAGCTGAGTGGGAGGTGGGACAGGTACGCACCAGTTCTTGAAGTTCCAGCCTCAGTTTCTCTATCTGCCGGTTAAGATAGCTCTTTAGGGCAGCCTGGAATCTTATCATCAGGGGCTAGAACAATGGAAAAGTATAGCCAGTTACTGTCCTGTCCCCTCCAGGGCTTAACCACAGCTCTTGGTGAGGTGGAGACAGAAATGACTTTCATACTGGGTGCTCCCCACTTCTGCCCAGAATTCTTACTTCAGAAGTCACTTGTGGTCTCACTGTAGGCACTGAAGGACCTGAGTGCATATTTTGACAAAATGACAGGATAAGCTGGGGTGGTGGTACTGGTTTAATCCCCAGAGCTGAAGGGCAGTGATGAGCAGAGCCTTGGATGCCAGCACCAAATGAACCTTGAGCCCCATTTCCCACTGCAACCTTAGCGCCAGTCAAGACCCGTCCTCCCGCCTTGCCAGAGCTGTGGGACATGCCAGGCGATGGCTCTCAGTGGAGGTCACCTTGCCCCCGCCCAAAGTCTGGAGACATTTCTGGCCATCACAACCAAGATGGTGCTGCTGGCATCTGGTAGGCGGAGGCCCCGGGGATGCTCCTCAGCACCCTACAGTGCTCAGGAAGCCCCCACCACGAAGAGAGATCGGCTTCCAGTGACTGAGAAATGCTGAGTCTGAGTGAATGAACCTGAAGGGAGAATACACTTGACAAGGTGGCAGCCCAAACCCTGCAGATAAACTATTCGGGGAGCAGATGAAACAGAGCACAGCATTTGCTGGGTAAAAGGCGGGCCATGGAGGCTCCAGGCAGAACAGGGCAAGTGCAGCAGTGTCTCTAAGTCCATCTTCGTCTGTGTGGGGCAAAAGCAAAACCCGCGAATGTCTTACGTGGTCTGGGTCCAAGACCACCAGCTGGGATCTGTCTTCTTCCGCCTCATCGCTGCCCTCAGATCCCACTGTCTCCACCAGGCCCCCTTCTTCCACCATGCTTAGCTGTTGGATCCTGTCCAGGAAGGAGGACGCGGCTCCCTCCCTGGGGTGGGTGTCGGGTTCTAGGGGGACAAGTAAGGGGGGAACAGCAAATGTTATTGAGGAGTTAATAGAGTGCTTATCTGGGGGAAGTTCATCAGAAAGCTAAATGCCCAGGCTTGTGCAACATGAGGGAAAAGAGAAAGACAAAGCCCCCGTTGGGTTAGGGTTCACAATGCTATTAATAGGGTCTTCTGCTCATGAATTTTCTACTAGCTAATTCAACATATTTTGTAGGAATGATTGAACTTTAAAGGTAGACAAGAAGCAAACACATTTTGTGGATACCTTTTAATACATAAATAATGAACAGAAAGGGGGCTTCTTAATGATGGAATAGATTTTTTTTTTTTTTAAGGAAAACAACTGATACGATTGAAAAGCAATCAGTGAGGCTCCAGTTTCAGCTTTTCTTCCTTCCTGGGCTGGAGAGACCCTGTTTGGTTTCTAACTCATTTAGATGAGTGCTGTCTGCAGGTCACTTGTAGGTGAGGTGAGGTTTTGTTGGCTGGGTCATCCGCACACCACCATCAAATGGAATACTTGTTGTTGCTGTTGTTTCGTCACTAAGCACTATCTCCCAGAGTTTGCTCAAACTCATGTCCATTGAGTCAGTGATGCCATCCGACCATTCATCCTCTGTCATCCCCTTCTCCTCTGGCCCTCAATCTTTCCCAGCATCAGAGTCTTTTCCAATGAGTCAGTTCTTCCCATCAGGTTATATACAGTATAAAACAACCCAATCTGCTTTCTCATGTACTCAACACTGGGATACCAGAACCAAGTGGAAAGATAGGGGTGTGCCTGAAAGCACCTTGGAAAACTCAGCCCACAGGGACATGTTTAGGGCCGAGCTCCCCTCTGAGACCAGAAGGCAGAGAGGGATGTGTAGCCAGGGCCGTGTCACCAGATTTTGGTCCAGGCTTGGTTCTGCCACTTACATGGGTAAGTCACTTAATGACTCTCATGGTCTGTAAAATGGAGAACAGTTCCTACCTCACCAGGTAAGTGAAAGGATTAAATTAGATAAAACAGAACAAATGTTCTACGTGTCTTATCCATTTCTGTTAATGACATTTTTATCTTTAGACTCAGCCCAACAGGAAACGAGGTAACAGGGGGCGAAGGAGTGGGAGCCCTTGCACAGAAGGGGATGGGAAGTGGCTTGTCCCGTAGTACCTGACTCCGGGGCAAAGGGCTCCTCTGTGCCCGGAGGCAGCTCGTCAAGACCCAGGGATGTGTCGCTGCTCCCTGGGCTCTGTCTGAGGTGATGCCCAGCCTCCAGAGGAAAGACCTTCTGCTGGAGTGCTCCCTGGGATTGTATAGAGCAAAAACAACCAAATCTGAATTTCTGAGGGTTTAGTCAGGACTGAGGCATTATTCAAATTTGATTATTACAGTGTTCAAAATTTAACACAGTTGGTAAAGCAATAGAAAATTGCTTGCATATCACTTGGCTTTTGCAATCGTCAAAACAAAAAACACCTACCTCCACCCCAATGAGGGATTTAGGAGTGGTCTCTGCCCATCTGGATCTGTAGCAAAGTGTAAACACTGAGGCATGGGCATGTGCTGGATGTGAGTTTCTTTATTCCCAAATACTGCCCTCCCCGAGGCTGGTAAACAGCATTTCTGAAAGCCTGAGGCCCGGCCAGGGTCTCCCAAGAGAGCTGTTTCTTCTCTTCTTTCAAACAGTTTCACTTTGGGGACATTTGCAGAAGAAAATGTTTTCCCAAACACCTGGCTCCGTTTTAACTCTAAAGGGGACTCTTGCAATGATTATCGTTGACAATAACTACTGCTGCTGCTGAACTGGTGAACATGAGTAAGGGCAGACAATGACCCTGCACGGGACCCTGCAAGGTGGATGCCAGTCGTTTCTGTCTCCTGCAGGGGAAGCAGTTCATGGAAGCTGAAGCCCTTGCTTAAGTTCGCCTAGCCAGCCAAGGGCTGTCTCAACGCCCAGCTCCTGCTCTTTCCAGCTGTTCTTCCTCAGGTGATGCTGCTTCTAGAAATGACTTCTGAGGCATCCAGAACCACAATGACATTCATGGGAGCCCAGAGTCCAAAGCCTACTTACTTCTGGGGGGTCCAGAAAGGGCTTTTCTTAATGACCACACTGGTGACCCAGCAGCTCCCACTCCACAGTTAAGTTACTTGAGCTGGGAGGAGGGAAATAGAGTTCGCTCTTAGGGTTCACTCTTAGAGTTTGTCTCTGCCCTTCTGGTTGATCAAATTTGGAGACTGTTTCCCAGTGAGTTTTCTTTTTCTTGTAAAGTAAGAGGTTTTATTAAGATACCAAGCCATACTGTTTTTTTTCTCTCATACCAATCTTCTTTTTAAAAAGAATTATTTATTTACCTATTTATTTGGTTGCTCTGGGTCTTAGCTGAAGCTTGAGGGTTCTTTAGTTGCAGCATGTGGAATCAACCAGGGATTGAACCCGGGACCCTTGCCTTGGGAAGGCAGAGTCTTAGCCACCGGACCACCAGAGAAGTCCCCCAGGTGAGTTTTCTAGAAACTAGACTTGAGGATGCAAACTGGGTTTACAGCCCAGCAAGCGACCTATACTTTGGTACTCCTGGCTGTGTGTGTTTGTTTTTTCAGGCATGCCATGTGGCTTGTAGGATCTTAGTTCTCTAATCAGGGATTGAACCCAGGCCCTTGGCACTGAAAGTGCAGAGTTCTAACCATTGGACCATCTGGAATTCCTGGTCCTGGCTATCTTATAAAGGAGGGCACTGTTCAGTTGTTAAAATCTTACAAGTGGTTTTGATATCCACTTGTCATTTGTAGTCATAACGCTTAATTGTGGTTCATCAAATATTGAATCATGTGATTCTCCAAAGTTATCTATTTTAGCTTTCACAGGGTGAGGAGGAACTTCACAGTTCAGAGCAAGCATAACTGCCATCATAGCTGCATGCCTCTGGGTAAGGAAGTTCTTTGGCTCCTCAGTTTCCTAATCTGAGCAATGGGGATAATAATAGTTCCCACCTAATGGGGTTGTTGTCACTGAGACAACACATGTAAAGGGCATGGAAGTGTCCAGCCCAGAGTACATGATGAATAAATATAATGTCTTCTCTTCCTGCCCTACCCCTCGCTTTCCTTCTAGAACAATCAAACCTAAAGCCAACAGTGGAGTTGACCCAGTATGGGGTGATGAGTCTAGACAAAATGAGGAAGGTGGGTTCCAGAGACTGTCCCCAAGGTGAGACACAGGCATCAGGCCTGGGCCTGGCGAGGAAGGTCTTGGCATGGAGAGTTACAGTCCAAACATTTGGGGGCTTGCCCATCAGTAATGGACAAGCTGAACTGAGGCACGGCCTGATAGAACACCAGGAAAACATGGCATCCTTCCGTGACATTCTAAACCTGGAGACCTGAAAATACCAGGCAGAACCAAACTGAGGGACCTGCTACAAAATAGCTGGCCTGTGACCTTTAAAAGTGTCAAGGTCGTCAAGGTCGACAGATTGAGAAGACTAAAGAGACGATACAGCTGAAGGCAGCAGGCGATTCTGAAGTGGAGCTCTACTATAAAAGACATCACTTGGTGATGGAAGGACACTTGGTGAAGGAAGCCCGAGGTGTATTTGGTAATGTAACACATTGATTTTGATAATTATCACATGGTCGTTTGCGGACAACATATATGAAAACATTGGGAGGCAACTTACTGTCAAATGCTTTTAAAAAACATTCTTAAAAGTTCTTTAAGGTACTCCAGTTTTCTGTGTGTACTTGATTAAAAAGTAAAAATAAGCCTATAACAATTATTATCCACAGCTGCACTGTCCAGTCTGGTAACCACTTATAACTGTTGGATATATACATTTAAACTAATTAGAATCCTCAAAAGGTTAAAAATTCAGTTTCTCTATCTCCCTGGCCACATTTTAAGTGCTCTATAGTCACATGTGACTAGTAGTTACCATACTGGACAGCGCAGATAAAGAGCCTTTTCATTATCATGTAGAGTTTTACCGGACGGTGTTGCTCTAGAGACTGGACACCTGGATGTCCTTACGTGGAATGTTTCCAACTTGGGTTTGGGAACACAAAGGAGGGTTCAGAAACTCTTGGACTATGACAGTGGCTCCTGAGACTTAAGTTTGCTAAGACATTTCTAACAGGCATTGCCATGTGAATTATTTATAGTGTACCCTGAGTTCCTCACATAGATTTACAAACCTCATGAGCAGTAAAACACTATAGACCTCAGGCTACTCACCTGGTTCATTTGCTCAGACAGGCCTAATACTTGCTGGGAGCTCTTTGTGGTGATGAACCCCATTCCTGTGGATTTGGATGGGTGGGGGGCCTCTCTGTCCTCAAGACCCATTTCCCTCCTTGTTCCTTCATACGGGGGTGTGCGTTCAACTTCATCTTCGGGCCCCTCCCCAAGACTGATGTCTGAGGAAGCCAGATCTAGAGAACTGACTTCCCCTTCAGGGGACGTGGCTTCCAAATCAGATTCTAATTCCTCTTCTAATTCAAATTCCTCTTCCATTTCCATTTCCCCTTGGCTTCCTCCATAGTCCCCCTGGGCTGTGACTTCCCCATCATTTTCAATTTCCCTTTCGGAATGCTCTGTAGCACCCTCAGCTTCTTCACTTCTCTGGTCATTGCTCTTCTCCATTGACGATACCTGTAGTTATGAAGCAGGAAAAAAAAAAATCAGGAGACAAAGTGTAAAGGATCTTATGAGATTTTATCCTTAATAAGGTAATTATACTGATGGGAAAACTGCATCTATACACTCTGAGCATCGCTAGGAGATTATGTTTCATAGTTTAGCTGATCTACTCTGTTTTTTCTTTTTTTGGTAATTATTTTGCATCCTTTGTTACAGAAAATGAGCTCTGAAAAACTCAGGGCGATCTAGGTGTGGGATATCCAAGGCATTCTTGACAAGCCATCAACACTTCAGAAGGAGGTGGAAGGAAATTAGGTTTCTCTGCAACTGAACTGAGTCTGTTCCAGAGCAAGGTCATAGGATCATCGTGCAATTTTCTTAAACAAATCTGAACGCTAATTCCTAGTAAATACAGCCTAGACTAATTTATCCCATAAGGAATTTTACCTTGCCGCCTTCAACATGCTGGTCCTCTTCTCCTTCAGAAGGCGATTTGCCACCCAAGTGAGACCTGGTGGCGGAGAAACAGTTGAACAGTTTCAAATAACATCTTTCTTTTTCTTGGCATTTATCCCCTCCTTACTGTCTGTATATCTAGTTATTATATTTACTTGTTAATTGTCTGCCTTCTCTCTAGGCTGATGGCCATGACTTTGTCACTAACACCAGCACTAGACCATGCCTGTCACATGGCACAAGAGTCACTCCAAGAATGAATGAAAAATGCAATGATTGAAACATTTAAGGAACAGTACAAGTAGATTATGCTAGAAAGTCACTTTAAATACACTTGTGTTTGTGACAAAATGGGGAAAATAGAAAACAAAATAAGAGAAAATTGCGCAAAAAGGACTAGAAACTTTCTAGTTTCCCCGTGATTTGGATAGTACAAGAATGTCACATTCTTAAAATTGCTTTTTTTCTAGTTAAAAGTTAAACTAATACAGCAATATGTGACACAGACAATGAAAATCCCCTGTGACTTCTCTCCTGTTCAAGATAACAAGACGTAATAGTAAGAGATTTAAGGATATTTTTTATGTATTATTTTTTACTTTTTAGATATTTATTTGGCTGTGCCAGGTCTTAGTTGTGGCACGTGGGATCTTTTTAGTTGTGGCATTCCAACCCTTACTTGTGGCATGGTCTAGTTCCCTGACCAGGGATCGAACCCAGGCTCCCTGCTTTGAGAACATAGAGCCTTAACCACTGGACCACAAGGGAAGTCCCAAGGATATCTTCTTTCAAATATTTTTCTGTGCGTTTAAAGCCACCCATCCACCAAATTAGAGATCACACTATATACACTGTTTTGCATTTAATCTTTTCATTTATTGTAATCTGGATTTTTCCATGTCAGTAGACGCAGACCTACCTTAAAAAAAAGAAAGAAACAATACAGCGGTGTCCAATGTGAAAGGTAAATTTTTAAAAATAGTCTCTATCCTTTTAAACAAAGTGTAAGAGAGCAGAGGCCTGGTGGTCCTGGGTTTACCTGACTACAGCCTATCTGTGTGCTCAAGGCATTCACGGTGGGGCTGCCTGGCCATACTGAACCCAGTCCGTCACCTGCCACCTCCAGCCCCGGTGAGGTTGGGCTGGTCTCCCTCTCACTGACCTCGCTGGGCAGCATCCAGCACAGAGACCCCTGCTCTCAGGGCTCTGCAGCAGGGATTACCAAGCATCGTGGTTGCCATGGTTACTGTGGACTGAGCAAGTCCCGGGTTTCAGAGAAAGGAGCGCCCAGAAAAGGGGGAAAAGGGAGGGTACGGGAGAGGACAAAGGGACGCGAGGTGAGAAGGCAGAAGGGCGTGCAGGAATGTGGGGGTGACCGGGGAGGTCAGGAAAGGCTCAGAGAGTGGGGAGGCAGGGGTACAGGAGAGGGGAAAAGGTCATGGAAGGGAAGGGGTGCCTACGGGGCTATGGGAAGGGGGAGGTGTGGGGGCAGCTCCGAGGCCCCAGATCCCTAGGCCCGTTTACCCGCCAGCGCCGCCGTCCGGCTCCGCCATCTCCAGTTGCTATGCGACGCCGTCAACATCCGGCGGGCAAGGACCACGCGCGGGGCTTGCGGGGCAGGAGGCCTTTGTGCCATTTGTGTACACTAGAAACACAGAATATTTAACTCTGTAAATGTATTAAAGGATAAATACGCATCTTCTCCATCTCTAAGTCCGAGCTCTACCCCGCCTGACTCCGTTTCTGTAAAGCGACAACCGTGTCAACGTGTGTCCTGCCGGCCACTCTGGAGCCCCAGGGGCTCGCGCAGGGCACCCGGGAAGCCGGGGACATGGGACGGCCAAGTGTCCTGAGGATGGCAGGAAGAGGCGGGGGCGCGACGGGGTCCGGAGCCGGCCGCACCTTCGGGGACCGAGCCCCCGCCTAGTGCCTGCCTGTCCATCTCCAGACCTGGGGGGCTCAGTACCCCCTTCCCGGGGTTCTTGCGAAGAATTCATGGCAGGAGAGGGATGCCCCGTGGCCTCCTGGTGGGTGTTGTTCTCTTCCTATCTCAAAATAGGAAAA
This sequence comes from Bos javanicus, assembly GCF_032452875.1. Lineage (NCBI taxonomy): Eukaryota > Metazoa > Chordata > Mammalia > Artiodactyla > Bovidae > Bos > Bos javanicus. The sequence goes on from NC_083886.1 coordinate 54,035,204, forward strand.
ACAAAAGCAGAGGGTGGGACAGAGAGGGCGAGCGCGCAGGTGGGACGTCCCAAGGGTCCTGCCTTCACTCCGGGGGCGTGGGGCTTCCCTCTGGGGCAAAGTCCCGGGGCCGGAGGCCCGGGCAGGCGGCGAGGCCCGGAATAGGAAGGGGTCGTCCGGGCCGGGGCCTGGGATGGGAGAGCGGAAGGTGACTGGGGCAGTTCCGCAACACGGTTGGGGCAGGCTTGGGACTGGGGCTGGCGGGGGTGGGGTGGGCGGCGGGTCTGATTGGGCCGGGGGCCGGGTTGGGCTGGGGGGCGGGCCGGGGGCCGGGCCTCGCCGCGCGTCCCCGCCCCACCAAACCTCACTGGCGGCGGCTGCAGTGGCGGCGGAGGCGGCTCCGGGAGCCGGCGCAAATCCGGCCCCGGGTGCGGGACCCGGGTGGGTATCGGGGACCTGCCGGGGGCCGCGGGGGCGGGGCCTGAGGGGCCGGCGGGGGATCGGGCAGCGCCCCTCGGCGGGACGGGCTGGGGGCGCGCGGGGCGCGTGGGCCTGCAGCCGCGGGGCCCGGGAGGGGCCGGGGTCTGGCCGCAGCGCAGAGAGGTGCAGGGCCAGAGCAGGAGTGGGGCGGCAGGATCACGCGGGGAGCTCCCTGAGGGCCCCATCCGCGGCGGGTTCTGGCGCCCTGGGCAGGGAGTGGGCCTAATTCGAGGAGACTCGGTCTCAGGCTGTCTGAATCTTTGGTCCGGAGAACTTGCGGTCTTTGTCTGGCTGGATCGTCAGAGCACGCGAATGAGAACTTGTAGGGGCCCGCTGTTTGCCGACACAGCCCCCCAAAGTGTGTGTTTCACCCGCACGGGGCGCGCGCTTAACATTCCTGGCCTTGGGGTGGGTGGTCTGGCTGTTTAAGAGCCTCAGGTCATGAAACTCACACCCTTTAGGCCGGAGCTCTTCCTCTTGATCTTTTCTTAAATAATAATAAAAGAAAGGAAGAAAAAATAAAAAGAAAGAAAAGAAAAAAGGAAAAGAAAAAAAACCCCCGGCAATTTAAGATTTCTAAATATAACCTAAGGCACGCTGCCAGAAGCCATGAATCTTGAAATCCTGTTATTCCCACACTCGGAAGTTGGTGTCATATGTTGGCCACAACCTAGTTCAGATTCTATTCAGAAACAGAAAACGACACAATACGTTCACTTTCTTACCATGAAGTTTGTTTTACTGCCTCCTCAAGTTCATAGGAGAAGCCAGGCCAGCCCCTGTGTCTGGTCCCATTGATCCTTCTTTACCACCTGCAGGCACCAATTCCTATGTCTGTAAAGAGGGAACTGGTTCTCAAAAACCAGCCATATGATGGAGCATATTATCAAAGGGCAGGGGCAAAGGCCCAGATTGGAGAATTCCATTCTAAATCTGTCACAGATTGATTAGAAAACTTAAAAAAAAAAAATCTGTGTGTTTGTTTTAGAAATTCCCCCACTGGAAACATCAATATTTAGTTGACTAGCAAACATTAAACACTTTTAAGAACCAGGAAAACTTTTGCAAAGAAAAGATTATTAAAGTGAGAAAGCCTCTTAGTATTAACTGTGAAACTCATTCACCGCCATGTGCTGTTGGTATCGGAAGGCTTGTTCTCTGCTGAGTGCACTTGGCTTGTAGAGCATTTGTGGAGAGCAGAGTCTCAGAATATGACTAAGGAAAGTTCTTGTCAGTGGAATTTTTTAATCCTCCAGCCATGATGATTGTTATGTAAATAGATTCTGATTATTTTGCATGAATTAAACCCATAAAATCAGGAACTGAAGTGATCCCCATTTTACAGGTAGAAACACCGACATTTAAATTCCCAAGTTCATGCATCCCGGAGTGACAGAAATACAGGCCTTGGGCCCAGGATGCTCCAACTCCACTGTACCACACTGTACCACAAAACCACTGTACCACACTGCCTCCCCTCTTGCCCCTACCACTCACATGCGCACATTCTCCCTGCCCTAGGGACTTAGAATAACATGGTTCACTCTGCCAAGTGATTCATAAACATTCGAGAGAGTGGGGACTAACCCATGTCACCACTAGCTGCTAGTATCAATTCAGTTGAGTCTATAAAAAGCCCCCCAGGCCTCAGTGTAAAGGCATCTGAGATGATAGCCGCTGGGTTTGTAGAACCCTACCTACAACTGCTGGTCTCCCTGGCTCAGGTTTTGGGTAGCTCAGGGCATGGGTTTAAAACATGGCCTCCAAATATAGACTGCTGGATTTGAATACCAACCCAGTACATAGGACTGACTTAATGCTACTGTGCCTTGGTTTCTCCATCTGTAAAATGGGAGTAATACAACCTGTCACAAAGTTCTGTTGCAACAGTTATCTAAAGTACCTAGTACCTGGCTCATTCAAAGTTCTTGTTAATTATAAGTGTTTAATTATTATTAATGACCACTGTTTGGATTTTTCACATTTAACTAGATTGGTAAAAATATTTGGTTTTGTTTTTTGGTTCCTTGTATATGTGGTTCATCAGGTGGAAAGCTGATCATAAGCAGAAGTGGAATTCTCCATTTAGATATATTTAGAGTCTTTCTTTTTTTTTTTAGTTTTAAAATGTGGGCATTTATTATTACAAAATCAACTGGTTTGATTTAAAAAACTACTATATTTTAAAATAATACAAATACAAGTTAAAATAATTGTAAACTGTGATTCTTTTGAGTGCAAACAATAGTTACCCAAAGAAGAAATAAAACTTCCTGTGTGCTCAGTTGTTAAGTTGTGTCCAACTCTTTGCGACCCCATGGACTGTATCCCGCCAGGCTCCTCTGTCCATGAGATTTTCCAGGCAAGAATACTGGAATGTGTTGCCATTTCCTTCCCCAGAGATATATTTACACTCTTTATATTGTGGGGTGCTGGGTCCCCCTGGGCCGACCAGGGACCAGGGTGACCAGGTTGCCTGGCCACGCAAATCTGGAGTAGAGATTTTAACTTGTCCCTCCACGTCCGGCCGAGGGTCCCCAGTTTTCTCCACAGGCCTGAATCCTCTCCTATAAAATTAGTGAATTAGCTTCCTACAGTGGTGCAGTTGGGGAGTATGACTTTAAACATGAAGGATCTGTAGCAGTGGAGGTTGGTTTTATTGGTGTACATAGTTATTGTACATTGTTCTATTGTATTTGTATTAGATTGATGAATGTTGATGAGGCCATTGCACAAAGAAAGCACGTACTTCTCCCAGCCCACCCCCACCTCCTCGCAAATGACATAGGGAATCTTTTCCCACTCACTTCCGTGTTGGTGGTTTTGATGCTAGCAACCACCCACGTGTCCTCTGGGCACTTGGTCTTGCATCTCTAATAAATCTGCTTTGATGATATGTGATCTGAAGCATGTCCTTTACTCCATCTTCTGAACCGATATAGCCATCCTCAGAGAGGAGAAATCAGGCACTTAAGACTTGTTAAAAAAAAAAAAAGATCAAGTTCTCCGTCTGCGTGTAGTAACCTCAGTTGTACGGCTAGCACAAGGAAAGAACTGAAAGAACCCAAATGCATTATCCAATCTGAATGGCATGCCCTTCTCTGCCTGAGCCTCCAACGGAGAGTCTTTCCAGGTGTTTAGAGCTGATTGGAGAAGGAAATGGCAACCCACTCCAGTGTTCTTGCCTGGAGAATCCTAGGGACGGGGGAGCCTGGGGGGCTGCCATCTATGGGGTCTCACAGAGTCGGACACAACTGAAGCAACTTAGCAGCAGCAGCAGAGCTGATATACAAGATGAGGGGTCTGTATGGACTCACCTGACTGCATACGGAGATGTGGTAGCCATGCTCATTCTAGATTAGCTCCTATAGAGACCACCATCACCTGGGTGCACCCTGAGCCTGTGTCTGAACCTGCTTGCACACTTTGGTGTTTGCTCTGGTTTTCCACTGAGTGACCCTGAATTCAAGTGGTTGATAAATTGCTTGTTACACTCTCTGGCATTGGAATCAGGACAAAGGACATATCTATCAGATGGCATTTGATACCTTTACGATTTTTCAATTTCTTCTTTTTTTTAATATTCATTTGGCTGTGCTGGGTCATAGTTGCAGCATGTGGGATCTAGTTCCCTGATCCGGGATCGAACCCAGGCCCCCTGCATTAGGAACACAGAATCTTAGCCACTGGACCACCAGGGAAGTCCTGGTTTTTCAGTTTCTAGAGCTAAAATGCTTTCCCTGAGCAAGATCAAGTGTGTTGCATTCCGGGAGTGTTGTCAGTATGTTCTCCCCTAGTTTGATTTCTGTTTTGTGGTGCATTACCTACTCCTTTGCCACAGACACTGAGAACCTCTCTGTGTTAAAGTTTATAGGCGCAATGTACAGGTCAGATGCCCCTCATCCACTTTGTGGTTGGTCAGTGGTTTCCTGGTTGGCTTTACCCTTTTCCTTGCTTTTTGGGTTTAGTCCTTCCTCCGTGTGGATCCTGACTCATCTTTAAGCCTGTTTCTCCTTGCAGGCCCGCCTTCCTTGGCGCGTTGGGGGAGGTGGTTTGAGGGTATTTTCTGTCCAGGGGCATGGGCAGCAGATGGTCTTTCTCTGGACAGGCAGAGGCTTTGGGGTTTTCCAAGGAGTGGGCGATAATCAAAGTGACAACTGGACAGTTGGGAGAGGAAAAACAGCTAAGCAGGCCACCAGATCTTCCCTCACCCTCGTTTCTTTAACTGTCTTCTCCAGTTACGGCCTCTTGAGGGTCCTTTTTCCTTATGGCAGTTGGCCCAGGGCCCCAGCTCTAGGATTTCTGCCCTAAACTTCGTTCCTTCGATTTAACTGCAAGTCGACTGTGTTGTCCTCACTTCAACACAGAGGGCCCCATGCACAGCAGCCCTATTTTTGGGCCACGATCTTTTCCATGTTAATCCTGAATGCAAAATGCAAGTGCAGCAAATATATTTCTCTTCTGCAATGATCCCATAATTTGAACTTAAATGCGAATAAGAAGAGGGGTGATATCAGCTCCCAGGTGTCTTATCTGGGCAATGAGACTGAAGGAGCCCCAACTTCCCCAAACTGTGCACCCCAAAGAAAAGGTTCCTGATCTGCAATATTTATATCACCTATTGAACTGCAAAACTGGATGTTTCCAAAAAGACTGCGGTGCATGTGCCTGGTTCTGGGAGAGAAAATCGGGGCCTCTTGTGAGGTGTATTAGCAGCAGATGTTTTATGAGAGGAAAACATTCCTTGTTTGCATGTGCCTGGCTCGTGTTTAAGATGGCATTACCTTGTCCCTGCTCTGTGTTGATTGGTCTTTGAGGGCAAAGCAGATGAACCAGTTTCTTCTGGTCATCTGGCAGGTGACCAGAGCTCAGAGCAGTTTGCTCCTGAGCAATGTGACAGTGGCAAGTTCGGGGGAAGAATCACCTGTGGGCTTTGCCACACAACACATCCCCCTAAGGGTTCATCAGCCCCACTCCCTACCTGCTTCCCCCTCGCTGCAATGGACAGCTGTCACAGGGGACGTGGGCTGTGGCAGGTGTGCGGGAACTGCCAGATCATGAGCTGCCAGGACCACACTTGTCCTGTTGACCCAGGGTGGCCTTGCGGCAGGGACATGGCACAGAACAGTGAACGGGAGAAGTCTGGGCAGAGCCTCCCTCCTGCCGGATCCAGGCTGCCCTGTTTCTTTCGTCTTCTTAGAAAGGTTCAAGAGGTGTCTGCACCTTTGCTCTATTTGTTCTCCATTTGGGAATTGATGCAGCTTCTTACAATAGCACAGGGGCTTCCCTGGTGGCTCAGTAGTAAAAAATTTGCCTGCAATGCAGGAGAGGTATTGGGTTGGGAAGATCCCCCTGGAGAAGGCAACCCACTCCAATATTCTTGCCTGGGAAATCCCATGAACAGAGGAGCCTGGCGGGCTACAGTCCATGGGGTCACAAAAGGGTTGGACACGATTTGGTGACTAAACCACCACCAGTGCCTTACAGCAGCACAGGAACCAAGGCTCTGGCACTTGTCTGTGCACAGCTTTCCTCTGTCCTGTCCAGCTGTCGCAGAGGCTGGGTCTCCCCTCTGCAACGTCTAGGCCCAGGTTCTCATCATATTGCTTAAAGGCTAGTTGCTCTGAATGGAAGTTTGATGGACAGTGGAGATGGAAAGTCCCCTGGAGAGTTAGAAGTCAGCTCTTTACAGTGTCCTTGGTGTGATGTGGTTGGCAGAAGAGCAGTCCCCAGATGTCCAGATGTTACTTCCTAGTTCTGGGACCTTGTGACTGTATTGGGTCATGTGGCAAAGGGGATTCAAGTTGCAGATGGAATTAAAGTTGCCTATTGGCTGACTGTGATGTGGAGAGATTGTCCTGGATTATCCAGTGAGGCCGTGTCATCACAGGGTTCTTGAAAGTGAAAGACCGGGCCAGAGTCAGTGTCAGAGTGATGCCCTATGAGAAAAACAGCACCTGCACTGCCGGCTTTGAAAGAGAAGGAAGGGGCCATGAGCCAAGGGATGTACGTGGATTCTAGCTGGAAAAGACAGGAGAATGGATTGTCCCTTGGAACCTCAGGAAGGAACCCAGCCCTGCTGACACCTGAGGTTAGCCCAGTGAGACCTGGGTTGACCTCTGGCCTCTGGAACTGCAAGATAATACACTGTGTTGTTGTAAGTCTCTATTTTTGTGGTGACTTGTTACAGTAGCCAATACACTGGGGATAGAAGTGCTTTGTGAAGGAAGCAGGAAGGGAGACTTGAGTCTTTTCTAAAGGATGTCATTTCTGCATCTGTGTTTTGCTCATTTCTGTCTTTTTTGGTGACTTTACCTCCCTATCTAGGAGGACTTTCGCTGGGTCTAAATCACTGAATCTTGGGGAATGAATTTGGGGTAATAGTTTCTTTTTTAAAAAAGAATTCTTCAGGCTTCTTTCGGCTGTGCTGGGTCCTTGTTGCTGTGCTTGGGCTTTCTCTAGTTGTGGCAAGTGGGGGCTACTCTTTGTTGCAACGCACGGGTATCTCATTGCAGTGACTTCTCTAATTGTAGAGCACGGGCTCTAGGCACACGGGCTTCAGTAGTTGTGGTTCACGGGCTTAGTTGTTCCGGGTCATGTGGGATTTTCCCAGACCAGGGATCAAACCCATGTCCCCTACATTGGCAGGCAGATTCTTAACCACTGGGCCACCAGGGAAGGTAATAGATTCTTAACTTTACCCCTGTAAATATTAGCTAGAGGAGAGCCCCACCCCACCACTGCCATGTGGAGTTAAAAAAGCCTCGCTTCCTCTGGGCCGAGTGTCAGTGGCCACGTGGCTCCTGGGGAGGGAGGAGGGAACATGTGTGGTTAACAGCAGGCCTGCTGCTGCCCACTGGCTCCAACCCAGCATGTCAGGGCCAGTTCTGAACAGGGCTGGGAGAGAAGAAATCTGCTATCCTTCCCAGGCCCCACCCTGCTTCTCTTGGGGCTGCTGCGGTTTCTGACATCTCTCTTCTATTGGCACCCTCTCCCCACTCTCCAACCACCTCAAAACCTCTCTCCTCCTGGAAGCAAACTTGAGCTACCTTCATCACCAGTGTGACTTACTCCTGCAAGTCACGGAGGACCAAGAATAGTTCTCAAAGATGTTCTAATTCTTAAGGAGTTGCAGGTTAATAGGAAGAATGACTCCCTAGTCTAGGAGTTTCTGCAGTCTTTTGTTTCATGAGCGTGTGTGTGTATGTGTGTGTGTGTGTTTTCTGAGGAGAGGCCAAGTTGATCTTTTCTTTCAAATTATACAATAGCCTATTTTGTAAAAAATGTGGTCCTACCCAGTGGTTTCCGATGGCTCAGAGCAGCACAGAATTCAACGTGTATTCATACATTGATCAGAGATGGTTAAAAGCCAGCACTGGCATTTTTATTTTATATCTTTTAAAATCATTGCCTTTTTTTGCATACTCAAGCTAATGCACATTCCAGATCTTGGCCTGACTCCATTTCTGTATTCCTTGTGCCAACTGCCAGGTTGGCATCGCTCTCCTTTCCATCAACAAAAACATGGCATTTGGAACTCTACTGAAGATAGCCCTTCATAAAAGGAACTTCTCAGAGATGTCGTGGGCTCAGGAGCTTATAATCTAAGATCAACAATACTGCTAAGAACGTAACCATTTTAAAAGTAAAAATATTAAATGAATGCATTCAAGGAGAATGAGATTTTGTTTTTTTTTTTTTTTTTTTAATCGTTGTCACGGTTCTACCTGGAGCTGTTTCTCTATCCACCCTTCATCTCTCAGGATTTGGGAGAGGATTTATAATATTGGTACGAAGTGCTTTGAGCATCTCAAGCTGCTTTTTTATTTCAATTAACACTGAATCCTTAGTAGAGATGCAAAAAGTCAGATAGCTGTTTCTGACTATAGACATCACTGGTTTTGTGTGTCTCAGGATCTCTGCTGGTAGCAGTTTTAGATTGTACAAGAGGGTCCCCTTGTACAGGTCCTCTCCGTACACCCTCTCCAGGTCCCCACCTCTATCCAGGTAAGGAGGAGAGTCAGACTGGCCCATAGAAAGACCCCAGATCTGTGAAGGGGACCTGGGTGTTCTGCTTGCTCCAGGTTCTGTACCTGGCAACCTTTCCGGAGCACAGTTTTCTGGTCTCCCAGTGGGGTGGGAATCTTTGTTCCCTGCAGGACTCCAGGTCCCAAAGACCCCGGGTATAAACTGCTCTGCACATCTGCTCAAGAACTGTTCAAGGTCATGCATCTTATGGATTCGGGGACATTAGAAGATCTGTCATCGGGTTGCTTGGTCTTTGCCAGGCCCTGGCATTGCTGCTGGCAGCCTGCCCTCAGTGCAGGGACCTGAGCTTCCTTTGTTACCGGCCTCAAGCTCCCTGTCCTTTTCCTTTCCTCCATCCATACCATTCCACTTCATCCTGGCCTCTTTGGCTGCAAGCTTCCTGGTCCCAGACGTTTTTTTTATTTTTTATTTATTTATTTATTTATTTTTTCTTTTTTTTTTCCAGACTTTTTTTAAAAGATTAATATTGTTATTTTTTTAGGGCGGAACGGAGAATCTGTACACCCTCTCCAGGTTCCACTATTATTACTATTTTTTCCCTGTGATAAAGTACACACAGCAGATTTTGAATACTGAACACTTTGAAGCACATAATTCTACAGCATTAAATGTATTCTCATCCTTGTGCGGCCATCACCCCCATCCATCTCCAGGACTCTTCCCTCCCCTCCACCCGGGCCACTCCTCTGGCCGGGAGCTTTTCTGCATACCTGTTCCTACTCCTCCCAATGGCTCCTTCCAAACAGCCTCCGTCATCCCAGTCCACGGTGCAGGGGTCAGGCCCTTGATTAGCTCTGCCTCCCTTCCTACCAGTCTCTCCTCCATTTTATGGGTCCCTAGGCATTGGGTCCCATCACTTCATGGGAAATAGATGGGGAAACAGTGGAAACAGTGTCAGACTTAATTTTGGGGGGCTCCAGAATCACTACAGATGGTGATTGGAGCCATGAAATTAAAAGACGCTTACTTCTTGGAAGGAAAGTTATGACCAACCTAGACAGCATATTCAAAAGCAGAGACATTACTTTGCCAACAAAGGTCCATCTAGTCAAGGCTATGGTTTTTCCAGTAGTCATGTATGGATGTGAGAGTTGGACTGTGAAGAAAGCTGAGCACCGAAGAATTGATGCTTTTGAACTGTGGTATTGGAGAAGACTCTTGAGAGTCCCTTGGACAGCAAGGAGATTCAACCAATCCATTCTAAAGGAGATCAGTCCTGGGTGTTCTTTGGAAGGACTGATGCTAAAGCTGAAACTCCAATACTTTGGCCACCTCATGTGAAGAGTTGACTCATTGGAAAAGACTCTGATGCTAGGAGGGATTGGGAGCAGGAGGAGAAGGGGACAACAGAGGATGAGATGGCTGGATGGCATCACCAACTCGATGGACATGAGTTTGGGTGAACTCCGGGAGTTGGTGATGGACAGGGAGGCCTGGCGTGCTGCAGTTCATGGGGTCGCAAAGAGTCAGACATGACTGAGCGACTGAACTGAACTGAACTGGACGCATCAGCCCCCCTCTGGGCTGGCAATGACCCTTTTCCTTGGCCTGAGCCCCAGCCCTGACGTCTTTGAAGGATCGCCTCCACCATCTCCTTCAGAGCCGTGACCCTTGTGTAGTGCACCCCAGAAAAGTTCCAGCTGCCCCTCCTGTTGGCTGTGATGTGGACCCTGCTCTGGAGCAGTCATGTGCTCCCCACGGACCCCAGGAGTGTACCTTGGAGGAGACAGGGGGCCCTTCCCAGGCTGCCCCCCTGTCTCGGCTTGGCTCCAACTCCTGCCCCGCCCCCAGCCTGTTGAACCCTCTGGGGGCTCCTAGTTAGGACATAGCCTCAGGGTCAGGAGAGGGTGGCAAGTGTTCAGAGGGTGCCCATGGGAGCTGTAGGTGCGGCTTGAAGGTGGGATTGGCCCCAAGGCCAAGACTTTTCCTCTCTAAGGCCAATCACTGAAGCCTGAGAGCCTGCAAGCAGAGGGGCTGGGAGAGGAACGTGATGTGGGCTCCGCCGGGAGACAGCTGGTCAGGGGAGTGGGGGGGCAGGCCCTCCTCATCCCCACCCTGCTCCACCGAACCCTCTTCCCAGTGCTCCCCCAGCCTCTGGCCTTCTAACTCCTCACCAAGCCTGTCAGAAGCCCAGGCGTGTGCTCTGCTCCGGACACAGCTTCCCCTTCAATGGTCGACACAGAGGAAATGATTCCGGCAGTGGACATTGAAGGGCCAGGACAGCCCGATGTTAGAAATCTAGGCGGGGGACTTAACAGTAGTACAAAGGGGCCCGCTGCTTCCCAGGGGTCTGGTCGGGTGGATCTGCTGCTGCTGGTGCTGCTAAGTCGCTTCAGTCGTGTCCGACTCTGTGCGACCCCAGAGACAGCAGCCCACCAGGCTCCCCCGTCCCTGGGATTCTCCAGGCAAGAACACTGGAGTGGGTTGCCATCTCCTTCTCCAATGCATGAAAGTGAAAAGTGAAAGTGAAGTTGCTCAGTCGTGCCCGACTCTTAGCGACCCCATGGACTGCAGCCTACCAGGCTCCTCCATTCATGGGATTTTCCAGGCAAGAGTACTGGAGTGGGGTGCCATTGCCTTCTCCCCGGGTGGATCTAGGGACCCTAAAGGAGCTGGACACTGCTCTGCACATGTGTGGCTTATCTGTGAAGCAGGAGCCACATGGCTCTGATCATAAACCTTTCCACCACCCCGGGGTCATAGGGACACCCCTGAGGGACAGGTGGGGACACGAGGAGCTGCTCCCAGCCAGCCCACTGTTCGTCAGGTCTCGTTGCCAGACCAGTGGGCACTGAAGCCCAGGGGCCTCCTCGCAGGAGGTCTCTGAAGGCCATTCTCCAGGCTGGCTCCTTCTGTTTCGCATCCCTAGACACAGAGCTGCACGTTCCTCTACTCTGGGTAACACGTGGGCCCAAGCCACGTTTATTAACCCAGTGACAGGTGCTGGGCTGCGGGCAGGGGACAGGCCTTCTGCAGTCTTGAATCCACCCAACACTTAACATCCAACTGGTGACACACCAGAGGAGGCGGTGGGGGAAGGCCCTGGGCAGCCACTGACATGTCATTAATTGTGCTGATAACAGCACAGCCTGAGCAGCAGAGGGGCTGGTCTGCCTCCTGTCAGAGCCCGATTCTCTGCCTTCCTTGGGGGTTCAGGGGAGTAGTAGGTGAATGGTTCCCAGTCTCACATGGTGATGGTGGCACCTGGGTGCCCCCTCCCGCAGATCTGCTGGGTCAGAGTGTAGGGATTTGTCCTCCGAGTTTCTTAAAGCCCCCTGTTTTGGAGAAGCACTTCATCAGGTAACCTTAGAGCCTCTGGACATCGGTGCTGTTCTGGACAAGCCCTGCTCTCTTAGCAGCTCTGCTCGATTTGGGGCAGCTGCACCCCAAGGGCGCTGTCCTGAGCTTTGTGCGGGGAGGGCCTCCATTCTCATCCGGGAGGTGGAGGCCTTTCAGCAACTGTGCTCTCTGGGATTCTTTTCCTTCCCTCTCTTCCGACAGGGTAGGGGTAAACTCAGATTTATGTTCACCAGCTGGAGGACTCGGATAGAACTGCCAAGTTAGGAATCTGCCAACACGGATGGTAGGAGCAGAATAGAAATTCACACCAAGCAAGGAACCCAACCTCTGCGGACTCGTGTGTTGCCTGGCTTCCCTATGGAGGTTGGCCACCAGACACAAGCTGTGACTGTGGAGCTGGGGGGCACTATGTAACAGGCGATTGTCACTCTTGGCCTGGGTGCAGGTGAGGGGCCCCTGGCAGGCCCCGCTGGGTGAGGCATTCTGGATACATGGGCCTTGCCTTCTAAATAGCAACAAGCCATCTCTTTCAACAGAAGCAAAATAAGGCAGTAAGGGGGATTCCAGGGGAAGGGACTGTAGGGGGTGGGGATGTGGGCAGGCAGGGCATGTTTGGAGAGCTTGCTCTGGGCTCCTTGCTTTGGCCCAGATGAAGAAGCTGTGGCTGGCGGATCCTGAGAAGGACTGCACTGGCTGGGTGCAGTCACCATGTCAGCTGCCTATGAGCAGAGCCTGGTTTACGGTACACCCGGGGGAGCTGCCAGTCCCCACAGAGGAGAGGGGCTTCCATGATCGATGGTGTGAAGGGAAGGCCATCGAGTTTCTGAAATTTACTGTAACGGTGGTGCTGCAGTGGAGTGGGGGTGGTTGCTGGGGAAAGAGGTTAACATGACCCTCCCCTTCCCCCATATCCCCCTCCCCCACCTTTTTAAAATTTCTCATAAGTTTGTATATGACAAGTATCCAAGTTTTATTAAGCTTTAATTGATCTCCCTATTTTTTAATCAAATAATAGTATACAATAAAAATGGGAAATAGTGATAAAAACAACACAAACACTCATTCAATGAGCTGGTGAATGTGTGATTTTTTTCAGGTAAATGTATACTTTGAATTAGACTTTTTGAAATATCAGAAGTAGTTCATTGAAAATGGAACCATAAGAAAATTAGATGAAAATATAAGCCAACAATTAATGGATTTTTGGCTTGGGAAGAATGATATAAAGTGTAAAACTGATAAAAAGAAATCACTAAGGGAAAGTTACCATCGGTTTGCCTAGATGTTTAAAACGTCTGTATTTCAAAATAGGTAACACGATTTAAAGGCAAACAACAGATTAGGGAAAATATACATACAGCAAAAGATTAAGATTAAGATCTTTGCTATATAAATATTTCTTTCCTATCAATAAGGATTCCGACACCCCAGCAGAAATATTGGCAAAGTACACCAATAGACAATTCACAGGTAGAACACAAATGTTTAATACAAATAAGGCAACCCACTCAAGCAAATGGATTATCAGAAAACCATTTTGCAATGACCAAATTAGCAAAAAGTCAAATCCCTCAAAACTCGGATACCTTTTTAGAAATCCACTGGGCATTATATCAGTTTGGCCTCCCAAGGAAATAGCAATCCCAGAAATTAACCTAGGAAAACAGAATACAGATGAAGATTTCTGCATAAAAATGTGAAGTTTATTATTTAGGTAGCCACTATTTGGAAGACAAATATCTGGTGACGGTGGCTGGTTCAAGGATGGTGCATTCTTGTAATATATTTACAGCGGTTAAGATGGAGGGTTGACATTTTGGATTTTTTAATTAGTTAATAATATGGTGTATTAGTTTTCTGTGACTGCCATAAAAAGTACCACAAACTGGGTGTCTTAAGCAACAGAAATCAGTTTTCTTACAGTTTCAGAGTCAGGAGACCTGAGATTTTGAAGGGTTGGTTCCTTCTGAGGCCTCCCTCCTTGGCTTGTAGAGAGTTGTCTTCATGTTCACGCTACATTCTCCTTGTATACCTGTGTCTGTCTCCAAATGTCCTCTTTTTAAATGGCACCATGGACTTCCCTGGTGAACCAATGGCAAAGACTTCAAGATCCCAATGCAGGGGACCTGGGTTTGATCCCTGATCAAGGAACTAGATCCCACAGGCTGCAACTAAAGACCTTGCGTGCGGCAACTGAGACCTGGTGCAGCCCAATAAACAAATATTCTTCAAAATAATAATAAAATAAAGGACACCAGCCACTGGATCAGGGCCCACCCTAATGACCTAATTCTGACTTGATTATCTCTATATAGAAGCTACTTTCAAATAATGTTGAATTATAAAGTGTAGGGGCTTCCCTTGTGGCTCAGATGGTAAAGACTCTGCCTGCAATGCAGGAGACCTGGGTTCGATCCCAGGGTCTGGAGAAGGGAATGGCAATGCACGCCAGTATTCTTGCCTGTAGAATTCCACAGACAGAGGAGCCTGGCAGGCTACAGTCCCTGGGGTTGCAAAGAGTCAGACACGACTGAGCAACTAGCACACACACACACATGAAATGTGGGGGTGAGAACTTTAATATGAATTTTAAGGGGACACATTTTTGCTTCTAACACATGGAAAAATATGTTATAACAGAAAGCAAGATATGATATAATTCCAGTAGGTGGTTTTGTTTTGTTAAGATAGACACAGAAGATAGTAGAAAATACACAGATATTTTTGGGTTGTTGTGAGTTCAGGGACATGTGTTCTTTATATTGACACTTCTCTGAACACTTTTCATAATTAAAAAAAGAAAAAGCTTTAAAAAAAATAGGTCAAGGAGTCTCCACTTCTAGTTTGAAAGAGAGCAGAGATTGGGAACCAGTTTTAATTGAGACGAAATAGGTTCATGAAGGAACAAATACATTGAAAAAAATAAATGAACATTTTCTGAAGAGAGTAAATATTTGTGGCTAATGTTTAACAGACTTGTGGGATCTCCGAGAAGCAGATTATCTCCCACCCTTGAACAGCCTTGCGGGTGGAGCTGGGGAATTGTCCTTGCTTACCCAGGCTGGGTGGGGGCACCTAGGAGCTGGAACTCCAAGCACAGAGGACAAAGTTCTCCCGTCCAGGTGTGTCGCTCACTGAGTGACTTGGGGTGTACAGTACGTGTTTTCTCGTTTGCAAAACTGTGCTGCTAGGACTCGTTTCCCAGGGCTGCAGTGGGATTTCACAGCCGATGTGGGGAAAATGCTATATTGTGAACACTTGTATTTTGGAATCCCCTTCAGAGCTTTCAGCACATTCTTTTGATTATCCTCAACGGTGGCAAACCGTCTTCACTTAAAGATGGTGTGGTTTTTGGAATCAGCTGAGCGTTGTTTGCAGCTCATTCTGGCAGTTAGGGCAATTACACTAAGTATTAGTAATACCATTTGAGGCTCAGAAGGAGGTAGGGCCCCAGCCCTGCCCCAGTCTTGCCCACCCGGAGGCTGTGGGCCCCAGGAGGCCACTAAGCACCTGGACCACGGCTGGTCTGAACCTAGGTGTGCTTATGTTCAAAATATAAACCAGACTCTGGAGATGTAAAGAATGTAAAATAGCTCATCAGTAATTTTTCCATATTGATTACACGCTGAAGTGATACTATTGGGGATATAATGGCTTAACTAAAAACATATTGTTAAAATGAATTTCCCTCATTTCTTTCTTTTTACTTTTTAAAAGTGCAGCTACTAGGAAATTTAAAATTGCATATGAGGCCTCACATTGTATGTCTCCTGGGCAGTGCTGATCTGGAGAGGGGAATTCATTTTCTTGAATGGCTCATTAACTGATCTTGTAATTCTGGAGTGATTCTTGAATTCTAAAAATATTCTAGACGAATGGAATGAAGTCATCATTAGAATTGGAATATAGCTTTATCAGGTGATTAATTGGAAAGAAAACACATATTCTGATGTGTAGGTTCCAGTGTGATTTAAGTTTCGAATCTTGGTCAGATGTTGTGTGTTCAGGCAGGAGAACTCAGTGGTTAAGACAAGGGAGACGCCCCCTCAACCTGGGGAGGACAGAAGGCTTCCCCAAAAGTTGGCCTGGAGGGGGTTTGGGTAGCAAGGAACAGCCCTACCCTGAGTCTCCAGAAAGTGGTCTGAGCCAGGGGTTGGCCACGTGTAGCCCGTGAACCAAATCCAGCCTTCTGCCTGTTTTGTACGGTGCACGGGCTAAGGCTGGTTCTGACATTTGTTTTTCATAATTTTATTTATTGAGTTTATTTTTGGCTATGCTGGGTCTTGGTTGCTGCGAGGGCGTTTCTCTAGTTGCAGTGAGCAGGGGCTATTCTCTCGTGGTGCATGGGCTTCTTCTCAGTGTAGTGGCTTCTTTTGCTGTGGAGCATGGGCTCTAGGGCGCTCGGGCTTCAGTAGTTACAGCATGTGGGCGCAGTAGTTGTGGTTCCCAGGCTTCAGAACAAGGCTCAGTAGTTGCGGCACACGGGCCTAGTTGCTCCGTGGCATTTTCCCAGATCAGGGATGGAACCCATGTCTCCTGCATTGGCAGGCGGATTCTTTACCACTGAGCCACCAGGGAAGCTTGGTTATGACATATTAAATGATTGGAAAAAATCGAAGGATTTTCCTGTGTGACATCAGAATTATATGGAACTGGCGTGAGTGAAATGAAGTGAAAGTGTTAGTGTCTCAGTCATGTCTGACTCTTTATGACCCCATGGACTGTAGCCTGCCAGGCTTTTCTGTCCATGGAATTCTTCAGGCAAGAATACTCGAGTGGGTAGCCATTCCCTTCTCCAGGAAATCTTCCAAACCCAGGAATTGAACCTGGGTCTCCTGCATTGCAGGCAGATTCCTTACCATCTGAGCCACCAGGGAAGCAAACAGTCTGGTGGGAGCACAGTCACAGCTGCCTGAGAACTGCCTACTTTCATCCAACAGGGAAGAGTTGAGTAGTCTCCATGGTGACCATTGGGCCCACAGAGCCAAAAATATTTCCTTTCTGGCCCTTTACAGAGCCAGCTTACCATTTCTGGGGCTGAGGGGTCAACTTGATTCTGTAACCCACATTGAAAGTGGGGTCTCAGGCTTGGGGGATGCCTGAGAAGGGGTGGATTCGGGACCCTGGACATGGCCGAGATGGAGGGGCTTCTGGGATGAGAAGGCAAGGACCCCAGCTGGTCCTGGGTCCCCAGGGCTGGTCCCTTAGGAACTTCAGCAATGACAGAGAAGAGAGTGGTGGATTTCTCTAGGTAAAGGTGCAGGGATGGAAGAGTGGCTCCGGGGGGTGGGGGTGCCATGGAACTGTGTTTGGGAGAGTTAGTAGCCCCAGACATAACTGGAAATATACAGGTAGAGGGGAGATCAGAGCAAGGGGCTCAGAGGAGCAACCAGAGAGCCATAAGGGGCTGAGGATCCAGCCTTCAGCCGCCTGGTCCCAAGACATTGAAGGAAATTAGCGCCAAGACCACCCCTCCCTTGCTGAGCCAGATGGCCCCCTCGTCCCTGCCATCTGCCCCAAGAAACTGTCCAAGCACTGGACACAAAGAGAACTCCATTTAGGGACCATCCTAAATCAGCCCTGGATTTAGGGGTAAGTGTACAAAATGCAGAAAGTGCGAAGAACGATATAATTTACCCTGAGAACCTCCTGCAGTTGATAATTTAAAAAAACTTTATTGTGGTAAAATATACATGACACAGGGAATTCCCTGGTGGTGAGGACTCTGGGGTCTTAACCATTTTCAAGTGACAGTTCAGCAGCACGGGGGACATTTGGGTCTATGTTGTGCAGCCATCACCAGCATCCATTTCCATAACTTCTTCATCTTCCCAAACAGTAACTCTCCCCATTAAACTCTAACTCCCCAGCCCTCACCCAGCCCTGGGCACCCACCCTTCTGTGCTCTGTCTCTGTGTGTTTGACTGTCCCAGGCACCTCATGTAAATACAGTATCTGTCCTTCTGTGACTGGCTGGTTTCACTGAGTATGTCCTCAAGTTCCATCCATGTTGTAGCAAGTGTCAGAATTTCTCTCCTTCTGAAGGCTCAGTAATACCCCATCATGTGGGCAGACTCTGTTTTGTTTATCTATTCCCAGTCAATGACTTTATCATATTGGCTTCAAGTCTTTTTTTTGTTTCTTTCTCTGAGAGTTGGAATTGCAGCCCATCTGCGACACTCCCATTCCAGCCACCTCACCCTTTGAGGCTGGCCTGCACCCTGCCCAGTGTGGCCTGGGTCTCAGACCAGGAACTAGCTTTCCAAACATCTGTTCATTTACACAGATGACATCTTGCCCATGGTAGGCACTCCCAGCTTGGTAGGCAGCCTTCATGAGCTCCATGGACAGGAACATTTGGTTGGTTCACATAGCTGCTGCCTGGGCTTCTGTTTCGTTTTTGCTGGAATTAACATTGCTTTTGCCAGTGTGTCAGGTGTTAGGTTTTCATTTCATGTTCTCAGTCCCTCCGTTTCCTCTTCTGTGAATCGCCTGCTTTTTCAGTTGGGATATTGCTCCTTTTTGCGGGGAGTCTTTAGGAGTTCTGTATATGTTCTCAAGCTGATTCTTTGATTCCTAGTTTATTTTTTTTAAAGAATGAGTTGGGTGTTAACTCGAGTCCTTTGTCTATCACTTGTGTCCCCTTCCCAGCAGAGGCGGCCAGCATGTGTTAGGACAAGAGGTTGGGCTTTGGGATGATGATACATGGGTCAGGTGAGGATGGAGAAGACCTGGAGGGGTAGGAAGGAAGAGGGATAACCAGGACACCCCCTGGGAAGCAGAGGGCTGAGAACCTTAGGAAGGAATGGACACAGTGGTGAACCCTGAGCAGAAAAAGCCTGGAGGTTTCCCTGGTGGCTCAGATGGTAAAGAATCTACCTGCAATGCAGGAGACCTGGGTTTGACCCCTGGGTTGGGAAGATCTCCTGGAGGAGGGCCTGGCAACCCACTCCAGTATTCTTGCTTGAACTGTGGTGTTGGAGAAGACTCTTGAGGGTCCCTTGGACAGCAAGGAGATCAAACCAGTCGATCCTAAAGGAAATAAGTCCTGAGTATTCATTGGAAGGGCTAATACTGAAGCTGGAACTCCAATACTTTGGCCACCTGATGTGAAGAACTGACTCATTAGAAAAGACCCTGTTGCTGGGGAAAATTGAAGGCAGGAGAAGGGGATGACAGAGGATGAGATGGTTGAATGGCATCACCGACTCAACAAACATGAGTTTGAGCAAGCTCCGGGAGTTGGTGATGGACAGGGAAGCCTGGCGTGCTGCAGTCCATGGGGTTGCAAAGAGTCAGACATGACTGAGCGACTGAACTGCTGTAGGAACAAGTTCCTCTGCTGCTGCTGCTGAGTAGCTTCAGTCGTGTCCGACTCTGCATGACCCCATAGACGGCAGCCCACCAGGCTCCCCCGTCCCTTCGATTCTCCAGGCAAGAACACTGGAGTGGGTTGCCATTTCCTTCTCCAGTGTATGAAAGTGAAAAGTGAAAGTAAAGTTGCTCAGTCGTGTCCGACTCAGCGACCCCATGGACCGCAGCCCACCAGCCTCCTCCGTCCATGGGATTTTCCAGGCAAGAGTACTGGAGTGGGTTGCCATTGCCTTCTCCAACAGGTTCCTCTAGACCAGTCCTTTTGTAGGAGGTGGACACTTTGGGCTTGTGGGATCTTAGTTCCCAACCAGAGATTGAACTTGGGCCCACAGCAGTGAAAGTGCCCAGTTCTAACCACTTCACTGCCAGGGAATTCCCTAGACTGGTTCTTCATGGGGTGATTTTGCCTTCGAAGGATATTTGCAATGCTGGAGACATTTTTGGTTGTCATAGTGGAAACGGGTGCTAGTGGAATCTGGTGAGTCGAGGCCACGGATGCTGTAAAACACCCTACAAGGCACAGGACAGCCACCACCACTAAGAATGGCCCAGCCCCGAGCATCCGTCACGCCACAGTTGAGAACCCATTTCCTCTGTATGGCCTTGTGCTAGCAGGACCCCTTCCGTGGTTGCATAGCTTCCGTTTACGCTTACTGGTGTGGGACACGATGCTGCCCCAGGAATGCCCCGTCCATGTTGATGACCTTGGGCCATGCCTGTCCTCTCTCTTCCTCCCCCAGGCAGGTCTGGAAGAGCCCCATCTGGGCCCAAGTGTGCGGAGGATGGAAACACTGCCTCGGCAATGTCTCTGGGCCGCCTCCTTCGCCGGGCCTCCTCCAAAGCCTCGGACCTCCTGACCCTCACCCCAGGTGGTGGCGGCGGCAGCGGGCCCCCCTCCGTCCTGGATGGGGAGATCATCTACTCCAAGAACAATGTCTGTGTGCACCCCCCAGAGGGGCTGCAGGGGCTGGGGGAACACCACCCAGGTGAGTCCGGTGCAGGGAACGTGGGGTCACGGGCTGGGAGAAGAAGGTTTGGGGTCCAGGCCCGGGGAGAGCTGGCTGATCTCTCTGAAGTTAGCAAGCTCCTGCATCACTTCCCTGTTTGCCCTAATTTCCCCATCTGGGAAGCACACCAGTGACATTTGACTCACGGAGGGGAGGCAGGACGGTCGAAGGGGAATTAGCTGTGTTTGCAATGGAAGAGGGCATTCATGTATACAGGGCTGCTGTGAGAGGGCTGCTGGGAGGCGGGAGCCCCCCGACTGCAGGGAGGGAAGTGGGGCATCGTCTTCTTCAGGAAGCTGTCTGGTGGGGGGGATTTCCCCCAGGCCCCCTTGAGTGTGGGTGGGAACACAGCCCTCAGGTCAGGCTTGGTGGTTTCATCCCTTCCTGCAGCCCAGAGTGTGGGATGAGGACCGAGCAGGTTGTGAAGCAGGCCTGGGATGCTGGGGACATGGAAATCATTGATCCTGTGCACCCTTTGTGCTTAAATCCACTGTTTCGAAATGGGGGAAGGAAGCTCTTCGCCTCTGCACAGATGGAGATGGAGAGTTCTTTCCTGGCCCTCCACACCAGAGCCTGGAGTTACCAGTCCCTCTGGGCTGTTGGAGGGACACTCCAGTTCTGTGGCTGTCCCGAGTCCCAGGAGTGGGCAACTCTTCCTGTGGTGACAGTGACTTTGCAATCTTTTGCCAAGCCTCAGAGAAGGAGACTGCATTTTTTTCCAGGGCTCCAGTTGTATTCTGAGCCCCCAGATAGCAAGCTCTCTTGTGCACTAAGGGAGTGGGCACAGATTCTCTTAGGAGTGTCACTGATTGTGACTGTTCTTGGGCAGGGAACCTGGGGGTGTTAGACCTGGTTAGCGCACCACCCACACCTGAGTTCCTCAGCCCTGCTGCTTCCAGGAAGCATCCAAAAGATGGATTAGTGATACTAGAAGCCTGTGTGGTCCTTTGTTATTTGTGCAAATGTACAAGATAAATGTATTGCTTTATTTAATTTGTACAACAATCTCATGAGAATGCCAGAGCCTGGGCAGGCCTCTCTCTTAGAGAAGGAGGCTGGTGTTCAGAGGAGCTCCCCAATACCAGCCAGAGTAGAGGCAGAGCGAGGGCAGGCCCTGGGCTCTTCCTGAGGCCTCTCTAGGCTGCTGAAGGGTGCTTCTGGGTCCCCAGTTCCCGTGCACCTGCAGCCTGGCTGCAGCCCACCCGCGTCCAGACAGAAAGTCTCACATCAGACGTCAGTACATTTAAAAATGACAAGTTACAATCAGATCTGGGCACTTCACTGCATACAAATTAGGTGTCAACAAAGTACTGAATAAATAAATTTATTTTTAAAAAGACAAAAAGTTTAACTTATGCTAATGAACTCTTCGGAAAGTATTCTGTCGTTCTGCCTTGATAAGCATGTCTTTACAGTGGACAGTTAGGTA
Organism: Bos javanicus; assembly: GCF_032452875.1. Taxonomy (NCBI): domain Eukaryota; kingdom Metazoa; phylum Chordata; class Mammalia; order Artiodactyla; family Bovidae; genus Bos; species Bos javanicus. The sequence continues at coordinate 54,056,822 of NC_083886.1, forward strand.
CAGATTTAGAGTCATCAGACCCTCCAGGTTCCAAAGCAGGAGAGCTGACTTCCAGCCCCAGCTCTTTCCTGGATTATAAGGACCCCGAGCCTTCTCCAGGGGACATCATAGGTCAGGCGGAAAGTCCTGAGCAGGTCCTAGAAGCAGATTCTGAACTGGGAGGGTGAGGGATTCCAAGGTCCTGGTCCCTGAACTGTGCTCTAGAAGGCTGAGTGGCATGTTGCCTTGCCCCTGGGGATGCCTGACCACGGGCCCAAATTCCGAGGACTCGGGGGCCGGGAGCAGAGGTCCTAGGCCTGGGTCTGAGGGTGTTGCATGTTCTGGGCATAAAGCAAAAAGAAAAGCCACAGCCTTTGAAGGGCTTCTGGTATCATCCTTGCCTGATGGGAGGCAAGGGAGAGGGGGCCAGAGGTCTCTGGGTCCCTTCCCAACCCAAAGCCATGTGGAGACACTTGACCTCTCCTGAACATTATTCTTCTGGACAACTGGTTGGCAACCCCTGAATTCCCCGCTGTTGTGGAAGTGGGAGCTGGGCTAAGGATTCTGGGTTGGGTCAGAGCCCTGCGGCATGACAGGGGCCCCAGCTCCTGCCCCAGGGGCTTCTCAGAGACCCAAAGGCCTGGGAACCTTGGTGCCATAGGCCTAAGAGTCAGGACATCCCAAAATGGCAGGTGTCTCAGGAGGAAAGACCAACTTCCTCCCAGACTGAGCATTCAGGGGCCCTAAGAGCCCACCCATGTGCTGCTGGCCTCAGAGAACTGCTCTTCTCTTCTTTGTCAGCAATCCAGGACATGACATTGAAGATGGCCCTCCTTCCAAAAAGCAGTGTTAAAGAAGAGATGCTGAGAAGCCTCAGCCGACAGGGAAAGGCCCAAATGCTACTCATCTTGGATTTATCTTTTGTGTGACATAGCAATAAAGTCTGCAGCCCGGGTCCCTCCTAAGATTGCAATGAAGCTGGTGGTATTTCTGGGTCCCTGGGCGCCTCCCCAGCCACCTGGGCTCATCTGGACCGGGAGGCTGATGGAGGCAAGGGAGCCCTGGGGCCCCCAGAGCCGTGGACAGGGTGGGGCTCTGAACAAGAGGAGGAGGGAAGGCACAGGACAGACTGCTGCTTGAGGGCTTGCCCCCCCGGATCTGCTTAGTGTGTGTGCTTAGAAAACGCCCACAGCTCTCATTCATCCTGAGTTCAGCTGTATCCCTCAGGTGTGTTTTCTTAGGGCTGGGCTGCACAACCCCACAGTTTTACTCGCCCAGGTGTGGTTTCGGGAAGAAACCAGCTAGAGGCACTTGGTACATGGCCCTCCCTAACCGTCTGTGCTCCTGACCCCTCATAGGCTACCTGTGCTTGTACATGGAGAAGGATGAACTGCTGGGGGCCACTCTCATCCTCGCGTGGGTCCCCAACTCCCGGATCCAGAAGCAGGACGAGGAGGCGCTGCGCTATATCACCCCCGAGAGTTCCCCCGTGCGCAAGGCACCCCGCCCTCGGGGCCGGCGTGCCCAGAGCTCAGGGGCCCCCCACCAGCCATCCCCCACGGAGCCCAGGTCCACCCTGATCCCCAGAGACGAGGACATCCTGGTGGTGGCCCAGAGCATTCGAGACACCGAGTGTGTCAGCCCTTCGCCCGAGGACGGGGAGAAGCTGGCCCCGGGCTTGGGGACAGACGGCCCCCTCCCGGCCTTGCCACCGGCCCACAGCGACTCAGGAATCTTGTCAGCAGTCAGTTCGCAAGACGGGACGGAAGAAGGCCGGGAGCCCCAGCCCGAGGTGGGCGAAGAGGAGGGTTCCTTGGAGCTGTCGGCTGAGGGTGTGAGCAGGGCCAGTTCCTTCGACTCGGACTCAGAGGCCTTCTCTTCGCCCTTCTGCCTCTCACCTATCAGCACCGCCCTCGCGGAGAGCAGCAGCTCCGTGTTCCTGGAGAGCGAGAGCGGGTGAGTTCCCCACTGCCCCCTGCGTCTCTGGGGCTGAGAGCAAGGGCCTGTGTCCCTGCTCTGCTCACTGAGTGTGGAGGACACCTGCATGCCATCCCATGGGTGCCAGAGTGCCTTCACTTCATGCCACCCCAGGGGGTTGTGAAAGACACACAGCCTGGGCTGGGGGGCTGGGACTTCCCTCTTCCTTCTCTCCCCTTCCCTAGGACTAAACCTTCCCAGCCAAGTCTGACCAGCCCCGTACCCCAGTCCAGACCCCCCAGGACCAGGCCTCAGCGTCCTGGCGTCTTCTATGCTCATCACTGGAGGGACTGAGATGGTCCGTCAGGCAAACCCAGGCAGGCCAGGGTGGCGGCAGAAGGCTTGTGGGGGAGGCCTGGTCCCCAGCCAGGCTCTGTGCTCTGCCTGGGGCCAAGCCAGGCTCGGAGCCTGGCCCGCCAGAGGGGCCCTTAGCCTTTCTACTTCTCACACCCTCAAGCTATAAGAGGCTGGAACGCAGCCCCAGGGGGAAGTTGGCAGCGTTTACTGTACAGCTGAGAGCCCAGGGGAACCAGATGCCTGGGCACATTAGCGGGCTCACTTTACTTGCCACACACACGCGGGCTGGGAGGAGCAGCAGTGAGATGTTGCCTGAAGGGGGAGGGTTATCATAATGTCATATGGTGTCGTTGTTAGGGGGCCTCGGGGCCTCCCAGAGGTGGGCGCGCACAAGGCTCACGAACCACAGGCTTGGGCTAACTCAGAGCAGCCGGGGCAGGCGTGGGATGGGCAAGCATGAGACTTCTGCAGCCCCTTCTCATGCTTGGCTGTGGTCCTTGTTCTCATTAATTTCCAGGCTAATGATGGTGATGACAGTAAGTACTGACGTTAGTCAGCATGTAATTCTTGAGCTCATGATGTGAGCTGGGCATGTGATCAGTGTGGATGTCTGGGTTTTGCCTGGGTGCAGGGCTTGTGGGCCATGGATTAATTCTTTTTAGGTTCACAAGAACCCCAAACCCTGTGACGTAGGTGCTCACATCACCTTCTGTGTGTCGAAGGGAGAAGTAAGGCTCAGAGAGGTTAAGGAACTTGCTGGAGGTCACCCAGCCAGTTCAGGAGCTGAGCCAGATTTGAACCCTGCTGGGTTTACAACGGACCTAGAGCAATAAGGTCACAGGAACTGATGTGAGAAAAGGAACAGGATGGAGGAATGTGGAGCGCTTTGCTGGTTTCAGAGGGAAGGAATTTGAGACGAATTCTTTCCTGTTTTCTTCCCCAGTAAGATGTGGTCCATTAAAGCCCAAGGGTGAACTGATAACATTCTTCTCGCATACTGAAGCGTGCCATGTAAGGGAGCGGTCAGTCAGCTGCAGCCAAGGACTCCAGTGCCCCATGAGATTCCCTGAGCCGTGTGCCCGTTTCCCACTAGGGAACCAGGCTCAGAAGGAAATTTGAAGCCCTGCCTGAGTCCCGCTGCCAGTGGGGCTCTGTCAGAGCTCCCCCTGGTGGTGCCACGCTGCCAGTTACTCCTCATCAGCCCTTCTCAGCCACTTTCTGTCTCTATGGATTGCCTGTTCTGAACATTTCACGTCAATGGGATCATGCAACTTGTGTCCTTTCGTGTCTGCCTCCTTTCACTGAGCATAATGTTCTCAAGGTGCATCCAAGCGTGTCAGGACTCCATTCATTTTTATGACTGGCTAATACTCCCAGCAATTTTCACCTCCTGTTGGATTTGGGAACATTATCCTGTACCGCGTGCAGACTCCTAACCTGAAGCTGGGTGCCATCTGTCAGGTGTGGGAGTTTGGCTGTCCCGTCATGAGTCCTTTCTGTGGTCATGCTTTGGAAACCCAAGTTACATCTTCCAGACCCCTGTTCCACCCAATTTAGCTTAAGGTTCATGTTTCTGCTTAGAGCTGCAGGGCATGCTGGGAAGGAAGACTGTAGTGTCGTGAGGGAGATCCCTCCCTTACTGTGGAGCCTCAACAATTCCATATTGCTTGCTTTTCTGGCTCAGTCTGTCCAGTTCCGCCAAGGCTTTGGGCTGGGGCAGGATGGCCATGAACGAGGTCCCCCTCCCTGCCTCCTGGGAGCGTGTGCTTCAGTCAGGGGCTGATGTGAAAACAGACTGTTTTTGAGATGCAATGTGAGAGGTATTACATGGAGGCACCCTAGTTCCTGACCCAGCCACGCTTGACAGGTTGCTGAAAGTTTAAAAAAAATAAAAAAGCAACTGTGGATTTCAAGAGGGACTGGGTGGCCCTGGACTCTGCATTTTCTGCCTGGCTGCTCCTGCTTCTTTGCTCCTGGAGTTGAGTTGTGATTTTCTCTCCCCACCACATTCGAGATCTGAAAGCAAAGCTGGAGTGTCTCCGCTCCCTCCTGCCCCCCACCACCCTACAGCTCCCACCCAGTGATGGGCCTGAAATCTGGACTAAATGGTCAGTAGCACAGGGTGCTATAGAGCAAGGCTTCCCAGCCCAGCGAAAAATGAGAATGCCCCAGCAGCTTTGAAGGTCCCTGATTCCCAGGCCCACCCAGACTGATTGAACCAGAATGACTGGGGTGGTGCCTGGGCATGGGCAGGGTTTGGAGACCCTCTCCAAGGGTCTCCAAAGTGCTACCGCGCTTGAGAACCACTGTTGTGATAAGGGGAGCTTCCCTCATAGCTCAAGTGGTAACGAATCTGCCTGCAATGCAGGAGACCACGGTTCAATTCCTGGGTCAGGAAGGTCCACTGGAGAAGGGATAGGCTACCCACTCCAGTATCCTTGGGCTTCCCTTGTGGCTCAGCTGGTAAAGAATGTGCCTGCATTGCAGGAGACCTGGGTTTGATCCCTGGGCTGGGAAAGCCCCTGGAGAAGGGAAAGGCTACCCACTCCAGTATTCTGGCCTGGAGAATTCCATGGACAAAGGAACCTGGCAGGCTACAGTTCAAGGAACACAGAGAGGCACGGGCCTTGTAGAGAGGACATCCGGAGTGAGGTCCTGGAGCACCAGCTTCTGCTGGACCAGACTCCCTACAGGGAGCTTGTCTTTGAGGACTTGAACGTGTTGGTAGTGGCTCCAGGGGCAGAGGCTCTTCATTTAACTGGGAATTGGCTCCCCTCGGGGGAGCAGACAGGCTGGCTCACGGGATCCCTCTAGTGGCAGAACTTAAGAACTACATGTGGAGACTGAGCGTGTGGCTGGGCAAGGGTGGGAGGAGCAGCCCCCCATCTGAGAGTCCCTTAAACATTTTGTGATGTGGCAAATAGTTTACGGAAGGGTCGAGTGGTTAGAATGACAGTGTCCACTTGTGTGCTACCTGTGGGGTTTAGCCAGGCACAGCCTCATCCCTAGATGAGGCCACCTGCCATAGCCACCCCAGCATAGTGATGGCTGGAAATTCTTGACCACGTGAGTGTCCAAAGACTGTTGGGAAGTGGGTGGACAAGGACGGCTATGTGACTGACTTGCCATCATGGACCCTCCTCCCACTGAGGACTGACTTCTACAAGCAGGGTTTAGGGTCTGTGGCTGTCTCAGTCCCATGCCTTCTATACTGTCAGAAGTCAAGGCTTTGGGTCGGGATGAAGGTGAGAATAACCACCAGACAAGATCAGTGGCCAGCCCGTCATTCGTTTATGTCCTGAGAGGTACCTGGTCCAGTCTCTAGGGCTAGTTGGATGAGGATGTTGTATAACAGGACCCCCATGTGGACCCCTACGTGGCATCTCAACTGCCCCCCACCTGGGGAAGTATGTGGTGACATTTATGAACTGATAACACAGCTCCCACTCCCTAAATCAAAAGGTGTCTTCTGGAACTCATCCCAAGAACCAATCTAAATTACAGAAATAAAGTATATTTGCATGAAGATATCCATCTTGCTCTTCTTTATAATGGAGGGGAAAAGGGACGAATCTACAGAAAGAGATGCATCCATTACTGTTCATCATCCAGGTTAAGGGGTTTTATTGGGGGCCTGTGAGCCCCCTGAGGTCTTTCACCACTTCCTGTATGTGTGCTCATGGGTGTTCATTTACCTGAGGAGGAGGCACTTCTGGCCCCAAAGGTGCAGAACCTTAGTACTGCCAGACAGAAGATTGTGCAGTATTAGTAAAGGTTATACATCAGTGTGGAAATTAATGGTGTTTCAGTAACAAAGCAGGTAGCAAATAATGTACACATTTTGACTGAAATCCATGGGAAGGCCTGATGAATGAATGAGGCCATCCAAGCAGCGCTGCCTACTAGAACTTTCCTGATCTGTGCCATCGCGATAACGCCACTGCCTTGCTTACCTGGGGAATACGTGAAAGGTGGCTAGTGTGACTGACAAGCTGAATTTTTAATTTACCTGATATTGATTGAGATAAATTTAAGTGACACATGTGAACACCGTGAGTCATTTTTTTCTTTCTCAAGTTTCAAAAATGTTAGTGTGTGACTATATTAATCATATGATGAAAACAAGTTTTAAAACTAGATAGCCAGGGACTTCCCTGGTGGTCCAGCGGTTAAGAATCCACCTTCCAACGTAGGGGATGTGGGTTGGATCCCTGGTTGGGTGCTGCAGCTAAGAGTTTGCATGCCGCAATTAAAATATCCCACGTGCCCCAACTAAAGAACCTACACACCGAAGATCAAAGATCCCGTGTGCTGCAACAAAGACCTGATGCAGTCAGATAAATAAATATATTAAAAAATAGATCACAGAGCTCATAGCCGCTGCATAGCTCAGACTAGCTCACCCCCGTCTGCTGTCTTGCTTGCTTGTTAATAAGAAGGCCCCCTAGGACCCCGTGAGGTCCTCCCCATGAAGCTGATGCTCGCCCCCACCCCCAGGGTAAATGTGTGCCGAGTGAAGGGTGGTGTTCAGGTTACAGAATGAGCTGGGTGGCCTTGCCACTTCAAGGCTCTCACCTTGGCATCATTGGGGCAGTGGTCCAGCCAGTGCAGACACGGGTCTGGGAGAGTCAGGTGCAGCCATGCGGGGATGACAGCTGCCTATCCCCGGGGTCCTACTTGGATGCTCACCTTCCTGCCGACGTCTCCTCTCCCCTTTTCCCATGCTTGCTGTGGTTCAGCCAGCTGTCCCCCACAGCCTCACCCTTCCACAGCCTCCCTCCAGCTGGAATGTGCTCCCCTCCCCTGGTGAAACGCCAGCCAGACTGTGGTCTCCTCCATGACCCCAGCTTGTTCCCCAGAGCTCCTGCCACTTTCCCCAGGCATCTTGTTTATGTGGCATTTAACATATGCTGCCTCCTGCTGTTGCTTTTCCTTGAGCTTTACCGTTTTCTGGACCAGCGCCGTCCTATAGGACTTTCCATGGTGATGAACGCTGTCCAGTGCGGTAACCACTGGCCACATGTGGCTGTGGACTCCTGGAAATGTGGCTCTGGAAACCGAGCAACTGGATTTTTAGTGTTTTCATCTTTAATGAATTTAAAGTCCAGTAGCCACAGGTGGTGAGGGCTTCCATGTTGGACAGTGCAGGCCCAGAAGAAACTGTGCTTCTGGAGGGTGGGAGTCACCCTCCTTGCAAAGAGGAGCCCCTGAGTGCTCTGTCGAGAGAGAGAAAGGGGAAAAGGCCAGAAAAGTGAACAGGTGTCCCCGCCCCCCACCCAGGGGCTGGTTTCCTAGGGGGTGGATGGTAGGAGGGGTCACAAGCAGAAGCCAGTGAGGAGGGAGGGTAACGGTGGAGCCAGCCCCGAGGGCAGTGACTGCGACAGCATGACGGCGCCCACCCCGCAGAGGGAGCCAGGCTGAAATAAATGACATCTTAAGTGCTTTTTGCCTTTAGGAGGAAAAGGCTCTGTGACATGAGGGTATCAGCCGTAAAGGCTGAATTATTCATACCGTCTCGATGTCGCTGGTGTAACTGGCCCTGCTTCTCCTACCCTGCTCTGGGGAGAATCCAGCCTCAGAAGGACCTGAAGCCTCTGAGCTGGGTGGGCCAGGGCCAGGTTCTGTCACTGATTGTGGGGCTTCCAGGAGGGACCCAGAGAGGGTCATGCTGGACACCCAAAGCCTGGTGAGGGGGCAAGCTGTGCAATGCCATGTGATTCTTAGTTGCTTTGGGCGGTTTTCATAAATAGCCTTATCATTCCTTTTCTGTCCAACCATCTCGGGGCAGGCGGGCAAGCCTGCAAGAGTAGAAACTGCAGGGTGTGAGGGGTGATATAAACAAGGAAGACACTTTTTACCCCTTCCCACCCAGAACAGCTAAAGCAAATAAGAACCCTCTCCCAGAGGTGGGAGATGAAGGAAGAAGAGGAGGAGGGGCCAGAAGGATGGGACCCTAAAGAGATGAAGAGGGGGAGCAACAGAGAAGGGCCAGTGGCTGGGCCAGTGGATGTCCTCAGAGGCCATTCCAGCAGCAGTGGGACTGGGGATGGGGTGAGGGAAGGTTCCGGGGCTGTGCCATCCAGGAGAGGAGGGTAATGGCTGGAGAGCATGAATGTGGGTCCTGGAGAGATTTAAGAGGTGGAATGGCCAAGAGTTGGTGAGAAGAGGGATGGCCAGGTGCTGGGGGGCACACCCCCCAAATTTCCAGAAAATATCTCTGGGCTAGCTCAGTACTGGGCCGGCCCAGGTGCCCCAGATGCCCTGACGATGCTCCTGGAACACCCACCCTCACCCCCTGGGGGCCCCCAGCAGCAGCCTGGCAGCCGAGAAGCTGGCAGCTTCCAAAGATCTGTTGTTTGGGTTTGTTTGTGCTTCTGTAACCGGGAGCTGAGATTTATTTCTTTAAAACATCCCATCTCCCGACACCCTGCAATCTGTTCTGTGCGTCGTTAAGACTAATCTTGTCTTATGTTTCTGTAGCACTCGGCAGGCTCTGTGCGGCATCTCTCCCTCCACACCGCCCCCCTGCACCCACATCCCTGCTCCATGTGCGGCCCCCCAGCCAAGGTGGCAGTCACTCACCACTGCCCTGCTCCATGCCTGGGGCTGGCCGATAGCAGGGGTCCAAAGGAAGCCTATTCGAGAAGGGCAGCTGGTGGGACTGAGCCCTTGGACCAGCCTGGGAGCCTCACTGCCAGGCAGGGAAGCCAGGCGCTGCCTAGGGCGGAGGATGGCCCTTCAGCATCTACCCTGCAGCTCTGGAAGCGCACTGGCGGCCAGCTGCCACTGGCTCCAGGAGCTCGGAGGGGCTGCCAGGGAATTCAGGCTGGGTCTCGACGGTGCCCAGTCATTTGATGTGAGACTCAGGGTGGCTGTTTGGCTCAGACATGCTGCCTGGGGAGGGAAGGGGCAGGCCATCTGGGCTGGGCCAGGTCTGCCGTCAAATGTAAACCAAGTCCTGTGTGATCCCCGGGGCAGGAGCTTGTCAATGTGTTTTAATCTCTCTGTCTCAGTTTCCTCATCTGTGCGGTGGGGCCACTGTGAACACAAAGGTGATGAGTAAAAGGAGCTCCAAAGGCTCAGCACAGAGTAGGCAAATGGCAGTCATTTACCAGGACGCTAAAAATAAAAGTGGCATTTTTATGGCACCTATCAGAGTGCCAGCCCGAACCTAAGAGGTTTGTGTTAGTTTCTTGGGGCTGCTGTAAGGAAGGACTGTAAACCCGTTGACTTAGAAAATCAGAAAGAGATTCTCACGGTTTTGGAGGCTGGAAGTCCGAAATCAAGGTGTTTGAAGGTCCAAAGAGGTCCTTCCTGCCCCTGCCAGCTCCTGGGGCTCCAGCTGTCCCTCGTGGCCACACCCCTCCAATCTCTGCCTCCATTGTCACGTGGTTTCTCTTCTTGGGAGGACATCAGTCCTTGGATTTAGGGCCCACTCTCAATCCAGGATGAGCTCATCTTGTGATCTTTAACTAATTACATCTGTAATTTGTTTCCAAATAGGGTCACATTGAGAGATGAATCTGGGGAGACCCTATTCAATCCATCTTAGGCTTTGTGGGCACTGACTGTTTAACCCTTGAAACAATGCCCAAGGTTAGGGTGTTCTTCTACCATTGTAGAGAAGGTTGAGGCACAGGGTCACAGAGTGAGGCTCCTAGCTGAGGTACCAGCTATGATGTTAAAAACAGAAAAGCAAAACAAAATCCAGCCCTGTTTCCATCATCACTTGGCACATGAGTCACCCCTCCGGCCTAGTCCTATTGGCCCCTTGGGTCTGTTTGGAACCCCACCCCCATCAGAGGCTTGTGGGGCTGGAGCAAAGATGCTGTGGAAATCTACTTGTGACATAAGTAATATATGTCCATTTTAGAAATTTGGGAGGAAAGGCATAAAGAAAATATTTATGGCCATCAGTCCTTCCAGCATTACTATTATCATTTTGGTTTACTTCTCTCTGGCCTTTTGAAGATGGGGATTGTAATTGTCCATCTGAAGAGTTGACAGATCTTCTCTATAAAGGGCCATGTAGTGAGTATTTTTGGTTTTTTGAATGGCACAGCCTCTGTGTAGCTTCTTAACTCTGTCCATAGAAAACAGCCACTAGCAATATGAAAGTGATTGGGTATGGCTTGGTTCCAGTAAAACTTGATTTATGGATTCCTTGTATTTCATATAATTTTCATGTGTCATGAAATAGTTCCCTCCTTTTGTCCTTTTCAACATTGAAAAATGTTCAAACCCATTCTTCGCACAAAAACCTGCACATGGATGTTTGTAGCAGTTTCCTTCATAAATGCCAAAACTTGGAAGCAGCCAAGATGTTCATTCTTCCATAGGTTAAGGGAGAGATAGACTGGTCTATCTAGATAATGGAATTCTATTCAGCACTAAAAAGAAATGAGCTATCAAGACAGAAAAAGACATGGAGGAAACTTAAATGCATGTTGCTAAGTGAGAGAAGCCAATCTGAAAAGGCTACAGACTGTGTGATTCCAACTATATGACTTTCTGGAAGAGTCAAAGCTATGGATACACTAAAAAAAGATCAGTGGTTGCCAGGCATTAGGGTTGGATAGAGCACAGAGGATTTTTAGGTAAGTGAAACTTTTCTGGATGATGCTGTGATGCTGATACATGTCCTTATACATTTGTTAAAATCTAAAGAATGTACAGGGCTTCTCTTGTGGCTCAGCAGTAAAGAATCCACCTGCAATGCAGGAGACACAGGTTCGATCCCTGGGTTGGGAACATCCCCTGGAGAAGGAAACGGCAACCCACTCCAGAATTCTTGCCTGAGAATTCCCATGGGCAAAGAAGCCTGGCCAGCTACAATTCATGGGGTCACAAAAGAGTTGGACACAACTTAGTGACTAAACAACAATAACAATATAGAATGTACAGCATCAAGAATGAACCACAATGTAAACTATGGGCTTTAGTTAATAATAATGTATTGATATTGTTCATCGATCATAACAAATGTATCACACTAATGCAAGATGTTAGGGGAACATCTGTGTGAGCAGAAAGGTATCTAGGAACTCTTTGTTCCTTCTGCTCAGTTATTTTGTAAATCTAAAACTGCTCTTCAGTTCAGTTCAGTCGCTCAGTCATGTCCGACTCTTTGGGGCCCCATGAATCGCAGCACACCAGGCCTCCCTGTCCATCACCAACTCCTGGAGTTCACTCAGACCCACGTCCGTCAAGTCGGTGATGCCACCCAGCCATCTCATCCTCTGTCGTCCCCTTTTCCTCCTGCCCCCAATCCCTCCCACCATCAGAGTCTTTTCCAGTGAGTCAACTCTTCGCATGAGGTGGCCAAAGTACTGGAGTTTCAGCTTTAGCATCATTCCTTCCAAAGAAATCCCAGGGCTGATCTCCTTCAGAATGGACTGGTTGGATCTCCTTGCAGTCCAAGGGACTCTCAAGAGTCTTCTCCAACACCACAGTTCAAAAGCATCAGTTCTTCGGTGCTCAGCTTTCTTCACAGTCCGACTCTCACATCCATACATGACCACTGGAAAAACCATAGCCTTGACTAGATGGACCTTTGTTGGCAAAGTAATGTCTCAGCTTTTGAATATGCTATCTAGGTTGGTCATAACTTTCCTTCCAAGGAGAAAGCATCTTTTAATTTCATGGCTGCAGTCACCATCTGCAGTGATTTTGGAGCCCCCAAAATAAAGTCTGACACTGTTTCCACTGTTTCCCCATCTATTTGCCATGAAGTGATGGGACCAGATGCCATGATCTTCGTTTTCTGAATGTTGAGCTTTAAGCCAACTTTTTCACTCTCCTCTTTCAATTTTATCAAGAGGCTTTTTAGTTCCTCTTCACTTTCTGCCATAAGGGTGGTGTCATCTGCATATGTGAGGTTATTGATATTTCTCCTGGCAGTCTTGATTCCAGCTTGTGCTTCTTCCAGCCCAGCGTTTCTCATGATGTACTCTGCATATAAGTTAAATAAGCAGGGTGACAGTATACAGCCTTGACGTACTCCTTAAAAATAGGCTATTAAAAAACTCTTAGCTCATGGATTGTACAGATAGCAGGCCATTACGTGCTGACTCCTGGTCTAAGCCAGCACTGCTCAGTAGAAATGTAGTGAGCCACATATGTGATTTAAAATTTTCTAGTAGTCTTGCTTTTAAAAAATTCCATCTTGAAATAACTATAGAGTCACAGGAAGTTGCAAACTATGTACAGGGAAGTCCCATGCATCCTTCACTCACCCTCCCCTGATTGCAGTATCCTGTGTTAAACCATGATACACATTCCAGACCGGGAAATGAAGTTGGGTACAACGCACAGATCTTGCTGATCTTTCAAACTCCATTTGTGTGTACCTGCATATAGAATCCCGTGCAATTGTGCCCCACGTGTAGCTTTGTGTAACCACCACCACAATCAAGGTACAGAACAGTTCCATCGCTGCCTGGCTGCCATACGCTCCCCCTCATAGTTGCAGCCACCACTATATTCTCTGTCTCTAGAAGACTTCCATATAAGTGATACCACATGCTCTGTCACCTTGAGATGGGCCTTTTTCACTCAGCATAACTCCCTTGAGCCCCATCCAAGACACTGTATGTATTTGTAGTGCTTTCCTTTTTATTGCTAAGTAGTATTCCAAGGTGTTCATGAACCAGTTTGTTTAAGTATCCACCCTTTGAAGGAAGGACATTAATGGGTTGTTTCCAGTTTGGGGCATTTATGAATAAAACTGTTGTGAACCTTTCTATATGGGTTTTTGTCTGAATGTAGTTTTCATTTTTCTGGGAGAAATTCCCAAGAGTGTAATTGCGAGGTCATATGTATGATGGTTGCATGTTTTGTCTTAAAGAAATTGCCCAAATTTTTTTCCAGAGTAGCTGTGCCATCTTATATTTTCACCAGCAATATAGGTGAGTGGTATAGTTTCTTTGAATCCTTGCCAGCATTTGGTGTGTTCAATCCAAGGAGATCCAACCAGTCCATGCTAAAGGAAATCAGTCCTGAATATTCATTGGAAGGACGGATGCTGAAGCTGAAACTCCAATACTTTGGCCACCTGATGTGAAGAACTGACTCATTTGAAAAGACCCTGATGCTGGGAAAAATTGAAGGCGGGAGGGAGGAGAAGGGGATGACACGACAGAGGGTGAGATGGTTAGATGGAATCACCGACTCAATGGACATGAGTTTGAGTAAACTCTGGGAGTTGGTGATGGACAGGGAGGCCTGGCACACTGCAGTCCGTGGGGTAGCAAAGAGTCGGGCACGACTGAGTGACTGCACTGACTGACTGACTGACTGTTTTGTATTTTGGCCATTTTGGTATGTGTGTGGTGTCCCACTGTGGTTTAATTTGCATTTCCCTAATGATTAGTTGAGCATTTTTACATGTGTTTCTCTGCCATCTTCTTTTGCATTTCCCTAATGATTAGTTGAGCATTTTTACATGTGTTTCTCTGCCATCTTCTTATTGTCTTTGGTGAAATGTCTCTTCATGTCTTTTGCCTATATTCTGATCTTCCTGGTGGGGTTTCCTGGTGGTCTGTCCTGGTGGCTCAGATGGTAAAGAATCTGCCTGCAGTGCAGGAGACCTGGGTTCAATTCCTGGGTTGGGAAGGTCCCCTGGAGGAGGGCATGGTTATCCACTTCAGTATTCTTGCCTGGAGAATCCCCATGGACAGAGGAGCCTGACAGGCTACAGTCCATGGGGTTGCAAAAAGTAGGATATGACTGAGTGACTAAGCACACAGGACACACAATCTTTCTTTTTAACTGTTATATGTTTGAGAGTTCTTATTTTCTACATACTAGTCTTTTGTCAGATATGTGATGCACAAGTGTATCTCTGAAGTTATCGTTTCATCCTCCCAGCAGAATCTTTCACAGGGTAAAATATTTTAATTCTGATGACACCCAATTTATCAATTTTTCCTCTTGTGACTCTTGCTTTTGTTGTCAAGTCTAAGAACTCTTGGCCTAGTCCTGAATCCTAAAGATGATCTCCTATCATTTTCTAAAACTTTGGTCATTTTCATTCTACATTCAAGTCCATGACTCATGTGGAGTTAATTTCAGTATAAGGAATGAAATTTAGGGCAAGGTTTATCTTTCAGCCTGGGAATGTTTTGTTGCCCCAGAATCATTGAAACAGGGTACCTTCCTCCATGGAATTGCTTTTGCACTTTTGCCAAAAATCAGTCGAGCATAAATGTGTGTATCTAATAGCTGAATTTTAATGAGTAAAAAAAAAATATGTAAAATCAATTTGAATAATTACCCAGTATACCCCAAATATTACCATTTCAACGTGTGATCAGTATTAAAAGTTGATGGAAGATGTTCAGTATTCTATCTTTGTACCTAGTCTTAGGGAATCTCGTGTGAACTTTAACCCTAGAGCACATCTCAGTTTTGTTTTGCTTTTTTAAAATGTACTTTTAGCTGCGTTGCTACACGGGCTTTTCTCTAGATGCGGAGAGCAGGGGCTACTCTCTAGCTGCAGTGTGCGGGCTTCTCATTGTGTTGGCTTCTCTTGTGGAGCATGGGATCTAGGTGCACGGACTTACGTCACTGCAGCACATGGGCTCAGTAATTGTGGCTCCCAGGCTCTAGAGAACAGGCTCAGTAGCTGTGGCACATGGGCTCAGTTGCTCCTCAGCATGTGTGATCTTCCTGGATCAGGGATCGAACCTGTGTCTCCTGCATTGGCAGGCAGATTCTTTACCTCTAAGCCACCACATCTCAGTTTTAATTTGCCACATTTCAAGTGCTTGATGCCACGTGTGGCACAGGACCATGGAGTTGGCCAGCTCTAACCTCTACTGGTTGGTGTCCTGATACGGTTTTATTGGTTTTTGTCTTTTTTTTTTTTTCCTAGTGTTCTCTGGCTAACCCTCTTCCTTTGTCCTTGATGGCTGGGCAGCTTCTAGGGGGAGGTCTGATGAATGACCTGTTGCCCCTGCTTGGGGAAGGTTCTGTAGCTCTAGCCCCTCCCTGACTTGGAGCAGAGATTCTGGAAGTCACCAGTGTTACCCAAGGAAGCAAGATTCCAAAAAGACAGGTACCTTGTGGAGCCCTTGCGTGGGTCGACCTTGAAATCATGATATTGTTGACTGTCCTCTCAAGGACTGTCAGCTCTCTAGAAAGCCGGCCTCTTTCTATTAAATCTGTCAGGACAGTGAGGAAATAAGTGCATCAACCCTCCCGAAGTGAAAAGAAAGAAGTTCAGCCTCCAGGGGAGGCCACACTCCCGAGGGAATTGACAGTCCCAGTGCAGGATGACTGTTGAAGGACAAGGAAATGAAACAGTTGTCAGCCTTTCCCCCTCAGCTCACAAACCACACAGCCCCTCTGGGGGTCCTTGATGCAACCCTCACTGATTTGTTGCAGGGGGTAGTGGGGATGCTCTCCAGGGGGCTGTGTTGCTCTGACTGCACAGAGCCCCGCATGGGAGCAGGAAGCCAGAGGCCCTGGGGGCCCCGGCTCTTGCATCAGCAGCCCTGGCAGGGCCTCTGCAGGGCCCACGTGAGCTTCTGAGAGCTTTGAGCATAAGGTCACAGAATAATGACATGGCAGTGTCTCCCGGGTGAGCCATCCTCTGTCTTTGGGGAACCCCCCCTCAACTTGGCTGTTGCAACGTAACCCAATACCTGATGAAATCCTCCCCCAAAGCAAGAGGGAGGTGACCAATGACCTTTGTCATTTGATGGGAACGTTCCTGTATCCTCTGCTGTTTGCCTTAACGTTCATTCCCAGCAAAGTAAACAAAGCATTTTTACTTGGATTTTCCGTTCAATTCAACCAATGTTCCCTAAATGCCTGTGGTGTGGTGGAGAGAAAGGGCTCCTGGTGGCCCCTCCACCATATCCGGAATGTGCTTCCTTGCTTCGGGAAATCTGTTTTGGGAACCTGAGAGTATGGTTTCCCTGACGATCTAACAGCCGAAGCCCAGCCACACTGGTCATCGCAGAAACGCCTGCCCTTTGAAAGTCATGGGCCAGTGGAAGCAGGCCTGAACTCTGGTGCCAGCAGGTGGCCTCAAGTACATTCCCGACCTTCCTTAGTGGCAGGCAGTGACACAGATGATCCCTAAGTGTGGCCACCCTGGAGCCGAGCCCCTGGCCCCCTCCCAGCTCTGCCCAGCTCTGTGCCCTCACACGTCTCCATCCTCATTGCCCCACCTTTTACCCCACACAGTGACCATCCTTGCCCACTAGACCATCACAGGTGAGTGGCTCCTAAGTGCCCTGGAGGTCCCCAGGAGGAGGTGTGGAGATGAACCTTCAGGTTTAGATAGCCACATGCCTCTTCTGTTACATTTTATTTGATGGTTTCCAAGATGGGGCGCAAATCCTCTAAAGTTGGGAAGGTGCTTTCCTGAGAGGCTTTGGGGCCAGCAAAGGGTGCTTGCCAGGGTTGGGGTAACATGGGGCTAGGAAGCCAGAAGTGGAAATTTTCTGGAAGGAGGGAGGGTGGCTGTCTCATGGGTCACAGAAAGGGAGACCTGCACACGTCTGGAAAGGAGAGGGAGGGAAGGAGACCTGGGACCCAGCAAAAGGGCATAGATGTGGCCTCTTCCTGGAGCCCCAGGGCTGGCAGTTAGGGCCGGACCCTGTAGATGGTAAGACATCAGGATCTGTCTTGCTTCTGTAAATATTTAAACACTGGGAGGATTATTTTTGGTAGCTACGGTCTCTCTCCGAGCCTGGCGGGCTGCCGGGCTGCCGGGAAGGGTGTCGAGTGACAGCGGGCTCTCTGCATGCTCCCCGCGCTCCGCGTGCTCACGGGCACAACGGCCACGACTTAAATAGGGTCACAGTTCTCCTTTCTGGGAGAGCCTGACCAGGCACAGGCTCACAGGCTTCCACATTCGGGGTAAGACCGACGTGACCAACACGGATGTCAAGCTCCAAAGTTTCCCTGATGATAGTTGAAAGTGACAGTGCCTTGAGCTTCCAAACCGCGAGCATGAAGTAGCAGGGCCCGCTGCCCGGCCGGACACCCCCTGGGGAGGTGGCCACGCTCCACCAGACCCACCGAGGGTGAAAGGACTCATTGTGTGCCCCCACAGAGCACGAGGGGCTGTAGAGAGCCGTCTTTGTCGGGCCCACGGGACTGACGTGCAGAGGAGCCTGCTCCCGCGGCGGGCGTGGACGTGGGGTGCCGAGGTTCACCGGGGCCCAGCTCTCTGGGAGCGGCGGCCAGTTTCCCCCGGCCCCAGCATCAAATCTGTCTGGGCATCATGGCCCTGCTTCTTCCCTGTGGAACACGAGGCTGGCATACACCCTCCCTTGAAACTCCATTTTCCTGGAGGTGGCACTTCAGCTGAGGAGGGCTCTGTGTGTGCCCAGCAGATGGCAGGCTTCCCCCAGATCAGCCAGGGGTGTGCCTTGCCCGCTGAGCCCGCCCCGCCTCCCGCCCAGAGAGGAAGTTCCATCTGCCCTTTGTTGCTCACCTGTCCCCGCTCCCTTCTCACCGCCTGTTCCCGAGGGGCTGCCTGGATGTGTGCTGCTGAGGAGGGGACACAAGCTCCGGCCCAAGCCAGACTCCCTCGGCTGTGGGCTGCCAGACACGCCTTTCCTGGGTCCCGTCTCTATTTTCAGCTGGCCTCCATCTCCCCGCCGACTTTCCATCTCCTCTCTTGGGGGTCTGATAGGTGGAGAGTTGCCAGCATGCTGCCCCACACCACCCCCAGCCTTGTGCTATCCACCGCCTCCCCAGAGACCAGATGGCTAGACAGACTTGGCCTCTGGCCCCAAATCAGAGACACATGGCGGACATTAGACCTGGGATGCCAGGCAGCAGTCATCCCGGGATGCAGACTGCTTACTGTCCTTCTCACTGCCCCTGTGGACATGCTGACCCCTACCACAGCCCAGCTGAGTCTCAAGGGTGGTCTTGTTTGGGATTTACTTTGTTGGACACTCTCTCTTTAAAAAAAAAAAAAAAGTTAATGGTTTTTATATAAATAATATGTAGTTAATACAGATGTGTTAGATATAAAGGAGTGGTACCCCAAGGAATTGAAAGCAGGGACTCAAAGAGTTATTTACACACATCTTCCATGACTTTTGAGAACCTACTTTTTCAGATTAGCTATAAGGCTATGTTGATTGTTCCTTACCCCAACATTCGTCTGGAACTCCAGTCACACTGCTATGGCCCGGGACTGCTGGCTGCGGGCACCTCTGCACCAGCTCTGGTGCAGCAACCATGCACCTCTGTCTGGTTTGGAAGGAAAGGCCAGCAAAGCTACCCGTGGCACCAAGGCCAGGGGGCTAACTGTGGCCTGGGCTCCCACCGCCTGGTCTCCTTCTGGTGAACAGGGCCTGAGGCTGATCACCACACACACCTCCCTGTAACAGGGACCTACGCCTGCTCTCAACATGGCTTGTTCAACCCAGATCTAAGGTGATTGAAAATCAAATCCAGTTTTAGGCCCTGAAAGCAGGTTCTTCAGAGACTCCGGTGGGCGGGGAAAATTGGAGGAAGCTCTGGGAGGCTTGTCAAGGTCAGATCAGGAGATACTGCTGCCCCAGCCTTTTCCAGAACTTAGAAAACTAGACTCTCCCTGTTGTCTTCTGGGAACTGGGAAAATGAACACACCCTTCTGAGTGCCTGGCACCGAAGGGAGGGTACCTAAACAGGACCCAGAGTCCCTGGCACACACCCCCCACCCCCAGAGGATGGGAATTGACACTGGGAATCCAGGAGGGGGCATCAGGGAGGGACTAACAGGGCATGCCAGCCATGAGGGTCCCCCTGCCTGCCCCTAGGAATCTCTACCAGTAACCTGTGGTGAGATTGGCCAGGGCCAGTGTTTATACCCCTCCTCTTGGGCTTCCCTGGTAGCTCAGACAGTAAAGAATCTGCCTGAAATTCAGGAGACTTGCATTCAATCCCTGGATTGGGAAGATCCCCTGGAGAAGGGAATGGCTATCCACTCCAGTATTCTTGCCTGGAAAATTCCATGAACAGAGGAACCTGGAGGGCTACCATCCATGTGTTTGAAAAGAATCGGACATGACTGAGCGACTAATATTACTTTCTTATAACAAAAGCACTGGTTTTTCTATTAATGAAGCTTCTAGAGTCCTCCCAGCCTGCAGCAAAGCAAAAGGCAGCTCAGGTCACAGGCAAAATGAGCAAGGGTCACTGGGGAGGCGGGCCTGGCTTGTGGGAACTGGGCTAGTAAAGCCGGCCTGCTTTCCTGTCCCTGCCTCCCTTTAGCCTCCTGGGCCCTGCGGGCCAGCTACTATAGAAGCCCATAGTCCACTCCTTCTTGCCCTGGGGCCAAGTAGCAGGAGGTGGCGTACCTGTTGGGACAGGTCCCCAGCCCAATGCCGACTGGACTGCCCAGAATGCATGCCTGCCTTCTCAGAGGAACCATACACAAAGTCCAGACCTCCAGAAACAGCTAATACATGGAGTGACCTTTGAGTTTGGCAAGTGCTCAGCCAAAGCGCAGCATGAACTTGGCCCAAATGGCCAACGTCCCTAATGGCACAGGTCAGGACCTCCAGGCTGCCCTGGGGCCCATGCCTGGGGTCATCGCTCACAGGATGGCCTAGGCAGAGTCTGAGCCCTGATGACTCAGCACCCTTCACCTCTGCCGGGACAGGGCCACATGCAGACGGTGCCTGTGCAGACTTGCCAGTCTGCCCAGGATGAGAACAGCCCTGCCTACCTGGGGATAAGCCTTTAAAACAATCCTGAACTCTGCACAGGCCCTTAGCCCTGGCGAGGAGAGGAGAGAGGTGAAGATAGCTGGACTCATTCAGACTTACTCTGCAACAGGCAAAAAACCATGTCTTTTCA
The DNA here is from genome assembly GCF_032452875.1 of Bos javanicus. Taxonomy (NCBI): domain Eukaryota; kingdom Metazoa; phylum Chordata; class Mammalia; order Artiodactyla; family Bovidae; genus Bos; species Bos javanicus. Next base: position 54,076,889 of record NC_083886.1, read on the forward strand.
TCCTTGAGAACACCCAGCACCACATTTATTTTGGAAGCACCTCTGTCATTCAAACAAAGCTCAAAGCCAAAGGGTCACCTGCACAAGGCCACACCAATGGAGATGATGGGGACCTGGTTAAAAGGCTTTGGGCGTTTAACCGCATCCAGAGCAGTAGCCCCCAGCTCTGAGGACTCTACTTCGATTGTTTATAGGGCAAAATTCACTCCTTGCTCACAGCACGTCTTCATCAGGGGAAAGCAGTGCTGCTTGTGAGGGGTCTTAATGGTCCCCCACCTTTGGGCTGCCCTTGGGGCCACCTTGAGTCCCACCTGTGAGCGAGATTGCAGTTCACCACTCCCTGGCTGCTCACACTGCTTTCACCCAGAGCTGGCGTTCGTGTAATGGGCGGAAAACATCTCCACTCATCCCTATGCCTTTTCCCTCATTTTTAAAGAAATGTCCTTTGGGGAAACCTTTTTCTCTCTTATTGACTGAAAGACTTTTCCTTGGTGGAACTGAGGGTACCAGGTCCCCAGAAAGGGCCCAGCCTGGCGGCAGGTGTGGGCTAGGATGTGGTGACACCGCCAAGCCTGGCAGGAGGGGAGGCATGGCTATGACTGGGCTTTTCCACGGGACTGGCCAGGGCACACTTCATGGTGCTTGGCTGAACTGAGCTTTGATACCGAGAGGTTTTAACTGACAAAGCAAGCAGGGACCACTAAGTTTTGCTTCATGGCTGATTAATGATTAAAGGACCAACAGTCCATGCATAAAACCTTCCAGAAAAGCTCTCTTCATCCCTAAAGTCAGTGGTTTGGGGCTTGTCCTCTTTGCAGTGGAATGGGTGTGTTGAGTTGCTGGCATGCGCTGACAGAACTCTTGGTTCGGAACACAGGGGAACAGCCCCAGCTGGTGGAGCCGGGAGCAGGCGAGCTGTGCATGTCTGACTTCCCACCACCATCTAATGATTGAGCAGACCCGGGGAGCCCCATCGGGTGGTGCCCGCTGCACCCCTTGGTAGCTGACGGTGTATGGTTTGGATTTAACACACAGCTCTCTGTAGTTGACAAAGAAAAACTATTTCCAGTTTGCACAAACTGGCCACAGCCGTTGCTGAAGCTGGGAGAGGGGCCGGCTGACTGGTGTGACTTCTCGGGTGGTAGTGTTTTGTTTTGTGACTTTGGAAAGAACATGAAAGACTAGGCGGACATCCACTTGCCAAGGAGCCCAGGGCTGGTGGCCAGGCCAGCACCTCCCTGGTAGGTGTCAGGGAAAACGTTCAAAGTAAATAAACACTGTGATTTCTGGGCCTGCATAATACCTTTCCCCTCTCTTTCCTAATCCCAACACCTGGGGCTGGAGCCCCACAGGAGAAGCTCTTGTCCTTTCATAACTGAAGGTTGAGCTCGGCCTGGATGGTAACAGGGATCCTGACTTAAAACACACATTCACACACACATAGTCACATGTATACAGACATACCACGTATATACAACCACACATACATACACCACACACCCCACACACATACGCACACGGTTTCAGGGAGAAGAACTGGAGCGTATTTTGCTGGAGTCAGAAGGAAATATTCAATGACCTCTCATTCTCCTCTGTATGTTTAGTTTTCCCTTTTTTTTGAAAAAAATCACTTTCAGAATTGCCGGGCTGGTTTTTCCAAACTTGAGATAGAGTCAGCCCTTTATATCCACCAGTTCAGCATCTGCTGATCAACCAACCTCAGACTGAAAAAGCTTGAGAAAAAAATTTCCAGAAAGTCCCCAAAAGCAGAACTTGAATTTGCCACATGTGAGCAATTAGTTGGGCTTCCCAGGTGGCCCAGTGGTAAAGAATTAGTCTACCGATGCAGGAGACACGGATTGGATTCCTGGATCAGAAAAATCCCCTGGAGGAGAAAATGGCAACCCAACTCTTGCCTGAAAAACCCCATGGTCAGAGGAACCTGGCAGGCCACTGTCCATGGGGTTGCAAAGAGTCAGACACGACTGACTGAGCGCACACAGCAATTATTTACATGGCATTGACATTGTAGCCTTGCCATTAAATTAGATATTATAAGTCATGATTTAAAGTTTATGGGAGGATACATACACCCCAGTGTTCATGGCAGCACTATTTACAATAGCCAAGAATGGAAGCAACCCAAGTGTCCATAAAGAAGATGTGGTATATATACAGAGGAGTATTACTCAGCCATAAAAAGAATAAAATAATGCCATTTGCAGCAACATGGATGGACCCAGAGATTATCATACTAAGTGAAGTCAGTCAGATAAAGAAAGGCAAATATCATGTGATATCACATATATGTGGAATCTTAAAAATGATACAAATGAATTTATTTACAAAACTGAAATAGACTCACAGATGTAGAAAACAAACTTACAGTTACCAAAGGTGAAAAGAAAGGAGGGATAAATTAAAAGTTTGAGATTAACAGATATACACTACTGTATATAAAATAAGCAACAAGGACATACTGTATAGCTCAGGGACCTGTGCTATATTCAGCCTCTTGCAATAACCTACAATGGGAAAAGGATCTAGATATATGTATGCATGCATGCATGTATATATATTTAAGTATATCGGGCTTCCCAGGTGGCCCTAGTGGTAAAGAACCCACCTGCTAATTCTGGAGGTATAAGAGACACAGGTTCAATCCCTGAGTTGGGAAGATCCCCTGGAGAAGGGAATGGCAACCCACTCCAGTATTCTTGCCTGGAGAATCCTATGGACAGAGGAGCCTGGTGGGCTGGGATCCATAAGGTCACAAAGAGTTGGACACAACTGAAGCAACTTAGCACAGATACACACGTATGAATATAACTGAACCATTTTCCTATACATATGAAAATAACCCAACATTGTTAATCACCTATACTTCAATATAAAGAAATAAATAACTTATCTGGGAGGAAGTGCATAGGTTATACGCAAATACTTGCCATTTTATACACGGGACTTGAGCATCCTCGGATTTTGGTATCCTCGGCGGCCCTGGAGCCCACTCCCACAGGTACTGAGGAAGGACTGGATGCCTCCTAGATCTCATACAGACATAACATTCAAGACCCTCGGAGAGCTCCAGACAAGTGGGCCTCCAAACACGTGTGTTTGCTCCATACTGAAAGCTCCCCAAAGGAAAATCCCTCACCCACCTGTAAGCCAGCCAAAGTTGAAAGAGTCCCCAAACCCCTCTGAACCCAAATCTCCTATTCCTACTTTACATCCTTCCTCCTGAGAAGTGGCTTGCAGCAGTGCCCAAAGCTCTCCCTGTGGAGTGAGGCCACAACCACAAAACTGGGGGAAAGAACTTCTCAGGGACACTCTCGGCCCTAGCCTCCACCCTCGGAGAGAGTGATGGCCCCTGGTCACCGGGCACATGCCTGCACCTGTTTGTTCTGTTTTTAAAATAACCATGCTTAAAGAAATGCTTGTTCGTCACCACACCCAGACCAAGATGTTCTGGACAATTCCCTCCTGGTTGGGTGGAGCCTGCAATCCTGCTCCTGGCTGGAGACCTCAAATCCAGCTCCTCCCAGTGGTCATGACAGAGGCAGCCCAGGCTCTGCCTGGACATCCCCCGACCCAATCCTGCCCAGCCTGCCCAGGAAGGGCATCGGACACTGGGCTGGCTATAGGCTTCTCACTGAACCAAACCTTCTCACTGATCTAACAAGGGTGATGTGTCCCACTGAGGATGCAGGACACAGGGCTCAGTCACAGCCTCTTGCAGGGTCAGGTTTGCTGAGCCATTCCTTGTGAATGGGAAACTCACCTGGGATGCTGAGTTTAAACCCACTGACTTGCTGGAGGGGACCCGCCCTTTTGTAAGATGCAAGGAATGGGGGATGGGGGACATCCTCATCCTTCAAAACAGGAGTTGCCACCCGGAGCCCTGCTTTCTCAGGTGGCAGGGACAGCCTTTGTCCTCTGACACAGACCTCAGAGTGAGGATGTCCTGCTGGCAGAGGCTCTGGAAAATGTCCTGGGGGCTGTGAAGCCACGGAGTGGTGTTGAGAACTTGGAGCCGAGGGGCCTGCTCTTTAGCTCTGATTCGAAACTCTGTGTATTTGTGACGATCAAAAACATCTGCTTGGGCTGGACGTCCATCTGGGAGGACGATCAGAGATCTCACATTCAAGACACGAACGTACCCTTGCAATGTGGAGCGCATGCACAACGTGTCCTCGAAGTACAAGGTCTGAGACCCATGTACAAAGCTAGTGATGACTTTGGACCTGAAGTGGGTGGGGGCAAACCCAACGGCATCATTGCTGCCTCCCCGCACCCCACCCCCTGCATTGGGACTGTGCAGTAATTGGCACTGCGGTGATTTATGCAAGTGCTAATCAAAAGCTTTTATTTTCTGATTATCTCTCCGTTTGATGGATGGCAGATGCCAATGCAGTCAAAATATAAACACGTTCCAGTCTGAACGTTTCAAAGAAGAAACTAGCCATTCCAGAGAGCAGAGGAGGGTACCCCTTCTGCTGCCTGGCAAAGAGTTTCATTGGGGAAAATTATTTTTCATCACCTTTTTGCTTTCTATTTAAATTAAGCTTCACCAAGCAAGTTTGGCAGCAGTGGAGGGCTCCTAATTTGGTCCCCCTTGACCTCTGCTGCCTTGATTGGCGGTTTGTTGCCGGGCGGGAAGTTGTGCCCACGAGGTAGGAACAGCAGAACAAATGCCCTAGGACAGCTCTGTGTCCCCCGAGGACCCCAGCAGAGCGGGGAGAGCGCGCAATTAGAGAGGTCTTCACACAGAAAGTTAATTAGCTACTAAATAGCATTTAGCACAGTTTACGATGGGAAATGCATGTCTGAGAAGCAAATGGAGACCAGTGAATAATGGTGGCCACAAGACGGGGGGTCCTGGCCGCTGACGCTTTACTCCTCCGGCCTGACTCAACGCCAGGGTCTCAGGGCACAGGGCCTCTGTTTCCTCGAGGGTGGAGGGAGGAAAGGAACCTGAGATGTCCTGGTCCACGTGCCCAGGAGCTGTGCCCCCAAGAATGAGGGCCAAGCACCCCAGGACCAGGCAGGGCAGGAGGCATACCAAGAATCCGCCTGGCCTTGGAGTGGCTATCCTGCCTCCCATGTACTATCCAGCTTCTCAGTTGTGGAAATGAGTTCAATATGCCTTCAGTTACTGGGAACCGTGTGTGTGCTGGGTTAAACGGTGTCCCCCAAATTCATGTTTCCCCAGAAGCTCAGAGTAGACCCTTATTGGGAAGGGTCTTTGCAGGTAAAATTAAGGCAAGAATCAGGATGAGATCATACTGGATTAGGGTGAGCCCTACATCCCAATATGTGTCCTTATAAAAGATAGAAAAGAACACCCAGACAGGGGGCAGAGGCCGTGTGACGTGGAGCCAGAGACGACAGTGATGCAGCTGTAAATCAAAGAATGGGAAGGGTTTTTGGAGCCACCAGAAGCTGAGAGAGGTGAGCAGGATTCCATCCTGAAGCCTTCAGAGGGACCACGGCCCTGTGGACACCTTGATTTTGGAATTCTGGCCTCCAGGACTGTGAGAAAAGAGATTCTGATGTTTTAAGGCTTCCAGTTCACGGTGGTTTGTTACAGCAGCCCTGGGAAACCAATAGTGTGGGATCACATGACAGCCCCTATTTTAGTCCCTGGGAGGCCCGGCGTGGGTGCTGGTGTCTGAAGCCAGAGAAATCCAGGGACCCCCGGAGGCTGGCAGGGAGCGGGGGTGAGTCAGGGCCTTCGTGTTCTGTTACCGTTCCCGTGCTGACTCTGCTGTGCTTATTTGACCCACTTGATTCATCTGCCTGTTGAAACCATGGGTTGATTGCTTGGGGCAATTTTTATTTTTGCCTTTTGTTTGTTTAGTTGGGTTTCTTTTTTTACCTTTGATGTTTCTTAATGATTTGGAGGGTGTTTTCTTTTTAATTATAAAAGTAATACCTGCTTACTAAAGAAATTTTGGAAAATAGGAAAAAGATAAAACAAGGGGGTGAAATCCTACCTACAGCCAACACAGCCATTGTCAGCATTTTAGTGTACTTCCTCTAGCCTTGCGATTATTTTTTTGTTGGTTTCTGATGCTTAAGTTAATTTACAGAGTTGCAGACACACTGTAAAATTTGGTTTCTTGGTTTTTAAAATAATAATTTAACAATTTTTTATATATATTTTAACTTTTAATTTTATATCAGCGTATAGCCAATTAATGGGCTTCTCCGGTGGCTCAGCAGTAAATAATCTGCCTGCAATGCAGGAGACCTGGGTTTGATCCTTGGGTCAGGAAGATCCCCTGGAGGAAGGCATGGCAACCCACTCCAGTATTCTTGCCTGGAGAATCCCACAGACAAAAGAGCCTTTCGTGCTACAGTCCACAGGGCTGCAAAGAGTCAGACAGGACTGAAGTGACTGAACGTGCACGCACACATAGCTGATGCCATAGTTCCAGGTGGACAGCAAAGGGACTCGGCCAAACATATACATGTATCCATCCTCCCCCAGACCCTCCTCCCATCCAGGCTGCCACAGAACGCTGAGCAGAGTCCCTTCTGCTATACAGTAGGACCTTGCTGGTCATCCATTTAAAATATAGCAGTGTGTACATGTCGATCCCAAACTCCCTAACTATTCCTTCCCCTCATAAATTCTGTTATATTTGATACACACAAAAAACATGTATAACATGTAAATGATGCAGCATAATAATAAAATGCACCCACATTACCCGTCACGCAGCTATATGACTAAATTGATTCAGCTACTGGGCTTCCTCCCTGCCCTGGAATCCAGGCTCCAGAAGGGAATCACTTTCTGGAATGCTGTGGGCATCATTTCCCCCCTCTTTTAAGGCAGACGGTCCACATTTGTATTCCTTTCCCAACAATACGTGTTGGGTTCAGTCTGATTTTGAGAAGTATTAAAATGTCAGCATCCTTTGCCACCTTCTGTGACCCAGGTCAGTGTCTAAGGTCACATGGTTCATTTCTTATAACTGGTGAGGTCCCTAACCCTAACCCTAACCCCCAAGCTGCAACTACTCCGCAGCTTGTCTACCCACGTTCCTGGCCATCACCACTTGGTGTGTTTTCAGGGATTTTCTCTATGACAATCCTGGTGCCCGTCTTTGGTTCATGGAGCAAAACCCCTCTGAGATGTGTATGCTCAACTCCACAAGATGCGAGTGTTGTTTCCCACCAACGATGGGCCAGCTTAGGTTACACTCACCCCTGCCAGGGTTGTGTGAGTTCTGTCTTGCTATTTTCAATTCATGCTTTGAATGAATGTCTTCTTTTTCAAAAAATTGTATTTATGTATGGCTGTGCTGGGTCCCTGTTGCGTGGGCTTTCTCTAATTGTGGTGAACTCCATTCTCTAGTTGTGGTGGTTTCTCTTGCTGCAGAGCATGGGCTTCAGGGCCCGTGGGCTCAGTAGCTGTGGCACACAGACTTAGTTGCCCTGTGGCAGGTGGCATCTTAGTTCCTGAACCAGAGATCCAACCGGTGTCCCCAGCATTGGCAGGCAGATTCTTAACCACTGGACCAAAGGAAGTTCCTTCCCATGTCTTCTTAATAGCAATCATTTTTAATGCCTACTAAATATCCTATTGGGTAGATATACAACTTTTCACTGGTCCATCTACCTTTCATGGACATTGAGTTGTTTCCAATTTTCTGTTTGTCCTGTGAGAAACCTCACTGGGCTTCTACTGTGCTGGTGTGCAAATAGGATTATTCCTCCAATGGGCTCCCAGAAACAGAATCAAAGAGGGGAATCTTTTCAATTCTTGAGACACGTTGCCAGTTGTTGCTTTAAAGATTTGAGCCTTGGTTGTGGAGAAATTGACAGATGTGCACAAAGGTATAAATATTTGTGTACATACACACAGAGGTCCTGCATATACGTGTGTACAAAGATCTGATGTGTAATTTTGTGCATGCACAAAGGTTTAATGCACACACTTGCAGTGAAGTTTGGTGTGATATTATTTTACAAAATAATAAAAACAGGAACCATCCCAAGTTTTCATCTATAGGAAATGTTTAAATAAATACACAGAACCTGAAGCAACACTTACAAAAAAGTGTGATTGACCCAAGGTACTGCCAGGACAAAGGCCATGAGTAGGGTGACAGAAAGATCCAGCTGTAGCAATATTGCAGCATGCTCCTATTTCTGCTTTACCACATGTGCATGTATGTGCATATGTGTGTGTGCATGCACAGGACACCCCCACTGTTACCCAGAGTTACTATGGAGGAGCAGGATTGAGTCTGGGCTGAAGCTGGTGAAGGAACAAGAGACTTTGCAGTTTTGCTTTACACGCCTCTGAGTGTCTGAATTTGTATCAAGGGCATTCCTCTTCCCATGAAAGAAGGGCTCATGGAGAGGATTGAGATTTGACTGCTCACCCCACCTGGGCAGGAGGAGGAGCTGACTTCATGGTACATCTCCCAACATTGGCTTCCACCCCTTTGGAAATAAATTATTGCTGATCCATGTGCTAAAAACCATGCTCATTTGCATTTTTTTATGTTTGAGGATTTTGCATATATTTCTGTATGTTAATTCATGTTGTTTCTTCTTTTGTGAAATATGTGTAATTGGCCCATTTATCTCCTGGGGTCTTTGACTTAATGGAAAATAACATCAAGGAGAGAAGGCCCTCATGTGAGGGTCCCCAAAGCCTCCTGCCAGTACCACCATGTGGGGATTACATGGAGACCAAGGGGCAGGAGATATACCACCTCTCTTGGATTTGCCCCTCATGATGTCCAGTGTCCATTGTACCCTGTAAACCAGCTCCAAGGAGGGATAGTTGCTCGGCAGTCAAGGCTGACAGCAAGCTTTGGGCTTGGGCTGAGCCAGACCGCTGGAAGATGGCTGTTTCACCCCAAGAAGCAGAGTTTCCGAAGCCCGTCCTCCCCTGTTGGTAAATACCCGTTTTGCTCTAAGAAAATTCTGTCAGCCAGCATCCCAACCCTGGTTTGCCTTAAATGCCCTGAGCCAAGCAAGCAATGGCTTGGTGCCAAAGGATGCTCTGGGTCAACCTGGAACCAGGCCCAGGGGACAGAGGAACAGAAGGGAGGAAAAGGATCCAAAGCGGTGCTGTTTTGATATCACTCATGGGACGTGGTGCTCTGAACAGAATTCAGGTTTGTGGGGTCTGCCGTGTGGATGGAATTTCAGTGAATGTAAATGAGTAGCCAGCACCCCACCCAAGAGTGAAAGGGATTTTTAATTAACTGTCATTATGATTTGTGGTCTTGGGTCAGGAGTGGTAGAGAGTGGCAACCAACATTTCCTCCGAGGCCCCTCAGCACCCAGGGCCCAGTCATCGGTCCCTACCCTTGATAGCAGCCCCTGGTGTGGAGTCCTGAGTCACCCACGACTCCCCTTCCAGCCTGCAGAGACTGAGGGTGCCGAGCCAGACATGGGAGGGCACGGCAGGGCTACCCCTGGGCCGTCATCAGTCTGAGCGTCCCAGACGGCGTGTTGGGCAGAGTCTGTCAGGACGGGCTGTCTCTGCCTCTGGGGCTCCTGGATGGTTCACGGGACTGGCTGAAAAACGAGAAGGAGCCACATGGAAGGTGCAAAGCCCAGAGCTCAGAATCCAGAAGGTTCTGGCTCCCAGCTCCTCACTCCCTCCCACCAGCTGTGCTTCTCAGCTGGTCCCTCAGTGTCTTCATTAGGAAAATGAACCCACTGGCTTCCTGATCTTTGAGGTGCTTCTATGACCTCAAGCTCTTTCTCTGAAGAAACCTTACTTACCCTGACTCATGCCGCAGCACTCCAACACCCCATTGCCCTTCCCCCAGAGGCTTCTTTCTGGAAGGACACTCCAGCCCAGCAGGTACAGTCCACTGATTCATGTGATGGCCAAGCAGTCCTTGCCTGAAGCTGAGAGAGAAGGCGAGCTTGGGCTGAAAGCCTGAAAAAGAGTTCATGAAATTTAATCAGATGCCTAAGGGGAACACCTAAATTTAGTCAAATTATTATTAGTATTCATTCCATTTTTAAATTGCCTAGAGGAACGTCACCGAAAAAGTTGGGAACCACCAGCCTGAGTGGTGATGGTTTTGTTCTGCAGACCTGGGGGACCTGCCAAGGGACTGCAGGGGTCCTGACCTACCACACAGGGCTGCCCCCAGTACCCACACTGTGAGCCACTTTTGTGGGTGCAGGGATACATGACCCAGAGGGTCCAGGTGGAGTGGGTGCCAAGGTGGGGTCAGGCAAAGCTTATATATTTAGCCATGATAGACACATACAGACTCACAGGGACCTAGGCTTCACCAGCTCTAGGCTCTGGTCAGCAGAGCCCCCCTGCCCACCCATAGCAAGGTCCCTGGTCAGCGAACCCCTAGCCCCCAGGAGTCCACTTCTTGTTACTGAGTCTCTGGCCTCCACCTCTACTGGTTCTGCAGGCTGGGCTGGGTTTTTGGAGGAAGACCATAGAGTCCCTTCCCTGTGTGACTCGGGCCCAATAGATGGTAGGTGACTTTTAAAGGGTGATGGCCAGTTTCAAGAGTTTTTGCAGGAAAACCATACAATATTAATGTGATGCCTTTTTAAAATTAAAAAAAAATAGTTGAAGTATAATCAATTTATTATATTGTTAGTTTCACGTATACAGTGTAGTAGTTCAGTATTTTACAGATTATACTCCTTTATAGGTTATTACCTATATTAGGGCTTCCTTGGTGGCTCAGAGGTTAAAGCGCCTACCTGCAACGCAGGAGACCCGGGTTTGATTCCTGGATTGGGAAGATCCCCTGGAGAAGGAAATGGCAATCCATTCCAGTATTCTTGCCTGGAGAATCCTATGGACAGAGAAGCCTGGTGGGCTACATACAGTCCGTGGGGTCGCAAAGAGTCAGACACAACAGAGCAACTTCATTTACTTTATAGGTTATTGTAAGACAGTGGGTATAATTCCCTGTGCTGTACAGTATATCCTTGTTGCTTATGTATTTTGTATATAATAGCTTGCATCTGTTAATTCCATGCCCCTATGTGTCCCTTCCCCCTTCCCTCTCCTCTTTGGTAAACACAAGTTTGTTTTCTATACCCGTGAGTCTATCTCTGTTTTGCATATGCACTCCTTTGTATTATTTTTTAGATTCTACATATAAGTAATAACTTGCAGTACTTGTCTTTCTCTGGTTTATTTCATATAACATAATACTCTCTGAATCCATCCACGCTGCTGCAAATGCAGGATTTCATTTTTTATAGCCAAGTAATATTCCACTGTGTGTGTGTATGTGTGTGTATCTCACATCTTTTTAATCCAGTTGTCTGTTGATGGGCAGTTGGACTGCTTCATGTCTTGGCTATTGTAAATAGTGTTGCTATGAATGTTGAGATGAATGTATATTTTTGAATTAATGTTCTTGTTTTTGTTTCCGGGTGTATACCCAAGAGGAGAAGAATTGCTGGATCATATGACACATTTATTTTTAGTTTTTTTTTTAATTTATTTTTTGACTTTTTTTTTTTTAATTGAAGGATAATTGCTTTACAGCATTTTGTTGTTTTCTGTCAAATGTCAGTGGAAGCTCTGTACTGTTTTCCATAATGACTGCACCAATTTACAAGGTGGCTTTTTTTTTCAAGGTGCCTTTTTATGACACTAAATTACCTGACCTGCGAGGTTCTTTCTACTCCCAGCCAGCACTTAGATTACAACTGAATGTTGGTCCCATAGAAACGACACAGGAACATGTCTCACACCCAGGTGTTTGTGACAACCTATGTTTCCTCTCCTGTCCTGCCCGTTCCCCCCATCTTCCTCTAACATCACTTAGTTGGTTTGGGCTGGTGTCGTGGTTTCATTTTGAAAGGGTCATGTGACTGGCCGTGAGGACTGGGCTGGGCCTGACAGTGAGGATGCCCCGGCCTGTGAACGTGTGTTCTCTGCCTGTCTCTGCAGCTCAGGGTGTTGTCTGGATGGCTGCTGTGGGCCTTGCCTTGATCAGGGTCTAGGTCTCACCGGAACTTATGTCGCTCATAGTTTTCTGGGTCCTACAAAACTTCCCAAGTGCAACCATCAATGGGCTGAGTGTATGTGGCTAATAAGAGCACTTGGTTTAGAAATATCGTCTTTTCTTACCCATGTGAAGTTCCTATAAAATCTAGGGGAGATGTGTGTCTATGTTTTGTCCTTTTTGTGTTTAGAAAGCTGTCTCTGCTATTGTCTTCTCAGTGAAGTCTGTCTCTAGGATGAAGTCAGTTGGGAATGAAACAGAACAATTGGTTCTCAGAAGCCTGGTTCGGGAGCAGCTAGGAATGGTCTCTAGGCTGCTTGGGCTATTAATTATTTTGCTTTATTTATTAGAGGTACCCAGCATCCCTTAGCCTCCAAGCATATTTGCAAAATGCCTTAAGGGAAAAAGAAAAACAAATGATTCCTGCCATCAGAGTCTCCAGCCCATAATGAATGATGCTGTATAATAACGTTAAGTGGGAAAAGCCCCAGAATCCCGTGTACATCCTGAGTCTACCTGTGTAACCATCATAGATGCATGTGATACATGGACGCTCAGAAACTCAGGAAAGCAGTCGGCTTGGCTGAGTGAAATTTTTCTTAGTTTTACTTAGAAATCTGATGATGTCGTGCTATTTGACTCGGAAAAAAAAAAATTAGAAGAAAAACAGCACCCAGAGGACTAGTGGGTTCTCCCCTCCTACCTGCCAGCACCGCTCCCCCTGGCTGGCCAAAGGAGAAGAGAGGCCTAGCCTGGTTATCTTTTCCTAAATTGTGTTGGTAATAAACCTGAATAACGTGCCTGCTCTCCTCCTCCCCGTGATTTACACCTTTCATAATTAGCCCTGCGCAGCATCAGAGCCGCCCAGCAGAGTTAATGGCCTGAGCTCAGCCACTGTCCTCCTGGCTCCCAGCAGAGCTGAGCTCTCTGCACCAAGAACTGTGATTGAAGTCGGGCCGGCCCGTCCTTCCTGCAGCTCTTGAGCCCCTTGAGAGGGACGGGAAAGCTATGTTGGTCTCAAGTGTGGCTGATGACACCCCAAGCTCAGCCAGGGCAGGTTCTGGGGGCTGAAATAGCAAGATCCAGGGCTTCTATTCTGATAACTTCCCATTTCCACTTATGTCAGAGATGACCCCTTGAGCCCAACAGAGCTAAGTTCCTGTGGTGATCGTCAGCACCAAGGTCTCCTAAAAGATTGGGAAGGGAAGTTGCCATAATCGCTAACGTTTAGCTCTGGCCGACCATTCCGGAAGTGACATTGATTGACTGTCTCTGGGTGCACAGCAGGTGGCAGGGGGGATCTGCCAGCAAAGCCCAGAGCAGGGCCCCACAGTGTCCGGGGTCAGTAGAGACCAGGCGGAGTCCACCCCAGAGGGTAGATTCAGCCGCCACTATGTGTGTGCGTGTGTTTGTGCGCACGTGTGTGTGATGTTAATTACAGCAGACGTGCTTACAGTTTTGCTTGCAACAGTCAGCTTAGAAATGGCCAGAATTTGAGAGCCTAATAGGGTCTCAGAGATCAGAATCCAGCCACTGTCACCTCCATTTTACAGAGCGAGGAATTAAGGTGCAGAAAGTAAGACTTCCTTTGTCATCCACCTGCAGCCTCCCCCTGCCAGGCCCTTATGGGGTGAAGATTACAAAGACGGTTAAGACAGCATCCCTGCTAGAGGGCATGACACGTCAGGAGTGGCTCAGAGGCTGGGAAAGGGCTCAGGGCCAGGGGGATGAGGGGTCAGGGAAGGTGGGCTCCCTGTCAGTGGTGGAGGGCAGCTGCCCCACACCCACCGTTGCTGCCCCATCCCTCCTCCTGGTTAACAGAGTCCTAGTGAGGCTCCCAGAGTCAGGGTACAGGGAACACAGATAAGACAATCTCTCCCTGAAGTCGTCACTCACGGAGGGCTCTGCCAGACCCCAAAGAATGAGGAGCAGAGAGGTGTAGGGGACATAAGGGTACAGGGGAGGAGGGTGTGTGTGTGTGTGTGTGTGTGTGTGTGTGTGTGTGCGCGCGCGCGCGCGCTCTCTCAGTCATGTCCGACTCTTTGCGACCCCATGGAGTGTAGCCCACCAGGCTCCTCTGTCCATGAGATTTTCCAGGCAAGAAGACTGGAGTGGGTTTCCATTTCCTACTCCGGGGATCTTCCTGACCCAGGGATTGAACCCGCATCTCCTGCTTGGCAGGCAGATTCTTTACCACGAGCACCACCTGGGAAGCCCGCAGGGGAGGGAACATGAGTGAAAAAGCAAGGACTCGGGTATGGGGCTGGAGTTGGAAACAGCAAGAACTCTGGAGCCTGAATTTGCAAGGAGGTGGCTGGGCTGGCTGCACTGTTGGAAGGCAAAGGACATCCCGCCCGGTACTGACCTCCCAACAGCCACAGGCTGCTGGCAGAACAGCAGGCTGCACCTAACAAGCAGACAGAACAGCAAAGTCCACTCAGTGTATCTCGGGCCCTCAGCCCTGTCCCAATGCTTTCCTCTCCCATCTCCGCATTTTATGGCTGAGAAGGCCAGGGCCCAGTAGAGGAGATAACTGGCCCAAGACCACATAGGCTGGCTGAGGAGCCGAGCCAGGACTTGTCCCAGGCCTTCCAGGATCGACGCTGAGCGAAGGGAGGATTTCCCATCCAGTTTGTCTTTGGCAGAAAGGATGTAGCCATACCCCAAACATGCCTGACGTGGCCGTTCATGTTGCAGTACTTAAACACACATGTGTGCGTGCTGCCATGACATGTCCTCCAGTATCCTCCTTCTCTTTAGAACTCTCCTTCCTGTAGTTTTAGTTGGCTGCTTGTCAGTCAAGCAACATTTGGAAGCCCTATGTGAGTAAATGCCATGTGATTAGTACATGATAGAGGATAAAGAGATGCTTTCTGGGGACTTCCCTGGTGGTCCAGTGGCTAAGCCCCTGTGCTTCCAATGTAGGGGGCCCAGGTTTGATCCCTGGTCGGGGAATTAGATCTCACATGTCACAACGAAGACCCGCACAGTCAAATAAGTAAATAAAAATAAATATCTTTTTAAAAGAGAGAGATGCTTTCTACTGCTGCACAAGAGATAGTATAGTGGTCAGGGCCCAGCGTGGCCTTGCGCAATGACTGGGCCTCTCTGGGTGTCAGCTGTCACAGCTGAAAAGTGGGCATGCTAGCAGCGATGTAGTGGGGGTGCTGTATGTATCTTTAGGACCTAAACTGCTCTGTACGTGTTGGTTCTTACTTTATCCTGTCCTCTAGGCTTTGTCTGGGCAAGGTACAGTTAGTAAGGTCAAGGTCACAGGTTGATCTATATGTAGACTAGTTAGCTTTTTGGAAACAAAGCAGAACTCAGAAACGCCCAGTGTAGTGAAGCTGGCATCATGGACCACCCTGCATGATGTCCCCCATGCCCTGGCTGGCTGCCTGGCCTAGGAATGTGTGGAGACTGTGGGGGCGCAGGACATCAGTCCTCGTGACCAAGCGAGGACTGTTGCCCTGAGACCCAGAGGCTTAGCCAGGTCGCTGCAGAGCCCCATCCAATCCAAAGTAGCTTTGAAACAGTCCCTCGCTCGCCATAGTCCAGAGTGGTACTCATCTCCCCATGTGTGGGCAGAGGCAGGCTTCGTCAGAAACTGCATCTGTGCTGAGGGCTCTAGGGACAAAACTTCTCAGCTGTCAGTGGCAGGTTTGGGTAGTTGAGGGCTTGAAGCTGGTGACACGCAGACGGAGTTGGTGGCAGACTAGAGTAAAAGTGATCTTTGTCTTCCCCAGTCACAGTGGACCTGTTGTGGCCACGGCTCTGAATGCCCTCTCCTACCTTACTCATCCTTTAAAATCAGGAGCCTGGGGCTCCCAGAACATCCTGGTTGCCCAGGTTTCCTTCTTTTAAGCAATCTCTTTGTCTGACAATCGAGTCTTCACAAGGGCCCTGGCAGCCCTTTAAGTAGGCGCCACAGGATGCGAGAGTTCTGAGGAAACTTCGCTGCTAGTGGGGCCAAGTGTGTGACTGTGCAGTGCGAGTGCCACAGCTATGTCAGCTGGCCGACTCTCCCACCGGGTGGATTACACAGGATCGCCTTGTTTGTTCTTCCTCGAACCCCTCAGGCGGATTTCTAGACTTCGACTTTACCGAGTAGGAAGACAAAAAACCAAAGCAAAAACTTGCTTCCCCGAAACCTGAAGCCCTGTCGATGGGGAGGGAACACTGCCCAGACGAAGGGGCCTTTCTGGGCCTTTTTGTTTTTTAAAAAACAATATTGGTTTCTTTTTAAAATATTTATCTATTTTTGGCTACTCTGCTCAGCTTGCGGGATCTCAGTACCCTGATCAGGGATTGAACCAGGTCCGCAGCAGTGAAAACCTGGAATCCTAACCACTAGGGTATCGGGGAACTCCCGTTGGGTCTTTGTGAGCTTTGCCTTCTCTCAGGGTCCCTGAGGACAGAGCACATCATGTCGTGAAGCAGCGGAACAGCCCAGCTTCTGCCAGGGGTCACTTTAAAGAAGAGACAGTAGATAGGGGGAGGGAGGTTGCCCCAGGTACAGTACAGAGGTCCCCCCCGCCAACCAGGTCAGAGATGGAAATAGGACAGGAGTTCCACAGGGAGACGTCACGCATAGTCACTTTGGAAGCAAAGCGACAGCCTTCTACCCACTCTATTGATGTTCTTAAACTTATTCCACAAACTCTTCATTATCCTCAATAACGTACCTCCGTGGCAGGGTTTCCTTCCTTCCCACCTGTTGGTCTGCATGGCCTTTGCATGGGTCAGGGGCTGGCCAGTCCTACAGCTGATCCAGCATGGGCATCCACGCCAGGAAGATGAAGGAAAGATAAAAAAATATTATTTGGAGTGGGGGGAACTAAGAATTCTAAATCAGAAAACCATTGGGTTTTTTTTTTTAATATTATTACTGGGATAAAACACAATTTACTATTGCAATCATTTTTGGAGTTTAAAAAATTTTTTTAATTGGAGGAAAACTGCTTTACGGTGTTGTACTGGTTTCTACCACATAACAATGTGAATCAGTCATAGTTTAAATATATATATATATATATATATATATCTGCCCTCTTGAGCCTCCCTCCCCTGCCCCATCACACTCCTCTAGGTCATCAGAGAGGGTCAAGCTGGGCTCCGCATACTATAGAGCAACTTCCCCCCATCTCAACCATTTTTAAATGTACAGTTTGTAATATGAAGTACATTCACACTTTTGGGCCATCACCCATCTTTAGAACTCTTTCATCTTGTAAAACTGAAGCTCTATTCATTAAACTCTTAACTCCACGTTCTCTCTCTCCTCCAGCCTCCAGTAACCTTAATCTGCTCTCTGTCGCAATGAATTTGGCTCTTCCAGGCACCTCATTTAAGTGAAATCCTATAGTATGTGTCCTTTTGTGGCTGGCTTACCTCGCTGAGCATAAAGTCTTCATGGTTCATTCATACTGTAGCCTGTGTCAGGATTTTGTTCCTTTTTAAGATGGACTAATATTTCATTGTATGTGGTGACCACATTTTGTGTATCCATTCATCTGTTGATGGATACTTTTTTTTCATATATTTTAGAGACATGGGTATTATGAATAAGGCTGCTGTGAACATTGGTTTGCAAATATCTGTTTGAGTCTCTGCTTTCAATTCTTTGGGATGACCTGATTAAAATATCAACGAAAAAAGGAAAGTGTTAGTTGTTCAGTCATGTCTGACTCTTTGCAACCCCCATGGACTATAGCCCACCAAGCTCCTCTGTCCATGGATTTCCAAAATACCATTGCCAGGGCCCTTCTTAGAATAATTCCAGCCAGCCCTTCTGGCTTCCTTATTATTCCTTCTGCTTGTGCCCAGGCTCTTCCTTCTACCCAGAGATACTCAGGACCAACCCCTGTGCCAGTGCACTGGGACTGAGCGTTTCCAGGGGCCACAGCCCCTGCTCTGGGTGATGCCTTCCTCTGACACCTCCAGTTCTTTGGGACTCTCTGACAGCAGCAGCTGGTCCGTGTGGTGTTATCATCCACGTGCTCATGGTCCTCAGCTTAGCTTTCCTACGAGATTCCCATCCTCTGGTGGGCAGGGGATCGGCTTCTTCTTGTCCTCCTTGAATGAAGTCAAGTGTTGTAGAGAAGAGCGACTGATTGACTGTAATGAAAGGGAAAGAAAGTGAAGTCACTCAGTCGTGTCCGACTCTTTGTGACCCCATGGACTGTAGCCTACCAGACTCCTCCATCCATGGGATTTTCCAGGCAAGAGTACGGGAGAACAGTTGGAGAAGGCGATGGCACCCCACTCCAGTACTCTTGCCTGGAAAATACCATGGATGGAGGAGCCTGGTAGGCTGCTGTCCATGGGGTCACAAAGAGTTGGATACAACTGAGCGACTTTACTTTCACTTTTCACTTTCATACATTGGAGAAGGAAATGGCAACTCACTCCAGTGTTCTTGCTTGGAGAACCCCGGGAACAGGGGAGCCTGGTGAGCTGTTGTCTATGGGGTCACAGAGGCTGACATGACTGAAGCGACTTAGCAGCAGCAGCAGCAGCAGCAGCAGCAGTACGGGAGTGGGTTGCCGTTTCCCTCTCCAGGGGATCTTCCCAACCCAGGGATTGAACCCTGGTCTCCCACATTGTAGGCAGACACTTTACCATCTGATGATGCTTTACTATTAATGACTTCCTAGGGGAGTCATTAATGAGTCCAGGTGAATAAATGATTACACTGTTCTTTTGTAATTGTGCCTGAGCCATTGTAAAATGATGTCTGCAAGTTACTTTTTAAATACATGAACACGTGAAGCAAGGTAAGAATCCCCAAGCTGCCAACAAAGACGGCTTCTTGGAGGGCACACTGGACAGGATAGCAAGGTGTTGGGAGGGGCTTTTCCACTGCTGATTTTGCACACTTTAGTATTTTTGAATTTTTTACCACAAAAATGAATTTATTACTTACAATATTAAATAATAAAAAAGCAAGGAGTATATTTTTAATGTAAAATTATTTATAATATGAGATCATTTCCATTCCTTCACTAGGAGGAAAGTTAAACTCAACAATGTAAGAGCAAAATGAATCTCTCTTCCCAGGGTAACGCCATTTTCCCCATAGTGATGGGCGCCTTTTCCAGCGTGCGTCGCTTACTTGACCTATTAATGCTCTCTGCACTCTCTGCTTTACTGGCTTTTCTCCCCGCCTCAGGCCTCACCCAGGCTCCCCAAGACCACCCTCAAGAATGTCAGCCCCTGAGCCTCCCACCTCTGTGCCCACGTCCCCATGACACAGTCACTTCCTGACGTGTCTGCCCCTCGTTCTCCACCAGAATGAAGGTCTAAATGTCTGGCAACATTCAGCCATCCCCAGAACTGGGAGGCACTGAGAACTTTGTGTTGAGTAAACAAATATTGGCTGAGGTCACGCTTTGTGCCTTTGCCAGGAGATGTTCAGGCTGAATCAGACAGGGGAGATGGGGGACACAGGGACTTCTTTTTATTGAGATATCATTCATGTAAAGTAAAACTCACCCTTTATTTCTTTTTAAAAGATATTTTATTGTAGTTCATTTTTCATGAATTGAAACACAGAGATCTTTTTTACTTTTCGGCCGTGCCACTCGGCATAAGGGATTTTAGTTTCCTGATCAGGGATCGCGCCCGCACCCCCTACAGTGGAAGCACAGTCTTTACCAGTGGGCCACCAGGATAAAGTTCCAAAATTCACCCTTTAAAACTATACAAAGCAAGGGCATTTAGTTCATTCACAAAGTTGTACAACCATCCCCACAATCAAGTTCCAGAATATTTTCATCATTCCAAAACAGTAACTCCGAACCCATCACAGTTAAAACTCACTCCTCCCTTCCCTTGGCTTGTACCAGCCACTAACCTGCCTTCTTTCTATGGGTTTTTCTGCTCTGGATATTTCATATGAAAAGTGAAAGTGAAAGTCACGTCTGACTCTTTGCAACCCCATGGACTATACAGTTCATGGAATTCTCCAGGCCAGAATACTGGAGTGGGTAGCCTTTCCCTTCTCCAAGGGATCTTCCCAACCCAAGAATCGAACCCAGGTCAGGGAAGCCTAGGTGTGTGGCCTTGTGTAACTTGTTTCTCTCACTTAGTATGTTTTCAAGATTCCTCTATGTTGTAGCACATATCAGTATTTCAGTAATTTTATATTCACTAATTTTACTAATTTACTAATTACTAAAATTTCACTAATTTTGTGTTTCATTGTATGGATATACTGTATTATGTTTATCCATTTTTCAGTTGATGGACATTTGTGTCATATCCCCTTTGGGGCTATTATGAATAATGCTGCTATGCACATTAATTCATATACAAGTTTTTGTGTGGATATATATTTTTAATTTTTTAGGAGTGGAACTGCTGGGTCATATATGGTAAATCTGTATTTAACTTTTGAGAAACTTCCAAAGTATTTTCCACAGTAGTTGCACTAATTTTTATTCCCATCAGCAATGTATAAGGGTTCTAATTTCTCCACATCCTCACTGATACTTATATTTTCCGTCTTTGGTTTTTATTATAACCATCCTAATATGTGAAATGGTACAATATTTCACTGTAGTTTTGACTTGCATTTCCCTCATGGCTAATGATGTTAGGCATCTTTTTATGTGCTTATTGGTCATTTGAATATTTTCATTGGAGAGACATCTATTCAGGTAGATCCATTGTTTAGTTGGATCAATTGTCTTTTTAGTGTTGTATTCTAAATTTTTCTTTTTTAAAATATAGCCCTTTATTACATATGTGATTTCAAATGTTTTCTCCCATTCTGTGGGTTGTCTTTTTATTTTCTTGAGAGTTTTCTTTGAAGCTCAAAAGATTTTAATTTTGACAAAGTCCAATTTATCTCTTTTTTCCTTGGATTGCTTGTGCTTTTGATGTCATTGAATAAACCACGGCCTAATCCAAGGTCATGAAGATTTATGCCTATGCTTTTTCTAAGAGTTTTATACTTTTAGCTCTTCCATTTAGATCTTTGATCCATTCTGAGTTAATTTTTTGTAATGGGATGAGATAAGGGTCCAAATTCAATCTTTTACACATAGATATCTAGTTGTCCCAGCACCAGTTGTTGAAGACTATTCTTTCTCCCACTGAGTTGTTTTGGCAACCTTGTTGAACACCAATTGATCATCAATGTATGGGTTTATTTCTGGACCATCAGTTCTATTCCATCGATCAATATGTCTTGTCATTATGGCAGTACCTCTTTATAGTGAGTTTTGAAACTAGGAAGTGTGAGTCCTCCAACTTTATTCGTCTTTTACAATATTGTTTTGGCTGTTCTGGGTCCCCTTGCATTTCCATATTATGTTTAGACCAGCTTGTCAATAACTCCAAAAAAGGCAAGTAGGATTTTGTTGGGGATTGTGTTGAGTGTATGAATTAATTTGGGGAGTACTGCCATCTTAACAATATGAAGTCTTCCTATTCGTAAGCACGGGATGACTTTCCATTTCTTTCGGTTCAGTTCAGTCACTCAGTCATGTCTGACTCTTTGAGACCTCATGAACCACAGCATGTCAGGACTCCCTGTCCATCACCAACTCCTGGAGCTTACTCAAACTCATGTCCATCGAGTTAGTGATGCCATCCAACCATCTTATCCTCTGTCTACTCCTTCTCCTTCTGCCTTCAATCTTTCTCACCATCAGGGTCTTTTCCAATGAGTCAGTTCTTTGCATGAAGTGGCCAAAGTATTGGAGCTTCAGCTTCAGCATCAGTCCTTCCAGTGGATATTTAGGACTGATTTCCTTTAGGATGGACTGGTTGGATCTCCTTGCACACCAAGGGACTCTCAAGAGTCTTCTCCAACACCACAGTTCAAAAGCATCAATTCTTCAGCACTCAGCTTTCTTTATAGTCCAACTCTTACATCCACACATGACTACTGGAAAAACCATAGCTTTGACTAGATGAACCTTTGTTGGCAAAGTAATGCGTTTGCTTTTTAATATCCTGTCTAGGTTGATCACAGCTTTTCTTCCAGGGAGCAAGTGTCTTAATTTCATGGCTGCAGTCACCATCCGCAGTGATTTTGGAGCCCAAGAAAATAAAGTCTGTCACTGTTTCCATTGTTTCCCCATCTATTTGCCATGAAGTGATGGGACCAGATGCCATGATCTTGGTTTTTTGAATGTTGAGTTTTAAGCCAACTTTTTCACTCTCCTCTTTCACTTTCATCAAGAGGCTCTTTAGTTCTTCTTTACTTTCTGCCATAAGGGTGGTGTCCATTTGTTTAGGTCTGTGCCTCAACAATACTTTGGTAGTTGCTATGCAAGTCTTTTACTTCGTGTGTGTGTATGTGTGTGTGTGTGTGTTGTAAATGGAATTGCTTTCTTAATTTGGTTTTTGGATTGTTCATTGCTAGTGTATAGAAATGCATTAATTTTTGTATATTGATCCTGTATCCTTCAACTTTGCTGAATTCATGTATCAGTTTTAACAGGTTTTTTGTGTGTGTGTAGATATGAATTCCTAAGGATATTCTATATGAAAAATCCATCATCTGCAAATAGAGATGATTTTACTTCTTTCCTTCAGTCTGGATACCTTTTTGCTTCTTTGCTTTTCCTTGTCTAATTGCCCTGAATATAACCTTCAGTAGAATAGAAGGGGTGAGAGCAGACATCCTTGTCTTGTTTCTGATCTAAAGGGGAAAGGTTTCAGTCTTTCACCATAGAGTATGATGTTAGCTGTGGGTTTTTATAGATGCCCTTACTAAGATTGAGGAAGTTCCTTTCTATTTTTAGTTTGGTAAGTGTTTTCATCATGAAAAGGAGTTGGATTTTTGTCAAATGTTTTTTTCTGCTGCTATTGAGATGGTTGTGTGGTTTTTGTAATCTTTATTAATCTGGTTATTACATGACTTGATCTTCATATGTTAAACCACCTTTGCATTCCTGGCATAAATCGCACTTGGTCATGGTGTATAATCCTTTTTAGATGTTGTTGACTTTGGTTTGCTAGTATTTTGTTGAGAATTTTGTGTCTCTATCATGAGGGATATTCATTAGGGCCTAGAATGCTATGTTCTTGTGATGTCTGTCTGGTTTGGGCATTAGGAACTGACTTAATGCAAAGTCCAAAGCAAAACACACCAAAGAGAATGATAAATTTCTAAGGATTTTGCAAGAAATAAGAGAAAATCAGCATGTTTGGGGTACCTGTGATACATCAGATACTCTCCTTAGCAGCTTCCCTAAAGTCAAGGGAAAACAGAGAAACTGGGTCTTGGAGAGTGAAAAGAACAGGAATAGAGGCTAGAGAGCAGGTAACCCAGGGGGAGGAACCCAAGGAGGCAACTGCATGGAGGGAGGGCCTTATAAGGTAGAAAGGATATGAGTTGTCCAGTTTGCCTGAGATATAGTGGGAGCATATAAAGGGGTATAACTTGATTGAATAATATTCTCCTAAATCCATATCCACCTGGAACCTCAAAACTCAGCTTTATTTATAAAGAACATATTTACAAATGTAATTAGTTATGGGGAGATCATTCTGGATTAGAGTGAGCCCTAATCCAAAGACTGGTGCCCTTACAAGAAAATAGAACAGAGACACAGAGAGCCACACCCAGAGGGAAGAAGGCCATGTAAAGACAGAGGTAGAGACTGGAGTGATGTGTCCATGCCAATGAAAGCCACAGACTCCACCAAAAGCTGGAAGAAGCAGGGAAGGATCATCCCCAAGACCTTCACAGGGAGCTTGGCCCTGCTGACACCTTGACTTCAGACTTCTGTTCTCCAGAACTGCAAGAGAG
The DNA here is from genome assembly GCF_032452875.1 of Bos javanicus. Taxonomy (NCBI): domain Eukaryota; kingdom Metazoa; phylum Chordata; class Mammalia; order Artiodactyla; family Bovidae; genus Bos; species Bos javanicus. The sequence continues at coordinate 54,100,634 of NC_083886.1, forward strand.
AAATTTCTGTTGCTTGAAGCCATTCAGTGTGGTGCAGTGATACAAGGAGGTGTGGGCAAAAATGACCTGATATTACCGTGCACCAGGCTGAGGACTGGGGCTTCACTGGTGGACAAAACCTGATTGCTGACGGTTTGAGATCCAGGAGCATGGGGCAACGGGGAGCAGTAGGTATGTTTTCAGGGGCATTCTTTAAGAGATAGTTTTTAAAATAGAGGTTTTTTTTTTTCCTCTGTATCTTCCTTTATTTTCTTTTTAAGTCATTGCCTTTGTCTCTGGAAGTCACACATCAATAGGTGTCAGGAATTTGAGCTTTGGATGAGCCATGCCTGGTCCATCCCTGCTCTGCCATTTACCACCTGTGAAATTTGAGGATGATGTTCCTGGTCTCAGTCTTCTTAGCTATAAAATGGAGTTAATAATATCTCCTTCATAGTGTTAGTGTGAGAAAATCTTTAAAGCAATCAGCAGAGCTCCTGGCACATAAGAAACCTCAAATAAATGGTAACCGAGATAATGATTGGTTATTGATACCTGACTTTTTCCTTTTTTTCTTTTCAAAATTATCCTTATTGGTTTTACAATATAAAGGTTAATATGGACTTGTTTAAAAAAAGATGGAAGATCAACTTATTATTTCTGAGTATCGAAATGACACATTATTCTTTTTAGAAAATATGTAAGATAAAGAAGAAGATGAAAACAAACTATAATGCCACCTAGAGATGATTTTTATTGTCATTTTGGTGTGGTTTTCTATTTATCTATTTAATGTAGATATAAAATATTTTTAAATATACATTATATACAAAACTATGTTGTATCATATTTCATATAATTTTCACCCTACTTTCTTGATTCAACATAATAGCATTTTCTTTCATCATTAAATACTTTAATAAAATGTTTCATACTAGCTTAATGGCATTGTATCATATGCATGTGCCACAATATATTAAAATATCCCTGGGACTTCCCTGGTGGTCCAGTGGCTAAGACTCCACACTCCCAATGCAGGGGGCCAGTTAGGGAACTAGATCCCAGATGCCACACCTGAGAGTTCACATGCTGCAGATAAAAAAACCCATAAATAAATAAAATATTTTTAAAAGCTTAAAAAAATAAAATATTCATTTTTGTTAGAAATCTGGTAATCATATTGAGTATTGGTATTTTTTACAACTTTATTGAAGTATAACTGAGTTACAATACCTGCATATATTTAAAGTGCACAGTTTGCTGAGTTTTGACATATGTGTACACATTGTGGTTTCCGTTTCCATTTCTCTTGTAATCAGTAATGTCCTATGCTTATGTGCCACCTTATTTGGCGAAGTGTCTTTTCAAATCTTTTGGCAATTTTAAACTTGTGTTGTTTGTTTTCTTTTTACTGGGCTTTGAAGGATCTTTATATATTCTGAATATAAATCCTTCATCAGTTATATACTTTACAAATATCTTTTCCCAGTCTCTGGCTTGACTCTTTTATTTTTTTAACAATGCCTTTCAAAGAGCAGTTTTTCATTCTAATGAAGTCCGATTTTCACTTTTTTCTTTTATAGATCATGCTTTTGGTATCACATCTAAGAAATTTATCTAACAGCACTATTGAATTTTAAGAGTTCCTCATACATATTCTGAATACAAGTCTTTTATTGGATATGTGTGTCATGAATATTTTCTCCCAGGCTGTGGGATGCATTTTTGTTTTCTTAAATGATGTAATTTGAAGAAAAGAGTTTTCAGTTATCTAATCTATTATTTATTTTATGTTTTGTGCTTTTTGTTTTTTAAGAAAACTTAGCCTATTCTAAGATCACAAAAAGTATTCTTTTATGGATTCTTCTAGAAGTTTTACAGTCTTGAGTATTATATCTAGGTCTGTGATCTATTTTGAGTTCATTTTTGTTTATAACATGAAGAAAGTGTTGATGTTAATTTTTTCATATATTCAGATATCCAGTTGATTTAACAACATTAGTTGAAAAACCGTTCTTTTCTCCACTGAATTGTTTTTTCATTTTTGTCTAATTTTTTTTTGTCAATTATATTGGCCTATTTCTGGGCTGTCTATTTTTTTCCATTAATTAAAAAATTTGCTCTTTAACCAATACCAAACTACACTGATTACTGTAGTTTTTAATAAGTCCTCCAACTTTCTCCTCTTTTTAGAGTTGTTTTGCTTATTCTAGGACTTCTGTATTTCCATATGAATTTTAGAGTCAGCTTGCCAATTTCTACCCAGAAAATTCTTCTGGAATTTTGATTGGAATTGTGTTGAATCTGTAGATCTATTTGGCAAGATTACCATCTTAACAATGTGACCATTTCAATCTATGGACATGGTATATCTCTTCATTTATTTAGTTTTCCTTTACTTTCTCTCAGCAAGGTTTTGTGTTTTTCAGTGTAAAGGTCTTGAATGTCATTTGTTGCACTTATTCTAAATATTTTATATGGGCTTTTTGCTACTGTAAGTGGAATTTTTTATTTATTACATTTTCCAGTTATGTGTTACTAGTCTTTAATAATGCAATTAATTTTTGTATAATAACCTTTTATTTTTTTAACTCTGTTAAATTCACTGATTAGTTCTGAGTTGTTTTGTAAATTCCATGGGAATTTTTTCATGTAAACAATTATATCATCTGCAAATGGGGAGTTTTACTTCTTCTTTTCCAATATTTATGAGATTCAGTTTCTTTTTTGTCTCTTACAGAGCATAGAACCTTCCAATCATAGGGGGAAAAAATTCAGTCTCCTACTATTGAGTGTGATGTGAACTGTAGAATGTCTGCAGGTGCCCTCTATCAGTTTGAGATGTCCTTCAATTCCTAGTTTGCTGACAGCTTTTCTTCTGAATGAGCATTGGACTTTCCTCGGAGGCTTTTTTGTGTCTATTCACATTAAGTGTTTTTTGTAGGTAACTATGGCTGTTTTCTTAGGTTCAATACCTGGAAATGAAAGTAAAGGATGAAAATAAATAAACATTTTTAAGGCTTTTGCATTAGATTTCCAAATTGCCATTGAGAGAAATTTGGCTGGCATACAGTGCCCCCAGCCATGCAAGAGTACTTTCCCAAATCCTTACCTACACTATATTTTATAACCTTTTAATTATTGCCAACTTCATAGACCTCCCCCTAAATTGTATCTTGCTTCCATTTGCCTTTATTTCATTACTCTGAATATGAAAATGTTACTGGTTATTTGTGTTTATTCTCTAGTGATTGTTTTTTCATGTCCTTTTGCCATTTTTTTTTTCCTGTTGGGCACTCATTTTTTAAATTTTTACATACCTTTTTTCATACTAAGGATATTAACCCTTATCATATATATGTCTCAGTTTGTTCTTTGGCTTTTCATTTTTTTAAACAGATTTTATTTTTTAGAGCAGTTTTAGATTCATAACAAAATTACGAGGAAAGTACAAAGATTTCCCATATGCCCCCTGCCCCAACAACGTGCAAAGCCTCCCCATGACCAACATCCCCATGAGTGGTATGTTTGTTACATTTATAACAGTGACATCATTACCCCCCCCCCAGTTTACATTAGGATTCATTTGGTGGTGTGCACTCCATGGGTTTTAACAAATGTATAATGACATGTATCCACCACTATAATCTCACACAGAGTAGTTTCACTGCCCTAAAATTTTTCTGTGCTCCACCTGTTCACTCCTTCACAGTCCCAATCTCTGACAGCCATTGATTCTTTTACTACTATCTACATAGTTTTGCTTTTTCCAGAATGTCATAGAGTTGGAATCGTGTAGTATGTACCCTTTTCAGATTGACTTCTTTCACTTTCCTCCATACCTTTTCCATGGCTTGATAGCTCATTTCTTTTTCTTGCTGAATAATATTCCATCATCTGGATGTACTGGTTTGTTTATCCATTTATCTGCCAAAGGATATCTTGGTTGCTTCCAAGTTCTGGCAATTATGAGGGGCCGCCAAAGGGCGGCATTAATTTCAGCCTCCCTCCCCCAGTCCTCCCCACCTCTACTCCACATGCACACAGCACGATTTCCAAAATCTCATGCGCTTCCCAAGGCGCTGTGTCCTGTGCACCCCATGGGACAGGCTAAGGTTTACGGAAACCAGATCCAGGATGGACACTCACTCTGGCAGAGTCCAGGGTGAAGGCTTCTGCTCCCCCACTGTGGTGGAAGGACTGGGGCCCTGAGGGGAAGAACCCTGGAAAGAGGGCCCCTCACACACCTTCCGGCAGCAACTTGCCTCTAGGCAAAAGTCTACTTAAACCCTTTTACAACTCCTGCGGGGGAAATTATTTGCATTAATTAATTGACTAATTAATTCCAGGCACTATACTTGGAACCTACAGCTGGGGTCCCATTGACATACTGTTCAACTGACTCAAAGGCTTAGGAGGAACAAAAGCAAGAGCCAACTTAGAAGTTTGGATATTTAAAAATGTCAGAGTCTGGCCGCAATGTCTCTTTGACCTTGAGAACCACAATTCAATAATTTTGGAGGAAGGGAATTCCCAGGCAATGGTTAGGACTATGCTTCCACGTCAGGGGGCCTGGGTTGGATCCCTGGTTGGGGAACTAAGGTCCCACATGCCTTGAGGTACAGCCAGAAAAAAAACCCCAAAATAATAATTTTGGAGGTTTCTTCCCTCCTGCTTGAGCTTTTTCTGAAAACAGACACTTCCGGTATGTATCAGTCATCTATGGCCCTATAATGGAGGACTCCAAAACTTAGCAATTTAAAACCACTGCGTTTAATTTGTTCACAGTTCTTCTGGCTGGACTGGGCCAAGTCTCACCATTCTACTGGGTGCTCTGGGGCTTTCTCAGCAGCTGTCACCAACTAGGGGCTCAGCCAGGTACAGGGTCTGTCATGGCCTCTGTCCATGAGGTTTGGAGACTGTGGTGCTGTGAGCTGGGTTTCTCTCTCCTTGTGGTCACTCATTTGTACCTGCGCTTCCTCTCATGGTGGTAGGAGTGTGCCAAGACGGAGCATGCAGAAGCCTCTTGAGGCCAGGCTCTGGAGCTCATAGGATGTCACTCACACCATATCCTATGGATTAAAGCCACTCAAAAGACCAGCTCAGTCTCAGAGGTGGAGGAATGGACACCACCCTAGGAATCTGAGGCCATATTTAAACTCCCAACTCTGTGCCTGACATTGCTGTGATTATCAGGTAGACAACACATCTGCTATGTTTTGCGATAACAGAGTTGACTTTTCTTTTTCATTTCTGTTTTTGCATGTTGGTGATCCTCAGAAAGAAAATTCTGTATTTCTTAGAGTTTAGCATCTTCTAGTTGTACCTATAAAACAGTTTTAACTTCTAGCATATTGAGAGTTATTGCCCTAAATAAACCTTCCTTATAATTTTAATGTACCACACATAATAATTTTATGAACAAGCCAGGTTATATGCAGCACATATGAATATTCCTAAACCAAAGGGCTTTGCATGTATAAAAAGACAAAAAAATAAAAATTATACATATTTCAAATTTCCCAAGATTTTATTTCCATTTTTTTTCTATGACTTTAAAATTCCCAGACATTTAAAATTTCATCCAAGGCATGGGTATTAAATCTTTGTGTCCTGTGCCAGGCCTGTACTGGGAGCTGGAGGTGCAGAAGAGCAAATGAGATACAGCCCTTAACCCCATGGCAATGGATCTTGAGGCAGAAACAGATGTGGCCCTTGGTGACCTAGATGACTGTACGGACATCTGTTACGACAGGCCCAAAATAACGAGAACCAAGGCTTCCATCAACTTTGCTCCAGTTTGAATGGTGGAACCCCAGCTGTAGGTCCCAACACAAGGTCTTGAATTAATCAATCAATCAATTAATTAATGCAAATAATTTCCCCCGCAGGAGTTGTAAAAGGGTTCAGGCAGACTTCTGCCTGGGGGCAAGTTGCTACAGGAAGGTGTTGTGGGGCGGGGGCCCTCTCTCTGGGGCTCCTTCCCCTCAGGGCCTCAATCCTTCCACCACAGCAGGGGAGCAGTAGCTTCAGCCAGGACTCTGCCAGAGCCGGTGTCCATCCTGGATCTGGTTTCTGCAAACCATGGCCTGCCCCGTGGGGTGAGCAGCACGCAGCATGTTGGGAAGAGCATGTAGATTTTAGAGGATCGTGCTGTGTGTGTGTGTGTGGAGTGGCGGTGGGGAGGGCTGGGGGAGGGGGGGCTGGAAATAATGCCACCCTTTAGTGGCCCCTCTCTGGCTGGGCTTGGAGGTAAGCCCGGATGGGCCGGCCCAGTCGGGAAGCATGCCAAGCACATGCTCTCTGGCCACTGCGGCCTCATTGTTCAATAAGCAGATTATGAAATGCTGCAAGAAGCGGCTTGGTGGGGGGCTGTCTTCAGCCCTGCGGCCTGCCTTGTTTTGCAAACAATCATTGCATAGTGCAGCCCGGTCAGGGTCCCCTCAGGAGGACAGGGAATCCCTCAGCCTTTTTGGGTCTGAGTTTGTCGTGTGGCCGCGTGCTTCAGCTTGTCTGCCTTCCTCCCAATCCGGCTGTCTGTCTTCACCTGAGTCTGTTTCCTGGGAGACCCCAGGTGCCCCTCAGAAATGGGGGGACTTGGCTCCACCCACCTCCTTAGGCAAGTAGGGAAGAACAGCACACCAGGCCCAGTGCTGTTCTAGAAGCAGCAAAGGTTCTAAGGCCAGTCTTCCTCTTTGAGGAAGTTCCGAATTAGACAGATGGTGCGTCAACAATCTCGGATAGCTTCCTTGGGAGACCTGGTGCCCATCTGAGGGAGAGGTGCCTTCAGATTAATTGCCTCCGACACTTTTATGTTCTTGGTTTAAACAGGAAAAGCGGGATAAAGCGACTGCAGTCTTAGCTCTGCAGGATGTTGGGGTTGAACCGATGTTTGCCTTTACTCTGACTATATTTTAGCAGTCATCTGCTAGAGTTTACTATGAAATCTCAAGAGACATCATTTTACCTGCAGTGTAGCTGATTCCATGAAATAAAATATTTTGCAACCAAGGGTCCAAATAAGACAATGAAGTTTTTAAAGAGGCAGAATAAAAGAATGATGCGGTATTGCTGAACTTTGAACTGAGAGGCCATCGAATACCCTGGTAAAGATGTATGCCACAAAGCTTGGGTTCAAATCCCAGCTCTACCACCTGCTAACTGTGTGACCTTGGACAAGTTACTTAACCTTTCTGAGCCTTAGTTCCTGTTCTGTACAGTGGGGATAATAACCACTCATTTCCTAGGATTATTGTGAAGATTATATGTGATAAAAAGCACAGGGCTAGTGGTTAACACAGAGCCAGGCTCAACTAAGTGTTTACTGGTAGTATTAATAGGATTGCAGCCGAAATGTTTCCTTATGGAACCAATATTTTTTCAGGAAAATACTGAACCAGTGTGAACCCAAATGGAAGCCCCATGCTGTCTAAAATGGTCATGAAACAAGCTTCTTTTAGCAAGCCTTGAAAACCAGGGTGCCCAGCACCAAGCGCTGTTCATTCTACTAGAAGGCCTGTTATTATCCTCACTTTGCAAAGAAGGAAACAAAGGTTCAGAGAGGCTTGCTAACTTCCCCCAGGGTCACACAGCGAGGGCTCAAACCCAGTCAGTAGGACCTCAGCTGTCATTATGACAGCCTAGTGCCTTTACAGAGGTAGGACAGAATTTGGTCACAAAAGTGTTTCCCCATCCACATTAAAGTACCTGTGATGGGATTCATTCATTCATTCATGGATGTTCATGGAGAACCTCTCTGCACGATGTGCTCCGGTATGTCTCTGAGCAGACACACATGTTTAAACGGTTTCCCCAAGCCCTCCCTGCCTGCCCTTCCCCCCATGACTGCACGACAGACATGTGTAGTCCTCACATGACTTGCTCCACCAGCTCCCCCTCCAGCATGGATGCCCACCTGCAGTTCCCGGACGGCAGCGGCCTCCTACAGCCCCAGCGCTGGGATGAGCCGCAGAGGGCTGGCGCCCTGGAGCAGATCTGTGGTGTGTTCCGAGTGGATTTGGGCCAGATGCGCTCCCTCCGCCTCTTCTTCAGGTGAGGCCCTCTTGGCCATGTCCAGGAAGCTGCCTGTGCACCTGCCGTGTCCCCGGGGGGCCATGCTTGGGTCTAGGAGCCTGACGTTCCCAACTGTCTGCTTCCCAACATCACTAGTGCCCTGTAGGCAGTGCCCCACAATGGCTGCCCCGCAGGAGCCCGGTCTGGGTAGCTCCCAAACTGTTTCCTCTGCCTTCAGCGTGATAGTAGCAGCTGTTGCTTGCGCTCTGGTTTGGGGGAAGATGACAAACTAGGGCTACAGAGAGAGCAGTGCTTGCAGGGAGCTCCCGGTCACCCAATCAGAGGCCCAACCACTCAGTGCATACTCAGGATAGGCTATGGCTTTCTAGAGGCAGGCACTATTTTCTTCATGATGGGGGACCATCCCTTTCAGTTCCCCACCTCATGTCTCTCTTCCTGAAAGCTGCAAGACAGCACCAGCCAAAGACCAGTGCTTCAAAGAAGCAATTGTGCCTCTGGGGGCATTCCCAGACCCAAAGCCCCATCCTGCCTTTCAGGGAAGGCCAGTCAAGGTCGGGCGATGGTCCTGAGGCACATATAGTGAATTTCCCTGGAGGATTTTCCCAGAGTGACTTCTGTGCTAGATGGAAAGCCCACTGGAGGGGAGTTCCTTAGTGCCCACCCATCTGGGTTCCAAATCTGATTTCATGTCAGGGCATCCACCCCTAGGAGATGGATGATATGATATCATGATATCTCCATGGTATCCAGGACAGAAGGGAGGATGTGACCTGGCCGGCAGGGGTGGGGACTGAAGGCTGCTCTGGCAGATCTCCCGGGGGCGACGACAGTCCCACCTGGGGCCTCCCCAAGAGGGAGCTGCTTTGCCTCCTTCAGCAAAGAGGGTGATGGCTTCTGTGAGGGCATAATTCTCTCTGCTTCCCGCCAGCAGCCAAACTCCTGGGGGACTTTCTGTTTCCTGCCTCTGAGGTCGAGTGATAGCGGCCTCTGATTATACTTGGAAATAAAAACCCGTGTTTACATATTCATGGGTCTGTTTTCTTCCCCCCTCCAATGGCCGCTCAGCGATGAGGCCTGCACCAGTGGCCAGCTGGTCGTCGCCAGTCGGGAAAGCCAGTACAAAGTGTTCCACTTCCACCATGGTGGCCTGGACAAGCTGCCTGACGTGCTTCAGCAGTGGAAATACTGCGCTGAGACGCACCTAAAAGACCAGGTAGCTAGGGAGGGGGGAATGGGTGCTGCCCCACCCCTCCCCTCCCCTTCCAACCCAGACCAGAACACCCACTCTCTCCCTTGGAGTCCCAGGCCTCAAGGGTGTGACCCGTGGTCGCTGGGGGCAAACAGAGCAGCAACTTCGGGTTTAAAACATGTGCCCAGGCTTCTAGTAAAGGCAGTACTCCACACTTGAAAAATCATGTTTTGACAAGGCTTCCTGCCATATTTTCCTCAATCTACATACAAATGTAATAAGAGCTCTTTAATTATCTGTTTAAGATAGTGTATGTGCTTATTAGAAACGGGCTGACTTTAAAATTCCTTTCCTTCCCACAGAGCCTCCTGCTGGCTTCCCTTATTACAGTAGCATGGCTTTTTTTTCCCCCTACATTGAACAACCTTTGATTTTTGAATTAAATGTCAGCTGCAGTTTTGCCCTGGATCCGTGACTGCCCGTGGAGACAACCTGACAGGCGGGCTCCCCGCTCGCAGAACAGCCATCCCTTTGTATGTGGCCAATCACATGTAATTTATTGCAGGCCCTCCCGGCAGAGGGAAGTTGGCCGTCCCAGGCATTAATTCCGTCTTTGCGGCGGGGCCGGAGGGAGAGTGGAGGGGAGAGGCGGTCGGTGGGAGTGGGCCGGGAGCCGGGAGCGCGAGGGGGGACCATGGTAAGCGGACGGTATTTTCATTTTAATTACGTCTAATTACACTTGCCATTTAGGGGTTTGTATGCGGGGGAGAGGCGTCCCCCTCCTTTCAGAAGAGGGGGGGGGGAGGCGTTTACATCCCGCGAAGAGCGCGGGCTGGCTTCGAAAGCCGAGCGTCTGAGCCACTGTTCCATACCCCCGCCCCCCCCGCCCCGACGGTCCTCGCGTCCAGCAGGTCGCCGACGAAAAGACGTGTATGCAGTTCTCCATCCGGCGTCCCAAGCTGCCGTCTTCCGAGACACACCCCGAGGAGAGCATGTACCGACGGCTGGACGTGGCGGCCTGGCTCCGCCACCTGAATGCGCTGGGGCAAGTGGAAGAGGAGTACAAGCTCCGCAAGGTGAGGCCCGGCGCGCCCGCGGGCCCGCGGCTTCGAGGCCAGGGGTCGGGGCCGCGCCCACGGGCCGCAGCCTCCGGCCGGGTTTCGGGGGCGGGGGAGGGGGCGGTCGGTCGGTCGGTCCGCTGACGCCAGCGGCTGTGTGAACGCGCCCGATAGAGCGATCAAAGCCGCTGCGATGAAAAAGCAACCTCCGGAGCGGGTTCGGGGTACCCCGCGACAGCGTGTATAGAAGAGCTCGCAGCCCGCGCCCGCGATTCCAAAACCGGGATTAAGGCCCTGACGTGAGAACGACAGGTTAATCTGAGCGCCGCACCAGGGGGGGGCATTGACATTGAAATGAGCCTGGTTTGTGTCCTGTATGGGAATGGGGGGCCGGCATTTTCCCCTTCTAAACATGTGCAAATTGCAGCGATCTGAATCAAGGCATCAGTTGTCAAGAAGGCGCAGCAAAGCCACCAAAACACAGATCTCCGGGGATTTGGGGGTGCTTTGAGCGGTCCTGCTTTGGCCCCTCCCCAACTTTTGCCGCTTCCTCCAGGCCATTTTCTTCGGCGGCATTGATGTGTCAATCCGAGGGGAGGTCTGGCCCTTCCTGCTGCGTTATTACAGCCACGAGTCGACGTCGGAGGAAAGGGAGGCGCTGCGGGTGCAGAAGAGAAAGGAATACGCCGAGATCCAGCAGAAAAGGTGACCGCGGCGGCCGACCGGGGCCCCCCTCGAACCGCGGAGGGGAAACCCCCGCCTCCCCCCCTCCGGAGCCGCGGAGGGAGATGCCATTTGGAAAGGCAATTTGAGGTGCAATTCAGCATTGATAATATGTTCCGTGACCCATAGTTTCCTTGGAAAATGGGTCTCCCAGGACCGTGAGCGATGGGTCTGGATAAGTGCAGTCATTACCCCCGCACCCGGCCCCGGGACTGGCTCTCTTTAGCTCGCATGTCAAGGTTTTAGAATTCTTTTTCAACATACTTAACGAGGCGCTGACATCCCACCACTGAACGCCGGGGTGGCAGCGGGGCGGGGGTCGAGGGGAGGGCAGCTGGGAACTGGGATTGCTGAGCTCTGTTGGGCCTCCCTGACCCTGTAGTTTCGGTGAGCTCTCCCCCAGAAGCTGGGACCGGTGAGACCGAGTTAATTTGGGAAAGCCTTGTGCCCAGCGCCCCTACCTTGCCCAGAGTAAGTGGCAGCTGGAGGGTTGGCCAGCGACCCCAGTTCCCATCTTTGAGCGGGGCGGGAAGGGGCGCCCCTGGTGGCCTGGAGCGGGTGGGACTCTTGCTGACCTCCCAGCGGGCTCTCTGCTCCGTGCCAGGCTCTCCATGACCCCTGAAGAGCACAGAGCTTTCTGGCGGAACGTGCAGTTCACCGTGGACAAGGATGTGGTTCGGACAGATAGGAGCAACCAGTTCTTCCGAGGCGAAGGCAATCCCAATGTGGAGAGCATGAGGTACCACCTCCCCGGCCAGCAGGGCTCCTTTCCAACTGGGTTTCACTCCCATCTGCCGCCCCGAAGCCTCACCTCACCCCTCAGGTCTCAGCTGACCCTCTGGGAAGTGGACCAGCCGCAGAAGCTTCTGCAGGGGTCAAGGATCTTTCTTCTAGGCTCAGTGCCCCAGAATCAGAGAGTCCTTAGCTATTTCAAGCAATGTCAATGGGCCCCTTATTGTCCTAGTGACCCAGGGAAGGCCTGAAGCCCCTCCCAAAGGTACCAGCAAAGGCCCCACCCTCTGGGCATCCACCAAGCCAGTTGGTTGGCCCACACCAGCTGTGAACCCGCCTCCCCCGAGTGTCTCCCTCTCCCATTGGGTGGTCCTCTGGGAGATCAAGCCACACAGGGGCTGAGGCTGGCATCTTTGACATTCTGTTGCCTCCTGGCAAATAATTGCACAAAATTAGCAGCCCATAAAAAAAAGTCCCTGCCAGCCCACCCTTTGTCACAGGCAGTCGACCATTAAGAAAATCAGACCCACATTCCTCCTTGCTCTGCTCCAGAGAATTGGGGCTGGTGAGTGCCTAAGTGCAGGCCCTTACCTTCCCCAAGCTCTGGAGATGATCCCAGGAGCTACTCTCTTTCCTCTAAGATCAAGGTGAAGCACGGGGGCCTGGAGAACCCAGAGGCTCCAGCCCGGGGTTCTACTGGCCTGGACAACACACCGCTATGTTATAGCCACTCTCCACTGACCTCCCTGCTCTCTGCACTGCATCTCCAGGAGGATCCTGCTGAACTATGCAGTGTACAACCCAGCCATTGGCTACTCCCAGGGCATGTCGGACCTGGTGGCGCCCATCCTGGCTGAGGTCCTAGACGAGTCAGACACCTTCTGGTGCTTTGTGGGTCTGATGCAGAACACAATCTTTGTCAGCTCTCCTCGGGACGAGGACATGGAGAAACAACTGGTGAGGCTCTCAGATGTGTGTGGCTTGGCTGTTGTGGGCCGCCAAGCAGTGGGAAAGCCAAGGTGGGCCTTGCTGATGGACTATGGGGGGCTTAGCCCTGGGCTCGTGGACTAGGGCCAGCTCCCCCACGAGGGATACATGCTGTTCCCAGGTCCCAGGACACATGCTGCCATCCCCACCTCACACTCCTGTAGTCCAGAGGCTCCTCATGTGGCCTCCCTCCTCCCTGCATGTGGCATCCTAACCCAGGTTCCCTGGGGGGAAGGGGTCACCATCACACCTGGCCCTGTGCTTTATAAAACGTGTTCTTAGGTCTATCTGAGTCCCCCACAGGGGACATAGCCAGGGTTTCTAGGGATGGGAATCAGAGGGGCTCTTGAAGCCGCCCTGAGGCCCACTGTATAGTCATCACAACCCCACCTTGAGGGCAGCAGGCCTGTTGTGCCCAGGCAGCTCTCCTCCCACCATGACCCCTGCTAACCTACACAGACCAGACAGCACTGAAAATTGGGAGTGAGGAGGCAAAACTGGGTAATGTGGGGCCGGGAGTGCCCACTCTTTGTGCACTCCAATCACCTGTTAGGACGTGGTCTCAGGTCCCTAGTCTGAGAAGTTCTCAGCCTGGAAGCTGATGGTGCATGGGCGGGATGCTGAGTGTGCTAGGGAGTGATACAGAAAGAGCTCTGGTGATAGAGAGGGAACCAAGACAGCAGTCCCAATGTCTCCTTGGGCCAGGCTGACTCCACGGTACACGGGGTCTGGCCATGAACATTGCCAGGCCTGCCAAGACTTGTCTGAGCAGGGATTTTTGGGCAGTGACACTGGGTGGCCCAGTCAGGTTGGTGGCTCACATGCAGTGAGGGTCGAGCTGAATGGAGGGCCTCGAATGCCAGACCAAGGAGCACTCCTGTCGACTAGCCATTAGGAAGCTGATGAAGACTGTGGATAGGAGAGCAGAATGCAGCAGGGGGATTGGAGGAGAGGGAGCCAGGAGCAGGGAGGTGGGAAGGGAAGGGGCACCAGAGCAGGGGCGGGGGGCACCCATGAGGGAGGGAGGAAGGGGGTCAGCTGCCTGCCTGGATTTGTTGACCCTGCTGTGGGCCACTAGGTGAAGAAACTGGCCAGTCTGGAAGGATCCTCAGAATCCGTTTCCGTGCCACCCCAGTGGCTGTCTCAAGTAGGAACAATGGGCTGTTTGTGTGGGAAGGGGCCTGTGAGTCACCAAGACCCCCCCCCTTAGGATCCCCCGGCTGCGATCTCAGCCGAGCCTGCCCACTCCCCGCTCTCTGTGTCGGCCCTGTGATGTCAGGTTTCCACAGTACCTGGGGAGGCAATTACGGGCTCTGACGTGATTCGCTGCTGACGGCTCCACAGCACATGGCCCCGTGACTCGTTAGCTGCTGGAGATCGATTTTACAACGGTGCTGGTGAAGTCAGCAGCCCAAGCCAGACGCTGCCAGAAATAGCCTTAATCTGGTCCCACGTCACTGGGTGGTGACCTGAAGCGCAGAAATCAAACCTCTCGGGGTTCAGAAATGTCTCCTCTCTGCTCTGAATCAGCTATGGGAGATGATGAATCTAGGTGATAGGAGTGGAAGGTGGTTGAGTGGGTGCGGGGGAGGGGGCATTGTCAAAAGGATGCTTTGCTCGACATCTCAGGAAGGAGGGGGCATCAGAAACAGCCCATGTGGTGCCTGAGAGCCAGGGGTCTCCCTAGCCTCAGACCTGCCACCCGCCTCCTGGGCCACAGCAGGTTGCTCTTGCTGTCCCTTGCAACAGCCTCCAGAACAGTCCAAAATCTGGGCTAAACTGACCAAGACAGATGTGAGTCAGACTTCCAGTGACAGAACAGAGTAAGTGGGTGCAGACCCATGAAGCAAATAGAGACCTCACGTGTGGCACACCTGCTCTGAGGGTGGGGAGCCTGACGAGGAAGGGCCTCGGTGGGAGTGGGCTTCTAGGGCCAGGCAGGCAGGCCTGCTCGGGTCTGGGGGGCTCATTCATCTTGGCCTCGCCCCCAGCTGTACCTGCGGGAGCTGCTGCGGCTGACCCACGCACGCTTCTACCAGCACCTGGTCTCGCTGGGCGAGGACGGCTTGCAAATGCTCTTCTGCCACCGCTGGCTCCTGCTGTGCTTCAAGCGGGAGTTTCCCGAGGCCGAGGCGCTGCGGATCTGGGAAGCCTGCTGGGCCCACTACCAGGTGAGCCAGGCGGGCACGCCTGGCATACGAGCAGGGCAGGATGCCCGCATAACCGGGCACCTCCTCTGGGGTCCCCTTGCTCCACCATGCTTGGCCCCCCACAGACCACATTCAGCCCCTCACACGGCAACTGCCTTCTAGTCCCACGTGGCCAGCCTCCGACCCTCAACTCGCCTCCCAAGTAACTGAAATCGATGCAAATTGCCCACTGACTGCACTCATTACCACGTTCTGGGGTTGAGCACGCTCCTGTCACAACCAATCAGCATGAAAGACATTGCGGGACAAGCAGGACGCTGGTGCCCACATGCCGGACCCAGCGCCCACCCGCCTGCCCTCCTCGGGATGGCTCAGGGAAAGGGCCCTGAGATCCTGCTTCCCTGCCAGCCCCTCTGAGAGCCCAGGCACCGCCCACTGTCGCCTCGCAGGGACGTGATTTCCCCTTGCCATCCTTCATTATCAGCATCTCCTCAACAAATTCCCCTGAGAGCCTCTCGCTGGCCCTGTCACACGGCTTTAACACCCAAATTAGCAACAAGCAGGCCATGTTAAAGGATAGGCAAGTCTCTCTGAATCCATCAGCCTTAAAAAAAAAAAAAAAATAGTATTGACGCATCCAAGAGGTGGCCGGGACCATTTCTGCAAGAGCAGCCTCCATCCTTCCTACGGCAGCTGGCGCAGCTTGGATTAGACAAACCTTGCTGATAGATGTGCACGCCCACCAGCCCTCAGAAATGTGCATCAGCGTCTGCCCTCCTTACTAGTGTTGAAGAAGGATTATGTCTGATAGAAGTGAGTCTGAAGAAGCCTGCTGCTGGTGCCACGGGCTGTTTTGTATTCATCCATCCTCGCCCACCTCCTCCTGCTCCCTCCCGGCCCAGGTCTGGGCTGCATTTCCTGTATGGATTAGCCTGCTCCGTGTGTACTGCAGGGTGGAATCTAGGAAGCACTGGCAAGGATGGTCCAAAACACTGGATCACATTTAAAAGAAAAAAAAAATTGTGTCCACTTTGCACAAAGCCTCATTGCATCTTTTCTAGCAGCAAATTTGCCACCTTCGAGACAGCACATTTAGGCTAATGTTACATGTGAACCCAGAGCATCACCCAACAGATGGGGCCATTTCTCAGGCTAAATTTAGCCTCATTTGGCCCCACCCCTTGATCAAATTAGTGGCAGAAGGTTGAGGCGGGGGATAGTAGGATGGTGGTAGTGGGGGTAGGCTAATTCATTAGAGTGAGCTCTGGCAGGAGGTGGGGGGAGGTCACTACCAGCTGGTTTAACTTTAAAGTGTCCCCAGAGTGTGAAGGGCTCTGTTTTATTCATTTATTATACTTCCAGTTTGCCCTCGGGGGATGGGCTGCCCTGGGCCTGGTTCAGTGAACTGGGGTTAGTCCGGTACTGCTGTCCAGGCCCCTTTAGAATGTGCCCCACCTTTTCTTCCCCATAATCCTGTCCCAGAGGAGCTGGACATGAATCTTCCTGAAACTCCTCCGCTGTGCCCCCCCACCCCACCCCACCAGCCCCCGCCGCAATTCAAATAGCTGCAGAAGGATCATTCTGAGCCGCAGCAAGACCATTCCGGATTAATTCAGAGGAAGGGGCTGGGCAGTCTGGGAATGGCCTTTCCAGAGTGGGTGGTATGTGGGGTGTTTGCTGCCCGTAACCTCTGCCCGCACATCCAAGGCTCTGCCTGGCTCTGTTTGGGAAGGAACAGGGTTCTGTCTGGCTGGGTGGCCGATGTCAGGAGACTAAACACAGGCTTCCTGGTGGTCCTTGTCCTTCCTCTGCCCCCAGGAGCTAGTGTGACTCAAAGGCAGTGTGCCCTCAGAGCATCCGGCCGGAGAGGACACAGGATGTACCCCGTGAGGACTAAGCGCCAGCATCCTGCTGCAGGCCCGCCCTTGCTGGGTAGCAAAATGTGAGGCAGCCTCCAGGGAAGGCAGCGGAGTCCTTGATGAGGCCTGAAATCTGGTTAAAGAGGGTGGGCTCATTGTAGGGAACTATGGGGAGCTGCTGTGCTTGGCTCTGAGGCTCTCCTCCCCACTTTTCTTACCAACAAACCTAAGACATCTCTGGGGCACAAGTTGGGACATTTGGCCTCAAGGCAGGAGCACAATGACCAGTGGGTGGCTGCCGGAAAGTTCATCTTCCTTGATAGCATGTTCCACCACCCACTGGAGCGGGGTTCTGACTCACTGTCTCTCAAGACCCCAGAATGGGTAGTAGCCAGGCTTCAGAGGAGTATGTTCTTTGCCCACGTGCTGGAGAGGCTCCTAGAGGGCTCCCCAAAGGGGACCAGCTGCCTGTCAGTGACCAACCCCAGCATCGCCCTTTTGCGCGTCACAGCAGTCTTTGGGTGTAGGTGCTGACACTGGTCCATTTGCAGGTGGGGAAACTGAGGAGGCTGCTGGGCTTGCCCAGGGCCACACAAACCCAGACGGCCTCACCTGGGACCCTTGAACCCATAGCTCTGCTTGTGGCCTCTACTGGCAGTCAGGACCCGGGGCTGGGTCAGGGGCCTTATCTGAACCCACTCTCTACCCCCCAGACAGATTACTTCCACCTTTTCATCTGCGTGGCCATCGTGGCCATCTATGGGGATGATGTCATTGAGCAGCAGCTGGCCACCGACCAGATGCTTCTGCACTTTGGAAACCTGGCCATGCACATGAATGGGGAGCTTGTTCTCAGGAAGGTGAGTGTGGCTCCCCCACATGCAGCCCTGCCCTCCCTTACACAGAGCCCCACCTCTACTTCCAGAGCTCCACCCCTACAGGGGCCCCTATAAGCTCCACCCCCCACATTTATCAATTCCTGCCCACATGCAGAGCCCCGCCCCCACCCTCCATCCTGGGAGCTCCCCACCAAGGTCAGAATGTCTGGCAGCTGCTCAGGGCGCCCATCAGGCTGACAAAAGAGGCCCCTCTCCTCATAGAAGGAACAGATTACCCATTTTGACAGACAGGTCCTCCACTGTGAGGTACCTCACTCATAGCCCAGAGCTGGGAAAACTAAGCAGGAGGCTTAGGGAGGGGAGGTGGCCAAACTTTCATCCAAGGTTAGTGGGATAAATGGGGCTTTTGCCACCTCCCTACTTCCCAGGCTTCTGCTGGAGACACCACTTCTTAAAGCTTTCTGGTATTTTCCAGGGGCAGCGAGGAGGGCCTGGGGTCAGGGGTGGAGTGGGCAGGAAGAGGGCTTGAAGAAGTCCTTCAGGGCAGAGAGGTGGAGCCATGGGGCCAGGCTGAGCCAGGGAGGGCCAGGGTGGGCCCTGTTCCACTTTTGGCTGCCCTGTTCACCTTCCATATGACTGTTGGGGGAGCCGTCCTTGGGTCAAGCCGGATGGGAGCGCGGCTTGTGAAACTTTATAGCCCCTGCCTTCAGCTGGATCAGGATGTCAAAAGGGATGAGGCAGGCGGAGCCCTGGCCCTGACCTGGCACAAGGAGCAACCTCGGGTGCTGGCTATTGTTGCTCTTGGATCACTAGCTGCCCACTGTCCCTCATCACCACTGTCCTCTCTGTTTGCAGGCGAGGAGTTTGCTGTACCAGTTTCGCCTCTTGCCACGGATCCCCTGTAGCCTGCACGACTTGTGCAAGCTGTGTGGGACTGGCATGTGGGACAGCGGTTACATGCCTGCCGTGGAGTGCACGGGCCAGCACCCAGGGTCAGAAAGCTGCCCGTACGGGGGCACCGTGGAGATGCCTTCCCCCAAGCCCCCCAGAGAAGGCAGGAAGGGCCCAAAGACGCCCCGAGAAGGCTTCAGTTTCCGCAGATAGGTTGGGCTCCCTGCGCTGGACAAGGGGTGAGGGGACCTCTGCCAGGTCCCAAGCATGGGGGAGGGGGTGGGGATGGGTGTGGAGGGGACAGGATGGTAGAAATGGAAGGAAAATGCCCTTGAGCAACATGAAGGGAAACTTATATTAAGGACAAAATTGGAGTCTGGAAGTGCCAGAAGTAAAACCCACCAGCTGCCCAGAGAAAAGTTGGCTCCCCAAACAGCGGGACCAGGATGTATGACCACCCTACCTGGAGACGCAGGCTTGCTGGGTTCTCATGTTGCCCACCTTTGATGGATCTCAACACAACCCAGGAGTTCTTCCAGTTTCATCAGCCACCAAAGGGTATTATTGCCAGGCACTGGGAAAGGCAGAAACAGAGACAGAAGGAGAGAGACAACACTGGGAAGCCCAGAACAAGGGGGTCCCATCCAGGCCCAGAGACATCTTTGTAAGCTGGGCACACCCCCTCATCAGACTTCATTCTTTGAATAAATCAAACAGATTCCACAGCTTCTCCAGCCACAGCTGCAAAGCTGATGTGAAGACATCTGCCAAAAAAAAAAAGGCCCCACTGATTTCAGGGTAGAGAGGTGTAAGAGCAGGAGGCTGGGGGCTTTCATACTGTCTGTTTCAACACCTGACCATCTTGGTATGTGAAGGAATCTGCTGCCCGTGAGCCTGAGCACGGGCTGTTGAAGTGTCGGATTCTTCTCCCTTAGTTGAAGAATCGTCTACATTTGGCAATGTTGAAGGCCATTTTCACCAAATACTGTGACCAACTTGGGGTTGGATGGGTCGAGGTGTGTATGTGTGTGTGTGCACACAAAATTCTCTGAAGGGAATCTGTAATGTTTGAGGGAAGGGGCACATGTGAACTGACCAACAAGACAAAGGCAGCTGAAAGTGCCAGAAACACTCCCACTTCCCTGCGGGGTCTGCGTTCTGCCGTGACCGCCAGTCTTCTGTAAGTCAGCGTCTCTGGTGGTCAGCTGCGGGAGCGACCACAGTACAATAGCCGTCACTCAGGGCAACCCTGCTTTCTGTGTGGGAACCAGGTCTTCCCAGCACACTCTCCCTGCTCCCAGAGCCTCCCCAGTTGCTCCTTCTGGGGTTTAGAGGAGGACAGACAAGGACACGGAAAGCTGCCCTCTTGAACTGACAGGAACAAGGAGCCTGGAATCGTTCCTAGAATCCTCCTGAACATCCTTCTGGGGAGAAAAATCCTTGAAGTGCTAGAGTCATCACAGAGACACAGCCCAACCAAGGCTTCTTCCTGCCCTTAGCTTTTCTCACTTAGAGTGGACACTGCTGGATGGCGCCACTTTAAAAAGTTGTTTATCAACAGGAAAGAGGAAGTTATCAGCCTCTTCCCGTCTCAGCTTCTCTATGAGTCCATGTCCTCCAGTGGGCAGAAGACTGACACTGGGACTTCCAGGTTCCTGACACCTCGGTCCAAGAGCCTTTTGGGGAGACTGTCCTGGAGCCCCATCAGTGCCCAGATCTTGGAGTACCAACCATTATAGTCCAGCAGCAGGGTCCAGGCTGCATAGACTTCTCATCTGCTCAGCTTCTGGGAAAAGAGGATTGCCTTCCCATCCAGAGGATGGCTCCTGATCCGTTATGGAGGTGACTTGAGTTACCAGGCAGTATGTTGACCCTCCTCTAGAGACCACATCTCCATGAACAGGCGTATCAATTACCCATTGCCACAGTAATGCTGCATAACAAATAGCCCCCAAACATGGCGGCCTCAAATAGCATGCACTTAGCTAGCCCGCAAGTCTGTGGGGCAGCAGCTCTGGCTGGGTGGTTCTGGTCTGGGTTGGACTATTAAGTTCCAACAGGGTGCTCACACATGTAGAGGTGTGTAGAGGTCAGATGTGGCTCTGCTCCATGCCTCTTGCATCCTTCCCACAAGCCAGTCCCGGCCAAGGCAAAGGTGCAGAATCAGAAGTGTGTAGGCACCTTCCCAAGCCTTGACAGATGCTACCCCTGCTTACCATCCCATTGGCCAAAGCCAGTCACCTGGCCAGACTCAGCATCTAAGGGTGGGGAAATGGACCCTCCTCTGCAGTAAGAGAAGTCAATGCCTAGGGGCTGGGGACTCAGGGAGGGGTGAGGAACCAGGCGGCTGGTAGGGAGCTGGAATTGGGAGTCTACCATTACCGCCACAGAATCCTGGTCTAGATAACACTGTTTTGGAACTCGCCTTTTACCAGGGGCATGACTTTCTACTGAAGGGACTGGAGATGCCTAAGCAGGGAAAGAGTGCTCCCCTCCCTTCCTCTGTAGCCAGAGTGCATCTGCACATTTTCTGATACCTTGTGCCTTTGGGCTGCTGTGTGGGGTGGAGGGAAAGGGATCCTGTGTTCCCTCACTTTGAGGGTCCTGGGTGGAAAGCACTCATTCTGAACCTCCCGGCTCCCACAGCCCCTCACCCTCACAGCTCCCCAAAACCTTGTACCAAGTGCCACCCCCGCCTTTACTGCTCCCACCTCACACTCTGTGTGCTGGGCTGGGCCCCAGTGTGGTCTGGGCTTCGTGGAGCAGCCAGGACCTCAAAAAGCCGAAGACCTGGGTGTATGGGCTCTGTGAGGTCCCATTGCTCCGGAGGGATGGAGAAAGCCCGCCCTTATATGGCTCCCTTAATCTGGATGCAATTAGAGGAAACCAGCCAAAAACCCTGCGGCAGCTGTTGCCCCAGGATTATTCCCAGCCAGCAAAAGGCATTAGGGTGATAATTCAGTCATTAGACTTCTAGCCTTTCCACCACCAGAACGTGCAAATACGGGATAATCAGCCCGGCACAGCCATCTTCCGCGATGCTGCTTATTTAACCCATTTTTTTTAAAATGACACTTAATATTATTGGCTGGTGTGCGTGTGCACGCATACTTACAAGTTTCCCCACTGCTAATGTCTGTGCTGACGTTACCTGATGTCGTCGGGGCCTCTGGGAAGAGAGGGCAACTTTGATGTACACGTGCTGGCGAGGAAAGGGCAGAGGGGCACAGACTCACCAGCCCAGTGTGGGGTTCACCCTCCCAAGGAAGGGGAGACAATGGCAGGATGAAGCTGAGCCCAGGGAAGGTGGGAGATGCACAAGCTGGGGAAACAGTGGGATTGGGGTCTGATTAAGTGCAGAGGGGAGCAGTGTGCTATTCCAGAAGGTTCTGACTTAAGTCCCAGCAGGGAAAGACTTGGAACTCACAAATCAAGGGAATCGGTGTTCTTGAGCCAATTAGAGAGGGAGGGATGGGCAGGCTGGGGAGGACCCGCCTCCAGCCCAGTCCACCTCTGCTGAGGAGGAGGGTCTGCAGTCTAGAAGGGCAGTTCCATTGGCAGCCTTGGGCTGGACGCTATTATCAAGCAGCATTGTGTTGTCTTGATCGGACAGGACAGTGTCAGGCACGATGGAGGTTTATGAATCCAGGACCTTTGAGTTTTCTGTCAAAGCCTGCTGGGGGCAAACAGCTAGGATGAAGATGCTGGTTCTGAAATGAGGGCAGAAGTGGCTAGCAGAGGTCCCCCAGCTCTGACCTTTGATTAGGAAACGGGGCAAAATCTGTGAATGGTAGTCGGGGTGGGGGGGCCTCTGTGGCTCTCCCTGGTGTTTTGTGAGGTCCCTCTGAGCTCTCTCATCTGAGTCTTGTTTGGTAGAAATAGCTGGGAAGCAGCAGCCGCAAAGTGGGGTGGGAACCTGCTCAGGGCTGTGCCGTGGCCCTGCGGAAGCCTCCATCTCCTGTTTAGCCTCTCCTCCCCTGTGGAGGGAGGCCGAGTGGTAGCAGGAGGACCTGGGTTCACCCTGCCGAGGGAAGGAAGCCTCTTCCAGTTTGTCTGCCCAGCAGAGGCCCCTAGAGGCTGCCCTGCCTCAGAGGAAGGAGGCGGAGTGTCCCCGGGAAATCCCACACACACGTGCAGGGGTGTGGCCGGCCTGGGAGCTGTGCCATGAACCCACAGCAAGGGGAGGGAGCCTGTGGGTCTGGCCTGAGCCTGGGCGCTTCCCCTGGAGATCCTGGGGAACCAGATGGCCCAGGATCTGATTAGCCTTGGATTTCTAAGCTGGGCTGCAAGGCCTTCCCTTTGAGTGAAAGCATTCTGTCCCCGGCCATCCCTGGCTCAGAAGAGGGACCTGCCACCACAGTTGTGAAGCCTAAGGACAGGGCTCTGCTACAGATGGTGAGCAGTGCTGTGTAGAAGGAAGACACTTACCTAGGGGTCAGGAACCCGGTTCCCGTCCTGCCTCTGACCCTTTCCAGGTGCGTGACCTCCCCACTCTGAGCCTCGGTTCCCTCATGTGTAGAATGGGAACACTGCCTCTGGCTTAGCCCACCTCACAGGACTAGTGTGGGGACTCTCCAGGTGAAGGTGTCATGAAGATGGTTTCCCAGTCCTGGGGACCTCACCTGCCACTCAGGGAAGAGACCACTGACCTTGGCCTTGCAGCCTTGGCTGAGAGGTGGCGTGCTCCCAATCTGAGAGCTCACCCTGCTTCAGGAGTCAGCAAACCCCCTCCCTTCCACACGTCCGCCTGACTGTGCGTCCCCAGCTAGGGGGACTCCTCTGTGCCTCTTCTGTGTAATTCACCCCATGCCACCTCACTCCTGCCACAGGGAAGACTCACCATGAGCCATGACCTTGGTGACCCCGAGAGACGTGTCTGTGTGCAGCATGCCTGGCTCTGAATCAGGACGTGGTCCAGGCCTCAGGGTCCTCCCCTGGGGCTGTGAAACCCACTCGAGCCTGGGAGCAGGGAGGGGGCTGTGGCCCCCTGAGTCAGGCTGTAGAGACTGGAGAAGGATGTCCCTGGGCCTCTGGGGGGCAGGGCGGGTGTGCAGACAGGCTGCAGGCATCTGGCCGTTAAACACGTTGCGCTCAATTTCTAGGTAGGAAAGTACGTTTCCAGTTGAGAGATCAAGTCACTTGGTCATCTTCTCTGTAGCACCTTGGGTTAGTCAGAGGGCAGGGTTTCCGTTGTCTTAGGGAAAGTTTAAAGAAATTTCCACCATTACCAGGAGATCACTGATGTCCGTGGCAAGCAATTCGTTCTCTGTATTTTATTTTGTTTTTTAAATACGATCGCCTGTTGCCCCAGGCTCGGGACTGGCCACTTTGACCACTGGGGCCCCAGCCCCCACAGTGCTTCCGGCTCTCGTGGATCCCACTGCAAAGTAAATAAAATCATACTGACAACAAACATATGCTCTGTGGCTCCTCTGAGGTCTGACAAGGTTTGTTAGGTCCAAATGTGGCTGGGTGAAGAGGGCCCCCATGGAAGAATAAGGAGGGCCAGAGGGCTGGCCAGTGGCAGGCCCTGCTCTGGGAACCTGGCCGGCGGCCCAGGGGTCCATCAAGCATCTGAAGGGGACAGGCACTTGGCCTGCTAGAGCGGAGGAGCTATTTGCCTCCCTGATGGAGAGTTAGTGGGCAAGTGCCCATGAACCCCAGTAATTGGGGGCCCTGAGACCGGCCGCAGGACCTGGAAACACACAGCGTTTTATTGAGATTTAGCTGCTAGGCCTCCAGTTTCAGGAAAAGCCAGAGTCTTGCATTTGTAAACTTTTTGCGGAGGCAAAGAAGATGAATTTGACCTTGTTAAGGGTGGGATTCAGGCATGGGGCTTCTCTGATCTCCATGCCCTGGAGCCCTACTGCAGGGAACATGCCCCAAGGATCACAAGGAGGTAAGCAAGGGGGCAGGGGCCCATCTGGTTCTGGAGCATGCTGGTGGGTTATGGGCCCCAACATAGTGCCTAAGGGCTTGCAAATGTTTTCTTTGGTTTTCTATGTGCCTTTCCACCTTGCCTGAGAGGGGAGGAGGGCTTATGTGCTACCATCTGAACGTTGGCACCAAGGGTCTCGTGTCTTCAGGGTCTGTCTCACCCTCCACCCACCTGGCCTTGGCTGAGACCACAGAGAGCTTCATCACCTCTTCTCTGCAGACATACCCCTGCCTGAGGCTGGCTGACCACACAGCCAGGAGGGGCAGCAGGCCCAAGTGATGCTTCAGCTGCCGTGCATGGCTGGTGGCTCCACTTAGAGAAACCTTTACCTGTCCTTTGGGGGATGGGAGGTGCCACTTCTCCTGCATGTCCCATTCTAACCTGGGAGCTGAAGTCACAGCTGATGGCCGAGTGCAGACAAAGAGGGCGCTTGGAGTTCAGGGGCACCGACAGTCCAACCATCACCACCCTCCAGGGCATGGCTATAGGTCAGTTTGTCCTCAGAAAGGGATGGTCCCAAACCCACAGAGCAGCCATGCAAGAGGCCCATTATGTTCCCCACCCCCACCGCCCGCCTTGGGCCATGGCCTTTCAAATCTGTCTGGCCACTGATACCCTGGGTCTGCTCCAAGCAGGAGCTCCATCAGGTGTTGGTTCTGCTCTAAGTCTCCCTGAAATAACAGCCATATAGTCATGGCCACAGAGATGTGCCACCCAAGAGCCAGACTCTTCAGGGCAGCCTCTAGAATGGCCCAGCCTCTGCTGTCCTGTGGTCCTGAGGATTTCGAATGTGCCTGGGAGCAACCTGTCTGTTGCAGCACGGATGGGCAATCTGCATGACTGGCAGTCTTTACATTGCTGCTAGCGGCAGAAATTCTCTTGAGGTCCATTCGCTTCAGAGACACCATCCTGTGCACCGTCCAATCCCATCAACCCTCCATGCATCCGTTCAGCAAGTGTTCAGCGAACCCTACCAGGGAGACTGGTACCATTGTCCCAGGACCCGCTCCACGGACCCGAGGCCGAACACACTGGGTCACAGGTTTCTGGGGCAGCAGTATGTACACTTCAAACCCTCCAGGAGCATAACTGCCTTGCCAGCCCTAGGAGAAGCCACTCAATGTTCACACCTTTGGGGCCCCCAGGGTAAACCCTGAACTCCCCAGGTCAGAGTGGCCTTTGGCTTCAGAGACTCAGAAATGTCACTGACATGATTTTCTTTCAGTCAAGTTGAATTCCGTTATGAGCCCTATCAACCCAGTTCAGTCTCGGTTATTTTTGATGTCTCTCCTTACCCCCAGCACCCACCTGAGGACGTGTCATGGCAAGGGTGGGAGCAGTCCCACACAAAACGTGTCTGGTCTTGGCCTAACGTTGCCACTAAGACACCCTCTGTCCAAACCCAGAGAGTCCGTGAGGTCTGGCTCTTTCCTTTAGTTGGGGCCCTAATGCTCAGGCACACTGCATCTCTATCCCCATCCTGTCCCTGTGCTGAGAAGCCACCACCGCCATACACACACATACACACATGCACACACAGCCAGGAGGTCTCAGCCCAGCCCCCTCCTCCCCGGTTCAGTTAAATCACTGGCTATTAACACCAAAACATTTTGTATTGGGGTAGAGCCAACTAACAATGTTGTGATGGTTTCAGGTGAACAGTGAAGGGACTCAGCTCTACACATACATGTGTCCATTCTCTCCCAAACTCCCCTCCCATCCAGGCCGGCACATAACACTGAGCAGAGTTCCATGTGAAGGAGCACTGGCTTTTAGAATAGAACCCACAGGAGGCTGGCTGCAGGCTCCTTCCCACCACTCAGCAGAAACCTGGAGCACCAGGGCTTGACAAGCCTGGGAGACCCTTGGAAGAAAAATTACAGTGAGATCAGGGTCCCAGTCATCTCTGCAAGTTATCAGGGAGCACGAGTGATCTCACCATTGAAGTAAATGTGTCCTCATTACCACCCCCCACCTCCTCACAGCCATCGGGGAGGGTCCCACCCAGCCACTGTCATGCCCTCGGCAGACTGGAGGACACCTGCCAGTGGCCGCATGGACCACATTCAGATGCTGGCCATAGGACACCCCTAAGGTCATCCCTCATCCTCAGTCTATCCCTCCCTCACAGGTGAGGCTCTCCCCTCTCTGCATCTCAGGAGAGCAGCCAGATCTCTGGGCTCCTGGGGCATGTCCATGTGATTTAGACAAAGTGGTTTGAAAATATGCCATTATTCTCTGAATATGATAATACATCTGCCATGATAGGTCAAATGCCACAAGCTCTTTCATCAGCAATTTGACACTGAACAAAAGAAAGCACTTTATATTTTGACTTATTAGAGAGAATGGCTTAATGGTTTTCTAAATGGACCTTTGGGTGCTGAAATTAAGATGGTGCAACAATGGGATAGTGCCATAGGCTGGGTATAGCAGCCCCTCAGGAGGAAGAAGCAGGTTCAAACTCCTCTCAACCAACAGGAGACATGTGCAGTTCAACAAAGTGGGAAACCTTCACCAGGGACCAGACATAAAGTTCACTGAGTTCATTGATTCCTGGCCATGAGTAAGCACAATAGAAAAAGACACTGAGGGTCCTAGTGGCCACAAGTTTATGGTGAGTGAGCACAACAGTCTGGGAACTTTAAAGCCTAAGAGTAGACTACAGCAATGGACAAGGACCAGGAAGCCTTCTGGAATAAGACAGAGCTTCAGATCAGTTCACTGGAGAACTATGGCCAATGCCTGGCTGGACACCAGCTACAGGGGGATGGGTAGAAGATTCTGAGAGGCACACAACAAAAGACTAAACAGACCTCAAAGGGTAGAGGACGGGACCCTGTCTAAAAGAAAGACTGAAGGATAGTAAATGTTATCAAGAGTTTATGACTTAGTGACAAGAATGCCAACTAGCTACTCTCCACTTTTCTGGTGAGAAGAGCTGGGCAGAGCCACCTGTGGTCACAGGAGGCAGTGCCGAAGGGCTGGGCATCGGGAAAGTGAAAGTGAAAGTTGCTCAGTTGTGTCCGACTCTTTGTGACCCCGTGGACTAAACCGTCCATGGAATTCTCCAGACCAGAATACTGGAGTGGGTAGCCTTTCCCTTCTCCACGGGATCTTCCCAACTGAGGGATCAAACCCAGGTCTCTCGCATTGCAGGCAGATTCTTTAGCGGCTGAGCCACAAGGGAAGCCAGGAGCTCACTCTTAAGTCACCAACCTCTTGATGTCCCATCCCCTCTGCCCTCCAGGACTCTTGGTGTGGACTCGCCCTTCATGGGAGAAGCCCCTCACTTGCAGGGTTCCTCACTCTGTCCAAGGTGCATAAGTATAGGGACTGTGAATGAATGGAGCATTCTGGCTTTTCAAATAAGCTCAGCCGGGAGCCTGCTTTCTGTGGGGTCTTAGTGTCCTTCTGTAAAGGAAATCCAAGTGTACTTAAGGCAACCAGCTGGGACAAATAACCAACGAAGCGTGTGCACGGTGGGGGGAGGGGGTGAGAAGTGGACGGCATTACTCTGTGATGACAGTCCTCCCAGGGCCTGGTCAGGTATCCAGGCCCTGCCCTCTGTTATGCCCACCTCCTGTCCCTTTTGGAAAACTTTAGAAATTTTAGAAGAACATCCCTGGGATCCTCAGACCTCTGGGCAGATGTCCTCTGGGGGAATCCCACCCATCTACCCGTTCTATTTCCAGGAACATTCTGCCTTTCTCCAAAGCCCGAGCATCCTTTGGGCTTTCTGATAAATCCCCAGGTTCTGTCAAATGATTAATTTAGATGGGAGTTCCCCGCCCCCATTCTTGGTCTTACTGCTCCATGGGGCCACATGACTGCCTGAGCTGTGCTGATAAATAGCAGTGAACTTTCAGGGCTCAGAGTCAGCAGCCTGAGGCAGTGGCAAGGAGGGGGTGGGAGGTGTCCGGTGCTCAGGGACGTGGGGGTGAGGGCATTTCCAGGGGAGGTGAACCACTGGCTTTGAAGTGGGGTGAGATAAAGAGCTAGCTCTTACCCATGTTTCCTGGAATGCACACTTCAGAGCTGTTGGTGGTGGGGAGTGGGGGAGTGGTTCAGGAGGGTGAGATCCAGGAACTTGACTCAGGCTAGTTCATGTAGGAAGAGGCACTGCCCTCACAGGTGTTTCTTCAAGAGCTGGCAGGTGGGACAGCACAGCAAGGCTGGGATTTGGTCCCCTACTCCCTGATTTCTGGCCTGCAGCTTCTCCCAACCCCTCCGCAGCCCTCTGCATCTGCACCCTCCCCCATGCAGTGGTTGAAGGATGCTGGAGGTAAGGGGTCTTACCAAAAAGACCACTGCCCCTCAACCCACTAGACCAGAGTGCAGTCACTAGGCCAGCCCCAAAGAGCTTACCAGGTCCCCAAAATAGGGCGAGGCCCCCAGGGTCTGAAATGGTTTACCAAACCAGCCTGGTCTTCTGGATCCTTGCACAGACCTCGACTTCCATCACAAGCCTGAAACTGACCCAGAACACCATGGTCTGCTTGTAGAATGAGGTGCTGAGCCCACAGAATGTGGCTTCTATTAGAGGGGACACCCCACCAGAAAATGTCCCACCAGTTGATGGGTACAACTCCTTTGGCTCCTGCCCCGGCTAAGGTTGGGCACCTAAGAGACTGCCAAAGCCTGGATGGAACTGAGCTCCCTAGTGGGTTTTCCTTTCCAGAAAGCAAGTTCCAAAGTTTGGGTGGAGGCCTGCTGGGCATACCCTGCCCCCTAGGCCCGAGGGCACCAGGTAGGTTGCACGAGGCTGGAGGTGGGCTGCATGGGCTCCCCACTCCTGTTCTCAGCTGTCCTGCTGGATCTCAGACACAGACCTGGCTGAGGGATTCAGCAACACAGTGGTGTCTATGCAAACCGAAGGCTCCTCACCAGGAACTGGTCTTCCAGGAGGGAGGGAAGCTGTCGGATGCTCCCATCCCTGCCCTGCCCATAAGAGGCCTGGGGAGCGAGGGTCCCTGAGCCTGGGGCCCCACTGTGGTCTGGTCAGAAGGTGGCAAGTGTGGGCACAGTGGGGCCCCCCAAATCCTCAAAAATAATCCTCAGCGCTAATTCCCATTTCCCCAGGAAGAGGGCCAACATCGCTCAGATCCATCCCATTTTCTGCAAAAAGGCTTTTGATTTCACACCCAGTGGACCTTTTCTCTGAGTGGGAGTGCTGCCCTACGCCTGGCACACACCTCAGGGGCCACCGTGTGGATGGGTTCCTGCCCATGCTGGGGATGGGAGAGGCACCAAGGGAGAGGGGCATACAGGACCAGACAATAGCTGGAGGTTCAAGAGGGAGGGGACTTAGGGCGTGGAGGGGGCACTAGGGCAGGGGGCTGGGGTAGAATGAGGGAGAGAGAAGAGCAGGAGGGAAGGGAGAAGGGGGGCAGCCCCCTCCAGCCCTCCCGGGCCCACTGATCTAATCACATCAGGTGTGCTCCAGATAAATATTAATAACCCGGTGACAGAGGGAATTTGGGGAAATCTAATTAAAAGGGCACCATGCGAGCTGGCAGCTTTACTAAGGAATCACTCCCGCTGAAACATGCGCCAGAAGAGGACACACAGTGAGCTCCCAAGGGCCCGAAGACGGAGATGAAATCCCCCCCCTCCACAGCTGCCCACCCAGGGCAGCGCGGGCAGGACCTGACCTTTGGCAGGGCAGGCGCCTGGCTCCAGCGTCCTCCGAGTGCCCCCACCCACGTGGCCCCGGCCCGTCACTCCCAGGCACCAGCACCGAGCGCCATCTTGAGGCTAGGGCACCTGGCCGGCCCCTCATTCCAGCGCCTTCACCCTCAGCTCCTCAGCTCCCCCGTCTCTGCGTCCAGCCGATGGTCTGAACAAAATCTGAACAAGTACCCCATGTCCCCTACCCTCCTCCAAAGGCCAAGAAAAGGCAACCTCGGGCCTCAGAAGGGCTCCCTGGGTACCTGGGTTTCCCTGGTGGGGGCACCCGGACCTCTCAGTAATGCAGACCTGATCTCCCCAGCAAGGTCCTAACCCACCACTGAGAGCTGCCTATTCTTACCTCAGACAAAGCCCTCACCCCAGGGCCAGAGGGGCTCCGTGCCACGACCCCAGAGCCCGGCCTGCTTGGCAATATCTATCTGCCTGGTGGGTCCCTTGTCATGGGATTCACAAGCTCCCAGGGCCCATTTTCTCTGGAAATCAAAATTCATCAGGGCCCCCTGTGTGAGTTAATGGCTCGCTTCGGCCTTCATCAACTTGGGAGTTGAGATCCCTCCTGGGCTCTGCCATCCGGCAGCCCAGCCCCCACCCTCCCCTGGCCCCTGGCCCTGTCCCTGACAGACAGATGGATGGCCTGTCCCGGCAGGTTGCACAGCTCTTGGACCTGAACAGCAGCATCGCTGGCTCTTTATTCTGTATTTAGGGTAAACAGATCTCTCTTTCCAGGCCCCTCTTTCCCTCTAAGACTGCCTGCAGGAGAAGCCCCTGGGAGGGGTGGGTCACCGCTGACTGTCTGCCTGGCTGGGAGCAGGCCACATCCAGGAGGCCCAGGAAGAGAAGGGGTTAGTTCATCCAGTACCACTCCAGACAGAGGCTCCATCCTCCCAGCCATGTCTTGTCATCTGGAATACCCCCCATGATGGAAAACTCACTACCTGTCAGAAGAAGCTGCTCTTTGGCCAGGAGCCATGGGACCTCTATGCGGACTAGGCAGGCCTGAGCAGGAGGCCAATGAATACCAGGGAGGCAGGTGTTTGGGACACAGACCCTGCAGGGCCCTTTCCATCCACTATAGCAGTCAATACTCACCGCAGCCAGATGGGGGCAGTGCTGGGTTTACCCTATTGCCTAGAGGAGAAAACAGAGAGGTTAAGTAATTGGTCCAAGGTCACCCAGCCAGTAGATGGCAGAGCCAGGACTGGTGCCCAGGCTTTTCTGATTCTCTTTTCCCTGTGCTTGGACAGTCTCTGGCCAAGGGCTTGGGGCCATCCTTCTCCAAGGGAGGGGACATCTGAGCACTCAAGTGGGCACCTTGAGTCTCAGTTTACCTGACTCTGAACTGAGTTGCTCCTGTTGTCGCTGGTTTTTCCCTCACGCCCACCCAGGGAATGATGGATAGGACGTGTGAGCTGGCATTGCTGCATGACCCTGAGCACGATGCCTCCCCTTTCTGGGCCTCTGTCTGGGAGCAGGATGTTGGTGTGTGATACCCGGCCAGAGGAGGCAAGTCGTCAACCCCTCTAGGGGCTTACCGGCCTCACCTTGCCTCACCCCTTTCACTGGGACCCCAGCGCCCAGCAGGGAGGAGCCAAGGTCACCCAGATCCAGGCTGCCAGGAGATGCACCCAGGAGCCAGCTCCTGGAGCTCCACCCCTTGCAGGCTGGTGAGAAATGCAGATTGTCCTGCCTGCCCAGCTGGGAGCCCACAGAGTAGAATAACCTGAGTCAGATGTACCCTTGGGCTTGGTTCTAAGGTAGAGGAGGAGGTGGGGGCCGAATGGGGCAGCTCTGGGATGGAAGGAGCAGCTGCTAGTGTCTGAGTGTCCCTTGAGGCAAGAAAGGCGGTCCCTTAAAAAAAGGGGAAGCGAGGCCAAGTGGGAGCTTCTCTTCAGGGGGCAGAAATGGGGAAGGGCGGGCCTACAGGGAGTTGATTCTGAAATAACAGAGGCCCTGCCTCTCCCCCACTGGAGGGTGCAGCCCAGGCCTTCGCTCAAGCAGTGCAGTGGGGAGTGGAGGAGAGTGAGCTTCAGGCTCTGTCCTAGTCTCCCCAGGTTAACAATTCAGCTGCAAAATGGGGCTCTTTATCTGCCTTCCAATGCAGGGGATGTGGGTTCGACCCCTGGTTGAGGAACTAGATCCCACATGCCATGGAGCAAGTAAGTCCATACCCTGCAACTTGTTAGCTCATGAGCCACAACTAGAGGAGCCAGTGCACCAAAACGAAGACCCAGCACAGCCCCCCATAAACGGAGCTCTTAGTGCCCCCCTCCCGGGGAGAATAGCAGCGACCATGCGTTGAGCATCTGTTGTATACCAGAACCCTGGTCCAGGTAGAGGATGGGTTTTCAGGGAGAAAAAGGCTGAGGGAGGGGAACTGCTTGCCTGAACCCACAGGGAAGAGCCACAGGCAGATTCGGAACCAGGGGGTGGGCCCTTCACAGCACCCTGCACCCCTTTCCTCCTCCTGCCTGCTTGTTCCCCACTCATAGGGCTGCTTCAGGGGGCCACTGGCCCCCGCCCTCGTAGGACACTGTCAGGTCCGCCGTGTCCATAGTGTGGGGCCAGGAAGAAAGAGACCTGGGTCAGCCTGAAAGGTGATCGTCACAAAAATCACATAGAGAATGTTCAGGGAGCGTGACAAGCTCCACTGATGGCACAAGGGCCCAGAGTGATGAGTCTGAAACTGGGGGCCGGGGGGCTGTGATGGAGGGTGCAGCTTCTGCACTTTGGAAGATGCCTGCATCCTGCATCCCTCCCATAAAGTGGCTCGGCTACCCGACGTCACCTCTTCCAGCCATCCGGGAACTGAGGCACGCACACCTGCCTTTAAGGGATCCTGCATCCTGGGTACCAGGAGGTGGTCATGTCATTCTGCAGGGTCCTCACCCTGACCAGATATGAAAATCACGTGGGGACTTAAAACCAAGGGGTCTGGACCCTCTCAGCTGTGCAGGGAGATGGGGGAAGCCCTATCTGTTTGTCTGAGGGGCTTCCCTAGTGGCTCAGGGGGGTAAAGTCTGCCTGCAGTGTGGGAGAACCGCACTTCCCCTCCACGCCCTGAGTCCCCTCCCTCTTGAAGATCCCCTGGAGAAGGAAATGGCAACCCACTCTAGTATTTTTGCCTGGAGAATTCCATGGTAGGAGGAGTGTGGTGGGCTACAGTCCATGGGGTCACAAAGAGTCAGACACGACTGAGTGACTAACACTATCTGTTTGAAGGTCCCTTGGCACCTCAGAGTGGATGCCCCACCCCTGCCCTCTAAGGGGGCTGCTCCCCACTAAAGCCTGGTGCTCCCTCACTGCCCCTCCCTCCTCCTCCCATCCACGCTGACCTTTGAGGCTACATGGAAGTACCCACCCTTCTCCCTAGGGAGGTACTGGGAGAGGGTATCTGGCACCCAGGACTCCCTGGGGCTCTTTTCTTCTCACCCCACCCCTGCTTTTCTATCCTGGAAACCACAGAAGTAGAACCTCTCTACATCTGCAAGCTTAGATCTTAAATCCACAGACTTGCTGACTTTCCAAAATGCTAAGCTGGTGTGACCACATGATGCTTCACCCTTATTAGACAAGAACCAGCCCCTAGTGAGTCCTTGGCGGCCCCCAGGCCAGGCCTGCCAAATCTGTCCTGCCTACCTTCCCTCCCGCTTCTCTGGGGCCACTGATGCAGGGCTCTTGGATCAGAGCATGCCTGGGAAGCCAAAGCTGGACCAGGCGATGCAAGGGGGCATTGAACTGCTCTCACCTCCTCCCAGCCTGGGCATCAAGGCTCAGCCCAACTGTCCCACATGCCCCCCAACAGCAGGGGCCACTTCTCTCAATCTCTGTGACTCCACAGCACCCCAGATCTTCAGGCCCTGGTCCCCATGAAAAGGAGAGCAAAGAGAGACTGGGTTTCCAGGGGTACCAGCTTTGGCTCTAAGGCCATCTTCTGGGGGGGCTCCCAGACCCAACCCATTTCTAGGCAACATGAGTCTCCCCTAATTTGGACTTTGAGTAAAAGAGTGGGTGGGATCCACATTCTTGCATCCAGCTGTAGGAATGTGGGCACATCACATGAGCTCTCTGAACTTGAGTGCCAGCAACCAGGACATTGGTTCTACTTCCCAGAGCTGGCTCCTTCACCTCCACCCTCCAGGCCTTGGACTTCCTACTGGGACCTCGCCCTCAGCAGTGGGTCACTGGCATGGCCCCGAGGCCCCCACATTCAGCATGGAGCCTGGCCAACAGCAGCCTCGTGGTCTTTGAAGATAATAAATTAATAAACAAGTGCCCCTCCCTGACGCTCAGCAAATATTGCCAGAATGAAGGCACGTCTCTACCAATATGGACACATGTCAGAGTACACAGACCATAAAAGAGGCCGTGACAAGTGCTGATGGAGAGATAAGATTAGATCCCAGACGTAGAGGCCGGCCCAGCAGGTCGCTGAGGGGTGCACAGGGTGGAGTCTGAGAACATTCTCGCTGCTCTCTGGAATCCTCTGTGCACTGAGAGAACTTTGGTTCCAATCCAGTATCTCTCGCTGTGTGACTTTAGGCAAATTGCTCAGCTTCTCTGAGCTTCATTCTGCTCACCTATAGAATGTGAACAGTAACAATACCCAACTCCCACACTTGTTTCAAACTAAATGAAAAGCATGAGGTCATACAGATCATGTCACATGTGCCTGGCCTGTTAGAGGCCCTCAGACTGTGGCCATGTCATTAGGGTCTGCCTCACCTCACGTGGAGAGCACAGCTACAGGAGAGACTGAGTGGTTTGTTCCCGTGTCCTCAGTTCTGCTGCCCTGTGCAAGCCCCTGCTACCCATGACACCATTTCTGGGCTTCCCCCACCAAGGTCTCAAAGGTCTCAATGCCTGCCCCACGGCAAAGTCCAGGGCACTGCCTTGTGGGCCCAGCTGTCTGTCTACTGTTTGTCCAGCCCTCACGGCATCCTGCAGACAGACAGGTCCTGGACCACTTCACAGATGAGTAGGCAGAGGCCCAGAGAGTTGTGCAACATGCTAAAGGCACTTGGACTGACTGGGGCCAGCCCAGAGGGAATGGGGTGGGGGTGGGGAGTGTGAACACAGAGGGGCAAAGGGGATGGCTGTCTCCAAGATGGGAAGGCCACCTGAACCTAACCACAGTTTGGGGTTTCTGCAGACTGGTGCTCAGCCCCATTGGTTGGGGCGGACCGCTGGGATGTTCGGGTCTCCTACTCCAAGGCAGCACTGGTGCCTGGGCCCCTGTGCGCCCTGCTCTGGGTGAGGGAGTGAGGGTCCCAGGAAGCAGAGACCATCTACAGCACAGATCAGCCTCTGCTGGCTGCAACCCAGGGCCGGGCAACTAGCACAGGCTTCCCACAGTCTCACAGGATTTGTATCTTTCACAGGCTTTGATTTCACCTGAGGGACAGGGCTGTCAAAGCATTTGGACGGTGGTGGTTTGGCCTTACCAGGCTAGGGGAGGCGGTGGCAGGGGAATGGGGGTTCCTGGAGCTCCACGGAAGGATGAGGTTGTCAGAGAGGAGCACCTCCTCAGGAAGGTCTTATATCCCTGGGGGAGGGCCAGAGAAGCTGGGTCCAGGCCTCCAACCTGGGGGACGGACTCAGTGACACGGGGGGTGACAGGGTTGCTGGTCAGGAGCTACCATGCTGGGGGAGGGGTGCTGGGGTCCTAAATTTAGGAGGCTAGTATTGACTTAATAAAATACCCAGGAATTTTAGCAGCAAAATGGGTTTCTTTGGGAACAGCAAAGAATTGCAATTTGGGACATGTTATCCATGGCAAACCACAGGCAAGTCAGGAGAACAAAGCAGGGGCACTTTCTTTTATAGAGGGGAAGGGGGATTGGGAGGGGCTGTTATAACCAAAAGAGCTCATTGGAGGAAACTAGGAGTTGGAAGTGTTGTGGCTTTTCATTGGCTGAGTTGTGGCAATCTCTCAATGGCTGGGTTGTTGCCAGGCCAAGAGAAATTCTTCCTTTTCTTGCTGGATAGAAAAGTAGTAGCCTTCTTGATAGAAATGTGAGGTATTCTCTTCCTGTTGGGTCTGCAACTGATGCTGAATGGTAGACTATAAGAGCTCCCCCTCTGGCCTCCCAATTCCATTTTATTTTATTTTTTTCAAAAATTTTTTTGGCTGCACCTTGTGGCTTTCAGGATCTTAGTTCCCTGACCAAGGATTGAACCTGTGCCCTTGACAGTGAAAGGCTGAATACTAACCCCTGGCCTGCCAGGGAATTCCCCCAATTTCCTTTTAAATGAAGCTTCTGTTTATTACATTTCACACCATAGAGCTGAGGTATGATGTCACAACGCTTGATTGGAAGTGCTTTCTCTGCCGCTCTTCAACCTCTCTACGCACGGTGGAGGGCTCCCACACTGTGGCAGTCATCCGGGGACCCAGCTGCTTCCCACTTCCAGAGGGAGATTTGTGCATGCCAGGGGAGAGCCGAGAGCCTGGCACGATGTGATGGCAAGAGCACAAGATTCAGAATAAGGAAGGCCCTGAAGTTCCAGGCCACAGTTAGTCTATACGGTGACAGGCTTCGGCTGAAGTGAATGCTTTGGCAGCCCCCAGATGGAACAGGGATCATCCAGGCACCTTCTGTTGTTCCTCCTAGTGACCATACAGGGTAGGGCTATTATTATCCGCATTTCTTCAATTAGGAAACTGAGGCACAGAGAGGTTCAGCGACCTGCCTGAGGTCACACAGCTGCTAGTGACCAGCGCTGGATCACTGCAATTCCTCGTGCCCTCACCTTCTGCCCTCGAGGTTGCTAATGCCAATGGGAGGATGACAACTCAAGGACAGGTGTCCCAGGGAAAGACTGGCCAAAATCAGCTCCCAGAATGGGGGAGGGGTGGCTCTCACCAGGAAGTAATGAGCAGGAAGGCAGCACGGCCCCCCTCTAACCTGGCCTGAACCCCACGGATACCCTTAGACAAAGTCCCGAGGGAGAGACTGCACGAATTGGATATGACCTAGGACACTTGAGGAGGAGTTGGTCCTCCCCACAATCTGAAGGAACAGGCTTTCGGGATAAACGAGAGGCAGTGGAGTGGGGTTCAGATCCCAATCTGTGTGCCTCGGCTGCCTGCCCATCCAAGTAGGAGAGAGCTGCCACCTTCACAACATGGGTGTGAGGGATGAGATGTGCCAAGTCGTGTCCGACTCTGTGTGACCCCATGGACTGTGGCCTGCCAGGCTCCTCTGTCCTTGGGATTCTTCAGTCAAGAATACTGGAATGGGTTGCCATTTCCTCCTCCAGGAGATCTTCCCGACCCAGGGATCGAACCCGTAATTCTTAGGTTTCCTGCATTGGCAGGTGGGTTCTTCACAACCAGTGCCACCTGAGAAGCCCTGAGAAATGAGATAATTGAGGTAAATACAACAGGTGCCTGGCACCAGGCAGGCCCTCAATGGTCCAAAGCTGCTTTAGAGAATTTCGACAAAACCCAAGCTTTCTGATGTCCTGGTCCCTCAGGGGACGGGGGTGGGGTGGGGTGCGGGAGACGGAAGGGGGTGATTGAACTAGGCCCCCCTTCCTGTTGTCAAGGGGCTGGTCAGCCTGAGGCCTGTCTGAGGCCTGGGGGCTTCCTGGAGGGGCTACTCCCTGTTCTCAGCTATCTCTCAGCCTTGAACTTTCTATTCTGTTTTGCAACCCACTCAGAAAGCGGCATTTCTAAACTCCCTTCTTATCACCGGGAAACTTCTGACACAACAATAGCTGATTGTACTGCTCTCCTGGGTGCGGCTAAATTCCTGGACCCCACCATCCTCACCGCGCCCCCAACCCCCTACAACACGCACACCTTTTTTTTTTGGTAGCTTTGGAACTATAATGATGCCATTGTGATTGGTGTGTTCAGGTGACAGTGTGACCCTTGAGTTTAGAGGCATGAAAGAGTGGTGGGGGCTGGGAAGAAAGGAGCAGAGGAAGAGAGAGGGGACCTGGAGGCAACCAGTGAGACAATCAAGGGAAATCTTCTTAGAGCCACGAAAGGACATTATCTTGCATCAGTCACCTGGAGATAGCAGCGACTGGACTGGCTAGATTCGAAAATAGGTACTTACTTGTCAAAATACCAATTTTTTTCAGTTATTATAATTTTCTCCTTCTCCTTGAGCCCAGCCAGTAGGACTCAGCTGCATAGAGTTGATACAGATTCATCTGAACGGAAACTAATAACAGACCATCAGATAACAACTCTTGGTTGGCCACATGCTGCCATGGGGAGTGAGTCAGTCCCAGCCCCTGGCCAGCGGAGCTCTGTGGCCCTGGGAACGCCAGACCTTGAGCTTTCCAGAGCTCAAGGTCTGTAAATAGAGCAGGTGGGGAACCCTTGGTTCAGGGGTAGGTGCCGGCCACTGGCAGGAGCCCCAGGACTGGGCCTCACACTCCTGCCTCCAGTTCACTAGCCTGCACCCCCAGGAGATGGCCCCTACCCAGAGCTCGGGTGCCACCTGCTACCACTGTCCCCTTGGCCCAGGGGACTTCCTGCCTCACCCAGGCTCCCAAGAAAACCCCGGGAGGCATTTCTTAGAATGTTCGGCAGTTGCTGCCCATTCAGAAGGACTTGGCAGGGGCCCAGTAGCCGGAACAGAGAAGCAGATTGAATTTTGAGACCTGGAAGCCAGGTGCACTGGTGGTGAGACGGACAGGGCCAGTATGGTGCCCACATGGACACTAAGACCTGTCACTTTGTGGGAAGCTCCGGAACCCTAACTTCCTGTGATGCTGCCCCCCAGGGCCTCTACCTGCAACGTGGCACCTCCAGGACTAACCCTTCCTTGGCTGGTTGGTCCAGGGAAACAGGGAAACAGGTAAACAGTGAGTTGGCATTCAACACCGTGAGTAGGCTCACAGAAGGGAGTCATTCTCTTTGTTAAAGAAACAAATACGCTTAAAGACATTGGTATTTGCTCTCTTCTGAGTGTTCACTAGCTTTGTCCCACTCAGCCTTCCCCACAGGATCTGACTGGGAAAAGGGGCACTTGCCCACCGCAAGGCCCTGTTCAGTTGCCTGGCCAGTTTCATGGCAGGCGCTGAATAAGCATCTGCTGACTCCAGGAACACACCACCAGGGCTCAGGCATCCCAGGCTTTATTTCTGCCCTGAGACCCCTTCTCATCCTGGGTGAGGCTCCCCAAGGCCTGTAGGACAAAACTTGGACATCAGAAGAGAGACCTAGCTCACTGTCACCTTCTCAAGTGGCTGGACTGCCCTGCCCAGCAGAGGGCCTTCAAAGGTTTGGGCTCCAGATGGGCGCTGCATTGGAGAGCAGAGAAGAAAGATTTGCCAGGCTGGGAGGGGCTCACAATTGGGAAGAGCCCACATTAGGGACATTCAGAGACCACTGCAGTGTGGGCTGGGAGCAACCTTCACAGGTGTGCCTGTCTCTCCTGGAGAGAGGAGACATGGCTTGTTCTTCCCTGGGCAGGGTGGGCAATTTAACCCTAGAAAGGACTTTCAGATGTCCTGTGAAGGGAGTCATGAACTCTCTGTCATTGTGCCATGCAAGCTAGCCTGGAGAGGGTGCTGGGTAGCAGGCTTGTGGGTCAACCAGATGACCTCTGAAGTCCTGAGAAAAGGCCAAAGGTTCTGAGACCTGGGGCTGAGGGACAAGAGAATGGGCTCAAGTCAAGGAAGGACCAGGGGTTAAGGGAGCCTCCAGGAGCTCAAGGGATGTTGGAAATGTTTGTGCATGGGTCCTATCTGACAGGGAGCCAGGCACAGACACACTCTGTGTGCTATAAACAGAGCCAGGAGCCACAGGGCAGAGCCACAGGGTAGGACCACATGAGAGAGGGACAGAGGCCATGGCAGTTGGGAGGAGCCATCTGAGCAGGTGAGGTCAGCCAGGAGGGCTCTCTGGGAGAGGTGACTCTCCTGCTGGGCAGGAAAGACATCTCTGAGTCTCTCCTGCTGTCATACTTCCCCCAGGAGAGCAGAGGCAGGCCACGCAGCCTCTTGCCGAATAAGTGGCAGAAAAACCTAAGCCTTTAAAGAAAACCAAATTATTGAAGCTTACATGACCCAAAACCAAGCATGTTAAAGTGTACAGTTAAGTGGCATTTAGCACATCCATTATGTTGGGCAACCATCCCTTCTATCTAGTTCAACATTTTCATCACCCCAGGAAACCCATGCCCATTGACCAGTTCCTCCTCATGCCTCTTCTAACAGCACCTGGCAGCCATCAATCTGCCTTCCACACCCATAGATTTGCCATTCTGGATATTTCATATCCTAAGCCATTTTTAAAAGAGAAAACAAAAAACAGATAGTTGGGATCTGGTCCTTCTGCATGTTTCCAGCTGTGCGGTCTTAAGCATAAAATTTTGTCTTCCTCTGCCTCAGTTTCCTCATCTGAAAAATGGGCATAAGAGTGTCTCATAAAAAGGTTGTCGTGGGCAAAAAGGGGTCATCTGGGCAGTGTGTTGAGTGCAGGTCTGCCCCTGGAAGCCTGGGTGCATTTTAGCTGCTGTTGCCACGGGCGTCAGATGTTAGGATGGTGTGGGACAGGACAGTGGGAGAGTGGAAGGGCAAAGCCAGGAACAGGAGATGTGTTTTCCACTGGGCAAGGCTCGTGTGTGTCCCCTGGGCAGGTCCCAGACCTGTTTCCAGTCTGCATCTACTTCTGTGATATTGGGCCTTAGTTTTCCCATCTGGAATGGCAGGGTCTCACAGTGGGTGGAGCCTGGCATGATGCTGAGGGTTGGGAGATACTCAGGAAGGAGTATTCTGTCCCCAGGCAGGGCTGCAGTGGGGATCATGATGGTCTCGAGAGGAAAGACCTGGACTGGGTGACAGCAGGCAGGTGCCCAAGGCAACAGTGATGGGGGTTGAGAGCAGGCAGCCAGGGCCCTGGCTCCTCTGGCGTGTCCTCTGGAGCCGAGCTTTTGAACAAGTGGCTGGATGCTTCCTGCCCTGGCTCCCCTTACAGGCGATCCATCAGCTCAGCTGTTACTGTCTGGGCCAGCGAGTGGCCGTAAATGCGCCCGCCACCTCCCATCAGCCCCCACCCCCACCCCCGCCCCCGCAAGTGGGCCAGGTTTTATGTTGTAAGAACACTGTGGGGCGTCTCAAACACACCGCTAATGACAGGCATCATGAAGCAATAAAAGTGATGGGGCTGGGAGGGGGCTGGCGGGAAGGGTGGGGGCTGCCAGTCCCCAGCTCCCCTGGCGGTGGTGGCAGGAGCTCTAGGAGAATTGATTAGTCTTGGACGTGCTGACCTTTTTGTTCTTGAAAAATTGCTTTTGAGCAGCTGAGGCAATAAAAGTAAATTGATTCAGAGAGTACGAGGATGAAATTTGCGTTAGGCAGGGAGGGGCAGATAAACGCCTCTTGACGTCAGCACTCCTCCCCGGCCCCCCCCCGCCCCAGCCCCAACCCCTGGGCAATACAAGGGCAGGACCTGAGGAGCCTGGCAAGGTGGTGCTGGGGGCAGCAGGGCCTGGCACACACTCAGCAGAGCTTCACCAAATGTCTGGACAGAGAAATGAAACTGATAATGAAGAAGGGAGAGCTGGAGACGAAAAGAAGTCAGACTGTGGGGAAGGGAAGGAGGCAAAAAAGAGAAAAACACCAAGGGGAAACAGCTAGGGGAATTCAAGCTAGACAAGAAGGCAATGAGGACCCAGAAGGGAGCCAAGGAAAGGAGAGAGGCGATAAGACTAGCCCAGGCTCTCCTGAACACTGCCTGTGCCTGACCATCTCATCGAATCCCCACAAAGCCTTATATTTGTCCCCATTTTATAGAATGAGGAAACTGAGGCCCAGGGAGGTCATGTCACCTGTTCAAGGTCATTTAGCAGGACAATGGTAAAGCCCACTAAACCCCTCTGAGGCCAGGCAGGGGGATCCCAAGGGTGGACCTGTTACTAAGTCATTGTCAACACCAAGGAGGCCCCCATTGCAGGGTGGTGGGCTGGGTGTCAGTCGTCCTGTGCGCCCCTCACCGCCTGGAGCCCATTTCTTCACTGAGGGCCTTGGGGAAATGGCATGAGTCCATGTTCGGGAAATCCAGAGCTGGTTGTCCAAGATGCTCTGGGGAACTGACCCTAGTTGCTGGCCCAGGAGACATATTTGATCTCTGCAGTAGCCCAAACCACCACCCACCAGGGTGTCTCCATTTTCATGAGCCACAATCCTGGATTTGGGTTTGGGGGGTTGAGATGTGGGATCCTGTGACTTTGGGGTTGTAGTGTGCAGCTTCAAATGGTGACTAAACACCAAATCAGGCCCGTGCAGTAAAGGTTGATGTCTCTCTAAAATGCAGGCACCCCACGGGGTGAAAAAAACCTAAACACATCCAGACTCTGTGAGTGATCTTGTCCTCAGGCTGCCCTCTGCCCCCAGCAGGCTCCAGAGGGACCAGCCCCCAGCTAAACGTCATCTCAGACGTTCTGGATTCCACACCCTGACATGACTTTCCCACCCGCGGGCACAGCACCCTGCTAGTCTCTTCTCTGCCTCTGTCTCACCACGCGCTCACATCTGCGACCTTCGCCCTCCTCTCTCTCCCAGCCTCGGGAGAGGGCCAGGAGGCCTTGCTGCCTCGATATCCCCGGAGGGAAGGGGCTTGCCAGAGTCTCCGCGAGGTCTGGCTTTCCAGCCTCCCTGGATGCCAGCACGGGACCGTCTAAGTGCCCCAGCCCCCACGCACAGCTCCAGCGAGAGGCAGCCGGGGTCTAGAGTTGGCCGTGCGGGTTCGCGCTGCCGGTCCCAGAAGGGAGGGACTGCGCGGAACCGCGGGGCGCCCCTCCCCCTCCCCCTCCGGGCTCCCGGGTTGGGGGGGGAGGGGGGGGCGGCGGGCCTGGGGCGCGCGGGTTGCCGGGCGACCGCCGTTGCCAGTGGAGACGCGCACGCACACTTCCCCCTGGGCCGCAGAACTAACGCAGGCTGCTGCGGGGTGGTGGGTGCCTGCGCTGCGGGGCGCACAGAGGAGCCTGCAAGGAGTAATCGCGTGGGGGATCCTCCAACCCTTATGGTTCGGGGATGGAGGGCGACCTCTGGCCCCCATTACCTAGTCGGAGGCGGGAGGACCGCAGGACACCCACCCAGCATCTCCTGGCCTGGGTGCCAAGCCTCCCCATGCCCACCGGCCCTGAGCGAGTGCAGGAGAAAAGGCGGGAGTGACTCCACTCATGCTTCCCAACCCGACTGCCATCCGCCTGGCAGTTTGCCTGCAAAGGTCCCAGGAGGATGGAAAGGTAGATTTGTCACGGGAGATGGGTTATTTCCCTACAGGGAAACTCTGAGTGATAGGGAAACTTACCTGAGGTTTTAACTGCTAGCGATCCGACCAGCTGTGCTAGGATTCGAACCCAGACTCCTCATGCTGCCAACTTTGTTCCGAAACTTGTGGGTAACCGTGAGCGGCGCTCTCACCCTCTCTGGTTGCCCTCTTCCTGCTGTAAAAAGAGGTGGTTCCTGGATACGCGAGTGCAGCCTGGGGTGCAGGCTGGGGCCTGGCGCTGGGCCTGGAAGCCACTGCGGGCCCGCCTCCCTCCCGAGCGGTCCTAACACTGCCAGCGCATGAATAAGGCCTGGCAAAGCGCCGGGGAGGGTGTGCAGAGGTCAGCCGAGAGGGCTGTGCAGGCAGCCTGCTTGGGACTTCATGCCAGGTGCAGCCAGGCGGTTCTGCCTGGGCACAGCCTGTTTCACTTCCTCTGGAGCAGGGGGCAGCCGGGAGCGAGTGGTGGGGGCTGGAAACGGGGGACCCAGCCAGCCACGTGCTGGAGCTGAGAGCCGGGAACTTACTGAGGTCAGGTTTTCACCCCTAGTCCCCTCCCCCTGAAGACTAGTCTAGGGGAGCTGGCAGAAGTTGTCATGGGAGGTCCCCTCCCATGTCTGGACTGGTGGTCCAGCCTGTGGCATCCAGGCTCCACAGCAAGATCCTTACATGGCTAAGTTCTAAAAGACTCCAGGAATCTGTGCCCACAAATATGGCTAAAGACCTACCAAGTGTCTAGTCTATGATTATTCATTCATCAAGATTCACTCAGCATTATTCAGTCAGCTCAGTACTACTGTGATCCAGTGCAAATTCCTCTGAAAGTGTTCTGGACTTCAGAGTAGCCGTGTTCAATATTCAATGGGCCATCTGAAGCAGATCAGTGACTATAACATTGAAAGGGCCCCTTTCTGGGGAAAGGGCATCACTGCCACTTGGATAATGTACCCACCACCACCCAAATTTTGTCTTTCTCCCCAGAACCTGAGGCTGGTAGAAAAGGAAAGCCTGCTCTGCAGGGCTGTCCCCGTGGTGGCCCGTGAGCCGTCCACTCAGCACGTGTCCTGGCTGTGATGGAGAGTGGCCAGGAACGCTGACTGCACAGGCCAACTTGCTCTACAAGGACGGGAAAGGCACTTGATGTGTGTGCAGCAAGGCAGGCGGCAGCATGAACAGTTAGGGGAAGTGTGCCTTCTCAGAGGAGCCACCACACACCTG
The DNA here is from genome assembly GCF_032452875.1 of Bos javanicus. Lineage (NCBI taxonomy): Eukaryota > Metazoa > Chordata > Mammalia > Artiodactyla > Bovidae > Bos > Bos javanicus. Next base: position 54,145,156 of record NC_083886.1, read on the forward strand.
TGGATGATGACTGGGGGGTGGGAGTGTGTCTATGTGTTCACCATCTGCAGGCACATAGTATGCAGTGTGCACACACAAGGCAACACCTGGGTGAATGCCTTTCCTGGTGAGCTGGTGACACAGTACGTTGGAGGGAGATGACTTTCCAGGGACTCCGAGCAGTGTCCGTGCAGAGAAGCAGGTAGTCTGTGCCTTGTGGCCAGAATTGTTGTCTTCGTTGTTGTTGTTCAGTCGCTAAGTCGTGTCTGACTCTTTGCAACCCTGTGGACTGCAGTATGCCAGACCAGAACTGACCCCCCTCCCCAATCTGCAGGAGGGAAGTTGTCATGGAACCCCAACGATCCCAACTTCAAGTTCCCCAGAAGCCAACACTTTGGGGAGATCTGCTGAGGCTTTAGTGGTCTGCCCACCTGAGAATATCTGGGTAACTGCCTTTTAGAATCAGTGGACAAGACACGTGAAAACTCCACTCCTGTTACTTTGCAGCCTCCTTCAGGCTTTTGTCTTGGTTTGGCTTGTGACTGTCCAGCAAATTCCAGCATGTTGGATTGCTCACTTTTCCCACCAGATCTGGGTATCTCCTAACAGTCATCTCCATCATCAGTGAATGGAGATTTCATGCCCGAAAAGGCATCCATCCTGGTAGCGTTTGTTGGGTTTTGAAGGGGAGCCCACACCTGTTCCTGAGCGTGGGCAGCTCATGATGCCACGCAAGCAAAGCCAGACTTACTGGAGAGGTGACAGCCTTGGGCTGTGTGTGGTCAGCCACCATCCATTGTGTCCCGCCATGGGCGGGTCCCGGCAGCACTGGGGGTAGCTGCATGAGCCTGGAGGGGGTCCCTGTTCTCTGGAAAGAGCCGAGTGACCGTGTGCTCCTCTCACAAGGTAACGTGCTGTGTACAAAGACGGGAGAGCAGCTCATTCCAGCTCAGCCTTTATAATCCCACCTTTAGATCCTCCAGTGGGGGCAATGGGTGGTCTTTTTCAGTGCAGAGGAATGTTTGAGACAACTGAACTTCCCCACAAGGAGACGTGGTGTATCCCAGATCAGAAAGTGCAACACCTATTTAATTCAGGGCTTCCAAAAAATAGACCTTCATGTAATTCTGTTTGCATGGAATGTCCAAAATAAGCACCTCCATAGAGACAGAGGATTAGTGGTTGTTGACTGGAGGGAGGGAGCAGAATGGGGAGTGACTGCCAATGGGCACAGAGTTCTTTGGGGTCTAGGAAAATATTCTGAAATTAGATGATGGTGGTGATTACACAGCTCTACATGACTGAAACCATTGAATTTTACTCCTTTCAATGAGAGAATTTATGATATGTTGATTATGTCTCAGTAAACCTGTTAAATATTTTAAATAAGTCTCATGGGCAAATGTTCCTGATGGTAGTAACCAGTACGTACATAATTTCTTCTTTATTTTAAAAATATATGCACAGGTATATGTAGTGGGAAGACAGACAGGAAATACACTAATAACACCAGCAGTGACTTTGGCTGGGTAAAGGGATCAGAGAAGGTTTTATTTTTCCTGCACAAACAGCCAGGGGCAGAATCCATCTAGACTTGGGGGTGACGCTAAAGCCCCAGAGCCAAGACCCTGGACCAGCCCATCCCTGCCCACGGCGGACCCCGTGACTCACCAGCAGAGGCATCATGCATTAGGCAGCCAGGGGTCAGCTCCTCCCTGGGGAGGGAATGCTGCAGGGCTGGCCGGTGAGATGGGCGGGGCGGGCGTGGTGGGCAGGTTGACTTGTGAGCCCCACTCTGGCTGTGAGCTTCAACTGGTTCCCCTCCAGGCAAACAGGCAGGAGAGGTCAGGCAGGAGACCAGCAATAATTACCCGCCGGGCAGGCAGGCTTGGCACCGCTCCTTCATTCCCGGGCAGAGAGGTCACCCCTGGCGCCCGGGCCTGCCCTGATGCCACGGCCCAGCAGCAGAGCTGACAGATGCGCTCATGACCCTCCAGGACGGTTCAGGCGGTTCCCCAGGACGGAGTCCAGCAGGGGGCCCATATCAGGGCCCTGGGCCTGACTCTCATTCTAGACTCCCAGCAAAATCCTTAGCCCCTTGAATCTCCATCTGGAGCAACTGTAGCCCTGTGTTTTGCAAAGGAACTGGCTCCATAAATAGTGGTAGATGAATGGATGGATGAAGTGGGACAGCAGCCTGCCTGTCACCTCCGGGTGGCCGGAGGAGCACACTGCCTTGTAGGGGAAAGTGCCCAGGGAGCAGGGTCAGCACCACGGGCACCGCCTGAGTCACTTGGTTATTCCTGGCTGCGGAGGAGGCGGGAGTGGGGCTGAGCAAGGAGGCCACCTGGCTGCCTGGGGGCTTGGCGAAGCTGCTGTCAGGGAGTTCAGCCCTGCGGTAAGTCGAGCAGGGGTGTCTGTGGCTGGGGTAGGAGGTTTTCAGAAGGCTGCTGGACTGGGCTGGAGGTCATGTCCAAATTAGGGCCTGAGTACGTGGATGCACAAGCTGGCAGCTTGGTGTGCTCAGCACCGTGCAGCTGGTCAGTGAATGCTTCCTCAGGCCCTGACCTGCTCAGGGGACTGGGATGTGACCATGAATAAGGAGCCACAATTAGCCCTCCCTTTCACTATCCTGATGCTGGTCTGGCTGGTGCTCAGGGATGAAGGGCTGCCTCGCAGTGCTTGTTGCCTCCAGAGCCCAGGGGAGCCCAGAAGATCACACGTTCGGCCAGCTGTGGGTGCTGGCCCAAGGGAGGCCAAGCCGATGGAAAGCTCATGGCATGGATGTACCATAGGCTCCCCTCAGCACAGAGAGGCCACGGGAGTTAGTGCCAGATGCCAGAAACCCAGGATCAAGGCCCAGCTCTGCCTCTTTCTGTGTCGCCTCAGGCAAGTTACCTCACCTCTCTGAGCCCTGGTCTCCTTCACTGTAAGATGAAGTTAAAAATAGTGGGTTCCAGAATCCATGCAAGGGCTTGGTGCAATAAACACTATATGCAAAGTGCTTGGCATGTAGTCTGTACTTAAAAAGTGGCAGCTGTTGCCACAATTTTTCTATTATTAATAGAAATAATATTAATATCATTACTATTACTGTCCAGTCTTAATATCTTTAATCCCAAGACGAGATCAGTCCCCAGGGCTTTCCCTCCATTGTTCAGCCTGCTCCCCTTTCTACACACCTAACTCTGGTGACTTAGGGTATGTTAAGCTACCTGGAGGGTGAGGCCCATCTCACAGAGGGGATACTGTGAGATGGGCCTAAGCTATTCATATTCTCATGAATATGAAAGGTTTTGCCCCAAAAGCTCTTCTGACTTGGCAAAAGTTCCAAGTGCCCATCCTCAAACTTGTCCACTCGCTTTGTGACCATGGGTGTCCCTTCCCTCACTTTGGTGGCCTCTTGCGTGACCCCCACTAGTGCCTGGTGCCTGGTTCCCTCCCCAGTCAGCAGGGACCCAGAGCAGAATTGGTGTGAAGGGGGGTACTCCAGGCTCTGTCTGGGGGCCTCTTACACACTGGCAAGGCCCAGCCAGGAAGGAGGAGGCAGCAGGATGGGGTTTAAGGAAAGGCCAGGGAAAGAGGAATCTCGGCTCTTGAAGTCAGCCTGTCTATTTTTACATCCCATCTCTAAAGGGGCCAGGACGGCAGGCCCATGGCCGTCACTCAGCATGAATTTAATCCCCAGGGAATCTGGTGTCTTTGGGAAATTGGACCCAGGCTGGGGATGCTCAGAGGCCCTCAGTCCCCCTGGGGGGGCCTAAAACAAGGGAGATCCTGGCCTCTGGAATCAGACGGCCTGGCCTAAGCTGAGAGTGGGGCAGGGGCTCCACCTCTCCAGACCCCAGCATCCCCTCTGTGAGATGGGCCTCACCCTCCAGACCTGTTGAGAGCTGAGGGGGTGGAGCTGCAGGAGGGCTTCTGGGTGGGGTCTGCTGGGAAGCAGGCTGAATAGGCCAACGGCTGCAGGCCTTCTGGAAAGGACTTGCCCTGGGGGAAGGCCCTGCTCCCCTGGGGAGGGCCCTCTGAGGGCATGGGTCAGGGGCCAGCGCGACAGTTTGCTCAAACAGCAAAGGCCTCACAGCCTGACCGGTGGAAGTCAGGGAACTTCAGGGAGTTGGAGGGAGACTACCCGGATCTGCCTTCAGGAATAAGGGGCTGATTTCCAGCAGACAGCCTGGAGCTCTTGGGCCACCGTGGAAGGTTCTGTCACTCAGTGGAAGAACGGTCCTCAGCCAAGGGCATATCCTTCCCAGGGCAGCGGGCATCCAACGACCAGAGAGGCCCTGCCAGCCCCGCCTAGCTGGGGCAGCCCTGAGCCCAGGTGTGGACTCTTCCTCGGGGCTCCCCGAAGCTCCGCCCCTTCCTGCTACCACTCCCTCCTCAGGTGAGACCCCCAGCTGCTACGCCTCCTCCTGACCACAAACAAGCCACTCAGCTCCACACAGCGGGCTGGGCAGGTGTGAGGTCCTGAGAGACCCCATGTGGATGCCTGCCTCCAGTTCCCCAACCACAAATCCACCTCCAGGACTTCTGGAATGGGTTGAACTGTGTCCCCGCAAAATTCCTGTCTATTCAGAACCTCAGAAGAAGAAAACACAGGATTCATGCTGGTGTCATTAAATTAAGGATCTTGTGATGAGAGCCTCCTGGATTTGCGGTGAGCCCTAAACCAGTGACTTCCATGAAGAGCAGACACAGAGAGAGACATGCAGAGGGGGCTGAGGGAGACGGAGGCAGAGACTGGGGTGATGCAACGAAGGAATACCAAGGGTGGCCTGCACCCCCTGGGAGACAGGGTGCCCCCTCAGGGCCTCCACGGGGAACTGGCACTGCCAACTGTGAGCGAATACATTTTTGCTGTTGTAAGCCGCTCAGTATGTAGTGATCTGTTACAACTACCGTGGGAAACGAATTCAGTTTAAAGACAAAATGGTCTAAAGGCACAGGGATCGCGGTCCGTCCCTTGCAAGCTGCCTTACTCCCCAGGTGCTCTGGGGCTGTGTGGTACTTTTATTCTGAAGTCACTTTGGCGTCTCAGCTGAAGAGAAATGAGATGAGATTTCAGTTAAAGGAACAGGCTTGTAGCTGTTAGGGAATATTTGTTGGAGGGGAGCTGGTGTGGAAGAAGGGACACAATTGCAGGGTGACCCAGCCCCCCGTTTTAGCACTGAAAGTCCCACACCCCAAGAAACCTCAGTGCTGGGTGAGATGCACCCAGCCAGCCTTGTGGCCTGGAGGCCTTTGCAGTCCAGTTGGGTGAGATAAGGAGGCCAGAAAAGGAGGGAGCTGGTCTGGGGATGTTTGGGGAGAATCGGTGGGTCTGAGAGGCGTAAGGACAGGAGACACTAAGGCTGAGAGGGGCCAGTTCTCAAGAATCATGTTTCGCTTGGGATGTGTAGGTTGATGTCTGAGTGGGTTGTATGGCCTGGGAGCTGCTGTGCAGCCCTCCCAGACCAGCTAGGAGGCTAGTGTTAGAAGCAGAAGTGAGAGACCAGGACGCCAGGGGACCTCACTCCAACCATGTGGAGAAACAAATGCCCCAGAGCCCTGAGGGCAGGGGGTGATGCCAGCAGGGTGGTGAGAACCCTGAGACCACAGGACCCAAATGCTGGACACAGTGGGCAAGGCCAGCAGGTGCAGAGAGGAAACCGCAGCTCGTTCACCCTGTTAAGAGGCACAGCAGGTGACAGAGAGACCCAAAAGCAGCAGAGCAATATGAAGAGGGGAAAGAGTCAGGTCACACAGAGAAACCTGATAAACACAACTTCAGCCCGGTGGTCAAGGTCGACACCGGCAACGATGGTCAGATGCCCTTGACATGACAAGTTGAGCGAGGCCCTTTATCTCTGCAGTCTTCCTCCCCTAAACGCACCACCCAGTCCAGTCCAGAGAACGACATCAGACTTATCCCAGTGGCTGCGCTCTGCAAGGTATCTGAGCAGTGTTCCCGCAAAGCACCAAGGTCATCCAAACAAGGAGAGTCTGAGAAACTCGCAGCTGAGTGGTGCCTGAGGAGATGTGACCAATAATGTAACGTGCTTCCTGGATGGCGTCCTGGAACAGGAAAAGGACATTAAGGAAAAACTACAGAAATCTAAAGGAAGCACAGGCTTTAGCTGGTAATAATACGTCAATATTAGTTTGTTAATTGTGACAAATGTGCCATCCTTATGTATTAATTGTCCAAGAGAGCTTCCCTGGTGACTCAGACGGTGAAGTGTCTGTCTGCAATGCAAGAGACCTGGGTTCGATCCCTGGGTTGGGAAGGTCCACTGGAGAAGGAAATGGCAGCCCTCTCCAGGATTCTTACCTGGAAAATCCCATGGACAGCAGAGCCTGGTAGGCTACCGTCCGTGGGGTCGCAAAGAGTTGGACACGACTGAGCGACTTCATTTTCACTATGTATTAATACTAGCAGAAACCTGGGGTGGGGGTGTATGGGAACTCTGCACTGGCTTGGAAGCTTTTCTATAAGTTTCCATTCTAACATTAAACGTCTATTTCGAGGACTTCCCTGGTGGTCCATACTCCCCAATGCAGGAGGCTCAGGTTCAATCCCTGGTCAAAGAACCAAATCCCACTTCTCCAACTAAGAGCCTGAAGATCGTAACGAAGACGGAAGAATCCGAGTGTCGCAACTAAGACCTGGCGCAGCCAAGTAAACATATAAACAAAATAAATATTCTTTAAAATGTTTAGTTTTTTAAAAAAAGAAAGAAGCAACATTCAAAGAGTACAGATAATCAGATTACAAAGGAAGAAATATAAATGGATGAATAAATATGAGAAAATCCTTGATCTTTCTGATCACTAAATAAAAGTAAACAATGAGATATTTTTGCCTTATCCTATGGGCAAAGATGAAGACTCTGATGGTACCAAATGTTGGTGGAGGAGTATTGAAACAGGCACGTGTTGTTGAGAGCAAAGAAATTGGTAATTTGTCCCAACCACATAAACACAAGGGGAAAAAAGGTAATTTGCTGATGTCTGTTATAATATTCACATCTCTGTATACTGTGAACCAGCAGTTCCAATTCTAGAAACCTAGCCTCCAGAAACTGTGGTGAAAAAACATTTGCTTAAGGGCACAAAGATATTTGAAGCAGTATTGTTGGTAAGAGTGAAATTGAGGGAAAACGTCTATGAATAGAATATTGATTAAATATATTTTGATACATTTAATGGAATTTTAAGGATCCACTTTAAAGGACTACATACATTTTTATAGAATATATGAAGTTTATAGAGAAAGTTTTCCAAGATAGATGATCAAATCATAATGCAAAGGATTTCCCTGGTGGTCCAATAACTAAGACTCAATGCTCCCAATGCAGGGGCTCCAGGTTCAGTCCCTGGTCAAAGAACTAGATCCCACATGCCACAACTAAGAGCTCACATGGGGGAACTAAGACCTGATACAGCCAAAGAAATAAATACTTTAAAACATGATAAGTGAAGTGTAAGTTGCTCAGTCATGTCCAACTCTTTGGGACCCCATGGACTATACAGCCCATGGAATTCTCCAGGCCAGAATACTGGAGTGGGTAGCCATTCCCTTCTCCAGGGGTTTTTCCCAACCCAGGGATCGAACCCAGATTTCCCCCATTGCAAGCAGATTCTTTACCAGCAGAGCCACAAGGGAAGCCCAAGAACACTGGAGTGGGTAGCCTATTCCTTCTCCAGGGGATCTTCCCGACCCAAGGAATCGAACCAGGGTCTCCTGCATTACAGGCAGTTTCTTTACCAACTGAGCTTTCAGGGAAGCCCTTAAAACATGATAAGGCATGTTGTAAAACATTTACATGACTACACATGCACACACACACAGGTGTACATAGACACAAACAGGGCTGGTTTCATGGAGAACTACTTCTGAAGCCACACAGGGCCGCGTGCTCAGAGGAACCTCTGCTTGGATTAAGGGTCTTAATAATTTTATTTTTGGACACGTGTTTTGTAAGTGAAGTCTGTGGGATGTTAGAGTGTGTGCATGAGCAGATATTTGGAGATATGCCCCCTTGCATATAGCGTTGGCAATGCCCCATGAGCACAGAGTTCTGTGGACCTGAAGGAGTTCAGTGAGATTGAGTGTGAGAATGAGGCTCATGCATTATGCCTACAACCAATGAGAGGGAACATTGATGACTTCCAAAGGCCACACCTTCTGTTCAAGCCAGAACTTACTTTGAATGCAGAAAGAATGCAACATGGTTTTAAGAAATTGAATGACCAGGAAAACCTATCGTCTACTTTCTGACCTGTGTTCCTTCCTTGTATCAGTCAACTACTCATGCTGAAACAATGACATGAAAGGCAAAGGGAAAGTAGGGCACCCTGTCACTCCTTTTCCTCCCAGCCCTTCTCTACTTATTGCCCTCCCAGAGCCCCTTTTCCTCACCCATCACAGGGAACAGGACTGGCCAGTTGTAAAGCAGTCAGGTTGAGGGTGAGCAGGGCCCTTGATAAATCCAACTGTTCTGTTGGAGTTTCCATCAATCTCGGTCAGATGCAATAGTACTGGGTCCAGGGCTGGGTTCTGTGTCCCAGCCACCCTGGGTAGGGCATCACTTTCTTGCAGAAAGTGGTGAGGGGAGGAGCAGCTTGGGCAGGCTGTGATGGGGCTGGCACCCATGCAAGGTCTCAGAGGACATCCCTTGCACAGACCCTCCTTAGGAAGTGACTTGGATAGGCTTAGCCCAAAAAAGGAGTGCCAAGAAGTAATGGGGCTTCTTCCAGCAGTTACACAGGGAATCGCCCATGACCCAGTAAGTCCACTCGCAGGTGTGTACCCAAAATAACTGAGTACAGGGACTCGAGCAAATACTCCTACACACATGCTCATAGCAGCTTCACCCACCATCGTCAAAAGGTAGAAGCAACTCAGGCGTCCATCAGCAGATGAATAGAGACACAAAATGTGGTCCACCCATCCAATGGAAGAGTATCCAGGCTTAAAAAGGAAGTTCTGAGCACGATCCAACCCAGATGGAACACTGAAAACACGACTGAACGATGGAAGCCAGACGCAGAAACCACATAGAGTTTTAAAATTCTATTTCTATGAAACGTCCAGAATAGGCAGAGTCCCTGGAGGGAGAAAGTAGAGCAGTGGTTTCCAGGAGATGGGAGAACAGAAAAACAGGGAGTAATGACTTAATGAGGTCAGAGTTTCTTCCTGGGATGAAGAAAAGTTCTGGAACTAAATAAAGGGGATGGTTGCCCAACATTGTAAATGTACTAAATACCATTGAATTGTAGACTTTAAAATGATTCATTGAGACTTCCCTGGTGGTCCAGTGGTTAAGATTCTGTGCTCCCAGTGCAGGGGACATGGGTTCAATCCCTGGTCATGGAAGTAGGATCCCATATACTGCACAGTGCAGCTAAAAAAAAAAGAAAGAAAAAAATTAATAAAAAATGAAATTAAATCTCAGGCATCAACTTATAAAAAATAAGTAAATAAAGCAATTCATTTTATGCTATGTGAATTTCACCTCAATTTAGAAAAAGCAGAAATAGTAGTGCCGATTAGCAGTAGGGCTGGTGGTGGTGCTAGTAGTATTGTAATACTAGTAGTACTAGTACTAGTAGCAGTAGTAGTAGTACTAGTAGAACTGGTAGTGCTAGTAGTATTAGTAGTACTAGTTAGTAGTAGGAATAGCTGGGCCTGGACTCCTCGATTCTACCCCAGGTGAGGCATGAAGGGAGGTCATCCCCAAGATGCCAGCTGAGCAGTGGCACCCATCAGCAACCCTCCAGGCTAGAGCAGGAGCAAGAATTCCAGAGGGTTTTCTCCCTAACAGAGGCATTCCAGTGACTTTGTCTGTTATTGATGAGTTGGAAGAACTCCAGCATGAGATAGAGGCAGGCAATTCCAGCAAGAAGGAAGACAGTTAGAGGCCCGAGGAAAACACCAAAGTCGTAATCATTATACGCCACTCAGCTGTGCACTGAATTTTTATATACAGTCATAATAATATAACGTTATTGATCATCTACTTTTAGTACCAACCTATAAAGAAAGCATCGACCATGAGTGGTTACAGAGTAGACGACCGATATCAGCAGCCTTGGCAGTGCCCAAGAAGCAGAGCTGTGGGGTGGGGTGTGTGGGAAGGGGAGCCCCAAAGGGCAGGGCAGGAATTCTAATATCCTTCACCTTCCCAGAGGGAAGCTGAAACATGCTGGGACAGTCTTTTGTGGCTCTAGAAATGGAGTGGGACAAAGTGACATGGATAAAGAACAGGGGAGCTAAAAGCAGTGGTAGAACTGAAGGGCCAGCAGCAAGAGGAGACAGAGGACTTCACTCATGCCTGACACGGATGGAGCGCATATCTGCATCTTTGAAAGTCCGCAACTTGGAGGTTTGTTTGTAGGGGACTTCCCATAAAACCAATTGTACACAAGCTTTTTCATAAAACTGAAGCAAGAGAACATTTGCCAATTCATTCTATGAGGCTTATACTACACTGATACAAAAATCAGTCAAAGATGTTACAGGAAAAAAAAAACACAGACTTGGGAATTCCCTGGCAGCCCAGTGGTGAAAACTTGGCACTTTCACTGCCATGGTCTTGGGTTCAATCCCTGGCCAAAGAACTAAGATCCCATAAGCTTTCCAGCACAGCCAAAAAAACAAACAAAACACAAAAAACAAAACAAAACAAAAAACACAGATCAATATCTTTCACAAACAAGGCACAAAATCATTAAGCAAAATTTTAGAATTTTAATGATTTATTAAATTTATTAAAAATGTAATTATATATTAAAAGAAAAATGCAACATTACAAGGGGGAAACCCAGGAACAAAGACTGGTCCAATATTCGAAAATCAATCAATGCAGTCCACCATTTTAACAAACTAAAAAGACTTCTAGTCAACATCACATTGGAGGTTCTAACCAGTAAAGTAAGCCAAAGGAAAAAAAAAAGCATTCAGAATGGGGAGGAAAAAACCTAAAGTGTCATTATTTGCGGACGATACTAACCATCTATGTAAAAAATCTAATGGAATCTACAAAAATGTCTGCTAGAACTTATAAGGGGGTCTAGTAAGGTTACTGGAGAAATATCAATACATTAAAAAAAATAAACCGTATTCTATATAATAGTAATGACCAGAAATTTTAAAAGTTTAAATATCATAAATAGCATCAAAAAATACAAAACACTTAGGGATAAATCTGACAAAAAGATGTCTAAGAATTGTACACTAAAACCCACAAATCATTGCTGAGAGCAATTTAAATGATTCTAAGTCAATGAAGAGAGACACTTTGTTCATAGCTTAGAAGACTCAATATCATTAAAACTATCTCTTTCCCCCAAATTATATATAGATCCAAGGCAATCCCAATCAAAATCCCAGCAGGCTCTTTTTGGTAGAAATTGAGAAACTGATTCTAAAATTCACATGAAAATATAAAAGAACCTAGAACAGCTGAAACAAATTTGAAGGAAAAAAAAAAAAGCATAAAGTTGGAGAGCTAACGTTACCCAATATCAAGACTTCCATAAGCTACGGTAATTGAGGCTGCATGGTATTAGTGTGAAGGGGAACAAATAGATTGATGGAATGGAAATAGATTTGTACATCCCTGTACAACTGATTTTTTACAAAGGTGCAAAAGCAATTCAGTGAGGAGAGTAGTCTTTTCAACAAAGGAAACATTTGGACATCCATATGCAAAAAGAACACTCCAATTCATACCACCCACCACTACAGAAAGCAACTCAAAATGGATCATTGACCTAAATGGAAACCAAAAACTACAAACTTCCAGAAAAAAAAAAAAGAGAGAGAGAGAGAAAATTTTGTGACCTTGAGTTAGGCCAAGATATCTTAAATACAGAAATACATAAAAAGAAAAAATCAATCAGAGTCATCAAAGTTAATAACTTTTATTAGGAGTTGCCTAGGGCTTAGGGTGGGGTGATCGCTAATGGGGATGAGGTGATGAAAATGTTCTACAAATTTGCACATACCTGTGAATTTCTAAATATCTTTGAGTTGTACACTGTAGTGGTATTGTATGATGCGTGTGTGTGTGTGCTCAGTCACTCAGTCATGTCCTGCTCTTTGTGACCCCATGGACTGTAGCCCACCAGGCTCCTCTGTCCATGGAATTTTCCAGGCAAGGATACTGGAGTGGATTGCTGTTTCCTTCTCCAGGGGATCTTCCAGACCCAGGGATTGAACCTGTGTTCTCTTGCTTCTCTCGCATTAGCATGCAGATTCTTTACCACTGTGCCACCTGGGAAGCAATATGGAATGTGAAGTATATCTCAATAAAGTTATTATAATTTTTAAAAGAAAAAAATTAATACTTTTGCTCTTTGAAAGACTGTTAAGGGAATGGAAAGATGCAAACAAGGAAAAATATTTGTAAATCACATATCTAATGAAGGTTGCATATGAAGAATATAAAAGAAACCTTCAGTGTTACGGAACCTAGGAAAACAAACAACCCCCTTCCCCTGACCACCCAAAAAATCCTCATATATGACTTGAACAGACACTTCATCAAAAAAGATGTGTATGAAAAATAAGTACATGAAAAGATAGTGAGCATCATCAGTTATTTGAGAAATGCAAATTAAACCCAGAGTCAGATACCACCACACACCTATCAAAATGACTAAAATTAAAAATCTGATGACATTGATGATGATGTGGAGAATCTAGACTTCCCAACACTGATGGTGAAAATACAAAATGGCACAATTGCTTTGGGAAAGTTTGACAGTCCTTAGAAAGTTAAAGTATATCACATGACCTACCCATCCCATTCCTGGGTAATAAAAGCATGAATACAAATGTTCTTAGCAGCTTCATGTGTAATAATCAAAAACTGAAGACAACCCAACAACAGGCGAATGGATAAAGAAGCTGTTATTTCCATGCACTGGGACACGCAATAAAAAGAAATGAGCTATTCATATACACAATGGTGTGAACCAATCTCAAAACTAGGCTGAGTGAAGGAAGGAGAACAAAAAAGTATGTACAGTATGATTCCATTTATATAAAACTGTCCAAAATGCAAACAAATCTTTGGTGACAGAGCAGCAGATCAGGGTTTGCCTAGGGAAGGTCTGGGTGTGAGAAGGCAGGGAGTAGGGAGGAAGCATAGATTGGGGGAATGTTCACAGATGTGTTCACTATCTTGAATACCTATGTCAAAGTTTATCAAATTCTGCCTTTTAAATATTCGCCTGAGTTTTTACATGCCAATTATACATCACTAAAGCCATTTTTTAAACAGTAATGTATCTTCATTTTAGCAAGTGAAACAATGCAAAGATAAATAAAGAAAACATAATCACTGTCTCCTCCTTCCCTCCATTCTCTCTTCTCTAAGGTTTCCAGTGGGCTTCCCAGATAGATCGGCCTTCCCTCATAGCTCAATTGGTAAAAAATCTGCCTGCAATGCAGGAGGCCCCGGTTCGATTTCTGGGTTGGGAAGATCCACTGGAGAAGGGACAGGCTACCCACTCCAGTATTCTTGGGCTTCCTTTGTGGCTCAGCTGGTAAAGAATCCACCTGCAATGCGGAAGACCTGGGTTCGATGCAGGAGGCCCCGGTTCGATTTCTGGGTTGGGAAGATCCACTGAAGAAGGGAAAGGCTACCCACTGCAGTATTCTGGCCTGGAGAATTCTGTGGGCTATGGCCCATGAGGTCACAAAGAATTGGACACGACTGAGCGACTTTCACTTGTCACATGCCACTTCCCTGATAGCTCAGTTGGTAAAGAATCTGCCTGCAATGCAGGAGACCCTGGTTCGATTCCTTGGGCCGGGAAGGTCCACTGGAGAAGGGATAGGCTACCCACTCCAGTATTCCTGGGCTTTCCTTGAGGCTCAGCTGGTAAATAATTCACCTGCAATGAGGGAAGCCTGGGTTTGATCTCTGGGTTGGGAAGATCCCCTGGAGAAGAGAAAGGCTACCCACTCCAGTATTCTGGCCTGGAGAATTCCATGGAATTTATAGCCCATGTGGTGGGAAGAGTCGGACTGAGCTACTTTCACTTTTTCAGGGCTGCTCTGTAAGCCATGGTGTGAATTTACTGCAGTTTATATAATCATCCCTCTAAAAGCTGCCCATTTCAGTTGTTTCCAGTTTGTTTGCTTTGCTTTGGTTTTGCCCACCACCACCAATGCTGAAAGCGTTCTTTTATGTCGATTTTCATAGACTATTATTTTTATTTCTGTAGAAGAGGCTCCCACAGTGGGATACTGGGTCAGAAGGTATGTGAATTATTTTCTTCTCAGTATATATTGGCAGATTATTTCTGCCAGGCATGTGTGAGATGTCAGCATTCTGCATGGTTTTGCCTCAGTGGATCTTAGCGTTTGTATAAAGAGGGAGCAATATATCATTTTGAATTTTCCTATCAGTGAGGTGAAATATTATTTAATTTTGCCCACTAGACATAGTGTGATCATTGTATCCATATTCTTTAATCTGGTTTTCTTTTGTCGGGGTTTACATGTACTTGAAACTCAATTGACCATTTAAATCTTATTTTCTATGAATTACATTTTTCTATCGTCTTTTTTTCTGTTGGGTTGTTTAGCTGTTTTTTATCAAATCATATTAGCTTGTTGCATATTGAGGAAATTGAACATATGATACACATCTATATACACATACATTATATACATGTAAGCACAAAACGCACATGTCATGCATGTGCACAACCATTGTATATGCACACTTGTATCACACAGTACATGTAGGCATGCCTACATATATACACATGCATTATACACCAATATATATATACATAAGTGCATGCACACAGATTTACACATGCACATATTATACATATGCATGTACCAGCATCCTATTTACATATACACATACACATGCTCATACAAGACATATATACAAATACATGCCTGCAGGAGTTCCCTGGTGGCCTAGAGGTTAAGATTCCAGGCTATCATTACCCCAATTAGGGTTGAGTCCCTTGTTGGGTAACTGAGATCTTGCAAGCTATACGACTTGGCCAAAAAAAAAAAAAATGTCTGCATACACATATATACACACGCATGCGTAATAAACATACACACTCATACACATGCATCACATGCACACCATGGGGAGAAGGGTGGGTCCCGGGCCCATTCCAGCAGGAAGATCCTGAGCCTGGACAGGGTGAGGGGTGAAGCCACAGACAAGCAGGGGGCAGGCAGATGGGCTGTGGGTGGACTAAGCAGCCACCCTAGCCCTTGGAAAGGGTTTTGAGAACCACTTGGCTCTCTGTGACAGCCTCTGCCACCTCCTGGCACCCATATGGTGAGGCTCTGGGGTTCCTGCAGTCCACACCCCAGCACCTCCAGCCAGTCACACCTCAATTCCACCCTCCTCACCTCCTACCAAGAAGATTGCTACAGCACTGGGTGAGCAAGTGGGGCTAGGTCCTCTGAGGAGCTTTGATGTGGACTTCTTCCCTGCCTGATGTCTCTTTGAGGTGTTTTGGGTGAGCAGTTTTTGACATGTTAAATGAGAAATTGCTTTTTTTCCCCTCCCACTCATAAGACTGCACTCTTAAGACTTTAATTGCAGAGGCTCTGGGCTGACAAGTGCTTGTCTCAGCCTGGCAGGTGCAGGCGATGTAAACTTGCAGCGTCTGGCAGAGCTGAGCCAGGGAGCCTTGGTGAGGATGCCAGCTTCTCCCGCCACCACGTGGCAGCTCCAGGGGCAATGTGGGGCAAGGAGGGTCCCTCAGGTGTGGGCACTGTTATGTGCCAAATTCACACCATCATCTAATTCCTTCTTGGGTTCTCAGACCTCCCAGCCCATCTAGAAAAAAATTTTAAGGAGAAAAGTAAAGGCATCTAAGCAGGAGGGAGTTGTCCATGCTTCACTGAAAGTGTTAAAAAAATTTTTTTTCTGTTAATTTTTAAAATATCTATTTATTTATTTGGCTGTGCTGAGTCTTAGTTGTGGCAGACAGGATTGCTGAGGTGTGCAGGATCTAGTTCCCTGACCAGGGATGGAACCCAGGCCCTCTGCCCTGGGAGCACAGCGTTTTAGCCACTGGATCACCTGGGAAGTCCCTAACATGTTGACACTTTAAGATAAATTATGAGTGCATGTTGTAATACCCAGAGCAACCACTAGGAAAACCATACACATAGACTCACCCAAAGTGAAGTCGCTCAGTCTTGTCCGACTCCATAGACTGTAGCCCACAAGGCTTCTCCATCCATGGAGTTTTCCAGGCAAGAATACTGGAGTGGGTTGACATTTTCTTCTCCAGGGGATCTTCCCCACCCAGGGATCAAACCTGGGTCTCCTGCATTGCAGGCAGATGCTTTACCCTCTGAGCCACCAGGGAAGCCCAGACTCACCCAAAATCACTACAAATAAATCAAGATGGACTCCTAATGTTCAAGTAATCCACAGAAAGGCAAGAGAAGAGGAGCAGAGAAAGCAAACAGAAAATCAACAATAAAACAGCAGACTTAAGTTCTAACATGTTAATAATTTGCCTTAATGTAAATTATTTAAATACACCAATTAAAAGGAAGAGATTGGCAGAGTCTGTTTTTTTAAGTGATCCAACAATATGCTGTTTACAGGAAACTCACTTCTAATTCAACTATGACATTTCCCTGAAAAGAATCCACAAATGGCGAATGAACATAGGAAAATACCTTCAACACTGAAAGCCACGAGGCAAATGCAAATACAGATCACAATGAAATGTTGCTACGGCTCAAATAAAAAAATAGTGACCACACCACACGCTGGCAATGATGCAGACACACTAGGTCACTCATGCATTGCAAATAGGAGTGCAAAATGAGACAGCCCCTCTGGAAAACAGATTGGCAGTTTCTCACAAAGCTAAACATGCATTTGCCATATGACTCAGCAATTGCACTCTTTAGCACTTACCCTAGAGAAATGGAGGCTTATGTTCACACACACACACAAAAACCTGTCCGTGAATGTACATGGCAGACTACTTCTAATAGCCCAAAATTGGACCTTCCACAGGCAAATGGTTGAACAGTATATCCACACCATGGAATACTACTCAGCAATAAAAAGCACTGTTGATTTACTCTTGGATTAATCTCCAGGGAATTATTTTCAGTGAAAAAAAGCCAATTTCAAAAGGTTATGTAGTATATGATTCCATCTATATAACATACTTGAAATGACAAAATTATAGAAAATGGAGTGCAGATGAGTAGATCCTGGGGGGTGGGGGGTGGGCGGTGCATTGGAGAGTGGAGGAGAGAGGTAGTAGTGGTTATAAAAGGCGATACCAGAGATCCTTGAGGTCATGGAACCGTTCAGTATCTTGGCTGTGGTGGTGGATATATGAACCCACACAGGCGATAGAGTTATTGAAACTAAACACACACACAGATGAGTACAAGCAAAACCAAGGAAACAGTAAGATGGGGCATTTATATCAACAGTGATATCTTGGTTGTGACATTGTGCCATGGTTTCATGAGATGTTACCACTGGGTGACCCTGGGTAGTTGTGCTACATGGGATCTCTCTAGGTTGCTTCCTCCAACAGCATGAGAATCTACAATGATCTCAACATAAAAAGGTCAACTTAAAAAAATAAATGAACAAAAATAAACAAAAACCAAACCAAATTCCCTCCGGACTGCCCTGACCTTCAGTCCTGTCTTGTGACTCCCCCACTCCCCCCACCCTCATCACTGCTCCTCCAGCCTCCAATGACCACAGTACGTCACTAAATTCAAGGTTATGACTTATCCTCGAATCTCCCAAACAAAACGCTTGTCGTGGGGTTGGCTCGATTTGCAGGTGTTTTCTTTGGAAAAGTGATCCAGGGAGCAGGAGTGAAGAGGAGAGAGCATGAAGCAGGGAAGGCCATGACCCAGGGAGATGCTGTTTTATGGAGTTGCCATTGCAACGGCGCCTGACCCTGGGGGTGCAACGGAGCACAAAGGGGAGAAGCATTTGTTTGCCGTAGACGCCTTGTCTGTCAAGGATGACTCTGAGAAATGTACTCGCGGGGTGCACATGTGTGGGTGCCGAAAGGATTCCTTTGGATTCCCCCACCTTGGACAGATGAGAAGCAGTAGGATTGAAAGCCCACCTCTGGCCTCTGACCCATCCGCCTCTCACGGGACCCCTTGGAGCCTCAGCACATGGCATATCTGGCAAGCTCCTCCCACAAGCCTTCTACCTATGGTCAAGCTCAAAGCCAGCGATCTCTCTCCCCATAGTCCATGGCTCCAGGGTCTGGGGGTGGGCTTTTATCCCACTGCTGGTAAACTCCAGGGATGGAAAGATATGGGGCCCAGCTGAAATCTCTGTGTGTCCGCCTCCCACCTCCCACCCTGGCCAGCACATGCCTAGCAGCTCTGGCCACCCAGCTCAGATAAAAGTTCAGAGAGAGATCAAAAGTCACCATGCACCTAGCTGGCAGAATGGAGGTGCACACAGACTGCCTTTTAGGAAAAACTAGAAGGCCCGCAGGGGCCTGGCAGAAGGAAGTCACTGAATCGATGCCTGTTGGAGGGCTGTGTTCCCAAAGCACACGTGTCAAGGACGAGGGTGGACCGTGCTCTGGCCGCAGCACCGAGACCAGAGCTTCCCCCAGGTCATGGGTCATAGCCCCATCGGGGAGGCAGTTGGGGGAGGTGTCCGGCACCACCGAGCAGGATGTGGGGTTTCTATTACTGATCTGTCTCTACACTCTATGTCTTTCAGACTTGGTGTCCTTCACAGCATGGCAGCCAGGACCAGGAGTCCTTGGTGAAGGCTACCCTAATCCAGGATGCATGTGTCCCGAGAGAAAGGAGGGGCCTCCACTTCACCCCGGGCCCTAAATCACTCCAGGGTTTCCCAGGCATCTTTCTGCAAATCCAAGAAGAAAGGGTGTGTGGAGATTGCAGGCCACTAGGTAACTGTGGAGTCCTGGCCTGAGGTCACCTGGGGTCATCTAGACTGCCCCCACTCCTTTCTTCATAGCAGGATGGGGAATTTGTTCCTCTGAATCACAGTTCACTGCCCTGGCTGTCATGAGAACCACCTGGGCAATTCTGTACAAAAAAAAAAAAAATCCACCCAGATTTTGAAGCAGTTGGTCTGGTCAGGACCCCAGGGTGGTATTATTTTAAAGCTCCTTCATGATTCTCCTGTGCAGCCTAGGTGCACAGTCCACTCCAATCTCCGGGGCCATCACAGTGAGGGCTACTGGTACCACATTACTGATGTCTCAAGGCCTCCATGTGCTTATCTATAAAATGGAAACATGAAAAAAAATAAAATAAAATGGAAACATGATGCCTACCTCATAGGTATGTCATGAGGAGTAAATGGGAAAACCCTGGCAGGTGTCAGGGGCCCCATAATGAGTGTCCCTCTCTTGAAAGCCCTCTTCCTGTGTTGTCCAAGTCCCAGCCTCCACTATGCTGTTAGTGGAACTGGAACTGTCGGCCTGAGTTCAAATCCTGTGATGCTGCTTCCCAGCTGTGTGACCCTGGGCAAAGACCATGGAAGGCCCCAAATCTAGAGAGCTCCTAAAATTTGAACCTCACATCACATCGCAGACCTATTCAGTAAGGACTCTCTGGGACCAGGATGCTGGCATTTTTATTTTAACCAGAACACTAGGCACCGGAGACAGCCAACCAGACGCCCATGCTTAGGGTCCACAACCTTAGAGCTCCAAGCTTTTGTTTTCCCCTCTGGGAAATGGGGTAATAACAATGATCTCATTTTTCACAGCACTAAATGAGACCACAGGAGTGAAGGGGCCTCGAGAGTGAAAACACAGAAACAGGTGGGGACGAGCGGGGTTCTGCTTCTTCCCCTTCCCAGCTTCATGATCCCTCTGAGGCTACACCTGCCTCTTCCAGGTGGCTTCAGGCACAGTTAGTGTCAGTGGCTGCTTAGGCCCCACCGTCCAACTAGATGGTCTTCCCTGTGGTAACTCTCCTGGCCTCTGGCCTGCCTTCGGCTCCTGCAGGTGGTCTGGCTGGTGAGTTCGATGGAAAGAGAGAAACACATGACTCAGCCTCCCACTTCCCTCCTTGGGTCCTACCAGCTGCACCGGCCACACAGGAGCCTCTGCTTCCCAGGCCAAGAAAACAGGCAGGGCCCCCAGGGCAGGACCAGCTGCTGGATTTGAGGGACCCAGAGCAAATGAAACTTTGGGGCTCTTGTTCAAAAATTATGGACAATTCTAAGACAGAAGTTGTTGTTGTTTAGTCACAGTTGTAAGTCGTGTCTGACTCTTTTGCGACCCCATGGAAGGTAGCCTGCCAGACTCTGTCCATGGGATTTCCCAGGCAAGAATACTGGAGAAGACAGTGAGGGCAGAGCACTAAACCAAGGGTGGCGAGGTTGGGAGTGCTTGTCCCACTGGGCAGGTCGCCTATGGTGAAGCCACCCTGCCCCAGGGGAGGGCAGGGGTCCAGCTCAGCTGTCAACACAGTGGGAAGCGAGCGACGAGCAGACCAAGCCACCTTCTTCACCCAGCGTGCCTCCCTCAGCCTTTCAGAGCCTTACCTCTCACCCCCCGTTCGTGATATTTAAGTGGAGTTAAAAGGAGCTCCCAGGACACTGACAGTCTGCAGGGAGACTTGACAAGGGAAAAAACCACACTCAGAACCTGTCTTCTAGATATACATGGTCCAGAAGGCAAGGCCTTTGCTTAATCCCACTCAAATCCCTCTTGCTGCAATGTCAACCTTCTCCTCTGGCCCAAGAGGTGGGCGGGGCTCTCTCAGAGGGCCAGTAACACCGCTTAGTCCGGAGCCTGGATCTGAGGTCTCAGCGCCTCCCGGCACAGAACTGCCTCACCTTCTGCCCACTGTACACGCCCAGAGCAAGGGTGCTGTCACCCTGATTCCTCCCTACCTTCTCATCAGCAAACCCTGCAGAAGAACCCACTCCCTGGACTTCTGTCCACCCCTTGCCCTGGTTCCAGTCACAAGATTCCCAGGTTAAGCTGTTGCAATATTAGCCTAACCACCTCCCTTGCATATCCCTCTAGAATATTTTCCAATAGAGCTCAGGCCCCAAGCAGTTTGGCACACCCTGTAGGGGACAGACCCCAATTTCAGGGCCCTGGATTAAAAGCCCCTGGCTGCTGCAGCTCCTCAGAGATCTGTGGCCCCAGACCAAAGGGACCAGTCCCCAACACCCCCACCCCATGCTGACCCTCAGTCAGAGCTGGGCTATTTGGCTACTTGGTTTCCAACCCACTGATGGTCCCTCTTGCCCTGTACCTCCAGACTGAGGCTGGCAGGCGGCCAGGGTCATACTTGTTACTGAGGGGCAGGGGTTGGTGGAATTAGACCCCCTTCATCTCCCTCTCTTTAGTGGTTGCTGAGAAAAGAGGAGGAGAGCCGCCAGGTCAGAGTTTCCTTGGGAGGTACCCACCCTGACAGTCTGCTCCCCCAGAGACCTCCAATCCTCAAAATCAGGTGGGCATCTCCCTAAAGGAGGGAAGGAGGAGGAGGATGGGCTAGTGGGTGGAGGTATAAGGTAAGCTACCAGGCAAGGTCTCAGGGACAAACGCTTAAAGAAGAGGCTCTTCTTCCCCACACTGTACCTGCCTCTCTGCGAGTAACCCACAGATACACCCATGTTTAAGAATCTTGGTGAGGACCAGAGAGAAAAGGGTACCAGGAGTCTGCCTGATGGGAAAAGCAATGTGAGGGGCTGCAGGGGGCGGGGGAGAGTTGGGAGACAGAAAGACCAATTCCAGAGCCTTCCAAAGGTTTGCCCATCCCCCAAGCCAGCAGTTAATCCTCCACCTCTGCTACTTAACCTCTCCCACTAGGGGCCGGGCACTTTAACTCTATTTAAATAAGCCCTTGAGGGCCCAGAAGAAATTGTTGCCAGCAATTCAAAAGCCCTGAACCCTGAGGGCAATCAGTGGCTTACTGTCCAACTGCCCTGGGTTCCAGGCTGTCACCAGAAGCCTTCCCATGGCTCAGAGGCCCAAGCCTACTATCCAGGGGAGGAGGATCCCCCAGGAGGGTGATGTCAGTACCCCAAAGCTTGGTATAGGCCTTGCAGGCCCCACTCCACTTGGCTTCAGTTCAGTTCAGCTCAGTCTCTCAGTAGTGTCTGACTCTTTGCGACCCCATGAATTGCAGCACTCCAGGCCTCCCTGTCCATCACCAACTCCCGGAGTTCACTCAAACTCACGTCCATCGAGGCGGTGATGCCATCCAGCCATCTCATCCTCTGTCATCCCCTTCTCCTCCTACCCCCAATCCCTCCAAGCATCAGAGTCTTTTCCAATGAGTCAACTCTTCGCATGAGGTGGCCAAAGTACTGGAGTTTCAGCTTCAACATCATTCCTTCCAAAGAAATCCCAGGGCTGATCTCCTTCAGAATGGACTGGTTGGATCTCCTTGCAGTCCAAGGGACTCTCAAGAGTCTTCTCCAACACCACAGTTCAAAAGCATCATTCTTCGGTGCTCAGCTTTCTTCACAGTTCAACTCTCACATCCGTATATGACCACTGGAAAAACCATAGCCTTGACTAGACGGACCTTTGTTGGCAAAGTAATGTCTCTGCTTTTGAATATGCCATCTAGGTTGGTCATAACTTTCCTTCCAAGGAGTAAGCATCTTTTAATTTCATGGCTGCAGTCACCATCTGCAGTGGTTTTGGAGCCCAGAAAATAAAGTCAGTCACTGTTTCCACTGTTTCCCCATCTATTTGCCATGAAGTGATGGGACCGGATGCCATGATCTTAGTTTTCTGAATGTTGAGCTTTAAGCCAACTTTTTCACTCTCCTCTTTCACTTTCATCAAGAGGCTCTTTAGTTCTTCGCTTTCCGCCATAAGGGTAGTGTCATCTGCATATCTGAGGTTATTGATATTTCTCCCGGCAATCTTGATTCCAGCTTGTGCTTCCTCCAGCCCAGCGTTTCTCATGATGTACTCTGCATATAAGTTAAATAAGCAGGGTGACAAGAGGGCATCAGAGGGAAGTCAGAGGAAGGTAGGAAGGTACAAGGCCAAAGCAAAGAGTCACCTGGAATTAGGTGTGAGCAGAATCAGTCCCTCTAGGTCTGAACAGACTCAGTCTTCCAGGTGTGGGGCGACTTTCACTCTAAAATGCTTGAACCCCAGTGTCTGAAGCCACCCAGCACTTAGAAGTTAGGCTACCAGACAAGACATAGAACACAGCTAAATTTGAATATCAGATACACAATAAATCATTTTTTAATATAACTATGCCCTGGACTTGCATGGGACAGTCATTGTTTATCCAAAGTTGAAATGTAATTCAGTGTTCTGTGCTCCCCCACGAGGGTAATATCGGTACCCCAAAGCCTGGTATAGGCCTCGCAGGCCCTACTCTCTGTCCACCTGGCTTATCTTCCTCTAATATTTTCATTCGCAAAATCCTCTGTATTTTCATTTGCAAAATCCTCTGTATTTTCATTTGCGAAATCTGTCAATTGTAACTGAAGGCTATCCTGTAGCAGGGGTTTGCTTTCAGTTTATTAAATCCCCTGATGGGAGGAGGCAAGATAAGAAAGTTAAGTGAAAAGTTGGATACAGATCTATAAACACACTATCATCATTACTTGTTTTTAAGTTTTAATGTGTATTCGCCTAGAGAGGAACCCGCATATAGACACTGTCCAAGCCCAAGACAGAAACAGAGGAGATGGACAGACATGGAAGAAAGGATGGGAAGAAAGTTCCAACAAGTTAACGGTGGCTATGTTAAGCAAGTGACTGCAGGTTCCTTGCTTTCACTTTTTAAATTTTTCCAACATTTTTCAGTAAACATGTGTTACTTGATAAAAAAGACATTTTAAGTTCATCACTTAGGTGGAGAATCTTTTAAAATTGCTAGTGCATTGTTGGCTTCCCCAGTGGCTCAGTGGTAAGGAATCCGCCTGCAACGCAAGAGACTCAGGAGACATGGGTTCTATCCCCAGGTCAGGAAGATCCCATGGAAAAGGAAATGGCAACCCACTCCAGTATTCTTGCCTGGAGAATCCCAAGGACAGAGAAGCCTGGCACGCTACAGTCCATAGGGTCACAAAGAGTTGGACAAAACTGAGTACATTGTTAATGGCCAAGTGAATAAAAGACAGAAAAATATTCACACACCATCCTTTCCCCATCTGCCCCCTCCCCACCCCCGCCCCCACCCCCACCCGCGACACACACACACATCTTAAACAGCCTTATAAAATGCACGGTGTTTCCCCAGCCAAAGGCACCAACATTCTTTATCGTGCTCTTGAAGGGTTTTTGTGGTGGGCACCAATAGCGCGCCAGGACTGGGCCCTGGTGCTGATGACCTCGGGGTCCACAGAGCAGGGGCTGACGGGGCAGGGGGTGGCTCGCCCTGTGCTCACAGCCCCAGTCCCTCCTCCCCACTCCTGCCTATGCTTTTTGAGCCTTGCACTTTCCTTTGTTTTTATAGTTTTCAGTTTCCTTGATCACTGTCAACTGTCATTACTCACTGCCGTCTGCATGCCTGCCCCCAACAGCCATTCTCACTTCTGTGTTTTCCTTCCAACCCTCTGTGAACGCCGTGGTTGAGACTGTGTGAACAATTCGGGCAGGCAGGCTCAGAGTGGAAGCATAATTGCTCTTATAAAAAAAAAAAAGTGGGGAGACTTGAGGGCACGACTTCATGAATCCTTCTCGGTTTCCATAGTCACACAGCAGAGGTAACAGTCCACAACTCTGAGCTGTCAATGGTGTTAGGTTATTGCGTTTTTCCAGAAGCATTTGCCTGATAAGTGTACATATTGAAAAGATTTTTTCTAGGTCCCATCTCAGAGTCTACACTCTTTATATGTATCACCAAATCCCACTAGAAAGCACATGGACATACCGCATGGAGCTAGGGGTTCCAAACCTGAATGAAGGTCGCAGGACATGGAATTTGAGGTGACCATGGTGAGAAAGTGTGTCCGTCGGGCTTCAGATGAAGACAACAAAAGCCACTCTGGCGACGTCTGGCAGAAGATGAAACTAGGTGCTTATAAAAATCCTTGGAAGGACTGGAGAAGCAGACTATACTTTGCTTCCAAAATGGGCCCTAAGACACCACCAAACTGGCCCAGAAAGCTAACCCTCCCTCCTCATCAATAAGGTGGGGGACCAAGACGACAGCTCTGGGACCACTGGCTTCAGAATGCCTGGAGCAATCAGAACACCCACTGGACCCGCACTGACCAAAGACTAGTCCTCAACCTGCCTCTCAACATCCCCAGGGCTGGGGCCCAGCCCACAGAATGCTGCCTCACATGCCCACCACCAAACATGCCAGGAAAAAAAGCAGAAGCGTGGCCTTTCCGTTGCTTCCTGCTTCCAAATTCCCAAGAAGGCATCTAACTGGCCAAAGTGAGTGGCAAAGAAGTCTTGGGATAGCTGGGTTTTGCCTTCCTCTCTGAGACAGAGGAAGGTAGCAGAATGGCTGCTGAGTGCCAGCCTGTACATCCTGCACAGAAGGTTCAGAGAAGGATGTGTGGGAGAGAACCGGACTGAGAGATAGAATCGACCACCTGCCAGTCTAGGAAATGTCCTTCAGGAGGTGGGGGTGGTGGCCCTGAGCTACTGCTCAAAACACCCAGGCCTGGGGCTGCTTCTATAATCCATTTGCTATGTGATCTTGCCTGGTTCCCATCCATTACTGAACCAGGATCCAGAAGGTTGCAAGTCAGCTCAGGGTAAAGACAGGCCATCTGGAGATCCCACCCCAGAGGTTAAATTTTCAGGAATTTGCTGGCTGGTAAACTTCATGTTGGGAGCTTGAAATTGGCCATGTGGGAATATTTACACCACAGAAATTGGCAAATTATATAAATTGGGGGTTTTGTCCTCATCACCCAGAACTGGTTATTAAACACTTACTGGCATGTCATTGATTCAGGCAATAAGGATGAGTGAAATGTGTAGGAGGCTATGAGCTTGGTAGGTCTGCACCCTGACTGCAGGTGAGGATCACCTGAGGAGTCTTTGTCAAATCTCAGACCCCAGGCCCCACCCTAGACAACTTGAACCAGAAGCTGAAGGAAGCAGAGGAACAAGGCAGTTGGCCAGAGAGTCATGGGATGACAGGAGGAGACTCCCAGTGTGGATTAGCTTGTGAACAGAAATCCTCCTACTGGGACTTTCCTGGTGGTCCACTGGCTAAGTCCCGGTACTCCCAAAGCAGGGGACAAGGGTTTGATCCCGGGTCAGGGAAATAGATCCCACACGCTGTAACTAAGAGTTTGCATGGGGCAACTAAAGATCCTGCATGCCGCAACTAAGACCTGGCACAGCCAAATGAATAAATAAGTATTTTCTTTAAAAAAATCCTTCTGCTGGGAGGAGCTGCTGATGCAGACAAGAGAGCAGGCAAAGGGCAAAGTCCTCAAAGGATTGAGAAGGAAAGAGAGAGCAGAGCCAGGCAGGCTAGAGGGTGTGCGGAGCGGGAATGGGATGGGCAGGTGTGCAGGCAGTGCAGCGTTCCTGCCCCGGACGCCTATTTCTCAAGGAGGGGGCATTTTCATCTAGGAAGCGCTGGAGGGAGGGTGTTGCTTTCAGGGTGATGTTGACTGCCCCCTCCTCCGAGTTCACTTGCCCACAAGGACCCGCGAGGCTCCAGAGTCCCTCAAAGGTAACAGAATGTGTAATAATCAGCAGAGGCAAGAAGGTTCACCTCCCAGTTCAATCCAAATGCTGGGACCTGAAGGGGAGGTCTTAAATTGTTTTATTGTTTGTTTGGGGGGTAAAAAAAAAAGCAACAACGGTGATTGGTGGTTGTAAACTAAATTCAAAAGTGCAAGAGAGGGGATTCCCTGTCACTCCAGAAGTTTGCACTCTGCACTTTCGCTGCCAACGGCCCAGGCTTGATCCTGTTTGGGAAACTAGGATCCCACAAGCGGTGGGGTGCGGCAAAAATAGAAAAAGAAGAAGCCACTTTTAAAAAGTGCAAAAGAGAAAAATAAAAATCACTAGATGGCACCGCCCAGAGGTGATGACAAAGGGTGAACATCCCTCCAGGTATGTACCTCTTTGTGTGAACACACGCGTAGACAATGCTACTCGCACTCCCCTCAGAGCTCAGCCTGATTGCTCTGCTGGCAGCCTGAGTCCCAAACAGGCAAGGAGAGGAGAGGAGAGAGGGAGCAGGGCCCCTTCCAGCCCATCGCAGTGTCACCCAGGCTCCTGGCCCCTTGCACTCCAGCCTGACCAGACCATTGTTTCGACCTACCTCGTCCACTTGGTCTGGAGGTCGCTGGTCTTTATAGGGGATAGTGACTATGTATAGATTCCAGCTCAGCCCACCTCCCCTACTGAGCAGGAAGTCTTCCCCTAATCTCCTGGTGACCCTGACTGCAGCCCCATCTCCCCTAAACCACCCCACAGACAATATTATCTCCAGTTTTTCTCCCCACCCTATCCCATCACCCTCCCCTCCCCAACACCCTCCCCTCCCCAACACCCTCCCCTCCCCAACACCCTCCCCTCCAGGAGCTCCAGAACATCAGGCCTCACCCTCTCCCCTTTTAAATAAATATTTTAAAAAATACTTATTTATTCATTTGGTTGTGCCAGGTCTTAGTTGCAGCGTGCAGGATCTTTAGTTGCCCCCTGCAAACTCTTAGTTATAGCATGTGGGATCTAGTTCCCTGACCAGGGATCAAACACTGGTCCCCTGCTTTGGAGTACAGGGTCTTAGCTGGTGGACCACCAGGAGAGGTGGTCCTCATTCCCTCTCCCCTCTCCCCACCAGTCTCTGCACTGGCCACCCTTGTCCTCTCCCAGGTGGACCCCCACCCGTGCTCCCAGCACCACTTCCCCCTGATCCTTAATGCCTCCTCTACCCCCACCCCCACACTCTCTCCTGCCATAAAACACACACACCTTTGGCTCCTACTGGCCGCTCCAGTCTCAGCCCTTCTTTCACATTCTCTTAACGGACACTACCCTGACTTGGTCAGTGGTTGAGCGTGCAGCCTGCATACATGTGTGTGTGCTCGCGCATGCAGTCTCTCCCATCCTGCTCAACCTACGTCCATCTCAATGGAGACTGCCCATCCTCCAGCATCCCCCAAAAGAGAAGCCTCTCTTTCCATGCTTTAAAAAAAAAAAACATTTTATTTATTGATTTAGTAGTGTTGGGGTCTTAGTCGCGGTACTTGGGATCTTCCGCTACAGTGCATGGACTCTCTCCAGAGCACCTGGGCTCAGTACTGCAGCCGGTGGACTTAGTTGCTGCCTGACAAGTGGGATCTTAGTTGCCCTGAGACATATCTGATCTTAGTTGCCCGACCAGAGATCGAACTAGTTAGCGTCCCCTACATGGCAAGGTGGATTCTTAACCACGAAGGAAGTCCCATCTTCTTTCCTTGCTTTTTGAAGAGTGACTCAGTCTAGAGCTTCAACCTGTTCAGGAATTCTGACAACAGCACAGTCCCTAAGGACTGATCATCCTCCCATTTCTGACTCTCCCAGATTCCTGGGAAGTGGGCCCCCTGGCATCCATTTCACAGAGAAGGAGCCTGGGGTCAGGGACCCCCACCTGTGGTCAGGGACCCCCACCTGTGGTCAGGGCAGAGACAAGACTCTGGCTCACGTAGTTCCTAACCATCCTACCACACAGCCTTCCTCACTGGCTACTGCTGACTGCCTGGTCACTTCACCTCCCACCTGCACATGACCACGTGCTCTCTCGGTGACCTCTCTGCTCTGCCGGTATTGCCCCATTCTGCTGATATTGTCCCCGAGGCCTGTTACCTCTACCCACACTGTCACCCAGTTCAGCAGGGATGCCTTTAGCCTGTGCTGTTGCAATAATCTGCTCTTGTCTGCCTTTTCTTGTCCACCCCACCCTCTGTTCCCAATTAATCTCCTGAAACACTGTCAAGGCATTGATTGCGTCACTTGTCAAGTGTGGGGTTGCAGCTTGGCTGTGGTCAGCGTCTGGGGAGCTCAAAAACATCCTTTGGAATTCTGAAGCCATTATCCCCGAAACTGTGTGTGAAGCTTGAGGCTTCTGCAGACAGAGCTGAATGTGAGGGACAGCCTGCTGAGGACGAGCCTCAGCAAACCTAGAGTAGGGTCGGACGGAGGGATCCTCCTATTGTTCTGGGGTCCAGCCCAGCAAACAGGCTGGGGTGAGTGTCCTAGGACTGCTGTAACAAAGGGCCACTCACTGGAGGGCCTGAACAACAGGAACTGCTCCTCTCACAGCTCTGGCGGCCAGAAGTCTGAAATCAAGGTGTCAGCAGGGCAGGGCTCTCTCTAAAGTTTCCTGCCCCTTTCAATTTCTGGTGGCCTCCAGCAAGCCTTGGCATCCTTGACCTCTAAATGTATCACCCCAAAGTCTATCTCCATCTTCATGTGGCTTTCTCCCCAGTATCTCTGTGTCTGTGTCCAAATCTCCCTCTTCTTATAAGGAATCCAGTCATAGGGGGTTAGGACCCACTCGAACAATCTTGTTTCAAGTATATCGCATTTGCAAAGATCCTCTTTCCCAGCAAGTTCCCATTCTGAGGTTCTGGATAGAAATGAAATGGGTGGGGTGGACTATTAAACTCAGTACTGTGACTGCCCCAGCGATAAACCAGGAGGATCCAAACGAGGCACGCAGGCACAACCAGCAAAGTGCCAGGAAAGGAAGAGGCTGGAAAAGAATCAGAGGAGAGTGGAGCTCTGAGTGGAAGGCAGAGAGAGGAGGAGAGAGGATAGAAAACTGTGGAAAGAGGCCAGAGGAACGAGGACAGAGAGAAGCTGCCAGGGACAGACATCCTGGGGGCAGAGTTTGTGCCTGGAGGCTGGAGGTCAGCACCCACCAGGACTGCCTATCGATGTCACCATCCCTGAGAGGAGGAGATGTCTCTATCTCCAACAGATTAGGCATTTTTATCCCAGGCATCTGGATGCAGTGAATGGAGGCCCTGCCCAGAGTCCCAGAGATTCACAGCTCGCTGAGCAGCTGACGGCCACCAGCCCCACAGGAGACACATGCGCAGAACCATCCTCAAGGACGAAGCCCCATAATTACCTTCAGCTGCCAGCAAACAGCATCCACTTGAATGATAAGCAGACGCTCACGGCCCCTCCTGGGTCTACTCCAGGCAGCATCCCACAGGCACCTCGGAGGTGCACCCTGTCCTGCCGATATCAGTGGCTTCCTACCTATAACAGAAGCCCAGACCAAGCACCCAGGAAGAAGACACCCTTCTCCAAAGAAACTCCAGCTCCAGCTGCCCCCTGCCAGCTAGCCAGTCTCCTAGGCTGTTGGAAAACTGCTGTGTCCCAGGAAGGCAACTTTGAAGTGAGCCGAGTGTACAGGGGACACATTATTGATGTGAATGTCCCATCCCACAGGTGTCTGTGAAGGCCACTACCCACCCTGGCTCTGATCTCACTTTTTAAATCAACCTGGGTGGGCCTCCAGGGGGAGGTGGGCTGGAGGCAGCATTCTTGGTGGGCACTTGCTTTGGCCCAGAGGAAGCGCCCTCGCCAAGCCTGATACCAAGCCTGACCACACTGAGCACATAAATGACGACACGACCCCAGACACTGGGTCCAGCCACTGGCCTGCCTCAGGCCTGCAGGGCTGTGAGGGACATAAACCAGGGACAAATCATAAAGCTCTCACAGGTCAGATGCCAGAGGGGTTTGCTCAACTGGGATTTGGGAGTTATCACATCCAACCCCGAGCCTGCTGTGTAATATGGGGCCACAAAGCCTCATGTGGCCTTCGAGAACATGAAATTCACCCAATGCAAAGGAGAGGCACCCAAAGTGCAAAATCCTAGCCCAATTTCCCAGACTAACAACAACAGACATAAGGTCAAATACTTCATTAATAACTTTTCATTGGCCACAGGTTGAAGTATTTTGGATATGCTGGGCTAATACACTAAATAAATTTTACCTGTCTCCTTTTTCTTCTTTCACGTGGCTACCAGAAAACATAAAATTACAGACATATCTCCCATGATATTTCTTTTGAACCGAACTGCTCTAGACCCTCACGATAAACAGAAAAGTCCAGTGGCCCACCTGACCCTCACAGAGCAGCCTGCCTGGCCACCTGCTGAGTGACACTGAGCGTGGGCTCCTCCAATCCTGCGAAAAACGAGGAGTTTTGTAAGATCCTCAGTACCCAGTACCGCGACAAACCCTGTAAAGGCATTTGGGCCTGAAATTCAGTCCTAGAGGTCAATGGCACTGTTTGCTTCACATGGTATGCATTCCTTCAAAATGAATCGCCACATGCTTGCCTGAGTGCCTGCTAGAGACACGGGAGATGCTGAGGAATTGCAGACTTGTCCCACCAGCTCCAAATTTATAGTCAAGCGGGGAGATAAGACCTGCTTGTGCACAGACACGAAAGCCTTACGTCACCGTCCCACACCACGTGTTGAAGTGTCAACACAGAGCTACAGATGTGAGGGCCGTCAGAGGGAGCACAGGGTCTGCGTGTCCCCCTCATGGGGGGAGGGGCAGTCTACAGAGTAGACAGTACTGTGCCGGACTGCCTGGCATGCGATAGGCAGCCATCAGAAGCACAGACCTTGGGTAAGTGTTTGCAACCACAAGTCTGGCACGTAGCAGCTGCATGAAGCTATTTAGTCAGTATCTGAGCCTCAGTTTTCTCATCTGTGAAATGGGGATAAGGTTACCCGTTAGGGCTCTCAGGAGGAACCAGCATGCAAGCGAAGGGTCTCATGCCAATCCTGGGATGAAGGGAGTACAGGAGTGCTTGGTAAATCTTTGTCCTCTCACTGCTTGCCCCAGAAGAGAAGGAGCAAGGCCTGAACAGGCCAGGGCCTGAAAGGAAGTGAGGGAAGACTGCCCATCTGTGACAGGGATCCCCAAAGAGAGCAGGGTGACAGATGGGGGAGAGGAGAAAGGGTTAGACTGCATGTGTGTGCCAGGGAAAACCTCTGGTGCTCCAGTGAGAGGAATGGGGTGATTCGGATGAGAATAAGTAATGAAAGAGAATCTGAGGGACTTACCTGGTGGTCTAGTGGCTAAGACTCCATGCTCCCAATGGAGGGCCCTGGGTTTAATCCCTGGTCAAGAAACTAGATCCTACGTGCCGTGACTGAGACCCAGTGCAGCCAGATAAATACATTTTTTAAAAAAAAGGAAGAAAGAAATGGGAATTTGAGAATTTGGGGCACATTGGGAGGGAAGACAAGAAGCAGGGAGGCCAGAGCCACAGTGCTTGCCATAAATCCAGACATTTGGAGATGAGGGTGGGACCCAGGGCTGGAGCCGTGGGAAGGGAAAGACTGGTAACAACCCCAAGAGGTATATCTTTCCAGACCTT
The DNA here is from genome assembly GCF_032452875.1 of Bos javanicus. NCBI lineage: Eukaryota > Metazoa > Chordata > Mammalia > Artiodactyla > Bovidae > Bos > Bos javanicus. The sequence goes on from NC_083886.1 coordinate 54,177,434, forward strand.
TCCCTGGGCACATGTGTTTAGGGGGAAACTGTGGTGTCATAACAGCATCATGCTGTCTACTTAGTGACACTCATCATATCTTGCCTTTGTAGGGACATTTGGTGGAAGCAAAGGACAGCTCTTGGGATCAGAGTCCTTCTTCTGTGAGTCTGGCCCTGAAAAGGGGGACCTCTCATGTATAAAATGGATTATAACAGGGCCCTCTCATGTATAAACTGGATTATAATGGAGCTGACAGGCTGGGCATGTCAACTGTGTGAGAAGACATACCCCAGCACTCAGCCCACAGCAGGAGCACAGACAGACTAGCAGTCCTTCTCTTTCTACCAACAAGAAAAGGACATGGGACTCTCATGCCAGGATCCCCCTTGGCCAGCAGAGTAATGGAGAAATGAGGCTTTGTGGCAGACACACCAGACTCAAATCCTGGCTCCACCCCAGACTGAAGGGCTTGAAGGAGCAGTTTATTCTCTCACAGCTCTAGATCCCAGAAGTCAAAAATCAAGAGGTGGGCAGGGCCGTGCCCCCGCCTCCTAAGGTCTAGGGGAGGACCACCCCTTACCTCCTCCAGCTTCCGGAGGCCCCAGGCGTACCTTGGCTTGTGGCTCCATGATCACGTGGCATCCTCCCCAGATGTAAGGAGAACATCTTTGTGTATCTTCTCCTCTTCAGTCTCTTTTAAGGGCACTCGTCCTTGTATTTTATGCTAATCCAGAATGATCTCACCTGGACATATCTGGTGCCAGTGAGGGGCTACTACTCAACCCATTACAGTCTGCCCTTTGCCCCCACTCCAAGTTCACATCCATCCCATATGCAAAGCACACTACCTCTCTTGCATATCATTACCTTCTCTTTGCCTCAGTTTCCCCACAGAGCCGAGGATAATACGACCACTTTATGTGGATAAGGTAAGAGTGTGTTCACCAATGTATGGCAAAAAACCACTACAATATTGTAAAGTAATTAGCCTCCAATTAAAATAAATAAATTAAAAAAAAAAAGAATGTGTTCACCAGGACCCTGGCCCAGAGCTTGGTGGGTCCAAGTCACCAAAGCCACCTCTGTCTAGTCCTCAGCCCTTACTACCTCTCCCGGCTCCACCTTCTCAAATGATAAACTCCCTGATAATGGGAACCTGTGTCCGTTTAATTCACTCCAGTCCTCACCACAAACCCCAGGCCCTCCTGAGGCTGGTCACCAGGTGTACTAGGTGTGAAGACCCAGGGCCTGGTCATGACTAGGGAATGAAAACGGCCTGTGGAGCACAACTTCCGGCTGGAAGTGTGGAGATGGTTGGGCGGGGCCACCGTAGGCAGGGGCCCAGCCCTGCTGCCACTGCATAACCAGTTAGAACCTTCCTTGTCTGTAAGTGAGGGACAGGGCGTCACCTCTCAAAATGAGCTGCCTGACAGTCCTGACATGCTGCCATCGTAGGCACGTAACCCAGTGGGTCCCTGGTCCCACACACAAGCCAGGAAGTGGCTCCCCTGGAGCTGGGTGGCACCCTAGTCCCCTTTTCATGGCCTCCTAGCCCCCTCCTTTGCTCTTCCAGCCAGGGCGGGGTATGCATTAGTCCAGCCCCTCCCAGGTGAGCCACCCACGCCACCCCCAAGTGTCCAAGGCAGGCACTGGGCTTGGTGTTCAAAGACCCTCTTCACACGCAGTGACCCAAAGACCCAAAACTGACAACACAGATGCCAGAACCCTGACGCCAATTCTCAGAGAACGCCGGTCCCCTTCACACCTCTACCAAGACCCATCTCAGCTCTGCCCCTGCCCCCTGGGCCAAGACAGCTCATTTCCCTGCACAGAGGACTTTCTAGGGCCACATAGACCTAGTAAAGCATTCAATTCAAACTGAAAATAAAGGCCTGCTCCCTGTAATCCACGGTCATCCATTGAAGCCAGCAGGAACGGAGGAGCCCTATGTCTTGAGGACCCAGGAGTTCCAGGGGCTCCATGGGCCCTGAATGTGAGGCTTCTGGAGCTCATAACACCTGCTTCCACACCTCACTTGTAGTGAAGTGTGTAGCTTCAAGCTCACCTACCCACCAGTCAGCGTAACCAGCTTCCATGACCCCAGGCATCCTTGTCCTGAGCTAGGGTTCTGACCTGGGCTTGGTTGCCTGGGTGCCTCTCTGTCTTGACAGCAATCATGAAAACAATAAAAATAACAATAATAGCTAACATGTGTTGTGCCTTCCGCCTGGCAGGCGCTGTGCAACGCTTTGCCTATTGATCCAGGTAACCTCCAAGACTACCAACTGTTTTATCATTAGCCTCCTTTTCAGGATGAGGAAACAGGCGCAGGATGATGAATCAGTTGCTCAAGGTCACAGGGGAGAGGGAGTAAATGCCCCACCTCCACGCAGACCTATGCAGCCTGGTTCCTGGAGTCTGTGCCTTTAGCCCTACCCTCTATTTTTAGTGTTTAAGTCTTCAAATCCATGCTGCTAACAGGGGGAGAGATGGTACTTCTGTGATGCTGCTTAAAAGATGACCTGGTAGAGAACAGGTCATCCAGGAAAGCTAAGCACGCGACCCCTTCTCAAGGCTTGGGAACTTGCTCCGTATCTAGGCCTGACCTGGTTCCCCTCACTTCCCTGCTTAAAACCTCCAAAGGAATTCTACCCGATTAGAATCAAGTCCAAACTTGTCATCACAGCCACTAGGGCAAGGCCTGACCTTGTTCCTCTCACTTCCCTGCTTAAAACCGCCAAAGGACTTCTACCCAATTAGAATCAAGTCCAAGCTCCTCATCACAGCTGCTAGGGCAAACAGCCTTCATCCTTCTCTCATGTGCTCTCGAAGCCCAGTCCCCCAGCTCACACTGTCCCCGTGTCCTGCCTTCCTTCTGGTCCTCAGACACTCCCGGTCTGTGCTTGTCTCAGGGCCTTTGTACATGCTGCCCCATCTCTCTGGAGCAACATGCACCCCCCCCCCATCTTTACATAGTTGTCTCCTCATCATACAAGTCTTAATTCACCTGTGACTTGCTCAGTGAGGCCTTCTCTGACTACCCACCCCCTGCAATCTGAAGCATACTTTATACAAACACACTTATAGAACAAAACAAAATAAAAGGATAATTCTTTCCCACCAGCAAGAGGAGGGCCAGGGTTGGAGTTGGACCAGCCCCTCCTTGGGTTTAGCAGATACGGAGGCCAGAATATATGGACACAATAATTCTAGGACACAAGGTCCCCTAACAGGCTTGGAGGACAGAGAGAGCAGCATGGGGGCAAGCCTGAGGATAATGGGGCCTTTGTATGGGGGCCTGGGCCCATCTACCTTTAGGACAATGACTTAGGGGGGTCTAGGATTCTGTGCCACCTACAAGAGGGAGCATCTTGTTTGGGGAGGAGAAGCCACAAGGATACTGTACTAAAAGGACTTGGTTCACCATCCACAGGCCTTCCTTCATTAAGATCCTATCAATATGGGACTTGCCGGTGGTCCAGTGATTAAGAATCTGCTTTGCAATGCAGGGGACACTGGTTCGATCCCGAAACTAAGATCCCACATGCTGTGAAGCAACTAAGCCCGTGCACTCCACAATTACTGAGCCTATGAGCTCTGGAGCCCAAGTGCCACAACTAGCGAGCTGGTGCACCACAACAAAAGATCCCTCATGACATCATCCCAAAATTAAGACCTAACGCAGCTAAATAAATAAACAACACATTACAAAAGTGCATTCTAAGAAAAAAAAAAAAAAAGATCCCATGAATATGCCAGGTGTCCCTGTGTCCCTCACCCACTCTGGGTCCTGCCATGGTGTCCTAGGATCCCAGTTCTTACTGTCACCTGTCCCAGGCCTGGGGTTCTCCTCCAGTGTCCTGGCCTTCTTTAGGGCTACAAACAGTTGAATCAGTGTCCTCAACCCCATTTCACTAAACATACTTCACTTACTTACATTAATCTAAATGCCTCCTCTGGGCTGGCCACAGTGTGAGTTGCTCATAAATGTTTAGGACTGTCACCTAAGGGGGTGGGGGTCAGGGTGGAATACATGTGATTTTACTCATATAAAGAATGTGTATCATAGAATTTACAAATATTCTTTACAGTAAACTCTATAACCAATTGATTCACAGAATGCTTTCCTTGATTTTTTTTCCCCAAACTCTTGGATCAGTGGCCAACATATGCTTGCCACTGATGAATGAGTGTAGTTCTGACAAGAATGTTAGTTGATATTGCAGCCAACCAGTAAAGTGAAAGGGAAACAACAAAGAAGTCAAACCTCACTGGTTCATAATGATGTGAGTGGCTTCTTCACTGAATCAGATAAGAGTTTTTTAATATCAAAATAATATTCCTTCAATTTTTTGTGGCATTCACAATGTAATGGCTACAGACAGGACATGCTTTTATTTATTTTTTTTAAGGACATGCTTTTAAATTTAACCTGTATCATTAACATTTTTTTCCATCACTTTCTTAAGTCTAGACAACCAGTGAAACAGTAACACAAGATGTGATTTGCAGTGTTTGCCAATTTCTGTGATGTAAATACTCCCACCACAGCTGATTTCAAGCTGCTGGCAGAAAGTCACTGAACAGGGAACTGGGACAAGAGGCCCAAGAGCCACCGTTATCCAACATTTCCACCATCAGATACAATAGAAGTGAATCACCCCCAAGAACATGGTAAGCATCAAATGGAGTGAAATGATTAGGAAGAAATGAGTTTTAAGCATGTATTACCTTTGTAGTATAATCTATGTCATTATAAACTTAGTTAATTTTTTAAAAATTTGGCCGTGCCAGGTTTTAGTTGCAGCATGTGGGCTCTTAGTTGCCAGGTCTTAATTGAGGCATGTGGGATCTTTTTTCATTTGCAGCATGCAGATCTTTAGTTTTGGCATGTGGGATCTAGTTTCCTGACCAGGGATTGAACCCAGTCCACCTGCATTGGAAGCACTGAGTCTTAGCCACTGGACCTCCAGGGAAGCCCCTGTTGATAATTTTTAAATGAGGGGCCCTGAATTTTTGTTTTGAAAACTGGACAAGCAACCCACTGGACATGCCTGGTGAAGGACAGCAGGTCTAGTGCATTGACTTGCTTTGTGCCATTCCAGGTCACCCATGTGGGAGAAGAGAAACCCAGGTTTCCTGACTAATGTGTCCCCAGGAGAAGGACATGCTGGTGGGCCTTCTGTCCCAGGAGACTCCTGTCCAGCTGGGATCCTGTCTGCAGTGCTCCAGGCCATGCAAGGAGGACCAGAGGCTGGCTGTTTTGACAGAAAAAATTCTGTCCACTGGATAAGACTGTTCAATACTCTATTGACAGATTCACCTTGGCAACCTAAAGCCTGCTCTTCCAGAAGCACCTCTCCCTCACTGCCTGTCTTTGGTCTTAAAGGCACACCTCCCTCTCCTCCCAGCTGGTGCGGAACCCAGGGGGAAGGGGTCAGGCCAAGCACTGGGTTATGACATGAGCAGATGTTGGGGGAACTCCTTGTGTCCAGCCAGAAGCCCCAGTTCCACTCTGCATGGGGACCTCCTCCTTTACGTCTTCTATTCCATCCCAGGAGATTGACAAAGAAGCCTTGGCTCCCTGGGGTTGGGGTGATTGAGGCAAACACTCTACCTTAACCCTTCTATTCTCTAGAAGGTGGGCTTAGGAACCCTGGAGTGGCAGGAACAGGCACTCCTCTGTGGGGTTGGAGGGTCTGAGTTTAGGGGGAAACCGCTGGTGTGCAGCATGAAAAACCAGGCCTCTAATGAGCGCTGTGAAAACAGCATAATCAATGCGTCTGAGAAACAGCAAGTGCCAGCTCTGCAGACTTTGCAGACACTGGCCTGGCCCTTCTGAAAGCCAGAGCTGCCCCAGCGCTGGGACCTGTCCTCCAGGATACACACAGGTCCCACGGAGGAGCACAGGGCTTCTTTGTCATTCCTGAACGATGTGCAAATGCCAGTCAGAAAGGAGTCAGGCTGAGAAGCAAGTGGGAAGTGACCAGGGGACAAATTACCCTTGGTTCAATAGCTTCAACACCCACAGCATTGCATCTGGGTCCATCTGTCTGTCTGTCAGTCAGGGCCTACTGGAGAAAGAAGGCAGAAGGCAAGCTGTAAACTTGCCTGTAAACAGGAAAGTATCACTGCCAGTGGTGGGTAACTGAGAGGGAGATGAAGCAGTTGTATCAGCAGAATGTGTGGGAGAAAGCAATCCCCAGCTACTCCATGCACAGAATAGCTGTAGTTGGTTTTCAAAATTCTGAGAAAGACCTCTCTCCCACCGAGGTTTCTGCGGCAGCATTTCTCTGGTCTTGTGCAGTAGTTCTTGGCTCCCATGGCATTTGTTTTGATCTCCAGGCCAAAAAAGAAACCTATAATCCCTAATAAGTTTAAAAAGAAAAGGACCCTTTCTCTATATGGATATTCTTTCATGAGACTCTGCCATTTCTTTGGAATCAAAGAAAACATCAGTGTCAAGCAAGGAGGTGGGGGTGGGAGGCACAGGTCCATTTCTGAACCTTTCTATCTGAATCCGTCAAAGAATACAAAATCACCCCATTATAATCATTACTGTCAAATCACAGGCAATCAACTTGCTGACACAGGCCAGATGGACATCCGGGAGGAATCCATAGAGCCAGAGCTGGTTCTGAGCCCTGCAGAACTGAACCCTTTAAATCAAAGAAGGAAAAAAAGGCAGCCCTTGTGTTTTTATTTCCTGGTGTTCCCTGTTACTTTGACACGTTTGTTTGTTTGATTTTTTTCAGGAGAGTCAGACAGAAACCTGAACTCCAAACCGAGGAGAAGTGGCCCAAGAAGATAGAACTGCATAGAGATAGAAGGCCACACGTGAAGATCAATGTTCTGAACTCCCCAGTGCCATCAACCCAAAGCCAACAACTGAGGCAACTGAACCCATCCACAGAGACAGCTGGTAGCTCCCATTCACCAAATCTCCCCAGAGATGCCATTCTTGGAAGTTCTCCCAGAAGCAGGACCACATTCTAAGAGCCCTGGGCGCTTTTGCCTTTTTGGACTCCTTTCTCCATTAAAAAAAAAGAAAGTATTAAAAATTATAGTTTATACTGCATTGGTATAAAGATGAACATATTAATATTCTACATTAAAACATTTTCTTGAACTTAAGCTTTTTTCTTTCTGATTTTAAAAGAAATTATATATACATAGCAGAGAAGGCAATGGCACCCCACTCCAGTACTCTTGCTTGGAAAATCCCACGGATGGAGGAGCCTGGTGAGCTACAGTCCATGGGGTCGCATAGAGTCAGACACGACTGAGCTACTTCACTTTCACTTTTCACTTTCATGCACTGGAGAAAGAAATGGCAACCCACTCCAGTGTTCTTGCCTGGAGAATCCCAGGGATGGGGGAGCCTGGTGGGCTGCCGTCTATGGGGTCGCACAGAGTCGGACACGACTGAAGAGACTTAGCAGCAGCAGCAGCAGATATACATAGAGTGGAATATAATTCAGCCTTAAAAAGGAAGGAAATTCTGCCACATACTAACAACATGGATGAATATCAAAGACATTATGTTAAATGAAGTAAGCCAGACACAAAAGGACAAACACTGGATGATTCCATTTACATAAAGAACAAAGCAGTCAAATTCACAAAGACAGAAAGTAGAACAGTGGTTGTCAGGGACTGGGGGGAACAGAAGGAGGAGCTGTCGGTTAATGGTTAGAGTTCCAGTTTGTGAAGACGAACAATTCTGGAGATGGATGGGGGTGATGGCTGCACAACAATGTGAATATACTTAATGCCACAAAACACTTAAAATGGTTAAAATGTTAAATTTTATGTTTTTACACATGTACATAAATATATGTGGTATATTTTACCACAATTTTAGGGCTTCCCTAGTGGCTAAGATGGCAAAGAATCTGTCTCCAGTGCAGGAGACCTGGATTCGATCTCTGGGTTGGGAAGATCCCCTGCAGAAGGGAATGGCTACTCCTTCCAGTATTCTGGCCTGGAGAGTCCCATGGACAGAGGAACCTGGCAGACTATAGTCCATGGGGTCGCAAAGTGTCAGACATGAATGACTAGCACTAACTACAATTTTAAAACAACAAAAAGAAATTAGAATACTTTTGTGGACCCCTAAGAGTATTGTGGGCCCTGGCACTGAGCCTTCCCAGCCTTATAGAGAAGTGACCCTACCCAGAAGCACACAGCTGGCTGGCTTGTGTGGGCCCACTCATGCCCTTCATTAACCCCATATTCATATAGCCACCCTCCCCATGTTCCTTCTTCCATCAGTCTGCTATGCTATGCTAAATCACTTCAGTCGTGTCCGACTCTGTGCGACCCCATAGACGGCAGCCCACCAGGCTCCCCCGTCCTTGGGATTCTCCAGGCAAGAACACTAGAGTGGGTTGCCATTTCCTTCTCCAATGCATGAAAGTGAAAAGTGAAAGTGAAGTTGCTCAGTCGTGTCCGACTCTATGCGACCCCATGGATTGCAGCCTAACAGGCTCCTCCGTCCATGGGATTTTCCAAGCAAGAGTACTGGAGTGGGGTGCCATTACCTTCTCCATCCATCAGTCTAAGTCCAGAAAAAATGAAATACAGAACTTTATTTGGGACTTCAGTGCATAGAAATAATCTTGACACATTTCAATTCAGCTCCTGCCTTTCTCAAGGCTATTGTCTCCATCGGAGGAGAGGACTTGAGGTCCCTTCCCCCTTCCCAGAACATCTCTTGAGGTTTTATTCTCTCTCCCAGTCAGCAACCAAGGGGAGTATCCCTTACAGGGAAGGGTCAGGGCACTTTTAAGAGGTGGCATTTGTCAGCCAAGACAACATTTTTTTAATTTTTTACTGAACCTCAGTTTAAGGAAGAGAGTTCCTGGTGGGGTTTCTACTCTATCCCCTCACCACCCCCACCCCAGGTCCTACATGAAGCCAGCTGGCTCTCTAGGGAAATCTGCACTGTAATATCAGTTTACTTCTTATTGGCCCTTTGATAGCAGATCAGGGGCTTTGTGATGCTCTTGACCTGAGATTCCTTTAAAAACCTCAAATCGGAAAAAAAAAAAAAAAAAGTATATCTTCTCCTCCTGTCGACTTCTCTCTGTGAGTGAAAGGGCACTGAGCAAGGGGTCGGTTTGGGAAACAATGGCCTTGACCACTGAGCAGTGTTTAGTCCTGAGTGTGCAGGGGGTGTACCTAAAGCTTAAAGTCATTCTGGTGCCGGTTGTTTCTGGTTGGGCAGGCAGCAGCCTCGCAGCCCAGACGGAGTGAGGGGAAGGGGTGGGGCTGTGCCAGAAGCAGGGGGCGCGGGGCTCCTCTGCTCACCCCTACATCAGTGAGACCCGCACTTCGCCCCACGTGTACATCTCCATCCCATTCCGGGGAAGGTGGGGCTATGGGGGCCGCGGGAACTGGGCGGAGGGCTGCCAGCTCCGGCAGGCCCCAGCTGCCAGCCAGCCCAAGGGGAGCCCGCCCCCTAGGGGAGGGCGTAGCAAGTGCAGGCTCCTCGGTGCCCCTGCCCCGGCCCCGCCCAAGCACCTGGAGCAGGCAGGTGAGGCCGCTGCCGGGGTCCCCCGGGACCGAAGGGGACTCTTTGGGGGTCCTCGGGGACAATCACAGGAAGCGATCCTCCGGAAGAAGCTGGACAGGAGGACTTCTTGAACAAACCTGGGGGTTCTTTCTGGAGGTGGGGTCGCAGAGATACCTACCGTTTTCTACCAGGATTCAGGAGGGCGGGGCGAGGAGGAAATGGACTAGGTGACCACGTCCGACGACCTTGTAGTCGGGAGTGGGGGTGGGGTGGGAACGTGGACGCGGAGAGACCAAGTTTCAGGGCAGCCAGATTCAGCTCCGGAAGTGGCCAAAGCCGGCCCCGATACCGACAATACAGGATTTGGAGGGGGGGGTGGGGGTGCCCCCGAGGCGTTACCACCCGCCCCCAGTCCTTGGCCCCCTCAGCACAGGCAGAACCGTGCTCTGGCTGGGCCCTCCCGGCCGCCATCCCACGGTCACCGGATCCCTGAGCACCCCCTCCGTTCTCCCTTTGATCCTGCAGGGACACCCCCGCCCCAGGTGTCCAGCAGAGCTTGCGGCGCTCCGGCCCCTGGGGATCGATCGGCTGGCTGGCGACGCGCCGCCGCGGCTCCGGAGCCACCGCCCCCTCCCCCACCCTGGCTACGCAGGACGCGGCCTCGGAGCAGCGTCCTGGCGGTTGCGGGCCGCGGCCGGACCCGGCTCCAGGCCAGCCGCGAAGGCGGAGACCGACCGGCTCCTTCCGATCGCTCCGGCCTCGCCACTCCTGGGTTGGCTGGGACGATGAGGGGGAGGAGAGCGAGCCCAGCTTCCCCGGCCGCGGCGCTCGCCACCCCACCCCCGCTCCTCCTCCGTCGCCAGCTACCCACTCCTGCGCGCGCTTAACCCTCAGCGCGCCGCGAGGCCGGGACGGGGGCGCGCACTGGGCTGGGGGGAGGGTGGGGTAGCAGTTACGCTTCGGCTGACTACAACTTCGGGGTGCGCCTGGAGATTTTAATTTCATTCCGGGGTTTGCTGCAGCAGCTCTTGGTTGGAAAAAGGAAAGAAAGAAATCTGCCTTGTGTGTGGGCCCCGCAGGGTTTGGGGGGCGCAACGGAAGCACCCGAGAGCAAAACGCAGGGGCGAGTGTAAGTGGGGAGAACCTCGTAGGCACTGGAGACCTGCGGGGAGTCCTTGGGCAAACGAACCCCAAATGAAGAACACACAGCGCGCAGAGGCCGTTGTGTGTGCGCGGCGGCGGCGGCAGGCGGTGGAAGAGACACCAAAGATCATATTTGAAATGTGGATCCTGAGGGCGCCTATCTCCAGGCGGGCGGGAGCCCTGCGACCGAGCTTGGGACCGGGGCTGAGTGGGCTTCTCCTAGCGAAGAACCTGGGAAACTGCCCTGATGTTGGGAGGGGGTGGACCAGCCGACGTCGTAGAAAACGACGCGTCCCGCTTTGGCCCCGGCGACCCCCGCGTACCGCAATGCGGAGGCGCGGCCCTGCGGCGGTCAATGTGGCCCCAAGGCTTGCCCCAAGGGGCCACGACCTTGCAGCGCGCCAGATCCGTTCCCCGACCGTTCACCCTGCCTGGCCTTCCCACCTGGAACCCCAGCTCCAGCTCCAAGCGGCTCTCTGCAGACGGACGCGGGGGCGTCAGGGGCTTCACCACCGAAATGAAAGCCGATCCTTGGCGGGCCGTGCGACAATGAGCAGAAACATGGGTGTGGGGCCTCAGAGGGCGGAGGGGCGCCCTTAGGGACAAAATCATCATCCCTCGGAGAAGGTGCACGGGGCAGCCTTCCGGATCCCACACAGCCTCCCTGGTCTCCTCACCGCCATCAATAACAACACCCCCCCCACACACACACATACACCGTCCCACCAGGCCAGCTCCCCCAAAGCCAGCGCTAAAATGCAAAATTACATATGCCAGAGCTGAAGTCAAAGACAGGTTCCCCTACTAAGAACAGAAGAGAGAAATGAACTCTATGGTCAATGCCTGGGCAGATTTTGTAGACATTGCTAGTAAATTCTCCCTCAGCTACTCAAAATCCACGTCGGGGAGCCTAAAAAGTCACACTAAGTAGAGGGCTTTCTTAGTGGGGGACTAGCTGGGGAAGTCTCAGGCGGCCCCTTCCGGGCAGAGCCCAGACCGGGGCTCCGTGGGCGGGTGGTGGCATCTCCTGGCAGAGAGCATCCATTCAGAGAGAGTTTCTTTAAGAAGTCGTTTGTTTCCCTGAGTTGACATGGGTCAGGCCCCTTGGGGATCCGAATTGTCAGTGACCACCCTCGGGTCCAAGGCCGTTAAATTTTTCCAGGCTGCTCCAGGGTCTGCTCTTCCGGCCCTCTGCCCTCGGGCGGGAGCCTGAGCTCCTCAAGAAAGCACCGCTCCTCTCTTGGGGCCCTTGAGGGCCCCTAGGGGCCCCAGCCCGAGGTGGCACCCAGAGGACTTCTGCCCTTCAGGGGAACCAAGGTGTGCGATCTGCCTCCGGCTGGAAGAGGGCAGCATCAAAAGCGCAGGCCGACGACCCTTCTCCGGGATTCCCCGTGGGCTCGGGATATCCCGGGTTGGAGGCAGGGGCCCCAGCTGAAGGCTCTGGGAATCCCGTATTTAGAGCTCCACTTGTCTGCGACTCCCTTGGAGGGGCCAAGACCGGGTGGGATTGTAGGGGAGGCCCCACGGGAGATTTTCCAGGAGAGGCTTGCAGGGCACAGCGGGGGAGCTTCGAGGGCTCACCGTTCCCCACCCTTCAGTTTCTGTCCCTTCCTTCTCCCTGTAGCCTATTCACAGCCCGGAGGACCTGAGCTTCACCCCACACCCGCCTGTAGATGAGCGGTGGTCTAGGGCCGGTCTACGAGACAAGGCTCCGGCTCTCGGGGAGTCGGCCTCTCTCCACGTTGGCCCACCCACCGCCAGGACGAAAGAAACAACCACGCGAGTTCCCCGGTTCGGCTTGTGTATTTCGGTCACTTTTCAAGCCGGGAGCGGGGGCGGCCGGGGACTCCCGGGGCTTCCGAGGAGCTTCTGGGCGTCCCCTCCCGAAGTGTTGGGGAGACTGCGGCTGCTCGCATGGTCACACCGGCAGCTCCAGAAAAGACCCGCCGTGTTGGCCGGTGGGAGCCACCCATCCTCCCTAGCTCGGCAGCAGAGCCAGCTCGGCTCCTGCGCAAATTCGCCGTCGGGGCACCGGGTGCCATCCCGTGGCCCCCGAGATCCCGAGCGGGGGCCCCGGAGGGGCGCGGGCAGAGCGAGCTGAGCCGTTGCCCGCGGAGTCCGACGCCCCTGGCGGCGCGGAGGCTGTAGCGGCCGCTCGCCCTCCCTCGGCGCCCCCCTGCCCGGGACGCCTCGGAAACACCCATTGGAAAAAATTTTCGGGGGGTTTTCTAGGGAGGGGGCGGGCGGAGTGTCGGGAAGCTCAGACCCTCCCTGGACGAAGGGACTGTCCTGGACGAGGTCGCTCCAGATCTCCCGACAGACTGACATTGCCGACGGCGTGGCCGTTTGGTAGGCTCAGTTCGGAAGAGTGACTGTCGCGATGACAGCGCTTCCTCCTCCAACTTCAGGGACCCTTCCCCTTCTACGGTCAAGTTGTCCCACACGAGAGCTCCTCGTCCTGGACACGAGGGTCAGGAAAAAGCTCAAAACACAACAGGAGGAGGAAAACCTTTTCCTGCGTCCCCCTCCCAGCTTCTATAAACCCAGAGAGCCCCCTTTCCCCAGGACTACCGGAAGGCTTCGCCCCCACCCAGGCAGGCGCGCCCGCCAACACCTTCTCGGGGAAATCTTGTGTTTGTGCCTCAAGCTTGTAAGAGGGCAGTCGCTGCAGACCGAGCCCTTCTCTGGGGCAGCCAGAAAGGGATCCCCGCGACCCCCCCCCCCAACCCCTCCAGGCTTGGGCAGCGGCCGCCAAGACAGCAGAAGCCGCCCAGCCACGGGAGCTGCGAGGTGGTGGTGAAATGGTGGAGTCCATGTGTGCGTCCTGAAACACCAGACCATTTCCAGGCTTCTCCTGGATTCCTGGGAGAAAAGGAGCCCAAAGCAGGCTTTGGGGGGTTCGCTTCCGCACCTCGCCCCTCCCCCCGTCCGCTCGAGCCCCGGCGCAGTCCCCACCCAGCATTCCGGGACTTGTGTCAGGGCGGGAGCGGAGACCCGGATGGCTCTTTGCCCGCCCCCCTCGCTCGTTCCACTCTCGCTCGGCTTTTGCTCCTTTCCTTTCTTCCACGGACGCTCAGCCAAGAGATTGCGCAAGCTTCCTGCTGCCGGTCCTTCAAGGGCCCGGAGCCTGGGGCCCGGACACACCCCCGTGTGCGCGCACCCCTGCCCCTGTCACTCGGGTCGCTCTGCCCCCTCCTAAGGTCCCCCCCATTCTCACTCCGACCCCACAGAGCTTGCGGCCCCGCGGGCGGCGCCCTCGGGAGGCCGCGTGGGGCGCAGCAGCTCCCCCAGCCGGACGCCGAAGCTACACGCCGGAACGCGCCGTCTCGCCGCCGGAGGTGCTAAACTTCACACTCGGTGGCTACTCCGGCTGGATCGGAAGGGCCTCGGCTCGGCCGTGGCTGCCGGCCGGGGACCAGGGAGCGCGAATTCGTAACCAGCGCTTGGCTCCTCGGCCATTCCATTCGCCTCCCTTTCGTGCGGCCCCGCTGTGCCCTGTTCAGTTTCAACCCTTTCTTGGCCTTCCCTGCCTTCTCTTTTCGAAGCCCTTCCCGGGACCCCACCAAGTCCTCTCGGGCCCCCAAATAGACCTGGACATCCTCTTCGTCCCCTCTTTGTCCTCCCTGCCTCACGCCGTGTTGGCCGCGGGGTGGGGGTGGAGGGTTGCTGCTGGAAAGTGGACCTCCCACCCTCGCCCCGCCAAAGACAGGACTGAGGGTAAATTAGGAGCCCAGCAGGATTCGGGGAGGGATCGAGAACACTTTGGTAGGGTTCCTGAGCTCTAGGGCTCCAGGCTGGCTGCTCCTCTATCCCCTTTCTCCTCTCGGCGCTCTTCTCCCTGGCGATCCTTTGCACCCAGTCCTCTCTCTCCTCCCTATTCTTTCTCTTCCATTCCTCGCCTTCCTAAATGCCCTCAGCCTCGTGGGGCGGGGCCAGGCGGGGCGGCGGGACCCGGGGGCGGGGGTGGGGTGGGGGTCCTCGAGCTGCCCCGACTCCGATTCCGCCCCCTGCCGGCGACCCCCTGGGAGTCTGCACATGACGCAATTCGGTGCAAATGGAAACTGCAGTGGATGCTCCCGTGGCCCCCGGCAGGGGTCCCCGGGCAGTGCACGCTGAGAATGAGAGGCGAAGGGGGCAGGCCAAAACGCTAGGCCGCAGGCGAGGGGTCGCAGCCAGACCCTCGCGGCCCCGCCATGCTCTTCACCCCCGCCTCGGCCCCCCGCCGACACACCTCTCTCCGGCCCGGTCCCGTTCCCTCCCTCCAGCGTCCTTCTCCCAGGCTCTACGATCCCTCCCCCTACACCTCCCCGACGCCCTCCTCCTCCTGGCCCCCTCCCGCGCCCTTCCTCCCCCCCGCCCCGCCCCGCCCGCCGCCCAGGCCCGGGGCCTCCGGTAGGCCGGGCTGCGCCAATCCCGGCCGCGGCCCGCCCCCTGACGCCGTACAGGGCCCGGCGAGGCCCCGCCCGCTGACGTCCGGATTTGCATGAGTTCTTGTGCAGCCGCGGCCCGGGCTCAGTTGTCTCAGCGAGCGCAAGCCGGGAGCTGGGGCGGGCGCGGGCAGCGGCGGGCGGCCGGGCTGTGCAGGACGAGTGGCGGCGGCGGCGGCGGCGGCGCGGGCGGCAGGGGCTCCTCGGCCGGGGCGGCAGCGGGGCGCCGGCGGGAGCCAGCAGCGTCTGCAGCCGCGCCGGCCGCCCGCGCCCCGGCGCGCTCCGGTTCGGCCATGGAGCTGCCAGCTGTTGGCGAGCACGTCTTCGCGGTGGAGAGCATCGAGAAGAAGCGGATCCGCAAGGTAGGGCGGCGCGGGGGCGGCGGCGAGGCGGCGGGGGAGCGGCAGCCGGAGCAGCCCGCGGGGAGGCGGGGAGGGGGGTGGGGAGGCTGCGGGCCGGGGCCGGGGATCCCGCGGAAGCTGATGGAGTGCTGTCTCTTCCCCCCCTCAGGGCAGAGTGGAGTATCTGGTGAAATGGAGAGGCTGGTCCCCCAAGTAAGTAGCGGCCGAGGGGCGGGGGAGCCTGGTGCCGAGGCGCGGGGCTCCCGGGCTCCGGACCAGCCGGGCTGGTGGGGTGGTGGGGGGGAGCGGACGGGAGGCGGGGTGGAGGTGGGGTGGAGGGAGGAGGGGGTGGGGAAGTCGGTGGCAGGCACTGGGGAAGCCGAGCCGCCGAGCCCGAGCCCGGCGCCCTGTGTTGTACTCCGCTCTCCGGGAAATGCCATCACTAATTTATGCACTAAAAGGAGCCGGAGGAGCTGGAGAGACGCGGGGCCGAGCCGGGGAGGCCGGCGGAGGGAGGGAGGGCGCAGGCACTGACTGATGTGCAGCAGAAAATGGCTCCTTTCCCCTTTCCCTCCACCGAACGGCTCCATATTGCAAAACCAAAAAAAAAAAAAAATTAAAAAGCGACGAAAATGCAATTGTGTGCCTCTTCCCTCCTAGTGGTGCAGGGAGAGGAAGAAAAAAGGCAGAAAATGTTGGGAACTGTCACTGCGGCGCTTTTGGTGGGGAATTTTTTTTTTTTTTTAATTTGAAATGCGAAGGCACCGGATGGAGACAGACGCGCAGGCACACGCACACACACTCTCTCTCACACACACACACACAGAGGCATATTTTTGTGTTGCTGAGTATTTGGGGGTTGCTTGCCCGTGACAGCGGGCTCCAGGGCCGTGAGGGGGTGTGGGGGGGCCGCGTGGCTGACGGTGATCGGATTAGGGGTCAAATAGAGAATGGCTGAAGCCCTCGCGGAGACTCGGGGCTGGGGAGAGGAGGAGGGGACTGCGACTTTGCATTTTGGCTGCTTTGCACGCAGGATTCCTGGTGAGCAAAGTGGCTTTGGAACATGTCGCAGTAACATGCTTAAAATTCTTGACAACTGCAAAATAAACTGCTAGTTTCATTTTCCTTACCCCTCCCCTTTCTTCCTGCCCTTGTGTGTTTATTTTGACTTGGGGAGGGTGTATCAGGGACCGTGTCAGGCCTGCAGAAATTTACTCTCCACCCCCCACGTCCACAGCTAAATAGCTTTCAGTTCATGAAGACAGAGTAGGGCCTTATGTCATTCCCCACCTGGAGGCCACAAAGCTGGCTCGGTTTTTTTTTTTTTACGCCGTGTCCCCCTCCCTTTTCCCTTGCAAGATATAACACGTGGGAACCCGAGGAGAACATCCTGGATCCCCGGCTGCTGATCGCCTTCCAGAACAGGTGAGCGTCCCCCAAGCACCCGCCGCCGGCAGCCGTGACCGTATATGGGAATGGGAGAGTGGGCCAGCGCTGCAACAGGACAGGGGGAAAGGGCCGGGAGGGGGATTGGCAGGAGTCCCCTCCCCCGGGTCTGAACAGGCACGACTGGGGCCTCGGCTCCTCTAACCAACGTCCTTGGCGGTTGCTGCAGCTTGGGGTGGGGGCGGGGCAGGCCCGGAGAAGGAGAGGCTTGTGTTTGGGGGAACTGCGGGAAGGGCGCTTGCGGGTGGCCCTACAGCTGCGCGGAGAAGTTGGGGCTGCGCCTCGGTTCCCTGCCGGCCCCCTCCCGTGGCTACCTTGGAGCCCCACCCCCGGAGCCTAGGTGTTGCTTTCCTGCTGCCACTGGCCGCTTGGCACGGGCAGCTCTCGGGGCAGCTCCAAGGGAGCTGGCATTGTGAAACCTCCGGACGTCACAGAACTGAACTTAACCTGTTGGGGACTGGAGAAAAGTTTACAAGACCTTAAGCCGGCACCCTCACTCCCCAGGGAGCTTGGGGTCGACCGGGGCCAGATTGTGTCTGGCACTGCGTGCCCTTCACATCTCCCACTAGGCTACTTGGTGGGTCTGGCCCCCATTCTCAGGGCAGGGGGAGCTTGGCCCACCGGTTGTGGGGTGGGCACTGCCTGGTGGTGGAGGGGTGGCTTCTGACAAGGGGTTCGTCGCGCGCACAGATGCTTGTCACGCTGCAGCTGCTGCAGCTGGATTCACCACCGGTGGCCGTGGTTCTCTGTTTCGGGAGGACAGAAGGGGGAAGGGCGATCGAGGAGGGGCGGAGCAGCAGGAGCCCGCGGAGCTGGGCCACACCGCGGCCTTCCATCCCCTCTCCCCCTTTTATTTTGCATTATTTCCTGTGGCGCGTTTGCCTCTAAAACTGTAAACTCTAGCCCCTTGGAAGGAGAGACCATCAGGGAAGTTGCTCTCCTGACGCAGGAGGGCGCCGAGAAGGGATCCTGCCCGGGTTCCACCTGGGAGTTCACCAGCCTGTAACCATGTCAGCGGCTGATGCCATGTTGCATAATGGGTCCCCGAAGATTTAAAACGCAGGCTGTTGCAATGCCATGCAACTTTGGAATCAGGCCCCAGCCGGGGCCCCAGGCATGACAGAATTCCTCTGGGTTAGCCCAAGGGTAGAGGGGTTGCCTAGGGTCTGGAATGGGCTGCAACTTTGGCCTACGCTGGAGAGGCACTCGCTTCTGCCATGGAGGGTTGGGCAGTGCTAGGACCACCCTCCCAACCTCGGATCATCCTCCACCAGGCTGCCAGCGAAAGCCAGACAGCTGTATTGACCAGCGCCACCGCCCACGGGCTTTATTAATAATTTGGAAATCAAGGGAAGCTGGGAACCCGGGCTTGTCGAGTAGGCGGTGCTTCTGTGCGTCTCCCCGCCCGGCAGCTCCGCCCCAGCCGTACCAGAGCTGGTTCACCTGGTGGCTGCGAACCTGGCCAGGCCCTGGCCTCGGTGTCCGGCCCCCGCCCCCAGCCCCTAATTGACTCATTTGCCGCTGTGTAAACAAGGGCGCAGCCCCTCCCCCTGTTTAGTGCCTGGCCTTTAAGAAAACGAGTCCTCCCTTCTGCCGGCGGCACTCGTTATCTGAATCTTAATGAGGTCATTAGCATCCCGTGCCTCTGACGGTTGACGCTCACCTCATTTGGACTTGGTTTTCATCCCCTGGACCCCCGAGCGCACTGCGTTTTGTGCAGGGCCATGGGCCCAAGGCTGTGGGCACCAGCGCCAAGCTGCCCAGTGTCAAGCTGCGGGCAAAGATTCAGGGCTGTGGGGGCCCCATTTCAGGTATGGACATCTGAGGTGGGAGAGCCCTTTGGAGAGGGCCCCTTGGGCAGATAAGGGTGGTGCTGCGGTAAAGTGGCACTCTGGAACCGGACTGAGGCGTCCAACTGACAGTAGAGGCAACCTTCTGCCCTGAGCCCTTGTTCCCTCTGGTTCTTGCTGGCTTCATGGCTCACCACAGTGGGGGCAGAGCCGGAGGGGAAGTGACTGAGGCTAACAGCCCTGCCCTCTGTTCCCTCTCCGCAGGGAACGGCAGGAGCAGCTGATGGGATACCGGAAGAGAGGGCCGAAGCCCAAACCGCTGGTGGTGCAGGTGAATACACTCCCGGGCCCCAGGGCCAACCACGACTTATTCCCTTGACGTTGCCACCTGAGGTGCCTCCAGGCTTGGAAGTCGGGGGGAGTTCCTCTGAAGCGCCCAATTCCATTTCATCTTGACTTCCCACACCCTTCCCCGACCTGGTAGGGGCTGGGACACTCCTGATGCTGGAGGCTTGCTCTGGGGCTGGTCTTATCCCTCCTCTTACCTCTCCCTCCATTCCCACCCCGTCCCCCCCAGGTACCTACCTTTGCCCGTCGTTCCAATGTGCTGACTGGACTCCAGGACTCCTCCGCTGACAACCGCGCCAAGTTGGAGCTGGGCGGTCAGGGCAAGGGCCAGGGGCACCAATACGAGCTCAACAGCAAGAAGCACCACCAGTACCAGCCGCACAGCAAGGAGCGAGCGGGCAAGCCCCCACCGCCAGGCAAGAGCGGTAAATACTACTACCAGCTCAACAGCAAAAAGCACCACCCCTACCAGCCGGACCCCAAAATGTATGACCTGCAGTACCAGGGCGGCCACAAGGAGGCGCCCAGTCCCACCTGCCCGGACCTAGGCTCCAAGAGCCACCCGCCCGATAAGTGGCCCCACGGCGGGGGAGCCAAGGGCTACCTGGGAGCCGTGAAGCCCCTGGCCGGTACGGCCGGGGCTCCAGGCAAGGGCTCCGAGAAGGGTCCCCCCAACGGGATGACGCCGGCCCCCAAGGAGGCAGTGACGGGCAATGGGATTGGGGGCAAGATGAAGATCGTCAAAAACAAGAACAAGAACGGCCGCATCGTGATCGTGATGAGCAAGTACATGGAGAACGGCATGCAGGCGGTGAAGATCAAGTCCGGGGAGGCAGCCGAGGGCGAGGCGCGTTCCCCCAGCCACAAGAAACGGGCTGCTGAGGAGCGTCACCCCCCGGCAGACAGGACTTTCAAAAAGGCCGCGGGGGCGGAGGAGAAGAAGGCGGAAACGCCCTCCAAGAGGAGGGAGGAGGAGGCGCCGGGGACCGGGGACCCGCAGTCCCAAGATGCCGGCTCTCGCAAGCTCTCCCCGACCAAGGAGGCCTTCAGCGAGCAGCCTCTGCAACTCACTACCAAGCCCGACCTGCTGGCCTGGGACCCGGCCCGCAGCACACACCCGCCCTCCCACCATCACCACCACCACCACCACCACCACCATCACCACGCCGTCGACCTAAATCTCTCCCATGCGCGCAAGCGCTGCCTCTCCGAGACCCACAGCGAGCGAGAACCCTGCAAGAAGCGTCTGACGGCGCGCAGCATCAGCACCCCCACCTGCCTGGGGGGCAGCCCCGCCGCGGAGCGCCCTGCGGACGTGCCCCCCGCCGCCGCCCTCCCGCAACCGGAGGTCATCCTGCTGGACTCAGACCTAGACGAACCCATAGACTTGCGCTGCGTCAAGACGCGCAGCGAGGCCGGGGAGCCGCCCAGCGCCCTGCCGGTGAAGCCTGAGGCGCCCGCGACCGCGGCGGTGGCTGCTGCGCCGGCAACAGCGGCCGAGAAGCCCCCGACCGAGGCCCAGGACGAACCCGAGGAGCCACTGAGCGAGTTCAAGCCCTTCTTTGGGAATATAATTATCACCGACGTCACCGCGAACTGCCTCACCGTCACGTTCAAGGAGTACGTGACGGTGTAGCCGAAGGGCGTCGGAAGAGGAAGCGCTTCACCCTCTGGGGCTTAACACCTGGGGCCTGGGGACGGACTTCTCCTCTCTGCAACTGCGGGAGCTCCCGGCCCGGCCCCAGCGCGAAAACGGCCGAAGCCGCGGCAACCGCGTCCCTCTGCCGGGTCTTGGCTGGAGCGCCCGGCCCACACTGGCACCTTCCACGCCGTGCCTGCGGGTCTCGCCCTCATCTGCCGCACCCCCTCCTCTCGTGGACCTCCGGGACTGACAGGGCAGCCACTCGCGGCGGTCTAAGAGTTATAGTATTATATTTTAACCGTGCTAACTTGTCAAGTGCAGACTTTACTCCCGTTTGTACGTGGTGTTATATTGAAATGTATTGTTTGAGCTCAAAAGGCCCACCACCCCCTTCGGGCTGATATATATATATTTATTTGTAGGTATTTATATATTGAAATATAAAAACCTAGATTTATGGAGTTTCTTCTAGATCATGTTATATTCTATATCAGACGAACTATTTTCTGTTGGCCTTTCTACCCGTTCATTCAGTATTTCGGTTGATTTCATTTCCTCCCCTTCCAGGAACTGCAATACCAGTAACCTTGGTATATATTTTTTGATACTGTACACATGGATGTGTTGTTTCTATGTGCAAAACAAAAAAAAAAAAGTTTGTTAAAAGGCTAAACGAGCTCTCTAGAAACTGCTGCTACTAGAAATGTCTAAACTATAAGCTTCCAATTATTACCTGCTTGAATGTAAATATTAAATGGAGATGTTGAAGGTGCACTTTCGCTGTTTGAGATTAGCTAAGAGGGAACGTCAGAGACAGGGGGGAGGGGGTGTGGGCGGCTGCTGGACCCCCTCTCCGCACCCTACTTCCGCCTTAGGTCGGGCGGGGGGCGGGGGTTGGGGTGGGAGGACCTATCGCATCCTGCGATAAACTTTTGCAAAAGCAAAGTGAACTGGTTTCACGAGCAGAGGCGCCCGCACCCGGGGAGTGACCCCGCTCCCCGGAAGTCGAGAGGCTCTCCAAAGGAGAGGGGAATTCCTGCGGGGGGGCTGTGCTGGCGTCGCCCCCGCTCTCAAGAGTTTTCGGGCCTTGGCTGCCCACCGCGAGGGCAAACTCGGGATCTGCATAGTGGGGGGAGGGTTGCACGGGTGCTTGAGCTGCACGGAGACGTGGGTGGGGCTAACCCCCAACCCCCGCGCCAAGCCCACCCGGCACCTGCTGATTTTTGCCCCTCACCCCCCAGGACGCAACACACCCTGGCGCTGGCCCTGGTGCGGCAGGGGTGTTCCTTCCTAATAATCCCTGCCCGGTAGGGCAGGTTCCGCAAGGAGGGGACCTTCCCACCCTCTCCAGCGTCCCTCGCTGCCATCGCTGGCCCCGCCCCACCGAGGAAGCTGCCGAGGCTCTTTCTCTGCCAGGCTCTCTCCCCGGAAACCACCAGGCCAGAAGCCGCGACTGGAGGCGCCGCGAACGCGGCCAGGGCAGGGGGCGGGGGGCTTCCCGCGAGGTGGATGGGTTGTGGGAGGGGGAAAAGGCCTTCGAGAGCAAGGCCTTGCCGTTCCCCGCTTCCTGAGTGAGCAGGGAAATGTGGGACCCCATCTCACCCATCCTGCTTTGCTTTGGGTGGCTAGGCAGTGGCCCCTGGTTTCCCCACGCAGGAAGGGGTTAAGGGTCCCCAGGGAACGAGGGGAATGGGCCGAACTCGAACTCCGAGGTGCAGCTCCCCCAGGCCAGGAAGCCGAGACCCGGGACTGCTGCGGCCGGCCTTGGCCAGCTTTCTGCAGACGCAGCGATCTTCCTCCTGGCTGGGGTGGCCCGAGCAGGGCCAGGGGCCACGGGACTGAGGGCCTGGTAGGCGCGAGGCTGTTGCTGGCCCCCAAGTCCCTTGCCTGCCAGCCTGGGACTGAAGAGCCTAGCCTCTGCTGGCCGCCAGGGCGGAAGAGGTCAACGCGGTTCATAATGGGGGGGTGGGGGGGTGGGTGGAGAGGTGGCGAGAGAGCACAGTGTTGGGAAGGCCAGGAGAAGAGATAGAAGGCCAGGAGGGCGGGAGGCCTGAATGCGGACAGTGTGGCCAGTGTTGGCTGCAGGCCACCAAGCGCTGGAGGTGGGGGAGGGGAGCCTAGCGGGGGGGAGGGGAGGGAAGGAAGGGAAGCTCTGAAAAAAACAAACCGTTGGGAGTTTCTAGCCCTGGCTTTTGTGAATTGTCCCTCCCACTGTCCCCATCACCCCAGTCCCCTTTAGAGTGAGTTAAACGCTCCCCCTCCCCCTTCGACGTAATGAATGCCCTTTGCCACCCTGGGAGTGGAGGGAGGGGTAATCTTGACTGCTCCTGGCAAACTGCCTGCTCAGCACTAGAATTGGGCCTGTCCTTCACTGACTGGTACACAAAGGCACATGCCAGGCGTGGATTTTGTCTCCCTGTTTTTCTTGTAGAAGAGAACAAAAATTCGGAGTAAGAAGGGGAACCCCTTGTTCAGGTCTGCACAGGTGGTGACTTGGGAGTGAGCCTTAGCCCCTAGGGGTGCCCCTCCTGCCCAGTGGGTGGCCTTTGCGAAGCTGAGCCTGGGCAACAGGGGAGGGGAGGTAGAGGATGGCACTGTTGGTGAGTAGAGAAGGAAACTGCTCCACTACCATTTGCAGAAAGGTGTGGCCTGCAGGTGGCTTGAGGCCTTGAAAACTGGGCCCGGTGGTGGACCTCCTGGGGGAGATCTTCGAGCAGGATGGTCCTTGGAACAGCTTGGAACCTAAGTTCAGAAGACCAGCAATAGGACAGAGGCAAATGGATAGGTCAGGAGGGGCAGCAAGATGCCCAACTGGCAGAGACTCAAGAGTGTCCCCAGGAGGGACAGGACTCTTGTTGGCTGGGGCCACTTAAGCATCTTGTTCCAATCAGACCCCACAGAGGTCAAGTGTCCCTGTGGGATGAGAGTCTGAGGTTCTGATGGCTAAACAGCTTGTCCAGCTCACCTGGCCACTGCCCAGTTCTGTACTGACTCTAGAATCAATCAGGTGGTCTGCTGTCACCCTGCAGAGAGGTACAACTCGCCCCTCCCTGACTTCTCAGACATAGACCTGTCCAAGGCTCAGGAACACTCAAATAGGGCCAGGGGCCCTGGCATCGGGGCAGGGGAGGAGAGCCCAGTAGCCCAGATGTAGGCTTTGTGACAGATCTTTGTCACAGATGTAGGCTGCTTCTTCCTAATGGAGGGCAGAGATGTTTGTCAATGCCCAACTTTCACAAGCAAGGGGTCCTAAGCCCTCACTTTTCCTAAACCCTCACTTTGAGTCCAAGTTCAGATGATTCTGGGATCTTAACCTTGCACACTAGGAAACCCAGAGTTCTATCTTTTCTCCAAACAAACCTTTGGGGCTGAGCCTTGAGCATAGAGCTGAAGCTGACTCCTTGCAAAGAGAGAAGCACTTGTGTATCCACAAGTCAGATTCAGATGCCTTCTAACGACTTCTGGCTGAGAGCCTCGGCTTGACCAAAGAATAGATACCCAGTGATGTTTACCTCTGAACTGACTGCTATGTCTCCCTCCCCTCGCCCCCACGCCCTCTATAACCCAGTGTACACCACCAGCCCTTTGCATTGTGCCCTCACCACCAGCTTGGTAGATAACCCATTGACCTGGAAACTCAGCCTCAGCCTCTCCAGCTTTATCCTGGTTCACCAAGGCTGGCATTGGGACAGGAGAGAGATAAGAGCTGTGCCTGCATTTGTACAGAACCAAATCCTGATGCTTTTTTAATCAAGTTGCTTCTATGGTTCCATGTTATGTTTGCAGCTCATCTGAGAAGGCGAAGACTCTAAAGAGGAAATAGTACTAAGGGCGGATATTCTCGGATGCAAGTGTCCATTTCCTGTGGCCATAGTTCAGATGCGCCCCAGCCCCCTGCACCCTCCTTTTCCTCTCTTCCCCTTGCAGTTGCTGTTAACAGCTAACATGGAATGAGTGCCCACCACCTGTGGGGGGTACTTCAGGAGGTCATCTCATTTAATTCACACAGTCTCCCATAAGCTAGGTCCCATCACTGTCCCTGTCTCACGGATGGTAAAATGAAGGCTTAGAGGCTCAAGTAACCAGTCCAAGGTCAAACATCCAATAAACAGGGGAACAGGAGCTCTGGGCTAGCCTTGTCTGTGTCTGCAGGGGCTATGCTCCCAGCTTCCAGGGTTCTGTGGGTTCTTCAGAGGTGAGTTCAGGTCTCATCCTCTCCCTGAGGTTGTTCTAGATTATTCCAGCCTTTACCAGGGCCCACTGTGCCTGAACTCCTGCAGTAATTACTGCACCCCCACCAACTCATCAATCAACTGCTACAACATCCATGTGTGCACGTGCCTCCATTCTCCAACTGGACAAAGCCCTGCCCATCTGGAAGGCAGCGGACATGTCTTGGGTATTTCATGCAGTCCCACAATGTGCTCAGTTCCCAGATAAATACCTCGGAACCAGATGCCTTGTGTGTGTGTGTTTTGTCCTGTGTGTATGTGTTTGTGTGTGTGAGAGAGAGAGATGGGACTTTCAGATAGTGATGCTGATCACTGCACTGCAAGCTAGTAGCAGCAGACACAAGGAAGGCCCCCGTGTCACCCCCAGGGGCTCAACCCCCATGACCACAGAGCTGCACAGCAGAGACTGGGGACTCAGGCTGCTCCCTTCTGCCCAGCCACCGGCGGGCAGCAGACACTTGGGCACTGAGCTGCTCCAGGGTTCCACTGCCCCCTCACTTCTCACCTGATCCATCTGTGTGAGTTTCAGGAGACTCCAGGTAATTATGTGGTAATTGAATTTAGGGAAACAGACCATAAGGATAATTCTGGAGTCAGTTCCAGAAGACTCCTGGTTTAATTTCCATATTTAGCTAGTGGTACACTTTATACGGTTCCTGATAGCCCAGCAACCACCTTAAGTATTTAGTTTTAACATGAGGTTCAGAATAGTATAGATATGGGCATGTTACTCCAAAACATGCAGAGTTAGCAACAAGCAGAAGACACAGTATGCACCCCTTTTTAATTTTCATATATGGTCTTCATATAAGCTGGGTGGATAAAAACCTGACACAGTAAAAAACTCACCAAATGCTGCCTGTAATTATTATTTCACTTAATCAATGATCTGCAAGTTGTAGGGGCAAAGAGCTGCCATTACCAATGGATGTCCAAGGCTTGTGTGCATGCCTGCATGAGTGTGCATGTAGGTGTGCATTTATGACCAGGGAGAGAAGTAGCGATGCAGCCTGTACCAGCAGGAACGCCTCTCCTTTGCTGCCTGAACGAAGGATCCTTTCAAGCGCACCCTGAAGTTTAATATTGCCAACACTGGCCCTGACTCCTTTCAACCTGCGCCAGGTGTAATGTAAACCTCCCTGCATTTCCTCCCTTTCCTGTTTCATCTGAGAAATTCTTCACTAATTCCATGGTATCTGGTTTCTCATTGTTTTCTCTGCTTTAGACAGCCCCTTGGGGTGGGTTTAGGAAGGTGTGCTTAATGCTCTCAGCCTTCCAAAGTGACACCAGCACTTCCCTCACGACCACTACCATCCTCCAAAATCTCTTCCAAGGGATGTCTCTGGTTGTCAGGGCAAAATAAGCCATAATGCCTTGGGGAGATGAGCAAGCACCTGTCACAAAATCAGAGGATGGTCATGGGCGGTCTATACCACAGCATCCAATGGAGAAAACAGGATAGTCATGGTCAGCTCCTTTGTAATATAGTGTTAAGTTTATATTAATGTTACAGTGGTTATAAGGTTATATTAATGGTGTGTCTTCCATTCTTTGTTGAAGTAGTGCTGTTTGGGGTTGAAGACAAGGAGGAATACAGCTGGATGGAGGAGGCCTGGGTTATTCCAGATGCAAGCAGGGGAGCATACATTTTCCTGTGATTCTCTAAAGGAGGTGGGATTACAAAATCATGTGAATGTTGGGGGGTGGAGAGAGAAGAGCCTGGCAAGCAGAATCTCTCCTATGAACAACGGAAGTGAGCATCCTTATAGCCATTTCCTGCTTTGTTTTTTGTACTCCCTGCTCTCCCATCATTGCTAAGTAGGGGGAGAGGAAGCCCTGGGCAGGGTGAGGGAGACTCAGGTCTGGCCAGAGTCTTCTCAGCCTTCAATGCGTCTTCCTACCGTCTCCTCTCCTGGCGTGGGAAATTATTTATGTTTGCAAATTGCTTTTGACTCACATGAGTTATTCTTCTTGCCTGCCAACAGGTCTGGGGATGGGAGAGAGTTACTGAGCCGGCAGCTGAGAAATCCAGGGGCGATGGCAGAAGGAGCACTGAGGCGGAAGTCACGAGCCTCGGGATTTGGTCCCAGCTCCGTCACTGCCATGCCATTACTTCCCCTTGCCGGGCCTCAGGCTGCTCATCTGCAAAACGAGAGGGCTGGGTGGCCTCTGAGTGCCGAGGGCCTTGGTGGCTCTGACATCCCCTGGGCCTGCGACCCCCGAAGAGGCACAGACAGGGTTGGTGCCAGCGGGTGTACTGCTCCCTGATGTGGGCTAGGCAGTGCTGCTGCTGCTGCTGAGCGCTGGAGGGTGGAGAGGATGCTGCCCAGCCCTGCCCGGCAGGAAGAACTAGACAGGGCAGCGGGGCAGCCAGTAATGTTTCCTCCTTTAGCCTTTTGCTTCATACTGGTCCTTAGTGAGGTCTATTTCCATAGACTAGGATGAAAACAAATGTCGGCAGAGGAACCACCAGAGCAGAAAGTCCCTGGGGCTGGTCCAGAAGAGAGATACACACAACCAGAATGAGCATCCTAGACATAATCAGGGCCAGAGCAGGATCAGCTGCATGACAGGTGGATAGGGGTCACCTGGCCTTCGGGGAGGAAGGGGTTGGCCCACTGATGATGGAATCATTAGCTTCTAGAAGCCCAGAGCAGAGAAGGGTCCCGGAGTTCCTAATCCAAGTCCTTCACTCTACAGATGGAGAAGCTGAGCCTCCCAAAGCTGAGATCAAGGTGAATTATCGATGATTCTCTACCCACAAGTGGATGCTTATGTTCCAACAAGGAGCAGTGCTCCCCCAATTCATCCACCATAAAGTTGGATTTAATAATAGTAATAATTCGAAATTCAATGCCATGGCCATGACGGATTGGCCGCATGCTGCTCTTGAGAGCCATGGTCTGGCCTCTATTCTCTGACTGTGGTTTGGGGCCTAACCCAGAGAGAAAAGAAGCCCAGGGTCTGGGCTTCTTCCAATCCAGTGACCACCAAGTGGGGATGAAGGCTGTTGTGGGCTCAGCTCTCTGAGGTGGCAAGAGACCTGCTAACCTCAGAGCTTTGAGTTGGTTCTGCCTTGGTATTTGTTCAGTCCTGGCCAAACCACAGTGAGCCTCAGCCCTGGGTCTAGAGGGGAATTTGGGGTCTGTGTACTCCCTCATGAGAGATGACCTATGGATGGGCAGAAGGCAGTCAGACAGCAAGAAGAGAAACTTTTCTGCAAATCCCTTTTCTTCTAGAGCCTGCCTTTTCTCCTAGGCCCAGAGATGAATTCCCAGGGCCATGATATTCCACCTGAGTAGACTATAATGCCTCGAAGGTCTAGCTTCTCATCAGTTCCATAAGATGAGAAAGAATGCAAGGATGCACCCAGTCTTCAGCTGTGAGTCAACCTGGTGGCAGGTCTAAGTGGTCTTGCACACCTTTCAGTACTTCGGAGAGAAGAGTGTGACACAGGACCAAAATCAAGGTGGGCAGAGGCAGCAGCAGGGAGAAAAGGAAACCAGAGAGGACCAGAGATAAAGAGAGAGACAGACCCAGAGGTAAGGAGACCAAAAGGACCAGGACCAAAAAAACAGAGAATGAACATAAAAGAAATAGAAAGAGAGCAAGACAGAAGCAGATGAGGAGAGAAATCCATACAGATAAGGATACACAAAAGGCTGGAAGAAATCAACTGATTGAAAAACACTGTGTTGGAAGGGATCAAAATCAGTGTCACCAACATGGGGACAAACTGACTTGCGTCTCCTGATACGATGTACTAAGAAGGACACAGCAACACTCCAGGGCATTTCTCCCACAAACGTAGCACCTGAATCTAACCATGTAGAAATGTCAACACCAAGGTTGAAGAACCCAGAGAAAAGCAGAGGCTCTGTCCCAGCTTGTTGTTGTTGTTCAGTCGCTAAGTCATGTCTGACTCTTTGCAACATACCAGGCTCCCATGTCCTTTACTAGCCTGTCCCAGGTTAAAAGAGACTAAAAAGACAGGACCCCATGGACTATACAGTCCATGGAATTCTCCAGGCCAGGATACAGGAGTGGGTAGCCTTTTCCTTCTCCAGGGGATCTTCCCAACCCAGGGATGGAATCCAGTTCTCCCACATTGCAGGTGGATTCTTTACCAGCTGAGCCACAAGGGAAGCCCAAGACACAGGACACTCAATGCAATTCACGATCCAGGTTTGGCTGATGGAAAAGGAAAAAAACTTGGCTCTAAAGAGCATGACTGAGAATATTCACAAAATTTGTCTATGGACTCTAGGCTAGAAATAATATTGGATCCATGGTAAAAGTCCTGATTTTGATAACTGTACAGTGGTTATGTAAGAAAGTGTCCTTGTTCTTAGGAAAAACACATTAAAGTATTTAGGCATAAAAGGGTAAAAGGTCTCCAACTTACTTTCAAATAGTTCAGACAAATATGGGGAGAAGGTGGGGAGGAAGGGAGAGAGAACAATAAAGCAAATGGGAAAAATGTGAATAACTGGTGAGTCTGGATAAAGAATATATGAGAGGCTTCCGTGGTGGTCCAGCAATTAGGAATCTGCCTTGCAGTGCAAGGGATAAGGGTTCAATCCCTGGTCAGGGAACTAAGATCCCCGGGGGCAACTTCACTGCAACAAAGTCCAACACAGCCAAATAAATATTTTTTTAAAAAAAGAATATATGAGAGTTCCTTTACTATTCTTGCAACTTGGAGCCTCCTCTTCAGGGTTGGGGACAAGTGTTGGCTGACACCAGAGGCTCATACTGAATCTGGGAAGAACCAGATGTGCCTCCCATGCGAGCAAGGCTGAGGCCCAGCTCTCCAGCAGCTGAGAACATCTGGGCAACTTGACCGTCCCTTTCCGCCTGCTTGAAGGCCTGTTTCCCAACCCTTCACCCCCTGACCTCAACACAAATGAATGGGGGTCCAGGACAGTAGGCCCATAGCCACCAAGTCCCACACCAGGAAGTCGAGGTGCCTCCAGCTCAGCCTGGCTACTCACACCTCACAGTAGGGCCCACCGTCACTCTGTGGCCATGGGAGGAGGCAGGATCTGGCAGAAAGGGGAAGGATTAGGCCGCTGGGCAAACTGGGCTCCAAGTGCCAGCCATTCTGCACTCACTGGTTCTGGGTCCTGGGGCTGGCGGCTCTGTCCCCTAGAGCTCCCCAAGCCTGGCTTATTCTTACCATTTTGGTCTCCTAAATACCACTTCTTGAGAGAAGGCTTCCCTAACCAATTACTCCATTTATTATCCTGTTTTTCTTCTTTAGGGGCTTCCCTGGCGGCTCTCAGGGTAAAGAATCTGCCTGCAATGAAGGAGACTCAGGTTCAGTCTCTGAGTTGGGAAGATCCCCTGGAGAAGGGCATGGCAACCCACTCCAGTATTCTTGTCCGGAGAATTCCATGGACAGAGGAACGTGGTGGGCTACAGTCCATGGGGTTGGGGTACAAAGAGTCATGACTGAGTGACTAACACTTTCTTCTTTAGAGCAGGCATCCTTAGCTGAAATTTGGATTTGTCTGTTCCCCTCTCCGCCCCCAGTAGAGTGTAAGCACCTGGAGAGGAAATCAGTGTCTCTCTTACTCATTGTTCTAGTCTCAGCTTCCAGAACTTGGAATAACTCAGATACCAGAGCTATTTGTTGAAGGGAGGAAGAAGGGATGGAAGTGAGGGAGGAAATCTCTGAACCTCTCTGAGCCTCAGTTTCTTCACCAGTGAAACTGGAGGAAATTGGTGCAGGGACTGCTGAAAAGTTTGCTTGGATATAGGATTAAGAATGTCCCAGGGTAGTGTTAGACCCAAAGAGGCAGTAAGAGGCTTCGATTGTTAATATGACTGTCTCAGGCCTAATCACAGCAACTCCAACCCTCTTCCACCCCTGCCCATATCACTGTTCAGACATTTGGTAATTAATTTGGCAACCTGGACATTTCTCTTTTTTTGGCCGTACTGAGCAGCTGGTGGGACATTAGTTCCCGATCAGGGACTGAACCCGGGCCCTCTACAGCGAAGCATGTAGTTCTAACCAACCACTGGACCACCAAGGAATTCCCATACCTGCTCATTTTAGTTTCATCTGGGGGAGGGTAGATTGGAAGGGGTTGGAAGGATTGGAGTTATTTTGTCATAGTTTGTGTTTTAGGTTTTGTGTGTGTGTGATTTGATTTGATTTGATTCAGTACTATGAACTGAGCACAGAGCTACAGCCGAAATCTCCCCGCCTCTGCCCTCCAGACCTGACAAGCCAGGAGTCCTGTGAATGCTGGCAGGGTGACAGGCGAAGTGTGGGTCCAGCTCCAGTTTCTGCATGGGCCCCAGAAACACTCAGCCATGCTTCTCATGAAGAGATTCTCAAAGAAAAGCATCCCTGGGCCCCCAGATTGCCCTACTCATTCTGACCTGGGGATTCCCATCTTGGTACAGTTGTAGAACATGCTCGAAAAGAATCTTGCCTTCAGTTCTCTGACTTGCCTCTTGGTAATGGAAGAGAGACAAAGCCAACTGAAAACAGGCAATAAATGTTGCCTGGCTAGCCAAGTTGAGTGGAAAAGTGAGTGAGTGAAGGAAGGAAGGGAAACCTCTGGGAGTTTTAAGTTAGTTTAGCTCATATTTTGGTTTCTTTCCTGGCACATATGAGACTCTGGAAACACTGGGAAGATTCCAATCTAGGCCCAACCATTGTCCCCACCCAAAGCTGGCATTATTTGGGACCAATAAGCTTGTCGAGGTGTGACTAGCATCCCAAATGAAGCTGGTTCCTCTCCCAACCTAATTAGGGCCCACATAGAGAACCCTACTGAAATGCAAACCCCAAGGAGACAGAAAGTAGCTCAGAAGGGGTAAGAGAAAGATTTCAGAACCACAGCCACTGAAATTTGTTTACCATTGTCTAGCTTCCCTTGTGATATCACTGAAAGATGCAGATACACACTGTGCATTGCAGGGAACACACCACACAGGCCAGTTTAACTGATCAAATCTTGGCAAGTTAGCAAGTAGGGATCATGTGCCCACTCAGTAGCTTCAGTCATGTCCGACTCTTTGTGATCCCATGGACTGTAGCCTGCCAGACTCCTCTGTCCATGGGGTTTTTCAAGCAAGAACACTAAAGTGGGTTGCCATGCCCTCCTCCAGGGGATCTTCCCGACCAAAGGATCGAACCTGCATCTCCTGTATCTCCTGCCTTGCAGGCAGATTCTTTACTGCTATGCCACTGGCAAAGCCCCGGTAGGGACCATATTGACATTTAAAACATTAGCTGCAATCTCCTAGTCTGGTTCAGCCGCCTCTCCAGCTGCCTGGAGAAATGAAATGTGCCTCCAACTCCAGACCAGCTGAGTCTCTCATAGACAAGCCATCTCTTTGTGTTGTCCATGCCTTGTATGAAGGGTGTGGGAATTGCCATGTTGAATGGACTGCTGACAAAGGAAGAGACCAACTTGTGACCTGTTCAATCAAATTTTCATCGTCAAGATAAGAGTGGGCAGGGACTTCCCTGGTGGTCCTGTGGTTGAGAATCTGCCTCTCAATGCAGGGGACCTATGCTTGATCCCTGGTTAGGAAACTAAGATCCCACATGCTGTGGGGCAACTAAGCCTGAGCACAGCAATTAGAGAAGCTCACGCACCTCAACAAAGACCCAGCACAGCCAAAAAAAAAAAAAAAAAGAGAGAGAGAGAGATAAGAGTGGGCAAACGGTCAGGTCTATAAATAATGCTTTCAAGAGGGGCTCTTCCTGAACCATCTCACAGATTTGGCAGGTGTGAGCTGCCCATTTCTTTCTGTCCCAAATGCAGAGCTGGCCAGTTCTCTCCCTGGAGCTTTGGAAGCTCACCATGCAAGAGCCCCTCTCGTCTTTCTCTACCCAGCACTGAGCCAGGAACATGGAATCTTCTTTAGCCACGAGATGGTTCTTCTCTCTCCACCTGCCCTGCAACCATGCCACTGCCTGGAAGTTAACTCAGGTGGTGAAGAAGCCTCCTCCAGATTTCCAGTTCCTGATTAGGGTGAGGAATCTCCACCAGTGACCAAAAATGTGCCCAGAAACCCAGGTCATGGCTGTGTTCGGTGTCATGCCTTGCAGGGATCCCTGTGTCTCTGCCACTCTTGACTGGTCTCTCTTACCTGCTGAGCCTTAACTTCTCTCACTAGGAGGGACAGTGTCTTTGTCACCATCATTCCCCAGCACAGCGTCTCGAGGGACTGGATAAATATTTACTGAATGAGTGAGCTGTGTTTACAAGGTTACAAGTCACTGATGCTGCTTCTCTCCCCGTGTCCCCCAACCTAAACTCAGAAGAGTAAAAATTCAGGCAGAGGCTTTCTCGGGGGCTGTCCCCTGGTCCCCCCATCCCCAAGTCAGCAGGATTTCCCACCTGCTCATGGGATGGGAGCAGAGGAGGTATCTCTTTTTCTCTCTGTATATCTAAACAATAGCCAATAGTTATTAGATTCAATCTTTGTTCTTTACTCTTCTCTCTTTTATGAAAGACATTGCTTTTGTCATAGCTTGTGAGGTACTTTGTTTTCTCTCTCTCTCTGATAATTTTCATCATCAGCTTGAGTTTAGGATAAATGCCAAAAGTGACACCAGCTCCTGAATAAACACCACTGCCTTGTGCCCCCATGACCTAATAACGACAATAACTCACAACTATAGATTGCTCACTGAGCCAGGCTCCACGGGAGAGCCCTTACATGCTTTTTCTCTTTTAATCCTCACAATAACCTGATGCAATACAAACTATTATTACCCCCAGGAGGAAATGGATGCTTCGAAAGGTCAAGTACCTGACCGGGGGTCACAGAGCCAGTGTGCAGTGGAGCCAGGGCTTGAATCCAGGTAGCCTGGGCTTCTAACCCTGATATCACACTGCTGCCCTCAGGAGTCTTTGCACACAAAGAGTGTCTGGCCAGGATGTCCCTCTTCAGGAATGGCAGCATAGTGACAACCATCTACACATCAGAGGCACCAGCTGTGAACTGAGATGAACCCTACAAAGTGAACCGCTCCTGGGACCATAGAGTCATCACAAGGCAGGAGCTGGAAGAAGCCTCTAATAGACCTTAGGAGCCACTCCCTCACTTTATAGACAGATACAATGATGCTTGGGGGCCCACACTTCAGCTGGTGGAGCACCCAAGATCATCCAAGAGTGCTTCTGCCTATGGCCCCCGATTTGTGGTCCACTCTCAATGCAAACTGGACAAGAGGCAGTTTGAGATCAGATTTGGCCTGCTCAGTTCTTGGTTCAGACCTAAACACCCTGGCTTGTTTCACAGCTGACTCAGCCCTCTGGAGGCCCCCCAAGTTGAACATGATTTTAGAGTAGCTTCCAAAATATGAGGCTGCTGGTTACCACATCTGCTCTACAGACCTGGCAATAAACTCTGCTCCTTGTGCCTGAGTTTCTTTGTAGCCTCCTCTCTTCCGCAAAAAGCTGACAAAGGATTTTTATTCACAAACCTCACGTCATGGTCATTCTATTTCCATGGCTACTCCATTAGTTAAAAAAAAAAAATATATATAATATATATATATATATATATATATATATTTGGCTATGCTGGGTCCTAGTTGTGGAGCGCAGAGTCTTTGATCTTCCATGCAGCATGCAGGATCTTTAGTGGCAGCTTGTGAACTCTTAGTTGTGGCACCATTAATGCTAAATTTTGGTCACATCCTCATGGGATGAATGGACAACCCTCAAAGTACTGAACCGGAAGTCCAGGTTGTTCAGGCAACTTCCATCCTAGCCTTGGCTGCAGCCCACATCCCCAAATGAAAGTGTTATATGTTCTCAATAGCACCAAACACTTTCTTCCCCAGTGCTTATCAAGGTTGTAAATTACATTAGGTGTGTGGCTTTTCTATTACTGTCTCCTCTCACCCCAGGCTTCAAACTCCATGAGGTCAGAAGCCAGGTCTGTTTTATAGTAAAAATAACTCTGAGCACTGGGCTTGATCGGCATGGAGAAGGTGCCTAGGAAATCTTTGCTGAGTGAACAGGTAAGAGGGTGGCTAGATGGATGTGGATAGATGTTGAGAGAGTGGATTTAAAAAAAAATGTCTAGATGCCAGATTACCAGAATGGCACCTGAAGCTGAGGGAGGTCCCACTGTGCACAATGATGAGGCTAAGGAGGGCCAGAGTAGGTGTAATAATTCTTGCCCTACCTTCCTTCCCCACCTGCAGTCTCTCCAGCTACCACCCTGGAGACCTCCCGCAGAAGGATGTCCCCTGTAACTGGCAGCCCCTGGGTTAATGGCAACCTCAGGAGGTTGGTGAATGGGACTATATTCTCTCTTGTTTATTTGGATTTTGCCCCTTTCTTCCTCAGCTTGCTGCTCCAGGAAAGGTATTGGGAATATTCTAACAGATGTGAGGGAAGCAGATGAGCAGGCTGGAGCAGGTAACCTTCATGTACTTCCGGAAGTGGAGCTGACAGCACGCACTTTATCTGGACATTCCCCTACCAAGGAGAGGAGGTGGATGGGAGAGAGGGAGGAAGTCCATTCTTGGAGATACCGGTTTCTAACTGCTGCTGCCTCCACTCTAGTGACACATGGGACTTCATAGGCTCGTGGGCACCTCCTTCATGCCCTTGGTGCAGGGCCTAGGGTAGTGCTGGGAACAGAGGTGCATTTGAGGAAGCATCTCTATAATCATAATGGCAAAGAGAACCATAATGGCATCAATACTAAGATGCAAATTAAAGACTAACCTTTCCTCTGCTTTTATAATCAGGGCACTATTAAGTACCAGGCACTTCCCATGGTATTTCATAGGGTCCTGCCATGGTCCCATCCTATAGACAGGGAACTAGGAGGCCTGGGGAAATTCAGCTCCAACAGAAGTGTGCCCAGTTGGGGGCCATGGTTCTGTTTCATCTGTTCCCTGGAATCTTATAGGTGGAAACCCTAGAGGTCATTCAGGTCACCCTCAAACCTAAGCAGGAATTGCTCCATGACTTCCCATGATAGCACTGCGGGCCTACCAGTCCCAAGCATCCTGCTCTGCCAAACTCTAGACGTTGCTAATTGTTGCCTGCTCCTCTGTTAGCAACCCGTAGAGTTTAAATCCACCTTCTCTGAAGCTTCCTCCTGTTTCTTCTGGGCTGCGCCCCCAGGGGCAGGCAGGGATCCAAGTGCTGGGAGCTCTGGGGGACCTAGCCTTGGCAGGAGGGTTCCCCCCGCCAATGAGGCTGACCCCCAACCTCACTCTGCCGCGGTCTGTTGAACGTGACCTGTACCTTTGCCCTTGGCTCCTACACACACGCACGCGCGCGCGCACACACACCCCCCCCCCCCACGCTTTCAGAAAGGAGACAGCCTCTGTCTAGCCTGGAGTGAAAGAGTAACTAGTACATTTTCCTGGTTCTTCCCATACCCCACCCCACCCCCACCCTACTCCCACCTTCTTTTTTTAAACCTTTTGGATGGATCTAGAAAGAATAAGCCAGCTACGACGCGGGTTGTGGAGAGGCGGGAGATGCTCTCAGGGCAGATAGCTCTGCTGAGCCCCTTCCCCAGGTTAACTGCGATGGGAGAGGGGAAGCATCTTGGAGCAGGGAGGGGTGGGCTTATCCCGGAGGACACCCAAGGACGACCCCAACACTGCAGTTGGGTTTTGATTGCCCTCTCCTTCCCCCTAAAAAAGCGCGATGGGGATGGGAAGGGGCGGGGCTCGGGGAAGGAACGCACCGGCCGCACCTCGACCCTGCTGACTCGGCATAGCTGGCTCCGCCTGCCCCAGCCCGGCATTAGGAGTAGCCGGGGCCGCTCGACAAAGCTGGGGAGTGGCGCCCCTCCACCTGGCATGCCTGTCTGCCCTTCCGCGGCCCCGGCCCGGCGGACGACGCTGGCGGCCGGCCATCTTCCCTCCTCGCCCCCGCGGCCGACGCCTCGCAGCTCCGCACCCGGGAGAGACCGCAGGCCAGCCGCCACCCACCATCCCGGCCCCCGGCTGGGGGTCAGCTGGCGCGCTCCAGCGCCGTCGCCACGTGGCGGGTGGGACCGGGGCAGCTGGAGCCCTGCCCTCTAGGGGGTTCCCATCGACATGACCCGGGGGCTGGACGTGGGGGCGCAGTTGCTTTCTTGGGGGCATCCTGGCGAATTGTCGGTGAAGCCTTTGAAACATTTGCGCAGGGCAGGCTTCGGTGCCACATGTCCACCCTCCCACTTCGGTGGGACTGCTCTGGCTTTTCCCGCCCACGGTTCCCTCGAGGTCTGCTGGCCTTCTGCGTCCTCGGTCGCATGGGGCAACACTGTGATCCCACCCAACAGCCACTTCCTAAAGGATTGACATTCAATTCTAGGGCTCAATTCGGTGTCCCGACCTGATTGTAAGCGCCCCCAGGGCAGCCGAGTCCGGAACAGTGTGCCCGGGGCAGGTCTGGAGGCGGCTCTTCGCCTGGATTGTCCGGGCCAGCGACTGACCCAGCAAGTGAACAGCGATGAGGCCCAGGAGTGGAGTTTCCAACCACGTGGAGTTTTCACGATGGGGGAAGACAGGGAGGGGAGCAACCTGGAAGCCCCCAGAGTGTGACCGAGTGTGTCTCTTTGACGGTAGCCTTCTGGGCAAATCCATTCGTCGCTGGAGCAGCGGAGGCTGCGAACGAGCCGGGTTCACCCCACCCTGGGAGCGGGCCGCCTG
Organism: Bos javanicus; assembly: GCF_032452875.1. Classification (NCBI taxonomy): domain Eukaryota; kingdom Metazoa; phylum Chordata; class Mammalia; order Artiodactyla; family Bovidae; genus Bos; species Bos javanicus. Next base: position 54,214,951 of record NC_083886.1, read on the forward strand.
CCGCCCGGGGAGGCTTGGGAAATGGGCGAAGTGGTCAGACTGGTTTCCGGAGCCGGGCTCGGAATCCACGCGGGCTGGCAGGCATTGGTGGGGGAGGATTGAGCCCCGCCAGCGGCGTTGGCAAGGCCACCCTGGGATGCTTTGTTTTCCATCCTCGAAGGAGACCCTGCAGGATGGGGGTGGGAGGGACAGCAGACGTCCGGTTGGGAAACCCAGTTTCAGGTATGAACCAGTAGTCTGGCAGCTCCCCACCCCTCTGGTGCCCAGCCCCCTTCTGCCCGGTCCCGACTTTAGCCAAGAGTATTTGGGAGACTGAGTTCCCGGTCCACAGCGAACCCGGGCTTTGATCTTGGTATTTGAAAGAAACAAGGGGAGGGGTGGGGTGTGTGAAGAAGAGTCCAGCTCGGCCACTAACCTGAAAGACCATTCACAGGACACTCCCCTCTCCCAGCCTGTTTCCTCATCCATCACCATCTTTTCCAGTCAGACACTCCTGGGGGTCTGCATGCACCGGGAGATGGGGACTCAGAACCCCTAGGGAGTCGCGTGGAAAGGAAAGGAGGGTGCAGAAGCCGATGGCCACCCGCTCCCTCCCAACCTAGGACGTGCAGTCGGGAGGAATCAACCAGCGGTTGGAGACCTTGGGTGCCCCCACCTCATGCCCAGGGGCTGGGGACTTGGGAACGAGAAAATGGAGTCTTCAGGGAGAAAATTCCCTACCTAGGAACAGTGTGGCACTTGATGGAGTAGGCTGCCAGGAGCCAGATTCTCCCTCGGTCTCAGGGGTGAGGAAGGGGTGCCTCACCTTCCCCCCGCCCCCCACACACATCATAAACCCCCCAGGTCGGGAAGTCCTGTGCAGGGGCGGTGAAGGAAGGGGGTGAGCAGCAAGCTGGGGGTTTGGGGCGACAGCACTGCCATCCCAGAAAAATGGAGCGCTGAATCTCGCGTTTGCAGCAGCTGCTGGGCAGCTCGGGGGGTCTAGAGAGCCGCCCACGCTGCGGTCTTCTTTGAGGTTCCTAGGGGGAAAACGGGGGCGTGAGGTGGGCACTACACGAGGTCAGTGGGGACTCGAGGATTAGTGACACCCCCCCAACCAACCCAAATAGAAAAGAGAAGGAACTCGAGGCTAGAAGAACACCCAGCTCTTGTCACCCGCCCAGCCTGCGGGGGACCCCACCCCCCTTCCCGCAACCAGGGTGGGCTGCGGCGAAGGCGCGGGTCCAGCCCGGCAACCGAGGTGGAAGAGGTCCTTGCTGACCCTCTAGGGCTAGGCGAGTGGCCGTCGCACGAGAAGCCCCCCCTTGGGAGGGGCTGTGCGGGCTCCCAGGGAGGGGCGGGGCGAGGGCTCGGGCCCCGGAGCCCCCAGGCCGCCCAGCCCGGGTGGGCTGCAGGGGCCCCCGCGGGCCCGGGGCTGGCTTTGTCTGCCGCGGCTCCTCTTTGGGAAGGCGCCAGCCCGGGTACAAGATGGCGGGGAAAGGGTGGGATCGCAGGCGCTCGCCACGCGGAGCGGCCCCGCTCTGCCTGCAATGCAGCAGGGGGAGGGGCGGGAGGCGGCGGCGACACTGCGAGCCCCCCGCCCCCGCCCCGGCCACCGAATGCGCCCCCCCGCCGATGACCCCGCGCCCCTCTGGCCCCGCCGCCTCTGTCTGGCGGCTGCAGCCTCCGCCTCACTCCGCAGAGCCCCGGCCGCGGCAGCTGCAGAAAATGGCTGCCAAAGCGGCGCCAGTCGCCACGCTACCACGGGCGGGGGGCGGGCTCCGCGGCCGGCCCGCAGCCCCGCTCCCTTCCGCGTCCCGGCACTCTCCGCCCGGGCGCCCGGACCCTCGTGGGCACCGGGGAATCTGGGGCCGCAGCGGGGGGCGAGAGGGGAGGGGGAGGGGCGGTTACCTGCCAGAGGAGGGGGCGGGGAGTGGAGGGTGACAAGGGGCCAGTACCAGGAGGGCGCTCTCTGTCTGTCCCCCCCCCCCCCACCCCATTCCGCATGCCCCGTGCCCTCGCGAGGTCGCGGCGCCCGGGTGGGGCAATGCTAATGGACTGTTGACCTCGGTGACCGCTTGCAGCCCACTGTCCGCACCGCCACCCCTTCCCCCGTGTTGAGGCTGGGCTGGCCAACCCTGACTCCCCCTCAACTCCCCGCCACCCTCGGCGAAAAATAAAAAATAAATTTAAAAAGCTGTGTGCGTGCTGACTACAAAACGACCCAAGCCCGGAACTCTGCGGAGAAGATCCGGGTGGATCCTTCGGCGCCATGAGCCGAAGCGGCGGCGGCAGCTCAGCAGGTGCCGCGAGCCCACCCTCTTCTCTGCAGGGAGCAGCCCCCCGACCCCCGCCTCCGCCCAGCCAAGGGCCGCCGCCCGCGCCGAGGAGGCGCCCGCGGCCACCCTGCCTGGCACCCGGGCCCAAGCACGCTTCTCTGGGCGCCAAGGGGAGCCCGGGGTTCTAGAGAGAGGTGTCCAAAGAGATCTGGAGAATCGGCCGGGGGTGCAAGCTTAGGGCAGGGCCTAGGGGCGCACCAGGAAGGGAAGGAAATTGCCCCCCGGAGCCCCAGGGCTGGTATTGCTGGGGAAAAAACGAAAAGTGAGAACAGAGGACCCGTGGGTGGGGTTGGGTTCTGGAGCCCGAACCACTTGGCGCAGTCGAGCGGGTCTGTAGCCCCCTCTTACTCCAATCGGGAAGAAATCCGGGCCGTAGTGAGTCCAGCTGGCCAGGAAGAGGTGTTCCTGAAAATAGGGACTTTATTTTCCCCTATCTGCAAGTTTCTCTCACCCCTCCCACCAACCGGGTACTCAGCTCCAGCGATTTCACCACCACTGGCTGGAAATTTCAAATTCAATAAATAAAGAGGGCAGGGACCAACAGCCAACAGGTCAAGGAACGGGGTTTCCAGATTAGAGAATGGCTTCTGCTCTTGGAGTTTAAGAAAAGAGAAGAAGCAGCACACGTAAGGAGACACCTCCCCGTGACGGGAGAACATCTGGGGCCCTCCTCCCTCCCCTCGCTGGGCGAAGGTATCCATCCACCTACCTAAGCACGCAGAAACTTGGGGTTGGAGATTTAATATGAATGACCTGGCTAAATGGGCGTGGGCAGGTGCGGGGCAGGGATGGGCTACGTGGAAGTATCAGGAGGCTGCACCCGGGCATCCACGAATTTTTCCAGGGCTCAGAAAGGTCTCCATGGCAGAGGTCCAGAGTTGGGCGCAGACCCAGACAAATCCTCTGCCCCGAGGGCATCCCCAGTCACTGCGCGGGAGGGAAACTGTGCTTTCTGCTAGTCAAGACACCGCGGCAGCAAATCTCAGCCAAGGTCGGGGAGGGATATGTGCTGGCACCAAGGGCTGCTGCGGCCGCAGCGCTTCCTTCCGCAGAAACAGCGAGGAGGAGGAGGCGGCCAAAACTAACTCCATCCAGCAGGCAGCGCCCTCCTCAGTTTCGCACCCGCGTTCCCTGGCAGAGCCCGCTTCTGCCACCTTCCCCGGAGAGGGTCCAGGTTGGGGAATTCGAGTTTTGGAAGAGAAAGAGGGCGAAGGCGAGGAAGGATGCCTGAGACCGAGCAGAGGTCACGCAGGTCATCGTTCTCCGTTCCCATCCCCCACCCGAGCCAGGTCTTCTGTGCGACCCCCACCTGCGCAGGGCTCCAGGCACAGGCTTCCCAGTAGAGGGCATCGCTCAACGCCTGGGCTAGGCGGCGGCCCTAGAGGCAAGCTCTATCACGGGCAAAGTCCCAGGGCGCTAAGGTGCTCATTGTCTTAGCTGTCCCTTTTGGTTCTCCTGGGGACAAGCGCGAGTCCCCGAGAGGGTAGCTCCGGTCGCCGCGGCGTCGCTAGGAGAACACGCGCTTCGGAACTGGTTACCACTCAGGAGGGGTCAGCTGGACACCTGTGTGTGCGTGCGCGTGCGCGCGCCTCTGAGAGCGAGGGAGGGGCCGAGGGGAGCCCTGGGAACCGCTGTGCGTTTACTGCCCGAGTTTGAGGCAAACCCGAGCCTCAGGTCCATGGGAATAGGGACATCTTCTTCCTCCTCGGGCTCCCGTCCAGCGGGTGGGCTCAGCGCTGAGCACCTGACCTGCATCCCGCAACCTCCAATGCACTGCGTTCTGCCTGGAAACCCGAGGGTGGCTCTATCAGTACATTTTTCTCCCCCACGCAGCGTTCCCTCCACCACTGGCAGTTTTTTAAAACAACCTTTCAATGAGACATCGATTTATCATTATTATGATTGCATTCAGAAATCCAGCCCGAAGGGACACCCTGGGAGATAGTAATTTGGTGGTACCTAGGGCGGTTTGTGGTTTAGCACATCCCTAGTTCCGTAACCACATTTATTCGGCAGCTAATTGCTCTAATTACCTTTGGGGCGTGAGAGGTGAGCGTGAGTATGCTGCGGGCAGAGGGGAGACTTGGACTGTTCCCAGAGCCCCGTGCGTGCACACCGTGGACCTGATGCTGCTGCAGCAACCGCAGTAGCAACGCGCGCTCACACACACACACACCCTCCAGCTCCCCTCCCGCATCCGGGCCTTCCTGCTCCTCCGTCACCGCTCGCAAGGGTTTGGGGAGGGGGTGCGTGGGGTGGAGGTGGAAGCGTGAGCGGAGGGGGCGAGAACAGGCTGAGCGGGAGGAAGAGAATGATAACGAGGCCGAGGGGGAGGGGGAACAACCGCGAGGAGAAAACTTGGGGAGAGGGTCAGGCAAAAATGGGGGTAAGCAAGGAGAGGGGTGCGGAGACGAGAGGCGGGGAAGCCGCGGGAGAAAGAAAGGGAGGTGGTGGGGAGCGGGCGGGGGCGGCTGGCTCGTTTCCACTCGTGAGAGCCGGTTGCCGAGAGACGCGCGGGCCAATGAGCTAGCACCAGCTCAGCCCGGCACCCGCCGCGTGCCCTTATATGGTGCGGCCGCTCGGCGGGCGCTCGCGCACATCGCCATATAAGGGCAGGAACCTAAATACAGGCTATACCTTGTTCTCCGCTCGCCCGGCCGCGGCCTCGGCGATCGATGAGCGCGCCGCCGAGCGGGCTGCGGCGCGCGGGTCCCGGGAGCCGGCGGGGAGGGGGCTGCGGCGGCTGCGCAGCTGGGCCAGATGTGGCTGGCGCAATGGCAGCGCGAGCCAGCTGTGGCGCTCGGAAGGTGTAACCCGCAGCCTCCAGTCTCCCTCTTTCCTTTCTCTCCCACTCCAATCTCCCACTATTTCCGAGGTGCAGATGCAAATGAGCTAGAATTGACATCTAACTGCTTTTGTTTTAAAATAATAATGTGAGCGAGTCTGTGTTAAGTCTGAGCAAAGGCCCAGGATCACGAGAAACCTAGCCCCACGCTAGGGAGCTGGTAGGGTGGGGAGGAAAGAGCCCTGGACTGTGATTTGAAGGTTCGAGGTCCCCTCAGCTTTCTCCCTAGACCTGGCCCGTGGTGCCGTCAGCTGACATCCAGCGCCTTTTCCTCCGACCTCCTCGGTGCCAGGCCTGGCGGAGGTCCCAGGCCGGGGCTCGGGAAGCGGGGGCTGCGTGTGGCCCGAGCATAGAGGACCCACGGGTTCTGTGCCTGGGAGGCCCAGGCAGCCTGGAGCCAGCGGAGCGGCGGGAGGCAGCGGTGAGAGGCGTCGCTGTCACACCTCTCAGCGTCTTCTTTGTACGTGCCCAGCTCCTGGACTGCGGGCTACATGCTACCCAAGGTGACAGGCCTGGCAGGTCCGCGGCCCAGCAACGCGATTCGGCCCAAGGAGGCGAATTCAGACAGCTGCGAGGGAGAGGGCCCGCAGGAGGTCTCTTTGAGAGAGGAGGTTGGCCAGAGGGTAACCTCAGAACAACCGATCAGCCTCAGACATCTCCCGGCTCCTGTGTAACCCTTTGACCCCAAAGTCCTGTCTCCAGCTTGTTACACTGCTTGGTTTCTCCCTTCCCACTTCTGACCCATTTCCTAGCCCACCCAGAGAAGAGTTTTGGCCTCCTCCAGGCCAGGGTCTGGACCAGGAATGGCCCCTGGCCAGGATGCCAGCCAGTCTGGAAGGAGCCTCAGTGGTGTTATGACATAGTTCTCCTGCCAGCAGAGTGGGTGGGACATAGCTTTGCCAGTGAATGTTGTTGGAGACCCCACATAGCTTACCCATGGCTCCCCACTGTGTACCAGGCTGAGGCCTTTACTGCCAGCGGACATGAGAGACTCCCAAAGAGTCTTACCAGAAGGCTGATGGTCCTGAAGAAACCTATGCATCTGGGCCAGTGGCCCCCAGAATCTGAGAGACGCATTCCCCATCACCCAGTGCACCGGTGTCTCAGGTGCCCCTCTCCATGCAGTTTGCACTGGGGTTGTGTCCACTTTGTCTTGGCTTCCCCAGTGCCCGGAGTTGCCACAGAGAGAGCCTCTTCCCTCTAAGGAGGCCATTTCCAGTAGCATGATGCCACCTATAGAATGTACCTGGAATTAGTCCCAGCTGTGGCTATGCCTCCAGCAGCCTGGTGCTGTACTGGAACTGGAGAGAAGATAATGCTCCCTCCTTGTCCCCGATTGAGGTTCGGACTGGAGAGGTAGTCTCGTCACCCAGCGCTTCCTCCAGGACTCTTCCTCTTGCCTTCTTGAACCCCCCAGCTGTTTAGTAGTTCTGTGCCTGGCATCATTTGAGAAACTGAGACCAGAACCTGGAATGGCTGGAGCAGGAATTCCCAGCTCTCCCCAGGAGTCCCTGTGATTTCCCAACAGTCACAAGCTCCAGGGTTGTGTGCTGGCTGAGGCATCAGTGGTCAGCCGTCAACGGTGAACAAGTATTTTCTAAAGGTTTTGGAAGCCCAATAAACCTGATCACATGACCCCAAATGTACAGAAGGGGGAAACTAGACAGGCTACTCTAAGGCTGCCTGATCCAAATGACCCTTTTACAGGACAAACTGAAGTCAAGAAGGGAAAAGAAAAATGACTTATCCAAGGCATCTCAGCCAGTCAGGGGTGGAGCAAGTACAGGTCTGAATCCAATTTTTTTTTTTTTTAATTCCCCATCCACTGCTGTTTGGATTATCCAGGCACGTCTCGGCACAAGCTTCCATGTTTGCATGGCTTGGTGGTCCTGGAACCCTGGAGCTGGTGCATGAAGTCCCATGATGGCTGCCCAACTGGCTTTACCTGGGCCTTGGAACTGAATGCCTTTGGTGGCAGCCAGTAGCTCTTCCTGGGTGGCTGGGGAGGAGGAGGGGGGCCAGAGGCAGGAAACCTCTCTTGGACCCTGACCTCAGGCTGTTTCGCTGCTTGTCTGGGCAGAGTCTGGGAAGTCCAAGGGTCAGTGACCCCAACTGCACCCCAGATGACTCTGTTATGCCAAACACCATGACTTGGAGCAGCAGTGGGGCGTGTCTAGCTTCCTGCTGTGCTTGGTTCCAGTACCATGACACCTCCTCTTAGGCACCGCAACTCCTGGGTGACAGACCTAAGTCAGCCCTGTCCTCAGCTTAACTTGGTCACCAGTAAGTTACTTAGCCCCACTGAACTTGTTTCCCCATATTTAAATGTGATTACTGAAGTCTCCCTCTAAGGACTGTGATGAAGAATAGAAGAGTTTGGAAGCTTCTAGCTAGAGCTTGGCATGGAGCAAGCAGCCATTGCTCAGCAGATGGAAGCTACATCTATCCACTCCCACCACTCCTGCACACCCTCTTGTGCCAGGTTAGGCACAAGGCTCTGCTAGACAAATGACCATAAAGCTTCATGTACATTTGGGCCCATGTAGAAACATGGGAAACTCCATGTAGAAACTCCCAAGCTCTCTCCAGCGGGCTCCCTTGGGCAGCTAATTTGTGGGTGTCAGCTCCAACTTCCACCCTATCCTTGGATAAATTTCTCCAGTCAGTACTCTCCAGTTCTAGCCTGGCTCCATCCTCTGCTGCAACCCAGAATCCAGCAATCTAGCCTTGGCTGGCTTCCCTGAACATCCCTAGGAGCTCTCCGGTGTAGACTGCACCAGGATCTTTCTCTCTGGGGAACAGAAGTGCCTGAACCCACAGAGGCTGGAAGAAGCACTACCTTACTGTAGGAAATTGAGTCTGGGACCTCTTTACTCATCTTAGAAAAACAGCACGTGTGTGTGTGTGTGTGTGTGTGGTCTTGCCTTCCTGGGATCCAAATTACTCTCCATGTGGGTCCACTAGAGGTACCTATCAGAGCAACAAAATGGGAAAGACCCTGCCAATTTGGCAGTTGGGAATACTGATTTTTCAGAGAGGAGGAAGTCTGCTCATCTTGTGGGGCAAAGGCTGAAGGCACTTTCCTGGATTCCCCTGAGCTGGAAACTTGGGCTGGACAGCGGTTGAAAGCATCAGCTGGAGGGAGCAGCAGGATTAGCCTACAGGCTCAGAGTACCCTGGGGTGGGGTGGGGGAGGCTCTGTCTGAGGCTCCAAGTCATCTCCCCCAAGCCACCTCTCCTCCATTTCTGTGCCCATCTTTCCTTCTCTTCCCTCACACTTGCCTGTGGCACACCCTCGCTCTCAGGATGGGATCCCCACGGTGGATATCGGTTCACTAGTCAGCCCAGACAGGCCACTGCCCCCACTCGCTTCTGACTGGTCCAAGAGCCTTTAAAGCCCAGCTGGCTTACTGCGATCCCCGCACCCACTGCCCTCACCCTCTCCATTTCCACTGGACCAATCCGCGCGGATCCGACTAGCGCAAAGTGGGGCGCGAACTTTTCCCCTAATCATACTGGGGAATTTGCATTTAGAAGTTTCCGCCTCCTGGGAGGAAAGCTCACCACCCCGCTGCCCCGCACTGGGGCTAGCGACAGTGACTCGGAGCCCGAAGCCTGGCGCCCGGCGCCCCCAGGTCGCGGGCGCCGTTCCAGCGGGGTGGCCAGCGCCTCTTTCCGCGTGGGCCGCTCTTTGTTCTCGGTCGGTTGAGCCCGGCTTGGCTCCGGCTCTAGGGTCAACGAAGCTATTACTCCGGACTTTGCAGGCTGGATGGCGCCTCCCTCAGGAGGAGAGGCTGCTCCCGGACTGGGGAAGTTCGATCTCTCCCCTAAGCTTGCGGTGGGGGGTGGCGGTGCGGTAGTGGGGGGGACTGTTTAGGGACCCACTGCCCGGGGCTGCTAGAATACTCGCAGCGGCTGGAGAACGAGGTCGGCTAGGGACCTCCTTCAGACTTAGATTTAGGAAGCTGTTAAACCGGCAACGCCCTGAAAGTCGGACTCCTTTCTCTACTCTTCACTGGGTGTCCACCCTACTCTCGCAAAAGGAGAAATTGAGGCTGAAACCTGGATCTGGGATTGGGAGACTAGGAGCCCCAATTCTCCCCGCGTTTGTTTCCCAGCTAGGAAAAGACTTGAGGGAGGCTAGAACTTTGCTCCCGTATTCCAGGGGTGCCCTTTCCTCAGGGTACCCATCCTCCTAGGGAAGAAGCTGTGCTATCACACCCACCGCCAGGAAAAAAAAAAAAAAGATAATACCTTCAGGGTGAGCTGTGCCACCCAGGGAGGTGTAAAAAAGTCTGGATGGAGACTGCGTCCAAAAGGCAGTGATAATAAAAGCAGAGGAAAGAGAAGGATGGAGGGACGGCTGGTTTACTGTCCCAACCCAGTAGTCGCGACTCTCAGCGACACCCTCTCCCGTGCCGGGAGATCTGTTGGCGCCCTCCTTCCTTTCCGCGGAAACAGCCAGTCCCTCGACTGTGGGCTAATCCTCCGCCCATTTCCCCTCTCGCTTCCCCACTTCACTCTGCAGGTCGCTTCACTCTCAGCAATTCCTAATCCTGCTTTCCCTCTTCAACTCTGATTTTAAAAGAAATATAAGAATTATTTCAAAAGAAGTGACCGCAATGGGGGCTTTTTCTGCCACCTCCTTAAAAAACGTAAAACTTCCGTCTTCTTGGAAGAGATAGGGAATTCCTGTCCACAGGGCGATGCAGGGAGGCTGGGGGTGGATCTCCCACCCTTATGCACTGTGCTCTCTCTGCGTGGTTTGCTGGGGAAGACAAGACTGACCTTGGAGGTAACAAGTCCTTCTGAAAAAATCCTCTGGAGCCCAGAATAACCCTGAAAGTGGCCCCACGATTACAATTCTGGTCCAAATCCATTTACCATATTTATTTGTGGATTTCTCCCTCCCACTCCTCTTCATATTAAAAAAGATCAAAAAGACGTTTTAATGTATAAAAGATGTTTCCTCCACATAATACCCTCATCACCACCCACATACCTTTTTTTTTTTTTTTGCTTTGAATCCAAGGACTTTTGCTGCGACAATCGTCGCGGCGACGTCCCAGAGCAAGGAAGTGATTCCTCTTGATCTGTCCAAAGGGTGGGGAACTGAGCCCTAGAGGGGCCAGGCCAGAGGCCCAGAGCGCTGATCTGCGGATACCTCCTTAATCCTTGTCGAGCCGCTCCTCTATCTTCTCTCTGCCCAGCGCTATTTTCAATGTCGACCTGCTTATATCCCCCAGCAATCCCCCATGCTGTCCCTGTTTCTTGGGCCACTGAACCTCCCACCAAAAAAAGAGTGTTTTCCAGGATTCCCACGGTGGCTCAGTCCTTCACCCGTTTGGCCAGAAAGTAGCTACACTTCAACTAGATAAGTAACAAACTCAGCTGTGAACCTGACATTTCCACTACTTTAAATTTCACCGCTCCCTGGTCCTGGTCAAGAACCCCATACTCAGCAAAATCAGTTTTTCTTGCCGTAAGCCTCTGTTTTCAGGATCTTAAGGACTAACTGAAGAAATCAAATTAATTTTGCCTCTGATTACTGTGTTATTCTAGATAAGCCATTATTATGCAAATGACAGAGTGCGGCTTTCAAGTTGAATAAGAACCGTGCCGGGTAGCGGCGCAGGACTGCCCCAGATGTTTGCATAATTACTTCTGCCCTAACTTCGAGAGTGCAAAATGTCAAGGGAGGAAGTGGTGCGGGTAAATACGGTACCACATTCCCTGAATTTGATTTCCTAGAGAAGGGCGGGGAAGCCGACCTGAGGCTTTCGTCTGGAGCGAGAGAAGGCGTCCCGACTCTCTGCCGAGGGTGTCCCAGCCCGAGTGGCCGTCGACGCCCTCCCCCTCGCGGGTGAGCCATCCCGCAGCCAAGAGTGGCCGGAGAGACCCGGGTCTCGCCGGGGCAGTGAGGCGCTTGCGCGGGGACTGAGCCGCTGCTAGCCGCGCGCTTTCCGGCAGCCCGGGAACCGGCAACTGGGCTTCTGGGCGTGCGCGGAGCCTGCGCGCTCTGGACATTCAGCCTCGACGCCCGTCCGGCCTGGTCTGACCCCCGACAGCGCCCCCTCCTGGGGCTAAGGCTGGGGGTGCACCTCGGGATACCCGGCGCGGGGCTACAAGGAAAGGCACTGATCAGAGCCGAAAGGACGCCGAGGTTCCATCCACGTCCGTCAGAGACAAGAAGGCCGGAACCTCCTAAGAACCGTCGCCTTTTCTCCGTCGAATCTCAAACGTCTGCCCCTAGGGTTTCCCGTACGCCCCCGCCAGGGCGAACGCGTCGGCGGAGCTCGGCCTCCGGGGGGGAATTCCGCTGGAGCACCCAGACTCATCCCCCTACCCCGCAACATGTGCCTTCTTGAAGGACCTGGCAGGCTCTTGGTGTTTCTGATCTCTGAAACGGGAGACTGGACGTTGGCTCTTCTCAGCGTGAACAGCCTCACGAGGAAGTGGTACTGGCCGGGGAATCTCGAGTTTGGAACTAACTCGAGGTCCCGAGTGAGTGAGTGAGTGAAGTCGCTCAGTCGTGTCCGACTCTGCGACCCCATGAACTGTAGCCTACTAGGGTCCTCTGGCCATGGGATTTTCCAGGCAAGAATACTGGAGTGGGTTGCCATTTCCTTCTCCAGGGTATCTTCCCAACCCAGGGATCGAACTCCGGGTCTCCCTTATTGCGGGCAGACACTTTATCATCTGAGCCACCAGGGAAGCCCCATCAAAAAGTCACTTCAATTCCTTCCGCTTGGGGGCGGGGTAGGAAGTGAGAATGAACGTGAAGAGCCCGACGGAGTCCGAGGCATCCCTGCAGATTCCCTGGGGGCGGGAGAGAGCCTGTGGGGTTGGAGAGGGCAGTGCGGCGACCAGTTGGTCTGCATTGCTGGCGACCGAAGTGCCTACCCTGGCAGAGGTCGGGTTCTAGGGAGCCCAGACCTCGCTGAGCGCAGGCTCTGGGGCTACCAGTCTTCACCCGGTGTCTTCCCTTGGGAAGTGTATGTTCCCTGCCTTCCTGATGGATGGGGTCACCAGCGGGTAGGCAGCACACACACACACACACACGGACCCTGCCTAGTCACTGCAAGGCCAAGGCTTTCCCCGTGCAGACAGAATGAGGAGTCAAACTCTTCTCCTGGAGCATCTTGATCACAGACTGAAGTCAGTGTGTGGGTCAGTGAGCCCTGAGGCCAAGGATGACGCCGTAGGGGAGTTCTCGAGTCCCGGGAAATCTCGGGGCTAGGAGGCTTCGGATAACACCTTCCTCTAGGCTTTGACCCTTAGTTTTTGACCCTTAGGTTATCCATTTGTCTCTCGCGGCTCTGCCACTCCCCCATGCCCTCTTCGCCTCTCTCAGTTCCGCCCCGGCTTAGGCCGTCGAGTCTGAGCCCCTTCTTCAGGGCCGACGGGAACCGAACTCCCAGACTCATCCATTCTCAGTCCCCTTTCATCCTGCGGGACAGGCACGGATATGCAGTAGCTCAGGTCTCCCACTCACCTCGGACCTATCTCCCCTTGTACCCCTCCAGCCCCAGAGTGCCTCCGGGCTCCTGGAGCGGGATTTTGCAAGCAACACGAGGCTGCCTTCCTGGAGAAGATTTGGGGGATTCACCCCGCGGCGCGCGTGAGCGCATGCGCGCCAGCTTCAGCGCTGTGCGCGTGCTTCCACTGCACCGCACCCGCAAGGAGCTGGGCCTCCGCGCTGCCGGAGTCGCGGTTTTGGTAGCAAGCCTACCTGATGCGACGCCTCCCGAGGCAAGTATCCTAAGGGGCAAATTTAGACTGCGTCTAAGGAGTCTAAGGAGCAATTTCCCTGGGAGGGTCAGTGAGCACCCAGCTCCCTCTTTGTGGGTACCCCTCATGGGAGGCAGGGACAGCTCTGGCTGATACTGGATTCCTTGAGGGAAAGTCACCCAATCCAGACCCACCAAGTCTCATTAGCCTGACCTGGCCCCAGAACACTAAGAAGGACAAGTGTTACAGTAATAATGAACATTTATTGAGCATTTACTTATGCCTGATGGTGTGACAGTGCTTAAAAAAATATTAATATTTCTTTTTAAAATAACAATTATGGGGACAGAAGCACAGAGTGGTTAAGTAACTGGCACAAGGGCACACAGCTAATAAATGAATTTGAACCACTGGCCCTGGAGCCCACAATTTTAGCCACTGTGCTCTGTGATGAAGGAAAAACAAAGACTTCCACTATCATCCAGCCTCCAAGTGGGTTGATTTGGCTCCTAGAACTCATCCCTCACTCTGTTGTTTCAGTCTCTCTTTCTCTCTCTTTTTTTTTATTCTGATGGCCCAGGTCAATGTTTCTGCTTAGCATGGTCAGGTTGCTCACTCTGACAATGAGACCACTGTCTTCTATGGCCAGTTCCATTGGCCCTTTCTTACCTTGAATAATTTCCATAAGCCGGGAAGAAGTGAAACATCTAGAGGGTTCCAAACTCCTGTCCTACAGTATCAGAGAGCACTGGGCTTGGGACTCCTCACACAGAACCCCTGCTGTGTGGCCCTGGGCAAGTTATTTGGCTACACCGCGCCTCAAGTTTCCTCATCTGTAAGATGGGGATTATGGAATTACTTTTATCTGGTTGTTGTGAATGTTAAGTAGGATAATGCAGCTGCTCAATAGATGCTGCTTGCCCCGTGGAGCTGCCATTCATCCTGTGATTTCAGGGGGCTAAGTCAAAGGTTATGTTGCTTCTAGAGTATGTGCAGGCTTGTGAGAAATGTGCAGCATGGTCATCCCTTTAGTATCATTTGCAAATTATTCTAGTGTTCCTCTGACACCCATTGAAAGTCTACTCGGAAGGAGAAAATGGGACAGGAGAGGTGGGAACTTCTTGATTCTGGGAAGGACTAGAGGCTGGAAACTTCTAGGTTCCAGGCCAGAAACCTTGGCAGCCTCCCTCCTGTCACCATCCAGCCTGTCCGGGTCGGGTCTTTGGGACTTCTTTGCAAGGTGTTGGATCACCTCTGCCTTTTCTCCTGTAGCGGGCGAACAGCCTCCCAGAGGCATCCGGCCCTGTCCAAGCGTGGGGGCGGCAAAGTCGGAGGACGCCTGACGGGCTCCGGGGCTGCTGGTGGTAAGCCACGGGCCGCGATCGCCGCACACGCGGCCACGCTCGGAATCACCCGTGCTCGCTTCACAGCCTGCCCTGCCGTCGCGCCGGAGGCGGATGATTTCTAAATCCGCCCGCGTCCGCGGCCAAGACCAGGCAGGTCCGACACCCGCCAAGCCGCGGAGCTGAAACGCTCCCAGTGAACTAGCCGAGGCCCGGCCGCATCCTCCAGCTAGAGGACGGGCTGGGGCTTGTTGGTTTGGCCGGCGACCCAGGAGCCGAGCCCGTCACCCCGGTCGCCCTTCCCCTTTCCACTCCTCGGACCGCGCCAGCCTCGAGGACCCCTCCCCGGGGCTGAGTCCGCGGGCAGCGGACAATGGGCAGCCTAAAAGGGCCCTGGACCGAGGGCGGCCCTCAGGTGAAGGAGGCGGGCGCGTGGAGGCACAGGATCCCCACACCTTCCGGAGACTGGGCCAAAGGCTGGGGCTGGCTTCCAGAACCCGGAGCAGGTTCTGGGGGCACTTTGTCGGGAAGGGAAATGGCAGGCATGTGCCCAGTTCACCGAAATGAGTGCAGAATCGGGCAGTAGACCTAGGGGGTCGGGAAGCAGGTGGCCCGATGTGGGCGGGCGTCTGTATTTCCACAAACAAAGGAACAGGGCAGCTCACCCCGGAACTTGGGGGTGGTGGGAAGACGGCTAAAAGAATCGCCGACAATTTCCTTCATAAAAATGCGATCTGAGAGCATTTGATTTCCACTTTCACTCCCCCTCGCCCTCCGCCCCGACACACGCACTGTCTCCAAAGACACTCAAATTGCAGCCATATGGGGCTAAAGTAATAGGAAGCAGTTACCTTATTTACTGAAGTGGCGGCGCACTCAAACTTGACAGCCACAGCCGAGGACCGCCGGGCAATGAAATTAAGAGCAGAAGGTTCTTGTTCTTTGAAACTTTGTTTTGTTTACACCCAGGGGTGCACGCGGGAAAAACAGTTATCTGACTTTGAAAGATAAAAGAGGTTGTGTGTAGGAAAGAAGGGAGGTGGCGAGAATTGAGTGATGAGGAAGGCAGGTCCAACAAGAAAGGTGGGAAGCTAGGTTCCTTCTTCCCTTGGTTTCTAAGTGTCACCGGCTGATCACTTTGAAAGAAGGGGTAGGGACTCAGCGGGAAGGATGCCTCTACCCACCCCCCACACTAGCGCCCTCCATAGCAGGTACAGGCAACCTCCCTCACCAACCAAGGAGGCCCCAGCTCTGGGTCGCACCAAGACTACAAGCCCATTTCTCAGACTTCTTCTCACTTAGTCTCCAAACTCTCGGGGCGTCGAGGTCACTCAGTGACCGGTGTTCACACTCTCTCCAATCCTGGTGTCTTGCAAACAGATGGCAGCGGTGCTCGAGTCAGGAGTGAGACACACCCCCATCACCAAACCCGGGGTTTCTCCGCCCACACCGCGGGACTGAGTTTCTCTGCAGCGGACAAGAACGGGGCTTGGTCTGATTGTTCTCAGGTTATTCTATGCCTCTCCTTTCCTTCAGGATCGAGTTCCACCTTTGCTATGGGCACTGTAGGAATCCCCGACGTTTGCAAACTCAGGCACTTTCAAAGCGCTAATTTTGTTCAGAACAAGTGTTTTCACAACCAGGCATAAAGACAGGCAGAAAAATGCGGGAAAGCAAAAAAAAAAAAAAAAATTACTAAATACCCCCTGGAGGAGGGGCCGTGCACAACAGCGCCAGGGTTTTTCATTTCCCACTTGAAGCTTCGGAGGCACTTAAGCAAAGAAGAAAGAAAAGAGAGTGAGAGAGGTACGAGGGAAGAAAGAAAGGAAAGAAGGAAGGAAGGGAGGGATGGAGGGGAAAAGGAGGAAAGAAGAGAAAGACAGGGAGGGAGGAGCTGAGCTAACTTTTTCAGCGTGAAACTGAAACCATCGACCTCTGCACGCCTCGTGCAAACTCCGGGTCTGTAAAGGCACCCAACGCAAACAGCTCGCGGGAACAGCGCCCCAGAAACCCTATCAGAAGGGAAACCACCACTCTTTGCGGGCGCGGGCCGACTCGCGAGGGATGGGAAAGGACGTGGGTGGGGAGGGGCGGTGGCGAAGCCCCTCCGTTCCTCCAGCCATTTCGGGACAGGCTCCCTCCTTCCGGCTCTAAGGTGGCCCTAAGGCTGCCCGGGGAATTCAAGAGACCGGTGCGTGGCTGGCACAGCCGGGCAGCCGTCGCCCGCAGCGGGCAGCGAATTCCAAGAGGCTGCGGGCGGGGCGTGCAGAGCGACCCGGGCCCAGGGCGGAGGGTGGGCTTTCTCTGGGCGGGGAAACCAGACACTTACAGGCGGCTGAGGCCGACTTTATTTTTACTGCCCAAACTGTTGGAAAGTATTTAAGCTTAAACAGAAACAGCTGTATCGCTGGCACCGGCCAACGAAACTATTTGTTACCGGGAATGACTTTTTATGATTAAGGACCCGGCCGTCGGCGGCCTCTCGCGGGCAACTCGCGCGGGTCGCCAGGGCTATCTAGGCGTCGCCAACTCGCTGTTCGTTAAGACCGAACGGCCAGAGAGATGAGGCTGTTCACCCAGAGCTCACCTTGTAAAGTTTGAGCAAGGCCAAAATCTGGACCCCCGCCCCGTTTCCAAGGGTGGGGGCGGGGAGTGCGGGAGTGGGAGGGTAGGAGTGGGGGCGGGAATCTCTCCTGTCCAGCGCGCCCAGGACCGCGCCGCACCCGTCGCGCACCTAACTTTGGACAGGAGGCCGGTTTTCCGCTCTGGGCTTCCTGCCCTTGAGTCAGACTCCTTGGCTCGCCTTTCCTCCTCTCTCTTGTTCTCCTCTTTTTCCTCTCTCTCTCTGTCTTCCACCACATCCCTCGCCAAGGGAAGCTGTGCTTCCAGTCAAGTTTATCACCATGTTTTAACTAAATCGTGGGTTCCGAGGAGTGGGTGCTGTTACTTGCAGCTTGGGCGATAAGAGAAAAGGGTTGGGGATTGCTGGGCCCAGACAGGGCTTCTGTCTCTGTCGCTGCCGTCCCAGCCCACGGGTCACCGCGAGCTGAGCAGGAACGTGCAGTTTGCGTGTGTGCAAACGCGAGGCACGAGAGACCCGGTCCTCGCCCCCTTTCTTGGACCCCGCCACCTTCGCCCCTCTTCGTCAACCTTCAGTGGACACTGTGAGGCTCCCTGGGTTTTCTCGCAGTGTCTGCCACGCGCATTGGGATGAGCTGCCAACAGGAAGAGTGGGGCACAGGCCCAGCGGGTTGCCCGGGTACGGGTAAAGCAGGGAGCTTCCCCAGTCGCGCTCCCCAACCCCAGCCAAGCTCCAGACTCTGCCTTGGTGGACGTCCATGCCCTCCCCAACACACCCCGGCCTGGGGCAAGGAGCGGCTGGACTCGGGCTAGCGACACTTGGGGCCAGGGCCTGGAGTGGAACAGCAACGCGGGCTGGCGGCAGGGGCAGGTGGCTGCGGGTGTCCGGGACAGGTCGGGGAGGGGGCAGGAAGAAGGCGCGCGAACTCCCCCACGGGATCCTGGGGTGCGGAAAGACTCGGGCGGCAACGGCGGGCCGCCACTGGCTCTGCATTCGGCCTCCAAGCTGGGGGCGAGCGCTCGAGCCCAGCCCGCTTCGCAGGGCCCGGAGGGTGGCCGAGGGCAGGGTTGCGCGACCGGAGAAGGAGACACAGGCACATTGATTTGTTAGCGGGATGGGGCTGGCGGCAGCGGGGGGAGGCCGTTGCCATGGAGACCGAGGGTCGGGTGTGCAACCCGGGGGGAGGGGGCCGGGTGGGAACGCTGGCGAGGGGCGCGTCGCCGGCACTAGGGGGTTCGGGCGCGGCCCGCGGCGCCCCAGCACCTGTGCATTGTGCATTGTGCGGCGCGGGCGGCGGCGGGGGGAGGGAACGACGCGAGTCCTGGCGGTGGGGGTGGGGCGGGCTGGGGGTCGCCAAGGGGGCGGGGCCTAGCTGACACCGCCACCAGGGTTCCAGCGAGAGCTGTGGGGGACGCTGAGCACCGGGGGGACATCTTAGCGGCGGGGGAGGGGGCCCCGGTGGGGACCGAGGGTGGACGGCCCCCCTGCCAGCCCGACAGACTGACAGCGGCCGAGCCCGCCTCCACGCTACGCCACTTCCGGCGGCGGCCCCACCCCCCCCTCGCGCTCAGTCTCCGGAGTCGTCTCGGACTCCGCCCCCTGGCGATTGGAACGCGGGTCACGTAGCAACGCGGGGGAGAAAGCGAGAGGGGCGTGGCCCGGAGTTCGCCCAATCAGAGCGCGGGAGAGCTGGCTCTGGCCGCTCGGCTTTAGCAACGTCGTTAGCAACACGTGGGGCGGGAGGAAGCGCGGGGCAAGAGGGGAGGAGGGAGCTGGGCGAGGGAGGGGGCGGGGAGGGAGCGAGCGCGCGGGAGGGGGAGGAGAACTGACGTCAGCGGGAGAGTATTATGGTCTGTCGTGCGCTGGCTGCTGCTTTTCTGCTCCTGGAAGCGGCCAAGGGGGGAAGCGCCGAGTCAACATGGAGCTTTCAGCGGTGGGGGAGCGGGTGTTCGCGGCCGAAGCCCTCCTGAAGCGGCGCATCCGGAAAGTAGGTGCCCCCGGGCCTTGGGCCGAGCCCTCCCCTCCCGGCCCGGGTTCCCTCCCCCTGCTGCAACCCAGCTTCCCTTCCCCCAGGTCCCAGCAGCGGCCGCGGCCGTGGCGGCGGCTCTGAGCCCAAGCGCTTTCCTTAGACTTGCAGCGATGCACAGATTGCATGGGTGGGGGGCGGGGTGGGGGGAATGAATGCCGGTGCATGCACTATGTGCAGCGTTTCGTGCAGGGGGTTATGCAGCGGACGCGTGCCTTTTCGCGGTGGGATTTAGCGCATTCATTCGGTGCATGCATTTTTTGCATGTATTTCTCGTGTCCCCGTCATGCATTTTTCCCCTTGCACACACAATTTCCTTTTTGCATCTTCAGGGACGCATGGAATACCTCGTGAAATGGAAGGGCTGGTCGCAGAAGTAAGTAGGTTCTGTGCAATTCTCAACCCCAGACTGTTATTCCGGAGCTTTCTTTCTTCCTCTTTTTCCCTTTACATTGAAATACAATACAATGCAACAAGAAAAGTTACAGACATACACATGCACACCCGCGGTTCTTTCTCTGCTCCCTGGACTGACGCCCACTTCTTCCTGATTTCCTTTAGGTACAGCACATGGGAACCCGAAGAAAACATCCTGGATGCTCGCCTGCTCGCAGCCTTTGAGGAAAGGTACAGGCCCTTCCAGGCTTCAGCTTCTCACTTAGAAACACGAAGGGTGGCTCCTGTCCAGCCTCAACTGGAGGCGCACTTGGTTTCTTCACTCACGCACCCCTTTCCCCCCTTCTTTCTTTCTGCAGGGAGCGAGAGATGGAGCTGTATGGCCCCAAAAAACGAGGACCCAAACCCAAAACCTTTCTGCTCAAGGTAGGGTGACAGTGTCCAATGGTGGGCAGTAGTGTTCTTGTGTCAGTTTGTGGGAAGCAGGCCATGAGGGGTTATGAACCATTGGGGTGTGCTGTTTGTAATCTAGGAGGGAGTCCCTAGACAGGCTGTCACCGAGTCACTTCACCGCTAAGGGTATCTGAGGGGAGGGGCTTAGCCAAACTAGAATTCCTTTATCAGACCCCCTCAACCATCTAAAATAGACATAATCAACTACAAGAAAGGTACTTGGTACAAATGACTGCTTCCAGACAAATCTTCTACCCCTTTGCTTCCAGACAAACTGATACCCCTATGTTTCACCCCTACCTATATGGGAATTCCAAGGCATCAGAGGGTGAAGCTGGGAGGCTGGGGCTGGAAGAGCGATGGGGGAGGTGGGGGCGGGGCAAGGGCCCTGCTGGGTTCTTGACACTACCCTCTCTTCCTGAAGGCCCAGGCCAAGGCAAAGGCCAAAACATACGAGTTCCGAAGTGACTCAGCCCGAGGCATTCGGATCCCCTACCCAGGCCGCTCACCCCAAGAACTGGCCTCTACTTCCCGGTCCCGTGAGGGCCTTCGGAACATGGGTCTTTCCCCACCGGGAAGCAGCAGCAGCACCAGCAGCACCTGCCGAGTGGAGCCCCCTCGGGACCGCGAGCGCGACCGGGAGCGAGAGAGGGAGAGGGAACGAGAGCGGGAGCGTGAACGGGGCACCAGCCGTGCAGATGACAAACCCAGCTCGCCAGGTGACAGCTCCAAGAAGCGAGGTCCCAAGCCCCGGAAAGAGCTCCTAGACCCCTCACAAAGGCCCTTGGGAGAACCCAGTGATGGCCTCGGAGATTACCTCAAGGGCAGGAAGCTGGACGACACTGCTTCCGGGGCAGGAAAGTTCCCAGCTGGCCACAGCGTGATCCAGCTGGCTCGAAGGCAGGACTCGGACCTGGCCCAGTGTGGTGTGGCCAGCCCTAGCCCCGCTGAGGCCACAGGCAAGCTGGCTGTGGACACCTTTCCGGCCAGGGTCATAAAGCACAGGGCTGCCTTCCTGGAGGCCAAAGGCCAGGGCACCCTGGACCCTGGTGGCCCCCGGGTCAGGCACGGCTCAGGCACCCCTGGCTCTGTGGGGGGCTTGTATCGGGACATGGGGGCGCAAGGGGGAAGGCCCTCCCTCATCGCCAGAATCCCAGTGGCCAGAATCCTGGGGGACCCAGAGGAAGAATCCTGGAGCCCCTCTCTGACCAACTTGGAGAAGGTGGTGGTCACCGACGTGACCTCAAACTTTTTGACCGTCACCATTAAGGAAAGTAACACGGACCAAGGGTTTTTTAAAGAGAAAAGATGAATATCTGGGTGGGTGGTCCCAAGACCAGGGAGCAGGAGAGAGAGTGAGAGTGCAAACTTGGCATAATGCTTTTTATTTCTGGGTGGGGAGGCGGCCTTCTGGCTGACCCTGTCCCTTCCCTACCTTCACACAACCCCTTTCCTTTCGTCCCTCCCCCCTCAGTTTTGGTTGGAAAGATTATCTCTAGAGTTATATTTTCTATTAGATGTAAATATGTTATTTAAGAAAAAATATCTAAATATATATATTTCAACTCTTGAAGTTGTTTTATTTAAACAAGGAGAGAGAGAGACTCAGTGTGGTTTAGTTGGGGAAGGCAGGCTGAGTTGGGGCAGGAGGGGTCTGACAGCCACCCAGGGCAGTAGGGAGGATGAAGACCTGGGCACTTGGCCTCTGATGGTGTCTGGAGGGACTCAGCCAGCCCACCTCACCCCTCCTCCTTTTTCCCACAGCCCCAGGGCAGACCCCTGGAACCAAGGCAGGACCCGGATTTTTTCCTCTCTTCCCATTGGTTGGCCAGGCCAACAAAAGATTGGTTCCCCAATCAGAAAGGGAGGAGGTGGGGTCAGTCTTTTTCCTTTTTTTTTTTTTTTTTGGTGGTTGTTGTTTTAAGATTAAGAAATCTGTTGGGGGAAAAGCAAAGTATTAACTGGAGTAATTTTTTTGTGTGTGAAGTTGAAGGTAAAAAGTTGCGGGTGGGTGGGGAGCAGCAGAGTCCCCCCAGGACCACACCAGGAAAAAGCACTTTACGGGAGATGTGTGTGTTGTACACGCAGATCGGATCGTAGGTATGTCATGTGGACAAAACCTCCCAGTTCCCTCGATTCCTTTCCTTACTTCACAGAAAGAAAAGAAATCCAGCGAATCTGTTTACATTCCCGAAATGCCAGGATAAATTGGGAGGATTGCATGTCGGTGCCCAGAGTTCGAGACAGTTGCTGTTTTACGAGAGAAATGTTCGGGGGTGGACTTTTCTTTTTCGCGTCTTCTAGCTTCGCCAGGAGAGACGGTGACCCCCATCTCCCAGGAAGATTGGACTAGTCCCCCTCCCTCGGGGAGGGCGGGCCGCCCCCTCCCAGGAGAACGCCCGGCCGGACAGGCCCACCCAGAGGGACCCACGGGGGTGGGGGGCGGCTGGGAGCGGAGGCTTAGCACCCAGGCCCTGGTCGCAGCTCCGCTGGGAGTGCGGTGAAGGTCTGGGCTCCGGCTCGGAGCTGGGCAGGACTGGCACCCCGGCAGCTTCGGCGGGGCCAGGGAAGGAGGGGCGAGGGGAGGTTTCCATCCAAGAGAGCGCATCAGAACTTTTCCTTTTTCCTTCCCCCCCCCCCTTTCTTAAAAGCAAAAGCTATAATTTATAGGCCTTTTCGATTCGCGGAGTGTTCTCTATTTGAACTCGACATTCAAACTCCGCCAGAGGGGGAGGGAGGAGAGGGAGCTGGAGAAGAGACGGCCGGCGCGGCTGGGGAGGCCTGCGCGCGGCGGCGGGTCCCTGGACGCCCCCGCCCCGGCCGACTCGTGACCACGCTGTGTTCCAAGGACGCAGGACGTGCGCCCCTCTTTTGACTCAAAAGCACAAATCTGCCCCCCTCACATCCCGGTCCCTTCGAGGACTGGTCCTGCGGCCTCCTCGCCCTCCCCCACCCTTAAAGGGCCAGAGGGAATCTAACTTCCCATTGCTAGTGGAGGGAGGGGCGAGGGGGCCCGGCGCTTTGGGAGGAAGCACAGACTCCCGGCGGTACAGGCGGGGAGCCGGGACTGAGGGGGAAACTTCTCGATCCTGGGGGGATTTGGCGGGGACCCCCGCCTGGTTTCTCTTCTGCACTCCCCGTATTCCCACTCCCTCTTCGCAGCCTCTCCTCCAGACTTTCTTGCCTTTGAAGTGAGGGGGTAAAAAAGAGGAAGACGGAGTACTACAGGATTTTTCTTTTTTAATTATCAAATTGCGCCTATAAAAAGCCCGTGGAATGGGGATTTTTATCTGCTCACATTTGTAAAACTGGTATTTTAGACTTTGTATAAAGAAGCGCCGTTGATCAAGTGTATCTATTTAAATATCGACGCTATTTTCAGATGAAACTTCATTGAAGGGACATGTCTGTTACCGAGTGGACGGTCATTCCAGGACCAATGTCTTTACCTGGCTGCCGCCTTCCCTCCCTCCTTTCCTGCCTTCACCCTCATCTCCCTCCCTCGGGGCTGACTTTGCCTCTTCCCTCCGACCTTCCCCTGCCCTGGTTTGCCCCACCGCCTATCTGTCCTGTCTTCTGTCCGTGGCCGTCTGCGTGTCTCCTTTGCTCGCTCTTGCGACGCTGACCTGGGGGTGGGTGGGCAGGGCAGGGGCCGCGGGGCTGGGCGTCTGCAACCGCGCGAGATGTGCGGGTGTTGGGTTTATTTAATTCTAAGATTTGTACAAATCTCGAATCGATCTCCGCCTCAGCTCGAGTGAAGCTTGGCACGTATCTTCTGCGGTTGTGAATGTCTGTATCCAATACCGCTTTTTACGTGTTTAAATATATACTTTGTAAATAGAGACGTGTTTCGGATTTTATTCCTTTTTTCCGGCCCTCGAGAAGAGGGAACAGGCGCCCCGGGAGGAGAGGACCCTTCCCTCCTCGCTCATGACCCATCCCACCCGCCTCTCTCGCCCCTATCGGCCCTGGACGATTCTGTTTCCAGTAGGCCATTCCCCAGCTGGGGGGATGCCAATCAGGCGGGGCAGAAGGGTAGGGTTGGGAGGGAGCGGTAAGTGACTTTTCTTAGCCTCCTAAAGGGGAAGGTCCTGGCTTTCCTCACCTACGGACTGCACTTCTCTGCGGTCTGGGCAGAACTCGGGGATCCCGGGGAGATGGGCGCGACCTCTGGGTTCCCATTTCTCCTGGCGGGACTCCCTCGGCGCACCCCACCCCCAGGCCTGATGTCCGGGTCCCTGACGCCCCGCGCCTCGGTGCCACGCTGCTCCGGCTTCCCCACCTGCTCACCAGTGCTGTCCTGGGACCCGCCCCCCAGGCCCACCTAGCCTCGCCAGCGCTCCCCGAATTGCAGCTCCTCGCGCCTATTGATTGAGGAATTGAGTTCGCGGGTATTGCTAGGCAACTGGCTGCTCCGAGCCGGCGCAGAGCGCGCTGATGTGATTAGTGAACCCAGAGCTGCCGAGGCGCAGCCCCGCGCCCCCCGCCCCCGCCAACATCCCCCTAGCCTCTCAGTCCCTGGTCTGGGGGAGCAACACCTCCAACTCTGGGAGAGAAATGGTTCGGGGTAGCGCAGAACACAGGGTGCGGTGGGGGGTCCTCAGATTTTCCTGGCCGAAGACTTTGCAGCAATGGGGTGAGGTCGTGAAGCCTGCACAGGAGAGCCGCCGTCGGGACCCCAGAAGGGCCACCGCACTGAGCGCAGTTTCACCCCGCCCCGCCCCAGAGACCTAGCAGACGTCGCCACCAGGAAAAGCAAGCGCGAATCTAGGCGCACTTGGCAGAACTGGAAGGGCTGTGGGCACGGGTAGGCTGGCGCATCTCCTATTCTTGCCCATTGAGTCGGTGACCCCGCGTCTGGCGGAGCTCTCCCGCCTTCTTCCTCTAGTCTGTGGCCTGTATGTGGACCTGGGACGGAGGGAGCGGCCAGGCACCTGGCTTTGGGGCCGTGGGCCAGCCTTCCGACGTGAGGGGCTGGGCTGGTGGGCAGAGTCAGAGGGTGGGGAGTGGAGTGCAGTGGCTTGGGGAGGATTGCAGCGGGGGGCCAGCCCCCAGGCCGTGGCCCCGTCTCTCCACAGAGACTCTCTCCCGCATTGGGTAGCCTAGTGGGCTCGTGCTTTGGAAGACAGGGAGATGGGAGGGCCCCGACTCTGCCCCCTTTCCCCGGCTGTCTGGCCACCACCAGCCTTGGCCTTAATCTGGTGCTTCTCCGGCGGGTTTCCATAACGTGGGCAGATGCTCTGGGAAAGACACCAGGTGTGGAGGCCTGGGCCTGTGGTGCTGCCTGGGGCTGAGGCATGCCTCTGCCTCCGAAGGGCAGGGCCATCTACTGCTGCCGCAGCCAGCAGGGAGCTTGGCCCAGCACACATACTGGTTGAACTGGAATCTTTATGGGTCTTTAGAGAGAGAGCATTGGGTTGGTGGGTTTTTTTTGGGGGGTCCCCCCTTTGATGCTTAACAGTACAGATACTAGTCGAGGCCCTGGGCTGTGTGCGGGAAACTCAATAGTGAACAGGCCTGCCCCAGGATTGGGGGTGGGGGGCTCATATTCTTTTCCCATCTTCTCACCCAGAGTCCCCCAGGGCCAGAGGGGGCCTGGAATCCAACAGGGGTTCGAGTTGGGGGCGTCTTAGTGCCTGATCAGGCCCAACCTCCAGCCTTTGGACCCTGGACAGGAGGAAAGGGGCTTGGGGCTGGGGCTTACTTCCTAAAAATTTGGAGACTTTTGGGTGTGTGTGTGTGTTTCAGAGCAATTGTGTTGCGGGTCGTGCAATTTGGTTCCCTTTGGCAGCTCGGAACCGGGGGTGGGGAATGTCCCTCGCGCGTCCAAAGCGCCAGCGGCCCGATCTTCGCGGGTTGCGCGCGCCCTCTAGAGGCGATGGCCTCAACCCCACTCACTGGCGCCCACCCACTCCCGGCGGCGATGCCTTTCTGAGTCGCGAGGGGAGCAGGGAACGTCTCTCCATCCCAAAAGTACTCTAGAGTGGGCCACCGTGGGCGCCCCCTCCGCGACCTCCCTTCGGCCAGGCCCTCTAGCCACAAAGGTAGGGAAGAAGGTGTCCGGCGGCCGGATCCGCCAGGCACCCTCGTGCTGGATCCAACGGCGCGGGGCTGAGCCCTAGGGAGGCCGCGGGCCGGGCCCTCGGGCCGGGTCGGGCCCCTTGGCAGCCCAACCCATTCTTCTGGGAAGGCGGTGGATTAGGCGATCAGATCAGCAGCGCAGAAACTAACAAAGGCCAGTGTGGGTCAGGGCCCCCCGTACACGTCTGGCTGTCGCTCTGTACAAATGGGCTCGCCACCGGGAGCCGCGCGGGTTGTTACTCCTCTAGCCTGCTCTTTCGTGGCCATCCCCAATCCCTTCTGCTGCCCTCAAAAGCCAGAGGACAGGACGACTAGGGTCATCCCTGTTCACCTTCTCCAAAAGAAAGCAACGCCGGCCTCCGAAGGCACAACAAAAGAAAACATGCCAGTAGCCTTCCCCGCAAGAATGATTTCAAATTCGCAGGCCTTTTCTGGAGCCGGCCAGAGCTGGGGGAAGAAGCATTTTTGTAGTGCGAATCTCTTCCTGAACTAAAACATTCAGGCCTTCACCCCAGCTAGCCTTTCAACCAGTGGTGGCCAACATCCAGGGCCAACTTCTCTTTACTTCAAAGGGAGCTTCCTTCTCCCTGGAGGCTGAAATTTATGAATAAATTCATAATGAGGGTAATGCAAACCTTAAAGGACCAGGGAAGGTTATATAATAAGCAAGCCGTCTCTTTTATTATGAGCCATGGGTTAGGAGTCACAGTAGCACCACTGATTCAAAGATTCTTGTGCTTCATGGCTACTCCCCTGAATTTTATAGCTGTGTCCTTTTAAAGTGTTACCACATGTGGTGGATTCAAGGGGTTGAGTAGCTTTCCAACACAGGATCATTTGGATACTGGGGGTGGGGTGTGCATATGCACATGTGGAAATTTTGGTTTGTTTTAAAGTATTAGTTTCTGGGAGATGTCTCAAAGTGAGCTTGACTTGTGACATACCGCAGCATCCCTGGCCTCTATCCACTAGATGCCAGTAGCAATAACACTCACTCCTGCCCTCTGTTGTGACAACCACACTCGACATTGCCAAATGTCCCCTTCAGTGTCCAACTGCCTTATCTGGGAAATGCTGGTGTAGGGACTCATAATCAAACCCACCCCTTTGCTTAGAAAAACATTTTTTTGACCCCATTAAAGTGGCTGAAACTTCTGCAAAGCCTTTAATTTTTTCACCCCATGATTCAAGTTGAGATAAGTATTTTGCCTCAAGAAAGGTAAAGTGAAGAGACTGCTGTTTCTGGGTATCACTCATGACACACACCAAGCTGGAAAGTTAAGAATTTATTGATATACCAAGAGTTAACAAAAAGTTAAGACAAAAACCCTCTGATACCATCTGCTAATGACTCTCCCCTACAAAATAAATTAACATCCGTCTAAAAAGATCAGCAACCTATTGCTAGTGTTAGTTTTCAAAAACAAAACAAAACAAAACAAAACAAAACTAGAAAATCCACAGAACCTTTAGATGTATGTGAGCAAAGATCTGGTCCTCTAGGTACGATCTTCCTCTCCTCCCACCCTTTCCCCCCTAAACCGCTGTGAGTTTCCTGGGGGAAGTTTTTCCTTTTAACTAGTTGGTCCGACTGAATATGGGGGCTGGGCTGCTGTACTGTTTCAACAAAGATCTTAAGTTTCCCAAGGCAATAACATATCCACTTTTGTTCTCTTTAAAAAAAAGCAAACAAACACCCATAGTTTAAAGTAATTAGAAGTGGCATACATGAATGATGGGGCTTTGTTTTTTTTTAAATTAAAAAACACAAATCAAGCTAGTGATTGGCAATGGTCCAAAACTCTGGTCCTCCCCCAAAGTTCTCTCCTAATAAAACCTCTAGGCCTAGAGCCCTCTTAGTCAGGTCAGAATGTTTGAGTGTAACCCCAAACAAGGGACACTCTTTTTGGTATGAAAAATATATATATAAAAATATGCCAAATCCCCTATAGAAGACAAGACTGGCCACTCTTCCTATCCAATACGGAAGCAAACTGACAAAACAGGATTAAAACAACACTCAATATACATTGTGATGCAGTTCAGCATAGGAAACCCTGCAGGATGAAGAAACCAGTTAAATGTGTGACCAATGCTTAGCCACACACACACACACACACACACACAGCAGTAGCAAATGGAAAAGTACTGCTTTTATTTATCGGTAAACATGACAACCAACTCTAAGCATCTAACTCTTCAGCGAAGGCTGTCACGCCTGCACGTGTGTATACACACACTCACACTTAGAGACATGAACCGCTTGGGCTCACAAGCACCAAGAAAAAACATGCAACACAGCAAGAAGGCAAAGTGGCTGGGAGTAAGATGTTTGCAGATTCAAACTTTGGGATTGAAGTAGCTGGTAAACAGAAAGGCACCCAGTTGGGGTTTGAAGACCTGGCGGCTGGAACTGTATGGTTAGTCCAGAATAGGGGTACCCTGAAGGTGTGAAGGGGAGAGCCGCTGCTGGCCTGGCTCTGCAGCCTCTAAGGCAGCACAACTTGAAGGTTATGAGCTCCTCTGATGGGGAGGCAGCCCGAGAGTCCCTTTAGTCACACCCAGGGGCATCCGGGGACAGGAATGAGGCTGGTGCCAGGGGACCAGTGTGCTGGCACCCCTTTCTTCCAGACAGGGCAGTGCACTGGCATCTCTCCATCTCCTGCTGGGGTAGTGGAGGGAGCATTCTTCCCCTTTATGGCCCACTTTCCAGTTTTAGCCTGGCTGTCTGGGACCCCCAGCCCTTGGGTCTGCCCAAGTGGGCACCATTCCAATTGCAGATAGCATGGCTATCACACACGAGTCGGAAACTGCATCTGGACACCCCTCAACCAGGTCTTGGATGTGGATCTGTCCCCAAAGGCACACTGTTGAAATTGATTTGGCTACACAAAAGCCGTATCTTCCTATTTGGCGTGGAGGGTGAGGGACTGGGGGGGCTGGAGTTCTGGGAGGCCTACCCTCAGACACTAGAGCCCACTGTGTCCCCTGCCCTCAGGGTTATGGGAACAACAGAAGACTCTACACCTGCTGGCTGATGTTAACCGGTAATTGAAGCAGAAATAAAGTTCCCTGCATTCCCACTTCTCTTTTTGGCATCAAAGACCAGTGACTCCACTCACTGATGCACCTCTCTGCCCCAAGTCAGTAACAGCAATTCTGTTGTTGGCTGGAATTGCCAAGACTGCTTCTGGACTCAGCCATCTCGGGGGAGGCAGTTGGTCTGGCAGCTCCAGCCTTTCTGGAGACCCTCTGCCAGGTGGACCACTCAGATTTGTCCCACTTCCCAAATGGTACGGAGAAACAGCTTCTCAGCTGGGAAAGAGAATATGGAACCCCCAGAGGTGCAGGGGTGGGGGGGATTGTCAGGGGAGGTAGGTGGGAAGTGCAGGAAGCCAGCCAAGGGGAAGGGAAGCAGACTACCAGCAACTGCCCACATGGCCCAGTTTGCGGGGCCACGATTAGGACTAAGGCAGTCCTTGCACCGGGTGGCAGAAAGGAGGGCAGTGGAAGTACGCCCTTCTCCTTCTGTCCCCCGAGCTTGGGAGGTTTGGGCGAACAGCTCTGGGACCAGCCCCCTCCCTGCCCGTGTTGGACTCTGGGTCAACATGTGGGGGCTGCAGCTGTTAATCTGAATCAGGGTGAGACGGCACCCACACCTACCTCTCTAGGGTTCCTGATTCCAACTGCCATGCCTGATGGCTAACGTTAAGGCCACAAGCCCTCAGCCGTCTGAGGTGAGAGCAGACAGGGAGGTGAACAGTGTCCTCACCCTTGCCGGCTCAGGCGGTGCTCTGAGTCGGGGGTTCTGACCAGCATGCCCCCTTCCCCGCTCCTCCCACAACCTGAGCAGAGTACTCCCAGGAGTGGCACCCCCCAGGCCTTACCTCCCCCGAGCCTTAAGCAACCCTCTCTTCCAGCCACTGGCAAGAACCACCAAGCTGGACCTGGAGAAGACCCCTCCTCTTAACACCAGTGCCCGGGGGAGACGGGGAGGCAAGCTGACCACTGCTGTCATCACAAACCATGAAGGCAGTTCAAATAGTGAACGTGGTCGGGCTTAAGAAACACAGGACGCTCTTGGGAACATTTCACCGAGCCCCAGGCGGCCACCCAGACTTCCTGAGGCAAATGGGGAGCAATGCAAAGGCCCAGAGGTAGGAACAAGGGTGAAGGCTAGGCGGCAAGGCATCACGGTGCCTCCCCTGTTCAAGTCACAGGGAAGGCTGGGCCCAGGGGAACTCCCACCCAAGTCTGCCCCTGAAGGCCACTGGCCCCTGGAGAGGACTTGGGATGCAAGCCACGTGTCAAAGCATAGCCAGAGGCCAGAGAAGGGCAGGGGAGCCAGGGCAGCCAGGCCGCGTCAGTAATGTCTCAGGTTGAAGAAGCCCACACTGGTGGGAGACTCCTTCACCGTAACGGTGATGAGGTTGGCGGTGACGTCGGTGACGAAGACGTGCTCGATGAGGCTGCGGGTGGGTTTCCAGTCCTGGCTGGTCTGGACGGACACGGAGAGGTTCTGCCCGGCGCTGGGCAGGGAGGCCGAGTCAGGGTCCGAGTCGGAGCTGCTGTTCTCCTCACCGGTACTCATCTCAGAGAGTGCAGCTGTCTTCCGCGCTTCTCCTGACGTCGGGTGGCCCTCCTGCCCGGGGGCCGTGCTGCCCTTCCCACAGTCCCTCTTGCCTGCAGGGGTGGGCATGGCGGCCGCTCTGGAGACCAGCTTTTCACCCTTGCTGACATCGGTGGGCAGGCCGGTCCCACTTCCTGCAGTGGGGCCGCCCCCAGCACCCTTCCCAGTGGCTGGGTTGGTGGCAGGAACGCCCTTGGTGGCTGGGGCGTGGCGGACGACCATGCCCCCTGCTGGCGTGCCATTCTTGACACTCTGTAAGTCCAAGACCTGGAGGCTTAGCTCCTGGGGGGGTGCAGGCTGGGGGCCCAGGCACCCAGCAAGGACCTTGTTGCCACTGTGGACGTGCGGGGGCCCTCCTGTGCTCCCTATTTTCTGCTCTACAGCTCCACTCGGGGTCTTTGGGACTTTGTTTCCTGGGGGGCTTATCCCCAGCTCCCCCTTCTGCGTCCTCATCTTGAGGTCCAGCCCGAGGCTGCACTTGCCGGTCGCTGGGGCCCTGAGGGCCAGTCTGCCGGCAGCCTGGGCCTGGCTCTGGCTCATCCGGTTCATGTAGTGCACGATGGAGCTCTGCCAGCTGATGCCCCCACGGCTGGGGCTGCCGGCCATGCCCTTCATCAGGCTGGCCAAGTTCTCCGGGGTGGCCATGGCACTGGGGCCACCACAAGCCTCCTTGGCATGGGCCTTCAGGGCCGCCAGGCCGGCCACAGGGGCGCTGAGTGGAGGGGGCAGCTTGCCTGCGGGTGCCCCCAGGTCCTTCCGGGCCGTCTTTAGTACCTTGGCCAGGCTCACGGGCCTCCGGGCTGCCTTCTGCTCCGGGGGCAGGGGCTTGCGGCCCCGCTTCTTCCGGATGGGGTCCTTCAGTTCAGGCTTGGCTACCAGGATCTGGGCCTTCTTTTGAGGCACCGGGTGAGTCTCGCGGCCCCGTGGGCCCCTCTTGGCATCTAGGTCACTGTCCTCCTCTTCCTCTGAGGAGGAAGAGGAGGACGTGGAGGAAGAGGAAGAGCTGCTGGATTTAGATTTGGAAGGGGCGTCAGATTCCTGCAACAACAAAGGATGAGGTGTCACTTCTAAAGCCTGGTCTCCAGGGGCATTCACTGGACACCTTGGAGCCAGCCCCTCCTGCAGCTTCCAGACCAGAGAGGCGGCCAGGAGGGAGCGATCTCACAGTCTGGTTCTGATGTCCTAAGCAGCGCAGTTAGAAGTGAAAGAGAACAAAGAAAAACAGGTGGCTCACAAAGAGAAGCCTGAGTGATGGACAGAAACATTCGCAGGCTGACACTGGGCCCTGCGCCTTCCAGGGGCCTGTGAGAAGCTCCCGGCCCTTGGCAGACACCTGGCACAGGGAAATTCAGAACAGCACAATTCACGTGTCTCAGAGGGGCAGGGTGGAGTGAAGCAGTGTGTGCAAGGGCTCTGCGACCAGGATATCTTGCTTCAATCTCTCCATTTCCAAAGATGATCCCTTCAGATCCTTCCAGCACACAGGAAAACCAACCACTGCCCTCCACATCCTCGGGGTGTCATCCCAAACACTAATTTGGAACACTTTCCTGGTTCTCAGGTCCCTGTGTAAAGGGGTACTTTAGGGAGACTGAGCCAACACCTGCTCTTGGCCACAAAGCTCTTCTGCCCCAAACTGGGGATGTTGGAATCAAGCCCAAGGAGTCTGGAGTCTCCTTGCCTGGCCAGCTCCCCACCTTGCTGCCGCTTCTCAAGCCAACGTGTGCGTTCAGGCCTGGAGGGCAGCGTCTTCAAGAGAGAAATCAAAGACACGTCTGATCTTGCAGCTGTGCCATGGAGCCCAGGCATGTGTGCACCTACCTGGCACGCCTATGAGCACCTACTGTATACATGTGTCCTGTTTTTTGTTCCTTGTAAGCCACTGGAGGTGAGAAAGTAGCACAGAGTGGACCTCACCAGAGTAAGAAACCAGCTGGGGTGGGGGTGGTGCTCCGCCACCCCAGAGGGACAGGGCAGGAGGCAGAGAATTGAGGTTCACTGTTGCCCCCTGCTGGCAGAGCCTCAGAGTGGCAGTCCAGGGGGAAGCAGAGCCAAAGTCTTCTGAGCAAGGGAAAGACTTGCCTGGAGATGCCAGCTGGCCTCCTTCCCCCAAGCCTGCAACCCTCCTGCCACCACTTTTCACTGGGCCGGCAGAGAGCCAGCACTTGGGGGTAAGCCGCCAAATCCAGGGCAGTAGCCACCCACCTTGAGCTTGGAGTGTCGGCTGCAGGAGGACATCACGGTGTGCTTCCTCGGCCTGCCCCTGGGCCGCTTGCCTCTCTTCCGGTTCTGCACCTCCTTCTCGTGTTCCCTGAAGACAATCAGCAATCAGAGTCACAGACTTTTCCTTCGGCTATCCTGGAACCCTATGACTTCAAATCCCCCCAGGTAGCTTATCACCAGTTTCCCTGCAAAAACATACCCTGTTAATGAACAGATCCAAGGCAGAAGTGCAGATCCCTTTCATTTACGTTTCAGTAAAGACAAGTCAAGAAATTCAAGCAAAGCTGGGAAAGGAATTATTCCCAGTTTTCTCTGATTCCTCTTAAAACAACTTTGTGCAAATCTGCAGGGAGATAGTACAGCAGAAATTCTATACCACCACTAGAAGGAGGCTTCATGGTCACATGGTCCAACTTTCTCAGTCCAAACAAGAGAGTCCAAGGCCAGGGAGTGAGGACCACTGCCCTCCACTCTCCACCTCTCTACATCCTGCATAAAATCTCAGTCATGGGAGCACTGGGGTAACCAAGGGGTCTTCTTCCCCACGGTCTTACCCAGAGCCAGTGCTCCCAGCATATATTTCTTTCCCTGTTTCCTTTTTCTGGTTCTTTCTGTTCCTAGACTCTGTTCTGATGGAAGTACTGGCAGTATCTGACTGCATGGTGGCTGGGGCTCAAGGCAGGACAGTGTTAACTAGCTCCATGACTCAGGGTCAGAGGGCCAAAAGAGCCGCCCCCACCCACCACCCCGAAAGCATGTATTCCAGGCTACCCCAGGGGGAGAGGCTCTATCTGAAGTAGTTTCCTGGTAATTAAAATGGGCAAACATCATCTCATAGGCACCTGTAAGGTGATCTCTTAGAGCAGCCCCAGCCTGTCTCCTAAAAGGACAGGAGCACTCATGGGTCTCTGCTGACACATTAACCTGTACCCATGGGCCCAGAATATGGACTTCCCCTGACAGTCAAAGACCACATCCCCACACCAAGCAAATAACCACCAGTTCTTAGATCAGAGGGGAATCTCTGGGGGTGAAAAGAACAAGGCAGAGCACCCACCTCCCAGTTTTATCACCCCTGTGATGTAAACCAGAGTACCCCATGGTTCTTTTAAACTCTTGCATCTATCTCTGTGACATCTGCTAACCTCAGTTCTTGCCTGTTGTACTGTAAGTAAAAGTGAAGTGAAGGACACACACTCTCTGGACAATCAGGACACTTAGAGAAAAAGGTACCAGCTCCCACCCCTTGGGACCTACAGCACTTGAGTTATGAATTAAATAGCAGACAGCAAGCCTGCTGGTAAGTTTTTTCAAAGGTATCGAGGCAAGCATATGCTCATTGTCTTCTCTCTCAACCCATACTGAAATCTCTTACTTTCCCCCTCATTCCATGGCCCGTTTGAGAAGACCTAAAACGTCTTGCTAGAGCAAAAAAATGGCGGCCATAGGTTGAACCAACAGAGAACAGCTGGCTGGATCGACCCCATCTGAGAAAGCTTTTGGGCACTTAATTTATCAACCTCTACCAACAGGGCAAGGGGTTTCCCTGGTGGCTCACTGGTAAAGAATCCGTCTGCTAACGCAGGAGATTCAGGTTCACTTCCTGGGTCAGAAAGATCCCCTGGAGAAGGAAATGGCAACTTGCTCCAGTATTCTTGCCTAGGAAATCCCACTGACAGAGAAGCCTGGTGGACTACAGTCCATGGGGTCGCAGAAGAGTCAGACACGACTTAGTGACTAAACAGCAGCAACCGACAGGGCAGTTCCCACACCTTACCCCCACCAGTCTGCTCTGGGATTCCCTGGAACCTTATGCCATCACAAGTCACTCACCACACTTTCCCCTGTATTTCAAAGAGGCTTCTCTTAACCCAAGTCTCCTGCCTAAAAATAGATACGACATCTTGAATTACAGCAGCGAATTCAGCCCCTGAGACTGCTGAGGGGGCCCCCATGGTGCTCACTTGGGACCAGCTGTTTTGCAGCACGGGAAAAAAATAAACGTGCTGCTCCTGGCCCAGACACACCACGGGAGGCATAACTTTCTGCTGTGTGTTCCTGTCCCCTCTGTGAGCCTTCTTTTGCTCAATCCACGCATGAGGACTGGGAGGCCAGGTCTGCATTTTTTAGGGCAAACCTGCCACCCTGGTTTTTATTAGTGCTGTTTGCAAGCTAGTCAACAGCAAAGGCCAAGAAGAAAAGCCAGAACTTTTCACAAAGGATGTCCAAGAAGGTTCATTTTGGCAAGTCTGTCACAAAGACCAAAAGCAGCACTTACTCAGGGATTCCCAAGATCTGGACACAGTGCTGGCTCTCCGAGGGAAGGGAGGGAGAAGACGACTCACCTGGGACTTCAAACTACAGCCCAAGCCCAGGAACTCTGGAGGGCCAGCACTGCCCTGAATGACTGTGTGACAGGCCAGCGTCCCCCCAACTGGCTTCCCCCTCCCACAGGTTGGTTAACTTTCTCACTTCTTCTGGAAGGCCAAGAGCAGCCTCGGGTCCAGGATATTTTCCTCTGGCTCCCAGCTGTTGTGTCTGGAAAAGCAAAGAACAGGACATCTTAAAGTTCTAGGCAGCGACCAGCCACTTCCGAAACCAGCCCAAGTGGGGGTTGCCCCACTATTCCCTGATGCCTGCTGGCAGCCAGGGAAGTGGGGTACTGGGGATTGTTCCCCACGGTCTCACCCACATCCAGGATGAACTCCCGGGACACTCAGTTCTGAAGCCAACACCTTGTTCTCAAACTCAAAGGGAAACCATTGCCTCCACCCCCAATTAACACCCGGCCTCAGGAGGACTCTACAGCCTCCCACAGGAAGAAAACAAATCGCAATAAAATGGAAAGTTGCAGAAAGGGAAGACCCCAAACTCTGGCCCGGAGCCAGGGAGGGAAGGGAAGGCTCCCTACAGGATGCTGAGAGGGGGACGCTTAGGGGCACAGAAACGCAGCCCAAAGATTAAGAACAATGTTGCTGGCATCCAGGCCAACACCGGCCGGGGCACCCAGTGGGGAAAGCAAAGAAAGAAAAGTGCGGTCCGGGAAGAATGGGGAACCGGGTCTGCGCGAATCGCCTGTAAATAGAGCCCCTTCCGGGATGCCAAGTTCCCTCCCTTCCATTAAGAGGGGAAAGGAAAAAAAAAAAAGGAGCCCTACATCCATGAATAGAAAGCTCAGGTTACAGCCGGGGAAAATACGGACTAGAGGAGGGGGGCTGGAGTCCCGCGGGGACGGTTGAGGCGGGCGGGGGCGTATGCAACAAATGGGCGCGGGAGGAACGAGCGGCGCCGGAGGGGCGCGGGCCGGGCGTGGGGAGAGGCGGCCCGGGAGCCCGGAGCGGAGCTGGGAGGGCCGGAGGGGCTTCCGGGGAGGCCGCCCAGCCCCGCGCCCCGCGGGCTTGTAAACAAAGGGCACCCCGCGCACGCTGGGCGTCCCCTAACCGCCAAACTCGAGGAGCCCGCGGAGCCCCCCGCAAACTTCCCGCCGGGCGCGCGGACGCCCCCCGACGGCGCGGGCGAGGAACCCACACCGCTCTCCCACCACACACCGAGGTGGCGCGGGCGGGAAGACGGGCACCGCATTGTTGGGGACTCACTTGGAGGACCAGCCGCGCCACTTGACCAGGTACTCCAGCTTGCCCTGCAGGGAGAGAAGAGGCGCGTGAGCCGGGGTGGGCGGGCACGGGCGGGCGCAGGCCGGGCCGCACGCACCTTGCGGAGCCGCTTGCTCAAGATGCATTCGGCGGCGAAGACCTGCTCGCCCACGCTGCTCAGCTCCTCCATGCTGCCGCGCGCCCCGCCCCGACCGCGGCGCCTGCCGCTCCCCGCACAGCCAGAGCTGCCGCGCGCCCTGCCGGCCTCACACAAAGCACCGCCCCCGCCCCGCGCAGGCCCGCCCCGCGCACGCGCACCGCCACCGCACCCCTCGCGCCCCAGCCCGCCACCCGCCCCCGCGGGCCGCCCTGTTCCGGAGCGGGCCAATGAGCGCGTGGGGGCGGTGCCAGGAGGCGGGGCGCGCATTGTTCACCGCGGGCTCGGCTTCGCGCCCGGGGCGGGGGTCCCGCGCGCGCTTGGTCTTGCTGGGTTGGGGGCACGGGTGGCGCCGGGGGTCCACTAAGCTGGGGCAGGTCCCTAGCGAGGAAGAAGGAAGCGCCTCCCTTCTTCTGACCTGGCGATCACCGGCCAAGTCCCGCTTGGTCTGCGGGGCTCGCCCGGCCTCCGCCGAACTTCGTTTTCCGGGCAAAAAGCCATTGTTCTGGCCCGAATGGGGGGAAGTTGGGATGCGGCGAAGGCGGCTGCTTCCTGCCCCTGCCCCCGAGGGGCGCTGCTTGGAGCGCGGAGGGCCCAGGTGCCCTCAGTATTTTTGAACTTGGTCTCGAGCGGTCGGACTGTTTTGCGCGGGAGCGAAACGGGCTGGAAGAGGGTGGGGAAGGAATGGGAGACAAAATACGAGGGGAAGAGGTGAGCAGCAAAAACGGAGCAGCCCAACTTTTCCCCCCAAAGGCAGAGAGGAAAATGAATCAGCTGAAAACGAACGGCTCTTCCTTCTTACTTTGTTAAAAGTGGCACTCAACCCCCAAGTTTTAGGGCGCACGTAGCGGGAAAGCAACTGCACCTTTTAAATATTTTGTTGCATAATTTTAAGAAAATGAACGTGGCGGGGAAGGGATCGAAATTTGAGGAGATGGCTCTAACCTAGGACTAAGTCATTAATGGGCCCGCTAGGATTTGGCAGTGGATATCCGTTGGACCAGTTGCATGCGGCAGAGAGGAGACTGGACCGCGTTTAGAGTTAGGGGTGCCCTGGAGTCCTGAAGGGCCATCTTCGGCAATGACCCTTTTGTGCTGTTGAGAACAGTGTTCCATGAACAACTTTCCTGTTAAATCATTTAGCTGTTGAATCAGAGCAAGTCAAATGAGTAATAAAGGTAGCGTTATTAAAGTTAATAAAGTAATACGTTAGTGCTAACTTTTTTCACATCAGTACAATTTAACACAAAATTCATTTTCTGGTTTTGCTTTTCCCTTGGGCACAGCTGCAAAGTACTCTCTGTGTTGAGCAAATCGAAAAGTCGTTTCTTGTTGCAATAGACTGTCAATGTAATTTTAATCATTAAAACCATATTTATAAAAGATTCTGCAGGAGAAGTGTGCTTTTGTTGCTGTTTTAACGGGAAAGGCCTACTGTAGAAAATTTGGAACTGCAGAAGCCCATCTTTCAGTTTTTGGCATGTTCTTCAGTTTATTTGGTTAAGTAGGTTACAGTCCTTTGATAATCCTGGAGGGAACTTGGGTAACATTTGCAAACTCAGATATTGTTTGCAAAGGAGGTGGGGAAGAGGAAGATTGGAGGGGGATTTGATTGCTTACTTTGGGGGAGCTGCAGCCTGGAACCCCTCTTTTGGGGTAAAACCTGCACTCCTGGGATAAAGAGAGCTGTGTATAATTTCTAGCTCCTTTTGTATCCTCATCTTCTGGAGCCAGGCAGTAAATTGTGGGGCTGATGCCAAAGGTGTATTTATTGTAATCCAACAAATAGCTGGATCAGTTTCAACTCACCATTCTTTGCAGAATTCATCTTGGGTGTGAGGTTTTTGTCCTGGAAGTTTCCATTTCCCTCTTGATGATATATGGTATCCTGGGATACTTGCTTTTTTTTTTTTTTAAAGAAAACTTAAGAGAATTCTTTCTTCCTCTGAGAAATAAATTTGTCTAGAATTCGACCCCAACTTACTGGGGAAAAAGAAAAAATCGATTTCCTGGAAGATTTAATACATATATCGTCTATCCAACTGGGACCACCCAGTTTGGGTCAAATAATGTTTAGGTGATTTACTGGGAGAAACAAATATGACAGATTTAAATAGAATTAAATTCTCAGATAAATAGGGTGAGATATGATCCAAAATTTGTGAAGTGTTCCTTAAAAACAAAACTGGAAGTTGGCAGAATCAAGGAATGATTCCCGCTAATCCAGTTGTGTCAAAACATGGGTTTGGGCTAAAGCTGATTCTGTTTTCACTGTCACATTTAAGAATTATTAAGACAAATTAGAGCTAATTATTTTCTTGTTCATTCAACAAATGGTTCCCCAGCATTTGCTGTCATCTAGACATGACTGGATATAGTATAGCGTCTGTAACAGTGCTGTCTAGTAGAACTTTCAGAGAGCATGGAAATGTTGGAAATGCCTTATGTTCGTGTGCTTCAGTGTGTTAGTCACCAGCCATCTGTGGCTAGTGAACACTTGAAATGTGCTGCTGAGGAATTACATTTTAATTTTTTTTTTTTTTTTTAGCCGCACCTCATGGCACATGGGATCTTAGTTCCATGAACAGGGCTTGAACCCGAGCCCACTACATTGAAAGCGTGGCGTCTTAACTGCTGGACTGCCAAGGAAGTCCCTTTATTTTATTTTAAATAACTTAAATTTAAATAGCCACGCATAAACTAGTGGTTAGGGCTTCCCTGGTAGCTTAGATGGTAAAGAATCTGCCTGCAATTTGGGAGACCTGGGTTTGATTCCTGGGTTGGGAAGATCCTCTGGAGGAGGGCATGGCAACCCACTCTAGTAGTATTCTTGCCTGGAGAATCCCCATGGACAGAGGAGCCTGATGGGCTACAGTTCATGGGGTCGCAATGAGTTGGACACGACTGAATGACTAAGCACAGCACAGCACAGCTAGTGGTTCAGTATTGGGCAGTATACATCCTTAGGAATGCAAGGACTATAAACATATTTTCTAAGAAAGTAATGTACTTACTTAATCCTGGAACATAAATAACTTATCTACATTCCCATTTATGCTTTACTGTCTAAGAATGTTTGAAACACATACAAAAAAGATTTAACAATACAGACATACAGGTAAACATACATACTCCATTTAATGCCATTTTTTTTAATGCAAGTGACAGTGTCAATGAAAAATATGAACTAATTAATGTCGGAAATACCACTAAGAAAAGTTACATATTTTCATGCTGCCCTTATGGATCTGAAAGCAAAGATACCGAGGCACGAAGTGAATGACGGACGTGACAGTATTATTCTCAAGTTGATGGAAAAGTCAGGAATTGAGATGAAGCAAGTACCCTTGATCTGTCAGCTTTGGCAGTTAAAACTAAATAACACTGGCAACATCTTACAAAGGAATTCCCAGGTGGCTCAGTCGGTAAAGTATCAGACTGCAAAGGAGGAGACCCTGGTTCAATCCCTGGGTCTGTAAGATCCCCTGGAGAAGGAAATGTCAACCCACTCCCGTATTCTTGCCTGGGAAATCTCATGGACGGGGAGCCTGGCGGGCTACAGTTCGTGGGATTCCCAGAGTAGGATGCAACTTGGTGACTAAACCATCAACCATCTATGGTGAAGAATCTGCCTGCCAACAGGAGACACAAGAGACGCAGGTTCAATCCCTGGGTTGGGATTGAAGGAAGGAAGTGGCAACCCACTTATTCTTGCCTGAGAAATCTCACGGACAGAGGACCCTGGCGGGCTACAGTCCATGGGGTTGTAAAAAAGTCAGACACTCTTGTTGGCTGAACAAGATCAATGTCTTACAAAACAGTTTTGGGACAGCTCTTAGTTTTTCTACAAATATTGTCTCGTTATTGTAATCAGAGTTGACTGAAAGGAGTAAGTAACACCATCCACACCAGATACATGCTCAATGGTCTGCATGGGAGAAACTCAGGATATATATAATACATTGCACAATCTTGAATTGTCCCCCAACCAGGTCCCCTCACATTTGCAAGACGGAAGTAACTTACAGGCGAGCTGTGTTATGTGATGCTGATTCTGTATATGCAGTGGATAAATATTATACGTACGTGACACACAGTGTTTATGTATCAGAACTCAAGTTAAAATAAGCACAGTTAGGGCCCTTGCAGAAGTTCTCAAGCTTTCAGTTTGCCTAAGAATCCCCTGGGCAAACCATGCAAATATTGACCTTTGGGCCCCACCCCCAGAGATCCTGACCCTGGAGATCCCAGAGGCCTACTACAGCTCACAGTGCTTAGAACACTTCTTACAAAGGGCAGCCTGTCCCAGCCCAGATTTTACAGGAGAAGGAATCCTAAATTGCTTCAGGTCATGCGGCCGTGAAGCCCATTCCTGCCATTTCCTACACACGCCTGTTGGGGGCGGGCAGGCCACATCTGGAAGTGGAGAGGCAGCTGGGCACGTAGTAGGCCCTCCAGGGCTGAAGCTTTTCAAGCACCTGGGACCCGCCCCAGGCCACCTAACCTATTGCGTGGCCCCTAAACAGGAGCACAGACTGGACTCACCTGGATCCTGGGGCCTGGGGAGGTTAAGGAACACTGTTGTAGGAGGGAGGAAACAGCAATTAACCAATCCTTCATGATTGTACTTTGGAGACCAGACCGCAACCCTCTGTGAGAGACCTCCCTTGTATGTGGATTTTGTTTTTAAAGACTGTCGTTTATTAATTCTGCACTCATATAAGTGCATGATTCTAATTTCTTACAGCTAATGCAGTGAGAACATCTTTATTTTTTGAAACTGAAGTACAGTTGATTTTCAATGTTGTGTTAGCTTCTAGCTAAGCGATTCAGTTATGCATGTGTGTCTCTGTGTATGTATATATTTTCTTTTTCAGATTCTTTTCCATTATAATTTATTACAAGGTATTGAATATAGTGTCCTGTGCTATACAGTAGAACCTTGTTATTTATTTTATTTCTTAAAAAAATTTTGTAGCTGTGGTGGGTCTTTGTTGCTGCACGGGTTTTCTCTAGTTTCGAAGAGCTGGGGCTCCTCTCTGGTTGCAGTG
The DNA here is from genome assembly GCF_032452875.1 of Bos javanicus. Taxonomy (NCBI): domain Eukaryota; kingdom Metazoa; phylum Chordata; class Mammalia; order Artiodactyla; family Bovidae; genus Bos; species Bos javanicus. Next base: position 54,256,379 of record NC_083886.1, read on the forward strand.
CATGTGCTTCTTGTTGCAGGGACTTCTGTTGTTGAGGAGCACAGGCTTCAGTAGCGGTGGCACACAGGCTTGGTTGCCCTGAGGCATGTGGGATCTTCCCAGATCAGGGATGGAACCAGCGTCTGTTGTATTGCAAGGCAGATTCTTAATTACTGGGCCACCAAGGAAGCCCCTATCTATATTATATATAATAGTTTGTATCTGCTAATTTCAAACTCCTAGTTTATCCCTGCCCCCTCTTTCCCCTTTGGTAACCGTAAGTTTGTTTTCTATGTCTGTGAGTCTCTTTCTGTTTTGTAAATAAGTTTGTTTATATCATTTTCTTTTTAGATTTTCCATATAAGTGATATCATATGATATTTGTTTTTCTCTGTATGACTTGACTTCGCTTAGTATGATAATCTCTAGGTTCATCCATGTTGCTGCAAATGGCATTATTTAATTCATTTTTATGGCTGAGTAGTATTCCATTGTGTATATGTATCACATCTTCTTTATCCATTCATCTGTCGATGGGCATTGAGGTTGCTTCCATGTCCTGGTATTGTAAATGGTGCTGCTGTGAACCCTGGAGTATATGTATCTTTTTGAGTTAGAGTTTTCTCTGGATATGAGATTTTCTCTAGGAGTGGGATTGCTGGATCATATGGTAACTCTATCTTTAGTTTTTTTTAATGAAACTTCATAGTGTTTTCCATTGTGGCTGCACCAATTTACATTGCCACCAACAGTGTGGGAGGGTCCCCTTTTCTCTATACCCTTTGTAGCATTTATTATTTGTAGACTTTTTGAGGATGGCCATTGTGACTGGTTGAACATCTCTATCTTTGCATGTGCAAGATGCTAGCACATCTCTGGGATGGCATGCCTAGATGCTATACTGAAGGACAATGAGTCTACATGTTTTTTGTTGCCTATTGCCAAAGTGTGCCCCAAGGGCCTGCACTGATTTACACTTCCACCCCAGGTAGATAGGGTTGCTTCTGTCCCCACATTCTCAACACCTCCAGGAGGTGTAAGTCCGTCTAGGGCATTTCTGAAAGTGTTTAATGTTTAGCTGGTTTCAGTGGCACTCAAACACAAATTAGTCACGTCTGTTGCGCATCCCACATCTGCTTTTTTTCAAGATCTTTGCCTGGTACAGGATTGTTCGAGTGTAAAAAAGGTTTTATGAGTGCAGTTTCCCAGTGTGAAATCCATTATTTTCACAAATTTAACAATAACTTACACATAAAAGTTTTAAATTTTAGTGTGAAGCCCTTACTTAAAAATCAGTAATTAGTTTGGAGATTCAAAGCGGTAAACGAATATACATCATGAGGTTGCTAATTGTTCTCCCTGGATGCTGGAGGTGATCATGAACATCCTCTATACATCCTTTGGGTACCATTGATAAACCCAGGGGTTTCAGGAGTGATGGATCTGAGAATTGGGTTGCAAATCCCCCTCTGAATCAAATGTATGCTCTATTTCACTCCCTTCGTTAGCTGGATTACTTCTTGTCTAAAAGAACCCAAAGAAAGAAATGTTGCTCAGGTCTCACAAGACAAGAGATTTATGTTTCTGTCTTTAATCCCGTTGTTTTGGTGAGAGACTATGAAGATAAGTTCAAAGGACACACAGTTTTCATTTTATTTTAAAATTTTTAGTATAAAGTGTTTATTTATTTACCTAACTGCACTGAGTCTTAGTTGCAGCATGTGGGACCTAGTTCCCTGACCAGGAATTGAACCCAGGTCCCCTGCATTGGGAGCCTGGAGTCTTAGCCATTGGACCACCATGGAAGTCCCCAGGGCGCGACTTTTTTTACAAAAGCCATTTCCTGCTTCTTGTTGGCAAAAATCTCAATGATAATCAGAGGAATTGCATTTGGAGACTAGGAATGGTAAACCAGAACGCACGGAGAAAATTCCACATTGCAGGTGAGCACGGGGTGCCCAGAGGATGAGGGAATATCCAGTTTGATGTGTCCAAGGCTGATCTTCTGCTTTTGCTGGGCAGCATCTTGCCAGGTCCCCAGCCTCCAGCTGTGTTCCTCCACCACTGTGGACCGTCATGGCTGTCGACTCAGCAAGGAGAGTGAGACATGCCCTGCTGTCAGAAGGTTCAGAGTGTGTGTGTGTGTGCATGCTCAGTCATGTCTGACTCTTTGCAAGCCTCTGGACTAGACAGCCTGCCAGGATCCTCTGTCCATGGGATTCTCCAGGCAAGAATATTGGAGTGGGTTGCCATTTCAGACAGATACTGAAAAAGCTCCCTTTCCCTTTCCTGTCCTCAGCAGTATGATTCTTCACTCTGGAAGCAACAAACGCTACCGCTTCCTAGGTTTTCTTCCAGGGGTACCTGAACCAGCAAGGATGTGTGGAGCATTTCCTCTTGCCCCAAGGTCCCACTGGTTTCTTTTGATCACACAGATGGTAGTGCACTAAGGCTGTTCTGCATGCTGCTTTTTTTTTTTTTCCCTCTTAGCTGTATGGCTTGAAGGTTATAGGCCCCATCAAGTGGATAGATCTACCTGGCTCCTTTGAGTCTCTCCATGATATTCCGTAGTTGGATGTATTGTTGATATAACTAGATCCCGATTCACAGATGCTGAGTTGTCCCTGTGTTTAGCTCTTGCAGCAAAGAGTAGCATTTGTTTAAAGAACCGAGTTTTTCTGTTTGCTGGACTGTGAGAGGGATGCAGGCCTGCAGCAGAAGTGTCCATGGCGACTGCAGAAACAAAACATGTTGAAACGCTGTTAATTTAATCGCAATGCACGGCCATGTCCTTTGACTGGGCACGTTCTCACAGGTTCCGAGAGCATTTCGAATAACTCTCAGTGCTGACGGTGGTGGCCACTGTCTTTTGAGGTATTTTTATAGGCTATTCCTCTTTGGGGAGGAAATCTATTTTACATGTCCAGGCTTTATAAGTGAAAGGGGCTGCTGTCAACATCCCCATTTCATATTTCTTGGAGACCCTGGTTCGATTCCTGGGTTGGGAAGATCTGCTGGAGAAGGGATACCCAGGCTACCCACTGCAGTATTCTTGAGCTTTCCTGGTGGCTCAGCTGGTAAAGAATCTGGCTGCAATGTGGGAGACCTGGGTTCAATCCCTGGGTTAGGAAGATCCCCTGGAGAAGGGAAAGGCTACCCACTCCAGTATTCTGGCCTAGAGAATTCCATGGACTGTATAGTCCATGGGTTACAAAGAGCTGGACACAACTGAGCAACTTTCACTTAATACAAGTGCTTTCTAGAGCCTCATGGCCTAGTGTGAACGTTGCTGGATGGGAGCATGTGTCCCAGAATGAATAACACGACAGTGTACCCACAACTTCAGTAGACAGTACTCACTGCTACTGCTAAGTCGCTTCAGTAGTGTCCGACTCTGTGCGACCCCGTAGACAGCAGCCCACCAGGCTCCGCCTTCCCTGGGATTCTCCAGGCAAGAACACTGGAGTGGGTTGCCGTTTCCTTCTCCAGACAGTACCCACAATACCCACAAATTCAATATCAACAACCTCAGATGCTCAGATGACACTACCTTTATGGCAGAAAGCTAAGAAGAACTAAAGAGCCTCTTGATGAAAGTGAAAGAAGAGAGTGAAAAAGCTGGCTTAAAACTCAACATTCAAAAAACGAAGATCGTGGCATTCAGTCTCATCATTTCATGGCAAATAGATGAGAAAACAATGGAAACAGTGAAAGACTTTATTATCTTGGGCTCCAAAATCACTGCAGATGGTGACTGCAGCCATGAAATTAAAAGACACTTGCTCCTGAGAAGAAAAGCTATGACCAACCTAGATAGGATATTAAAAAGTAGAGATATTACTTTGCCAACAAAGGTCCATCTAGTCAAGGGTATGGTTTTTTCCAGTAGTCATTTATGGATGTAAGAGTTGGACCATAAAGAAAGCTGAGCACTGGAGAATTGATGCTTTTGAACTGTGGTGTTGGAGAAGACTCCTGAGAGTCCCTTGGACTGCATAGAGATCCAACCAGTCCATCCTAAAGGAAATCAGTCCTGAATATTCATTGGGAGGACTGATGCTGAAGCTGAAACTCCAATACTTTGGCCACCTGATGTGAAGAACTGACTCCTCGGAAAAGACCCTGACGCTGAGAAAGATTGAAAGCAGGAGAAGGGGACGACAGAGGATGAGGTGGTTGGATAGCATCATCAACTCGATGGACATGAGTTTGAGCAAGCTCCAGGAGTTGGTGATGGACAGGGAAGCCTGGCCTGCTGCAGTCCATGGGGCCACAAAGAGTCGGACACGACTGAGTGACCGAATTGAGACTGAGACTCAGTAGACAGAGTGGAACAAAATAATGAGGATGCATGCAGATGGGAATTTGCAAGGTAAATTTTGGGTTCAGAAGTGGTTATGAGACCACACACACAGCAGATATTTTTTGAGTGGCTCTCTTGGTCAGGCACTGTGTTAGGCTACCCTGAAGGAGTGGGGAACAAGGCTGGCAGGGACCCCGGCCGACAGTGACAGCAGAGCAGGGTCCACAGCCTCATTTGGGGTGGGGGTTAGGGTTCTTAGTGATTTTTAACCCCTCAAGTCCTCAATTAAATTAAAAATCAGTTTAAAAGGCCCTGGTAAAAGTTGAATGAGAATGTGAAACCAGCCCTCACGCAGCATGGGTAGGGATGCAAATGGTTTCAGTATTTCTGCAAAGTAATTTGCCATTGCATTTCCTAACACCACTCATGCCCTTTGATTAACATCTGCCTAAACTCAGACAGTAAAGAATCTGCCTGTGATGCAGGAGACCCAGGTTTGATTCCTGGGTCAGGAAGATCCCCGGAGAAGAATGGCAACCCACTCCAGTACTCTTGCCTGGAGAATTCCATGGACAGAGGAGCCTGGAGGGCTACAGTCCATGGGGTTGCAAAGAATCGGACACGACTGAAAGACTAACACACATACACATACCATTGTAGCAAGTGTGACCAAGATGCCAGGTGGACTCACATCTCTGATCTCTAAGAAAAAAAAACCCAGAGATGCACTAAAACATTTATTTTGTACCGATTTGTTCAATGCAGTAGAGCTTATAAATAAATTGGAAATAGTTCAATATCCATCAGTGGGCAGTTGAGTTAAATGGAGTGTCCTGTGAGCCAAGACTGAGTGACTTCACTTTTTCACTTTTCACTTTCATGCCTTGGAGAAGGAAATGGCAACCCACTCCAGTGTTCTTGCCTGGAGAATCCCAGGGACGGCAGAGCCCGGTGGGCTGCCGTCTATGGGGTCACACAGAGTTGGACACGACTGAAGCGACTTAGCAGCAGCAGCAGTACTCATGCAAGGAGATTCTCTACGATCTTCAAAATCCAAGTTTTAGAAGATCTTTTTAAAGGACGTGGTAGAAGCCATGTGTAATGTTAGATGAAAAATGCAGATTAGATAAACACATAAAGTGTGGTCTCAGTATTATAAAAATATCTATATGTGTGCATGGAAGAAAGTGAGGAGAAATAAAAATACTTTGTGAGATTAAAATTAGTTTTCCTTTTTTAAAAAATAATGTTTATTTATCTATTTAGACTCTGCTGGGTCTTCATTGCCGTGTGTGGGCTTTCTCTAACTGTGGGTAATGGGGGCTACTCTCGAGTTATGGTGTGGGGCTTCTCTTGTGGAGCACAGACTCTAAGGTGCATGGGCTTCAGTCGTTGCCTCACATGGGCTCAGTAGTTGTGGCAAAAGGCCTTAGTTGCCCTGTGGCATGTGGGATCTTCCCAGATCAGGGATTGAACCAGTGTCCGTTGCATCGCAAGGTGGATTCCTAACCACTGGACCACCAGGGAAGCCCTTTTGTTCCTTCTTATACCTGTCTATATTTTCCAGGATTTCTGTGACGAGTACATAGTATTCTTATTGTCAGCATTTCTGAACTCTCAAATCTGGCAGGTGGGTGGTGAGGGTGAGTAGGGGCAGACGTGGGAAGAACAGACCTTTTGAACAAGAGAGGGAGGAATTATGAGAAGGAAGAAAAGTGAAGAGGTGCTGGTTTAAGTTTTCAAAAAATCCTTAAAAAAAATCTCTCACTGAGACAAAGAAAGCTGTTGCATCTTTATTAAAGTTACAGCCCAGTGAGTTTTTCTGTTTATAAATTTGAATGCAGAGAGGTCGCTTTAAAATGCAGCAAGTAGGGCCTTCCCTGGCCGTCTGGTTAAGATGCCATGATCCCAATACAGGCGGCGTGGGTGCTATCCCTGGTCAGGGAACTAAGACCTCACATGCAGTGGCCAATAAATAAATAAAATGCCACAAGTAATGTCACAACTGTGATCACTCACCTAGAGCCAGACACCCTGGAACGTGAAGTCAAGTGGGCCTTAGAAAGCATCACTACGAACAAAGCTAGTGGAGGTGATGGAATTCCAGTTGAGCTATTCCAAATCCTGAAAGATGATGCTGTGAAAGTGCTGCACTCAATATGCCAGCAAATTTGGAAAACTCAGCAGTGGCCACAGGACTGGAAAACGTCAGTTTTCATTCCAATCCCAAAGAAAGGCAACATGAAAGAATGCTCAAACTACCACACAATTGCACTCATCTCACATGCTAGTAAAGTAATGCTCAAAATTCTCCAAGCCAGGCTTCAGCAATACGCGAACTGTGAACTTCCAGATGTTCAAGCTGGTTTTAGAAAAGGCAGAGGAACCAGACATCAAATTGCCAACATCTACTGGATCATGGAAAAAGCAAGAGAGTTCCAGAAAAACACCTATTTCTGCTTTATTGACTATGCCAAAGCCTTTGACTGTGTGGATCACAATAAACTGTGGAGAATTCTGAAAGAGATGGGAATACCAGACCACCTGACCTGCCTCTTGAGAAATTTGTATGCAGGTCAGGAAACAACAGTTAGAACTGGACATGGAACAACAGACTGGTTCCAAATAGGAAAAGGAGTACGTCAAGGCTGTATATTGTCACCCTGCTTATTTAACCTATATGAGAAACGCGGGGCTGGAAGAAGCACAAGCTGGAATCAAGATTGCCAGGAGAAATATCAATAACCTCAGATATGCACATGACACCACCCTTAAGGCAGAAAGTGAAGAGGAACTCAAAAGCCTCTTGATGAAAGTGAAAGTGGACAGTGAAAACGTTGGCTTAAAGCTCAACTTTCAGAAAACTCAGATCAGGCATCTGGTCCCATCACTTCATGGGAAATAGATGAGAAAACAGTGGAAACAGTGTCAGATTTTATTTTTGGGGGGCTCCAAAATCACTGCAGATGGTGATTGCAGCCATGAAATTAAAAGATGCATACTCCTTGGAAGGAAAGTTATAACCAACCTAGATAGCATATTGAAAAGCAGACACATTACTTTGCCAACAAAGGTCTGTCTAGTCAAGGCTATGGTTTTTCTTTTTTTTTTTTGCATTGATTGATTTTATTTTTAAACTTTACATAATTGTATTAGTTTTGCCAAATATCAAAATGAATCCACCACAGGTATACATGTGTTCCCCATCCTGAACCCTCCTCCCTCCTCCCTCCCCATACCATCCCTCTGGGTCGTCCCAGTGCACTAGCCCCAAGCATCCAGTATCGTGCATCGAACCTGGACTGGCAACTCGTTTCTTACATGATATTTTACATGTTTCAATGTCATTCTCCGAAATCTTCCCACCCTCTCCCTCTCCCACAGAGTCCATAAGACTGTTCTATACATCAGTGTCTCTTGGCTATGGTTTTTCCAGTGGTCATGTATGGATGTGAGAGTTGAACTGTGAAGAAAGCTGAGCGCTGAAGAATTGATGCTTTTGAACTGTGGTGTTGGAGAAGACTCTTGAGAGTCCCTTGGACTGCAAGGAGATCCAACCAGTCTATCCTAAAGGAGATCAGTCCTGGGTGTTTATTGGAAGGACTGATGCTAAAGCTGAAACTCCAATACTTTAGAGTTGACTCACTGGAAAAGACTCTGATGCTGGGAGGGACTGGGGGCATGAGGGGAAGGGGACGACAGAGGATGAGATGGCTGGATGGCATCACCGACTCGATGGACATGAGTCTGAGTGAACTCCGGGAGTTGGTGATGGACAGGGAGGCCTGGCGTGCTGCTATTTATGGGGTCGCAAAGAGTCAGACACGACTGAGCGACTGAACTGAACTGAACTGAATGTCACAACTAGAAGCTTGAAAGAGAGAACAGTTGCAGCTGAGACTCTCATGCATCTTTCTGAGAAGTCAGACCCAGGGGGCCTGACGGGGTGAGGCCTTGGAGGACCACACCCTCACTCTTTTGATGTCTTGAGGGAACATCTTGTTTTCCAGGCAGGATGTATTTGTATGCTTTGCTCTCTGACTCTGGTTATGTGGAGAACACCCACCTTCCTTTGGAGTGCTGACCCTCGCCCTCCCCGTGTAGCTGTGTGTGTTGGTGGTGGGGCTGGACATTGGTCCTGGGAGCTTATGCAGCTCCTGGCCTGGGGACAGCTATGACTCAAGTAGGGGCTATTACAGCCCTCCCCTGGCCTTCCCCTAAGGGTCCTGCAGAAGGATCTTCTTCCTCTGAGGTGGCTAAATTGGAGGGATATCCATCATGTCCCCTCCCTACCTACCCGCCACCCTCCCGGGGAGATAAGTGCATCTGCTGAGAGATACTGAAGTCAGCACACAGAAGAAGGATAAGAAGGAGAGAGCAAGAAATAGAGAAAAATAGTGGGAAACTTGGGACAGACCTGGAGTATCGGGATCCAACTGGGTCTTCCTTGCTTGGACATCCCCTTGGCGGCCCCCGCTAGTATGAGTTGGGTTTCTGCCCCCTCCCATCAACCCAAGACTCATTTCAACTTCCTGTCAAACATTTGTAAAACTTGATGTTCTAGGCCACAAAGAATATCAGATTCCAAAAGTGGAAACCATATGGGCCCCATTCTCTGATCACGAGGTAATAAAACAGGAGACTAACCCAAAAGGGGGGCTGTCTAGAAAGAGTCTAAACAAACACATCCCAGAAGCAGACATCAGCATGTCAACAGGCACCTCCAAAGTTGCTCCATGTCACAGCTCATTAGGGACACACACGTTAAAACTGCACCTCCGCCGAGCAAGTACAATTCAGAGGACTGCCAGTGGCAAGTTCTGGTGAGGGTGTGGGGAAACTGGAACCCACACGCACGGCTGGTGGGAAGGCAAAATGGTTCAGCCGCTCTGGGGATCAGTTTGGCAGTTTCTTAAAAGCTACATAGACACTTACCATATGACCCGGAAATCCCCCTACGTATCTATCCAAGAGAATTGAAAACATATGTCCACATGAATCGCGTACCCGAAGGCTTATAGCAGCTTCATCCAAAATAGCCAAATGCCAGTCAGCTGGTCAATGGATAAACAAGTTTTGGTAGGGCCATTCTAGGGACGGCTGCTCAGCAACTAAAAGGAAAGGATTACTGATGAAAGAAACAACGTGGACACATCTCAGCGTCTTCTGCTCAGTGAAAGAAGCCAGACGCAAAAGACTACTTGTATATATAAATGCTTTCATTTCTATGAAATTCTAGAAAAGGCAAAATTTACAGACACAGGAAGCAGATCAGTGGCTGCCTGAACCAGGGGTGGAGGTGGGGGTTGTCTGCAGAAGGCACTTTGGGAGTTTTTTTGGCAGGATGCTCCCCAAACTGGACTGGGGATGTGGTCCTAGGGTCTTTCTTTGCTGTTCTAGGGATTTCCTCCTTCTCTCTCATGGGATGGCCATACAACAGAATGTCTGATGGTCATAAAAAGTGCTGTAGAATTTTTTTTCTTGTCCTGGGCAGATAGACATATTAAGTTTTTTTTTTTTTTTAAAGCATGTTATAAAGCTATATACACAAAATGATTCCATGTTTGTTAACTATGTCCAGAAAAGGCTGGAAATACGTTTGTTTAATTCTTGCTTATTTAAAGAAATCATGTCTGCTCAAGGAATGTGTATGGCTTACATAATGAACAAATAAAAAATATTGTAAGAAAGCTTGGGGACCCTTCACTCTGGTCTTTTCCTCTATCATTTTCTGTATCCTAAAACTTAATTATGGTGGTGGTGGCACAACTATATACATTTCCCCAAACTGATAGAATAACTGTTTAAAATGGGTCCATTTTGGGACTTCCCTGGTGGTCCGTTGGTTAAGACACCCTGCTTCCAATGCAGGGGGCAAGGGTTCGATCCTTGGTCAGGGAACTAAGATCCCACATGTCCCGTGGTGTGGCCACAAAGTAAAAAATAAAATTAAATGGGTGTATTTTATTGTATTTAAGCTATATCCCCCAAAGCAGAAACTAGTGAAACTGGAGAAATCTGAAAGGGTTTGTGGACTGTACCAATGTCAATTTCCTGGTTGTGATATTGTGCTATAATTAAGCAAGATGCCAACTTTGAGAAAAGCTGGCAACCACCCAAAGCTGGAAGAGGCAATGAAGAGTCCTCCCCTAGAAACTTCAGAGGGGATGTGCCCCTGTCGACACCTTGATTTCAGACTTCTGGTGTCTGGAACTGTGAGAGGGTGAATTTCTGTGGTTTTAATTCATGTAGTTTGCCATACTTTGTTACAGCAGCCCTAGGAAGCTCATAGAGAGGACTGTGAGCCCCTAATGGTAGTGACACTGGAATCACTGTGGAGGGGTGGTGAGGCAACGAGAGGTGCCAGACTGATTGGTAATCTTCTAGGAAAAAAATGATAAAGTTATGCACTTTGTGTTGCTGTTCAGTTGCTAAGTCGTGTCCAATTCTGCAGCCCCATGGACTGCAGCGCGACAGGCTTCCATGTCCTTCATTATCTCCTGGAGTTTGCTCAGATTCATGTCCATGAGTCAGTGATGGTATCTAACCATCTCATCCTCTGCTGCCCTCTCCTTTTGCCTTCCATCTTTCCCAGCATCAGAGTCTTTTCCAATGAGTTGGCTCTTCGCATCAGGTGGCCAAAGTATTGGAGCTACACTAAACTAAAAAAGTATCAGATGGATAAAAGGTTAAATCAAAAAAAAGGTAAGGCTATCACAGGTAGAAGAATTCTTGTGATTTCTTCTATCACAGAAGAAAATATAGAAAAGAGAAATTTGTTTACTCATGGGAAGACTTTTCTAAGCATAATACAAAACCCATTTCCATTAAAGGAAAAAAGCTTGACTAGATTTAGACTTCTATGGCCAAGAAAACCCCAAGAACAAAGGAAAAAACAAATGACACTCCAAGGATGCATTCTTGCCAAAAAGATTTAATCTGAATCTAGTGGAGCATTCTCACTTTCAGAAAAGACAGGTAACCTTGGAACAGGTAAAATACCCTCACAAAGAAGCCATCAGACAAAACCAGGATGTGGTACACTCCACAAGACCATTGACTTGGACTTGTTGAAAGGGCATGGCATTAAAATAAAAAAGCTGAATAACTATAAAGATGCATTAAAAACCAAATGCAGTGGTGAAGCTTTGTTGGGTCTTGGTTTGAAAAGGAAACTTTGAGGATAGCTGGGAAAATCTGAACCTTGATTGACTGTTAGGTGACATGGAGACTTTTTTTTCATTTTATCGGGTGTGATTACCACATATTGAAAATATTGAAAAATATTGAAAAACCAACACATTTTTCCTGATTATGAAAGTAAAACATATTCCACAGAAAATATATGAACACCGGACTTCCCTAGTGGTTCAGTGGCTAGGGCTCCTTGCTCTCAATGCAGGGAGCCTGGGTTCAATCCTTGGTCAGGGAACTAGATCCCACATGCTGCAACTAAGACCTGATGCAGCCAAATAAATAAATAAACCCACTGAATAAACGTTAAAGTTTTAAAAAAATACATGCATAGTTAGATAGGATAAAGATCACCCAGGAAAGGGCAACGTTAATATACTTAAATAGTTGTTTTTCCTTACTTTGTACATAGATGATATATGGCTCATGATCCTTAGCCTGTCTTCACTTAATGTTATACCGTGAGTGTTTCTCCATAAAAACAAAGTTCTTTGCAAACATAACTTTACATGATTGCACAGTTATTGCAGGCTAATTGTCATTATTGATCATTTCCGTGCTAGGGACCGTGACAACACTTTACAGAAGTGAACTTGTTTAATCCTTGTCTCACACTAGTCCAAGAAGCAGGTATTAATAAAATAATGATTCCCACTTTAGCAACTTTAAATTTCCTGTTCTGGCTTGTAGCCCCTTCCTGCATCTTCTGGGTTGGCCTTGGAGCATTGTCTGCTGCTTCCGCTGACCTCTGCTTTCCCCATCACATCTCCTCCTCTGACTCCCACACTCCTGCCGTCTTCTTTCACTTATAAGAACCTCTATGATCACACGGGCCCATCGGATAATCTGGGACCATCTCCCATCTCAAGGCCCTTAACTTTATCATATCTTCACAATCACTTTTGCTTTGTAAGGCAGTATATTCACAGCCTAGGGCTTTCAGATGTGGACATCTCTGGGGGCCATTATTCTACCCACCTCACTTGCCCATATGACATGATGTAAGTGACTGAGGTCAGGCTCCTCTTTGCTGACACCCTGTGATCTATTGGATCTCTGCATATTGTTGGCTGGTTAGATTATTTCCAGTTATTTTAACATTGAATAAATAATGCTGTGACAAGCATCCCTGTACAAAATTCAAATTTTGTAATTTGAATTATTTCTGTATAGTATGTTTTTTGGAGGGAATCTTAGGATCAAAGGGTACAATCATTTCTGTTGTTCTTGATACTGAGTGCTTTCCGAAAAGGTTGGCCACTGCCCACCACCAATAGCACCGTATCAGGGAATTCTAGCTCACGCTTTTGTCTTAGAGCCGGAACAGCAAAAAGTGAATCCAGCTGGCACAAGTGCCCGGGCAGGGGACTTCTGCTTAGGGTAGGGGCTGAAAATTTCTGCTCTCAAGTTGAACCTGGCCCATAGATCCCCTTTATTTTGCTTGCACACTTTAAAAAATATGTACATAATTCACCAAGATAAAATTCACCATTTTAAAGTGTTCATCTTTTTAGTCTATTCATAAGGCTGTACAGTCAGTTTAGAGCACTCCTACCATTCCCAAAAGAAACTCTGAGTCCATCAGCAATCTGTCTCCCTTCCCCTCTCCCCACCAGGCCCTGGAGACACCAGTCTACCTTCTCTCTATGGAGTTGCCTATTCTAGAATTTCATACAGTTGGAATCATACGTATGTGGCCTTTTGTGTCTAGCTTGATTCATGAGGTCGCAAAGAGTCGGACGCGACTGAGCGACTGATCTGGTCTGATCTTTCACTTGAGCGTTGTGTTTTCAAGGTTCATGTCTAGTGTGTAGTGTGTCACTGTTTCACCTCTGCTTATGGCTGTGAAGGTGGCTTTATTTGAAAAACAGGGTCTTTGAAAAAAGATATGATTAAATCAAAGATCTTGAGATGAGATCACCCTGGATTTCATCTGGGCCCTAAATCCTGTATCAGGTGTCTTGATATGAGAGGAAGGAGAGGGAGATTTGAGGCACAGACACAGAGAGAAGGCTGTATGCTGGCAACGTAGAGACTGGGGTGATGACTCTACAAGCCAAAGATCTCTAGTAAACCCAGAAGCTGGACCAGGCAAGGATGGACTCTCTCTCTCTCTCTCAGCCTCCAGTAAAAAAAAAACCTGGCAGCCTTGGTTTCAGACTGCTGGCATCCAGAGCAATAGGTTTTTGCTGTCTTAAGCCCTCCAGATTGTGCTAATTTGTTAACAGCAATCCTAGGAAACTAACATGGCTTGTGTGAGAGCCTTTTAGTGCTAAACCCAGGAGAATCCGGCACAGAGAAGGGTTGGTCAGTCTGACACTGGAAATGCCCGTCATGTGTCTAATTTTTTAAAAATTAAAAATAATCTTGCCAGTTAAAAAAGAATGTTTATTTAGATATTTTTGGCTGTGCTGGGTCTTTGTTTGCTGTGCGGGACTTTTCTCTGGCTGCAGAGAGTGGGGGCTACTCTCTAGCTGTGGTGTGCGGGCTTCGCATTGTGGTGACTTCTCTTGTTATGGAGCACAGGCTCTAGGGTATGTGGGCTTCAGTAGTTGTGGCTCCTGGGATCCAGAACACAGGCTCATTAGTTGTGGCGCCCGGGTCTAGTTGCTCCGCAGCATGTGGGAGCCTCCCAGACCAGGGATCGAATTCATGTCTCCTGCCTCTGTCAGGTGGACTCTTTACCAATGAGCCATCAGGGAAGCCCTAACATTTTTTAAAATTTATTTTTTACTATGATGTATTCTTTCTTTGTTTTTATTTATTTATTGGCCACACCACGTAGCATGTGCGATCTTAGTTCCTCAACCCGGGATTGAACCCGTGTCCCCAGCAGTGGAACCTGCGTCCCCTGTATTGGAAAGCAGATTCTTAACCACTGGACCACCAGGGAAGTCCTTCCACTATGTTTTTTTAAACTGAAGTCAGAACACATGAGACAGCTCTGTCTCAGATGGCATGTTGAGCTTCTCTTACTTAGATCAGGACTGGTCACCCTTCTACATCTCAGCTCCTCCTTCTGTCCGTCTCTCTGCTGTCCAGCTTTTGGTAGCATAAGTTGCCCATGGCTTCCAGGGAGTAGGAATGGGCAGGGGGAGCCTGTGGTCCCCTCAGCAGCCCTGCATGTCTTTGGGAGTATGCAATCCCACCGCATCTCAGCTTCCCTCCTTTGAAAAAAGGAGATGCTTCCGGCCTGGGTTATATAGATGATCTGGCTTCCAGCTGAAAGATGCAGCGGATGACAAAGTGCCAAGTGGTCCTCACCTTCCTGGGGCTTGTTTCTGAGCAGAGAGACACTGGTGGTTTCACTTAGGAATGAAACTGCCAACATCTGGTGGCAGCTGGAGCCCAGAAGCCCTGTACTGGGAAGAGAGCTGAGCTTCCTTTTTCCTATTTCCTCCTGGATCAGATCAGCAGACCCACTGATTATCTAACCAGTGAGACAGCCTGAGAGAAAAGAAGAGCTCTACACTTCCCAACACCCAGACCCGATTTTCCTGATCGTCCACACAGGTGCCCAGGGAGCTTCTCCCAGGCCCCTCTGGGACTGACTTTGCAGCTGTAAAGAACAGCCAGGAAAATCATTTTGATCTTAAGACAGCTGGGGTCTCTCCTGGATTCATCCTGAGCTCTCCTGTCCTTCCAACTGTAGTGGATCACCAGAAACCTCCTCTGACATTCTGGAAGCCTCCCAGGAACCCCCCCAGAGCCGTTTTCCTCCATCTCCAGCAATGCAGAGTTGTGTGGCTGAGGCCTGCCCCTGGACGAGGCCTCTGGAAGAGCACAAAGAATTCCTTTTGATCTCACAATTTCTCAAGTGCAAGTATTTAGAAATGACTCTCGCCCCGAAGCTAGTGGCCAAGTGCCAGGAGGGCAGGCTAGATGGAGGAGTGGGGCAGGCTGGGGAGTGGTGCAGATTCCTCCAAGGCCAGGCACAGAGGAGGGAACCAGTTTGCACATTGGGGGGCGGGGAGGTGCAGGAGGCAGAGGCTGGAGGAGCTCTACTCTCTCAGGAGTCTGGTCTTCCATTTTCCTTTCATACTGTATTGTCCATATACATAAAAGTAATACATACTCTAAAGGAGGTATTTCTATTTTGTGTCTTTAATATATCCTTAAGAGATTTTTTAATGTGTTTTTATATATATGTGCAAGTAATACATGCTCATGGTAAAACTATATTTATGGCTTGTCTTTTTGAGTATTTTTAATATATTGTGGTTTTTGTGCATGGAAAGTAGCATATGCTCACTAGTATGAGCTAGACTAGCAAAAATAACTTGTAAAATTGAGATATAACTTACATATCCTAAAGAGTACAGATCTTAAAGAAATTGCTCAGTATATTTTCACATTATGTATGTATCTATGTAATTATCACCGTGGCAAAGGCTCCCTTGGACCCCTCCAAAGAGGTCACCTCTATTCCAACTTATAACACCATGTGAAAGTGAGTGAAGTTGCTCAGTCGTGTCCGACTCTTTGCGACCCCATGGGCTGTAGCCTACCAGGGTCCTCTGTCCATGGGATTTTCCAGGCAATAGTCCTGGAGTGGATTGCCATTTCCTTCTCCAAAAAAATTACTTATTTAGACTGCTCTTCACAGCATGAACTTAGTTCCTTAGGGATCGAACTTGTGCCCCCTGAAGTAGAAGCTCAGAGTCTTAACTACTGGACCACCAGGGGTTCCCTGTCTGGCTTATTTCACTCAGCACTAGCCTGCAAGGTTCAGATAGTGAAAGTTGCCCAGTCGTGTCCGACTCTTTGTGATCCAGGCCAGAATACTGGAGTGAGTAGCTGTTCCCTTCTCCAGGGGATCTTCCCAACCCGGGGATGGAACCCAGGTCTCCCGTATTGCAGGCAGATTCTTTACCAGCTAAGCCACAAGGGAAGCCCTACATTTTTATAGATGAAGCCAAATTGGTCTTCCAGAAACTTTCACCAATGCCTACGTGCACCAACATTAGGTGAGAATGCTTTAATTTAACTTTAAAATAGATGCCCCCTCCCACCCCCTGCCACACGCCAGTGGCATCTCACTTTGCTTTGTGTTGCTTTAGTTGTGAAGCTAAGTACCTTCTCTGGGATTCATTGACCATTGACATACTTGAGAAAATTCTTTTCTTCATTTTTGATTGTGTTGGGTCTTCGCTGCTGTGCAGGCTTTTCTCTAGTTGCAGCGGGCGGGGGACTGCTCTCTAGTTGTTGGGTGAAGGCTTCTCATTGTGGTGGCTTCTCTTGTTGCAGAGCACGGGCTCTAGAGTGTGTGGGCTCAGTAGTTGTGGCTCCTGGGCTCTAGAGCACAGGCTTAGTAGTGCGGTGCGCCGGCTCAGTTACCCCATGGCATCTGGGATCTTCCCGTACCAGGGATTGAACCTGTGTCTCCTGCACTGGCAGGTGAATTCTTTACCACTGAACCACTATGGAAGCCCGATATACTTCTTTTTTGAGGATTGTCTAAATATTTTATTAAAATCCTTTCTGTCATTCATCTTTTTAAAATTATATTTGTAAACACTCTTTGTATATTGCAGAAAGACCTTGTATTTGAAAGGCATGGAAAGGAAATAGTTTTATATCTATAGCAAAACAGAGGAGGTTCCACTGATGTTAGTTTTTTCTTTTTGCTGCTTGGACTAGGGATCAAACCTGTGCCCCCTGCTGTGGAAGCACAGAGACCTAACCGCTGGACCACCAGGGAATTCCCTCTGGTGTTAGTTCTGAAACTCAACTGTCCAACCACACTCTTCTTTTGCTTGTATATTATACCTTGATCACACAGTATCAAAATGAGGAGTTTAAGTTTGATTTTGGTAAGTGCTTTGGAATAAGATAAACCCAGAACTGGGAGGCACCATCACTTCTCCATTTTGACAGCATGCTTTCCTTCTGAGCCTACAATGGGCCTCAGAATCCTTCCTAACACAAAGCTCCATGTGGCCTGTGGTGACTCGAGTTGGCATGAGTTGAGACCTCTGTGCTTCCATGATGGAATGACTCCTGGAAGTTACCTGAATGTAGTGATGCCCAGTAGAGGTGGGATGGAGGAGCTATCAGGGTTTGTACTGGTTTCATCAGGCTGAGGGCAGGTCGATAGAGCTCCAGGCTGGGGCTGCAGAGATTCAGCCCAGAAGATCTTGCATGGCCATAGTAGGTTCTCACTGAGCAGCTGATGAAATGTTGGTGATGAGGTCGTGTCTGGATTTTGCAGGTGAGGAGAGAGAGAAGGGGAGATTGGTGGCCCAGGGGGTTTCAAGATAAATGTAAAGGATCCAATTTTGGAACAAGAGGTGCATTGACTGCGTTTGTCTTTGTTCATGCTTGTTGCCCCCGCAGGTGAGTTCCCAGAACTGGAGGGAAGGAAGCCTGGATGGCAGTGGGGGACAGCTCCTACTTCCCTTCTCCAAAGTCTTTGCTGTCCTTGTTTTAGGCTGGGCTGGCCGGGTCTCAGGTGTCAAAGGTGGACTTTTTAAGCGCCTTGTGTTTCAGGCTGGAGATCTTGGGAAAGAAAATGTATTTGGGCATTTTGCCTATTCCTTTTCCTGCACAGAGAAGCCTCCCCCATCTGCCTCCAGGTGGCTTTGCAATTTAAACTTGAAAATGCTGAAGCCTTTTCCCACAGCCACTTTGGGATGACTTCGTTACTTTCCACATCCTCCCAATTAGTTCTCTGGCTTCGTGTATCCCTCAACATCCCTTCTCATTCCACTGCGAAATGAAATGTTTTTACGCAGTCTGAGGGAAATGTTTTAACATCCATATCCCCACAGGTAGCCTGTCTGGGCTTCTTCATGGAGCTGAGTGGATGGTGTTAGGTACCTGGGACGCACCTCCTTACCAACCCACCCCTCTGCGTATGTGTGCACGTGCGCACATGTGTACAGGCTCACACAATTCTCTGTATATCCAATCCTTTTGTATTGTGTATACTACAGACATTGCACTGAAAAACCAAAACATCAAATGGCATATGTTAAACCTACTTGGAGATAGGTGGTAGGCTGGGTGCCAGGGAACACCTGGCAGTCAGGGTTGCTGCTGTCAAGGAACTTTGCTCAGTTTCTGGATCGCAGTCAGTGGGCTTCATTTGGCACCACATAGGATGGGTGCATGTGTGCTTAGGTGGTCAGTCGTGTCTGACTCTTTGCAACCCAGGCTCCTCTGTGCATGGCATTCTTCAGGCAAGACTACTAGAGTGGGTTGCCATTCCCTTCTCCAAGGGATCTTACAGACCCAGGGTTTGAACCAGGGTCTCCAGCTTTGCAGTCTGATACTTTACCATCTGAGTCACCAGGGAAGCCCATACTGGTAGTATGAGACCTTTAACTTTACTACTTGTCCTGTGATGTGTGGCCCATGCTTTGTGCAAGCTGGGTCTTTTCAAAAAATTTAAAAGTTTAGTAAGATGTACATAACATGAAATTTACCCTTTGAACCGTTTCCCTCCTTTTAACCATTTCTAAGTGGACAATTCCGTGGCATTAAGCACATTCACATCATTATGTGACCATCACCATCATCCATCTCTGGAATGTTTTCATCTTCCCAAACTGAAACTGTGCCCATTAAACACTAATTCCCCATCCTTCTCCCCCAGCCCCTGGCACCCACCATCTACTGTGATCTGACTCCCGCAGGTCCCTCAAAGGAGCAAAATCAGAATATTTGTCCTTCTGTGACGGGCTGATTTCACTGAGCATCATGTCCTCAGGGTTCATCCACGTTGTAGTAGGTGTCAGCATTTCCTTCCTTTTTAGGGATAAATAATATTCCATTGTATGGATAGATCACATTGTGTTTATCCGTTCATCCATCGAGGGACACTTGGGTTGCCTCCACCCCTTGACTTTAGAGATAGTGCTGCTGTGATCATGGGGGTACAAATTGCAAACAGGACTTTTTAATATGTGGACTTAATTGTCAACATTTAATAATTGGGAAATTTCACCCCCAGAATATCTGCTGTCCAGTTTCTTGTGAAAAACAAGGCGATCTGGCCGTACTGGCCTGCTGTCCTGAGTGTCAGGCACTGCAGAGGAGGTGGGAACAGCTCTTGATCCTGGGATGATATCATCCAGACACTGAGACCAGAGGTTGACTGCTCTATGTTGTTGGGCTTATGCTGTTGTTTTTCTCATAGTCGAGTTACAAAGAAAGCAAAATATTTCCATTACTTGTGTCTCTATCAAAAGTGGAAAATAAAAAGCAGCTGGAGAGGTCTCCGTGTTCTGGGGAAAGAGGACTATTCTTACTTATTGAACATACAGAGTGGGTAGATCTGTGGGCAAGGAACCCAGAGGATTCGTTTCGTGTTATGAAATAAGCTAGCTCCTTCACCCACTTCAGGTCCCTGCTGGGCATGCCAGCTGACCTCCAGCTGGGGTTTTAGGAGTGCTGGCTAAAACCAGCTGTTTTTAGGAGTGTATAGCTCTGTCCCTGTTAATGGGTTGGTAATCCCTCTGGACAACCATACCCAGTCACCTCCAAGGCAAAGTTATTAGATGTATAAAGTAAGCAGGTCGAAAGACGTGTTCTAAGTCCTAACCCTCAGTACTGCTGAACGTGAGCTTTAATGGAAAAAGAGTGTTTGCAAATATGATTAAGGATCTGGTGAGGAGAGGAGGTCATCCTGGATGAACCGAGTGGGCCCGAAGTCCGATGACAAGTGTCCTTATAAGAGACAAAAGAGGAGAGATGCGAACGGAAGGGAAGGTCACATGATGATGGAGGCAGAGACTGGAGTGGGTGGCCACAAGCCAAAAAACGCTGGCAGCAGGAGCTGGAAGAGGCAAAGGAGCCATCTGCCCCAGAGACTTCAGAGGCAGCCCTGCCGACACCTGGATGTCAGACGTTTGGCCTCCAGAACTGTGAGAGAATAAATGTGGGTTGTTTGAAGCCATCCAGTTTGCTATGCTTTGTTACAGCCACCAGGGAAAACCCAGGTAGCTGGATTGTCTCTGTGGATGAAAGGGAGCTTACTGGTCAGTAACTTCAAGATATAGTTGAAGGACTACCCTGGTAGTCCAGTGGCTAAGACTACATAGTCCAATGCAGGGGGCCCAGGTTCGATCCCTAGTCAGGGAACTAGGTCTCATTGCTGCAACTAAGAGTTCAAATGCCACAACTAAAACTAGTGGGAAGCTGCTATATAACACAGGGAACGCAGCAGGTGCTCTGTGATGACCTAGAGGGGTGGGATGGGAGCGCGGAGAGGCTAAAGAGGGAGAGGAAGTATATATATATGTATACAATTATGACTGATTTGAGTTGTTGTAGGGCAGAAACCAACATAATATTGTAAAGCACTTAACCTCCAATTTAAAAAATTAGATTTTGCACGCCACAACGAAGATTGAAGATCCTGCATGCCACACCTAAGACCCAGAGCAGCCAAATCAATAAAGTAATTAATTAATTTAAAAAGATTCAGTTGAAGATAGAAAATACAGAAATGTTTTTGGCTTCACACTGGCCTTTGTGGTCAGAATAGCAGGAGAGCCAGGGTCTGGTTGGTCTATGTAACTTGCACTCCCTAAAGTGCCAAAACCACAGAGAACCCCATTTTAAAAAGAAGAAATTGGGCATGTAGATGTGATGATTTGCCCAGGGTCTCATACATAACTAGTGGCAAAACTCGAGGCAGAGCAGAACCAAAGAAAAAGTGAAAGGTGGGCGATGACTGATGCTTCTTATCTGGGTGAGTGGTGGCAGGACCCTCACTTTGTGTTTTATCTTAAAAAGCAATTATTAGGCCCAAATATTAAAAGCATCCCTCTGCTGTTGGAACTTGTGGCTCTTTAGAAAGGATGAACATTCTTCCCTGTGCTTGCTTACCGGTGCTTTAAATTTCTTTGCAGAATTTATTTACCCACGTTTCATAGGAGAAAAACAAACCTCTTTTGAAAATGACATAAACAGAAAACGTCAGTAGTCTAATAAAGTCTGAAGAGTAGTCATAGTAAGAAATGAATGACCAGAGCCTTTCCCAGGCAGATCCTCCCATAGGGGAGGATGGAGGGATGAGCGTGCTGGAAAGACATGGCGTCTTTCCTGTTGCCTGGGCTGGATGTTTATAAATTATGTGCTGCTGCCCCTGACCTGTTTCTTTAGCTGAAGTTTTCATGTAAAACATTGGATTTCCAGAGGGGTTTTCTCTGTGGTGTGGTTTGTTCAAAAAGGTTGGCTCTTGTATTTGTTCTCCAGAATGACTTTCTCCCCAGGAACTGCCGGTGAAAAGAACCACTTCCCCAATTAATTCCAGATGTGGAATACATCAACCTGCATCTTTTTCAAAATATTCACAAGCTTTTAAAAAACTGAATTAACTTTCTTTTTGGTTGCGCTGGATCTTCGTTGCTGCACAGCAGCTTTCTCTAGTTGCAGTGAGTGGGGGCTACTCTTCACCGCGGCTTCTCATTGTCATGGCTTCTCTTGTTGAGCACAGGCTCTAGGCACACAGGCTTTGGTAGTTGTAGCACATGGGCTCTAAAGCGTGGAGTTCCCTGCATTGGCAGATGGATTCTTATCCGCTGTACCACCAGGGAAGACCAAGCTGCATTTTTTATTAAGATGGTGGGAGTATTTAAGTTGTACTCTATTTAGAAAAATAAAAGCAATCTGATAATGGCTTGAATCTGATGATTGAAAAACGTCATTTTTCATGTTGAACCATCAGGCATCAATTCACCTGGGGGGATTTGGCTGACACCCTACAGCTGGAACCCAGAACAGCCTCCAGTAGGAATTCCCAGGGGCTCCTTGGAGCATCCTTATCCACCGTCCCTGAGCTTCTTTCACAGAGGAACCAGAGCTCCAGCCAGGTTCTGGTGGGAGTTGGGTAGACTTCTTCAGAGTGGGGACACCCCAAGCTGTTCTTCCTGGCTCCCCCGTGGGTGCCTACAGCAGCACTTATTAGCCAAGCAGGACACTGGGACAGTGGGAAGCCAGCTAAGCAAACTGGATCCTCTGTTTAGACTTCATGGCCTGAAATATGAACAATGTGCAGGCTCCGTGCTTTTTTTTCTTTTTTGGTGGAGCCCCAGAATCATTTTGTTTCCCAAAATACATATAACGTAAAACATATCATTTTAATTATCTTAAGTGTATAAATCAGTGGCATTTAATGCATTCACAGTGTTGTGTAACCATCACCACTGTTTAGTCCCAAAACATTTTCATCACCCCAAGAGGGAACTTGCACTCATGAAACAGTCACCCCGCCCCATTTCTCCTTCCCCTCAGTCCCTGGTGACCACAAACTCCGTTCTGTCTGCAAGGATGTGCCTCTTCCGGACATTTCATATGAATGGAATCAGGTGGCCTGTGGCCTTTTGTGTCTGGCTTCATTTACTTAGCACGTTTCCAAGGTTCACCTGTGTTGTCACGCATGTCAGTGCCTCACTCCTTCGTGTGGCTCAATACTATTTCACTGTAAGGCTACATCGAATTTCATTTATGTTCTTCTGTTGATAGATATGTGAGCTGTTTCCACCTTTTGAAGACTGTCAAGAATGCTGCTCTGAACATTTGTGTACAAGTGTTTGTTCGAACATTTGTTTTCAATTCTTTGGGTGTATATACCCAGGAGTGGAATCGCTTTGGTAATTCTGTATTTAACTTCTTGAAGACCCAGTAAACTTCCACAGTGGCTGCACCATTTTGCATTCGTACCAGCAATATATAAGGGTTCCAACTTTTCCATATCCTTACTAACATTTCTTATTTTCTTTTCTTTTTTTTAAATTACAGTCATCCTATGGGGAGAAGTGGTGTCTCGGTGTGGTTTTGATTTGAATCCTATGATGACGGTGATGTTGAGTGTCTCTCCTTGTGCTCCTCAGTCATTTGCCAAGGCGCCCTTGCACTTTACCAACACTCTGTGCAACAGCAGACAAATCTGTCCAGAAGGGAGTTGAACTGGGTGAATGGCTTTAAGCTACTTTGTCCACATAACTCCTGAAAGAACTTGGAAAAGTCGTGCCCCTGTGGTACCTTTTTATTAGGTCGATATCTGTTCTTCATCATGAGGTTTGTTAAGGTTGCAAAGGGTGTGATTTCTGGGGTATTGTCAATTTTGACTCAAAAATAAAAGGTTCCTCACTCTAGAGAAGCAGAACCTGACATTTTGTCTTGTTTGCAAGATCATTGAGCAAGTCATGTTCCTCTGCCAAAAACAAACCAGCCCAGAAAGCAACTTCACACCTTAAGATAAAAATCATAGTATCCAAATGATCACACCTTGCCTATTTCCTGTGAACCTCGACTCTATTCAATAACAACAAGATTTTTAGCCCTGACCTTTGCTCTTCCTGTCATGTCCTGACATTAGAATTAGCAATATCACATGAGAAAGCAGTTGTTGGTCCACTCAGGACAGACACATGTAAATTTGGTGACCGTGGTTTTCCTGTGATTTTTCCCCCTTTTCAATACTTGATGGCTCTTTGGATTTGGTGAGTTGGTACTTCTGAAGTCTGCCTTTTCTTTACTCTTTGCAAGAAAACTTTCTTTTTCTAAATGCATCTGCTGCTGGATTCCTTGGGCGATTATTTTAAATATATCAAACAAAATGTAACTTAGGTAGCAGTGTGGCATCATGATACCAAAGGTGTGGGCAAATTCTCCTTGGTTCTTTTCTCCTCCACTTTTCACTTCTTCTACCGAATTTTATTTTAATAAAAGCATTTTTTATGTTTGACAGTAACTCAAGGATAGGTCTCTGCAACAAAAACATGTCCATAATTTAAATTTAAAATATTTTCTTTCCTGTGACTCTAAGACTCTCAGTATTAAAAATTACTCTGGGTTGAATGATGTATACAATTAATCGATTCCTCAAACCAACCAAAATATATTAAAATTGTGGTATATATTTATGATATACATATAAAAATTAGTTGCTGGACTGAATCTCTTAATGAGATGAACGGGGCTGTGTGTTTTCAAATGGTTCATGTGTTGTTGGATGAATATTACTTATTATCTCAGACGTGGTTCAGAATCAATTCCATCCCTGTTTTTCATTTTTATTGGTCTAGACCATGAGAAAACTTGTTCATATAAAATTTATACATGGTAATGTTATAGTTTTGTTTTTGAACTTCTTGGAGATTTAAGCCAAAAGTCACAGTGATTTATCATCAGAAACATAACAAAACAAAAATGACCAGATTAAATTCTCCTCCTGGTGTTAAAGACTCTGGGCCTTAGCCACTTGCTGTCTTGGCAGTGGGGTTACACGAGTGGCCTGGGTGTCTCTCCTGCCGGGAGATTCACCACCTTCCTTCTCCTCTTGCCTTGTGGGATGGAAGGAAGGACAACCTCCGGAGGTGTGATGGGGTGAGGAGGCGGCGTCCCGGTACTGGTGGTGGTGGGGGTGCTCCCAGGCTCAGCCTCTGGCAAGCTCTCCCTGGAAACGCGCCCCCGGGCGGCCAGACCCAGACAGCCTCAGACCCGCCCGCTGCGCTTTGGCCATTAAGAGATGCCGGGGTCAGGGCGCTCCGGGCGGGATAAGGAGTAGGGGGGTCCGGGGTCGCCGCGCAGACCGTCCCACCTGGGGTGCGCGCCCCAGGGTGCTGCTCTGCCCCTGAAGTGATCCTTCAAGGTCGAACTGCAGAGAGAGTCAAGGAACCCGCTGCCCACCGATCACAAAGGGGAGGGGCGCACCAGCTTGCTGCGCGTGCGCGGGCAAGTGTGCTACCCGCCCGCGGGCTGTACATGCGGGTGGCGGGGGTAGGGGGCGCCTGTTCGGAGCGCGTATCCTCTGATGTCAGGATCCCGAGCGAGTGTGGGATGTGTGTGTGTGTGCGCGCGCGCGTGTGTATGTTGTACGTGTATTTATGCGTATGTGGCTGGGATGTGGAGTAAGATGGTGTTTTGTATGAGGTGCATGCAGTGTGCTCAACACGTATGGAGTGTTTCTGCGTGTGTGGCGTGTTTTGTGTGTATGTGGGGTGTGTGTAGAGGGTGGGATATGTTACATACGGCGTGCGGGTGAGGTGAGTGTGGAGCGTCGCAGTTGCTTGCAGCGCTCCGGGTTCGCGTCCCATCTGGTTTGGGCTGCGCTCCCAGCTTGGGGCTCAGCGGACCTCTGCCTGCCGCGCAGGACCACCAGCTTGGGCTGGACCGAGTGCGGCAGGTAACCATGGAAACAGATGCTCCCGCGGCGGAGGTGGACGGGTGGCGGGTGGGGGAGGCATCTGATGAGGCGCCCAGGCTGGTACTGGACACGCCGCTTCCTCGGTTGACTGGGGGACCCGGGGTCCTCACTCGGTCGCTCGGCAGGCCTGGGGCGGGGCCCGAAGGATTCCTGCTGTCTCACCTCCCAGCAAGGAAGCCCTTGCTGCTTCCAGGTGTGAAGGCGCAGCAAGTCTTTGGCGCCTCGGATCCTGCTCAGGGGAGACGAACCCCCGCGTTCTAAAGGTGGCCGGGAGCCTCACAAGCAGTTATCGGGTTTTATGACCCGCAGGTGCTCCTGTTGGGTCCCAGGACAAATGAAAAACCTGGGAAGGGCTGAAGGGAGGCCTGGTGTTTGGCACAGGCTTCTCTTCAGTGGAGAGGGGAGCAGCTCACAGGTTCTGGAAAGCAGACTTCACTCCCATCCAGTAGATCCTTTGTGGGAAAAGACTGGCCAGGCCTACTAGCCTTGATATACCTGTCCTCCCCTCTCACCTCTGTTCAGAGCCAGCTGGTGGGCGATGCCACCTCAGTTCTTATCCTGTGTAATGGGAGGAGGTTGGTCTAGATCACTTTTCTTCATTCACTCGTTCATTCATAACCTTTATCTAGTGCAAAGATGCTCAAGTGTAGCGCCAGGGCCAGCAGCATCAGAATCACCTGGAAACTAGTGAGAAATGTACATTCTCAGGCCACCTCCAGACCTACCAATGTGAGAAGCACTGATCCGCGGTGACCCTTGTGCTAAACATGGGGCTACATGATCCCTCCCATCATGGGATTCTAAAACAAACCTAGTGGGGAAAGTTCTAGCTCTTTTTTCTGAACATCCTGTGTTTTGCTTGGGGATCCATCTAAAACTAGATGAAGCATAAATACTTCTTGGCCACATCCCCAAGGCTGGTCTGAGAAGGAGTGGGGCTATTTCAGAGAAGGAGGAGTAGAAGAAGTTGGACAGGAGGTTCGGAATTCCTCTCAACTTCAGAAGCTGCTTGAGAAAGACTTCAAGGGGTGTTGTGGAGCCCAAGAGCGCCGCCTCCTGGTGACAGCATGCAGGACTGATTCTAAAGAATGGGGTTTCTTGACAAAGGGGGCTTTCAGTGTCCCAATCATACACCCAGCCAGGCATGAACTACCCGGTCATTACTCAGGAACGTTTCATCCATTACTGCCAGCAGCTGGACTGGCCAAATTCAACAAAGGCTCTGAGAAAACAGGAAGTTGTGTGTGGCTGATATGTAAGAGAGTCCCCAGTCATGTCCACGTGGCTCGAGAATGCAGTGCATGGCTTTGTTTCAGCTGGGGTTTTCTCCAGACCTTTTTAGTCAGGCTAATAGTAAAATGAACTTTGTACAGAGAACTGCAACATTAGTTTTCCGTGGAGTCCTGAAATCCTCTGATAGGTACTGAGAAGGGTGCAGGGCATGGTGGAAATCCAGTGTACTTTTGTGGAGGGGTTGGGGGGGCAGTCTTTGGACACTGGCCTTGGGGAGGCTGAGTGCTGCCCTCCAGAGGCGTCCTGGGCTGGCCATGCTGTGGGAAGGGAGGGGAGGCAGGAGGGGCGTGGACAACCAGCGTGGCTATCCTGACTCTGGAAAACCTCCTTTATTATTTTTATTTTGTTGTGTCTACCAGTCAACATTTTTCTTTAAATCAACTCACTCTTTTTCACTTAAGTTACTTTTAAAAGGAAAAAACTTAGAAAATAACAGACATAAATGGAAAATCAGTAGCATTCACCCAAGCTGAAGGTGATCATAAAAACAAATATAAGGCAAATAACAGGGTTGTAACACTCTGCCCTGACACGGTTGCCCACCAGAGCTCTGAGCCTGGGTCTTCTCTCTATGCTACAGAGGGAGGTGTTTAAGATTTAGTATCAGCAAGCAGAAACTTTCTGCTAGAGAAACAAGAAGGTTTGGAGATGAAAAGGAAGGCAGTGTGACTTTCTCACTCTGTGATACCCTGTCTCTTTATAACTCCTGAAACGTAACACGTGGGCCTTCTGTGGGCCAGGCCCTGTTTTAAAGACTTTGCAAATACTAATTTCATCATTGAGACCACCTCACTGGACAGGTGCTGCTATTGGTTCTGATTTTACAGATGAGGAAACTGAGGCCCAGAGGTGAGAACCTGTCTAGGGCTGCAGAGTGTTGAGTTAGTGAGTGTCAGAGTTCCGGAGCTGTTTGAACCCATCATCTGCTCAGGGTGGTATCCCCCACCCCCCAGCCCACCCCCAGCTGCACAGATGGGAATCAGCCCACTGCTCGCAGCCTGCCTCAGCTCCCATGTTCCTGATGCAAGAAGCTTATTCAGTGTTAGTCAACCATCGGGACTTTTTTGGGGTGCTCTGGGGATGACAGACATCTGCGGTAGCAGAATACTTAATGTGGGCCAGGCCAGATTATTTTTCTCTCTTTTCTCTCTTTTCCTTTTCTTTTTGAAAAAGCCGTTTGAGAGTGATTCTCAGAATATCTGTTAGCTCGTCCCTAGAAAGTAGGCTAGCCTGACCATGGTCGTTGTGGGCTATTGGTGAAAGGTTGGGTGTCTCTTGGAGATGGGGGTCATGGCGGTTACGCTGGCATCTCTGAGCACTCACTGCTCCATGCACATGGATGCGAAGGGATGCCCCACCCTCCGGTTCCCTCCAGCCTGATTTGGGCCTGTCCAGATTTGGAAGCTGGTGTGGGCAGTCAGGAGGGCCTGGGTATCCCAGTAGGGCTGCACGTGGTGGGGGTGGGGCAGTCCTTCCAGGACAACTATGGGATGCAGGGCCAGGGAGCCACAGGGCCTTTCCGATTAGGCAGCACTCCAGCCCCAGGCTGGTGGTTAGGCAGCTGTGGAGGGCAGGTTGGGATGGATCCTGCAGATGGAGATGGGGCTCAAACTACAGGTAGAAGCAAGAGGCCCGGGCAAGGGAGAAGAGGGATTCATAGACAAGGAATAGGCAGATCCTGACAAACGCATCCTTCGAAGAATCTGTCTCTCATTGTCACAGCTGGATTTATATGCAAAAGCTGAATTTGACAACTTTAGCATCTCCCATAGTAGGGTTTTAATTATCCCTGTGGCTACTATCTAAGAACCACCTGCCTCGGTGCTTCGTCCTGGGGTAACCTCAGAGACATGGACACCTCCTTATTATCCCATTTTTCCAGATGAGGAAACTGAGGCTGGGGGAGGTAAACTACTCCCCTTAGGCCATGGGGACAAACTGGAGCAGTACTTGGTCTGACTCCAAAGTCCACGCTCTTGAGAGCTGTTGTGAGTGTACAGTCCTTGAAGTGGCTCAGTACTGATAGTGTCCAAGGCACCAGGTGGTGGACATTGGCCCCCTGCCCCTGGCCTGGCCACCCAGGTCCCCTCTGAAGCCAGTCAATGCTCACCTTTTCTTGAAACTTCTCCAAGGATATGTCTTATGTGTAGACTTACCACACACACACACCCCTCCCCCACAATTGCATTCTGCCATTTGCAGCATTTTCTGTTTAGCTGAGCAATGTGGCATAGAGTTCTGGTTTCCTTCAGTTCTCATCCCCCCTTTGCTTTTTAATGGGGAGCCCACCCTTTACCAGCTTTTGCTGGCAGTCCAACCAGGGCCTGTTCCCAACAAGAATGGGTAGGTTCCCCTGTGTTTGTCAGCCTCCTAAGAAACTAGGAGGTTATTATACCCTGGATCCAAGTGGGAAGGCTGTAAGAAACCAGCAGGCTTTAGAATGAAATGTTGCACCCACACTGGTCACTGTGTTTTGGTAACAGCCAGTGGGGTCCTTTATTCCCATCCGTGCTTTCTGCCTGGCGGTGTACTCCTGGTGGCCTGGGTGCAGGCCCTGGTCAGCTCAGATGGAGATGGCCCCTGGGCCGGAGGTGTGTGGACTCGGGGCTGGGAGCTCCAGGGCAGAGCCTCCTCATCGCCCACTGGAGCTGGAGTTCGGGGTCTGGGTGTTTGAGGCTTCAGTCCTATTGCAACCACCAGCAGGCCCGCTGCACCCTCCCAAGTGGGCACTCGGGTACCCCCCTCCCCATCACCGTGCACTCAGTGACCCCCTTCCCCCATCCATGCCCCCCTCCCTGTCCTGCTGTCATGGAGCTGGTTCTGCTGTGAGAGGAGGGGAGGAGGCAGAAAGGGTATGGGGCTGGTTCTGCTGTGAGAGGAGGGGAGGAGGCAGAAAGGGGGGTTGAAGGAGAGGGAGGGGGAGGGAAGGAACGGGGGCGTCTTGGGAGTCTGGGGGCCGTGGGCCAGTGAACCAGATGATGCCCCCAGAGATCTAAACCTGGGCAGGGGTCAGATTGCCAGCATCATCATGGCCAGGCCTGGGCTGGGGCTGTGGGGACACGGAGGCATGTAGGCCTGGTCCCATGTCTTCTGAGGAGACAGGCCCATCCATATCCAGTAGATCATCACAGCAGGAGCAGGCTCAGACCCTGTTTGCAGCTTCTGGAGGCTTCCTGGAAGAGGTGGGCCTGGAAGGACAGGTGTGTGTTGGGTTGGGAAGAAGGGATGGGGCAGGGGAAGGTGGAGGAGATGGAGCAGGTGGAGGAGATGAAGCAGACAGGCCTGGAGGGAGGGAGTAGAGGGAATTTGGGTGGGGACAGACAGTGCATGGAGGCACCCGTGTCAAGCGGAGACTGAGGAGGGCCCTTGTGGGAATTCCTGACCCTCAGCTGGACCTGGGAGGGCACAGGGCGGGTGCAGGTAGGGGCCCAGGGGTGCAGAATGACTCCAACTCCCTCACAACTCCATCTCCTGGGCCTCTGACCAGGAGGGGGTGTTATGCGACCTCAACCAGGAGAGTTGCAGCCACCAGCAGTCCCGTCACCAAGGGAGGCCAGCCGCTTGGCAGGAGGGCAGACCCTAAGGAAAGTCAGAGGATTAGTGAACGAGAGAAATGGGAGCATGTCCCTCACCCTAACTCTTTAATGGCAGGTGAAGTGTCCCCAGGCCACCCCCACAAGCTCCCTGGTTTCATCACACACTACCCACCCCTCCCCACCTTGTTCACCTGCCCCAGCTGCACTGGCCTCCTGGCTTGTGTTCTGTGTGACCCCTCACAGCCCCTGCCCAGCGAGGCCTGCCCATCCCCAGGCAAGTGCCCCCAAGAGCTGCCACCTTGCCAGCTCCTGGGTGACCTTTGCCCCTGAGATGGGTCAGGATTGGGGCAAGGATGTGTGTTGGGGAGGCTGAAAGAGGAAGACTCCAGGAAGGAGTCCTCATGTGGCCATGGAGCCTGGAGGTGGCCTGTCCAGTGGGCAAACTGCCAGCTCCTCTGGCCCTCAGCCTCCCCGTGTTAAACAAGGCTGCTCACACCCACCGGCTCTCCTGCATATGCAGCCGAGATGCACAAAGTGCACTGTGCAGTGTCAGGTGCCGTGGGGATGTCAGGGCTCCAGATGTTCCCAGGAGCCAGGGACAGGAAGGAGCAGGTGACACCAACTGGCTGGTGGGGCACCCTGGTTATGACTCTGCAGGCCCCCATCCCCTGCAGCTGCCTAGAGGCACACCTGAGGGGGTCGTGGTGGTCTCCTGGAGAATAGGCAGTAGGGTGCTGAGGAGCCCATCGTTGGCCTCTGGTACGATGCCCAGCAGTTTGCACATGAGCTCATACACGTGGACGCTCTCGAAAGGCTCCACCTCCAGGCCCTTCTTAAAGCTGGGGCCCACAGCCCGGAAAATGGTCTTCATGTCCATGACCTCATTGTCGAAGCCGTGCTCCCCGTTGTTGAACTGCACGTTCACTCTCTGCCAGGAGGGAGGGTCCAGAGTGAGTTTGTGCTGACCCTCCCAGCCCTCCCTACCCTCTCCAGGAGCACCATCTGCCGGGCCCTGGGTTGCAGAGGACTGCTGCAGGGAGTTCAAATCGGGAGGGTGGGGTGGGGTGGGAAAGATTCTGAGCCTCCCTGTCTCTGAATTCTCAGCCCCAAAGATCAGTGGCCCAAAGAAGGAGCCTCAGTGAAGACCCAGAGACATGAATGGAGACCCACGTAAAGGGGGCGGAGCTTCAGCCAAGGACACACTCTGGGTTCCTTTCCATGGCTGGGCGCCCACACGTCAGTACTCCTTGCCTAGAATCCTGCCCCTGCTCTGCATATTGCTTCCCTCTCAGCCTCCTTGAGCTCTCTCACCTCTTGTGTGTCACTCTTACAGCTAGCCTTCCCACTTTACCCTATACACGCACGTGCACACACAAACACATGTATGCATGCACACCCATGCACACAGGTACGCAGTGCATGTACACACCCCAATTCCTGTCGCATAGTGTGGGTGTGTCCCTTTGGAGGCTGACACACCTCAAGTTGGGGTCTGACTAGAAATAGGGAAGTGCTTTCTATAGAACCAGAGAGACTCAGCAGGGCAGAGATGTGCCTGCACCCTGAAACTCACCCCGTGGATGACATAACCTGGGTCGCTGTACATAAGCAGAGGGGTGATCCGCGAGTGATTGGCGTAGTGGAAGGATTTGGGGAAGAACTCCTTCTTGTAGACGTGGAGTCTGGGGTGGGCGTCCTTGAGGGCCTCGTACACCTTCTCCAGCATTCCTTCCTTGGGGAGCAGCATCCCGTTTGGTCCGTAGTCTAGGAGCTCGAACTCAATGTCCTTGAAGCTGAAGTTGGAGAACTTGTGGAACTCCACCAGGTCGCTGGCCGTCTTGTTGACAGTGGTCATGCCGTGGTCAGACAGAATGAGCAGGTTGAGGCTGCTCTCCAGGCCGCTCTTCCTGATGCTGTCCCGGAGGTAGCCCACGGTCCTGTCCACCTGCATCACTATCTCCTTCCTCTCCTGGGACTCGGGGCCATACCTGTGGCCTGTGGAGTCCGGTTCTCCGAAGTAGAGGGTGACCAGGTCCAGGCCCTCGTCCGTGAACCACGTCATCACCGTGTCGATGTTGGCCCTCCACTCCGCCTCGTCCTTGAAGTTGTGAAGGATGCCTTCCTTCCGGCTCATTGTCACAGCCTCGCCTTGGTAGGTGACATTCCCGCCGGGGTAGAAGAAGGAACCGGTCTTCAGGCCCTGCAGGGGGAAGGTGGCATCAGGGCTGAGGGCCTCCTCCTGCTTGTCCCCTGCTGAAACATCTGCCCTGACCGCCTGCCCCCAGACTGCACGCTTACCCATCCCTGCTCCTGCCTGCAGCCACAGGGGTTCGTATTTTCTAAAAGACCTTTCATAGCTCTTATCTTATGTTATTAGGGCTGATACTGATTTTATAGAGGAGAGAGCAGGTGCCCAGTGGACTCAGCACTAATCAGATAGTGGATATAAAAGTGTCCCCAGATATGCTGTGTCCTCATTGTCACTGTGGCCGTAGGTCACATCGCTGCTCTGTGAACGCTCCCTTCCGACCTGCAGCCCAGCCTCTACTGCCATGCATCCATCGGCCTCTCCATTGCCTGCCCTTCTAGCCTTCAACCCGGCCATCCGTCTGTCTTTCCATAAACCAATTGCTGTTTTGTTTACAGATCCATCTGTCCTTGCCACCATATGTCCACTGCCTCAGGTCATCATGTCCACCTTGAGATGTCAGTTCTAGGCTACGCTTTCTGCAAGCAAGCCTGGTGTCTGGTAGCTCCTTCTGAAGTGAGGGGACTCAGATGTGAGTTGGACCCCTGCCTGTGAAGTTTATTCTGGGCTCACCTCAAAATCACCCATTTGAATTTGTTGTCAGGAAGCCCAGAGCATTGCAAGAGGCTGGGGTTCTGGGCTTTTCACTGGGATGACCCACCTCTCACTCTTATCTTTCACCCTTTAGCGTTCGACTGCCAGGCCCTGAGAGGGGAACCAGGATGAAGCCATTTCATTGTTCCCTGCCTGTTAGTGGAGTGACATTATTTTCCATGTGGCCCCCTTTTCACCAGTGCCGAAGCCCAGTTTTCCCTCCAGTCAGGAGGATGCAACAATCCCTCTGGGTCCCAGGGAGGACAGGGCAGCCTGTGCAGCCACTGGCGGGTCCTCATGGGCACCTGGCTCCCATCTCCCATGGGGCCCACTCAGCACCTCTCCCAGGCTGGGAGCATTGAACTCCCGGGTCCTGCCGTGGATGCCCCGTGGTCATGGCATGGACACGGCCTGCTCGGCCAGGTCCCCCTCCCGCCCCCTCCGTCTGTCCAAGTGGGCGTGGGTACAGCATTACCTGCCTCTGGGCGGTGATCCAGATGGGCAAGCTGCCGTTGTCCCACCATTTCTGGATGCCCAGTGTGGTGTGGTAGGGCCACTTCACCTTGCTGCTTGTGTTGTAGAACATGTTGTGAACCACCCCGTGGTTCTCGACGTATTTGCCTGTGGGATGGCAGAGGGGGGTGGTGGGAGGGAGGGCACAGCCAGGGCAGGGGGCGGGGAGGCACACGTGGCCCTGGGAGCCGGGCTGGGCCACCACAGCCACGTACCCCGGCCCAGAGATTCTGCTTCCACTTAGAGTAGCTAATCCTGCCGCTGAACTCTTACAAAGGTGTTAATACCCACGTTCTGGGATATCGTTTGCAGCCTCGTTGGTTTTAGCAAAAGATTGGGAGCAACCTGGCTGGCTATCTGGAGAGAACTAATTAAATCAATTATGGCCCACCCATGAAATAGAATCTCAGGCAGGAAGATAAATAAACCGAGAGAAGGTGTCTTTTTTAACTATTTTTTTCAGGATTTCCCTGGTGGTCCAAGAGTTAAGATTCCGCCTTGCAATTCAGGGGACGTGGGTTTGATCCCTGGTCAGGGAACTAAGATCCCACATGCCGCAGAGCAGCTAAGCCCATGCACCGCGGCTACTGAGCCCTCGAGCCACAGCTAGAGAGTCTGTATTCTGCGACGAATGATCCCACGTGACGCAACAAAGACCCAGTGTACAACTAAGACCTGACACAGCCAAATAAATAAAATTTTAATTTTAATTTTAAAATAAATAAAATTAAAAAAACTACAAACCACCCCCCCCCCCAAAGCACTATGCTCTGTTGGAAACCTTGTGCACTGTTGGTAGGAACGTGAAATGGTGCAGCTGCTATGAAAAGCAGTATGGTGGTTCCTCAAAAATTAAAAAAAATTTTTTTCATGGCAATGCCTCCACATGAGTTCAGAAAGTAGAAAAAGAGGGGTGTTGAAGAGTCCACCTCCTTCCTTCATATTCCCCATTGTCCTGTGGTCAGTAAGGAGGTGACATGCAAAAGAGAGCACCATGGGCCTCTGCTTGCGTGTGGTCATGAAAATGCTGGTGTGAGAATAAGCTGTCTGTATGAGTGACATGCCTTAAAGTCATGCTTCCCTGGCAGCTCAGATGGTAAAAAAGATCTGCCTGCAATTCAGGAAACCCTGGTTCATTCCCTGGGTTGGGAAGATACCCTGGAGAAGGGAATGACAACCCCCTCCAGTATTCTTGCCTAGAGAATTCCATGGACAGACCATGCGGTCTCAAAGAGTCAGACACGACTGAGCGACTAACACTTTCACTTTCAAAGTCATGCCCACCCAGAGCCTCTGAATGTGACCTTGTTTGGAAATAGTCTTTGCAGATGTCATTAGTTTTGTTAAGATGGCGGCATCCTGGGGACTTCCCTGGTGGCACGGTGGTAAAGAATCTGCCTGCCAATGCAGGGGAAAGGGAAAGTGAAAGTCGCTCAGTCATGTCTGACTCTTTGTGATCCCATGGACTATACAGTCCATGGAATTCTCCAGGCCGTAATACCGGAGTGGGTAGCCTTTCCCTTCTCCAGGGGATCTTCCCAACCCAGGGATCAAACCCAGATCTCCCGCATGGCAGGCGGATTCTTTTCCAGCTGAGCCACAGGGAAGCCCAAGAATATTGGAGTGGGTAGCCTATCTCTTCTCCAGGGGATCTTCCCGACCGAGGAATCGAACCAGGGTCTCCTGCATTGCAGGCGGATTCTTCACTGACTGAGCTACTAGCAAAGCCCTCCAATGCAGGGGACATGGTTCAATCCCTGGTCTGGGAAGATCCCACATGCTGTGGAGTAACTAAGCCTGTGTGCCACCAGCACTCCGGAGCCTGCGAGCCACAGTTACTGAGCCTGCATGCTGCAACTACTGAAGCCTGGGCGCCCGGAGCCTGTGCTCTGCAGCAAGAAAAGCCCCCACAATGAGAAGCTCACGGCACTGAGTGAGGAGTAGCCCCTGCTCACTGCAACTAGAGAAAGCCCACGTGTACCAATGAAGACCCAGTGCAGTCAAAAATAAACAAATAAAATTATGTATAAAAAAAAGATGAGGGCATTCCACATCAGGTGGGCCCTAAATCCAGTGACCGGTGTCCTTAACAAGAAGAGGAAAGATACACAGAGGGGAGATGGCCATGTGACAGGGGGCAGGGATTGGAGAGCTGCGGCCACAAGTCCAGGATTGCCTGGGTCCCCAGAAACTGGGACAGGTGGGAAGAATCCTCCCTTCCAGCCTCTGGAGGGAGTGTGGCTCTGTGACACCCGGATTTTAGGCTTCCGGCCTAAATAGAGCAATGGTGGGTTCGAGGGTGGCTGGGAGCGAGCAGTGGAAAGAGCAGGAGCCTCAGGCTCAACTCTCCTGCCTTTCTGAATCCTGGCCACACTCACCTCCACCAGAAGCCCTCCTGGGTTGCCACCCTGGGTGTGGTCCCCACTTACGATGGGACCTCCAGGTGTTTTTTATCTGCCTCTATCACTTGCCCCCGACAGGAAGGGTTCCTAACATTCCCTTTGGCCGGGTCATGTCTGCCCAGTGAGGGTGTCCCCTCCTTGGCCTCACCTTTGCCCTTGCACTGTGTGCCCACCGGGTCGAGGCTCCATGCCCGCACTGCGGTTCACTTTGTGGGTTCCCTGGTTTCTCAGCTGCCCCCCCAGGACCCCAAGCCCCATCTGAGGCCAACACTCACCAGTGACCAGAGTGAAGTGGCAGGGGCTGGTCAAGGTGATGAAGGCAGGGGTCATGTAGCGAGCTTTCACCCCGTCCAGTGCCATGGCATCCAGGTTGGGGGTGTCCACGTCCTGGTCATAGTTCCAGCGGAAACCATCGAAGGATACCAGGAGCAGCTTGTTCCGGGAGGCCTGCTGGCGGACAGGAGCCCCTGATGCTGGAGCCAGGAGGGTGGCCAGGGCCACGGCAAGGAAGACAGCTGGGGCTCCCATGATGGGTTCGCCAGAGATGCAAGTGCCGAGGGAAGTTTTCTGCTGATGAGCAGAGCAAAGTCCCAGGGTCACTGAACAGCTCTTATCCTGTGCGTCTTTGAACTGAGACTGTGCGGGAGCCTCAGAGGTGGCCCCTGGCTGCTGTGTCCGCACCACCCTGGGCCTGGCCCTTGGGCGCATCTGCGTTTATTGACAGCGGATCTCGATGCCCCTCCCGCTTCGTGCACAAGTGTCTTTCCAGGGAGGATGCGGACCATTCTGGAAGGCGTGGTGAACAGAATCGACTCACTCAATCGGAAAAGCCTGTGTCCCCAACCCCAGCTCTCATAGTGACTCTGGGTCCCTGTGCCTGGCTCACTGTGTCCCAGAGCACCCGGATGGGGCCCTTTCCTCCAGACTATAATTTGGGGAGGCCTTTGGACCAGGGCTGTGGGTTCAGGGTTCAGGAGACTGGCCTTGTCTATGGGGAATCCCCAGCCTGGGGGAGCACCTCTTCCCCTTCCTGCCCATGCTAAGGGGGGTCCTGCGGTGGGGCAGGCAGAGCTCCAACCTGGATTAGTGCCTGCTGTGCCCTCCTTCTCAGGCCTCAAGGAGCCCCAGAGGGCACAGGCATGGGCAGCCTCACTGTTGGATTTCATCAGCAAGATGGTGAGAAGTGTGGCCTCCCTTGCTACACTGTGCTCATGGAGAGGGTGGTGTTGGGCGGGACCTCTGATTTCACTGTGCAGTTTTCTGTCTCACTCACTTTCTCTCCACTGTCTCTTTGTCTCTGTCTCTCTTTCTCACTCCCTATGAAACATGTGCCACCAGCCAGGTCCCAGTCTAAGTCCTGGGGACACGACAGTGAAGGAGGCAGACGGTGTTCCTGGCTTCTTTCAGTTTGGCTGGGGACACACAAAATGAATCAACAAGTAAAGCAGTAGAATAGTGGGAGTCAGCAAAAAGCAAGCAAGCAGGGAAATAAGATAGTGCGTCTGTCTGTTCCAGAAAAACATCTATTTCTGCTTATTGACTATGCCAAAGCCTTTGACTGTGTGGATCACAATAAACTGTGGAAAATTCTGAAAGAGATGGGAATACCAGACTACCTGATCTGCCTCTTGAGAAATTTGTATGCAGGTCGGGAAGCAACAGTTAAAAGTGGACATGGAACAACAGACTGGTTCCAAATAGGAAAGGGAGTACGTCAAGGCTGTATATTGTCACCCTGTTTATTTAACTTATATGCAGAGTACATCATGAGAAACACTGGGCTGGAAGAAACACAAGCTGGAATCAAGATTGCCAGGAGAAATATCAATAACCTCAGATATGCAGATGACACCACCCTTATGGCAGAAAGCGAAGAGGAACTCAAAAGCCTCTTGATAAAGGTGAAAGTGGAGAGTGAAAAAGTTGGCTTAAAGCTCAACATTCAGAAAACGAAGATCATGGGCATCCGGTCCCATCACTTCATGGGAAATAGATGGGGAAACAGTGGAAACAGTGTCAGACTTTATTTTTCTGGGTTCCAAAATCACTGCAGATGGTGACTGCAGCCATGAAATTAAAAGACGCATACTCCTTGGAAGGAAAGTTATGACCAACCTAGATAGCATATTCAAAAGCAGAGACATTACTTTGCCAACAAAGGTTCGTCTAGTCAAGGCTATGGTTTTTCCTGTGGTCATGTATGGATGTGAGAGTTGGACTGTGAAGAAAGCTGAGCGCCGAAGAATTGATGCTTTTGAACTGTGGTGTTGGAGAAGACTCTTGAGAGTCCCTTGGACTGCAAGGAGATCCAACCCGTCCATTCTGAAGGAGATCAGCCCTGGGATTTCTTTGGAAGGAATGATGCTAAAGCTGAAACTCCAGTACTTTGGCCACCTCATGCGAAGAGTTGACTCATTGGAAAAGACTCTGATGCTGGGAGGGATTGGGGGCAAGAGGAGAAGGGGACAACAGAGGATGAGATGGCTGGATGGCATCACTGACTCGATGCACATGAGTCTGAGTGAACTCTGGGAGTTGGTGATGGACAGGGAGGCCTGGCATGCTGCGATTCATGGGGTCGCAAAGAGTCGGACACGACTGAGCGACTGATCTGATCTGATCTGATCTGCCTGGTGGGTGGTCAGCCAGGGCCTGGTGAGAGGATGACTGTGAGGGAGTGATCTTGGGGGTCATCAGTCGGGGGAGTGGATCGGGGGCAGGCGGGAGGGCGGCAGGGTGGGTCCTGGGGCCTATGGCTGCCGTATGGAGTCTGGCATTCTTGTGCAGTGCAGGGGGGAAATGCCATGGGGTGGTTTTAAGCTTGTGAGTGACATAAACTCATCTAGCATTAAAAACAAGAAACTTCACTCAAGCGTTCCATTTGCAGGACTGTCAGCTTGACAAAGGAAAGCGGGTGGGGCGCTCCACAGGGAGGGGACTGCTGGTGTCCAAACCAGGATGGGGGCTGTGGGAGTGACAGGTGTGGGTAGTTTGGAGGTTCTCCTGGAAGGATTTGCATGTTGGGGAGAAGGAAAGGGAGCAATCAAGGGAGATGTCCAGGTTTCCTGCCTGGAAAGCTGGGGTGATGGTGTCTTACAGCTATCCCATAGGGTGGTCAGAGGTCAAAGGGCAGGTCGAGGGCAGAGCATTCTATCTTGGCCACGTCTACCTGAGGGGATGTGTTAAATAGTTGGTATGTCCCGAGTTAAATTGTCTTCAGCTGCTGAACTGCTGAGGGCGGTTCCACCCAGGACTCTGCTTGGCTGGCAAGAGGGACTATTGTCAGGCCATCCCAGGGTCTCAGAGCCCCCCACAGCCTCCTCTGCGGTGAAGCAGTGGAGCCCCGGGGTACAGATTCTTGGGCCCTTTCCCCCATCTGAGGGGCCACACCCTGGAGGGATCCACACACAATGCCGCCCCTCGTGAGCCTCTCAGAGGCTGGAGTCCGAGAGATGGAGATGGTCCCCTGCATGGACTTCTACAACCAGGATATGCAGGGATTGCCCTGTGCCGGCTTGGTGCAGGGCTGGGGCACAGAGGGCAGGCTTTCCTTCACTGAGCTTATGGCCCGGAGCTCCACCCGTGGACCTGTGTGAGGAGCTGCCAAAGGTACCACGGAGGAAGTGTGGGTGTCTTAGGAGAGGGCAGTGGGGACCACATTCATTCTAGTGCTGGAGTGGGGACCTGAAAGGCCCTCTGAGGATTCAACATTTCACGCAGTGCTGTGCTGAGTTGCTCAGTTGTGTCCCACTCTTTGGGACCCCATGGACTATAGCCCACCAGGCTTCTCTGTACATGGGGATTCTCCAGGTAAGAATACTGGAGTGGGTTGCCATGCCCTCCTCCAGGGGATCTTCCTGACCCGGGGACTGAACCTCCTCCCGCATTGGAGGAGGATTCCTTACCGTCTGAGCTACCAGGGAAGCCCATGACTACTAGAGTGGGTAGCCTATCCCTTCTCCAGGGGATCTTTCCAACCCAGCAATCAAACCAGGGTCTTCTGCATTGCAGGTGGATTCTTTACCAGCTGAGCTACCAGGGAAGCCTGCACAGATCTGTAGGATGGGTTTAGCTGGGAGATTGGAGAAGGAAATGGCAACCCACTCCAGTATTCTTGCCTACAGAATTCCGTGGACAGAGGAGCCTGGTGGGCTGCTGTCCATGGCCTCCCACAGAGTCGGACACGACTGAAGCTACTTAGCTGCAGCAGCAGCTGGGAGGTATGTGGGCAGGAAAACCTTCCAGGCAATGACGGTAATGAGGTGGAAGAGGGCACCAACCAGGCTTGAGGCTGGAAGACAGGCCTGGGGGACTCTGGATTTGATGTTAGTTATTCTAATGTTTGTTCTCCTAATATCTTCTAATGTGTATTATTCTTCCTTTCGTCTATAATAAAATGTCTACCAAGGAATAAGACTACATTTCCCAGCATGCCCTGCAGTGCAGTTTGGCCACAGTGAGCATGTCCTGGCCAATGGGTTGAAAGAAAAAATGTCTTGAGACAGCCCTCAGTCTGTCGGCGCCGGCTTTGCCCCTCTGGATTCTTCCTCCCTCTGGTACCTCAAGCTCAGAGGCTGCCCGGAGAACTGATGATAAGGGGCACTCTGAGAGAGGTTACACAGAAGGAGCCTGGTCCCCCAAGGCATCCTGGGCAGCGTGGCCGGCCCGCCTTGAATGGCTCAGCCCCTGGGGAACCCTCGCCAGGGAGAGTTACACACACTCTCTGCTTCCATTTCCGTTATTTGGGTTTTCTGTCACTCTCAGCAGGACCTAATCCGAGGCGATAATAGGATAATGGCCCTGGGAGGCACTGCTGGGCTTTAAGCAGGTGGAGTGACATGATACGCTGGCTGCTGCGTGAGGAGTGGGAGGTGGGAGGTGAGTAAGGGGCTGATGCAGTGATCCAGGGGTGAGGCCGGGGCCAGGGGCAGAGGGGCACAGACCTGGGGTACGAGGGTGGTGGGTGGGTGTGGGCTGTGGGGAGGGAGGGGTCGCTGTTCTCACTCTGCGCTTCCTCCTGCTGGTCCCCATCAGGGATGTGGAAATTCCCTGTCCTGCCCACCCTCTCCTGCCCACCCTCCTGCCGGCGTGGCTTTCTGGCCTGAAGGTGGCATGAAAGATCTGCTTCCTGCTCTCAGCCAGGCTTGGGGTAGTTCCTCTCCTTTTTTTGACTCTTTACCTCACTCATGTTTTGTCCCAGGGAGCTCCTTAGCTCACCCCCTGTTAGTTTCCTTTTTATTCCTTGGTCTCCTAGAGCTTGTCAGCAGAAAGAGAGTATGTTGACTATAGCTAACAGTTACACGGTGTCTCTGCAGACCAAGCCCTGGGCTTCATCCATGATCTTGTTCAAGCTTTGCAGCAGTTTTGGAGGCAGGAGTTAGTAATAGCCTCACTTTATGCGTGAGGATACTGAAACAGAGGTTTAAGGTCACTGAGCAAGTGGAGGAGCTGGGACTTGAGCCCAGGTGGTGTTTTGCCTGCAGAATCCCCCTTGGAAAACTACCAGATCCCAGTGACTTACCAGCCGCTTGGGGTCTTCTCGTCAGGCTTTGGGGCCATTGATTTTTTTCTTTAAAGAATAGTGCAGCTGTGAGTATCTTGGTGTCACTGACTTTTTCCTTTTCTTTCCCATTCACATTGTTTCCTTGGGGGAGAGTCTTTAGCGAGGGGTTATCAGACAAAGGATGTAAAGGCTGCTTGGTTCTTATAATCAAATTGCCATCAGGATACTGGTGGATAGATGCTAGTACCGCCTCTGGCCAACTGTTTTCACTGGATTTTATTTTTTGTTCCTTTTGGGTGACTTAGCAGGTGTGCAATGATGTCTTAACGTATTAAGCCAGGAAGGCTGGGAGAGCTTCATGTCACGATTTCTCATCTTGAGCTCTCCATGTACAGATGCTTCATCATCTCTGACCGTTGATCCAGTGGTCAAAGTGATCACTGAGTCTTAGGGCTTTAGTCTCTGTTTAATTTGCAGTGTATATTTTGGGGAAGATATACTTCTGGATTCTATTTTCCACAGCCTTCCATCATTTATATTAATATTTGTCACTTGTAACTTTCCCTACCCTCTTGCATGCTGGTCATTCTTCAGGTAGACTCAGAGCTCCCTGCAGGCAGGGGTTGCCATATTGTTCTTTGCTGGTGTGATGCCAGCCCAGAGTATGTACTCAATGTATATTTGTTGAATACGAATAAATACATTCAAAGGGAAAAATTATGCAAGTATCTACCATACTTTCTGGTTAGGCAAAACCTTTTAAAGAATAAGCTTATTTTATGATAATTTAGACTTATGGAAGAATTGCAAAGATAGTAGAGAGTTCCCATATACACCATGCCCAGTTTCCCCTATTATTAACATCTTACATTATGTGGTATTTTTCGCAGTTAATGAGCCAATATAGATTAAGTCATTTTTAACTCAAGTTCATATTCTGTTCAGATTTCATCAGCGTCTGACCCAGTGTCCTTTCCCTGCTCCAGCATCCCACTTTGCACTGAGTTATCACACCTCCTTACATTTCTCGTGGGTGTTTCAGTTTCTCATATTTTCCTTGTTTTTTATGACATTGACAGATTTTAAGGAGTGCTGGTCAAGCCTTTTGTAGACTGTCCCTCAGCTGGGGTGATATGATGTTTTCCTCTTGATTAGACTGGGGTTGTGGGTTCTTGGGAAGAAAAGCACAGAGATAAAGCATCTTGTCATTATATCATGTCAAGGGTACATACTGTCCACATGACTCATCGCTGTGGATGTTGACCTTGACCATCTGGCCAACAGAGGGTCGGTCAGGTTTCTCCACCATGAGTTACTGTCTCCTGCCCTCCTGTTTCATATTCAGCTTTCTGGAAGGAAAGTCATTATGTGCCACCCACACTTAAGGAGGGAGGGGTCATGCTTCACCTCCTTGGGAGAATCTGCATACATTTGTCTGTTCTTCCTCTTTGTTTAGTCAATCATTTCTACCTGCCTGGACCCATGGATATTTATTTTATACTTTGAATTATAATTCAACGCTACTGGATTTATTGCATTGCTCAAATTACTCCAGCATTGGCCACAGGGAGCTCTTTCAGTTGCCTCTTGCATCCCTCTGACCTACCCCATCATTTGTTTCCATGAGCACTCCCTTGCTTCTGGAGCACAAGGTGTGCTGGGTCGTCTTGGACATGTCCTACCTCAGTCCTAGAATCTCAAGCCCTGGTTCCTTGAGAGGCTGGACTATGATATTAGATCCGGGTGGTGGGTGTGTACCTTGCTACTGGGGTGTTGATAAAGCATTTAAAAAATCACCATCTCAGCTGTTCTTGAAGCCAAGGGCTCCCCAGCTGAGTCCGGTGCCTGTGCAGCTTTGAGAGACAGGGCTGATGTCTCCTCTGGGCGCAGCATTTATGGGCAAACCAGGATCCATGGTGGAGAGAGGTCCTGAAGGGCCCCTATTTGAGGACACAGAAGGAAGCATGAGGGGGGTTATTGAATGCTTTTCTTGTTTAGGGCATCATTGGTGCCCCACAGGACCTCACCCAGAGGCCTCGTTGGCCTGGGGACCAGGTCGATTTGACACATTCAGATGGCCATGTGCAACACACAGGTACCCTGGCCAGCTGAGCGGCACATGGGGCTCAGGTTGGGACAAAGCAGCCTGCCCAGCTGTGTTTGGTTTCTGCTGGGGAGAGCGACATACCAGGCATTGTCCCCATAATCTCATTTATGACTGGTATGCGTGAATTACGTTGCAGTTCTTTCTGTCTCCCCCCGTTAGGCTGTGAGCGACTTTTTATCCCCGCCTCCTGGCACACAGCAGGCATTGTATCATTCCTGATGCCTGTTTGAAAGAGTCCATGGGTGACGTTAGCAGGTCAGGACCGCTGCTGTGGCCTTCTGCCCCCGACCAATCTCCCTGCTTTTCTTTTGTCTCCTGAAAACGGGAATCTCTGTCTCTCTGGCCACTGTGCCCCCCGGGCTGTGCTGCCTGCCAGGGAGCCCCAGATGCCCTGGTGGGAAG
This sequence comes from Bos javanicus, assembly GCF_032452875.1. Taxonomy (NCBI): domain Eukaryota; kingdom Metazoa; phylum Chordata; class Mammalia; order Artiodactyla; family Bovidae; genus Bos; species Bos javanicus. The sequence goes on from NC_083886.1 coordinate 54,300,611, forward strand.
TGGGTGTGGAAGCAGGGCCCCTCCAGCCAGGGGCTGTCCTCTTTGTTGGAGAAGCCTTGAGGTCAGGGGTCCACCTGCCAGATTTCTACAGTGATGAGTGCAAAGTTGGGTCTGGCTGGGTCTCTCTCAGCTGCCAGTTCATGCCCTTTCCTGGGGGGTGTGGTGTTGCTGGCATACTGTTTACTTCTGGGGATGCCAAATGAAGAGCAGCATGGTTATACAGTTTAGCTGGAGCAGAGGGTTGCCATTAGGAGGGCCCCGGACAAAGAAGAATTTGACTTGGGGACACAGTGATGACTCTTCCCAAACAGAGCCCAGGATGCAGGGCCTTGGGTCTTGGGAGGGGGTCCACATGAACTCCTGGCTTGGGGGCTGGAATGGGTGCCTCATCCTTGTGTCCCTGGGTGGGGTGGGACACTGAGCCATTGAGCCTGGGACAAGTGCCTGGGAGGCAGTGGGAAGCCACCAGGAGCCACACACAAAACTGAGCTCCTCTGGTGTGCCCCCAGGAGGGGTCACATCTTTACGACCTTGGTGGTGTTCCTTAAGGGGGAGACCCTGGTCCAAGGATGCCATTCCTTCTCAAAGGGCTGCTTCGGTCCAGCAGTGCTGGGGGGAGGAGGAGCAGAGAGAACTGGCTTCCTCTTGTCTCTGTCTCCACCACTGGCCCCCTCCAGTGTCATGGGAGGCGGTCACCCCTGCCCGCTGAGGCCGGGACCTGCTTGCTGATGACTGTTCTGATTACTGGGGCCTGACTCGACCTTCCCGGCTGGGATTTTATTAGCGTAACAATGATCCGCTTTATCAATTGCTGTTGCCTTTTATGACTTCTCAGGGCCTTTATCTCAGCGGCTACCTCGCCTCCTGGCTAAATGAGGATTAATATTTTAAAAGGATTATGTGCTGTGGGTTAGCAGTACTCTCGGGGGAAGCTGGGCGCTCCCCCTACTACCGCCTCTCTCCTCCTCGCAGGCCTCCTTCCTGGTGTGCAGGGGAGGTCTCCCCAGAGATGGGGTCTCTTGTTTCAGAGTCTGGGATGGGATGGAGGGGTGGGTGGGAGGGTTGGGGACCTGAACTCTGGGTGGGGGACAGTTTGTCTGAAGAGTAGGTTAGTCCTAGGGTAGGGACAGTCCTGGAGGGCAGGTCCCTGTAGAGACCGTGGTCTGTTTCCTGGGATCAGCGGACGTGACCACCTGGTCAAGGGGAGAAAGGAGGAAAATGGAGGCAGAGCTGTGGAGGAGGGAGACAGAGACAGCGTCAGAGACAGAGGGAGAAAAAGACTGAAGGGAGAGAGGGAAGGAAAGTGAGTCTGAAGCCAGGCCCTCAAACTGTTGAATTGAGGGACACCACCTTCTCTGCCCCTTTCTTACTTTCCTCTCCTCCCCAGTCTTCCAGATGTATGGAGGGTACAGTAAAAATAAAAGAGAGATTAGTTTTACGTTTAGCCTTTTTAGGTTCACAGGAAAATTGAGTGGAAGGTGCAGAGATTTTCCTTATATCCTCTCTTCCCACTCATGAATGGCCTCCCCCATTATCAAACCCTGCCCCGCCCCCCCCCCCACCGCAGGCTGGCACGTTTCTCACAATCAATGAACCTGCATAGACACATTATCATCACCTAAAGTCCATAGTCCATTGCTACTCTTGGTGTTGTACGTTCTATGAACTCGGACAAATTTACAACATGGATCCACCATTACGGTATTGTACAGACAATTCACGGCCCTCAGAATTCTCCGGGAGGGGGAAGCTTTCATTCCAGTTCCTATAGGCTAACTCCTGCCAAGAGAGCTTAGGCACCTCCTGTCCCTTGGGCTGGCTGCATCGAAACAAAACAGAATGAAACAAACCAGGGAACAGCGAGGATTGGTGAGGATGCGGGGAAGCGGGAACGCTGTGCACTGTTCTCGGGAATGTGGAATGGTTTGGCTGCTGTGGAAGACAGTATGGGGGTTCCTTAAAAAGTTAAAGTAGAATTCCCTTATGACCCAGCAATCCCTCTTCTGGGGATGTATCCAAAAAAGAATTGAAATTAGGATCTCCAGGAGATACTGGCACACCCATACTCACAGCAGCTTAATTCAAATAGTCAAAAGGTGGAAACAACCCAAGTGGCCATCAATGGGGGAATGGATAAACAAAACAGGGTCCCCTATTCAGAAATAAACTTAAAATGGATTAAAGACCTAAATGTAAGACCAGATACTATAAAACTCCTAGAGGAAAACATAGGCCTGACATTGTTTAACATAAATCACAGCAGTATTTTTTTGGATACAGTTCCTAAAGTAAAGGAAATAAAAGCAAAAATAAACAAATGGGACCTAACTAAACTTAAAAGGTTTTGCACAGCAAAGGAAACCATTGACAAAATGAAAAGACAGTCTACTGAAGAGGAGAAAATATTTGCAGAAATATATGACCAATAAGAGATTAATATCTAACAAACATAAACAGCTCATATAACTCAACATCAAAAACCCAAACAGCCCAATTAAAAAATGGGCCAAAGAACTGAATAGACATTTTTCCAAAGAGGAAATGCAGATGACCAACAGGCACATGAAAAGATGCTCAGCATCGCTAAACATCAGGGAGTGCAAATCAAAACCACAATGTGATATCACTTTACACCAGTCACAATGGCTGTCATCAGAAAGAACACACATAGCAAATTCTGATGAGGATACAGAGAAATGGGGCCCTTCATACCCTGTTGGTGGAGATGTCAATTGGTGCAGCCACAGTGGAAAAATTATGGACATTTCTCAAGAACTAAAAATAATACCATAGGACCCAGCAATTCTACTCCTGGGTATATGTTAAAAAGAAACCAAAACACTAATTTGAAAAAGATACATGCACCCCAATGTTCATAGCAGTATTATTTACAACTGCCAAGATATGGAAGCAACCTAAGTGTCCATAATGAATGGATAAAGAAGACATAATATATATCTATACATATGTGTAGAGATACACAATGGAATAGTACTCAACCATAAAAAAGAATGAAAATTTTCCATTTGCAACAACACAGGTGGCCTTGGAGAGCATTATGCTAAGTGGAATAAGAAAGCATACTGCATGACACCACTCACATGTGCGTGATGCTAAGTTGCTTCAGTCGTGTCCAGCTCTTTGCGACTCCATGGATTGTAACCCGCCAGGCTCCTCTGTCCATGGTATTCTCTAGGCAAGAATGCTGGAGTGGGTTGCCATTCCCTTCTCCAGGGGATCTTCCCTACCCAAGGATCGAATCTGAGTCTCTTATGGCTCCTGCATTGGCAGGCAGGTTCTTTACCATTTGTGCCCCCTGGGGAGCTCACTCATATGTGGAATTCAAAAATACAACAAGTAAGTGAATATAACACAAAAGAAGCAGACCCATAGGCATAGAGAACAAACTAATGGTTACCAGAGGTGGGGGAGGGGTATACAGAGGTGGAGGGGTGGGAAGGACAAGCTACTGGGGGTAACACAGGCTCAGTGATGGATAACATGGGATATATATAACCAATGTTCTCCAGTAAGTGTACATGGGAAATTATCTTTAAAAATTGTAAAAATTAAAAAAAACAAAAATAATAAAAACAAAACATGGTCCATCCACATAGTGGACTCTTATTCATCCCAAAAGAGGAAGGAAATTCTGACATCTGCTGCAGCATGGATGAATCTCGAAGGTACTATGTTAAGCAAAATAAGCCAGCCACAATAGGACAGATACTGCATTATTCCACTAATATGAATTCTTAAAGGAGTGAAATTTATAGAGACTGAAAGTAGAAGAGAGGTTACCAAGGGCTGGAGCGGGGGAATGGGGAGTTATCGTTTCACGGTGACAAAGTTTTAGTTTTGCAAAATGAAAACAGTTCTGGAGATGGGTTGCAGCAAACATGAATGTAAATTTTATGTTTTGTGTGTTTTACTCCAAGTGAAAATTAAAAAAAATCAAATTAAAAAGTTGAGTTTTTAAGTTAAAAACTTAAAAAAGATTTAATTAATAAAATAAAAATCAAAGGAATCCTAAGACCCTTCAGGGATGGCAAGAATGTTAGGGGTGATTTAACACTAGGTTTAGAGAATTCTGCTTCCCTGGTGGCTCAGATGGTAAAGAATCTGCCTGCAATGCCAGAGACCCAGGTTCGATCCCTAGGTCAGAAAGACCCCCTGGAGAAGGAAATGACAACCCACTCCAGTATTCTTGCCTGAAGGACAAGAATGGACAGAAGAGCCTGGTGGGCTACAGTCTTTGGGGTCAGAAAAGTTGGACACGACTGAGTGACTAACTCTTTCACTTTCGAGAATTCTAGATTCTGTCTTAGAGGTGGGGTGATATTCTCTAAATTGTAGGAAGCCACAGGGAGGCCTGCTCTGTGCTGGGGACTTGGATACAAAAATGAAAAAGATGACGTCCCTGCCCTTGCTGGAGGGCAGACACATCGATTGAAATCACAATAAAAGCTTTGTCCCCTCAAATTTAAAAATAATTAACACTATTTTAAAAGTTCAAAACTAACTTAGAAGATAATTTTGGAAAGAATTCAAATGTATTTCAGAAAATTTGGAAAATACAGAGAAGCATAGAGAGGGAGTTAGGAGTAATTTTTTTTTTTTAATATATTTTTGGCTGCAAGGCATATGGGGTCTTAGTTCCCTGACCAGGGATCAAACCTGAGTCCCCTGCATTGGGAGCGTGGAGCCTTAGCCACTGGACCACGAAGGAAGTCCCAGGGTTGCTTGTTAAGCCTCCAGAGTCCAGCACCATCCCCCCTTCCCCCATACACCTCTGCCTGTCTCTGACCCTCACCAGGCTCAAGTCTTCCCCTCCTTGGGCCCCTCCCTTTGTCGACTCTCTCCCTGGGCTCCCGCTGTGGTAGTTCAGCCCATCTCCTTGCTCTCACCTTCTTCCTGCCCTCTGTTAGCTATTCCACACCACGCTCCTCCCTGCTCACGCATCACTCCAATATTTATTCCATGACAGCAGCTGCCCATTAACCAGGAATTAACTTCCAGGTCCTGGCTGATGGAGGTGCTCAGACAGTGAGGGGGGCTCACCTTAGAGAGGGGTCTTGGGCTGGCAGGCCAGGTGCTCAGACTCACCTCTGGGACCCTCCATTCGGGGGGCTGAGGAGGCAAATGGGAGCCCATGGGTGAGAGTGTGTGCCTGAGTCCTCCCTGCGCCCTGGGTGATGTCCTGGTACCCTTCACTTGTTGAGCAAGCTTGCTTTCTGAGGTTCTGTTTGGCATAAAGGAAGCTTCTGTGTTCGTGATTCCTCTGAGAACCTCAGCAGGGCCCTGGACACTGGCCAGGCTTGGGAGCTCACTTGCTGGGCTGTTGGGAGTGACTAGCATCTCTTAGAACAGTCTGGGCCCTCCTGATCCCTCCTGCATCTGTGAGGAGAGGGGTGGCTGGAGGTCGTTTGTCAGCCAGGCACTTGCCCTGCGTTCCCACTGAGACGAACCAGCAGAGAAGGACTCATTTGCCTCGGGAAGATGCAGGTGGGACCTCGAGCAGGTGGCCCTGGGTCCAGCACTAGGGCCCAGCCCAACTCTCCGGGCTGGTGGTCAGCTGGGCGGGGAGGAGACTCTGCCCTTTAATGCAGGCTGCTGGCCTCCGTGGCCTCTCAATCTTGGGAGCAGAGTTCCTTCTGGACATGTTTTCCAGTAAATCTGCCTGCTGCCGCCTTCATAGAAAACTGCTGATCTGGGGACTTCCCTGTGGTCCAGTGGTTGGGAATTTGCCTGCCAGTGCAGGGGACACGGGTTTGATCCCTGGTCTGGGAGGATCCCGCATGCTGCAGGGCAGCTAGGCCTGTGCTCCAAAACGACTGGGCTTGCCAGCTCTCTGGAGCCTGTGAGCTGCAACTAGAGAAAGCCTGTGCGTAGCAATGAACACCCAGTGCAGCTCTCTGCCAAAATAAATAAATAAATAAAATTTAAAAAATGAAAAAATCAGCTGGGGAGAGGGGAGCAACTGAGGTGCTCAGCCTGTGATCTGGGTCATGATGGGATGGGCTGGTCTGGCGGCAGACAGCTAGCTGGGGACCAGCTCTGTCCACCAGGGACCCTGAGGCTGCAGTGTCCCTTCAGCCCCGAGAATCTACCGCAGGGAGGCCCCTCTGGCTTGCAATGCTTCCCCTGGAGCTAGCAGCCCCCCAGGAGGCCCACTGCAAGGAGAACAATGAGACAGAAGTGACTCCTGCCTCCTCTGAGGGGCTCCTGCGTCAGTGTCTGTGGAGCAGTGGTCCTTTCCCTGGACAGCAAGGCCTGAGTGGGTCTCTCCCAGCCCCCCTTCTCCTCTGGGTATGAGCACCACCTTCTCAGAGCACCCCCAGGAGAGGTATCAGGGTTGTGGGAGATGGGGTGGGCAGGGGATCCGAAGCAGCCTCTGCTAATTGGGGCAGGACGTCAGGTTTGCTGGCATCTCTTCTCACCTGTATCCCCCGCCCCCCAACCCCCGCCAGGTGACTCTGAGGTCTCTCAGCTCCTGACTGCCTGGGGGACAGCCAGGACCCTCCTTTCATGACCCCACTGGCCAGGGGCTCACATCCTTTGTTCTGTATTTGGCTGAGTCCCCCCAGTCCCAGGAACCCATTGCCTGGGGCGCCCTCCCCTGAAAGTCACAGCATCATTCAGAGCTTCTTGGTCCCCACAAAGCTCACCTACTGGTGCTTTTAATTCAAGCTTGTGTTGTCATTGTCCCCTCATTGTTTTGGGTATAAATCTTTTCTTCTCTTCTCTTCTTGGAACTGCAGCTGGTCTGGTCCTCTGCCACCAGCCGTGGTCTCCAGGGGCACTCAGGACTCAGGCCTGGAATTTTCCAAAAGGGTTTTATCCTGAGTGCGTTGGCGTAAACAATTTCCCCTTCTTGTTCCAGCGGCTGAGATCTGATGGGCAGGGGAAGAGAAAGGGCACAGCTCTAGGGGGTTAGGCCACGGGACAGTGTCTGAGGTCTCTATCCCTTCCACTGGCACCCAGAAAGCATCTGGGCACCTTGGTGGGCTGGGGGCTCTAAGAGGCACGAAGGTGGTGGATAGGGGTGGGAGTGGTGGGTCCTGAAGGCCAGAGCTGGCGGTGGACTCTTCTGGACACTGCGGACAGATGACATCTCTGTTTATTGCAGCATCTTCTCCCTCGAGACTTTTGGATGACCCACTATCTCCAGAACCATCTATTATATAACTATTTGGATGTTGTTTATGCTCTGATAATGAAGAAGGAACTTTCCAGGACAGATAAGGGACTACCTTTGACCCTGCTGAGCAGATAGGGGGTGTCTAGTATGTCACTGCCAGGCCTGCTTCTCCTAACTCATCATCCTTATCTGGGGACAGGAACGGTGTCCCTTTCGTGCCAGCAAAATGCCTTGGGTAGGTCCTTGGGAATCCTCACCTGCCCGCCTGTCTCCAGTGTTGTTGATGGTAACAGGCTTCGTGACTCAGGAGGCTGGGTGACCCCTGGAGGTGTGTGGAGTGAGCTGGGGCTTCGGACAGATAAAATCAAGAACTTGCATTTCCGGCTGTGGGGCAGGAGCAGGGCTGAAATGGAAGAGAGCGTATGTGGGGGGACCCTGTCTCCCACAGGGCTGCTCAGGCTGGGCCTCCTGGGGTCGGTGGAGGGGCTGGTGAAGGAGCGGCTCTGTCTCAGGGAATTAGTACAGCCTGCCTGGCGGGGCTGGTTCACTGCGGGTTTGCCCCTGCTCTCTGTTAAGGGAAAGTACAAGCAGGAAGGGAGGTGAGGCGTGGAGGGACGTGGTTGATGTATCACCTGCCCCCAAACCACCAAGGTGACCTTCTCAGCCCCTGTAGCTCCTCTGACTCCAGCATTCAGATGAGCCTTACAGAGTGCACGAGCTTCCTGTGGCTGCTGTAACAAATGACCGTAAACTCGGTGGCTTAAAATAACATGTATGACTCCCTACAGTTCTGGAGGTCAGCGTCTCACTGGGCTGAAATCAAGGACTTGGCAGGGCTGCCTTCGGTCTGGAAGCTTGAGTGAGGTGGCCGTGGTCCTGCGCCCAGGGTCCCCAGCTATATTGCAACCTTCCAACCTCTGCTTCTGTTGTCACATCTTCTCTGACCTCCCAACCTCTTAGAAACACCTTTGTGATGGTGACTCTGGGCCCACCCAGATAAGCTACCCTCCCAGGCTCCTTAGTCACACATGTAAAGTCCCTTTTTCCACATCAGGTACCATATTCACAGGCTGCATGGGATGTGAACATTTTGGGGGTCATTGCTCTGCCGACCACAGAGAGGGAATATAGGGACTACAGGACCTCTGGGGGATCTCCTCCCCCAGCACAATGTTGAACTGGGTCTTGAAGTCCACAAAGGCCGTGGAGGGGATGAAAGGCATCCAGGATCCTTGGTGGGGACCCAGTAGAGACTCCCCCCAGGTGCCCAGCCCTGCAACGAGAGCCCCATGGGCTTTTGGGTGCAGGAACCATAAAAGAGTAATGATAACATCATAGACTCTCTCCCCGAAATGAATATTTCCAGAGCAAGAGAGAAGGTGAGGCTTAGGGATATAAGTTGAGTCATCTTCTGCAACTTCTAAAATTTCTACAATGTCAGGTGAGGTTTGTAGGAGACAGGGCATGTCTTTCTTTAAATTTTTTTTTTTTTACAATGAAAGTTTTCAAAATCCTTTAAAGACAGACTAGCGCAATAAATTCTCATGTGTGCATTACCCCAATTTGACAGTTATCAAAATTATCACATTTACTTCATCTACTACTCTTTTCTTGTCCTTTGCTATTCTCTGGCTAAAGTACTTTCCAGCCTGTTAGCAGATATTCTGTAACTTTGCTCCTGCGAATATCAGGATGCAACTCTCCAAATATGGAAAGCTTGGTGACATAATTACAGCTCCATTAGCACAATGTCATAATTAACGGTAATTCCTTGGTATCAGCGAATGCCCTATTTATAACCACATTTCTCTGATCGTCTCAAAGAGACCTTTTTGCAGTTGGTCTATTTAAATCAGGTTCCAGACAAGGTCCACAAGTTAATTGTTGTGTCTTTTAAAATTTCTCTTAATCTAGATCAAGATCCTCCTCCTCATTTCCCTCCAGCTATGACTTGCTACAGAAACCAGATATACTGTCCTGCTGATTGTCACCCATATTCTGGATCTGATTGCTTCCTTTCGGTGGTTTAGTTGCTAAGTCGTGTCCAACTTTTGTGACTGCAGGGACTGTAGCCTGCCAGGCTCTTCTGACCGTGAGATTCTCCGGGCAAGAATACTGGACTGGCTTGCCATCTCCTTCTCCAGGGGATCTAACCTCCTGCGTTGCAGGCGGATCTTTACTGACTGAGCTACAAGATTGCTTCCTTTTGGTGTCACTTCATCCTCACCTTTCCTGGAAATGGGAGTTTAGCTCTAGAAGCTAGATTCAGGCTCACCTTTCTGCCAGAATCCTTCACGGCTGGAGCTCTGAGTTGGATTCTTAATCACTGGACAACCAGGGAAGTCCCAAGAAATACTTATTTCATGAGAGCTTGCAAATATGGTGCTTTCCTTCTAGAATCACTGTTTTACAAGTGAAGTCGCTCAGTCGTGTCCGACTCTTTGCCATCCCATGGACTGTAGCCTACCAGGCTCCTCCGTCCATGGGATTCTCATGTTTTACAAGGACCAGTGAGAACTCTGTTAAACAAACCTTCCCTTATCAATTGAGTTATCAGGTTACCCTGAAATAGACTTTAAAAAAGGGAAATCACAAATTGTTTTTCTTTTAGTGAACATTTTTTTTGAATAAAGAGTTAGGCCTTACTTACTTTCAACGAGTTTCCCATGAGGTTTGTTTTGGTTTGCTTATTCCCCCCTTTCTGTTTTTCTATTTCATGTATTCTGTTTGTTTCAGCCCGTTGTGTTCACTGTTCTTTCTTGGGCTTGATTTTCCTCTTTGGCCAGAGATTTCTGATTTTTTCCCCCTCAAAAGGCAGGCCACGGGCGCCTATCACATCAGTGATGGGAGGAAGGGCAATTCCCTTGGATGGTGGGTGACGGACAGGCTAGCACTGGGTAGGGGGCTTGCTAACCAGAAGCTCTTTCTTTGGGGGATTTATTTTCCTGCCTTGTTTGAAGTGCCTGGGTTGGGCCCTCTGATAATGAGCCATACCTAAGCAGGATCCGATTAAAGGGCAGTGGATTCTGATAGTCACAGAGCCGTGCTGGGAAAAGCGGAAGAAATCTCAGAACCGAAACAACAAAAAAACGCCTGGCTATGTAGTCTCCAACATGTCCACCAGGTGGTGCTGTTCAGCCACGGCTCTGTCGGCTTTGGTCCCAGCGGCCAGCTGGTGTCTCTCACACTTTGTCCCCGCTCAGTGCCGCTGCCCGCCCCCTCCAGCCAGGCTCGGGGAGCCAAGGGAGGACAGACACTGTGCCCTGCAGGGTGTGCAGTGGTGGGTTTGGTGGTGCTGTGCCCAACCTCAGCAAGCTCCTGCCAGCGACGGTGACAGCTGCAAAGCTGGCATGGCTTCCTGGCCCCTCTTCTCCCACTGTGCTGACTTGGGCTCTCCCCCACCTGCTCCAACATGGAAAGCAGGCATTTGTGTGGTTATCTGACTGAGGCTGGGGGGAGGACAGATGGGTGTCACTGAAGTAAGCTGACCAGTTGGTGGGTGCACTGGGGGTCTGAGGGCCCAGGCCCAGACTCCTGCACCCGAAGGGAATGGGGAGTGGTCCAGCGTGGTGGGCCGTGGGAAGGGCACCCACCCGCTCCAGGGTGCCTCGTGGTGAGTGGTGTGTCAGCAGGAAGGATCACGCTTGGTAAATGGACGCTCTTCCTCGGGGAATCCCTCAGGAGGGTCGTGTTGGGGTGGCAGGTGGGGAAAGGCCCTGGGGGCTGCGTGCTCCTGGGGTTGGAAAGGGACACAGCACAGTTGGGGTTCTTATCCTCCAGGCTCCTGCCATCTCCTTGCTGGGTGCCACCAGAGGGCTATTTTCAGGTTGGGGAGTAGGGTGTATGGGACCAGCCAGAGGGAGCTGACCACCTGCAAGGCTGCTCTCTGTGGCTTGCAGAATGGGCTGGTCTCAGTCTGACCCACCAGGAAGAACCCAGGCACAGGGTGTGCCGACAGACAGCAGGTAGATCCCCACGTCCAGGGGGGGAACCAGCCAGGGGGGAGCCAGCCCCCTCACCAAGGACGACTCATGTGCCCACTATGTCATCTGAGGAGGAGCACTCATGTTACACAATGAGGGGGTCCTGGGAGGGGACGGAGTGGCGGGCTCATGGACAAGGGGGTCGTGAGGCAGAGGCGGGGGCTGGGGTCTCGTGTCATCACCTGACCTCTTGGTGCTGTTGCTGCAGTTGACACTCCTGGGCTCGGCTGCCACCTCCCGAGGGCCCGAGAGATGCCCTGTAGCCAAGGTGGGTCCCCACAGGAGGCCCTGGTTTCCTCTGGGCAGACGGCAGGCGGTCGGCAGGTTGGGGTCGCCAAGGTGGGGCTTGCACTTGACTGAGGGCCTTGGAGGCCACATTGGGGCTTCTGGCATCCTGCTTCTGCAGCAGCCTGGCCTGGCCTGGGCCCCAGATAGCCCTGGCTCTTCTTCTTTCTCAGGCCACGGGGGTCCTGGGGAGAGGAAGGTGCTGCCCAGGGACCTGGAGGAGCGAACTGAGTGGGGGGTGAAGGTCTGGGTGAGGGTGCAGCCAGGCCTTTCCAGCAGGGACCCCTCAGGAACTGGACCCCCGACCCAGGCCTCAGGGGAGGAGGAGGAGATGTGTGGTTTCCGCCTCCTCCAGGGGCAGAGCCTTCTGTCTTCCTCTCTCTGCCCCCTCAGTTGTGAGGCAGAGTCTGAGAGGTGCTTCCTGCCCTGGCGGGGCTCTGCCGTCCCCTTCCCCTCAGGGGTGCCATATGGGGCCCGTCCAAGCAGCCAGGCCTGGGCTCTGGCTCCTGCCCGTCCCTTCCTGAGGGCCCCGCTGGAGCCAGGAGGAGGACCAAGTGGGCCGGGCAGATGGTGGGCTGCGAGGAGGGGCTGCCCGGGCAGACGAGCCGACTGTCAGGACAGATGGTGGGCCGGGCAGGGGTCCGGAGCCCGGCCCATCTGTTCCAGGCCCCCGGTGGGGCTTTTCTCATCCACCTGGGGCTGAACTGGGATAAGGCCCAGCGGTGGCTTCTGCCCAGCTCTGCTCACGTCCTCCTGGGTCATCTGTCCCCAGGGCTCAGGGCTGGGTGTCCCTCCTGGTGCTCATCCTCCTGGCAGGTGGCATATGGCCACGCTCACAGAGCTGGAGGAGTTCCCAAGGGCCCTGGGGGTGCCCGGGCAGAGCGTGCGGCACACCCTGGGGACAAAGCCGCCCATGGCAGACCGGCAATACCGAGAGGCTCCCAGAAGCCACCAAGGAAAGTTGAGTCTGTGCCCAGTTGTCATCATCAGCCAGCCCCGTTCAGCGGAGGAGTGGGTGGTGGGAAGGGGGCACTGCAGGAGCGGGGACTGCCCTGGTCGGGGGTCAGGACTACTTCTCAGAGGAAGGGGTGGTGGGACCCATGCAGGCTCCAGGATGAGGGGAAGGCAGGCGGGTGAGCAGGAGAGAGGGCCCCCGGTCGAGGGAGCAGCCAGGCCAGGGGGTGGAGGCTCCGCTCAGGGGTGTGGGTGGGAAGGCCCTGGTGTCCTTGCTAAGCCGTGGAGTCACCTCCCATGACTTCAGTCCTTAGATCCCTGGATGGGGGGGTCACAGCTGTGTCCTGGGGCCTGAGCACACTGGGAGAATTCATCCCATTATAGTCTTATGTTGATAATGATAATCCAGAAATATCTTCCTCTATCTTTTTTTAAACCAATTACAAAGAAAAACCTCTGCGGCCACTGTGGGCCACCCGTAGCTGTGTCCTCGAGCAAGACAGGGCTCTGCTTTTGTGCTTTCATCACTGCAGGGGAGCTGCTCCATTAAAGGCCGAGGGCAGGGACCAGGGAGGGGCATGTGGGCCTTGGGTGAAGGGCAGGGGTGTTGACAGGGTCAAGATTGCCCTCCAGAGGTCACTCTGGGTGCCAGATGGAGAGTGGTCCTGGTGTCTGCTCCAATGACCTCTCCAAGAAGCCAGAGGAGGGCTCAGGCTTTGGGGAGTGCCTCCTGTCCAGCCAGTGGGTGCAATGTCCTTCCGTAGCCAGCTCTGGGGGCCCAAGATGGCCCTTCAAGGCTGGGGCTGTGGCAGCTGCTTGCTGTCTTTTGCTGGCTTCCCATCATCCTCTTTCCTGATGGTGGTGTTTGTCACCCAGCTGTGTCTGACTCTTTTCGACCCTATGGACTGTAGCCCGCCAGGCTCCTCTGTCCATGGGATTCTCCAGGCAAAAATACTGGAGTGGGTTGCCATTCCCTTCTCCAGGGGATCTTCCTGACCCAGGGATCAAACCTGGGTCTTCTGCATTGGCAGACAGATTCTTTACTGTCTGAGCCACCAGGGAAGCCAGTTCCTCCTTAAATGCAATTGTCCTGGAGCCAGAGTGTGGGATTCAAATCACACTCTACCCTTACTGGCTGGGTGACCTTGGGTAAGTCACTCACCCTCTTTGAGCTTTGATTCCTTCAGCAATAAAAGGGGGATAGTAGGGCTCCCACTTCATGGGATCTTTGCGACAATTCACTGAGCTACACCCTTAGAACCCTGTCCAGCACATAGCTGGCACTCAATATCATTATTATTATTATTACTGTTGCGGTCGTTGTCTTATTTCATTGAAGTAACATCCACAGAACCTTCAATAAACCGTTTTAAAGTGAACAGGTGAGAGGCATTTGGTATGTTCACAGTGTTGTGAAACTGCCACCCCTCCATCATTCCAGAACACGGTCATTGTCCCAAAAAGAAGCCCTGTGCCCATTATCCGTCACATCTTATTTATTCCCTTGCCTCTGCTGCTACCGCGATCCCCTTAGAAGACCACCAACCCACTTTCTTCCTCTGGATTTGCCTGTCCCGGTCTTTCCTATGACAGAATCATCCAACATGAGGCCTCTTGTGTCTGGTGCCGTGTTTTCAAGGTTCATCAACGTCATAGCATGTGTTGAGCTTCCTTCCCTTTTTTGTGACTGAATAATACTCCAGTGTACGGATGGACCGCATTTTATTTATCTCATTCATACACTGATGGACATCTGAGCTGTTTCTACATTTCAGTACAAGGTTTTATTTGAACGCCTGTTGTATTTTTTCGTGTGAAACCCTTCACGGATTTCGGAGTCCTCCTTGCAGGGTCCCAGGCTGATTTCTCTGCACGGTCCCAGTTTGGGTTTATGTGCTGCAGAGGTGAACACCTGCTGCGTGTTTTCACGTCTATTATCTGGGCCCTTACACATCCAGGGCAGGACCCAGGTTGCCGTGTTGTTGTGAGGCTTCCGTCTTGTGGGCTGACTCCCTGCTGCCTTGCGCTGCAGATGGGGAAACTGAAGCACGGAGAGGCTCGGTCACCGCCGACCCCCCTCTGCTTTCCCTTGGTGTCTCTGAGCCCCCTGCCCCGGGCATGGCCCTGCCCTCCTGTCATGGGCTCCCCCGCTGGGCACAGCGGCCTTGGATCACCCCGTGCCTTCTTCCTCTCCTGTCTCCACCTCTGCTCTGCTCCTTCTTGTCCTCTGTCTCCGTTCTCTCCCTCCACCTCCTGCCTTTGCTGAGATCTTTCCGGTCATCCTGGAAACCCCTGTAGGTGTCACTTTGAGATATGGATGTGGCCAGCTTCTCCTTTAGACCTTCGGCTTCCAGAGCAGGTGCAGATCCTTTGTCAGGCCTGTAGATGCTCCAGTGAGTCTGGACACCAGGAGGGGTGTCTTGTCCCCACAGGGAGAAGCCCCAGGGCTCCCTGTGCCCGGAGAGCTCTGCAGAGCCTTCCCTCTGGGGGACAGTGTGGGGACACGTGGTCTGGTGCTGCTGTCCCATGGCCTTGATGTAATTGTAACTGCGTGATGACCCATGTTAGTAATAAAACAGGGACCAGAGTGGCCCAGGATCTCTGTAAGATCCTCACAGTGGGCTGGTGCCTGACACAATCTATGTGGTTCCAGGTCTGGGGGTGTGGGGGTGGACAGAACCGAGACCTTGAAAGGGCTGCCTGGGACTTGGAGGGACCCAGTGGGGGCCTAGAGTATGTCCCGGGGAAAGAGGCCCAGGGGACTTGGCTGGCTTTGCTGGGTGTGTGAGGGAGACAGGGAGCCATGTGGACGAGCTTCAGTGGTCACTGTCCCCGACCTCCCTGTTTCGTGCTGGACTGAAAGGAGGGTGACACGTTTTTCTTGCGGAGATCCGGAAATCCAAGTGTAAGTTCTCACTTGATCACGAGGGTCTTTGCAGTTCCCTGGGGAACTGCACACAGAGAAACATGCACACAGTCACTCAGACACCCCAGGTGACAGGGAATACCATGCTTGCTGCCCTCCAGGCTTTGGCCACGGCCTGTAAATATCACCTGCTACACTCTCAAGGGATCCCCTTGGGAGTCCGCCTAGAGAGGTCACGAGGCTGGCATGGGCGTTCTCAAATCTGCAGGACTGGAAGCTCGGGGGGCGCCATCTCGGGGGGCGCCATCTCGGATGGCCCCTGCTTCCCCGGATGGTGGGCACTGTTGGGATCATCCCCTCTCCAGCGGGCCCTGATCCTTCTCATGGATTCTGAATCTTAAGGTGGCTCGGATGGGAAGTAGGGCTGACTGGTCTTGTGGTGGCTGCCCTGTGCAGGGCCCGCCCTCCTGAATCTGATTCCTCGGCTCCTCCATCTGGGAGCTCATGTCCCCCGAAGCGCACCGCCTTGACTCCCACTGCCCAGTGCTGCCGCAGGAGCCGGCCTCCCCGGGACACTCGCACACCTCCTTCCTTAGGCGCTGCCACACGTCCACCCCCGCAAATCCCCAGTGTCCGGCTGTCAGCAGTTCTACTGGGCGACAGGGAGCCCAGACCATGGCGGTGACAGCAGGCCCCCGGAGGGGGAGAAGGGACACCCTGGCTGCCACTTGGGGTCGAGATGTCCCTTGCTGGCCCCGGTGTCCTCTGCAGGGCCCTTTCCTGTCTGTCCTGCTCACCCTGCATCGATTGCCAATTGGGCCCTTCGCTTCTATCCCATTTTCGCGGCTAATGGCTCTGCTGCCATTGATCTGCGTAAGGAAGCATCTTGATCAAGCACCGCCTTATGGTGCCTGATGGTCACTGAGACTTCCCTGCCTGCCCCTCCCCCTCTCGCCTGCCTCCACAAGTCCCCTCCTCACCACCCCCCCTGCGCCCCCCCCACTGCTCCGCCATCCCTCTAGGCCTGCCCTTCCCAACACCCACTTCCCTGGCTTTGTCCTCCTCCACACTCTGTCCCCTCTCTTCAGGCCCCTCTAGAAGGAAGAAGGAGTATCCACTAGGGCCTCCCCATCCCAGGGAGACAACTTCTCCCTTCTGCTCTCATCCAGCTGGTAGGAGGTCCTTGCTAGTGGGAAGCCTCAGGGGAGGGGGTGGTGGTGCCATTCACGGACCGGCCTTAACCTTGGCCTCAACCTTGGCCTCAGGCTCCCACCTACAGACTTTGCACCCCAGTCTGACCTGGGAGGGGAGACTCTGCCCTAGGCCATGGCTCCTGGAAAGGCCCCTTCCTCAGATGCCCCCTCACAGGGCCCTGGGGGAGGGTAGAGAGGTCCTGAAGATGGCACCAGGTGGCCCAGAAGGCCAGGGCCAGCTCCTTGCCAAAGCCGTGGACCCTGGACTGGACACAGCTTATCCATGGGCCTGTGGGGTCCCCTCCTGTCCTGCTTCCAGTCTAGGAAAACTGGATTCCTTGCCCCGAAGGAACAGGCAAGGAGAATGTTACTGAAGGATGAAGTCCAGTAAAAGTGCCCGGCCAGTGGAGGCCTCTGCTCACTCCTACCTTTAGCCAGGGCTCCCCAGCCTGCCTTGCCCTGCCTTGATTCCAGGGCCCAAGATGGGCTCTCGGGGCCCAGGGAGTCAGGAGCGGCAGTTGGGACTCCCAGATTTGGGGTTGCAGTTGCCACGTGGCTGTGTGAAGCTGTACACCCTTGCCCCTTTCCAGAAGCCTCTCTGCTAGGGGAGTACCCCAGCCTGTGAAAGAGCCTAAAAACAGCAGTGCAGGGAGATCACCCCTGGCACTGCCTGCAGCCAGCCTGCTCAGTCCAGTTCAGACAGGGAGATATTGCAGAGAAGCCTGTGTTCCCAAGAGTCCACGTGAGTGTGGCCCAGAGTGTCTGGTTCCCTGGGGTCATGGGTGGGGCCTGAGAGTCCACATTTCTAATGCTTCTGAGGGACCCCACTTTGAGAACCACATTAGCTGAACTCATAGAGTTTGTTCATGGAAAGTTTTGCCTTTTAAGGAAAGACATCAGGTTTCAGGTTTTTCTTGTTTTGACCTCAACGGGAAACATACCAGTTCCTAAGAGCCGTTGGAGCGGGCAGCAGGGGTGTGGGTGGGCCCCCTGCCTTGGGGAGGCCCCGGGTCTCACCCTCACAGGGAGACTGAGAATCGGGGGTGATCGGTTTGCTGCTTGCGGGGACCCCCTCGGTACCCTCTGCACATTCTGTGGGGCCTGCTCCCCTCCCACAGGCTGCCCTCACACAACATCACCAGCCTTCACATTAATGGGCATAAAATATTTACTTAACTCAGCTTTTTGCAAATATTCCTTCAGTTATTTCCCCTCTGCTGGGAATGTAAACTGTGCGGCCGCGGCACACGCTGAAAGGGTTGGTGTTAAATAATACAATGTAAAGCCTGTGAAGCCCAGACAGCTCTGTGCGGACCAGGGCTGCCAGCCTGGTCGCTGCACCGGCAGACAGGCCTCCTCGGGAGCTGGACAAGGGCTCCCTCGAGCCGGGCGGGGAGGGGGAGAGACAATTATTGAACACAATTGAACACAATTGTTCAAGAGACAATTAAACTTACATTTCCAAAGCCTCCCCTTCACCCCTCCAGAAGCAAGTTGCGGGGACCTTGGGGAAAAACAGTGAGATGTGTTTAAAAATGTATCATTCCTTTATATTTTAATATCCTTTATTGAAATATTTCCTTTTTTATGGCTTTTTTTCTGACAGCCATTTTGCTTCCCGATTCTCCTGGAGCTGTGGCTCCAGGTCCCTGAGGCTTTGCCGAAAAGCCCCAAAATAGAAACCTGTTCCAGTTGGTCCAGGGACCGCGGGCTTCTGTGTTATTCATGACTTGCTACCCGGCCCCATCGTTCCTGTGAAGCTGCTGATCTGTCAAGCAGATGAAGCTGGAACTCAAAGTTCGCGGGGAGCCAACTGGGGAAAGGGGTCTTACTGGGATCTTGAGAGGAGTTCTTCTCTGACTCAGGAGGGCGTCTTCCTCCTTTCCTGACACTTCCCTGGTGGACAGAAGCATATCCAGCTTCTCTAACCCAAGGGGCTACCTGAAGGGGGAGGGCTTGGTCACTGTGTTTTCTTTTTTTTTCTTTAAAGACTGATTGATGGGTTGATTTTCTGCACTGGGTCTTCATGGCTGCAAGTGGACTTTAGATGCGGCGAGCGGAAGCTACTCATTGCTCCCGTGCACGGGCTTCTCATTGCAGTGGCTTCTCTTGTTGCAGAGCACAAGCTCTAGACACGCGGGCTTCAGTAGTTGTGGCCCACGGGATCAGTTGCTCCGCGGCCTGTGGGATCTTCCTAGACCAGGGATCAAACACGCATCCCCTGCATTGGCAGGCAGATTCTTAACCACTGGACCACACCAGGGAAACCCCTCACGGTGTTTTTTCTTATCATCCCAGAAGGTTCTGACCCTTGGGAATGTGCTGAAGGCAGGGAAGGTTGTGGGGGAGATGGAGCCAGATAGAGAGATGGAGAGAGAGAGACAGGGAGACAGACAGGGATAGAGAGACAGAGAGACAGAGAGAGACGTGAGACTGTGGGAAGGCAAGGGATTAATCTGAGATCACCAGCTGCCAGGTGATAAATGTGTGCTGTTCAAACAAAGCGAAACAGCAGCCCTGCTTCCGCAGTAAGATGGCTCCATTGTGTGCGTCACTTCCGGCCATGAAACAACAAGGATTCATAGAATATTTCAGGTCTTCATCTAAGCGACATCGTGGGTTGCCTTTTCCCTATTGTCTTTCTGCCTGTGGACCTGTCACATTCAGGAGGCCTGGGGTCCTGGGAAGCTTGCAGACTGGGGCAGACGTGGAGGCCAAGGAGGGGTGTTCCTGGAATTGCTGATGAATTCTTGGGGTCTAAACCAGGCCGAGGGCTAGTGTTAGGAGCCAGGTGGCAGCAGAGCCCATTCCTCCTCCTTCACCTGCCTCCCCACACACCGGGCAGCTGTTGGGACCAGAAGACTGGTGATGGTGGTGTCCCTTTGCTGGGGCAGTGAGTGGCTGTGGACCGGGCTCTAGGCTTGTCCATTTCTCCTCCTTGTCTGGACTCCAGTAGAGCCATAGTGGCCACAACAGGCAAATCGTGTCTGAGAGAGAAGAGGTTTCCTCTTATCCACTGTCTCTGGGCAAATAAGCCCCGATTGTGCTGGTGGTCCTGCTGAGCTGGGTCCAGGGGGCTGAAGGGGCAGCAGGACTGTCGCATGTAACGTCCCCACAGGGCCAGACAGGCCTGGCCACGGTGAAGTTGTACGTACAAGAATGAAATGAAGCAGCTGGTAAGTTTATGATAATTTACAATAAAAACCTGAAGCCAAGTGTAAACCTGCATTTCCTCACACAGCTCCCACCTTCTTTAACTCTCCAGTTGGATGGACTCAGAGCTCTTTGGCAAGGACCCCAGTGTCCCCAGCCTGAAGTCCGGCAGACGCTGCGCTGGGTCTGAGACCTCCGTGAGCGTTAAGTTGAGGCTGAGGAGAGAGCAGAGGATGGTCAGGAGTCCACTGCAGCCCCCAGGGCCTGGGGACAGTCACCCAGGTGACCTGCAGGGTCCAGAACTCGGACAAGGTCTGACTTTAGGGAGGGGAGAGCCTGCACGCTCGGGGTCCCTTTGAGTGCACACTCTCTGAGAGTGTGTTGACTCTCAGCCGTGTGCCTGTGAGGTTTTACTTCCCAAGAGACAAAAGCAGGAAGGAGGGAGCTCCAAGGTGGCTGAAGCCCAGGAGAGAGCTGGGACACGGCTCTCAGACGCCCCCTTTCAGGGCTTCAGCCTGGCTGGGTGGGAAGCACAGCTCTCCCCACACCGCCGCTGCTTGCATCACTTCTGCCCGGACCAGAGTCACCTGGAGGGATACATAGAATTCATCACCCCGTCGTCTGGCATCTTCGCTACCCTGCTCCTGCGTGCCCCCTCAGTGCTGCTCCCCCCACCCCCTTCTGCCTGCCCAGCTCCTTCAGGGTCAGCTGACATCTCCATACCAGCTCCCAACCTCTGGGTCCACCCTGATGTCTCCCCATTCTGCCCTCTGCCCCTGCACCCCAGGGGCCACCTCCCTGTCTGCCTCGTGTCTCAGTGAGGTGACGAGGTCGGTGAAGGGCACGGCTCTATTCCCCACAGGCCAGCACAGCCCTGGCCTCACCCTCGGGGTCACAGGACCGAATGTCATGAGTGTATCTTGCCTGCCTATGACCTCTACCTCCGCGTGATTTGGGGACAAGCCACCTCCAGGGGGGAACACTCCCATTTATCATTTATTATTTAGCCACTGTCTGTGGCTCTGTGTGCCTCACAGATGTTAACCCCTGCGATCCTTGCAGTGACCCTGAGGAGGAAGATGCATTTTACAGGTGGGGAAACTGAGGCCTAGAGATGGTTTGTGAGCTGGGGAAGTTTCAGGCGAGTTTGAATGTGGCCAATCTGTGCCTCGGTCCTCTGTGATCCCAGGGTATCTCTCCTGTGAGCAAGGACTAAAGAACGTCTTATTTACTGTCTTGGCTGGGCATCTTTCCGATGCTGTTCCTTTTTTTAATTTCCTGCTTTCTCAGACGAAGCCTCTGTGCACCCCCCCTTCTCAGAAACACGCCCTCAGCCCAGGGACACCAGCCTTGACAGTCAGGGCCCTCTGCTCCCCGCTCATCTGCGAGCTTCCCTGGGTTTGCAGCCAAAACCAGGAGGGCGCTGTCTAGAAGAAGGATGGGCGGTGCGGAGGGCGCCTGGCTCCTCCACACAATAAAATGCAGATTTCCCATTAAAAGGCAAAGCTTTTACTTCAAAAGGTTGAATAGGATGCGACTTGAAAAAAAGATTTCCAGCTGGTTAAATTTAGGGCAGGGGACGAGGTCCAGTGCGCCAGCGCTCCTGGCTGCCGGCCTGCGGCAGAACCTTTGGATGGGAAATTGGAGCGTTTTCACTCTCAGTGCTTGCTTCTCCGTATTTTTTTCTCTCTCCCCCTGAGTTAGGCAAACAAATGTTGATCGCTGTGTTGGCCGGGGCTGTGCTTACTTAAAATAGGCTGTTTCGGTTGGGTGCTGGCCAGTTCGTGATGGGCCTCGTCCCAGCCTACACCCTCGCCGCACGGAGGGCAGAAAGTGTCCAGTGCCCGTGGCTTTCTCCTTCCAGTGACCACCAGCACCCTGACCCTGCTCTGCGCTTCACACTCACTCACAGTCATGTGTTCCCGGCCTGTCAGGTGTCCTGGGGGCAGGAGGAGTTGGGAGTGTAGCCCCTGAACCCAGTCTCCCAGAAGACCCATGACCACGGGCAAGTCAAGGGGCTGCTTGGACCTTGCTACTTGGTCTGATGGCAAAAAAGCTGGAGCACTCATCTCCAAGGTGCTGTCCACCTCTGACACGCTGAGTGGGCCTCCTTCATGGGGTCAAGCACAAATACCAGCCTGCAGAACCCCAGCAGTGGAGGACAGACTCTGGGAACCCCAAGTGTTCCCAGAACCCTAACTGTTGGGGCACGAGGCAGGCGAGGCTGTGTGGATGGGAAAGTCAGGGCAGTGTGCATGTGTGTGCATGCGTGTGCGTGGGTGTGGAGGGTGCATTTGGTGATGCGGGAATGCGGGAAGACTTGCATTTGAGGGTCTCACAGCCCAGACTCTCAAGAGTAGAGCGAGTGAGGAAGGTCACCTGACCAGGCTGTTGGGAATAACGCAGCCTTTTCAGAGCAACCAGCCAGAGGAGACTGGCATGGCCTTGACCCATGGCTGACTTTTCTCCTTCCTCTCTCTTCTCCCCTTTCTCCCCTCCTCCCTCCCCTGAGTAGCGCTGAGTAGCAGCACTCTGCAGGTTGTATTAGACCAGCCTCAGAGATGGGAAGTGAAGTTGCTTAGTCCTGTATGACTCTCTGCGATTCCATTGACTGTAGCCTACCAGGCACCTCCACCCATGGAATTTTCCAGGCAACTGTGCTGGAATGGGTTGCCATTTCCTTTGCCATCAGAGACTGGAGGCTCAGCTCAAAGGTGTTCTGGACTCTATCTGGGTCTGGGTCTGTTCTGGGCTCTATCTGGGTCTGGGTCTGGGAGCCCTAGCCTCTCCAACGCCCCCATTGCTGAGTCATGCTGGGTTTCTCCTGGGGGTGGGGCAGGCCTTTTATTCTCTGTGCCTTGTCTCCCTCTCTTATTCCCTGGACTGGAAACTCCAAGCCTCAGCCTCCAGCCCCCACTCCTCCTGGCCCCTTTCTTTTAGCTCCAATGCTGGACATGAAAGCAGACGCATGGGCAGAGTGTGATATTAGCGCCAGAACCTAATTTCACAGCGTTTCTGTGGAATACTCCATAAAACTGAACAAATGAGCTGTGGTCCAAATCCATCTCATTATGAGCACTGGGCGAGCAAAGGCAGCCGAGCCTCCAGATTTGGGGTTGCTGCTGAGTATTGGGGACTGGGAGCATCGTCGGGGGGGGGGTCAGCCTGGGATTGCCAGGAAGCAGAGCCCAAGGGGCAGGATCCCGTGTTACCTGAGGGACAGGTGGTGGGTCAGGAAGGGAGCCACAGCCCATCAGGCAGACTGACGGCTCAGCGCTCAGGACCATCTGCAAGGAGCCCTGTCCTTGGATGGTCTCTCCATACAGAGAGGGGAGACTGGCCCATGACACCCTCCTCCCATGGCCAGAGGCTAGCCATCCTGAGCTTGTACACTTGTGGGTGCTGAGTGGGGACCCAAGGTGTCCTCCTGGGTCAGGTGGAGAGGGGCAACCAACAGGGTTTGGCTGAAGAGGACTGGACAGCAGTGCCACATGCCCCTCATCCTCTGGTGGAGGGCGCCATGCCCAGGAGAACAGGTCATTGAGAGAGAAGGTGCCTCCCCCTTAGGATCTTGGAGCTACGGCTCCTTCTCCACCGGCCACCCATGCAGAGGGGGCACAGCAGGGAGACTAGGGTCAGGTGGGGATGAGGAAAGGAGGGGAGAGGGGAGGCACTGAGTAAGGAGGGTGAGTCCGGGTTCTGGGAAAAGTTGAGTGGCGGACAGGCCTTCCCGCAAGCTCCTATACCACACAGCCCCGTCCAGCCCAGGTCGGCCCAGAGGAGAGCAGGGTGTCCCCGGCCATGTGAGCCTTCAGGCGGGAGGACAGACCCAATAGCTTGAGATGCAGGTCAGATGTCAGACCCAGAGTGGATCTCCTCTGCAGCACAGGCCTCGAGGTGAAACTGGGCAGGTTGGGTGCAGAGCCCCAGCAGCTCTTTGGGGGGCACCTTCCGGGCTCTGAGGACAAGTCAGCCGTCCACGCCCTGCCCTTCCCCTGCCCCTCACTCCCCTCTGTCCCATCGCATTAGCGTCTTGCCTTCTCTGTTTGCTCCTTTCTTGCGTGATGAAATATGCATAGACATCGAAGTGTAAATAATAAATAAGCAAAATGTGCCCATGAATCCACCACCAGCCTGGAGCACAGACGGGTATCCTGGATCCCGTGGGTCCCACTGCCCCTCCTCTCCCCCCGTTTTATTCCCCTACTCCAAGATAGGAACCCTGCCCTGCATTTGGAATTGTTCATCCTCTTGCTTTTCTTTGTGGTTTGAACCCCTCTGTGTCTAGGTCTAAGCAGCATATCATTTCGTGGTGGCTTTTTGAGCTTTACTTGAATAGAATCTCGCCGTGTGATTCCTCTTCACCCTGGCTTTTTTTTTTTTTTTTTAAAAACTCTGGTCTTTGTTTCTGAGATTCAGGCATAAACGCAGTCCGTTTCTTTTCAGAGCCATGTAGAGTTCCAGTGAGTGCAGCACGACAAGCCTCCATTCTCCAGGTGGTGGATGTGTTTTTAATTATTTCGAGCCACGTTGCTATAAACACTCACGCTTCCTGGTGAACACGGGCAATCGTTTCTCTAGAAAAGTGGCTAAGAAGGGGGATTTCTGGGTCTCAGGGAGTGCGTTTTCTGCTTCACGAGATGAGGACGGATTGTGGCACGTCCATCCATTGGCAGTGTCAAGGTGATCGGTGATCCACACCCTCGTCAGCTCTTGATACTGTCTCATTTAAAATTTTTTACTGATCTGATGTCTATAAAATGGGATCTTGCTGAGGTCTTAATTTCCATTTCCGTTACTAATGAGGTTGAATACAGTCTCACGTTTTAATTGACAGTTGCATTTAGTCTCATGAAACACTTTTTTTTGTCTTTGGTTCATTTTCCTATTGTTGTGTGCTTTTTAAAACTTGATTTTTGCGAGTTCTACACACATTCTGGGGCTTCCCTGGTGGCTCAGAGGTTAAATCGTCTGTCTCCAATGCAGGAGACCCGGGTTCGATCTCTGAGTCGGGAAGATCCCCTGGAGAAGGAAATGGTAACCCACTCCAGTATTCTTGCCTGGAGAATCCCATGGACGGAGAAGCCTGGTAGGCTACAGTCCACAGAGTCACAAAGAGTCGGACACGACTGAGCGACTTCACTTCACTTACACACATTCTACCTTGGGATCATTTGTCACTTATTCAAGGTGTGAACACCTCCCAGATTTCTGTTCCTTTCCCCACTTCCATGTCTTTTTTGTATAACATTTAAAATTTTAATGCAGTTAAAAATCCTCAATTATTTCCAATTATTAGTCCATGGAATTCTCTAGGCCAGAATACTGGAATGGGTAGCCTTTCCCTTCTCCAGGGGATCTTCCCAACCCGGGGATTGAACCCAGGTCTCCTGCATTGCGGGCAGATTCTTTACCAGCTGAGCCACAAGGGAAGCCCAAGAATACTGGAGTGGGTAGCCTATCCCTTGTCCAGCAGATCTTCCTTACCCAGGAATTGAACGGGGGTCTCCTGCATTGCAGGCGGATTCTTTACCAACTGAGCTATGAGGGAAATGCTTTTATTTTCTTTAGGGATTGTAATTTTTTGGAAAAGACTTCTCATTGATTTCAAGATCATGAATCTTTTGCACTTCCTTTGAAAAATTGTAAAGTTGTGTGATGCATACTTGTGGTGTGGGGTAGGTGTTCAATTTCATGTTTGAAATAGGGTAACCAGGGGAATTCCTTGGTGGTCTGGAGTTAGGACGATGCCACACTCTCACTTCTGAGAGCCCAGGTTCAATCCCTGGTCGGGGAACTAAAATACCACAGGCTGCATGGCATGGCCAAAAAAGAAAAAGAAAAGAAATAGGGTGATCAGGGGGTCCAAGCTTGATTCCTGAAGAGCCCATCCTTCACAGCTCATCTACTTATGAATTCTCATGACCAAGCTCGTATCAGCGTGGGTACTGCTCAAGCGTGAAGGCATCTCCTGTGCTTTGTCTGGTGGTGCTGGGTCAGTGTGACAACTCTCCTGTTTCCAGACTTGGGGGGTCTTACCCTAGGGGCAAATGTGTGCGTATTTGCTTTCGCTTATCTTTCTCTCTCCTTGTCTCCCTCAACTTTCCTCTTTCTGTCTGAATTTCTGGCATGCATTTCACTCTCTCTGCTTCTCTCCTTTATGCTTCATATGTTTTAGATCCTTGTTTAAAATCAGAAGTTTGTTTATTTTTATTGTTTTTTTTTTTGAGAGTTATGTTTTATTTGGCAGGAATTTTTAGGACTTCAAGCCCAAGAAGCAGCATCTCAAGTAATCCTGAGAGAACAGCTCTGAGGGAGGTGGCCAGCTTATATACAAGTCTTACAACAAAGGGCAAGTGGTCTGAACATCAGAGGATTATTGTTAGTTAAGGAAAACCAGATATCTCAAGTTAAGGAATTTAGCACTTTTCTGTGTATGGGAAGATGGGAGAGTCTGAGCTCACCGACTTGTCTGGGGCCAGTATCCTGTTTAGATCCTACTTTGGAAGCCCCAGAAAAGTTCCCATCCCATTTGTAGGAGGCCTGCTGTCCCACAGCCTGGAGTCTAGCTCTTGGGATACGCAGCCTAAAGCAGAGTTGCTCTGCTGAGCCATCTTCAACCAGCTTCCTGAGATCAGACTGTAGAC
The DNA here is from genome assembly GCF_032452875.1 of Bos javanicus. Lineage (NCBI taxonomy): Eukaryota > Metazoa > Chordata > Mammalia > Artiodactyla > Bovidae > Bos > Bos javanicus. Next base: position 54,326,833 of record NC_083886.1, read on the forward strand.
CCGTCAGAATGTAAACAAATATTTTTGTGAGCTGCTGACTCTGGAGGTATTTTGTTATGCAGCATTAGGTCAGCAGCAGCTGACTTATGCACTGGGTTTCGAGGAGGGGTGGCCTTTTGAGAAGCTGATGTTAGGGAGAGGGATGAAGTTGTTCTAAGGAGGTGGGGAAGGGAAGGACAATGCAGAGGTACAGTTGTGAGGAGATATGAACTCTGGGTGGGGGTTAGGAAGTAGGCTGGAGAGAGACAAGCAGGGAGTGGTGGGGAGGTTGGAAAGGCACATTGGAAGACGCTGTAAAAGACGGTGGTGGTTTCAGAGATGACTCCCGACCTTGGGCATCCTCCCTTTTTGAGCCTTTTATTTGCGCTTGCTCCTGAATCGTCATAGTACTTGGGAGCTAAATATTTCCGCTGAGGTGGTTACGGGTGCCTTCTGCTTGCACCCCATGGAAACACCTGGAATGTTTCAGTGAGAGAGAGATTCTGAGTACACCCAGGCTCCAGGCTTTAACTTGGTTCTGGTGCCTCAGCCTTTAGCCCCTCTCTATGGGACACATCCAAGTGGTCCCTTCAGAGCCCCTGCTTCCCAGATGCCTCCACTAAAGAGTGTGAACACAGAGGCAGGTACCAGGATTGGTGATTGCCTGGAGGGAAGCAGCAAAGGCTGGAACTCTGGGTATGTGGCCTGTGGAACCATGATTGGTGCGGACGGAGTGACTGGATGCCCCTGGACCTCAGTGTGGGCATGTGTCCTGGGTCAGAAGGCTGGTTGAGCGTGGGAGCTGGGGGTGGAGGCCCTCCCTGCAGGAATATGTCAGCCAGAGAAGAAGGCTGGGAGGTGAGGGGAGCAGGAGAAGCAGCTTCTTTTACTCCCTGTTTCCCAAGGCTCCTGATCCAACCTGAACATCATTAACCCAACAAAGGCAACAACCGACACAGTAAAAAGGTTCCAAATATAAACAGCGCACATTCCCATCAACATGTTAATTAGGGCTCATTAACTGTGAACAAGCCCCGTGCAGCCCGAGGAGGCAGCAGCCACTGGGATGATGTCTCCGGAACCTTCTGTCTGCCTCTGGCGACCTGAGCGTGCTCCCATCTGCTGGGACCCCGGGGCTGCCCAGCCTTCTGCCGCAGCCTGCACAGGTGCTGTGCCCATCCCCTTCTTTTGGGCTTTCTCTTTTGGTGGCTTGGTTTCTGTCCATGCTGGGGTCTGATGTGGGCATGGCTAACACAGCTCCACGACATAAAATCCATAGGAATGGTGTGCTAAAGCGGCAGCCACAAATCAGAAGAGAGTCACCTGCTCACAGCAGCCATTCCCGGTCACGACAGGGCCTGTCACCCAAGCCCCTGGCCAAGCATGTGTCAGCAGATGAGGGAAAAATCTATTTGGAGGAGAAAAGAGGATGTAATTTTATTTTTTTCTGCCCTACCCATTTAAATGCTAGCTGTGAGATTAGCTCCACTTAAAGCAAAACAAAACAAGAAATCAATGCTGCCTGGATCAACTGCCTTTTAATTATTATTACCATTATTTGCACCTCTAAACCCGTAATGATCAAAACTGCCTTCCAAAAGGTTGTGGACAGCCTGGAAATACTGTGATCATTGCTTTATAGTGCCACCAAGGGGTGCTGACCAGAGGGCCCAGGGAGAGCTGGGTTTAGGATCGGTTCTCAGGCCAAGGAGAGAATTTTGCCAAATTCTCCTCTACTGGGCTCTGTGGATGCTGCAGATCTAAGTCATGCCCTCTCCAGTTCTGCCAACTTGCAGCAACCCCCTCTATTGTGATCCACCCCTCCCAATGACCAGCAGGGCAACAGGAGGTGCCAAGGGGCTGGCCCCAGGGTGGGAGGAGTGGTTCTGGTGGTCCCGAGGGCCCAGGCTGAGGCTGGCCTTCTGATGAGACCACGATTATCTCAGACCCACATGGTTCCTTCCCTCTAGTTTTTTCCCCTGGGAGCCCCTGCCCCACCAGAATCCCATCCCCATCACCCCCACCAAACAGTGAGAGAACGCCCATCTTGGGTGCTCCTTTTAGGTACCCCATTGAGGATCCCTTGGGGACCTCTCTCAGTTTCCAAGCTGCATGCAGACCTCAGTTTCCCACTCCAGGTAATGGGCTGATGGCTTCTTAAGGAAAAGGGAGGGATGCTAACAGTAGTGATGATTTCTGTGATTAATCATAGCAATTCAGGAATTTAAGGCTAATGGGCTCAGTACAGAGATCAGTTCTGATCAGTGCAATCCCCTGCAAGGTCAGCCCTTTATGGGTGGCCATGCCTGCTGGTTCTTTCGGCTTGTGGCAGAATCTGCTCTATTTTCCCACTTTCTTTGCAATTTCTTTTCATATTAATAAAAGATTGAAGTTACCTAATTTTAATGGGCAAGGAAAGTTATGACCAACCTAGACAGCATATTGAAAAGCAGAGACATTACTTTGTCAACAAAGGTCCGTCTAGTCAAGGCTATGGTTTTTCCAGTGGTCATGTATGGATGTGAGAGTTGGACTGTGAAGAAAGCTGAGTGCTGAAGAATTGATGCTTTTGAACTGTGGTGTTGGAGAAGACTCTTGAGAGTCCCTTGGACTGCAAGGAGATCCAACCAGTCCATCCTAAAGGAAATCAGTCCTGAATATTCATTGGAAGGACTGATGCTGAAGCTGAAACTCCAGTACTTTGGCCACCTGATGTGAAGAGCTGACTCATTTGAAAAGACCGTGATGCTGGGAAAGATTGAGGGCAGGAGGAGAAGGGATCGACAGAGGATGAGATGGTTGGATGGCATCACTGACTCAATGGACATGGATTTTTGTGGACTCTGGGAGTTGGTGATGGACAGGGAGGCCTGGTATGCTGTGGTTCATGGGGTTGCAAAGAATCAGACATGACTGAGCAACTGAACTGAATTGATCCAGAAAGATGTATTTAAATTTGATACACTGGTGGATTTTTTTTTATTGAGGTAAAATATAAACTTAACATAACTTAACATAAACATAACATAAACATAACATCACTTAACATAAAATATACCATTTTAAGGTGAATAATTCAGTGGCTTTTAGTACAGTTACAATGTTATGCAATCAGCATCTTTATTTCCAAAGGATCTACTCTGGACAACTCATATAAACGAAATCATGCAATGTGTGCTGTTTTGTGACTGGCTTCTTTCAATTAGTGCGTTTCCAAGATTCATCCACATTGTAGCATGTATCCACGCTTCATTCCCTTTAATGGGCTGCATAATATTCCACGTACAGATGGACTGCTGTTTGTTTATCCCTTCATTGGTTGATGGATATTGGGTTGTTTCCACCTTTGGGCTATTGTGAATAGTGTTGCTGTGAACAAGTGTGTACATGTATTTTTCTGAGTATCTGTTTTCAATTCTTTTGACTAGGTACTTTGGAGTGGCATCCTGGGTCATATGGTCATTTTACGATTAAGTTTTTTGAGGAACCTCCAAACTGCTTTCCACAGAGGCAGTGCCATTTCACATTCCCACTGGCAATGCGTGAGGGTTCTACTTTGTCCAAGTCTTCTCGAACATTTGTTCATTTTCTTTCTTGCTTCCTTTTTTCCTGTCTCCCTCCCTCCCTCCTTTCCTTCCTTCCCTCTGTCCTAGGGGCTGTGAAGTGGTGTCTGTGTTTTGACCTATGTCTCCCTGATGATAGTGATGTCTTTCCCTGGGTTTCTTGGCCCTTCACCTGTCTTCCCAGAAGCTGTTCTTGCTCCCTGTTTCTGCTTTTCTCTTCCTGTTTCCTTCCCTTGCTCCTGACCCACAGGCCATTCCTTGAGCCCTATTGACCTCAGCAGCCCCTCTGCCTGTGGGCTCAGCCTGGAACAACATAATGTACATTTCAGGAGGTGGCGTCTTCCTGCTCCATCCAGCCCTGGGTCAGATGTCCCCTCCCCTTCCCAGCTCCTCGCATCACGAGGCTGAAGGTGGGGCTCTGATAAGGTTCCCTGGAAGAAGACCCCGAGATATATGCAGGTAGTTTACCTGAGGGTGCCAAGCACACGGGTCAGGGCGAGAGGAGGAGAGGAAGGTAGCCCCTAAGGGGAATTATCAGGCCAGCTGCTGGGGCCACACCCACGTCTCAGGGTTATTCCACCAGAGGGGCAGGGGCTGTCTGTCTGACACTGACCCCCAGACTCTGAGTGCTACTCCCTGGGGATGTTCAGGCTGGCTGCCTGGGATCCACAGTGAGGAGGGTAAGGACAACGGCTCTAAGGGCTCAAGAAAGCCCTCAGGCAAAGAAACATAGAGTTGTTTCTTTAGACATTGGGTTGGTGTGTGCTGAAGCTGTGGAGTGAGGGGATGGGTGGGGCGTGGAGAAGATCTGCTATATCTAGACCCTCTCCACACCCCACCTGTGTCCAGGGACTTCCAGTCCAAGTCCTGCCCAGGACAGGAGCCAATAAGAACCAAATGTGGCTTCCACTGGGGGCTACACTTCACCCGCAGGTGGGGCCTCATGTTCCTTCTTTGTCCTCAGCTTCAGAGGGCGGGGTGTTGTGGAGCTGACCGTGTGGAGCTGGCCACAGCTCTCCTGAGTCATCCACACACCTGGACGGTGGATGGTGACAGAGCTCCTGCCTTCTGAAGATGTCCCCTCCACGCTGTGCAGAGGACGCACGCCGGCCTCCTGGCATCCTCAGAATGGCTCTCCGGATGCCCCCGAGACAGAAGCAATTTCCAGGCACCCGGGGTGGCTGACCCAGCTGCCTCAACCCAAGCAAGGAACGTTTTTCACTCATGTCTGTTCTGTTCCCAAGGGATGAGTACGGCTCTGTCGCTGGCCGGGAGAAGGGAGCTCGTGGGACTGGGCTGGCCTCCCCGTATCCCTGGGTCCCCAGAGGATGCCTGCCTGCTCTCCCTCCCAGTGGGCTGAGAAGGCCATGAACACCATGGGGCAGCTGGGGCTGCAGTGGAGAGTCAGAGAGAAATACCTTCTCTTCTGTCCCCCACTTCCTGCCAGGAGGACCTCCAGGCGCTGACAGCTTTAACTGCTGGGATAAATGAGCATCCAGGGCTCTGGTCTCTGGGACTTGCTCTTCTGCACAGGGGAAGGGATACAGAAGCACAAGTGGAAGATACTTCATAGAGAAGCATGAAGGCTGGGCGTGGAATCCTGCCCCAAGGCCACAGACGCGGAGCCCAGAAACAAGGTCACCTCCAGAACTGACTGAGCCCCTTTGTGACTGTTGCCAAAAGCCCCCTGATCACCACCAGCAGGCTTCCTGACCCCATATTCGGCAACAATGCCCACTCCAGTGCTCACCCTAAAGCGCCTTAACCGATCACCTAAGGTCAACCCTCCACCTAAGGTCAACCCTCCAGCTGGAATTTTTCTTTGTCTTGAAAGTGAAAGTCATTCGGTCGTGTCTGACCCTCGGACCCCATGGACTATACACTCCATGGAATTCTCTAGTCCAGAATACTGGGGTGGGTAGCCACTCCAGTCTTCTTTGTCTTGAGGCTATTGAAATTGGCCACTAACCCATGAAAAGCGTCGACTCTCCCTGGCCTGTCAGGAGGTCGGCCCGCTGTGCTCGCAGTGCCTTCATTATCTCTGCTCCTTGCTTTTAATAAACTCACTCCTTTCTGAAATGCTGTGTACCTGGGAATTCTTTTCCGGCCTGCGCTCAGATTGGCATGACACTGGGGATAGGGGCCTTGTTTCTCCTGCTACTGACGCAGTTCAGTTGGTGCAACGTAATGGAGGTATGTGTGTGCATGTCTGAGCTTCAGGAACCAAAGGGGTGCCTGCAGGCTAGGGTGTATGTGGGTCTTAGCCAGCTGGCTGGCACGAGCCTGGTCAAGCTGTGCTGGACACTTCTCTCCACCGCCTAGCTCTCTCTTTCAGTCCACAGGCCCGGCTTTCATCCCCATCACTATTGACTGTGCTTTGGGAGCCTCCCAGGGATTTAAATTTACAGAGCTGGCTGGATACCTTACAAAGCAAGTGGCTGTCAGTGGTGAGCCCCAACTGTGACCTTCACCCTGGAAGGAGGCGTTTCATTTTGAGGCCATGTTGAGCTGAGAGTGGCCTTTTCTCCCCTCACGAAGAGACTGAGATCCCTAAATGCATCCTGGCAAAAGGGCCAAGCTGCCTCTCTTTTTCCTCAAAACGCAAGTCCGAGAGGGTCACAGTCTGTAAGGGCACCAGGGTTGGGGGTGGGCATTGCCGCCACTGTCTTGGGGTTAGAGGATGGCCCCTGTCCCCCCATGCCCCGCTCTGATACCATCGATTTCCTCCAATCTGCATCTGAAGAGATCTGCACAGGGATCAATACACCTGCAGTCCTGTGAGGGAACTCGGGGTGGGGGGAGCGGGAGGCAGAGAACTTACAGCTCAGGGAGACCGGCTTGCAGGTTGGCCTTCTAGTCAGCAGGGAAACCCACCCTCTGGCCAAGGCTGCACCCCAAAGACAGGATATGATAGCAAAGGGCAGCCAGGCACAGGTCACTGGAGCCCTTTGGACTGAAGGTGGGTGTGGACAGTAATTTGCCTGAGTGGGGACATCACCCGCAGTCCCTGAGCTGGGCTCTAGGAAGGGGGTGTTTCTCCCACATGCTGGACACGCAGGTCCCCAGGGGAGGCTGGGGTGGGAGGAGGGTTTGAATTTACTCCTGAGGAGCCACCAGGCTAGCACATAGCTGCCATTGTCTCCTTCTCATGGCAGGGCTGTCCCCACCTCACCTCTTGTCCGGTGTCTCCAACAGTTGCCCCAGGGCTGTTTGCGGTTTGGCTTCCACTGTTAGTCTACTCAGCCCTGGGCAGCCCATTAATGTTTGTGGAATGACTAAGTGAATTTCTGAGGGGCCATCCTGTCCCCCATGACTGTCACAGCCCCATTTGCATTTTGTCACCATCTAAATTTCTGCCTTGACCTAGGACCTTCTGTGGGGCATGTGCCTGGGGCATTTCCACCCTTTGAAATACTCCTGCACATCCTTCAACACCCCACTGAAATGTCACCTCTTCCAGGAAGCCTTTCATACATCTTCAGTTAGAAGTGGTCCTTCTATCCCTGAGCTCCTGAAACTTGCTCATAGCCTTCCAGCGGTGAGGGACTCCTACCTCGAGCCTAGACTCACCCATTAGTTAATGAATTCCCCACACTGTCTGGAGCCAGGCTTAGCCCCAGGTAGGCAGATCGTAAGCATTTATTTCAATGATTAGTTAAAGGAAACAATAAGGGGATGAGCTAGTGTTCCTGGAGAGTGCCCCAGGGTTAAGGCAGAGCCCAGTCCGTTTTCAGCCTCACCAGGGAGACACCTGAAGCCTTGGGTCCTGATGAGGACTCTGCCATTTAGCTGGGCTGTGTGGAGTCTGCAGGTTTCCTTATTCCCTCGTAGGCTCCACCCACACTGGGACCCTTGGCCTGGGTCCATCCCTGCCCTGACAAGTCCTGTCAAGAATGAAGACCAGCTTTCCTGGGGCCCCCTCCAGCTGAAAAGTCACCGTCTCCAACTTGCACCTGCCTGGATGCCTGGCCCCGACTGAGCACAGGTAGGTCTGTCTGTTTCATTTGCACTTGTGAGCTTGGGGATGAGCTTTGTGGGTGCAGGGTCGGTGTGGGGGCTGGTGGGATGGGGGTGCAACCTCCAAATGGCCAGGTCAGCAGAAGAGTGAGCATTGGAGAAGGAGGTGAGAGGGGCATGTCCCAAAGGATAGGGTGTATTTTCCGCTCAGCATGCAAGCTGCTACCCCCTGCTCAGGCCAGGAGCTTAGTGACCCCAGAGGAGTCTCCCTGCCACATTATGACTGTTTCTCTTTCTTTCTCCCTAAATAGGAGTGGTCGGCAATCACAGCTATGGCTGGCTGTCCCTGATCTCAACAGGGGTTTCTTTTTGAGAGGAAGATGGATTTTCAAAGTCTTAAATTTCTGTGCCTCAGGTGGCAATAATGCTGCCATGTCAACCTTTTGAAGCTAAGTCTCAAATCTGACCTAATCTCTGTTTTTCCTTCGGGCATCTGATGCTGGGTCTTTGCCTGCGTTCCATTTTGGTGCTTTGGTGCTTGCCTACTTTCCAATGATGCTTCCCATTTTGTCTGGACCCCCAAGGGGCTGGCAGAACAGTGGGGATCTCATGATGATCTCCCTGCCTCTGGCTTTGTCCCCATGGAGACACGCTCCCTGCTCCTGAGGTGCCCTTTCCTCCAGCACCAGGGACGCGGCTGAGCCCTTGTGGGCATGGTCACTGTGAACAGGCATGGAAACAGCCCATGGTGTGAGGGTGCTCTCCATCAGGGCAGAGGCCTGTCTCTGAAACTGACGCCTGAATCCCCGTTCCCTGGGCTGGAGGCTGCCCCAGGGTTGTACGGGGAGGTGTATCAGTCAGTCCTGCTGACTGCCATAACAAGTGGTCCCCAAGCCCCATTGACTTAACATACTGCATGCTTATTCTCATACTCCCCGATGAAGAGACTGAATATGGCCAAGTCTCAGTGAGACAGTTCAAGTTTGTGTTGAATATTACCCATGTGCTTATTTTCCCATTTTCCATGGCAAAAACTGTTGGAAAATGATAAGTAAAATTGATAAAAGGGATATAACTCTCCAGTATCCTTGTCTATTTATATAGAGAGTAAAGCAGAGATATAAGGGGTTAACACAGTCTTGTCTAAAGGAATCTTTCATCTGAAGACTCAAATAACTAAATTTGCCTCCTAGATCAGACAGTGGGAGTGTTCCCCACAAGAGCCAAAAGGGGGAAGCAACCCAGTGTCCATCAGCGGATGAGCAAACAAAAAATGGTCCGTCCACATGATGGAATATTATTCAGCCTTGAAAAAGAAGGAAATGCTGACACCTGCTACAACATGGATGAATTCTGAGGACATGCTGCTAAGGGAAATAAACCAGTCACAAAAGGACACACGCTGTCTGATTCTGCTCATATGAGGTACCTAGAGGAGTTAAATTCATAGAGATGGTGTGGTGGGGGGAAGGGGAGGTAGTGTTTAATGGGGACAGACTTTCTGTTTGGGAAGGTGAGAAAGTTCTGGAGATGGATGGTGGTGATGGCTGCACAATAATGAGAATGTACTTAATGTCACTGAACTGTACACTTCAAAACAGTTAAAATGCTAAATTTTAGATTATGTATATTTTACCACAATTTCAACTGTGGTAAAACTGCGAGGATTTCCAATGGTTCCCAAGCTTCCTCATGCCTTTTTTTTTTTTTGGCTGGAGTGTTTCTGATAGCACCAGGAGCCCCCAAAGGCAAATGCTGGGGCTTCTCAAGTTGGCAAGTCTTGCTTGTCAGGACCTTCCTTCCTCCGTGCTGTGCTAGGTCACTTTAGTCGTGTCTGATTCTTTGCAACCCCATGGTTGTAGCCCACCGGGCTCCTCTGTCCATGGGATTCTCCAGGCAAGAATACTGGAGTGGATTGCTATTTCATTCTCCTGGGGATCTTTCCCGATCCAAAGATCGAACCCAAGTCTCTTGTCTCCTGCATTGGCAGGAGAGTTCTTTATCACCAGTGCCAGCTGGGAAGCCTTCCAAAGCCAGCATCTTTTCCCTGACCCTAAGCATTTCTGGATTTCAGGTTTCAGGCCTCTCTCCTCCCCTGAGCTTTGTGCTCAACACAGGGCTTTGAGGAAATCTTGTATTGTTCTGCGTAAATTCAAACTTACAAAAGATACACTGGGGATGATTAACCAGTATCATAGAATCATTTGTCTCCCCCCTAGATTTGCTGCATAGTTGACTTCTAATAGATTAACTTCAAACGCAATTTACTCCGAGCTGTGTCCATGTGCAGCAACTCAACTTTTCTTTTTGGCTGAGAGTCAGGGGAGGCTGCATGCATCCATTATTGGAAGCAAATTACACATGACTGGTATTCCATTTTCAGAATAAAACCAGAGCTGCCTCAATGTGGTGGGAGGTGTAGGTAAAAAGGAGAAGAATGAGGAGAGGGTGACACAGGGCACTGGGTACTTGTAAAATCTGCTCTGGGGAGACAGTCTCAGTACTCTTGCATCCCAGAAGTCCTTGGCAAGGACTGAGCCCCCCACAAAGGCCTTGGGAGGGGACAGCCTCAGCCCAGGATGACTTCATTGTGGAGACAGAAACTAATTCCTCTCTAAGTGGGAAAAGGCTCTTTAGCTGCATTAAGAGGCTGAGATCTGATGAAAAGGCGAATAGATTCAATCTTCCTTGCATCAGTCACCTGGGACTTCATCAGACTCAAACCGATTAGAAAAATTCACATTGAAAGCATCATTTATAATAGACCCAAATTATAGAAAACATTTGGCCTGGAGGGAGGGAGAAATAGCATTTTCACCTAAGCCATAATCTTTCATTATCTCCCCCGCCTCCTTTATGGGGTTTGACAGCCCTGTCTCCTCCCCCAAACTAATCATTAGACTAATTAGGGGCTAATCAATGTTTAATTAAAACCTAGCCATTAATTACAGGAAGTACTATGGCAACTTGGGAATAAAATGTGGCTGCAGGAGGGATCAGATTTCCTCAAGCATGGCCAGTGGCCCAAGCAGAAAGCTTTCCTTCTTCTGTTTGTTTCCTTCTGTGCACTTTGGCTTGAGGGGATCTGGAGGTCAACAGGGGGAGAAGGGAGGGAGTGGAGAGGAGGATGGATTGCTCTGAGTGTCTTGGCTTCTGGCCTGTTACCCAATTTTCCCACTCACTCCACAGGAGCTTTCCCCTTGGTTCTAGCATCATTCTTCCCATGTCCCAAATTTAATCTATTTTTCCTCTGAAAATCTTTTATGGGCACCTACTTACTTGCATTTAGACTACATCCAGACCTCTCATCATGAACTGCAAATTCCCAGGTGAATGGTTCTCAACCCTGGTTGCATGTTAACCATCACCAAGACAGCGTAAAAAAATTCGAATGGAAGGATAGACAAATAGAGCAATGAAGAATAGAGAGCCCAGAAATAGACCCAGCATATGTGGGCATGTGATATACAACAGCACTGCTGAGGAGGGGGCATGAATGATCTTTGCCATAAATGGTGCTGGGCCAATTGGATAACCCCCGGGGGTGGGGATGGTAAATAGGAAGCTTGATCCCTACCTCACACCATACATGAAAATCAATTCCATTTTATAGAAGATAACATAGGAAAAAAATCTGGAATATCTTCATGGTAAAAAGAGAGAAAACTATTAAGGAAAAGATTGATAAATTGGGTTATATGAAAATTGAGAGCTTCTGTTTATCAAAGATACCATTAAGAGAGTGAAAAGATGGGGACTTCCCCTGGCAATCTAGTGGTTAAGACTCCACCTTCTAATGCAGGGGGCACAAGTTTGATCTCTGGTCAGGGAACTAAGATCCCACACGCTGCATGCTGCAGCCAATAAATAAATAAACAAAACAATTTTTAAAAGGGAGTGCAAAAGGACAATCACAAAGCTGGAGAGGACACTTGCAAAATACATAATCAAAAAAAAATTCATGGAGAAGGAAATGGCAACCCACTCCAGTATTCTTGCCTGGGAAATCCCATGGATAGAGGAGCTTGGCGGGCTACTGTCCATGGGGTCACAGAGTCAGACAGGACTGATCAACTAACCCTTTGTTTCACTTTCAACCCCATCCATTGGGAAGCTATGAACAGCTGTGGGGCTTGTGCATTGCACAAGGAGGCAGGTCCCGTCCAACACTGTGCACAAAAAAAAAAAAAAAAATTCATAGAAAACTGGGAAAGAGACACTAAGTACTTTACAAAGTGCTTCATTGGTCATCAGGGAAATGCAACCTGAGACGCTGCTATAAACCCATCAGGATGGCTAGAATGAATAGATTGGTGACCTCAAAGGTTGATAAAGACCTAGGACAATGGGAACATCGGTACATGTCTCATGAGAGTGAAAACCCGTGTACACCCATGGCGGATGCATGTTGATGTATGGCAAAACTAATACAATATTGTAAAGTAAAAAAAATAATAATAATAATAAAAAATTTAAAAAAAAAAGAAAAAAAAGGAAAAACGGTTCAGCAGAATCTGCTAAAGCAAAACATGTGTCTGCCTAGATTCCACGAGCACAGAGTGGGGAGTCGGGGGCATGCAGGAGGGGCTTGGCGACTCTTGAGGTGGTAAGTGATGTAGCACCAGGAGGACTCTTAAGACAGAACTCCCTGTTCTCAGGGGAGGAAGTGTATGAAGGAGAGAGCCTGGATCCTGGATCCCAGCTCTGCGTGAGCAACAGATTCACCTTTCTGAGCTGTGGTTTCTCCATCGGTACATGATGCTTACTGCGAGAGCTTGCAGGAAAGGACTACATGTGATGAATATTATGAAACACCTACCACATTGCATGGCCAATAGTTGGGATAAAATTTCTTTTATCACCCTAGGAGTCAGGTATAATCAGCCACGGTCTGCATTTAGTGGCTAGCTCTGCACTTTTATTCGGGGGTGGAGTCGTGGCTGGGTAGGATCTGAACGTGGTGTCAGGCTCTCTTGCAATCACACCAGGTGGCAGTGATGTGGCATTCCCTGTTCAGGGAGGCAAGCCAGCCTCAGACACACCTCAGACAAAAGGCAGCCTTTTTCACCCTAGGGTCCTCCGTCAGCCTCCCCTTTCTTTACCACTGAGCCACCTGGGAGGATCTAGCCCATATTATTTGGGCATAAAAAGGAATGAGCCCTGCGATATTCTATAACAGGGCTGGACTGGAAAATGCGCAGAGAAAGAAGCCAGACACAAGAGGACGAAGTTGCATGATTCCACTTACACAGAATGTCCAGATCCGGCAAATCCATGGAGACAGGGAGCAGATTGGTGGTTTCCAGGGGCCTGAGGGGCAGACGGGGGGATGCGGGTGACTGTTAAATGGCGTGAGGTTTCCTTCTGGGACTGGGATAAAATGTCCTGGGTCTAGATAGAGATGGTGGTGGAACAACACTACGAATGCACTAAATTCCATTGAATTGTAGACTTGAAAATAGTTAATTTTATGTATGTGAATTTCACCTAAATTAAAAAAAAATTGTTAGTCCAGCCTTTCCCTTGGGCTGCTGGGAGATGTGACAAACACACTGAATTGTTGCTGTTAAAAACCCACCCATGGTTGCCTCCTCTGAAATGATGGGCAGCAGGCTGGGTTCATCTGCCCCCATCCTAATTGCCCCCATCTGGACCCAGGGCCCTACAGGTGTTGGGAGCAGTTATATCTACAAACAGATTTATCCTGAGGCCTAGAGCTATACTATGACCAATGCAAGGATGCCCATCCCCACTTCGCTGACCCTTGATGCCTCTCCAGGCACTGGTAGGGTTTCAGCTTGGCCTGTCTGCACCCCCCATCCCACCCCCATCTCCTTTTGCTTCTAGAACAGGAATACACATGCCTGTTGAGTGGATACTGTTGCCATGTGCGCACACTGGTTTAAAAGGATGTGTTGAGCAGCTGACACAGAGATAAATGGGGATGGAGTTACAGGAAGGGGAGGGGAGGCCTCAGAGCAGCAGGAACAGGTATCACTCCCCACCCCTGAGGTGGGAGGGTGCCAACCTCATGCCGCCGTCTTGGAGGGGTCACCTACTACCTGCCTGCTGTCTTGGAGGGGTCACCTACTACCTGCCTGCTGTTACCTGTGTGAGTCCGGGTTCCCCACCTGTGCTGCCCTTACCAACCTCCAGGGGCGTCTGGAACCTGGAGAAGCTGAAGGTTAAGGGGTGCACGCAGGTGTTGGAAATGATCCAGGGGTACAAGTGTGATTCATCACATGTTGAGAGAGGGAGGAAGAGAGGAACTGTGTCTTTGTCCACGTGTAAATCAGGAGACAGATGACAGAGCCACTCCTGACTCCCTTCTAGGTCTTCCTCCATCTCCTTTCTTTTATGAGCACTGTGAGTCCTTCGCTTCTATAGCAGTGAATTTTCAACTCAAAGGGAAAAAAAATCCCATGAGTAAATTAAGTCCTTCTCCCGTGCTGCCTGTATTGGGGCCACTGAGACCAAAGGGTCTCATTTATTATTTTTACAGATGATCAAATTGTTTTCACCCTTTGTCTCATCCTCTGAAGCATGGGCTTATGTGGACTTGAGGGCCTCTGTCCAGAAGATGCCATCTGTGACCCCAGGAGGGACCTGGTCCTGCTGACACGTGCCCCTCAGTGTGGCCTCAAAGCATCTACCTGAGGGAGATGAGGCCTCTTTTAAAGACCCTGGAAGCAGACCCTTGAGGGTGCTCATCTGGCCCCTCCACTTTCTTTCCTTAGTGTTCCAAGACTGATTGTTTTAGTGACCTCAGAATGTTCCATGGCAGAATGATGTGAATGTTGGTGTCCAGCCCTGTACTGTGTGGGCTCCTAGAATCCATCCAGGGTTGGTATGTGTATGTGTGGCTGGGATGTTGAGAACGTGCTAAGAGTACATGGGAGTGAGGTGGGGAACGTGGAGGCTTGAAGACCCTCTTCAGTCTCCCTCTGGGCTCCCGGAACAGGCCACTGAGAACCAGGTCAGAGGAGGTTTCCAATCGCTGGGTACATGCTTCCTCCTCCCCTCGTCTTCCTCTTCCTTTATGCCTCTCCTCCTTCTCTGTCTCCCAACTTGTCCCGCCCATCCCCTCTCAGCCCTTGCCACCAACAACACACTGTGTCAGGAGCCTGTTTCCAGGTAGATCTGCTCTGTGCTCTGTGCCACCTTGAGCACGAATACATGTGTGTGTGTGTGTGTGCACGCGCATGCGTGCGCAGTGTGAGGGGACAGGGTACCTTGGCCCAAATGTGTCTGGACTGGGTGGAGCCCTCCAGGATGGCAAAGGACTTGGCCACAGTCAGCATAAAGAACCCAGTGTCTTCACCAAGGCCAGGAAGTTAACCTCGGTCCAGGGGATGACCTGCTGCCTGCCCGGCACCCTCAGTGCCTGCCACCCCTTGCCCTGCCTGGCTATGCTGCTCTGAGGGGATGCCTTGTCAAGAGCCCCCGGCACCTGGAAGGAGGAAGCGGTTATGGAGTCAGGACTGTACTCCGATTCCTGCCTTCCCCTCACGTTCCCACTGAGGGTGGCTGCGGGAGGAAAGCATCCTGGAGGGTCTGGATATGGTGGGAGTGGAGCTCCTGCCCCGTCCTCCTGACTCCCAGGACAGTGTGTCGAACCACACACGTCTTCCTGTCTCAACACACGGTCACCTGTATTTCATGTTGACTGCCTGCTCTCATGGACCAAGAAGCAGAGACATGGGGAGGCTGTCAGTGGCTCTGAGCCATGAATTTCTGGTCAGATTTAACTCCTTAAGAATGAAAGGGGAAACTTCCCTGGTGGTCCAGTGGATAAGACACTGAGCTCCCAGGGCAGGGGGCCTGAGTTCAATCCTTGGTCAGGGAACTAGATCCCACATGCCACAACTAAGACCCAGTATGGTCAAATAAATAAATTAAAAAAAAAAAAAGGGGGAAAGGAAGGGGGCCCAGGTTCCCTTGGCCTCCCTGGTTCTTCGTCTTGGTGCCCATGACACACGCGGCGGGGCCTCTCCCATGTCTGCTGGAGCCAGGGCTTCGCCTGCAGGGCCACCTCACACTGCCCCTCTGTGCTCATTCTTCTCCACGCCCCTTGACCTGTTGCCTCACTTCCTGCATCCTAGTTTTCAGTCCTCCGTTATCTCCCACCTGGACCACTGCCGAGGCCTCCCTGTTCCCCCAGTCCCTGACATTCCCCGCCTACATATCCCATTGCTTTCAGAGTTGTTTACTAGGAACAGAGCTATTTCCATGGCATGGAACATTCTGCTCAAGAACATTCAACAGCTCCCCATTACCTGCGGAAGGAAACATGTCCCAGGGGAGCCAGTCTTCTTAGCAGGGCATTGAAACTCCTCCAATTTGACTCTGGCTTCACTTTATGGGCCTGCCCAGCCTCATTGCCCTTCAACTCCTCACCCCCACATACTCCTGCCTTGAATTAAACAAGATGGCCTGTGGCAGTTCTCATCTGTGTTCACTCAGCCTGAGCTCTGTGTTGGAAAGGTCTGTGTATGAGAGGAGTCCCAGTAATTTTCCAGCCCACGCTACCTTCTTTTTCCTCTGAACTCAGAGTGTTCATGGTCTGGGTCACGCTGCATGGAAATTCATTTATGCAACAGACACACTTTCCATTGACATGATTCTTTAGTACAGCTTAACAAATTCTTCAAGCTCTTTGAGGGGGAACTTTTCTAGGAAACATCCCTCAGCCTGCTCCTAATTACCTGGTATTTTCAACCCATCTTTGTATGGTGTCAAAATCACGTCAGTGTATCATTTTCAAATTTCCATCATACAGAACTTACGGTTTTCCTGTCCTTTCGCCCTTTTATTCTTTCATCTACTGTGTGTTCGTTGAGTTCCTGTTTTGTGACAGGCGCTGATGGTGTGATGGACACAAGGCAGGCCTGTGCTGTTGTTGTCAGGCGAGGCAACACTGGAGCCCCCAGCACGTGAGAAGCGTGATGATGATGAGGGTGAAGAAGGTACAGGGTGCTGGGAATGCAGGTGATGGGAGCGCATGTGGTCTCGGGGCATGTGAGGACCCCTCTCTGGAGAGGGGACGTTTCAGTTGACATCTGAAGGATGAGGAGATATTGGACACAGAATGGGGGGGGGAGTATCTGGAGGGACTGAGAGGCAGGCAGACATGTGAAAGGCAGGAAAAATGTCCCAGGTGACCCAGAGTGGCTTGAAATCAAGGCCGAAAATCCAGGCAGAAAAGGCCATAGACCAAGTCAAAGGGTTTGTCTTGTAACAAGGGGTGATGGGAGCCATGGAAGCGCTTTGAGCTGGGGAGTGACACAATCAGACCTGCCTTTTGCAAAGAACAGCCTCTGCCTGCTATGTGGGGACACTGTTGGAAGAGGGCAGAGGGACTGAATGAACCGTAATAGGGGTCGTCAAGCTAGAGTTATGGGCCAAACCTGGCCCACGGCCTGTTTGTGTCTATAAAGCTTTATTGGCACACAGCTGTATCCAGTAGTTTATATATTGCTGCTCTCAAGAGGTGGAATAGTTGCCACAGAGGCCATATAGCCCTTGGTGCTTGATATATATATATATTTTTTTTTTTTCCTTGACTTTTTTTTTGGTGTTTTTTGTCCTATTATTTTTTATATTTATTATTTATTTTGGCTGTGCAGGGTCTTATTTGCAGCATGTAGGAACTTCGATCTTCATTGCAGCGTGAAGGATCTTTAGTTGCTACATGCAAACTTAGTTGAGGCATGTGGGATCTAGTTCCTTAACCAGGGCTTGAACCCAGGCCCCCTGCATTGGTAGCATGGAGTCTTAGCCACTAGACCACTGAGGAAGTCCTGATGCCTGAGATATTTACACTGACCTTTTACAGGAAAAGTTTGCTGACAGTTCTGTTAAAACACTGCCTTAATTTGGGTTGTTCTGGAAGCAGAGCTGACAGGAGGATGTGAGCGCAGGTATACTCGTGGTGAGTGGGTGGAGGGCAAAGATTCAGAAAGTGGGGCCAACAGGATGCGGGGCTGGAGGGGGTCAGGCGGGTGAGAGAGCGGAAGTGAGGATGGAGATGGAGATTCTGCTTCAAGGGCAGACCTCCAGTTCAGATCTGGGCAGGTCCTGAGCAACCCGACTGTTCCAGAACTTTCACTTTGTTTCTCTACGAGATGACCTCCAGTCTCTGCAGCCGAATAATACTCCACGAATCTTCCTCACCATGATTCACTAATGAAGCTGAAAAGGCTCTTCACTTTCTTCCCAAACGTGACCCAGAATTCCTGCAAATTCCTCTCTGAGCAAAGCATGGGTACCACCATCCTGTCTTTCCCCCGTCAGCAAAGCGGCTGTCTGCCTAATTCCTAATTATGCCCTTCAAGGTTGCATTAAATCATTGCGCCAGGACACTGCATTGTGGGTAATCAGCTGCTGTTTTAATATGTTTAGCTGCTCTGCATTTCCACAGGCAGAGACTGTCTGAAGTGAAAATTGTGCCCCTGTCTGTCAGGATCTCTGCTGGAGATCACAGAGCAGAGGATAAGTCTGGTGTGGCAGGTTGGATCGTGTTTCTCCCTGCAGAATAAACCCTGCCGAAGGCATGGGCTGGAACTTCCCCTTCTCACCCTCAGACACATCTCAGAGACTTATGGTCATCCTGGCTGGAGGAAATCCAGCTGGAATCTGTTCTATGAATTCCCAGCGTCCCTTCACTTCTTTTTAAAAAAACAGCTTCATCGAGATGTAATTCCTGTGCATAGAATTTGCCCATGGACAGAGTTTTTGGTATCTTCACAGAGTTATGCAATGGTCACCACAGTCAATTTTAGAACATTTTCATCATCTCTGAAATTGATAATGATAACTATCATCTCCCAAGCCCCCCCTTCCCCACTGCCCCATAACCCCTGGAAACCACTAATCTCTACTTTCTGCCTCTATGGATGTCCCTATTCTGGACATTTCATATAAATGGGATCATGCAATATATGGCCTTTTGTGTCAGACTTCTGTTACTTAGCATGTTTCCAAATCTCATCTTTGTTGTAGTGTGTGTCACTGCTTCATTCCTTTTTTATGGCTGAATGGTGCTTCTGGGACATTTACTTCCTGAGGCCCATCAGTCATCCCACCCTGGGGACTTCATCTTGTAGTCCTTACAGCACCCGACGCGGCAGGTCCCTGACCTTCACTTGATGGCTAGGGAAGCCGAGACTCAGAGTAAGTGCCTAATTCAAGGTCACATGGTTACTTTGAGGGAGGGGGGTCTAATCCTCGTGTTCAGAGCATCTTCCCAAATCTCCTGTAATTTTCCTAGAATCCAGAGCAGATTAGAGTGAATTAAGAGAGAGGGCCTCTGAATCTGATAGGGCCTGTGATGGGCTGAATAATGGCCCCCCAAAATGCCCAGGTTCCAACCCCTGGAACCAGTGACTGTGACCTTATTTGGAGAAAGGGCCAGTGCAGATGGGATTAAGGATCTAGAGGCGGGCGATTATCCTGGATTATCTGGGTGGGCCCTAAGCAGTCACATGTATCATTTTAAGAGAAAGTCAGAGGGAAATCTGACACTTTGACACACACAGAGGAGACACCCACATGAAGGTAGAGCAGAGAGAGACATGAAGCTGCTGGCCTTAAAGACTGAGTGATGTGGCCACAAATCAAGGATGGCCAGCAGCCCCTGGGGGCTGAAATAGGCAGGAAAGGCTTTTGTCCTGGAGTATAGCCTCGCTGACAGCTTGATTTCAGACTAGTGATGCTGATTTTGGGTTTCTGGGCTCCAGAACTGGGAAAAGAATCAATTTTTGTAGTTTGAAGCCCTTTGTATGGCATCTGTTAGGGCATCCTCAGGACACTAACACAGGGTCTCATACCTGATTCCCAGGCCCTTTGTGCCTGAGACAGCTTTCTGCACGTTCCTAGCCCGAGCACGTTGGTACAGCCGGCTGTGATGTGGCCTGTATATGTTGAAAGCTGGGAATAGCATCTAATACCTCTTATCTAAGAACTTTGCATAAATGAACCCAATCCCCACAACAGCTCTGTGAGATAAGCTCCTATTGTTATTCCCATTCTACAGATGAGAAAATGAGGCTCAGAGTGGCAGGTTCACCAGCGAGGGGCAGAACCAGGCGGTCCTGTTGCCCAGTAGCTTTCTAATGCTCTGTGCTGCCTTCTTAAACTACGCTGCTTAAAGAAGCATGTAAGAGCACAGGCTTGGAAGGCATTCATTCATTCAACAAATACATATCAAAATATTTACGAGCCCTGGAGAATCAGCTGTTAAAATGTGTGCCTTCCCCGCTGGGCCCTCACATGTGGTAGTGAGGCAATCGCCGAAAGTATAATGTGTAACCCTGGAGAAACACTGGACGTGCCAGGACTCTTTCTGGGGTGCATGGGTGTGCATATGTACGCACGTGTGTGTAAGCATGCTGTATTACACAGGGGATTGGGGAAGGGAACTGAGCAGGTGGGAGTTCAGTGGAGGCCTGCAGGGCCCAGGTGTGCTGGAGGAGCCCATGACTGGCTCAGCAGAAGGGGTGGAGTAGGACCAGAGGAGACTGGAGTGGGTGGAGGGGGCTGACTGGGCAGAGCTGTGCCAGTCACTGGGCAGGGCCC
This sequence comes from Bos javanicus, assembly GCF_032452875.1. NCBI lineage: Eukaryota > Metazoa > Chordata > Mammalia > Artiodactyla > Bovidae > Bos > Bos javanicus. The sequence goes on from NC_083886.1 coordinate 54,346,908, forward strand.
TGAAGAGCACTGGGCCGAGGGAACGCTTGAGTTGTCCCACCTTCCCTGTGTGGCTGTGGGTCAGAGCCTCCAGCTCAGTATTGTTGCAAATTTTAAATGCAGGCACGATTGTGCCTGGCGCTTGGTCTGTGTGTCTCCACAATTGATAACAAGATGCCGCCCACTGCCCGTCAGTGCCCTGTGAGTCTTGATCATCTTGTGGGGGGAGGCCCCCTCAGGATTAGGATGCCCCATTTCAAGAACCTTCGTTGTACCCTTAGCATACATAGTCTCACCTTTCTTTGGAAACTACTTATTTTTGGAATTTTCATCTTTCCCTCAGTTCTAAGTGGTTCCTTGTTCTGGAAGGTAACATAATATCCATCCACATTTCCTTCTCTAAAGCTCTAGAACTCCCCCAGAACTAGGTGGGTTTTGGCACTAAGGCTTGTTGGGATTTTAGAAAGATAACAGGATACATAGACTATGTCATGGAAGAGGTTCTGGGGTCTGGGGCTGCACTGCCTCATGGGAGGTCACCGAGAGGAGATGACAGCTGGGTGACCCGAGCTGGACCCGGGCCAGGAGAGGCTCCTTGCCCTCGCCCTCCTCACTTCCACTCTGTCCATCGTGCCAACTGCCACCTGCCACCTGCCAGTGCCGCTTTCAAAGGTGCAGCCGGGAGAAAGAGCAGTGTGCTGAGACCGCCCAAGGGGCCACGTGCCTGGCCCCCCAAGACCTTGCAGTAAACTCTCAGGATTTGGAGGCGCAGCTGCTAGAGAAGAGTCTGAGCCCTTGGTCATCCATAATTGCTCATTTATAAGTAAAATGAGGGCTTCCCTGGTGGCTCAGCTGGTAAAGAATCTGTCCGCAATGCGGGAGACCTGGGTTCGATCCCTGGGTTGGAAAGATCCCCTGGAGAAGGGATAGGCTACCCACTCCAGTATTCTGGCCTGGAGAATTCCATGGACTGTATAGTTCAGGGGGTCTCAAAGAGTCAGACAGGACTGAGCAACTTTCACTTTTCACTCAACCAGGCCCGAGAGGCCGTTCCTGCAGACGGCCCTGCTGCACCGCCCATGCGGCTGCCTTGCCCTCCGCCTCTGTCCCCGCTGGGGGTTCAGGCTTCACCCGGAAGCTCTGAGGGTGTAAAACCATGCAGCTCCAGTCAGCGTGGTAAGTAATGGCCGCCGGTCACTCTTGGTCACTTTGCGTGTTGGCACCAAAATTAGAAAACGTGAGGTTTTCAGAGTTAATTGGATTTTTGAATTTAGGATAAGGGGTGTGGACACGTGGGCCCAGCCCACACTGACAGAACTTTCTAGGTACCAGTCACTGCGCCTTTTCTGTGCGGCTTCATCAGGCCATGTCAGCCACCCCCCAAGGTGTCCAGGGAGCTGCTCAGGGAGGGGGCGTGGGGCCCCTAGGCGTCCCCCAGGCTTTCTTCCCCTTCATACTGGTCGAGGTAGGGGCTCAGGCCGCAGCCTAGGGCACACAGCCTCCCGCAAAGCCAAGCACGCAGACGCACGTGGGGCCAGGGCATTGGATTCCATCTGAATTCTGACGTTCACTCTTTTTTTAAAACGTCCGTGGAGTCAAGTCTTAGTTCGTAGAGGGGAGGCCTGCAGACAGCCAACAGGCATTTGAATCACATGGCTTCAGGGAGAAGGGAGGGAGGGACACTGGCGTCCTTGTGGTGACTTTACATGGGCTCTGAAGGCCACCTCCGAAAGAGGTGTCCCCAAGGTGTTTTAACTAGGTAGCATAAAAAAAAAAGGCCCTCTCCAAGGTGACAGAAATGTTCCAAAGGACAAAATTCTACTACATGTGAAAGTCCAGTTATTTTTGTTTGAAAACTCTCTCATTTTGTGATCATCAGAGCTCACGTAATAGGGTGGACTCCGTTACACCGAGGGCCTTGTGCCTGGGGCTGGATGCCATGCCCACCTTTGAGTTCCACGACCTAAGTACCTCCCAAAGACCCCACTGCCGAATGCTATCCCCTAATACTGTCACACTGGGAGTTAGGATTTCCACAGATGAATTTCCGTGAGGGGCACAAACATTCAGCCCATAATAGCTCTCTGTTTCCAAACATTACCTATGCATTGAAATTTCCTTACTCATCAGTTTTAGACTTCATTATTGATCTTTCTTTGATGGTATAATAAATCAGATTTTAACTTACTTACATTTCTTCTTCTCTCTCCTCTGCCCAAATAACTTCTCATTTTTTGGTTATATCTACATACAAGTTTTTCTTATCACAACTATCATAACCACAACAGTTTTCTTTCTTTCTTTGGTACAATTTTTCATTTATCCTCTGGTTAATAATTGCTTAGGTTTTCCCTGGCCCTCCAGCATACCTCCGCATGCAACCTTCCATGAGGTCAGTCCTGTCAGATAAGTTGGTCAGCCCTCTGAAGTTGCCCTGGAGCCTTCTGACACCTGCCCCAGCCGGTATGGGCTGCTCCAGGCTTGCTGCATGGCCCTTGTTCAGGACTTTCCTTTGCTCACTCCTGTGATGGAGCCCATGCTTCTTAGACCTTGGGCTTCGTCCTTTTGTTTCCTACCTATTCTTGGTGGAGCTCATTCTCTTATAACACCTGAGATGTCTTATTCTTTTCCCATATTCAGTTTGAATGTAGACTCCTGGTTTTGAAATTATTTTTACCTAGAATTTTGAAGGCATTTTCCTGCTGAATTCTGGTTTCCATGCTGCTGTTGAGTAGTCTGATGCCATTCAAATTTTTGATCCTATTTTATGACCTGGTTTTCTTCTCTCTGGAAGCTTTTATCCTTGGTGTTCTAAAATGTCATAAAGATATGCCTTTGTTCTTTTATTGTTTGGATACTTTGTATGCTCTTCAATCTGAAGGCTCATGCCTTTCAGTTCTGGGAAGATTTCTGGTATTATTTCTTTGATAATTTTATTCTCTTGATTTTCTCTGAGCTTTCTTTCTGAAATTCTTATTTGTCAGATATTGGACCTCCTGGCTTCATCATCTAGTTCTTTAATTAGAAAAAAAAAATCTCCTATTGTACATTTCTTTGCCTTTTTGTTCTACTTTCTGGAAACTTTAACTTCATTTTCCAAGGCTTCTATTGACTTTAATTTATAGTATTATATTTGTTACTTCGAGGCATTCTTGTTCTTTAATGGTTTCTTCTTGTTTCATGGACTGTAATAGCTTTTCTCATCTCTGTGAACATATTAATGGTACATTCTTTGAAGTTTTCTTCTCTTTGTGAAGTATGTACCTATACTACTTATCTGGTGCTGTGTAACAAATCACCCTAAACACGGTGGCATAAAAGGACAAACATGTCTTATCTCACAGTTTCTGTGGGCCGGGTATCTGGTAGGGCCTAGCTGGGTGGTTCTGGCTCAGGGTGAATTTGTAGCTAATGTGTCATCTAGGACTAAAGTCATTTAAGGCTTCAGTGGAGATGAAGGATCTGCTTTCAAGCTCAGTCATTTGGTTGATGGCCAGAGCCCTAAATTCCTCAGCACACGGGCTTCTCCATATGGCTGCTGGACATAGCAGTTGGCTTCTTCCAAAGTTAGTGAGAGGGAGAGAGAGAACCAAGATGGAGGCTATGCTGCTTTTTATAACCTAATCTCAGAAGTAACCACCGTCTCTTCTGTCATGATACAGTGTGGGAGAGAGGACTCAAGGATGTGAGTAACAGGAGACTGCCATCGAGGAGGCAGCTGACTACCCCGGCACTTGTTCCGAAGTTCCCCTAATTTCTTACTTGGGTCTCTGTTGTCCATGATGGAGGCTTGTCTTGAATATTTGGTGATCTCTCCCTCTGACTTCTTATATTTTCAGCACGCAAGTTGATTGGAGGCTGTGTGTATATGCCTATGTGGGGAGCTTGTAGACTGTCTCTGTAAGATTACTCCAGAAGTCAATCTTGTTATGAAGAGTTGAGGGTAAGCTGTTTATTTGGAAGGGGAAGGAAACCCCACTAGGGGAGTGGGGTTTTAGAACATGGAAAGGAAGGAGGCCAAGAGAGGGTATGATATTAAGTCATGCACTGAAGCATGTGTTTGGAACTTGGTCCTGCCGAGAACTCTGAGAAGTGGGGCAAAGCACATACCTCAGAAGGATCCTACCAGGATGATGTTGATGGAGCTTGGCTACTGGTGCCTGAGTCATTGCCTGAGGGCCGTGGGGGAGAGGGAGGGTGAGCATCAGGACCCGTCCGCCTGCTGCAAGAGGGCAGAGCAATCCTCTGAGGTTTTAGGGAAACTATCAGGCACACGATCCAGACGCCACTGTTGGAGTCTGAAGCACCTGGACGTGGCTAAGAGACATGTGACAGAGACAGTGACCACGGGCTTTGCTGTAGGGCACGGTTCCCACCCCTTTTTGGCACAATTTTTCCAGACTCAGAGAGGGGATAGTTTCAGGATGATTCAAGTGCATTATGTTTATTGTGCATTTATTTCTATTATTATTACATCAACTCCACCTAAGATCATCAGGCATTAGATCTTGGAGGTTTGGGACCCCTGCTGTAGGATGATTATATTTGTAGGTCTTTTCTCTGGGACAGCTTTTATTCTCTGCAGAGAGGGATCCTCTGATGGCTTGCTTTGGATGGGGTTGGGGTGTGGGGATAGGTCTGGCTTCTGGTGCTCTGGGACTGGTAGCAGAGGCCAGCTGGGTGGGGCTGTCACCCTCAGTGTGGAGACTTCTATTCCATATGCCTCTGTTCAGCACTGTGCTTGATCTCATCTCCTTTGAGCTGGCATCCCCAAGCCTGGGGTCTCTCTGATTCACTCCCTACAAGAATGAGCCTCAGGTCTCTGTGGGCTGGGCAAGGGTGCCTCGTTGTATGGAGGTGGGTAGGGTCCAATTTCACCCTGGCCTTCAAAGTATCCAGTTTCCATGATTTGGGGGAGGTCTTTGGGGGCACATCAGCTGGGTGCTGTCCCTTAACTCCAGCTTGCAGTTCTCTAGCTCTGCCTTCTCCATCCCAGGGTCCCCCAGCCTTTCTCTCTCAGCCACTTGACTTCATCATGACTGGGGATTCCACATCTCTCATTCATTGTGAGGTTGTCTTGCCCCCTCCCTCATCTTGCTAGTCCTGTTCTGGGAGGCCCACACCTGGAAAGTCGCTGGACGAGTGGAACTGGGCAAGAGCTGGGCCAGGGCAGGGCAGCCCAAGCTGTTGGTGAGCAGGGTAGAGGATTGAGGAGGAGACTGAGGTCAGGGTAGACAAACCTTGAGGTCACCAGGCCCTGGTCTGTGCCCGCGTCTGGAGGCCCAGTTCAGTTGGGGGAGGGAGGGCTGGTGGGCTGGGGTGGTCTGGTTGTCTGTGCTTGTTTGCTGCCCCCACGGGTTGTCTGCACGATCTCCTGAGGTTGAGGAGGTCGCTGGGGGCTGACTCTGGACCAGACCTGCTCGCATCTGATAGTGCCAGCGGGGGAGGTAGCTATGTTTAGAAGTAATTACTCTATCTGTGCAGAAGCATTGGAACATCCTCCCTGGCAGTGGCAGGAATTAGCTCGAGGCATCACTGCTGGAGCAGCAGCAACTTCTTTGCTGGACTGTCCTGCTTTCCTTCCTGGGAAATGGGGGACTGCGCTGAAGCAGGGAGAGGGATGGGTCCTGGAAGTGGTGGGAGAGAGAAACCTGCCCACGCTCAGAGAACTGGGTTATTCCTGTGAGCCATTGCTATGGATATGTTAAACCATCTGCAGCAGACAGCCTGGGAGGGATGCTGATGGCAGTCATTTACTTAACAATTGCTTATTAAAGGTGTCTGATTGCTGAACAGGGTTCTAGGTGCCTGGGATACGGCTTAGTTGTGAGCCAAGTCCTTGTCATTCTAGTGGACAGGGACAGGCAACACGTGCACACACACACACACACACACACACACACACACAAAAGCAGGTGGAAGTAAAGTTGAGAGGTGTTGCTGCTCCACATTAGGCAGGCCCCTCTGCTAAGGGAACACTGTGCAAAGACCTGACTGAGGCCAGTGAGTGACCTGTGCTCTTCTGGGGAAGAGTGTTCCAGGAAGCTGGAGCAGCAAGTGCAAGGGCCCTGTGGCTGGAGGGTGGTTGCAGGATGGACGGACAGTGAGGGGGCATGTACTCCTTGTTAACCCCTGCAAGGTGAATGCCCATCTGCTTTGAATGCTGGTGTGCCTGCTTCAGATTCATATGTTAGAACCTTAAGCCCAATGTGATGGCATTTGGAGGTGGGGCCTTTGGAAGGTGATTAAGTCATAAGTGTGGAAACTGGATCATTGCCTTTTAAGAGACCCAGAGAGCTCCCTCATCCCTTCCACTGTGTTTGGACACAGTGAGAAGATGGTTATCTATGAACCAGGAAGCAGAACTTCACCCCAAACTGAATCTAAAACGGAATCTACCAGCACCTTGCTCCTATAAATGTGAGAGAGATTCCTGCTGTTTATAAGGCCCCCAGGCTATGGTATTCTGCTAGAGCAGCCCCAATAGACTGACACACTATTGTTACCAAACAATTTCATGCTTCATGTCAGAGATGAAGACGGAAGGGGTCTACATTGCTCTTCGGACCCCTGCCTCCAGAGACTAAGTGGGGGCCCCTGGGCTTGAATGACAGAGGATGCTTTGGGCTGGCCAGGCCTCCCTGGGGTCTGGAGGGCAGACTGTGGGTGCTTGGCCTGGAGGTGGTTGCATTTCAGAGTAAGAAGGTGAGGACGGTGAGTACATGCAGCTCTGTCATGTGATGGACTTGCATCTCTGCAGCATCGAGAGCAGAGGAGGGGGCTCGAGGTGGATGCAGGTCCTGGCCCTGAAGCCACCCTGCTCCTGAGGGTGCTTTGTCACTGCTGGTGTCCATGTAGGAGGGCCCGGACGGGCAGCTGAGATGCTGAGCTCTGTGTTTTGTAGGGAAACCAGTCAGGGTTGGGGGCATCCCAGGGGCTCCTAGTATGAAAAGGGCTTCCTGGCGGGTGCTGGCACTCTCCCTTTGTCTGCAGTCTGTTTTGTCTCCCTCCACTGCTTCTCTGCTCTGACTCAGTTTCCAGGTTTTCCTTTTTCTTTTCTTTTTTTGTATTGAAGTACAGTTAATTTTCAATGTTGTGTTAGTTTCTGGTGTATCGCAAAGTGATTCAGTTATACATATATATGCATATTCTTTTTCATATTATTTTCCATTATGATTTATTAAAGATATTGAATATAGTTCCCCATGCTATGCAGTAGGACCTTGTCGTTTATTTATTTATTTTTTAAAAATATGTATTTCTTTGGTTGGGCCAGGTCTTAGTTGTGTCGTAAGGGATCTTTTGTTAAGTGCACAGACTCTAATTGTGGCACATGGGCTCCAGAGTACATGGGCTCAGTAGTTGCATCACACAAGCTTAGTTGCTCCACAGTGTATGGAACCTTAGTTCCCTGACCAGGGATTGAACCACGTCCTTTGCATTGCAAGGTGGGTTCTTAACCACTGGACCCCCAGGGAAGTTCCTATCTATTTTAAATAGAGTAGTTTGTATCTGCTAATCCCAAGCTCCTAATTTATTTCTCCCCACTTTCTCTTTGGTAACCAGAAGTTTGTTTTCTATGTCTATGAGTCTATTCCTGTTTCATCAATAAGTTCATTTGAGTTGTAGTTTAGATTCCACATATAACTGATATCATATATATGATATATGATGTTATAAGATATCTTCTTTTTCTCACTTACTTCACTTAGTATGATAATGTCTATATTCATCCATATTGCTGCAAAGGGCATTATTTCATTCTTTTTTATGGCTGAGTAGTGTTCCATTGTGTATATAAACCAAATCTTCTTTAGCCATTTATCTATCCACGGACAGTTGGCTTCCATGTCCTGGCTGTTGTAAAGAGTGCTGCTGTGAACACTGGGGTGCATGTATCTTTTCATATTAGTTTTCTTTGGAAATATGCCCAGGAATGGTATTGCTGGATCATATGGCAATTCTATTTTTAGTTTTTGAAGGAACCTCTATACTGCTTTCCATAGTGGCCATACCAATTTACATTCCCACCAACAGTGTAGGAGGGTTTTCTTTTCTCCACACCCTCCAACATTTGTAATTTGTAGGAGAAGGCAGTGGCACCCCACTCCAGTACTGTTGCCTGGAAAATCCCATGGACGGAGGAGCCTGGTAGGCTGCAGTCCATGAGGTCGCTAAGAGTCAGACACGACTGAGTGACTTCACTTTCACTTTTCACTTTCATGCATTGGAGAAGGAAATGGCAACCCACTCCAGTGTTCTTGCCTGGAGAATCCCAGGGATGGGGGAGCCTGGTGGGCTGCCATCAGTGGGGTCGCACAGAGTCGGACACAACTGAAGCGACTTAGCAGCAGCAGCAGCAATGAAGGCTATTCTGACCAGTGCAAGGTGGTTTTTATTTTGTAGTTTTGATTTGCATTTCTCAAATAATTAGGCACATGAGCATCTTTTCATGTGCTTATTGGCCGTCTATCTTCTTAGGAGAAATGTCTATTTAGATCTTCTGCCCATTTTTTGATTCTGTTGTTCATTTTTTTTTTTTTTCTGTTATTGAGTTGTATGAGCTATTTGTATATTTTGGAAATTAAGCCCTTGTCAGTCACATTGTTTGCAAATATTTTCTCCCAGTCTGTAGGTTGTTTTTCATTTTGTTTATGGTTTCTTTTGTTATGCAAGCACTTAAAAGTTTGTTTAGGTCCCACTCGTTTATTTTTGTTTTATTTCTATCGCCTTGGGGGACTGACCTAAGAAAACATTGATACTATTTATGTCAGAGAATTTTTGCCTGTGTTCTCTTCTAGGAGTTTAATGGTGTTGTATCTTATATTTGTCTTTAAGCCATTTTGAGTCTATTTTTGTGTATGGTATGAAGGTGCATTCTAACTTCATTGTTTAGCATGCAGCTGTCCAGGCTTTTCTTAAATCAGTTCCAGCTGGTGAGACAGCTTTTACACTCCCCAAGGTGATAATGGGGCCTCTTCCTTGTTGAGTTTCCTGACAACACTCTCCAGTGAGCCATCAGTTTCTTCACGACCCTGGGGACATGCAGGCTCCGTTTTCAAGTACATCCTGGGGCTTGGCATGTGTGACAAAAGGCAGAGGGTGAGTTCCACAAGAAAAAAATCAGGTGTGCATTTTTTGGTACATAAAAGACAATCTGAAGCTTCTTTTCATGGAAAAGAGGTGGTGGGGGAGCAGGATGGAAAGATATAGAAACTCATCACCATGAATGAGCGGAGAGGGGAGAGACCAGAGGAGAAGGAATGTGCAAGAGAGTGAGAAAGAGAGAGTGGGGTGCACGTGGATGAGGCAGATGCAGAGATAAAATGCTTTCACAGGAGGTGCAGGAACATCAGTTTAAATCAAGGATGTCAAATGATTGCGGGTGCCTTTGAGTCTCTGACACACATGCCTCATGCCGGCTGCACGCACTCTTCATGTCTGTACACTCTTGACTGTTGGTTCTGGGCCTTCAGCGGGGGCATCTTGCCACTGCCTCTGCCTCCCCCCACTGCCTCTGCCTCCCGCATCCACTGTCAGAAGGACCCCTCCCCGTAGTCCTTAGTGGAAGCTTTGTTGCTACTGCCCTGCCTCCCTTCTCCCTGGCCCAGGTGGCTCTGTATCCTTAACAAAGGAGGCCATTGTGGTCCAGGTGGAAGGGTTTAAGTGAGAGACACACAAACTGGATGATGTCTGTAGGGGTGAGGAAAGCCAAGTGCTACGTGCCTGGACCCTAGGAGGTAAAGAAGAGAGGAGGCAGCACCAGGAAGATGAGCAAGATGAGGGAGCTACTTGCATCCTTCACCTGCCCCCCAGGGTCATCCTCGCTCTCAGAAAGCCCTCACCAGCCCCCCAGCTCCCTCGGCTTGGCTAGGCTGTTGGTGGATCCAGAGGCAGAAAGAGGGCTAGTGGTGGTGACTGAGTGATGGGGCAGCCAGAATGGGTGAGGCTGAATTGCAGAGAATCCTGACAGCTGCCAGGAAGGATCCAGGGTTTGAGGCTGTCCAGATTTGACCCTCAGCCTTGGGTGAGAAAGGGGAAGTCCTGGCTTTGAGGTCCTGGTGTGATGAGTTGGGTTGGGGGCTTCCCTTGAATCTGGATTTGATACCAGTTACAAAGAATTCCCAGGTCTTCATCCAGAGGCCATGCGATGGGGACATGCAGCTTGTGTTCATCAGGTTCTGTCCACTGTAGTTCTAGTTCCCCCTACACACATTGTACAAACTGGGGAGCAAGGAGCAGTGGTCTTTTCTCTAACACACATTCCCTGTGAAATGATGCTTCCTGGGAGTTACTTGTCTGTAACTTCCCCAATTACTGCACCCCCTCTCAGCCCTGCCCAGTGCCATGGTGACCCATGAGGTTTCTATTTTCTTTTTTACTGACCTGAAACTTGGTCCTCCTGGACAGAAAAGTCAGGGGCCACAATGTCTCACAGAATTGACCCAGGACAGCAAGCCCTGGGATCTCACTCCTCAGCAGTTCCTTGCCCCAACTACTATGTGGACGATGATAGGTGGATCTGGGAACATCACTCTGGAGTTTGATTCTTTATCTACTCCCACAAAATGCCAGAGACTATCTGGCTTACAAAGCTGGACTTCAGGGATACTGGCCATGTAGCAGAGGATTTAACCCTGTCCCAGGAGAAGTCAGTTTTTTGCCCTTGGCCCATTGAAAGTAATCTCTAAGCCCCTGGGATGTTCTGGTCATGGTTCGCCTGGCAGCTTTGGGCCATACCAACAAAGTGATATAAGGTGGAGCTCTGGGCCACAAAAACATGTGAGTGAATGTGGGTAGGAGTTTGGGTCATATGGTATAAGCTTGACTTCTAGAGGGACTAGACTGAGGTCAGCCTCGTGGGCACCAAAGTGCCTCCATGGTAGACTCCAGTAAAGAGTCTGGATCCCAAGGCTTGAGGGCTTTCCTGGTTGGCAATGTCACCACACATTGGTGCTATGGAAGCAGCACTGTCCTGACTCTAGGGAGAGGGGCAAGTGGAAGCCCCTACATTTTGTGTCTTCCTGGACTCCCTGGTTGACTTAAATCTCTATCTTTTCACTGAAATAAACCATAAACCGTAACCATGAGTCTAGCAGCTTTCTTGAGCCCCAAGTCCTTCCAGAAGATTATCAAACCCCAGCGTGGCCTTGAGGACCCCAGCTTGCACTTGGTGTCAGAAGTGAGGGAGGTTTTAAGACCTGCTGCCTGACTACAGGCCACCATTGTGGTGATTCCCGACTGCTCCCAGACTTTATTTTTTTTTATTTTTACAGTTTTATTTATTTATTTTTGGCTGTGCTCAGTCTTCATCGTTGTGTGTGGGCTTTCTCTAGCTGCAGCGAGCGAGGGCTACTCTCTAACTGCAGTTCATGGGCTTCTCACTGCAATATCTTCTCTTGTTGCAGAGCATGGGCTCTAGGGTGTGCGGACTTCAGTAGTTTAGCTGCCCTGAGGAATGTGGAGTCTTCCTAGGCCAGGATCAAACCCATGTCCCCTGCATTGGCAGGTGAATTCTTAACCACTCACCCACCAGGGAAGTCCTACTTCTGGACTTTAATAGCTCTCCAACTGGTCTGTTTTTCTCACCCCAGTCAGTTCTAGTGCTGCAGCCAGAATGGGCATTTAAAACTGTCAGTCCTCGCACATTTTCCCCTGCTGAAACCCTCCACTGTGCTGTATCTGCATGGACTCTAAAGGTTTGGGCATGAGCTAAAACCCTGGTATAATCTGGCTTTTGCTGACCCTCTCCAACCCCATCCCCTTGCCTACCACATTCCAGCCCCCCTCATTCCAATCCCCTTTGGTGTGTGGCACACACCTGAGCTCTTACCTGCTTTGGAGCTATCTCCCATGCTAATCTCTTTCTTGCTCTTTGAGCCTCGCCTAATGTTAGCCTTTTCGGGAAAGTTCAGGGCATCTCATCCGCCATCTCAGAATCTATTCACAGCTTGCCCAGCACCCCTCTCAGTGTGGACTCATACACTTACATTGTTACCTTTCCTGTTTATTTCTGCTCTTTCCATGCTGGACATCCCTCAAAGGCAGAGATTTTGTGTGTATTTTATTTGCAGTTGTAGATCTTGTGTGTAGATCCTGAACCCAGCATCAGGTGGCTAATCAAACCCTGCTTGTTGGAGCAATGAGTGACCTTCCACCATAGCTACCGCATGGCTAACCTTCACCAGCACTAGCTGGTGGTGCCCCAGCCTCCTTGACCAAACTCCCCACCGATGTGGTCCCAAGCCACATGCTCCTGTGGGTCCTGATAGATGTCCTGGCTCCTGGGGTGTGTGTGTGTGTGTGTGTGTGTGTGTGTGTGTGTATTGTCCCTTTCCTTCCACTTTCCTGGTTGGATTATGGTGTGACTTAAATGGCACCCCACTCCAGTAGTCTTGCCTGGAAAATCCCATGGGTGGAGGAGCTTGGTAGGCTGCAGTCCATGAGGTCGCTAAGAGTTGGACACGACTGAGAGACTTCACTTTGACTTTTCACTTTCATGCATTGGAGAAGGAAATGGCAACCTATTCCATTATTCTTGCCTGGAGAATCCCAGGGACGGGGGAGCCTGGTGGGCTGCCGTCTATGGGGTCACACAGAGTTGGACACGACTGAAGTGACTTAGCAGCAGCAGCAGTAACCTAGTTATAGGCCTGATGGCAGGAGGGTGGGCAGGGGCAGACCCTGAGTTCAGCACATGTTGTCTTACGTGGGAGAGAGTTTCACATTGTCTTCAAGCAGGAGGAATGGTATGCTTTTCTATGCATCCGTCCTCGATTTTTGTGTCCCACAGAGTTTCTTCTGCCTCTTTGTTGTATTCTGGAGCTCCATCATTGCTGTTTTCATTGGTATCTAGTTGTTTATTCATTGTTTTTTGGAGGAAGATGAGCACTGAGATCTTCTAGTTCTCCATCTTGCTGTCATTACTGGAGAGTTTTTCCCCAGAGATTCAGCACATGATCTGTTTGGTGAATAGTCTGTGTACATTTGGAAAGAATAAGTATCTGCAATTGCTGGATTTAGTGTTCTGTAAATGTCAATTAGGTCCACATGGTTCATGTCTGTGTCTTCTATTTCCTTACTGATTTTCGTTGACTTGTTCTATCAACAGTTGATGGAGGGGTGTTAGAATCTCCAACTATAATTGTGGAACTCTCTCTTTAATTCTTTCAATTTTTGCCTTATGTATTTTGAAATTTTGCAATTTGATCCTTCAGGCTTGTGAATTTTATACTTTTCCTAATAAATTAACTCTTTTTTTAAATTATGGAGCATTACTGTCTTCAAGCTTAGTTAATCTGTTATTAATATAACCCCTCTGGCCTTCTTTTTATTGTTTGCCTAGTATCATTTTATTTTTTTAATTAATTAATTATTTTATTTTTGTTTTGGAGGCTAATTACTTTACAGTATTATATTGGTTTTGCCATACATTGACATGAATCTGTCACAGGTGTACATGTGTTCCCCATCCTGAACCCCCTTCCTTCCCCATCCCATCCCTCTGGGTAATCCCAGTGCGCCAGCCCCGAGCACCCTGTCCCATGCATCACACCTGGATTGGTGATCCATTTCACATATGATAATATACATGTTTCAATGCCATTCTACCAAACCATCCCACCCTTACCCTCTCCCACAGAGTCCAAAAGACTGTTCTATACATCTGTGTCTCTTTTGCTATCTCACATACAGGGTTGTTGTTACCATCTTTCTAAATTTCATATATATGTGTTCAGTTCAGTTCAGTTCAGTCACTCAGTCATGTCTGACTCTTTGCAACCCCATGAATCGCAGCACACCAGGCCTCCCTGTCCATCATCAACTCCCGGAACTCACGTAGACTCACATCCATCGAGTCAGGATGCCATCCAGCCATCTCATCCTCTGTCGTCCCCTTCTCCTCCTGCCCCCAATCCCTCCCAGCATCACGGTCTTTTCAAGTGAGTCAGCTCTTCACATCAGGTGGCCAAAGTATTGGAGTGTCAGCTTCAGCATCAGTCCTTCCAATGAATATTCAGGACTGATTTCCTTTAGGATAGACTGGTTGGATCTCCTTGCAGTCCAAGGGACTCTCAAAAGTCTTCTCCAACACCACAGTTCAAAAGCATCAATTCTTCGGTGCTCAGCCTTCTTCACAGTTCAACTCTCACATCCATACATGACCACAGGAAAAACCATAGCCTTGACTAGACAGACCTTTGTTGGCAAAGTAATGTCTCTGCTTTTGAATATGCTGTCTAGGTTGGTCATAACTTTCCTTCCAAGGAGTAAGCTTCTTTTAATTTCATGGCTGCAGTCACCATCTGCAGTGATTTTGGAGCCCCAAAAATAAAGTCTGACACTGTTTCCACTGTTTCCCCATCTATTTCCCATATATGTGTTAGTATATTGTATTGGTGTTTTTCTTTCTGGCTTACTTCACTGTGTATAATAGGCTCCAGTTTCATCCATCTCATTAGAACTGATTCAAATGTATTCTTTTTAATGGCTGAGTAATACTCAACTGTGTATATGTACCACAGCTTTCTTATCCATTCATCTGCTGATGGACATCTAGGTTGCTTCCATGTCCTGGCTATTATAAACAGTGCTGCGATGAACATTGGGGTACACGTGTCCCTTTCAATTCTGGTTTCCTCAGTGTGTATGCCCAGCAGTGGGATTGCTGGGTCATATGGCAGTTCTATTTCCAGTTTTTTAAGGAATCTCCACACTGTTCTCTATAGTGGCTGTACCCTAGTATCATTTTAAACTGTTCTACTTTCAGTCTTTTCCTGTTGCTGACAACCTCTGCTTTTTCACTGGGGTGTGTAGTACATTTATATTTAATCAGTGATATGGCCAGAATTAAGTCTATAATTTTGCTGTTTGTGTTCCTGGTTATTGTTCATTTATACCTCGTTTTCTTCCTTCATTTTGGTTAATTTATTCTCCACTTGATAGCTCAGTTGGTAAAGAATCTGCCTGCAATGTAGGAGACCCAGGTTCAATTCCTGGGTTGGGAAGATCCACTGGAGAAGGGATAGACTACCCACTCCAGTATTTTTGGGCTTCCCTTGTGGTTCAGCTGGTAAAGAATCCACCTGCAATGCAGGAGACCTGGGTTCGATCCCTAGGTTGGGAAGATCCCCTGGAGAAGGGAAAGGCTACCCACTCCAGTATTCTGGCCTGGAGAATTCCATGGGCTGTATAGTCCATGGAGCAGCAAAGAGTTGGACACGATTGAGCGACTTTCACTTAATCTGTTAATTTATATATTACCTTTGTAGACTTATCCACTGCACTTTTTTAGTGGCTTCTCTAGGGAGGACTATATATATATATATAACTTTATATATATATATAGTTATATTATATATAATATATTACAAATATATATATGTATTTAAAGGACTGAATGGGAGAAGTGATATCGTTCATACACGGTGGGGGAGATGTCTTAGAATTTAGCTGTTGAGCACCTCAATGTCTAGAGTTTGGGAAGGTGAAGGGAAACTAGCCAAGGTGACTGAGAAGGCCTCGATTAAGGTAAGAAAGCCTACAAAAGAGAAAGGTTACGTTTTTCTGCTGAGGTCAAACAAAAAGAGACTTTCTAGGGAAGTGAGTTAATGACTGTGTTCACACTGCCAGAGGAGGGGTGAGTGTGATCGGGGGTGAGGATTGACCATCGTGTTTGGCCATGTTGGTTGGGGTTGGGAGGGAGTCACTGGTAATCTTGGCAGAAGTTTTTCTTGGCAGAAGAGTGAAAAGAAAGTTGTTTAGAGTTACTTGAGGAGAGAATGAGAAGGGATGAAGTAGGAACAGCATGTAAAGACAACTCTTTTAAGAAATATTTCTTCAAAGGGGAGCAGAAAAGTAGTGCAGTTTTGAGGGAGATTTGCGTCAAGGGAGGGTTTTACTGTTGTTGTTGGGAGATACTAGTATTAATATTTAATGTTGTTGGAAGATACTAGCATATTTATACTAATGGAATGACTCAGGGCAGGGTAAAAAAACACATAATCTAAAATATAAACCACACTTATGCATAGATGTGTACTTATTAACAGTAATTATATTTTGATTGTGGGATCATGAATGATTTTTGTATTTGTCTCTGGTTGAAAATCTATACTTTATACTTTTTCCCTACAATAAGCTCATCTAACATTAAAAATAAAAAAGTGAAGTGGTGGAGATAATTAAATTCACCAAGAAAACCAGAGCTTTCTCATCTCTCTGAAAGCTTTTTTTTATTTTCGTATGAGCAACGTATGTTTGCTCACGGCAAAAACATTAAAACAGTATAGAAAAGTTAATAAGTAGAAACTAAAATCTCCCTGATTGACCCTCTCTTTTAATACCCAATTTCCACAGCTTAGTAAAGTTGGTGGTGTGTATTTCAGGAAAATTTCACACACACACACACACACACACACAGGCTTCCCTGGTGGCTCAGTGGTAAAGAATCTGCCTGCGATGCAGGAGACCTGGGTTTGATCCCTGGGTCAGGAAGATCCCCTGGAGGAAGGCATGGCAACCCACTCTATTACCCTAGAGAATTCCATGGACAGAGGAGCCTGACAAGTTGCAGTCCATAGGGTTGCACAGAGTCAGACAGAACTGAAGTGACTAAGCAGTATGTATACATATATTTATGAATATCCCTTTTCTCCCTACCTAAATAGGATTTTATATATATTGTTCTGGAACTTTCTTTGGAACCAGTGACCTATCAGCACATATGCATGCATGTGTACTCAGTTGCTCTGTTGTGTCCAACTCTTTGTGACCCCATGGACTGTAACCCATCAATCTCCTCTGTCTATGGCATTTTCCAGGTAAGAATACTGGAGCAAGTTATCATTTCCTCCTCCAGGGGATATTCCTGACCTAGGAATTGAACACATTTCTCCTGCATTGACAAGTGGATTCTTTACCATTGAGCTCCCTGGGAAGCCTCTTCAGCACATATAGGTCTTCCTTGTTTAAAACAAATGATTGTGGAATATGCCATCATGTGGGCATTTCAAAATTTATTTCCTAGTGGGTGGACCCTCTCCCTCCCAGTGTATTTCCTGCTACTACAATAATATTCACTTAATTTATTGTAAGTAAATGTTGGCTTACTTGTGAGAGTAAGTTAGTGGGATAGATCCCTGGAAATGGAATTGTTAAATCAAAAGGAATGTGCATTTAAAAACTAATGAGTATCACCAAATAGTCCTTCTGAAAGATTTTGCCAGTTTAGTCCATTTTCTGTGTATCATCTAGTATTGTGTATTGTTAACTATTTTGCAAATTTGAAACTTAATAATGGTCTCTTGATATTAGTTGAATTTCTTTATGAGGGAAGTTGAATATCTTTTCCTATGTTTAATGTTCATTTATATTTTTCTATGGACTAGTGATTTCACTACTGGTTGTCCTATACTTATTAATTTGCCAGAACTAGTGTCTGTCTACAATGTGGGAGACCCAGGTTCGATCCCTGGGCAGGGAAGATCCCCTGGAGAAGGAAATGGCAATCCACTGCAGTACTATTGCCTGGAAAATCCCATGGACAGAGGAGCCTGGTAGGCTACAGTCCATGGGGTCGCAAAGAGTCGGACACGACTGAGCAACTTCACTTTCACTTTCTATTTATGAAGGTGATCAATCTTTTTATCAGTTCAGTTCAGTCGCTCAGTCGTGTCTGACTCTGCGACCCCATGAACTGAAGCACGCCAGGCCTCCCTGTCCATCACCAACTCCTGGAGACTATCCAAACCCATGTTCATCAAGTCAGTGATGCCAACCAACCATCTCATCCTCTGTCGTCCCCTTTTCCTCCTGCCCTCAATCTTTCCCAGTATCACGGTCTTTTCAAATGAGTCAGCTTTTGGCATCAGGTGGCCAAAGTATTGGAGTTTCAGCTTCAACATCAGTCCTTCCACCGAACAACCAGGACTGATCTCCTTAAGGATGGACTGGTTGCAGTCCAAGGAACTCTCAAGAGTCTTCTCTAACACCACAGTTCAAAAGCATCAATTCTTCGGTGCTCAGCTTTCTTTATAGTCCAACTCTTAAATCCATACATGACCACTGGAAAAACCATAGCCTTGACTAGACAGACCTTTGTTGGCAAAGTAATGTCTCTGCTTTTTAATATGCTGTCTAGGCTGGTCATAACTTTCCTTCCAAGGAGTAAGTGGCTTTTGATTTAATGGCTGCAATCACCATCTGCAGCAATCTTGGAGCCAGAAAAATAAAGTCAGCCACTGTTTCCACTGTTTCCCCATCTATTTGCCATGAAATGATGGGACCAGATGCCATGATCTTCGTTTTCTGAATGTTGAGCTTGAAGCCAACTTTTTCACTCTCCTCTTTCACTTTCATCAAGAGGCTTTTGAGTTCCTCTTCACTTTCTGCCATAAGGGTGGTGTCATCTGCATATCTGAGGTTATTGATATTTCTCCCATCAATCTTGATTTCAGCTTGTGCTTCCTCCAGCCCAGCGTTTCTCATGATGTATTCTGCATATAAGTTAAAAAAGCAGGGTGACAATATACAGCCTTCACATACTCCTTTTCCTATTTGGAACCAGTCTGTTGTTCCATGTCCAGTTCTAACTGTTGCTTCCTGACCTGCATACAGGTTTCTCAAGAGGCAGGTCAGGTGGTCTAGTATTCCCATCTCTTTCAGAATTTTCCACAGTTTATTGTGATCTATATGGTCAAAGGCTTTGGCATAGTCAATAAAGCAGAAGTAGATGCTTTTCTGGAACTCTCGTGCTTTTCCCATGATCCAGCGGATGTTGGCAATTTGATCTCTGGTTCCTCTGCCTTTTCTAAAACCAGCTTGAACATCAGGAAGTTCACGGTTCACGTATTGCTGAAGCCTGGCTTGGAGAATTTTAAGCATTACTTAACTAGCGTGTGAGATGAGTGAAATTGTGCGGTAGTTTGATCATTCTTTCGCATTGCCTTTCTTTGGGACTAGAATGAAAACTGACCTTTTCCAGTCCTGTGGCCACTGCTGAGTTTTCCAAATTTGCTGGCATATTGAGTGCAGCAGTTTCACAGCATCATCTTCCAGGATTTGAAATAGCTCAACTGGAATTCTATCACCTCCACTAGCTTCATTCATAGTGATGCTTCTAAGACCCACCTGACTTCACATTCCAGGATGTTTGGCTGTAGGTGAGTGATCACACCATCATGATTATCTGGGTCGTGAAGATCTTTTTGTACAGTTCTTCTGTGTAGTCTTGCCACCTCTTCTTAATATCTCCTGCTTCTGTTAGGTCCCTACCATTCTGTCCTTTATTGAGCCCATCTTTCCATGAAGTGTTCCCTTGGTATCTCTAACTTTCTTGAAGAGATCTCTAGTCTTTCCCATTCTATTGTTTTCCTCTATTTCTTTGCACTGATCTCTGAGGAAGGCTTTCTTATCTCTCCTTGCTATTCTTTGGAACTCTGCATTCAAATGGGTATATCTTTCCTTTTCTCCTTTGCTTTTCACTTCTCTTCTTTTCACAGCTATTTGTAAGGCCTCCTCAGACAGCCATTTTGCTTTTTTGCATTTCTTTTTCTTGGGTATGGTCTTGATTCCTGTCTCCTGTACAATGTCATGAACCTCCGTCCATAGTTCATCAGGCACTCTATCTATCAGATCTAGTCCCTTCAATCTATTTCTCACTTCTACTGTATAGTCATAAAGGATTTGATTTAGATCATACCTGAATGGTCTAGTGGTTTTCTCCACTTTCTTCAATTTCAGTCTGAATTTGGCAATAAGTCAGCTCCCGGTCTTGTTTTTGGTGACTATATAGAGCTTCTCCATCTTTGGCTGCAAAGAATATAATCAATCTGATTTTGGTGTCAACCATCTGATGAGGTCCATGTGTAGAGTCTTCTCTTGTGTTGTTGGAAGAGGGTGTTTGCTATGACCAGTGTGTTCTCTTGGCAGAACTCTGTTAGCCTTTGCCCTGCTTGCTATATGTGATATAAATCTCTTCTCATTGTATTAATTTTTCTTTTAACTTTGTTGATAGTATTTATTTTTCTGATGCAAAAGTTTATCTTTTTGTCAAAACTCTTTTCCTTTTTTGGCTTCTGTGTTTTATATAATATTAAGTATTCTCCACTGCAAGATTTTAAAATAATTCATTTTATTATTGTCATGAAAGTGACTTTCTCTCAGTCTCCCCAGCTTTAAGCTCTGCATCCAGGGAAATAGTTTGAACGGGGGCAGGGAGGGGATGTGGCTTCACATGGCTGCATGTCACCTCACTTGGCCAGTGAAGCCATCAGGCCCCAGGCTTCCAGGACTCCTTTATAGCCATTCTTTCCAACCTCTCAAAGGGGTCGGAATGTTCAGGCTTCCAGTGTTCGGGTACCCATTTTTTGGGTACCTTTAAGAAGTGGCTCACGTGCCAAAGCCTGTGTGCAGGCTGAGTCTTAGGGATGCCAGGAAACCTCTGAATGCTCCAACCATTGACTGTAACCTTCCAAGCTTTGGGCCTGTCTCATCCATGCCTCAGAGCTTCTTCCTGAATTACAGAAGCAGAGAATTTTAGAACCAAGAGAAACCCTAGAGATCATCTAAGTCAGAGTCAATTTTATAGTCAGAGAAACAAGTGAAGTCAAGGATGTGTTGATAGTAAGTGACAGGCCAGGTCCCTTTGGACCAAGCGCTGACCCCTCGCCGCTCGCATCCTCTCTGAATCAGTTTCCTTGAAGGCTCCCCAAGGATGCTCCTGGGCATCCTGCAGCGTATCACCCACGCTCATTAGACGGAGATGAATGGTAGTGGGTGCTTTATGAACCCCTGGAGATGAGTCTTTGTAGGCTGGGAAAAGTGTCCACAGCTCAGTGTGCCCAGAAAGTCCACTTTGGACGTGGATTTGAGCCTGTCTTAGGGAAGAGCAATGGCAGACAGACTGCAGGTCCTCTGAAATGGAACACAGGGGCATACAAGATAGAAGTAGGGTTCACTCTGCTACTGGCTCTTGAGGACCTGCAGGGAGGGGTGGGACAGCACCCCCAGCCACTTGCCAGTGGTTCTGATGACAAAGCGGGCAGGGGCTGAGCCATGGTCAAGTACAGGGGAATCTGTGGTTCTTCACAGGCCAGTGTTCCGAAAACACAGGAGAGGCATTTGTTCTGGACTCTGGGACTCCCGTGGTCAGTCTTCCCTGCCTCCAATGGATACCTGAAGCCAGGAAAGCTACGTAAGCTCCACATCGAAGAAGCTGAGCCACCAAAGACTATGGGAGATAGGTTAAGAGCATCAGTAAGCTGGGACTGGCCTTTGGGTTATTTTATGAAGGTTTAGGTGCTTGAATAGGGGTTCCAGACTGGTATGGGGATCTGTTTTAACAGGGAACTAAGTGGGAGAGACAATGAAAAAAAGAAAATTGCAGACTTAGGGTTCTTTTCTTCCAAGAGTAGCATGTCAGGGGACACCGGCTCTGGGAAACTTCCAGTCGGAAGGGTCAGAAGGATGAGAGGAGCCTCACGATGTAAAATCCTACTGACCCTCCTGGCACTTGGTTTATTTTAATTACAATTATAAAGCATGTCCAAACTCTAGCCCCTGACATGTGAAGCAGATAGAATCACCGACAATTTTAAAAACAATCACTCTGAAGGCGGGTGCTACCATTTGCCTGGTCTGGAATTTGACCAGGTGCCTCCTCTGAGCTCCATGTTGCGGGTTTTGGCCTCCAAACTTCTTGGCTGGTGGCTCTGGTGCCACGCAGCCATGGGCTGCTCACTGGGCATGTAGGACCAGGCACCCTTGGGCTGGAGCTGCTGTGGTCTCTGCCTGCCTTGATCCACATGGCCTGCATGTCCCTTCACTCCACAGGTGCAGTGTGCCCCCCTCTCAGGGCGGCCATGGTGTTGGATGGGCCACACTGATTCGAGAAGGTCCGTATCCTTCACTGTGGCTTCCCTGAGCAGAGATGGGGGAAGATGTGCTCTGTGTCCTGGGGGACACAGATGGGGGCAGCCTCCCACTCAACTGGGAGGCTCTAAGCCCCCATGTGCAGCAGCCATGGGCTCTGTCCTCCAAGTGTAGTGTATGCAGGACACATATCCAACAGGGAGATTAGGTCAGCGGAAAGGCAAGACCAGGGTGTGTGTGTGTGTGTGTGTGTGTGTAATGTGTTGTCTTCAAGCCCAGCTCCTCTCCATTAGTGGGTGCCAATGAACTATCTTTTCAGATTAAGCTGGATGAGTTGAGTTTCTGTCACTTGCTCCCCAAATGTTTTGACTCTCTGCCTTGTATCTGAGGAGTGGGTGGGAATTCCTCATCTCCATAGCTAGCCCAAGCTCTTACCTGGAGTTTCTGCACCCCACTCCCCACCTCACTGGTTCCCATTGGGAAACTATTTTCTCCCCATCAGGGAATAAGTTGGGCTCACCCACCTCTTCCTCATCCCCTCCCCTTCTCAGGGCTTCAAGGGTCCTGCAGGCCTTGCCTTGGGTTGGCTGAGCTGGTCTCCTGGCCTGCAGTTGCCCCCATGGATGCAGCACAGCCTATGGGATGTGACCCTGAGCTTGTCTGCTGGGCAGTGACTGACTCCTAGCCTGGGCTCCCCAGCCCCAGCCAGAAAGGGGCCCCAGTGGTCAAGCCTCAGCTGCTGCTCAGTCTGGAGGCTGTGTCCTGGCACCTGGATGAGGGCGTGGGGTGCGGCTCCTCCAGGAGCAGCTCTCAGAGGAACCTGTGGGTGGTCCTGGGTGGCACTGTGGTGACAAGGCTGAGTGGCTCCTGAAATGTCCAGACATGTGTCTTGAGGACATAGCAGAAGTGTTTGTATCTCTTCTCACTTCCACCAAGAGACATAAGGGTGTTTAGATCATGTGTTCCAAGGGGTACAAGACTCTGAACCCTCTCACTCAGGTGGGTACCTTGGCCAACAAGGGCTCTGGGTTACAGAAAGGTGGGGCAAATGCAGGCAGATGTTAGGGACCCACAGATATGGGGCCACAGAAACTGTGAATATAGCAAGACTTCCAGCTGGCTATAGCAGTGCCCAGGGTCCCTATGGAGGGTTGTTACAAGGACCTCACCCTCCGACCATGCCCAGCTTCTCTCCCTCTCCTCTGGCTTCCAGGGACAACATAGCCTCCAGCCACCTCCATCCCTTCCTCCTAGCTTGTGTGGATCCCATCAAATGTAAGCCCCATGGCAAAGAACCCGTCCACGACGAATCAAGGCCGTCCATGCTTTCAAATATTAAATCTGTTCAGAATATTAAATAATTTCCTCTTCAATGATCCCAGTAAATTTAATTAGTGCTTGTTCTCCCAATAGAGTTGTCTCCTGGTTTCAGAGATGTTGCAGTCACGAGTATGGGGGCTCAGATTCTGGCAGTGCGCACGGCTGGACAGTCTCCCCTGACAGCCCCCCTCAGAGGCGGGCATCCTAGTTCATCAGCTGCCACATCCCTGTGGCTGGGTGGAGACACAAGCATTGTCCTCTGCAGGCCGTCCATTCTCTAAGAAGGGGTCCAAGTGAAGTTTGGGTACCAAAAGCCCTTACTGGTTGTGAGGTTATAAAAAGACCGTGGCCCCCACCTTGGGGCTTTTTCTCTCTGGCTCCTTAGATCAGACGCTCTGGGAGAAGCCAGCTTCTGAGACCAAGGCCAGTTTTCTGAGTCTGGGTTATTGAGACTCATTTTCCTTATCTGTAATTTGGGGGCAGTAACACCAACCTCAAGTCATTATTTCAAAGGTTAAATGAGGAAATTGCATGTTGGGTGTGTAGCCCACAGTAGAAATTCAATAAAAATTAATTTTCTTTTATTGCGCTCATGAATCATGAGCTTCAAAAATATTTATTGTGTAATGATGAAACTTCCAGAACTTCAGTTCAAAATAATAAACCCAAGAGGGAGCTCCTCCTGAGAGGACCCAGAGAAAGGGCTAGACTGTATTGCCAAGATGGTCCGTGAGCTTCAAAGAGACATGGGGAACTCCTGACGGCTTGATACCAGCAAGTCAACTCAAAACTTAATTGAAAAGGAAAGTCAAGAGGTTGACCATGGTATTCCCTCAGCTTCTTGGTCAAAGGCACGGGGACCTTTCACCCCCCGCAGGTAGAGCCTTGCCTTTATCAGGAACTGTCCTGATTCTTCCTCCTGCTTCGAGCTGGTGCACTGGCAGATAAACTGCCTCTGTAACATTTCTCATCAAAACGTAAAATTACTCCTTATATTTTTCCTGGTTACAAATATGATTGAGATCCAACATAGAAAACTTAGAATATACAATGAAGTTCAAAAAAGAACAATAAAAAATTACCCATTGTTCATCTGTATGGAGGGAATCACTTCCAGCCAAGAGAGTGTGTCCCTCCAGCCTGTTCCAGGGCCTGGAGAGTGTAAGTGGCATTGCACTGCACACTGTTTTAGAAATCTTTCCATTCAAAGCCTTATGAGCACTTTGCGATGGCACCGAATATTCTTCTACAGAAGGACTTTTAATGAGTGCACAAGTTATTTACCAAGCACCCAGGAGTTGCATGTGCAGTTTGTTTTCAGTCTTTTGATGTCATAAGCAATGCTGCAAATGTTCTGGTACATAAATCTTCCAAGATAAACCTTTGCGTTCGTTCCCGAGTTTCTCCTTAGGGTGAATTCCTACGAGTTGAATTGCTGAGTTAAAGGTTAAACACATTTTGGAAGCTTTTGATCCAAGTACCAATCTGCCCTCCAGACAGATGCCCCCTTCGACCCCACCAGCTAGTGCAGGAGAGGGTCACTTCCCAGCAGAAGCACGGAATGCAATCAGCAGTTTCAGAATCAGGCGGGTGGAGAAGCGGAAGTCTGTTTGTGTTTTGATTAGCGTTGCTTTGGTGGCTGGTGAGATTAGACACTTTCTGTGCTTTGGGGTCCTTTTTAAGTCTTCTTTGTGAGTTGTCTCTTCAAGCCCCCTCCTGTTGCAGTCTCATCCAGCATATGTGTCCCCATCTTTGGTGTTTAAAGATGGTGTTGGAGGTGAAGACAGCCATGTTAACATGTGGGAGTGTGGATGAAAATACTGATAGAGGATGGCAAGGCCACTCCGTGGGTGGAGTGTTTCTTCATGTTTTTCTCAAATCGCTTTACCATGTGACATTGTCATTGTGCTGTTTACCCTTCTGCCTCCCAAACTTAGCACCCAGTGCCTGGAGGGCCGCATCAGATCCTTTTCATGCCTGTGAGCCACTGACTGACCGAGAGCTGGGCCCTAGGAAGGTGCTCAAAGAATATATGTTGGATAAATGAATGCATGAGGAATTACTGTCTTTGGGTAAATGGCAAAGTTGTTCATGAAGGCAGCTTAAGACTGCCTGTCCCTTCATGTGACACTTTTGGAACATCCGTGAGTGTTAAGTGGGCAAGCCAAGAAGATGAGGACAGTATGACAGTCCTATTCAAAAAGCGCCAATGCTTTGGAGCAAGAATAGTAGGAAAAATTTGCATTTTATTCATTTAGCATCAAAAAGCACAGGGTTGGGGGAAAAAGAAGTGGCTGCTGGGTGGGCACAGGGTCTCCTTTTGGGGTGATGGGAATGTTTTGGAACTAGATAGGGGTTATTTTTGCACAATATTGTGAATGTGCTAAATAGCACTGAACTGCACACTTTAAAATGGTTAATTCTAGGTTATGTGAATTTCATCTTAGTTTAAAAAAAGGCACAAGGTTTTCCTGGCTGTTCCCTGCTCCCGGCCACTTCAGCCTGATATGTGGTGTGTCACGACTGCCAAAGATTCTGCAGGAAATTGCATTGGTGCACTGGGCCGTTGGTTTGTTGTGTTAGCCCTGAAGTCACAGATCAGAATAAGTCTCACTGTCCAGGGGAGTTGGCGGAGAGATGAGTGGGGAGTGAGCTGGGTTTGCAGAAAGCTGAACAGAGGGCGCATCTGGGTCAAGGGTCAGTGTGGGGTCCAAAGTAATTGGCCAAGGTTGGTTGACCATCTGTAGGCCTGATCTTGTGTTGGGGCAGAGGAGGACCCTCCAGGTTGGGAGCGGCCACAGCCTGGCCAAGGAAAGGTCAACACTCCATTTGGAGTCGGGTTCCCCCAGCAGAGCAGGAAGAGGCAAGTGTGTATGGGCTTCTAAATGCTCTGATGATCCCTTTCCTCGGTACTGGGCACTGTGAGGACCCTGGAGCAGGGGACCTGGCCTGAGAACAAGGCTCCTTATATTAGTCTGCTCCTGAGGGGGTAGTTAATTGAGGGATGGAGGGGTCATTGTTTGATTTTGAAATTTTGCAGCTTGAGAGCCATACCCTCCTTCCCCTGATGCTCTTCCCCCTTGCCAGGTGGGACTTGGCCATGAAGCTCCTGGAAGCAGGGAGGAGACAGGAGGGAAGGAGGCACAAGAGCTATTTTGGAAAAGAATGAGCTTCCAGAGGGGGAGGTAGAAGGAGGGAGATCTCTTGAAACAATAGGCAGCTCACCTCTCTTCCTGCCCCCACGTCTCCTTTGAGCACTGGCACTGCTGAGTTGGTCTGGGGCAGCCAGGCTGCTTCAGAGAGAACTGTAGGCTCCCAGCCCTGGAGATGGACTGAGGGTCATGAGGTCTGTCCCTGTACATTAGCATAGAAGCAAACCAAGCCCTGAAGATGCCCACGGAAGGTCCCCATCACACGGGAGGCCAGGCTGAGCTGGGCACCCAGGCCCTCTGTCCTCTGGTCTTGGATTGTCCTCCCCACCAAACGAGATGGGAGCCCACCATCTCATTTCTCAAGAACCGGTCAAGGGGGTGAGGGGGCCTGTGGCCATAGGGCCAGGCTCAGTGAACAGTCCCCGGGGGAGTTAGTGTTTCATTTTCAATGTTCATCTTATTTTGGTAGAAATCTGTCCTAGACATCCCAGGGGGCTGACTGTCCTGAATATGCACACACTGGGGGCCCTGTATCCAAGGATTTGGGTACATTGGGCCATTTACTGCCACTGTTGGGAACAAAACAGGAGGCCCAGCCTGGCAGCGGGGGTGCTCCCCTGGATGGGCCAGGAGACCAGGTCTGCTGGGCAGCAGTGGAAGACCTGTGGCCCCAGGGTTGCCACGCCTCACAAAGGTGTCAAAAGTGACATCTGCCCAGTCCACCTCTCAACTTCACTTGGAGATTCAGTGCTGGATGGAGACAAAAATGCAGCTTTAGTTAGGATGTAGATGGGGCTGAGCAGGGAGGGGAAGGAGGAGTGAGAGATATGGCTGAATTTCAGGACTGGGAACTCTGACTGTTAGGAGAGATAGGGACGTCAACAGGGTGTGTGGGCTGAACTGTCCCCCAGATTCACATGTTGAAGTCCTAACCCCTAGCACCTCAGGACATGCCTGTATTTGGAGGTGGGATCTTTAGAGAGGCAGTTAGGTTAAACTGAGTTCATATGGATGGGCCCTAATCCAACATGACTGGTGTCCTTATCAGAAAAGGTTAGGGCACAGAAGAATGATCACGTGAGGAAACAGGGAGAAGGAACCAGCCCGTCAACACCTTGATCTCGGCCTGCGGCCTGCAGTGTCTGTGCTGCTTTATTTTGGAGAACCAGGGCCACTAACACAGGGAGGGGCGCAATGTGGGCAGCCCTCCCCAGGATGGGTGCCTTGTCCGGAGTCCCCTGGAGCTGGAGGGAGGCGGCTTGCATCCTGCTGTTGCTCTGGTCAGGCAGAAGGCCTCGGAACTGGGAATCTGGCTGGTGGTGGTGACCGGCATCGCCTTTGTTGTTGGGGACGCGATCAGGCGTGTTTGTACAGGACCATGTGTACAGGACACGGAGATAACACGGTGCCCTGAGGTCTCTGGGAGGAAGCATGGAAATTAAGCCACAGTGTAAAAATGTCAGGTTCTAAGAGGCCTACGATCCACCTGAAGTTTTCTTTCCTCTGTTATTTATTCTTCTGCCTCCTTCGGGGTGACTCCCAAGCCATGTCATTAACACATGCCCTGACCTGTAGGATGTATGTGCCATTACATATTTGCCAGAAGCCATGTGACAACAGCCAGCACCCCAAGGGGACTGCAGCCTTTCCTGCCTATGTGAGCTTTCAGTGACTGGGGAGGGGGTGGGCTGCCTTTGGTTTCTAGAGGACATCGATCGGGTCATGTCCCAGTGAAACTGATGTCATTTCAGCCACCCCGACAACTGTCAACTCAGTTCACAGACTAAAAGAAAATTTAAAAATTTGAAGTGATGGACATGAACTAAATTATTTGGCAGTTACTACAATATATACATATATCAGATCATTATGTAGTACACATTAAACTAATATAATGTTATATCAATTTTGTCTTAACAGAACTGGAAGAAAAAAGTTTATGGAAATAGTAAAGGTCTGAATTTTCCATTAAGGCACTCAGTAGATTCCAAACTTTAATGATAAAAGCCATCCAAAGTGATTCAGTGAAGTGTTCTTTCTAACTATGTTAGTTACTTAGATTATTTAATAGCGGTACCCTGAAAATGTACATCCTTACGGCAAGCTACCCACTCAGGCGTGTGGGAGGGCACTGTATTCAGTTACTCACGGGTCTGGACCAGGCTTTCCTATCATGCTTTCAACCCAGGGATGATGCAGACTGAAGGTGAAAAGTTGGATTGAGGGCGCACTCGAATTCAGCGCAACTTCATCTTAACCATTCAATAATGTGTCAAGATGGCAGAATCAACATAGATGACCATTTGGATTCAATTTAACAGAAATAAGTCGAAACCCCCACCCTCACCTGTTTGGGCATACGCACAGAAACCACGCAGAAGAAACAGACTGGGAACGAGGCAGCCTGTGCTGTAGCGACGGTTAGGACATCTCAGTGGAAACTCCATGTCTAAAGCGGGGAATTACGTGTCCTCTTTGCCACCCAGCTGTGTTGGGACTGATGCCGGGACTTGTGCAAAGTCCCGAGATTCAGCAGGACCATGACCGCAGCAGAGTCCGCGTCCTCTTGAGAGGAAGGTTTCCCTGCAGTGCAGGCTCTCCTCTAATGGGGAGGCCGTCATGCGAGGTGGGGAGCGCACCGCCATGGCAGTGCCCAGGCAGAGCTGGGGATGCTATATCTGGGTGCTGTAACAGAGAGAGAGAGACAGGCTGGGCCAGATGATGGCCAACACCTGTCTGCTCTGAAGCTCGTCTGATTTCATTACTAATTCCCCTGGGAGTGGGTTGAATAATGTCCCCCCAAATTCACGCCCACCCAGACCGCAGAATAGGTCCTTATTTGGAAACAGTGTCTTTGCAGATGCAATTATTGAATAGTTAAGATGAAGTTGTGCTGAGTTTGAGTGCCCCCTCAATCCAATGACTGAGATCCTTATAAGAAAGGGAGGAGGATGCAGAGACAAACCCACATGGAGACAGAGGCAGAGACTGGAGCAATGCTGCCACAAGCCAAGGACACCAAGCACCATCGGCCGCGACCAGAAGCCAGAAGGGAGGCCTGGCATGATTTCTCCCTGGAGCCTTTGAGACAGCAGGCTGATACCTTTTCACCTTCAGTACTGTGAGAGAATACATCTCTGTTGTTTTGCAGCCGGTGGTTTTGTGTGATGGGAGCCCCAGGAAGCTGACACACCCTTTTGCTTTCACCCTGGGTTGTCTCTGTGGAGCCTCGGAAAAGGGAAGAAGCTCTCTTGACTTCATCCTTGTTTTAAAGACCTTCAAGTCTAATGGAAAATTCTTGTTATTTTTCATAATGCTGCATCCCCCACCTTTTCCTTTTACAAGTATTTTATGCTCACAACCAATGTTGTACCATCCACAAACATGTTATTGTGAGTGCGGTTTGGATGAAACTGTAAAGAGAGAGCATGTGCTTCTGTCTTGGCCTTGGGAGCACAAAGCCAAGCACAGCAGTGCCTGGGTGCTCCCAGCTCTGCTTCCTCCCTGCTCCTCCACCAGCTCTGGCCATGCATCCCTCTTTCCTTTCTCCTCCTGTCTCCAGTCTCTGAACCTGCTTAATTCACCTCTGACTGAAGGTGATGAAGACAGCGGAATGGGTAAGTCAGTTAAGATTCAAGCATGTTGCCTACACAATTCTAAGCACCTGGATTTGGGGAACATGGGAAACTAGATAGATTTTCCAGCATGCTCCCAGATGCCTCTTATCCTGCAGACACCCTCGGCCTCTTCTCTGTCCTCTGGAAAATCCATTTGTCCAAGCGGATGGGCACGTCTTCGGCTCAGGCAGCCTGTGCCTTCCCTCTGTCCATGACCTTGCTCAGATTCAGCTGAGCACATCCACACAACAGGGACAAGAGTGCTACTTCTGTGGAACAAGCTTAGCACAGACCTTCCCACAGGATCGCCCGGGGTTGCCTAGCAATCTGACAGCACTCTGCCTCAGCAGACACACGCCTCGGATGGATTTTTCCTATTTTTAATTTGTTTTCTGGGTGGGTATTATTGTGCAATCACAGGCAGAGCTCTAAGACGTGGCATGGGTCCCACTCAAAACAAGCAGATCTGAGAAGATCGGGAAGGACCCAGCTGCCCCCGAGCGGGCCACGGCATCTGTTCTGGGAGGCTCTTGGCTCTGACTGCCGCCCCTGGTTATGAAAGTTGGATGGTGCCTGGGAACCCTCTGCTGGCTCCTCTCATGCAATTTCCCAGGACTTCTCAGCTCTCCCAAAGCAGCCGGGTTACCAAGCAGCCCAAAGAGTGAAATGTGCTCGATGTGGGCCAGGGATCCTGAGCTGCCTGGATCTCCCTCTGACATTTCCCAGCCACGTGGGAGGAGAGATGGGACGATTTGCAAGTGGCTCACCCTCCTTTGGAGAAGATAAATGTCAGAACTGAAAGCAACTGGGTACTGATATAGAGCTGCCTGCTCTTAAATAAAATATCAAGTCTGGAAGTGTGTGTGTGTGACATTGCAGATGCACCCACCTGCTCCCCTGCATGTGAAATAAGAGGCAGTGTGGTGGGGGGCGGGGGGGGGGTGGGGGCAGGACTACTGGCGGAGCCAGAGGCGGGGTTCAGGGTCCAGAGCTGCTACCCAGGCATTGGGAGGCCCCCGCAGGGCACCTGGACACGCTGACCTCAGTTGTCTCATCTTTCTGGAGTTGCCTCCAGCTCTGAAATGCCGGGATGATGCCCGCGACAGTGACACCAAGGGAGGGGATGAGATCATCAAGGAAAATAACATGAAGGGACTGACAGTGGAGTCTCAGGGAAAGCGGGCATTTAAGGAGGAGCAAGGGAACCAAAGGGAGATGCAGAGGGAGCTGCCTCGGGAGGGAAGAACAGAGAGAAAGTTCTAGAAAGGGAGTGGAGAACATGCCACCTGCCTTGTTCCCTGCTGAGAAGGCCGAGGAGCCAGCAGAGGGTTCCCAGGCACCATCCAACTTTCATAACAAGGGGTGACAGAGCCAAGAGCCTCCCAGAACAGATGCTGTGGTCCGCTTGGGGGCAACCCCTTGAATGATTCACTGTGTGGAGGAAGGGGCACAGGCCAGTTGGTCTCTAGGGACGCCAGCAGAGCCATTTCCAGGGGGATGTTGGAGAGGAGGTGGGGACCACTTGTGATAAAAGGGAAGGCAATGGCAGGAGAGCATCACTAGGGTTTGTTCTCAAAGGATGGGTGTGGATTGACCACGCTTTTAGGCTAGAGCTCCTCAGAGCAGGGAAAGTGGAAGAGGAGGAAGCCCAAGGGGGCTAGACCAGTATGGGGAGAGGATTTGAAAGGAAAGAGAGCAGCAGGAGGAGTTGAGCATGGATGGAAGATGAGAGGAAAGAAAGCTGCTTAAATCTGAGCCCTCCCTTCTTGGAGAAAAAGAGAACCCTGTCTGTCTGTCTGCCAGGAATCAGGGTCCAGAGCACCGGGAGTGGGCAAAGTTTGGGACCATTGTTCAGGTGTGAGGGAAGACTGGGAGGCCGGTCCAGCTGTTGGGGCCCCTGTCGAGGCTGGGCGCGTGTTGGGTGCCTCCCCACTGGCTGTGAGCAGAGGCGTGGGCCTGAGCCAGTCAACCTCCACGTTGTCTCTTGTTAAGTTCTTGGATTGGTGTCTCTGACCTCCAAGGTTTCATTGTGACCTATATTTCACAGGATCCAGAGAGATACAAGCCCCGGAGCCCTACAGACTAGAAGCTCTTGCACGGCTGCCCTGCATTTTGTGTGTGAGAATCTTTTCTTAAATTTATTTTTAATTGGAGGATAATTGCTTTACATCGTGTTGGTTTCTGCCATACATCAACACGAATCAGCCATAGACACACACATGTCCCCTTCCTCTTAAACCTCCCTCCCAGCTCCTATGCTGTCCCACCCCTCTAGGTTGTCACAGATCCCCAGGCTGAGCTCTCTGCACTCTACAACTTCCTGTCAGCTCTCTGCTTTACACATGGTCATGTATCTGAGCCACCAGGGAAGCCCAATGTCTGTATCTCAATGCAACTCTCTCCATTCATCCCACCCTCTCCTTCCCCTGCTGTGTCTGGAAGTCTGTTCTCTCTGTCTGAGTCTCTCTTCCTGTCCTGCAAATAGGTTCATCAGTACCTTTTTCTAGGCTCCGTATATATGTGTTCATATTTGTTTTTCTCTTTCTGACTTACTTCACTCTGTATAACGCTCTAGGTTCATCCACTTCATATAGTAGGACCTGCGGAACTTTCCCTACCGGGAGATCACTAAGATAAAGAGCACTTCTTCAGAGTATCCTACCACGTCCTGGACTGTGGCCAAAGGGGAAAGCCCAGATATCCAGCAATGGTGGTGGGGAAATGAAAATATTTACATATTTATATGTAACACAAATATTGGAGTGTGTTTGTGTGTGTGTGCCTATGTGTAGAGAGAGACAGAGACAGAGAGTGAAATATTTATTCTTAGCAAGGAGGTTATGACTGCATTAAGTAACCTTCTCTGTTGGATTAAATGACCAGACAAGGAAGCCTGCTAATAGATGTAAAGTACACTCTCCGACAGCCCACCAGCTGGTCATAAAAGACCGACAGGGACAAAGAAGTCCCTTGGACTGTGTTTTCTTCAAACATATTACTGTTTTAGCGTCGTCTTATGTGCAAGCTGATTAACATAGAGAGCTAGCCATGACATCCTTTCTGTTTGGGGCCACTTTGGGCTGCTACTCACAGAAGCCTGGGAGAAGAGAAGAGAAGAGTCTTGGGGATCACAGACTGGCCTCAGCTGCCTGGGAGTTTACTCGAGCCCTTTTTAGGTAGTCAGTGTACTCACTGGCCCTGAATGGACCATGGCATCTGTTCTAGAAAGCTCTTGGCAAGGTCATGGGGCTGCCTGGGAAACAGGTCCATCCCCAGCTGGGATGTCTGGTAGATTGGTGGGGATGGAGAAATAGACGGATCTGAATTTTATGTTTCTTAGCTAACCATGGCCATCCTTCTATTTCTAAGAAAACAAAATAGCACACTTCTGATGGGGGAAATGAGTGTCTTCAGCTTATACTGGTGCCATGCTTGCAGAGGAGAGCTGAAACTCTATCGGGACCTGGACCTGTACAGGCCAAGTACGGATAAGAACCTGGCAGGTGCAACTGGCATTAAAAGGGTGGTATGATGTCAGAAGGCATTTGAGTGATGATAGCTCTCAGCAGGTCTATGTATTGGACAGTTGAATGTGTCACCACATGCTCTTATCTAGACAGAGATCTCCCTTCTCTCTGATTCTGTGGAATTCCCTTCCTCTCTCCCTCTCTTACTGGATCCATTGTTTCATCTACCCACTGTCATCCTCTTTCATGCTTTACTCCCTTGTTTTATTGTAGCACATCCTCTAATAGCTTCCTGAGAAATGGCACATGGTGGGTAAATTTGTCTGAGACCTTGCACATGCAAACATATTTATTTTAATTTCACATTAGATTGTTCATTTGGCTACATAATGGATTCTAGGCCAGAAAATATTTTCCTTCAACACTTTGAAGGCACTGCTCCATTATCTATTAGCTTCTGCTGTTGTTGAGACCTCTGAAGAAAAGACCTCTGCTCTTTTCTATGAAGCCCAGAAACTTGTGGAGGCCTTTTTCTCTCTTTGGGATTCCCTGGTGGGTCCTTGGAATGCGGGAGACCTGGGTTTGATCCCTGGTTCGGGAAGTACCTCTGGGGAAGGAAATGGCAACCCACTCCAGCATTCTTGTCTGGAAAATCCCATGGATGGAGGAGCCTGGCAGGCTATAGTCCATGGGGCCGCAAAGAGTCGGACACAACTGAGCGATTTCACTTTATTTTTTTTTTCTTCAGTGCTTTGCTTTGTGTGATAATATGCCTTGATATGGGTCAATTTCCATCTGCTCTACTGAGAACTTGGAAACTCATTTCTGGGAAATTTATAGAATTAAATAACTCTTTCAGGCAGGATGGAATGGAAAGAAGGGTTGCTTTTGTATGGGTCCTAGGCCGCCTGAACTGGTCATCTAATTCTTTCATCCTTTCTTATTTTTCTCCTCTTTGTCTTTTTGCTTTGCATTCTGGGATAGCTCCTCCCTTCCATCTTCCAACCTGTCTGTTGAGGGTTTTGTTTCTGTTCTCACACGTTTAATTTTCCAGTCCTTTTTTGTTCTCTAAATGTTCTCCTTAAAATAGCATCCTGCTCTTGGTTCCTAAATGCAATATCTTATCTGCTGTCTTTGAGGATATTAAATGTCTATTTCTCCTCCCTGCCTAATGTCTACTTCTTTGAAGTTGTGCACCACACCCCTAGGTCCCCACCTGGGTGGCTCTTTCTCTCAAAAGCTTTCCCCCAATGTCTGGTAATCCTGGGTTGTCTACTCACATTTAGGGGAAGGGATTGCAGAGCTACCCAAAGGTCTGAGGATTGAGTGGGCTTATCCACTGGGGATTCTCTCTAGGGAGATTGGCTCAGGGCTCTGCTTGGAAACAATAAAATTATATCCATAGGTTTCTCCTAAAATCTGCAGGAGGGGGAAGAGACTTTTCTAGCTTCTTGCCTGGAGGATGTTGGTGCTATGGGGGCTGGGTGGGGCTTTTAGCCTTCAGAGTGAAAGACACCCCTCTGTCACCATGCATGGAGTCCCCCAGGCCACAGAGCCCCTGCTTCACCCTCCTCGAAGAATACCCTTCCATGGTGACCAGCCATCCAGTGATCTGGAGTGGGCAACCATCCAGGATCTGAGGCTCTTTAAACAGATCATCACCACTCCTAGCTGCCTTTTTTTTTTTTTTTTTGCCCACAGTTACCTGTCCCATGGCTCTAAGCCTTTGGAGGTTCTGTTTCTTAGCCCTCCCCATGATGGGGTCAGGACTCAGCTCTGCAAGGCCAAGCACCTCTTGTCCATTTGCCTTCCTGCCTCCCACACTTTGCTGGTGGTTGTCTTTTCTCTGTTCACCAGCTCCTTGGGAGGTTTTCATCTTCAGGAAATCTCTTTTGGTAGTTTTAGTGGGGTTTTCAGAGAGAGTAAAATTAGCTATGTGTGTTCAGTTGTCATTTTAGGCTCTGAGCTAAATCTCCTTTTGCTTCTTTCTTAGTGTTGCAAAGGGCTGTTCCTGGTTCCTCCTTCATGGTCTCATTTTTTTTTTTTTTTTTAATGAAGCTTCCAAGTCAGAGGTTTGTAAAATTCTGTTCAGTCATATCCCAAGACAGGAATCCCCCCTGGCTGATACTAATATGAGGACATACAGTTTGGCCCTGAGCCCCTTTCCTGGGCAGATCCTCATTCCACAGCAACTGGTGCTGAGAGGCCAAAGTCTCTGAGGCTTGTCATGAGGCTCTAGCCTTGCCAGGGCCTCTCCCTGATGGTGATCCCAATGTGCATATCCTGGGGCTGATCCTGCCACCGACACCAACTTCAATCCATGCGCTCAGGTGTCTGCATGGACCTACAGCATGCTGAGCCCTGGCTGGGTCTGGTGGAGCTTGGGAACAAGATTTGGTGCTGTCTTCCGAGAGCTTCTCTGGAATGATCCAGAGGAGTGACTAGTAAAGATCTTGCCTGGGAAGCAAAAGGCCTGCCTATAAGAAGACAGGCGGGTGATGAGGAGTGAGTGGGCCCAGCCACAAGTTGGAGGCCTGGACCATCTGACAGCAGAGGGCAGAGAAAGCCAATTAGGTCTTTTGAGCAGGGACGTTCTATTTCAAATATGGGGGCTGGGGAGAGTTCAATCAACCAAGCAGCTGCCTTGCTGGTGGACAAGGCATATATCCAGTGTTTAGTTGTAGGGCCAAGAAGCTAACTCGAAATTGTGTAGCATGACTCCCACTGACCAAGACAGATCAGTGACCCAGACAGGGAAAAGGGCCAGAAATTAAAAACATCAAGCTCGTGAGTGGACAGTAGCCACCTGTTGTGGACACTATCTGTCCTTGCTCTGCTGGGAAGGCAGCTGGCAGTGCAGAGCCCTGGGCACAGAGGAGCTGAGTTTATATCCCTCCCTTCACTGTCTCTGAGTCCTACAAGCTCCTAACAAACTCCAGACTCCATGACATGGTCTTTGCCTCACACAGAAAAGCAGAACAGTCAGGTACAAGAAGAAATCTGTTCTAGAAGCAGCATCCAGAAGTAAAAGCAACCTGACACAGGTTTTTCATTTGCTTTTAGCTTGAGAGGGCTTCCCTTGTGGCTCAGCTGGTAAAGAATCTGCCTGCAATACGGGAGACCTGAGTTCGATCCCTGGGTTGGGAAGATCCCCTGGAGAAGGAAAAGGCTACCCACTCCAGTATTCTGACCTAGAGAATTCCATGGACTGTATAGTTCTTGGAGTCGCAAAGAGTTGGACACAACTGAGCGACTTTCACTTCACTTAGGTTGAGAATGTCTTTGATGGTTCAGCTCACTTCCATCCCTGCTCTCACCCTTCTGGATGATGCTCCAGGCCTGCATCCGATTGTCTTTTGTGTAGAATCAGGAGCAAGGCTTTGCCTAATTCCGTGGTTCTGTTTGGGACAGTCAAGGCCTCCTGCCTGCCTTTGGTGTGACCTCACTGCTCTCCATGGGTCTCATCCTGCCAGCCCAGATGATCCCTACTCCTCTGGCCCTTAGCTTCTGCTTTCCTTCTGCTCCCCCTCCGGAGGATAGAGACCGTCTCAGAACCTACATCAGGGTCCCTTCCCCTAGGGTGGGGGAGCTGGGAGTGGGGACAGGGAATACTTGCTTTTCTGACTTTAGGCAAATTCTTAGCTGACCTCCTACAAGTGACAGCCCCTCTTCCGCGGCCAAGGTGGAAATGTTTGAATCCGTGTGGTTGGTCAGTGTGGACCTACACCCCAGTGGTGACTCTGTGTGGCTGATTATTCACTCTTGGATTCCCAGGAACGCAAGGCAGGGAATTTCAAGCCCCAGTAAGGAGTAGGTGTGTGGGCAAATTGGAAGAGGAGGCCAGGGGGTGCAGACCGGTGGCAGAGGTTGGGGAGCATTCGCCCTCGATGCCCGAGTCCCATTCTTGGGGCCCGAGTCCCATTCCTAGGGATCCCCAGTGTTGTTCTTTCTTGGCCAGGGCCAGGGTGGCAGGAGGGTAAGGGTCTTGGTAGGGGCTGCCCGGCCTCAGGATCGCTGCAGGGAGTGAGGGAGGGAGGAAGCGACGGGAAGCGGGTCCGGGACCGGAGGGCGGCGCTCGAGGGAAACTGGGCAGCCCCGGGCTTTGGGGTCCTCCGCGCCTCGCCCACCTCTCTCGTGCAGGCTCTGCTCCGGGCCGGAGCTTCGGGCCACAAGGGTGCGTCGGGCCTGCGCTGTCCCCGCCGCGGCCCTCCCCGCCACGCCGCCCTTCCCGGCCGCGCGGCCGCCCGAGCCCCCTCCCTTGCAGCGCGCTGCGCGCTCCGCCAGGGCCGCCGCCGCCGCCGCGTGCTCCTGCTGTCTCTTCGCTCCAGCCGAGCGAGCCAGAGGAGCCGGCGAGAGGGAGAGAGAAAGGGGGAGGAGAGAGGCGAGAGAAAGAGAGAGAGAGAGGGCGGCAGCGAGGCAAGAGCGAGCGCCGAGCCTCCTAGGACAGCGGCCCCTCCGCGGTCCCAGCCGCTCGCGTGGTCGGAGGAGACGCGGTCGCCGCCGCCGCCTGAGCCCGGCCCCGCGATCTCCTCGCCGCCGGCTCGCCGGTGCCCGCGCGGCCCCGGGACGCCGCTGCCCGCTCGGCGGCCGGGATGCAGCCGGGGCATGGCCGCCGGGCCCCTGTCACCTGCCGCGGGGAGCGCTGAGCCCGTGAGTAACCTAGCCCCCGCCGCCCGCGCTTCACCCCTGCGGTGGTCATTACCTTCCCGTGGAGCCGGCTGGGCTCGGGGGTGGGGGTGGGCACGTCCCGGGGAGGGGCGCACCGGACCCCGCAGGGGGAGGCGGGGCTGGTGGGGGCGCGGGGTTGCAGAGCGCGGACGCGGACCGACCCGAGGGCGCTCGGGGAGGGGTGGCGCCCTCGGGGTCAGGGGTCTCCCCGCGGGGTCGGGGCTCTCTGGGTTCCCTCCTGGGCTCGGGTCGCGCGGCACGTGGTCCAGCCCGCGGCCGGAGGGGCGATTTTGTGAATGGGAAGGCCCCGGGGTCGGGCTCCATGGAGACGCCAGGGAGTCCCGCGCACTCGTGGCGTTGATCGTGGCGGCGGTGGTGGTGGCGGCGGTGGCGGCACAGTACCCGGCGTGGGGAACTCCCTGGCGGGGGGAGGCTGAGCGGGAGGAGATCCCGTCCCCGCGGGGCGCGTCCGGGGTACGGAGCTGGAACCTGCGCGGGTGGGAGCGACCCCTGGGCACCCAGTCCTCGGGAACCCTGCCTAAGTCCTCGAGGAGAAGGGTTCACCGGAGGAGTTGATAACCCAAAAGAGTTGTGGGGAGGAAGGGTCTCCCACGGTCCCCTAGAGAGGCCCCGGGCCCGCAGCGTCGCGCTGTGCGCCGGTGTGAAGCGGCAGGGGGCGAGCCGCTAGCAGGGCCCTCCAGGCGGCGGGCTGGGGGCGCTCCCCGCAGAGGGTCGGGAGTCAGAGAGGCTCTGGCGTGAACCCAGGCTGCTTCTCCGAGCTTCGGCCGCCCCCAGGGGCTGGCGCAGCCCGGCGCTGAGGGAAGCTGGCGCGAAGGCGGTCAGGCACACCCAGTCCAAACTTTCTATCCCGGTGGTCTCAGAGGTGGTGAGACTCGCCGGGGAGGGGGGAGGGGTCCAGGGCTCGCCCCCTCGGGAGGGCTGTCTCTGGCGGCACCTCGGGGTGACGCAGCCTCCCCCGGCGCGGAGCCTCTCCGGGTTTGCATCCCCGCAGTGCCCGCGCTGCCGGGGGCCCTCACCGGGTACACGCGGGGACGAGGACGCGGCGCGGGGCGTGGAGGAACATTGGGACCCCATCCCGTCCCAGAGCGGCCCCAGGATCCGAGGTCTGACATAGGGTAGGAGGGATTTACTGGGAGTCCAGGATTTCAGCTCCTCCAGCGGCCGCGGGGTCCGGCGAGGGTGAGGAAAAACTCCTTCCTGACCGAGCTCTCCAGCTTTGGGTAGGGACTGGATTTATTCTTTAATGGTCACTTTAAAAAGGACGCCCGCGGTGCAGCTCACGCTGATGCACGAGACATTCCGCGGTGGAGGAAAAGGACGGGTACGGAGGGACTCAGCCCTACACCTCAGCTGGGGGTGAAGTCGCTTCTCCCTCGCGCCCGGCCGCTAATTTCCAGCTGAAACACCCGCTCGGCTCGGGGGACGCCCTGGGCGCGCGCCCGGGAGCCCGGGGCACTTAGTACAGAGCAGGTAGGAGGCTAATGGAGTGGGGTCGCCAGTATGAGGTCTATCAGCCGGAAGCCGGCTTTGGTTTTACTGGTCTGCAAATAATCATAATAAAAGTATAAACATTGTAGCAGAACCTGCTCATTAAGTGTGCATCTCGGAATTGGGCGGATGTCTTAATTAGGCTGCGTTGTTAACGGGTATATTGCACTAATTAAAACCAGACCCTCCAGGTGAGGGAAGATTGTGAAGGGAGAGAGGGAGAAAAGTTGCAATGGAAGCGCAGCCTGATGGAAGCGGGAGGCAGGCAAGTGGGGGGCCTCTCTGAGGACCGAAGAGCACTGGGACGCGGGGTTTGGGGAGGGCGTGGCAAAGGAGCTCCTTCTGAGCATTAGGCGGGCTTGTCCCACAGTCCCCGTCTCCACCTTGGGGCTCAGAGCTCCATTATGCCCTGAGGTTGGAGGTTGCCACCCCCGTCCCTCCCCAGAGACTGGAGGCCTCTCTGGGTGGGCACTGGGCTCACAGGCACACTCTCCTGGAAGCAGTGCTTAACTGATTTCCCAACCGGGAGCTTCTGAGAGGGTAGAGCAGAGCCCTGGAGAATGAGGTGAGAAGGTCTGGGGGTTAGGAAGCAGAAGCTAGAGTGGAGTTTCTGGTGCTTGGGGCCTGGTGAGGCAGCTGGAAACCAAGGAAGGGGTTTGCCAGAGTCACGTGGGTTGTCTGTGCTGGAGCTGCTGGGCTTTTTTGGCACCACTTGCCCATTTCCAACAGCAATCCCCTCCTCCATTAAAAGAGGACTCGAATGATTGCTCAGATTCCCCCCTCTAGGGGCCTGAGCTTAGAGAGAACTGAGTCCATCCTTGGGCCTTGGGTAGCCTCAGGTCACCTGGGGAAGCTGGAGTCCAGGAACGTCCCCATAGGCCAGGATCTGGCTATGCTGGGCCTTCATTGAAAATGTCTCCTGTCCAGTGCCCTGGGAAAGGAGTCGAAGCTGGTCCGGGTGTATTCATGGCCTTTCCGCAGGGTCCCAGAGGCCAGGCGGGACGGAAGGCTGAGTCCTGGACGGCCCCTGCCACAGGGGGTGCAGCTGGCGGCAGCACCAAGGACAGGGCCAGGGCCCGCAGCCTGCTCTGGTGCCATCCTCCCTGAGGAGGTTGTCCTGGGGCCGCTGGGGGCGCTGCCTCGGCGGTGGCTCTCTTCACCCTGCTGGGGGGAAGGGTTAACCCAATGCCAGCCAAGAGGCAGATTTAGGAAGGAGGCAGATGGGAGGACTCTTGGGTACCACTCTAGAGTGGGCCTCTGTTATGTTCCTGCTACTTGCTAAGCTTTGAGCTCTACCAACGGCTCAAAGAAATGGCTTCCAAGAATTGGAGAGAAATTATGGAGCTCTTTGGTATTTGGGGTGGACTGGGCATGGTATTGGCCAGAGAAAATGCCCGCCCCAAGTCTGGATTGCTCCTTGGCCAGCCTGGTCCAGCTTGGGTACGGCACCTTACTCCTAAGGGCAGAGATACTGGTTGATTTATCCCCACTTCCTCCTGGGCACGTGGCATTATTTGATGCCTGCTTGTAGAATTAGGAGTAAAGGAATGTAAAGGTGAAGGAAGCACCTCTCCCCCCGTACATGTCAGAGTGGTGGTGTGTGGGGTGGGGGGCAATGTAAGGAGCCTGGGGAGCCATGCAGGGAGAAGCGTCTGATTGAGCCTGGAGTGACAGTGAACACGGAATTGAAACACTCTTTTGCAGCGGTTGTGGTGTGGGGTTACCTCATCTAGCCCATCCATGTGCCTGCAATTTTGGTCTTTTTGGTCCTAGCTGTCTCTCTGTGTTTATTTATTTCCACACTCCTGCTTGATACTTTGTTATAAAGACAAATGGAACCTGACTCACAGCTGACATTTGGTGAGGAATTTTTTGTTTTTAAACAAGTGAAGGGGAAAAACCATCCTGAAACTTCCTGCCTTGAACAGAGATGCTATGCTTCTCTGTGGGCACCTGCCTTTCCCTAAATCCCCGCCTGCTGCAGGCTTTTTCTTCTGCAAGCGATGCCGGCTTTATAAACACATCCCATTTGCACCTACATCTTTTTGATTAGCTGCAATGTCTCCCCACGTTCTTTCATAAAGCAGCACGTTATTTTCACAGGTTCATGAAACATTCAGACAGCCTAAACATCTTATTTTTTGCTGCCTCTCTGAAGTAGGTTTCTCTCTGAGCCATCACTGTCTCCTTTTTATTTATAACGTTCTGGTTCCATCTCTCTCTCTCTCTCTCTGTCCGTCTGTGTCTCTTTCTCCTCCCTTTTATGTCTTCTTTTCTCCCTTTTCATTCTGAGTGGTGCAGGCACTTGGTATATGACTTTCTCTTTGAATTACGTATGAGAATTGAGGACAGCTCGCATCTACAGGTGGGATGGGGAGTAACTGAGTACATGGTGAGGTCTTTTCTTTGTGGAGGACTGCAGACAGAAAAACGAGTAGAAATACCTCACTTAAAGAAATACCTTGTGATGTGGACTGGTTTATTAATATAAAATGTACATTTTTAAAGCGCAGCGCACTTAGTAAATGAGTTTGCTGTCGCAGTTTCTCCAACACGTGAGCTGACACCAAAACATGCCTTAGAAGGTGACTTGAGATAATAAAGAGCATAAAATCTGCTACTTCATTTGAAAGCATTTCCTCTAGTAGCCTGGGGAAAGCTCCCAGTATATACATTGCATTTTGGAAAGTGTTGCCAGGGAGCAGGTGAAGCAAAACTGAATGCTATGGCCCAGGAGCCAGGGGAGCCCCACAAGGGACGGCCGCCAGCAGGGCCCGCAAAAGACTGCTAATTTTATTTAGGCTCCAGGGACCTAAAGATGTGCTCACCGTGCGACAGGGGCCCCTCCTTTGGATCTAGTCTTCACCCTTTCTGTGTAGCTCGGGGCTGGGTACTGCTGATTCCACCTGGGGAGTGGGCTATAACTTGCTGGCATCAATTTGTGTGGGATGGGGTGGGGTCTTCAGAGTCTATAGTTTCCTCTGAGGACCAAGAACAAAGCAGTTTGGTTGCAAGTTTTTGAAAGGTCTAATTGTTTAAAGCCAGAGAGAATTCCTAGCAGAAAAAAAGGAGGGGGGAGAATATACATATTTTGAGCAGAATTTTATAAAATATTTCTTTGGTTCATGGCTGTCCAAAGAGCTTCTTCCTAAGATTCTAGAAGAACAGAGGCATGAGTGAAGAACTGCCCGCCCTATGCCTTACCACAACGGTTCCCTCCCAGATCTCCTCCTGATCATCAACCCCGTGTGTCAGGTCTCAGCTGTTGCTCAGGGAAGCCACCCCTTCTGGTCTCTTATCGCTTCGGACTATGCCTGGAAACCAGGAGGAGAGGGCAGGTGGTCAGGTTTGTCTTTTTTTGGCCCTTCAAGAAAATAGTCCTGCTTGCAGGGAAGGAACTGCCTGGGGCACACTCGCTCCCAGCTGGCCCCTGCACAGCTTCATCACATTCCTTTTGGAGGGCCAAGTGGAAATGTAACAGAAGTCTTCTGTATGGAAGAGAAGAGAATTCTGTGTGCCTGTATTTCTCCGAGGCGTCTTGTCTGACACCAAAATTCTTCCACCAAATCAAACAAGCCAGAAGTCAGCCAGGCCCCCGGCTCCCGCACAGGGCTGCCTGTCCATTACAACTACGATGTACCAGTAGTGCCCTGCACAAACCTAGGGACCGTTCAGAGCTCTGTGTGCGAATAGGTGGAGAGCTGCCGCCCTGCTTATTACTGTCTCCTTGTCTGTGACACCAAATGAAACAGAGGGATGGTGGTGACAAGAAGTGTGGTCCTCCAGAGTCTAGGTACTTCCCCTGCACCCCTGAAATTTGCGCCCTGTCTCAGGATAGTTTCCTTTTAGGTAGGGATAATGAGAACACAGAGAGGCACATTGTTCTCGGCAATGAAGGCTCTTTTTATGTAAAAATGTGAAACTCTGTTGAAGCCAAAGAACATAAAGTTTACTTGTATTAAAAAACTGGATACAACTTGGAGAAAGATTTAAAGAGGTATGAATACCTAGGTACATTTAGGAGTAATTTCTCACTAAACTTTAATAGCTCAAGATCCTTCCTGAATCCAAATGAGATGCTTCACTATAGGATCCAAAAGAAAATAACTCCTAATTTTCCTGGAACTTCTCTTTTAAGGGCTGGGTGCAGGGCAATGCTCCAGGGTGTGTACATAAAAGCTTCTGGGCCACTTGAAATCAAAGCTTCTGCTGATGATTTCTCCCCCACCCCTATCCCTCTTTCTTTTGGCAATAGCAAGAAGGGCTTTTTAACCTTCTGTTTTCAGCAAGAGGTGTTAAGATGAATTTTTAATACTTCAGTGAGATCGCCGCACATACCACGGTTTCCCTACTTTTCTCGTCACCTTGAGATGCAAGAAGCAAAAGGAAACTCAGAATGATGCTTCAAGCTGGGTCTGCACACAGGTTCCTGTTGGGTTCCACCCTCTCCTGACTCACTCTCCCATCCTTTCTTTTCCCTGGAGATCTACTCTGAATCTTCATTCAGTTCGTCTCCTTATTAACCGGCACTGGCTTCCCTGAGATTGTGCGTTGTGGCCGTTCCTTCTTGTAAGAACCACCCTTCACCCCTGGGACACACACATTTAGATGCACATTTAAATGGAATGTAACTTCTGGACAGAGCTGTGAGTTAATTACCTTACTTGAGACCTCAAGCCCATTAAGGGTGCAAGGAGCCGATCTGGCACTCGCCTGAGATGTAGCGGGAGGCTGTGTGCAGGGGATGTAAGGTGTGAGGCCAGGTTCTGACTTCCAGGGCGGTGGGACTGACTGCAATATGCCGGAGGGGAGAGCATGTAGACTTCCCAACCCTGTGTCCTGGGTCAAGCTTGTGAAGCCTAGCTTGCTCAGCTGAGAAGAGGGGCAAAGTGATACACGTAAAGGAACTGGTGCACAGTAGGCTTGCAACAGCTGGTGGTGAGCACAGACCTTCCCTGGTGCCATCCGCATGTTGGAGGAATGAGCAAATGTCAGAGTTAAGGAAGTGGATTCTGCACTGTG
The DNA here is from genome assembly GCF_032452875.1 of Bos javanicus. NCBI lineage: Eukaryota > Metazoa > Chordata > Mammalia > Artiodactyla > Bovidae > Bos > Bos javanicus. The sequence goes on from NC_083886.1 coordinate 54,391,515, forward strand.
TCCTTTTGCCACAAGGAGATGATGCTGTTTTAAAACGGTTCCAGATAAAGTCGCAGGTGCTAGGACAGAAACAAGTCTTAGCATTCCTGTATAGGTGAGGATATCCTTACATGCTCAGGGGGCTGATGAGGGTCCCCAGGAGGAACCTGGCAGCTCATGTTCTCAGGAACACTTATGGCCAGGCAGAAAGACACGAGTGAGGGTCTGTCTGTGGGGCTGTGGTCCCAGCGGTCACCCTGTTCATGGCCTCCAGAGGGTGAAGGGGCTTCTGGCCTCTTGAGGTGTGCCCCACTGATGCGCCATCACCCCCTCCCCATGCCTCCACTCCCGGTTGAATGTCAAGGGACACAGAAGGAGGGGGAAGTGCTGGGTGCTTTACTTTCGCAGGAGTGGCTTTGGATTCTAAGAGATGGGGGCCCTAGCTCAATGTCAGCTGGATTCTCCACGAGGAGGAAGAAAAGAAGAATCCTGACCTCCTCCCCTTCCTGGGCGTCTCTGAATCTGAAGATCGCCACTATGGCACTTAACGCTCAGACTGAAGGATTCTATCCCACCTCTGCATTCAGCAAGGAGATGTTTTTGATTCCCAGGACCCAAAGTGTGACAAACCGAAACTCAGTTTTGCAAAACCCATTAGAAATAAACATAAAGTGTACATGCCTTTCTGGAATATTGACTCTCCCTCATTGAAGGGACCACTGTGATGCCATCAGGCACAGCTGGGGCCCCCACTGCAGGGACTGGTGAGGTGGAACCAGGGCCTAAGGGCCTTCTTACCCAGGCTCCTCGTCGATGGGGGTGGGGGCTGTGATTCACCAACTTCCCTCATGTGTCCCCCAAGCTACTCATCGTGGGACTGATAGTGCCTGCAGCATACCTCTTAGGAGTGCTATCCACGGGTACATTAGTCAAGTATTTTAAAATGTTCACAGAAAAGAGAGGTGCTGGAGGAATTTAAGGTGAGAATTATTGTTTTGGGTTGGTGTAATATTATAATCAACACTCCCAAACAGCCAGTGCCTATCAAGTATCATCATTCCAGAAGTCTGTTCGCTACGTTGCCAGCTGTGAACCTTTAACTGCTGACCAAAGGGAAGGAGACAGAGAAGCCGGAGGATGGCCTTTGTTTGGTGAGGGGCTCCATTTCCTTGTCCTAACCTCGGAAGCCCTGAGGTTGGTGTCTGGGACAACAGGATGAAAGGCAGCTTACCAGCATGTCTTTTTTTTGTTTTTGTTTTTTCCCCCTCACAGACTGATCTGTCCTAGAACAGTTGAGAAGAATGCACACAGAATCTACATTCTTTTGACCCTTCCAACATCCGCTGGCCAAGACTGGGATCGCTCCCTAAGGTTGCCTTTGTTTTCGAAAATACGTGTCCAGCTGTATCGGTTCACTGACAATATTGCAGTGATTAGCGCTGGCTGTCCTGACTTGTCTGTGCTTAAGCTTGTAAAACGAATGGTGCATGGGTGCTTTCCCCCACGTAGATGGAAATCCCATTTCAGAAGTAGAACTGTCTGGACAGAACAGATGGGCAAAACCAAAACCAGGTCATCGATATCAGTGCTGACACGTTAAAAGTGCAGCGCGCAGTCCTGCCCTCCCCACACCATTCTTTCCTCGTCAGAAGTCACCACGGAGACTGAGGGAGCGCTAAACCACCTGCCCCCTGCCCATCATGGACATAATCGTATGTTTTGCTCAGATCCTAAGAAGGAAAACCCACAAGACCAGACTTGGAAAATTTCGGGCCCCAAGGATAATTTTTCAGAAAGTAATGAACGCTAGAAAATGAGGGCTATAAAGGAAGTCTTTAGGTAATAATCATAACTATAATGTTCACCACTTTGAAATGCATTAATATAGACTAAAATTACAGAAAATATGAAGTCTGCTGGAGGGGGAAGGAGGCCTGCTTTGGAGCCTGAGGCCAACCTCCTGTGTGCCCGTGGCTTACCCCCCTCCCCCATCTCTTACAGAGAGGTCCCTGTGCTCTCAGCTGGGACCAGTCACACACACAATGAAGGTTGGATGGAGGATAGTATTTCCTCCCCAGTGGGTTCCTTTCAGGGCTGTGCTGTTTTTCAGAAGGCAGGGGAATGCCAAGACTCCCCCGGGGTCTGGCCCACTTCATAGGAGTCAGGCTGCTTGAGAGCTGGGCTCTGTGAGGCCAGTGTGTAGACGCTGGCTCAGGAGGGCATAGCCCAGGGTACCCCATGTACACTGTGCCTACTGCCGCCTCCCCTCCAAGCTGCAGTGAAGACTCGTCTTCAGTACCCTGGGGTTAGGAGCAGACACAGGGCACATGGCCGTGCTCCACCCCTCTGTCTCCCTCCCCGACCCCACCAGCCTCTTTCTCCTGCTCCCCCTCCCCCAGTCCCCGCCTTCACCTTCAAAGCCAGCAGACTGCTCCAGCGGGATGCAGGCGAGGGGCTGGCAATGGCAGGTCAAGCAGCGCTGAGCTCAGAGCAGCCGGGAGGAAAGATTTACGGTTCCTCCCTGCCCTGCTGGATGGACAATTAAAGCCTTGCACGGCTGGAGGAGAGCGGGTCGTTAAGAGTCAGGACGGTCAGAATAAATCAGTCACCTCCACTTAGACGGCTGAGCTAGGCTGCTTCCTGGGGCCTATAGGGCAGGAGTCCCTTGGGTGTGGGTTTGAAGGCTCTGCAATGGACGATTAAAGGATCTGACATGCTCTGGGCTCCATCCGAGACCGGACCTGAAGACCCCAGTGTCTCCTCACAGATGGGGGATGTGCTGCAGGGTCTTCGGCGCAAGTTCTGAGTAACGCATTTGTGTTTTGTCTCCTGAGCAGCTGGTGGGCGAAAGAGCCACAAACTGGAATGTTTGTGGGTCAGAATAGTGGACCCCAACCTGGCAGTAGAGTGTGCGTGTCCATGGATATGTGTGCGTGTGTGTGCACAGGTGTGAGTGTTGGCATGTGTGTGCACGGTGTGTGTGTGTGTGCACACATAGATGTTGTGTGTTCTCACCTCCTGGACACCTGCAGGCTGCACTTGTGTCTCTAAACCCACACAGCCCGCTGCCAGACTGCCTGGGGCGGGTGTCTGAGCAACGGCCAAGCCCAGCCATCGTCCCTCTTCATTTGTTCTGTGTCTGACTTCAGTGCCTTGGAGACTCTGGCAGTTTCCTCAAGGAAACTTTGTCTTTGTGGAAATAAGATGCCAAGCATTCCTCGGCCCTCCTACCGGCTAATTGATGATGTGATCCCGCGTGGGAGCCTTGTCATTCCTGGAAACGCTCTTTATTTCCTGCGTTTCCCCACCTCCTTCCCCGCCCCTCCTGCCTCCCCACTGGGGTCGGCTTTCCACGATGGTGGTGGAGCCACTCCACATGAGCCGCGGGCTGCGGCGTTAGCGGTATTCAGCCAGCCAGCACGCCAGGCCTTTCATTAACTCGGATACTACAATTATGTGCGCCGAAAGGCTGAAAGGGCCATTTAGGATTTTTCTGCTTAAAAAAAAATATATTCCTTTTTTCACAGCCATCTGCCCAGCCCTCTGGGGCCACAGCTGTGACACGGAATGGTGCGTGGCCTTCAAGCACTCCTCGGTGCTCCTGACCCCGACCCTAATCCATCCATTGGCACAGTGGGCAGCAGGGTGGGCGGGGCCCCACCATTGTTCTGCCCTGAGGTGCTTTGCAGACTATTGGTACTGCAGGCCTGGAGGAGTGTGCTTCCTGCTGCGGTGACTTAACTTTTGGCACAGCCAGGGCCACTGAACCGATGGCCGTGTGCATGGCGGGTGTGCCCTGTTGACACGTGAGCATGTCCCTCAGCATGGAGAGGCTGCTCCTGCTGCCTTCGTGGAGAAAGGTCAGTGTCAGGGCTGTGGCTCCCATTTGCTCCCACAGAGGCCACTCGGGCATTTTTGTGGGAGAACGTAGTTTACATGGCTTGTGCTGGCCCCTTGTGTATGCACGTGTGTGAGTGTGTGTGCAACTCTGCCTGTGATTTGCCTCTGATTTTGGAGGAGATTGCCTGACTCTCCCCAGATTGGGTGAGTGGTGTTGTGGGACCTGGTTGGGATCCCCAGGGGTCTGGTTTGACAATCTCTGGACTCCTAGGGAGGAGGAGGCATGGAGATGTGTGGGAGGTGCACTGGCTCCAGGTTACCCCACAGAGAACAGCCACCCAGAGCAGAAACTGGACTTGTGACGGTGGTGCTTGGACAAGACGTGCCTCCCCCTTGGAAGGTAATTGCAAGTCTGGAGACAGCCGCTGCCTTGGATGCAGTACCCAAAAAAACTCATAAAAGTGTTATTCAGGGACCTTGTTATCTTAAAAAAGAAGGAAAGAACCCAAGCACCAAATAACAACCAGCAACTCACAAACTTATTTTTTTAAACTTCCCTGAAGTTGCCATGGTTACCCGCATGCGTGGTTCCTGGCTCTCTTGCTCTAAGTGGAGCGGCTCAGAGTAGGCATTAAACCCTTGGTGCGGGGCTTCCACGGTGTGTCCGCCCATCTGAGGAGCCCGTTTGTGCTCTGGCATGGAGGGAAAGAGTGAGGCTACAGTAGAGATTTTGCAGGACCATAGTGCATGATATTCTAATGTAGCGCTACTGAGACTCTGGAGACAGAATTTGTCTCCCACGCTAAAATAATTATAGCCGGGAGAACAGAGAAGACATCATTCCAGGCCCTTAACGGTGAGGAGTGTGTGTGTGTGTGTGTGTGTGTGTGTGCATGCGTGCACGCGCATGCCTTATTCCCTGGTTCTTCAAGGAGCACTTGTATGTATCCGGCTATACATGTAAGGGCAGCCACGACCTGCCACGTCCCTGCACCTGTCGGCTGTATAGCGTGTATCCAGACCATGCTATGGGATATAAATTTCTGCAGGAGGCTTTGGGGGAGAAGGATGCCAGACCAAGATTCCTTCCAGCCAGACTTCTCTCTACTCAGAGAACAGAGCCCACAGAATGAGTCGAGGCACATTCAGCTGTCTATGGGCTCTCAAGGGGCCCCCTGGGTACCCACGGTCCAAGCTCAGCCTTTGTAGCTGGAACATTAGCTAAAAAAAGAGGAGACCAGGTGGTTGGCCAACTGCCTTGTCACCACCTGCCCTAGAGTCTGACTGCTTTTCTCCCGTGGGCATCTGGCCTCAGGGCTCCAGTGACCTGTAGGGTGTCTCCTCCATGCTGATTGCAAGGTGAAGCTGTTCTCTTTTGACAGACAGTGGGGTGCTGAGGCCAGGGGTGGCCTGGATTTCTCCTATAGGATCTTAGGAATGGTTGGCCAGTGGGTAGATGGTGAAGACAAATGGGGACATTCTAGATTCTTTCACAAGCATGGGACAGGGCATATCTAAGGCTGGTGGGCAACTGGAACTTAACTTGTGCTCCTCACACAAAGGACAGGAGAAGCCATCTTCAGAGGCCCCTTCTCGTGGCTCCCGCTGGGCCTGACAGCACCCTCTATTTCGCAGCACTTTCTGGGAGCGGTAATTAGCACTCATAAGGAAGAATGAAAAGTGATAGATCCTGGTAGGTGTTTGCACATCTGTCTGCTGTGTCAGATTGGAAAGGCTTTGATGGCAGGGACCCTGCTTTCCCCCAGAGCTTGTGGATGCCTCTCTACTCGCAGTATGTTCTTAGTCACTGTTTGTGGGGGTTTTGACAGCTGGCTGGTGGAGGTGTGGAAGCGGGCCTAGTATCCTGTTGCCCTCCATCCACTGGGTCAGCTGGGCCAGCAGCTGAGGGGCCTGAGGGGTTTCTGTGCCTTGGTTCTGTCACTGGAAGGCCTGCCGAGTCCTGGTGGTGGGAGGGTTTGCAGGAGGCCTGGTCCTCCTCCTGGGTGTGTTGTGGGTCTACTCTGTGTCCAGGGGCCTGGAGCTGGGCTGCTGCCAGAGGGGCCATGGGCCCACTGGTCTGTAGGAAAGCCTTGTGGTTTCTGGCTTGGAGAAGAAGTGGTCTCAGCTTCAGCCCTGGGGGTGGCAGAAGTGAGGCGATGCCCCATGGGCTTGGTTGGGCTGTGCATCCAGCCACACCAGCTTCCTCCCCTTCAGCCTGGAAGTGAAGGGACTTGCACTGTGTGCCGCTGTTTTCCCAGAACCAAGGTCAACTGCCAAAGAGAGCAGAATGCCTCCAAAAGTGGGTGGGGAGACCTCAGATGTGTCTCTCAGTCCCATTCTTTGCTGGGCTTGGAGTGAGAAGTAGATGAAAGGGAAAGAACATTCCTAGGAAGATGCTGGAGTCTTCTAGAAGATGCCAGACTATTCTGGAAGAGAGCCTGAGACTCCTTATGTGCATGACCCTGGGTTGGCTGCATCCTGTAGAGTGCAATGTAGCCCGTCTACTGGGGAGTCATCTCGCGATTATTGATGCTAATGGAAAACAGAAGTGAAATGGGTAATTCAAGATGGCAGATGAATCAATATTATTTATATTTAGCTTGTGAATGTGCTGCATATTTCTCCACTGGCAGATTGGCCTTCACAATCATATTTTGCAGAATCCAAGAATCTGCTGTCGTCGGGCCAAGGGCTGCCACCTTGCTCTCCTTCCAGGAGAGTTGTTGGAACACACGCACTCGATCCCCTCGTGACTTGGCCACCAGCACAGAGGGAAGCGCCAGACCATCCTTACTAACACCTGCCCTTTCCCCATCTCTCAAAGGTCTCCTACTGCTGACAAACCTCCTGTAGCGGGGACTGTGTAAAAAACGATTAGAAAGAATGGTTTATTCAAACAGTGAGTTTTATGCAGCTGTTTTAGATGATGTGGAAAGAAAGCCACAGTGCAGTGTAACTGGAAACGGAAGTCGGCAGAACAATCTGTGTCCTTTAATATGGAAACAAATACATATACTGTCTTGTATTCTCAAGACACAGTAGGTGCTCAGCGTGCACTTGCTGGAGGCTCAGTTAGGGGCATGGGCCCCAGTGCGGGTGGATGGGCCTGCTCGAGGGGCCCACATCTCCCATCTTCAGTGGAAGATGCCAGTCTCTTCTCTCCCCTGCCATCAGCATCTCAATCTATGCACCAGTGCTCTTTGGCACCAAAGTTTAAAAAAATGACCTTTGATTTCTAAGGTGCCTTACTTTAGACCTTGTATCGATTGACAATTTTATATTGAACAATTGGCTGAGCTCACACTGTCCTCCCAGAAGAACACCGTGAAGTCACACAGACTCAGGGTAGGACCAGGGACTTGGGGCGGGGAGGCTTGCTGGCTGTGCAGGGTGCATGCTCAGGGGCTAGGTGGCTGCAGGCCTGGGGGGCTCTGTGTGTGCCTCTGCTTGTCCAGGGTCCTGCGGTGCCTGCTTTAAATACCCAACCAGAATCAAGGCTCTCGAGTTGACTTGTAGGGGGAGAAGAAAAACAGGATATGGAGAGGGGCTGATTGATGGTGAGGAAAAGATGCTTCCAGAGAATGTCTCAAGATCTGGAGGCAACGATCTAGTTCCTCCTGTCTTTCCCGTGGTCTGAGAGCTTCTGGAGGGTGCTGTCCCATAGCTTTTTTGGCAGAACCGTCTAGAATGAAGGCTTGTTCCTGACTCACATCCTCAATCCCAGAAAGCTCCTGCAGGTTTTAAGGAGCATCTCGCACCAGCTCAGCCCTTAGCTCTTGGATTCTTCTACTTCCAGCAACAAGAGTAGAGGAAAGGGCCACAGCCTCTCACCTCCCTGGCACATAGCAGATGTTTAATAGACACTTAAAGTACGTGTGGGGGAGGACTGTCCTTCTGCCCTGAGAATGCAGACTGACAGCTTCCTTTTCCTCAGTAACATCTCTCCCTCTATATCCCCATAAACCTTAAAACAACTAACTCAGGAAGAGGGAAGAAGCAGGGAGGGAGAGGGTAGGACTGATGGATTCCCCAGGTATCCAGATCCAGTGAGCCTCTTCCGCAAGCAGTTTTTGGTTTCTGTCCTAGAGCCCGCTGGTCCCCTTCTTCTATTTCCTCTGCTGGCCCTCAGGACTGGAGTAGGCTGGCAGGAGAACACGTGCTGGGCCGGAGCTGGTGACCTTCTGTCCAGAGCTGGGACCTGAGCTTGTGCCTGGCGTAGCCATCAGGTTCTGTTGCTCCCGCTTCTCTCTCTAGTCATTTTAAAAACCAAGACACTAAAAGAAAACTAACATTGGAAGGAGACACGATCATATCACAGAGTTATCTAACGCTATCAGGCCACTCTGGTGCCCAGAAATTAGATTATTTTAGAATTCCATCAAATTAAGGGAGGATTCTTCTCTCTGGTTCCCGTCTCCCTGCCCCTTCCTCTCGGTGTCCCTCTCTCCTCTTGCCCATCCCTCCCTGCCGATGAAAGATTTTCTGGCGGTGTCAAGGCAATGTGACCTGGTTCTGTAATAAAGAGGAGGCTTATTAGAATTAAGGCCTAACAGCGTTAAAAAAGCAATCTTTGCAAGATTGAGGCCACGGGGGAATTGTAAATTCTCAGCAAAGACCTCATTTAAGGATTGGAATAAAAACTTGACACGCATGTGCGGGTGTGCACACATGAAGGGGTCCTCGCTAAACAAAAGAGGCTTAGTTAAAAGAAAAAAGGGCAAAGGGGAGCGGGAAGGCTTGGGGCAGAGGGGTAGGAGGGTGGTGTCCCTGCACCTGGCCCCAGGCGGGGGCCTCCTGGGTCGTTTTGCCGGCTAGGGGAGGGCTGTCCTTCTGTGGAAGTCTCTGCACCCAGACCTCTCCTGGAGCAGCTGCCCCCCTGCCTCTGTCACCTGAGGACGGCGTCAGGCAAACGAAGCTGTGTGCCACCCTAGCCCCGGGTGTCCGGGGCTGTCATTCTAGATTGAGTGGCTGGGGTCCCTCCTCTCGCTGCCAGTCATGTTTCTTATCTGGCTGTTGCTTTGGTTTAGGGTCTGCCAGGGCAGGGCTGTGGATGATGGCAGCCTGTGTCTGGCCCCCTCTGGGCAGGGAAGAGGTGAGTGGCAGAGATTTAAGCCTAAGGTGATGCTGTCAGTGGAGGAGACAGTCTGGATACACTGAGTTTGCAGGTTCACTTACCTATCATCTTAGTCCTGTTCAGGGCTGCTCTAACAGAACAGCACAGATCAGGTGACCTATGAACCACACTCACGTGTTTCAGTTCTGGAGACTGGAGTCTGAGATCAAGGCACTGGCAGATCCAGTGTCTGGTGGGGACCCGCTTCCTGGTTCATCGCTGGCGCCTTCTGGCTCAGTCCACACTGGTGGGAAGGGGTGAGGGAGCTCCCTGGGATTTCTTCTGTAAGGACACTAATTCCCTCATCACTAATCACCTCCCAGAGGCCCCACCTCCTAATACCAACACATTGGGGGTTAGGATTTAACATATGAATCTGGAGGAGACACAAAATACCTGTCAGAGGTCACTTCTTGCAGTAATCAGTCTCATGAAGTTTTACTTGAAAAGCTGGCCTTCAAGAGACAGGCTGGGGGGGCGTGGAGGTGGGGACACATGCTCCCGCGAAACAGACTATTGCCTTGCTTCTGCTTGGGACTGCTGCGGGAGAGTGCGTCCCTCGGAGGCCTCTGGGCTCACCCCCATTGGGCAGCTGTGGCCATAGCCTGCATGTTGGCAGCTCCTGCTCTGGGCATCTGCACTTCTCTGCCCTGCTCTTTCAGGAGGATGGGGTGGGACATGGGGCTTCTGTGGGGACTGTGCTGCTTTATTGCTTTGGGCTGTGCATGGCACACAGGAGGTGTGCAGTGAGGATTTGTGTGCTGATGAGTCTGGACCTGGTGCCCTTGCCTTTCTAGGCAGTGGACCACGGCTGGGGGGCCCTTGCTTTTGGTGCCAGGATTGGTCATAGGAAGGTGTCCCCCCACTCCCAGGAATTCCATAAGTGCAAAGTGGTTGTGCCCAATATTCTGAGTTACAAATAAAAGGCAGCCCCTGGGGAAGGTGAGCTCAGTCCAGCCTTGACTCGTGAAACATTAGCCAGAGGCTACCTGGCCCGGGATGGACACATTGCAATGGATGCCAGCCCCTGGGATCCCGGGGGCAGGTGCTCAGGGGTCTCTCTTGATGCACCTCTCCTGGAGGGACTCCTCAGTCCGGGATCTGTGTCCCAGGACAGCAAGATGCGGAAGGGGGTACAGCCAGGTCTGTGCTGAAAAACACACCAGAAGTTTGAGGACAGGGGACAGCTCCCTCCTTTCAGGGCCCAGCCTTGCCCTCAGAAGTCATTACAGGCTTATTCTGTGCTTTGGGAAGTGGGACCGCTGGGATCTCTGGCAAGTCAGCCTCAGTCTCGAGCCTCTCTCTCCATAAGAGTTTCATTGAAGATTTCTCTGAGGTTTGGGCGGGGTCCACTCTAGTCTTCTTTCTTGACGTGGGTGACGGTGAGAAAGCTTCTCCCAGGGCTGCTCCCAGGAATTGAGGCAGAATCTCAAGAGGACAGATCTCTTTACCTGCTTCACTGACAGGGAGACATGGCCAAGATGACCTTTATTAGTATCCCTGACCTTCAACTTTCTTTCCGGGGCGGGGGAGCCATCTCTTTTCCCATGGTCCAGTTGGGATGGACTTCTTTAGACCACGTTTCTAGCCCCAAAGGGCCACCAAGGAAGACAGTTTGTGTTTCAGGGCATTAAAAAATATCGGAGGGGGTTGGGAAGGAAATAATCATCCTAAACTTGGCAACAAATAGACTGCAATTTTTGGAAGCTTATCTGTGTGAAGAATGAGTTTTCAGCTCTGCAGGAATATTCATTTGCCTCTTAAACAAAGGGCAATTATATGCAATCCTTCTCTGCTTTTGTTGGCTTCCCAAGAAGGATCTGGAGTTGGTCCCTCCACCCCAGTTTCCACCCTCTTAGAACGATAGGTTGAGAAAGTTTCAAAATGACTGCTCATAGTTTACTGTCGTGATGTGTGTCTATCAACCACCCGGGCCTGGTCATCCGGGGTCCTTATCCTGGGCAATGACAGATCAGGACAGTAAATGAGGAGTTGGGAGACAGTTCAGAGTGGAGGAGAATTAGAAAGGAGGGGGCAGGTTGGGGCCAGTTCAGTTCAGTCACTCAGTCGTGTCTGATTCTTTGCGACCTCATGGACTGCAGCACGCCAGGCCTCCCTGTCCATCACCAACTCCTGGATCTTGCTAAAACTCATGTCCATCGAGTCGGTGATGCCATCCAACCATCTCATCCTCTGTTGTGCCTTTCTCCTTCGAGAAGTGTTGGCGCAAAGGTGAGACAAATTGAGGTGAAGAGGAAGCAGCCCCAAATGCACGGATTTTCTCTCTGGGGGTCCCACAGCCTTAGGAGCTGCTGTACCCCCACCCTTCCAGGAAAGGCGTGAGGAGGGGAGGCGAGGGGAGGGGAAGGGAGGGAGCCCAAGGCTTCTCTTTGTCCTCCTCCTTCTCTTTTCTTTTCTTTTTTAATCCCAGGGCTTCTTTCTCCAGAAGCTGTCATTTTGTATAAACCTCTGACCGAGGCACAGGCATTCTCACTGCCGAAATCTCCATATCAAACACAGGCATCCACTGTGGAACTGACAGCCACCCCCCCCACCCTGGCGGTGGGGCTTAGAGAGGCTGGAAGGACAAACACCAGCCCCCACCCCCACTCTGTCCTCCACGCCTGTGCTTGGGTGATGCAGGATGGATTGAGCGAGGTGACCCAGTCTGTCCTGAGCACCTTCCTCAGGCCTCTTGGGTGAGATGAGGGGGCAATTCTTGTTCCTTCCCGCCATCTCTGATAGGTGTGCGAAGCCCACCTGCCCTCCCAGGGGGCACACAGGAGCCTGAGGGAAAGAGGGGAGAATTGTGTCCCCCCAAAAAGATATGCTGAAGTCATAAACACCAGTACCTGGTGCAGCCTAAAGAGGCACCAAGCTGCCCTTGGAAAGGCTTCAGTCCTAGGGGCATGATGAAGCCCAGGAGGTCTTGCAGTGAGGGTGGGACCTGGGCCACGTTAAAGCAAAAAGCATTTGTTTATGAACATTATAGTGGGCTCAAGCGCCAGATCTGGATTCACCCCTGCCATCCCCAACACTGGAAACTCCTACTCATGCTTTAAGACCCAATTCAAATGTCCCCTTCTCCCATGAAATGGGGCTTCCCTGGTGGCTCAAATGGTACGACCCAGGTTCTATCCATAGTCAGGAAGATCCCCCAGAGAAGGGAATGGCAACCCACTCCAGTATTCTTACCTGGAGAATTTCATGGACAGAGGAGCCTAACAGGCTACAGTCCATGTGATTGCAAAGAGTCAGACATGACTGAGTGACTAACACACACACACACACACACCCATGAAGTGGTCCTGCCCTGATTGCTGCAGTGGCTTCTTCATCTGTTCTCCTGCAGCCCCTCCCCTGCCTCCAAGTGGGACCTGGACTGGGGCGGCTCGTATAATTTTCTGGAGACGTACCCTATTCCTCTGGGTGCCCAGACCCTTCCTATGGCTGCATTTCCCAAGGTGTGGCTCCTGGATCACACTGTGTTTCTTGAAAAAGGCAGGTTCCCAAGCCAGATTCCACCTTCGGCCAGCATAGTCAGTAGAAACCAGTTCCCTGCAAGGTCCTGAAGGATGCCATGTATTGAGACTGGAGGGTGGGGTTAGGTGGCATCCAGGTGGGCTTCTGAGGTGCTTGTGGGAGAGGCTTTCAAGCTGGGCCTCTGTTTGGCTGGGTGGCTTCTGCAGTCCTGGGCTGCAGGATCTTACTGGACAGCCCCACAGGTTGGTAAGTGAGGCTGGTGTTCTGGTGGTCATGACTTCATGGTTACTTTGCTCCCCTTCTCCACTCCCTACTCCTGAGCAGAAGGGTTGCCCCATTATTGTGGTCAGAGGGCTCTACGTTATGATTAAAATAGTAGAACCCCTGCAGGTCCATCTTACAGAGAACTACAAGGTGGAGGTTTGGGGACCGGTCTGGTCCTGCACCCCTCACAAGAATGATATGAGGGTCACACATGACAGAGCGTGTGGAGGGGCACTGGCTGTACAGTGACCCACGATGTCCCCGTGTTCCCCTCTCCCCACATTGTCTCTTTGTTTTGTTGACTGGAGGGGTCTTGCAGAGCTGGTGCACCAAAGGGTGGGTGTTCAGGGCCTCTATTGTTCATCTCTCTGCCTTGAACACACCTGCCACATAATTTTGGGGGCTGGCCAGTTGTTTAGTTAATTTCAAATGGCCTTGCCAGGACCAGTTTTCTCCATCTGCAGCAGCAAAAGGAAAAAAAAATTATTTTAAACCTCCAGCATGGAATTTTCCCAGTTATTTTAAATAAGTTTCATTTATTTGTGCTTGGCATTCAGATAAGAATTACCAGCCTCGCACAGATGCAAATTCAGAGTCATAAAAGGAATATTGACAGCAATTGCAACCACGTCACCATCTCTCTTGCGATCAAATAAATGCCCTGGCTGCCGTCAGAGGAAAATGTAGCATTTGAAAAGCTGCAGGAGAACACACTCTCCAACAAACAAAACAAGTCTCTCTGGAGAAACGCAGGAAAGGATGCTTCTGAGAACTCTGCAGGGACATTCCAAACAGCTCCTTACACTTCTGATTGAAAATATATTAAAAGAAAAATTTAAACCAAAGACTCACCAAGTAAATCAATTATAAACCCTGCTAGACTGAATTTAGCTGTGTGTCTCTGTTGGATTCTATCTAATACTGAAAAGCAGAATGAAATTGTGGAGCATCTTCCTTCCTTTAGGGCAAGAGTATCAGTTAGCTTCAGCTGTGTAACAAATGAGCCCCCTAACTCAGAAACTTGAAACAACAGTTATTTCTTCTTGCTCATGAGTCTGTAGATCAGCTGGTTACCTATGTTAATCTGGTCCGTGCCTGACTGTTCTTGGCTGGGCTCTCTAGTGGATTTGTGGCCATTTGGTGGAAGGGCTGGAGATTTACAGCACTTGAGGACTGGTTCCTGCTTCACACAGCTTTCCATTCTCCAGAGAGGTAGCTCAGGCTGGGTTCCAAGGCAGGAAATGGAAGTGAGCAAGGCCTGTTGAGAACCAGGCATGGAGCTGGCCCACCACCATTCGCATGGCCTCTTTTGTCCTATGTGTCTGGAGGCTAGCCCTGATTCCAGGGGCGAAGACATAGACTCCACTTGTTTGTGGGAGGAGCCTTAATGTCTCATTGCAAAGGGAGTGTCTACATGAGGCAGGAATGATCAGGGGTTTTTGAAATCAGTGTTCCCAGAGTGGAAGTGTTGTCACTGGGAGATACTCCAGTCTTGAAGGGATGGCCTAGACAATGGACAGGCTGGTCAGTGGGCACTTGAGTTTGGTTGGGAGTGGGTCAGTACTGCCAAGATGCGTGGAGACTTAGTCAGTGGGGGGTCATGTCCAAGTTCAACCGCCCGTCCAGTCCAAGCTCCCTTCTCAGCCCTCCCCCGAGCCTGTACTAATATCAGCTCTCCTTTCTTGGAGCTTGTTGTGCTTACTTGTTCATAACGTGTTCACCTCCTGGGCTTATTCTCTCTGCTGGCCCTTTGCTGGTGGTTCCTGGTGCCTTGATCCTCTCTTTCTGCTCTCCCTGGGCTGGGGATCTCCCTGAGCTGGGCCTTCAGCTGCCACCCAAGTCCTGATTCTCCTGCCTGAACCCCCATCCTCCTGGGGCCTGTTCAGGCATCCTCTTCAGGCTTCACATGTCCAAATGTATAAGCCTTCCTCTGAGTCTGGCCCTCTCCATTTCAGCAGATGGCACCTCTGTCCCCTTCCACCACAAACCAGAAGCCTAGAATTCCTCCCAGCATCTTCACCTTTCTCTCCAGTCCTGCTCGTTTCTCTCCTTTGCCACAGAAGCCACCTTCTCTAGTCTTGACTGCGTCCGTCACCTCCCATCTGCTGGTCAGGCCGAGGCTGCAGAGTAGGGGAAGTAGACTGGGGAGTAGGGTGGCTAGAAAATCTTTGAAAAATGCAAATCAGATCATACTGATCCACTTCTTAGAGTGCTTTAATGGCTTTAATGTTCTCAGGATACACACAAAAATCCTGAGGGGCTTCTAGCTGACTTCAGCAGCCACTGCTGGGACCATCCTACCTCCTGGCCTTTTAGTTTCTCACACAATCTGTGCTCCTTGGAGCCTCGGGACCTTTGCACAGGCTTTCCTTCTGCTCGGAGAGCTCAGTCTTCCTCTCCCCATTTACTTTGTCATTAATCTCAACCTTGTCATTAATCTCAATTAATCCCAACTCCCTTTACCTTGTCATTCATCCTATTAGCCTTCAGATCTCAGTCTGTTAGTCATTTCTGTAAGGAAGCCTTCCTTGACTGCTCCCCACATGAGGCTGCAGCTAGCTTTTCCTATTCCCCCAGCAGGTCTCCCTGACCACAGTTGCTGTGCAATCACTGCAGTGTGCTGACAGCCCTCTGCCTTTTGCAGGACCAGGAGCCATTTGGTCTGAGTCACCACAGTGTCTTCAGAATGGGCCATGGTGCCTGCTTCCGAAAAACCCAATAAATGGTTGAGATCAATGGATAAACATGTCAAAGATGACTACACACATCAGCTACTGGGTCCCCAAAACAATCCTGTGAAATGGGCATCTTTGGCTCTGCTTTACTGAGAAGAAACCAAGGCATAGGAGGCTATGGTCATAGGGAGAGGAAAAGGGGTCAGAGCCATGCTGCGTCAGGACAGAAGGTGTCCC
Organism: Bos javanicus; assembly: GCF_032452875.1. Taxonomy (NCBI): domain Eukaryota; kingdom Metazoa; phylum Chordata; class Mammalia; order Artiodactyla; family Bovidae; genus Bos; species Bos javanicus. The sequence goes on from NC_083886.1 coordinate 54,407,106, forward strand.
CTCCCTGGAGCACCCAGTGCTTAGATGCTGTAGTTTTATTATTTGGTTTTTATGTTTTGGGCCTTAATCCCTGACAGGATCCCTTAGGAATGGAGTCTTGACTGTCCCCTGCCTTGCCCATGACAGCTTATCCCTGAGAAGCTCTGCCTGGGGGTAGGGTACAGCAGGCCATTCTGGGTACCAGTGGTCCACAGCTCTGGTTGAGGCAAAACTAAAGAATGACCACACCTCAGAAACCACATTTAGCCACAACCCAGGTGGCAGCATGCACTGGGGGCTGCTGATAACTCAGGTCCCTCCAGGAAATGCATGTGGAGCTGCATTTTACTGAGAAGAAAAAGATCTTGTTTGGTATTCCCAAGTCATTAGTGAAGGACAAAGGGAGGCATGGGGAGGTGGGAGGGAAGCACCCATGGGGAAGTGGGGGGAATGCCCACTTTTCCAAGGCCAGATACGCACACACACACCTGTGCATACACTCTCACAATGCACGCACACATGTGTGCACACACAATCCCAATGTGTGCACACACAGTGCACGCACACATACCCGTGCATGCACGTGCACTCACACATGCACATGTGTGTGTGCAGGGCACTAGCAGAGAGGTTACCTTGCCTCAGGGTTAGCATAATACATTAAAGGTTCTCCAAAGTGGCCCGAGTTCCAAGGCAGCATCCGTGGAAACCAAGCCAAGTCCCTTCTGGGTCCAGCTTCCCAGCTCCTTGGAACAGCAAGCAGTCTCCCTTGCCAGGTCCGGAGCAGGTGGCACCTGCTCCCCCAGGCTGTGTGGGCACAGGAACAGCCCTTCTCCCCTCCCTGTTGGGAAACCAGATGGAAATCCTATCCTATAGCTCATGCGGTGGGGAAAGCTTCTGTGACCTGGGGCTAGGGCAGGCCAGAGAGCATCTCTAAGATCCGTGTCCTTCTGTAAAGGAGGCATTTTCTTACCTTGGTGCACATACAGAAATCGAACAGGTAAGCCCCTTAGTGACTCTCTAGTAGTCTCTCCTGCTTAATTCCACTTATTTTCTTTGTCCTGAGACTCATTAGTGTGTCTCATTAGCAGCTGGCCTTCCCTCCCCTTTATTGGGATCAGCAAAACTGTGGATGAAGCAGGGACAGGGTGACCACGGGAAGAATGGTCAGATAAATCCAAGGTTGGGTGTAGGTCTTCCTCCTTGACTCTGGAAGCCCAGCAGCATCTAAGATGTCCTACTGCACTAACAGTTTACACTGGCCTTGGGTCAGTGCTGTTGAGACAGACTCGTTTTTGTTCACAAATATCTGGACTGGTGATAGAAATGATCAAGAATGGTCTTTGCTGTTAAAAGTGATGGTGACCCTGTGGCCTTTGTTATGTCAGCAGAACCTCCCCTCCCTGGGCTGACACAAGGCCCCTCCCCAAATCTCCCAGTCCAGTGGGGGTGCCAGCACCTCAGCCTTGCAGTTGAATTCAATGGGCACCTACTGAGCCATCGTTATCTGTGCCCAGAGGGGGTGGGCTATTAGAATGGTGTTAGGTTTGGTCTTTGGTCTATGGGAGTTGACTGGTTGGGGAATGAGCTTTTACATCTATGAAACAGGATGTGGTTCAGGGTGGACAGAGGGAGCCCTTGGCTGATGGATAGAGTTTGGGTCATCAAGGAATGGAGGAGAAGGTAGAGGAAGAGGAGGAGAGGGTGGGGCTGGGGCTGGGAATGAGCGGTAGAGGGAGCACCTGGCAAATTCCAGGACGAATAAGCAAAGATGTGGAGAGAGGACTGGATATGCAGACCTGGAGGATCTCAGGAGATGAGGGCACAGTGTTGGCATGTTCTGAGAGCTAAGATCCAGAGGCTGCCCTTGAGACCCACAGTCCTGTGATCCCCGTCCCCCTTTTAGGATGAGCAGTGGCAGCGAATGGCCACCCAGTGCAATGCGTTCTGGAGGACTGCAGACCCCCATGCCACAGCTTGTGTACTTGGAGCAACCAAGTTCCACCATGTTTCCCAATGGCCATTCAGCTTCAAGGGCCTGCCCTCTGTAGCCGAGGCAGTCTGCTCCATGGGGCCCCATTCTGCTGTTACTCAGAGAAGAACACCAGCCTGGAGCTCAGCCCTCCTCTTCACCTTCGTGTCCTTCACCCCCACGTGGTGGATCTCCCCCTTGGGTCAGCATCTGGGGCCCCTCCTGTTTTCCCAGCCCCTATACTGCCACTGGCCAGAGTGGATCCGAAGGTCAGGTGTTGTGGAAACAGTGTCCTCTTGCGGAAATCCAGGGAAAATGACATGTGGATGTCAAGTCCAGAAAAGGGGCAATATTCTTGCTTCTGGGGAGCTTGAAGCAAATGGACTGATTCAATGCCTCCTCCCCTGCAGGCCTTCCCCAGAGGAGCGGTGGGCCGTCTGCCCGGGAGCTGGGCGTGCACCTCTGTGTGACGCTGCACGAGGGCAGGTGCCTGGGGCTGGGGACAGGCAGCCCTGACACGTCTGTGCTTTCACCACGTGGTAGGACCAGATGAGGTCCCAAAGGGCCCTGGAAACAATTAGGCAAGGCAGGATGGGATGCAGAGCAGGGCAAGAGGGAGGCGGAAGGATGAAGGCCTGTGCCATTAAGAAAGGGAGAGAAGACGTGACGGAGGTGCGTGGGAACAGCGTCCTGCATCAGACTCATGGGATTTCAAAGAGGACGGGGACATTTGGAGGCTGAAGGTCTGAAATGTGACCACCTCGCTCCTGGGCCACTGTTTTTTGGAGGAGGTAATAAACTGGGGAGTTTGCAGCTGGTGTAGCCGCAGCTGCATAGTCAGAGGTATTTGGTGATGGTGTGAGTCCCACTATCAGTGGCTGGCAAAGGTTCTGAGCCAGGAGAATGGTGAAATTCTAGAATGATCACCGTTCGCTCAAAACCTCAAAATGCCAAGCAAACCCTACAGTAGCTACTTGTACCTCTGGGTTTCTAGAAGAAGCTGTGTATTGGTTTAAAATTTTATGCTGTTTTATTATTTTATTTTTAAAAGCCAGGCCAGGGACGTTTTCCCATAGACGTTGTGAATTCAAATGACATCTCGCCAAACATTTCTGTTGAAGACTTAGAAAAGGTGCATCAACATGCAGTTTTCATGGTCCAGAGGGGGTTGCAGGAGGATGGCCAGCAAGCCCTAGCCTCCCCCCTATACTGCCAGGAAGGGGACAGTTCCGTGCGCTGTGCTTCCTACGCACGCGTGCTCACTCGCTCAGTCGTGACTCTTTTGTGACCCCACGGACTGTAGCCCACCAGGCTCTTCTGTCCATAGTATTTCCCAGGCAAGAATATTCGATTGGGTTCCCATTTCCTCCTCCAGGGGATCCTCCCGATCCAGAGATCAAACCCATGTCTCCTGCATCCCCTGCGTTGGCAGATGGATTCTTTGCTACTGAGTCACCTGGGAGCCCAGCCCCCTCCACAGCCCCACCCTAACTGTGGCTGTACAGTTGAGGAAATGCAACTACCTGTCGCCCAAAGGTCCTTCAGCTATGGAAGCCAGCATCACCCTCAGCCTCTACCTTGGTTCATGCTTTGCTCTGCACCTGCCATCTGCCTGCTTTGCATTCCTGATGAACCAGGAGTTATTTAAGGATAGGACTTGTGCCATGGTGTTCCCAGAGCTGTATGGTTACCAAGCTTCTGATTTCCCTAGACTTTGTGGTTGCCCCTGGCATCCTGAAAACCCCCCAGTAGGTGAGGGAGATAAGAAGGAAGCATACAAGTGGCCCTTTTGGTTGGAAAAGTTTCGGCCAGCCCCCTTACCCCTCCAACTGTCCACCTCCTGCCCATTGGCCAGCCAGCTCTTCGTCCTGGAAGGCAGAACATGCTGGGGCCAGGTGGAGGGGCAGCAGGATCCTGAGCTGAGCGGATGCTTATTTTTAGGAGCTTGCGGGCACTGCTGCCCATGCTGGGCCTCCGCAGCATTCTCTGCAGATCCATCCCTTGTGGCAGTGGTCCAGAGCCACCCTTTTGCCAGAGAACCTGGGCTGGCCACTGGTCAGAGCTTTGGCATGAAGGGTTCTTCAACCGGGTGCTGCTTTGATCTAGAGAGTATTGGATCCCCAGTCTCCCTGGTGCTGGTCTCCCCCTGTCCATCCCCGGCTCCTGCCTCCCCTTGTCTGGGTTTTCCAGGGAGGAAGTAGGTGGACCAGCTGCTCCAGGAGCCAGAGCCAATTCTGAAACTGGCAGAAATGAGAAGATGGGGATCTTAATTGGCAAGGCGTGTGCCCATTGCTTTTAACACTGGACTTCTGGAAACTGCCGTGTTTTATCAAGGGATCTCAGCACTAGAAACATAAGATTTTTTTTTAATGTAATATCATTAAAACAGTTTTAAATTGAGTTCGATATGTTTTCAACTCATCAGACTCACAGACATTTTTGGATGATGCTCCTTTTCCCTGTAGGGCACTTTCTTGTCCAGCTGAGTCCACTCGGGTACGTGCAGACCTGCTATCTTTCTTCTTCTTCGTGGTCATGCAGCTTCCACGCTGAAGGTGTCAACGTGCTCCATTTGTAGCACTATGATCCTTTGGTGACCCTACACCCCAAAAAGGTCCCATATGCATCTCACTCCCCTCCTTTCTGTTCTAGCCAGAATTATTGGAAAATCTAATTTTCAGGGAATATAAATCTCGGGAAATGGAAGACAGAAATTCTCTGCAGTAGCTCTCTCTGTCCTCCTCAAAGCCAATCTGATTTTTCCAGTTTTGAGTGAGAAGCTGTGATGGGGGTCTGATGTGGGACCTTTCCCATCAAACTGAACAGTGTGAGTGATGCTTCCCACTAACACGCTACTGGCATGCTGGGTTCTACAGGTTTGAGTTACCCGTGCCATCCTGATAAGGCCCGTGGTGCCTGGGTTGGAGCTTTCATGAACCCTGTTTTAATGACAGGGAGGTAGATGCTTAGATAGATCTCACCAGGAGCAGGTGAGAGGTGATTAGAAGTATCTGGGGCCAGAATGGTATGTATCTGTGTTGGTCAGTGTTCTCCTGAGAAACGGGACGGATTTGATAATTCTGTATATCTCCATCTCCACCCCATCTCTGACCCCATCCACATCTGCCTCCATATCTTCCCCATGCCTGTCTGTCTCTATATCACTATCTATGTCAACAAGTTTACATTAAGGAATTTGCTCACTTGATTATGGGGCCTGGCAAGTCCAAAATTCCTAAGCAGCCTGGCAGGCTGGAAACTCAGGCAGGATTTATGCTGCTGTGTTGAGGAAGAACTTCTTCTCCTGAAAACCCCAGTGAGTGCTCTGAAGGCCTTCAGCAGGTTGGATGAGGCCCACCCACCCTCGTTATTGAAGATCTCCTGTTCATAAAGTCAATTGGTCATGGATGGGAGCTGTAACTGCACAATACCATCACAGCTTCACCTCGATCACTGCTGGGCTGAATCACTAGAAACTACAGCCTGGCCAAGTGGACACATAAAATGGACCATCACAGTGTCCTTCCAGGTGCCCAGCAGGTCTGGGTGAGGTTCCCTCAGGAGCGAGACTCTGACTGGTGGTTTCAGCCTGATCTGAGGTCTGCTGTGATCATAGGAAAACCAGGAAATAATTTACAGGCCACTGGGGAGGGGCCAGACCAAAAGCAGCATGTGCTGAGCTCTTGGCTAAATCTGCTCTTCCAGGCCTGTCCGGGGCAGAACCTTATCTCTTTCTCAGAAGCTGGAAGTGACCCGATCTCATCTTGGTATTAAGGCAGAGGTGCCCCACTTCTCACGTTTTTAGCCTCATTTTGACTTGCTTTTTCAAAGATGAGTGATGGAGATTCAAACTACTCTTTTCTTTTTCTGGTGCTCCTCTCACCTATTTTTCTAAGCCAAAGTTGGTCATATTTTTAAAAAGGAAATATGATTTTGTCACTCTTACATTTGAAACCCCTCAAAGGGCTGCCTGTGGCCTTTGGAAATTGGTCTGGGCTCCACAAGGCCCGCCTGCCTGGCCCTGCTTGCCTCCCTGCTCCCTCCACCCTCTTAGCTGCATCTCTTACATCCCAGCTCCATTGGCCTCTCCTTGTCCTCAGGGCTTCTGTCCGCACGACTGTTTGTCTCCATGCCTCTCCTTGATTGCTATCACCCCAACATCTGCTCACGAGAACCCCCTAATCTGGAGCCCCCTACTTCCCTAGCACATATCCTTGCAGTAGTGAGGTAGTCCACTCTTGTTCTTTGCAGAATTTCCACAAGCATAACTCAGTAACTAGAAGTTTGGAGAACTGTTCAGTGAGCTATCTTTCCCTTTAGACCAGTGGTTCTTGACCTGGGTGCCTTCAAAATTCCAAGTGTGCAGACTGCAGTCCAAGCCATCAGGTCAGAACCTCTGTGGGTGGGACCTGGGCAGCAGCAGATTTCAAAACCTCTCAGGAGACACCAAGTATGCACTCAAAATTGGGAACCAATGCTGGCCTAGAGCAGGCTTCACTCCCAGCATCCTCCAACATGGGAGCCGTAGAAATACAAAATCCAGACCTTCTGGCTTATAATCTATCCCTTAACAAGACCCCGTGTGGTTTGGGGGACACATTGTGATTTGAGGAGGACTCAGCTGACCCCTGTATGAGGCTGGATCCCTGCCATCCTGCTCACTACTGGTTCTCCCGCCCCAGCCTAGTAGCTGTTCAGTAAACTCTTAAGTGAACACATGAATAATTTTTTAAACAACCCCCAAATTTCTCCTCCTAACCTGCTCACTCCACTCCCTAGAACCATTTTTGTTTTCTCATGGGCAGCAGGCTCAGGGGCGGGGAGGTGGGGGGTGGGCATACCCTTTCTTCATAGGATGCTGAGGCTAGAGTTTGTGGTCCTCTTTCCCCTGCCCAGATTCCCACCTCTACAGTCTTGTTTGTTCCTAGAGAATGTCATCCTTGGCCTGGGTAGAGAAGGAGACACTGCCTTTCCCTGGCTAGTGCATGTCCTGACCCCCCTCCCCTTCCCACCTCCATCCTGGTTTGGTTTCCCTTGCTGGCAGATTCATAGAGAAACCCCAAACCGCTAAGGGGATGAGAGTCAGGTGATGCAGGAGGTAGGGGAGGGAGAAGGAACATTCCAGAGGAGGATGGGAAGGCGGAAATAAGCATTTAGACTCGACAGTGAGGTTTTGGAACACATTCGACTTGAATCATTGCCTTGGAAAATCCCAGATGTGGTTCTCCCGGCAGCGTCTTTCACTCAAAGTGGCCACAGCTGTGGGATGGCGAGGGCCTGGCCCCTTAAAGGAACAGTGCCTGTTTGCTCTCTGTTGGGGAATGAGCCAGTACAGAGCATCGAAGGGCCTCTCATCTCCCAGCCCCTCCCTGCAGGCTCCACGGTGCCCAGAGCCTCAGCCCCTTGGGACCGCATCACCCAGAGGCAAGTCTGTGGACAGGACACTGGCAGTCCATGGGGTCTCACCTTCCCAGCCCTACTCTGTCTTCTTTATTGGTGGTCTTTGTCTTTCTCTCTTTTTCGTCTGTCTCAGGCCCTGAGGAAGTATTTCTGGTGCCTCTGCTTCATTTTCTAGACTTCTTTATCAAGCTCTGGGAAGAAGGGTGACTTCTAGGGTGGTCCTTGCTTTCGGTGGAGAGGGGTCATAGAGGAGGTGGCAGTGACTGAGGTACAGGGGAGAAAGAGGTCAAGTGCTAAAGGTGCAGGGCTGCCGCTCAGATTTCAGATAAATTGATTATTTAGAACGAGTCTCTCTCCGATATGGGGCTTCCCTGGTGGCTCAGATGGTAAAGAATCTGCCTGCAGTGTCGGAGACCCGATAGTGCATGGGACATACTAAAGGTTTTTGCTGTCTATCTAGAATGCAAATCTAACTGTGAAACATCAAAGTGTTAGTTGCTTAGTCGTGTCCCACTCTGCAACCCCATGGACTCTGTCCGTGGAATTCTCCAGGCACTAGGCATGCTGTATTTTCACTTGCTGTATTTGGCAGCCCTGTGTGGAGTGGAGGTGGCATGGGGGAAGGATGTTGTGATGGTGCCCTGGGGAGGGAGGGTGCTACCGGCAAGCTTTCTACTGTCCTGCCTTTTGGTCCTTTTTCCAGGCCTTAGTACCCTGCTGCTGGGTTTACCTTGGCCTTTGCCGTTTGCCTGCTGAGATGGGCACCGGAAATGAGCACGTCTGGAAACTGCTATAGGCAATAGGGTAAAAGGACAGGCTGCTCCTTTACCTGCTGTTGATACTTTAGAGACGAGCCCACGAGGGCAGTGGGCTTCTGCTGCCAACTACCAAGGAGACAGTCAGCAGCTCCCGGGTCCCTTGGGCTTGACTTGGCTCCACCCCGTCAGACCCACTTCTCCCTAATTCCCACCCCCTCTGATGTGGCCAAATGCCTTCAGGGCCCCTCCAGAAGGGTACCGGGCATGCCACAAGTTGAAGGCCCCACCCTTCTGGGGGGCATGAGGGGTGAAATCTGACGCCATACCCCAGGAAGTATTTACAGATTTGATTGCTTAATTAAACTGAGGACTGAAGCAAGGGGCTGATGTGATGGAATTTGCTTTTTCAAGTAAGCGCTCTTTGGAGAGGGGGAAATGGGCTGGAGAGCTGAAGGTGGACACAGATGTCATTGTCAACATGGGATCCTTTGTCCCAGCTCATAGTAGGTGCTCAGTAAATATTTATTGGAGGAATGGACCCTAGGCATTGGAATGCTAGCTGCTCCCTCCAGTGGGGCTCTGCCCTGGTGATGCAGGCCCTGGGGCCTCTTCTGTTTACTGGGAGGTAAGGGTGTGGGTTTACTACTCTCCCTGGGCCTCTGTGAATTTTGGTTCCTCTTGGGGAAGAATGGGGCCAGGCAGCCTCTGGTGGAGGGCAGGTCCTTGTGTCAGACACTCCAAGGGGCAGGAGGAGGAAGCCTAGCTCTGCAAGGCAAGTTCATGAATATCCAACCTTGGCCACATTCCCTGCACCCTGATTAACCAATAGCCTTCACTTGGCATGAGGCAGAGAGATAAAATGAGATACTGCATTGGAGACTTAAAACTTAATTGAAACTATGTATCACAAATTTAACTCCAGGCTTAATACAATCTGATACAATTATTCTAATATACTTCAGCTTCAATCAGAGTTTCTATGATGGAAAGGAGAGTGGGGAAGCCCAAAATAGGATGAAAAACATCTGCTGTGTGATATGTAGGAAGGCATCCAGCCTGTGAGGAAGACCCTACAATCTCAGAGACAGGAAGATTAGGGAAGGAGGCAGGGTTGTGCGCGTCCTTACCTGGGCTTGATGGGAGAGAGTCAGGACTTCACTTTGGCCAGTTTCACAGCCTGGACCATGATTTACCTTTTGTTCTCAGACAAGGTCACGGTCTATTGTTTTCCTGTTGGGTATTTGGAAACCACAGTGCTGACTTCTTTAGAGAACTCAAGGGATGCAGGAGACTCTGGGATTCCTTAAGAATCTTGGACCTGATCCCAGGAGATCATCAGTCCAATCCTTTTCAGTGAGTTAATGACAGCTAGGACAGGGCGGGGGCTGTGAAGCCGGTACTACAGTAATTACCTAACAGATTAACTTCCTCACAGTCCTTCTGGCTCCGGACTCTCCTCCCTGCCTCTCTGTTTCATAAAAAGTTCCTTCCCCCAAGGCCCCTCCTCATCCTGCAGCCAGTCTCTTATCTGTGATTTACAGGTTTCTCCATCCTTCCTAAGACATGACATTTCTTAAAAGCTGCCCATGCTGCTACAGCTGTGCAGAGCAGCAGGGCCCCCAGGCCCACTCCTGGAGAGCTAGGCCTGCACCAGGGATTCCTGGCTTTGGCTGATCCTCTGAGCCTTGGGAGAGCCTGGAATAAATACTGACTGCAGGGCTCCATTCTTGCCTGTCAGAGTCTTATGGGTGGGTTTTGTAAAGTGTCACTTTGAAAGTGCTGTCCAGGTTATTCTGATGGGTAGGATGACTTGGGAGCCAGTGGCAGTCTTTGCTCTTAGTGTGAAATATCATTTACTTACAGCTTTTGAGATGCAGGAAGCCTTGTCCACTCAGAAATTCTTAAACTGCTATTGTGCTAGTAAGTAGGGGAAAGAGAGGGTAGAAGAGTGGGGTAGTGGGTGTCTTACTCATCTGTCCATCCATTACCATCCATCCACCCATATACCTGTCCATCCATCTATCCATCAGTCCAGGCATCCATCTATCCATCCACCCATCCATGTTTCATCCATCCTCCAAACATACTCAGACGTTTCCCTTGGCCACCAGAATATCCTGCATCTGGTGCCAATGTTTAGAGCAGGCACTCCTAGGCAACAGCAAATGGAATAAATGCAAGTTGGTGGATTAAAGACATAAACCTACTAGCATATACCCAAAAGAACTGAAAACAGGATCTCAAAGAGATATTTGTACACCTGTATCCACAGGTGTTATTCACAATAGGCAAAGGTAGAAACAACCCAAGTATCCATCAACTGATGAATGGATCAACAAAATGCAGTATATTCACACGATGAAATAGTATTCAGTCAGTAAAAGGAGTGAAATGGTGACACATGCTGTAATGTGGACGAACCTTGAAAACATGATGCTCAGTGAAAGAAGCAGATACAAAAGGATGAATATTGTATGCTTTAATTTATATGGAACTCCAGAGTAGGTAAATCTGTAGAGATAGGGCTTCCCTGGTGGCTCAGACGGTAAAGGATCTGCCTGCAGTGCAGGAGACCCTTGTTCAATCCCTGGGTTGGGAAAATCCCTTGGAGAAGGGAGTGGCAACCCACTCCAGTATTCTTGCCTGGAGAATTCCATGCACAGAGGAGCCCGAATCCTATGACTGGACTTCCCTGGTGGCTCAGATGGTAAAGAATCTGCCTGCAATGGGGGAGACCTGGGTTCGATCCCTGGGTTGGGAAGATCTCCTGGAGAAGGGAAAGGCTACCCACTCCAGTATTCTTGTCTGGAGAATTCTATGGACAGAGGAGCCTGGCAGGCTACAGTTTCATGGGGTTGCAAAAAGTCAGACACAACTGAGTGATTAAGCATAGCACATAGAGATAGAAAGTAGATTAGTCGTTGCCAGAGCCTTTAGGGAGGGGGGAGAGTTATCGCCTAATGGCTACAGAGTTTCTGTTGGAATTGACAAAAAGTTTGGGAAAATTATGTTGGTGATGGTTGTACAACTGTGGACCCAATGGACTTAATGTCACTGTTCATGTAGAAATGGTTAAATGGCAAATTTTTGGTTACTTATGTTTTGCCACAATAAAGCTGTTTTTTAAAAAGGAGGAAAGAAGAAGCCTGTTTGGGAGGCTAGTGAAGGTTTTCCTTGCTCTCTTCAGTGTGTGGCTAGAGGGCGGACTGTGAAACCCCATCACCCCCTTGGCAAGTCCCCACCACCCCACACCCCTCGTGTAAGAGAATCTAGAATGTGGGGACATTCCATACTAGCTCGGCTGCTCCCACAGAGCAGGATTTGGGAGGGCTTGGTTGGTCTGTTCTCAGTGGTAGTTTGTGGGTGGGATGCAGGATCCTGTGTTACAGGCAGTCACTTTCAGAGGGAGGGTTTTTTGATGGGGCAAAGGTGGGAAATGAGCCTGCTTGTCCCCTGAAGTGAGTAGACGGGGTTCTTGCATCTTCCTAAGCTTTAATGGGGGGTGGGTCATTGCCTGTTCTGAATATGGGGACTGTGGTAGGGTCAGGCCACTGTGGGCATGGGGAGAAATGTTGAAATAAATAGGCCTTAACCCCAGATTGTGCTGTAGTGGGAGCTGGGGGGAAGACCTGCAGAAGCTTGGTTGTTAGAGACTGCTATGAAGGAATAGGGTGTTTGTACTCTGAGTACATACTTATTTGAGATATTAGAATTGGGGGTCACAGGGCTGCTTCATGACACTAAGACCAGATGGGGCCCCTGTGTGCCCCTGTGTGTGCTGCCCTGTGTTGGGCCCTGGCCCCAAGAGGTGCAGGGGGTCCTGGGAGCATCCAAGCAGCCTTCTGGGGGCTTTTGTGCTATTGGTTTGGTCTGCAAACCATCACTTAATAGAGAATATGGAGGGGAACGTCAGGCATGTTCTTATATATCAATTTCAAATGGATTTTCTAATTCTGAATTTCTCGGATTGGAAGAAAACAGGGTTTTCTCAGTTGGCATGACTCGGCCAACCCTGCCTTGGAGTGAGTCCAGAGCCCAGAGATGAAGTCCCAGAGAGGACACTGTTGTCATTAAAAAAGGCAATGGCTTCCTCTGCCAGGGACTTGGGAATCCTTAATACAGTGGCCTCGTTTTATAAAGAAGGAAATAGAGCTACTGACAAGCCAGGTAATACGCCTAAGAAGAAGCTAAGCACACTGCAGGTAGCTCTATCACTGCAGGGCAGAAACTTGAACCTGTTTGATAAGCTTCAAGGCACAAGCCATTAACCCCATGGCAATCTGCCAGGGTGTCCCATCTGGAGCAACTCTCCTGATGGTGCTCAGAGATCCACGGAACAGAAGAACTATGGACACTGCGTCTAAAGGATGGCAAGCAAGGCTTCTGCCGCTGGAATCTAGGGCAGCCCAAGGTCAGCATCTTGGCTGGGGTGGCCTGGAAGCCCCGTGCAGCTCACCCTATGTTGGTGGATTGGGTCTGTCATAGGGAGAGATGCCCCCTTGATGTGGTGATTTGGGAGCAGCATTATGTATGAAATGGAAGGTCTGGGGTTTCAGGGTCTTGCTTTAGGATCTGTTGTAAATCTCAGCCTTTCTCCCATTTGAGGGTCCAAGATGCATGGAACGTGATGGATGGGGAACTAGGGCTCACACTGGTCCTTCCTGGTTCCCCTGTGCACACCTGAGACCCGAGAGCCCCATTGGAGAGCAGGGCAGTGTTGGGGAGGAAGGAGTTACTGGGAAAGACTCTTTGACTCTGGCCACTTCTTTTAGTGGACAAGTGGATGATCCCAGACGAGCATGCAAGGCTCAAATAGGGACTCAGCCTCTCAAATATCTTTGTCCAAAATGTTTGTAACTGGTTGAACTGCAAATGGGAGCTGATTATCAAATGGCTAAAACATGGAGGGAGGTTTCCAGAGGCGTGTGATAAGCCTCTAGAGATGGGCTCGATCGCCATGCTCCTCCTGCTCCTTATGGTAGTGGAATACTCAGCTGGGGACAGAGGCAGACTTATTAAATTTGAGGATGACACAGAGCTGGGAGCGATGGTGAGGGCATTTTGTAGACAGACTCAGGATTTAATTATATCACAGCAGTTGGATAGGTTGAATTTAGCAAGATACAGTTTAATAGGAATAAACTGAAAGTCCTTTATTTGGGTCCAAATAGCCAAACTTTCCAAGCCTGAGATGGGTGAGACAGGGCCAATAAGCCACAGTGTGAGACAACAGTGTGGTAGGGTGGCATCAAAAATCCAGAGGTTGTCTTAGGTTGCATTAATTGAAGTCTTATTTCCAGAAGGAAGGAGGAGATGCCGCTCTGTTCTTTCTCAGAGCACTGCTGGGGTCCTGTCTTCAGCTCTGCATGCCCCACTTTAAAAGGGACTTTGAAGAGCTGAGTAAGCTTCCAAAATGAATTCTACAGACCAAAAAAAAAAAAAAGAAAATGAGCTAAATTTATTCTTTGCTACTTAAAAATATTTATTATTATAGTAAATATTTTCTCTGTGAAAAATAGACAAAGCACAGCAAAGTGTAATGATGGGGAAAAATAACTAGCCATACCTAAGTCTTCCCACCCAGAGGTAACTATTACTTTAACATTTTGGTTTATTTCCTACTAGTCCTTCAAAATATGCATTTAAAAATGAGATTAGGATGCCATTTATATACAGTCTGTCTTGTTTTCATCCAGAATTGTGTCGTGAGCGTCATTTCATGTTTTAGAGCATCCACCAAAACCATGGTCTTCAGTGATTGCTGTCTAGTCTGTTGCATGGATGTCCCCAAAATTTGTAATTCGTTTCTTCCTTCCTGGCTTGTTGGCGGGTTGGGTTGTTTCCAGTTTTTTCCCATGTTATAAATAATCCTGTGATTAACTTCCTTGTACATAAATCTTGGTCTGTGCCTGTGATTATTTCTGTGAGATCAATTCCTAGAAGCAGAATTCTGGGTTCAAACAACACGAACATTCATAAGGCTCCTGAAACACTTTGCTGAGGGGTCCTCAGGAAGTTTGTTCCCTGTTAACATGTGTCCATCAGCTGTTGTGGGTGCCAGCATGCAAGCTGGCCAGCACAGCTGTTATCCTCGGAAGCGATCTTCCCCAGTTTGATAGGGGGAAATGTCACACGCACGGCTTTCATTTGCATTTCCTTGATTGTTGTGAGAGGCTGACCCACTGTTTGGTCATCTGCCCTCCTGTTTGGTGGGCTGACAGCTCCTGCTACACCAGCGCACACCTTCTGCCCAGCATGGTGAACACGTCTTGGGGTTTCCTAATAGTGGGCACTGTGTCTCCTTCATTTGGCCCTAAGCACGCGGGGAAGGATGGCTGGATGAAAGAGAGATTCAGGTTGGGGCCACCCGGCCAGGAGCTAGAAGGGTTTGGACCACATATATGCAGGTGTGGGTCAGATTGAGGGCAGGAACCAGCCTGCCTGGGCTACATGCTGGTCACCCCTTACCTGGGTGACCTTGGGCAGTTACACACCCCAAAGAAGTCCTGGGTCCCCCCTCTGCAGTGGGGCCAGGCATCATGCTGGGGGTGCACAGAGACATGTGGAGCATTGAGAGGGGGTTGGGCACACGGTTAGTTCTGTTAATCTTAGATGCTTTTCTTCTGAGTATTGTTATTCCAATTTCCTTCCTCTATATAAAGAATGCATCTGTGAACCATGATGGGACTCACTTTCTCAACTCCATCCTCTGTTTTGCCCAACAAATATTTATTAAGTGTTCTCCGTCACTCTGTGATGGAGAGCAAGCACCGGACAAGCAGATAGAGAAAAGACACTCTCTGTGACCTAAATTCCAGGCCAGCGGGGGATTCAGACAGGCAGTCGAAGAACATATTGGTTTAATTCCAAAGAAGAAAAATGCCAAAGCAGAGCAGACTTTGCAAAAGAGGACATATTCTATTCCCCTTCTATGTGGAAAGAAAATTAATCACATGAGTAATCAAATCCATGCCAGCGTAAACAGTGTGACACCCCCTTTCCCATATCATATTAGCCAAGGCTTAAAAAAAGCTAACATGCAGTGTTGGCAAGGTTGTGGTGAAACAGATACTTTAAATGGTGCCATGAAATCAAGCGTCCTCTCTAGGTCAAATACATAAATATGCCGAGAAGTGGCTGTCTTCATTCTCAAAGGGACGAGCGAGCTGATGGCAGCGGGCTTGTAGGAATCCTGCCTTTTCCTCACTGACAGAAGTGTGGCCTTTGGTTTTCCTGCCTCATTGGCCACAGTTTCTGACGAGGATGGTCTCAGCACAACAGATGAGTCAGCCTTTGGCCTATTCATCCTCTTCTTTCTTAGTGAACAGTTCTCTGAGATTCTGATGTTTTTCCAAAGACCCATTGACTACATCCCCACATTCTAGAGCAGTTTTTTCTATTGTGGTGATTTTTGTGGGCTCTTGATCCCATTGGCTTGTTTCCTGAGATCTGCTTCATTTCATCTGTTCCTGGAGGGAACTTGAGGACAAGTGAGCGCCTCCTCGCTCCCCTCCGTCACCACCCTGTGCTGCTGTGTTTGGGCCCCCGCGGAGGCAGTGGGCGTGTGCCAGTTGGCACAGGGCCTCATCTTCAGGTTCTAATCCAAGCTGTGATTTCCCCAGACAGGTGGGGAGGCTGCCATCCGGCAGAGCCATGCTCTGTAAAGGGGAAAATGTGTCGCTCCTCTGAGTGTTTCCTGCTGGAATGCCTGGGCAGGGACCGGCCCCTCACCTGGG
The DNA here is from genome assembly GCF_032452875.1 of Bos javanicus. NCBI lineage: Eukaryota > Metazoa > Chordata > Mammalia > Artiodactyla > Bovidae > Bos > Bos javanicus. Next base: position 54,422,951 of record NC_083886.1, read on the forward strand.
CTGTTCACCTACCGATCACGTCACCTGGTCCCTGATCCTTTCATCCTGAGGTTGGGAGGAGAGTTGTGGAGAGAAGGCTATGGGGTTCTGGGCCTACCCCGACTCCCCTCTCTCCAGCCGCCTTGCAGACACCAAAGCGGCTGCAGCAGCCAGGGCAGTGCTTCGAGCTGGATGTGTATTTTCAGAAGCTGCGGGGGACGTCATGTGTATAAAATTAGCATTGCCTTGTTGGCCCCTTACAGACTAATTCAGAGTGAAATGTTTTAGCAATGGTGGGCTGATTCTATCAGGAGAACAAGAACTAATTAAATTCCCTCTGACCATCAAGCAGTAAATTATTTATATCCAGACAGATGCAATCTAATCTCCAGCATCCAGCTCAACCCAACATGCATCCTACTTGATTTTTCAAGGGGAGAGGAAGAAAAAAGAAAACACTCAAATACTCAAGAGAGGAGACAGACATTAGGGAGACCCGTGGAACCCTGGCCTGAGAGGCACTCAGCCTCTTCCACCAGTGGGGAAACTGAGGAGGCAGGCGAGGGCTCAGGGCTTCTCATCTCAGTTCCCAGGAGCCATGGCCTCCCTACCATTTCTTACACATAGAAAGAAAAAGGAATCAACAAACTATTCTTTAACATGATCTCAAACTTGGGGGAGAATTTATTTCATTAATGAATTTGCTAATGCGTATCACAAAGACTTATTGATCTGCCCCTTGGTGGCCTTTGGTGGCTGATGAATGCCTGCCAACTTGCATTTTGGGCTGTGCTGCCCACTGCCCATCTCCTGTGTCCTTATCCATTATAGAGCATGTCTAGGAGACAACTTGAATTTTGTGGGACCAGTGCACGTGGGAGACCCAGTGCCCCCACATCCCTATACCAGGGGACAGTACCAGTGCCACTGGGCACATGTGGGGATGGCAGACTGGGTCCACCCTGGGCCTGAGTCCCACGAGTGTGTGCCCCCTCCCTAGTGAGGGCTGAGGACTGCCCCTAGGGTGCTGGTCGCTGGTCTGTGATGTGAGCCAGGATGAGGAGAGGACTCCTTCTGCAGTGCCTGAGTTGGTCAAGTTCAAGGACGTCTGCCTCATGGACCAGGCTCTCCTCCCGATAGCTCCTTGGGAAACCCCATACTGCAACCCTGACACTTTGGGGCCCTTGATTTCTGTGGTGAACCCCAAACCCAAGGAAGTACATGGGAAATGACCAAAAGGCGCTTTTCAGAGTAGTCACCTTAGGGTGCTCTAAACCGAGGCCCCAGACCCCGAAAGCACTTTGAGATACCTCTTTGGGAATAATAGTCATGGTCCAAGGTGTATTTAATTCATGGGAGCATGATCCTTTGAGGGTGGAGCTGATTTGGGGAACAGCCAAGAGCTGCCTAGGTCTAGCTGATGGGGACCCTGATGTGTAAAAGTAGGCCTCAGTCTAAGTCTCAGCTTCACCTTCAGTCAGATATGTGGTTGTGGACCAGTTACTTAATCCCTGTTAGCCTCAGTTTTCCCATCTGTGAAATGGGATCGACCACCCTCCATTGTAGGGCAGTTGGGTGGAGAAAAAGAGCTGGTGTGGTTAAGCCCTCAGCATAGATCTAAGCTCAGCAAAGACCCCACTGTAGTCAGTAAGCTGGCAATGCTGTTGTGAATGGGAAGGTGGGGGGCGGGGGTTACAATTTAAGACAAGTGAGCAGCTTGTGTGTCAGGACTGGCTGGCCCTGGTGGGGCTGATGCTGCCGTGAGCAGAACTGCCTGGCATCTTAGATTTGGTGTTAAAGCACCAAATCGAGCCACCATGCGTTATGGCCCCTTGATGTCCCTGGACACAGCTGGGGCCAGGTGGTCAGTAGTCGCTCATTAGCTGCCTACTGTCCCTTGCAAACACAATGATGTACTCACAGTATTCTGGCCACATCCTAGGGATGCAGTCAGAAGGCAGTGGCTGCCTTCTCCAAGTGTTCCACCAGAGGAGAGGGAAGGTGCTTCAGTCTTTGAGGGATGGAGAATAAAGCATAAATACTTCACACGTGTACACTGCTCTGTAGTTTACAAAGTACCTCCATGTATATTATTTCATCTGATCCTCGCAAGAGCTGGGCAAGGCTTTCTCAGCCTCTTGCGTCTTCTTTAGCATCTTCTAGGCCCCCTGGGTGGCTCAGTGGGTAAGGGATCTGCCTTCAATGCAAGAAACCCTGGGGATATAGGTTCGATCCCTGAGTCGGGAAGATCCCCTGGAGGAGGGCATGGCAACCCACTCAAGTATTCTTGCCTAGAGAATCCCATCGACAGAGGAGCCTGGCAGGCTACATACAGTCCATACAGTTGCAAAGAGCTGGACATGACTGAAGCGACTGGGCACACACGCACACACGCTTTGCTTAGTCTCAGAGGCTCTCCATGACCCTTTCAGCCCCAGTCTCTTAATTCTCCTGGGGCTGGGAGGGGGAGTGACGGTGCAGGCACAGTCACCGGGAGCCTGATGTTCAAGGAATTACTGAACATGCAGCAGAGGGCCGCTGCATCCATTCACCCATCACCTGTGTGTTTTTTTTATCATTAAGTCATGTCCAACTCTTTTGCAACCCCATGGACTATAGCCCTCCAGGCTCCTCTTTTAATGGGATTTCCCAGGTAAGGATGCTGGGGTGGGTTGCTATTTATTCCTCCAGGGCATCTTCCCAACCCAGGGATCGAACCAAGGGACATCTCTTACACTGGTAGGTGGATTCTTTACCCACTGAGCCACCAGGGGAGCCCTCATATATCACCTATCCATCCATTTATCTACCCTCCATCTATCCATCATGTATCAGCCAGCCAGCCATCCACTGTCTACCCACCCAACCATCATCTGTCTATCTATCCTCTGTCTACTCACCCACTCATCCTTCATCCATTCACATTCATCTGCTGTCCATACTCCATCCATCCATCCATTCACCATACATCTTTCATCCATCCATTCATCCACCATTCACCATCTACCCACCCATCCACCCATTCCTTCGTTCATCCATTGCTACAAGTAATTACCAGGCATTAATATATGCTGGGTGGTATTTAGGTGTCAGAGTATCAGCAGTGAAAACTCCCTGTCCTCAAGGAGGTCACTTCCAGTAAGCACACAAGCAATACGCTGGACAGTAGAGGTCGTCCGAGTGCCCCTGCCCGTCTGATACTTGGGTCAAACTGTTGGCTCTCAGGCCTGAGGTCAGCCCCATGGGTTCTCTTTGGGTCTCATGGTAAGAGGCTCCTGAGCTGTCCAGGTGCTCTGCACAGACTCCTGACCCCCAGAAATGTCCATCAAGTCGGGGCCAGTTGAATTTAGAGTTAATGCCTATGGAGAGCCTGACTCAGCCTCTCAGCCTCAGGGGTCTTGCTCCATGGAAGCTGCCCCCACCACGCCCCTTCCCCTCATATCCCCCAGCTCACCCTGCTCTCTGTCAGTCCTTTGCCACTGCCTTTGTTGCGTGGGGCTCAGCCCCAGCCTGCGCACCCCCTCTTGTACTGCCCTCTCCCCCATGCTCCCAGCAGGCCCACGCAGCCTCCGCACACGGGGGACCCTGGGAGTATGTGGTTAACTGGATGACTAACCCAGTCCCCACAAGGCAGTGCGAAATGGCTGCTTCAGTAAATTTCCAAATGTGTCCGGAGCTGACGACTTCGTTTTCCTCCCAAGCACCAAACAGGCTGAGCAGGGAGGCCTGGCGCTGTTCAGGCAGCCGAATCAACCTTCTAGACACGTCCCCATTGTGGCGTCTCAGCTCAGGTGCAGGCGGGCAGAGGGTTGGGGGGCCAGGCCTGTGAGATTCCTCTTAGGAAGAGTCTACCCACCCCGGTAGCTCCAGCTCGCCCCCACATCCCAGCCCTCCAGCTGCCCTGGTCTGTGTCCAGCCTTCCGACCTTCCAGAGTGTTCCCTCCTCTGGGTCAGTCCCGGGAAGCTAAGTGACGGATGTTTAATGGGTTCTTGCCCACAGGCTGGTTGTCCTGTCCCCTGAATCTGATCATCTGCTTGCTTCTGTTACTAAGGCAGCTGGGGCTGACTGTGGCCTCAGGGGACATCCCTGAGCAGCTTGCTCTCCACCTCCTCTGAGGGACTGTTTTTCCTCCCCCTGAACAGCTGAAAACACGAGTCATGCCCACTTATTGCATTCAAGCTCGTCTAGTACGGACTCCCCAGTCATCTCATGGGGCGCTGTCCCTCCTTCCCGAGTTTCTTCCTCTCAGCAAATATCTGTTTCAAGCCAGGTTCTTCTTTTTGTCTTAGACTTGAGCATTCACAGTTTTCCTTCAAGGCTAAATCTCAGTGCATTTGGGAGACGATTACCTTCCCTCCAGGTCATTTCTGCCACCTCCCCCCACCAGCAGCCTTTGCAAACTGCAGTACCCACCTGCTTGTTCCCTGACAGATCTGCTCCCAACCTGCTTGCTGTCTTCCGGATTGTTCGCTTGGATATTAAACAAGATTGGGGCCTTCAGGTGGCCCGGGGGACCTCCCCTGAAATGCCCCTCCTGCCCACACGCTAGCCTCTGCTCTGGTCTTTGTTTATGTTTGCAGACCTCCCTTTGGCCTTGTGACTATGTTTATACCGGAGCCAGTCGAACCCAATTTTGCTAAAGACACGTTTCTTCAGCCTGATTTGAAAATGCTTCACCAACGGCCACTCCGTCTGGTGGTGTATGAGACGTGTGCCTCCGGCCAGCAGCCATGACTCGTCCCAGTGGCCTCTCTGCTCCCACAGCCCTTCGGGTGCCGTCTCTTGAGGAGTGTCCTGGGATTGAAGCCATGTGTGGCCAGACTCCTGTCTTCTCAGCTTTTGGAGGGTGGCCGGTTCAGCCTTCCCTTAGCTCTGGGGAGAGGAGAGCAGACCACACAGTGGCTAAGTGTTTGGGCACCGCGGGCCACACTGCCTGGGTTTGAATGCCAGCCCCATGGCTCACTCTCTTGTCTTAGTTTCCTAGGTGGGTTCTCCAGGGATGATGGAGATGGGCGTGGAAAACCTCAGCTCTGGGCTGAGGCACAAAGTTGAGCCCTCAATGCACAGCAGCCCCTGAGGATGAAAGGTCTTGGTTCTGTCCCCTTTACCACCCAGCTGCTCTGGTTGACTCCGTGCCTGCAGAAGAAAACGAATTTCCTAGGGAACTGCCACCTCAAGGCGTTTATTTACGTGCTACACGCTTTTCAAATATTTTCTTATTTTGCCTTTTGTCAGTAAATATTTTGCCAGTCTTTTCTTTCTAGTTCATATTTTTTCATGCTTACAAAGATGTTAAATTAGCATGCGTTTTTTAAGTAGCCATTAATTTCATATCATCCCTAATTTGTATACTTAATTTCCTCTCTCCACCCGCTCTGGATGTGTTTACAACTCCTACTCCCGTCACTCATTTGTGTTACACTCATCTTGTGCTACCCCTGCGCTCTCCTGCAGGCGTCACGCTGGGCAGCCCATGCTGTGCTCCCTCCTGCCAACTTCGCGTCCAGCCTGGCCTCGCCTCCCCTCCTGGGTCCCGAGAGCACTGCTCTGTGAAGCCAAGTGTCCTCCTCTCGGGGCCTGTTTCTCCGGTGTGATGTCGGGTTTTGGTGGAACACTGGATGATACAGTTGTTACCATCACCACCACCATCAACACTATCATAATAACCATCTAACTATCACCATCGCCACCAGCTCCTGAGCGCTTACCACAGGCCAAACATGGCACTGGGTGTTCATGTCGACATTTAATTCTTTCAACGGTCTTGTGGGTATGGGCATTTTTCTCCATTTTAGAGATGAAACAACGGAGGCACTTTGAAGTTCAATCATTTGCTTTGAGTGCCACAGCTCGCAGCGGTAGATGTGGCTTCAGACCCAAGCCTGCACTCTGACTGCAGGGCTGCGTGGCCGCTCTCTGTTTCACACAGGCCACCACCCTCTGCTCCTGAAATCAGCACTTAGGGCACAGGCATTGGATTCATGAGTTCTGAGAGCTATGAGTTGGGAAAGTCCTTAACTGCTCCGAGCCCTGGTTTCCTACACTGTGAAAGGGGGAGAGCAAAACCCTCCCGTGGAGTTGACTGAGGACCAGAGACCTGATGTCCACTGCACATCTAGCCCTGTGCCTGGCACAGGATAAATGCTCAAATGTGGGCTTTACAGTTATCACAATGAAATTATTTACCACTCCGTGTTTTCTGTACTTCCTGCTGACCTTAGGTGTGTCCAACACTTTTAGGTGCTAGATGTCCAGAGCTGCTAAAGACCCTGACTCTGAGGAACCCAGTCCAATGGGAGGGACACGCTGTCAGCAAATAGATCACAAGAGGGGCAGACTCCCAGAGGGGTGTATGAAGCACCCACAATAAAGGACCAGCTGTGCCTGGTGGCGGTGAGGGGAGAGGTATACAGAAAATTCATGTCCTTAAAAATTCAGTCCAGAAAAGAGAGAATTAGAACTAAGTGAATTAAATATATGACTCAAACAGTTAGAAAAAGAATAAAAGAATGATAAACTGAAGGAAAGCAGAAAGAAGACATTAATGAAGTTAATAGATAGTGAATATGAGTCACAGGTAGAAAATGGGATTGATAGGTAAGATCTGGTTTTTGAAAAAGTAAATAGCTGAACCACTAGCTAGCGGAATCAAGGTTAAGAGGAAGAAGGCATGAGAAATACAAGAAATAAGAGAAATCAAACTTACCAAAACTGACCAGTTTGCATTAAGCTACTCCCACACAAAGAATGTCTGGCTGGTTCCATGGGGGAATTTAAACCAAACCTTTAAAGAGCAGGTACTTCCAATGTCTGTTTAGTCAAGGCTATGGTTTTTCCAATGGTAATGTATGGATGCAAGAGTTGGACTGTGAAGAAAGCTGAGTGCCGAAGAATTGATGCTTTTGAACTGTGGTGTTGGAGAAGACTCTTGAGAGTCCCTTGGACTGCAAGGAGATCAGCCCTGGGTGTTCTTTGGAAGGAATGATGCTAAAGCTGAAACTCCAGTACTTTGGCCACCTCATGCGAAGAGTTGACTCATTGGAAAAGACTCTGATGCTGGAAGGGGTTGGGGGCAAGAGGAGAAGGGGATGACAGAGGATGAGATGGCTGGATGGCATTACCGACTCGATGGATGTGAGTTTGAGTGAACTCTGGGAGTTGGTGATGGACAGGGAGGCCTGGCATGCTGCGATTCATGGGGTCGAAAAGAGTCGGACACGACTGAGTGACTGGACTAAACTGAACTGAACTTCCAATGTTAATCAAACTGTACAACAGCAAATAAAAAGAAGAGAAACAAGTACATAATTTTCTCAGCGAGAATAGCAATGTTTTTTAATCTAACAAAGATTTTACAAAAATAATGGCCCTGCTTGTGTTGATATCAGTTTCTCAAAAAATCACCCTTCCCAACTGCCCTTAGGTAGCCCGTATTCCAAACAGCCACCCGAAGAGGATCATTACATGCAAAGGTGTGTTGGGAAACACTAGAACAGTGCTGTCCACTATAGTAGCTATGAGCTGCCTGTGACTATTTATGTAAAACCGAAAATTCGATTGCTCGGTTGAACTAGCCACATTTCAAGTTCTCAGTAACTACATATGACTCATGGTCAGCATATTGGAGTCACCATTCCAGAAAGTTCTAACGGGCAGCACTGATCTAGAATACCAGGTGCTAGATTTTGAGAACTTCTGAATTACAAAGTCATGTTCTCAGTACTCTGGATTCTGAGCTCCATTTGCTTCCTTTGATGTCAATAGAGCGTCATCCACCTCTCCATCTGTGAGTCTGGCCTGAGCATCCATCCATCCACTTAGTCACTCAGTCATTCTACAGGTGATGTTGACATGTAGCGCTGCTTCAATAAATACGAAGTCTTCAGCTCCAAGCTGGGTGCTGGACAAATATACGCCATGCTTCCCTGCAGTAAGCACATGGACTTGCATTTGGAACTCTCTCCCCTGATCTCTGGGACCCTGTTTTACTCTTTTAGTTTAGCTCTCCTTGCATCATATCCACTCACTTCCATCAGTCCTCATTTCTCCACTGGGTCATGAGCTGACTCCTATGGAAGAGGCAGGGCTCCATGAAGTCACCCCTTTTATGAGAGTTTGTCCTACTGTTCAAGCTTCCATGGTGATGCTTCTGGTGCAGAGACACTTCTGCTCTCTGACATTCTTGTCCTCCTGGTTCCGGACCCCTTCATTCTAAGCACTCTGTGGGGTATTCAGGATCATTAAGCCTGACTAGGCCCTGGCCTGTCTCTGACCTGTTCTTCTGATGTAGACTTTTCCTAGTGTAGAGCACAGAAGATAGAGATAAAGGAAGGATTTGTTGGGGGAGTACCCAAGAGCTCTCAGGGGGTACCCAGTAGGGAGAGTCAATATGTCTTCATTTTGCTGTGGAGGCTGGTTTTCCACAGTTTTGGGGTTGTGTGTGTGTGTGTGTGTGTGTTCTTCCCAGAACACTAGGGCTTTTTAGGTAAACTGCTTCATCTGTCATGTCTCTGAGCCTGGAAAATTCTTACTTTTTATGATGATTCAACTCTTCTTATTTTTAAAGTTAGCCCTGCCAGGCAGAGGCTTGTGCCCACAGCTGTGGGGCCTTCTCAGCTGTGATATTGGCCCACGTGGTGAAGGAATATTCATGTTGTCTCCTCTCCCTTCCTCTCCCTCCTGAGGGACAGGGATGTGAAATGCAAGCAGGAACCTGCTTTCTCTTTCATTTCTCTGCCTCATCCTCTCCTAGGGGCTCCCTGTCCCTCAGTGCCACAGGAAAGCCACAGGGCTGCTCTGCCAAGCCCCCCTCATCTTCCTGGGGTGGCCCCCAAAGCCTCCCTCTGGGTTGCAGGCTGCATTTACTGCCCCATCTCAACACAGACACAAACCATTGCGTGATCTCCTTAAAGAGTCTTCTGGTTAGATAATCCACTGGTGTCAGATAGATCATTCTCAAGTCTCCATGAAACCTGAGCTCTGCTTGCCTCCAAGCTGCAGTTGGCTGGACTTCTATTGAGCTGTGTCCCTGCCTGTCTGCAGTGGAAAAGGGAGGAACCATCTGCTCAGTCCTGGGGCTGTGCGGGACTCCCCCTGCCCTGGAGGAGTGGGCGACAGCCAGTTCGACAGCTATGCTCCTGCATCGCAAGTTCCCACCTGGAGGTTGAGCCCCGTCCACCCTCATGTCATTCCAGGGCCTCCCTTAGGAGTCTTTAAATAAGATGCACTCCTGCTTGGTAGAACCCAGAGACCCTGGTGAAAACCTGAGGCTTTGTTTTCTCTTGCTCACCAGCAGCCTTCCCTTAGCCTTCGTGGAAAGTAGGTAAAAACTGGCCTGGTTGAAATAGGCATCTGTTCCGATCTGGGGACAAGGAACCTCAGACAGTGCATCTCCCCATCCCAAGCCTCAGTTTTTCCATCTGCAAAACATCAGTAATAATCATACCACCTCATGGCCTGGAGGAAAGAAAGAAGTGAAATCATGTAAACACAGAGTTCCTACAGTCAACTGCATCCGTTCCTGCAACAATGATGATTGTCCCCAGTAGGCTAATGAGGCCTCTTGCTAGCTCACAGGGTTTTTATGAGGATAAAATGAAATGCAACAAGGAAGCATTTCTATATTCATTTCACAAATATTTATTGAGCACCAACTGCGTGCCAGGGCATTGGGATGAAGAGATGCCCAAAGATGTATGAAAGCTGCAGATGTGAACATTCTCAGGTGTAGAGGGGTCCTGTGGAAGCACAGTGCCATGCTGAAGAAGCTGGGTGTCCCCAACTTCACAGAGGAGGATGGAGGCCCAGAGAGCTGAAGGGGCTTCCTGGGGACCACATGAGCCCAGGGATGGGGAGTGGATCCAACCAGGCCCCTTCTCTAGCAGCTAGTGCTACTTAACCAGCACATTTTTTTGGGATTTGTCTGTACCACTATCCTGGGCACACCCATAGCTTTGGGGTGGTGATAGAGCCATGTCACAGGGCTGCGCCAGCCCTTTGGAGAGGGAAGGGAGCCACTGCTCCCCACTACCCCTCCCCACCCCAGGAAAAATGCTTGCTTGGACTTCTGAGCTCTGGGAATCTCAAATGCAAGCTGGTCCTTTTTTGGGAGAAAGAGGGAGAGAGGGGGGGGATCTGTGGGTGAGGGTGGGCATATTTGGGTATAGCCGGGCACTTAGGCCTGTTCTGGAGGAGCACCATGGTGGAGCACCTCCATCCCTCTCTGCTGTCCACCGAGCCCCCCGTGGAGCCTCCTAGCCCATCTCTCCTTTGCCTTCCTTTGTGGGCCTCATGCATGCTGTCAGCGCTGGACAAGCAGCTGCTTGACCGGAATAAAAAGGATGTCTCCTGTTTTTCACCACATGGATGTTCTCTGAAAATGAACATTTCCTGCCTGTGCTCCAGATTTGTTTTGGCAAGTGGACCCCCATTCCGAGTAGAGAGAAAGTGAGAGAGCCTGTCTGTGGACTTCCTCCTATGAGTCTTCCATGCTTGGTCCTCTCTGACTCCCTTCCCCAAGCAGCAGATTTTTAATAGAAAAGAGAAACGGAATGATGTGGACCCTCCAGATTCTGTAACTTCTGAGCCACTAGGCCGCAGGAACACTCCTTTTCCTGTTTTGTCATCATTCTTTGTGGTTCTCCATCACAAGGGTTGGCCTGTGAGGGTCTCCCTGGTGGGAAGGCACTGCCTAGCATCCAGCTTCCATTCTTAGCCCTGAGCAGGTTGCCTGCCATGAAGTGAACCTTAGCTATGAGGACAGGGCAGCTGGGAGCACCAGCAGGCGGGAGGAACCAAGGGATGCCCTGCTCTTGGTGTACCTGCTCGAACAAGCCATCAGTCATCCGTCTTTAGGGAGCTTGCTCTTTGGGTGCTGGGAATCGAGGGCTTGGAGCAGAGACTAGAGGAGCTCAGTGTGCAGACGGGACCATGCTGGCAGTTGTTGGGACCTTGATGACAACACTTCACCTGATGAAGGTTGTTGGTCTATCCTGGTGACTGAAAGGGGGAGACTGTGAAACACCAAATAGGTCCTGCAGAAACACAACTTTCTAGGGTTAGATCCCTCCGTTTCAGCCGGAAAGCAGCCTGGGGTTTGGACTCTCTCCTGCCACACACTCATGGCTCAGGAGTGGCAACAAGTTGGAATGTACTTCCAGGGAGATAAGGACTCCCTGAGATCCAGACTGCAGCCGTGACCTTCCTGGGCCCCCTGTAAACCTCTTGAAGGTGATTTTCTTTAAATATGTCATCATGCACATCTGTAAATTGTATCCCACACATTTGGGATTTATCTAGATTGTAACATGATGGCTTTTGCGTGTAGTATACACTCATGTGTGCACACACACAGTTTGCTACATAGGAATAATCAATGGGGAGGCTTCCATGCCCACAAAGATCTCCCAAAGACAGTGCAATGAACTGGGTGACTGAAAAGGGAGGTGACTTTGCTCCCAGACAATGAACCAGAGGGACTCTTGGCTACAGCTGGGTGGGGGCATCCAGACCAGGGTGGTGAGGACATGGAGCAGCTGAGAACACACAGAAAGGGGATCCACGGTCTCCACGGTGAGGCTGAATTGGATAATGGGAAGTGTATTAGACAGCATCTCCTGGGGGAAAATTACAGATTTCCCATGGCACCCCACTCCAGTACTCTTGCCTGGAAAATCCCATGGGCGGAGGAGCCTGGTAGGCTGCAGTCCATGGGGTCGCAAAGAGTCGGACATGACTGAGTGACTTCACTTTCACTTTTCACTTTCATGCATTGGAGAAGGAAATGGCAACCCACTCCATTGTTCTTGCCTGGAGAATCCCAGGGACGGCAGAGCCTGGTGGGCTGCCATCTATGGGGTCGCACAGAGTCGGACACGACTGAAAGCGACTTAGCAGCAGCAGCAGCAGCTCTTGCTTTCATGGAAGAGTTTGGAAGGGCAGGCAGGCATCAAGCCATTAAGCACTCGGCTGGCTGGAAGGACACGGGACCTGGGTTCCTCTGCCTCGAGGTTGAGGTGGGGGTTGCCTGGATGTGTGTGGAGGCTCAGGACAGCTCCCAGCCTGCTTGGTGCTCCCCATCTTGCCAAGGTTTCAGCAGTGCAGATCTTGGCTTCTTGATCTGAAACCAAACATGCCCCCTCCTCTGTTCCACTGGACGCGCTCCTTTTCAGGGAGGGGAGCAAGATGAGGTCAGGGGAAACTGGGAGCCCCTGAATGCGGCTTTCTGGTGCTGAATTTTAATACCCTTTGCCCACATGAATGCTTGTGGTAGGAGTACTGAGAGCCTGCTCTTGCACCTCTGTGGAATTCTCTCTTTCTTTTTTAAAAATAAGAAATATCAAAGATGATTTCAGCAATGGAGATGAAAAGGCAGAGCAGCTCTCGTCTGCTCCCTCCCTGCGTTCCCGCCACCCCCACCCCCCGATTCGTTACTGTTTTTCTAGAACAAGAAGGAAAGAGTTTTATTTGTAGAAGACTTTTTTTTTTTTTTTTTTTTGCCCTTAATGATGTGGTGGGTGGCAGTGGTAGCATGTTTTTATTTTATGTTATTTTTTATCCCTTGTGGCTTTGGGGGAGGGTGGCAGTGTTTGAGTTTGGGGTGCGGTGTGTGGGGGACGGTGTTCTCTTGGAGAGGAGCAGTGCGAGCAGATGTTACACCCCCGTGTCTAGAAGGTGGGGGGACTTGGAGGACGGCACTGCTCGTGGGTGGGGAAGGACCCGAGTTATGTAAGAGCACAGAGTGGGTGGCTTGGGGACGCCGACAGGGGCAGGCGGACACCCTTCCCCGGGCCATCGAGGAAGGCAGCCAGGTGCTGTCTGCTGGGGGCCTGGTGGCTGCACTGTGGCAGGTGCAGTGCCTGCAGGTGGTTCTCAGGGTGTCAGGGCGGCGGGCAATGGGGAGGCCTGGAGGGTGGAGGAGCTCCAGTGGGAGGAGCAAACTCCTTGAAGCTTGGGGAGGCCCTGCGCCCTCTCTGCTTTTGCCCTTCCCTCTCTGCTGTTCGCTTCTTTCTCCACATCAGCTCCCCAGCCACAGAGGAGAGACCCCCTCCTTTCCCACATGTCCTCGAGGCCTCCTGCCCCCACACCAGCCACCACCACGTGACCACAGAGCAGAACGCACCCTGATCCTTATAGCATCCCAGGGGCTGACGCTGATGCTCTCTCCTCGTACAGGTAGGGCCCCACCTGACCCACAAGGAGAGACAAAAACCTGAGCAGGTGTTGCCGAAATGGCGAGTGGCTGGGGTTGGGTCTAGGCACCACTGCCAGCCAGCCGCCAGCTAACACAGCTTCCTCAAACTTGCTCATGGGGCAGCTATGGGGATGACAGCCCGCCCCTGTGGACTCAACCCCAACCTTCACAGGTGTGGAAGGAGCTGGGGGCGGGGGTCAGGGAAGGTGTTCGAGTCCCTCTGTCCCTCGGTGTCTTCAGCAGACTTCTTGGTGTCCCCATCTGTCCGTGCACCCTTCTCTGGACATTGGTTGTGTCTTTGCTGGTCATCCACTCACTCTGCATTTTCACTGGGCAGGAGCCAGGAATCACTCTAGGCTGTGGAACTCCAGCTCCATCTACACTAATGAGCCGATGGGCTTGGCACCTAAGACCGCGAGGCTGGCTCCAGCTTGGCATGCTTAATCTTCAGAGCTCGTCTCATCTTCCTTCATTGGTATTTATCTTCGGTGGTTGGTATTTATCTGTCTGCTTGTTTATTTCTTCCCCTTGGAGGCCTTGGGAAAGGAAGGAACGCGTCAAAGCAGGAGGGTCTTGGTATTGCCCCATGTTGAGTAGCTGATTGCTGCCAGGAGTGAGAAGTAGGGGTATCTGGTGCCTGTTTGGTTCTAAGTGGATTCCTGTCAGGAGGGGAGATTCTGCCCTCAGAGGCTGATAAACGTCAACGTTGCAGCTCCCTGACACCTGTTGACTCACTGTGATTTTGCGGCAGCCCCTACTCAGCCTCTGCTGTTGATGGGAGGTCACAGCGATGACAGTACTTGCCTCTCAGCGCTATCCAGAGGATGCGCCCATATGTCACCTGCAGAGTCCTTTGTTCCTGACACAGAAGATACTTGAGGAGTCGTGGTGGTGGTGGTTCTTCATTAAGGTCTCATGGCGATTTTGGAAAAATCACTAATGGCAAAGGTTGTACACATGCCTTTCTGAGCGCTGGCTGTATTTCCCTGTACCAGTTGGCAGTTGCCTGAACCTGCCTGGTTGTCTTTTAGGCTTGGAGCTGTTTGTAAGTGAGATGGTGATGTGAAGAAGTTCTGTGCTGCCCTCGCCCGAGATGGGGGCCGCCAGCCAGTGGCCTGTTCGGGTAGAGATGAGCTGTGGACATAAAATGCAGGCAGGATTTCAAAATGCAGTACTCTGACAAAGCATGTGAACCATTGCATGTGTAATTTCTTATGTGGAATGCATATTGACATGACAATACTTTGAATATATTGGGTTACATGAAATACATTCTTGAAATTAATTTCACCATTTTTGGGGAAATTTTAATGTGACTGCTAGACCATGTAATGATCCATGTGCTTGGCATGATATTTCTGTGGGGCGGGCTGATGGAAGACCCCCTCCCACACGGATGAGCTGGGATCCCTCTCTGGTCTCTCAGAGCCTTGGTATCCTTACCTGTGAAGAGGGAGATTCCCGTGGAAGGTGCCCCGGGACTGAGATTCCAGGAGTCGATGACCTTTTCTTCCCCCTTGTTGACAGCACCAGGGAGCCCCTCAGCGAGGCTGGAAAGGGTGCCTCCGGAAGTCAGCCGCGCTGCCTTTGAGAGAGGTCCCAGAGCTGGCTCACTCCAAGTGCCCCAGCTACACACCACTGGGGTTTTCGGGGGACACCCTTCAGCTTTGTAAATATGCATTAAAAGAGTAAAAATAAATGCCTTATTTTGTCAACCTTCACAACAACTGTGAGACACGCTTACACAACGCCTCTCACACCGAGGTTCCAGAGCATCACACGGTAAACAATGTACTGGGAAGAAAAGAAAGAAACCACACGCTTAGAGAGTTCAAAAGGCGGCAGAGAACTTGTTTTCATTTCTGGACAAAAGAAGTGCTAACGTGAAGGCCGGGCACCCGGTACCCAGGGACCCTGGAAGAGAACCTGTGGGCGTGGAGGTGCCCTAAAGCTGGGGCCACAGGAGCGTCAGCTAACCCTGACACGGGAGCAAAAGAACCAAGAGGAACTTTTGGAAAAGAAGGAAGAAGGTTAGTGATGAGGACAAGAAGGGCTAGGACAGCCCGGAGTTTTACTGCAGAAGCTAGCTGAGCGAGGTCATCTCTGGAAGTGGGTGTGGACTCTGAAGAACTGACCCCTGAGCCTGGGACACGGGGGTGGATGTTCTGCTGATCGGTGTGCAGAACACAGGAGAATCCATGTTCCCTCCGCCCATCCTGGCCTTGGTCGCCCAGGCCTCTAAGAATAGAGATGCTGCCCAGAGGGCCACTCAGATGCGGCGCCTCGGGCGTGGGGCACATAGACAGGAGGCACGTCGGATGTCCCTCTTATTTTTATTTTCCATTTTTGACATTGTCCTTCAGTCCCTCCTCCACGCTCTCCGTTAAGCTGTTAAATCACTCCATTTATTTAGTGCGAGTGTTTCTGAGAGCTCATTTTTATCTTGGTGAAAACCAGGCTTGCTCATGGGCACATAATGAAATTGCATAAATATACCCTTAGCTTGGAATCTAATTTATTTTTCCTGTTCATTATGGGGTAGAAGGCCATTATGAAATGTATAACTTTTTTTTTCCAGTGCTGGAATTGAAAGGCTGGGGCTTGGGCTCTTTTTATTCTGATGATTTTGTCCTGATTCAATTTAAAGCTGGTTAGAGCTCAAATACTGGAGCGTAATTGACAAAGATCAGTGTGGGTTGTAATGCTAATGTCGCGTCTGCGGCTTCCGCAACTCGACACGATGGACAGTGGGTTAAGCAGCGATTCCAGCAGGGGATTCCTGGGCCCGCAGAGCTGTCTGGGCCTCAAGGAGAGGGCCGAGGACTTTTCCGTAGCCAGTGGTCACATTCTCTGCTTTGGGTGAGGGTGGGTGAGTGGCATACCCTGGAGTAGGCAGGTTGAAGACACTCCTGACCTTAAGCACAGAAAGCCTTAGAAATCCCTTCAAGAACATCCGCCCAACCTCTGCCTGTACAGGTGAGGAGTCTGAGCAGCCTATAACCTGGTCAAGGTCACCCTGGCTCCAGCCTCCCCATCCTCAGTCCTGGGTTTCCTCGCCGTGGCAGCAAGTGCATAACATGAAATGAGATGCAAACATGACCTTTGGAAGCAGTGACTTAGGCCACTCTGTATGAAGTTCATGCATTGTGTGCTGAGTGCTGGGAGAGAGGGGGACAGAAGGCACACCGGGCAGCTTGAGCAGGCTCTGATGCCCGCCATGGCTAAGAATTTGTCAAAGGCGTGACCTGGCAAAGCAATGGGCAGGAAGCTGGGGCACCATCCTTCCTCCAGGGTGCACCTGATCCTCCATTAACTGGTCTCCCCCAGTTTGCTGACGGTTTTCCGTGTGCCCGGCCCTGCTGGGCTTGGGCACAGAATGGGAAAGGCCCAGACGCTGCTCTAGGAGCTTTGATGTGACATCCTGACTCTCAAGTAGGAACCGTGCAGAACATCAGTGTGTGCCAGTCAGAGAATGTTCTTTTGGAGGGTGACGAGTGATGATCAAAACATGTGAGTGTGTGTGCGTGTGTGCATGTGCGTGCTTGTGATCACTGGGAGGAAAAAAAAACACATCATCATGGCTGTGACAGGTTTTCAGGGGGAGCTGGAAGAAAAGAATTTAAATTAGAGTTGCAGAGATCTTTCGTTTCCCTCCCCCTGTAACTAGAGTTGCCAGATAAAACCCGGGATGCCCAGTTAAATTTGAATTTCAGATGAACAACAAAGAATTTTTTTGTATAAGTATGTGCCAAATATTGCATGGGACATACCTATATTTTTTTAAATGTTGTTTATCTGAAATTCACACATGTATCCAAGGATCCTGTGTTTTTATTTGCTAAATCTGGCAACCCCACCCTTAACAGCAGAGGAAGTAGAAAAAAAGAAAGCTTCATTTTGAAATCATTTCCTTAGTCACTTAAAAAATGCAGTCACATGAGTTATAAAGTCATTATTTATTTATTGTATTAGGTCTGCTAAGACAGAAGTGTCTAAAGTGAAGTGATTAGTCTCGCTTACTGCTTCCCAAATCCAGCTCTCTGGGGTGACCTCTGACCTCTGCTACTAGCTGGAAGTGTCCCCTCCCAAAATACCCCCCTTGCTCATGCTGACCAACTCGTGTGCATAGATGCACATATGTCATTTTCATGTGCTATGTATTTTCCTGGCACTTTCTGCTTTTTTGGAGAAAATCCCAGAAGAAGAATTATTGGGGCCAAGGGCATGTATATCTTAAGTTTTAATAACTAGAGCTGGACTGCTTTACAAATTTGAAAGTATATACAGAATTCACCATACCGTGTGAGAATTCTTTATCCTACACCCATACTAGTATCAGTTATTATTATTTCTTAAAATATTTGCCAGTCTAAGGGTACAAAATAGCATTTAAACTTACCTTTCCTCAACTCTAGGCAGGTTGATTATATTTTTTCTGTTTATTATTTATTTGCATTTGACTTCTGTGAACTATCTGTTCATGTGCTTTATCTGTGTGTCCATGGAGAATTTTCTTTTTAATTTGTTCTGGGGTACTCTTTACATATGGGCCACTCTCAGACTTTGACTGTTATATGCTGTCTTGGAGTTGCTTCCGGACCAGCTGTGTTAAGCCATCACCTGATCTTGAAGCCTTAGACCTGAACTTCTCTTGGCAGTGACCTTCTGGGTCTAATGGTAGACTTCCAACCCCCTCCGGGTGCCTAAGGTCTACTGATCTTGGTTGTCTGAAATTCCTGGTCTTAAAGGAACCATGTGTGCCTTGAGAGCCTCTGTTAGTGCTTCACTGCCCTGGTGTTGCCCCCCAAAACAATGGGCAGCCCTGGATAGCTTTAAAAACCCCACCTCCCTTTATTATCCTGCTTTCTCTGCACACACAGAAAGCTCTGCTCCAGAGGAGGAAACTGGGCCTTGGGAGGAGGCAGCACGGAGGGTGTCCTGCTCTGACCATGGAATCTCCCCAAGGGCCGCGTTGACATGTGACTCTGCAGCGAGTTGCCTCGGGGGCTGCAGGGTGGAGCAGGAGAGACAAGAAGCCTCCAGTTCCCCCAGTTCACTGCAGCCATTAACTCATTCATTCATTCAACAAGACTTTGTCAAGCTCCAGGCACATACACAGATCCTACCTGCGATCAGGGAGCTATCAGCCTCTGGGAGAGAAGTCTTTATATGATGGCACAGATTTTGCTGACAGACTGGCTGGGACCAGCTCTTCTCCCATCTGTCTCCCGCAGCGGCGGGGAGAGGGGGGGCTTGTGTTTGCAGAATAGGCGAATCACAGCCCCAGAGCCCGACCTAGGGTGAGGGGCTGTCACGGTACCATCCTACTCCCTCAGCCAGGGTCTTGAGTCCCTGCACCTTCCCTCCCTAACACCCCCAGCTTCGTGCCTGCAGCACCCTGTTCGTGTTTGGGGAGGGGCATCTCCCTGGGACGTTTGTGGCCAGTTCTGTATCTTGTTTTAGGAAAAGATGGTGGCCAGTGGGGCTCGCTTAGCTTGGGTGTGGAGGAGGGGCGTGCATATGACAGGTGGGCCCTTGAAGCCACCAGGAGCCTTGGAGAGGCAGGGTGGGTGGGGGTGGGCCTGCTGCCATGCTCTAATTATTCAAAGGTCTGTCACGTGGAGGAGGAAGTAGGTTTGTCCCTTTGTGTTCAAAGGCAGAAAAAGGATGTGTGGGTGCAAGCTCTCGGGAGACAGAGTTTGGTTCTGAGAGATGTGAACATCAGCAGGACTCAGGAGGCTGTCAGGACTCCACCCTGGGGCACTGGAGCAGAGGCTGGCTGGCATCAGGTGATGGAGGTCGGGAGACAGGCCTGGCACTCTGTGCCCATCCACCCTTGACCTTCCAGGAGAGACCTATGCTGTGTGTTATTTTGTGCCCCCATATGTCCAAGTCCTAACTCCAGGGACCTGTGAATGAGATCTTATTTGGGAATAGGGTCTTTGCAGCTTTAATCAAGTTAAAGTGAGGTCTTACTGGGGTGGTTCAGTTCAGTTCAGTTCAGTCGCTCAGTCGTGTCCGACTCTTTGCGACCCCGTGAATCGCAGCATGCCAGGCCTCCCTGTCCATCACCAACTCCTGGAGTTCACTCAGACTCACGTCTATCGAGTCAGTGATGCCATCCAGCCATCTCATCCTCTGTCGTCCCCTTCTCCTCCTGCCCCCAATCCCTCCCAGCATCAGAGTCTTTTCCAATGAGTCAACTCTTCCCATGAGGTGGCCAAAGTACGGGAGTTTCAGCTTCAGCATCATTCCCTCCAAAGAAATCCCAGGGCTGATCTCCTTCAGAATGGACTGGTTGGATCTCCTTGCAGTCCAAGGGACTCTCAAGAGTCTTCTCCAACACCACAGTTCAAAAGCATCAATTCTTCGGCGCTCAGCCTTCTTCACAGTCCAACTGTCACATCCATACATGACCACAGGAAAAACCATAGCCTTGACTAGATGGACCTTTGTTGGCAAAGTAATGTCTGCTTTTGAATATGCTATCTAGGTTGGTCATAACTTTCCTTCCAAGGAGTAAGTGTCTTTTAATTTCATGGCTGCAGTCACCATCTGCAGTGATTTTGGAGCCCAAAAAAATGAAGTCTGACACTGTTTCCACTGTTTCCCCATCTATTTCCCATGAAGTGATGGGACCGGATGCCATGATCTTTGTTTTCTGAATGTTGAGCTTTAAGCCAACTTTTTCACTCTCCTCTTTCACTTTCATCAAGAGGCTTTTTAGTTCCTCTTCACTTTCTGCCATAAGGGTGGTGTCATCTGCATATCTGAGGTTATTGATATTTCTCCCGGCAATCTTGATTCCAGCTTTTGCTTCTTCCAGTCCAGCGTTTCTCATGATGTACTCTGCATATAAGTTAAATAAGCAGGGTGATAATATACAGCCTTGACGAACTCCTTTTCCATTTGGAACCAGTCTGTTGTTCCATGTCCAGTTCTAACTGTTGCTTCCTGACCTGCATACAGATTACTGGGGTGGGGTGGGTCCTAAATCCTGGGACTGGTGTCCTTATAAGAAGAGAAGAGGACATACAGAGACAGACGGTCATGTAAGGGCAGAGGCAGGGATTGAAGTGATGCGATGCAAGCCTTTCCAGAGTGCACAGCACTGCTGACACCTTAGTGTCAGGCTTTTGACCTCCAGAGCTGTTCAAGGATAAAACTGTGTTGTTTTAAGCTGCTCATTTTGTGGTAGTTTGTTACGGCAGCCCCTGGAGACAAATACACCAGCCAAGCAGGTCAGTGTCCCACCGTCTGGGTCGCTTAGAAGATGGAGAAGGTAAGAGGGGACACTGTTCAAAGTGCTGCGCTGGGTGTGGCCTGAGGAGCCCATGGGCTGGCTACTCTCAGAGCCTTTAGTGTCTCATTCAATGGAAAGAAGCCAGTGGCCAGCAGCCCGAGAGTCAGGGGAAATGTGGCTTGTCCACCTGTCCGTCGGCACGATGGAGCACCTTTGACAGAACTGATGTGGCCACAAGGACGTGTTTACTGAGCTACACTTAAGCAGGCCCCTCGGCTGGCAGACTTACAGGGTGTGATGGTGCATTTTGCTGGAAGGCACACGTGTTTTACCGGTATTGCCAGGAATATGTGGCCCAAGACAAAGGTGTTAGTTGGGTGATGATTAGTATAATGGGGGTTCTGGAGCCAAACTCTCGGGTCAAGGGGATGGCACTTTTTCATCCCCACCCCTCTGTGAAGTCACTTAATTCTAGCTGTGAATGGAAGAGAGAAGGGTGAGGAGAGAGGGTGTCTGGCTGTGCAAGAAGCTGTGGAGGGAGGCACTGTGCAGACAGACCTGCGGTAGCTGCTGTTCACGGGCAGAGGGGGCTGGGGTCTTCGAGTGGCCTGCAGAGGGGAGACCAGCCCTTCCCCAGAGGCTGGCTTCTGATTGAGGGCTCATCTGCTCCTAGAATAAGAGGGGACCCTTCCACTGCCTGGCGGACCCACTATCAGTGTGGACTCTTCTGGCCCTGCTCAGCCAGTGGCCCCACAAACGTGGACCCCACGGTCCTCCTTGGGCCCCAGCACAGGCCATTCCTGTGTTCGCATGGTCATCCTCACCCAGGCGACTTTGTCTTTGGGAGCAGGCCGTCTTGTCTTGCCCTATGCTCCCCCAGCATGTGGCCTGGCCAGGCCCTGTGGGCATGCAGCTGACCTGTGAGCCCAGGCACCTCAGAGGGGCAGTGGGGCCGCTTTCTACCCTCCAGATCACCTGTGGATCTGAATGTTGGGATGAGTGTTCTGGGTGGTGATGGAGAGGGTGAAGGTCTAGTGAGAGTGAATGCAGCATCTCATGGTGATGTCTCAGAGGGCAGGCAGGGAAGAGCCTTGCTGGGGAGATGGCCCCACAGGCTGATGGCTCCCAGAGACGTCCAGGCCCTCTTGCTTCTTACTGACCTGGGCTTGGTGCAGGGAGAGGGAGGCCACCCTGACCTCAAGACTGAGCACTCAGTCCACAGGAGGCCCTATGCTCTTAGCAGTGACTGGTTCTGGCTAATGAGACAGGAGGAGTATCTTCCAGCATGGAGAGTCAGCTTCTGTGAACGGTTCTTGGCTTATAAGAGGGGCCTCGGGATGTTGCTGTGGATCTACTGCAGACATCCTGCTCCCAGCCTGACGGGAGGTGCAGGGCAAGCAGGGGGCAAGGACCTGTGTCCTGGTGACAAAGGGAGGTGCTGAATCACCCAGCCCTGCACCAGCCCTAGCCTGGACTTCCTGTCCAGGAAGTGGATCCCAGGGTGTGGGATCACGCTCGGCACCAGGAAGCTTCCACGTGGGACCCGGAATTTGTGTCTCCCAGGGCCACCAGCACCCTGAGTCGCTGAGCCTTGTTTTCCCTGGGATCAGCCTCTGAGGCACTTATTAAAGTGGCTCCCACCTGGGCAGAGATCCTCCACCTTTATTTCATCCGTGGCAGGTTGGTGTTTCCCTGAAGGAGCTCCCCTAAAGTGCACAGGAAAGCAATAAACCAATAAACCAGAAGCCACAGTTGCTTGGCATCCATGATGCTTTGCAAGCACGGATCTGTGCTCCTAAGGACACTGCTGTTGGGTCGCAGTGGCTCTGAGGCTGGCACAGCTTACCACCAGTCATCCTTGGTTCTGCCCCAGGCTGATCTCCTCCTCGGGTTTTCAACCAAGCTGCGGGGACCAGTGGTAGGAAGCGCTGCTGGCGGATCCTGAGGCCGGACCTGGGTGGGGAGGGGGAGGGAATCTCAGCTCCTCCAGCACCCCGCTCATCCTGCTCTGGTGAGGGCCTGAGTCTGTCTGGAGCTGCTCTCAAGGCCCCAATCCCTGGTCCCCGAAGGGGAACCATGTGTGCTTGGCCCCAGGATTTCTCCTGACCCTGGGGGAGCCCCCTTTGCTCTTCTTGGAGTTGGCCTCAGCTCTGACCCCTATAAGCTCCCTCGTGTTCTCCATTCATTTACCCCTCTTCCGTGGGGCTCCTGGTGAGACCACAGTGGGAGGGACCCCAGGGGCTCTGCCTGTGCCTCATCCAAGAGGATGAGGGGACATCCCCAGGCTCTTTGCACCTCATCTATTGTCACTGTGAAACAGCAGACCCCAGCCCAAACTCCCATGTCCCATTTGAGGAACATGCCTCCTTCCTGGCAGAGAAGCTGCGAGTCCTGTGAGTCCCTCCTCAGACTCAGGAGGGATTCAGGCTCCTCACTCCTCCCACCTCCATATGCGGCCCCTCTGGCTTTCTTCTTGGGGAATGGCTTGACAAAGTCCAGATGACTGCGATCTTACTGTCCCCAAACTACTCTAGACATCTTACCTGAGGTCTTAGCCTGCTTCTGTAGCCATGACAAAAATAGTGCAGACAGGGTAGCTTAAGCAGCAGGAGTTTAATTCTCACAGTTCTAGAGGCTCAAAGTCTGCGATCAAGATGTGGTGTGGTCAGGTTCTAGTGAGGGCCCTCTTCTGGCTTGCAGACTGCTGCTTTCTTGATGACCTCACATGGTGGGGAGAGGGCTCTGGTGTCTCTTCCTATTAGAGTACTAATCCCATCACAAAGGCCCAATCCTCAGGCTTCATCTAACCCTGATCACCTTCTACCTCCAAATACTGTTCCATTGAGGGTTAGGGCTTCAGTGGGCTTCCCTGGTGGCTCAGTGGTAAAGAATCTGCCTGCAGTGCAGGAGCCACAGGTTCAACCTCCTGAGTCGTGAGGATCTTCTGGAGGAAGGCATGGCATCCCACTCCAGTATTCTTGCCTGGAGAACCCCATGGACAGAGGAGTCTGGAGGGTTAGAGTCCATGGGGTCGCAAAGAGTTGGACGTGACTGAAGCGACTTAGCACGCTTGCATGTGGGCTTCAGCATATGAATTTTGAGGGAATGCAAGCATTCAGTCCATGACACCTGCAGTGAGAGGAAGTCAAGTCAGTCCTTCAGAACAATGATATTATTTATATCTGAAAATACCACTAGCCAAGGGGAGCCTCCTGCCCCTTGAGCTCAGATCAAGTATAGAAACATTCACAGTATTAGTTATAAAGGTCAGTAGTAAAACCTTTTCACTGTTGCTCAGAATTGATTACCTTTCATACATGTACATCTCCACCCCAATATCATTTATCCATCAACAAATTCTCAGATATCCACTGTTGCCTTTATACACACACACACAGACCTACACACACAACTCTGGACATAACTCCTTATTGTTTTAAATTAGTCTATTCTTTTGCTTCTCAGAACTATAGAGATCATGCCTAGGTAGCCTGGAAGATCTTTGGATGTTGCAGATCTGGCTGTTTTCCTCACTGATCCATTTCAGTAAGAGAAGGTCTCAGAGAAGGGGGCTCTCTTTTGAGGGTCATGTCTTTTAATCAAGTTTGGTTTTTTAAAATTTTGTAGAATTTGGACTACAGAGGAAAAAACTTAAAAAAATAATATTTTTCTGTAATCATAGAGCTGATTTGTTGACAAAGGGCATTTTCCTGTTTAATGCTTAATTGTAGTGTTCTGTATTATAAAATTTTCCTTTCCTGTCTTCAGCCATCCTTTTAGTATTCTTTGGCCAATTCAGTCATTAAAAAATGATGTTGTGGAAGAATACTTAGTGATTTAGTATGAGACATAGTTAAGTGAAAAAAAAGTTATAAAATGGAATGTACAGTATGATCCCACTTAGTACCAAAAATATATATTCTATGCATAGGAAAGTCTGGGAGGGTATTATGCTCAAAATGTTAACAGGAGTTATTTCGGGGTAGTGGGATTGTGGGTTATTTTAAATTTTCTTCTTTTTGCATAAGTGTAGTTTCTAAATTTTCTGCAGTGAATATGTATTCCTTTTATAATAAGGACAAGATCACAGATCATGCCAAAGGCTGTTCAGATTCTCTGACCACAAGGGGCCCAGGTTGCTCCTCCTGTGCTGGACAGCTCCCATGCTCAGCCTGGGGTTGCCCACCACAAACTTCCCTCCCAACACTCCTGGGACTCTGGGCTGGGCAAAGCTGACGCTGGTTTACCCTAGTGCTGAAGTGACTTGGCGACCCCTCCCTGACAGGTGGGTTTATCACCACCCTCCTTGATGGGCCTCTAGTCCTCTACTGTACCCATGCCAGCCAATGGTTGTGCTGGTGGCATAGCTGGTTAAGTCCAGGGTATGGCTGGGGCATGGCCTCAGGAGGATTTCTGAAGCCTGAACAGTCCCCCCCGCACCTCCCACCGCCAGTTCTGGAGGCAGGCTTGGCCCCCAGCACCCACTGCAGCTGGGGAAGATGGACAGTTCAGCCTGTCCCATCCCCAGGGTGGTCCTACAAGAAAAGCAAAGGACAGAGCTTGCATGGTAGAGAAGGCCAAAGCCCAGCTACCCCACCAACTAGCTCTTCATCGACTCTCTGAGCCTCAGCCTCCTTAACCTACAAAATGAGGATGATGCTGTGAAAATGAGATGAAAAACGAGGTTCAAGGACCTTGGGTGGGGCTTGAAACAGGGCGGGTACTGAGCATATATGCCTCCTCTTTCTCACCTTTAAGGGAGGCATAGTCCAACTGGGGACACACCCACCCTGGTATAAACTGGTGAAGTTCACTGGGGAAGCTTCTACATGTCAGTGGACATTCAGGTCCAGATTGATGAGGGCTATTTCAACAGGAGTCGTTCGTTCTTTAACACACATGCGTGTATGCACATACATTTTTAACAGTCTCCTGACAGAAGAGAGTCACGAGCAGGGACTGGTCCCTGTGGCCTTGCTTGTGTCCTGGGAGTCTAGTGCGCATGTGACTCAACAGTAGCCACCCCTGGACAGGGCAGCAACCAAGCTTTCCAGCATCATCGAGGCAGAGGCCAGAGCCCCAGGATTACTGCTGGCTGCTCTGTCCTGGGGAGCAGCAGCAGGAGCAAGGGGAGGCTCCCTCCTCTGAAGGTGTGGGCCTCCCTCACTGGCCAGGTCATCTTCCTCTCCTCTGACCTCCTAAATATCGTCTGCTGCCCAGTCCACTGGCCTTGGACCTTGGATCTGTCCACTCGTCTCCATTTCCTTGGGCACTAGCAACCACTGTCGGCTTCCATGCCTGTGGCCTTGATGCTTCTGTCCTGCAGTGAGAAACCCTCCTGCACTGCAGATCTGCTCATGCTGGCCCCTGCCTCCCCCATCCGTGCTGCCCAAGGGCTCTGAACGGTCCAGCCTGGCTTTGCTGCAGGCCACCCAACTCTGCCTTTAGGGCCAGCACATGGGGGACATTACAACAGGGAAACTGGGCCTACCTCTCCCCCCTTCCCCCACTCCTGTGCAGTTCTCACACAGATCTGTCATGCAGAGGACCACTTTGGGATGTCCTGGAGAAACAGGTGAGAGGTGTCATGGTAGTTCTGGTGAGACCTCCTTAAAAAAATCAGATGAGGGCTAAAGAAACGCCAAGGAGGGCACTGGGCCATCTGCTCTGCTTTCTGCAAACCTGAGCCCTGACACAGCAAAATCTGGCCATGAGTATTCAGATCACACGAAGCCCCTCTCTGGCCGCAGCCCCCTCTTGAATTGGTGTTTGCTCAAGCCCATCGCTGCTGAGAGTGTTTGTGCGCATGGAGGAAGCTGGTCAGGTGAGCAGCTGGTCAGGAGGGAAGTGTTTCAGAGATGGAGGTGAATCACTGCGAACATGATTGGATTTACAAAAATTGGTTTGACACAAATTTTCAGGAATCCATCTGGGCTCCATGAGAGGTAGAGCTGTTCCCTTTTCTAGATTCCCAGGAAGCTTATGTTCTGGGGAAACTGGGTGTATTTGCTGCCAACAGAGGTTTTATTTTTAGCCAAATGTGAGAAAGGGAAGAGGGGCCCAGAGGTGGGGGCCGAGGTGCCCTGAGTGGAGCCATGCTGGTGGGAATAGTGGTGAAGAGGGTAGCCCTTGAGGTGGAGACTGAGACCCGACCTCAGAGGGTCTGCCACCTTTTTCCTTCGGGGGAAGATGGTTCCCTGCTGCAAGCCTCTCTGTGGGCTGGGATGCGATGGTGCGGCCAGTCTCCTCCCCCCACTTGTGTGCTAAGATGAATACCAAACGCTACCAGCCATCACGCGTTCTAAATTTACAGGGTGCTTGTCCTTCACTGGTTGCTTAAAAGTGAAGCTGCCTTAGATGACGAGGATGCTAAAGCTGGAGCAGTGTGGCAGCTGCCAGTTTCGCGGGCCCCACCTGCTGGCCTGTGCCGCCCTCGCCCGAGCCCTGCGGCCTCCTCACCCCACCTGGGCCTCCTGGGTGGGGCAGCGGTCAGAGGCCACAGGGAAGGGTGGGCTTGCAGCCGGAGCGCCCCTCCCCTGATGCAGGCACAGTCTGTGTGGGGACTGAGAGGTAGGATCTGGGCACTTGGCAATGACAGTGATGTTTCTCTGTGCCGCACCTCCCAGCTGGGAGCCTGCTGTTCTATTTTCCTCACCACCAGAACTGGCCAAGTCCTCGGCCTGGTGGAGCCCTGCAGGGGCGATGCCCTAGGAGAGCTTGAGGGGGCGCAAGCAGGCACCAGAATGCCACCCCTACATCCACCACTAAATCTCAAGCTGCTTAGAGTCCACCGCTGAGAACAGACCCTCTTGAAATGCTTGTGGTCTTGGAGGAGCTGTCCCCCCACCCCTGAACTCCCAGAGGCCCATCATCTGTGCACCCTCAGCACTCTGCGCGCGCCTTACGGTTCCGTACTGAGGACCCATAGGAGCTTTATCAGGGTTCCCCCAGCCCTGGGGGAGGCTCATTGTCTCTGAAGCCCCAGGGCTGAGACAGGCCAGGGCCCAAGGATGGAGTGAATAAAGGAACAAGGGAGAGCCCACCACCCACCCTGGTTTCTCCTGGTCTGGCTCGCGGGGCTGGCTTTCCTCTTAGTGTTGAACTTCGTGGGTGGATTTCACCACAACCTCAAAATAAAATACTGTCACCTGAGCTCCAGGTGAGCAATTTCTGGGCATGGGCTGAGGCATGAAGATGGAGATGGCATGGTTCTGGCCCACATGCATCTCATACACTCGAGGGGAGCTGGACACATGAACTGTGTTGGGTGGATGAATGCTGGCGAGTGTTTATTCACAGAGCGCTGAGAGTGATGAGAGAGGGTGAGGAACGTGGCATTTTGAGTAAGTCACCCCCCCGCCCCCAGCCAACCATCCCAAAGTCTCACTGCAACTTTCCATGGCAGGAAGGGCTGCTGGCCTCCTGGGTGTGCATGACCAGAGGGAGGAAGGCCAGAGGCCTGGGGCACCTGGACCCTTGCAGACGACGGGTGGAGTGCAGGGGCCGGGGGTGGTGGAGCATGTGTGGGCAGGAGAGTGATGTGGGATTCAGAGAATGGACCTCGGCAGGCTCAGCGGATGGGGCTATCCAACTCTAGTACCAAGAGAGCCCTTGAAGCAGGGCCCCTGGCTGAGTGTGGCCCATCCTCACCCTTTTGAACCTGCTGGACCATCAATTGTAGGTGAAAGTTTTTCCCTAGGCTTGATGTTTGTCTTAAAAATATTCTGTCCCTGTGGGTTTTTATCTTTACCCTGAAATTCTTTTAGTTTGGGCTTCCTGTCCTGAATCACATCAGAAATGCTTATTAACAACTTTCTGGCACATTCCCTTCTCTGAAAACACAGATTAACATCCAGGTACCAGTGCAGGGTGCTCACCCTAGCTTGGCCTCTCCAGAGTTCATGGAGCTTGCACTCACTTTGCCAGAACTGAGGTTTTTTTCCCCAAGGTGGGTAAGAAGAAAACACTGTGGGCATGTCCTCCTCCCCATGGGGGGTGTACTCCTTGTCTTTACATCCCTTTAAAAATCCCCCCATCCATGCTTTGTGTAAGTTCAAACCAGCTCCTGTAGAGTTGAAATGTTCTGGAGCAGGGCTCTGTAAACTAGCTCTGTCAATGGCCAGGTAGTTAGTATTTTAGGGCCAGGAGGTCTCTGTCACACAACTTAACTTGGCCATCAGTGTGAAAGCCACCTTAGATAATATGTAAATGAATGAATGTGGCTATGTTCCCATAGCTTTGTTTACAAAACAGGTGGAAAGCTGTGTTTGTCCCCTGGCCTTGGTTTGCTGACCTGTTGTAGAGCGTCCAGGGACTCCTGGAAGACTTCGGGTCCATCTTTTTCCCTTTGGGGGACAAAAGGCTCTTCTTCCTTTTCTCCCTCATGCCTTCATGCTTAATCTGAGCTTCCTTGGCTGGTAACACCCCTAAGTTCCCCAGCATCACCTCCCGTGACGTGTGTGTAGGTCTAGCCCACTGTCTCCTTTAGAAGGCCCCTCTTCTTGCACAGACTTGAGTCTGCTACCTGCGTCTGTGGCCAGCTTCCCCATGACCCCCTCCCCACTTTCAAAGGCACTCCCCTCTGCACTTCAGAACTGGCCAGCTCCTGTGCTGGGCACCTTGCTGGTGTCCAGCTGCCTCAAGCAGTCTGTGGCTCCCTCCCTTCTTTGTCTGAATTCCTCTAGACACTCCGGGTCCCCAGTTGCCTCCCTCCTGGGAGCCACAGAGCTGGTTCCTTGGGTGTTTGAAAAATGCAGGTTCTAAGTGACAGCTTGTTTCCCTGAATGCCTATTTTTACCTCTTACTGGAAGTCTAGACTTTGCTTCCTGACAGTAAGGTCTCAAATTCACCTGTAAGCCAGGTGATTTATGTGGGGTGGGACACAAGCCTTTGTTGGACTTTGTAGCATCTTGTCAAACAAAATAATCTTTTCCCTCCTAACTTGTCTTTGGCAATAACTCGCAGGAAATTGAAAAATCAGTGCATAGAATCCTAGGTACCCTTCATTGGGATGAAAGTGAGTTTTTGATGTCAGGAGTATCCTTTGGGCACTAAAAGAGGTCTAAAAAGAAACAATTTGGAATTGACTCTGAGTGATGTCTTCCTGCACCATTTGCACCTGCTCACTGTTACCAGGGGGCAGTTACTTAGCCCCCCTGCCTTCATCCTGCCAGAGTTTTTGAGCAGGGCTTTGGGGGCACAGTGGGCCGGGAAAAGAAGCATTGCCTCAGTTACAGCAACACCTGGGAAGTCTCAGGTGGGAAGGAGAGGCACTTGGAAGGGCTGTGATGTGGAGGTGTCGGCAGGAACCCGCTTCCCTGAAACCTTTAGGGGAGAATCTTCCCTGGCCTCTCCTAGCTTCTGGTGGCTGCCGATAGCCCTCGACGTTTCTCAGCTTGTAACTGCATCACTCCAGTCTCTGCCTCTGTCGTGACATGCCCATGTCCCTGTTTCTGTCCTCTCTTCTTGTCAGGACACCCATGGTATTGGATTAAATGCTCTACTCCACTGTGACCTCATCTTAACTTATATCTTATTCTATCTACAAAGACCCTGTTTTCAAATAAGGTCGCATTGAGAGGAACCAGGGGTTAGGATTTCAACATTTCTTTCGGTGAGTGGGTGGGGAAGGACACGATTTGACCCACAGCAAACACAGGCCAAATAGAAAGAGGGAGAGGCCAGATTCCGTGTACTGCTCTGCTGGGACCCCACCGTGCCCCTCCCTTTCTTCTTGGAGCCCCTCCCGGCTAGTTTTAATGAGGTGCTGCCTGACAGCAGACTCACTGAGAGGCACTAACAGGCGCACTCTTCTATTATTGTGGCTGCCAGCACTCCAGGACCAACTGGGTTTACAAAAATAAAGTTGTATCATCTGCTGCATGTACCGCATCCCCTAAAACAGGTTATTAAGGGGAAGTGGGGAATATCGGAAACAGATGGAGGAGTCTTTGATTTGCATAAGGTGCCATTTGCATGGCTCAGAAGCCTCTATGGAGGGAATAATGTATAGAAATACACATACGTAAGCCCTCGGTTGGGAAACAGAGGCACACTGATCAACCACAAAAATAGATGTGAGAGAGACCAGGCTAGGAGGGAGAGGGAGAGGGAGGCAGGCGGGGAGAGGATAACAAGCAAAACCAGTGCCCAGCACAGAACTCCCAGCGCAGCTGTGGAGCCGCCCTCCCTCCAGCTCCTTTTCCAGCGTTGTGGTTTCAGAGCTGATGGATTTTATACATGCAATGGCAGGATGGTATTTCCGAAAGATCTGGCTTTTCTTCTCTCTCCCAGAAGGGCAATTGGTCAAAAAAAAAAAAAAAAAAAGACAAGAAAAAGAAGAGCATAGTTACCAGCAAGCTGGCTGGATGATCCTGGCAGATAGAAGTTTGTGTGCTTTCTTGGGGTCCCCTGGTGCAGAGAGCTAGTCCTTCACACAGAAAGAGACAAGAGTGAGGAATGCGCAGAGTGTTGATCCTGCCAGGAGAGGAGATGAGATGAGAGGGTGGGCTCAGGATGGTGATACCTGATCCTGGGATTGGCCGATGGTGGCGGCAGGGGGAGTCCTGCGGGTCTGCTACCTGTGAGATCCTTCTGTGTCCCAGCCCCTCGCAGTCCTCAGCCTTGCTGACTGATGCTAAGAGCTGGAGGGGCTGGGCTGGTATCACAGGGTGGTTTTGTCCCATACTTTCTCACGTGCCTGGTTCTCTCACCAACACAGGTGTCACTGGAAGATGGGAGGTGGGTCACTGTCTGCACAGGGCCCTCTGCAGGGAACAAGACAGCCCTGGTTCAGCTGTGCTCTGACCCTTTAATTGTATGTGCCAGGGTGACAGAACTGAGAGCCAGTGTCTGTTTCATATCCAGCTGCTGGAACATGGTTTAGCCAGAACAGAACTACTTCCACCTCCCACCTACCTTTGATTTGTCGATTCCAGGGTTCTCTGCTTTGACCGTTCTGAACTCTCTGCTGATCAGACACTTTCTAATTTTTGACCTGTTTCAGCAGTGGGATGGGGGCTGCTCCTTGGCTGGGCATGTGGACTGCTGTCCTGCCATCACTCTCTGTTAGTGCCCGTTGATGAGGGAGTAGGACCCCACCTAACTCCCTGGGGCTTAATACCATGACAGAGGCGACAAAATGTATGGATGACTGTTGGAGTCACCTCTGCTTTGGGAAGGAAGCCACTTGGCTCAGTGGCGTAGCCGTCTTCCTCATGAGCCATGTGAGTGCTGTCCACTGGCCTGCTGACTAAGGCAGCTGGTTGACCACCGTGGGGCTATGCTGCCCTTGTGGAATGGAGCTGTTGCTGGAAGGAGACCACCCAGGGCTCCACTCCCCAGGCCTCACATTCCTGGGAGTCATGTGACTAGCTCTCCCTCATGGACTGTGAGTGGAAGTGATGCCTGTCACTTCCCGGCGAGGGGGTGAGGACTGGGGGGCAACCTTCTTTCCTAGCTCTTGTCTCTGGGTTGTGGCTGAGAGAAGGGTAACTGGGGCCCTGGGCCCTGCATGGGAGCTGAGGCTGACTGTGAGGGGTGTTGTGATGTGAAGACCCGTGTACAGCAGTTGGCTTGTCCTGGTGAATTCAACCGCTTTCCCTATGCTTTTCTACCAGGCTGGATGTTAGTGGTTTCCATACTGGGTGGGTGGCATCCGCAGCATCTGGCCAGTTGTTATCTCAAGAGATTGGTCAAAATTCTAAATAAAAATGAGTTTCCATGCCTTTTGGTTTGAAATTTATACACAGGACATATACTCAGACAAGAAAAGAGATTTCCATTACAAAACTCTAAGCTTAGAAAAATAGATGGTAATGAGTGGTATTACAATTTACTTCCCAAGGAATTCCAGTCAAGTGCCTTTAAGACATTGAGATCCCGGCAAGCGTGAAAACTTCTATTTGATTTACATGTACATGATTAGAGAGTGCTTCAGAGGTGCAGATAGTCCTCCCCTATTGGAGATGGAATGGGGGTAAGAGAAAGCTCTGTGGTGAGAAATGAAACCGAAATTGCCAAGGCACAGCCCCTATGGAAAGAACAGGAATCATTTTCTTGGAAATGGGGATCGTGGGCTTTCTCCTTTGTTGGGAAACTCATTGGTGAATCCAGGTGATCTCAGCAGAGGGGCCTGCCAGGTGAAGTGGAAGTCTTTGCCGTCTGGCTCATCTGGTCTGGAGTGCATTAGAGATTCTCATCACCTGACATACCTGTGCTCCTTTAATTTACAGCAGGCTTGTCAACCAGGGGAGGTTTTATACCCAGAGACATTTGGCATTGTCTGGAGAGATTTTGATGGTCACGGCCTGGGGGGCAATGGCAGTGCTCTGGCGTCTAGAGGGTGTAGGCCACGGACACTGCCCAACACCGCACTGTGCCCAGGATGGCCCCACCTATCAGTGGTGCTGAGGCTGAGAAACCCTGACTTGTGGGGCACCTGGCAAGGTTGGGAGGTGCCAGAGGGCCCTTTCCATGCGAAAGCTATGCAGACAACATTCTTTAAGCACCATGGCGGGCACTTGCCTGATGGTGAATTATACTCTGGGATCCTTGCTTTTGAGTTATGTGACTGTGCAGGTCCTGAGCATGTGGTGCCTGGGGAGAGTCTGTAAGAAGGGTGACTTCTCTGCTTCTCGAGGCATGAGGCGGGGCAGAGCTGCTTTTACAATTGCTTCTCCAGCTGAGGCATTTGCTTCCAGATGCAGTGCCCTGTGCTCAGTCCAGACTCGGTGCCCTGCCGGAGACAGCAGTCTGGGACCCAGCATTCCACACATCGTTGGCAGAGAGCAGCTTTCACCACTTGAAGCTGACATCCTGGGGAGGGGGACCTTGCTGACTACTCAAGAACACTGCTTTGCAATAGACGCCCAGGGTGGACATGCTGGGCAGGAGAGAGAAGCCATTGTTTTGCTGTTGTTTCTCCTCTTAAAACCATTGAAAGGCTGGAGCAGAGCTCAGCTGCCTCTACCAAGCAGGGCGGATGGGGGAGAGGCTGTGTTAGGCACATAGAAACCGCTTGCCCACGTTAATGCTGGTACTGTTTGTAAATATTGGTTCTAGGAAACCAGCTCTAACCTGCGGTTTGTCTGCCGTGTGTTGGTAAACCTGCCCGCACATCACTCTTGGCAGTACTCTTCTGTCCAACTCATTTCTTATCCAAATGGGGAATAGAATGATTTCATTATTCTAGAACTCTCCAGAATCCTGGGTTCCACTCCCTGTAGGGAGAGTGGAAGTTTCCCATCATAGAAGAAGGGTCTGGGGATCATTTAACCCAACTCTGGTTTTAACAATGGGGAAACTGAAGTCCAGAAGGGAAAAGCGAAGAGGTGGTCACAAGTGTAGGACTGAAATTCTGGCCTTTTGTCTCCCAGAAGAAAGCCTAAATCCACCTAGGAGGCAAAAACGTAGGACCTCTTAGGGGTGTCTGGCAACTCATTTTGATGGCACTGAGGGCAGGAAGGGGAGGTGAGATTCAGGATACAGAGACTGTGGGAGGTAAGGTACCAGGATGCTGGACATCCCAATATTGGCCAGCTGGAAAGGTTTGACTTTGATTAGTTTTGCATTTCATCGAATTGCATTTAATTCGTGTGTTTGCTGGTCTTCCACTCTCCCATTGGACAGGCAGCTGTCCCACCCCTGGTCATACTCCCGGCATCTGGGCATTTGCTGGATGCTCAGGGCTTGGGCTTAGCAACTCCTGTTGAATGAACCAATGGATTCCTTGATCTGTTCTTTGATCAGCTCATGGGGACACTGAACTTGAAAGAAGGAAACTCATTGACTAGAACTTTGGTCTTTTTACCATATGCTGTAGACTGAATGTTTCCAATCTCCTGACATTCACATGTTTAAAAGAATCTCTGACATGATGGTATTAGGAGGTGAGAGCATTTGGGATGTGATTAGGTGATCAGGGTGGAGCCCCTGTAAATAGGGTTATGCATGTGTGCTAAGTCGTGTCCGACTCAGCAACCCTAGGGACTGTAGTCCAGCAGGCACCTCTGTCCACATTCTGTCCCGCAATTCTGGGAAGCCTGAGATCAGGTGCTCGCAGCTTCTGTGTCTGGTGAAGACTCTCTGGCCATGGATGTCTCACCACGTCCTCACGAGGCAGAGAGAGACTGTCTCTTGGGTCTTTTCTTCCAAGGGCACTAATCTCATCATGAAGGTCCACCCTCACGGCTGACTCACCCCCACTTCCAAAGGCCCACCTCCAGGTAGCATCCCACAGGAGGTTAGTGTCAACATGTGGTACTTTCAATCCACAGAGTCGGGGTGGCCCCATGGAGCTCCTGGCCCTGGTGTCAGCGGGAGAGTTTCTGTGTCTCGAGATGGAACTAGGGACTTATAGTTACTGAGGAGTGCTTTTGAGGAGGAAAAGACTCTTTAGACTCTTGGACTCGGGGCATGGTGATGCCTTCAATGAGACTTCACTACAAAAGGCTTCTGTAGCCAGAGCAGTTTTTAGAACAGGCATCAGAGAGCAAAGACACCTGGAGATTGAGTCCTCTGGGGCGCCTAGTGCCTCCCAAACACCATTTTCCAGCCTTGGAGGCATACTTTTTATGCCTTTTTAGGAGCATTTCGTCGACTCAATGGACATGAGTTTGAGCAAGCTCCAGGAGATGGTGAAGGACAGGGAAGCCTGGCGTGCTGCAGTCCGTGGGGTTGCAAAGAGTCAAACGTGACTGAGTGACTGAACAATGACAACCTGGGTGCAACCCTCTATCATGGCCTTAGTTAATTAAGGCCTCCTTCCCCACCCCATGCCAAAACTGAGATTGGCTGCCCCACAGTGCTGGGCGTAACAGGTGGGCTCCCTTCCCGGATCCTGGAGCAATAACTTCATTGAGAAACTTGCATGTCTACTTCACCCTCAATGGGAATTTGTCAGGCTATACAATTAAAGGTTAAACTATATAGGATTTTTAATGACCTGAAATAATTCACCTGTTTATATTAGCAAAAAAGTAAATTGAGAATATATAAATATTGAGTCCCAATAGGACTGTATACAAACACTCATTACTCAAGGCATCCTTTAGACAGTGGGTTTTGCCAGTACGTAATGATGGCACCCTACTTCAGTACTCTTGCCTGGAAAATCCCATGGACGGAGGAGCCTGGTGGGCTGCAGTCCACGGGGTCACGAAGAATTGGACACGACTGAGCGACTTCACTTTCACTTTTCACTTTCATGCATTGGAGAAGGAAATGGCAACCCACTGCAGTGTTCTTGCCTGGAGAATCCCAGGGACGGGGGAGCCTGGTGGGCTGCCATCTATGGGGTCGCACAGAGTCGGACACGACTGAAGTGACTTAGCAGCAGCAATGGATTATAAAATGGATAATGCCCATTGATCCTATAATCCCATTTCAGGAAACATGGAACACAGAAATTGCTAAAATACCCAATCTTCCTTGCACAAGTATACTTATATCTGCACTAAAAAATGAGAAGTATTTAAACAAACTGTTAATGTGCAATCTTCAGGAATGACAAGTTTGCTGATTATATATTTACATATTAATAAAGGATGAGATGGTTGGATGGCATCACCGACTCAATGGACATGAGTTTGGGTAAACTCTGGGAGTTGGTGATGGACAGGGAGGCCTGGCATGCTACTGTCCATGGGGTTGCAAATAGTCAGACGTGACTGAGTGACTGAACTGAACTGAGAACCTATTGAAATAATACCAAATTAAAACTGAGTCATATAAAACAGATTCCTGACAAGAGCAAACGTAGGTCAATGATGGGAGAACTGGGTGCCCTTCTGTCCGTCCAATGGCTTTTGTATGACTTGCTGCTGTGTTCCAGGCCCTGGGAGGCTGGGATATGGGACAGTGAATCCAGACTTCCCTGCCTTGAAGGACCTGCTGACTAGTGGTTGGCAGAGTCAGCTAAGTCAAGGAATTCCAGGGTGAGTGACCACTGCTCAGCAGGGTGAGAACTGGGGACTGCTGTGTGCTGCCATCCTGGCCTGGTGCCCCTTCCTAGAGGATGGGTGGCTAGGAGAAGGTCAAATGTGGGTGTATGAGGGCATGACATGTGGGGTGCACACAGAAGCCTGGGGCGGGAGGAAGGAGACTGCATGAGCGACTTCACTTTCACTTTTCACTTTCATGCACTGGATAAGGAAATGGCAAAAATAAGACGAGTCCTTTCTGGCTAGAAAAAACCACGTGAACCATGATGGCATGGCAGGATGGGGGGCCTGCCTGGGGGTTGCATGACAGAGGGCAGAGTGAGATACAGGCAGTAAGGGATGGAGACAGAGGCAGGCTGGTCACCTAGACCTGCTGCTTTTGCGTTAGTTAGGTCACCTGTGCAAAAAAAAAAAATTTTATAATAGCTTTAATGAGATATAACTCACACACCATACAACACACTCATTTAAACCATTCAGTTATTTTGAGTATATTCACAGGTGTACAACCACCACCACAGTCCATTTTAAAACACTTTGTTCCCCCCCAACCACCACCAAAAAAAAAAAAAAGCCCTGTGCCCTTAAGCTGTCACCTTTCAATCCTTCTAAACCCCCAGCCCCTGGCAATCATGAATCCACTCTCTCTCTCTTCAGATTTGCCCCTTCTGGATTTTTCTTCTAAATGGAATCATATGACTGGTTTCTTTAACTTAACATAATGTTTTTATACGTTATTTTTTAATTGACACTAAAATCTAATGTGGTACTAAAGTGTTCTTAAGAGAAAAATAAGACGAGTCCTTTCTGGCTAGAAAAAAACATGTGAACCACGATGTGGCCCTCCTCCGCTCCTACCTCACACCCAAGCTCTCTGGTCCCTGCCTCCGAGAACCAGCTTTGTCTATGGTGTGGCCGCCCCACAGGGCAGGACAGGGGTGAATTTCAGAGAAGAGGGTGCCCACCATGCACACCTTTGCCAAGGGCTGTGTTTTTTTATTTCCTCCCTTTCACTTTGTCCACCCCCCCATCCCTACCTGCACCCCTTCCTGTGCTGGATCGGCAAGAGCTTGCTCCAGCGTCTGTGGGCTGCTCACTACCCCCTCCTCATGCCGTTTCTTTATCCAGCCATTTGCTCCTCCTGGTTATGGTTAGGGTTAGCAGATCCTGAATCACAGCCCTGCACCTGGAACCCAGCCCCTCTGGCCTGCAGTCTCAGCGGCCTTATTATTACCCCATTTCCATCCTGGCCTTGATGGAGCTCTTTTATCCCCATCCCATTCTAGGGTACATGCATGAGAGATAAAGCCCTTATTCTTATATTGTTTTTCCTATTATGACATTCTGCTTACTGTCGAAAAGTGGAACGATACCAAACATCAGAAAGAAAAGAATCCCTCTTTCATCCTGCTACCCTAAAATATAAATAAATGTGGCTCTCTCTGTGTTTATGCATATTTTACACGTGCCTGTGCTCTCTCTTTCTTTGTGACCACAGAGTCCTGGTCCTGCTCCCGCATTCCTTGCTGGCTTTCTTCCTGCTCCTGTACTTCTGGAGGAGCCTCGCATGCCCGGGATGGCGGGAATTAAAAAGCAATGCTTCTCCTCAAAGTCGCTCAGTAGATACTTCAGTTCAGTTCAGTTCAGTTCAGTCGCTCAGTCGTGACCGACTCTTTGTGACCCCATGAATCGCAGCACGCCAGGCCTCCCTGTCCATCACCAACTCCCGGAGTTCACTCAGACTCATGTCCATCGAGTCAGTGATGCCATCCAGCCATCTCATCCTCTGTCGTCCCCTTCTCCTCCTGCCCCCAATCCCTCCCAGCATCAGAGTCTTTTCCAATGAGTCAACTCTTCACATGAGGTGGCCAAAGTACTGGAGTTTCAGCTTCAGCATCATTCCCTCCAAAGAAATCCCAGGGCTGATCTCCTTCAGAATGGACTGGTTGGATCTCCTTGCAGTCCAAGGGACTCTCAAGAGTCTTTTCCAACACCACAGTTCAAAAGCATCAATTCTTCAGCACTCAGCCTTCTTCACAGTCCAACTCTCACATCCATACATGACCACAGGAAAAACCATAGCCTTGACTAGACGGACTTTTGTTGGCAAAGTAATGTCTCTGCTTTTGAATATGCTATCTAGGTTGGTCATAACTTTCCTTCCAAGGAGTAAGCATCTTTTAATTTCATGGCTGCAGTCACCATCTGCAGTGATTTTGGAGCCCCCAAAAATAAAATCTGACACTGTTTCCACTGTTTCCCCATCTATTTCCCATGGAGTGATGGGACCGGATGCCATGATCTTCATTTTCTGAATGTTGAGCTTTAAGCCAACTGTTTTCACTCTCCACTTTCACTGTCATCAAGAGGCTTTTTAGTTCCTCTTCAGTTTCTGCCATAAGGGTGG
The DNA here is from genome assembly GCF_032452875.1 of Bos javanicus. Taxonomy (NCBI): domain Eukaryota; kingdom Metazoa; phylum Chordata; class Mammalia; order Artiodactyla; family Bovidae; genus Bos; species Bos javanicus. The sequence continues at coordinate 54,461,714 of NC_083886.1, forward strand.
TGCATATCTGAGGTTATTGATATTTCTTCCAGCAATCTTGATTCCAGCTTTTGCTTCTTCCAGTCCAGCATTTCTCATGATGTACTCTGCATATAAGTTAAATAAGCAGGGTGATAATATACAGCCTTGACGAACTCCTTTTCCTATTTGGAACCAGTCTGTTGTTCCATGTCCACTTCTAACTGTTGCTTCCTGACCTGCATACAGGTTTCCCAAGAGGCGGGTCAGGTGGTCTGGTATTCCCATCTCTTTCAGAATTTTCCACAGTTTATTGTGATCCACACAGTCAAAGGCTTTGGCATAGTCAATAAAGCAGAAATAGATGTTCTTCTGGAACACTCTTGCTTTTTCCATGATCCAGCGGATGTTGGCAATTTGGTCTGTGGTTCCTCTGCCTTTTCTAAAACCAGCTTGAACATCAGGAAGTTCACGGTTCACGTATTGCTGAAGCCTGTCTTGGAGAATTTTGAGCATTACTTTACTAGCATGTGAAATGAGTGCAATTGTGTGGTAGTTTGAGCATTCTTTGGAATTGCCTTTCTTTGGGATTGGAATGAAAACTGACCTTTTCCAGTCCTGTGGCCACTGCTGAGTTTTCCAAATTTGCTGGCATATTGAGTGCAGCACTTTCACAGCATCATTTTTCAGGATTTGAAATAGCTCAACTGGAATTCCATCACCTCCACTAGCTTTGTTCGTAGTGATGCTTTCTAAGGCCCACTTGACCTCATATTCCGGGATGTCTGGCTCTAGGTCAGTGATCACACCATCGTGATTATCTGGGTCATGAAGATCTTTTTTGTACAGTTCTTCTGTGTATTCTTGCCACCTCTTCTTAATATCTTCTGCTTCTGTTAGGTCCATACCATTTCTGTCCTTTATCGAGCCCATCTTTGCATGAAATGTTCCCTTGGTATCTCTAATTTTCTTGAAGAGATCTCTAGTCTTTCCCATTCTGTTGTTTCCCTCTATTTCTTTGCATTGATCGTTAGCACCTACTGTGTCCCTGGTGCTGGCTGGGGACGCAGGGACCTGGCTCACCTGCTGGGAGTTCCGGCCACGGGCAGCCACGGGCTCATGTTTGTGTGATGAACCAGACCAGGAGCTCCAGGCGCCCGTCGTGTCCCAGGTCAGGCACTCCCCTGCCTGGTGGCCTCCCCCAGACGTGGGCTCTGACTGCTGCCCGCCCGCGCCTCTGCTTCATCACCTGAGCTGGAGACGGGGGCTATTTCTGTCCTTTTAGGTTGCGTAACCTCAGCAATTAGATGACAACATGACCTGACCTCCACTCATCCAGAACTTTTTATTATGCTCCAAGTGCTTAAGTGCTCTCAAGGACCCAGAAAGTGGTTTTTGTTCTTTTAAAAAAATTTTTTTTTATTAAAGCATAGTTGACTTACAGTATTGCGTTAGTTTCAGAAATGTAGCTTGGTGGTTCAGTTATTTTTTTTTTGCAAATTACTTTCATTATAGGTTATTACAAGATATTGAATCTAATTCCCTGTGCTAAACAGTAAATCCTTGTTGCTTATCTACTTTATATATGGTCGTTTCTATATGTTAATCCCATACTCCTAATTTGTTCCTCCTCTCCTCCCCTGGGAAGTGGTTTTTAAGCCTCTGGAGCAGGAAGCCAATGAATTCCGTGTTTGCATGTGGTGTCCCCCAGGGGTCGGGGGCACAAGCTTGGAAGGCCCTGCCCACCCCCGCCACTCCCCAGCTCTGTCTCCTTGAACACCCGTGTGCCCTCTCTGAGTGTCTTGGAAGCAAAAGAGCCCTTTGTGCCCCAGGCCTGGCTCCAGAGCCAGAGGTGAGGTCCTCACTCTTAGTGAGTCAGGGTCAGGGCTAGTGATGCAGACCTGCCCGGAGAGGAAAGTCCTGGGGTAGGAGCTCTGCTGTCCACCGAGAACCTCCTGGGAAGGAAAGTCCAGGCAGCTTCTCTTAGCCTCCAGTTCCTCCCCATCTGTTAATGGAGGAAGTCAGACTAGCTGGTCTCCTGGTGCCCTCCAGCTCTAGGACCTCGGGTTCTGGGCCAGAGGGCTGGATCCATCTGCTCATCCACCTTTTAGGGAACGGTCCCTTGGGGTGCTCCCTGCTACAGCTGCTCCTCGATGTCAGCCATGCTGTCATTTCAACCAACTCTTACCTGGGCTCAGTGTCTCCCGAGTGTCCGAGGAGTGTGTGCGCGTGCGTGTGTGTGCGTGCACGCGCGTGTGTGCACACCTAGTGTGCTGTGTCCTTTCTGAGTTCTGCACTTCTCTGTGTCTTCGGGGCTCTCCCCAGATGACCAGAAGAGGCTCTGACAGTGGGAATAGGACCAGCTTTGCTCCCGTGCCACCTGCAAAGCCGTGCAGGGACGCAAGCTCAGAAGGGCTGGCACTTGATTTGAAGCTCTGCTGTTTCTGTCCTGCAGTGTGAGCAAGGGCCTGGGGTTTTCATTTTGTTCTGAGGCCTGCAACTCACGTGGCTGGTCCTGGTGCAGACCCCTCACGCACAGGGTGACGCATCAAGTAGAAGCCCCACTGGAAGAGGCCCCTACCATGCTCTTTCCTGCAGCCTTGGAGGGGGGCCCAGCATTAATCTCACCCTCATGCCTGGCCAGCTGAGGCCGAGTGGCAGGGGCTGGCCTCTTGGTGGCGTGACGCTGGATGCCTCCAGGCCCAGATGCCAAGCTCAAGTGGCAGACAACATTAATCACTTTCAAGCCTGTGTCCCTTTGCTTTGGGTGGGGTAGACGGAAGCTGGCTGCTAGGCTGATGTTTAAGCATGGGGAAGGCATTGTGGAGTGTGTGCTGGGGTTTTAATTAGCATCTCTGTTCCTGCCCCTGGGGCCCCCAGCACACTGGGGAGGGCAGCCCGGTTTACTGTGGCTCTAGGCTGCTCCCTATCTCGGTCTAACACTCTCCTCGTCCTTAGCGCCAACCCTGGGGACAGAAGGTCTTGGCAGTCACTCTGCTCCTTCTCTGTCTCTGGCCGGTGGGGACCAGCCTTGGTGCTGGCATCTCCACTTCCGCCCACTGACTCACTCAGTCTGTGGATACATTCCCCAGTGAGCCTTCCCCCTGGGGAAGGTGACACGGATGAAAGCTGGGAAGGGGAGGCGCTGTCCCAGGGAGGGGGCACTGGTCCTGCCTGCCTCCCATTTCCTACACGACCTTGGGCAGTTCCTTTAACTGTGGCCTCATTCTCCTCAACTGCCTGGGTAGACTTGGACTGGATGGCTCCTACTATGCCTTGTGAGTCACTGCAGCTCAGGGGTCCCTGAGACTACCCCCAGGTCCAATGATTCACGGGAGGAAGTCAGCAAAGCTGTTACACTCCCACAAGCACAGTCCACCCCAGGGAAAGGACACAGATAAAAGTCAGCAGTGGGACAAGGTGCCCAGGGCAGTGGCCAGGTGAGATCAGGCCTGAGTGTCCCGGTTCGTCTCCCAGTGGAGTCCTGTGGACAGCCCCCAATCCATTCAGAACCATGTTTGACAGTGCTCACCACCTGGGGATGCTCACCTGAGCTCTGGGGTCCAGAGGGTTCACTGGGAGTTGACCACATAGACCTTACTGACCACCCACGTGGCTGACCTTTGTCTGCAGCCCCCCAAGAGGTCAAACTGATACAGTGTGGCCTGAGGCCCCCACCCTAAACCACAGTCAGCACAGACTCTGTGGCTGCTGGTAAGGACCCCAGGTAAACACACTCACAAAGACCCTCCAAAGTCTCAGAGGTGACCTCTCAGGAACCAGGGACAAGGGCCAAACCTGTTTTTGGGGAAAGCTAACCCTATGATGATTCTGGCCTTGCAGACAGGCAAGGTAAAATGAAGACAATCCAGGGAAGAGGGGCCCGCTGCATTCTTAGTACAGGGATGGCAGAGCGGGCAAGAAGAGGGGCTGAGTCCCGGGGGACTGGCCCCTCCCTGCCCCTGTCCGTTCTGTGAGGGCTTGACTCCAGTCATACCCTGGGGAGCTTGGTCCTGACTCTGGGCTGAGCTGTGAAATCTGGGCCATTCTCAAATGAGGTTTAGGAGACAGCCACACGTGCCTTTCTCACCTGTCACCTTGCTCGTCTCTCCGGCCTTGCTCTCCCCTTCCGGCCGTCCCCTGGCACCTGCCCGGGAGCGTGGCAGCCGGCCTTGGTTGAACAAGTGAGCCCTGGGGCAGCAGTGGGTGTGTGGGCTCCCAGGGGCAGCCCCATCTGCCGAGAGGGCTGTCTGCCCTTCAGGAGATCAGCAGAGTGGAGGCGGCCTTTGTTTCTTCCTTTTTTATGCCGAGTTCAAAGCTCAGCCTTCCTCCCAACCCCTGAGCTCCTCTGTTTACTTCCTGAGCATCCTTTTTCTGGGGCCTGGTGCCCCCAGACCTTTAGGGTACCCACCAGCCCCAGGCTTTCTCCCAGCAGTCCCCCGGGCTCAGCATCCTGAAGCTGCCTCTCCTAGGCCAGCCTCTCCCTTCCCAGTGCTTCTGAGTTCTTTGCCCTGGCAGCCTTGAGCCCCACTTCATTTGGGAGGAAATATTCCACTTATGCCATCTCCTTCCTCCACATGATGGGAAAACAATTTTTGAAATTGTTTTTCTTGAAAGCAGGAAACCAGGAACATGGCTCACTGGGCCTGCCGCCAGCCACTCGGCATCTCCGCACTCCATACTTCCTGCAGACTTTCCTGCCCACTTGCTCATTTCATCTTCATGTGAGGGGAGGCAGGGCAGGTGGCGTCACCCCCAATTTGTAGGTGGGGACACAGGCCTGGCTGATTCTCATGGGGCTCCTCCCTGGGGCTTGTCCTTGCAGCAACACCCGCCCCTCCACACACTTCTATGTTGAGGAAAATGGTGAGAATCAAGCAGATTCTCCCTCAGACCCCCCAGGCCCAAGCGCCACGGGCCTTGGAGGACCCTTCTCAGGCTTTCCCCTGTGGGATGAGTCTCACGTCATCAGGAACACCTTGAACAAGCCCAGTGAACTTGGATGTGGACCTCTGCACAGCACCCCGGACCTGGAGGAAGCGGGTCCTTGGCCTAGCCATCGCTCCGACCTCAGTTAGGAGACCCCCTCTTTCCTTAGTCTCCCTTCTTCCAAACTGCATTACCTCTACATTTTCCTGCTGCTATAATAGATTTTATACAGTCGGTCGGTGCACTTTAGCGAGTGATAGATCACTTTCATTGCTTCGCTTCATGATTAATTTCCCATAATAGTCCTCTCTAACACCAAGGCGAAAAGAGGAAGGAGAGAAAAAAACCTACATGATCCACTTTGTGCTTGGAGTATAAATGAATTAGATTTAATTTCTGTTTAATTGTTTCCATAGCTCAACCTCTGCTGACTTCACAGGATAATTTATTTTGCAGTCTCAGGGAACAGGAGGAGGGGATAGGGGACAGAGGCTGTAGCCAAGAGGTCTGCCTGTGGACACTGTTTAATTACACCTGATAGTCTTATCTCCTCGTAATTATTGGAGGCTTGTCGGGCTTCTCCGGCGGCCTCCCATCCACACTGAGGATCGATTCCTGGTCAGACCTCGGGCCAGCTGCCTTCAAGAAGGCCAGCCATCTGCAGGGAGTATGGCGTGGAGTCGAGAACAGCAGAGGGGATTCCTGAAGTTGCTGGTGGGGAGGCAGGATGCAGGGTAATGTGTCTTTGGAAGTGGAAATTTTCTGATGTTACTGTTGATGTTACAAAAATGATGACTAACCCCCGTGCATCAACACAACAGTTTTCCCCCAAATCCTCTCTCTCTAGAGCTGGTGAGAGGCCATGGTGGGCAGGGGGGGTTTCCACTGTTCCTCTTCCAAAGTCATTTGTTAGAGCCGTGTTGACTACAGGCCCTGTCTGCCCAGTAACTGAAGCGCTTAGTGAGTGATTGGTCAGCAGAAGGGAGGCCCCTCTTGCACTCCACTCTTCCCCTACAGAGGATGCTGAGTTTTTTCTTTGAGATTTATTGTGGTAAAACACACATGACATAAAATGTACAATTGGAGCCGTCTTTAAGTGTTCACCTCAGTGGCATCAAGGACATTCACACTCTTGTGCAACCGTCACCACCATCTATTTCTAGAACTTTTTCATCATCCCCAAGAGAAACTTTGCCCATTAATCAGTAGCTCCCTGACTTCCCCAGTCCCTTGTTCAGTCAATAAATTGTGTCCAACTCTTTGTGACTCATGGACTGTAGCATACCAGGCTTCCCTGTCCATCACCAACTCCTGGAGCTTCCTCAGACTCATGTCCATTGAGTCGGTGATGCCATCCAACCATCTCATCCTCTGTTGTCCCCTTCTCCTGCCTTCAATCTTTCACAGCGTCAGGGTCTTTTCTAATGAGTCAGTTCTTTGCATCAGGTGGCCAAAGTATTGGAGCCCCAGCCCCTGGTAAACCTCTATTCTACTTTCTGTCTCTGTGTATTTGCCTATCCTAGGGATGTCATATTGGAGAAGGAAATGGCACCCCACTCCAGTGTTCTTGCCTGGAGAATCCCATGGACGGAGAAGCCTGGTAGGCTGCAGTCCATGGGTTGCACAGAGTCGGACACGACTGAAGCAACTTGGCAGCAGGGATGTCATATTAGTGGAATCATGCACTATTTACCCTATATGTCTGGCTTATTTCTCTTAAGGTGATGTTTCTAAGCTTCATCCGTGTTGTAACCTGTGTCAGTGCTTCACTCCCTTCTTAAGGCTAAATAATGTTCTGTTATGTGGATGGACCACACTTTTTCCTTTCATGGGCAATGAACAATGTTCTAGTGGGCTTTGGGAACAGTCCAGAGGCCACAGCCCCACCCAAGTTACTTGAGCACTCTCCTCCTGCCTGCCATATCATCTCTGGCAGTCAGAGAAGAAGGTCCAGGGGCCCCCTCTGTAGATGCCTTCCAACCTGGGGCTCCAGCAGAGCCTGGAACTAGCAGTCCCTCTGGTCTGGTCATGAATATTCATGAAGCAGCTCTTCCTGGGCCATCTCCATTTAATCCTCTCAGTTCAGTTCAGTCGCTCAGTCGTGTATGACTCTTTGCGACCCCATGGACTGCAGCACGCCAGGCTTCCCTGTCCATCACCAACTCCCGGAGCTTACTCAAACTCATGTCCATTGAGTCGGTGATGCCATCTAACCATCTCATCCTCTGTCGTCCCCTTCTCCTCTCCTCCTCCTGCCTTCAATCTTTTCCAGCATCAGGGTCTTTTGGTACCTCCATTTATAGATGGGGAGATCAAGGTCAAGGGACATCAGGGGATCTGGTCAAAGTCCCTCTGGAAGGGTCAGCACTATGTCCTAAGACCACATCTTTTGGATCCCAAAGCCTGTCGTGTTTCTGTTATCCTGCACTGCCTGGTGGCTCTGTCCCATTCCGCCCTTACCAGATGGAATCAAGACGCCCACTGTGCCTGCAAACTTCTGTGTGTAGCCGTGAAAACTGCTCTGCAGTGCTCCATCTTCACTGCCTCCTTGAAAATCCCACTCGGGGCATGATGCTGATGGAGGTCCAGGTTGCGGGGGTTAGCAGGGAGCAAGTAACAGGTCCAGTGGTTCCCAGTGTGACATTATGGTGCATCCAGCCTTGGTCAGGGGTTCACAGGAGTCCTGGGAGCAGTGGAGGGGCCTGGCAAAGGATCAGTCACCCCCAAAACAGGTTGCTGCCTTCTGTGCTTCAACACTTCTCCTCCTTGGTGGAATTACAAGCTCTGGGGGCAGAAAACTCTCATTTGTACCCAGTGCCTGGCACACAGGAGAACCTTACAAGTGCTGCAGAGAGGACCCTGTTGGAAAGGGTGAGTCCTCAGGTGGCATTGCCTTAAAACAGGAGGGAAGATGGCTCTGTGCTCGGATCTGCCTACTTAGGCTCCACGCTTGTAGGAACTTGGAGCAGAGGCTGGGGCCAGCAGAGGGAAAGGCAGGTTTACACTGTGCTGAGATACCTTCCTGCAGTTCAGAGTGATGATGGCCCGTCCCTCAGGAATGATTCGATGAAATGCCCACCGCAGGCTGCCTATCCCCCACGTGTGGACACATGCCCACTCCTCACGTTTGACCAGCACTCTCTTCTGCCTCATTCTCACTGCCCACTGCTAAGGAGACCCCTCCAGGATCAGTCTCCTGACCTTGCACTTGGGGAGTAGAATAGATGCACACAGGGAAGGGTGAGGGGGCCTCAAGGGAAGGTAGGGGGCTGAGGGAGGGGAGGGGAGGCCAGAGGAGAGGCAGTGTGGCTTGCCCCTTCTTACTTTGCATCTTAAACACTGTGGGGCTGGGAGTGTTTTCAGCAATGGAAATAGTTCATTTTTCTTCATTTGTTGTGTTGAGCGTTTGTTGTGTCCGGGGATGCTGACTGATACGGCAGCAGCTAACCCTCCTGGCCAGCCAGACCCTGCTCTAGTTCTCTCTCTGTTGTCCTGGGGAAAGTTCTTGGCCGTGGGCACATGGAAGTGTGGACTCAGGCTGGTTCAGTGGAGCAGACCTTGGTTTAAGTCCTGGAGGTGAGCACCTCCATAGAAGCTGGGTTTCCAGAAGGAAAAGGGTACAATGTGGCTCTAACTGCTTCAGAGCACCTGGAGGATGTATGTGGTGGTGCAAAGATGACCTCCTGGTTGGTGAAGTGGGCTGGGTCTGGACCACATGGGTTTCTGTGGAGGCTCAGTGGGGTAACTAGCACACAGCAGTGTAAGCAGGGCCCTGCGTGTACAAACGGTCGTCTGGGCGAGCACCAAGTGTGCAGTGTGTGCTGGTCCCGAATCTCCCAGGTGCAAGATTCAGATGCCTGCCTCTGCTGCTCGTGTCGTCGGGGTGGAGGGGGGAGCTGGAGAGAGTCTGGCCCCTGGGTGCCTGGATGTGGGGACTCAGTGCGGAGAGAGGGCCCTTACTTGTTGGCTGCATCCCAGTGGCTCCCCTGCCAGTTGAGGTTGGTATTGGAGGACACGTGCCCTCAGCCCATCTGGGTGCCCTTCAGGCAGGTCTAGTGATTCTGGTGGGGTGGAGGGCCCTTTAGTAACGTAAAAACCCTAGAGAAGGTTTGGAACGTTCTGCTGAGGTCACAAGTGAACCTGTGGACCAATCACGGTTTCACTGTTTTGATTAGCTCAGAGGAAACAGTGACTTACCAACAGTAGGGGTGACCTGATTACTGCATGAAGAGGGCCCATGGGGTAGACCCGCCGGAGGTCTGCTAGGGTGTGTGCCTGGATGCTCCCACAGGGGGAGCCACTCTGGGAACTTGTGACCTGCTGGCATGTGAGCTGTCCTACCACGAGGCAGGGCACCCCTCGTTCCCATGGGCAGTAGAGGGACTGAAGGCCAGGAGAGCCCAAGGCCACACAGCTAACCTGTGGCTGTGCTAGGCCGTGACCCCAAGCAGCTGGCGCCGTCTCACCACGAGGACTGGGGCCTACCACGGGGGCCACATTCGTGGTGATGTGTGCCTGGCATCTGCCACTTGATGGATAAATCCCCAGCTGACTTCACAGTTCATCTCGGGTTGCCTCTCTCTTTCTCCCTTCCTGCCCCCATCCCTCAAGACAGACCCGGGACAGCCCTGGGCTCTCGACAAGCCTCACCCTCCGAGCCCTTGGGTATTTATCAGGTTTCTGTGACCATCTTCCCTGCGAGACCAAGAGCCTCTTGGGCAGGACTTAGTCCCTAAATGCCTGTGCCCAGCACCACACATGGGAACAGGGGTGGTCTAACCCTGGAAGAATAGGTAACGTCAGCCCACTGTGCACACACACACATACATACACACACATGTGTGTGCTGATTCACCTGGATGTGCTGACACCCATGCACCTGTAAACACCTAGTTTGCTGGGGTGTCTTCCCCGCTCTTTCCCTCTTCATCCTCAGGAGGTACCCCCACTCTGGGCTCCTCCACGCCCTCAGCCAGCTAAGCAGGTGTTATGCTTGGCCTGGGCATCTTTGCTGGGATGGCCACCGTCCTGGCGGCAGCCTCCGCCTCTTAGCAGAGCCCTGCATGTTCCCTGGGGAACAGCAGGTGAGGGGTGGTCCCAGATTCCACACGGTTTGGTGAAGGGGCTGAGTCTCCCGGTGTTCACGGACCCTGTGGACTTGGCCTTCTAGCTCAGTGGGAAGCTGCAGCCAGGAGTGCCCGGAGGCCTGGGGCAGGCAGAACAAGGCCTGCCCCCTCCCCTGGAGCTCTGGTGTTTTCCTCAAGGCCAGCCTGCCCTCCCTTTCCCTGCACCTGGCCAGCACGGTGACCGCCAAGAGCAAAAAGCCCGGCGATGGGTGCCAGGGAAACGTCCCCATTCTCATCCCCTCCATTAATCACCAGCTTTCAGGGCACTGGGGCCCCTGTTTAAGACGCACCGGTGATTCCGAGGTGAGCGCCGGCGCTCCCAACCTCTGCTGTTAATCTGCTCCCTCGGAGACAGGCTACCTCGGCCTGTTAATCACTTGCTGTAATTACAGCCCCAACTTTTGCACGAGGAATGTTAATTGATGTGTTGGATGGAGGCGCTGTGCATGCACGGTGTCCTTCTCCTGTGACCCCCAAATGCCAAGGTCATAGGATCTGGTGGGGCTCACAGTGCATAGAAATGAGCAGCGTGTCATGGTGGGGGGTGGGGGCGGGGAGGGTGGCTGGCTGCCAGCAGCAGCCGGGCTCCTCGCCCTTCCCAGCGTACTGCCTGCTTGCCAGTCCAGGCAGTGGGTAGGGGGAGGGCCACTGTGGAGAGCGAGGGCTGGATCCTGGAGGGCCGGGGCTCCCCTCTCTGGCAGGGTTGGGAGTCAGCCTCCCAAGAAGCCTGCCGGCCCTCCTGGGGTATGGTCTTGGACGTCCTACCCATAGGGTGGGCTCAGCGACTTTTCCGAGGTACCTCGGAATTCTGCTGCTTCGTCCCCTGTGGGAAACTTGGCTCGGCTGACCAGCAGGACTGACTTCTGCCCGTTCCCTGAGCTGTGTGAGGCCGTTCACAGCACCCCTTGGGGCCTGGAGGTAATTTTATGGCCTCTGCTGCCATTTACTCTTGTCATGAAGTTTGTTTTTCTCCAATTATTAAAGGAATATATACTTGTTAGAAAATACTTGGCAATACCTCCTAACGTCAGGCTTTTGTGCCCAACAGTAGGATGGAAGGGACTCCACTGACTGCTTAGTGCCGGCTCCATCCTAACAGCTTGGAAACTGAGGTTCAGAAAACGATGGAGCGGCCAGCCCCGAGTCCTTGGGTCCGTGGAAGCACAGGCTAGGACCCTGCTTCTGATCGGGACCTTACCCACACTGCCTGGAGCTCCCAGTTCCCGGGCCCTATCCTTGGATTCTGGCTTGAGTGTTCCCCGAGGGGCTGGAGTGATGAACAGAATGATGGAACGATGGCAGGCTTGGAGAGGAAGGTTGGGGAGGGCGTGGTTCCCTGGACTCCTGCTGATGGCGTGGCAGGGATGATCCTCTGCCAGGCCTCTTGGTGGTCCTGCTGCTGCTGCTGCTGCTGCTGCTGCTAAGTCGCTTCAGTCGTGTCCGACTCTGTGCGACCCCATAGATGGCAGTCCACCAGGCTCCCCGGCCCTGGGATTCTCCAGGCAAGAACACTGGAGTGGGTTGCCATTCCTTCTCCAATGCATGAAAGTGAAAGTGAAAGTGAAGTTGCTCAGTCGTGTCCGACCGTCAGCAACCCCATGGACTGCAGCCTTCCAGGCTCCTCCGTCCATGGGATTTTCCAGGCAAGAGTACTGGAGAGGGGTGGCATTGCCTTCTCTGCTTGGTGATCCTAGATGCCCACAATGCCCTTGGGAACCCCAGGGTAGTTGGGGCAAGGAGCCAGGGCTGCAATGAACCCAAACATCCTCATAATCTGAGCATGGCCTCGTGAGGTCTGTAGAGGGCATGGGGCCAGGCGGAGCAGGTGGTGGGAAGGACAGGAGGGCCCTTCTCTTGTCATCTGATCAGTCTTGTCTCCAAAGACTCTGTACGTCCTGCTAAGGGTCACCCACAGGGAGATACAAGGTGCTGAGTCCTGTCCCCCATTCACCACCACACTGACACCAGGCTGTTCTCATGCCCTGTCCCTATGGGGCCCCTTGCCCACAGAGGGGGACCCCTCTGTGGCTTCATGGCTGTGGTCGATTGGGCATCAGTGCTGGCCATTCAGGCCTCACTTGAGAGTCAGCTGAAGTGCTAAGAGTCACAGTACCTCCCTCCCTGGATTCTGGATGGTGGGTTGGGGAGGGCCCAGGCATCAGTGGCTTCCAGAACACTCCAGGTGCTTCCAAGGAGTAGGCAGGGCAGAGCACAGGGTCTGGATGGAGGTGTGATCCACAGGTGCTATTGAGTTTTGTGTCTGCGATGCCGAGGGAAAGTCAAAGACTTGGCCGTGCCTGGTGGGGAGGATGGGTCGGTAGAGAGGACAAGACTGGGAGGCCAGGGCAAGGGTGCCCGCTTCAACCCCAGTGGAGTCATTAAAACCCCAGTCAGCTTCAGCAGAGCCAGAGTAGGGAGGCCCTGAGCACTGCTGTGGGGTGACTGTGGGGAGGGGTGAGAGGGAGGAGGGAGCTGGGGAGAATGACAACCAGGGATCTGATGCCTGAGGGTCTGTGCAGGGCAGGGCGGCTCGCCCATCCCTAGAGACCTGCAGTGGAGAGGCAGCAGGGAGGCCTGGGTCCAGTGCCGGATGCCCCCCAACCCGACAGGGGGCCCCGAGCCGGGAAAGGGTGTGATCAGCTGGCGCCACTGACCTGGTACTGATGTCCCCCGTCCACCCCAGCTGGGTGATCACCCCACTTCGGGCCCCTTTTGCCACCCCCATTCACTCTCATTATGGACCCCAAGGGTCAGGCTGTGGAGGCTCTTTCCAGCAAAAATGAATAAATAATGGATAAAATCTACCACCAACCAAGAAGGCTCCCAGGCTGCTGAGAGAATATTGTCCTGGGTGTTAATGATGTCTGCGCTCAGGACCAGTCTCCTCTGTTCTCCCCTGTCTCGGATTCCACCGAAGGGTGCTGACTACTTCCTGGAGGTGGGGGGATGGGTATCTTCTTTAACTTCTCAGGCAGCTGCTTGACAGCCCGAGCTGTCCCAGAGGCCAGTCCTCACCAGGCTCAGTCCTTCACAGCTGGCCTCCTGGGATGACGTGGCTCAAGACTTGTAGATCCTCTCCATCCTGGGGCCTCCACTGGGCAACACCTGGAATGGTCATCACTGGGGACGGGCCCTGTGCACACCCTTTCCTGGTCTACTTCTCTGTGACCTAATGTTTTTATCCTGCCAAGACTTGCCGGGCTGGCAGATGCCATCCCTGCCCCACCGCCACTTCCCAACCTGCGACACCCAGGACCTCGCCACCCTCGACACGGCCTTTCTCCCACCGTCGAGGATTCGGTCTTTGTTTACTAGGCCGAGGTGCTCTGTGGCCGGGGGCAGCATTGCCAGAACATGGGGGTCCCTGCTCGGGAAGTCTGATAGCACTTGGACCCAAGGATGGGCCAGGACGTGGAGGTCACCCAAGCCAGCTTCCTGCCCAGCAGGCCCCTGCTTCCCAGTGCCCCACGACAGATGGCCGCGCGGCAGCTCCTCCAGTGTTCCCATGACTCGTGATTTAGTGATCACGGGAGCCAAGTGACAGCTGAGAGTCCTCATCCCTGTCCTCAGAAGGGTCCTGCAGTCCAGCTGGGCAGGAAACCGGCATCCTCGGGTCCTGCCTGCTGCTCCTGACTGTCTTCCTGCTGCTTCCTCCCTCCTGCTCCCCCTCTGCTCTGGCGGGAGGCAGCTTCCACATGGAGACCTTGGGGTCGCTCTTGGTCTGCAGGAACTCAGGGTCTCTATTTCCTTATTGCTCATTTGGGTTCCTCTTCTCCCCCCTCAAATGCCTGCTTTCTCTGTTTATCTTCATCCATAGCCTGTGAACTTCACCTAGTCAGCTGTAAGCATTCATGTGTTGGGTTTGGATGGGAGTGGGAGATGGGGGGGCCCCGGGGCCCGAGTCCACCCTCGGCCTCTTCCCAATGGTGTGGCCTTGGCCGGGAGGTACTCTCAGCCTTGGTTTTCTCCACTGTCAGCTGGGGGCAACGGCAGAAGCTTTTGGTCGTGTGGATTCAATGAAACGTTCAGGAAAGCATCCAACACCTCTTTTAAAGGATGGCAGTGAAACAGATCCGTTTCATTGTCAAAATGCTCATCATAAACCCTCCAGGCTGGCCAAGCAATCCCACACTGCCCCATTTGGCCACCTCCTTGGGTTCACGTCATCCCAGATGCTTCCAGGCTGACCTGCCTCTCCTAACTGTGCCTCCCTGGCGTTCTGACAGTGCCTGTGTCTCTGTTTGGGGGATCCCAAGAGCAGACCCTGAGATAAGTGGTCAAAGGCATGCAGTGATGGAAAGAAAGAGGAGGGGGACAGGAAGAGAGGCAGCCCACCATCTTGAGGGCAGCTGGAGCCTATCTCAATGGGGCTCTGGGGACCAGTGGGAACATGCCCCCCAGGGCTCTCCCATCATGGGGAGGGGTGGGATATGTGTACACCCATCTGTGCCATTCCTCCTTGAGGCTGCTCAGGGGGCATAATGCCTGGACCTCAGGACTTCAGGCCCTGGCAGATGGAGAGAGCCCCAGGCAGAGGCTGGAAGTTCTTTGTGGGGGTGGGGGGGAATGTAGCTGTGTCCTCTTCACAAAGTCTGGGTCTCAGCCTGGGGGTGAGGGTGGAGATTCCCTTCCCTGGAGTCTCTTCGAGCTCAGACCTCAGAGTAATGGCTCATATTGCTCATATTGCTCATCTCGTGTTACCTCTCACTCGCCAATCCCCCTTTATCTCAGTTCCCTGTGATAGTTAATACTTCTTTATATGAAGCATCTCCAGTAATTTTGAGGCAAAATGAGTGTGTGGTTTTGCCTCCTGATTGGACTCTGATAAAGAACTGGTACTGGGGGTGGTCCTCGGAAGTGGAAGGGCTGGGCACTGAAGTGTCAAGGTGGCAGGACATGGCAGGGCCCGGGCAGTGTCTTCTGCAGACCCTCACCTGAGGTGGCGATGGTGACGATGCTGATGGCTGAGCATACAGAGCACTGTGGTGGTTCCCCACTCAGATGGCTTTGGGGTGGCCCTCCCCATGAAGTGGTGGACCTTTCTGCCCGCCTTGGCCTCAGAGACTGAGCTGTGGGGACGTTCAGCAGTAGCCGCCCACTGGGAGCCCTTCACCTTGCTGGGCATCGGCCTTCACTAGCCTAAGTTGGCACCTCCCCAAGAATGGTTTCCTGTGGCCGGTGGCCAGCTTTGTCACCAGGGAATGAATCTATCTAATCTACTCAAATCTAATCTAATCCCCACATGCATATGCTATTGACATATGGTTTTGGTGTCATATGGTATCTGTGGTTGGCTGAAAGATATCCATGGGGCAATCCTGGAATCCGTGAATTTCACTTTGTGTGACACAACCTGACTGTGCAGGGGTGATTAAGGTAAGGACCCTGGGATGGAGAGATTATTCTCTATTATCCAGGTGGGCCCCAAATGCAATCCCAGTTGTCCTTAAAAGAGTGGGGGAAGGGGAGATTTGACACAAACAGAAGAGAATGCCTGTGACAACAGAGGCAGAGACTGGAGGGATGCGGCAACAAGCCAAGGAGCCCTTGGGGCCACCAAGAAGCCCGAGAAGGCAGGCCATGGATTCCTTCCTAGGGCCCCTGTGGGAGTGCAGCCCCGCCACACCCTGATTTCAGCCCCATCATGCTGCCTTCAGACTTCTGGCCTCCTCTGGGAGAGGCAAGACTTCGGTCATTTCTTGCCACCCAGTTTTCAGTCACTTCAGTTCAGTTCAGTCACTTAGGGCAGCCGAAACTTGCACGGTATCATAACAAAACGCACCGCAGGGGGCGCTAGTGAGCTGCACTAAATGAGAGGGAATCTGCTTGTGTGGCTGTCCTCTGGGCAAGGGAGAAGCCTTGATTTTTAAACATGTGCTGTGACTGTTCTGGACGTTTCCCTCTGGTTTCTTCCTCTGCCATGTTCTGACTAGGGACATGTTCTGGTGCCATGAAAGCTTTAGTGACTGGGCACTTAGACACACAGGCAGACCCTGATGACACTGGTGACCTCACCCAAGCCCCAGTCCCAGGAGCTCTGTCGGGAGAGGGCATTCAAGAGCTCAAGATGGGGGATCCAGGCACCCCCATAGGTGTCTTGCCTGAAATCACTAAGGTGGGTGGACATGAAGGGTCAAGGTAAGCACAGGGCTTTGCTGGATTCTAGCTCTGGATGAAGGGTTTTGTGCCCCAACCTGACCCAGGAGCCGCTATCGATCCCACAGGACCAATGCTTTCCTTCAGAGAGCTTACATCCTGACAGCCGGCCATGGAGGAGTTTGTGGGAGCCAGGCAGAGGACAGTCCTTCCCACTGGGCAGCTCCCAGGACCGGGCGACACTGCTTCTTCTCATTGGATTTTCCTGGTGGATCCCTGCAAAGATATTTGTTTTGGAACTAGAAAATGTGGCAACTAGAAAATTTAAGCTTACTCAGGAGACTCACACACTCTTTCTGTTGGACCAGACAGCTCCGGAAGTTGACAGAGACTCTCACTGCCCTCTGCCCACTTTTAAGTGAAGGGACCCTAGTTTGTTTGTCCCTTATCAGAAGGGACTTTCAAGAAATTGTTCCAGGAGAGGTTGGCAGAGGTGACAGTGGTGTCTCCTGTCCTGAAGGCCTGCCTGGATCCAGGTGGACAGGGAGTCAGGAGGCCTGGCCTCCCACCCTCCCCAGCCTGTGTTCCCCACTCAGGACCACGGGCAGTCTAGGGAAGACAGGAACAGGCAGCCCAGGGAACAGAAGTGCATGTTTGCAGTTCAGAGACAGACAGTGAGCCCTTTGGGCAGCAGAGGCCCCACTGCCCAAACAGGTGTTGATCTTGAGGCTGGAAGTGTGAGACAGAATGTTCATAAAAGACTACTTTCCAAGCATCACTTTGCATTTCTGTAATAGTCATTAAATTTTTTTTGTGGTAAGATGTACAAAAATGTTACCTTTATAACCATTTCTTAGGGTCCAGGTCTGTGACATTAAAGACATTCACATTGTTGTGCAGTCATCACCATCATCATCTCCAGAACTTCTTCATCTTCCCCAAATAAACACTCTCCCCATCCAATGCTAACTCCCCACAGCCCCACCTTCTGCCCCTGGCAACCACCATCCCACTCTCTGTCTCTATGGATTTGCCTGTTCTAGGTACCTTGTATAAGTGGAATCAGACAGTATTTGTCCTTCTGTGACTGGCTTATTCACTCAGCATATTGTCCTCAAGATTCAGCCATGTTGCAGCAGGTGCCAGAATAGTTTAATTTTTTTTTTTAAAGGTTTACCTATTTTTAGCGGTGCTGGGTCTTCGTCTCTGCGTGCTTTCTCTGGTGGCAGTGAGTGGAGGCTACAGTGCATGGGCTTCTCATTGCAGTGGCTTCTCTTGTGGAGCACGGGCTCTAGGTGCACGGGCTTCAGTAGTTGTGGCCCATGGGCTTAGTAGTTACGGGTCCCCGGCTCTAGAGCGCTGACTCAGCAGTTGTGGTACATGGGCTTAGTTGCTTCTCAGCATGCAGAATCTTCCTGGACCAGGGATTGAACCCATGTCCTCTGGGTTGGCAGGTGGATTCTTAACCATTAGAGGACCAGGGAAAGTCCAGAAAAGAATTCAATTTTTAAAAGCCTTTTCATGTAACCAGTCTCACTCCATTCTAGCCATCCTGTACATGGGTTATATTAGCCCCATTTTCAGATGAAGGTACCAAGGCTCACCATGGAGGCTCACTGAGACATGCCTGGAGGTCACGTGGCCAGTGAACAGGAGTAATGACATATTTTTTCTGACCTTCCCCTGGGCTCTGCCCACTTCTCATTGGCCAGGTGACACTGATGGGCCCACAGTTTTTCCAATCTATCCCACCCACCCTTTTAATAACATCTGTCACGTAAGTAGAACATCAAATCAATTCTGGAAGAAAACCTTATCACTCCCGGTGTCTCCTCTTGTTTCCCTCTCCCCTTCTCTTGAGATGAGGGAGTGTGGTTTCTAAGAATATCTCCAAGTGATGGGACAGGTCAGTTTATAAATACTGTGTAACCTGAGATGATGGGTCCAATTTGAAGCCTGTTGACAGTGAGGCTTTGAAGGATGGGCTCCAGGCGGGGGGTGTGCATGCTCACGGAATGCAAATCAATAATTTATGAGGAGAAGGGCATGTTATGCAAATTCAAGGTATTGGCATTGTGTCTGCAACAGATAAATGCTAGGATTCCATAGAGGGAGGGGCTGAACTAAAGCGAATCCTCAGCCCCTGGGCTCTCACAGGTTCAAACTTGTGACTATGGCTGGTGATGACCAGGAGAGGTCAGCATGGAAGGGGACTTGGAAGCAAGAGAAACCTGTCCCCTGGGGCTCTAGTTTCCAGAAGTCCTTGGATGTCCCCATTCCATGATAGCTGGGAGGTTTCCTGAGTGCTTCAGATACCTGGTTTCTATGGCCAAAGAGTCTTCTGGTGTCAGAGAATTGAAGGTCTGGAAACCCCAGACCTTCTACCTGTAGGTGGGGGCATCGCTGGGTGGCCAGAGCCACCCACTTACCTGGCTAATCTGTCTTCCGAGAAACTGGCATGGGCAGAGGTATATTGCTTAACCAACCTCATTACTCTTGTGCATTTAGCGGCTCAGGGGAAGATAATACCTTTCAGGTTTGACCCAATTTTAGTTTTTGTTGTCATAACCATGGAAAATCGACCTTTGGCCCCTCAGCAGCGGGCCTGAATGGGAAGTGATTTACGGCAAGCACGCCAGGCAGAATCCCTAATACACTTGCAGGAGAGAGCCACACACCCTCCGTCGCAGCCCTAATCTCTGCTGAGCAGCAATTTCCACGACAAATTCTCATTCTTCCCTGCCACCTGAGCACCCAGCTCCCTGGAGATTCTGAAAATTGCATTACCTCAACTTCAAAGTAGACAGATAGATGGACAGACAGACAGACAGACAAATCTCTTTACTCAGTGTCTGCATTTCCAGGCCACGGACAAGCTTGCTGAACTCTCAATAGTCATTTCTCTGCCTATGCTGTGAACTGCAGTGTCACTTCCTATTTCCGATGAGGTAGCAGGCATTGTAGGCCAGGAATTGAGGCTTCATGTGATCTGTTTGCAGAAGTCTTTCCTTTTCTGACTTTGTAGAAGAGACACAATTAGAAGATATATAATACCTTTGATGGGCTTCCCAGGTGGCACTAGCGGTAAAGAACCCGCCTGCCAGTGCAGGAGACATAAGAGATTTGGGTTTGATCTCTGGGTTGGGAAGATCCCCTGGAGGAGGGCATGGCAACCCACTCCAGTATCCTTGCCTGGGGAATACCCATGGACAGAGGAGCCTGGTGGGCGACAGTCCATAGGGTTGCAAAGAGTCAGACACAACTGAAGCAACTTGGCCCGCATGCAATGTCTTTGATACAGAGACAGGAGAATGGGGTAGAGAAATCGAAGGAGAGTAGGTGTATTGGTTAGCTACTGCTGTATAACAAACTACTTTCAAGGTCAGTTGCTTAAAACAAGAATCATTTCTCTTCATTGCTTTCAAGTCCCTGGGTCAGTTGCAGGGTCAACTGATCTTGGTTGGGCTCCCTTTGGGACTGCAGAGGGACTCAGTGGCTCTGCTGCAGGCTGGGTCCAGCTGGAGCAGCCCTGCTTCATGTATCTTTCATCCCCCTCCTGGGACCAGGGGCCAGATCATGGTAATAGCAGAGGCACCAGAGAACAGCAGGAACAATCAAGGCTTCTTCTGGCCTAGCCTTGGAAATGGCTCACCATCTCTTCTTCCTCCTTCTGTTGGCCAAACAACTCCCAGGTTGAGCCCAGATTCACAGAGGGCGTAAAAAGAGAATTTACCTTTTTAGAAGAAGGGAATGGCAACCCATTTCAGTATTCTTGCCTGGAAAATTCCATGGACAGAGGAACCTGGTGGGCTACAGCCCATGGGATCGCAAAGAGCCGGACATGACTGAGTGACTAACACACACTAACACACAGCTTTTCAGCAGGGAAAACTGCAAAGTCACATGATTTATTTAGTGCTTACCATGTTGAAAAAGATCCTGTTGCTGGGAAAGATTGAGGGCAGGAGCAGAAGCGGGCAACAGAGGATGAGATGGTTGGATGGCATCATCGACTGGATGAACATGAGTTTGAGCAAACTCCGAAAGATAGTGAAGGATAGGGAAGCCTGGTGTACTGCAGTCCATGGTTGAACAACTCCAGTTGCCAAGAGTTGAACACAACAGAGCAACTGAACACAACAACAAACAATGGACTAGTCACTAAATGAAGTGTTCTGTATACATGGTCTTATTTATTCTTTATAGTAGCCCCAAAAGAGAATTATTATCACCCAATTTATAGGTGAGCAAATTGAGGTTGGCAAAGGTTAGTGACAGGGGAGCCGGGATTTTGATCCAAGGTTATCTGACTCCCACGGTCAGACTCTTAGGCACTATGCCTTCTGGTCTTGTAGCTCTGCCCTCTAGTTCCTGGCCCTGTTCTCAGCCTTCTCTTCCCCTCACTGGGTTACTTTGTAAATGGATGGATGAATGGATGAGTGGGTGGTCAGGTTGATGGACAGACAGATGGATGGATGGCAAACGGGCATACAGTTCAGTAGACAGATGAAATTGATATTTCCAGGGACCTTAGCCTCTTTTTTAGAAAAAATTTTATTGAAGTGTAGTTGATTTACAGTGTTATGTAAATGTCTACTATACAGCAAAGTGACTCAAGCATATATACATTCTTTTTCATTTGTAGTTTGTGATAGGATGTTGATTATAGTTTTCTGTGCTATATAGTAAGATCTTGTTGTTTATCCATCCTATACAATATCAACAGTTTGCATTTGCTAACCCCAAACTACCAATCCTTCCTTCCCCCACCCCACCTTCCACCTTGGCAACCGTAGGTCTGTGAGTCTGGTTCTGTTTGGAAAGTGAAAGCGAAGTCACTCAGTCGTGTCCGACTCTTTGCGACCCCATGGACTGTAGCCTACGAGGTTCCTCCATCCATGGAATTTTCCAGGAGAGAATACTGAAGTGGGTTGCCATTTCCTTCTCCAGGGGATCTTTCCAACCCAGGGATCGAACCCGGGTCTCCCGCACTGCAAGCAGCCGCGTTTACCATCTGAGCCACCAGGGAAACTCTTCTGTTTTGTATATGCTCATTTGCGTTGTATTTCAGATTCCTCATATAAGCGAAATTATATGGTATTTGTCTTTCTCTTCCTGATTTCACTTAGTGTGATAATGTCTGGGTCCATCCAGGTTGCTACAAATGGCATTATTTTGTTGTTGTTTATGACTGAGTATATATATATATTTGTACATATGGACCACATCTTCTTCATCCATTCATCTGTCGATGGACATTTAGCTTGTTTCCATGTCTTGTCTATTGTAAATAGTGCTGCTATGAATATAGAGGTGCATGTATCTTTTCAAAGTTTAGTTATGTTTCGGTATATGCCCAGGAGTGGGGTGGATGGATTGTATGGCAACTCTACTTTTAGTAAGTGAGTGAAGTTGCTTAGTCATGTCCAACTCTTTGCGACCCCATGGACTGTAGCCTACCAGGCTCCTCCATCCATGGGATTCTCCAGGCAAGAATACTGAAGTGGGTTGCCATTTCTTTCTCCAGAGGATCTTCTCGACCCAGGGATCAAACCCGGGTCTCCTGCATTGGAGGCAGAAGCTTTAACCTCTGGGCCACCAGGGAAGCAAAGAGGGATCCTCCTTCTCCACACCATCTCCAGAATTTATTACTTGCAGGGACCTTAGCCTCTTTCTGATGTGTAATCCTAGTTTCACCAAGCCAGGCTGCCTCTGGAGAGGCCTTCCTTTCCTCATGAGCTAACACTCATCTCTAGATAGTAAGAATGCTGCCTTGAAGGAGCTCTGAAGGAAAGGGAGGTCCTAGGAAAGCAGCTGTCATGGCCAGGATCACTCAGGGAGGGCAGTCTGAAGGCCACTGCAGAGTCCCGGTTGACTTGGTCTTGGGCAGAGAGGCCTCCTCCCTGTCAGACCTTGGTCTAAGGTTCATACCCAGAAGGTGGGCAGGAGGTGGGCAGGATAGCCTCTGGCCAAGGAAGCAAATGGGGGGAGAGGAAGCCGGTTGTGGTGGCCTTGCTTCTCCAGCCAGCGTCTCTCCTGTCCTCATCTGCTCCTAAGCACCAATAGCTGTTCTGACTATGACCCTCCGAGCCCCTGAAGCTGAAGCACACTGGCTTCACCAGGGAAGCCTGGCTGAGACCAGGGCCTTGTGGCGGCCGGTGGGGAGCGGTTGGGGGGAGCTCTGCAGTCCTGCAGCCACCTCTCTTGACTTGAGGAGGGGTTGGGTAGACACTGGGTGTTTGCCCAGTGGTGATGGGGTGGCCACTGTACTCCAGAGGGAGGGAGCAGCTGTGGGTGCTGCGTGCAGTGCACCTCTTAATACCACCAGCCCTGGGCGTGGTGTGTCCATTCCCATCTGGTGCTCACCAGAGGAGGCCAGGTGTGGATTCTGGCTCCTGCTGCGGGTGTGCAAGGCGGCCAGGGTGGGGTCTGGGCGAGGACACTTCCTATGTTGTCATGTTCTCTCCTTTCTTCTTACTGTTAGGGAGCTGACACTGAGGCTTTGGGCGACAGCATGCTGATGGCTGTGGCCCTCCTGCTGCTGCTGCTGGAAGCCCCCAGGGGCAAGTCTCTTTGCCCCAAACACAGGACACCCACAGTATCATTACACTGATCATTGCTTCTTCCCAGACGTATTGATCTGACTCCTGTCGCTGACTCTGGCAAGTCGAAAGTCTCTGAAGCCTCAGGGACCTGAGAGAGCGGCTGTGACTCAGGGTCTATTGTCAGTCCAGGAGCTGACAAATTTTTTAATTTAAAAACTGAGTACAACTTGGTACTCTGTGACAACCTAGAGGGGTGGGATGGAGGTTCAAGAGGGAGGAGACATGGCTATACTTATGGCTGATTGACGTTGTTGTATGGCAGAAACCAGCACAGCATTGTAAAGCGATTATCCTCCAATTAAAAATAAATGAAAAAAAAACACAACTGAGTAATTTGCATACTGTGAAATGTATGTATGTATGCATGTGTACGTGTGTGTGTGTGCTGAGTCGTATCAGACTCTTTGCAACCCTTTGGACTGTTTGCAACCCTTTGGACTGGAGCCTGCCAGGCGTCTCTGTCCGTGGGATTTTTCAGGCAAGAATACTGGAGTGGAAGTCCCCCAGATGTATAGGTCTTAATATAGACCAAGCAGTTTTGACAAATGTATGCATCTGTGAGAACTTCCCCATCTCTCAAGAAAGTTCCTTGATTCGGCACGAGGCACTAGAGTGCCTTCGTGGGGTGATAGGATGCAGGCAGGTGAACCTGGGACTTAGTTCCTGCCTTAGCTGGACTGTCAGGATGATGGCCTCAACCAATGCAGGCCTGTGAGACCCCAGCTCCTTTGGGCTAATGTGACTGGCCAAAAGTGGGCAGCAAAGGAACAGACAGACAGGAGAAGGGGCCTCGGCTGGAAGGAACCAGGCAAGGTCATCGGCTCGTTGTCCCCTCCATACAGTCTCACTC
This sequence comes from Bos javanicus, assembly GCF_032452875.1. NCBI lineage: Eukaryota > Metazoa > Chordata > Mammalia > Artiodactyla > Bovidae > Bos > Bos javanicus. Next base: position 54,485,278 of record NC_083886.1, read on the forward strand.
ATCATCCAAGAAGACGTCCGAGTCCTGTGTGGCAGGCGCTCCTGTGAGGGGCAGACAGGCATTTGGCATTCAAGTGATGCTCTTGTAAATACCTGAGACCGTATATGGGAGGCTCAGAGGTGGGCATCACTATGCGAATTATCCCACAGCAGGGCCCTTGGGGAATTCTTGGAATGTTTGTGCAAAGGACATGTGGTTACAGTAGCTAGGTGATATATATATATATATATATATATATATATATTTTTTAAGCACATTATCATTTTAAGTTTTATTTCCTGATACTCAGGCTTGAACTGCATTCCCTGTGCCCAGGGAGAGAGGTGTGACCCAACAGGGGGAACATTTAAAAAACCTTCCAGGAGACACAGTCAGGCTCCAGAAACCCCCAGACCTGGGAGTGCACCACAGAACGGAGGACTCAGGGCCAGGTCGGGCACTTGGACTCCAGGGAGGGGAAACAGTCATTTCGGTTCCTGCATTGCAAGAGCAAAGAATGAGTCTTCACTCAGGCCCACTGGCTTTTATGACCCAAAGGCCACACTACACCCCTAAAGTCCTTAGCACCCCTCCCATCAGCACCTCAAAATGCTGGTCCACGCAGACATCCAAGTGTCCTCGGGAGGGAGCCCTGGGAGTCCCCATTCCGCCCCCTCCATTTCTCTCCACTTTGCAAGATTTAGAATCCTGTTAAGGCCTTGGTCCCCTCCATTGGTGATGTAAAGCCAGTCTGGAGAAAATGTCAGCTGTTCAACATCGAAATCCTATTACCAAATGCTGTGCTTCCACCCCACAGATGCGGGGCAGCACTAAGATAAGTGAGAAGGAATCTCTGATCCAGTGGTGCTGCGCTATCTGCCCAGCCCACCTAGGAGGGGCTGGAGCAACTGCAGACAAGTCTCATCCTCACTCCTCAACCCCCGGCCCCCCGACTCCAGACAGCTCCTTCGACCCTACCTGCTGAGCCCTCCCCACCTCCCTCCACCTAGTTCCCACCTTCTGCGCCCCTCCCCCACACTTCCCCACTGACCTGCCAGCTCCCCTCCTCCTGCCCCTCCCTCAGTCCCTTCGCTCCATCCCACCTCCTCCATCCCCTCCCTCAGGTCTATACCCTCTGCGACTCTACCCATGTGCCTGCACCCCGTCGCTTCCCAGTGCACCCCATCTCCAGGTATCTCAGCCCCCCGTGTCCCTCCCACACCTCCCTGTGCCCTGCGCTCATCGCCCCACACTGTACCCTCCCACATCTCCACTCCCTGTGCTGCCTCCACACCTCCCTTTGCCCCTGTGTTCCCCAGTTCCTTCACTCCTGAAGCCCAGGGATTCCTTCCTGGAGGGTGTTTCCGGCCCCTCCCATCAGGCCCTCTAGATAGCTTGGCCAGGGTCTCACTACCCAGTGCTGGGGTAACTCCCCTGTCCCAGTCCCTGCCCAGTAGAGCATCCCTGAGCTGGTGTCCCTGGCCTGCAGGAGGGCAGAAGAAAGGGGACAGGTGTGAAGAGGTGGCTTTGATCTTTTCCTGGGGGTGGGCTTTGGATAATGCCCAGGAAGCAGAGTGAGGCTTAACTGTGGGGAGTGGGCTGCCCTTCACCCCGGGCCCAAATCGCAGAGTCTGCTTTGTGAACAGACATGGCCTGAAGATGGGGCTTACTTGGTCTGCTCCAGAATCCCCGCCTACACCTGCCCATCTTCCTAGTTCTGGTGAAAATCACTGACCTCCAGCTCTGTGATACCAAGGTGGGTTCTCTCCAAGTATGTTTGTCAGAGGGATTGACTTTCTGATATATGCCACTGGCCAAGGGACTCCCCTGCAGGCAGATTTGAGCTAATTCTTCAGTGGGCCTTTCGGGGCCTTCAACCCCCAGCTGTCCTGTCTCTCCTGCCACCTGCCCTGCGTTCAGACCTCCTCAGTTGGCTGGTGAGGCTCCCCTACCTGACCTCCTTCCTGCATTTCTGCTCCACTCTTTGTGCTCAGCTCTGCTATTACTTCCTTCAGAAAGTCGGTCACACTTCAGAAAGTACCTCACCCTTCCTGCGTCCACAGTGCTCTGTGCATCCCTTCTGTAGCATCCATCAGAGTGTATGGCAATTTCCTGTTTAAATTATGGCAGTGCACACCCATGCTCTCACCCAGGCTTCAGTGTTTTGCAGGTGGAGGGCAAAAGGTGGTGTTATCACCACCTGTATGGAGGGAGTGGCCCCTCATGGGTGAGCCGGTGAAGGAAGGAGAGATTACGCAACTTGCACAGGATCCCCCAGGTGGAGGTGGCAAGGTGGGGGACACACCGTCCCAGCCTCACCCCTTAGACGCCCCTGTCTGCCCACTTCCCCACTAGACTGTGAACCGCTGAGGGGCCATGCAGGATGTACCCTTGCTTCCCACCGCCTAGTCTGATGTGGCACAGGCTCTCCAGGTTTACTGAATACCTGGAGGAAGTATAGTGGTCACTTGGACTTCCTCCAGCTTCTTCCCCAAGAGCTCATCGAGCTTGCTTTCAGAGTCTTCTCTCTTTCCTCACCTCCCTCCCAATCCAACTGTGTTTTTCTTCACAGCCAAGGGGCCCAACCCCTATAACGGTGTGTGGTGAAGTGGAGGGGAGAAGGGGGAAGGGATGGTTTGTCTACCAGTTATTTGGGGCCACTAGGTGAGAATCAGAGTTTTGATCTTTCCATTCACTTGTTCATTCGTGTGATTTTGCATCCAACATATATGAAGAACCTAGTATATGTCATGGAGAAGGAAATGGCAACCCACTCCAGTATTCTTGCCTAGAGAATCCTGTGGACAGAGGAGCCTGGTGGGCTGCCGACCATAGGGTCGGTCACACAGAGTCAGACACGACTGAAGCAACTTAGCATGCATGCATGCATTGGAGAAGGAAATGGAAACCCACTCCAGTATTCTTGCCTGGAGAATCCCAGGGACAGAGGAGTCTGGTGGGCTGCCGTTTATGGGGTTACACAGAGTCGGACACGACTGAAGCAACTTAGCAGCAGCAGCTGCAGCAGCAGTATATGTCAGGTGTTGGGTTTACAGTGGTGAACAAAACAGATATTTCCCAGCTCTCGCAGACTATGATTAAGTAAAGAAATAAATCAAAATATAATTAGTTTGTAACAAGTGCCAAGAGAGAGTGACCACAGAACTGGGGACTATGCTAGCTTGAGTTGTCGGGGAAAGCCTCCCAGAGATGTGATTTCCACTTGAGGACGAGAGATGGGATGGAGGCAGCAGTCTCACAAGGAAGCAGTGAGTGAGAAGATCACCTGGGGTCGGTGGGAGACAGCTGGGTCCCTTAGAATTCCAATCTTGCCGGACCTCTTTGAAGAATCTGTTGCCTTCCTTCTGAGAACGCCCCTTCCTTGGGGTTTGTGGTATTTTGTAGTCTCATCTTCCTTCTCTTGGGGGCCTGTCCTTGTTCCTCCTTTCTCTCCCACCAACTCCTGGGGTGTCTCAGGTATTCCTTCTCATCACCCGTTCTGTACTCCCATCTTCTCACTGGTGTTCTTATCCACGCCCATGTCTTCAGCCACCATTTGTATTTTGGAAATTCCCGGGTCATTTACCTATTGCTCTGTAATGGATTACACTAAAATGTAGTGACTCCCAACAACAATCACTTATTAGCTCATAGTTTCTGGGATTCAGGAATCTGGGGGTGGCTGAGCTGAGTGCTTGTTAGCTCAGTCTTTCGAGAGGTTGCAGTCACCATGTTGGCTGCTGGCAGGAGGCCTCACTCACTATGGCCGTTTGAGTGTCCTCATGCCATGGCGGCCAGCTTCCCCCAGAGTGAGTATGACCTGACCTCAGAATTGATCCACAATCACTTAGGCCATGTTCTTGTGGTTACACAAACCAGCCCTGGTCTGATGTGAGCAGGGGCTACATAAGAGGATTGGAGGTGAGAATTATAGGGGCTACCTTGGAGGTGGGCTGCCACAATCTCTAAAGCAGACAAGACTGTTTCCTAAGTCTTAGATCCCAGCACCCAACCATCTACCAAATATCACCCCACCCCCGACAAACCAGGGGCGCTTTGAACACATGTCCAACTCCACAAACCTGGAAAAATTGTATTATGCAATTGTTAACATATGCAGAAGTGTAAAAGGTAGGTTATAAACTATCAAGCCCGCTGAAACCTCCTCGGTGTAACCTTCCCTAAGTCCTGTCTATCATACCAACCTCCTTCTGCCCTTTCCCAAATCTTAGTTTCTCACCTGATTCCTGGTGACAACCTCCTGATTGAGATTCCTGCCTTGGTTTTTACTCCCTCCATCCTGTCCACATTGGCACGAGAGCAAGCATCTGTAAGGCACACATCTGCCTCGTTTCCTGCTTGAAATTCTTCAAGAGAGCTTTTAAAGTCCTTGGTGTGACGTTCAAGGTGCTTCATGATCTGATTCTTGACTTGCTGGCCAGTGTCGTCCTCAGTACTTCCAATCCCACACCTCCTGCCCCATTATCTGCATCCCTGGAAGACATCTCGCCTGCTCCTCCTTGCTTGGCTCTGCACCTGCTGTCTCCGCCTCTCCTCTCCTTGAGTCTCTCGCTCACTCCAAGGTTGGCACCTCCTCTGGGAGCAAGAACACCCTCTCAGGATGAGGGAGGAGCCTCTGCCCTGGGTTCCACACATCCTCTGCCCATCCCTCTCAGTGGCACTTCACTCCTTCATTCCATCACTCGAACGCACTCATTTAACACCTGCCACGTGTCAGGCACTGTTCTAGGTGCCAGGAACGTGGCACCGAGCAAAACGAAGGTCTGCTCTCTGGAGCTTGCCATCCGTGTGAACCCTTAGCCCACTTCAGCCCAGATTTTTGGTTTATCGTCATCTCTCCCTCTGCAAGTTTCTTGGGGGCAGATCAGGGTGGTGTCTCCGACCTGTGTCCCTAGTATCTAGAAGGGACTTGATGGACATGCATCGCAGGAATGGTGCTTTCTGGAAGGGCCAAAATGTGGGAACTAGATGACCTGAAGTCTCCTGAGTCTAGAACAGACCTAGTTAACCATTCCAGGGTCTCGGTCATCATTTCCTGGACATGGCATCCCTGGTTTGGTGAGGGAAGCAGGGAAATGGGCAGCAGAGACTGAGAAGGCTTTAGATCATGCCCTTGGCAAGGCCATCTCATCAAGAGTTGCTTGGGCTTGCACGTGACTCCCTGGTGTCTCCACCACTGCCCAAGACTCAGCTATTAATTACCCATCTGCCAGCCTTTCAGCCAGCCTTGCAGACCACTTGGGTCACATGCCCACCTTGCTGGCGTGTGTCCAGCACTCCATGAGAAAGAAGGCACTGGCCGCCTTCAAGGCTCCCAGGGAGCCAGCAGTAGCTAGACTGGAGTTCTCCTGTGTTTTGGGAACATTTCAGGGTCAGGGCATTGAGTCCCTTGGCCACTGGTCCCAGCCTCACGTCAGCGGTTCTGAGCCCCCAGCTTGAGCCTGGCTGTCAGTCGGGTCACACAGTTTCCAGCCGCTCCTCCAGAAATTGCTTTCCTCGACCTTGGGGAAAATTGCTTCCCAAATGACACCCCTCCATTTCACAAGCCTTAAACACAGCACCGGGGACACGTAAATTACATGAGGCCCTTCCCATTCCCGTCGGCTACATTGAATAATGTAGCATTTCAACAATACCTAAAGGTACACTATTATTAAAACACACTGGTATTAAAAAAAAGAAGAAGCAACAGCAGCGGAGCTACATTAAAATTGTCACAGACTCCCACTAGATGCCAGAATCATAAAACCCAAATTATTTTTGCCAGAGAAAGGATTCATAAGGCATGAGGGGAGTTAGGAACGGAGCTGGTTTCACACGAGTGGTTTAAAAATGGGAGGAGGAGATTCATTTATTCAGAATATTACATATCCTCTGTAATCTTTACAACTGAAATGTGATGCTTCATGTTCTTCTCCTGGTTAAAGAAATAGCAGGTTTGGCTTTCTTAGCTTGAGCCTCATTTCAAGTGCTGGTTTTGGTTATTAGCTCGTGTTTTGGGGGAAGAAGAATGAGGAGGAATAGGTGTGATGAGAAATTGAGGGGAATGCCGTCGGCATCCCTGAGAGATGCCTTGAGAGAGGCTGAAGAGAGAAGATGGGAGAAAGGACCCTGGCTCACAGGGAGAAGCAGGTTTCAGAGAAAAATAAGGAAGAAAAACAGTGCCTTGCAGGCAAGTGAATGAGGACTCCGCAGTGTAACAAATGGGTATGGTTAGCAGGGGGGCTTCCCAGGAGGCACTAGTGGTAAAGAACCCACCTGCCAATGCAGGAGACATAAGAAACACGGGTTCGATCCCTAGGTTGGGAAGGCCCCCTGGAGGAAAGCATGGCAACCTGCTCCAGCATTCTTGCCTGGAGAATCCCATGGACAAAGGGACAGTCCATGGGGTCACAAAGACACAACTGAAGCAACTTAGCATGCTTGCATTCATAGTTAGCAGGGGGCTTCCCTAGTACCTCAGCACTAAAGCACCTGCCTGCCAGGAGACACAGGTTTGATTCCCTAGTCAGGAATATCCCCTGGAAAATTAAATGGCAACCCACTCCAGTATTCTTGCCTAGGAAATCCCATGGACGAGGGTGCCTGGCAGGCTACAGTCCATGGGGTCGCAAAAGAGTCAGACACTTAGTGACTAAAACAGCGACAAGCAATAGTTAGCAGGATAAGTAGCCCTGTTTGTTTGGATATTTGGATGGTTTTTAAAAGTGAATACTGAATCCCTGCCATTATTTTGAATTTTTTCTCAGTTTTATTGAGATGTAATTGACATATATCATTAAGATGTACAACATAATAATTTGATATTTGCATTTATTGCAAAATGACCACCATAATTAGCCTAGTAATATCCATCACCCTCACACAGTTACATTTTTTTTTTCTTGTGATGAGAACTTTTAAGATCTACTCTTGGCAACTTTCAAGAACATACCTATAATTCAGGAGACCTGGGTTCAATCCCTGGGTTGGGAAGATCCCCTGGGGAAGGGAACAGCTACCCACTCCAGAATTCTGGCCTGGAGAATTCCATGGACAGAGGAAACTGGCAGGCTACAGTCCACGGGGTCTCAAAGAGTCCGACACGACTGAGCGACTTTCACTTTGACTTTGTAGTGCTGTCACCATGCACCATGCAGTGTTATGCCCCCAAAATGTGTTCATATTCTAACTGGAAGTTTGTCCCAACTCACCACCTTCACCATTTCCCACCCCCCCCCCCCCCCGCCCCGGCTCTGGTAACCACCAGGCTATTTCTCTGTTTCTATGGCAAATCTATGCCATTACTCTGAACTTCTTTTACTTTCTACCAGACCAAACGGGAGAACTAAAAGCCTTCCTCCTCTGCAGTGAGATGCAGCAGAAATGTGTGGTTTGGGGAGAAAGGCCCATTTCTAAGATGTGTATGTTGAGTCCTTTGGGATTTTTCAGCTTCCATTTCTGGAGTCCCTGTGGGAAGCCGCGCAAGGAGGCTGGCACATCTCTGGCAGTATTAGTATCCTCATTAAAACAACCAAACAAGGTACAACAAAATCCCCAAAACTTGATTTCTGAAGATTTCAGAGTCCTTTGGGAGAATCTTTGCTATTACCAATGGAGTCCCCTCTACTCCATCCTGCCCGCCCCTCCCCACTGCCTTAGGTGGCTCCTGGCATTCATGGCTGACCTTTATGAAGAGGCCTGTGGCTCTGGGGGCCCTGAGAGCTCATTTGGTTCCTTGAAGCATTAGGAGAAAATGCCTCTGATTTAGTGCAAAGCCTTCTGAATGTATTACCCCTGTGCTTCTGGGAGGAACCGATCAGGTGACGTTCCAGACACCACGCCTCATGGAGCATCCCGATCCCTGGCATGCGTCTGCACACAGGAGGCTCTTCAGACGAGTCGAGGGGGCAAAGGGTCAGGGCCGTTAGTTCTGCTTGTCGGAGATGGGGCTAGCTGGAGGGGAACATGCTCCAAGTTCTTCCTGCCCCGATGCCCCAGAGGCTCCAGAAAAGTCACCCAGTCTGTCTTGGGGGCAGGTGTCCTGTGCCTTGTTCCAAGCAGGAGATGAAGGGCTGCACTTGCAGGGCCACATCTGCCCAGAGGGGGCGCCGTTGTCCACACCCCGATGCCCAGTGGTGCTGTGTGCTGGCAGGCGGCCCAGTGAGGGCGCTCCAGCGAGGGCGCCAGCCTGTTAGCTCACCCGCTGTCTCTGCTTCTCTGGGTTGCCTCCACCTGAGTCCCGTGAATAAAGCCTCTTCCTCAGGTAACTTGTACATTACAAAGGACTATTCTCTCGCCAACCTGTCCTTGGGCCCTGAAGTCCCAGTGAACCTTTCTCTTGGAGATTTGGAAGCAAATCCAGAGTATCTGCTTGGCTGTTGGACCTTTCTCTGCAGGAAGCTGTGAGCCTGAGGGGTCTTCGGTGGGCCTGGATTGTCGGCTTTGCTGTGTAGAACGTGAAGGTCATTCTACCTCTGGGAGTCGGAGACCATCCCGCTGACAGGCAATAATTAAGAACAGTTAATTCCACGTGTCGGTTTTCAGGTTGGCTGGGAATTTTAATGAGAAACATTACTCCCATGCACACTGCCCACCCAGACGCACCTCCCTTCTCCTTCTTTTCATTGTTCACTTAACAATATCGGCCGAGCGCCTACTGTGTGCAGCCCTGGGCCAGGTGCCAGGAGCCACGGTGAGCAAAGGTCAACACCCGTCTGCCCTTGCGGGACTCGATTCAGTCCTACTTCAACGACGATGGTTCAACCCTTCTTCCCTCTCCGTTCCCTCTCCCTTCCTCCTTCCTCCAGTTCTTTCATCTCTCCCCACCTCCTCACCCCCTTCAGCCCCCTCTCTCCCAGACCGACAACCCTGCTCAGCCCCTCAGGACAGTGTCCAGCCCCACAGGGGGCAGAGGACAGGAGCCCTCAGGAAGGAACGGAGAGAGACTGCCCAGTCCCTGGCAGAGCTGGAGGCTGTGTAGCTGCTCGTCTGGCGGGCTGGAGTCTGAGGGTGGCCAGAGGACCTTGTCATCCACACAGTCTCTTCTAGAAAGAGCCTCCAGTGAGGCCTGGGCCCCTTCCTGTGTTGGCTTATTTTTGCAGAAGACACTTTCTAGAAGTCCAGGTGTTTATCTTTCCATCTTTTCTCCCCAGTGGCAAGAATCCAACAGGAGGCCTTTTGGGGCCGGAGCGCCAAAGGCAGCCCCCAGCCTCTGACCACCTTGGGAGCAGAGCTGGGGGCCCGGCTGGCTCAGCAGCCACCGTGGGCTGGAGTGGTCAGAATGGGGCACAGGCCTGGGAGACTTCAGTCCACAGCTGAGATGTGGTGGTGGTCAGGGTGGGGGGTGGTTGGCAGTGGGAATGGGCTCTTTACTGTCCTCTGAGACTCAGCCCTCCCTCCTGCCCAGGCTGCCTGCCCCACGCCCTTGGCAGGACCATGCCTGGTGCTTTCCAGATCCAAGGCCTTTTCTATATCATATCTCCAGCCTTCCCGGGAAACAGGCCTCTGTCGATCCCCAAATTATTTTGAAAGCCCCCACCACTAATGCCAGGAGAGTGGATCCCAAAGCAGATAGAGGAGGCAGGGAAGAGTCCTGGCCAACAGGAAACCCTTGTGCCCCAGTGACCCTGGGGTTCTGCAGGGGGTGTGTGGGGGTGGGGGTGGGGCCTCAGAGGCCCCCACACCCCCTCCCTCCCTGCAGTGGTGGGGGGCGAGGAGGCCTGGCAGGTTGCAGGGCAGCAGCTGGAGGCCCCTGCCTGCCTCCTACACAGAGTGTGCCCTGGCAGAGGCGGGAACCACAGGTGCCTGGCACTGAGCATGCCACATGGTGGGGGCCCAAGAAATGTAATTCCAAGAAAGAGGAAGATTCAGCTCCCTGCTGCGGCCAGTCCGACTCTGTTGCCTCAGAGTCCAAAGTCTGATATGACAGGCTGTGGCCTTGACCCTGGGCCCCGCCCTGGGCAGCTTGGCCTCTTTGCTTTTTTGCCTTATCAACTGAGCTAATCCTGTGGGCCTTGAGAGAGGTATCCTAGTGACTTCATTCCTCGGCCTTTACCTCCTCCCCCAACCACCGCTGCTGGGCTCCATGGGCAGGAAGGGACCAATTCCTTCCTCTGCAGCCCAGGACCCAGGGCACTCCACCTGGGTGGGCCCTGTGGGCCCCAAAACTGAGGGCCTGGCTTCTGTGCCGTGGGTGATGGATGGTGTTTCCTGCTGAGGAGGGAGGGAAAATGTGCCGCTGCAATCAGGGACAAGCTGTTAGATAATCTCCCATCCGCTTGGGTGGAGGAAAACACATGGAGCTGGGGAGGGGGCCCCCTCCAGTCCATCTGAGCAGGCACTCTGTGTGGGGCAGAGTTGGGTGATGGGCAGGTGGGGGACATGAATTTGACCCTGGAGAAGGTGGCCTGGATTGGAGGATCGAACATGACAATCAAGGTGCTGGTGACTGGAGGAGTTTGGGGACATCCCTTGGATTCTTGCTGCTCTGTCCTCCCTGTCTCTGTGCCCTTTCCTTTGTCGCTTTTTTCCCCCAGATTTAGGTACCAGGGGCGTGGGGCTTGGGCCTGGCCGGGCCGCATCCACAGCCCCGTCTTGCTCCCGATCCAGCAGGTCTGGTGGAAAAGGAACGCCGGTCCTTGCCTTTTGTACTGGCTGCTGATAATCAAGCGTTTATTATACAAGAAGCCAGCCTACCTGCCTTCTTGCCCCAACAGCTGGGGTCACTACCTGGAGCTGCCTCCACGTGGGCTCCCTCCACTCCCAGTTGAGCCTCTTTTCTCCCCCAGCCCCTCTCCCCTAGCCATCCATCTCCTTGCATGGAGCCCACTGACCTGGGAGAATCAGATCATGCACGTATCTCTCCCCGTGAAAAGTGGCCTGTGGAGCTCAGGGCTGTTCCTAGCCTCTCCCATGCTCAGGTCCTAGCTCTGTGCCTGGCATGGATGGCCACTGAAAAGGGGGTTGTGCCCACGCATTTCTCTGCAGTTGGCAGCACTCTGTGAGGTTGGCCCTGCCATTTGGGATGGGGGCCATCTCTGTCTTCAGTAACTGGATTTTAAGAAAAGGAAAAAACTGACAATTTTTTCTTTATTATGTTTCAAAGCTCTGTTGTGAGATTTTTGGGGACATGCCAATGGGAGTCTTTCCACTGGGGTAGGGTGGGGGGCAGAGCTGAACCATCCCCTGGCCAACAAGACCTCACAAGCCCTCCCCAAAGCCAGTCCTTCTGGACTGATCAGGATGGATCCCCTAAATGGTTTATGTGTCCTGTCTGCCTAATGGCACACTCACTGGGTTGAGATAAATTAAGCAAAGAAAAGACTTCCAAGGCCCAGGTGCCTCCTACCCTCTACAAAACCTAACCAGCCACCACCAACAAAATAAACACAAACAACCAGATCGCTTCTGTTTTCCTGGGAATTTCTGCTCTAAAGACTAATATGAGACACTGTTCTAAGTAAATCTAAGAGTGCAAAACGAGAATAAAAGTTGGGGGTTGTTTATTCATTCGCTTGATGAATACTGAGTGAGCTCCAGCTATGTTCTAGGTGTGTTCCAAGCACTGGAGATATAATGAATAAAACAGATCAAGTGTCTGCCCGCAGGAACTTGGCATTCTGGGTTGAGGGAGGGGGAAAGAAAGACCACAGGCAGCAAATGCATCTATGTGACAGCAGATTCAATAATTTCTGGGGAAATTCATGGGGAAAAGAAGGAAGGAGTACCAAGGGGATGGTGGTTATTTCTGATAAGGTGTTTGGTTTTCAGATGACCTCTCTGGAAAAGTGTCATGTAATGGAATCCCTCGTGGGGGCAAACCCCAACTTAGGTAGGGGAGTGCAGCCCATGTAACAGCTGGTAGAAAGGTGTGATGTGGGGTGGGGGTGGGGGCGGGGGAGGAGGCATGCTTAAGTCTGGAGGCACAGCTGGGAGGCCTGGGGACTGCAGGGGTCGGGGAGGCAGGGAGTGGGCATGGTAGGGGGAGGGGCCAGTGGTACAGCAGGAGGCTGCAGTACCAAGGGTCCTGTGGGTAGAGGAGGATTTACCATGAAGTGATGCATCCATAGGGCTTCCCTGATAGCTCAATTGGTAAAGAATCTGCCTGCAATGCAGGAGACCCTGGTTCGATTCCTGGGTCGGGAAGATCCACTGGAGAAGGGATAGGCTACCCATTCCAATATTCTTGGGCTTCTCTTGTGGCTCAGCTGGTAAAGAATCTGCCGACAATGTAGGAGACCTGGGTTCAATCCCTGGATTGGGAAGATTCCCTGGAGAAGGGAAAGACTACCCACTCCAGTATTCTGGCCTGGAGAATTCCATGGACTGTATAGTCCATGGGGTCCCAAAGAGTTGGACACGACTGAGCAACTTGCCCTATGCACCTATGGAGCCCCGGGTAAGACCCTGCACCTTACTTTTGCATCCACCACCTTGTCTTATTTTCTTAGAAAAGGACACATTCACCCCCTAAACCGTGTAAGCCTCATAGTCCCCAGACCTGGACTGACCTGGTTTGTAGCAAATCTGGGTGTTGCCTCCCCGTGAAATAGGACACCGTTGGGGGGACGCATCAGGAGAGTGAAGTCACCAAGGGGATCTGTTAGAATGAGAAGGACAAGGCAGTTGTCAGAGGTGGTGTGGCCATGGGTCCTGGAATCTGAACTGGGTGAGGCGGGGAGCGAGAGCAGAGGGGGATGGGAGACAAAGAGGGGTGAGACGGGCACATCGGAGTCAGAGAATCACAGGGGGTTGGGGGCAGGGCTCCACAGCAAGAGAGCTGGGCGAGCTGCAGAGGACGTCCCACCCTGGGCAGCAGTCCGGCTCTAATGATTTGTTTTTCACAAGGTTCCCCTGATTCCCTGGGGGTGTGATCCCTGATGGCAACAAATTGGCTTCGAAGCTGCTCTCTCTTCTCTTGTTTATTAACACCAGTGTTTGTTTTATATATTAAAAAAAGGCATGTTGGCTTCAAAGGCATTTACATTTTTCCTTTTCTTTTCCTTCAGATTGGAAAGCTGCCTCTGAGACTCTGAAGGTTTTCCTGCTGATACTCGCTCCTTCCCAGTAACCCTCCATCCCAAGGGGAGCCCCAGAAAGAACACCAGGGGGGCCTCCCTGCTGCCACAGAACCACCTCACCCGCCACTCCAGGTAAGGCCGCGCCTGCCCGCCACCACACCTGTCCTCAGAGTTTGCATTTGTGATGGAAAAACATCTTAATGAGGATATTTTATTTTACATGAGGGAACGACAGGGACCTTCTTTTGCTGGCTCTAGTTTGCAGATTGTGGGGTCTTCTGTGTCTTCAGGGAGAAGGACAGGGAGAATCGCAGAACCGCAGGAATGCCTTGGGTGGGATTTTGTAAGAAGTGGCTACTGAAATCTGTCAGCCTGGCGGGGAGTGGTTATTCCAGGAAGGAGGGTGGACAGGGCGCTCAGTTCACTGTCTAGTGTCAGCACGAAATGCCACGGTGGCCAAGGTGGGGGTCTGATCCTCCCTTGCATGGCTCCGTGCACTTTCCCCTGTGGCCCAGGGATGGGATCTGATGCCTTCATCTGGCTCTAGAGGGAACTCATGATTGCTGCACTCCCTCCCCCAGTGGCTGGACTGTACTTCAACCCTGGCACTCGCCGCCTAGAGTTATTGGCAGGCCTCACAGGCTTAGAGCCTGTCCCCTGCAAGACTGCCCCACTTTTAGCTGCAGATCTCAAGGACGTTTGCACTCCTGACCAAGTGGTTGCAAATTCACAGGTTCCCACAACTGCCTCAGTTTTGATAATTTGCTAGTACAACTTGCAGTACTCAAAGTGCTGTGCTTTCCATGAATCTTGGGAAGATAATTCTTGCTGCCTCCATGAAGGAGGTTGCAGGGCCCAGCTGCCTCGCCTTTCTGTGGGTTTGAGAACCAGTATTCTCCTGAAACAGTAAGTGTTTGGTGTTGTGGAACTTGAAAGCACCAGACTGGCCGATCCCGGTGGCTGGTCCAGCCGTCTGGGGCTGGGCGGGCTGGCTACGCAAGCTCCTTTTCCACCTGGAGCTGTTTCTGGGCGCACATGCCCTTTCTGCCCCTTCGTGGCTTCTGAAGGTGTGCTTGCAGTTGTGAAACAGGAAATGCGCATCAAGGCTCTTCTCCCTTCCAGTGGGGTGAAGTCCAGGGGAGAGAGGCATCAAAGGGAAGACCCTGGCGTCCTGTTTGCCCTGAGTAGCTTGAAGCCTGCAGAGGGAACTGGGCTCTGTGTCACCTTCTGATCACCTCCAGGTGGGGGTGGGCCTCTTGACGGGAGAGAGCCAAGCACATCCATCAGTGATCAGGGTGCTGGCTGCTGACCCCCTGCAGACACCCGGCCACCCAGTGGTGGCGCCCCCTGCTTTTCTCAATGGGATCCAGATGCAGGCTTCAGAGGGGGCTGCCAAAGCTGCTATCCGGGTGTGCCCATACATCCAGAGCTGAGGTCCAGAAAGAAAATGAAGGATAGGGCAGCAGGCATCCCAACTGGCTCCTCCCCCCAGCGGCGCCCTCATCCACGACTTAGTCATGAGCAGCAGGAGCAGATATTTTGGAGAAAAGTCGACCCGGGAGAGGGAAGTTTGGGGAATAGCAGATGCCAACATAGGGCCTATGGAGCCCCTGCAAATATACATCTTCCATGGCCTTTCACAGTGGAAGGTCTCCTGGAGAAAGTGCTCCCCAGTGGTGCTCCGGGATCAGTGATGGAGAGATTACAAGGAAGAGCCTTCTGCTCGGGTGAGCAGGCTGTTTCATTCCCAGTGGCGTGTGGGACTGTTGAGCGTATCTCCTGGTCACTGCAGATGTGTCCTTGATGGATCCTCAGGGTCAAGTAGGGGCAAAAAGGGTCAGCCCAGGGCACGGAGGGAAAGCTGTTTCCTTCCTAGCCATCGTTCCATCCCTGGCTCCCTTCTTCTGCCTTGGAAAGTGTCCCATAAATTATAACCCACCCAGAGGCTCATCTTTTAAATAAGGATTTGATTTGGGTTTTACTGTATAGTAAATTCTGAGTCCTTATTAAAAACATGGGTGGATATTAATCTGCCGCAAAGTGAGATTTGTCTCTTACATGCAGGGGCACAGGCTGGGGCAGATGGGTCCTCCAGATCAACGGGGACGGAACCCACCTGTCAGCATCAGGAAGAGACACTCGCTGGGCGTCACCTGCTCTTCTGTCCGTGAACCTCCCCTTTCTCTCTCCCTTCCCTGTCTTCACTCTCATTGGACAGTCTGACTCTTTCCAAAGCCTGGTGCTGTGTGTTACGGTTGCTCATACGAACAGAAGGCACAGCAGGCTGTTTCTTCTCCAAATGTTTTCTGGGGTGGGGGAACATCTTTGTTCTGGAGATGAACAGTCTGACCTCTAGCCTCTTGAGAGGTGCTCCTAAAACCTGCAGGGCGCAGGGAAGAGTCCACACCAGGGTTTACTTTTCTCATCCAAGAAAGAGTGGCTTTGGGTTGGGCCAGTGGCACCTTTTCCAGCACAGGGGACAGTGTGTGACCGAAGCAGGGGCTGCCACACTCATCTTGGGTCAGGCGTGGGTGTGTTGTGGCTGTGAAGCTGGCAGTTTGGGCTGTTGTTCCCCACCCCACAACATTAGAACTCATCTGTCTACCCCCGGCCCCACCCTAGGGGATGGACCCCTGAGGGGCAACATGCGACTTCCCATAAATCATTCCCGAATGAGCGTGCTTCCTGCATCATCCATCACGCTCATCTCTTGTCTGCTTGTTTTTAAAAGCTGTTAAACTGGAATCCATCACATGGCACCCTCGGGGGGCCAAGCTGCAGCAAAGGCTGCCCGCATCAGCAATATTAATGCACACGGAGCTTTCTGGAGCATCGAGGTAAATGTCTCCCCAGTGGTGGGGAGACGGAGAGCGTGACTTTATCTAGTTACACCAGAAGCTAATGGGATGTTTCTCTGACACTTGCAGTTAATACATTCCTGCCATGCATGAGGAAGTCCCGGTGGCTGCTGGGTGGAACA
This sequence comes from Bos javanicus, assembly GCF_032452875.1. Classification (NCBI taxonomy): domain Eukaryota; kingdom Metazoa; phylum Chordata; class Mammalia; order Artiodactyla; family Bovidae; genus Bos; species Bos javanicus. The sequence goes on from NC_083886.1 coordinate 54,501,259, forward strand.
GGTAATACCCACCTGAACGATGAGGCTGGTATTTTTCCCTTCTTGCAGAATCACCTTTTATTTGCTTCTCATGCCTGATATTTTAATTCGAAGACTTTAGCTGAAGCCAGCCTTTGGAAAGACAAATCTTTCTAGAAACACTGGTGGTTGCTCTTCTATTGCTAAATGTATTTTGGAAAAGAAGATTTGGAAGGGTACTGAGATCAGCTTTAATCCTTGCTTCTGAACCTTCACGGCTAGAACAAGTTCTGGGGATATGCCCATGCGGGAGGGGGAGGAGTCTGGAACCCTCTCCTTATATTCATTCTCTTTCTCTGTCCCCTTTCCTTTCCTCTAATTGCATGAGGAAGGCCTGGACCCTGTTTCTCTGTGGCTGAAATCTTCCAGGCTCTTAAACATTCACCTAATTGACTAGTGCTGGGTTTCCCTCCAAGAGCTTCCCTGGGGGGCTCAGATGGTAAAGAATCTGCCTGCAATGCAGGAGGCCTGGGTTCAACCCCTGGATCAGGAAAATCCCCTGGAGAAGGGAATGGCTGCCCACTCCAGTGTTCTTGCCTGGAGAATCCCATGGACAGAGGAGCCTGGCAGGCTACAGTCCACAGGGTCGCAGAGAGTCGGACACGAATGAGCGACAAACACACTTGCCTCCAAGAACCTCTCTGTCTGTCCCAGGCAGATGTCACAAACCTCGGTGGCACCAGTGATATTTTGTCCCATCTGCTTTGGACTTTTCCGATATCCTTTTCTGTGCCTTGTGTTTTGCTGGTTGAAGGGTGAAACTGCTTGTTGGCAGGGGTGGGCCGATATTTTTGGTTGGTGACCTCTGAACTCTGGGAGTGAGCAGCCCAGGAGGCTGGGCGTGTGGCAGAGGGCGCTGTCAGAGCACCCCCTTCACGCCGGAGCTGTCCAATTAGAGCCCATTAGTCACTCAGTGTGTTAAAGCATTAAGAACAATTAAGGGTGAGAAGAGTTTCCAGATGTAGCTTCAGCTCAGGGGCTGGAAGGGAAACACTGCTGGCCACTCCCCAGATGGAAATAGTCTGAGAGGAGTGGCAGGCATCAGCAGTGGCTCCTAGAGCCCAGGGCTTTAGGGTGGGGAACCCACAGGGGGGCTCCTGATTCAGACGCTTGGTGGGAGGGTCCTGGGGCCGTCGCAACAAAGGACCACAAGCCAGCGGCCTTAAGACTAACAGATTTATTCTCTCACACCCTGGGACTGGAGGTCTGCAATCAAAGTGCCAGCAGGGCCCGTTCTGTCTCCAGATTCTGTGTTCACTGCCTGTCCCAGTGTTGCTTGGCTGGCAGACACGTTTGTTCTAGTCTCTGCCTCGCTGCATGGCTTCTCCCCTCGGTGTCTGTCTGTCCCTGTCTCTTGACACAGTGCGCTCCTCTGTGTGTGTATGTGTGTGCCCATATTTTCCCTCGCTTTATGAAGGTGCCGGCTAAGGGTTAGCACCCCTCACCCCGCCCCACCACCCCCTCACTCCAGGAGGACTTCATTTTTACTTGATCAACATTCGCAGACCCTAAGTCCAAATAAGGTCATTGTCACAGATACTTGAGGATAGGATTTCAAGATATCCTTTTTGGGGGACACCATTCTACCTACTGTATCCTCTAAGACTACTGGGGAGGAAGGTGAGCCTAGACACCTTTACTACTTGTTCCTACCCCCCAGAAGTACTGTCATTGGTTCATTTTAAAAACAATGATAAGAATGTACCCATGAGCCAATTAAGAACTGAAGGCCAGAACCTCAAGCTGTAAGAGCGACTTCTTGAAAACCCCAGCCCAAGGTCATAGGTTGTCTGTCATTCAAGAGGCAGCTGCAGCGCCAGGAGCTTTTGCCTGAGATCCTTTCCGTGTCACTCACTTGCCACCAATCCCACTGTTAAGACTGGTCTTAAGAACAAACCAAGCATGAAAAAGACAGACCCCAAATCTAAACCTAAAAGTAAGCAGTCCTTGCCACATGTCTTGGGAGCTATTTCAGAGCCTGGCCAGTGAGGGTCTTCCTAGAGGCTCCGGAGGCCTGAAGGAAGAGATTGCAAGAGGAAGTTGGAGCCGGGCTTGGCAAGGTGAGGGAGAGAGGTCTTGGGGAACGGAGGCAGTCAGGCACTTAGGAGCTCTGTGGGTTAGAAATGTGGAGGCTCTGAAGGCTGGAGAGCCCACAGGATGAAATGTGGGAGTGAGAATCCAGAACTGGGGGAGGTTGGCAGAGAGAGGAACGAACATACCAGGGGACAAGGAGGAGTTGAGGCTGAAAATAGCCTGGTACCCGCTGCATTGAAGTCTGCGGATACGGAAGTCCAGGGTGGCTGAGGCGGCCTCCTGGGATTCCCAGTCCTCCTCGTGTGCACATGGTCCATCTTCCTGCGAGATTATGGACCATCCGTAACAGGGCTGTAAATGACTTATCACCATTGACAGCAGCAGGCAGGTACATGCAGGGGAGACAGGGACGAGTGTCACACTCAGTGTGCTATGCTGACACACGTGTGCACTTGTCACATTCAGTCCCAGTAGAGAATTTGGGACTTAAAGGAGAAGTCCTGGGCAGAGAGAGAAGTTCTACGTGGATTTATACAAACCCGCTGATTCTAGATTCAAAACAGGCTACCGGGGGCCATGAGGGTTTGTGAGCCAGCCTCACCCAGAAGTTGACGTGTGCTTCCTGGTTCCACTGCCAGGCAGGTGCCCAGGTTAGGCCCTTGGATCGGATCCCATAGACCCCTCACTTTGTTCTGTGTCGACACGTGGGCTGATGGTGAACTCCACTCAAAGGGCAAACAGACGAGCAGGGATTTTTATGGATTGGGAGAAAATTATTTTTTTTTTAATCCGATTTGCAAGGATACATTAAGTATTCCCAGGCCTGGTGCTTTCAAAGACATCTGTGTTCTGAAGGGCAAAGAACAGAAAGGGAGTGTCAGCAAATGCCTCAGGAAGAAAAATTAATTTAGAAGTAGAGGTTGAGACAAGCTTAACTTCAGTGGTGCATGTGTCTCTGTGTGTAGGGGAGAAAACATGGAGGCAGAATAGAATCATTTTTCTCTTTTTTCTTTGAGGTGGGAGAGGAGGTAGCACATGCACAGATGGTGTTTTTGAGTGACCTTGTGTCGCTGAGTGTGGCTGAGTAGTGGCTGGAACTGTAGGAATCTCGCAGGGTGTGGCCACCCGCAGCTACCAGTGGGGGTTACCAGGATGCCAGCATTCCGGAAGGACCTGGAAGCAACCAGATGACAAACCCAAGTTCAATGAAGATCAAACAACACACGCACAACACAACCTCTTGTGGGAGACATCCGTGGGCCTGGAGTCTTTACAGCAGGGCTTAGAGCTTGGAGACTGGTCCAGCTGACAAGCTGGGGTGACACGTGTTTGTGAGTATCTTATCCAAGGTTCTCATCTGTAGATTGACATGCGTCATCTCTGTTACTCCTCACAATAACCCTCTAAGCTAGGTCTCCTGAGGAAACTGAGCCATACAGGAATGGTTACACAGGGCTGTCCAGAATTTGAACCCACAGCTGCTGCCTGGTACCAACCCCGGTTCAGGACCCAAGTCTCTATGATCCAAATTGTGCATGCATGCTCAGTCGCTCAGTCGTGTCTGACTCTCTTTGACCCCACGGACTGTAGCCTGCCAGGCTCCTCTGTCTGTGGAATTTTCCAGGCAAGAATACTGGAATGGGTTGCCATTTCCTACTCCAGGGGATCTTCCCAACCCAGGGATCGAACCTGCATCTCTTGCATCTCCTGGAAGATGATGCAAGGGGGATTCTTCACCACCGTGCCACTTGGGAAGCCCACGAACAAAATCAGAGCCAGTGCCCACCTGTGAGCTGCTGCTCTGATTCCAGCAAGATGGGGACAGAAGTCGAGAGTGTTCATTTAGAACCGTTCACAGTCAGAGTGAAAGGGCAATTTTCTGTCTACTGTTGTGTCTACTGAATCTAATAATAAGAAATCAGGCTTTGTATTTTGTAAATCTTTTTATTCTACTTTTCCAATAATCCCATGCTTGTAGCTTAAAAAGAAATATAGATCTGCAAATAAATAAATGTAGATCTGCAAAGAAGAGTGAGGCCTTTGCCACACATAGTTTGAGAAGCCCAGATGCAGAGGATAGAGTCAGATCACAAAACTGGTGAAGTTTGAATAAGCTCTGTGGTTGACCTGGTTTGGGAATGTGTCATGTGTGAAGGTACGTTCGTTTACTTGGGCTGCCATGACAGAGCGCCCAGACTGGATGGTGAACAGAAATTTTCTTTCTCACAGTTCTGGAGGCTGGAAGTCCATCTACTGTCAAGGTGTGAACAGGGTTGGTTTCTTCTGAGGCCTCTTTCCTTGGGTTGTAGATGGCCATCTTTTTCTGCATCCTCACATGGTCGTCCCTCTGTGTGTCCGGGTCCTAACCTCCTCCTCTTGCAAAGACACAGTCAGATTGGATTAAGGCCCACTCATATGACTGCACTTAAACTTACAGGCTTCTCAAGTGGCACAATGGTAAAGAATCCATCTGCAATGCAGGAGATGCAAGAGACGTGGGTTCAATGCCTGGGTCAGGAAGATCTGCTGGAGGAGGAAATGGCAACCCACTCCAGTATTCTTGCCTGAGAAATCCTATGGAAAGAGCAGCCTGGTGGGCTACAGTCCACGGAGTATCAAAAGAGTTGGACATGACTGAGCATGCATGGAGTCAAGGACCCTTTAAAACTCTCTCTAAATACAGTCATACTCAGAAGTACTGGGGGTTAGGGCTTCAACTTAATGAATTTGGAGGGGACACAAGTCAGCCCGTAACAGAAGGGGATGTGAGAATTCTCTGCACTATTTTTGCAGTTTCTTCAAGTCTTAAATTATTTCAAAATAACAAGTTTTTTTTCAAGGATGACACTCACCTCCCCCAAAACAGCATGGCCACTGTGGTTTGCTTGGCAAGATCCCAGCAGGCATCCATCATTCTAGGTTTTTGGGGACAATGCCAGGATGGATGCCAAGTTGGTATGACCCAGGCTCTGCCCCTCTCTGCTGTCTGCTCTCTGGTTCCATCCCTCCAGGTCCACAGAGGGAAGATGGAAGGTACATGAAACAGACACTGCGGCTGCCTTTCTACATTCTCTATCCATGGAAGTTCCTCTTGGGTCCCTCCCTCTTTTGGGTTTCTTTCTTTTTTTTTTTTAAGTAATTTATTTTTAAATTGAAGTATAATTGCTTTACAGAATTTTGTTGTTTTCTGTCAAACCTCAACATGAATCAGCCATAGGTATACCTATATCCCCTCCCTCTCAAACCCCTCTCCCATCTCCCTCCCCATCCCACCCCTCTAGGTTGATACAGAGCCTCTGTTTGAGTTTCCTGAGACAAACAGCAAGTTCCCATTGGCTATCTATTTTACATATGGTAATGCAAGTTTCCATGTTACTCTGTCCATACATCTCACCCCCTCCTCCCCTCTCCCCATGGCTCTAAGTCTGTTCTCTATGTTGGTGTCTCCGCTGCTTTCCTGCAAATAAATTCTTTGGTACCATCTTTCTAGATTCTGTATATACACATTAGTATACGATATTTACTTTTCTGTTTCTCTCTTGGGTTTCTTAAGGGCACAGGCTTCTGCTGCTTCTGTGTTCTTCCCACAGCCTCGCACCTAGTAGGTTTCCATAAAAGACTTCCCACAGAATGTCTTGATATAAATGCCCTTGAAACACTCTCCCTTCCCCCTGGGAAGCGTTGACTCACTGGTCACCCCAGGTGTAATGTAGGAGTAATCTGCTCCATCGTAGACCCTGTCAAGGGGATGGGAGCACATTACTCACTCAACAGCATTTACAGAGTAAGACGTGTTGTCACTAGGAAGAATTTTCAGATTACGATTATCCACTCTGCAGTGTATTTGGTTGAGAAGCTGCAGGTTTGTGTATCTTAATATCTGTTGTGCTGTTTGCAGCTAAGGAAACAGATGCCTGCACACCCGAGTGCTAGGTAACCTGGACAACCAGGACAAATGTCGCCTGTGCCTGACATGACCAGAGGTGGCCTGTGAATGTGTTCTCTCATTTGTGAGCCAGAATGTCATTGGATTGGTCACTGTTCTAGACCATTCTGCTGCTCGAAAAGTTACCAAGGCAAGAGCATAATGATTTTTTAGTTATTTAGTACTTCACATAGCCCCATACATTCTTTGCAAAAATGCTTTGCTCTCGGTCCCCAGGGCATACATGGAGCATTTCACTCTGACCCCACTTTCCAGGAGCTCAGATACCTGGCAGGCCACTCCAGTGGGAGACTACTCATCGTACCGGCCTCCAGAGCAAGGCATGCGTGGGCCCAACACCCACCTCCATTGGCAGCTGGGAAGGCTGAGGCATTTTTGCTGAGGCAGGTACAAGCCTTATTTTATCTTCTATGGAGAAATTAATTTGAGTGAATTTTTCTCCTTTTCTGAGTCTAAAGGAAGGCCTGGTTATAATTTCTTTAACATGAGAGGACATCCCAGAGGTACAGCATGCACCTGCATGCAGTAAGCTGTGCTCTGGAAAAGGGAGATTAAATGGTGTGTCTTGGATGATAGAGGGCACATAGCATTTCACTGGAGGTATGAATTTTTCCTCTGAAGATTCCAAAAGGCCAGGAATATTAAACCTGCACCCCTGAAAGACTGGATGTCTGTTGCCACAAGAGGTCCAAGGAAACCTGACATCTCTTTGATGTCTTATTTGTTATCTTAAAAATTCATGCAGATCTTTCATCTCATCCACAATATGCTCTTGCTGCTTGTAACGTAACAGTACCATTTCTCCAAAATACTTTGGCTGAAACGCTTTAGAAACGCTGTGCATACTTATTCAGCTACCCCATCTCATCACCGTGATTCCTTGAGTGGCTTAAGGGGGTGGTTAGGGGTGGGTCTCTGGTTTGAGAAGCTTGGTGAGGATGTCGGGGGAGGGTTTCTAACATGAGATGCACATGTGTACTGGGGAGGGGGTGGATTGGATTAGATGTATTTTAACGCTGTCATCTGTGAAATTGGATGAGACTCTTCATACGATGCTGCTGCTGCTGCTGCTGCTAAGTCGCTTCAGTCATGTCCGACTCTGTGTGACCCCATAGACGACATTTCATATAGGCGGCCTAGTGGCCTAGAAATGAGCTGTTGAGTGAAGATACTCCACCCCCACCAGCCTGCCAATTTCTGGTAATAATCTCCACTCTTTCTTCTCTGTGTGGGTGGGGTCTCAGAGATACGCCTGTTGGCCATTGGAGGTGGAGTGATGTCTCAAGCTGGTGACATCCATGTGTGTGTTAGTTGCTTAGTCATGTCTGACTCTTTGTGACCCCATAGACTGTAGCCCGCCAGACTTCTCTGTCCGTGGAATTCTCCAGGCAAGAAAACTGGAGTGGGTTGCCATTCCCTTCCCCAGGGGATCTTCCTGGCCCAGGAATCGGACCTGGGTCTCCTGCATTGCAGGTGACATCCATAGTTAGGATGAAATCCAAATGTGTACATATTCATTCTCCAACATTTTTGGAGCACATTAAGGGCAGAGAAGGACCTGGTGCTGTGGGTGCCAAGCTAAGCACAGGATGGTACAAGGAGTGACAAAAGAGAGAACCTGTGGTCAGCAGGAGAACCTCCATACGGGTGTGAAAGTCTCACCCTGGGCTCTTATTTAATCCTCAGAGCACTCTGTGAGGTGTGTCTTTCTGTGGGAGGAGCCCAGCTCTGGAAGTGCACTCAGCAAGCAGAGGACCCTGACTCTGTCTTTCCCTGCTTCACATCTTCTCCTGACTCTGGCTCAGCAAACTGCCCTTCCCCTGACATGCACCCTTCCTTGCTTTACATTATGTCTCCCTGCTGCAGTCCCACCATGATGGTCTGGGCCCTGGAAAGGAATCTGCTTCCTGGGGTCGCAGATCCAGCTCTGTTCAGCTGTGGGTGTGAGGGGATGTCCAATGTGGCAGGTTCCATGCAGCCCCTAGTGTGCTTGGGAGAGAATCAGCCCCAAAACCCTACACTTGAAGCCGAGATCTCGAGAGTGCAAGCAGCAGCATCAGTCCTTCCAATGAATATTCAAGGTTGATTTCCTTTAGGATTGACTGGTTTGATCTCCTGGCGGTCCAAGGGATTCTCAAGAGTCTTCTCCAGCCTCACAATTTGAGAGCATCAGTTCTTCAATGCTCAACCTTTTTTATGAATCAACACACACATGTATACGTTACTACTGGAAAAACCATAGCTTTGACTATAAGGGTCTTTATCGGCAAAGCGATACCTCTGCTCTTCAATATGCTGTCTAGGCTTGTCATAATTTTCCTTCCAAGGAGCAATATATCTAGTTATCAATCATGTATGTATTTATCCATCCATCCGTGTATCTATTGTCCAACTATGTGTATATCCATTACCTATTACTGTCCATCCGTATCTTCCCACCTATCTCCTCTCTGGAAATCATTGCTTATTATTATTATTGCAAAGTTTATTTTTAAGGTTTGTCTTCTTTTGATCTTATAAGAGTGGGAGTGTTTCCTTGCCCTGCTGCCTTTCATGCTTAAGTGGGGCCTCTATCACCTCTCAGGCCTCAGCCAACTAGGGAGGCTGTGAGGCAGGAAATAAGCATGGGCGTGGGGTGGGGGGTTGAGGAAGGTCAGGCAGAAGGTGGAAGGGAAATGTGGAAATGTGCCCGAGGAGCCTCCTGGAATGATGATCAGGACTGACGTGTGACACGTGGCACCTGGCTGTGCCATCCACGGCCGTCAACATCCAGCCCCTGACCTGTCCTGTCCCATCTGGCCCCTCCCTCCCTCCTCACTGTCCCGCCCACATGCTGCCTCTTTGTTCTTATCCTCCCTGCCCTGCCCATCCTCACAGCTGGTAAACGTCCAGCTCCTCCTCCGGGCCAAGGGCTATGGTTGTCATCTTGAGGCTTTCTGGTTAGAGCCCTGGGCTCAGCAGGGGGCCGCTGTGCCACATCTGGAGACATTTTTGATTGTCATGACAGGGAGATGCTGCCAGCATCTTATGGATGGAGGCCAGGAAAGCTCCAGTGCACATGGCATCTCCCACCAACAGAGGATGACCCAGGCCTGGATGTCCTGAGTTGAGGTTAAGAAACTGGGCCAGATGAGGGCTCCTGGGTCTGGACTTAGTGCCCAGGTTTGGTGCGGTCATGGTCCTTGCATCCCCAGTGTCCCCGAGGGCACCTGTCCAAGGGGCACCCTGCGTCTCCACAGGGAGGGGACACAGACTGAGAGGTGCCATGGGGGAAGCTGCAGGCGCTGGGCAGGGAGGCGGCACAATCCCTGGTGCTTGAAAAATGACCCCCTCCAGGGCCCAAGTCCGGGATCCCAAGACGGGAGACAGGCCACGCTCTCAGGAGCTGAGGAGAAATCAGAGGCTGGGGGAGCATGAAGGGAGGGGCCCAGTATGAAAAGGAAGACACTTCCTGGGGACCCTGGGCACTCACAGAGTGCTCAGTGAAGAGAAACACGGAATTCTGAACAGAGACAAGGACGAGCCCAGTGAAAGTGGAGCCTGAAACACTGCATACAGCTCCCGGAACTGGCATGAAACAGGTCAGGGGTAACATTCCCCTTGATGCTGATGATCTCGGGCCACAGGGCCAGTGGAGTGTAGCTCAGTGGACTGGTGCACACAGGTCTCACTGCCCACCTTGACAGATGAGGAGCCGTCAAGGGTAGAAGTTCATGGATTTTTTTAAAACCTTGCTATTTTGGGCAGGCAGGGCAGGAAGTGAGGACAAGAGTCCTGGGCACCAGTGTCCAAAGGAACATGCTCCATGGACATCACGTGGCCGTGGCCGAGCCACCTGTGTGTGTTCACAGGCCCTTCCTAAGGGAAGAACAGTTGAAAAGGTGTTTGGAGCCTCTGTAAGGTTTTCTGCCCTTTCCCTCCTTCCTCCTCTCCCCCACCCCCGCCTCCGTTCTTTTATTTTCTGCCCTCACCAGAAATTTCCTACTTTGGGGAACTAGAGTAAGCAGATGGGGAAACATGACCCGCCGGCCTCTCCTAACCATTTCGGATAGCCACATGCTTCCCCCCATCACCATGGGAGTAAGGGCAGCCCCAGGCCGGGGTCAGAGGCAGAGGTGATGCTACACTGATGGAGGTCACCGCCAGCGGTGGGCAGAGTCCTTCTTCTCCCCTGATCCCCAGATGAGAGGAGCCTGAGCCCCGGTCATCGGACACACACACCCCTCCTTCAGTCATCTGAACTGACCACTCAAACAAGTCCCTGTATCCCCCAGCAACACCTGCTACTCGGGAGGAGAAAAACCGAATTTGCTTGCTCTCTTCAGGGTGTGTATAGAGGTGGGGGTGTGTGTGGAGAGGGGAGAAGTCTCAGGAAAATACACATTTCCCCTTATATAACAGACTGATACTCCAAGCCACCTTCTGGAAGCACTGGGGCCCTCGGATTTCACACTTTGGCTGAGAGTTGCTGTTGACAGGGTCTTGGATCACTGTGGCCTGCCCTCCCACTTGGGGAGCAGCCTGGGTCTGTGCTCCTTTGGGAGGACAAGGCTTTGTGGTAGGAAGCACCGTGCCCCCTGGCCCCTAGGACTATTCTAGATCACTGCGGTTTGGGGACATGTCGGTCAAACTGTGGTCTATGGGCGAGTGAAGCCCAGGGCTGCAGGCTGGGGGACGGAGACTGGGCACCAGGGGGAGGTCTAGTCTGACACCTGAGGGCAGGAAAAGCTGGTCCCAGCATCATGGGCCACAATACACACCCACAGAGGAGGCCAGCCTCGGGGCCATGAATGTACCGTAGAGCGTCTCGGCGGGGAATCTTCTGAACCACCCTCCCAGTCTGGAAGTGGGGCAGACTTCTCGGCTGAAAGATGTAGCTGAGTTGTTCCTGGGAGGTGTGGGGCACCCAGAACCTTTGCTCAGAGAGAGGTCCCCCGTGCAGATGCACCCCCCCGCCAAATGGAGAAGGAGAGCTCAAAGGAGTGTCTGGTGTCTGCAGGCATTCTGTCCAGGCAACCTAATCCTTGCTGCACAGAGCCAGTGACCCCGCGTCCACTCCCAGATGTGTGGACGAGAGGCTGGGGGAGCCCTGGTGTCCACTGAGGGACTCCTTAACCTCCTTTCTGGCTGTGGGTCCCGGGGGTCCCAGAGAGGCCATGCAGCCCAGGTGGAGCCTCCAGGGAGGTGCCGGCCTCTGCCTGGCGAAGGCACCGACCTCCTATTTATCATGCAGGGAGTGTTGTGTTTGGAGAAATTTAGATGTATTTTTGCGTGTGTGTGTGTGTGTGTGTGTGTGTGTGTGTGTGTGTGTGTGTGTGTGGTATGTGTGTGTGCTTGCATGTAAATGTGGGTAGGTGCTGTCCTGATTGATGGCAATTAGCATTTTCTAACGGGAACAGATGTTCGGACTGCCAGGAGGCTGGTACCTAACGCCCACGCCGCCATCTGCTCGCCGGGCGGGCAGGGCCAAAGGAAGAGCCCGGCCCGCGGCCCTGCCGTCCTCACCGTGTGCGCTGGGCAGAGTCGCGCGAGATTGTTTCTGGAGGGAAGAGAAATAATAATAAAGATGTTTTCAGGGTTATAAATAGTTCATGCTGTTTATTATGGGATGGAGCGCTCTCCCTGACGAGCAGCTCCAGTGTCTGCATGGCCAGAACAAAGGGAGGAGGGAAGGGAGGGCACCCTGTGTCTGGGGGGTGGGGGGCGGCCTTGAGAGGCCTCTGCCCATCGTGGTGCATTGAATCAGCTCTTGGTTCAGAGGGTGGAGGTGATGGGGAAGGAGGATGAAGGAGAGGAACATCAGGGAGGGCTCCTTTTTCGGCTTGCTCAGGATCGAGAGACCCTGGGCTCCCCAGGGAAGCACGGTGGTCAGTCGGTGGTGGGTGGATGGGTGGTTGGGGAGGGGCTCGGGGCTGGGCCACACCTAGATTTTCCCTCTCACTGACCCGGTAGCCTCAGCATGGCTGAGCCCCCTGCTCTTCACCTGTGAACTCAGGGTCGCAATCCCCGACTCCCCAGGCTTCTGTGAGCTGTGGGGGTGAGTCACACACAGGGCAGGCTGGGAGCCAACTGACTCTGGCCTGCCTTGTGTCCAGCTGTTCTGGGGACCAGGGCAGACCCCAGCATCAGCGTGCCTGGCTGCTAGTCCTCCTCGCCTCTAACCTAACCAAAATGGATCTTACTGCTCTTCCAGAAACATTCTCTCTGTTTTTTTTTTTCTTTCTCTCTCTCTCTCTTTTTTGGCTTCTTGAAGCAAAACAGTTTGTTTGTTTGCTTGCTATGAAAAGAGTTGCCTCCTTCCCTTCATCCCTTCCTGCTCCGCCCTGAGCAAAGTCACCAGCTTGTGTGGCCCCACCTCCAGCGTCTGCACGGGAACAGCTCCTCCTGCAGGCAGATGTCTGCAGGGTATCTGTTGCCTGTCTTCCAGCCGCCCTGACAGATGTACCGGCTCTAATTGGGGGCCCGGTGCCCGGCAGCTTCTGCTGCGGGCCAAGGTCCTCCCTCTGCCAGGCTCATGTGTGCCCCTTCTCCTGGGCTCATGCCGGGTCTTGGTGGGCATCTTCCCCATGTCAGCGGCTCCAGGGCGTGATGCATCGGGCAGGCTGGCTCCCTTCTTCTCCAGGCCACCGCTAACATTTCCCTGGTAATTTGCCCACTGCTTTGGAAACGCTTTGGAGGAGAGGAAGCACGCTGGTTTCCGAGATGGTGAAGGGGAAGTGAGGGTTTCGTGATGTGTTGCTGTCTTGCGGAGACCCCGCTGCAGAGCAGAGGGGTGGCGAGCCCTCCTGCACATCCCTGTCTGGATTTCCTGGTCTGGGTCCAGTGAAGCTGCAGTAAAATTCCTGCGATGGGTGGCTGCCGGGGCCTTAGGGTTAAACCCAGGAGGACTTAGTTTTTGTAGAGCAGCTCTATGAAAATTTGGTGTTACTGATGGTGGGGGGACGGCAGTGATGATGTTGGTGGGGGTGGGGGTGGAGATGGAGGTAGTGAAAGCAGTAGGAAAATAAGGAGAGGCTTCTCCTTGCCTTCTTCCCTCCATCTGGGGGTGGGTATGGCTGAGTCCCTCCGGAAGAAGTGGAGGTTAGACCATCCCTACCCACAGGCTGGCGAAATTCTGTGGGAGTTTTCAAGATGGCAGCTGGTGGGGCATGTCTCAGGCTCACCTTAGAAACATAGCCTCCTGCCATGATCCCCACCCCCTACATATATCACTCTGTGTCTGAGTTTTCACTCTGTATTGATATCCTGCTGCTTCCACTCCAGAAACCGTTTTGGACTTGACAACGCTACTGACATGCGGCCGGGGTAAGCTCTGTAGTGGGGGCTGTCCTGGTGACTGTAGGATGTTGAGCAGCCTCTCTCGCCTCCCCCACCGCCACCCACGAGGTACCATAGTGCCTCTCCCACTGGGTGTGACAACACTGTCTCCAGACGTGGCCCCTGGATTAGGGGTCAGAGTTGCCCCTGGCTGAGAACCTCTGTTAATCTATTTTCAAGTGACTCCATTTCTGACTCCATTTCTAATGTTTGAGGGCTTACTGTGCATCAGACACCTTATTTGCCTTTCTAATCATTGACTCTTTGTAGCAGCATCCTGGGCAGTGGTTGCTAGGATTTGTGCTCCACGGAGAGAACCCTGTGGTTCAGAGAGGTCTGGGAACTCGCCCAGTCACATGGCTGGTAACTGGTGGAGCTGGGTTTTGGGCTCAGATGCACCGTCCACCCATCTTTGATTACTGATGTGCCTCCATGTGGTGGGGACCTGTCTAGGAGCTCGGGACCCACCCGTGGATAAGGAGGCAGAAATCTCTGCCTTCATAGAACATGCATTCTGGAAAAGGGAGACAAATAATGAGCATAACCAGTAAATTATCTGGACGGGTAGCAAGCCAGGTATTCATTTCTGAAGGCTGGCATCACAAATTTCCACTATCTGGTGGCTTAACACAGTAGGAATATATCGTCTCACAGTTCTGGAGGCCAGGAGGCCGAGATCAAGGTGTTGCAGGATTGGTTCCTCCTGGAGTCTCTGAGGGAGGGTCTATTCCAGGTCCCTCTCCCAGCTTCTGGTGAATCTGGGCATCCCTGGGCTTGTAGCTGCATCACTCTCGTCTCTGCCTCTGTTTTCCCTGTGTCCAAACCTCCCTCACCGTCCTCTTATAAAGACACCAGGCATTCATCTCGAGACTCTTAACTGATGATGTTGGCATAGACCCCACACCCAAATTAGGCTACTCTCTGTCTCTGTGGGTTTGCCTGTTCTGGACATTCCATATAACCGGCATCAAATCTGGCCTTTTGTAGTACATACCAGTACTTCATTCCACTTCGTGACTGAGTCGGATTCAGTTGTGTTGATCCATTTGTCTACTGATGGACAGTTGGCTGTTGTGAAGGACCAGCTTCATGAGGGAGGCTTTTAGCACTCATGGTGTATTAGCTGAATGAGGAAATGAAACAGTGACCACGAATCCCATAACCCCTACACCCCTCCAGCCTGTCCCCCTACCGTAATCTCCGTGTCCCACGCTCAGGCAGCCAGTGTTTCAATACCTGCCATGTGTGGAGGAGCCTTATTCCCGGACTTTAGGAATGTGGCCACCGTGGTGGGGCGGGGGCGGGTCTGGAAGTCTCTAGAACTTGAGGGGGTGAGAGTGGTGGCTGTGATCTCCCATTCCTCTCCCAGTGTTCTCCTGCTGAGGGGAGTACCCTCTGCCCCTCGGGACTCCTTCCGCTCCAGACGGGGCACCGCCATGCCCTCAGCCCCCTGAGCTCTGACCACGCTGGGATCCCCAGGACCCCCTGCTTCCTGGAGAAACACCAAGCCTGGCATCAGCGAGTGGGTAGGGGGGCAGAGAACCCCGGCCCTTCCCCATTTCCACAGCAGACCTCGGAACACCAGGTTCCCTGGAGGTAATACCACTGTCCCCAGGAGCCCTGGGAGCCAGCTGGACCTGCACTGGGAGAGTGGCTCGAGGACCCAAACCCCAGGCTCGGCTATGGAGCTGGCCAGGTCTGCAAAGACGAGTGTGGGAAACAGGAGAGGGAAGGAGTGTGCCCCAGGGGAGGGCGCCTTGTTTGGGAGCGGAGACCAGCAGTGTTCTCTGCCGCTGGGCACTGCTGCTTGGGGTGATTGGATGCTCTGACTCTCCCCACATATGGAGGCCCCAGGAGCCGTGTATGGTGGAGGGTGCCAGGGGCCCGCAGGCTCTGTCTTCCCAGGAAGAGCCAGTGGAGATGCTGAAACGGATACGGAAGCACATTAGAAGGAATTATGGGCCATGTGCCTTGGTTGGGTGATTTCACAGATCTCTGGAAGTCGGTGACATTTGCAGAGATTAGAAAGGCCGTCCCCCACTCATGAGCCGTTTTAAGACACCTCCTCCCCCTGGACACGCCAGCAAGGGGACAGCTCCCTGTCGCTGAGGCTGCATGTGCCATGCAGGTCAAAGCTGTCAGTTGTCATCTCTGCACATAAGAAATGTCCTACTGGGTGGTGGGCTGGGAGGGCATTCCCCACACTGGATGCTGCACCCCAAGACAAGGACACGTGCCTGCTATCTGTCCAGGGCCAGTGGGATGGCGGAACCGAGCCCCTGGGGATTGAGTTGATCCCTCTTGCCTATTATCCTTCAGCCAAGCTGTTGAGATTCCCTGTCACAGCCATTAATTAAGCTGCCCCACACATGTCTGCACAACCGCTCTCACTTGCATGTACCTGCCCACACCTTCTCTCCGTGATCTCAGCACAGACAAGGGCTCCCAGGGTCTTGGGCCAGAGCAGGCCATCTTCCAACCCTTCTGTGTTGTGGCTATGCTTGTTCTAACATCCCCACCTCCTGCTAGTTTCCCTTTGACACCCCTGAGATGAGGCGAAGGCACCCTTTCCCATCACTGTGACTGGCAGAGACATGGGCAGTGATCCTGCTTAGATGGCTCCGGCCCCTGCGCTCATCCTGTCACAACGAGACAAGGCTGCTGCCCCCAGGATGCCCCATCACTGTGACTTGGCATGTGGGTAGTGGGGCCAGGGCCCTAGCCAAAGCCCATCTGCCTTCTTGAGCTCCAGCACCACACATCCCACAGATGCCACATCTGCCTGCTTTTCCCTCTAACTTTATGTAACATTAATAAATAACACTGCCTCAACCGTGGGCTGTGGACTGTTGCAGAAACTCACTCGTTGGATCCTCAAAGCAACCCCATGAGGCAGGCGACACTCAGGGAGGTGAAGCTACTTGCTCAAAGCTGCGCATCTCTCGGGTGGTTTTGCAAGTGGGGCGTGGCCCAGGTAGTTGGGGGCCAGGTGCCACGAGGGACGAGGGAACACATCCCGAAGCAGACAGTGCCCTGGGCCCAGCCCCAACCCACATCTGTTTCCCAGCAGCCATCTGTCCTGGTGTGGCTGGGGGGGCAACATCTGGCTGGCCCCCACCTTCCCGGCCCTGTGTGGGCAATCTTTCTTTCCTGCTGCAGCAGCCCGGCACAGACCTCCTCCATCCCTTCCACCTTGACCACTGTGCTCCCCTTCGGCAGAGGTTTTGGCGGAATACTTCCCCTTACCCATCCGCGCTCGCAGTCCTGCCTCTAAGATGCGAAGTTCCCGCCTCTTGGGAGGCACTGACTCAAATTTGTCTGCACTGTGGTTTCCTGCTTCCTCCTGAACATCCTCTGACCCTGCCAAAGCAACCGTTTGTCAAGTCTCACCTGCATGCTGCTGTTCGTCCATTCGTTTTACCATTTATCTTCTTCTGAATTCTAACCAGTCAGAATCTTACCAACTTCCAGGCTCAGCTCAGAGCTCTCCTTCTCCACGAGTGCCCCACCCCCAGCCCAGATCCTGAGGGGATGTGACGGGAAGCCCTCTCAGTTCTGTGGGACCGAGAGTGTCAGCCCCTGGCCACCCTATAGGTTGTGTAGACAGTATGGCTCCTACTGGATGGGAGGGATGCTCTGGGCCTGGAGGAAGGGGTCCCATGGAAGTACCTCCACTTAATAAACTCCTGTTACATCTCAGGCACTGTGCCCAGGCTCACTACCAAAACACACTATCATTTAATCCTCAGACAAGGTGATGATGCAGGTGCCATTCTCACCACCATTTTTCAAACCACAGAAAGGAAGGTTGGAGGAGATCAAATGATATATGGCTAGGGTCTCAGCCACTTAGTGAGAAGCTGGGACTTGAACTCCAGGGCCCTGTGGACACCTCTTGAATGGAGTATAACTTACAGTGATGGCTCCTGGGTTCCCCACTGAATAGAAGATGGTTTCCCTCTTGCTGATTTGATCCAAGGGCACATGTTGCCTGGGGATTCAAGTTGAATCGTGGAGTTGCAGTCAAGGTGAACCGATTTGTCCCCTGGGAAGATTTGAACACACGTTTCTCCAGCTTCCTTCATCTCCAGGATGATGCCTCTGTGAGGCTGGTGTGCTTGTCTTCTGGCCTCAGAGCACAGCAGTGTGACAACTTCTCCCCAGCCCACCTCTGCTGGTGATTGTCACCCACACTGACAGTCCCCAGGGTCTGGAGTTGACTATACTCAACTGAGTCGAATAAATTAGCATAAACACTTTTAAGCCAAATTTCCCAATATATTTTCCTCTCATTTAGTACCCAGATGTTTACATTTAATTTCTTGCAAATGATACACCTAAACATCATTATATCCCCTAATAATTGTTCATTTTGATTGCAAATAGCCCAAATGGAGTGAAACAGGCAGTAGGAAGGATTTAGTATTTCTGTGGGTGGAAACTTTTGTTGAGAAAACATGGTTTGGGGTGAGCGATCATGGCTCCTCAGGCTGGAGAAGGTGGGTAGCTGGTGCTCTTCAAAGATGCCACACCAGCTTCTGATTGAAGGCTGCCAGCCCCAGTTTAGCAAAGCCTGGTTTGTGCTTTTCTGAAAGTAGGTTTTACTTCTTAAATGTGTTTCTTTAGCCAGGGTCTTGCTTGTCTCTCTCCTTTTAGGATCTCTCTTTGGATACAGGCATTTGAGTAGTCTTGGTGACATAAAAACAACACCTTGTCTGAAGCTGTTTCCCCAGTGAGTCTCCCCGGAGCTTGGTTGCTTTGTTGAAAAAAAAAAACATCCTTTTCTTTCTAGCTTCAGTCATGGCAAGCAGCTAGTAGTTTTTCCTCCCATCTTCTTCCTCTGGGCCATAGATTTGGATGAACTTGCAGTTCCTCTTGGAACCTGGGGTGACTCATCTCCTTGGAGTCACCCCCAAGGACCCATGTCCCATGTGCGTTCCAATGGGCACATCTGCATTAACATCTGAGGACTGTCCTACTTGTAAGAGACATTCCCGTGGTCCCTGTGGGTGCGCCCTCTCTCTTGTTTTTTTCTGTTCCCAGGGCCCAGATCTCAGTTCACGGCCTGCAATGGGATCTGCCTAGGGTTGGAATGGAAAGAGCCTGCAGGGACACAGGAAGGAGAGGGGCTGCTGTGGCTGCCCACCTGCCCACCCAGGGATGGCTTCAACTCCCGGGAGGGCTCCTTGCACACACACGGCTTCCGTCTGATTGTATGTGCCCACCTCGGTTTTAGAAACTTTCTGTCATTCCGCTTTCTCTCGCTCTGCCTTCCTACAGACCCATTAGTTGCATTTGGGGCTTGGCATTCCACTGTGCTAACATCTTCCCCCCCTAGTGGGAGATGAGATAGCTGTGATTAGCCTAATGAGTGATTAATTAACAAGTGGGCGGCTGGATAACGGAAATGTGCTGACCCTGCTGAATGGCGGCAGGGATGGCGCAGCCCCATCACGACTTTAACCCTTACGTCCACTCCGGCCAGCCACACAGCTGCCTTCGTGCCCAAGTGTGAGGCTGTGTGTGCACACATGGGTGCGTGCTGACCCAGAGCTGGGCCAAAAAGGCGATGTCCACCAAGGGAGACAGCTCCAAAGGGTCTACAGGTGGCCAAATCCACTAAGTGTGTGGTGTTTGTACCTGCGGGTTGCCGATCAGCATATAGAAATCTTCAACCATAATTGAATGATGAAAACTGATCCTAATTGCAATTATGCAAAATGCTGAAGTATCTCTGGGTGGAAGATGTTGGAGTCTTCTGAACGGTTTGTGTTCAATAAACTGGGCTGGAGTGGCTGGGGTGGGCTTGGGGGAGGGCTCGGGGAGTTCTTGCTGATTCACCTGGATGTGGGTTGAGTGTCACTGGTGATGGGAGGGAAGGGTGCAGGCTGGCACGGAGAAGGCCTGGGGTAGCGTGGGCTCTGGGGAGAAAGGATGGTGGGTGGGGAGGAGGGAGAGGGAGACGGGAGGTGAGTGACAAGTCCCCACAGCCTTCTCTGGGATATGTTCTGTTCAGCTCCCACTGTAATTAAATGTTAATTTTCTTCATGGAAACCAAAGGGAACATAGTGCCAGAAACTGATCCCGGGCCTCCTCCCCTGCCTCCTAGCATGGAACCAGCGTGGGAGGTTTTGTTTGCTCTCCCCCTCCTCACTGAGAAGGGACCCCGGGAAAGGTGAGCAGAAGGACACAAGAGTGCCTACAGGGGAAGCGAGGCTGGCAGAACAAACCTGCCGAAGCCCAGGCTTATTCCTCTGCTTCTGTTCCTTATGAAGACACTGGTCATTGGATTTTGGACCAGCCCGAACCCAGGACCATTTTATCTTGAGGTTCCTACCTTAGATACAGCTTAAATATATCTGCAAAGACCCTCATTCCACAATGAGGTCACAGTCTCCGATTCCAGGGGGAGACTCCTTGGACTCTCCTTTTGGGAGACACAGTTCAACCCGCTGCACTGTCCCAAGTCTCAGTTTTGGTTTCTCTGCTCCAGTTGTGTCCCCACCTTCCGGCACCCCTACCACTTCTTCTAGCTGTATCTGACCCACGGCAGGGCCCATCCTGACTGGCCCTCAGCCTGGCCACAGATGCTTTGCTGAGCAGTGGGCAGCACAAAGCCGAACGGACAGCAGAAGCTCTTTACTTCTCCACTGTCTGCAGCAAAACCCCGTTAGAGATGGGGAGCCAGGATGCTGGCTAACCCACCCCGAGTTGGGGGCCTTCACCTCCCCCACCTCCCTCACTGACTCTTTGGCAGCTTCTCGACTTCACTACACCCCCGTGGGTCCTTCTGTGGAATGGGGGTACACATCACCACCTGCCCCAGCAGATAGGAGGGCTAACAGTGCGGCTGCCTGCAGGGAAGTGGGGAGGCAGTTTGTGGAACATTTCTCGGGGCAGTGGTTTGAGGCTGTAAGTTTAATTTCCTTGTGGCTTTGAGCTGGAGCCCTGAGATTTGCTCAAGGGCCTCTCAGAAGTTGACCAGGGCGAGAGCTTCGTCCACTTACAGAGGTTCCGATAGAGAAAAGGTGACATATGGAAAGCAGGTTGCAAAAACTGAGCTGTTTTAAGTGTTTGCTGCTAACAGATTCACACGCTTGCCGGACCCTCGGAAGGCAGTGACCGCACTTTCTGGCGTATTCTGAGAGATGTCAAGAGAGGAAGGGGAGGCATCTGATGGGGAGGCCCAGGCCCAGGCGATCCTGCTTTCACCCTATGTGGGCTTTGGCCTTGATATGCAGTGCCCGGAGTTTGTGTGGGACCTGGGTGGGACCACACCAGCCTTTCCTCCTGGTCCCCTGGCCAAGGATCTATGGCTCTGCTGCCTGGAGGGGGAGCAGAGAGAGCTGTGCTGGGCTTGCAGCTGGGAGAGGAGCCTCTGGAACTTTCTGGAAGAGTGGAAATCTGTGTCCTTGGAGTAGAGGATAGGATTGGGAGAGGCAGCATTGGCTTAGCCCTTCCTGCAGGCTTCTCATGGGGTGAGGGTGCTCTCAGCTTGCCTGGCCCAACGACTGAGACGCTCAGCGAGCTGTCACCTCCAGGACAGGGTTTCTAAACCACAGTACCACCAACACCTGGAACTGGAGAATCTTCCCTTGGGGGCCTGTCCTGTGTGCTATAGGATGTTCAGCAACATCCTTGGCCTCCACCCCCTGGATGTCAGTAGTGTCCCCCAGTTGTGACCACTAGCAGTGTCTCCAGCCATTGCCAAGTATCCTGCGGGAGTAAAACCAGGCCTGGAATGCACCACGTGTGGGTGACCTTCAGACCCACCACCTGGACTTTGCTGGAACACAGACTGTGCATCCCATGAAGGCAAGACGGGCTGTGAAGGGGAAACACGGCGTGGGTTCCAAGTTCAGGGCGGATGGGAAGGGAAATCTTGGGGAGGAAGGGTGAGAGGAGAGGCGGTCCTCGGGGGTGGACTGTCAGTGGTGTTGAACGCTGGGAACATCTCTGCCAGGCACCGGGGAGGTGGAGGCAGCCCTCCTGGGTCTGTGGGTGAGGCTCCCTAGAGAAGTGAGTCTGGGAGCTCTGGCTGCCTCTCCGAAGGCCAAGGCCCATCGGTCCTTCTCTGAGCTGCTTCCCTTTAGAAAATTCATTTAAAAAAAAAAAAAGAAAATTCATTTTGGATCTTTTGCTCCCAGGTCCTGAGCTTCCATTTGGCTTTGCCTCTGGGCAGTGGGGCCTCTTTATAAGAAAATGCACTCCCTGATAGAGCCCAGGCGAACAAAAACACCACATTCACGGCAGCTCTATTCACAATTGCCAAAAAGTGGAATAGCTTGATGTCCATCCATAGGTGAACAGGTCAACCTTATGTGATGTATCCACCCAGTGGAATATTCAGTTCAGTTCAGTTGCTCAGTCATGTCCAACTCTTTGTGACCCCATGAACTACAGCACGCCAGGCCTCCCTGTCCATCACCAACTCCTGGAGCCTACCCAAACTCATGTTCATTGAGTCAGTGATGCCATCCAACCATCTCATCCTCTGTCGTTGCCTTCTCCTCCTGCCCTCAATCTTTCCCAGCATCAGGGTCTTTTCAAATGAGTCAGCTCTTCACATCAGGTGGCCAAAGTATTGGAGTTTCAGCTTCAACATCAGTCCTTCCAATGAACACCCAGGACTGATCTCCTTTAGGATGGACTGGTTGGATCTCCTTGCAGTCCAAGGGACTCTCAAGAGTCTTCTCCAACACCACAGTTCAAAAGCATCAATTCTTTGGTGCTCAGCTTTCTTTATAGTCCAACTCTCACATATTTATTCAGTCATAAAGAACAATGAAGTCCCGACACACACTACTGCATGGATGGGACTTGAAACACCATGCTCAGTGAAAGAAGATCACCCTGAAAAGGCCACGTTGTGTGGGATTCCACTGATGTGAAATGTCCAGAACAGGCAAACCCTTAGCGATAGAAAGAAATTATTGGTTGCCAGGAAGTGGGGGTCAGGGGAGTGGGGAGTGACTATTAAAAGGTACAGGATTTATTTTAGGGAGCAATGAAATGTTCTTTATGTACTCTTTATATATTTTGGATACTCTACAGTATCTGAGTTACTATTTGGTTCCAGAGCAGATACAAGCTCGCACAGGGCTTGTGAAGGACCGGATTGGGCAGGAAGACAGATCATATCAGGGGACAGTGGGGGGGTGGGCACTGGTGGCCTTGGGCACCCGTAGGGAGGTGGGAAGAAGGCTGTTGGGGGTTTGGGGTGTGGCACAGAGGGCTTCGGTTGTGTGGCTTAGAGCTGACCGCACACATGGGGCTCTGCACTGACTCAGGACATCATGGGTACCGTGTTTAGCCGGTCGGCACTGTGGGTGTAGATTTCTTGTCACAAGAGGAGCAAGTTCAAGGCTGGCGACACATGTCCAGCCATTCCCCAGCCTTGCTGAGCTCAGAAAGTGTCCTGCAAACTGGTATGAACTGGGCAGTGACTGCTGGGCACTGAGTGACGATGACGTACAGGACATGAGGGGAGGTGACAGGGTGGGCATGTCCTGGCCTGCCTACATGGATCCCTAGTCCCTCTGCTCAGGTCACGGAAGTTGATGAGCCCCTGAAGGTGCAAAGGGGACTGGTGTGCAAGCCCCCGGCCTCCTTCCCTCTCTCTGCCGTCCCAGCCTTCCCTGTGTTCCTTCTTCCCTCCCAGCTCGTCCATCCCTCACTCCAGCTCCCAGTCACTGGCTAAGATGAGGCCCTCGACTGGAGGCGAGGCAGCGTTGCCAGGGGCTGAGTGGGGCCCGACTGAGCTGCGTTCCTCAGTTGCCTCCTCTAGGAAACGGGGTGACAGCTGAGTGTATCTCACAGGGAGGCCGTGAGGGTTAATAGTGCATGTAAAGGGCTTCAGCAGGCCTGGTAAACAGCAAGGGCCGGTGATGCCCTGCTCTTGCGGCTGAGCTCGAGGCCTGGGCGATCCGAACTGGTTGCTGTTGTGCGTCTCACCCATCATCTGCCTGGTGGTCCCGTAACAGCTACAACCCTCCTTTCTCAGAAAAAGACACCGTATTGGTTCCTGGGGATGTTGGAAGGAATGACTCAAACTGAGCAGTTTAAAACAGCAGAAATTTACTCTCTCAAGAGTTCAGGAGACCGGGGGTGTGAAATCAAGGTATGTGCAGGACTGTTTTGTTCTGGAAGCCTTGAGAAAGAGACTCGTCCAGGCCCTTCTCCAGCTTCTGGTGGCCTCTGGCAACGCCTGCTGTCCCTTGGTTTGTAGATGCATCTCTCCAGTCTCTGCTCCATCGTCACGGGATCCTCTCCCTGGGGCTCTCTCATTAGATCAGGGGCCTGCCCTTAATCTGGAATGATTTCATTTTAACCCTCAGCTTCATTACATCTGCAAAGATGTTTTTTTCCAAATAAGTTCACATTCAGAGTTTCTGGGCAGACATGAATTCTGGAGCCATCCAACCCACTACAGACCCCGAGGCCCCGAGCGGGAGTGACACCCCCAGGACCACTGGGCTCCAGCCTGAGGCAGGCACCAGCTGGGCCCAGGGGCCTTGTCCAAAGCCTGGCCCAACCCCTGCTCTATGCCCTTTCCCTTCTCAGCGAATTCTGACTCCATTCCTGCAACCCTTTCCCAGATGAGATCTTCTGCTCCACAGATCTTTCCTTTACGCCTGTTCTGGTGTCCTGATCCCTGTCCCTCCGTGTGTCCCCAGAGTGTCCAAGGTCCTGACTCAGGGTTGGAGCCTTCGCCCAACTGCAGCCCACAGTGGACACATGGAATCCTGTCTCAGCTTCCCTTGCAAGGCTTGGGCCTGAAGAGAGGTTTTAAGGCCCCTTTTGTTGATAGTGGAAGAGCAGGAGGCTTCTGAGGTGGGAAACCCTTGTTGAAGGGAGGCTGTGAACAGAAGTAGGAATTTGGATGCTGATGGTGGAGGTGGGCTCAGCCTCGCCCCTGTTGTCCATGGGGATGGGGTCCACAGCAAAGAAGCTCAGCAGCAGGTTTGCTGGGGGAGCCTGAGCATCAGGCAGAGGTCAGCCTCTGGCATAGTCCAGGGATCAAACATGAGTTAACTGCAGATTTGACGGTTTAAAGGGAGTCCACTAGGGAGGCCTTAATGACCACCTGAAGAGGAGCTGCTCTGGTAGAAGTTGGTAAGGGCGTCAGAGCTTCCTGCCTGACCCCAGATTTGGAGAGCCCAGGTGGACAGTGCTAGGTGCAGCCCGGAGGTCAGGCAGGAAGCAAGGCCTGCCCTGAGCAAGTAGCCGCCTCTCAGGCCCCTCATCTATGAGATGGGAACTACCGCACCAGCCTCTCCAGAATCACAGAGGATGGGAGATGTGCCACCCACCAGACACCCATGTGTGATAATGCTCTGAGAAAGTTAGAAACACCCAGCAGTGGGAGGCCCATGCATAACTCTCTGTTGCTCCTGCAGCTCAGGTGGAGCCTGTGAACTCACAGTAACAGGTAAACAACAGGCCTCACCAGCCGGGAATGACACAAAGCTTCAGCTATACTCAGTAATTCCCGTGAAACTGACAGAGACGGATTCAGGAGGCCTGATGGGGCTGGGAGGTGCTGGTACACATGGTGGATAATGTCGTGGGCATGCAATGCTCAGGCTCCTCCTGCTCTAACGGGAACCCTTGCCCTCTCTTCCTCTAAGCCCTTCCGCTTGTCCTCCTTTTCTGATGCTTCTCCTGCTTTCCTGTTCTCATGCACCTGCCTTTCCCCACTCCTGGAACATTCAGCTTATTCATGTCAGACTCAAGGTCACCAGAGACTCAAAGAGCTGGGTCAGGAGGAGAGCTCAGGCTTTGTTTGTCCCTCCTCTCGGGCTAGTGGGACATGTGTGTGTGTGTGTGCCTGTGAGCGCACACATGGGTGTGCACATGTATGTTTGCACATGCACATGTGTGCATGCACCGTACTGAGTGTATGTGTATGGGCATGTATGCTCACGTGCTTGCTTGTATTCATGCACGTGTGTGTGTGTGTGTGTGTGTGCCCTGTGTGCTTGTGTGAAGAGGGAAGAGAACCCAGATTGCCTGGAAATCTCTCAGAACCCTGAGCATGCCTCCTGCCAGGCACTGGTCACTGCCATTGCCCACAGAACAGAGCCCTTGGGGAAAGTTTCTGGACATCTGGGCAAAGGAGAGGAGAAATGAAATAACTGCCAGATTTGCAGCATGTTACCTGTTTTTATTAAAAATCAATGACACAATAGAGCGATTCCACTCTATCTTACTTAAACAATATCCACTGCAGGGGAGCCAGGAGGGGGAGGGGCCCCGGGGCCAGAGAGGGAGGGGGAGCCTCGGGGAGGCCCGCAGGCTCGGCTTGGAGAGAGCCGCTGCTTCCAGCCGAGCTCCCTCCATAAAATAACCAGCTCATCTCCGGCCCCATCAGAGCAGGGATTTACGGCCGGGCCTGCGATTGCCTGCCTCACGCATCTCTCGGTTTTATTCCTGCTATTTATCACGCCAGGCCCTGCCTCAGCGCCAGAGGGACAGTTAATCAAGGCAGGCTTTCTACCTTGTCATCCCAGGATTCTGCTGGGAGAAAATGTGAGCCGTAAAATTAAAACCACCAGAACTTGGGAATTTGTAAAGAAGGCGGTCTGGGGAGGAGGGGAAGGACGAGAGTCCCCCGCTCCCTGCCCCACGACCCACACCCCGAAATGCTGAGCAGCAGGGACTCCACACTCCGAATTCATTCCCTTACTGCTGTGGGTGAGTCTGAGGCAATGCCTTTCAAAACCAGTATCTCCTCCATCCCTTACCTTCCACCCCATCTCCACCCTTGTGCTCCCCTACCCCAGCTCCCTTCATGAGAAAATATAGGTGGCAGAAAAGAAAAAGGAACAAGAGATGAGCGCCTAGGGATCGATGACAATGTCTGACTTGGAATCTGATGGTGCGGAAAAGGCGCAGGTCCCCCAGACGGGCAGCTTCCCTGGCACCTGGAGGATCTTCCTGCCAGCCTGTTCCCCCAACCCTGGTCCCGGCCAGGCTCAGGCAGGTGAAAGGCCCCCGAGAGCTGAGGAGCCCACATCCGTGCAGCCTATCTATGCTGATGTTCCTCTTGGACAATTTTCCAGCTGTTTCTGGAGAGCTGGGAGAAGGGGATTAGCATTCAGCACTGGGAAAGCATCGGGCCTCAGCTATGTACAGGGGCAGTGGCTTATCATCTGATCTTGGAGAGCAAGGGGGATGGAATGCTTCCAGATACTTCTAGACCATTCTATGAAAAATGGTGGTGGGGATCTTATTTAATGTCTAGTTTTATTTTGTGGAGGAACCAGTGGGGCTGGAGAAAGGAGAAGAGGGAGACAAGACACAAAAAGCAGTTCTTGCAGGCCTGCTGGGCCTTCGGGGTTTGGACCCACTCTGAGGGGCTGGCACAGCTAGAGCCCCACTGACAGACTCCTTCTGGCAGCAAAGAAGTTTTACTTTTAAACATGGAGTTCCTTATGTGTGCATGCACATGTGTGTGCATGCATGTGACACCCCAAGTCTGCTCAATGCAGAAGGTGGGCTCTTCTGGGGGCTGGAACAAATGGTTTCCCAGATCCCAAAGGACAAGGCAACCAGTCCAAATGACTTCTAAAGACCCCTGTGCCTGGACACTTGAGTTTCAGGGAACGTGGCTAGACACCTGGTGTGGGAAGGGGTGTGTGGGGAGCCTGCTCTTTAGAGATAGGATCCCCTGACTCTGGACTGCCCTCCCCCTGTGACCCCCAGAACCTTGTTTCAGGCCTTGTGACAGGGTAACAGCGATCGGCAGCTTCAGCTCAAAGGTGCTGTGGGCTTTCCCGCTCCAGAGCTGCCTCCCTGTGCTCATTATTTATTTAATCATCTCTTTAGGATTCCAGAGAAAGAGGAGCTGCAGGAGGGGTGGACAGAGCGACCCTGTCCCCCGGAGCTTTGAATGAACAATATTCACACGAGCAGCTGTCAGTCAAGGCACCAGCCTTTAAGGCCTTTGCGACCAACTGAGGTCACCCGAGACCTTGTCCCAGACCAGGAATGGCCCCAGAGTTCAGGGAGGTCTGCAGGACCGGTGGGGGCAGCAAGGGCGAGAGGTGGGGGAGAATGCACACTAGAGGGTAGGAGTGGTGGTGGAGGGGCTCAAATGCCCTGAGCTTCCGACGGTCCCTATGAAGGAGGGGAGATAAGGCAGCCTGGGGGTTGAAGTCACAGATAATCCAGGCACAAAAATGAGAACCCCATCTGAATTTAGACTTCATGGGCTGGGGCCCTCCATATCTAACAGAGTTGCTCCCCGGGGCAGAGGACAGTGGCTCCAGCAAGGCCCCGCCCTAATCCTGCTCACACCCTGCACCAAGGCAAAAGCATCCCCAGGGTCCTGGCTGGGAGGGCTGGGCAGCAAAGGAAGGTAGTGGACTTCACAGTCGGCCGGCGCTCCACAGTGGGACGGAGGCTGGACTTTGAGGCTGCCCTCTGCCAGCAGGTCTCTTCTTGGCCCCTCCCTAAGCCTTCTCTTCATTTAAGCAGGCCCAAAGCCACTCCCCTGTGTGCGTACCTGCACACGCTTGTGCGTGCGCGCACACAGGCACGTTTCAGAATCAGCCGTCCCTCCCACGCTGCTGAGCACGTGGGGCTGCCGCCGCTCGACCTTAGGGCAGCTGCTGATGGGATCCGCCCGCCCCACCAGAGTTGGTGGTTCTTGGGCAGCGCTGTGCCCCGTGCCTCTCCGCAGCACTGGCATGTGGCGGATGGCCAGCAGCTGCCGGCTGAGTGAGTGGTCGCCGACATTTCCAGAAGAACCCATCTGCTGTGGGTATGCACGCGACATGGAGAACTCTATGTGGGCCTGGAGAAGCCAGGAGCCAGTTCTGTTCTTGTGCAGGCTGCTGGGGAGGGCATGGGGGCGGAGAGGGGGACAGCCAGGGGAAAACGCGGCCATCACTTTCGTGATTTGGAGCGCCCGAGACCCCAAGACGCCCCCCAGTGACGTTTCCTTGGATTTGGAATGCATTATGTGATTTAGCTGTTGTTATAGATTTACCTTCCTAATTATGTTTGGCTTAGAACAATGTTAAAATTGTTTTGCATTCCCTGAGTACACAGAGCCAGGCCGTGGGAGGAGGTGGCTGGGGATGTGAGAGGTGGCAGAGAGAAGACATTCGGGGTTTGAAGGCTGTCAGGGACAAACCACGTGCCAGTAATAAAGAACTGCCCGTGTAGAGAGGACCTGTACACCAGCAGTGGCCTGCTAACGTGGACGCTGAGCCCAGAGGGGCAGAGCCAGGGGCACCTGGGAGCAGGCACGGAGGGCCAGGGGCCAAGCCTAGTGGCTAACGTTCATGCGTTCCTACTATGTGCCTGGCTCTGCTCTGAGCCCTTTCCTTGCAAACCCCGCAACTGCCCTGAGGAAGTGGATGATCTGTCATTCTCCTTTTAGAGATAGGTAAAGTGAGGCACAGAGAGGGCAGGCCACTGGCTCGAGGTCACACAGCTGATGTGCGGCTGTGCTGGGATCCTCTTTCTAGAGCCCATTCTAGATCTAATGGATCTAGAATCCTCTATGATATGCCATCTCCAGTGAGATGGCGCTTCTAAACCAAGAGCCTGTTTCCTCAGATGGGTGGAGGAGAAGGTCAGAGGCACAGGGTATGTCTTGCCAACAGGAGGCTCTCCTCCCCTGGCTCTGCCAGGCCCTAGGAAACATGGCATGTCCCCCTTGCATAGCCAGTTATTTTTAAGAACACCTTGCCGAGTGGGAAACACTGGTACCTGTGCTTCCCTGAGGGTTCCAGTCTGTTCGGCTGATACCTGACCCCACAGCCCTCAAGCCCGTCTCTGAAGAAGCAGTTCTGTCTCCATCAGCATTCCTAAGCAAGATCCAGCTCTCCCTAAAGTTCAGACCAATATGGATTTGAAGCAACATTACTTTAATCCGCTCTCTCCTAAGTAAGATACAGAATGTATCTAGGTCCCCTTTGCCCTCTCGGCTAATCCCCTAAACAAAGTCAGACAGTCAGAACCGTGGGTGCCAAAGACAGCCGGGAGCATTCACGCTCTTCCCGGTTTCAGGCTATCTGGATATTCCAAGGGGTGTCAGAAAAGAGCTGAGGTCACAAGATGAAGGTGGGCCATTCATCTTTTTGTGAGCTTGCCTTTCATCACCTGGCTCTGACCAAGCTCTGAATGGATGGGGCTGCATATTGCCCTTCTGACTCCATATTGTCCAGAAAATGAACACAGCTTTCACGGTCTGCCTGGCTTCCTGTGGCATGAAGCCTTTCTCAGTGTCTCTCAGCATGGAAGTCTCTGCATTTTGCGGGCAGAGCTGATCCTGCAGTAATAAGCAGCTTGGTGCAGCTCCTTTTAAGAGGACCTGGCTGGCATGCTGGTGTTCCCCCCCACCACTCCTGACCCTTCAAATCCTAAAACCCACACACAATGCCCCAGCTGATGGCCAGGAGAGCGACTGCCAAGATGCTCTTCTCTAGTTGTTGTCAAGGCAACACCGGGGATGTTGAAACCCCTTGAGGACAGGAGAATACTCTACATTCTCCGCCTGTGCTCACATCTGCTCAGGGCCATGGTCAGAGGTAAGGCAGCTGTGACATGTAGGGGTGGGGGCGAGGTACATTGCCTGGAAGAGGGCTGCTGGGCTTTTATTTCCTACTGTGATGTTTGTGCTGGGATTTTTACTCTGTTGTAGGATTAGGATATGTGTGTTAGTCACTCAGTCATGTCTGACTCTTTGCAATCCCACAGACTGTAGCCTGACAGGCTCTTCTGTCCATGGGATTCTCCAGGCAAGAATACTGGAGTAGCTTGCCATTCCCTTCTCCAGAGGATCTTCCCAACCCAGGGATTGAACCCTGGTCTCCTCCATTGCAGGCAGATTCTTTACCATTTGAGCTACAGGGAAATCGTTTTAGGTAGAACCAGGAGAACCCTGATTTGTTTCATGGACTTCAGCTTGTCCTACTGCCTTCAACAATCCCGGATGTTCCCATCTGGGAAGCCGATGCATGAGTCCCCTTGGTCTTCGTCACATGTGGCAGCCAGTCCTTGGTGCCTAACCAACTAACTGCCCCGAAAGTCAGCGGCTAAAAAAGATAATAATTTACAGTTGAGGCTCATTATTTGTGGATTCCATATTTGCAAACTTGCCTCCTTGCTGACGGTTCTTTGTAACCCCTCAATCAACATGAAGGACACTTCCTTGGTTATTTGCAGATGTGTGCAGAACATTGAAAAATTTGAGTCATCTGCACAGGTGTTCTCAGCTGAGACTGGACCAGTGACGCCCTGCCTTCTAGTTTTAGGTCACAAGGTGATATATTTTACTGCCGCATTTTCTGTTTCTTGGTGCTTTTTGTTGGTGACTTGGCTGTTAGAATGGCCCGAGCATCGTGATGGAGTGCTGTGTGCTGTTCCTAAGCCCCAGGAGGCTGAGATGTGCCCTGTGGAGAAAATGCGGGCATTAGATGAGCTTCATTCAAGCCTGTGTTACGGTGCTGTTGGCCCTGAACCCGATGTAATGAGCCAACCTAATACAACCTGTATTAGATAAGGCATCTTTACACAGAAACATACATAAAATAGGCATATATATTGATGTCTCAGTTGCTCGTGTCCGACTCTTTGCAACTCCATGGGCTGTAGCCTGCCAGGCTCCTCTGTCCATGGAATTCTCCAGGCAAGAACACTGGAGTAGGTGGCCATTTCCTACTCCAGGGGATCTTCCCAACCCACGGATCAAACCCACATCCCTTGCATTTCCTGCATTGGCAGGCGGATTCTTTACCACTGTGCCACCTGGGAAGCCATAGGTTGATGAAAAGGTTGTGAGCAGAGTTCTGTGTTTCCCCTAGGGTTGTGTTAGCCATGACTTTCTAGCATGGAACTCCATAAACAGCAAGAACTATCTGCTTTCTTGTCACATCTGCAAGTCATCCGGGTGCAGGCTGATCTGGGCTGGGCTGGACTGGGCTCAGTAGGACGCTTCCGCTCAAGCTGTGGGCTCCTTGTTCTAAGGCAGGCTCAGGCCTGCTCATACGGATTCATCCTGGGTCCTGGCCGAAGGGCAGCAGCTCCCAGGGGAGTCCTCTGCTTGTATCATATCAAGTCCTCTGCTTGCATCATATCAACTCACCTCCCACTGGTCAAAGGAAGTCATCAGCCAAACCCGAGGTCCAGGGGTGGGAAGTACACTCCACTCCTATGGAAGGCGCTGCAGTCTCAGATGGGGGTGTGAACAATTGGGTCCCCCCATGAACACTGCCCAGGGAGGATGTCCAGGTTGACTGAGACCTGGGTCACTGCGGTGAAGGCGGGGCTGCAGCAGAGGGTCCTGGCCCAGAGGCAGGGGATGGAAGGGCCATTGCTCACCGTTTCCTTGTTTGCACCTGAGTGTCCTGCTGTCTCTGTGCAAATACTGCTCCAATAGGCAAGTTTGCTGCCCTCACCAACACCGACCAGTGGAAGGTGTCTGTCTCCTGTAGGGTGACCTGGAGGCAGACTAGGAGGGAGCAGCGACAAGGCTGGTTAGTTAATTCAAGGGTGGGGGAGCAGGAGTGTGCCTGCGTGTGTGCTCAGTCACTTCAGCTGTGTCTGACTCTTTGTGACCCTATGGACCATGGCCTGCCAGGCTACTCAGTCCATGGGATTCTCCAGGCAAGGATACTGGAGTGGGTTGCCATGCCCTTCTCCAGGGGATCTTCCTGACCCAAGGATCGAACCCGTCCGTGTCTCCTGCATTGCAGGCAGATTCTTTACCCACTGAGCCACTGGGGAACAAGAGAGGAAATCCCAGAAACTATATGTTCTGGATGTTTTACTTATGGACAGCTTATATGCATTTTACCAAGCTAAGTGCAAAGTACAGATTTGTAGTGAGCCAGCCTCGCAAATTGTGGGACTTGTCTTACAGACCCACTCATCTAACTGAGAAGAGGAGCCAGTGGAACTTCTAGGATCATCATAATTAGGTCTCCTTTTGAAACCGCATACCACGTTTGCTTTTTAATTTTTTTTCCTTCTGCTGCCTCAGGGCATCTCCCTGGTTCCTCATCAGTAAATGAATCCGTTCCCTTTCACATCTGGGACACAGGGCCTTTGATACTGGCATGCGTGGAAAGGAGGAAAGAATAATTAACAAATTAATTAATTGTCCTTTGTTTCCACTTCAAACAAATAAGGTAGTATTTTGAGCTGAACAGGTTGTGTGGCAATAAAGGGCCATTAGTGACCATTTAAAAATGAATATGCACCTCCAGCGAACAAACACAGACTCCCTGCCATTCTGGAAGTCTGACTTGTGACAGGCTCCCCTTTGAGCCGAGCCAGCTTCTGTGGGCTTGGCCCATGAAGTGAAGCTCCGCGGAGATGTTTATTTTTGTGAAAAGCAAACAAAAGTACTCCACCAGCAGTCCCACTTCTGCAAAAGAATTGAAAGCAGGGTCTTGAAGAGATATTTGCACACCTGTGTTCACAGCAGCATTACTCCCAGTCGTCAAAAGGTATAAGCAACCCAAGTGTCCATCGGTGGATGAATGGTAAAGCAAGTGTGGTCCATCCATCCAGTGGAATAGTATTCAGCCTTAAAAAGAGAAGGAAGTTCTGACACATGCCGAGTGAAATCAGCCAGTCACAAAAGGACAAATACTCTGATTCCACTCTTGTGAGGGACCTGGAGCCGTCAGATCACAGAAACAGACCATAGGTGGCGGTTGCCAGGGGCTGGGGAAGGGGGAATGGGGGGCTAGTGATTAATGAACACAGAGTTTCAGTTTTACAAGATAAAAGTAGGTCTGGAGTTGGATGGTGGTGATGGCCGCTCAAGGAGGTGACTGTACTTAACACCACTGAACTTTCCCCTTAAGATGGTCAGATGGTCATGTATTAAAAAGGGCTGACAGAGACGTCACAGCTGGAGGCTCACAGGAACCCAACCCCCCCAGCAGCAATTGTTCCGCGTTCACTAATTAAGAGTTGGCAGCAACTTTATACAGCATTAATCCTTGAGTAATGAGAATCGCCTGTATGTTTATTCGTGTTCCATTTCACACTCAATATTTGTTACCTAGTCCCTGGATTTTTCCACTGTTTTCATGAGCTAACACCTTTGAGTCTGGTCTCAAGCCTGACTTTAACTTTTTATACTTCACCATAAAGAACAATTCTCTGATTTGATCTGGGAGATTCCAGGCGGTACTTCTGGCTGCAGATACCAACTAATTTCCAGTCTTTGACCCCTTCCCGCCATGCTTCCAGTAAACATGAGTCGATACGCTGATTTCCACAAGCAGCGTCGGAATCTAGGGCTTTGTGTGTGTGTGAGGCGGGGTCGGAGGGGTGGGCGGGATGCATAGGCCTTGACCCCCGCCCTGTGTTCTTACAAGGCAGTCTGTTGGCAGATGAGAAATAATATTTGTTGAGCATAGTGTAGGATAAATCATATTTGTACTTTACTTTAGGAACAAAAGTACTTTCAAAAGTATATTTGATTTTGAAATCACTTTTCTGATTAAGAGTCCCTTAAAAAGGACAGTTAAATAAACTGTGGGTTGGAGAGACTCCTTAAGCACGGGCAGGCTTTTCCATTTATTGGTGTGCTAGGAGGTGGGCTGCCGTCTGTGGGGTCACAGAGTCGGACATGACTGCAGTGACTTAGCAGCTGCAGCAGCAGGAGGTTTTAGGCATAGGTTTGAATCTTTGTTTTCCACGTTCTTTCTGAAATGGTTTTTTTTGCTTCGAAGATGTTGTAGACAGGCTCAGTCTCCTACGACTCTTTCCTGCAGTTGTCAAACAGTGAATCTCCAGAGACTGGGCTACTGTTGCAATCAAGCACCTCCAAAGTCGAAGGCTGCCCGCTGCCCCAGAGCAGCACTGGGGAAACCCCTCCCTGGTGTCCCTGCAGGAGCCTTCTCCCAAGAGCCACGCTGGGGCTTCGGCTTCACATACTGATTTGGGGTGAGACGCCAGCATGGCAGAGGGTGATGGAGCAAGAGGAGCCAGGGAGAGCCCCAGGTTCCCAGCTTCACCCAGACAGGTGGGGGCCAGCAGTGGGGACCACATGCAGATCTGAAACAGGCCAAGACCCCAGTGTCGGCCCCACCTGGCCTGGCCCAGCCCTGACTCTGGTGGCCTCTGGGGACCCTTCCCAGGGTTGCCTTTCTACCCAACGGCTACATGGGAACACGAAGTATGTTGAGAGGGGGCAGAGGGGAGGCAGCCCGGGCAGGAAACTCTGGGGAGGCGGGGATGGGGGTGTGAACCCTGCTTTGCTGGAGGCCCCACCCGTGTGAGCTCCACCCGCTACATACTTGGCAGGGGGAGATCATGTGCATGGATACAAGGAGAGGTGGTGTGATGGAGGGTCAGGCGTGTTCAAGTTGGGAGGTGCTGCGAGGAAGACCAGGTGATTTTTAAGGACAGCATGTGTCATGCTGCTGGGTGAGCCCTGAGTCTGCGTGCCCCCTAACTAGTCCCAGCCGCTCCACACACAACGTCCCTCTGTTTTGCCACCCCGACTGCCTCTCCAGAATGGCTGTCTCCAGAGGGCCCCTCCTGACCTCTCCTCTCCCTCCCGGCCCATCCCCTTCTCCCTGGGGCTCCCCCAGGCTCCAAGTCCTGCCTCTACCATGAGGGAGCATGTGTTGAAGTGTGAACAAGGCCCTTTGCACTGGGCTTCTCTCCCTGACTTCTCTCCCATCCTGGGCCCCATCCTGCCCCCACCTCTCCCATCCTGGCCCAGCCCCCGCAGGGCTGGCGGTTGTTTACCACAGCAGCCAGCAGCCAGCGCTCCCCCTCCTAATCTCATCTGGGCGGGATTTTAATAAAGCCCTCCGCACAGCTGGCTCCATACATCACTCAGCCCCTGAAGGTGGCTGGGCCTTGATGGATACACGACAACCCTCGGCAGAAATGGCATCTGGACAGCAGCCCCTCCCAAAGTCCCTGGGAGATGGGGAGCCTCAGCGGGGAGGGAGGAGATCGCAGGAGAGCCCTCTGCTTGGGGCCCTGGGCAACAAGCCCTAATGAACTGAGATTACACGGTTCCGACTTTGACACACCAGTTTGAAAAATGGGGCATTTTCCCTCTGCTTTTCCCCCCCCCATTATTCCAGCTCTGCCTGAGGGATGAGAAAGAGACTCCTGTGATTCTGAGAGAGGATCCAAAATTGTGTAAGGGGACTTTGTGCGGAGGAGGGTGGCTGCTGAAGGCAGGTGAACTGTGGATTGATGGAGAAACTTGGAAAGCTGGGCATGCTTCCTCTCAACTTGCCCATTTTCAGGGACCATCTTCACGGGGGTCTTCCACAGCTTTATCTCCCTGCTCTCACTTCCCTCTCTGTCCACCCTCCTCCTCCTCCTCTGGCCTCAAAGGAGACCTCCATTCCCAGGAGGAGGAGAAGGTATTGCTGGTTGTTGCCTGGGGCCCCATTGTCTCACTTGGTCATTTGGGGTCTGCTTCTACGCACAGGGTTTAGGAGTCCTTGGGGTCCCCGTGCTAGGGTGATGAGCCCATATTCCTTGAGTCCTTGGCCTCTATGGCCTCCCTGCCTGGTACCCAGTGCCAGCCTCTCTCAGTCCCACCTGTGGCTTCACATCCAAGGGATGTACACGCATGCCGCCCATTTTGGACTATTTCCATTGTGCTTCTTCAGAACCAGGGGCCCAGGAGGCGATGTCACATGGTGGATGTGGCCCAGGGACCTGAAGGGGTCCCCATGGCTCGGCCAGTGGTGTGGTATCCCTCTGGTGACTCCCCCGTTCCTGTTTGCAGGAGCTGAGGGGCTCCATCCTGTTAGAGCCCACGCCACTTTAGACCACCCACACTTGTGACACCAGCTTCAGCTTCGGGGCTTCCAAAACCACGCTCAGCTTCAGTAATTCACCGGAAGGACTCACAGAACTCAGAAAAGTGGTTATACTCACAGGGATGTCTTATTACAGCCAAAACACACCAATTAAAGTCAACCAATAGCAGAGACATGGGGGCCAAGTCCAGGAAAGCAGGAAATCAGGGGTGTCAGCTTTGTGTTCCCAGCTAATTGCTGTGCCTGTGGAAAACCCCCAAACCCTCTTCCTGGAGTGTGGGCAGGCCCACAGCACCCTTCCCAGAGAGGCAGGAGAGGACCTGGACAGGGCCGAGGGTTGGGAAGCCAAGGCTGCTGCCACAACTGCCGGGGACCTTGCCAAGGTCATCCTGGGGCAGTCGACTCCCGCTTTCCTTCCCACGGCCGTGAGCTGGGTGGGAGGAGTCCTGATCGGAGTCCCTGACTTGGTGCTGTACATATGTTCTGAAAAACCTGTAGATAAAAAATGGCAGTGTTTTTAAAAAGCGCTCAGGACTGCTCCATTTCCACAGGAAGGAACCTTTTGTGAAGTGAATCATCAGCCAATTTGTGTTTTTAAAACATCAGATTTCCCTAAAAGCAACACACCTGTTAATCTTACATCTCTAATGATTCCACTAGAAGGAAGCAAGGGGGATGCCAGGGGCGTCCGCAACTCGCACAAAAATCCCCGCACGCTTGGATTCCTGGGCACTTTCCAAAGGGCTTTTCGGGTGTGTCGTCGGGTCTGAATCCTGACAGTCACTCTTCTAGGGGGCTTGCAGGTGGGAGGAAGGTGAGTTGCTTCCCCGCACCCCCTCTGTGGGGATGAAGATGCCAACGGTAAGAGATTCAGGGCCTTCTCCGTGATCACGTTGTTTAAAAGAGGCAACGAAGCATTGTGTGCTGACAGGCCCCGAGTGCCTCTGGATTTCACACATGCACACACACACCTGCACACATGCATATCCACAGGCATGGGCAGCACAGCAGTGTCCACTGTGAGTAGCTGGTGAACTCCTGTGGCTTGCTGTGCATTTTCTGGAGTTCTGGTCTGAGGCCCAACATCTGCGTGAAACCTGCAAATACACAGGTCTCGGCCACGGTGCAGCTCTGCGTGTCCCCAGCTTTCCAGACCTCCCTCTGATGGCCATCTGCGGGCAGACGATGGGTGCGGGATGGAGGGGGAGGTTGGTGGCTGTAACTCTGTGGGCTCCCGGGGGTGCACCCAGCATCTGCTCTCACGGGGGCCGGTTCAAGCGCAGACAGAGCTGCATCCTGGCACAGGAAGAAGCTGCCCAAGGGGAAAGAATAAATCTTAGGGAGCTGCTGAGGCGACAGAAGGTGTGTGCCTCCGACACAGGATTACATGTGCACGCACACACGTGGAGGTGGTGTGAGGGCAGATGAAACCTCAGGTGATAACTCAGCCGCCACACGTGTGTGCATGCGGCAGAGCAGCCCGCAGACACAGGGAGGTGGTGTGAGGGCAAATGAAACCTCAGGTGATAACTCGGCCGCCGTGGGACGTCCTGTGAGCTTGAGGTGTGCAGTGCTCTTGGAATCCTGCCCCTCCCCTGGAGCCTGGGCAACCCAGCCCCCTGACACCGGCTGCCGTGTCACCCACGCTGACTCGAGGGCTCATGAAATCTAGTCGCCTAGCAGAATGTGAGTAGATTGCTAAGTTAAAGAAGGATGCGTTCATCGCTGGGCTGTGACTCGATCTGAGTTGGTTCAGAGAAGGTTCCATGGCCTTGGAACCTGCCTCCCCAGCCCAGCTAAAGGCCGACTTGTGTCTGAAAGAGCTGGGTCTTTCAGACTGGTCTGTCCAGTCTTCTTGCTCACCCCGTGGGCAGGAACCCCTCTCCCAAAGGTTTCTCAAGTGGTCTGAGTGGAGGGGACTGCCACCCAGACTTTGGGACACTGTGAAATTTGGCAGAGCCCCTCCCATCTCTCTACATCTCCACCCTGGCCTGTCCCTCTGTCCGTCTGTTCTTCTCTGTCCGCCTCCAAGGTTCTTGCCTGGTCTTTCATGCTAAGAAGCAGCTCAGAGCTGGGAGGCTGGTGGGGGCTGAGCCACACCTCTCGCCACCCTCAGTGTGCGTGGAGGCCTGTGGGCATGTCCTTCTTGCTTTCAATCACAAAAAGCAGGCGCTGGGCTGACACACACAGTGTGTGACTGGATCGGACCAGGGGAGCTGCAAGGAGCAGCTTTCCCGCTGGAGCACCTGCTATGGCAAGATCAGCCTCGCACAGTTCAGATCGTTCTTTGCAAAGTTGCTTTAGGGTAGGACTATCTGATGGAGAAAGACCTTGGCTGACTTTTAGCTTGGGAAGCATGCCTGTGGGTGGGTATGAGTAAGGAGGAGAGTCAGCAGCTGCAGGAAGTGTAGAGCATCCCAGCGTCTTCTTTTTACCTTCAGAAAATTGTGGTAAAACAACTTGTAAAGAACGTGAAGTTCTCCCTGTTACCTATTTTCAGAGGTACAGGTCAGGGCATTAAGTTGCACTGTTGTGCGACTTATCCATCTCTGGAACAGTTTTCATCCCAGACTGCAGCTCTGTCCCCATTACACACTCACCCCACCCTCCTTTCTGTCTCTGTGAATTTGACTATCCCAGGTACCTAATATGAGTGGAACCATACAGGATTTTCCCTTTTGTGATGAGTTTATTTCAGGTAGCATGATGTCCTCACGCTCCACCTGCATTGTAGCAGGTGTCAGGATGTCCTTCCTTTTTAAGACTGAATAATATTCCACTGTATGGACGTTCTTATCCATTCGCCTGTCAGTGGACACTTGGGTTGCTTCCACCTTTTAACTATTGTGAATAACGCTGCTATAAATATGAGTCTATACATATCTATTCAAGTTTCTACATTCACGTTTTTTGGTTATGTACTCAGGAGATTCCTGAGTTGTATGGTAATTTGATGTCTTAATTTTTTGAAGAACTGCCAACTGTTTTCCACAGTGGCTGCACCCTTCTACATGCCCATCAGCGGCACACAAGAGTTCCAGCTTCTCTACATCCTCTCCCATTCTTGTTCTTTTCTGTATTTTTTAAAAATAAAGTATTTTATTTACACATATATATATATTTTGGCCACACTGTGTGGCTCGTGGGATCTTAGTTCCCCAACCAGGGATTGAACCAGGGTAGTAAGAGCTCAGAGTCTTAACCAATGGACCACTGGAAAGTCCCTCTTTTTGGTGTTTTGATGATAGCCACGCTAAAGGTGTGAGGTGGCTCACTGGCTTTGAATCTAGACTGTCCTGGCTGAGTACGATCCTCTGAGGAAGGCTGTGGGGACGGCCTGACAGGCCACCTACTGCTGGTCTTTCTGGAGGGGATTGTCACAGGACTGGGGTGTCCCCTCAAGTCTCCAGGAAGGACTGCAGAGCCTGCCTCTGACCAGGGACGCTGGCCAAGGAGGCAGTGGGCGCATGGAAAATCTCCTGATGGTGGTGGTTTAATCAGACCCGCTCCCCTGAGCTGTGTGGGTGACACCGACAGGTGAGTTCACGGCGCTTCCTCTCCTCTCCCAGCTCCTTAGCTCTGCACCTTGTGGCTCTCTCACCAGGAGACAGGTGCCCACTTTCAGCAGAAGTGAGGGGAGTGAGCAAGGTGGGGCCACCCTCTCCTCTCCCTGACCTGGGAACCATGCTAGCGGGCCTGGGAAGAAGGTGGGTTCTTCCCAGCCTGCCAGCCGGGTGTGGGTACCGAGCCGGCCAGCCGCAGTCAGCACAAGTGAAAGCCACATTCCTGATGTAGGAGGTCCCCTGGTCCACAGGTAGCCTCTCCAGACTTTCTCCTCCAGGGATGTTTCCACTTCTGTTGCTTTAGATTCTAAAGGTCACAAAACAGCTAGTTCTGCTGTCAGATGAAGGAATCAGCATCCAGGCAGAAAGGACGCAAGGCTTCTGAAATGTGAGCAGTGGCCCCTTCCCAGCCCCGGGTGGGTGCAGGGAGGACAGTCCCCCACTTCCCTGCTTCTCTTCTCCCTGGGTCAACCCCACGGCCCAGCCCCACTCAGGTGATAGGCTGGGCCGCCTGTCAGCAGCAGCAGTTACTTCTGCAGACCCACGCCCAAAGCCCTGTGGCCATCTTAGGTTCTGAAACCAGTGGGCATCCTTCCTGGATGGAATGGGCAGTGGAAACAGGGGTCCTTTGATGCTGTCTCTGCAGGGGAAATTGCAGACTGGCAGCTGTGATTGTGGGGGGTGCTAAGTCACTTCAGTCGTGTCTGACTCTTTGCGACCCTATAAACTGTAGCCTGCCAGGCTCCTCTGTCCATGGGATTCTCCATGCAAGAATACTAGAATGGGTTGCCATTTCCTTCTCCAGGGGATCTTCCCAACCCGGGGATCAAACCCGCGTCTCTTATGTCTCCTGCATTGGCAGGCAGGGTCTATACCACTGGCTATGATTGTGGTGTGACTTTTATTCACTTGCCTCAATGGTGGTGGCTGCTGGGGCTTCTTGTGTGCTGCAGTGGCTTGGGAGCTCTCTGACGACAGAGAGCAGGACTGTGCTGGCCTCTCCTGCTGCCCTGGCTCCATGCAAGTCTCACTGCCAGGCCTTGCCCAGTAGCTTGTCCTAGTCATGGGGATTTAGGAGCTGCCGGGCAAAATGGACAGCTAGCACATCCCATCATTGCACTCGTGAGCTTTGCCAGCAGAAGGGAACTCGTGATGTGTGTTCCTTCCCCCAGGACATACCTCATTTGTTGTGTCTGCTCTCTCTGGGTATCTTCTTCCCCCCACAGCAGCCCCTGAGCCTGGCCAGGCTTCTCCTGGACCTGCCTTTGCATTCTCAGAATCCATGTCATGATTCTAGAGCAGACAGGTGGGACAGAAAGGGTTAACTGTGACATTAAACTCATTTGTGTATTGAGATACATCCTAAAAGGGGGGCTTCGTTTGGAAAGTTCTGTGCATTAATCCATCTTCTTATGGAAAGGAGGAAATTATTCATAATTAAAAAGTAATAATAATGTGGTGTGAAGGAACTCAGCTGTACGTTACCCGGAAAGAAGGAGGGGAGGGTGGGAAGGCTATTTTTAATGGTCTCCATAGCAACAGAGATTTTGTTTACAGTGATTT
This sequence comes from Bos javanicus, assembly GCF_032452875.1. NCBI lineage: Eukaryota > Metazoa > Chordata > Mammalia > Artiodactyla > Bovidae > Bos > Bos javanicus. The sequence goes on from NC_083886.1 coordinate 54,542,469, forward strand.
TTTTTCCCCTCTTGTACTTCAGCGAGGCAATTGCTGATTTGCATTTTATTAGAAAGTGTTGCTGGCAAGTCCCTGGTGTGGACAGAACTAGGGCCCTGAGAGGGCTTGGGAGGGGGGTTGAGCCTTTGCGGGATTCACTGGCCCCGGGTTGGAACTGCATGGTTGAGGCAGCAGGACCTGCGGGATGCTTGCTTCCAGCTGCTCAAACAGCCTGCGGTTCCCCTCTGTGCCCCGTCCTGTGCCGTCCCTGCTGAGGGGGTACCGCCTGGCCCACCCCACCCCACCCCAGTTACACAGCTTCACAGCACCCCTCTGTGTCCACTGCACCGGCTCCCCAGAGCCCCCGGGCACCTGCTCAAGGCAGCTGGGCGGGTCCCAGCGACTCCACCTCCAGCCCGTGAGAGGCTGGCAAGGGCCACTCGTGGAGGGCACAGGGCCCAGGGCTGCCGGCTGTGCTGCAGATGGCGTGGCAGCTGTGTGCCCCATGGAAGCCAATGTGAGTGGCCGCTGGCCAGGCCCCCAGAAGGCGGGTACAGCGGGGGGTGCAGGTGCCAGTGCTTCCTGGGCTGGGGGCCCAAGTGGGCTCGCTGCCGGCTTCCTAGCATCCTCCTGCTTCCCACCCACCACCAGGTGTGGACCCCAGAAAGGGGAAGAAGCCAGTCTTCTCTCTCTGTGGTCATGGCTGTGCCAGCACCAAGAGCCTTCTCCCTTTACTCCAGGTGAAAACCTGCTTCCCACGTGCGGTCCAGCCAGGCAGAGAGGCTGGAGCTCACTGTCCTTACTCCTGGGTGGGAGACGGGGCATGTGGTAGCTTCCTGCATGTTCATGTCTATGGTCCCCAGTGATGGGGCATCATTTTGTGTGTGGTCCCTCCCCAAACCCCACCAAGTCTTCTGAGTGACGTGGGGACTCCCAGTGCCTTTTGGGTTCTGAAGGGATAGTCAGATCCACGGCTGGTCTTCCACATGCAGACTCAGCACTCTCCCTCTTGGGGAATTTGGATTTAGGTCGAGGGAACTGAGAGAGTGCAGCCCTCAGTCCTTAGCTTGGGTAAGAAGGCATCTTGCGGAAATCTGTCCTGCTTGGGACCATGCGGGCAGCCTTCCCTTACTAGGAGGGTCTGGTGGTCTGGGTTGGTTTTGGTTTTGGTCTCTTTCTTTTTGTATTCCATCTGCAGGTGACATTTCCAGGCAGCTCTGCCTCCCCTGTTTTTTTTTTTTTTTAATTGGCAGAGCCTTTTGAGGAAATGCCCAAATTTCCCTTTTCTTGGAGTGGAAGAAAGATTGGGCGGAGGTGGCTTGATTATCTGGCTTCAGTGAGCATGATGGGAAGAATCTGAGTGGGGGCCAGGGGTTGGGGTGCAGAGGGGCTTGGGGGTTTCACCATGCTGTTGGCATGAACCACACCACACACGTGTGCACATCACACACACTCATGCACATTCACATATACACACCACACACTCACACATGTATATAAACACATGCATTGGTACACAGTACATATATAAATACAAACCAGGTACACTCTTGCATCACGTATAGATACACACTCAGCACACACACACACACATCACATGCACTCACGCACTTGCATACACACATATTCATATACCCGTATCACTCATGTGTGCGCACACACACACACTTCTCATTTAGTTGGCCCCACTGTGAGCATTCACTCATTCATCCATTCTGCAACAGCCCCTGAGGGCTCCTCAGGGCTCCATGAGGCCCAGGTTTGGCTTATTCGTGGGTCTGGCACATAGCAGATGCTCAAGAACTACTCACTGCCTGAGAAAATGAATGAATGATTGAGGGATTGGATGAATAGAGGAATGAATGAAAGCTCCATGTCAGGTACCACTGGAGACTGGGAATGTGCGGGAGAGTCCAACTCTGGTCCTGCTGTCATCGGTTTTCAGCCTCACTGGGTGAGTGGGATGTGGGGGCGACAGTCTTACCTATTTAGGTGGGCAGTGATTCCAGGCAGGATGGAGGAAGAGGCGCCAGGTGAGGGAAAGTCATGGGTCAGGGGTGCCCTAAGGAGGAAGACCTAATGCAGGCCTGGGAGGGAGGTCAGACACCCTGGAGCTGGGACCTGCAGGCTGAGTTGGCCTTAATTATACCTCCAAAATCCCTTCACAGAAACACCTTGATCTGTGTTTGGTTGAATAACTTGGAGAAGATTCAAGGATTCCAGAGGTCCAGAACCTTGAGGGCCCTTTGGGATGCTGCCAGGATCGATGCACAGAGGCACGAGTGAGCATGCAGTGGAGCAAGCAGATACCACCAGCTCAGGGCCGTCTAAGACTGTGGGGAGAGGGTGGACCCAGATCTTGGAGGACATTGATAGCCTGGCCCCAGAGGGCCCGGTGTTCAGAAGCTGCATTTTTCCAGCTTCCCAAATGCAGGTTGAGCTGGAACAGGAAGGCAGCAGACACAGGAACACCTGAGGCAGGCACATGCCAACCCTCACTGGTGCACATGTCCCACGCCGACAGCATGAGATCAGTGTCCAGGGCCTGCCTGTCCAATATGGCGGGGAGTGCTGAACCCCAGCTGCCAAGTCTTGGCCTACCTGCTCTGGGGTTTAAATACACCACCTCCCAGCTGCCTGTCCTTTGCTGTTCACTTCTTGCTCAGAATTTTCCATATGGGCAAGAGGCATCATGCCAGCTACCCCCTGGATATCACTTATGGATTTCAGAAGGTCACGTAGGTAAAGAATTAGTTGGCAGGCACTTAACGTGCCACTAGAATAAAAACAAACAAACATAATATCAGGGTTGGGAGGACGTGTGATTCTCTGTTGTTTCAGTTCTCAGCAAATAAGACCCTGTGCCCAGGGATCCTTCTGCAAAACCCTCTAGGAGGTCTCCCACCCCAGGGAGTTCTCGCCTCACTCTCCTTCTTCCTTTGTGATGCTGCAGAGTCCTCTCTCCTCCACGGCCCCTAACCCCCGGAGAGGCTTCTGTCTTCCAAACCACTCTCACCTTCTGGTTTGAATCTAAGCCAGACATGGGGCCTGATCCATGTCTTCCACTGTGATGACTATGAGTTTCCACCTTCAGTGAAATTACACTCTTCTTTGGAAGAAGGCAGGACAAGCTCACTGGCCGTTTCAACCATCCAGACATGCATCACACAAAGAGGTAAAACCCGTGTTCCTCCTGTCCACCCCTCAGGAGGACCCTCTCTAAACAGCAGGGTGGATACTCTGACCTTTGTTACATTGTTGATTGATTCACTTGTTCACTCAAGAGGTGTGGGCTGTTACTGTTCCTAAATACAGGCAAACACGCTCAGACATAGGTGAGTGTAGTGAAGACGTTTGCCACTCTGCACAGCCTCCCGTGGAAGTTTGTGCAGCTCTACCTTGCTTGTGCATAGGCTTCTGGAAAACAGAGTCTGCATCTCGTGTTTCTTCTAGTTCCACGATGCTTGAAACACTGCCCCACACATAGTAGGTCCTCAATAAACATTCACAGTTGTTTGGTTTTCTGTTTGAGCTGCTATCACAAAACACCACACACTGGGCGGCTTAATCAGCAGACGTTCATTTATCACAGCTCTGGAGGCCGAGAGGTCCAGACCAAGGCACCCACTGATTTGGTTTGTGGAGAGATCCCCTTCCTGGCGTATAAACCTCTGCTTACTTTCTGTGTCCTGACAAGGCAGAGTGCTCTGGTCTTTTTCTATAAAGACAGTGATCCCATCACAGGGACCTGGCCCTCATGACCTCGTCTAAATCTAATCACCTCCCAAAGACCGCACCTTCAGAAACATTAAGGGTTAAGATTTCAACATATGAATTTGGGGGTGGGGGAAACGTGGATGTTCAAACATCCAGCCTGAACTGGTGTCGACTCTTCCATTGAGGAGACAAGCCACCTACAAGCAAGTGTGTAGTGGCCCCAGAAGACTGTGAATCAGGTCTTGTCACTTGGTGGAGACAGCTCTCTGATGCTCAGTCATGGCCTTCAGGAGACGTGAGGCTGGAAATGAGCTGTGATGACCACACTTGCAGGCATGAAGGGAAACGAGGGCACCATCCTTAGTAGATCCTGGGATGTGTTTCCTTCCCACAGTTCCCTGTGACTGGAAGTAAAGAGGCGGTTTTCCGGTGGGAGAAACGGCAATTGAGAGGCCTGGTCCTCACTGGCCCAGGGAAGGAGGGCAGCTGTTCTCCCTGGACACATGCAGTAGGAGTATCACAGGGGGAGTAAGCAGAATCCTCCAGCCCTAAGAAGTGGAGAGTGACACGGGACAGAGTCAGGGCCCCACAGAGGAGGAGCCGCGGCTCCAGAGCTTGGCGGGCTAATCCTGTTTCTAGAAGCACCAGCAGCCAGGGGAACAAGCAGGAGGGGAACTTGCTTTCTTCACCTGGTTTATATCCACTAGAGAAACAAAGGTGGCAAGGAGGAGGGAGAAAATAATTTCTCAAGGAAAAGATAGCAGCCAAGGATGTTCATGTCGTCGTTGTTAGTCACTAAGTCGTGTCTGACTCTTTTGGGACCCCATGGACTGTCAGGCTCCTCTGTCCATGGGATTTCCCAGGCAAGAATACTGGAGTGGGTTGCCATTTCCTTCTTCAGGGAATTTTTACACCCCAGAGATTGAACGTGTGTCTCCTGTATTGGCAGGCGTATTATTTACTGTTGGGCTACTAGGAAAGCCCATGGATGTTCATAGCAACTTTATTTGTAAGAGCTATTTGCCCAGGGAATATTATGCTGCAGTGAAAAGGAGCAAATGACTCTTAAGACACGTAAAAACATCAGTTCAGTTCAGTCACTCAGTTCAATGTCCTACTCTTTGCGACCCCATGGACTGCAGCACACAGGGCTTCCTTGTCCATCACCAACTCCTGGAGCTTACTCAAACTCATGTCCATCAAGTCAGTGATGCCATCCAACCATCTCATCCTCTGTCGTCCCCTTCTTCTCCTGCCTTCAATCTTTCCCAGCATCAGGGTCTTTTCCAATGAGTCAGTTCTTCGCATCAGGTGGCCAAAGTACTGGAGTTTCAGCTTCAGCATCAGTCCTTTCAATGTATATTCAAGACTGATTTCCTTTAGGATGGACTGGTTGGATTTCCTTGCAGTCCAAGGAACTCTCAAGAGTCTTCTCCAACACCACAGTTCAAAAGCATCAGTTCCTCAGTGCTCAGCTTTCTTTATAGTCCAACTCTTCACATTCATACATGACTACTGGAAAAACTGTAGCTTTGACTAGACGGACCTTTGCTGGCAAAGTAATATCTTCACTTTTTAATATGCTGTCTAAGTTGGTCATTGCCTTTCTTCCAAGGAGCAAGCGTCTTTTAATTTCATGGCTGCAGTCACCATCTGCAGTGATTTAGGAGCCCCAAAAAATAAAGTCTGACACTGTTTCCACTGTTTCCCCATCTATTTCCTATGAAGTGATAGGACCAGATGCCATGATCTTCATTTTCTGAATGTTGAGTTTTAAGCCAACTTTTTCACTCTCCTCTTTCACTTTCATCAGGAGGCTCTTTAGCTCTTCTTCATTTTCTAGCATAAGGGTGGTGTCATCTGCATATCTGAGGTTATTGATATTTCTTCTGGCAATCTTGATTTCAGTTTGTGCTTCATCCACCCTGGCATTTCTCGTGATGTACTCTGCATATAAGTTAAATAAGCAGGGTGACAATATACAGCCTTGACCTACTCATTTCCCAATTTGGAACCAGTCTGTTGTTCCATGTCCAGTTCTAACTGTTGCTTCTTGACCTATATACAGATTTCTCAGGGGGCAGATAAGGTGATCTGGTATTCCCATCTCTTGAAGAATTTTCCACAGTCTGTTGTGATCCATAGTCAAAGGCTTTGGCATAGTCAATAAAGAAGAAATAGATGTTTTTCTGGAACTCTTGCTTTTTCAATGATCCAATGGATGTTGGCAATTTGATCTCTGCTTCCTCTGCCTTTTCTAAGTCCAGCTTGAACATCTGGAAGTTCATGGTTCATATGCTATTGAAACATGGCTTGGAGAATTTAGAGCATTACTTTGCTAGCGTGTGAGATGAATGCAGTTGTGTGGTAGTTTGAACATTGTTTGGCATTGCCTTTCTTTGGGATTGGAATGAAAACTGACCTTTTCCAGTCCTGTGGCCCCTGCTGAGTTTTCCTGATTTGCTGGCATATTGAGTGCAGCACTTTCACAGCATCATCTTTCAGGATTTGAAATAGCTCAACTGGAATTCCATCACCTCCATTAGCTTTGTTTGTAGTGATGCTTCCTAAGGCCCACTTGACTTCGCATTCCAGGATGTCTGGCTCTGGGTGAGTGATCACACCATCGTGGTATCTGAGTCATGAAGATCTTTTTTGTATAATTCTTCTGTGTAGTCTTGCCACCTCTTCTTAATATCTTCTGCTTCTGTTAGGTCCCTAACGATTTCTGTCCTTTATTGTGCCCATCTTTGCATGAAAAGTTCCCTTGGTATCTCTAATTTTTTTGAAGAGATCTCTAGTCTTTCCTATTCTATCGTTTTCCTCTATTTGCATTGATCACTGAGGAAGGCTTTCTTATCTCTCCTTGCTATTATTTGGAACTCTGCATTCAAATGGGTATATCTTTCCTTCTCTCCTTTGCCTTTTGCGTGTTTTCTTTTCTCAGCTATTTGTAAGGCCTCCTCAGACAACCATTTTGCCTTTTTGCTTTTCTTTTTCTTAGGGATGGTCTTGATCACGGCCTCCTATACAATGTCGTGAATCTCTGTCCATAGTTCTTCAGGGACTCTGTCTATCAGATCTAATCCCTTGAATCTATTAGTCACTTCCACTGTATAACCATAAGAGATTTGATTTAGGTCATACCTGAATGGTCTAATGGTTTTCCCTACTTTCTTCAATTTAAGTCTGAATTTGGCAATTAGGAGTTTATGATCTGAGCCACAGTCAGCTCCCAGTCTTGTTTTTGTTGACTGTATAGAGCATCTCCATCTTTGGCTGCAAAGAATATAATCAATCTGATTTTCGGTGTTGACCATCTGGTGATGTCCACATGTAGAGTCATCTCTTGTGTTGTTGGAAGAGGGTGTTTGCTATGACCAGTGCGTTCTCTTGGCAAAACTGTGTTAGCTTTTGACCTGCTTTGTTTTGTACTGCAAGGCCAAATTTGCCTGTTACTCCAGATATCTCTTGACTTCCTACTTTTGCATTCCAGTCCCGTATAATGAAAAGTACATCTTTTTTGGGTCTTAGTTCTAGAAGGTCTTGTAGGTCTTCATAGAACTGTTCAACTTCAGCTTCTTCAGCATTACTGGTAGGGGCATAGACTTGGATTACTGTGATATTGAATGGTTAGCCTTAGAAATGAACAAAGATGATTCTGTCATTTTTGAGATTGCATCCAAGTACTGCATTTCAGACTCTTTTGTTGACTATGAGGGCTACTCCATTTCGTCTAAGGGATTCTTGCCCACAGTAGTAGATATAATGGTCATCTAAGCTAAATTCACTCATTCCAGTCAATTTCAGTTTGCTGATTCCTAAAATGTCGATGTTCACTCTTGCCATCTCCTGTTTGACCACTTCCAATTTGCCTTGACTCATGGACCTAACATTCCAGGTTCCTATGCAGTATTGCTCTTTACAGCATCGGACTTTACTTCCATCACCAGTCACATCCACAACTGGGTGTTGTGGCCCAACCTTTGGGTTCCAACCATTCTGGCCCAGCATGGCCCCACCCATCAGGAAAAGACCCAGTTTCCCCCTCAGTCAGTCTCTCCCATCAGGAAGCTTCCGTAAGCCTCTTATACTTCTCCATCAGAGGGCAGACAGAATGAAAACCACAATCACAGAAAACTAACCAATCTGATCACATGGACCACAACCTTGTCTAACTCAATGAAACTATGAGCCATGCCATGTAGGGCCACCCAAGCCGGACAGGTCATGGTGGAGAGTTCTGACAAAAGCCTGGTCCACTGGAGAAGGGAATGGCAAACCACTTCAGTATTCTTGCCTTGAGAACCCCATGAACAGTATGAAAAGGCAAAAAGATAGGACACTGAAAGATGAACTCCCCAGGTCGGTAGGTGCCCAATATGCTACTGGAGATTAGTGGAGAAATAACTCCAGAAAGAATGAAGAGATGAGCCATAAAAACATGGATGAGCCTAAAAATATTTTGTAGAATGAAAGGAGTCAGACACAAAACAGCATGGATTCCATTTATATGAGGTTTTAGACCAGTCTAATTAGTGGCGAGAAAAAGTTAAAACATTGTTTCCCCCTGGCGGGGTAGGGGGGGCAAGGGCTAGAGTGACTGGGAAGGAGGGAGGAAATTTCTGGCAGGAAGGGTCACGATCAGCATCTTGGCAGGTGAGGGGCCCACAGGTGTGTGCATTTGGCAAACTTATCCTGTTTCCAACCAAACTTGAGTCCATTGGTCTGCTGGCACTAAGGCCAATCTACTGACTCCAGGTTATAGTGAAGGAAAGTGCAGCGTGTTTATTGCAGTGGCCAAGCAAGAAGTCCAGGCAGCTAGTGCTTAAAAGGCCCAACCCCCCTGAAGGTTCTCAGGGAAAGGTTTTTAAAGACAGGGTGAAGGAGGAGGATTGTGGGGTGTGTGACCAGCTTGTGGACATTCTCCTGATTGGTTGGTGGTGAGGTCATCAGAAGTCAACATCATCAACCTTTGGATTCCAATCATTCTGTGGTCTCCATGCTTGTGAGCAGCATGCAGTTGACTTCTTCCACCTGGTGGGGTTTCAGGGTTTGTATCTGCAAAACAGCTCAAAGAACATGGTTTAGAATATTATTAGAGCCCTTAAGGAGAGACTAAAAGTCCTTGACTTTGTTTAATGGCTAAACTATTATTATTTTGTCTTACTTGACTGTTTTCCTTTGCTTCTGCATTTTCTCAGTCCTCTGATTAAATTTATTCTTTGGACCTTGGGGAAGGCTAGGAAGCTAGAGTTTTTCTACAAACAAGAGGCAGGCAGAGGTCACGGAGGGGGTACCTGTCCTGGGAAAGCCTCATGGGGTCCTGCTTGGTTGCAATCCAATGGGACACTCAAGATTTGTGTATTTCGTTGTGTGTAGATTTTAATCTTAAAAGAAAAAAAAATTGTAAACAAATTAAACTGTAGTTATGATAAACATGCTGAAGTTTGGGGGTAGGCAGTGTACAAATGTCTGCAGCTATTTTCAAGGCATCAAAAATGATAAAATAGGTTGATGGGTGGTCCGAGGGATGGGAAGATGGACGGGTATGTGATACAGCAAGGGCAGGAGAATGCCAGCGGTAGACTCAGGGCAGTGGGGACACAAGTGTTCACTGCAAACGCCTTCAGCTTTTCTCTCTGAAAACCTTTACAATAAAATGTGGGGAAATCAGTTCCAAAGTTAGTGCACAAAGGGCTGTTTTTGGAGACATTGGGAGGACTTTGCTTCTCTGTGACCAGCAGGAGGTGGTGAGTGCCTGGAACGCACACGTGTTTCTGGAGTCCTGGTGCCGTGCTGGGTGCCATGGGATGGATGATGCTGGCAGAGCTGCAGGTTTCTGAGGCAAATGCTACTTGTATGTCTACAGGTCTAGACCAAGTGTCAGGTCCTGATGTGGGGGTTGAGACTATCTACTTCTTTGAATTCTTGGTGATTCTTGTCTTTGGGGATTTCACAGACTAGGTGGGAGGTCAAATACTCATGTGAGGAAGATTTAATTGCCGCAGTTTTGATGTTTGCTAGGAATGCTGCTGGGCTCCCGAGATGGAAAAGTGAAGGGGGCTGGACCAGCCAGCTGGAGGCTGGAAGGCAGGAAGGAGGGGACAGGATGTCCCTACAAAGGGGCTGCAGGACCAGAGTCAAAGTGGGGTGTTGCAGGGCTGTGGAGACCAGGGCTGGATAAAACAGAGGTGGAAACTAGGGGTTCCATAGGTTGGAGGCAGATTTTAAAAGTCTTTGAAAGTCAGGACTGGGGGATTCTCAAAATAATCAGACCAGGGAGCCATGGATGGTTCCAAAGCAGGGGTTGCCCTGGGGTGGGTTGCAAATCTGGACACAGAGCGTGGTTAGAGGAACCAGATGGGTCGCGGGAAGGGGAGATGGTGGCCTCTGAGGAGGGGGCTCACGGAGGCTGATGTCCTGGATGGGGTGGAGTGGGAGGAGCCTGGGCTTAGGTCTGGACCCACATGGACTCTTTCCTTGCCCCTGGCATGCTGGCCCCCAGCAGTGTGGCTGGGCACAGAAGGCTTTACGGCAAGCAGGGGAGGGGATGGGACCTCGCAATGTCTGTCTTCACCGAAGTCACTTAATCCTCCGGGCCTCAGGCTGATCATCCCTCCCACCCTGAGCAGGGGCTCCTCAGGCCGGAGGGGCAGTGTCCACCTCCATGTTCCACCCGGCCAGCTGCCCAGGGTGGACCCCAGCCTCAGCTCAATCTTCCCTCTCTCCCCTCATCTCTTCCTAAGTCTCCTGTGGTCCTTCCTCTGTGGGGCTCAGTGGGGGCCATCACCCAGCAGCAGGATTGTTAGTAAGAGGAGAGGATTCTGGAAAGAGTAACACCCTGAAATTTTTCACAAGATGCAGTGCTGGAAGGAAAGGGATTGGGGCAGCTTCTGCCTGTAAGTGATGCCAGAAGGCAGGAGAGGGGAGAGGGGGGTACCTACCCAGGCCTATCCAGAAGTCAAGAAAGAGAGATGCAAAAAGAGAGAAACCCACAAATATTGAATTCTTGCCAAGATGTCTCCCCCACAGCTAGGCAGGCCTCTCACTGTCTGAAGGCAGAAGTGGGGTGTGGGGTTGACCAGTCAGGAGACATGGGGGTGAGTGACCAGGAGGTCAGTGGGCGAATGACCAGGAGGTGAGTGGGCTCACAGAGGGAGCCTTGCAGAGGGTACTTGAAGGGTGGGGAATCTTGAGCCCCTGGGAGGGGCTGCCCCCTCTGATCTACATGAAGATGGACTGGGTGCTCAGACCCCCTGGCTGAGCGTGTCCTGTGCAGTTGCCTCTGCCGGCATCAGCTCACAGCAACCTGGAGCCATCCTGGAGTGGGCCAGGCACCATGAAGTCTCCATAATAGAGATGAGGAAGCTGAGGCTCAGAGAGGCTGAGAAAAACTGGACTTAGCTCCGAGGGGAGAAGTGTCAGATCCAGCCCACTGTGGGACCCCTACCGCATGCTCTGGAGTCAGATGCCAGGTTCCCCCCGGGCTCTGTCCTACACCAGGCACTCCACCATCCTGGCTCCTCTGATCGTCCAGCCTCCTGTTTTACAGACGAGGAAACTGAGAGTCAAAGGTGACGCCTACTCATGGCCAAAACACCCCCGCAGCCCAGCATTCAGGTCCCCAGACCACCTCTCCCTGTGCAGCTCACCTGGGGTCCTGTCCCCACCAGGGGCTCCTCCTCCCTCCATGCCCCCCACGCCCACTCTGGCAGGAGCCTGCACAGCCACTCCAGGAATCGTTCATACCCTTCAGCGGCAAGCAAACAAACTCCCCGCTCCATTTATTTCACAAGTCTCCCGATTTAATTAGGTTTTCCAGTTTTCTGCCTGTCCTGGGCCAGTCACTCCTTGGAGCAGTGGAGAATTCATTTGCACCTGCTGTCAGAAAGCGGCTCTCCCCAGTTAGAAAAATAATTAAGCCATCATCACACATCAGGGGTAATGAATCACCATTTCTCACTCAGTTCGCAGGTCGTTTGTTTCCCCTGCACTGGCGAAGGAGGTGCAGACTAAATTTGAGCAGCTGCCAAATGGATCCCCCTCCCCTTGCCCCCCCTTCCCTCTCCTCTCTCCCCAGAGACCCCGCTTTCTCCTTGATTGGTGCCCCCGGCCTGGCAGCCTCTGAGGACACAGGGCTCTCCCAGGGCCTCTAGCCTGGGCTTCAGGTGGCAGGCCACGAAATCACCTGCTTCTGCTTTTTCTCAGGCACCTGACTCACAGGTGGCCACTACCTGGGTAGCCTGGGAGGTGTCACCTGAATGAGACCTGTATGAGTTTCCTAGGGCTGTCTTAACTAATGTCCCCAAACTGGGCGGCTTAAAACTACAGAAATATATCATCTCATGGTTCTGGAGGCCAGAAGTCTGAAATCAGGTGTCAGTGGGGCTTCAGAGGCAGGTCCTTCCTGCCCCTTCCGGTTCCTGGGGTTGTTGACTGTCCTTGGCTTTCTTAGGTTGGTGGACCCATCTCCCCATCTCTGCCCGAGTCGTCACGTGGCCCTCTCCCTGGTGCCAGGTATCCCTTTCCTTCCTCTGCCTTGTCACTGGGTTTATGGACCACTCTAATCCAGGATGACCTCATTTGGAGATCCTTGCCTTAATTTCACCTGCAAAGGCTATTTCCAAATAAGATCCCATGTACAGGTCCTGGGGGTTAGGATGTGGACATATGTTTTTGGGGGAGGGATGGGAGACACAGTTCAATCCACTTTAGGTTCAACCTTTCAGGTGGTTTTGTTCCCAGATACTCCCACACCTGGACACCGCCAGGATCCCAGGAGATTCTGCATGTGTGTATACACTGCAGCCTGGCCCCTCTTCCCAAGCAAACTCCATCTCAGAACAGGCAGGCCAGCAATTGGAGACCTGGGGCTGGTGTGTCAAGGTACTGCATCTGGGGCTGGCTTTCAGTCCCATGACGATGTCTGGGTAGCCACTGCCCATAACCCACTGGATCAGGTGCCATGGGGTTCACAGACCAGCAATGCCATCTGGAAGCTCACAGTCATGGAGCAAGGTCCGAGGTGCTCGGACACTGGTACTGGGATTGGAAGGTGGGATAAAGATGGGCTGGGGAGCTGGGGATCATATGGGGTGTGCTCTGCCTTCAAAGGGACAGAAAAGAGTCTAGAACCCCTCCTTCCATTTTCACCCCTTCCCTCTGCCCTCAGGGCTTCCCTTGTGGCTCAGCTGGTAAACAATCTGCCTGAATGCGGGAGACCTGGGTTCGATCCCTGGGTTGGGAAGATCCCATGGAGAAGGGTACAGCTGCCCACTCCAGTATTCTGGCCTGGAGAATTCCATGGACTGTATAGACCATGGGGTCGCAAAGAGTTGGACATGACTGAGCGACTTTCACTTCACTCACTCTGCCCTCAAACACAGGGTCTCGATGGGAACACATACATAGCTTGCCCTTCGGGGTGCCTAAGATTCGGGGAACCCTCCAGAGATGAGAGGCCACACCTGTTGGTCTGAGCCTTGCTCTATAAAGAAGCCAGGCTGGCAGGAGACTCCAGGACATCTGTGGGGGGAAGGAAGCAAAGAAGCTCCATGAGTGTGCCCTTGCCGGCACAGACCCTGAGTCACATCATTAACAAACTTGAAAAAAATTCTGCATTTTCTTGACCCTCTAAAGCTGGTGTTCTTGATTGACTGACCGACTGATGGATTGATTGTGCCTGTGGTTCCCGAAGGAGTCTTTCCTTTGGGACTTAACTAGTTCTCTTGCCTTTTCTTTCCTTGCTCCCTATTTTGGTTTAACTACCTGCACAGAGTTGGACATGACTGAAGCGACTTGGCAGCAGCAGCAGCACCTGCTCTGGGAGGTAGTACCCATGTCCCGCCACCTGATGGCGCAGGCCAGCCGCCAGCCAGAAAGGCAGAGTTGCCAAGGTTTTATCTTCCTATTTGAACACTGGGTATGAATTCATCAGCCCACTGAATCGTTGTCATTCCAGAACCAGCCCCTGGGGTGAACCCAGTCTGGCTGACTGTTATGGAAACAGCATCTCAAGAGGCTTCACCGCCGCAGATGTAAAAATGAGCGCACCCAGGTTTCTCTGTTTGGGAATGGCAGGTTTTTAAGATGTGTTTTCTTGTTTCTGTCTGGAGGAGGATTTCTTGTGTCAAGGAGACTATTCCCTCCCCACGCGACAGCATCTGGGGGCAGCTTTTTAGGGGTCTAGCTCAGATCAGGAGCGTGGGCAGTGGGCTTTAATTTTGGCTTCCAAGGTGGCTTGACTCTGATGTAGAGACCCTCTATCTAAGGTCAGGGTGTCAGGAGCTGCCAGGGGTCCTGGGAGAGGCCCTGCCCCAGCCAACAGGTGTCTGTGCAGTGGCTGCTACAGGCAGGGGCTGCTCAGCTGTGAAATGGCCCAGTGGAGGGTCGCTTCTCTGGTGAGAGCTGGAGGCATGGGGGTACCCCACTTCCCACGATATCTGCCTAGCACCTCTGGGCATTCTACGGTCAGTGCCCTCCATATCCACAGGTTCCATATCTGCAGATTCAACTAAATTCAGGCTGAAAATACTTGGAAAAAATAGAGTCCCCCGGAAGTTCTAAAAGGCAAAACTTGGATTTGCTTCTTACTGGCAATTATCTACATAGTATTACATTGTATCAGTAGTATAAATAATCTGGAGGTGATCTGAAGTATTTGGGAGGATGTGCATGCATTATATGCAAATTTGTTGCTGTTATTTAGTCTCTGAGTTGTGTCCAACTTTCTTACGACCCTATGGGCTGCAGTCCGACAGGCTCCTCTGTCCATGGGATTCTCCAGGCAGGAATACTGGAATGGGTTGCCAGGCCCTCCTCCAGGGCATCTTCCCAACTCAGGGACTAAACCTGCGTCTCTTGCATTGGCAGGTGATTCTTTACCACTGAGACTCCAGGGAAGCCCTATATGCAGACACTGCGCCACTGGACGTGAGCATCATAGATTCTGGTTCGGAGGGGCTCCTGGAACCAGACCCCTGAGGGGTGCCTGTACTGCTGTCGGTCTGTCTGTGCCTTCTGCCTGTCTTTCATTCCTTCTTCCATCCTCATCCCACCCACTTGCCTTTGTTCACCCTGTGGGAAGCCCTGACGTCAGTGAGCTTGAGCTTCGAGGTCTCTTGGTTCCTCTCTTCATTGTCAGACTTTTCCCCGTCCCACCACCCAATCCCAGGGACTCAACCCTGATCCCACCGGTGACACTGAGTATGGCCGGAGGCCCAGAACCCACAGCCATCCCTCGTCACTTCCTCTGTCACATCCACGAGTTGAGCCGCAGGGCAGACGGGTCTGGAGGTCTCGGAACGTTTTCTGAGCGCTGTTGAACTCTCTCTGGGGTCCGGGAGCGGAGTTGGACTGTTCTGCATAGAGAGAAAGGAGAACTTCACTTAAGGGAAAGAAAAGATGCTTTGTACCATCTGGGCCATTTGTTCACCAGAGAGGAGCGCCGGCTTGTGTCCCTCTGAGAAGTGAAGTGGGAACAGTGATGAAGATACAGGAAGTAGGTTGTCGTCAGGGACGTCGCTTAGCACATTAGCAGCGCCATTCCCACAGAAGTACGGGGCATCCCCTCCTTCCCCTTTCTGTCCACTGGGCACTTGCATGGCCACCACGTGGGATTTTTGCCGCATTTAACGACCCCTGATGTTCAGGGCTCTCCCTATGACTGCAACCAAAAGATAAAACCCAACAACACCCTCCATGTGAAGCCATCGCAATCATAACATGGTCACCACCTCCCCCCACACACACACAAAAGCTAAATGTAGACCCTCATGTTCTGATCATGAATGTGAGCAGTCAGAGGCTAAAGTGAGGAGTTCCCAGCCAAGCAAGCATGGGAAGTACCCGGAACCTCTGCGCCTGTTACCCCTTGTGTAAAATGGGGTGAGATCACCCTCTTTATTAGTGTCCCGGGGCTGCCTTCACAAAGTCCCACACACTGGGGCACTTGAACCACAGGAACAGCCACTTCTCTCGCAGTCCGAAGCCTGAAGCCTGAAGTCGAGGTGTCAGGGGCCACCTCCCTCTGAGACTCTGGGTAGAATCGTCCCTGGCCTCCCAGTTCTGGTGGCTGCCGGCAATCCCGGCCTCTGGGAGCATCCCTCCAGTCTCTGCCTCTGTCCCCAGGGACTGTCTTCTCCCCGCATCTCTGTCTTCACAGTGTCTTCCCCCTTCTTTTAAGGTCAACGGCCATACTGGCTTAGGGCCCACCCTAACGACCTCATCTTAACCGGATTCCTATCTGCACAAATAACATCACATTCAGAGGTCCTGGGGTTGGGGGGGGGGCGCTGAAACTTCAACATATCTTTCGAGGGGACAGAATTCAACCCAAAACATCCACCTTACAAGTTGGGAGTTTATGACTTCACATGTAGAAAATGGCTGGAGTCATGTCTGGACCTTAGTAAACACTGTGTCAGCTGTACTAATTACTGCTGTTATATGTGTTAGCTTTTCTCTGAGTGGTTTAGATTTCTCAGCCTTAGCATGACTGACATCCAGGGCCGGGTCATTCTTAGTGAGGGGCTGTCCCGGCCTCTGTTTACTAAGCACCAGCACCCCCACCCTCCATCCACTCCAGGCTCAACATCCCCAGAGTGGGAGTTTTCTTTCCTCCGGTGGTCTGGGTGGCCAGCCTCTGTGCCGAGAAGGTGGGGGCGGGTTTGGGAGGGAGGGGCTGATCTTGTCCCCCATGGAGACTCGGTGGTTTCCCTGGAGGTGCTTGTGGTTCTGGGCAAGGCCTGGGTTCTGAGCTTGCTACCCAGAGCCTGGAAGTCTGTCTGTCTGCCCTCATCTTGCTGGTGCTGGACCCCGATGCTGGAGCAGGAAGCCTGTGGCTGGCAAAGCCTCCGTCACCTCTTTAGGGACCATTCCCCCAGGTCTGGTGGTGCCGGGACACGGCACTGCCGAGCCCCAGTCACACACTGGCAGGATCACCAGTGAGAATCTGGATGATCCCTGCAGTTCACGGAGCAGCCAAAAGTGGGGGGTGGGTGGTTCTTGAGCTTCCCTGTCTCACTGTAGAGGGGCAGCAGAGACCCGGGCCCAGCTCCTGCGATCCCATCCCAGCTTGACCACTGAGTGCTGTTGACCTTGGGCAAAGCATGCCACCCTGTGCCTCAGTGTCCCCTTCTGTGATATGGGAGAACAGTGATCCTACCCCTTGGAGTTGAGTCAACCCACAGACAGCGCTTGGACCAGTGCCCACACGACCAGTGGTGACTTAAGCATCAGCTGCCAGTGTCTGTTGTGAAGGATGCTGTTCTCCCCTTGACTCTGGGCCAGGCTCTTGCTCGGGTGCCTAGGCTGAGCCAGAACGGTGGACCCCCAGGGTGAAGCTCGCCTGTAACAGGGGCTGTGTGAATAGCTCACAGATGTGACAGGTGGAGTCCCAAGCAGGACACCAAATGCACAGCAATTTCCCAGAAAGTGGAAGTCCTGAGGGGGCAGGTTGGCTTGTGTTGTTTCTTCCAGGCCTGGAATGACCTGTCCCTTGAAGTCAGGAGCCAAGTGGTTCGCCCAAAACAGAGGCCGCTGCAGCTCACCCCTCACCAGACCCTGCCAGGGATCTCCGGGCCGGCCTCTCTGGGCCAACCCTTGGCAGTGGCTGGTGACAGCCTAGAAGGGTTGGAAATAAACCTGTTGTGACTCAGCTGGTAAAGAATCCACCTGCAATGCAGGAGACCTGGGTTCAGTCCCTGGATTGGGAAGATCCCCTGGCAAAGGGAAAGGCTACCCACTCCAGTATTTTGGCCTGGAGAATTCCATGGACTGTATAGGGGGTCACAAAGAGTCGGACACGACTGACTGACTTTCACTTCCAACTCAGATTCAACGTGTGGGGGTGACGAGGGATCAAGTGAGACATGGCGTTGCGAGCCCAGTGAACGGCGGCCGCGGTGCCGCTGGGACAGTGTGTCCCTCATCAAGGGTGTGCCGGGTGCTGCCCTTGGCCCCCGTCCTCTCAGGACCTCTGGAGTCCTCCCCGTTTGCCCCCCGACCCTCCACGCTCACACCCCCGTGCTCTCCCATCTCTCTCCTCCATCAGCCCTCCCTCAGCAAGCAGTGCCCGTGGCAGAGACTCCTTGGGGTCGGGGGTTTGGGGGATACGGCTGCCGCCCCAGGGAGCCCGCATCTAGTTGAGGAGGGGGGCTTCACTGTTTGGAGCCACGACATGCAGTGATGTGAGAAAGAAGACCTGTGTGACCCAGGCCGCTCAGGCAAGGCCATGTGCTGTGGACACAGTTCTACTCGGCTCCTCCATGGAAGGCCTGTGATGCTCGCTGTCCGGCAGCTCCAGAGTGGATCCCGGCCACTCCCTTCTCAGCCCACCACCAAGGTGAGACCCTGCAGGGCTTCACAGCAGGCTCAGTTCTAGGTGACCACATGCACCCCACCTGTACTTGGCGGACCTGGAACTCAGTGGGCCTGTGAGCCCTTCATCCCAATGGTGGAGACGGGCTGTGACTGGCTTTGGCCTCAGGGTCCCCTCTGCTTTGCAGGGGAGTCCGAGTGCCCCCTGGCAGAGGCCATGTTGTGAGCTCCTTTCCACCCCGGGCTGGTGGCATCCTCTGTCCACATCCTGTCTTTCCATCCTGAGCCTTTCATCCTTCATGTGCCCCCGGGGAGTCAGATGTAAGGGGTGATCTCGTGTAGCTCGCCCTGGCCCTGGCAGGAGCAGGTGGCCGCGGGCTCCAGGCAATGCTGACTAGCGCCACTAGGTGGCGCCAGGGACCACGGCAAAGGGAGAGCACGTCCTGGGGCTCTCACCTGCTGTATTCACTCAGCGTCTGCCTCCCTGCAGGTAGTAAGCATGACCCTTCGTCTTCAAATGCATGTCAGGTGCGGGGGGGCATTGCTGAAAGAGGTACCCCTAGGCTTTTGCATTTGCTGTTGGCAGGGGCTCTCATAAGTGGGTACCAGGTCCGAATCATGCAGCCCCAAATCTGTAACAGTTTTTTGGCCTTTTCAGGAAAAAACACAGTGAAGCTCTGTTTTGTTTCATCCCTGGCTCATGTCACAGTTTATGATGTACTTTAAATTGCAAATTTCACTGGTACTATTGCTTGGTATTCTACATTTGGGGAAAGTAAAGGTGTATGTTCATTAATTTCTATTTATTCATATTTAATAAGCCTATGTTAAGGTAAATGAGAGGAAACAATTTCTTCTCAGAAGCTCTGAAGGAATAATCATGTGTCAATCGACGTAAGCTGGGTTATGCTCAGTAATAGACGATGCAAATCAAAGTGAGCAGCTGTTTCTGACCCATACTGCGTTGCGGGTCAGCTGGGTTGTTCTGTGTTGATGGCACCATATCCCAGGACCCAGGCTTACCCTGTGACCACCTGCTGGTTGCCAGAAAAGAGGGCATGGTGGTCCCAAATGCAAACTCGGGATGGAGAGGCTGTGGGTGCGTAGACTTTGTCCCTGCGAGGCTCAGGATCGCACAGCTGGTAAGTGGCTGAGCCTTGTGGGGATGCAGTCTGTGCACCCACTGCCTCTGTGTCCGAGTTTGCATTTGCCGGTGGGAGGAGAAGCCTCTGTCATCTCGGTTTACCTGCCACATGCACCCCTGCTTGTTCTCACAAGGCTTGACTTATGGTTGCAGTGACTTCTGAAAAGAAGGCTAAAAGTTAGACAGAGAAGGGATTAAAAATAAAAATGATTAAACCAATGGACAGATAAACCCAGAAGCCAACAGAGTCGTGGGGCTTCAAGAACATCTCTTTGCCTCTCTCCTCCAAATATCAGGAAATAGTAGTTCTCATGTGTTGGATATTTACTGCAGATCCGGCAACAACCTAAGTGCTTTTCGTGTGTGATCCCAGTTCACTCGCAGAACAGCTCCACACGGATGCACAGTTCTTAGCTCTATTTCCCAAACAAAGATGCCAAGGCTATGGGAGAGTAAGGCCACGCAGCGGCATGAAGTTCCAGGCGGTGCTGGAATCCTGGTGCTGGCGGGCAAGCTACAGCGGCAGGAAGCCCTGGTGGGGAGCTGTGCTACGCAAGTTTCTTCCACCAGGTGGCAGCACGTGTCCTCTCGCAAACCTCTTGCCACCTGCCTAGAGCACTTGAGATCCAGGAAGGGGGTGACCCAGGGGTCTTCTGTCCAGTCCCATTCTTTACAAAGGAATTTAGATCCAGAAATGAGGTGTGCCACCGCACACATGTGTACACTGGTTGTCACATCTCCGCAATCCAACACACACACACACACACACACACACACACACACCTCATTGTCTGGCCCGTTTCTGAATTCATCCCACACCTGTGTGGTTTGCATGGAGCCCAGTTTAAAGAGGTGGCAACGCTATAATCAGAGAAGCCATTCACTTGATGTTGTAAGTAACGACATGGAAGTTATTAGAACAGCCATTATTAAGAGGTTCAGAGGGGTCAGGGAACTCATGCCAGTTCTTCTTCGGGTTTTTCTTGCTGTCTGGTGTCAGGAGAGAACTGCTGGGAGCTGCTATGGGGGGGTGCTGACCTTGGTGGCCAGCCCGAGAAATTGGGGTTTCCTTCCAGAGCAGTGGGGGACCCACTGAAAGTAGAGAGGAGGAGGGTAATGCGATGACTGAGTTTTAGAGAAACGAATCAGGGCATGTCTGAGAAAAGAGAGCCAGGCATTGGAACCCTTGCCCAGAAGCGGCTCCAGACCCTGATGTGAGGTGTGAAGGCTCCAGTGGGATTGGCATCTCCTACGGGAGAGGGTTTGGGGAGAAAACGAAAGAGACTTTTGAGGAAGACTGGACAGGACTTGGGAGCCCTGGAGATAGGAAGGGCTAGGGAAAGGGAGGAAGCAGAGACAGCCTGGGGTCCCAGAAGGTTCACCCCCACCCACTTGGTCCTGGGATAAGAGGTGGCTCACACGAGGTCATTTTGAGGTGTCTTGACTCAAGCAAGCAAAACTCCCACTGTCTCCAGGCTAATTTAGAACAGCGGTGCGCAGAGAGTGCTCGTCTAGCCTGCCTGGACTCCACAGTGCATCTGCCTGGAGCTGGCATCGGGGGCATCCTCAGATTCTCAGGCTGAACCACAGAGGAGATTCAACCCATGCTCTTGACACAGCATTCACAGTGAGTGCAATAGCCTGGGCGATGTTTCATGGCAAAACCAAGTTAGTGTAGCACTTAAGTAAATCCACCTGGGATGCTGGTGTTGACGTGTCCATGGAGAACAGGACAGGGGAGCAGACGGACTTGACATTGGAAGGACTCTGGGCCACCTTCCAGGGTTGAGAGTCGGCCCAGAATCCTGCAGGCTGGATGAGCCTTAGAACCTTCTAGACTTCTAGACTCTTTCTTCGTGACTCTGGGTCTCACCTCCAGCAGCCAGATCCTTGGTGGGATCTTTGGGGAGACAGGGAGCTTGTTGCTGTTGTTGTTTTTGGCAGCTGACAGGTGGAGGGCTGGCCCCACCTGTTTTAAGACCTCCTCTCAAGCTGAAAGCTACTCTGCTTTGGAAACACAGAGAGAACTTGTGTTTCCAGCCCTTCAGTGTTTGAAGATGGCCTCCTGCCTCCTGTGTCTCCTGTCTTTCAGAGCGGTTTGCTTTTGTGCCGTGGAGTCAATGAGCCCACACTGAGTTTGAACAGAGGTTCCAAAGTGTGGTCCTCAGACCAGCAGCATCAGCACCACCAGGAACTTACTAGAAATGCAAACTGCCGGCCCCACCTGGGCCTACTGAATGGGACCCTCTGGGAGCTCACCTGTAGTTTAACAGCCCTCTTGAGATAGAGATGATGGTACCAACACAGAGGCAGGGGTGTGAGAGTAAAGGGTCAGCAACAGGCCCTTCCAAAGGGAAAAAAGAACACCCTGAATTGTAGCATCTGCGGATTCCCACCGTGTGAATACGCCCACCGGGCTGATCGGTTTCAGGCGACCCACCCACTGCCAACTGGCTCCAACCGTTCCTGAAAAGCATGAACCAGCTCCAGCACATTCGACAGGGGAGATTAAGTAACCCCAAAGGAAGGTCATGTACGCACTGCAGTATTCAAAACGGATAACCAACAAGGATCTGTTGTGTAGCACATGGAACTCTACTCAGTGCTAGGTGCCAGCCTGGATGGGAGGAGAGTTGGGGGGAGAATGGGCACATGTATACGCAAGACCGAGTCCCTTCGCTGTCCACCTGAAATTACCGCAACGGTGTTAACCCGCTACACCCAATACAAAATCAGAGTTTGAAGTTTGTAAAAACTAGTCCCAAAGACCACTGGGAGGAGAATTTGGCCCCCATGCAGTCCAGGGAGGGGTTTTTGGGGAGCTCTGTCCTGGAGGAGACAAAGCCAGTGCTTGTTTGAGACCTCATCCCGGGGGTCCTCACACCTCTGTGTTTCCAGCACACACTCTCCACCCGTCAGGTGCCCACCGACCCTCACTGAACACTCCTCCCCGGCCCCACCTTGACTGACCCGACCACCTCTCTCCCACTGTCCGTGCTCCCATGGAGGAGCAGTGGAGGAGGAGGAAGGGGACCTCGACCTCCCAGGTTACTTCCTCCTTCAGGGCCCGCCCCGCCTTCGCCTCTGCCTCTGCCCCACGTTTTCTTTGTCTTCTGCAGAGGCGGCAGGACAGTGCCCTCTGCCCTCGCCCAGTCCTGCCCTCATCCGACAGAGGAAGGCGGTTGGGTGAGAATCTAGAAAACTCCTGCCCTCATCACCTGGCCGTCTTATCCCCTCTTGGAGTGAACTTTAGGGGCAAACCTGATCTGATGGGTGGCGTGTAAGTGGCCCTCAGTTGAGACTTTCTGACCGTGAAGGTGGAAGGTCCAGCTGCTAGAGGAGGAGGACTGGGTCCCTAGGGGCCCAAGATGTCAGGAGCAGGAATTGAGGGGGCGGCACGTGGCAAGTCCCAGGGTGGCCACATGGGCTCTTGTTCCGTCTGCCTTTTCCGTCGACTCCTGGGGACTCCAGTCCTGCTTTTCCCTGGTGGAGGCACAGGCTGCCCTCCTCTTACTTCCACCAGCAGCCCTGATTTCCCACAAATGAGACAGAGAGAAAGAACAGGAGGAGACAGTCCCCTGGACTGTGCTCTCCTCCGAGTCCTCGCCCCTTTCTCCCCTCCTCCTGGGAAGGTGGGAAGGAGACTGGAGGAGGCAGGTGGCCAAGTGTGGAGCTGCCTCCAAACTGCACATCCGGTTTGCAGTTCAGCTGGGCTGGGAGGCTCACTACCAGGACCTGTGGAGGGTCATGGCTAGCATTTCCCAGACGAGGGTAGGTCTGCCCCCTCCATCCCCTGGATGCTTATCAGCAGGCAAGTGTGGACACTAACCCTCTCAGGGCAGCCCCGGAGATGGAGGACGAGCTCAGAAGATGCAGACCCTCCTGAGGATGGTCCTGCCACGCCTCCTCTTGCCCTGCAGGTGTGGGACACTCCTCACACAGGTGTGCCACACACCCATGGGCTGGGCCTCCCTTGGAAATGCCTATTGCTCAGGGCAGTGAGGCCCATGCACTGGAGGGACTAAAGGGAAGAAGAGTTAGGGAACACGTTCCCTGCCATGCGGAGAAGGGGGCCAACGCTGGGGTTGGTCTTGGTGGGGGTAGGGGTAGGAGGGATTACGGACCAGCTGCCTGTGAGGCTCAGAGTCCCAGGGGGGCTCCCAGGGGCAGGAAGGGGACTGGCAAGAGCTCCCTCTAGGGATGTGGCCAGCCATGGCCAGCAGGGGCCATGCGGCTGCATCCAGAGCCCTTATCCCCCACCGGCTTTCTGATTGTCTCTGAAGAATGCCTGGCCTAGGTGAGGAAGGAAGGAGCCTGCAGGTGGGGCATCTGGACACAGCTGGGAACACTTTCAATGTGTTTTTGAAGAAACTCCGGTTCTGGCCTCTTCTGCCAAGGTCGCACCTGAGCACATTGAAGCTGCTGTTTGAGGGTCCTTAAGCCGTTCCGGCACAGACACGGATCCCTTCACACCCAGTCTGGGACAGAGTCTTGTCACGGAGACCCACGGTTGGCTAATGAGGTCTCCAGGCCCTTCGGGGAGCTCCCCCAGGCGTGTGTAAACCCCCCTGAGAACAGGTGATGCAGAGCCCCCACGAGGCCCAGCAGCTAACCAAAGCTCTGGGCGCCTGTCTGATTCTGAACCCCAAGTTCCAGTCTTTTCCTGGCGGGGCACCTGGCAAGTCCCCAGGAGCCCCCAGGCCATCCTGGCTCCGATTCCACAAGGAGCACTCTTTACATGTCGGGGCAGGAACCCGCCATCTGGGTGGGATTCCTCCAGGGAAGTGTGTTCCTTCAGCAATGAAATTTCATCAGCAGCAATTAATTCTCTGTCACGAGAGCCCATGAATTTGTGCCAGAAGGGGGAGGAAAAGCAACTGAATCTTTGATCAAACAAGTCTGTGTGCTGAAGGCTGGGTGCAGTTAACTACATCTCACCAGTGTATGGCTGCCGGCTGGGACAGGGGGCGGGGGTGCTCTCGCTCCTTCCAGGCCACTTGGGGAGGGTGGCCACCACATGGCCAGAGACGCTAGGCCTTCCAGGCCACCGCTGTCCTGGGGAGGACGCTGAGGACTGGGCTTTAGAGAGGGGAGGGGCGAGAGACAGCCTGCAGGCCCTGGGCAGCTCTGGGACTTGGTGCCTCCACTCCGTTCCCGGCCTCTCCTGTGCAGGGGCCTCACAATGAATGGTAATGATCAGATACTGGGGTCCAGGGCTCCAGTGAAGACTGGTATTGATTCTCTACTCTGAGTGTGAGTGTGTGTGTGTGTGTGTCTAAGAGAGAGAGAGGGTGAGACTGACTCATTTAGTAATGTGCCCGCACAGCCCCCTAAATATGGTCCCAACAGCTCAAGTCAATCATTAAGATAATTGAAACTTGCCATCCTGGCCCGTGCCCCTTCAAACCTCAGTTCCAGTTCAGAGAGACTCTGAAAACACCCCGTCTGTGCTCCCTTGCTCCCTCCTGCCTGGAGTCCACCTCAGATGCTCACAGAACCAGTGGCAGGGTCCAGGCACCCCCAGTTCCCTTGGCGTCGGGTCTCAGGGAGCCCCGGGGGAGATGCCTGTGGCAGGGGCTGCCCGAGACTGCACTGGGGGAATGGCTTTGGAAGCTATTTGCAAGGGTGCTGACTCTGAAGCCTCATGTGTGGGTGTGTTTTGGGCCCATTTGGAAAGGTCTCTGGTGAGGAGAAACAGATGCTGATGGCTGCATGAGTTTGGTTGCCCAGCAAGTTCATCTGGAGTCAAGCAAAGCCAAGCAAGTTGGCGTGCCTCTGGGGAAGGACACTTCTTTTTGCTACTGTCATGGCAAGATTCAGGCTGTTCTATAACATGACTAGTGGAACACAGGCGGGAAAGGCTGAACCTCCTGGTCTTATGTGGTCTAAAGCCCCACTGTGGCCCAAGGACACTGAAAAGTCTGGAGGGAGGAGGCTGTCATCTGGACACCTGCCTTCCGTTGGCACCAAATATCTGAGTGCCCAAAAAGTTTGCTCTATTGCATCTGTCACTGGCAGCCCAACAGCCTCAGAGAAACCCCGTCTGGTGGTAGGATGGGTCCCAGCAACCCAGGGAATATATTTAAACCCTTGCAAGGGCTTGTGTTTTGTTGGGTCCCCATGAGATCTTTCTGGATCCTTGGAGATGCCTCAGGGAGGATGTGTTGGATGTTGCCATTCGACAGCTCACCTGTGAAAGTGATGACAGGGTGCTCCAGAGAGAAGTGATCTGGGCACAGAGGCTTGTCATTGAATATGTTTAGTGGTGAAGTCGGGCAGGGTTCAGTTCAGTTCAATTGCTCAATTATGTCCAACTCTTTGTGACCCCATGGACTGCAGCACACCAGGCTTCCCTGTCTATTACCAATTCTTAGAGCCTACTCAGACTCATGTCCATCGAGCCAGTGATGCCATCCAACCATCTCATCCTCTGTCATCCCCTTCTCTTCCTGCCTTCAATCTTTTCCAGCATCAGGGTCTTTTCCAGTGAGTCAGTTCTTGGCATCAGGTGGCCAAAGTATTGGAGTTCAGCTTCAGCATCAGTCCTTTCAATGAATATTCAGGACTGATTTCCTTTAGGATGGACTGGTTGGATCTCCTTGCAGTCCAAGGGACTCTCAAGAGTCTTTTCCAACTCCACAGTTCAAAAGCATCAATTCTTCAGCACTCAGCTTTATAGTTGGGTTCATCTCAAGTGTTAATTGAGGTAGACAGAAAGTGTGATGGGTGCAAGGGTGCCTGGAGGGTGCATGGGCCATACTGGGGGGTCCTGGTTCCATCTAAAGCTTGCTGGACAACTGTGATCCATCGCTGGGGTAATGTGTCTATAATTCCCAACTCAAGGAGTTCCAGCCTCCGTCCCCTGGGTGTCAGCCCCGCCTGGTTTTTGCCCATTTCTCACTCAGAGCATCATCTCGCCGCCCCGACTGCTTAGAGCGGCCGGCCCCAGGACCGCAGGCTGCAAGGCGCTGAAAGACTTGAATGTGGTCTCAGAGGCTCCGGGCAGCCCTGGCGGTGTGGGGGGTGGGCACAGGCAAGCAGCTGCGTCCCAGGTGGGGAGGGGGCAGCTCGGGGCCGTGGTCAGCACGTCCAGGTGAGGGGTCCTCATTGTGAATGCACAGCTTGTCAGCGCCATCTCGGGAGCCTTGGATAAAGTGTGCCCGTGAAGAAGATAATTGAAAATCAAAAAAGACTTTGTTAATTTGATTAGGCAGAGCCGTCGTTGAATTGTTCTTCATCAAAAGAGATTTAATTTTGACATGCAATTAAATTCTTCTGCTCTAAGATCTGCCCCAAGTGCGGGAGATGGGCTTGGCAGCTGGTGGAGGGGCGCGAGGAGAGGAGGGTGTTGCTAAGGATTGTTAGGTGGGGGGGAAGTGAGCCGGGGGGTGGTTACTGATGCTGAGGATTTGGGAGAAAGACAGAAATGATGGCAATGGGGTCCTAGGAGGAAGGGCAGAGCTGCGGCAGTGGAGGGAGCCGAGACTCAGAGGGGCTTAGACTGAGGGTGAGGGGCGAATTTGAGAAGAGAAGCAGAATGACAGAGCAGGGGACTCGGGACAGTGGGGAGCTTTACCAAGAGGAGGAAGGGGGAGGCCACACTCAAGTCTCAAGGAACCATTCTGTAATTCTCAGGAGGGTAGGAAGCCTGGTTATGACTGGGAGCCGGGAGGCTTCTTGGTGGCTTGAAATCAGGAAATATCCTGGGGTTGACCCTGGATCTGGAAGTCTATCTTAGAGGGAAGCAAGAGTTCCATCAGGGATTAGAGGGTCTGAGCCGTGTGACCGCAGCCTCCAAGGATGCCCCCAGGGTTCAATGGGGCATTGGAGGGTCTGAGTCGTGTGACCCCAGCCCCCGAGGGCACTCCCAGAGCAGCGATGGAGCCAATGTCCAGCTCCTGATCCCCCACCCCAGACAGTGACCCCCTGCTCGCACACCCCATGTTTTTATTCATCTATCTAAAAGCAAGGATGTGGGTCTCTTCAATTAAAATGATAGTGGTGTTTGCTTTAAAAAAGTCACTGATATTTCTTGAGGAAAATCTGGAAAACTGAGAAAAGTATAAATAAAGATGGAGCAACATGAAGCTCCCTTAAGTGACTTGTGAGGATTTAGGACGATAAGCACAAAGTCCAGTTAGAGCTCAGGCCTGTCTCGACTTCATCTCAATCCCCCCTGCTGCCCATACTCCCATGTTTGTCCCGAGGCCACGAGAGGACTCGGTGGTCCTGGCTGTGGCTCAGCAGCGGTCAGCCAGCTCAACCCTCTTCACCCCCAGGGGCTGAAGCCCACAGGCGCTGGGGCAGCTGTCACACAGCAGGGTGGTGACCAGGAGGTGCAAAGGACGAGGGAAGAAGCCAGCTTGGGATAGAGGCCAGTGAGAAGATTCCCACCACCACCCCTGGACCTTGATGCTCTTGGAGTCGGACCCAGGGCTGGGAAAGCTCAAATCCAGAGGCTTGGGCAGCCTGGACCGGGCCCATCACCCTGGGGGCAGGAAGCAGAGGCCAGCGTCCTGCGAGGGTGAGTGGTTGCTGAGCAGCTGAGGGAGAGGATCCAGGCTCCTCCTCCCACTCAGCGTTACCTCCAGCAAGAATCAATACGTTGTAATTAGCAAATGTTATCTATTAGGCCCAGCTCTGAAAAACTTGCGGTAATTGTGTAAAAAAGCTGCATTAACACAGCAACACGGCCTGGAGAGGGAGGGGCTGGGGGCGGGGGTGGTTCCAGGAGGGAGGCTATGTTCCCAGTCCCCCGGCCTCCCACTAGCGCCCTGCCCCCGCACCAGGCCCCTCCCACAAGCGCCCCCCTCCGCCCCCCGGCCACCTCCTCACCAGGCCCCTGGGGATGCTTCGTCCAGGCTGTCAGTCCCCAAAGCGTGAAAAGTGCTTGTCCAAGGCAAGAACCGGGCCAGCGCGGCGGCCAAAGGCTGGGTCCCAGTGATTCTGGTGCCTCGTCGAATGAGGTGTTTTTTTAAAATGCTGTCTGCCATATTATTTTAATATCTCTTCCACCGGTTCTTAGGAGAAAGATTATAGTCTGAGGCAGGACCATGTCCCATCCACAGATTACCAAAGTGAAATCTCCTCCTTGGATCCGACGCCTGCTTCTCGCTGTGGCAATGGTCCAGGAAGGGACCCATCCACGCCATCACCCACTACCCACACAGCACCCTCAGGCCCCCCTCTCATCTCCCAGGACCTGTGGGAGGGAGTTCAGTCTTTGCTGAACTGGGTGGTGACGGAGGCTGAGCTGCTAAGGCGGAACATGATGCTCTCCAGGGCTCTGGCTGGAGGTGGGACCCCAGGCATGCCTCCTCCCTGCCAGCCGCACGCTCACGAGCACCACGTTAGGGTTCGTGGACACTGGATGCCTGCTCGGGCTTCTTCCATCATAAAATTATTCGACATTGTATTTTATGGCTGTGTTGGTATAAGATGAATATATTAATATACGTTGAAACATTGTCCTCAATCTAAAAGCATTTATTTCTTCTGGTTGTAAAAGAAATTAAAACATTTCTGTGGGCCTGGTACTATGCCTCCTGGGTCTGTCTGATGGAGAAGTACCCTGCTGTCTCCCTCAGGGGTGCTGGAGATTAGCATAGCCCAGCATCCTCACATCTCCAAGTTGTTGCCCAGTAGCTGCTGTCCATCCAGGCAGCGGCCGTGGGTTCAGTGGGGAGCTCTGGAGAGTAAGTTTGCACGGCTCAGGGTGAGAAGGTTGGCGCCCAGTGCCCTCCTTGTGCCATGTACCCCCCGGGAGGCCTTGGGCTTCTCCTGTGGCGCTCCCCAGGCGACTGAGAGCAGATGGACAGATGGAGGAACCACGTGACACCAAGAGCCTTCCCATCTCAATGCAGACACGCAGAAGCTGGGTGTTCCCCCCTCCCCCCGCCATTACTCCCAGTTTGGAGCTTCCTGGAGCAGTTAAAAGACCTGAATCCAGGGGGATGGACCTGACTTCCAAGTCCAGCTCTGTTTCTTAAGTCACAATTTGGCTTCCCTGAGTCTCAGCTTTCTTACCCATAAAAAGGGCGTGATAGAGCCTTGGTGAGAGTGTCACGTCGCTCGGAGAGGCCGTCGCTGGGCACTGTCTGTGTGCAGTGTGGGGACACAGGGCATGGTGGTGTCTGACTCTTTGTGGCCCCACGGGCTATAGCCCGCCAGGCTCCTTGGTCCGTGGGATTCTCCAGGCAAGAACACTGGAGTGGGTTGCCATTCCCTTCTCCGGGGGATCTTCCCCACCCAGGGAATCAAACCCGTGCCTCTTGGGTCTCCTACATCTCCTGCCTTGGCAGGCAGGTTCTTTACTACCGCGCCACCTGGGCAGTCATGATTATCCCAGCTTGAGTCTTAACGTCTTTGAGAAGAAAACTGTCTTCCCGGGTTGGGATTTTCTGGCATTTTTTCCAATGGGCCACACTGTCAATGACAGGGTATTTCATTGCAGCTTAGGAGAATGAGGTGTTACATAGCATGACTGACTCAACGGACATGGATTTGAGCAAACTCCGGGACATAGTGGAGGACAGGAAAGCCTGGCAAGCTGCAGTGCATGGGGTCACAAAGAGTCAGACATGACCCAGCAACTGGCCATGATTTGGCGTGCACATGTGTATGTGTGTGTGCATGTGTGTGTGAGCACACGTGTCCGTGTTTCTCTGTGTACTTGTGTCTGTCTCTGTGTGTGTGTGTCCCCGTGTACCTGTGACTGTATCCCTGCATACCCCTGTGTGTGTCCCCACGTACCTGCGAGTGTATCCCTGTGTACCCTGTGTGTGTCCCCGTGCACCTGTGAGTGTATCCCTGTGTACCCTGTGTGTGTCCCCGTGCACCTGTGAGTGTATCCCTGTGTACCCCTGTGTGTGTCCCCGTGCACCTGTGAGTGTATCCCTGTGTACCCTGTGTGTGTCCCCGTGCACCTGTGAGTGTATCCCTGTGTACCCTGTGTGTGTCCCCGTGTACCTGTGAGTGTATCCCTGTGTACCCGGTGTGTGTCCCCGTGCACCTGTGAGTGTATCCCTGTGTACCCGGTGTGTGTCCCCGTGTACCTGTGAGTGTATCCCTGTGTACCCTGTGTGTGTCCCCGTGCACCTGTGAGTGTATCCCTGTGTACCCCTGTGTGTGTCCCCATGCACCTGTGAGTGTATCCCTGTGTACCCGGTGTGTGTCCCCGTGTACCTGTGAGTGTATCCCTGTGTACCCCTGTGTGTGTCCCCATGCACCTGTGAGTGTATCCCTGTGTACCCCTGTGTGTGTCCCCATGCACCTGTGAGTGTATCCCTGTGTACCCTGTGTGTGTCCCCATGTACCTGTGAGTGTATCCCTGTGTACCCTGTGTGTGTCCCCATGCACCTGTGAGTGTATCCCTGTGTACCCCTGTGTGTGTCCCCATGCACCTGTGAGTGTATCCCTGTGTACCCGGTGTGTGTCCCCATGTACCTGTGAGTGTATCCCTGTGTACCCCTGTGTGTGTCCCCATGTACCTGTGAGTGTATCCCTGTGTACCCGGTGTGTGTCCCCGTGCACCTGTGAGTGTATCCCTGTGTACCCCTGTGTGTGTCCCCATGCACCTGTGAGTGTATCCCTGTGTACCCGGTGTGTGTCCCCATGTACCTGTGAGTGTATCCCTGTGTACCCGGTGTGTGTCCCCATATACCTGTGAGTGTATCCCTGTGTACCCTGTGTGTGTCCCCGTGCACCTGTGAGTGTATCCCTGTGTACCCCTGTGTGTGTCCCCGTGCACCTGTGAGTGTATCCCTGTGTACCCGGTGTGTGTCCCCGTGCACCTGTGAGTGTATCCCTCTGTACCCCTGTGTGTTGTCCCTGCACACCTGTATTTGTGTGTGTCCCTGTACACACACAGGCAGAAGCAGCCAGGTGGTGAAGGTCTGGAGCGTCGCCACAGAAATAGCCTAATTAGGGAAATGAGTATTTAGAAGGAGGGGAATATTTTGTGCTTGATCAGGGATATTTCCTCCCCCTGCAGTTTCTGTAAAACTATTAGGAAGACAACACAGGAGGCCCCAAACTTGACCAACGACCGGGTGGAAAGTACCGTGAGTTTCACCACCACTGAAGCTGGGGCTGGTGGTGAGAGGGGCTGGAGGAGGTGCCTGGGCTCAAGGTTTGGGGGGGGGGCAGGTGAGGGAGAGGAGGGCTTGAAGTGCAGGTGTGCTGTGTTCTCGAGAGAGCTCCCTGACCCTCCTGGGACAGGGGAAAGAACTTGCAGGCAGATGTGCAAAGGGTCAGACAACTTGATTGTCTTTGTGCTCGGGCTGACCCGTGGCAGAGGGATGGCTAAGAAATGGGGCAGAGGACAGAGGTCCGCACCTGTCCTCACCTGCCAGCCTCTCCGCTGTGTGGCAGCTCCCTGTCCTGCCCCGGGGCCTGGCTCTCTGCTCCTCGGTGGGGGCGAGGTGGTTGAGCAAACTCACAGAAGGCTGGGCCAGGAAGGCCACTGGTAATTTAATTGAACCAATTTGTTCAGAGTGGATTATTACTTCTCTTACAATGTTTTGAAAAAGAATTCAGCTGAACGCTTGGCTTTATGTGTGCACCGGGGGCAGGGGGTGTCCTGCCTCTCAAGCATGGCATCTTTCCACCCCAGAAGCTCCGGTCACCCCAGGCTGGGCCAAGAGACAGCCCTGCTGGTCTTGCAGCCCCCTGCCACCCCCACCCCTCCACCTCCTTGCCTGTTTCACCCAGAGCATCGACTGGCTTGCTGGTGCCGCCGTGGCTGGGGACGCAGCGTCAGGAATGGAAACTTGATCTTTCTCTCCTCCCAAAATAAAACGTGGGGACAGGGCACCCTTTCCAACCCGGACTATGGGGGGTGGAGACTGAGCCAGGGAAGGTGTGAGAGCAAAGAAGCGGAAGGGGTGTCTACCCCGTTGAGAAAGGATCACCCTGTGTCGGGGAGAGGGAGGCCTGTGGTGCATTTGGACTCCACGTCCAGGAATAATCAGTGTAGTAATTGCTGTTAACAGCTGCTGTTATAGGTATTGAGCACTCACTGTCTTCTGGATACAGTTCTAAGGGTTTACGCAGAGTAATGCACTAAATCTTCATCCACACTGTGAGGGATGCATAACCATTACCTCATGTTATAGCTGAGAACATGAAGACCCAGGGAGGCTGAGTAACTTGCCTGAGGTCACACAGCTGGTATGGGCCAGGGGCAGGGTTCCAACCCAGGCATCTGGCTGCAGAGTCTGAGCTTGTAACTCCTGTGATGCCCCGGAAGCCAAGTTTTGTCACAGGACCAGGTGTTTCACCAGGAGCAGCTTAAAGGATTCTTTTGAGCAAGAGTGAGGCCCTGGAAGCAGCAGCTCTGCACCACCCGCCCGGAGTCCCCCTCACTCTCTCTGATCACTGCTTCTTCTCCAGACCTCCAGCCCCCTGGGGCTCCCCATGAACCGTCGAACCAGCTTTGTGCCATTGAGAGACACCCTGTGTTCTCAGAGTAATGTGACGTCCCTGGGGGCTGGGGACACAGCTCTCCAAGCCCCAGTCTTTTGGTCAATAGCCCCTGGCCACCCACCCTGTGATCCTTTACCCACTTGCCAGCCATAGGGAGACAACTGTGTGTGTGCGTGTGTGTGTGAGAGAGAGACGTGTGAGTGTATGCGTGTGTTCTGTCTCCCCAACTGGGCAGCAGCTTCTTAGGGACAGGGGCAGAATCCCTCCCATCCCCTCCTAACGCACCCAGCCTCAAAATTGCAGCGTGAGTCAATCGACGTGTGGCAAACGATTTCCCTCCACCCTCTCCTGGGGAAACCTTGTCTTGACCAAATGGCTGGGGGTTGCTGTGTCCCCATCCCTGGGATGCCACGTTCCTCTGAGAACACAGGGCACCTCTCAATGGCACGGAGCTGGTTTGACGGCTCAGGGGGAGCGCCAGGGGGCTGGGGGTCTGGCTGGAAGAGGAGGTGGCAATCAGAGAAACGAGAGGGGGATGCTGGTCAGCAGAGCTGTGGGGGCCTGAGAAAGGAACCAGGGGAAGGGAGCCTGGTGGAGCTGGGGCAGGCAGGAGTGAGGAAGAAGCTGGGCTGGAGTTCTTCGGAGAAGGAAACCCTGGGCTGAGGGGGCGGGTGCCCCCCAGGAAGGAGGCGGAAGAATTCTGGGATGTTGTGTGTAAATAGAGTTCCTTTAAATCAAATCATATTCTCAGTGCACTGGGGGGAGCTCAGTCAGTAAAGAAATCTTGCCAGAAGTCTTTTCCAAAAAAACAGTGCTTGTGCTTGATGCAAACCATCATTCTTTACTTAATTCATGTGTTTTCAAATGGAGTGTTCTTAAAGCAGGGCACATCTAAATAGTTCAAAGAAAACCCCCAAATCTTACAAACGTGAAAAAAAAACAATGGCTGTGTGTGTGCCAGTGTGTGCAAACCCTCACTTGCACCTACCTGGGTGCCACCAGCGAGGGCATTTTCTCATTGCTCAGTGCAATTTAAATTAAATGTTTAAAAGCCCTTCCTTCCAGTTTTTATTTGCTGGCCTAAGTCTTCCGCAGCAACTAATTAGCTTAATGAGTTTTCTTAACTCTTGGCTGTTAGAAATCGTGTTTCTGCATGGAAACCAGTCCTTTCCAAAGGAGAGGGTCTTGGCACTTTGTGCCCTGACGCAGCGCCCCCATCCCTCTCTCTCCGCACACCAGCTCCTCCCCACCCACACCCTCCACCCCGGGCCCCAGCTCAGGGGGAGGTGGTCCCACACCACCCTGTTCAGGAGGCTTGGCCCTCTCTCTTTATCTCTGTCGCCTGCCCCAAGCCCCTCACACTGTCTCCAGGGTGTTGTCTCTCCCTAGGACCTGCCTGGTGTGGAGGAGACAGCCCCACCGTGAGCTTAAAACCCATCACAGAACAACAGCCAAGAGGAGCTGGTTCCTATGGAGGGAGGAGGGGTCCGGCGGGCCCCCTCTTCCCACACACGCCCTTCCAGGCGTCCTGTGAGCCTCGTTCCTGGGGAACACTAGCCCCGCTGCAGAGCCTTCTGTTGAGGCTGTGAATGGCCTGAGCACGGTCAGGCCAGCCCTGCGCCGTCAAGGCCTCCAATGCAGTATTTGCTCAGCCCCAAAGGCTTGTGCAAACAAGCACCCTTTTGCCCCCTCCGACCCATTTTATGGAAACTGAGAAGAAACTCAGAGCTCAGACTGCAGAGATGCAAGGTTTCCGCTGGCTTTGCTGTCTGTCCCTCAGAGCTTTGGGCAAACTATTTCCTTCCACAGATATTCCCAAGAACCCTCAGCAGGCAGGGCGGGCAGGCAGGTGGGGTCCGTGGCCAGTCCCCTCCTCTTTGGGGGTATTTTCTCCACATGGAAGTGGGGGACCAGCTAGGTTTTTAGGGTGCCGCTTATGCGAGTGTGGGAACCTTGGCGGGGAGAACATGAAGGGCTGTGAGTCAATATAGTGTTTACCTGGGAATACAGCTGGATGGGCCAGCACATCGAAAAATAACACGGAGAAGCGGGGCTTAGGTACTGCAGTGGTCCTCCCCCCGGAAACCAGGAACCTTTGAGCTTTGGAGACCAAGCCTCTGAGCTGCCTGACAAGAGTCCACGCTCAGCTTCCCCTTGGAAATAAAACCTGGGCAAGCCTGGCCCACCTGCTCCGGGGGGCTGGGATCCCACTGTGGCAGGGTGGCTCCCGGCCCTGCCGCCCCTCCGTCTTCTTCAGCCCTCGAGCTCCACCCCTGTAGCCGACACCCACCACCTTCTCCATCCTGAGTCTCTGCATCACTGATTAACTCTCATGTCCCACGTCCCACACTCTGACCGGAAGAAGATGTAGGAACAGACTCACCCTGATGTAGGTCAGCTTCCTGTTCAGGCTGGGAGGACAAAATATCACCCACGGGGAGCTTATCGACAGCAGACACTGCTCAGGGTCTGAGACCAGGGAGCTGGCTCGGTTGGGGGAGGGCTTCTCTCCTGGGACACCCTGCTCGTGTGGCGGAGGGCCGGGGGTCTCCTGGGGCTCTTTTATGAGGGTGCTGAGCCCATTCCAGGATTTGGTCACAGGCACTCCAGCACCATAAGCAGGATGTGAGGCACCAGCAAGGGGTTCTGCCGTCCCAGGGGAACGAGGGGGCACCACGTGGCAGTGACTGCCCAAACTTTGATGTTGTGGGGAGGCTGTCTAGAAGATTCCCTTGGACATACAAACGCCATCTTTGATGCTTCTTACCCCTCGAACCCTCCAGGCTCTGCTCCAGACGAGGCATATTGTGGGGTTGAGCATCTCACGTGACCTAGGAGTAGGGGGCACCAGGAAAAGGGCTTGGCCTCTGCTGCCCCCCGAACCCTTGCTGCCTAGGCAGGCCCTGGATGTGTCTCCCCCGGATCAAGAGCCTTCCCTTGTGGTGGAACCCCAGACTTCATCCAAGTGAAGCGAACGACCGTCAGTCCTGGAGGGCCCACTTGTTGATGTCCAAGACCACTTCCTCTAACTGTGGAGCCTCCCACTGTGTGGGCTTCCTGTGGGCGGGGAAGTGGGGGGAGGAGGGGAACGAGGCCACGAGACAAAAACTTAGATGCTCAGTCACTTGTTTTATGTCCTTCGGGGTCAGACACTGTCACCCAGAGCCGCAGAGGAAGAGCCCTGGGCCGGAACACAGGAGAGAAAAGGAGGCTCTGGCCAAAGGCTCTCTCAGAAGGGGACGGGGCTCAGGCGTGTCAGCAGTGGCGACAACAGTCACTGCCCAGGACAGAATGAACCCCGGTCATGGCGGTGGTGGATGTGCTGCGTGTGAACTAGTTTCGAACACTCGCTACCATGACATCAGCTGTGCCCCCACAGTACACATCTGGCGTTTGGGCATGGAGGGCTTGCAGGGCGAGTGAGACTGTCAGTCAAGTGTCGGTGCCGGCGTGTGGCAGATGCCCAAGGAGTGGACCACCCTCTGAGCCCCTCCCCACTGGGGAAGGGGGCCGCGGAGCAGGCCAGACTAGGCCACAGTTTGCTGGCTGCCTGGTCCTCATACCAGATGCTGCGGAGTTGCTGACACCCAGGCTGACAGGGAGATGATCCTTCTAGCTTTGTGCTCACTCTGCTTCATGTGAGCCCCGGTCGTTTCAGAAAACAGGTGGGCATGGGTGCGGAAAGAAGGAAAGTCACCCTGAAAGAGAACCCGTGAGAACCCCGGAAGGAGAGACAGTCCACGTGTGCTGGAGAACTGTGTCAGTGAGAACGTTTGTCCCCGCACCTCCCTTCTCCTGAGTAGGAAACGAATGCAGATCACATCGCAACTCACCTTCCCATGTGCTGAGAACCCCCTGTGAGGATTTCAGGAGTCCGTGCTCCTGCCCTGCTGTTCTCTCGAGCTGGAGTTAATTCCCCTCCCTGGATGCACGCAGAGGTGTCCAGAGTGCCCCAGCCGCGGAGGCAGAGAGCGCCCCTCTCGGCGACCTCCTCGGTGCCCTCTCCCAGCACGATGGCTGAAGGGTTGTCAGCCTCAGGCGTCCCCAGTGTGGCTGTGGTCCGCGCCCTGCAGAAGCCCTGTCTGCCTCGGTGCCCACCACCCCTTCCCGCCCACCTCTGCTGCTCCCCACAGGGGCCCGGCGCCTCCATGCTCTCCTCCTCAGGGTCCTGGGCAGGGCTGCTGGAGGGACGGTTTCCAGCTATTCCCTCGAGTATGTCTTACCCGACCTGAGCTCCCAGCTGGATAGGGGCTCCCTTCTGTTTATGGTCTCCTCCTCTTTCTCCCTCCTGGCACCTGCCACCCAGGGCTCACATGTGGTCGTCAGTGATGCTGGGCGATGAACACATGGATCTGACCAACGTAATTAGCATTTTGAACAAGAATCAGGCAAAGATTCGGGCACCAGAGGAGGGGGAGGGGGACAGGAGCGAGAAGAGGAGGAGGGGGAGGATGAGGAGGTAAGGGAAGAGGAGGCACCCACTCGGGAGGACCAGTGTGGACGGTTGGCCACACTAGTGCTTGGGGCAGAAGCCTCCCGGCTCCGGGTACGTCTTCTCCATGTGCTGGTGTGTCCCCGCACTTGTCCCCCTGTAATTGAGCAGGTGCTGGGCCGGTGGTGAAGCAGGCTAGCATCGACTGTGTGCAGTAGAGGCATCAATAAAGCACTGCGTGTTGGGAGGCCGGCTCACACACTGGCAGACAGTGGGAGCTGGAGAGTGGCACTCTATTCATGATGTTTTGATTTCTCAGGCTCTGGGGACACCGACTTTGATAGATCGCGTTGTGGCACCGGCACAACATACCATAAAATAACAGCTCACTTCCTGAGCAGGTGTAAGCCACTGGAGCCCACCCATTCCTTTAAAATTAAATACTTTAAAGAAAAAAAATAAAGCTTGGGGAAGTAGATCCCCAACCCGTGGTGCCAATGGCCGGTCATGCTGTGGGTTTCACAGGTGTGAAGTGTCGGCTTTGCCGATGATGGTGCCCGAGAGGTGGCTGGCCCGCCTGCCAGGAAGGCCAGCACAGTGCCTGGTTTCTGCTTGGACTGCAGGCTGGCCCTGGGGTTGCCTCCGTCAGCCATCTAGTTCGTTCTACTAGTGTCTGGGTTGCTTCACTCTTGCTCTGTTGCTCTGCAGACTCACACCTTGCTCTCCATGGTGTTGCTTTCAGCACAGGGATCCCAAGTTGCAGGTGGATCCTCTGCAGTGCGAACCAGCCAGTGGCTCTGGCGAGCCCTCTTGTGTATGTCACAGCGGGCATACACAAGGGTCTCTGAGTGCTGTCCTTCTTGCCTGATGGGTCCTGATCAGAGCTTTGCCATGCCACAACTTCTGCAGTTGAGGCTGACGGCTTCTTTGGTGCAAGAGGGTGGTACCCAGGAGAGGACCTGTCTCCATGGTTACGGGCCACCTGGAGGTGAGGCAGCTGCCCCTCCATCCCTGTGGCCTCTGCTGGGTTCTGATCATGCCCTCCTTACCCAGAGGGTTTCCTGAGCTCTAAATCAGATAGCAGCTCTAAGGA
The DNA here is from genome assembly GCF_032452875.1 of Bos javanicus. Lineage (NCBI taxonomy): Eukaryota > Metazoa > Chordata > Mammalia > Artiodactyla > Bovidae > Bos > Bos javanicus. Next base: position 54,580,581 of record NC_083886.1, read on the forward strand.
TAGAGTATGGGGCAAAACTGTTTAATCTACATTGTCAGTGTGAGGAAGATATATCCCTTCAGTTTTATTTTTTTCAGAAGGTGTTATCAAATGTGCGGGTGATTCATGTATAAGAAATATATTCTGTTACAACATTTTTCACCTGCCGGGCGCTGGCTTCGGCAGGCCCTCATTGTCTCACCGCTTGCTGGAATCCATTTATCTGTCGTCCGTGTGGGAGCGCGGGGGTCGCTGCAGGAGCACCATTGGAATTAAGTATGAATTAAATGTACCATTAAAATAAAGTGTTATCACAGGCATTTAATGAGTTTTATTCTTTAACGGGTTTGTTTTGTGACTTTTGATGCCCAGGCAGCTTCCTGTTTTATTTTTTCTCAGTGGATTTTCAGTTAAGGGTTTGTTGTCTTCCTTAACGTCAGAGAGGGTGCTGTATTTTCCCCATAGTTCCAGCTGTTCCTCTCGGTACTGTTGGAGCGAGTATTTTGTTTGGCAGAGAATGAAACTGGAAAAAAACCAAAGTGATTCTTTACAAGGAGTTAAAAAGAACACGGAGCTAAGATTCCAGCCACCCATAAACACTGTGTGTCCAGAGCAGAAATTTATGCATTCGGGGTAGATGGGCTTCATCTGGGCTCAGCAAAGATCAAGAAACCAGCCTCCCCACCCCCGAGGCCTGCTGAATACAGCCAGGACTGATGGGATCTTGGTTCTCTTATTTTCTGTTTATAATCCTGCTTCCGTTCCTGGCCTTCCAGACCTCCCCAGGTCCTCACTCCAGCTCCGCGCACTCCAGCCATCCTGGCCTTTTACAGGGAGTGTCTGCCCCCCAGTCCTGGGCAGCCGTTCTGAGTTTTGGGCCAACAGCTGCCCAGACAGGATCTGGAGAGCTGGGATTTATTCCTCCCATCAGCCTATAGATAATGGGTGCTGATTTTGTGCCAGGCCTGCCCCAAGCATGGCATGAAGCAGAGACCATCCCTGCTCTCCTAGAGCCCACCTCTAGACATGGGGCCATTTAAACAAAGGAATGAAAGGCCCCAGAGACCACATGCTGTCCCAAGGACCCAAGAGGGTCGGGGGGCTGGGGCCACTTCCTAGGGGACGGGCTTTCTGAGGCTGTGGTGTCTGAGCTGGGGCCTGGAGGAGGAGCAGCCGTGTGAAGCCTGCTGGAAGTGCACACTAGGGCCATGGCAATGGCCAGGGCTGAGGCTCTGAGTTGGTGTACAGAGCGGCCAAAACAGAGTGGGTGCCGGGGAGGTCTGAGGGGAGTTTGGGGCTATGGGAGCCACTGTGCTGGGACCTGATGACCATTAGAAAGTGGACCCAGGTGGCTGGGTGGGCACTGGCTGAAGAGAGTGCGTGGCCAGGGCCATGGGCTCTGAGATCACCCTGAGACCATCAAGACGCCCAGGGTTTGGCTTGGGCCACTGGGTGAGTGGGGGTGCTGTTTATGGGGACCCCTGAGGGAGCCTGGGCAGGAACAGGGGAGATGGAGCCCTAGCCTGAGCACATTGGGTTCGAGACTCCTGTAGGGCTTCCAGGAGAGCCCAGAAAGGTAGCAGACAGAAGAACCTGGAATATAAGTGTTGGGGCAGTTGGTAGGGTCAACCTTCCAGAGGCATCAGTCCTGGAGAGCCTGGCTGAGGTCACCTCGCCCGTCCCCTTGCCGAGGACAGACCATGTCCTCCTGCGCATCACAGGAATCCTTGCACACCCTCGAGTATCCCGGGAGTCTCTGCCTTTCATGAGTCCCTCGGTTTTCAGCGCATTGAACCGAATGCCCCTCACCCTTCTTTGGGCCACAGGACCATTGGTGACTCTCAGAAGGACAAGAAGTCTCCTTGGAGGCAAGAGCTGCTAAAACCTGACTTCTCGTCTCTGCCGTTCACCCCATAGTCTGGATGAACTTCACCCCTCTGCGTTTTTAATCACTCTCAGTTCTCAATCTACTGTGAGTGCAGACGAGACTGTGCCCTCTCCAGCGGGGCCCCTGTGCTCTGAGCGTCTGAGGGAAGAAGCTTTTCCACACCCACAGGCAGGCCTTGAGGGCTCTCTGATGCTTGTGCATTGACTCCTCTGAGCTAATGGGACACGAAGGGGGCATTCAGCCTCTATTCCATGCCCTGCGGGATTCCCAGGTGACACTAGTGGTAAATAATCCACCTGCCAACTCAGGAGACATGAGGGATGAGATTAATCCCTGGGTTGGGAAGATCCCTTGGAGAAGGAAATAGCACCCCACTCCAGAATTCTTCCTGGAAAATTCCATGGACAGAGGAGCCTGGCTGGCTACAGTCCACGGGGCCGCAAAGAGACAGACACGACTGAGCACACACACACACACTCATATGCTGGGGCCACCAACACCAGCTCGGTGGCCTTGGGCAGGTGACAGAGCTTCTCAGAGTCTCCTTGTCTTCGTGTCAGGGGATGTGATGCCAGCAGCTGGCTCAGTCCTAGGAGCATCGCCCGGCAGGCTGATGCTGTTACTCCAGCCGTATCAGGTATTTCAAGCCTGGAAAAGTGGCCCCTGGGCACCTCTGCATGCAGAACATCCAACCCTCCCATCCCCCCTTGAACATCCAGCTGGCGTTGGCATGTTCGCCCGCAGCCTGGCACCGTGCCTGCAGCCCAGCTCTGGGTCCAGTGCAGGTGCTGCCCACGCCCGCCCCTCCCTGTCCCCTGGTGGCCATCCTCCTCTCCCTGTGTGGGGAGCATGGGGCCTGTTTGGCTCTCAGAGACGCTGCCTTCCCCACTGTCCTCATCAGACTCAGGGCTGGGGATCTTGGCCAAGTCCTGGAGTGCGTCGTTTAAACTGGTGATGAGCTGACAATTCTGGCTTCAGAAAAACGCAGAGGGTGCGGTGCGTTTTCCCGAAGGTGAGAGAATATCTGAGAACCCAAGAAGGTTCCCTGGGCGGCTCCACCTTGGGCTGCAAGACCCCCACGTGTGTAGGATGGGAACTGGTAGCCGCAGCCCAGCTGGCCTGAAGAGCCAGCAGGTGACGGAGCAAGTCCTGGGGACGGGGGCGATGTGTCAGCCCCACCTCGGGGCTCTGATGACGGAGTCGATCTGCAGAGGCTGGGAACAGTCGTCTGCGGCAGATGTATTATTTAGAGAGGCTTGGGGAATCTCGGAGGAGAGAAGACACTGCGTGCATATTAAGATGGAAATGGCAATTAACTACCAAAATAAGACATTTTTATAACATTTTTATTGAAGTTTTAATGAACAAATAAAGAAACAGAAATCTGCATGTGCCTTGCGAGCCATATAAAAATGACTAAATCAAGATGAAATGGTAAGAACCAGCAACACCTCAACTTCCTCTGCTTCTCGAAATAAATAAGCAAGTGCACACGGCTTCACCGCCGACGAGCACGCACGTGTGCACACGCACTCGGCCTTGGCCCCGAGACCCCGAAATGCAGGGAGAGGGTGGGAGTGGGGCAGAATGAAAGAGGGGGGAAGTCGGGAGGAGGAGAGGAAGGAATCACTCTGGACAGAAGCCCGCCTCCCAGCAGGCGGCAGGGCCATCTGCCCTGTACCACAGGACTGGAGCCCAGAGGACACATGGGCTCTGGGGGCGGGAGCTGGGACTGTGGGGCTTGGAGGGAGGGCCTGGGGACCCCCACAGCCCCACCGACCAGTGGGGTGTCCTGACGGGGAGTCTTCTAATCGCCTTAGAGATGTCTGATCGGGAAGGAGGTGGAAATGTCTGCACGTGGAAGGCAGAGGGAAAAATCGCCCGTGTGAGCTGAATGGAGTCGTGGATTGGCCAAGCTCCTCCCCCTATTACCATCACATTCTGGTTGCTGTTCAGTCAGTAAGTCGTGTCCAACTCTTTGCAACCCCACGGACTGCAGCATTCCAGGCTTCCCTGTCCTTTACCTTCTCCTGGGGTTTGCTCGAACTTATGTTCATTGAGTCGGTGATGCCATCCAACCACCTCATCATGGACCACCCCATTGGCAGGTGGGTCAGTGCAGAGACTGAAAGTGTCACCCGGGGACAAGGAAGTGTGGAGATGATCAACTGTGTGGGAAAGATTCCTGTCCGTGGGGGTGGGTCTGGATGGTGGGTTGGGGAAAGGCTATCAATCACCCTCTTCTGAACCTTAGGACTCAAATATGGGTCTTTTCTAATTTGGGGGGTATTCGTCCCTTTATCCATTGGCTTCCCTTCACTGAGAAACGAACCCCTGTGACCAAAAGCTGATGTTTTCCTGTGTTCAGCGGGAACAACCCAGACAAGCCGTCTGCTCCCAGTAATTGCTCACAATACACAATACACAAATTGGTTTACAATCATACCTCGATTTTATCACAACTAATTTAAAATTCATATTGCCACTCCCCTCCCCCACCCTCAACACACATAATTTAATCTGATTCTTAAACACACATACACACACACAAGGAATTTGATCCAGAGCAATTTTTCTCAATTAAAATTTGTGATTACATTTCTGAGCTTCCACGGCAGAGTTCTGAGTGGGGCTGTGATATAATTTAACTTCTCCTAAATTGCTGACACCAATAACCCTATAAATTAGCAGATGGTGGAGGGAAGTCTCCTGGCTTCTTCCCTGTGATTTTGTAATGGTTTGATTTTGTAATAGGGGTTTTGAGTGCAAGCCAGGAACCCCTCCTCTGGCAGTGGTGAGAGCTTTTCCCATTTCATCATCTCTGAAGCTGGTTGCATGGGTTTTAGTTCAGCGAAGGTGCAGAATCAAGAGAACTGCTCACATCCCGGTCCAGCACCCTTGTGGAACCTGGCTGAGGAGGAAGCCCCAGGGCTTGGCACTGGACTGGGCTGGTGAGGTTCAGGTGGCCATCCGACTCGAGCTCCCAGACAGGCTCAGGGTTCTCTGCCAGCTGCGGCTGACCAGCCATCTCTTAGCTTCCAACTTCACTGTGGTCATCCTTGTTTTGCTCATGTTGAATTTTTTCCTTTGTTTATTGGCAGTGCTTTGTCTTTGTTCCGCCTTCTCCAGTTGCGGGCGCGGGCTTGTCATTGCAGTAGCTTCTCTTGCTGCGTAGCATGGGCTCCAGGCCCGCCGTCTTCCGTGATTGTGGCACACGAGCTTAGCTGCCCTGAGGCATGTGGGATCTTCCTGGACCAGGGATCAAAGCCGTGTCCCGGCATGGCAAGGCGGATTCTTAACCACTGGATCACCAGGGAAGCCCCTTGTTGACTTGTTTTAGTATTTACATAGTTCTTAGGGCTTTTGAACATGCCCCTTTGAAATACCCAGTGTCCTTAAATATTTTGCTTTTTCAGCTTAGAGTGCTTAAAATGGCTTACTGTTAAGGTGCATTAAGTTCAGAAAGTCCAAGTCACCTAGGCACTGGCTGCCAACATGAAAAAAAAAAAAGACATAAAAATGATCCAAAGAACCAGACGTAGTAGACGTTTGGACATGACAGAACTGGTCCTGCTTCAGCCCAGTCTTATCGGGCCAGCCTTGTCTGGATAGAGAGGTTGCTTTTTCTCCCTCTCTGTCAAAAAATGTTGGCCAGACTATTCAAATATAATTGTCTTGCCTGTGTAGAGTTTGTGTGTGTGTGTTAGTTATTCAGTCGTGTCTGACTCTTTGCAATCCCGTAGACTATAGACCGCCAGGCTCCTCGGTCCATGGGATTCTCTAGGCAAGAATACTGGAGTGGGTAGCCATTCCCTTCTCCAGGGGATCTTCCCGAGCCCAGGTCTCCTATATTGCAGGCAGATTCTTACCATCTGAGCCACGAGGGTGTAGAATTTAGTACCCAGCAAGGATTAACTCCTCACCATCAACAAAAATGTGTCTTTGGAATTTAGTGGGGAGGATGGGGAAAGTTGGGCTTCTCAGGTCGTTCTAGTGGTAAACGATATGCCTGTCAATGCAGGAGATGCAGGAGACGTGGGCTAGATCCCTGAATTGGGAAGATCCCCTGAAGAAGGGAGTGGCAACCCACTCCAGGTATTCTTGCCTGGAGAATCCCACGGACAGAGGAGCCTGACAGGCTACAGTCCTTGGGGCTGCAAAAAGTCAGACATGACTGAGCGACTGAACACGTGGGGTAAGTAGATCAGAGATAAATACAGGATGCCTAGTTGAGTTTGAATTTCAGATAAACAATAAGTAAGGTTTTAATGTAAATATGTCCTGTGTAATATTTGGGACATACTTATACAAATAGTTATACTAAAAATTACTTTAAAAAATTCAAATGTAGCTGGGCATCCTGCTTTTCTATTTGCTAAATCTGGCTGCCCTAGCGGCGGGTACTGTCAATCAGCCAAGTCACCCCTCCCTTCTTGCCCTCTTGGGATCATCTTTAAGAAGTAAATTTAGGGTAAATTAAGTCCACCTAATCTATCAGAGTCTTGATTTCCTCACTCATAAAATAAAGTTGTTGAGAGGATTAAATGATGCGTTGACAGATGCACCCAGACCAGCGCCGCCCGAAAGAGACAAACCAGAACATGTATTTATAGCCTGCTTGCGTTTGCATTTTAGGAGATGTGCACACGTGTTTTCCAGAGCAGCAGCTATAGTGCCTGGGGAGGATGTGTTTGTGACTGGCTGACGGGGAAGTGTCTGGGGCCTGGGGCCAAGGTGGGGCTGGTCCAGAGCGAGAATGTCACTGGGGGCAGAGAACCTGCTCCCAAGATGTAGTTGCCAAGTTTCTGTTTCGAGCGCTCAGGTGAACACTTTAGAAAATAGCAAGAGGCAAGTAGCTGAGGGGGTCTTATCTGTGTGCAGCTGGGAGCCCCCCTAGCCAGATGGCAGCTAGGTGAGGAGGGAGGGGGAGCTGTGCTAGGCCTGGGGCTCAGGCCTGGGGGGCCTGGCTGAAAGGGACTTGGGCTGCCCTTGCAACACTTTTTATCTGGGCAGGGAGAACTGACTTTACACTGTGATTCCTGACCAGTTTTTACTTTTTTTTAACTTCTGTTTTCTAATCTTTGTCTGATCACATTCCAGGAAACAAACTGATTTTTTCTGAATGGTTGTTCAAACCCGCCTCTATATCTTTTCACAGTGGCATAAAAATAATAGAAATTTCACCCTTTCAAAGTGGACAAGCATGTGTCCTGTGAGAGGCGCCCCTCAGCAGTGTGCAAGCGGGGTCCCCGGGACACTCACCTTGTTTCCACTCAGTCCATGGATCTGCTAGCATCTCCTATTTCTAGAAGAAGACATCTCTCAGTTTCACACAGAAACACTTGGACCACAGTTGGGGCAGGTCTCTTGTTCAAGTTCTTGCAGAAAGTCAAGAATCAGAGGTGCTTGACTTTCCCCTTCAGTTGGGGTGAAATGCCCCAAAGCTCTATCCCCAAGTTCACACTCAAGTTGAGGGTGGGAGGGAGGAGTTTATAAAGACTCAGTAATGCTTGGAGCTGGGAGCAAGCCAAGATGTCCCACTACAGAAAATCACCTGAATCATGTATTACATAATTTTGTTCTGCCTTCTGTCAGACATTTAGCAGAGATGGAATTTTCCTTGCACTTACAAGAAATGTAATAATAAGAAAACAGTTCATCAACGGACTTGGGGCACATTCAGCTCTTTGGTTCTCATCCTGAGTTGAAATCAGTAGTCCAGGAGCCCATGGCTCCCCAGCCAGGAGGACCTGGAGAGCAGCCTTCTCTGCAGTCACCGGGCCCCTGGGTTTCCACGCAACCACAGAGTAAGGCGGGTGGGCACCCCAAGCAGAGAGGAAACGCTTGCCTGAAAGAGTCAATAGGACTCCTGTCTGGGGGCCTGTGAACAGAACTCAGCCCCCCTGGCAAACAACATATCTCTCTAAAGGGCTCGATGCATCTGAAGAATTTGCACGTGCTGGTTCAGAGTCCAGCTCCTCCCATCTTCCCTCCTGGGGCCACTCTGTTATTGGGAAGGGTCCGCTCCAAACCAGAGGAGGCCCTTCCCTCTGCTGCCCACACTTCCCTGCCCCACACCCTGTGTTTCCTGGGTCATTACTCTGTACGTCTCCACCTGAAAAATATGCCATGTCCTTCTCGGGATCCTGTTTTAAACCATGTGGAAGTGTGTGAGGAGGTGGACTCTGTGAAGCAGAATGACCTCATCTGGGGACACAAAGAGGCAAGTCTGGTGGGGAGAGCCTTCATCAAAGGGGCGGGCTGTTAGCAGTAACACCCATTAATAACCGTGCATCAGGGGAGGGGAGCGGGCCATTAGGTGACGGCAAACCCGGTGCAATTCTCTATTAAATGAGCTAATTACATCCTTTAATTTTACTTTCGAAGGATCACAGATACCTTGCAAAAACGCAGAGCGTGTCAAGCTACTTTCAGTGCTATGGAACTAAAAATAATGAAACGATTAACAGTGCAATGTGGAAATTGACCCCAATTTGAGGGGAGGGAAGGGGGCAAGGTTCCTAAGCATTGTGCCCTTGCTCACCCATGGGAGAAGTGTCCTGGGGGAGTCCTCTCCTCACAGGCCAGAAGCAGAGGTGACAGGAATGTGCTTGCTCTGAATTTGCTGTCTGCTTTGCTATGTTTCTTTCCCTTGTCTTCCCAGAGCCTCTGCACACTGGCCTCTTTCCTCTATCCCTGTCCTCCTGAGTCAGTGTAGGTTTCACTGATTTTAACAAATGCCCCACACTGGTGCTGGGTGTTCATAATAGGGGAGGCTGTGTGTAGGGACAGAAAGCAAGAGCTATATGGGAAATCTCTGTACCTTCTTCTCAGTTTTGCTGTGCCCCTAGAATGCTCTAAAAATGAAGTCTACTAAACATGCACACAGACAGACAATAAGACACCACCTCAAACCCCAGGACTGTAGAGGCAGTAAGTAGAGATAAGGGTCACTGGAGCCAGTAACCCATCAGAAATGCTGAGCAGGAGAGACTGTATGGTGAAACTGGGTTGGAAAGATAAGATGCCGTTTCCAGGGCAATGCCACAGACAGGGCATGATGCCCTGTCTCTACCAGCTCCCCGGGCCTGTGCCTCTGTTGGCTCCTCCCATCTGGAAGCTGGAGGCCAAGGCTCCTGGCATGTGTGGTTCCCTCTACACCAATGATGGAGCAGGGACATGTCCCCCAGGAATACGGAATGACTGCACCTGGTCCGTGTGGTGGGGGGGTGGACAAGGAGGTGAGAGCCATGTGAGATGGGCAGCAGGGGATGTGGCCAGGACCGTGCCTGGCCCTGCAGCCCCCAGTGCTTTGAAGGCATGTACAAGAGCTGAGAAGGGAACAACAGGGCTGGGCCTGTGAATTAAAAGATCAGGCTGACCCACCTTGTGAGCATCATTGGAAGAGGCAAAGGGGAAGCAAAGACTGAAGTCAGGAAACATGCAGCAGCCAGGGCAGGGAGGACGAAGCCTCAGGTGGTGAGGCGATGATGGACCACACGATGGGACATTTTGGAGGCAGAAGCTACCAGACTTCCCAGTGAATTGGATCCAGGGGAAGAAGAAGAGGGATCAGGCAAGGCAGGCTTTCCATTTGAGGTGACCAACCAAGTGCCTGGAGGGCTCGTTTATCTGCATGAGGACAGGAGGCAGGGGCAGAAGTTCCTGGACAGTGGGGAGGTCAAGGGTTCTACTTGGGACACGTCACCTTTGAAGCCTGGGGTGGGTTCCGATGCTTAACTAGCAAGCCCACTGGCCCCTTGTGCCAAAATCACCCCTGCGGTACAAAAGTGGGAAACTGATGAGATGGGGGTTAGATGGATTTCAAGTTGATGTGCACGAGGCTGTTGTTTTGACTGGGACAGGAGGTAGCTGAGCACAGCTGTGGGAGAACGCAGAATGAAGGGGACTCTGAGAGATCTGCTCTAGCTTGTTCCAGCTCCTGCTACCATTGCTTTGGGACAAACAGGGCCCGATCCACACCTGCATTCACTCCCCACACCTGTGGCCATGCAGAGTTCAGGTGTAGGTGGCCTAACATCAGAGCAGCAGAGAGCCCTGTGCCCATAGGAAGCCAAGCAAAATAGGTGTGGGCCACCTGACCTCATCAGTCGCTTCTCACCACTCTCCTTGCAGACTACCTTGAGATCTTACTAGTGCAAGCTAAGTGGGATGGGGTGGAGGAGGGGCTCCTCCTAATGCTGCTTCTCTCTGGAGCGGGGAAGGTGAGCTCTGACCTCAAGGGGAATCTGGTGGAGTGAAGGGTGATGGATATGATCTTCTGGAGCCTCTCCAGTGACAGAGCATCCCCTGCTCCCCAGCCCTGAGGTCACATGGGCTCCCTGGGCTGGCCTTCTTCCAGATGCACTGCAGGACAGAGTAGCAGATTTCCACCAGAGGGAAATGAGCTCACAGGCAAAATAATAAGACATTTGAGAAGCACATGCATTTTAAAAAAAGACAACAAACTCTGTTACAGATTATTCCAGTTTCCATAAGAAGCAGACATACTAGAACAGAGAGACCAATTTTAAAATTCAGCTTCATAAGCATACTTAAAAAGATAGAAAACATTATAAGCAAAGTGAAACAAGAACAAGAAAATATATAAAGTGACCAAGCAGAAATGTTAAGTCTTGAAATGTACTAGTTAAAGAGCAGTGCAAGGGATAAATACTAAATACAGCTGAAGAATGAACTGATGAATTGAAGCAGTTTGATATATCTGCCCAGGGGAAAAAAAAAATAAGAAAAGCACAAAGAAAAGGCTTTTTAAAAAGCTATAACCCAAGGAAGAAAGAAGCTAAAGTACTAACATCTGAGTAATAGAAGTCGCACCAAAAAAAAGAAAAAGAAAAATTTAGCAGAGGATATATTTGAGGAAAATGCGGAGATAAAATCTCTCAGATTAAAAACAATGGATGAATGGTCCCAGATTGAAAAGGTCTTATTAGATTGCCCAAACGGAAAGATAAGGGGGAAAAAAATCAAATCTACACACTTACAGTGAAATTTAAGAACAAAAAAGATAAAGTTCTGAAAATTTCCAGAGGAAGAGACAATCACATACAAAGAATCAGAGTCATGGGGATTTCAGGATTTTCAACAGCAACAGCAGATAGAAGAAGACAATAGGGTGATATTTTCAAAGTACAAATGAAAAAGAACTTAGAACATAGGCTTTTATGTGCAGCCAAATTGTCATTCAAATGTGAAATCATAACAAAATTTCCCATTATACATTGTCCAAGATAGTGCAATAAAAGAAGAAAAAGGAACTAGAGCTATATAAGCATTGGAAAGGAAGGAGAAGTTGTTATTATTTTCAGATGATATGACTGTTTACATAGAAAACTTTAGACATTGGGGAGTTTAGCAAGTTGGCTGATATAAAATTAATATACAGAAACAAGTTATATCCCATATACCAGCAGCAAAAGAAACCCCAAAAAAGTTAAGGAGAAAATATCATTTATAATAGTATCAGAAAATGTCAATTGAATTTATAAATAAAAATAAGTTTATTTTTATTAAAAATTTTTAAATGTTTAGGACATATGGGTTAAAATTACAAACCTTTATTAAGTATAAGTAAAGTGAAAGTGAAAGTGAAGTCGCTCAGTTTGTCCGACTCTTTGTGACCCCATGGACTGTAGCCTACCAGGCTCCTCCCTCCGTGGGATTCTTCAGGCAAGAGTGCTGGAGTGGGTTGCCATTTCCTTCTCCAGGGGATCTTCCCAACCCAGGGATCGAACCCGGGTCTCCCGCATTCCAGGCAGACGCTTTAACCTCTGAGCCACCAGGTAAAGGAGCTCTAATAAAGGAAAGAAAGATTTTATATCATTAAAATATCATTTTTCCCATATTGATCTATACTGACTATAGCCAATACAATTCTAGTCAACAGCCAAACAGAGCTTTTCATAGAACTTGACAAGATGATTATATAGTAAAGTAGGGACCAAGAATAGCCAAAGATGGAGAAGCTCTATACAGTCAGCAAAAACAAGACTGGGAGCTGACTGTGGCTCAGATCATGAACTCCTTATTGCCAAATTCAGACTGAAATTGAAGAAAGTAGGGAAAACCACTAGACCATTCAGGTATGACCTAAATCAAATCCCTTATGATTATACAGTGGAAGTGAGAAATAGATTTAAGGGACTAGATCTGTGATAGATAGAGTACTGATGAACTAGGGACTGAAGTTCGTGACATTGTACAGGAGACAGGGATCAAGACCATCCCCATGGAAAAGAAATGCAAAAAAGCAAAATGGCTGTCTGGGGAGGCCTTACAAATAGCTGTGAAAAGAAGAGAAGCGAAAAGCAAAGGAGAAAAGGAAAGATATAAACATCTGAATGCAGAGTTCCAAAGAATAGCAAGAAGAGATAAGAAAGCCTTCCTCAGTGATCAACACAAAGAAATAGAGGAAAACAACAGAATGGGAAAGACTAGAGATCTCTTCAAGAAAATTAGAGATACCAAGGGAACATTTCATGCAAAGATGGGCTCGATAAAGGACAGAAATGGTATGGACCTAACAGAAGCAGAAGATATTAAGAAGAGGTGGCAAGAATACACAGAACTGTACAAAAAAGATCTTCACGACCCAGATAATCATGATGATGTGATCACTGACCTAGAGCCAGACATCCTGGAATGTGAAGTCAAGTGGGCCTTAGAAAGCATCACTACGAACAAAGCTAGTGGAGGTGATGGAATTCCAGTTGAGCTATTTCAAATCCTGAAAGATGATGCTGTGAAAGTGCTGCACTCAATATGCCAGCAAATTTGGAAAACTCAGCAGTGGCCACAGGACTGGAAAAGGTCAGTTTTCATTCCAATCCCAAAGAAAAGCAATGCCAAAGAATGCTCAAACTACCGCACAATTGCACTCATCTCACACGCTAGTAAAGTAATGCTCAAAATTCTCCAAGCCAGGCTTCAGCAATATGTGAACTGTGAACTTCCAGATGTTCACGCTGGTTTTAGAAAAGGCAGAGGAACCAGAGATCAAATTGCCAACATCCTCTGGATCATGGAAAAAGCAAGAGAGTTCCAGAAAAACATCTATTTCTGCTTTATTGACTATGCCAAAGCCTTTGACTGTGTGGATCACAATAAACTGTGGACAATTCTGAAAGAGATGAAAATACCAGACCAACTGACCTGCCTCTTGAGAAACCTATATGCAGGTCAAGAAGCAACAGTTAGAACTGGACATGGAACAACAGACTGTTTCCAAATAGGAAAAGGAGTACATCAAGGCTGTATATTGTCACCCTGCTTATATAACTTCTATGCAGAGTACATCATGAGAAATGCTGGGCTAGAAGAAGCACAAGCTGGAATCAACATTGCCCGGAGAAATATCAATAACCTCAGATATGCAGATGACACCACCCTTATGGCAGAAAATGAAGAGAAACTCAAAAGCCTCTTGATGAAAGTGAAAGAGGAGAGTGAAAAAGTTGGCTTAAAGCTCAACATCAGAAAACAAAGATCGTGGCATCTGGTCCCATCTCTTCATGGGAAATAGACGGAGAAACAGTGGAAACAGTGTCAGACTTTATTTTTGGGGGCTCCAAAATCACTGCAGATGCTGACTGCAGCCATGAAATTAAAAGATGCTTACTCCTTGGAAGGAAAGTTATGACTAACCTAGATAGCATATTCAAAAACAGAGACATTACTTTGCCAACAAAGGTCTGTCTAGTCAAGGTATGGTTTTTCCAGTGGTCATGTATGGATGTGAGAGATGGACTGTGAAGAAAGCTGAGCACCAAAGAATTGATGCTTTTGAACTGTGGTGTTGGAGAAGACCCTTGAGAGTCCCTGGGACTGCAAGGAGATCCAACCAGTCCATTCTGAAGGAGATCAGCCCTGGGATTTCTTTGGAGGGAATGATGCTGAAGCTGAAACTCCAGTAATTTGGCCACCTCATGTGAAGAGTTGACTCATTGGAAAAGACTCTGATGCTGGGAGGGATTGGGGGCAGGAGGAGAAGGGGACGACAGAGGATGAGATGGCTGGATGGCATCACCGACTTGATGGACGTGAGTTTGAGTGAACTCCGGGAGTTGGTGATAGACAGGGAGGCCTGGCATGCTGCAGTCCATGGGGTCGCAAAGAGTTGGACATGACTGAGCAACTGAACTGAACTGAAATGAAGACTCTAAGACTCAAGGAATTTTTTTTAATGCTTGTGCATTTCTCCATTAGGCTCTTAGCCCTGGAAATCTGGAGGGGGGGGGTGCTGGCCTCAGGACCCTGAGCGTGGCATTCTGATGGGCCTGAGCTTCCTCATTTTGTGCCCACACCTCTGAAGTGGATCACTGCTGCTGCTACTAAGTCACTTCAGTCGTGTCCGACTCTGTGCGGCCCCATAGACGGCAGCCCACCAGGCTCCACTGTCCCTGGGATTCTCTAGGCAAGAATACTGGAGTGGGTTGCCATTTCTTTCTCCAATGCATGAAAGTGAAAAGTGAAAGTGAAGTCGTTCAGTTGTGTCCAACTCTTAGCGACCCCATGGACTGGATGCAGCCCACCAGGCTCCTACATCCATGGGATTTTCCAGGCAAGAGTACTGGAGTGGGGTGCCATTGCCTTCTCTGAAGTGGACCACAGAGCTCTCTAAACTAATTTTTTAAAACTTCTTGGAGATTTGATTTGCCATTTATATTGTTTTCTTTCTCTATAGAAATGAACCAGTCAGGGGCATCTTCCAGCATCTCACATCACCACCCAAAATGAGAGGAGGAGGATCAATCCCTTGGTCCTGCTCAGAGCAACAACACTGAGCAGGAGAACTCACCAGTAGCTGGCAGTGCAGGCTCTATGTCCAGATCCTCTCTGCTTTCTCTTCTGTGTGACAGTCCTGAGCCTCAGCTTCCTCTTCTGTGAGATGGGTCGATGGTGCCTATTTTGTGGGGTCGTGGGGATGATTACTGCCTGGTGTATGTATAGCCCACACCCCACAAAAGGTAGCCTATATTATCCACGTGCATCCAATCCAGTGACCCTGGATCCCGTGGAGAAACCAAGGAGGGAAGCAGACGTCCTTGGTCCAATGGTGATTTTGCTCAAGAAGCTAAGACACATTTTCTTCCCCCAGTTTCCCAAGAACCACTGAACTTCTGTGCTCTTGGTGAGATTGACCATAGTCCGGTCTCACTTAATTAAGAGATGGCCAGGCTAGGCCTCTGCCAAAAGACAAGCTGTAGTGAATCACCAGCATCTGGCTGGGTTTTTATTGATCGAAGTCTTCTAAACCCCTTTCTTGACTTCTGGAAAGAAAGAAAAAGAAAAACTTGGCACTATTTAATGTGAAATACAGCATCACCTTGCCAGCTTGTTTTTTCCTTCTTTTCTTCCTCACGCCCTCTTTCTTCCTTCTTTCTTTCCTTCCTCATAATGAAACTTGAAAAGTCATGTAAAGTAATTCACATTTTAAATGCACTGAGAAATATTACTGGAGAATTACTATGCCAATCTTGTTGTAAAGTGAATATTTTCACCCTAGTGTTCTTCACTGTGGGCTTCCCTGGTGGCTCAGTGGTAGAGAATCCAATTGCCAATGCAGGAGACATGAGTTCGATCCCTGGGTGGTGAAGAAATGGCAACCCATGCCAGTATTCTTGCCTCGGAAACCCCGTGAACTGGTGCCTGGTGGGCTACAGTCCATGCTGTCGCAAGGAGTTGGACATGGTTTAGCAACTAAACAGCAGTAAGGATTCTTTATTGTAAATGTGCATCTTCTTATTTGGAGTTTGCTTAAAGCCACATTTACTTTTTTTTTTTTTAACAGATTGAAATTGTTTTCTCTGTGACTCTCATTGGGACTTTGGACTCCACACCCCTGTCCCCAGCGCCTTATGCATGAAGTTGGATTGGTGTCCCTGTAGTTCCTCTGGGGAGGGCTCTGGTCCTTTATCCATAAAACTGAAAAGTCCCTCTTTCATCAGCATGTGGTTTGGAGGAGCTTCACGCATGCTGAAGGGTGGGATTCTCAGGGTGTTTTTCCTCCAGCCCAGGACTTCAGTTCTTGCCCCTCCTGCTCAACATATTACCTTTCTCAGCAAGTGAAGGTTCCAGCATTTCATCAGAACAGAAAAGAACCTGACTTGGACCAACATCCACCAGCCAAAAGAGAAAAGAACAACAAATGCCCAACAAAATACAAATAAATTTCTCTAAAAGTGCAGTCGTTGGGAAAAAGAAAAGGCAGTTCGTCAGCTTGACATCAGAGGAGCTGCAGTCACCCTGACAAGCCGCAAAGGCTAATGTTTTATTCACCAAGCCTGAAAAATAACTTCCCAACGAGGGCCCCATAAATAAACCAGTGTGATGAATATTACACGAAATAAAAACTGATAAAGCAAGAGCCCTAAACACAAGCCGCACGACGGGGTTAGGAAGTGTGCGGTTTTTATCACCTCTAATGCCAGGTGACAGGTTTGGCAAAGCTGCCTGCTAGCCAGGACCCCGGGGGAGGGGACCGACCACTGAGGACACCCTCTCGCCCCAGCTCCCAGGAAGGCCAGAGGTAAAATTTTCCAAATGGATTCCATTTCTCTCATCTCTTTTCTTGTTAAGATGTCACCTGCAGCCACTGATAGAGATATTTCCATACATTAGGAGCCACCGGCTGCAAATCGTTTTTCCCATGGCCCTGGCTAGGGATTTTCAGGGAGCATGGCTCATGAGAGCAGACAGGCGCCCCCTCCACCCCACCCCCGCCATGACTCCTCTCCCTGTTAAGACTATTATACAAAGAGCCCGGAACCCAGAGAGGGCTCTGTCGCGGATGCACTGAGGGGCAGGAGCTGCTTCTCTGGCTGAGAAATGGATCCTTGATGCTCTGTGTGCACAGCTCAGGGGCACGAGGGACAGGCGGCGAGGGCAGGGCGGAGGTGATTGTCCACACCAGCTCCTGACTCCCCTCCCTGACGCTTTGCTCCAATCGCTGGACGCCCAGGGATGCCGCCTCCTAAGTCACGTTAGTTACACCTGACGAGGGCAGAACTTGGAGACAGAGTTATTAGTGATGGGAAGGCGTGGAGGGGGGTCTCGCTGCTGAAAGCATGAAGAGGTTTAAAAAAAAGGAAGCTGCAAAAAACAGTAGGCTGCAAATAGGTAAACTTTTTATTTGGATATTTCTGTGCATGTACACATATGCACACACTGGCACAAGCAAATACCCGTGCGTAGTTGTGTACAGGCCCATAGATACATGTGTACACATGCCTGTGAACATGACTCTGCACACACCCACACGTGAACTTGTGTGAATAGACTGTGCCCACCCAGCCACCCATGTACATGTGTGTGCACACCTTCCTCCTCAAGTTAATAAATGCACACGCACAAATATAGAGGTGCATTTAACCCTTTCTTCAAATGCCTTTTTTGTGGGGGAATCAACTTCCAGAACCCAGAGACTGTAATCATGCCAGTTTGTGTCCAGAGCTTGACTTGCTGGTACGACTATCTCCCTGTGACTCAAAACTGAACTCAATGCCTCTCCATCCTGAAAAGGTTTAAAGCAGGAAATTGTGGTGTTTAGGGCATCTTTTTCCCATTTAAATACTGCAGTTGTTTATAAATACACCCTTTTCCAGCCCTCTCCAACATGCTGACTCTGAGAAATTTGCTTTCATGGTTAGCAATAGAATCCAGATGTTCAGTACAGATGTTTTCATCTTTTTCTTTTCCTTTTTTTTTTGTTCATCTCATAAATTCAGGCCGTCATGGAAAACTGCAAGCTTTTCCATCTCCTGGCTTCTGAGCACCAGGCCTGTGTTGGGAAGCCCCAGTGATTGTGCGCTCATCATCTTGTGGGTTCCCTCTGATCACCCGGGAGAGGTCACGTCTCAGATGTGCCAGGACATGCTGTGAAGTCACCCTACCCCGTGTAGCAGAGGTGACCTAAGGGGGAGCACATGTCATCTTTACTCGAAAAACCAGAGTGTTGGGGCAGCTTGCGACCCAGCTTGCTGAGGCCTGCCCCTACAAGGAAAGAAACAAGTCTGAGATTTAATTTCTGGGAAGCTGGGCTTGTGGAGGGCAACCTAGCTCCCAATGCAGATTCTGCTGTGTTCAAGGTTAACATCGGGGGGTGGGAGCTTTGAGAGCCAGTGGGAGGACGGGGGACAGTAAAACAGGCTCTACGTCACCCCTGCTGTTTGCCCCAGCTCTGGTTCTTGGTGCATTTCAACAGTGCCTAGAACCGTAGCACACAGGTCTGAAAGAACCCTCACGCCCACCCAACCCAATCTGCTCATTTCACTCATGAAAAAAAAAAAATGTGGCTCAAGGTTGCGGGGGGAGAAACATGAATGACTTGTCTGAGATCACACAGGTGTTAGGACCACATTAGAGCCCAGACCCTGACTTCAGGCCAACATGGGCTGTGAGACCCCACTTTGAGAACCACTGCCCCAGACCAATGGTTTTCCAAAGGTTCCAGAACCCAGACGGCCAAAATCATATAATAGCCAATGGGTGAAGGAGAGGACAGGCAGCAGTGCAAGTTGTAGGTAGCTGGGTTTTTGTATCCAAGGTCCATGGGAAAAGTACTTGTCACTCAGGAATTTTCACTCCATGGTACTGAGCTGCTGGGGGACCCATGCAGTGATTCTAGTTCCAGAAAGGACGCTGAAGTCTGTACTCCTGAATTCCCACTCCTAGGTGTTGTATTCTGACCTCTCTGAGTATAGACTGCTGGAAATGGATGCCGATGGTGAGCACCTTTTACATAAATGAAGCTCTAGGGGTGGTAGTGGTGGGGGTGGGGCTCAAGGGAGGTGAGTTACGCAGTCCTGGAAAAGCTGTTCACGGGATCTTTTCTCATCTCACCCCAGTCTCCCTGAAATTCCACAGAAGGAGAGAAATTCCATAAACTACAGTAATATAAGCATGACAACATTCTAATAAATATTCTCGGCTCACTGCGGCACTGGGAAGAGTTACAAAACTGCCTTCCTAGTCCTTGTTCCTCTCATTGTAGGGGATGACTGGGCCAGTCAAGATGAAACCCCACTTGCTTCCACTCCATTGCAAAATATCAGGAGAGGTGTGAACACACAGCAAGAAATATACATATTTGCCAGTTTCTTTGCTTTTCAGAGGCAGGCTATGGGTAAGAAGTGTGTGTTTGTGTGTGTGTGTGTGTGTGTGTGTGTGTGAGAGAGAGAGAGAGAGAGAGAAAGTGTACAGTAAATAAATACAAGTGCATCAACTTAATCTGACTCATGAACATGTTTTTCTTGAACATGCGTGTGCACACAGGAACAAGTGAAGTTAGGCTTGTGATTCACATGCGACAGTGCATATGTCCTGATTCAGTGAGGCAGTCTAGGATCCTGCACCTTCGGCCCCGAGCAGGGGTTCCAGAGATACTGAGGGTGCCAGGGATGTGGAGGGAAGCTTGTTAGCACCTGTGGCTCTGTCCCAGCTGTTACTAATATTTTTGGCTAAGTAAGCACAGTCTTTCCTTGGAAAAGTTCTAGCCCTGAGTTTGATCTTAGGAGGCAGTGCGATGTTGCAGCTCCTCCCGGCAGTGCAACAGTCAGGAATGCTGAAATAGAAGCACTTCACTTTCTTACTGTGCCTTTTTAATTGCCACCCAAAGGCCAGACACCAATAAAACCCCAGAGCATTCTCCATTGTTATTCGTGATGTGCATTTCCTCGTTCAGAGCCTTGCCCCTCTGGAGGTCCTGGCGAATGAGCTACCTCTTGGGGAGCCTGTTTCTGGCGGTACTGGGCTAGGAGTAAGAGACCTGGGTGTACCCGAGGGCCAGACTGTTCTGTGTGCCTGGGTAAAGTTGAAGGGCTGACTCAGAGGAGAGAAGAAGGGGCTGAGGGCTTACCTCCACAGAAAGGATTCTGCTCCTGTGAGCCGGGACACTGGAGCGTGAGGCCCCTTGCCCTGACTCTTCTGTTTCCAGGGCTGCTGGGCAGCAGGGGTCAGCTTTTGGGACTTCAGCTGTTCCATCTGAGCGACTGGGATTTAAAAGAACAGAGGGGGGCTTTACAGGGCAGAATGAAGGAGTGCGGGTGATGCTGTCTGAACTCACGGGTAACAGTGATGAGGAGACAGGTGTCTCTACAATATGGGGCAGGTAGATCGGCAGCAGGTGGGAGAAATAGCAAGTCTTGCCTTTTCTGTAAGAACTGGTTGAATAGTATAACAAGAACCAAGGTGGGGTTTCTGGAAAATCCCAATACTGGACCGGAGAATCTACATTCTGGATTTGTGCTGCAGGCAGCATGGAGTTCAGGGGAGGTGAGGTTGGCGGGGTCTGGGGTGCTTGAGGAAGGCTCAGGGAATCTGAAACTTGGAGGAAGAACGGCTGGGAGCAAACAGGAAGGAGGGGCTTCCAGGAACACAGGCAAGGGGTGTCGGGGGACAGCACACAGGGTCCTTGGCGTCAGTGCAGGTAACACCAGAGTGGGAAGCGGGCCCAGCCTGGAGGGCTTGGGGCACTGTGCCCAGGACTGCCGACGGGGGCCTGCACACATGGGTAGTGCAGGGGTGTCTAGCATCAGGGATGAGAGTCTGGGCAGTGTTTAGCCTCTCGGAGCCCCAGTGTCTTCCACTGTGAGACTGAGTGATGATGATAACGTCTCCTGAGGGGGCTGGAGTGAGGATCACATGAGATAATACAAGCATGGTTCTTGGCCCAGGGCCAGGTATACGTTAAGATGAATAACAATAAACGGTGCATCTGACAATGGACGCAAGAGCACCCCCAGTAGTTTTTATCTAGGCCCCCACCAGGTGAAAGAGAGGAGTCACATGCAGTGGTTCCCCCAGACTCTTGCCCTAGGCACCTCTGCTTGGTCACAGACATATCTCCATGTGCTTTGTTGATACACTGAACACCTGCCCTGTGCTGGGCCCCGAATACCAAGAAGGTCAGAACCAGGATACAGCCCTCCCAGTATAGCCCCTGGGCACAGGGCAGACCCAGTACAGCACCAATAACTCGAGGAGCCTTGAGGACGGGCTGGCCAACAGCCTTGGAAGCCAGGAAGGCATCAGAGAGAAGGTGACATCTGAGCTGGGATTTGGAGGACAAGTGAGGGTTCTCCAGCAGAGTGTATTCTAGGAGGACAGAATGGAACATCCGGGGTTCACTGGGTGAAAGGAGCCAGGCCCACTGAGGAACGCCGATGTGTCTGTGTAGGGTGGGTTGGTGTGACTGGTCAGGACTAAGACACGGGATCTGTGTGGGGCACAGCTATGTGGTTTACACACATGTACCTTCAGGCTCACACACACCCTCTGAGGTGACTCTGTCACTGGTCTCATTCTACAGATGAGGAAACAGGCTGGGAAGTTGTGTTGGGTCCAGAGGGTGATAGCTCCCTGGAGAACTGTCTTAGCCTTTCAGACCCTTACACTGAGGGATTTACAGATATGTTCCCATTGATCCATGAGCCTCCTGAAATGGTTGCAAAATTTAGCTCTGTGCACAGGTGTGCCTTTTTCTGGGGAGAGGGCTCTTGGGTCCCCAAAGGTTAAGAGGCCCACCTGTAGGAAATGAGCGAGCACTGAGGATGTTCAAGCCATGGGGACAGTATCTGAACACTGAGGCTGCTCTTCCAAAATGCTAAGCACCGTGCCAGAAGCAGCGGGGATGCCCAGGGATAAAGGTCATGCTTTAGGAAGTCACTGGAGGTGAGGGAAAGGATAGGAGCACCTGGGAAGGGAGTGATGGGTCGAAATGGGACAAGATGATGGAAGAGACCATCTCATGGACCGCGTGATGACAGGCAAAAGGCGACGGAAGAAAGAGAAAGGGCAGGACTGCAGATGGGCCACTGGCTATGGCAATGGGGAGCTGGTTGGCAACCAGGGTTCAGGGAAGCTGGGAACGAGAGCAGGGGAGGGAGCAGGATTGCAGTCCATAGGAGGGGATGGCGTGGAGGTCAAAGGGGAGAGAGGAGACAACTGTGTGGCAGTGAAGTGGGGAAGGTCCTAGAAAGGACGCCTCTGAGGATGTGGGGGCTTAGCATGCTGCAGGATGAAGGGAGGCTCCAGGGAGCAGGGAGGGCGAGAGGCATGAGAAGATGGGACAGAGGGTCAGGGGAGGTGTGGAGGCCTCGGTCCTGGTAGGACTCTCATCGTGCAGGCTGGTGGTTGGGGTGGTCTTTGCTATCAGACAAACCCTTCTGGGGTCATGGCATGTTCTTTTCCCAGGATCTTTTTTCTCATTCTGTCTCCCCTCCAGGTACTTTTGTCCCAGAGCCAGGAGGCAGACAGAGCCAGTTGGGTGATGCTAAGGTTGGATGGTTCTGAACAGGATGTTTGCTTGCAGCCTCCCAAGCAGTGTGCTTTGCCTCCTCTCTCTCTGTCTTCTTTAGACTGTACTCAGTCTGCTTTTTTTTTTTCCATAGTGTAAAAATAATGGCTTTGGATGACATGACATCAGGTATTGATCTAAAGGATGAGAATTAAACAGTTCTGTGTCTCTGGAACAAAAGAGAGTGAAACCACCGTGGCTCACAATACCTGGGGAGGCCAGCGTGGGCTTCTCGATGAGAAGAGCCAGGATGGGGACTTCTTAAAAAAATGAAAATACTTTTGGAGAAGAGAAAACATTCTTCCCGACTCCTTGATGACAGACAGTGCCCTCATCAAAGCTGGGAGATGACCAGCCACATCTAAATGGGGCTTCTGAAAGTCCTTTCCTCCATGATAGGGGTTCCAACCTGTACCCCGTTTCTGTATCCCTGTCTCTCTCTCAGCGCATCTCTTTCCCCTTATCTTCCTCTCTCTCTCTTTCTTCCTCTCTGTCCCTCTCTGCCTCTCTATATATCTCTGTCTCTTCCCTCTCTGTCCCTGTCTCCCTCTGTCTCTCTGTCTCTCTGACTCTTCTCTCTATATGTCTCTGTCTCTCTCCCCTCCCCCACACCCCCTCTCCATTCCCTCCTCATTTTAGCTTACGGATTCAGGAGCTGGCATCTGGCCCGTACCTGGCCCTTGTCCCCAGCAACCTGGGCTCCCTGTTCATTCCCCTTTCCTCCCCACCCTGGGCTCTGTATTGATTTATCACAAACACCTCCTGACAGCTGTGCTTAGTCTGATCCCTGCTTTGCTCAGCAGCATAAAAAAATAAGAGCTACAAATGGCTCCTTCCCCTGCTAGGGCTCCAATTCCAGTCCTGAATGGCTGGAGTGATTTCCAATTTGGAGACAGAATTCAAACCTAGATGGCAGCGGTCAAGGACGAGGAGGTGGCCCAGGGGGCTGGTGAAGCGTGGCAGGGACAGGCCACTGAGGGTGCCGGTTCTCCCTTGCTCCTTTGAGTGACCATCCACTCCCTCGCCCTCTGGGGCCAGGGGTCAGAGCTGACTTGCCCAAGCCTTGAGGAGCTGCCCGTGAGTGGGGAGCCCCTCATGAAGCCTACTACCCAGTCTGGGCACTCGACTGCTCAAACCTGAGACAGAACTGAACACACAATAGTATGAGACAGCAGGGAGTGTCTGTTCATCAAGGGGTGGGTGTCTCTACGGGGTGGGGAGCAGGCCAGGCTGGGGAGGACAAACCCAGGAGCACCTCGGGACTCTCTGTACTATTGTCTGGACCCTCCTGCCTCACATGGGCATTAGGAACTACAGTTGAAGTGAAATGGGATTCTGTGATCTTTTCTGCAATGCCCATGAAGGACCTCAGCTAAAACCTGTATAGTCTCCAGCAGGTAGACACAGAAAACCATGGGAATGGCAGACAGGCCACAGCCTGAACTCAGTTCAGAAAGCCTGTCTTCTGGGAGCTTCTGATCTCTTTGGAGATTGGGAGTCTGCAGTTTATGAAGATGTCCAGCCATAAGCTGGACATGGGTGCATGGTGAAACCCCAAGCTGCAGGCAGGAGGAAAAGAATGGGGGAGACATTTGCAGTGGCTGATGGGGGAGGTGAGAAACCCACTTTCTGACCTCAAGCAGTGAAGCCCTCCAGGCTCTGGGGCAGGGAGAGCTTGCTGATGCGTGGTGGTGGGGACATAATGGTGTGGGCAGAGACAGGGCCACTGTAGGAACCAGGGTCTGATTGGAAGGCGATGAAATTGAAGAGAAAAGTAAAAATGCACAGAAAAGACTGAAGCTGAACCCGGAGGGGAGGTGAATGGAAGCCCACGTGCCAGAAACAGCGACTCTGCACGCAGCTCTTGCACAGGATAAGTTACGTCCCCTGGGATGAGGGTCAAGAGGCCATTGAGTGGACACTCCCTGTAGATATTCAGAAATAGAGATTTAGGGCCTGGGGGCTACAGATGTGAGATTTAAAAACATTTTTAAACATTTTTTTAAGTATAAACGGACAGGTTAGTTTATGAGGCAAGGCACACACTCATGAAAAAAAAGAAAAAACTAGACTGAAATAACACAGTGACCCAAGAGATAGCATGAGTGAGAACAAGACAAGGTGGCCAGTGATAGTCCCAACTGTGAGCAACGGGCTCAGAGAGGGGCCACAGTGGGCAGGGGGCACCACAGGACCTTCAGATCCAGAGAAGACTCCCTGGCCACAAACCTACCACCCGACTTCATGACCCAAAACTGCATGGTAGCCACCTCGTTGTGGGCTGGGTTTTCCCTTTCAGAACTGGTGAGAGTCAGAGGATTGGGGAGATGCCCAACTCCTCCTTCCACCCTGAAAATCCCACCTATGAAAGATGGAGAAGGGCATCGAAGCTGAACATCCCCTGAAATCACCCACCACCCCCCTGCCCTGTCTATTTAAAGAATCTATGGGGACAACCCAAGATTCTGCAGAGTTCAAAGGAAACCACGGCAGGCGGGCATCTCTGTGCACAGAGGGGGTTTTGGTGATGACAGTTGGGGTCTATGTGGGGAAAACTGGGCAGAGCCAAGGGGACTTCCAGGTGGCCTCCGGGCAATTCCAGAACTGTCCAGGGCAAGGGCCAAGGCCCCAGCCCAGCAGCAAAACCAGCCTGACACCCTAAATAAACTCATTACTTTAGTCTAAGTAAGAGTCAAGCACTTGGCCCCTCTATTGGGTACTGAGGGTAGGGGTGAGATGGGAGAAAGAGAAGGCATTGGTCCATCCCAAGGTGGAGCTGACTTTAGGTGGGCAGTGAACACATACATACACATGTGTGAACATGCATGCACACACACACAGAGTTTCTGAGGTTCATCTGATGGCCCATTTTCCAGAACAACCTAACTCCTTTACTGCAAATGGAGAGGAGGGTCAGAGGCCACAACTCTCTGAGCGGGCACAGGTGTGGTGGGGGTGGTCCTCTGGCTCCAACTTGGGGGGTGTGCAGAGACATCACAAGTAACATACCTGCCAGTTCTTTCAAGGGGGTTCAGGTAAAAAGGAACAGGGGTGGGACAGCATAGATGGAGGCTTCTGGGATGAGCGAGGAGCGAATCTGGCGCACAAGTGGGCAGGGCACTCGAATGTTCGTTCGGATTCTCTGCATCTCCCAGAGATTCACCCGGAGGACGGCCTTTGGGCCGCGGTGGACTCTGGCCTCCAGGCTTTGTGAGTGAGAGTCAGGGGCCAGAGGCCACTCTTTAGAGCCCCCATGGGGTCTGCAAACCTCCCTGCAGGGAGAAGGAGGAGAGGAGGCCGGGTTTAGAGTAACTGCCAGACTATATAGTGGGGGTGGTAATGAAGCAAGTTCTCAGAGGTGATCTGAGTTTACGGTGTCACCATATATCACTGGTAGGAATTTTCACTGTGTGAGAAGAGGCATAAAGGATGAGGCACTCTCATCACCCCAACTCCCGCTGCCCCCCTCCGCCCCACAGCCGAGGACGGATCACCTGCAGTTTGGCTGAGGTGGAGGATGGGTTTGGGGAAATGGCACTTTATAGGAGTTCCCAGGATGGCCATAATGGACACTGCATTCTATCAAGCGTTAATGAAGATAATAATAATAATAATGAAGCAGGAGGGGAATTGGTTTCCATGGAGAGCAGAGCTGGGCTAGAAATAACAGGGGCGCATAAATTCTCCTGTGTCTGAGGCAGGAGGAGTGGGAAGGTCAGACCTGTGTGAATGTGCCCTGGAGAGACACTTTCCTGGGGGTGACAGTGCGCCAGGGTCCAGAGTCTGGGTTACGATGGGTGATGTGAGTCCCATCCCTCCCTGCTGTATAGCTCCTTTCCTACACGAGCGTTCTTGATTTCTTTCCTGCTCCTCTCCAGCCAATGCCTGGGGCACCTGCTGATGTAGCTATCTGCCTGCCTTGCCCTCATGTGGCAGCTGCCAGGGCCAGGATTCTGAGCCCTTTGCTGCCTAGTGCCCTGCTGCCCTGTCCCTGTTGCGGGGGCAGCCATGGTTATCCCCATGCTGCTCTGTCCAAGCCAAGAATTTAATTTCACAAAGTGCAGTCACTGGCCATTCATCAAGTGGATGCTGTTTTCACAGGTGAAGCAAAATGTCTCAGGCTGGAGAGCGATACACGCCCCCTCCCATGGCTCAGGCTTCACAACAAAGCTTTTAGAACATGAGGGTCTCGGCCACAGCTGCTCTCAGCCAGCGGTCAGTGAGGTCAGGCAGCGTGAGACCCTGAGGCTGTCTGGGCAGTTCACCTCCAGAGCCAAGCTAGTTAAAACAGTGGCCACTTAAAAGTAAATGAATTTAAATAAAATAGTTTAAAATTCAGGTCCTCAGGCACACTGGCCACCTTTCAGCCACAGAGCATCTTTGTGATGGCACCATCTGTTGGACACACTGGTCCAGAGACAGGCCCTCCATCAGATCTGCTGTGATGGACAGGGTGGCCTGCATGGGGGCAGCCCAGTGCCCCAAGTGCTCTGCAGAGAACAGCCATCTCCTAGGGCAACAGGCCTATAAGGTTTTATATTAAAAAGGGGTGCTTGCCCTGCTCACCAATCCGACCTCATCCTCTCTTTGCTCCACACACACGTGGATGGCGTGCTGCACTTGCTGCCCACCTTGCCTCCACAATACAGAGCCCTCCCACCCTCCTTCCTCACCTGACCACCTTCTAGGCCCTCTAAAAGATCCAGGTCAGTGCACATTCAACCTCCTGCAGAATGCTTTTCCGACTGCCCAGTGCGAGATAGGGTCCTGCCCTCCATGTGTGCATGGTCAACTGAGTGGTGGGAAAAATGAGTGACTGAGATGAGGGGGCTTGTCAAGAACAGAAGGCTTTTTCCAGGTGAAAAGGTCATAGGTGAGCTCCCAGGCTAGAGCAGGTAGAATTGTAGCTCTGTGTTTTGTGTGTGTGTGTGTGTGTGTGTGTGTGTTTAAGATAAATAGAAATAAATAAAAGCCACAGAAGAACAAGCTGAACTTCTGCTGTTTTCAGCCACAGCCCAATCTTGTCCCAGTTAAGACCTGACTCCAGGACTCTCGAGAGCTGGTCCTACTGCTGAGCTGTACATCATCGCAAGGGTCTCTGGCTCACCCTCTCAGAGAATGAATGGCAGGGTCCTGGCAGGAGGGGGCACTTCCCGATATGCAGGGTCTTTGATTAGAGTCTCAGAGCCTGCACCCAGGTGAGTTCTCAAAGGCTCTGCCAATGAGCCGGGTGATTTCAACCTACCCCAAAGCGGGTGGAATCAGGGAGACAAGATTCAAATTTAGACAAGGAGAGCCTAGAAGAGGGCAGATCCCCAAGGGAGGCAATTCCCAAGGGTGGCTGTGCTCAGGGCAGCCTCCTGGGAAGGCAGGCAGGCAGGCAGAGGCCAGAAAGGCCCCAGACACAGAGCCAGGAGATGAGGGCTTGATTCTGGCTCGACTGCTGGTTGGCCTCAGGGAAGCCCCTTAACTGCTTCACCTTGAAAATGAGGATTAAAAATATCTGTTTTATCTAATACAAAGGCTGTGGCCAGATTAGGCAAGTGTCAAAATGCTCTGTGAATTCTGAAGTGGAAAGAAGTGAACTCTGAAGTAGAAATTAAGGGGCTGTTTGTCTGTGTGTAGGGGTTTTTTCTTGGGAGCTGGGCCCCAGGGTGGTCAGTTCACTTCCTCACTACAGGGCCCTCTGAGGGGGTGGGAGCCCACTGGAGACGAGTCAGGGGCTGTCCTGATGGAGGGGCTCTGGGTGGGGGGTCAGCCTTAGAGACCAGTGAGAAGTTCCCTGTACATCTCTGCCTTGTCGTCTGGGCCTTCAGGCAGCAGGCTGGGGAGGACCAGATAGACCTGGGCCAGAGGCCCTGTCACACACCACCACGGACTGTAGTTCTCTCACCTGTAAAGCAGGAATAAGGTTCCTGTGAATCAATGTACAGAAGGCATCCAGCTCAGGACCTGACCATACTCCCTTCCTTTCCCTGTGCACATAAATATCAAACCACACAGCCTACCAGGAAGATCCAGATCTTTGCTGCACCCTCTGCATGATTCCTGGTGGTCAGAAAATCTCGAGTAGGTCCATGCAGGGGCTGAGAAAGAAGAGACATACTGGATTCTTCTATCTTCTCAACACCAGTTGCAAGAAATCAGGAGCCGAGGTGAGAAAGGGAACCCTGGGAAACGTGACCAGAAACCTGCCTTGCCAGGCAAAGGGTCCATCCACCAGTGGCTCCCACCCTGACATCCTGATACCCTTGTCCCCAGCACCTTTGACAGCCTTGTTCTGGGAAGAAAGCACCCCAGAAATATGTAATTGATCTCACCTCTTGCCAGTTCTTAACCTGGGCTTTTCAGCAGGAGGAGAAGATGCCTGATTAGAATATCTCTGAAGAGGGCAGTGAGTTATAGTAATGGACACTCTTCTAGCTGTCTCTCCCGCTCATAAATCTATCCCCCTCTGAAAGTGCAGATGGTCCATAATCGTCCATCACGCCGGAGTTCAGCACCGGACAGCTCCCGGGTGGGTTTTTCCTAGGAGGCTCCTTTTTCTGCAAGCTAAACGGAACTGCAGCTCCGCACAGCCTCTCCCCGTGATGGAGTGCAAGCGGTCCGGCCGTCAGGAATGATTTAGGGGAGAATGAACAATAAATATCCAAGAGGTTGGAGCTCAGAGCAGGGAGGCAAAGAAGGCGCCTCTGCAGCTGTTCTTACATTTCTGTTGTTCTTTTCATTTATGTTTAAATTTTATTTCATGGTAGAGGGACTGCAGATGTTCACATCCTGAGAAGGGGTTGGTCTTGACTGACCTTTCTAAGGAGCTCCTTCTGCCCCCATCACAATGATGAGTGAAGGACTGAGGTCAAGGGGCCGTTCTGTTGGGGGAAATGTAAGTGACTGGGCAGTTGACATTTAGGGATAAGTAAGTTCTCTGAAATCTTACTGGGCTCACTGACAAGTCCCTCTGAAGTTAAAGCTGTATCTCTTGATGAGATGGCTCAAGCTGTTCTCCACATTCCTACTGCAGATGGGCCCAGGAAAGCCCAACCCAACAGGCTGCCCAGCCCCTCCTGTGGGGCTCCCAGAAATGAGCCCACTACTCTGTCTCCCCTGGGGAGGACCAGGGGCGAGCAGCTCACCTATGGCTAGTCCTTGTTCAGTGTCTCCTGCCTGCTCCTCCCCTGGCTGGGCTCGCACAACAGGAATGAGCAGAAGTACCATTGCCCGTTGCCTGGGGTGGGGATCAGCTCAGGACTTGGCATTCCTGAAAGGCTTCATTGTTGTCTACAAAGAGCTGTTGTGCCCAGGGTGCTAAACATGTCAGCTGCGTGTCCTACCGTGCCCGGAGCCTTCATTATAGGGCTTGTCCTCTGCACACACACACAGGACAGTCCCTGGAACCATGACCCTGCCCTGGGCTGAGGGCAGCATTTCAGAGCTGTCCACCCCTTCCCTCTCCTGTCTCCCCACCCAGAGGCTGAGGAGCCAGAGCTGGGCTGCGAGGGTGATGAATGAGCGTCTGCCTCCTACAGGTGCCGGCCCACTCTGCCAGGTGGTGCCTTAGAGCTGTGTGGGCAGACTGCCTGCGCTCCCCTCTCCACGCCCAACCCCCACCCTCTCCAAGGGCCTCTCTCCCCCAACCCAGGAACCAGATCCTCTGAACTCTAGGCTGGGGGAGGCTTTCAGGGAACAGTGCTGGGGACATGGGCCAGATACCTGTAGCATCAACTACCTGCCCACCACCAGAGGGGCTGCCCCCAGAAGGTGGGAGGTGAGCCACAGGCCTTTCTCTCAAGAGGGAGGGGGGAGTTGCCAAGGGGAGTGCCTGGCACTGGCTGCACCTCCTCACCAACCCTCAGAAATGGAGTTCCCCTCTGAGGTTTCCTTGTGCCCCTGGGTGCCCCCTGGAGAGCAGCACATTCCCTGAAAGCTGAAGTCCATCACTCTGCTCCTCCACCAAAGGCAGCCTGTCCAGAGCCACCACCAGCTCATGGCAGAATTGCTTCTCTGTGCTCCCTCCTGGGCATGACAGCCACCAAACCCCCATAGCCAGCGACTCCGAGCCCCCTGAAAGGATGTCCAGAGAGGGGACAGGAATGCCCCCCTACCCATCAGTCCCCAGACCTGACCCGCATGCTTAGATGATGTGGCAGGCAGAAGGATGCCACGGAGGGGCCAGCTATTGTCACCGAAGCAGGCGGCATCCCCCTCTCCCCCCGTGAGGGGCTCAGCAAGAAGTGGGCTTCCTCTTCGCAGCTCCCACAGAGGCACTTGAGTGATTCTGTTACTTTTGGAAGTGGCCACCTGAAGATTTGCAGATAGCCTAGAAATGCAAGATCCTGAGTTCTCATCCTGCCCCGCCAGCTTGACAGCACGAGGTCCAAACAATTGGTCTCCCTTCGCTGTGTGCATCTGTGCACTAATGAAGCCTGGCTTGGGCTCACGTTGGTGGATCGCTCCACGCACCAGCGGCCATGGGCAGAACACGCCGTTCTCACCAGCTCTCAGCAAGCAGTTGTCTCTGGCTGGGGTGGAAGAGCGCTGAGTTGTGGCACTGCCTCCTCTGCAATCCTGGCAGCATTGAGAGCAAGAAGACAATGAGGTGTGAGCGCCCAGGACAGGGAGGCTTGGAGCGGGGTCCAGGCGGCAGGCAGGTGCAGCCACAGGGTACCAGTGTCTGTTGGTGGCTTTGCAGCCGCCAGTGCAGCATCTTTTCTTGGCTAAATGCACTGCCCTCACTACCACCCAACACGCTGGACTAGGAAAGGGGCTTAAAACCTCAATTCCTGATACGGTTGACGCCTAGTAACCAGTTTCTATTCTCCACCCCAGGGCAGGCTTCCTGTGGTCTACAGGATGGTGGGAGAGGGACTGCCCCTTGTCTGTGCTTCAGCAATGACTTAACACCAGTAGTAAGAGATGAGGGCTCCTGGAACCCACTCTCCATGCCCCTGGAGCCTCTGTGAGAAGTCCTGGCCCAGTGTTTCTCTTACCAAGATCTGGATATCATGGACAACAACAGCAGATCTTATATCGTTACACACCAATTCTCTGTGTCTTTTACACACTTTCTTTCCAGTCCCACTGACAATGGGATCAGAATGATAGGAGTCCCTGTTTGGCACCTACAGCACTGTGGTTTAGGGTGCCTGGCAGCTTTGCCCAAGCTCCACATCCACTATGTTTCTTACTTTCAAACTAATGGCTGTGACAAGTAAGCATGGGGCCGATTGTCCACACCCCGTGCCAGCCAATCTCATATCCTTCCCTGAGTGCTTTGCAATTGCTAGAGCTGGGAAGCGGTCTTCCAGGCACAGGACTTTGGAATCACAGCACTGTGCATTAACTTATGAAGCATCCCAGACCCCCTCTGTGGACCCAAAGACAACCCTGGGTATTCTCTCTCCAGATGTGTGGTGTGGCTGGGGCTCCACAGGTGCAGGTGGGGCTTTGAGACCGGTGAACCTGCTTAGGAATGTTCGTCTTGGTGACTGGCTATCTGGGCTCCTTCCCTTTCCATCCCAACCCTTGGGCATCTTGTTCACCTGCTGTTGCCTTTGGATCCTATGTGACATGGGTTTCATCATTCCCAGGAAAACAAGTTTCATTTAGGAGCCAGGTCCTTAGCTCTTCCCTCCGCTCCACTGCCCCTGGTTGGGTCTGCTCCACGTGGGGAAGCAAACTAACTTTTATTAAGAGCTTGCTAGGTGCCAGGCTCTGTGCTGGGAACTGTGCCTGGGCACACTGCCTGGGCCAACTCATTGAGTGGCTTGGCATGTTCTGCCAGCCCTTCAGTGTTACAGTCTCAGTGAGACCATAACCTGCTGGCCTTAGTTCCACGGCAGGCGCTCTGTAGAACCGCTCTTGCTCTCTTTCTTGGTTGGGGTGCCCTCTCTACTCCCGCCCCCCGTATTTATCACTCCTTCTGAGACACATCATGAATCCCACCCTGACAGCGTATGCCCTGGTATCTCTCTACTTGCACCCACCTCTTTTTTCCTTACCCCAACATTGTTCTGTGTCAACTTTTGCATTTTTAAAGTTAATAATAGACACGCATGCAGATTTGAGAGCAGATCACAAAGGTTCGTGCTAGCTCCTGCATTAGAATGCAGATTCCTAAAGCCTTTTGGCATCCTCTAGTCTCCATTTCTCAGTCTCCCTGTGCCTGGTAAACACTCATCCCTGTTTTTCCTTCTCATCTCTGTCTCTCCCTCCCTCTGTCTGATGTGTCTTCTCCATGAGCCCAGGGGCCACGATACATTTCTGATGAGAACTAATTCACCTGCTCTTCATGGAAAACAGACCTGGGGGTTTCTTTGCCATGACTTAAAGTCGCTTTGTGTCCCAGCTCAGCTGAGGAGGTGTGTCGGGGCAAGTCCAGAGGAGACAGGGCCCCCGAGCTCAGCGGCTGTTGCCTCCCCAAGACCTGCTGCAACAGCAAGAGAGTGCCTTGGCCATGTGTTTGGTTTCCTTCCCTGGTGTTGTGGAGTTGGCATTTTATACAAGGAGGACACAGGTGGGTCCCCGGGGTCCCCGGATCTTTGTAGGTGGGAATCCACCTTTAGAAGATGACAGCGTCCCTCTGTGCCCTGAGCTCCAACTCCTCATTTGAGCACAATAGGTTTTAAGCCCAGCTGTCTTTCTCAGCCCGTCTGAATCTGAAACACAAAGGCCATGAATCAAATTGATACGTGGTGTTTCATGGCATGTGGGTATCGGCAGTGGTGGTGTGTGGAGGCTTTCTCTCCAGGGACCCCAGTACCCCTGTGGTGGCCTCCCCCAGTGCCTCCTGTTACCTCTAGGACCTGAAGCTGCTGTAATGGAGGCTCCTGGCAGAACGTGCCAAACTCTCTGAATGTGCCAAGAAGGTGGCTCCCCAGGGGCATGAGGAATCCATTTCCCGCTTACCTATTAGTGCTGGCGAGAGCCAGGCTGTGACACAGAGAAGTAGGGCGGCTCCTCAGAGCCGTGCCTGCTGCAAACAGTAGCAATCCTGCTCCAGGATTTTAGGGGGAAAGACAGATATGCACAGAGCAGTCAGGCAGAGCTCACAGCTGTGAAGTGCAGTGTTTCTATGTTGAAGGCTCTATTGGCAACTCAGCAGCGGGCAGCAAGCAGCTGTTCTCCAAACGCACCCAGGGAAGGAGGTGGGGAGTACTCTCAGGGCTCCTCGCGCAGGATCTGGGATACATCAGAGGAAGGATTTTCTCTGGCAGTGGGGTTGGTTTGCCAAGGGAGAGAGAGCATGGGGAACGCCTTACCAGGAAGCATTTAAAAATTGTACCAGTTCTCTTGACGTGGGCGGTCAAAGAGGGTCCCTGCCTCAAGGCAGGAGAACGACGGAACAAGCATCGTCAAATCTGTTCTCCAAGCAGGAAGATCTGGGGTCCTGCTGGACAGCCAGGGCACTAGGGGCCCTAAGTCTGCTGCTGGCCCTGGTGGTGGGCTGTCTGCAGAACCTTCTTGTCCTGGGGCTTGGGGTCACAGTCAGCACCAAGAGGGACTCTGTGGGGAGTGATTCCCAGCCCTCTCCCTCCAGAGGCCACAGTCATAGCTGTCAGACAGCAAACCCACCACAGCCTTCTGGAAAGGTGTCCACACCTCAGGAGCCACAGGCCACCCACGTGGTCCCGCACCACAGGACATACGAGCCAGCCCAGGGTGCCCTCAGCAGCAATTTGCCCAGGGCCCTCCAGTGAGCCAATCTTGAACTTTGCACCCGGAAACCGGGCTGAGGCCTCCTGGGTAATGGCTGCTTGGGCCAGCCAGAGGGTTTGTACAGGGAGGTCACCCAATATCTCCCAAGTGGCCAGCAAGAGCATCCCTGCTCTCTCTCCCTCTCCCACCTCTCTCACTCTCAGCCTCTTACCTGTTTCGTTTCTTCCTTTCTTCTGAGGCCCACCGTCAAGCCCCCAGGTTCCCTCCTTTTTTGGGTGATGCAGGTCTGACTGCTCTTCCTTCCCGGCTCCAATATGTCAAAACTTCGTGGCATTAAAGAAACACGGGGAAAACCATCTGGGAAGTAGGTCATGTAAAAAAAACAACAACCTGCCTATAATTAAACCAGCTCCTTGCAGGGGGCTGTCTCCGGAAGAGCCGAAATCCAGCAATCCAGCATCAGCTTCCTCCCCCCACCTCCCCACATCTTCCTTCCTTACAAAGAAAGTCTCAAGATGCAACACTAGGCACACAATTTTCCAACAAAACCCCATCAGGCAAATAATGAAAACATCACGATGTTAGTACTTTGACTGCCTCTTGACTGCATTATTGAGAAAGGAAGATGGGAGGTGCGGTGGTGCTGACTGTGGAAGCAAGAGCTGGAGGCGTTGGCTGTGCTTTTCATGAAGCAGACCTCCCCAGCTCGTTTGGCCTTGCAGTTTTGTTTTCTGGATTTTAACATGTGATTGGCGGTGTCCTCTGGGTTAGAGTTTTGGATGATCCATGATGGTCTCCTCCTCTTCCTTGGGTCTCCTCAACCCCATGCTGTTTTTCTTCCTGGCCACTGGGTTAGCAAATAACACCTGAACCATCCCGATCTTTAGGTCCAGAAGACTTTTATTTCACTCATGACAAAAATTAGTCCTTGCAAGAGCCCAGCTGACAACTCTCAGGAGCTTCTGTCTCTCATAAAACTTGCTGACAGCAGGCAGACAGTTCACGGGAGGAAGATTTACTAACAATGTGCTGGAGGTTTCTCCAATCCATGAAGTGACTGTTTTCAAAGGAGGACTGGGGGTGGGGGGGCAGTTATTTCTAGATACAACAAAGTGGTAAAGCTTAACTTTCATTCTCAGAAAAGTCATTATGAAACCAAGTGATTAAGACTTGGGAGTTAGTGTGTGGTGTGGTAACTGTCTTGCTGATGTAAAGGGCAAGACTTGTCAGTCACTTCCAATCTCTTTCCCTGCCAATACAGTGGCCCAGATGGATGACAAGAATGCCCCACCCATGACTCACCTTGGCCTCATCAAAGATTGTGATTATTTTTTTAAATTAAAGATTGCAATTCTAACCACATAGCAAGGTTCTAAACAATGTACTGGTTATCCGGGAAGCAACTAGTTGTTAAGGAGAAGTTGAGGGCTCAGGGACACCTTGCCAATTTGCAAACAATCTCAGGTCTATCTTTTCAACCCAAGAAGGCACAAATTTTGTCCCCTTTTTGGTTCCAGCGGAGAGATTCTCTTTTCTAGAATGCCCTTCCACACACACCAGTGTTGCTTTCCATATTTGCTCCAACCTTGATTGCCAGTGGAGTTCTCCAGGTGGACCCAAACCACCAGCCCTCTGAATGGAAGTCACGTGTGCTCACCGACACCCCTGTCCTGAGTGAGCTCCCCAGCAGGGGCCTCCCTGGACTGTAATGGCATCTTTGTTCCGAGTTTGGCGTGAGCTGAGCCAAGGCCTCAAATACTGTGCATTGACTTGACTGCAGAATCAATAGCAACTTCCTTATGGCCGTTTTGTTTGGAGATAAACATCTAAAGTTTGATGCATTGGGTCTGGTTTTGTGGAAAGAGCGCAGACTTTGGAATGCGAATGACCTGGGTCTGCAATTTCAGCCAGGCTGCATGCTGACCGTGCGGCCTTGGACAAGTGACAATCCCAGTGTCCCGGCCTCTTTGTCTGAGTTATGGGGCAGCTGTTGGGGGGTGGGGAATGGGAGGAGGGCTCAGGAGCAAACAGAGGGGAAACACCAGGCAGGCAGTTTGCTCCTTGTAAAGTGTTAGCTCCTTTCTTTTCTTTGAAGGGTGTGCCTGTGTGTGCATGCTTGTGTGTATATGTACGTGAGTGTGTGTGTATGTTTGTGTATTTAGGCTGGGCAGTCAGACAGCTGGAAGCTAGGGTTGCCAGGTAAAAATACAGGGCACCTGGTTAAATTCTAACTTCAGATAAACAATGAATAATTGGTAGTATGAGTGTGTCCCAAATATTGCATGATACGTACTTATACTAAAAAAAGCCAAACACATTATTTATTGTTTACCTGAAAGTTAAAATTTAACTAGTCATCCAGTAATTTATGGAGAAGGAAATGGCAACCGACTCCAGTATCCTTGCCTGGAGAATCCCACGGACAGAGGAGCCTGTCGAGATATTGTCCGTAGGATTGCAAGAGTCGACCGGACTTAGGGATTAATCTCCCCCCAGCCGCCCCAGTAATTTAACTTGCTAAATCTGCAGCCCTAGCTGGGACAAGGTTTTTCACTCCGGCTGTAAAATGTGACTGACAGAAGCAGGCATGCAGGGGAGGCTCTGGTGGCCTTGGGGGTGGGGGCTGAGTGAGGAAGGGCACCAGGCTGCTTTGCCCAGCTCACCTAGCCCAGATTCCTCGAGTCTCTGTTTGGGCCTGGTGACTTCTTTTTATTTTTTTGTTTTGGGGGGGTCCTTCAATTGCCTCAGGCAGAACTCTGAGCGATAGACAGTCTTGGCTGGGAGCAAAGGCAACAATCAAAGTTTCAGCCCAGTGGGGTTGCCCACCCCCCAACTCGGGGCTGACCCTGAGTTTATGCTGACTGTCCACTGAACAGTGGACATTACACTGAACAGTGTCCACTTGGACTGCTCACCAGGCCCCATCTACCTGCTGACCCAGATGCGGGGCAGTGTTCTCTGGAAGCTTACTTATTTGTCTGGTGGGTGACATCTGATCTACCTGAAACAGGACCCAACAGAACTCAGAGCAGCTGCCAGACAGTGTGCCTGCCCCCCAACTCCCCACAACCGAGTCCTCAGCAAAACCCTTCCACCTTCTCAGCCCCAAGACGCCCCCGCCCTCGCAGCTCTGTTCCAGGCCCTCCGGTCTCCACCTTCACTAAACCACTGCCTGCTTGTCTGTGCCTGCGCTGGCAAATGACACCCCAATTCCAATTCTCCCAGCCAACTCAGTGGGCGCCGTCACCCTGGCAGATTCTGGTGTTGGCAGCAGGGGGCACATAAGGTGCAAAGGGGAACTAATGGGAAATAAAATAGCTTCCCTCCCCCGAAGACCCCTCCCAGCTCTGCCAGCCAACAGAGTGAATTGTTTTCAATCCAATCTCGTTTTTATTGAAGTTTCCTCCAGGGTTAGCTCAGGAGACTTCTCCCCCAGCCTTTTCCATGTGGCCTTATTTACCAGAATCCCCTCGACATGGCATTTAAGCGTCTCCATTAACATTTTGTGCATCTTGCTCATGGCAGGCATGGGCCCTCCGAGACCTCCAGGGCGGTGGGCACGGCGGCAGCCCGCAGAAACGCCGGGCTTATTTTAATTGGTTCAGAACTGTGGCTGGCGACCACAGAGGGGTCCCTTTCCTTGAGTAATGACCTGGAATTTGATCATGCAGCTTTTATTAGCTTGTAACACAGAAAGTGGAACCGTGTATAAGATCAGAGCCAGAGCCGGGGGCACGTCTGCCCACCGTGGCACACTCAAAGCCCGGTCCACACTGGAGGACCGGGACAAGTGTGCCTGTGCAGCCCAGTGGATAAAGGATGGCAGTTCTCAGGGTAAATTGCCCTGGATGGATTTCTGCCTGTGGAGCAGACCTACCAGAAAGCTCCCAGGACTCGGCCCCTCGTAATAGAACAGCCACCCTGCTGACCCCTCTTGTGTGGCTCTGGGTTCCTTGTCTGCGTGAAGATCTTGGCTTGCCAGGGAGCGAAGAAGCCCTCTGAGCAGTTGGGGTCTTGTGGTGCTCGTCCCACTGTGGGGAAACTCAGCTCAGAGGACAGGCGCTGGGTCCCCCAGGCTCTGTGTCCTCCCCTTGCATTTTAGGGGGGAGAAAAATGTGAGAACCCGAGTTCTTGGAAACACAGATGGTCTAGTCTCCAGAACATCTGGAGACTGATCGTCCCCACACCCAGGACCCTCGTTTGGAATGCAACAGTTTCTGCTTAGGCTGGTGGTTTCTAAAGAAAATCTCAGTGGACAGTAGAAGAGACACTTCTGGACTAGTTTATTGTCCTTTAAGTGGAGGGAGAGCGGAAAGGGCAGATCTGACTCTTCTGAAGCCACTGTCACATATGTCATTCATCTGTTCATCCACCCGGGCCACGGATTTCCGCTGAGCCACTGAGGGTGTAAAACACTCTGCTACTGCTGAGGGACTGTACACGTGTCATCCGGGTCTCTCTCTTCCTCAAGGGGCTTCTAATCTAACCATGCTTATCTCAGAAAATTTTTGGAGACTTAACGACAATTAAGGTAAAATATAATAAATATCTATGTTTCTCTACTGCAATTAACAATGATTAACAGTTATAGTGCGTTGTTTAAAAAAAAAAAGCTTTAGAGATGGAGGACAAGTCCCCTCTGCACCCCCAGCCTCAACCCCCCAACCCAACACCCAGAGGCAGCTCTGAGCATCAACTTGGTGTCCATCATTTTGTCCCTTGAAAACACACGATCCAGCAATCCCACTGCTGGGCATACACACTGAGGAAACCAGAAGGGAAAGAGACACGTGTACCCCAATGTTCATCGCAGCACTGTTTATAATAGCCAGGACATGGAAGCAACCTAGATGCCCATCAGCAGATGAAAGGATAAGAAAGCTGTGGTACATATACACAATGGAGTATTACTCAGCCATTAAAAAGAATACATCAGTTCTAATGAGATGGATGAAACTGGAACCTATTATACAGAGTGAAGTAAGCCAGAAAGAAAAACACCAATACAGTATACTAACACATATATATGGAATTTAGAAAGATGGTAACAATAACCCTGTGTACGAGACAGCAAAAGAGACACTGATGTATAGATCAGTCTTATGGACTCTGTGGGAGAGGGAGAGGGTGGGGAGATTTGGGAGAATAGCATTGAAACATGTATAATATCATGTATGAAACGAGTCGCCAGTCCAGGTTCGATGCACGATACTG
The DNA here is from genome assembly GCF_032452875.1 of Bos javanicus. Classification (NCBI taxonomy): domain Eukaryota; kingdom Metazoa; phylum Chordata; class Mammalia; order Artiodactyla; family Bovidae; genus Bos; species Bos javanicus. Next base: position 54,619,631 of record NC_083886.1, read on the forward strand.
GATGCTTGGGCCTGGTGCACTGGGACGACCCAGAGGGAGGGTATGGGGAGGGAAGAGGGAGGAGGGTTCAGGATGGGAAACACAGGTATACCTGTGGCGGATTCATTTCGATATTTGGCAAAACTAATACAATATTGTAAAGTTTAAAAATAAAATAAAATTTAAAAAAATTAAAAAATTTAAAAAAAAAAGAAAAGAAAACACACTTGCACACATATAACCATGAACAACAAACAGACCATAGTTCTCCCACTTCTTAAAGTGCACATACGTGACCTCTTTCTGCAACTTGCTTCTTTTGGCTTTGTGTTTTTGCAGCTCCTTTGTGCATTTCTGATCCGTTCCTTTTGTCTATTGTGGAGAAATCTGTCTTAGGAATCTACGGCTTTGTCTTCACCTACTCTGTCCTTGACGAACACTCTGGTTGTCCAGAACCAACAGCAATGGTATTGCTGTTTCGACAGATTTCTCTGGGCTCATCTCCTCTGGCCCTGGAGATGATACCTGGTTGTGAGTGGCTGGTCTTAGAATGTTCCAGATCCTGCCCACAGCTCTCCAACTGTCTGGACCCGCCCATGCTCCACCAGCTGTCCCGTCTATCCTCACTGAGATTGCCAAGCGTGTCTACTTTTGTCCACATGAGAGCTGAGAAGTGGCAGCTTGCTTTACTCTAAATCCCCTGATTCTTGCACACCTTTCCTCTGTCTGAGACTTCCTTGGTGGCTCGGACAGTAAAACGTCTGCCTACAATGTGGGAAACCCGGGTTCAAACCCTGGGTTGGAAAGATCTCCTGGAGAAGGAAATGGAAACCCACTCCAGTATTCTTGCCTGGAAAATCCCATGGATGGAGGAGCCTAGTAGGCTACAGTCCATGGGGTTGCAAAGAGTTGGACACGACTGAGCGACTTCACGACTGAGCGACTTCACTTTTCCTCTGTTTACCAGTAGGCCTGGGACTCTGCCTACTCCTGGGGAACTGTGGGTTAATCCATCCTCTACTCTCCCACTTGGGAAAGCAGTCTGTTCCCCGGAAAGATTTAGGGCAAGACCTGAAATGGTTCTACTTGTTTTTAAAAAATTAAGAAAACCATTCGCAAATGTCTCGACTCCCTGTTAGGCCCCCAGGGCCTGCACCCCACCTCAGGAGTGATCACGACCTCTGAGCTCCCTGGCCAAAATGCCAAGCAGCCTGTGTAGGGCCCTGACTCCTCCCTGCCCTCTAAGTTGTCTGTTTGCTGAGCCCTCAGGCCCTGCCAGTCTGGACCACAGACCCTGGGACCCTCAAAGCAATCCCAGGAGAGGGATAGAGATGCAGGGAAGGGTGAACAGAGGTCTGGAGATGTTTGCCTTTGGCCGCAGGGTGGCTTCCAGAGGAGGTGGGAGAATTGGCAGGGGTGTCCCCTGGTCTAGGGGGCGTGTGGTGGTCTCAAGCCTCCTGCTGTTCTCTGGGAGAGATGCTGAAGCCACAGGGGCCCCCAGGGATCACCGATGGAAGCAGTCTCTGGGCAAGTGAAGCAAATAGCCGATCTCAGGCCTGGCCTTGGCACTTTCTCTGCAGGAAGAGACTGGATGCCATGCCCTCCTTCTCTGCCCTGAAGGTGCCACTGGACCTTTTCCATTTTTCCATCAGCCCCTCCCCCTGCCCCCACTTATCTACCTGCCTGGGGCTTTCTGCCCCTTCCACCCCCAGACAGCCCAGCTCTGGCCTGAGTCCCTGGGGCTCCGTCCTGGGGATTTGGGTGATCTGGGGTGGGAAGCGGTGAGGTAAACAGGAGCAGGGTGGAGTGGCTAAAGAACAAGTGGGTAACGCATGGACCCCAAGGCACTGGACCCACTAACGCTTCGTCCTGGCTTTCGTGCTTGGAAGACACACAGGGGCCCCTGTCCCCTCTCTGGCACTTTCCTAAACTAGCCCCTGTGGTGTGGCTCCGCCTGTCCCACCTCCTTTGATGATCCTGCTTGGAGCAGGCGGAGTCGGGGCTGTGCAAGAGGGCAGTTATTAAGGAGTCCACATAGCAGGTGGGGAAACCAAGCCTTCCAGAGGCCACTGTAACAAGAGTGAGGACAGTGTGGCCATCACAAGCCAGGCACCATGTTCCCTGGGCCTCCAATCTGCACCTTGGCAGGGGCGAGGGGGTGTTTGAGGGTTCTGTGCCTCAGTTTCCCTCTAGAATCTCTGGAGGGGTTCATGCATTACAGCAGGAAGAAGGCTCCGAGAGTATGATCAGAGGCACTGCCCTCCCTAGGCCTCTGTACTGAACTCCTGTCCCCTCTCCCCTTCCTGGGTAGGTGGGAGTGGCCACTGAGCTCTCCCCCAGTCCTCTCCTGTGTTTGCCCGAGAATAACCTGGCAGCAGCAGCAACACAGTTTATTAAGCCAACATAATCTTTTAAGTACGTGAGCCCCAGAGAACCCTGAGGTCCGCATACGCTTGGAGGAGCTTCCAGGTCCGAGACTTGCAGGCTGCTTGAGACTGGGGAGTCAGGGGTGTCCCCATCCCAGGAAAGGTCCTGCCACCCTCTGTGTCCTTGCCCGGCCTTGAGTCGGGACACAACTTGCTGCCCCTCGTTCTCTGTATTAGTCTTTTAAAAAATCTGCTCTCTTCTTGGTCTCCTTCCTTGCTTCCTTTCCCACCCCCCTTCTTTGTCCCTTGGAACTTTTCCTGGTGTGCCTAATTCCTGGGGGCTGCAGCGGCCTCGGGGACTCAGCCCCACCTCGCTGCACACACTCAACCCTGAGAATTGATTCCAAAAGCGATTAGTTACAGTACAGTAGCGCTGCTAACTGTGGCATTTTGCTTTGCAGTTATTGATACATCATCAGAATTGAGAAGCCATCGGCAGGCAGGGGAAGAGGGGGCAGCTGAGTGGGGGCACAGGGGAGGGGGCCTGGAGACGACTGTCCTGCAAATGCAGGGAGCCTGGCTCTGATGGCAGGGGTGGGTTTTTAGGCCTTGATAGAAGCGGGGTCTGGTGCATCACATCGGAGACTCTGGAGGGCCAGGTCATTCCCAGCTTGTTCTCAAACAGACGACTAGGTCCTCGCTGCCTCCTCCTCCCTCCTGCTTTAGTACCATTGCTGGGGCACAGCTCCTTCCCTGGGAGTGGGGACTGTGTGCTGGGCGGAGCAGGGGGTGGGACAGTGGCATTTCTGGTGCTGTTAGTGGATAGGGTTGATCTCTTGGAGTTCGTGCAAGCTAGACGCTCTGAACCAGATAGAGTTCTCCAGAGAAATGGAATCAATACTATCTATCTATGCATCTGTGTAGGTATCTACCGACACACGCGTGTGTGTATCCATCTACAGCTAGGCGAAGATACATCCTGTGGCTATAGGAGGAGGGTAGATCTCATGTAGAGATAGAGAGAAAGGAAGAAAGATGGAAGAAAGGAAGGAAGGAAAGGAAGGAAGGAGGGAAGGAAGAAAGGAGATTTGTTTTAAGGCATTGGCTTCCACGGCTGGTTGTGATGAGAGAGTTTCAGTGTGTACATTAACTGCAAGGTCAGCCCCAGGCAGAGTCCCTGGTCAGCCCCACCCCCCTGGAATCTAAGCTGGTGCTGGGGAACCACAGTGGTAATGGGGTGATGCTGATGATTTACCCCCTAACCTGACTCTGTTGACCTGAGTGAAGAGTTGGGGCCTGAGTTGGGAATGGGTGACACAGACCCTCCCAGCATCAGTCTGGCCACGGCCAGCTGGACCCCTTGGCCTGCTGGCCCATCCCCTGGCATCCCAGGGACCGGTCCAAGTCTCACTGCAGGGGAGCAGAGCTGGGAGCGGCTGCCGTTGTGAAGGGGTAAGCGGGGACGCCTCATTATAACTCCCCCCAGCCTAATGTTTTCCAGTCGCAGTGTTCAAAGGATGCGGTTCCCATGACACTCTGTCCTGTGATATTTTTAATCAAGAGCGCGGGAGAGCGTTTGTCTGATGCACTTCAGATATTCAGAGATGGAAATGGTTTTGTTCTCATGTTTTCTCTTTTCAACCCAGCACTAAGTCAGAGCTGCCTGAGGAAGACTCCGCACACGTTTCCCTCGAGCTGGTCTGCAGGCCCCTCTGGCTGGGACCCTGTCCTGGGAGCTGCCCGTCTGCAAACAGGTGCGTGCCCCCTTTCAGCACAAATTCTGCTCCACTGACCTGGTCCTCAGACCCAGGGCATCTCAGAGGCCCAGGGGTGGGGCTGGGGCGGGGGGATGGGGCACAGCCGTGTCGCAATGTGGCCTGGAGGGGTATCGGTCGGGGAGCCATGGTCAGCAGAGAGGAGGGTCCACACCTGTCCCCACCACTTGGCTCCTGGGCCCCTCTGTGTTTTTCACCTGGCCTCACCCCACCCTCTCACTGAAATGCAAATCAGCGCATGTATGATAATTAATAGACTGATCAGCCAGCAAGGGAGGTAAGTAGATAAATAATTTTAATGATCCTTGGGTTGCCCATAAATTCCCTCACTGCCTTTTTCATTAAACTCTCTGTTTACAGGCGTCATTTATACTGCTTGTCATTTTTGCCGACCCCTCCCTACTTCCCCAGCGGCTCCCACCAGGTCTGACCCGGGGTGGATGTGTGGGTGACGGCAGGTCCTGCCTTGGCAGGGCCTGGTCTGGCTCAGGTGGCAGCAGGGAGCGGGGCTGGGCGGCCACAGGCAGGCCATGCTCAGCACCCCGACGCGGCCGCAGCCTATATTTAGGCAGCTCAGGAACCTTCATTATGCTTGGCACCTGTGCTGTGGGTCTGAGCTCATTGTCCTCCCCAGGGACGGCTTCGGCCTATTAATAGCCTTGGCTGAGGTTTCCTCATTGCTCTGAAGGGCCAGGAGAGAAAGTGGGTTAATAAATATAAAAGAAAACTCTCTCAAGAGGGCCTGGGGCCAAACTGTCTCCCAGACTCTCCGGGAGCCTGGCTGCCGAACCCGGACAGGGCGTGAGGTTCCCTTCACCCTGGTCTCCTCCACCGCAGAGGCCCAGGGCCTAGGCTGGCGGGTCTGGGGACCAATGTGGAGAAGCGCTCCCAGGTTTCCATGGAGCTGGAACAGAGGAGGCCTTGGTGGGCAAGGCCACCACCCTGTGGGGCACAAGAGGGACTTGGGTGTGGCCTCTGTGCCCCTGGGAGGAGGCAAAGGGAGAGGACATCCTGGGCTTTCCTGCCTCCCCTTCTCCCCAGCATTTTGCTCCTGACCTCCTATGCCTACTCATCTGTGCATAGAAGAGAGACCCTCAGGATGGTCACTGGGCAAGATGCCTCCCTCTTGACCTTGTCTTCCACTCCTGGGGGCCAAAGCAAGAACAGTTCAGACTGAGTTAGAAACAGCTGTAGAGAGAGAAAGGATGCCTGGGGAACAGAGTGGGGAGGACCCAGGGAAGCTCTCCAAGGACAGACGTCCCCGGGGTCTGCTCTCAGCTGAAATTCAAGAGCATCAGGGGCGTGCTGGCCTCAGCATTCTGGACTGGGGATTATCAGCTAACACTGCTGAGGGCCTGGGGCTGGGGACGGGTTAGTCCCTGCCTTGTTTATTCTCAATATGGTGCCGTGGGAGACGTTCTTAGAATTTGTCCTCCTTCAGGTCAGGGCGCAGGGTTCAGGGAGGTCAACGCCACCAGCTTCTTTATGGCACAGCCTAGACTCACAGCTGGGTGTGTGGCCACAATGGCCCGCTGCCTCGGGAAGCTTTGGGCCCTGTTGTTCAACTCCTTCTGGGTTTCACCAGTCGGTAAGGAAGCCATCCCATGGGTGTTGCTGCTTCTGTGCAGTGGAAGCGCCCAGCCCGATGCTGGCATCTACAGCAGGCCTCCTGATGATGCTGGCCCTTCTCCTTGGAGGGCGGTGTTCGCCCAAGGCAAAGAGGAAATTTGGACTGAGCAAGTGGAAAGCCTTTTGAAGTTTCACTCAGTGGAATTAAAGTCTGAAAAACGGCCCAGAGGAGGCTCCCTGCCCTTTCAGGAGTTTGTCTAGCTCAGAGCTGTGCCACCTCTGGTGCTGTTTGCCCAGCCCACACAGCCCAAGTGGGAGGGAGGTGGGCCAGGAAGAAGCAGAAAGAGCTGACAGGCATCTTTTCCAAATGCTTCCTCCCTCTGGCAGTTCAGGGGCCTTCTGGAGGAGTGGCCACCCAGCCTGTTTCAATTACGTTCTGTCCAGAACTGGCAGACAAGGGCACAGGCCTTCCATTAGTACAGAAAGCTCATCTTTCTATAACCAGAGAACATCCCTCTCAGAGTTGCTCTGCATCTCCTTGGCTTTTCTGATCACTTCACGGCATTTTTTATAGTCTCTCATCTGTTTCTGTTTGGGGGTCACCAAGAAGGAAAAAGTGAACTTTCACTTTTCACTTTCATGCGTTGGAGAAGGAAATGGCAACCCACTCCAGTGTTCTTGCCTGGAGAATCCCAGGGATGGGGGAGCCTGGTGGGCTGCCATCTATGGGGTCACACAGAGTCAGACACGACTGAAGCGACTTAACAGCAGCAGCAGCAAGAAGGAAAAAAATAATAAATCAGAGACAGAGCAAACTGCTGGTCCCCCATGATGGACATCACAGCACGGGTGGGCCAGGCCTCCTTGTCACCATCCCCAGCTCTGCAGCCCACAATGCCTAGTTAAGGGACATCGAGGATAGGGCCTCTCCACCTCTCCTGAGAGGCCAGTTCAGAACATCGCGCGGATAAGTCTCATGACTCTGCAGTGGTGACATTTGCTACCATGGTTGAGCCTCACCCAGCCCCATCAGAACTGTCCCCCCCTTCCCCATTGTGCATGAGGACCTTGCGGGGCTAGGAAGTGAAGGGCTGCCACAGGGACTCGTGTCTTCTGGGTCTTCTGATCCCTTGATCAACATGTGCCAGGTGGAAGTGGTTTGTCCATGAACTGTCTTGGAAGGCAAACATGCCCGCCTGGCTGTGGGCATCTTGGCCACAAACTGGCCTCCTCCAGCAGGGGGTTGTACAGGACAGAGTGGAGTCCCAGGGGTAGGAGCCCCAGGGTATAAGGAGCTGAGTAAGGACATTGTTACTGGAGTTTGCTGTGTCCTTGGTTTGGAGTCAACTCTGAAGGCCTTTTATGGGGTTGAGGGGTGACACTGGGGTGTGTGTGTGTGTGTGTGGTAGAGACACTCCATGCTGGCGAGGATTTTTTTTCTCAAAATTCTATTCCTAATCCTGGAATATGAAGGAAGTAGAAATAGGGCATTGCTGTGGTCCAGCTGCTGTGAAAGAATGTCATGCACGTTGTATCTTGACACCCATAGAGCATCATAGAATGTCTGAGCAGTGTGGGGGAGAGCTGGGGAGCTTCTTGTCCATCTCCCTCCTTTTATGACCAAGAGGGAGACCGGTCTCTGAAAGGCCGCTGACTTACACCAGGACCCTCAGCCACGTGCAGAGACAGCTCTCTTGTTTCCCGCCCAGGACCTTTGAGGGATGGCATCACTGTTGCACTGAGTAAAAGTACTGCCTTCAGTGACTAGCAATCCTGTCCCGCTGGTCCTCCCACTACGACTGGAAGGGCGGAGGTGTGAAGTAATTTCACAGAGGTCTGTGTGCTCCTGGAGATGAGTGGTCTGAGTGTGCTTTGTCTGCCTTGTTTTCGGGAACTCGTGTATGGATGTGAGAGTTGGACCATAAAGAAAGTTGAACGCCAAAGAATTGATGCTTTTGAACTCTGGTGTTGGAGAAGACTCTTGAGAGTCCCTTGGACTGCAAGGAGATCCAACCAGTCCATCCTAAAGGAAATCAGTCCTGAATATTCATTGGAAGGATTGATGCTGAAGCTGAAACTCCAATACTTTGGCCACCTGATCCAAAGAACTGACTCATTGGGAAAGATCCTGATGCTGGGAAAGACTGAAGGCAGAAGAAGAAGGGGACGACAGAGGATGAGATGGTTGGATGTCATCACCAACTCAATGGACATGAGTTTGAGTAAACTTCAGGAGTTGGTAATGGACAGGGAAGCCTGGCATGCTGCAGTCCATGAGGTCGCAAAGAGTTGGACACGACTGAGCGACTGAACTGAGCCCCTGGGCCATGGAGCAGTGGGCCTGATAGAGGGGAGTGAGGAGGGGGGCAGGTTTGACGCTGGTCAAAAACCAAACGCTGGAACAGCGCCTCCTGCCCTGATGGTGCCTCAGGCCCACAGGGTAGGGAGAGAGTGGCCATGTTGGGCTGACACCTGGTCACCAAGCCAGGGAGCTTCTTCAGTGTCTGAGGGATGAGTGTGGGATCCGTCAAGAGAAGCGGTATGAGGCAGGAGCCAAATGAGAATGAGGGATCTGGTTCTCCCACAGACGTGAGTGGGTGTGAGTACATCTCACTCTGAGGAGACGACTCTGGCTTTCAGGGTGACCTTGTGGCTGCAGCCCACGAGCCACCAACACCCTGGAAGATGCTCAGAGTCAGAGCCAAGAGTGCGTGCCCGCTGCTTGTCTCCCAGAAGCCCTTTCACCTTCCTCCCCTGGGGCTGCAGGGTCTAAAGACCTTCAACAGGATCCCTTTTTTTACACCTCCCTTTTCAAATTAAAACCATCTCTTAGTACCTTTTCATTATTACATAAGTGACAGATGATCGTTGTAGAAAATGCAGGCAGGAAAAATGAAGGACGAGCACACACCCATAATCTGACTATCAGAAGCAACTGCTGTCAACACCTCAGTGTCTTGTCATCTTCCAGAGTTTTCTACATGTATGAGTTTGCCAGTATATTTCACCCATAGGCGTTGCTTTGTAACTTGGGGTTTTGCTGTTGCTTAACAGTATTTTCAGGAACTTATTTCTAGGCAGATATTTACCTTGTTTTTAATGATTGAATATTACTTCACTGCATAGAAGTACCATAATTTCCTTAGCCAATCCCCTCTGGTAGGTTTGCATGCGTGCATGCTAAGTTGCTTCAGTCATGTCTGATAGACCCTATGGACTGCAGCCCACCAGGCTTCTCTGTCTATGATTCTCCAGGCAAGAATACTGGAGTGGATTGCCATGCCCTCCTCCAGGGGATCTTCCCAAGCCAGGGATCAAACCTGCATTTCGTACGTTTCCTGCTTTGGCAGGCAGGTTCTTTACCACTAGCGTCACATGGGAAGCCCCTCAGATAGATTTATAAAGACTAAAACAGGCACTAACCACTGATCCTATGTCCAAAACACTGCACCACATTTTAAGAAAGCAGAAGATTAATTTTCCAAACAAGAATTAGGAGATGATCGTTCACATTATCAAGACCTCTGCAAATATACCCTCCAAAGACCATCTTTGAGAAATGGACTTCCCTAGGGTCACTGAAGTTACAACATATCAACTCCCAATTCACACCTGCCTGCACAGAGGGTGATGGGTCTGGATCCCCGTCCATGTCCCTTCCTTCATGGATGTCCTTCCCAGGTCCACAGAATGTGTGTGCAGGCGTGTCCACACACTAGCAGTGCACATGAATGCATACACATGACACACGCATTTACTCATGTACACATACACGTGTGCCCTCACACACATGTACACTCACGCACATGGACCCATGCACATACACACGGCATCTGGCAGCTTTATCCCATTGTCAGCTGAAAGGCGATGTTAATTTAGTTCATTTTTAATCACATCTATTTATCAGGTGGTCTGTGCCCAGCAACCATTACTAGGAATAAACTATCATTTCGCTCTAAAAGATAAAGGAAAGTAGATATTGATGAGGTGAGTCTCATCAGTGCTCCCAGCCCATGTGACTTATTATTTAATGAGACAGATAAGCCTCTGAAGAGAAACTGTTTAGGGACTTTTAATAAAACCAGGTTTGAAAACCCCAAATCCCGAGCCTGCGGGCTAGCGTCCACAGGCTTAGCAGGGGACGGGGGCGGGTCCCGTGGTGGTGTCACCATCCATGAAGTGATGCTATAAGCTGCCCTAAGAGCATCTTTGCCCTGACAAGTCTGGCTCTAGTTACCCACCCTCCACCCAGGCCCACAGCTTGCTCCAGACCATTCAGAGGAGGGCAAGGCCAGGCCGTGCAAGAATGGTGCCCACAGGGGGCAGCTGTGTGTTTATTCATATACCAAATGAACCATCAGTAAACAGATTTCTGGGACATTTGTATTCAATTTCAGAATATATATATATATATAATATATGAATTGTTGTTGTTTAGTCACTGAGTCATATCTGACTCTTTTATGACCTCATGGACTGTAGCCCGCCAGGCTCCTCTGTCCATGGGATTTCCCAGGCAAAAATACTGGAGTAGGTAGCCATTTCCTTCTCCAGGGGATCTTCCCAACCCCAGGATTGAAACCCACAGATTCTTACCACTGAGCTACCTGGGAGGCCCCAAATATATGGATATGGAAGTATTCTATATATGCATTTCTAAGGAGTATATTGGATTAAAATTCACATAACATGAAATTAACCACCTTAGAAAGTGAACAATCTCTATACCTCAGTTTCTTGGATGTATTCTATATATGCATTTCTAAAGGGTATATTGGATTTAAATTCACATAACATAAAATTAACCATCTTAGAAAGTGAACAATCTATACCTCAGTTTCTTGTCTTTAAAATGGGTTGATAACATCTTTCCTGAAGGACTGTTGACAGGATTAAAGTGGTGTTTACTGTATATGATGGAACCAGGACGGTGCTTAGTGCATGGTGAGAGTTCAGTGGGTGTGCAAATATTTTTAAATTTTATTTTTTAATTGCTGTAAAATACACAGGGCAAGATGTACCATTTTAAGCACTTTTATGTGAGCAGTTCAGTGGCATTAAGCACATTCTCATTCTTGTGCGACCATCATCACCATCCACCTCCAGAACTTTCTCATCTCTCACAACTGAAACGCCGTTCCTGTTAAACACTAACTCGGATTCCCCTGACCCTGGTGCCCACCATTTTTGCCTCTATCAATTTGATTGTTCTAGGGACCTCACATATGTGGAGTCATACCTTATCTGACCTTTTGTGTCTGGCTTCCTTCACTGAGCATAATGTGCTCAAGGTTCAACCATGTTGTAGCATTGCCAGAATTTCCTTCCTTTGTAAGACTAGGATTCCACTGTGTTTTTCCACATCGTATTTATCCATTCATCCATCTATGGACACTGGCGTTCCCACCTTTTGGCCGTTGTGACCCCTGCTGCTCTGTGCATTTCAATTCCTCTGTCTTGGGGTGAGGGAAACTAAATTGACTTGGAAACTCACTTTCCAATGAAGCTCTTCTCTCCCCACCCTTCCCACACATAAAGACAAACACACACATACACACCTATGAAATCAATCTGCAGAAGACAGGCCTTTAGAAGGTGGGCTGAAGCCTTCCTGGGGAACACATGTTTGGGCATCTTTGAGGCTTTAGGTCTTGAAAAAAATGTACCCAAAGGAGACAGTTCCCCACGCCACCCCCACACCACTGCTGCTTTGTATGAGCCTTACCCAAAGGCTCAGGGGCCATGTCACCCCGAGATATTGTCTTGTATTAACTGCTTGCTCAGATAGGTACCAAGTCCAGGTACAGCCCAGATGGATGACTTGAGGGCCAGAGGGACCAGAGTGATGGGAAAGCTTAGAGCACATCCATGGGTCCTGACATAAGGGGAACTGGATCCTGGGGCTGGGACCCAGAGCGCTCCGGTGGGGTTCTCCCAGGTCCACCCTGGAGGAAGAGTGTCTTCCAACTGGAATCCACTGGTTGGGGCATGTGTTCAGACCGCTGATTGGCAGGGGCTGGGAAGGGGTGGTCTGGCGACCACAGGATTTCAGGAGCTGATGGTGAGCAAGAAAGGCACCTGTTCCCCTAAAGTAACTGCAGGAAGTAGCTTCATCCCAAACACATCTGAGTCTTCGCTTTAGGATTTTGTCTAAAAATGTAGCCACATAAGTTGCAACCTTCTGAAATGCCAGTTCTTTCTCTCCTAAGGCCCATTCATCTTCTCTGGAAACAAAAAACAATGTCACTTCCCCCTCAAATCACCAGGGTCTCTGGCTTTGAGTCATAGGAGGCTCCTGGTATTTCCCTCAAACCCTAAAAACATTGGTTTGGGGACTAAAACACCTTGAGAGGTCAATCACCACAGGCAAAAGAATAATAATAATGTAACAACAATAACGATACATGCTTTATCTGAAGTGCTTTTTCTCCACCGATCCAGGCAGAGTTCCCACTGTCCTGCTTTCTCATCCATAAATGACTCTGTTTGGTATATTTTTCTGCATCTATGTCTTCTCTACACGTGGATTCTCCCCTCCCTCCGGATTTTTGCCCAAAGTAATATGTTAATGGAAAAATCCAGACGAACGCTTTTGCCAATCCAATATCAATGTAATTAATTTCACTTTAATTAAGGAACGAAAAACATTTTCATTGAAAATCAGCTGCAGTTTAGCAGGATCATATCTCCCATTTTTGAGTGATGTCACCCATTTTTCTTTCTGACTTCCCATGTCCACTAGATTCTTGGTCCTCCCAGAACAGTACTGAGCTGACGGGACCCATATCAGTCAGCTGGGGCTGCCATAACCGAGAACCACAGACTGGGTGGCTTAAAAAACAGACATCTATTTCCTCATAGATACGGAGGCTGGATGTCTGAGGGCTTGTAGATGGCCATCTTATCTCTGTTTTCACACGGTCACCTCTCTGTGCATGCGTGCTAAGTCACTTTAGTTGTGTCTGACTCTGTGTGACCCCATGGACTGTAGCCCGCCAGGCTCCTCTGTCCATGGGATTCTCCAGGCAAGAATACTGGAGTGGATTGCCATGACCTTCCTCCAGGGCATCTTCCTGACCCAGGGATCAAACCCGTGTCTCTTACATCTCCTGCACTGGCAGGCAGGTTCTGTACCAGTAGTGCCACCTGGGAAGCCCCCTCTGTCCATGTCTATGTCCTAATGTCTTATAAAGACACCAGTCATATTGAATTGTTGCTGTTATTCAGTCGCTCAGTCATGTCCGACTCTTTGTGACCCCATGGACTGCAGCACACCAGGCTTCGTTTGCTCAAACTGATGTCCACTGAGTCGATGATGCCCTCCAATAATCTCATCCTCCATCATCCCCTGCTCCTCCTGCCCTCAATCTTTCCCAGCATCACCATTTTTTTTACAATGAGTTGGCTCTTCGCATCAGGTGGCCCAAGGCATTGAGGCCTAATCTAATGATGTCATTTAAATTAATCACTTCTCTAAAGACCCTCTCTCCAAATACAGTTGAATTTTGGAGAGCTGGGGGTTAGAGCTTCAGCATATGGATTTGGGGAACATAATTCATCCCATAGGAGAGCTTGACCTGACCAGCATCACACCTGGGTGAGCCATCGCTCTGTCCCACTGAGTTTGCCTTAGATAGTAGCTCCTGAGTGAGACATCCTGCTCTCTTCGGCATCTCGGCATAGCAGCCATCTGGACCCTGCACCTGGCCTCCTGTTTATTGACTCATTTCCCATGTCCGCCCAGTCTCCCCAAGTCCAGCTGCATCTGCTGCTGGGAGCACCTCAACAATGCTGACTCCAAACAGCACTGTCCGGTTACAGAAGTCACCCTCCTGTCTGTGAGCCTGGCCATCTGCACGTGCCAGTGCTCAAATGCCAGCACCCTGCCACGGATCGATCCACACCCCCAGCACAGGCTGTTTATTCATGTCTCTGCTGCCAGCGGGGTCATACCACGTGGCATCAGATGGTGTGATAGCACAGCCCCCACGGAAGACCTCCACCCTCTTTCACTCCAACCGCCCCCATCCTCACACACATACTCACAGCGTGTAAGTGCGGGGCAGAGGCAAGAAAAGGTGGGTCTCCAGACCTCCCCAGCTTGCCCTACATGTGCCACCGTCATCGGGGACTGACTCGGGGATGACAGAATCTTCTCAACACTGTCTGTCAAACGGAACGCTGCTTGCCCTCTGTACCTTTGCCTGGAATGCCCTTCTCTTCCTAAAAGTCTCCCTGCCCCTGATATTGTACCCAAACATCACTTCTTCCATGAAGCCATCCTGACCTCCCCCCTCCCTTCTCCCTGCTGTACAGGCACCATTGTAGCTCCATACTCACTAACCATGGAGCAACGCCGTGGCTCCTGACCTGTCTTCTTCACCTGGGTGGGAGCAACTAGACACAGATTTTGTTTAGGCTCATCTTTGTCGCCTTCCCCCACACTCACGGTGCCCAGCACACTTTTGGTGCTGGGGAGAGGCAGACACTGTTCTTTTTCTCCACAGTGTACTGACAAAGCGGCTAATCCCTAGGATCTTCTTTCTGCTCCTAGAAGACATTTTCCATGTTCCCAGACCGTCTTAGCCAGCCCACTTCTCCCTCCTACTGTTGGTTTGCTCCACTGCTGCTGACTCAAGTGACCTGACCCAGATGCATCTTATATCTGCTGGTGGCGAGCTCTCCACCAAGGGCAGCTGCCAGAATGGGACACTAACACCCATTACACCTTCCTGGACATGTGCTTTGTTTTGTAATTTGCATGCTTATTGGCTTGTGTTTTTTTTTCCCCCCTCTGTATGACTATCGGATGTAGTAGGACAAATGGGCTTTTCTATTCGGCTGTCCAGAGCAGTTCAGAAGAGTGGGTGGAAGGAAGTGTCCCGGGCACATGAGTCACCACGGTCGGCTTCTGTAGTCCCTGATTCCAAAGGCATGGCTTTTTGAAGGCTGCCCCAGGTGGGCTGGAATCTACACGTGGGTCAGTGCGGCCAGCCCTGTCTGCTGTAACTAAAACATGACTCAGACCTAATCCTCCATCCTGGAAAGGACATGGTCCATTGTGTCGTGTGGCCATCCGGCTCTGTGACCAGCACCATGCTGATGACAGCTCCTCCAGACTTCCATGTGTTTGTCCCACATCAATCACTGCTTCTCTGGGAGGCCAGAGCCCAACCTGCTCCCAAGAACCCCCTGGGGTTGCTGGAGATGATTAGAGAGGATCTCAGTGATGCCAACTGAGCTATGAGGGAAGCTAAAATACACTTGCTCCTTGGAAGAAAAGCTGTGACCAACCTAGACAGTATATTAAAAAGCAGAGACATTTCTTTGCCAACAAAGGTCCATCTAGTCAAAGCTATGGTTTTCCAGTAGTCATGTATGGATGAGAGAGTCGGACTATAAAGAAAGTCGAGCACTGAAGAATTGATGCTTTTGAACTGTGGTATTGGAGAAGACACTTGAGAGTCCCTTGGACTGCAAGGAGATCCAGTCAGTCAATCCTAAAAGAAATCAGTCTTGAATATTCATTGGAAGGACTGATGCTGAAGCTGAAACTCCAATACTTTGGCCACCTGATGCAAAGAACTGACTCATTAGAAAAGACCCTGATGCTGGGAAAGATTGAAGGCAGGAGGAGAAGGGGATGAGAGAGGATGAGATGGTTGGATGGCATCACCAACTCGATGGACATGAGTTTGAGTATGCTCTGGGAGTTGGTGATAGACAGGGAGGCCTGGTGTGCTGCAGTCCATAGGGTCACAGAGTCAGGCATGACTGAGCAACTGAACTGAACTGAGCAGTGATGCCAGTGGGACAACTCCAGGAGGTCACATGGCCCCAGAGAGGTGGATTCCACATCTTCTTTGCTTCAGAGGGGTCAATGCCTGGATGGTGAAGGGCACCTCAGCCTCAGATGAGCAGGCAATGGGAGGCTGAATCCCACGGCAGCCATGGAAGTTGCAGCCACTGAATCCCTGAGAGAGAGTCCAGGATGTCAGAGGTCTGCTGAGAGGCATTCTCATTCAGCTCTGGTGTGACTCTAGTCCCCCAGCTCAGGCAGCATCAGACCCAAGCCCGGCTGGGGGAAAAGGGAACTCTGTACAGCCCCGGAGGAGAGGGCAGTAGGCCTTGGAGGGCACTTTGGGAAAATGAACAAACACGGTGACACTGGCCAAGAGCTGGTGGGAGAAGAGGAAGATGGGGGAGAGCAGGAGGAGGACCATGGCAAAGTGGCCGCAGAAGAAGCATGTGGTTCAGTCTGGGCATGGAGTCTTCCATCAGGCCCTGTCACAGGAGCCCAGCTCCCTGGGGACAGGGTTGACAGAGGACCACTCTCGTCCAGGTCAGGGGAGTGTGCCCTTTCTTCAGTGTATTCCTTTTCTTGACATTCTCATTATACGAATCACTTTTGGGTATATATCTAATATAAAGTCTGCCATAAAGTAATGAAACATGGCATGACTCTGGCAAATGATGTGATTATTACATAATGAAACTAAGTACCCTAAACCAAGAAAATCAAAATCAGATTGTATGTGTGTGTGTGTGTGTGTGGTGATGTTGGTGACTTTTGAGGGGGGTAATTTTTTTTAATTTTTTTGCTGATGGTAGGTCATTTTTTAGAAAGTTCTTTTGTACTTTCTCTTTGAGTCTGTGCACGAGGGAGCCCCATAAATTCTGAGCTGTGGAATCTGGCCATGTCAGCAGTCTTCAAAATGAATTGATATTAAATGCAACAAAAGTCCCTCTAATTCACCTCGTTTCTGTCTCTGCCCTCTTCCAACTCCTTGTCCCTCAACACTCCCGATCCTCCAGCCCCTCATAAGCTCCAACTGAGAAGTGGAAGGATAGAAAAGGCCATCAATACTGGGAATGACACTGGCTTATCTATTATGTAAAACCTCAATAATTAGGTATTATTTACAAATAGCTGCACTTTCTCACTGTTCTGCCACAGACAGACGGATACCCCCAAACTTACCTGCAGATCCCACACTTCTCAGCACTCTCATAAAGCACTGTCGCCCAGCCACACATAGACACACTGGTCATTCTCACACTTCCTCCATCACTCTTGGCTGGGGTGGGCAGAGGTGCCAGACCACTCCTGAGCCAAGCCCTGGGCAGCTGCTTGGCCCACCTCTCCCCTGTGGGATGGAGATAGCATGGTGATGCCACGGGGAAGGCTGGGCAGTGGGAGCAGGGCAGGAAACCAAGGGAAAACTTAGTGAAGAACAAATAACACAAAACACACACCAACAACTTCTGATCCTTCACTCAGCACTGTACCTTAGTTGGGTTTCAGTTTGAAGTCGGGCAATTCTTATCCCAGATTGCTTACAGAAGCCCCTCCCGCTTCCCCAAGCTGGAAGTCACTTGCTGGAAAATAACTGGCTCCCACTCAGAATGTACAAAGAGGCCAAGGCAGCTGCCATCCCTCCCTCCCTCACCCCACCAGGTTGTGCATTAATTTTTCCCTCCTGCCTTCCCCCACAAAACAAATCTCGATTTAAGAAATCAGACCTGGAAGCTGTATGTTGTCCTTAACATGCTCCAATTGCCAGGATCTGGAAAATCTGCTGTGGGCAGGCAGGATTGCCTCCAAATACATTTCTAGTGCGGTGGATTTAGTGAGCACACACGCAGCAGAATTTATCTGCATACTGCACGTCTCCCGGGCCCCAGCCACTGGTGCCAGATTAAACCATAGCCTCAGAGAAGATCCTTAAGTCTGAGCATGTCCTGTGGTGGTCATTCCTTCTTATGTGGAGCCTCTGACATGGACCAAGTGAGGTTGGAATGGTGCACTGGGCTCTGAGCAAAGCTCACAGACATCATTATCTGGTAGGAACTCAGGCTGTTTGAACTGGGCATTGATCTCTTCCTTAGCAAATCTTAGCCTTATCCACCCACAGGGAGGAATCTCTTCCTCCTGATGGACAAAACTTTAGAATGGAGGGTTTATTCAAATGGAGGGTTGTTGGGGAAATGAATTAAAACAAGTGACAAGCAATCGTTTTTCAGATTTGATGAAGGCAGATCAGTCGTGACATGAGCCTTTATAAGCACTGTCTGCTGTTTCCAGGTGATAAATGAGTGCCACGTGCTTCTAAGCATGGGACAGAGATGAAAGGAGGATGTTACCAGCCCCCAGCCTGGAGCTCAGCAGGTGGCTGGCAGCCCCAGGTCCCTGTGGGCATCTGTCCGTGGTGCTGAACTCTTTCTCTCTCTCACACCCCATCTCTTTCCCTGTTTCTCTAGAAGTGAAGGCATCTACTGAATTCATTGTTCATTGTTCAGTCACTAAGTTATATCTGACTCTGTGACTCCATGGACTGTAGCCCACCAAGTTCCTCTGTCCATGGGGTTTTCCCAAGGAAGAATACTGGAGTGGGTTGCCATTTCCTTCTCCAGGGGACCTTCCTAGTTCAGGAATTGAACCTGCATCTCCTGCATTGGCAGACGGATTCTTTACCACTGAGTCACCAGGGAAACCCATCGACTGAATTAGAGTACAGCTATTTGATACCAGGATTTGATGATAGGTGTGCTTGTTCTAATCTGCTAGATGGCCCTCAAGTCCAAAATTCTTTCAAGGGGTTTCAAATGTGGGGAAATCTAAGAAAAAGCAATGACTTGTTGAAGAGGAATAAAAAAAAAAAAAACTAGCTCAATTGACTGTGATTTTCTAACTGTATGTTCAGTTCAGTTCAGTCACTCAGTCGTGTCCAACTCTTTGCGACCCTATGAACTGCAGCATGCCAGGCCTCCCTGTCCATCTCCAACTCCCAGAGTCCACTCAAACCCATGTCCATTGAGTCAGTGATGCCATCCAACCATCTCATCCTCTGTCGTCTGCTTCTCCTCCTGCCCTCAATCTTTCCCAGCATCAGGGTCTTCCAGTGAGTCAGCTCTTCGCATCAGGTGGCCAAAGTATTGGAGTTTCAGCTTCAACATCAGTCCTTCCAATGAACACCCAGGACTTACCTCCTTTAGGATGGACTGGTTGGATCTCTTTGCAGTCCAAGGGACTCTAAAGAGTCTTCTCCAACACCACAGTTCAAAAGCATCAATTCTTTGGTGCTCAGCTTTCTTTATAGTCCAACTCTCACATCCATACATGACCACTGGAAAAACTATAGCCTTGACTAGATGGACCTTTGTTGGCAAAGTAATGTCTCTGCTTTTTAATATGCTATCTAGGTTGGTCATAACTTTCCTTCCAAGGAGTAAGCGTCTTTTAATTTCATGGCTGCAGTCACCATCTGCAGTGATTTCGAGCCCAGAAAAATAAAGTCAGCCACTGTTTCCACTGTTTCCCCATCTATTTGCCATGAAGTGATGGGACCGGATGCCATGATATTAGTTTTCTGAATGTTGAGCTTTAAACCAACTTTTTCACTCTCCTCTTTCACTTTCATCAAGAGGCTCTTTAGTTCTTCTTCACTTTCTGCCATAATGGTGGTGTCATCTGCATATCTGAGGTTATTGATATTTCTCCCAGCAATCTTGATTCCAGCTTGTGCTTCATCCAGCCCAGTGTTTCTCATGATGTACTCTGCATATAAGTTAAATAAGCAGGGTGACAATATACAGCCTTGACGTACTCTTTTTCCTATTTGGAACCAGTCTGTTGTTCCATGTCCAGTTCTAACTGTTGTTTCCTGGCCTGCATACAAGTTTCTCAAGAGGCAGGTCAGGTGGTCTGGTATTCCCATCTCTTTCAGAATTGCCCATAGTTTATTGTGATCCACACAGTCAAAGGCTTTGGCATAGTCAATAAAGCAGAAATAGATGTTTTTCTGGAACTCTCTTGCTTTTTCGATGATCCAGAGGATGTTGGCAATTTGATCTCTGGTTCCTCTGCCTTTTCTAAAGCCAGCTTGAACATCTGGAAATTCACGGTTCACGTATTGCTGAAGCCTGGCTTGGAGAATTTTAAGCATTACTTTACTAGCGTGTGAGATGAGTGCAATTGTGTGGTAGTTTGAGCATTCTTTGGCATTGCCTTTCTTTGGGATTGGAATGAAAACAGACCTTTTCCAGTCCTGTGGCCACTGCTGAGTTTTCCAAATTTGCTGGCATATTGAGTGCAGCACTTTCACAGCATCATCTTTCAGGATTTGAAATAGCTCAACTGGAATTCCATCAGCCACAGTTGGAGACACTAGTGTCCTGTAGTATAGATATTTACCTGTTCTGGTAGCTGAATGGATGACCATGTGTGAGACTGTGTCTTTGCTTTCCAAGTTCTACCCAAGTTCTAGCCAACCCCATGCCAACTAGGGACTCCCTCTCTCTCTGATTCGGTTCCCCATCTTTTATCAGTGCTGAGGCTGAAATTCTAACCAGGATGCATCCCTAACAGCCCTCTCTGTCTCATCTCATCCCTCTGGCTCATTTGAGAACCACACCATTGCTACAGGGTGGCCCTATTTCTTATTCGTCACCCCCTTCCCCCCAAAGCAGCAGATAAATGGAAGAAAGAGTGTCTTTATGTGAGCAGCAGGTAAGGAACTGAGACAGTTCCTGCTGACCCCTGTGTACCCTTGGGTAAGTCACTGTGTCCCCAAATTCTCAGTTTCTTTATCTGTTGGGTGGAGATGGTAAGACCTGCCCTACCACCTTACAGGTTATTGGAAGGATTAAATGAGACAATACCTTTAAGTGGCTTTGGAAAACTGTGGAATGTAATGTAAATGTAAGGCATCAATAATGGCAGCATTGTAAAAAGGGAAGAGGCCACTGAGACCTCCAACTCTGATGTTCCAGTCAAGCAAGTGTTTCAGGGGCTTCATTTTGGGGGGGGGGGGGGCACGTGGGAGGGGAATCAAGGATGAGGGCAAATATAAAACCCCATCAAGCCAAAGCAAGCCTTTCAGGGAAGATTACCTTTTATACCAACTCCCAAAAGAAAGGCTAGATTCCAAAATGAAGTCTGTTTGCTTCTTACTTTCCTAATATAAAGGGAATGGGCGATTTCCCCTTCCCAAAGGCTGCTTCACATCGGTGGAATCAGAATACAATAGTCAGAGGTCTCCAGTGGCAGAACAGAGCAGAGGAAAGAAAGCAAAAGGCTCTGTTCTAAGCATTTGGCATGCTGCTGTTCTCTCATTATCCAGCAAGGGAAGCCCAATGCTACCCTCTGCAGCATTGGACACCTCTATGGCTAGTACACAGTGTGTGTGTGTGTGTGTGTGTGTGTGACAGAATGTAAGTGTGAGCCTAGATATATTATCATTATAGCTGCTGCTAAGTGGCTTCAGTCGTGTCCGACTCTGTGGGACCCCATAGACGGCAGCCCACGAGGCTCCCCCGTCCCTGAGATTCTCCAGGCAAGAACACTGGAGTCGGTTGCCATTGCCTTCTCCAATGCAGGAAAGTGAAAAGTGAAAGCGAAGTCGCTGAGTCTTGTCCGACTCTTAGCGACCCCATGGACTGCAGCCCACCAGGCTCCTCCATTCATGGGATTTTCCAGGCAAGAGTACTGGAGTGGGGTGCCATTTCCTTCTCTGTATCATCATAGACTAACATCTTAATTCCTGCCTTCAATATTTATTGAGCACCTTCTGTGAGCCAGTGCTCCTGACACAATTTAGGGCCATGCTCGGGTCCTCTGGTTGCTTTCAGGGTAATGGGGCATGGACATCATGATGTACTATGATAGATGCTATGCTGGAGGTGTGGGTGGTCCCACCACACTTTCTGGCTCTGTGAAGCATACACACTGATCTTCCTCATCTTGCCTCTCTACCAGTCACATGTAGATACTCTCTAGGTTCTGTCCTCTAATATGTCCTGATGCTTTTGGGGTCCATGACTTCCTTTGTCTTTAAATCAACCCTCCTCCTACTTTGGCATGACTACTGAAAATTCATGACAATTCAGAGTAACTCCCAAACAATGATCACCCATGAAACCCTTAGAACAAGGGATCAGGCAAAGTTGGTACTGGGGCTCCAGGGTTTGACTTTGGGGTTTCTAAGTTGCAGGGTCTCATTAGGCTGTGGGAGTTGGACGGTCAAACCCATATCTCCAGCCCACGAGTGAGACTGAATATTGTGAAATTCAAAGTTTTGCTCTATGGACGTTTTAACATAAGGGACTAATGCTGAAGCTCCAATACTTTGGCCACCTGATGAAAAGAGCTGACTCATTGGAAAAGACCCTGATGCTGGGAAAGACTGAAGGCAGGAGGAGAAGGGGATGACAGAGGATCAGATGGCTGAATGGCATCACCAACTCAATGGACATGAGTTTGAGCAAACTCCAGGAAGGACAGGGAAGCCTGTGTGCTGCAGTCCATGGGAAGCCAGACATGACTTAGTGATTGAACAACAACAGCAGCAACAACTGTCACACGCAGCTCCAACCTGCAAAGAGGGTTCCCTTTCTTCCCACTGAACGTGGAGGAGTCACAGGGGGCCATCCAGAAAGGCTCTGGGAATGGCCACAGGAAAGGGCTGTGTTGCCCCTGTGCTCCATGAGAGGAAATCTCTGACACTGCTGCCTGTCCCTGAGAACAGAGATCAAGGGAGACTTCAGAGAAAACTCAGGGTTTGCTTCTGCTTCCCAGGCAGTGAGCCATTCCGGAGCCCTGCAGAGCCTGTGGCTGATGCAGCAAGGGCCGTTGGATTCAAGGGGGTGTGTTAACGATGCTGGGCCCTGAGATGTGCCCTCAGCCCCATTCTTTCTGCCCAGAGAGGAGCATCCCCAACAAGGAGTGTTTGCAAGGTACTTCAATACATTCCTGCACTTGAAGCAGAGTGCTACAAATACCACCCATATTTAATTACAAATCCAGGTGGATGAGCTAACTGAATGCAACTCCATAGCAACTTCGCATCACTCACACTCCAATTCAACTGATGAAGTTACCCCAGAATCCAAAATGCGGGGTACAGAGAGAGCCGTCGGTCTTTCCACATACTCAAGGCACGCAGGAGACAGAAAATAACCTCACAAAGAGTACTTCAGTGACCGTATGCTTTAATACCCCAGCCATCAGAGCTGACATTTATGCCATTAATTTAAAAACACATTATTTCATCTCCATAAACTTAGGCTTGTTTGGGGCCAGCTAAGTAGTTCTCTTTCTTAATGGCAGCCTGGCATTTTTATTTTTATCTTGGTCCTTCACTCCCCCAGCCCTTAACACCTCACCTTTAATTTGCGTTTCCTTTCCTGAAGTCCCAGGAGGAGGCAGGGAAGCACAGAGAGAGGTTAGGCAAGTGAATCCTTCTAGAAAGGCAGGAAGCTGCACAGGCTGAGCTGACCCGCCAGCGGAAGACTCCCCGCCTCACCCCAGCATAGCTTCCTATTGAAGCACGCTGCCTGTTTCTGGGAGAAACACTGTCAAGGGCAGAGTGACCAGAGCTGAGGGCATGCGGGAATCGATTTTGCATGTGTGGTGCAGACTCTCCATCCAGTTGTCGTCAAACCCAGAGATGAAGCCTCTGGAAGTAAATGAGATGCACATAATCTATGCTTGTCCATCTGCCTTGTCAAAAACTATAGCTTCTCTGATTTGGGTGACCCTTAATCCTAAACACCATTTATCTCCCTTGGGGCTGATCACTAGTGGGGTTCTTTGTGTCAATCTCAGACTCTACTTGCTAACTGCTCCTGCCCGGATTCCCTTCCTGGACTGTTTCAAGAATAAACATTGCAACCTTAAGCATATATGGAACTGCAAACCATGTAACAGGCAGGAAGCCAAGATCTGCACAAGGACCATGGAATTACATCCCCTCAAGAAATCTATGGGGGCTTCCCAAGTGGTGCTAGTGGTCAAGAACTTGCCTCCCAAGGCAGGAGACATAAGAGAGTTGGGTCGGGAAGATCCCTGGAGGAAGGCATGGCAACCCACTCCAGCATTCTTGCCTTGAAAATCTCATGGACAGAGGAGTCTGGCCAGCTACAGTCCATAGGGTCACAGAGTTGGACAGGACTGAAACGACTTGGCACACGTGCATGCAAGAAATCTATGATGGTACCACAGCGAGAAGGACCACAAATCTCCACTTTCTGGGTGTAGAAACTGAGGTTCATCCCCTGCCAGTCCACCAAGGCTTAGAAAGTTCTGCCCTCCCTCCCCATACCAACATCCGCTGAGCATTTCCTCCTCCTCCCCCTCCAGCTGAATACCACCAGGCACTCACCTGTGGGAGGAGCCTGTGTTCAGAGGCAAGAGCCAGCTTTCCTTGCATCCCTGTTGGAGGCGGGGTTGGAGCAGTCCCTGGCCACCGCTAGCCCCGTGTTATTAGTTATTTTTAGCAATCAATGTTATTGATGCCGTGTTCACTAGAGAAAGCCACCAGAGAGCTGTTCTTCCAACTCATTACATTTAGAGTTGAACTATCCCCTTTTTATATAAATCCTGACACATAAAGATAAAATACACCACTTTCTGAGGGAAGCTCTGAACCAGAGGCTAAGAGCTGGGAGGAAGATTTGAGTGCCAGAAGCAGCTTTAAAGATGACTCCACAGGGGGAGGTCTGGGAGGCCTGTCCTCTGAGCCAGGAAGCTGGACCAGGGGGGTTAAAACCTCACATGGAGAAGAACAGCCCCTTGGATGTCACCAGCATGGAAAGAAAGGAGGCAGAGAACTGTGGATTCAACAGAAAAGACATGGCTGCTTTGGAGGGTCTCAATCTGGATGGCTAAGAAGGGAGGGTGTTGTTATGGGGGCTTGAGTGTTTGGCTTCTTTGATGGCTGCTGAGGATAGACAAGGCCTTTGGGTCTCAGCTCGCAGTGGTCAAAGAAACTGGTCCTGGCAAGTCTACTAATGCCCAGGGGAGAGATGAGATATGGTTTTTTAGAACATTCTCTACTCCTCTGTGGCTCCCCAGGTGGCCCTAGTGGTAAAGAACTGCCTGTCTGTTCTGCAACCCACTCCAGTTTTCTTGCCTGGAGAATCTCTTGGACAGAGGATATAGTCCATGGGGTTGCAAAGAGTCGGACACAAGTGAAGCGACTTAGCATGCGCACACGGACACTCCTCTCCATCCCTTTGCGTTCAGTTTCTCAGCCTTGAAGGGACAGAGTTGGGCCAACTAGGGACCCTGGGATGGCTCTCTCCACACACTGAATGCCACCAAATTGGGCTCGAGACCACAGAGTGGGCAGAGAGCTGTGCCAGATGCATTAGAGAAGTCTGGTGCCCCTTTCTCTGCCTCTAGATGGAGTTTCTCTGGGGACATGATGGGTGGAAGAAGGCCAGGGATTACAGGTTCTGGTGTGGAAATTCCCAGAGGGGCAGTAATAGGAAGATGCCCACGGTTGATTCCAACTGACTGTTTCCCATGGAGACAACATCGTCCCAGCATCTCTCCCCTGGACGAGCCCCATTGCTCACTCCACCTCGTTCCCAGTACATTTCACCCACACTGAACAACCCAGCTCCCAGTACAAGTTCCCTATACTTATTTCCCTTTAAGGACTTGGCACTTTTCGTGAGTTGTTCCTTCTGTCTAAAACACTGTATCTCTCTTCCATGATCTCTCTGATGAAGTCTAAACTCAGGGATGGTGTTGGGTCAGACACATCGATTTGGGACTCATTATATTTAGAGGGAACTGAAACATGGGGGTGAATAAGATCATCCCAGTGGAGGGCAGCCAGTCTGAGAAGACCAATGGCATGAAGACAGAGCCCAGGGGAAACAAACAGACACAGTCCTGGGGCGTGGGGGCCGCCAGAGGCAGACAGAGAATGTCAGGAATGGGAGAGCAATTGGCCATGTGAGATGCGCTGTCAGTAAGGATGGAGAAGCATCTGTCACATTTTGCACATCGGGGGCAGGGGTGTCTCCTGACAAAAGCTTGACCAGCAAGGAAGGGCCAGACATCAGGATGTGGGTAAACAGGAGAGAATAAAAGGGAACAGTGGCTTTGAAGTCATGCTCTTGAGAAATGGGGTCTGGAAAGGGAAGGCAGGTTGGGATAGCTCAAGTCATGGCAAAACTTTGGATGGATAGACGGATGGGGCAGACCTCTGACCCAGCACTTCTCTCTGCTCTGTGAGTTCTTGCTCATCCATCAGCCCTCTCAGGTGGCCTGGGGACACCTGGAAGGCAATGACTGCCTTTTTCATTTTCCTTTCAATCATCCAGCTGTTCAATGAGAGTTCACTGCTTTCCAACATGTGTCGGACACCCTTCTGGGTACTGAGGTTTCAGAGAACAAGACAGAGAGAAGTGCTGCCCCAGGAACCCCCAGGGACTGAGGGAGGGGAGAGGCTAAGCAAGGATGGGCACAAGCCTCACAGAGGAGGTGACACCTGAGCCAAGGCCCAGAGATGGAACATTGAGGACTGGAAGAGAACCAGTGATGAGAGACCAAGGAGGGACATTTGGAAAACGCTGGCTTCACTTTGAATGAAATGGGGGTGTTGGAGGGGTTTACAGTCAGTCCAGGGCACGATCTGACTTACTTGGAAATCGATCACACTGGGTGTTGCCAGTAGATGGTGCGTCCTGAGCCAGAGTGAAGCAGCTGGACTCGCTGGAAGCTTTTGCATGGCTACAGCCGAGGTGACGAAGAGCTGTGGATAGTGGAGGAATTCTAGCTGTTTCAAGGGTGAACCCCTAAGGATTTGCTAATGAATCTGGCATGGGGTGTGAAGGAAAGATGTAAACCTCAGCTCTCCCCAGAGTCTGGTCTAAGCAAGTGGTAGTCACTCAAGGAAACAGGGGTGGGGTTGGCTATCAGGATTTGGTTTTGGATGGGTTAACTTTGGGATGCTTCCAGATGGGGAAGTTGAGTTGCCAGACACACCCATCCATGGAAAGACATCCTAGGGCCCAGGCGGTGCCAGACAGGGGGGCTTGGTTGCATCCTTTGGAGTGAATGCATGTTGGGCCACCAAGTGTCGGAACGTTCATGCTACATGGGCCTCTCCTGTCTCTCTGTCCCCCCTGCCACCACACATCTGCAAGCTTTTAGTAGCTTAGCCTGGCAAATGACCCAGGGTACCATAGAGCAGGATAGAAACCAGTCAGATTCTCAAAATCCTGGAAAACCAGACTGAGTTTCTGTTGCCTGCTGGCCTCATGGGATCAAATGATGTAATTGTTTAGGCTGAGTCTGAGAGGAATGATCTGAACAAGTTTATAGGATGCTGATGTCTCAGTATCTCACAGTTCCTCCCCATTCCAGCTTTGCTATGCCTCCACACGCATACCCCTTGGGCCCCATCACAGCCCACAGCCCAGGACGTGGGCAGGGATGGGGTCAGAGACAGGATATGGTGCCCGTGGGTGAGCTCTTTGCCTTTGTCTTGGTCACTCTTGCCTTGAATTCCTCCTACTCCTGGCATGCTGCTGGAGACACCAGCCCGTGAAAACTTAAATGTTTGCAATCAGATCAGGGGTCTCCTGATTTCTTAGGACTGAGGATACTGCTGAGTACTGTTGACAAGTGGATGCACATCCAAATGAATGAAATCCCATAAGCAGGGGAAAGCTGAGGGGAAACCACGAAAGGAAAAAGAAAATGCCAGCTACCCTATTGTTTCCTGTAGCCAGATGCAAAATTAAGAACATTAAAGGGCTGGAAAAATGACAAGCAGTTGACCCAGACACCCATTCCCTGCCACCCTCCCAGCCCCTGTATGGCAATATGGCTCCCTTATTTCTAGAGTGTTCTTTATTTTAATTTTTCCAAAACTTTCTTGAAGTAAAAGTCACATCATTTAAAATTATGTTCTATTTCTTTTTTTTTTTGTCTTTACTTTTTAAACCTTTTTTTAATTGAGGCATAGTTGACTTACAATATTCATTTCAGATGTATGACATGGTCAAAATTTTTATAGATTATGCTCCATTTAGAGTTATTATCAAATATTGGCTGTATTCCCTGTGCTGTTCAATATATCCTTATAGCTTATTTATTGCATACATAGTATTCTGCACCTCTTACAAAATTATCCATTTTAAAGTGAACAATTCAGCGGTATTTCACAATCTAGTTCCAAGAGGTGTTCATCACCCCAAACGGGAAACTCTGTCCCCGTTCGGCAGCCACCCCCCAGACCCTCCCATCCCCCAGCCCTGGTCCACCACCAATCTGTGCTTTGTTCCAGCCAATTTCCCTACTCTGGATATTCCATGTGAAAGGAGTCGTTCCATGTGGAGTCTTCTGTGTCTGGTCGTCACTCAGTGCTGTGTTTCTAAGGGTCACCGTGTTGTAGCCAGTGTCTGTGCCTCATCCCTGCTTCTGGCCAAGGAATCGTCCACTGGGTGGATGCACCCTGTTTTGCTTATCCACTCATCTGTGGGTGGGCACGTGGGCTCTCCCCAACTTTGGCCATTGGGAATAAGCTGCTATGAGCATGGATGCAGGAGTGCTCCCCTTTAAGACATCCTCAACACGCGTGTGCATTGTGGGGGGAAAAAAATATGAGGCCTCTCTTGTCCCTGATGGCTCCCGTCCCAGAAGTTGGAGGGGCTGGACACAGCCGGGGGTCAGCATGGCCCCGCACACCAAGAAGCCTTCGGGAGGAGCTGGTGAAACCTGCCCCTCCAGCAGAGGCGGCTTCTTTCTTCTCTTGTCTCCACCCTACGCACAGAGCCCACCTAAGAACCACCGATTCTCATCACGGACCCTGGTGACCCACATGGCCCAGGTATCCGCTCTTAACTGGGTCTCCTGTCAGCGGACTGGCCCTGCCTGGGGTCCCGGCTGGGGCACCCACATTGTGGATTTTGCCAAGCATGAGAGCAGAGAGAGAGAATGCTGAGCTGGGGGAAAAGGACGGCCCAGGCACCTGTGGGATTCCTCTCTCCCTCAAGCCTCTCCCTCAATGCAAACCTAATCTAGAGGAGAAATGAATCAATTGAAACCCAATTTCCATCCCTCTCTGTGCAGACATTCCAGGATCTCTGCGGGCTGAAGAAATGCTGTCTGGGTGTCTGGGGAGGGAGGATGGTCCTTTCCAGGTGGAAGTGTCACTTGAGGGTCCTCCTCATCCCCAGGGGCCGACAGGTGGGGGCCCCTCTGCCTTTAGCACAGGCCGAGCTTTGGAGATTGGGGGATGGGGACCATCATTCACTTGTTGACAGGCATCCTTTGCTCTACAGTAGGCACCGTCAGAGTCTCCCAGTCTACCACGTCGTCCTCATCCATGTAAATCCATCCTGCTTACCGTGGGGCTGGCTCGAGCAATGCACCAGGTCAGAGCTTCTGGGGCGAGGGGAAGCTCGCTCTTAGCTCCTTGTTCTCAGCTCTCTGCCCACGGGGGAGAGTGGCTGTGTGCCTGCAGGATCCGTGGGGGACACTGTCGTGTCCCTTTCCTGGGGCCCTCAGCTTCCAGGTCAGCTGATCAGCAGAGCTGGGCTTCCCAAGCCAACTTCCATCTTAACACACAGCCTGGATTCATCTCACAGTCCATCCTTTCCTTGTGTCAGCACCAAGGGAGAGGAACCAGAATCAGTCCCACGGTGGGGTTAGTGAAAGACTGCAGAGATTCGGCTCTCCCAGGGTGGCTGGCGAGGTAGGAAGGAGCAGCATTTCACCCCTGCTCCATGTCAGGGGAACCAGCCCAGGGGTGTAGACTCTCACTGCACAGCTCATAAATAGCAGGCACAGGGCGTTCAGTGCCTCCCTTGCATTTTGTTCTGTTCGACTGGCTTCTCCAGCCTTTGGGAACAAGCTGAAGAAGGAGGGGAGGTCTGGGGAGCTGAGGCAGGGGCAGGAGGAAGTGGGGTCTCTCTCCCTTTGGGACAGGATGGCAGGTGGCAGCTGAGGGCATGGGGAATGTGAATGCCAGAGCAGGCCTGGGCCCCACTCAGTTGAACTGAGAAGCCAGGGACTGCCAGGCTGTCCTAAAAGGAAGGCAGTTCTAGAAAGCTCCCCCAGCCACTGTGGCACAGGAGCCAATCATTGTAGCTACCGATGACATCAGTGAGTCCCTAAAAGTGCTCAGAGGGGTAGACAGCCACTTTTTGGCAACGGCCACAGACTCCTGTGTTGGCACCAGCTTCCGGGAGGGCACCGCATGTGGGGTACAACAGAGGTGCATTTTTGTGCCAGTGGCCCCCTGCTCATGGCCATCTGCACGGGATTTGAATGGAAGCCAGTGCACAGAAGTGCAGCCTTTGCAAAGTCGTGACAGGGATTGGTGGTTAGGGGCCCTGTGATGGGTCTTAAGGCAACTGCAGGACTTACAGTGGCATTCCTATAGAATTGAGCTTTTCTGGTATATTTAAATATTTGTCTACAGAGTATTACTTAATAAAGTGGCTTTGAGGCAGAGACAACTCTATGCTGCAGCCTGTGGGGATACTGCTGACTGGAGAGGGTCAGGAGCAAGCGTAACTTGTCGTGTGAACCAGTGTGAACGCGTGATTGTGAATTTACCCCATTCCATTCACACAGACCATGAGAAGGTGATGGGAATTCCACAGGCATGCTCACTGTGTCTGGGCTGTCTGCTTGTCTGGGACAGAAAAGGGGGGTACCAGCTTTTCTGTGGGAGCTGGGAGAGGGTCACAGCCCCAGAGTAGGGTTCAGCTACTCTTGGCAAAGGGGATGCCTCGCCAAGCATCGCCTCCCTAAGTCTCCAGCACCTTGAGGGGCAGGTACCACCACTCCCATTTTGCTGACGAGAAAACTGAGGCTCAGCAAGTGAAACAATTTCCCTGGTGTCAACCAGACAGAAATATCTGGGCAGGGTTTCAAATCCATGACTGTCTACAAAGTTTGGGGGCTCTCTCTGGGACGGTTCCTCTCCCATCTGAACCCTGGGACTGAGAGTGAAGGGCCCCAAGCCTGCCATCTCTTCATCTCCTTTGTGACCCCAAAGTCATGGACAGACTCATCTGTCCAAGTGCAAGCCTGTTGCCAGCCATCTCCTTATGACTATAAGCCTTCGGTGCCAAAGAGGATCCCAACTCGATTGCCTTACTGTCCCATTTTTTTATTCTTTTGTAATTGCTGTTGTTTTATGAACATGACTTTTGGATTATGAACTTAGGCATAACAAACAAAACATTTAAGAAAGCTATTAACTATCATAAGCCAGGTTTTACTGAAAGATTTTCTAAACCCCAGATGGTACATGGGCTTCCCACCCCATTCTCCAGAGCAACCCTATGTCTGAGACAAGACTGTCCATACCAGGCACCGGCCCATGAAAACGTGGGGCAGATAAAATCAGCTGGCTTTCAGGATGCATTTCCACTTCTAAGGAAAGAAGTAAATAAAGGAACGGGACAATTCCACGAACAGTGCGAAATACCTTCACTATGAAATCTTCAGTTCTAACAGCTGGACCCAGCTTGAGGCCACGGCTAGCCTGAGGCTGGAGCACCATTTCTGCCTGACCAGCCACAGCTTGGGTTCTGGGATCAGGAAGGGTTCTCAACTACGCGTGGGTCAGAAACCCATTTCTGGGGGCCAGCACGCCTCCCCAGGGGGTCCTCTCTCCAGCTCCAGCACTTACGACCAATCTCACCGGGATCTGGTGTGTTTCCAAACCCAGGCTGCACTTACCTGCGAAAAATAGGAATGTTACCTTAGCATGGGAAAACATTCATCTCTGTCCTCTATTCTAGAAGCTATAAAAGCCAAACAGGGAAAGAAAGCAAAAACTGCCGCCGGTGGCTGCTCCTTCCTGGTCCATGTGGCAAAATACCCCTGACTTTAGCATGAGTTCTCTTCCCACCCCCGCCTGGATGTCTTTCCTGAAAATGGAAACTTCCCACACCTGCTCTAAAAACAGAGCCACTTAGATCACACGAGGTGCTGGCTGTTTCCTCTCTTTCCCTTTAGTTCTGTTTCTCAGGCAGTTAAAGTAAGAACCGTTGGCCGGGCCACTTGAACTGCAAAGATGCTGGTACTAATGAGCTCCAGGTGGAGCTGAGGGTCAGTCTGGCTTTGCAGGGGTCCAACTTTCTCTTCCTTTAGCCTGCCCCCTAGGCAGGGAGCTCCCCCCGCCACAACCCGCTGTCAGATGGGCCCCCCTCCCACTTTGGGCCCACTGTGGTATAGTCGACCTCTGAGTTTGGGAGAGATGTGGGTGACAGTTCCAACCAAGGTTTGGGAATCCTCAAAGGGAGACGATGAGGGGTCCAGGCAGCCCAGAGAGGGCGTGTCTGGAGCCCCCTGCCGAGATGGCCTCTTCCCCTTGGGCCCCTCTCCCCGCAGCTCAAGGACCCTGTCTGAACTGGCAGCCTGCCTCTCCCCTACGCCCATGAAGTGATCCTCCCCGCCTGCCCCGTGCCCCTCTTTCCTCTGCTTCACACTCAGGCTTTCAGCTAAATAAACATGAAGTGCATTGAGCTAGCAGTTCAGGCTGGGTCTAAACAGCTCGTCCAATTGGCTCTCGTCATTTTTCATTCCGAATGAAATTAAGCTCCCGAGAGAAGAAAAGAACCCTTTTCTAAAAAGGAAATGCATCAGCGAATCCCTTAAGGGGAAAACATTTTGACATGGAAGTTTTCCTGTACTTTATTCAGCCAGCACCGCGGCTCCTCCACTCTCAGCCCCGCCCCCATAGTCCTTCTTTTACGCCTGTGTTTTCAAGCAACCTTCTCCTTGATTGTATTTGCAGGAAAGTTCCCCTTCTTCACCCCTGCTCCCACCCCGCAGCTCCCTGTGTCCCAAACCCCATCCCTTTGCTCTTCCAAACCCACTCTAGAACTGCATGGTCAGTAATAAGCTGTAGGGCATTTGGTCAGCACTATCTCAAGAAGCAAATAAAACTGCAACCCAGTACGACAACCTCTGAATTAATGTCATTCTCTTGTCGTCCCCTTCCCACCCCACACCACCCAGATACATTTGTCTCAGCAAAGTCCGTGGACCAGCTCCACAGTGATCAAATTAATGGGTTGTGCCTATGTGGATGCGTCTGTGTGCAGCCTAATGGGTGTTTATTTCCCTCATGACTGTTTGTTCACTAGGATCTCTGAGCACCCAAAGCCAGCACTGAGCAAGCTTGACCAAGGGAAAGATTATGTATATGTGTGTAAATATATATATATATATATATATATATATATATGCTCAAAAACAAAACCCTCAAGGCCGCTTATTGAATTTAACACCTCTTGATGTGTTGAAAGCCCTTGAGGATGGCAGTTAAATCCATACACCATCGGGTGTGAACCTCAGCAAGGTCCCACAATGCGGTCACTGGCAGGACAAAAGCTGAGCCGGGAATGCTGGTTGGGAAGGGCTGTGGATGCTGATGCAATATCCAAAGGGCAGTCGGGCCATCCTGGCCTGATCACATGCCAACACCCATCTTTCCATGCCCCAGGCACCTGGAGAATTCCCATCACAGCACCTTGTCCCTCCCCCAGCCCTGCAACGCTTGCCTCATTTCACTGACAAGGAAGCTCAGGTTCAAAGTTGACTGGAAGGAAGTCCCCAAGGCCACACAACTAGGCTGCCCTGGGGACTGGAACCCAGGTCTGTCTGGCTCCAAGGCTCCCGCTAAATCAGTCACCCCACCTGCCGACAGAGACGATGCACGTGGTCTGGGAACGACAGTGGCTCATCTTTCATGCAGCCCTTTCTCTTGCTAACATGCTTGGTTCGCCGCCTCTTCCACCCTTGATTTATGGAGGGTTCTGCCCAGGATGTTCTCAGCAGTACGTGATGGACGGCGGAGCCATGCCCCATGTAACCACAGCTGTTCTGTAATGGAAAGGAAAGGACCCCATCTACAGACAGCTTTCCCTGGCATCCTGCTCTGTCCCTGGTCTCAGGATGGCATGTACACAGGGGTACCTGGGGGTGTGCAAAAGCGTAAGCTGGATGTTTTGGTTTATCATTTTCTGCTCTGATGCAAGGGGTGCACACAGCATAGCACCTGATCCCAACTTCCGGAGCCCTTAGCCCATGTGTTCCTTCAATCTATTTACGTAACTACAGCCTTAATTTAAATTCACTCTCTAAAATGCAGACCCATCGAAGGAGTATGTTCTCTCCAAAAGTGTCCCTAAATGACGCCGGAGAGCCAACCTGTTGCTCAAAGCAGGTGAGTGTGAAGCCCTCCCTTTGGAACTGCTTGCAGAGTGGGTATGGAAGGTACCTATGGACAACTGGACAGGCCTGGTATTCCCAGACTCTGTGTGTGTGTGTGTGTGTGTGTGTGTGTGTGTGTGTGTGTTCTGTGCCCAAAAGCCCCTGGGTTCCTGAGCCACCACCCTTCATCTCTTCTTCAGCCTGTCACCTATCACACCCAACAGGCCTGCATGCTTCCTTTTTTGATGGATTCATGGTGTACGTGTGTGCACACACGTGTTGATTTGTGACTTCTAGCTCTATCTACAGCTGCTGGTTTGGTCGTCTTCTGTGGGTGGGGTGATCTTTTCCTCTGGACCATGCCTTGCCACTCTAGGTTATTCTAGGAAGGACATCACACATGTACATGCGCACACACACCACTGCTTTAACTCTCAAGACATTCCCTTGAGTTCCAAGGGAGCTGGTGGGTGAGGGAAGAAGAGAGGAAGAACACTGCACTGGGGTCCCTTCCGTCACCTGCTTCACAACAGAGAAGCAAGAGCAGCTTTGAGGGAGTACGTCAAAGAGGAGAGGCAGGCTTGCTGCACCCAGTCCTGGGCACCTAGAAGCCTAATCCCCAGGCATCAGGTGGCCACCACCTGTCTTTGAATGTTGGGTCTAAGATTTGCAGCCACATAACACAGGTGGTACATAATTCTCAAGGTTTGACAGTAAAATCTCTCACTTTACTTCTTTAATAGTTTTATTATTTATTAATTTGACTGTGTTGGGTCTTCACTGCGTCATGGGCTACTCTCTAGTTTCAGTGCATGGGCTTCTCTTGTTATGGAGCCCAGGATCTAGGGTGCAGGCTTCAGTAGTTGTGGCTCTCAGGGCTCTAGAGCACAGGCTCAATAGCTGTGGCACACGTGCTTCATTGCTTCGTGGCATGTGGGATCTTCCTGGATCAGGGATCGAACCTGCGTCTCCTGCTCTGAGCCACCAGAGAAGCCCTCACTTTACTTTCTACTGCACTTGTAAATGGAAATATTTACATTCCCAACGTCCAAAGCAAACCCTCCCATCGTGAAATAGCACCTTGCCTCTGTATTAGCCTGCTGAGGCTGCCACGACAGAACACCATTGACTGGACAGCTTAAATAACAGGCATTTCTCAGTGTTCTGAAGGCTGGGCAATCCATGATCAGGGTGACTTCAGGGGTGGTTTCTGATGAGGGTGCTCTTCCTGGTTGTTGACAGTGGCCATCCTCCTGTGTCTTCACACGTTATTTCCTCTGTGTTCACGTAGGGACAGAGAGATCTTTGGTATTTCCTTCTCTTCTTATATGGACACTAACCCTATCAGATTGGTGTCCCACCCTGATGACCTCATCCCATCTTCATTAACTCCCTGGAGGCCCCATCTCCAAATACAATCACAGTGGGGGTTAGGGCTTCAGCACATGAATTTGTGGGACATCATTCAGCCCCTAACAGTCAGTTTGGGGCATCACTCCAGCACCACTACCACCACCACCATGGGTGCCCCTCACCCTCCTACACACACCGATTAGCCAAGCTCTCCTAGACCAGTGTCTTTCATCTCTTGTTCACCGAGACCTCCAGTTGTTCCTCCCAAGGTGACACTGGTCCTTTTTCCTAACTTTTTTTTTTTTAAAGATTTATTTATTTATTTTTGGCTGCACTGGGTCTTCATTCCTGCAAGTAGGCCCTCTCTAGTTGCGGTGAGCAGGGGCTACTCTTCGTAGCAGTGTGAGGCCTCTCGTTGCTGTGGCTGAAAAGATGCTGATGCTGGGAAAGATTGGAGGCAAAAGGGGAAGGGGGCAGCAGAAGATGAGATGGTTAGACAGCCTCACTGGCTCAATGGACATGAAGTTGAGCAAACTTCAGGAGATAGTGGAGGACAGAGAAGCCTGGTGTGCTACAGTCCATGGGGTTGCAAAAAGTCAGACATGACTTATGACTGAACAACAACAACAACTCTTGTTGTGGAGCACGGACTCTAGGGTGCTGGCTCAGTAGTTACGGCACATGGGCTTAGTTGCTCTGAGGCGTGTGGGATCTTCCTGGTTCGGGGACCAAACCCGAGTTTCCTGCATGGGCTGGTAAATTCTTAACCACTGGACCCCCCAGGGAAGCCTGTTCCTAACATCCTTGATGACAGACATTTGCATCCGCATTTCAGAGAAGGTGGTCTCCTGCAAGGGTGGTCAAGCAGAGCCAAGAATTCCCAGGTGATAAGGTTCGTATCATTTCAAAGCAGACCCACCTCGCTAGTTGTGGGGACCTCAGGTAACATTTGTGTTTATTTGTGTTTATTGAGCAAATACTAGCTGGACAGAGAAGGTGGAAAGGAGCACTGGCCAGAAGTGCCACCCAGGGTTATTTGGACTGTGTTACATGGTCTCTCTGCTTCCCTGGTGGTTCAGACAGTAAAGAATCCGCCTGCAATGTGGGAGACCTGGGTTCAATCCCTGGGTTGGGGAGAGCCCCTGGAGGAGGGCATGGCAACCCACTCCAGTATTCTTGCCTGGAGAATCCCATGGACAGAGGAGCCTGGCAGGCTACAGTCCACGGGGTCGCAGAGAGTCAAGCATGACTGAGCGACTAAGCACACACATGGTCTCTAATTCGGGCAGACCCCAGCACTGACCGAGCACTCACTACATGCCCAGCTCTGTGCTCCTGCTGCCCAGGGCTCCTGCAACAGGGCATTCCCTCCACCCACCAGAATCTTGGCATAACTAGAGGTCCAGAAGCACAGATGCTAAAGGAGGCCCTGTTACAAACATCAGAGGGGAAGTATAAACCGTGTCAGTAAACATGGAACACCTTCTATGCGCCTGCCCTAGAGGAGTGGAGACACAGGTCCTGCTAATCTGATTCTGTGTCTTCTTTCCTGCCAGTTCCCAAGAACCCAGGGCCATCACCAGTCTCTCCCCTACGCACCTCCTACTCACAGTGTGGAATTTTAGACCCGGTTCTGCCACCTAATGATTGGGTGTCTGAAGCTCTCCAAGCCCCAGTTTCCTCATCTGTAGAATGGACGTGCTGTATGTATTTATTTGTTTATTTTGGCTGTGCTGGGTCTTCACTGCAACATGCAGGATTCCTCTAGTTGTGGCACAAGGGCTTAGTTGCCCCATGGCATGTGAGATCTTATTCCAATCAGGGATTGAACCACATCCCCAGCATTGGTTAAGGTGGGTTCATAACCACTGGACCACCAGGGAAGTCCCAAAATGGGTGTATAAATGGCGCATACCTCAGAGCTGTGGGAGGAGCATATGAGAAAGTGGACGCGGTGAGAGTACAAAGGCAGCTGGCACCATGAATGCACTCGGTCAAAACCTGTTGTTGGTGTTCCTGTTCCTCCAGGAAGTAATGATGTCCAGGGTGGGTCTAGATGCTGGCCCTGCATGCACTGGCCAGGTGACCTGGGTAAGCCCTGTCCTCTCCAGGTTTACATGTCTTCATCCTTCCCAGAGAGGCTGGGCTAAGCCTCCTCTAACTCTTCGAACAAAAGAGTCCGAAATGCAGTACTTGGATGCAATCTCAAAAACGACAGAATGATCTCTGTTCATTTCCAAGGCAAACCATTCAATGTCACAGTAATCCAAGCCTATGCCCCAACCAGTAACGCTGAAGAAGCTGAACGGTTCTATGAAGACCTTCAAGACCTTTTAGAACTAACACCCAAAAAAGATGTCCTTTTCATTATAGGGGACTGGAATGCAAAAGTAGGAAGTCAAGAAACACCTGGAGTAACAGGCAAATTTGGCCTTGGAATACAGAATGAAGCAGGGCAAAGGCTAATAGAGCTTTGCCAAGAGAACGCACTGGTCATAGCAAACACCCTCTTCCAACAACACAGGAGAAGACTCTACACATGGACATCACCAGATGGTCAACACCGAAATCAGATTGATTATATTCTTTGCAGCCAAAGATGGAGAAACTCTACACAGTCAGCAAAAACAAGACCAGGAGCTGACTGTGGCTCAGATCATGAACTCCTTATTGCCAAATTCAGACTGAAATTGAAGAAAGTAGGGAAAACCACTAGACCATTCAGGTATGACCTAAATCAAATCCCTTATGATTATACAGTGGAAGTGAGAAATAGATTTAAGGGACTAGATCTGATAGATAGAGTGCCTGATGAACTATGGATAGAGGTTCGTGACATTGTACAGGAGACAGGGATCAAGACCATCCCCATGGAAAAGAAATGCAAAAAAGCAAAATGGCTGTCTGGGGAGGCCTTACAAATAGCTGTGAAAAGAAGAGAAGCGAAAAGCAAAGGAGAAAAGGAAAGATATAAGCATCTGAATGCAGAGTTCCAAAGAATAGCAAGGAGAGATAAGAAAGCCTTCCTCGGTGATCAATGCAAAGAAATAGAGGAAAACAACACAATGGGAAAGACTAGAAACCTCTTCAAGAAAATTAGAGATACCAAGGGAGCATTTCATGCAAAGATGGGCTCAATAAAGGACAGAAATGGTATGGGCCTAACAGAAGCGGAAGATATTAAGAAGAGGTGGCAAGACTACACAGAAGAACTTTACAAAAAAGATCTTCACGACCAAGATAATCATGATGATGTGATCAGTTACCTAGAGCCAGACATCCTGGAATGTGAAGTCAAGTGGGCCTTAGAAAGCATCACTATGAACAAACAGTGGAGATGATGGAATTCCAGTTGAGCTATTTCAAATCCTGAAAGATGATGCTGTGAAAGTGCTGCACTCAATACACCAGCAAATTTGGTGTATCAGCAGTGGCCACAGGACTGGAAAAGGTCAGTTTTCATTCCAATCCCAAAGAAAGGCAATGCCAAAGAATGCTCAAACTACCGCACAATTGCACTCATCTCACATGCTAGTAAAGTCATGCTCAAAATTCTCCAAGCCAGGCTTCACCAATACGTGAACCGTGAACTTTCAGATGTTCACGCTGGTTTTAGAAAAGGCAGAGGAAGCAGAGATCAAATTGCCAACATCCGCTGGATCATGGAAAAAGCAAGAGAGTTCCAGAAAAACATCTATTTCTGCTTTATTGACTATGCCAAAGCCTTTGACTTTGACTGTGTGGATCACAATAAACTGTGGACAATTCTGAAAGAGATGGGAATACCAGACCACCTGGCTTGCCTCTTGAGAAACCTATATGCAGGTCAGGAAGCAACAGTTAGAACTGGACATGGAACAACAGACTGGTTCCAAATAGGAAAAGGAGTACGTCAAGGCTGTATACTGTCACCCTGCTTATTTAACTTCTATGCAGAGTACATCATGAGAAACGCTGGGCTGGAAGAAGCATAAGCTGTAATCAAGATTGCCAGGAGAAATATCAATAACCTCAGATATGCAGATGACACCACCCTTATGGCAGAAAGTGAAGAGGAACTCAAAAGCCTCTTGATGAAAGTGAAAGAGGAGAGTGAAAAAGTTGGCTTAAAGCTCAACATTCAGAAAACGAAGATCATGGTATCTCTTCATGGGAAATAGATGTGCAAACAGTGGAAACAGTGTCAGACTATTTTTTTGGGCTCCAAAATCACTGCAGATGGTGATTGTAGCCATGACATTAAAAGATGCTTACTCCTTAGAAGGAAGGTTATGACCAATAGCATATTGAAAAGCAGAGACATTACTTTGCCAACAAAGGTCCATCTAGTCAAGGCTATGGTTTTTCCTGTGGTCATGTATGGATGTGAGAGTTGGACTGTGAAGAAGGGTGAGCACCGAAGAATTGATGCTTTTGAACTGTGGTGTTGGAAAAGACTCTTGAGAGTCCCTTGGACTGCAAGGAGATCTAATCAGTCCATTCTAAAGGAGATCAGCCCTGGGATTTCTTTGGAAGGAATGATGCTAAAGCTGAAACTCCAGTACTTTGGCCACCTCATGCGAAGAGTTGACTCATTGGAAAAGACTCTGATGCTGGGAGGGATTGGGAGCAGGAGGAGAAGGGGACGACAGAGGATGAGATGGCTGGATGGCATCACTGACTCGATGGACGTGAGTTTGAGTGAACTCTGGGAGTTGGTGATGGACAGGGAGGCCTGGCATGCTGCAGTCCATGGGGTCGCAAAGAGTCGGACACGACCGAGCGACTGAACTGAACTGAACTGCAGCTTCCTC
Organism: Bos javanicus; assembly: GCF_032452875.1. Taxonomy (NCBI): domain Eukaryota; kingdom Metazoa; phylum Chordata; class Mammalia; order Artiodactyla; family Bovidae; genus Bos; species Bos javanicus. The sequence continues at coordinate 54,659,442 of NC_083886.1, forward strand.
TGGTTCTGGTATCACTCACCCTGGCTACTCCAGCCAAGCAGACCTGGGCCTGCAGCCCCCACGCAGGGCAGGGACAGGAGGTTTCACCCAGCCCGTGAGGTTCCATGTGAGGCTGTAGTTGGCAGAGCACGAGGCTGAGGCTCAGGCCCGGCTGGCACAGGGCTGAATGCGAGCAGCACACAGGCTGGGAAGGAGCTGGCCTGGTTCCCCACAGCCAATGCTCATCTTAGATCTTCTGGGACAATCCCAATTCCAGATGTGGCACCTTGCAATCACTATACACTCTCAAAAGTGAGGTTTTGTGAGTATTTGAAATCTATGCCATCCTTGTCCAGGCTCCCTCCTCATACCAAACAAAAATCTTTGGCCAGACTCTGTGCCCTGATTAGGGGTTTAGAAACCTACTTCCTGACCCATGAATCTCTTCAGGTTTTGCTGGGTCAGAAATCCTGGGGCCCACGTGGGTTGCTGTACCCAGAATCCTGCTGAAACAACCTTTCACCTCCTGGAGTGTCCTGCAGGCCATGAGCAGGGTCTGGAGGCTGCCAGGTGGACTGTTTCAGGGCTTTCTGATTTGTACACGGCATCCCCAGAGCCCATAGAATTTTCCAGTAGGCCTGCCCACCCTCCTCCTCTGCTTTCTTCTGCAAGCAGCTCATTTCTCCAGCCTTCAACACAACCTTTCCTCAAGCCAGCCTCCTCCCGAGAGGCAACCCTCTCAGCTGACATTGCCCCTTGACCCGTGGGGCTGCCCAGGCCCCACAGTGGGCAGCCTGCCAGCCCCCCACCCAGCCAGGCAGTGTGCTTAGGGCAGCTTGGGCAAAGGGCCCCAGCAGCCTGTCCTCTCCTTGGCGCATCCCAGTGGTTCTGACGACAGAGATGGGGCTGCGGGTTAATTTATGGCGTTTAGGGTAGCTGAATATGGGAACGTCTTCTGGTCTTTAAATTAGTCATGAAGTCGGATCCCACCAGCACAATTAGAACCCTCAGCTAATGATTATTTATTGCATTTGGAATGCATATTAACCCGATGATATTAAATATTAAACTAAATTGTAATACTTATATCTGTATTTACAGTACAAGGTACAGGATGAACTGCAGCCCGCCCCCCACCACGGAGTCCTTGGAGGCCTCAGAGCGTTGACGGGTTCGGGCAGAGCCAGGCAGGGCAGCATGCAATGCAAAGAACCAGACCTAAGCTCAGGGGCATGGAGGTGCGAGCAGCCAGGGGCCAGGTGGGCTGAGCTTGGGGGCAGGGCAGCCTGGCCACTCTCGGCTTCCTCTGGTCCCTCGTGGGATGTGAAGCTCAGCTTCCCCAGTGTCCCCCCAGACAAAGCTTGAGCTGGCAGCACCATCACTTTCAGCCTAACCTAACAGACAGGCTGATGTTCAGAGCGTGTGCAAGGCGATGGCTGACCTCATCTCAGGCTCACCTTGTGCCCGTGGCAGACACAGTGGTGGTTGAGTGTGCAGAGTCTAGAACCACATGCACCAGCGTGCGAGTTCTGCACCACCCCCCCCACCAGCCCCCACAAGCCTGGGCAAGCGTACCTTCCAAGCCTCAGTTTCCCACCTGTAAGGGAGGCGGCATCACAGGTATCGTGGGCAGAGTGGGCCAGTGCGCTCACGTGCTCAGGGACCACCTGGCGGGTGAGTTGGCTACAGAAACACTAGGTCTTTTTCTTTTTTAAAAAATAACTGAGATACAATTCTCACATCATGCAATTCACCCATTTAAAGGGCACGAAGCTCTGAAGATGAAAACGTCTTGAACCTCCCCCCAGCAAATTAAGAATACAATGTAAGGATTTTTCATGTATTCACAGAGTTATCACAATAATCAATTCCAGAACACTTTCATCATCCCCAAAAGAAATCCTGCACCCAGGACCAGTGACACCCCATTTCCCCAGACCCTCCAGCCCTAGGCAGCTGCTTATCGTCTTTCTGTCTCCATGGACTTGCCTCTTCTGGAGGTTTCACATCAGTGGAATCATACCCTCGGTGGCCTCTGCGTCTGGCTGATTTCCCTCTGCGGAATGTTTCCCGAGTTCGTCTGTGTTGTGGCAGGTGTCAGCGCTCCACTCCTGTTTGTGGCTGAGTGATATTCCGCTGTGTGGATGGGCCATAGCGTGCTTATCTGTTGGTAACACTTGGGCTGTTTTCACTTCTCGGCCCCTGAGGACAGTGCTGCCATGAACATGTGTGCACGGGTACTTGTTTGTACCTGTGATAACTGTGTCTAAAGGAAATATTCACTCTCCTCTCCTAGGCCCAGGCCAAACCCAGAGCCGCCTCCTTCAAGGTCATCTCACCGCCTATCCTAGTGTTTTCTGAAAGCACTCGTCACTTCTAACCCAAACTCATGGTGTGGCCCTTGGTTGCAGGGTGTTAATGGGTGAGCTGGAGATGGGAGCGAGGGCATAACAAGAGCTTATCTTCAGGGTGGACTGATGCTGCATCTACTTTTCCGTCTGAACCTGGCAGAGAGCTGGGCACACAGCGAGTGCCGGACAAATGCTAAGATGGCTGTGCATCTGTGAGAGAGCCCGCTGGACGCCCGCAACAGGGGTGGGGTCGGGGTGGACAGCGTAGCTCCTCTGTTCCTTTTGCTCAGCCCACTTGACTGAGCATGTACTCTGTGGTCAGCACTGTCCCAGGGGTTGGGATGTGGATGAGCAAAGGGGAAGACAGACAAGCCCCTGAGCTCATGAAGCCAAGAGTCTGGGGTGGAAGGGGAGTTAGTTCACAGACAAAGTTACCAAAGGGGAGCCCCACGCTATGCAGAGAACTGGACAGCTGTGTCAGGGCCCAATTGCACTTCAAACCTGGAGGGCAGGGCATCTCTGAAATCTAAGCAACCCGGCAGTCTGGGGACAGAGTGTGCTGGGCAGAGGGGCCGAGAGCAGGAAGGAGCTGGGAAGGAGGGGACGAGATCTCTGGAAGGAAACTCCCCAAGAGGAGGAAGGGAGAGGGAGACAGAGAGAGATGGAAACAGGAAGTCTGGCTCAGGAAGGCCAGTCAGGCAGAGCTAAGAATGGGAGATGGGAGAGGTCAGCCCTCCTTCTCAGGGCTGTGGGGTCACGGAGGGGTGGGGTGGGAACCCAGGGCATGGGTGACACAATGGAAACCTTGCTGTTGTGTTGTTCAGTCACTAAGTCCTGTCTGACTCTTTGCGACCCCATGGACTGCCGCACGCCAGGCCTCCCTGTCCATAACCAACTCCCGGAGTTGACTCAAACTCATGTCCATCGAGTCAGTGATTCCATCCAACCATCTCATCCTTTGCCAGCCCCTTCTTTTGCCATCACTCTTTCCCAGCATCAGGGTCTTTTCCAATGAGTTGTCTCTTCATGTCAGGTGGCCAAAATATTGGAGCCTCAGCATCAGTCCTTCTAATGAATATTCAGGATCGATTTCCTTTAGGATTGGCTGGTTTGATGGAAGCCTGGACCTAGTCAATGGCAGGTCCTGAAAGGAAGGAGCGGGGACCTGTTTGGGAGGAAGCCCTGAGTGGCTCACTGATGCTTGGACTGGGAAGACGGTAGGAGAGGAAGAAGGTTTAACAATGACTCCTGGGCTTTGAGCTGAGTGACTGAGTGGATGGAGAGGCTGTTTCTCGGGATAAGGGTGTCTGAGGGATAAGCAGACTGGAGAATCAGACATGTGGAGATGCCTGGTAACTGTACCCCCAGCCTGCCTGAGAGCAAACATCCCTCAAGCCATACTGATGACATGGGCATTTCTAGGGCATCACTGGGGTTCCCTGAGCCCCACAATTGGGAGCAGCCTCCAAGTATGGAGGAGAGAGGCTAGACTTGCTGCCTCCCAGATAATCTGCCACCTCCCAGAGTCCAACTCCACCCTCTAAAGGTAAAGAAAAGAGCTGTGATGCCTCACATTTGCTGAGGACCCCGTGCTGCATAATCAGAAGTCTTCACTCAATCAATCATCAAGGCCACCCCATGAGGTGGGAACTTTCCTCCACTGAGGAAACTGAGGCGGTGAGGTCCAGACACCCACTAGGCAGGCAGCAACCCTCCATCACATTCTGGTACCCAAGGCCCCGGGTCTCCAGCCCAAAGGCACAACCCGAGAAGGGTTCACAGGTGGGGTAACAGCATCCAGGCAGGTGGGTGCTGATGGGGGCGGACTGGTGGGGCAGGAGGCCTTCACTTGGCCAGATTAGCTCTAGAGCCCAAGCATTCTAGAAGATGATTGAGCCACCAGAGTGATCTGAACACAGACTTCTCCTGGTCCCATACCAGCCTCACAAATTAGGACAAAGGACAGAAGTGCAGGCAGCTCTCAGCCCCTGGCCCCTGCCAGTGACTCTGCAGCCCAGCTTTAGAAGGGTCACCCCAAAGCATAGTAGAGGACGCTCAGAGAACATTCTAGATCCACTCTCATGGACAGGGACTGCCCTTCCATCTGTCCAGCCCCAGTGAGCTGGGGGGCCTGCTGTGGTCAGCAGCCCTCAGGTCTCCAAGCCCCTAAGGATGTCGGTCCTGATCCTAACTCCCCCCCTTGGAGGCAGAGCCCCTTGAAATGTGGGAGTGATTTTCATTTCCGACTAGGCTGGGACTTTCTTTGCTGCTGCTGCCCTTTGAGGGGGTGGGGGGCCTGGCTCAGCATTCGGCCTGGAGAAGAGGACAAGGGGCGGCTAGAAGGAGATCAGCTCATCTGAGGGACAATCTTTCTAGAGAAGGACGTCGGGAGGGGAGGGTAGAGCTGGGGGTGGGGTGTGCGCCCCGATTTCCTGCAGCCAGGGCCTCCCCCGCAGCGCAGGGGACCGACTCCAACAGAATCAAGTCAGGTGACAAAATCGGCTTCGGCAGCAGAGCCTAAACGGAACAAAATCCCCAATTGAATCGATTTCACCAACAGTAGGAAAGTCTCTGCATGAGGCGGCCTGCTCTCAGCTCTTGGCAGAGGAAGGGAGGGGCCTGCCTCTCAGGAAAGGACCCCTGGGGTCGGGGGACAGACAGCAGCTGCGAGAACACTGGGCAGAGGGACCCACCGCCTGTTAGGGAGAAAATGCTTAACAACTATTCTCATTGTCTTGTGATTTCAAGGAAGTGACAGTATTGCCAGTGGTTACCAGTAGCATCCAGGTCTCAGCTGAGCAACGGAGGTGTCACAGGGGACAGATAAAATCTCCCACATTTGTGACACCAGGGTCCCACTTGAAGCCACCAGGAGATCAACCTTTTAGAAGTTGCTTTTACGGGCCTTTTACGAGTTGCTGCCCATGGAGGCCGCCCTGCAGGCTCACTTCTGGAGTCTGCACTGGTTGATGCTCTCTGGCAGGAGCTCCATGTGCCCTCAAAGCTGGCGCTCTTTCCCGCCCTCCCTTCCTTAACGGCCCGGTGGCTCCAGATGCTTCCAGGCACCTCGGAAGTGCTCTCACCTGGAAAAAGGAGGCCTCCTGCCCGCCGACTGGAGGGCTGTTTTGAAGACAAAGGAGATATTGAGAGACAGGCCCAGGGGCAGCAAGCCTTGCTAGCAGGTGGCCGATGTGGACTCATTGCATACGTGGGGCTGGGCGGGGGATCCCTGAGCCTCAGGCTTGGACTCCCCATGAGTCTTTGACCAGACAGGTGACACTTTCTATGGTGACCCACACCCTTGTATGATGCGAGTCCTTACTGTTTTTAATGAGGAATGACTGGGTCTGGAGAGCTTCAGCGGTTTGCTCCAGGGGTCAGATCTTTCGGACAGAATGAAGTAGGAGGAGGGAAAATTAGGAGAGGGACTTGGCTGGAAGAGACATGGCCCAGGCATTGTCCATCCTTTAGAGAGGGGTTCGGGAGGGGAGCCCCCTCCCCCCAGGAAGAGCTACAAAGGGACAGTGATTATAAGCTTAGCCCTGGCAGGGCGGCTTCAGGTCCCCAGGCTTGGCTTTAATGATCTTTGGTTGCCATCTTGAAAGTCTTAGTACTCTTTAAACAGGGGCTGTATTTTCAGACTATACTGATTCCCAAAACTTAAGTTGGTCTTGGGCTTTGGGGTCCAGAAAAAATTGGTCTAAATTGTAGCCCTGACATCTTGTTGCATGACCTTGCCCGAATCACTTAACCTTCAAGCCTTGTTTCCTCACCTGTAATCTGGGGCTGAAGATGGGGCACCCTCAGAGCAAGCGGCTCTCAGTCATTCCAGCGGACAAAGACTGTAATCACTGTGCCTCCAGTTTGTAGATTTGCTTCAGACCTATTGGAAAAGACTCTATTGCTGGGAAAGATTGAAGGCAGGAGGAGAAGGGGGCGACAGAGGATGAGATGGTTGGATGATATCACCGACTCATGGAAGTGAGTTTGAGCAAGCTCCAGGAGATGGTGAAGGACAGGGAAGCCAGTCGTGCTGCAGTCCATGGGGTCGCAGAGTCGGACACGACTGAGCGACTGAACAACTACAAGTTAAAGTATGTGAGCTTCCCCGCCACTGCCTCGGGCCCCATCGCAGTCAGCTCAGTCCCCTCAGTCCCCACTACACTCTCCCCAGGCCCTGCCTATGGAAGGGGACTTCTCTGGACGCCCCCTTGGGTGCTGTGTTCTGGCACACAGCACCACTGCTTGACGCGCAGCTGCATCACTTTGCTGTCTGCTGTCTTCCTGCGGCCGTCTCCCCTGTGTGTCTGTGGGCCTGTATCTCTGTACCAATTTCCCCTTCTGATTAGGACCCCAGTCATTGGACTCCGGGCCCTCCCTAATCCAGTATGACCTCATCTTAACTAATTACATCTGCAAAGACCGTATTTCCAAATAAGGGCACAGGCTGAGGTTCTCAGTGGACATGAATTAGAAGAGCATCTAAGTTGGACAAGGCAGGGTATGGAATCTGAAGGGAGAAGGAGAAATTTCAAGAGACGGGGGTGGGGACAGACGCCAGGACAGCAGGAACAGCAGGAACAACAGTTCATTAACCTTATTTAGGGTTGTTTCCGTCCCAACCCAGAGCCAGCTGCTCTGTCCAGGGCGCTCTTCCCATTGAAATGAGCCTCAGTGCTATAGACAGGAGGGCAGGGGCATCTAACAGAGGTCTCATGGACAGCGTCCCCCCGGCAGTCACGGGGGAGCAGCCCCATTGGAATCTCCACACTGGGGAGGGTTTGCAGTGCCAGTGGATTTGTGCCATGTTCATATGATGAACAAATTTAAATTCCTGCTGCCCAAATAGTCTGGACACTGAGCCGCACGCCTTCCTGACTCAAGCCATGTGGGGACCCCCACCCTCAGCCAGTTCTGAGTCCTTCCAGAGTCACCTGGAGCCTCGGGTGTGCATGGCCTGCCCAGCGTTGGCAGGCTTTCCCAGCCGTGGCTCTAGGGAAGCAGTTTATAAGCTTACCTGCGAAATCCCAGCCCAGTAAACCTCTGAAATTGGAGCGGATTCACCTAATGGAATTAGAAAGTTTAAAATAGCGGTGATCTTGAAAGGGATTCGGAAACTAAGCCCTTTCTGGAAATTGGCAAGTCACTAACGTCACCCAGGGAGACCCTGGAAATTACAGACCTGTGTGCCTGGAGGTAATGAGGTCAAACGGCTCCACACACCCACAAGGAAAGCGGGCGCTCGGACTCACTAGAGCACTCTAAAAAGTTAATAAAATGGCAGGCATCCCTGCAACCCAGTAGACATAATTTACCTGAGTTTCAAAATGCTTTTGATGAGTCCTTCCTGAGAGATGATTAGGGACGAGGAACCAGGGAGCAAGGACAGCGTCTCACTGCAGGTTAAACCCTCGTTAAATGAGAGGTTCTGAGTTCCGGGGCCAGCTGCTCCCCAGAACCGCCTGAAGACAGTTCATAATTGTGGACCCCCCCAGGGCTGGCTTTGGGGAGGAAACCGGCCTTAAATTTTAAAATGTAATAGGAACTTAAGAAGTCACGAGTTTCGCCGAAAGCATTCCTACAGGCGAAGGACAGCAAGAGGAGTTTTGTTTGTTGGAGATCTAGGCTTTCTACTTTGGGGCCTTTGAAGTGTGGGTCAAGGATCACACCTCCCCACTGCCACCCCCACATTGCCCAGCGCTGGATGTGGGGCCTGCAGAGAAGGGCCTGTGGAGAGTCTGCCCTGGGAGGATGCCGCCCAGCCGCTTTCTGGACGGGTTCAGAGCTGTTTTTATTTACGGCCACAAATCTACTTTCTGGATTGAGGCAGAGGTGACAATCCCCTACCTCCTCCTGAGCAGGCAGCTTCCTCCAGAGGGGCCGGCTGCCAGGAAGAAAGAAGGGAGGTAGAGGTCCCCCGCCCATCCTCCGAGCATGCCGCCTCCAGCAGCAGGCAGTAAGACAGAAAGAAGTGGGAGTGGGGAGCTGGGGGATGTGGTATGTGTTAGAGGTGCATGGAGGACGTGACCTTGCCAGGACTAAGCTCCAGGCCAGAGCATGGGCCCAAGTTTCCCGGGGCTGCTGTAACAGATTTCCACAAACTGGGTGGCTATGCACAAGAGAAACATCTCTCACAGTTCTAGGGGCCAAAACTCTGAAGTCAACGTGTCGGCAGGGCTGTGCTTCCTACAAAGACTCTAGCAGGGGACTTTCCATGCCTCTTCCAGCCCCAGGAGCTTTCAGGCTTGTAGACACATCACCCCAGTCTCTGCCTTCATCTTCACAGGCCTTGTCCCCTGTGTGTCTGTGTCCAGATCTCCATCCCTTCTCTTGTGAAGACACATGTCATTGGATTTAGGTTGACACCCGAAACCCTGGATGAGCTCAGCTCCAGATCCTTAACTCAACCACATCTGCAGAGACTCTCTCTTGAGTCAGACCACATTCATAGGTTCTGGGATTAGGACTGGGAGATACAGGGGCACAAAGCTCCATATAGTAGAAGCTATGGCTTTTCCAGTAGTCATGTATGGATGTGAAAGTTGGACCATAAAGAAGGCTGAGTGCTGAAGAATTGATGCTTTTCAAACTGTGGTGCTGGAAAAGACTCTTGAGAATCCCCTGGACTGCAAGGAGATCCAACCAGTCAACCCTAAAGGAAATCAACACTGAATATTCATTAGAAGGACTGATGCTGAAGCTGAAACTCCAATTCTTTGGCCATCTGATGCGATGAGCTGACTCACTGGGAAAGACCCTGATGCTGGGAAAGATTGAGGGCAGGAGGAGAAGGGGATGACAGAGGATGAGATGGTTGGATGGCATCACTGACTCAATGGATATGAATTTGAGCAAATTCTGGGAGATGGTGAAGGCCAGGGAAGGCTGGTGTGTGCAGTCCATGGGGTCACATAGAGTCGGACATGACTTAGCAACTGACTTAGCACAATACAAGGGCACAATTCACTCTATGGTGTGTGTGCCTGCAGTCAACCAACAAATACTTACTAGGTTCCACTGTGTGCCAGGCACTGTTCTGAGCCGTGGAGATGTGGACAACTGCTGGCAACGTCCTAGACCTCATGAAGCTTTGGTTCCAGGCAAGGACCGCAGCAGCTTTGACTCCTTTGGTCTGCTTCCAGCTGAATCTCACCAGGCAGCCTAGAAAGAAGGAAGTGGTGGCTCAGGAAGCGTTAGGGCAGCCTTCTGCCTCCCTCATCCTCTCGCGGCTCCTCACGAGGCTGCCGCAGAGCAGTGTGGGCATCTCCAGGCCCCAGGGCCCCGCCACCACAAGTAAAGCCTGACCGGCAAAGTGGGCATCAGTGTCAACACAAAGTTTGTGTGCCTTTCCAGTGTCCCAAACAAATAACAAATTTAAAGTGCTACGGAATTTACAAAGTGCCTATAAAATACCCGGAGAAGGCGATGGCACCCCACTCCAATACTCTTGCCTGGAAAATCCCATGGATGGAGGAGCCTGGTAGGCTGCAGACCATGGGGTCGCTAAGAGTCGGACATGACTGAGCGACTTCATTTTCACTTTTCACTTTTCACTTTCATGCATTGGAGAAGGAAATGGCAACCCACTCCAGTGTTCTTGCCTGGAGAATCCCGGGGGCCGGGGAGCCTGGTGGGCTTCCGTCTATGGGGTCGCACAGAGTCGGACACGACTGAAGCGACTTAGCAGCGGCAGCAGCAGCTATAAAATACAAACATTCGCTTGGATTGCTCCTTAAAAGTGCTGGCCACCATCCAAAACGCTGGGCTGGGAGAATGGAAAAGGAATCACACACAAAAAAATCACCTTTGCTGCGATTCTCACTCCAGCCGGAGTGTTTCCAGACCCATAAAAGCTTCCAAAGCCAGGCAGGGTCACGGCAGAATGAAGCCCATGCAGGGGGACGGCCCCCGTGTCCACCTGGGTCAGCAGAGGAGGGATCAAACTGAGCTTCTAAGAGCCCTCAGGACTCTGGAATGCCTCGTTAGCACCACCTGTGTTACCCAACCTGAGCTCAAGGCCCACTCAGCCAAGCGGCCGCCAGCCAGAACAGCTACGAGCAAGATTTTGGGGTGTGGAGGCTGACGCCTCACCTGCCCCAGCCTTACCTGGAGAACTCACCAGCTCAGCAGGCATGCTCCCACAGCTTCAGCCACTAGGTAATCTCAAACGGAAAGAAGAAAAGGTGACCACAGTGATGCTTCATGGCCTAGGGTTACAGACACAGCATCCTGTCTGAGCTGCCCCCGCGCTCATGATCGAAGCGCATGGGTTGGTTTCCATCCATTGGAGAAAGACCAATTCTACTGTATCAACCTTGGCCTGGCCCATCAGTGCTCAGGAAGAATCCATTCCAGCATTCCACTCAGCCTGCAGTCCACCTCTCAAGAATGGAACAATGATTGGGGTCCTACCCTGGGAGCAGGCCGTAGCACTGACCTAATTTAGGATCCTAATCCATTTGCCCCTTGTGCTATTAATTGAGCTCTTTCCATTGATTTTCCTTCAGTGGAGAACAGCTGGGGTGAGATTCAAACAGCAATGTATAAATGCCTGCACACCCCTGCAGCAGGGGCTCGAGATGAGGGGCCGGGTCGCCTCGGGTGTGAGACACGGTGGGGTGGGTGGGGTCTGGGCATGCAGGATTCCAGGCTTGGGTTCTTGGCTTCTCCACATAAAGCTGTGACTGACAGACAGCCCTTCCAGAGTGGTTATTTTGGTTTAGGATGTAGCCAGGCAGAGAAGAGGAGTGTCAATAACTCAGAGATTTTGAGTGCTGTGAATGGCCCGGGGTCCCCAGCTGTGCTGTGTAAACATGGCAGGTATTCTTATGCTTCTGTCCTCTCCACATCCCAGAAAAACAAACCAGCAGTTCCTCTGGTCCCAGGCACCCTCCAGTTCTGCTCCCTCCCCTTAGCAGAATCCATCAGCAACCAAAACCTTGATGCAGAGGAGGGCCACTCTGGGGGCGTCTTTGATGAGCAGGAGAAGCCTGTAGGTGTGCAGGCCTTGATCCCAGCTTCACACTGAGGTCGCCGTGGGGATCAGCATAGAACAGAAGGAAACACATTTCTGCTCCCCACCTGCTTGGTGCTTGAGCTCCGACTCAGACTGTGGTCCCTGCCCTGGCAGCTTCCACATCACCTGAGGCCATCTGCTTCAGCTGGGACCTCGTGAGAAACAGAGGCTCTCAGCTCTCCCCACCCCACCTCCGACCCCAGACCTGCTGAATCGAATCTCTGTTTCAAGAGACCCACCCCAGGAAAGTCGAGTGCACACAGTCCTGGAGGGCTCTTTGTGGAATCTGGCAAGAGCATCTCCACTTATACCTTCTGGCCTCCAGATCCTTTCCCACCTTGCTCTCTGCTCTTTATGACTCTGCCAGAGAGAGAGAAAACTGGAGGAAAGAAAAAAGGAAGCGAGGGAAAGAGGGAGGAATTGTGTGCTTACCATTCTGTGGGTGCACACCTTTCCTCATTTACTCTAATATATTTAAGAAGTGTAGGATCTGAACCAGGTCCTATCCTGGACTCTAGAGACACATCAGTGTCTGTATCAGTGGACAAAAGAGATAAAAATCTTTTGTGGAACTTACATCTGTGCTGGGGGAGAGGGACAGTCAAGGGATAACATTCCCGAAGAAGTTGCAGGGACCTGCAGGAGTCAAGTGCCATGGAGGGGATGGGGCTGGGGGTGGGGGGCAGGTGAAGGTTATAATATTAACCCTTTTATTTGAGCTGAGACCTAGGGGAGGGAGGAACAGCTGGGGCGGGGCAAAGGCCCTGGGGTGCAGTGCACGCCTGGAGGGCTCCACAGCCAGCAAGGAGTCCAGTGCAGCCTGAAGAGAAAGCAGCGGGGGATGAGGTCTGCCAATGAGAGCAGGCAGGGCCATGGAGCCGGGGAGCGGCTTGGTTTGCATCTGATCTGGACTGAAAATCCTCTTTCATGTCCAGGTTTTCCCTTCTCGACTGGCCTCCTGGCTAGCTGTTTCTCCCCTTCCCGGTGGAGGGAGCATTTTACACCCCTCAGGCTCAGAAGCTGGCTCAGGGAAAACTCACGTGGGGGTTCCGTCTGGGGTACAGGGTAAGTAGGGGCTGAAGCACACCCCTCTAGGCTCTCATTCGCCTTGTCCTCACAGTTGATTTAGCATTTCTGGGCCTCAGTCTCCTCATCTGTAAAATGGGGACAATGATCAGACCAACCTTTGGGACCTCCTCATGGACTGACTGAGAGAACAGGGCAGAGCGCTTAGAGCAGCACCAGGTACCGAGGCCACATGGCTGCCATCTGCCCTGGTGTTACTTGCGCAGGGCTTGGAAGCCTGATGTCGCAGGGGAGACCTGGGTCCCAGCCCCTGGTCCTGGAGCTCCATCCAGAGACCTCACCAAGGGGCAGCTCTGGTATCAGGCCTGGGTTGAGGCTGGGGATTAACCCTGGCACGATGGGACGAGCAATGAGTCTGTCTCACCTGCTGGCTCAGATCTCCCAGGCTCTGACACTCACGACACAGCCGAAGAGCTGGGGTTGGGATGATCCTGCTGGCTCCCTCACCACCTCCAGGGGCTGCTCATAGACCTGGCAGCCTTCCTCCCGCTAATGAGCTCCTCAGAGTGGCAGCCATTAGCCAAAGCCCCTGTGGGTTGGCCCCACCATTGCCTAGCTGGGAAGGTCTGCTCTCCCCTCCCAGAGCCTGCGGCCACTCAGACCACCTGCCTCGTTGACCCTCGGCCCCAGCTTGGGGCGGCGGCAGCTGCAGTGAAGGCTGGCAGGCTGTGAGAAGCGCCCCTGAGGGCCCGGATTGACATGTGTGAAGCCGTCTGGACTGGGTTACATGGCAACGTCCTGTTGCCGGTGTACGCAGATGGTCCGGGCACAGGATCGCTCACCTCCGAGGGGCGTGCAGGACTGCAGGTTCAGCAAAAGGAAGTGTGTCTGCTGCTACCGTGCCCCTTCTCTGCCCGCTGCCACTCTTCCTGTGTTGGCCGCGCACCCCTCCCTTCCATGTTGCAAAGCAGTCCCTCCTCAGCCCCCCAAAGGCCCAGCCCCTGCCCTTCCCACCGTGTTGCGCGGTGCCTCCCAAATGAGACTGATTTGCAGCATGGAAGGCAAAAATAGAAGAGGCTCTCTCTAGGTGATGACCCCTCTCTGTGCCCCTACCCCATGACCTTTCTCATTAGCCTCATGTTGTGGGCAGCTGCACTTGACCCAGAGGGGCTGGGCACCCAGGACATCTCACCATGTGGATTTCAGGTCCTGCCAGGCCGGCTCCACCTGGAGTCAGTGCTGGACCCACTCCCTCCCCCATCCCCCGCTCACCCCAGGGAGAGTGCAGCCTCTGGGGTGGCGTCCACAGAAGTCAGGTGGTGTCACAGCTCACTCTGGGTTTCAGTCAGTGCTTCGGGGTGGAGGAAGGTGTGAGTATAGAGAAACAGCACTCAGCAAACACTCTGCTCTCTCCACTCCTACACACAGTTCAGCCCGATGTGCAACATTTAAAATAGAAAGAGAATTTTGACATTTCTGGTTTCGAGCAATGACTTTCGAGGTAGAATCGCAAAACCAGCGGCCACCACCTAGGAAGAGCAGCCTTTGCTCAGGTTGGAGGACACAGGGGGTCTTTGAGGAAACGCTTTCTGGGACGAGGTCTCTGAACATAACTTGGAGCAGCGGCTCTCCCCTCCCCTCCACAGGCTGGGGTTGTGGTAGCTGGTCACATTCAAGATGTCTTGGGCACCAGCCCCTTCTCTGCAACCGACAGAGCAGGAGGGTGAGCAGGTAGGATTCTGTGGCAGCGAGCCTCCACTGAGACGCCCCAGGGTCCTTTCCCATACTCTGGGGTGTTGCACCCCCCTCTCCCAAAGGGCCTGCCCCTCTTCTGCTTTGGCACAACTGAGAAGAATCCAGTTCCCGCTGTTCCCCTCGGCCCCCAGAACCCATTGCCCCTTTTAATTGGCCAGGATCTGCCCCAGAATACCATTTGTGCCCCTGGCTCCATTTCAGCTTGGGGAAATTATCCTCTATTTCCAGGGACGCCCAGTGAGCTGGGGCTGATCTAGCACATTCTTGGCAAAATCGTACCAGCAGTAATCCTGACAGTGATGGGTAAGCTACACACCTGGCGCTTTCGAATGAGGGAGATTCTATCCTCGGCTCTTGCCCCAGTACAGGAGGGGTGAGTGGGCTGTGAGTTTCAGGGGCACAGTTCCAGGCTCCTCCTCCTCAAGCCTGGGGGTGTCATTGCAGGCCACTCGCCAATGCTTCAGCTTGGCCGGTAGGCACAGAGCTCCCTGCACCAGGTCAGCTCTAGAGATCAACCAGACCAGCATCTCACCGCAAAGCAGGCATAGGTGCTTCTGTATTCTCCAAGACATTTTAGAGACAAAGTCTCTAAACTATGTGGGTTCTTCCTAAAAATGTCAAGAAGTACCCTTGGATTTATGTTGAAGAATTAGAATCGATTTCCAGTAAGGCCAGAAAACAGAAAGCAAGAAAAGGATTTGGGACTCCCCTAACATAAAAATCTGGGGAAAATGTGCCATTATTGCTCTTCTTTGCCCGAAGACAAACAGCAAAGGACAGCAAGGAGAACTTGGGTATCTTTTCCCAGCCCCATGGGTCCTGTGGCTCTTCTGCCAGCCCCGGTAGACGATAAACCTCAGCGTTCTGCTAATGGTGCGTGCATCTCTGCACAGGCTGTGCTAGCTGACTCGCCGGTGCCTGCTAGTCAGACCGCCTTTCTGGTCCCCAGCTTGTGTGCTGCCAGAACACTCAGGACCCTTCGGGATTTCACTTACCAAACATGAGCTGGCCATACTCTCCTAAGGATGCTCAGCCTTGCACAGGTTTCTCTGAGGCCATGCATTCCACCTGAGGCTCGGGGCTTGAGGGGAAGGAGGCTAAGGGCTCATGCTTCGACTTTCCAAGATCTGGAGGACTTAGGACAGTCACTTTGTATCAGCACATGTTTCTGCATCCTCTCACTTTCCCTGGTGACTTCCCCTCTGGCAGCGGAAAGGGGCACTGGGCCACTGCTGGGTGGGTGGAGGGATGGAGTTCATCGGGTCCCCACTTTCTCCCACCCCCATCGAGAACTTCTTCTTTCTCTTTCTTAGAGAAAAGGGAGGAAGATGACAGTGTCTTCCACCTAGAGACTCTCTCCTTCCCACAGCAATGGTTCTGCGATTTACATTAAGGGCTGTAACAGGTCGGAGTAAATGGAGCAGGTTTGCAATTAGTTTTCAAAGTACTTATCTCATTAAAGTAAATGAATTATTGATTTAGTGACACGCATGCTTTTAGTGCGTGGCATGGTGCCATCCTCGCTCTGTGCCTTGGCTCTGGGAGCCAGTGGCCGGCACAAGCAAACTTGCTTTGTGTAGAGATTTTTTTTTTAATTTTAATATTTTCTTCTCGTTATTTAGCTTCGTAATTAAAGTGGATCCACATGAGAAATGGAGGGTCGGTTTATGGGAATAGAAGCTCCAGAGACGAGCACACGCGCCTGCCTCCCTGCAGGAAAGAACAGAGCTAATAAGTGTCTGACCTCAACAGCTAATGGAGGTGGAGGCCGGGGTGGGGGCACCCTGGAGGGCTGGGGGGGTGCGCAGAAGATGGACCACCGTGGCCGGCCCGTCAGCAAGCCTGGTTTCCTCTGGACCGTGGAAGTTCGTGGCTTTGGAAGGTAGCTCCCCAATTCTTAGAGGACTGTGACTCAGAGTTTGTTGGATGAGAGGACCTAGGCCCTCCCCGCCCCAGGCAGGAGGAACCCAGGGAGTCAGCAGGGATGGCAGCTGGGCTTGTCCTTGGCTCCAGCGAGTAGAGGGTGCGTGAACTCTGCCCCGAAGCAGGAGATGAAGGTTGTGGGCTTGGTTTGGACTCAGTGCCAGTCTCAGCAGCACCACTGCCACTGGGACTTGCAGGAGGGGCTTCCTCCCCCAGGGCTGGGAAAGAAGAAGGGAGAGGAGAAAGGACGGGACACCAATCCCGAGCTGTGGTGCCTTTGGAGCTGGAAACAAGCACGCCCGGGAGGCCAAGCCAACTGCCAGCTGCTGAGCTCGGGCAGCCCTTGCCCATCCAGGTGCTGACTCAGCGTCTCCCCGAGTCTGCCCCTGGAGGTGCCAGCAGCAGGGGAAGATGTAGCACCCCATTAAAGGCCGCCGGCTTCTGGCTGCTTCTAATTTCCACCCTTGGTTCAAATTAACATGGCCTTGCCCCTGAGTACAGCTGGCAGGGACGGTGCTCTGGAGTGAAAAACGGGGGAGTCTGGGCTGTGCCCCTGAGACGTTACTTCTCTGAACAGCTGTGGCAGGATAGATGGAATGTCCGAGTGTCCCTCACGATGTCATTGGTGTCCTCTGACCCCAGCTGGGCGGGGCCTCACCGTCACCCCCAGTGCCCCCTCCCTGACTACTCTGTGCTCCCCTTACACCCACCCCCAACACACAACCTACACACACACGCATGATCACATAGCCACCTGACTGTTTCCTGTCCTGGAAACGGGATGACCAGGCTGGGAAAGGTGTGGGCCAGAGAAGGACCTACAGGACAGACCTGGCAAGAGGTTAAGCTTCAGAGGGGTCAGCTAAGAAGGGAAGGGTCAGGCAGCCTGGGGGCAGGGAAGTCAGCAAAGTCCAGTCTGGGCCCTCAGAACAGGCCGCCTGCCCTCCTGTATGGTCGACCATCCCTGCCCAGGGTGGAGTCTCTGGGCGCACAGGTCTTATCCAGACCCTCCCTGGAGCTGCAACAAAGTAAGGTAGGGCCCCGGGCAGGTGTTACTTCATCTACTGCATTGGCCTGTAAGCCCAACAATTTCCCCAGAGCGTCAGGCCTGTGGCGAGACCCCGAGTGGCCATTGCCTGCACAGTCAGGCTATCCACTCATCCCACCAGCCAGGCAGTGGCCTTGTCAGTATGCGGAAACCACACAGGAGAGCCGGTTTCACAGGGACACGGCTGTGAATGGTCCATCACCGCCCGTGGCCTGGCCTGACGCTGCACAGAGAGGGCCTAAATCCAGGAGTTGCTGAAAGGACTCAGGAGTGACCCCTGGTGGCAGCAGACCAGTGGCCCCTGGTCAGCTGTGAGTCCTCTCAGGACAGGAGGGCAGTGCCCTGAGAGCTCGCCCTGGACACGATCAATTTGTTTCAGGGGCCAGCTTCCGTCTCCACCCCCAGGACCCTCAGATGGGGCCAGGGATGGGCTGGACAACTAGTTGTCCTTCCCTCGATCTACACCCAAGGTCAGCATGCATGAGTCTGGCCAGGCAGCTGTGAGCTGCACCCTAAGGCCACGTGTTCCAGATTGAGGGAAGGGCTAGGGTTAGGCTACAGCAGGGGGCCCTCAGAGCAAGTGACTCTCTTTACCTGCTGCCACCAAGGGGCAAGGTGGTGAAGAGGAGGGATCAGAGCTAGACAGCAGCTGGCCTCCTGCAGACCTCAGGGTCCCTGCTCCCTGATGCCAGGACCCCTGAGCCCCTCCTAGAAAGCCACCCTCACTCTCACGAACTTTGAAATTCCATGAATGATTGCTGGGACCCACTGAACCCGGGTGTTAGGGACCCATCTGTGACCGAGTCCCCCTGGCATAGCTCCTTGCTTATGCCCAGGTGACTGGTCACTTCTGATGACTCAGAAGAAGTCTGACACACAGCGGTCAGAAGTCTCCTTCCTGAGTTCATTCTCAGCAGGCTTTGTGAGAAAAGGGAAGAGCTCGGGCTGGGGGCTCTGGTCTGGGTCCGCACGTGGCTCCTCATCCATTTACTTCCGCCGTGTGACCTCGGGCAGGTTGCTCTGCTTCACTGAGCTTCACTGATGGTGATCCCTGGCCCCCACCCTGCCCCTGCCTCCTGGACCATAGTTGGGAGAACTGAGGCTGTGTGAGTGTGTCAGTCACCGAGGAGAGTGCCTGGCACGCAGTGGGTACTCAACAAACAATCCAGAGCCTCCCATGCTCAGCCACATAGCTGGGCTTTTACGGCAGGGGCTGCCCCCACCTCCCCTCCATCCCCAGAGGGGCACTAACCACCCGGCCTGTGATCTGAAACTCCAGAGACGTCTCCCCATTTCCCAGTACTCTCTCCCACCAATGACACCTCCCAGAGCAGCAAATCGGGTCTGTTGCTAACTGGTACAAATATGGCTTTAAAATATATATATATATATCTTTATGATAAAAAATTTTTTTTTCATTTAATTAAAAATGTTGACATTGTGCCTGGACACCCCGCCAGAGAAAGTGGCTATAAATTAAACATTAAATCTTTAATGGTCCATAAAGAAATATTCGTTTCTGCTTATGTATATAGTGGATATAAATAGATAAAGAGAGGGCTTT
The DNA here is from genome assembly GCF_032452875.1 of Bos javanicus. Lineage (NCBI taxonomy): Eukaryota > Metazoa > Chordata > Mammalia > Artiodactyla > Bovidae > Bos > Bos javanicus. The sequence goes on from NC_083886.1 coordinate 54,678,104, forward strand.
TTTTCATCTGGGAGGCAGACTTTTTTTAACCTCAGCTGGATAATCTTGTTAAGTGGATGTAATTAAAAGTTAAATTAATCCGTGTCCTCCCCTTGGCTTTGTCTGGGGTGGGGGTGGGGTTCTCAAGGAAGCAGCAAGTTGGCTGTGCCTGGCTCTAACCCCTCTCTGGGAAACGCTGGGTGCTGCTGCAGGAGGAGACGGTGCATGCCAGGGGAGCTGCTTTGAGGAGCAGCACACATGTGTTAATAGGAGGGAGGGGGCATGTCCAGATTTCCATCATGAGAGTGTCACCCTGGCTGCTGAGTGGGAGCTGCAGTTAATTCAGGAAACCGTCTGGGGGCTGGTTCACGTAAGAAGTGATGGTTTCAGTTCAGTTCAGTCACTCAGTTGTGTCTGACCCTTTGCAACTCCGTGGACTGCAGCACACCAGCTTTTCCTGTCCTTCACCATCTCCCAGAATTTGCTCAAACTCATGTCCATTGAGTCGGTGATGCCATCCAACTATCTTATCCTCTGTTGCCCCCTTCTCTTCTTGCCTTCAATCTTTCCCAGCATCAGGGTCTTTTCCAATGAGTCAGTTCTTCACATCAGGTGGCCAAAATATTGGAGCTTCAGCTCCAGCATCAATCCTTCCAATGAACATTCAGGACTAATTTCCTTTAGGATCGACTGGTGTGATCTCCTCGCTGTCCAAGGGACTCTCAAAGAGTCTTCTCCAACGCCACAGTTCAAAAGCATCAATTCTTCGGCTTTCAGCTTTCTTTATGGTCCAACTCTCACATCCATACATGACTTCTGGAAAAACCATAGCTTTGACTTTATTGCAGCCATGAAATTAAAAGATGCTTACTCCTTGGAAGGAAAGTTATGACCAATCTAGACAGCATATTAAAAAGCAGAGACATTACTTTGTCAACAAATGTCCGTCTAGTCAAGGCTATGGTTTTTCCAGTAGTCATGTATGGATGTGAGAGTTGGACTATAAAGAAAGCTGAGTGCAGAAGAATTGATGCTTTTGAACTGTAATGTTGGAGAAGACTCTTGAGAGTCCCTTGGACTGCAAGGAGATCCAACCAGTCGATCCTAAAGGAAATCAGTCCTGGGTGTTCATTGGAAGGACTGATGTTGAAGCTGAAACTTCAATATTTTGGCCACCGAATGCAAAGAGCTGACTCATTTGAAAAGACCCTGATGTTGGGAAAGATTGAAGGCAGGAGAAGAAGGAGGCGACAGAGGATGAGATGGTTCAATGGCATCACCGACTCAGTGGACATGAGTTTGGGTAAACTCCGGGAGTTGGTGATGGACAGGGAGGCCTGGCGTGCTGCGCTTCATGGGGTCTCAAAGAGTTGGACACGACTGAACAACTGAACTGAACTGAACTGACTTTATGGACCTTTGTCAGTAAAGTAATATCTCTGCTTTTTAATATGCTGTCTATGCTGGTCATAGCTTTTCTTCCAAGGAGCAAACGTCTTTTAATTTCATGGCTGCAGTCACCATCTGCAGTGATTTTGGAGCCCAAGAAAATAAAATCTGTCACTCTTTCCATTGTTAACCAATCTATTTGCCATGAAGTGATGGGACTGGATGCCATGATCTTCATTTTTTGAATGTTGAGTTTTAAGCCAGTTTTTTTTCACTCTCCTCTTTCACTTTCATCAAGAGGCTCTTTAGTTCCTCTTCACTTTCTGCCATAAGGGTGGTGTCATCTGCATATCTGAGGTTATTGATATTTCTCTTAGCAATCTTGATTCTAGCTTGTCCTTCATCCAGCCCAGTATTTCACTTGATGTGCTCTGCATACAAGTTAAATAAGCAAGGTGACAACATACAGCCTGATGTACTCCTTCACCAATTTGGAACCAGTCCGTTGTTCCATGTCCACTTTTAACGGTTACTTCTTGACCTGCATACAGATTTCTCAGAAGGCAGGTCAGGTGGTCTGGTTTTCCCACCTCTTTAAAAATTTTCCACAGTTTGATGTGATCCACAAAGTCAAAGGCTTTAGCACAGTCAATGAAGCAGATGTTCTTCTGGAATTCTCTTGCTTTTTCTATGATCCAACAGATGTTGGCAATTTGATCTCTGGTTCCTCTGCCTTTTCTAAATCCAGCTTGAACATCTGGAAGTTCACGGTTCACGTACTGTTGAAGCCTGGCTTGGAGAATTTTGAGCATTACTTTACTAGCATGTGAGATGAGTGCAATTGTGCAGTAGTTTGAGCATTCTTTGGCATTGCCTTTCTTTGGGATTGGAATGAAAACTGACCTTTTCCAGTCCTGTGGCCACTGCTAAGAAGTGATAGTTTAGGAGCCAGATAAGCAACATGTTACATAGAGGTAGACAGAAGTAGATGATGCCAGAGGCTTTCTGGAAGCCAAATTGGCAGAATCGATGATGGACATGATGTGAAACAGGGAAGGCCAGGGTGGCCCCCAGGTGACCTGCTCACTTGGCTGGGTGATGGCTCCATTTATTGAAATGGATCTGCTGAGGTAGGACCAGGAGCCTTGAGCATGTTGGGTTGGAGGAGAGAAGAGGCTGGTTGAGTTGGCCTGACTCTCAGAGACTTCAGCTGCAGGTGCCAAGTCCAGCATCCCTGGGATGCAGGTGGTAACTGCAGTCAGAGTGGTGATGGAGAAGCTCAAGGAAAAGGTAAAGGGTAAGAAGAGAAAGGGGGCGGATTGAGCCCTGGGGCACCCACTAGAAGAGGCTGGAGCTGTAAGAGGAATGGAGAAGGAAGGCTGGAGTCACAAGAGGAGGACCAGGAGCATGTGGGGCCAGCCCAGGAGGCCTGAGGGTCTGCTCAACAGACTGCCATTTTGCTGAGAGATCAAGAAAGACAAGGCTGACAGAGACCATGTGATAATTCAGTTGAGGAAGAGTTTATGGCTGGAGGAAAAGGAACAGGTCTTTGCAGGCACGGGCAAGCATATCATGGACCTGGAGGACTCTCCTCTTGACCTGAGATAGATATGTGATGGGGAGCCATGGGGGAGGCAGGGGTGAAAAGGCGGGTTGGCACCAGGTGTCAGCAGCCTCAGGCACCAGGTGAAGAGGTCTGAACCTTCCCCAAGCCTGCAGACTGCTGTCAGGTATGTGACAGGGTCAGGTTTGCAGTGAAGCAGACCCATCTGGCCACACGTTGGGGCCAGACTCCTGGAGGGGCTCCAGGTCTGGAGCAAGTTCAGAGGCTGCAGAGAGTTCTGGGGAGAGAAGGGGCCCTTTGCCAGGTGGTGAGGAACAAACAGGTACAAAGGTGCTGAGGAGGGAGAACAGATAGAAGCCAGGAGCACAGTTTGGGGAGGATGAGGGAGGGCACAAGTGAGGATGCCCAGAAGTTCTGAGTCTGGGGTCCTGGATCAGCATCATTGGCTGAACCAGGAGGTATGGGGGAAGGGGACTTTCTTGGTCTTAAATCTTTAGTTTGCTTGTCTCCTAGCATAGGTAACCAGGCGGTGATATCTGGAAGGGACCAGGGGATGCTGGACTGGACACCTGGAAGTAGGAGTTCTTGCAAGACAGATGGGGGATGGAGCCAGGGCACAGAGAAGAAGGTCCAGGCATGTGTCACTGGGAAGAGGGATGCAAATGGGAGGGAAGCCTGGAGAGCCACTTAGGCTGAGTGGGCAGTTAGGGAGCAGGGAGAGCCCCGGAGAGGGTTGTCTGTCCAAGAAGCCTGACGGGGAACCCTTCCTGTGTGTATGTCACTTCAGTCATGTCCGACTCTGTGACCCCATGAACTGTAGCCCACCAGGTTCCTCTGTCCATAGGGATTCTCCATGCAAGTATACTGGAGTGGGTTGCCATGCCCTCCTCCAGGGGATCTTCCCAACCCAGGGATCGAACCCAGGTCTCCTGCATTTCAGGCAGATTCTTTACCATCTGAGCCACCAGGGAAGCCCAAGAATATTGGAGTGGGTAGCTTAATCCTTCTCTAGGGGATCTTCCCGACCCAGGAATCAAACCAGGGTCTCCTGCATTGCAGGTGGATTCTTTACCAGCTGAAATACCCAGAAAGCCAACTCTACTCCCTTGTTTCTACAAACCAGATGTCCTCCACACGAGGCAGGGTTTGTGAGCCTCCCCCAACACGCATATCCATGGAAGCAAACATACATTCAGCACTGAACAACCCCTGACTTCCCCTGATGGCTTGTCCACTGCATCTCAAGATCTGCTAGTTGAACAGTCCTCGTAAGGGCCTCCTCCTACAATGAAAGTCATTTTTGTTATTACTACTTAAAGTCTTGACCAATAGCCTCAGGACCTTAGGAATGTGCACATGAATGCACTCACAAATGACCGTGTTCTCCGTCCATCTCAGGAAAGGCTTTCAGTGTGGCAGAAGACAGAGGCTGCTGCCTCTTGTGAGGTCACTAAGTTGTGTCTGACTTTTGCAACCCCATGGACTGTAGCCCACCAGGCTCCTCTGTCTGTGGGATTTTCCAGGCAAGAATACTGGAGTGGTCTGCATTTCCTTCTCCAGGGGATCTTTCTGACACAGGGATCAAACCCACATCTCCTGGTTGTCAGGCAGATTCTTTACCACTGAGCCACCAGGGAAGCCCCTCAAGACAGAGTCTATCTATTACTAAATAGACCCGACTGTCCATACAGGCACAATCCGCAAATTAGCTGCTTGTCAATGAAGGTCAGTTGCAGGCAGGTGCTCACCGGGACATGGGTCTGATAGAAGTTCAGGTTCACTTTTTACTTCTGAGGCCGATTCCAATGGAAGACTGAAATTGGTAAAACTAGCAGAGATGTGTTAAGCCCAAAAGGTAATTGCTGAGCAGTGATAGTCCTTTAGAGGTGGTTCTGGCAGCAGCAATCAAGCCAAGCCGGCAGCCTCTAAGCTGCACCAAGCACTGAGTCTTCCCTCGCCCTCAGGAGAGTACTTCGGCATCACCCTTTACAACCTGAGGCTGGCAGGTACTAAGAGGACCCAAGATTTGCTTGAATCAGGTGAGCTAGGGGGCACAAAGTAGCAAAAGTGACTGTCATGCGAGGAGACAGTTTTATACTCATAGTCCCCTAGAAACACAGGAGGCATGCCACGTAGGCCACGTGGGCAGCACCAGGACGGATCAGAGGCAGAGGGAATGGGAATATGTGGGCAAGAGCCTGAGCTGTGGTTTCCAAGGGAACAGACAGGTGTGACAGGGTGAGCAGGATCAGGATGGGCTGGTTGAGTCATTTCAGTGGGTTCCAGGCAGACAGGCTGTCCCAAGCATCCGATACCTGGCCCTGTGGTGGTTAGGGCCGGTGGACAGTGGCCTGGAGAGTGAGAGCCCGGTAGAGGACTTGGGGGTGTGAGCTCTGGGTTGGTTGGGTTGTACATGAAAGATGGGCACGGAGTGTTGTCTGCCGTGGAATTAGCCAGCAGTGGGAGGGGCAGTCCCTCCAAGGTTGGCAGTGCCCCAGTGTCAAAGCATCAAGATACAGAAAATGAGAGATGTGGTTATGCAGCAGGATTGGAATAGGACCTCCTGGGACATGCTGAACAGAAGGAGGGGGTGCAGAGTGGGCTCTGATTTTTCTCACAGCTCAGCAGCACCCCCCTGCCCCCAACCTGCAGCCCAAGCACATGTGTGTGACTTTAAAGACCTAAGCACTCCTTGGCCACCAGCACTCCAGCAGGCAGTGGTTGGCTGTGCCCAAGGTCCCAGGCTTCACGGCCCTTCCAGCAGTGGTTTGCTGGGCTTGGTGGTTTAGAGGTCTCCGGAGTCCTTTGTCAGGGGCAGAAAGGGGCAGGCCTGCAATGTTGCTGACCCAGGGGCGGGGACCTTGCCATGGCCAAGCTGGCAGGAAGATCCTCCTTGGCCTTCAGGTGGCAGGTCCCAGCTCAGACATAGGACCTGGCCAGCAGGGGGTCGGCAGTGGGCACAGTCCCCCAGGGGGCCTGGCAAGCCCTCAGAGCTCTGAGACTAGAGACGGAACTCTGAAGGTTGGACCTTGCTGGTTACTGAGGCCGGACTCTGAACCCTCTGCATATCAACACCCATCACTCCCCTCCAGCCTTGTTTCCCAAAGAAAGTGACAGTGACGCCTCTGCCACCCAGGACCACCAGCCACTGTAGGTGCACCAGCTTCCCTGCCTGCATCCAGGGACAAAGGCACCCACCTGTCAGCTTGTGGGATGACTTGTGATGAGTTTGTGCAGAGGGCTCCCTAGCCCACGAAGAACACAGTGCAGACTCATGACCTCATCACGGGGGTGAAATCCTCCCCAGTAATGGTCCAGGCGTCATGCTGAAGCCTGTTCTCCTTTATTCCTTACAAAGGCACCAGGAGGGCAGCTCCGTTGCCACCTCACTTTACAGACGAGTAAACTGAGGCACCCAGAGGCACTCGCCAAAGATTTCACCACCACCCCAGGTGGGACTGGATGGTGGATTAACTTCTGACATAAGCACCCAGCACAACCAAGGTCTCCCTTCCATTTGGGGAGCAGGAAAAAGCTGCAGACACCCCATCCCAGGTGGCTCAGTTGTAAAGAACCCACCTGCCAATGCAGGAGACTTAAGAGACTCAGGTTCGATCCCTAGGTTGGGAAGATCCCCTGGAGAAGGAAATGGCAACCCACTCTAGTATTCTTGCCTGGAGAATCCCATGGACAGAGGAGCCTGGCAGGCTACAGTCCACGGGGTTGCAAAGAGTAAGACACGACTGAGCGGCTGAGCACACACCCCATCCCAAGATTTTTCCTAAAATGGGCATCTCTGCCTGGGTTTTCTCTATTTCTTCAACCGATTATCTAGTAGTTGTGTCAACATCAAACAGTCTGGTTCTGTTCTCTGCACATCCTCTTGGTGGCATTTACAGGCTAGTGGAGGAGGATGGGGCTAGCTGCACTTCCCAGCTTGGAACTGGGACATAGCCTGGACCCCACCTGGCTACCATGATCTGTACAGACAGCTGCCCTGCTGCCCAGCTCCCAGCCCTCTCAGCTGAGTCTCTACTTTTATTTTATAAGTAGGTTGATCGAGATAGATTTCTGAAAATCTTAGAGGAATGAACAGGTTGGTTTCTTAGGGGATTTGCTCAGGAAATGAGATTTTGCCTGTCTCCCAGAGGAGAAAGGATATGTCTAAATTATTGATAGAGAAACATGCTCATCTAAGAAGCTAGTATAGCAGACCGTCTGCGTGCTGATTGGTGCTGTCTGTCCTGTGTATTAACTCAACTCCTCTGCCCTCTCCATCACCCTCCCCACCCCCAACCCATGCTGCTCAGGGCACAGGTGGTCAGCATCCCACCCACGCTTCTGTAGAGGGGCCCTGTCCTCCGGCCAGACCTGGCATGCCAAGGAGAGGCAGAAGTACATCGTCAGGTTTCCATGGAGCACCTACAAGGAGACACAACCCCACTGTGATTTTGAACACCGCCCTGGCTGACTCTCTGTGCTCAGAGGCCTCTGGCTTTTAAAGAAACATAAGGGACCAGAGCCAAGTGGAGACTGGGACGGCCGCCCAGACTTGGCCATCACTGAACTCCGTTTCAGCCGAGTGTTGAAGAGAACGTGGCAGCCCCTAGCTCCCTGGGGAATGGCTCAGAGGGGGCCCTCTACCTTCATTAGAAAGAACAGCCTCCTCAGCATAATCAGAACCCAGCCTCAGAACCTAGTAATCAGAACCCTGTAGTCAGAACCCGCTGGAAGTGACCAGGAAACCAGGCAGTCAAAGGTGTCCTCGCCCCCATGGTCGAGCTATACACATCCGTGCCCCTCCCACCTGGATTCGTTGCATGTTTGTTGAGTGAATGAATGAACGGAGTTGGAGACAGCAGAGCTGTAAAGCTGAGTGCTCTTCAGTGGGTAGAAAAGCTGGTGCGGCATCAAGGACAGCTTGGAGAATGCACAATGGCGATCGCTCTTAGCTGGTATCCCCATTGTGTCCCATAGATGGGTTTGCATCCATTTTTAAAACCACACTAAATAAAATGGAAATGTGTCAATAGGTAGAAGTCAAGATCAAAGAACAGAAAAAGAGAAATAGAACAGAAAAAGCTGCCTGTGGGGCTTTGAAATACAACTGGCAAAGTTGAGCCACATTTTTTTTTTTTTCTGAACCTGCTAACAGCCAAAGAACAGAGGAAAATATGGCTGATACTATGATTCTCGCTGTTTTTAAAAGTGGCTCAACATGTTGATCGACAGATGAATGAACAAAATGTGGTCTATCCACATAATGGAATATTAGTCAGCCTTTAAAAGGTATAAAATTCTGACACCTGCTGCCACGTGGAGGAACTATAAGGACACTGCACTCAGTGAGATGAATCAGTCCCAGAAGGGCAAATTCGGTGTGATTCCACTCATTTGAGGTCCCTGGAGGAGTCACATTCACAGAGACGGGAAGTAGCATGGAAGTGTTCTGGAGCTGGGGGAGGGCTGGGGAGTTAATGTTTAATGGGGACAGAGTTTCAGTTTAGGAGGATGAAGAAGGTCTGCAGATGGACAGTGGTGATGATTGTACAATGGTGTGATCATATTTCTGTCTGAGTAGTACACCTAAAAATGGCTAAAATGGTAAAAAAAAAATTGTTGCATATATTTTACCACAATAAAAAAGTCAAACAAAACTCAAAAAACTCCAAACAAATTAAAAAGTGGATTCAAAGTACCCCTCAAGGGAACGACGGTTTTCCTGGAGCCTTTCAGTCTGAAAGCTGTTTCTCGGGATCCGATTGCCAGACACCAGCCTACTGGGTGTGCAGCGTCCGGCTCCTTGGACCACGGCCTCCCCTCTAGCTGGCATTAGAAAGAACAGCTCTTTGGAGGGGCGAGCACTGGAGAGTGGGCGTGGTCAGAATGACGTCACGGAGGGCCAGTGAGCAGGAGGAAATGCGCTCCTGGGGCTGGATCGAGGCTGCACAGGCCAGGATGAGACGGGTGCAGCAAGGGTCGGGGCAAAGGTCCAGATCATTCTAAGATGTTTGGAGGAGGCGAGATTAGTGCCCTGGAGCTGCTGTGACACATTTCCACAAACTATGAGGCTTACAACTCCCAGAATTATTCTCTCACACTCCTGGAGGCCAGAAGCCTGAAATAAAGCTGTCAGCAGGTCCACCATCTCTCTGAAGGCCCTAGGGGCGGGTCCTTCCTGCCTCTTCCAGCTTCTGAAGCTCAGGCTCGGCTTGGCCTGTGGCCACATCACTCCAGGTGCTGCCTCTCGTCACATGGCCTTTCTGAGCCTGTGTCTGCTCCTTTTCTGGTCCTTATAGGGACACTCTCATTGGACTTAAGACCTACTAATCCAGGATGCTCTTATCTCCACCCTTAACTAGCTGAATCTGCAAAGACCCTCTCTCCCATTCTGAGGTTCCAGAGGGACACGCATTTCTGGGGGTACCATTCTACCCAGTGCAGCTGGCATCTTGTCCATGGGCTGATGGCCAGGTGGGTTGTATGGAACCCAACGCTGGGCTCTGAGCAATAGGGGCTGTGTGTTAGAAAGCTCTTCAGGGAGGAGAGACCACACCCCCACCCCTGCCTTTCCTCTCTGACTCTGTTCTTGAGTGGTTTCTGTGTCCACAGTGGAGTGTCTGGTCCCTCCCTCACTGGCACCCCCCACCATCTGCTATCCACTTGGCAGCACTGGGCATTCTGTTCCTTCAAGCCATGTCCACCTTGAGAAAATTGCCCCCGGCCGGCCCCAGTGCAGGAGGGTGACATGCGGTAGGGCTGCTGGACAGCTCAGATGCTGGCAGTGCCGCCGGGCCTTTGACCAGTGGGCTCCCTTGGGCCCCAGGTCCATGCTGAGTTCAGCTAACATGGGGTCCTCCCCTCTAGCTGCCTGCTGACCTCATCCCACCAGACAGAGCCTCCTATACTACAGGAGTGATTGACAGCTTCCAGGGCTGCTGGCAAAGGCCAGGGCAGCTCAGGGGCCATGAGGCTGGGCCAGGCGGGGATCCAGAAGCTTCAGAGTTTGCAAAGTCCAACACAGCCAGGAGAGCCAGCTGGTCACAGAAGGGCAGAGAAGGGATGGCCAGGGAGTCACAAGCAGACAGAAGGGTTTGGCAGCCATTGGGCACCAGAGCCACATGCACCGCAGTGGGTGGCTGGACTTTCCCCACCTTCTGCCCGCACACTCGGTGGATGTCAGCTGTGCAGTTACTGCTGCAAGGCCCACGGGGCCCCGCTGCAGGCAGAGAGCTAGATGGGCTTGCCTGCTCCCTGCCCCCTGGAGCAGGACTAAAGCCTTGGAGGGACTTGAAGGGGGGACTCTGGCTGAGGGAGGTCCCTGAGCCCTGCCTGGTCTTTTTAGGAGAGGGGTCTGGGCTGCTGCCAGAACAGAGTAAGCTCCTTCCTGCCCAGCCGCTCTGAGGGGCCCAAAGGGGGTGGCTCGTCCCCTGCTGTGCTGTGTTCCGTGTGCTCAGAATCCCAGACAACCTTGCATCCACTCTGATGACCAGAACCTGCTAGAACACCTCAGACTCCCTTGCAGTGCCTCGGGGTCTCTGAGCCATGAGCCTGCAGCCCTCCTCATCCCTCCCCAGCCCTTCCCTCCACTCCCCTCCCCTCCTCCCCTCTACCCTCCCCTCCTCTTTTGTCCTCTCCTCTTCTCTCCAAAGGTGAATTTCTTTTCATAAAGATAAAGAAGAAACAACCTTTAAATTGAGGTAGCTCTGGCGTTGTGATGGACCATCATCAGAAGTCGTGTTTAAGCCACCCACGGTTAATTTTTTATTTATAAAATTGCACCATTCACCTCCAGTTCCCCTTAGAGAGCACAATATGGGCTATTTAATAAAATCCAAAGTAATACAACAAGAGTGGCAGTGGACAGGCAGTGTTTTTAACGTTGCCTCTGTACCGTCCACCTGGCCTTGCCCCTCCCTAGAAGGTTGAGGTGAGGGGAGGGCCCCAGGCTCTCTGAGCAGGGACTCTTAACAAGCAGCGTGACCAGTGTGGGCAAGGGGCCCCCAAGATCCTTCCTGGGCTGGCGACTGCACTGCAGCAGCTTGTATGACGCCAGATAAATCTGCTCTGATCATAAACAAGAGGCCAGCCCCAGCGCTGCACATTTGGGAAAACACAGAGAGAAAAAAGCAAAGGAAAGCATGGATGCTGGGGAGCTGAGTGCCATGGACTAAACATTTGTTTCCCCCCACCCCCCGCCCCGCCCCTAATTCTCAGGTTGATGCCTTAACCCTCGCTGTGATGGTGTACGGAGGTGGGGTCTTTGGGAGGTGATTAGGGTGGGATGAGGTCAGGAGGGTGGGGTCCCGGGATGGAATTACTGCTTCATTAGTGTCTTTCTCATCAGAAGCAGCACCACAGCTCTCTCCCCATCCATGCAAGGACACAGCAGGAAGGCAGCCGACTGCAAGTGGGGAAGCAGGCCCTCACCAGATCCCAACCACGCTGGCACCCATTTGCAGACTTCCAGCCTCCAGAACCATTTAAGCACCCCCCAAGCTGCGGTATTTTATTATGCAGCCCAAGCTGACTCAGACACCCAAGTTTCCTCTTTCAGAAATGGGTCTCTACTGTCACCAGTAGCTTCCTCATCGCCTTCAGCGTCAACAAGCTCTTCCTCTCTCAAACACTCCCGCCAGGACAGGCCATTTTCTCTTTGTCCCGGAATGCAGGCATCTGTGGCCAACTTGGTTATTCTTAACGGTTGAGCTAAGAACACAGGTGTTCCAGTATGATGGATTCTATAAACCCTCTCCCCGCTAAACGTACAGGAGGGTGTGGTGAGGTAGCTGGGACTTAAAGTGAAATGGACCTGGATAAACATTTGAGCATCCTTTTTCTTATCTGGAAATTGGGGATAATAATGCCTAACTCGTGGGCTGATATGAGGCTTGACATGTATATTCAGTGTCTGGCACAGGATAAATGCTTGATAAACAAGAGCCAAGATGACTACTGGTAAACTGACTTTAGCAAATAGTTGAAGTCACAGTCAGTCATAATTCCATGTTCTGCTCTCGCCATACCGTTCTCCTCCTGCCCCATAGTCAAGAGACGTGGCACCTGGCTGGGGCGGGAGTGAGGCGGTCCAGGGTGCACCACGGGAGAGTCACCTGCGGGCGGGTCTGGACCACAGCGGAAGGGAATCTTTCCTGGCAGGTCGTATTGCATGATGCACACTAACAATGGGTTTAAAACAAACTTTTATTGAAGTATAGTTGAATTACAGTGTTGTAGTAATTTCCACTGTACAGCAAAGTGACTCAGTTACACATATATTTTCTTTTTCATATACTTTTCCATTCTGGTTTGTCATAGGGTATTGACTAGAGCTCCTTGTGCTATATAGCAGGACTTTATTATTTATCCATCCTAGATATTCTAGTTTGCATCTGCTAATCCCAAGCTCCCAACCCTTCCCTCCTCCACCCTCACCCACTTGGCAACTACAAGTCTGTTCTCTTTGTCTGTGAATGTTTCATGGGTATGTTCATTTGTATCATATTTTAAATTCCACATGTAACTGATATTATATGGTATTTGTCTTCCGTTGTCTGACTTACTTCACTTAATATGATAATCTCTAGGTCCAGCCACATTCCTGCAATGGCATTATTTCATTCCTTTTTATGGGTGAGTAATGTTCCAGTGTGTGTGTGTGTGTGTGTGTGTGTGTGTGCCACATCCTCTTTATCCATCTGTTGATGGACATTTAATTTGTTACCCTGTCTTGCTGTTGCTAAGTCACTTCAGTCGTGTCCGACTCTGTGTGACCCCATAGACAGAAGCCCACCGGGCTCCCCCGTCCCTGGGATTCTCCAGGCAAGAACACTGGAGTGGGTTGCCATTTCCTTCTCCAATGCATGAAAGTGAAAAGTGAAAGGGAAGTCGCTCAGTCGTGTCTGACACCCAGCGACCCCATGGACTGCAGCCTTCCAGGCTCCTCCATCTTGGCTATTGCAAATAGGACTGTTACGAACATAGGGGTGCAGGACATGTATTCTTTTCATCCCAAAGGTGATACAAGTAAATTAATTTCTTAAAAAAATCCACTGATTTATGGACAGAAAAGAACACAGGTTAAAGGGAATGACCTCTTTCATTTGAATGGAGTTGAATAGAGACAGATACTAATGCTGTTAAGGAGAATTGTAGAGAAAAGCCCAAGAGAAACTCGGCATTGGAGGGGGACGGGGGTGAGGGTGGCAAGTTAAGCTGTGAACTAATGGAATCTGGGGTGAAGGAGAACTGAGTGGGGAGACCATGAGGAATGGTCCCCATGGGGGTGAGTGTCCCTTTATGATGGGATCCCCAGGAGCAAATATCACTCTAGAAGGACCCAGGCCTGCTTCTCAAAATGGTCATCTGGTCATGATCCCTCGTGGCAGACACTTGCCTGCTGGTTCATTCATTCATTCCTTCACCGAACATCTACTGCCTCCATCTCTCTGTATTGGCCCTGTGCCAGGCTCTGGGGCCTCTGAGATATGGCCTCTGCGGGGTGGTGTTTGGGTCACAGCCTAGTGAGTGGGTGCCACACGGAGGGGACTTCCTGCCCCAATAGACGGAAAGCAGCTCGGCTCTGCGTAACTCCTTGCCATCAAGGAAGTCCACAGTTTGTAGCTCAGCAGACGTCACGCAGAGGCTGTAGCAGTGCAGGCTGGGCTGGGTGGAGACCCCCCGAGCTTCGTAAATACATCTTACTCTGTTTGGACTTTGCTAAAGAGTCTTTCCTCGGCTGTGCTTGGGAACTTCAGGGCTCCTGGTCTAATGAGCTGTGCTTCTCCACGAACCTGATCATGGTGGCAAAAATCTCCATAATTGATTATCCCGCTGGGCGGCCGAGAGCAGTGTTTGCTAACTGTGAGGCTGAGAGTCAGCCCCATGGTTCCTGACCCACCGGCACTCCCACGGGTGGATGTTGTCAGCAAGGCCCATCAATCAGGATGAGCCCCAGGCTCCTCCCTCCCTCCTCTCACAGATGGGGTGGTGGGACAGGTGGGTGAGGTGAGAGAGTAGAGGGTAGGAGATGCTGGGGTGTGGAAGAGGGAAGGAGAAGCCAGTATTTGTCTCAGAAAGCAAGGCAAGCCCCATCGGAGTCAGCCCATCCCTGGCTGCTCACTCCAGGAGGGCAGCTGGGCCACAGCGGGGACGGGTCTGCACAGAGCCCACTTCCTTTCCTTCCAGGTAGCAATAACCTCCAGGGAGGCATAAGGAAAACCTTCATTACCTTGGAAATTCTGTACCCGGACAGCGGACCATGACGAGCAGGAGGCTCAGCCTGAAGCGCTAGGAGAACAGGCTGGACCCTCGTGTGAGGCATCAGGCTCACCAGGGCCTCCCAACTGTCCCTCTGGTTCTGGGTCTTTCAAAGTACAGAGGAGATGGACATGGGCCCCTGCCTCTGAGTCTTCTGACATGGACTGAATCATTGTAACCCCTGGATTCAAATGGCATGAAAGTGTTAGTTGCTCACTCATGTCTGACTCTTTGCGACCCCATGGACTGTCGCCCACCAGGCTCCTCTGTCCATGGGATTCTCCAGGCAAGAATACTGGAGTGGGTAGCCATTCCCTTCTCCAGGGGATCTTCCTGACCCAGGGATCGAATCCTGGTACTGCAGGCAGATTCTTCACTGTCTGAGCCATAGGGAAGCCCCTCAAAATGCGTAGGTATCAGATATTTCCCTTTGGCCAAATGAGGCCCCTGATAACTGTGGAAACACTGGGTTTCCCTTGCGGCTCAGCTGGTAAAGAATCTGCCTGCAATGCGGGAGACCTGGGTTTGATCCCTGGATTGGGAAGATCTCCTGGAGAAGGGAAAGGCTACCTACTCCAGTATTCTGGCCTGGAGAATTCCATGGACTGTATAGTTCATGGAATATGTGCAAAGAGTGTGCACTCTTTGCAAATATGCAAAAAGTCAGACAAGACTGAGTGACTTTCACTTTCAAGGAGTGACTCAGGACCTTAGGACCAGTGGAGGCTAGTAGGGTGAGGGTGGGGCTGCCTTGCCAACCTTGATCTGGGCTGATGTTCCCCAGAGACTGGGAATTCCAGGCCAGCAGATTCCCTGGCGCCTAGAGGAAATCTGTGGGTTGGACACAGTGGATAAAGGAGGGTGGTCATGGAAGTTGTTTGGGTAGAGGAGAGACTAGGGCAGGGAGGGATGAAGTGCCCCGTCTCACATCCTGGACCAGCCTGCGTTCTCCTGCCCTGCAGCCGCCTGCCCAGCAGAGCAGGCTCCTCCAATCCGACTCCCACAGGCTTGGCCCAGACCCATGCTCCAGCCAGTGCGTATGTCTGCTCACTGGGGCTGGATGGATTGAATTAAATGGAACTAAATTGAATTGAACTGAGAGGAAAACTCACTTTAAGAAAAAAAAAAAAGGGAAGAGTCAACAATAAGAAAATCCCCCAAATCAACTGAAGGCAGCGGCTGATGCAAGTTGATTGATTCAATCCGACTCATTTTGTAAGGACGCCTTCATTCGACGGTGCCTTCCAATCTCACCCAGTCACTTTGTGAGCTGCATGTGGGCACGTGCCAGAAAAGCCACTTTTGCCAGCTGGCTGGGGGTGGCAGGGATGCCAGTCAACACAGTGGCTGTTGGGGGGGCCACATCAGTGATGGCCACTTCGTTTGTGGCTCAAGTTCAGCAACACTTTGGCCCACAGCCATCCCTGCCTTGGCTGGTATCTGTGTGTGTGGGGACGGGGGGCGGGTGGGAACAGGTTTCCCATGAGATAGTGCCTTGTGATTTGCACAAACTCTTACCATGTGCCAAGCAAAATCTGTGCATTAAATGTTCCCCTTCCACTTTTAATTCTTACTTCCTGCAGAGCAGGGTGCCTCTTTCCATGGGTGGAAGTGCAGCACAGTGGAAACCTGCTGGGGAAACCCAGCCACCCCAGCTACTGGTGGTGCAGTCACTTAACCGAGGGCACCTCAGTTTTTTCATCTGAAAAATGGGGGTGGTAAGAATGGTGCCTGCAGCTGGCACATAAAATGTACAGAATAAGTGACAGCAGCTCTCTGTTCTTCCTGGTGATTTCTTTTTTCTTTTGTTTTTCGTCTTTTTTAACACCATTCCTGGTGATATTGATGACGGTAATGACGGTGATTTTCTGCATTGTAAGAAAGAGGCCCAGTTGACTACCTTTTGATTCTGGAAGCTTTTCGGTTGTTTTTAACATGTTTATGTTAAGGGTTTTTTTATTTTTGTTTAAAGTACACACACAGTGTGGATAGGGGGATGCCGAGTGACTTCTTAATGAGTATGTGGTTTCCTTTCAGAGTGATGAAAAAGTTCTAGAACCAGATATGGTGTGTACAACAATGTGAATGCAGTTAATACCACTGAACTGTGCACTTTAAAATGGTTAAAATGGTAAAATGTTATGTGTATTTTATCATGTGCAAGATATGTACATATACAGTTATGAAACATTACCAAAATCAATAAGGAAAATTTAAGTCCAGAGAAAACACATACGTTCATGCACAGACATGCACCCTCATTTCTAATCTCCAAAGTGCCCGATGAGAAAAGGGCGGGATCAGGAGTCCAGACACACGTGTGCAGCCCCCAGGCCCCCAGGAATCAGCTTTGCAGCTCTAGGCAGGCCCCTTGATATCTCGCATCCCAGGTTCCTGGGTTATAAAAGGAGCTAATACCTGGGCCCTGCCACTCCGCCACCAGCTCCGAGCTGCTCCTGCCGATGGAAGCTCCTGGAAGCAGCGCCTAATTCCAAACAGCACACAATGGTGGCTTCTGAAATCATGTGTTTGCTGGGATTTAGAACTGTCTTACTTCTCTTTAAGCAACAGCAGCAGCCCATCCACTTTTCCTTGTGTTCTCCTTTGACTACTGTTAAAATAGATTGGCAGGCCATGACTCTACACAGAGACGCACCTGGGGAGGCAGGGAGCCACAAAGTCCCCTTTGAAGGTAACCTCAAAACCAGGTGGGGGTGGGGAAGAAGAGAAGAGGTACCTCAGAGTTTGCGGGAAAGGGAAGAAAGAGAGAAAACACAAAGGAGTGCCCCAGAGTTGCAGGGAAACATGAGTTTGGAAAATCTGGATGGCAGGCCCAGGGTGTTCTGTTTCCCTTTGTCTCTGCCTGTTAAATCAAATGCAGACTCCCAGCCCTGCCAGCGCACAGACAGCCGCGAGAGTTTAACCTGGGCAGGTTTCCTCGGCCTCCCAGGGAGATAATGCCTCCTTTTCCAGACTTGACTAGTCAATGGGCAAATCACAGCTAGCAACCAGATGTATGATGGCGACATTGATTCTAATTCTCTCCCCTTTCTTTCTTTCTCTCTTTTTCTTTTTCTTAGAGAGCCCACAGTGCCTCGGGAAAAATTGGCTGAATAAAAGGTAGAAAGACTTTCTCTTTTTTCCCCCTGAATAGTTTTTGGCAGATATGCGCATGTTGAACATCTTGGGAGCTGCTGACAGTGGGTGCTGGGGGGCTCTGAGTTTCCTATTTGCTCGAAGGAGGGGTTTGGTGGGGTCGAAGTGGGGTGGCTTATTTAGCTCTCTTCCCATGATGGGCCAGCCCAATATATACTGGGAAAGCAGGCCTGGGGAGCCAGGAGGGACATGAGAGAACAGGAGTTTGTTTAAAGGCGACGCTGCCTAGCAGCTCCGCGTGGCCGGGGAAGCTGCACTGGTTCCTTCCTGGTCCCTTCCCTTCACCTCCCCTTCTCCCACCCCAGGTACTCGGTGCCCAGCTGTCCACCCCCAGACTGCAGGTCTTCAGAACCCAGGGCAGCTCAGGCTCACTGGTCCAGGGTGTCCAACTCCCATCTGTGGCCTGGCCTCCTCGGGGAAAGGGCTCAGTTCCCAAAGCCAACCCCCATGGTGGAGGGGTGGGGAGCAGAGGGTGCTGGACATTTCTGACCTGAGCCCTGGGTCCTGTGTCCTGCCCACCCACCGGTGCTCTCCCGTGTAGGCTCACTTGCAGACTTTTACTTTGGGGGAGGGGTAAGTTATTGTAAAGATAATGTGTATTTGTTGTGAACAAAATTAGAACACGCAGGTGTGCCATGTACTTGTCATCCTGGGTCCCAGGGGGCTTCTCCTCGCGGGCTCCTGGGTCTTGGGCTGCAGGGCCCAAGGATAGCCAAGCCTATCCACAGGGCAGAAACAGAAGTAAAGCTGTTGGTTGGGAGGAGTCTGAGGCCTTCCTGAGCCAAACACTGGAAATTTAGTGTGTTTTTTTTCCCCAAGCCCACGCTTGGCTCATCATGGACCAAATGGAGCTTGACTTGTCCAGGGAGTGTCTCCCAGATGTCATTCACCACAGGCCACAGGAGCTGTGTGGGGAGGACAAGTGGGCCCCGCTCACTAGCTTTCCATCAGGGGTCCTCTTCGTGTGTCCCTGGATGATGCATGACAGAGTCCCCAGGGAGTGACTGTCCTGGCTCTGTGAGTGCTCGATGCGTTTCTCCGTGGGAGGGGACAGAGAAAGTGGAGTCGGCCTTGCTCTCACTCTCTCACCAGAGTGTTGTAACCACAGAGAAGGCAGCTTCACACGGCAGCCTTCTTGCCAGGCCATCTTTATAAAAGTGAGTCTCATTGTATGGGCAAGCATACAAACCAGTCTTCAGGTAAATTCGTCTGTGAGACAGAGAGTCCATTTGCACTCTAAGGATGATGTAGTGACCAGCTGGCTGGATTTTTGCACACTCAGTATTTTACTCAGCTTTACCAAAGTACAATGCATACACAATCAACTAGGTGTTTTCACAGTGTACAGTTTTACATTTTGACATGATTATACCCGGGACATCATCGCTACAGTCAAGACACCAAACACATCCATCACCCCCAGAACTTTCCTGGTGCTCTTTAATCTCTTCCTCTCACCTCTTCCCAATCCCCTTTTCCTAGGCAAGCACTGATCTGCCTTCTGTTGCCATAAAATGATCTGTTTTCCCTAGCACTTTATATAAATAGAATCGCGTCTTATGTCCTCTCTTTTTTGGTTTAGCCTCTTTCACCAACACAATTGTGTTGAGATTCATCCAGGTGGTGGTGTGCATCCACAGCTCACCCTTCTTGTTGCTGAGAAGTATTCCATGTTATGAAAGCACCATGGTTTGTTTATCCATTTAGTCCTTGAAGGAGATGTGAGATGTTTCCAGTCTGGGGCTATTACAAATAAAGCTGCCAGGAGCGTTCATGACCAAGTCTTTGTACAAGCACCAGCTTGCTTTTCTCTGGGGTAAAATACCAAGAATGAAATGACTGGCTCCTATGGGAAGTGCATGTTGAACTTTTTAAGTAAATGCCAAACTCTCTTCCAAAGATGGCTGCACCATTTCACATTCCCACCAGCCGTGTGTGAGGATCACAGATTTGTATGCTCACCGACACTCGGTGTTACCGGTCTTTATCCTTTTAACCACTCTAACAGGTGTGAAATGGTATTTGGCTGTAGTCCCATTGCATTGCCCTGATGACGAATGATGTTGATCATCTTTCATGTGATTATTTGACACCTGCATCTCCTTTGGTGAAGTGCCTGTTCAAATCTTTGCCTATATTTTTATTGGGTGGTTTTTTTTTTCTTATGTTTAATTGGAAGATAGTTGCTTTAAAATGTTGTGTTGGTTTCTGCGGTACAACAACACGAATCAGCCATAAGTAAACATATATCCCCTCCCTCTTGAGCCTTCCTCCCACCCCTCTAGGTTGTCACAGAGCACCCGGCTGAGCTCCCTGTGTTGTAATAGCAACCTCCCACCATCTACTTTACACATGGTAATATATATGTTTCAGTGCTACTCTCTCAACAGAGACGCAAATATAGAGAATAGACTTGTGGTTTGTTTTCTTATGGTTGAGTTTTGGGAGTTAGTTAGATATTCTGAATATAAGTCCTTTATTGGACACCTGCTTTGCCAATATTTTTCTTCCCATTGGTCTGACTTTTCATTCTCTCTATAGTGTCCCCGTGAAGAGCACACTTTTTCACTTGGATGAAGCCTAGTTTGCCAATGTGTTCTTCATAGATCATGCTGTATCTAAGATTTATTTAGCATGACCCAAAGTCACCAAGGTTTTTTCCTATACTTTCTTACAGACATTTTATAAGTTTCAGATACTCCATTAGGTCTGTGATTTATCTTGAGTTCATTTTTGTGTATAGTGGAAGGTGGATTGAAATTCATTTTTCTGCATGTGGATAGCCAGTGGATTCCGTATTGTTGTTGCTGTTGTTTAGTCTCTTAGTTAAGTCCAACTCTTTTGCGATCCCATGGACTGTAGCCTGGTAGCCTCCTGTGTCCATGGAGTTTCCTAGGCAAGAATACTGGAGTGGACTGCCATTTCCTCCTCCAGGGATCTCATCAACCCAGGGACAGAACCCACGTCTCCTGCATTGGTAGGTGAATTATTTACCAATAAGCCACCAGGGAAGCGCAGAATTCCATATTACGTATTTTAAAAACTGTCCTTTATCTGTTGAATTGTCTTCTCAGTTTGAAAAGAAATTAGTTGTCATATATGTGTGGGTCCACTTCTGGACTTAGTTGCATTGACCTGTTTGTCTACCTGAATGCCATACCATACTACCACGATTATTGTAGCTTTATATTAAGTCTGGAGATCAGGTAATGTTGGCCCTCCAACTTTGATTAGCTATTCTAGGTCCCTTACATTTAGAATCAGCATGTGAATTGTTTTTTTAATACCAACTGGGAATTTGAATGGGATTACATTGAATCTATAGATCAACTTGGAGGATCATTGAATCTTAATATTATCTCCTGACTCTTAAACAAGGTATGTCTCCCCAGTTAGTTGGGGCGCCTTTCTCTGATCTATGGTTTGTGGTTCAGTGTATGGGTCTTATATGTCTCTTGTCAGATTTACCCCCTGCTGCTGCTGCTGCTGCTAAGTCGCTTCAGTCGTGTCCGACTCTGTGCGACCCCATAGACGGCAGCCCACCAGGCTCCCCCATCCCTGGGATTCTCCAGGCAAGAACACTGGAGTGGGTTGCCATTTCTTTCTCCAATGCATGAAAGTGAAAAGTGGTATCACATATTTTTTTGTTATTTTAAATGGCCTTTTTTTATTTCCATTTCTGATTGTTGCTAGTGTATAAAAACAAAATTATGTTTTTTGATAGCAATCATGTATCCTGAAACCTTGCAAAACTCACCAGTTCTAGTAGCTTTTGTAGATTCAATCAGATTTTCTGCATATATGATCATGTTGTCTGTGAAGAAAGACAGTTTTGCTTCTACCCTTCCAATCTGGAGGCCTTGTATGTCTTTTCCTTGCCTTGTTTCACTGGCTAGAACCTCTGGTAGAACACTAAACAGAAGTGGTGAAAACAACCATTCTTGTTTTACACCTTGTGTTAAAAAGATAGTAAGCCTCTCACTGCTAAGTAGGATATTATCTGTAGGCTTTTCATAGGGCTCTTTCTATTTCTTGTTGCTCAGCCATGTCCAACTCTTTGTGACCCCATGGACTGCAGCAAACCAGGCTTCCCTGTCCTTCACTGTCTCCTGGAGTTTGCTCACCTAGTTCCCTTCTATTGCTAGTTCGTTGGAAAATTTTTTCAGTTTTTTTTTTGTTAGAAACTGATGTTGACTTTTGTTAAATTCTTTTCCTGTGTCCATTGAAATGATCGTATGTCTTTCCATTTTTAGTTTGCTAAAAAAACAACTTTAAAAACTTGGTGAATTATATTCATTAATTTTCAAACCTTAGTCCAACATAGGCTTAAGTCTGTCATCTCATTTTTTTTCTGTTTTTTAAATTTGTTCTTTATCCTCTTTTCCATCTTTTTTTGCTTTCTTTTGGATTGAGTATTTTTTTAATCATTATTCCATTTTATCTCCATTCATGACTTATTAGCTTTACCTCTTATTTTGTTATTTTGATGGCTGTACTGTTTCCTCTAATCCTTTCAGATGGTTCTTCCCTCAAATGCATGTGCTGATTAGGACTCAGCTGAATACTCAGTGGGAACCCTCTAGAACTCTCCAGGGTCCCCACTCTGTCCAGCTCTTTCCTCTCTGCTACAAGTCTTACAGGTCCAGTCAACTTGGTCTCCCCAGCTCTCAGTTCTGTCTCAACTCAGGAATGACCCCAGGCTCTACCTGGGATCCCTGCACTTTGGCCTGAAACCTCTCTGGATGGAAAGCTATGAGGGCTCCCCTCTCTGGGTTTCCCACCTCTCAGAGACAGATCATTGTCCTTCATCGTCTGGTGTCCAATGTCTTGAAAACCACTCTTGCCTCAAGGCACCAGGGTGGGAGGAGGGAGAGCTCCTGTGAAGGGAGTGGGCTGGTCCAGGCACCGTGGACCTGACAGTGAGGGGTCTGAGTAGAGGGACAAACACCGTTGTCTCATTTTCCTTGAGAACGGCCCACCCCACCCCAACTCAATTAAGATGAATCTGCAACATCAAGAATTTAGATCTTAGAAGACTGTTACAAAGGGCTCTTCACAGAATCTCTTCTTAAGAAATTTCTGATTGTAAAGAATAAGTAGGGAGGGGGAGGATAATACCGCCAAGCCTCTCTAAACCTCAGTGATGGGGAGGTCAGGAAGCTCCCTGGGGTGGGGAAATCAGAAACCCCCTGTGGTGGGGAGGTCAGAAACCCCCGGGGTGGGGAGGTCAGAAACCCCCCAGTGGTGAGGCAAAAGGGAACTCAGAGTCCCCCAGCAGCCCCAACTGCCTCCCAGTTTAAGCATATCATAGCATATCAGGCGCAGCATCCACCTCAACCCCCATACAAGTAGCTGAGCTGGAAGGAGGACCTGTCAGACGCTAAGGCCACTCACTCCCCCAAATCACAGTCCCCAAGCCCTCTCCACGAGCCAGGCACAGCTGGAGCTGCAGTCTTAACCCTCTATCTGTGCACAGCATCCCCCAGCCTATGAGGGGCTCACACAGCTGTTAACTCATACGACACATTATCCCCATCTTACAGATGAGGAAACTGAGGCTTAGGATGGGTAAACGGTTTGCTCAGGCTCATGCTGCCCAGGCTTCTTTTCAAGCTGAGAATTTCCCTTGAGCAAAGTTGATGATCCTTATAAGAGAGTGTGGGTTTCTTGGGCTTGGGTTTCTGAGCCCCTGCCCAGCCATGCCTCCACCTGCCACACCAAAGGAGCTAACTGACCAGCATGGGACACAGAGGACTAGGCCCTACCAGGCTAGCTAGGGCTCTCCTGACCTTTGACAGAGCATTTCCATTGTCAGGGTTGTTGGCAGACTAGCTTCACGGGACTGCAAGGTTTCTGACTCACTATAGAACTTTTTTCCAGGAATATCAGATGTCAGGAGTTTTTTGACATATATGCACATGTGTTTGGATTAGTGCATCACTTAGGCTGTCATCGTGGGGGAAAAAAGATGGGGGAATGTCTGATATGTTGATCACGAAGGGTTCACCCAATCCCACGGCTGTTTCTAACTCTAAGGCTACACTGTGCATTGAGTCCCCTATATACGTACCTTCAAGTTGTGAACTTTCAAAAATTCAAGCGTGCTCCTTTCAATGCTAGCTATTTTGTACTGTACTTCTATACTTTTAAGGTACTGTACTGTCAGATTTAAAATGTTTATTTTTTGCGTTTGTTTTTTATGAATTATTTGTGTACCTGTTACAGTAAAGTCCTATGTAGCCAACTGTGTTAGTTGAATACCTAGGCTAACTTTGCTGGACTTATGAACAAATTGGATTTACAAACGCGCTCTTGGAATGGAACTCTTTCCTATGTAGGGAGCTTACTGTACCAGCAGCATGGGAACCACTTGCCAGAAAATCAGCTCCCAAACCGTCGGGCTCTGTGTCGCAGGGACTAACAAGGGTCCCCAGTGCCTCCCTTGGTTTTCAGGCTGTATCCAGCTGGGTAGCTTTGTGCTACCTCTGAAAGAAGCAGCACATGAAACATTCGAGATGGGATTAGAGGACAACAGAAAGAAGAGCCTGTGTGTGCGCATCCATGTTTGTGCAAAAGTATAAAAACCCCGAGTTTGTGTTTTCCCAAGAGTATTAATTACAGTTGGAGAGGAGGCTTGTCCGGGCATGTTCCGCTTGGGCAGAGTAATTTATCATTCGGTTTCGAGGAGTGGAAGATGGGTCACGGTGCAGAGAGCAAGACACACATCTCTCTCTCTCTCAGACTTCACAGCTGCCCCACCTGCTCCGGGGTGGACGGCTTTGCCCAAGGCACGTGCCAGAGGGAGCACAGAGAGCTTGCAGGCAGCAGGCTGGGAGAGGAGGGAGACTGTGAGGCCTTGACACCATCTGCCTGAGACACAGCCCATCATGCGGAAGGCCTGTGAGGGTGGCTTGAAAGGAGAAACTGTGCAGTCTCTTGTGGATGACTGCCTCTGATGGGGGCAACAGGCAGAAAGACACGGGCACCAGCCAGGCTGGCTGCCCACCTCAGATCCCTTCTGATCTTACAGGCCTTCCCTCAAGGCCGACGGGAGGGCTGGGGGTCTCTGGGATCCACTGGGGAGGTCCACGAATAAGGTGGGTTTTATTCTTATCTGTGGCTGAAAAGCAGGACATACAGGCTCACCATTTAGTGTATGTCCCTCACCACACAACAGTTATAAATCAGTCTCTCCCTGGCCTTGGTGAGGTGCTTGGAAAGGCAAAACCAGCCCAGAGGACTGCGCCGTCCTCCCTCTGCCCCTGCGTCCCTCCACCCTCTCCTGAGCACTAGGGTCACCCCTGTGTCTCCTGAGCTGCTCAGGCTCTCCCAGGACACTTTGCTTTTGTCCTTTCCACCATCACATGCATGCTTCTGCCTCTCCTTGCTGCAGGCAGATGCTGGACACCTGAGCCCCAAGTGACCACACACTTGCTTTCAGCAACAAGAGTTTTTCTGTAAAGTTATAAAGTATATAGTAATGAGTACTGGCCCCAAGTCCACTCTCCTGGCCACCCTTCCCCTTGCACGGCAGCCAGCAAACACCGAGCGGGGCCTGCTCCTGCCAGAATCCTTCCGGGAAGGCCCTGGGCGGCCCCAGTGACTTGGTCCAGGATGGTGCCATGGGCACCTACTGTGTGCCAAGGGCTGTGCTAGGTGCTCAGGATGCCACCCTGAACCAACCAGACTGATACTCGAGCAAATAATCCCGTCTCCTGGTGGTGGGCAGGGGTGGGGGCAGATGCACTTCCAGCCAGTCTAAGGGAATAAAGGGAAAACCACTCGGAGGCAGAGGCCCAACTTGCCTCCGAAGATGTGCTTTCATCTTCTGCTCTGCTCTCGGGGCTTCTGTGCTTCGTCTGCTGGAACTAGCCTTCCAGGACTTGGCTCACAGAACCAGGGGTCTCAGGCAAGCTAGCAAGGAATCTCCAGGCTTCTTTGCTGGGTGTCCAGCCTGCTGACTCTCTGGGACTTGCAGATGCGTTGGAGGGAAGGACAGGAGATACAGGAACGAGGATGGAGCAGAGCAAGATGGGGTTGAAGGAGCGTCCACAGAAGCTTCTGTGCAGGCCAGGCTGAGAGGTCACTACCCAGAAGGCTGAGGGTCCCCGATGCTGGCCGGGCTCCAGAGACTCCTGAACTTGCGGATGTGGAGTTTTTCCTTCTCCAGTTTTGTGATGAATAAATTCACTTGTCTCCCCACCCCCACTTTCATACCTGCTTCTCTCTTCATTCTTATACCTGCAAATTCCCTTGATCGAATTTATAATGGTGATCATTTATCAAGCAACACCTATGTGTCAGTTCCTTCACCTTGGTGATTTCTAAACTTCATAATGATCCAGGAAAGTACATGATGCTATCTCATTTTTCCAAAAAGGAAACTGAGGCTCAGAGAAATTAAGAAACTTTCTCAAAGCCATACTGCAAGTCAGCAGCTGAGCTGAAATTAGCCTCTGTCTGAGTGATGTTGGATCCAGGCTCCTTCCTGCCCTAGCAGATTGACTCTCAAGAGATGCCCGGTGCCATCAAAGATATCTCATGTTCTCTTGATCAAGGGTAGAAGGATAAGACCGCTAATGGAGCCAAGAAGCCGTCCCCACTCTACTATGGGTGCTGGCTCTGAAGAAATCCTTAGGATGAGTGGAAACGGTCTTAAGGTCTTCCTCCTTCAACACCTCCTAACCCTAAAACCCAACCCTAACCCTAACCCGGCCCTCCCCCCTTTTAAAGACTGTGCTCAGGGGTTTTAATGATGATACTTTTAAAGTCTAAGTTGGACCTTGTAACTTGCCCCTCCTCAGCTCAAATCCTCTCAGGACTGCCTGTTCCTTTAGCGAAAAGCCAGTCATCAGAACACCCTCCCGTGTAAGACCTCATGAGATCTGGCCCCATCATCTCTCTGACCACCTTTTCCATTAGCTCCCCTTCAGTTTCCTTACTCCACTCCAAGGGGCTGCTTTGACTGTTCTCTGAATAGCCAAACACGTCCCATGACAGCCTTTGCCTGGGCTATTCCATCTGCTGGAACATGCCTCCCACAGAGCCTTAGGGCTCCTTCCCTTGGCTCCTCCAGCTTGGCCTGAACATCACCTCTGCAATTAGGCCCACCCTGCTTCTGCCTTCTCTCTCTCTCCCTTTTTTTGCTGCGCGGGTCTTCATTGTGGCCCTCCAGCTCTTTGTTGCACTGTGCAGACCCCTCCATTTGTGGCACACGGGCTTAGTTCCTCAATCAAACTTGCGTGCCCCGCATTGGAGGGTGGATGCTTAACTGCTGGACCACCAAGGAAGTCCCCATTCGTCTTCCAGTTGGAGACGGATAGCGGTGCAGTTGGGTGCATTCAGAATTGCCTGAATGATCATCTCCAAAGAGCGCTGGCTCCTGGGGTGTCCCTAGTGGTATGCCACAAGGCTCTGCTCTCAACCCTAGCCTAGTCGGCGTTTTTATCCGTGATTTATGTAAGTGTGCAATAGGCATGATGATCAGATTCTTGTTTACCTGAAACTGAGACGAATAACTAATACTGCCCAGGACCCTAGATGAAACTGAACTAAACTCAATAAGAATAAATGTAAAATACTGCTCTTGGCCCAAAAATACTAAGTTGATGAATGTAAGAGAAGGAAGGGGCGAGGGTTTTAAGTGATGGTCAGTTCAGTACAATTAAGGGGGTTGTCTTGTCCATGAAGGCTGCTGTAACAGAATGCCACAGACTGGGCAGCTTATCAAGGAAAGATATTTACTGCTAACAGTTCTGGGAGCCGGAGTCCAAGATCAGGGTGCCAGCAAGGTCGGGTCCTGGTCAGGGCCCTCTTTTGGGGTGCAGATCGCTGTTTTCTATTTTCTCATTGTGTCCTCACATGGAAAGCAGAAGCAGGAAGTAATCAGGATACTAATCCCACCACAGGGGCCCCACCATCATGACCTCATCTGACCCTAATCACCTCTCAGAGGCCCCACATCCTAATGCCATCTCACTGGGGTCAGAGATTCAACATAAGAATTTCCCTGGATGGGGAGGGGGACAAAAACATTTAGTCCATAATAGTGACAAAACAGTGGTGAATAGTGACAAAATAGCTTATCCAGGCTGGGGACACTGTTACCTGTAAACCAAGAGTGTCCCAGACAAGCTGGAGGGTGCGGTCACTCTGAGTAGAAGCCTCGAAAGCTCATGTTATTTGGATTGCATGATTGAAGGCACATTCCCAGATTATGCAAAGGGGAAATTGGTTGGAGCCTCCCTGGACCCTTGGGTTCACTTTGAAGTCATCGCTATGAAGGTTCACTAGGACTGTTCAGCCAGTGGAGGAAGACTGGGTAGCCAGACTGTCTGTCTTGGAGTGTCCGAGGGCTGGGCTGCTGAAGGAAAAGGTGGTTTTCTCCATGTGGCCTTAGATCCACTGAAATCAGAAGGAGGAGTCCAAAGGGCAGGTTTAAGGGCAGTCTAAAGGGAGAACTGTCGAAGGACGACAGCTGGCCAGCGATGGATGGGTCCCTTCCATCCTTGGAGGCTGCAGAGGAGTCTCGTCTATTGAAAGGGGAGGACCAGGTGGCTCTTCTGAATGGGAGGCAGTGCTGAGTGGCTGCCACATGTTAACTGTTTGGGAAGGAGACTCTGCCAGCACCTGTTTAAATCAGGACATGGGGAGAGCCCCCCAGGTGTGACGACATGTGAGGGAACAGATGTGAGTTCAAACCTGTCTTCCCTATGCACCCCATCTTTCCCTTGCTCCTCTTGCCCCTGATGAGGTTTCCACTTCCCAAGCCCCTCTCCTGCTGCTGAATTATTGAAAGTGTCATTTGCTTTATCACTGTGCTGGAGGGGGACCGTCGCAGAGCAGCTTGCTTGGGATTGTGTGGACGGTGGCCCTTAGAATCCACTCCCTGGCCCCACTCGGTGGGGGCAGCTGCTCCCAGCCCCCTCCTCCTTCTCCCTTCATCATCTCTCACTCATAACTGCTGGTGTTCTTACTGGAGGATGCGGCATCCTCTCCATGTCTCATGCCACCAGCCAGGAGGGCTGTAGATTGAGTCTGTGGCAGAAGTCACCACCCAGCACAGGTGGACAGCCAAGTCTCTGTGCTGGGGCCCTGGGACATCCCCCTGCGACCGACCAACTGAAGGTCTCCTGGGTGCACGTGGGTGGACATGGCCTGCTGACTGGGGGCCACTCTGATGCATGTGCCACCTTGGTATGTTTGTGGGGATAGAGTCATCGTGTGTGCAGGGCAGAACCTGTGTGTTTGAGTATGTGTGTGTGTGTGCAGAAATGCGTGCAGCTGTGTTGTGGGCTCCTGCACTGCCGTGTGTGTGCACTCAGGCATGCATTTTTTTAGCAGACATCCTAGAGCTTAATTTGACACAGGCCCTGCCCGTGAGACATTGCTATCTGATCCAGTCTTCCCAGAGAAGATGTTGGTGTGGCCACCCCAGAGCAGAGGATGCCAGGAGACAGGCGACTTATTCAGGGGCAGTGCAGGCGGCATGGGCAGGTCCCCAGGGGATAGAGAGGCATGCAAGAAATGGCAAGCCCCCAAAATGCTCGGGGTGGGGAGTGCAGAACTCCCACCCACATCCCAGAGGTGCGGTGTGAAGTTTGCTGGAGCCCCAGACCCTCCAGACCTAAGCTCGTTGTCTGGTCAACAGTGACCCAGACCATGGAGGAAACTGCTTTTTCTCTCCATGAGGGCTTGGCCCCCACCCCTGCCTTCCCTAAAGGGCAGCCCAGCCATGCTCCACAGCCTTTAAGTTCTCTTCAGACCCTTTTGTAGGTATCTGCTGTGTGCCTAGCCCCACGATGGCTGCTCCCCCTTACAACAGGCAAGGCCAAGCCCCTGACCTCCAGGAGCTGCCCATCTCCCAAGGCAGAGATGGTAAGTCTGAGTAAAGGGCAAGGCCACTTGACCAGGCTGGAAGCCACAGAAAGTAAGGACGGGGGCTCCTGACAGCCTGTGGTGGGCACTGTGGTCCCCGTGAGCTTTCTGAACCCAAAGCCTGGCTCCACAGGGCCCTCTGGACACACTCAGAGGAAACGTGACCAGGTGCCAGCTCTGAGCACCGTGTCGACAGGTGTGGGCACTCATTACCTCAGTAAGGACCCAGAGGAGGATGGTCAGGGACCTGGAGTGGGCATAGAGGCCTTCCGAAAAGCAACAGGGCACCAGACCCTTCCTCAAGCTTGCAGGGAGGCAGGGAGACCCACGTCAACCCTGATGTCCCGTTTCTCCATCACTCATCCTCAGGTGGTACGAGGGTACAGGCCTTTTATGCATCTCCTTTGATCACTGATCACTTGGTCAGTCTTATCAGATCACTGAAACAGCTTAGGAGCAGAGTTGTCACCTCAGTTAGAAATGAGGAAATTGAGGGTCAAAGCATGGCTGTGACTGGCAGAGCTGGGTTTGCAAATTCTTGGGCCTCCGAAGCCTCCAGCCATGTTTGCTCACTGGCTCATAAGCGCTTGCACCCCCAGGGGGCCCTGGAGCTCATTAGACCCGCTAGAAATCAGGCAGGGGCTTCCTGGGGCATCAGGCCTTCTCTGAACATCTTTGCCATCCTCCAGTGTTTGTGGCTTGTGAAGGGGCTGTGACACAGTTATAGAGCATTCAACAAGAGCACACAGACACCCCTGCCCTCTGAGCCCTTCCTCCTGCACCTCCACACTTCCCCGCACCATCAGCATCCTTGCCAGCCCCAGAGGTGTAAAGCCTGACATCACTACTTCTGTCCTGGTGCCTCTTTGGGGCTCGTCCAGCCTGGGAGTCACAGGCTGGGCCTTAAACGGGAGCCAGGGTACCCAGCCAGAGGCTCCCAGCCCCAGAGCCCCACCTCCTCCTTCTCCATCCAGCCTTCCTCCCTACTCAGCCAGGCCCCCTTGGGTGGAGATGATGGGGTGTGGATGGGGTGGCCCCCACTAAGGCCAGCCAGGAACCTCCCTGTGCCCCCACACTCCCTCAGCTGGCCTTAATGGGGTGGGAGGGAATCCTAACAGGAGCGAGCCAAAAGCCCCGCTGTGGGCAAGGAAGAGCTGGACTATCAGAACTGGTCCCCGTCCTCTCCCAGTCTGAGGACACCAGCCAGGCCCAAGGGCAACAGGGAGCTTACCACCTACTGCCCCTCACCAGTGCATAGGAACCCCATCCCCAAATCCCGCCTCTGGGCCTCAGTTTTCCCCACTGGAAGAAACCTTAAGGATCATCTCTTTCTTTTGTTCCGTCAAAGAGGGGGCGATGGCCTGGGGGGAATCTGGTCTTCAGGCCGACAGATGGATTGGCCTCCTGCCTGGCCAGGTCCCTAGGTAGCTTGTGACCCCTGGGCAGCCCTGGCCTGAGGCAATGGTCAGGGAAGCCAGCCAGCCAGCTGGGCCAGCCTGCTCTGGGCAGGGCTGAGCAGGACTCCAGAAGCCCGATGCTCTGCAGGGTTGGGTGTCCAGCAGCACAGAGGCTCATAGAGAGAGCAGCTCAGAAGATGCTGAGGCAGGCCAGGTGTGGGGCAGACACACACACATGGGGTCCCTAGCACCCCCACCCCCTGCCAGCCCCTGCACAGCACTCGACTTCTGACCTGGCGGCAGCAACGCCTCATCTCAACTTGGCCTCAATCCAGGGCCCAGAGCCAGCAGCTCCCCCTCCCAGACTTGGGGCTGGGGTCTCGGGGGCAGGTCTCACCTCTGTTGCTACCATCTTCCATCTTCCCACCTCTGAAGCCAAGAGAAACCTTTTGAGAAAACAAACGGTGGTCCTTTTTTCCCCACTCTCTCTGTTTTTCTCAACCTCAGAGAAGGTCTCCCCTTCCCCACCCAGTATCCGTGAGATCGATCAGGTGGGAGGTTTTGCCTCCCCACCCCGGCACCATGGGAGCCTCCCCTAGACCCCACGTGGGAGTGCGGGCGTCCGGATGGGGAAGCTCAGCTCTGAGCATAGAGCTGGGCAGCAGGAGTGACTGGACCGGACACTGCTGGGCAGGACCCAGCAGATGGGCGAGCCCAGAGCAGGCACTGAGCTGAACAACCTGGGGAAGAAACCCTGGAGACCAGGCAAGGGAGAGGACAGGCGGCGGGAGCAGAGAGCAGAGCAGCACTGAAGACAGCTGCGAGTGCGAGCACCTGCTCAACCCAGAGCCGCGTGGGGACCACAGCCCCCATCCCCAGCCTGCTGCCCTGCCCGCCGCTGCGGCTGCCCCGCTGGGTCTCCTCCCCGAGCCTGCGTGGAGCCTCGGTTCCAAAATGATGATGTGTTTTTGGGTATGTACCAAGCGCGGACTGCCGAGTTGCTTTTTCGGCTCCGGGCAGATCCAGGGTTGAAATGAGAAAGCAGCCTGCCCAGCACGGCCCCTGAAAGTGCCCCCTCGCGCCTGTCCCCAGCTGGCACCACAGCTCTCCCCCAGGGCCCAGCCAGCACGGCGCTGGGGTCAGGAGTGTCCGTAGACAGGAAGTGCAGCCGGCCCGAGAGCCAGACTCCCCTCGGTGGCCTCCATGGGCTAGGCGGAAGCTCTGAAAGGCCCTGCATGGGGTGCGCTGTCCTATCCCTTCCCTCTTGCCAGTCCTTGCAGGAACCTGCTTCAGATCCCCCAGTGAAAACGTCAGGTGGCTCCCAAGACCACGGACACACCCGCCCAGCCCTGCCTCTCCTCCACTCCCTTCCTCCCTGCCCCCCACCTGAGTCACAATATCAGCAACAGACACTGGACCCTGGAGAGACTGGTGGGCACGCTCAATGTGAGCTGGAGCCGACAGCCCCAGAGCTCTGGGTCCCCAAACCCCAAAGCTGGGAGGGCCCAGAGAGAGGACAAGCCCCAACCCGAAGACCCCTTCCCTCCTCCCTGGCTAGCCCCGGGCCTCTCGGCAAAGGAAATGACAGCAGAAGTGATCAGAGCGGGGGTCTTGGCCAGACCTGGGAAGAGGCAGCGGGGAGGCTGAAGCTGGAAGGGCCTCCTTGGGGGATGAGGAGGGACTAGTGGTTCTCATTAAGTCCGGCTGAACTGGGAGAAGGAAGGCCAGGCACGTGTGTATGCGTGCGCATACATGCAAACAAGCATGAATTGCAGGTCTCCCACGATCCCTGGCCTCGGGGTTGCCATGGAGGTGGTTTGAAAATCTGAGTTCTGTGCTTTTGACATGGAAGAGACCTTTTCCCCGGGGCCTCACCAGCGGCCCCAGCACCACCCGGGCCGTGGGCTCCCCACACTGAAGCACTTCCTCCAGGCTGAACTCTCAGGTGCAGCCTGCCCCACGGCGTCCTCCTCCAGGGCCACAGCCAGCCCCCACCTCCAGGGAAACTCTCAAAGCCCTGGGGCCTCACTGGGAGGGGCTGACCTGGAAGCAGGAACCTGTGGGGCACCTGGGTGGCTGGGCAGGGTGTCAGCAGGAGAGGCCAAGGCAGCCACAGAGAAGGCGCCAGTAGCCACTGGGAGCCAGGATGGCTGTAGTCAGTCGCACGGCTGTGGTCACAAGCCGAGCTCCACTGAGCTCTGCTGACCCCATTCCCACCCAGGGCAGAATTAGGGTCAGCATGTGTCTAACTTGGGTCTTCCCACGTGACTCAGTGGTAAAGAATCCACAGACGCAGGAGACACTGGTTCCATCCCTGGGTGGGGAAGATCCCCTAGAGAAGGAAATGGAAACCCACTCCAGTATCCTTGCCTGGAGAATTCCGTGGACAGAGGAGCCTGGCAGGATGCAGTCCATGGGCTTGAAAAGAATCTGACATGACTGAGCATGAGCGTGATGTGCCTAGCTGCTGTAGGCCTCCATCTTTTGCAAAGACCAATAGCTCTGCCGAGAATGGCCTGGCTGCCCAAGCCTTTGCTCTGCAAATTCCTCCTTGTTCTTCAAGGCCAGCCTGAGGGAACACTGCCCCAGGGACACTCTTCTTGAACCAGCAGGCAGAATGGATTTCTCTCTGTATCTCGATTCCAGGGAGCACCAGGCTGGCGTTAGTGAGCTGGCCTTGATCCTTCCTGTGGCCTGAGGGTCCCTCCAGAGCCTCGTGGGACTTCTCCTGATCTGGGCCTGGCAACCAGGAGATGCTCCCAGGTGGCTAGGTGGTTCCAGAGGAGAGTCCCGCGCCCCCCTCCCCCCAGGCATGCTACTTCTTAGGTGCTGTGGCTCCTCTTGGGGGATCTTGCCTCCCAGGATCCCCTCCCCTCCAAAGTTTTGTCCTTGCCCACTCACACAGCCGGGCCTGGGGGATGTGCTGGAGTGTCCCCGCCTGAACTTTTGAGGTTGTTTTAGGACAGGGCTGGAACCTGAACTGGAGAATCTTGCCTTCTCCCCTTCCCTGGTTGGGCTTCACATCCAGGCGGGGATTTACCTCTGTAGAAAGGAGAGAGGGCCATGGCAGACAGACCCCTTCCCTGGGTCTTGTCCCCCAGATCTCTCTCCCTGAGCCATGGCCCCACCCCATTTCAGGAGATGGCACTCAAACTAGCAACTCCCAAGTCAGCACCCTCGCCTGGAGCCCCTCCCAAGCCCCACCTGGCACCCACTCATTTCCCACTGTCCACCTAATGCCCACCTGGTGTCCACACACTCCTCAGACTCAGCACATTAAAACTGCTCATTTCTCTTCTGACCAGCTTTTCCTTCTTTTTCTTACAATCCCAGGAGAGTCCTCCCACCCACTCGAACTCTTGGGATCACCCTCAGTTCCTGCCAACCCCAGCTTCCCAGCACAGACCAGCCTTGCAGGTTCTGCCTCTGCCCTTTCTCTTTATCCTCCCCCTTCCCCAGACCCCCAGGCCCAGGCCCAGTGCCACCTGCCCAGGTCAAGTCTAAACTTCTTTCTTAACCTGGAGCACAAAGTTCTTTACATATGGCCTGTTTAGCCCCAGCCTCACCCCCTGTAGCTCCTTCACATTCTCACCCTCCTGTGGTCCAGCCAGGCTGAGCTGCTTCCAGATTAACTAGAACATCTGCTGAGCGCCCCCTCTCCCAGGCTTATTCCTCCTAAAATATCCTCCTTCCTCCACATCCCCCAACCCACAGCTGGCTCCTACCTTCAGTTTAGGGTAAGCTTGTGGGCAAAGATGGAGGGCTGTGGCATGTCAAGTGAGAAGCAGTTTAGAAGTCACCACCTCCAGCAAGCCTGCTCTGACCACCCCGCAGTGGGGAGTCGTTCCCTCCACTGCGTCCCCATGCACTCATCTGAGGGCACTGTCTTTACCTGTTTACTCTGCCATCTCCCTTCCACTGGTAACTCCCTCCAGGATCTTGACTGGGTCTTGCTCAGCTCTTGTTTCTGGTGCCCACCACATAATGGCCACTTACCCGAGACTCCAGGAAACTTGCATGCTAGAATGAATGAGTCTGTTCCATGAGACAGGGTGGGGCCTGGTCAGAGGGTATCCTCTGAAGCAGAAGCCCTGCAGAGGTCCCCACTGCTCCCCACCTTGAGCCAGGGTCACACAGTTGACCACTGGACTCCCCCTGCCCTAGACACCACTCTTCAAGGAGGTATTGGAGGTATCATTGCTCCCATTTTAAAGTTGACAAAGTTGGGGCCTGTGGCCTCCATCCTCACTGTGAAGGGGCCTGATCATGGCGAAACAGGGGTTGGATGTAGAAGGGAAGCCATCCCTGGCCCTTCCAGCCTGACCACTGGGGCTCCCTTTGGTGGTGTGGGTGTGGAAGTTCACCCCTGCTCCGTGAGAGAGGCCCCCTGCCTGCTTTGGGGTCATCTCTGTCTTTGGATCATCTGCGCATTGACTCCACATGGAGGCCTGTCACCAAGGAGGGGAAACAGAGGTGCCTGGGTTGGGGGGGCAGGATCTGGGCAGAGGGCCCAATGCCAGGGACAGGGACTTCGCATCCCTCGGGCCTGGCCTGGAATCCAGGTCTGTAGCTTAGCAGCTGTGTGACCTCAGTGAGTCAGCAAGCCTCTCTGAGCCCCAGGTGGCTCTCTGTAGGTGGATCACTGCACCATTGTGCAGGTTGAGAAGCAGCGATGGTTCGCATGCTCCGTGCCCAGCACAGAGGGAGTAAGGATGCTGAGTAGCAAGACAGGGTGACCTGGGGTGGGAGGACGTTCTGTTTTTCTCACCCACCTGGGCTCTCCTCATGGCCACAGCAGCCTCCTCTGGTTCACTGCTGCGAGAGGAAACCCGCGCTAGCTTCGGCCTGTGCTGTTGGTCACAGGGGGTCCACAGCGCTTTCTTCCCCGACCCCTACAGAGGATGCGGCCACCCCTGGGCAAGGAGGATGTTCAGGCTGGAAGGCTGAGGGTGGCAGAGCCCGGACTGGAACCAGCTCTTGCCCTGGCCCCCAGATGCTTTCCTGCACCTGCTCACACTGGGTCTCCCCACCTACCTCTTCTTGGCCCAGGTCTGATGTCCAACCCTGTGCACCAGTAGGGATCCACCTGGTCTTATGTGAGCCTTGCCATTCTTCCTTTCTCATGGTTCCCCAGACTGAGAACCCCATGTAGACAAGTGTGTCTGAGCTGTGTTCTAGCTGTGTCCTGAAAAGGGAAGATCTTGGCAAACACTTGGGGGATGGACAGAGGAGAAGGGGGTTGTTAGCGGTGGCATGTCCTTGGAGAGCAAAGAGCCTATGTCCAAGCACCGCATAGCTCCTCAGAGAGCCACCTCCCCAACAGGCCCCGGAGGGGCAGTGTGACTCTGGGATTCGTGGGGCTGCAACCCAGAGCAGGCAGACGATTCATCGCCAGCCTCTCATCCCAGGCTCAGCATTACTGCGGCTCAGCTCAGTCATGTGCAAGCTCCCAGGGTCTGGGAGCTTCAGTGGCTGGGAGCCCTACAGGGGCAAACACCTCCCCGCCTCTATGCCTTGGGGGCGGACCTTAGAAAATGGGCTCCCAGGACAGACAGATGGCTCAGGGAGAAAGCTGGCCCACGATGTGTGAGTGCCTGCAGGGGGGCGTGTCTAGGAAGAGGGAGGGCAGGGAGGAAGGACAGGCTCGGGGACAGCCTCATGTTACCCTGCAACCTGGGGGAGCCAGTGGGTGGCTTCATAATTGACTGGCACCAGGCGGAGACGCCAGCAAACTGTCTCCAAATTAGCCATAATTGCAGGAGAAATAAAGAGCAAACAGGGTGAGCTGGATGAGGTTTTCTATAAATATTATGTTTTTTAAAGTTTGCCCTGGAGTAATAGAAGCTGTTTAAACGCTAATATCCTGTCTGTGCATTTAAAAAGCCTTATAATGAGGATTTAGTGCCTTCTTTTCCTAAGACCTGGGATCTGGGGGCCCCTGGGTCTCCAGCCTCCTCTCCTTCCAGGCGTTTCAGAGTGGGCAGCCCTTGGGAATCAGAAAACCTACCCTCCCAGGCCAGACTCAGCCTCCTGGGGGGCTTTGCCCTGGTAGACGCCAGGGGGCCCTTCTTGTCCCAGTGAAGCTCCTCCTTCCTTATCCCCTTCCTACCTTCCCTCCAGTGGCCGTCAAGGACCGGCAGCTGCATTCTCTTGGTCTGAGTCATTTTTGAGACATTGACACCTTTGGCTCCTGTTGTCAAGGCCGGAGCCCCAGGTCACCTGGACCGGCAGGCCAGCCTCTCTCCTAAGCCAGCGGGAAAGCTGTCTGATCACTGAGAGACGGGGTTCCTAGGTGAAGCTGCAGGACGATGTCTGGGTTTACTAAAAATCAGGACGTGGTGTTCGTTCAGTCCAGTAATAACTGCGGAGCCATTTTTGGTGGTGAGCGAGAAAATTATAGGAGGGGCCCCAGGCCCCCTCCCCACCCCAGGGGTGACTTCATCAGGGGCCTAAAACCCACAGTTTGAAAGGCCCCGGGGAGGAGCTGTCCTGGGGAGCCCCGTTCTGGGCTGTCAGAGGGGACATTCAACTCTGCTTTATTCTGAGCATTTGAGCACCTGCTGTGCCAGGGCTGAGTGGGACCCTGCTCCGGGCATTCACTCTCCAGGCAGCATCTTTGGGACCCTCGTCCTCCCAACAGCCGCCAGTGCCACTTTCAGAAATAGAAACCGGCAGGTCTGGTCCATGGCAGCGTTCCGTGTGCTCAGGCCCACGCGATGCCTGCACACAGCGTTGTAGCTTCCTCCACAGCCGCAGTTCGCAGTCCAGGAGATGACAGGTTCAGAGGCCTGGGAGACGCCCTGGCGTACGCATGGCAGGTGGCCAGCTACAAAGTCAGGCTGTGACTTCTGCGGCCTTCCATCCCTGGGGCACAAGTATTCCTGGTGGGGGCAGAGGCAGGAGGGGTGACGTCACCAACAGCTCACCAGCTCTGTTGGCCTCACCCGGCTGAGGCCACCTCTCACGGCCAGCAGTCCCCGCAAAGGCTCAGAGCCCCCTCTGTAGAAGGTCTTGGGATCCTCACAAAATAAGGCATAATTAAGCCAAAGAGGAAGAGGAGCGGGCGCCCCTGAGCAGGGCCGACCCCATCACAGGGACACAGTCCTTGGTCTCTGCCATCGCTTCCTGACTATTTTGGCGATCACCAGATGTAGGGTTCGGGTTGGAGCTACAGGTAAAAAACTGGGGGATTTGACACAGCTCGGGAAAGGCGCAAACTGACGATGAAGGCAGAGGTGCCCGTGTGGTTGGGCAACTGATGGGATTTGAGCCACAAGTTCACTCCCACCGCACATCCTTTCCCGTTTCTGTGAGAGCACAGGTGGGGAAGACACACACCCACTCACTCCCACAGCCCTGATCTGGTCACCAGAGAAGCAGGAAATTTAACCCCTTTTCTATTATTTCTATCCAGGGGTGACATCCATGTCCAGGTCCCAGGAAAATGGCAGGAACCCTGAGGGAGTCACTCCTGTGTCTAGCCTGTCATATACTCACCCTTGATATCCGCCCCCAAGTAAACAACTCTAGACTTGGTGGCTGTTGAGGACATTTGAGATTCTGAGAGAGGATGAGGAGCGTAACCTTGGCTAAGGTTCAGCAGGGCTGGGAAGGAAAAGGGTCCCTTCCAGGTTCAAGAGTGTTTTGTGAAAGAACAAGTTACTCTGAAGTCCAATCCTACAAGCTAGTGAGGGAAGAGAGGGGGGTAGGCAAGTGTGGGACAGAGAAGGAAAGGGGGTCTGGTGGTGGGGGTGGCAGGAGGCAAGACCTTCAAAAATAGGGTGACGAAGGAAGGGATCCTAGTGAGCAAAAGTCGCTCAGTCACGTCCCACTCTTTGCGACTCCATGGACTATACAGTCCACGGAATTCTCCAGGCCAGAATACTGGAGTGGGTAGACTTTCCCTTCTCCAGGGGATCTTCCCAACCCAGGGATCCAACCCAGATTGGATCCCACATTGCAGGTGATTCTTTACCAGCTGAGCCACAAGGGAAGCCCGATAATACTGGAGTGGGTAGCCTATCCTTCTCCAGGGGATCTTCCCAACCCAGGAATCAAACTGGGGTCTCCTGCATTGCAGGTGGATTTTTTACCAATTGAGCTATTAGGGGGTCAGGAGGCAAGACCTCCAAAAACAGGGTGACAAAGGAAGGGATCTTAGAGGAAGGAGAAATGGGGAACAAAGCCAGGCTACAGGAGAGGGCAGAGAGGAGGCAGGGCTTCCTGGGGGCGTGCCCAACTCTGCTGGCAGCTTAATGGATGAAAGAGGAGCAGGTGATGAGAGAGAGTCCTTCTCCAGCCTTGAGGAATGGGGGTGGCCGAGAGAGGTATTCCCAGAGAAAGGGACTCCAGATCCTGGCCCTCCACTGTGGGGCCACTTTTTGTTGTCATGTCCCTGGTGTGGCCCAGGATCCTGAGGTGGGGTCATGCCCCCTGGTGTGTTTGTCAATCCTTCAAATGCAGGAGGACTCGAGAAGGGAGAGATGCTGGCTGGTTGTCTCCAAAAGAGACCAGAGGGAGGCTTTGCATATCCAGGCCCCACTGGGCCCAGCCAGGGAGTTTCTATGTTTCTGAGCTCAGCCATAAGCCTGGTAAAATGTGGGTCTCTACAGGGATGCTGAATGAGGGAATGGATTATGTCAGTTTAGCAGAACCAGGAACATGCTATGGAGTGATTTCAAGGAGGACTTGACTGTCTGAGCTGCCCCTGGTTCTTGTCGAGGTGTCTTGAGATGCCCCATCCAAGGGTGGGCAGTAAATACTTGGAACAAGGTCTTAAAACTGGAGACCAACAGGGGCTGAAGACTCATGCTGGGGCATCTGCAGCCATCAGTGGTGTCCATCCAGCAACCCCCACCCCCCCTGCCAACTTGGGAGAGGATCTGACTCTAGAAACAAGGCACCCCCTGGCTGGGCAGTGGGCAGGGGTTCTCCTGATCTCTTGGCAGGGCTGGCAATCCCTCCAACCCCCGCCTAGCTGCCACAGGCCAGCTTCCACCTGGAGCCGAGCCCATCTGCTCCACTGAAACCAGGTTCAGCTAATTGTGACTTCAAAACTTAATTATGGAAACAAGTTGGGATTAAGGACCCTTCCATTTATCTTCCTCCGGCCATGGTTTGTCAGCAGCTGGGACTTGGAGCATCGCACTCACGGCTCCAGAGAACGAGCGGGGAGCCACGGTGGAGGCCAGCTTGGCAGGGTCAGAAGCGGGGCTGCAGCGTGCTGAGACGAGCATCTTGATTCGGCCTCATCCCTCCCCCACCGCTGAAGCCATAGCCCCTGTCAGGAGACAGCACACCCTCATTTTCTGTTTTGCCCGCCTGCGAGAGCCACCTGCCCTCAAGTCCCACTGTCTGCTCTGTGGCATGGGGCATGCAAGAGACCACAGGACCTGGAGAGGCATGGGGTAACCTCCAGAAATCGGCACCCTGATGGTGCCCCAGAGCCCAAGCTGCTTGCTACCTCCTTTCTCCAGCCCCACACACCCCCAGCCAAGCAGAAGATGTGAAGGCGATGGGGGCAGGTGGATGTTCACGCATCACCTACCCCGGCCCAGGTCTTCTTGAAGGGCAACCTGGCAGAATGTGACAAAAGCCATTCCGACCCTTTGACTCCATAATCCTGCTCCTGGGACCATATCCTCGGGAAATAATTCAAAAGAAGAAAGAAGCTTGAAGTACCAAGATATTTATAGCAGCAGAAGAAGCCAGGCCGACTAGATCCTACCTGTCCAGCAGGCAGGTAACAATTAAGTGAATTATGTGGCAACCATTCGATGGGATATTATACAGCCTTTAAACATGAGAATAGGAAGACTCCATACAGGGAAGGTGTCTTTGAAATATCATTAAGTGAAGAAGTAGAACACTGATTATAACGAGGTAAAAACTATAATTACGTATGGATAAAGAGCAGATGAGGCCACAGAGAAATGGGGATGGCAATGTTAACATGAGGTTGGGGTGGCGGGTATTTAAATCCAAAAAAAGTTGGAGAAATAAATAAAAATTAGCAAAAGAATATTCCCCCTCCAAGACCCCGGCCCCGTGTGCTTTGAGAGTTATCTTAGCCAGGGAGGAGCCATGTCTGTCTGCTCTGTCTGATGCAGGGTTCACTGGAGCAGCAGTCTGCAACCTTTTTGGCACCAGGGACTGGTCTCACAGAAGACAGTTTTTGCACAGACCGGGGAGGGGATGGTTTCAGGATGATTCAAGCACATCACATTTATCGTGCACTTTATTTGTTATTTTTACATCAGCTCCACCTCAGATCATCAGGCATCAGATCCCAGACCTAATGCAGCTGGGGACACCCCTGCACTAGAGCACCCTCCATACACACATGGAAATGCCATCCTTTTATGGCAAACATGAGCCCTGAGCCTCTCACTGTGTCTCCACAGGCAATTTCCTTTTGTTTATTTTTATCAAGGAAATGTGATGTGCAGACACTTGCGCTGGACCCTGGGAATATGAATGAGACCCATCCGTATGCAGGAAGTGCAAGGTGAAAGCACAGAGGGAGAGCACCAATGCGCCCCCCGCCGGGGGAGGAGGGAGTATCCCAGGGGACCCCTGCAAGAGGACGACCCAGTGCTTCAGGAACCATCAGGGGGATGAGTGGCCTGGGCAGAAGGAAGAGGAGGGGTGGACAGAGGGCAGTCTGAGGGTAGATGTGGTACCGTGCCTCACCTGGTTGGTAGAGTAAGAACCAAGTCAAAGAGGCGGACAAAACCCCAAGCATGGGGCATGGCCTGGGATGGCTCCCACTCAGGGACCAGGAAGGGGCATCTGTCAGCCAGCCACCCCTCACTGGAGCCTCCCCAACTCTGCTTGCCTGGGACTGACATTCCAAGAGATGACCAAGAGCTGGCTTTCTTCTCAGATGAAGATACCACGCAGGGAGGCTGCTGGAAGCTGGACATGGTCCAAAGAGAGGGAAAGTCAGCCAGTGGTCCGAGACCCCAACAGAGAGGAGGCAAGTGCCTCTTCATCTTCAGTCTCCCGACAGCCCCCAGCCCCAGCTGCTCCCTGACTGCCAGCGAGCCCAAGGGAGTCCCTTCTGTCTGCAGGTGTCAGGACCCAGGGCTGTTGGCTGGGATGGCCTTGGCTGATGGAGAAGGGATGGGAATGGCAGGGCTGGCAGAAAGGACTGAGAGCTTTGGTTCTGTGCCTGGATCCCATCTCAAGAGCTGCAGGGCAGGGCTTACAGCTGGAGAGCGTGCCTGCCAGGCAGTGCCTCAGCTCCACTGTATCCACTCGGTTCCAGTTATACCAACAGAGGTTAGCAGGAGTGTTTCTGCAGTGACTGTAAATAAGCCCTCCCCTGGAGCTGCAGGAAAGAGACAGGAGTCAGAACAGAGCGAACTGCCAAGAGCTAGCCAGAGATGGACCACCTTCTGCTTGCTTAACCAGTCACTGGGGCAGCTGCAGCCTCTGTCTTTAT
Organism: Bos javanicus; assembly: GCF_032452875.1. Taxonomy (NCBI): domain Eukaryota; kingdom Metazoa; phylum Chordata; class Mammalia; order Artiodactyla; family Bovidae; genus Bos; species Bos javanicus. The sequence continues at coordinate 54,720,171 of NC_083886.1, forward strand.
CCCACAATGCTTTAAAAGATAGAGGCAAGACATTGATTCATTGTATAACTAAACAAATGATCATTTCCTTGATTCAGGGCTGAGACTGGCTAGATTTGAAGGAGCTGAAGATGAGTAAGGAGAGAGGGAGCAGAAAGAGAAGGAAAGAGAGTGAGCACACAAATGATGCCCCAAGTGCACACGAATCTGCAAGTGGCCGGGAGAAGGCTCCATGAGGGCAAATGCTTCCCAGAGGGCAGCACTGAGCCAGGACAGATGTCCTCTAAGAATGGGTGCCTGGCTCAGGACCTGGGGCTGGAAGGAAGCAGGACCCGGGAGGCAGGTGAGAAGGCGCCTTCTTCCAGAGCATCCAGCACCTGGGTGATGTCCCAAGACAGCCCAGGTCCCTCTGCCCATGTGAACACACAGCCCACTGGCCCAGCATCCCAGTTCTAACCTGGTGACCTGGCAATGGCCTGGGAAGCCTCCCAGCTGAGCTTGCAAAGGACGCTGGGTCCATGTAAGGGACCAATGAGACCACCCTAGAGGTGAGCTTCAGGTAGGGGCAGGACCTAGGGCATCTCTGATCAGATCACATCATTTTAAGTGAATGAGAGACCAACTGCAGAATGGGTCTGCAAACCTGCTGGACCCGCTGTAAGATGGACTTGGGTCAGGATGTCGTATGGCCTGGTTCTGGCCTCAGGCCATGAGGAGGGGGTGAATCAAGGGGTCCTTGAGGTCTCAGATCCAGCAATCATCTTAAGGACGTGAGGAAAATGGTTTTACCACTGCGCCTACCATTTTGACAGGGGATGACCACGCTATTCTAGTTAATGACCAACCCGTAAGGCCCTTTGATCACAGGTGGTAATCTTCATATACTTTGTTTTCTAAGTTTAAAAAACTACTCATTAAAATATTAAGAAGTATTTTTAACCCAACAAATAATTGAAAACATTTAATCCCATTAGGGAAACCGGAGAGAGTTTCCATGGTTCTGGGTTTTCCTCCAGGGAAAGTCTGCCATGGCCCTCCACAGTGGCAGTCTCACCTTCTGGTGGAGCAGACCCTCCAAGGTCCTGGGGCCCTGAGTCACATCTTGGCTACTGCTAGACTCTCTGAGGGGGGACTTTTTCTATTCCAAGGCTTCAGTAATGTGGCTATTTTGCCTTGGGATGAGAAACTCCAGATTTCAAATCTTGGCGATCTTGTCTAGATGTTTCCCTTTTGGGAAGTGATCTGAAGGAAAGAGGGCTAGAAAGTGAGCTGAGAAGGAAGAACACCACTGCAGGCTGGGTTGTTGAGTTGATGAGCGACAGGGCCACTGGGGCTCAGTCCCACCGAGACCCTCAAGGAGCCATGCAGAAGGCACTGCAAATGGTCCACAGAGGGAAGGGAGAGGGGAGTTTTAACCACCAGCTCCCATAGCGCATTGGAAGGACTGTGCCTTGGGTTGTTGACTTGGGGACACCCTCGTTGTGTTCCCGCATCGGTCCCTGCAGGCATCAGGCCTCAGATAGACAGAGGTGTGCAGTTCAGATAAGCAAGGAGCAGACAGCCAGCAAAGCCTGGAGTAGAAAGAAGGTGAGAGGAGGCGAGTGGAACACAATAAGTGTGTAATACCGTCCTCCTCTTGCACCCCATGCTGTATACAACCCATCACAAGGCCTTCAGGGTGACTCCCTTTGGAGGGGTCAGTGCTGTGTGTCTGTGGTTGAGACTCACCAGAGACTCCTCACCACCTCAGTGTGGTTCTAAGACCATCGGAAGGTTTCTGCTGCATCTTGAACCTGTTGCTGCATAGCCCTTTCTGCAGGACCTTCTCAAAACCGGTCCCCTTTGGAGACATTAACATATACTGCCTCTGAAGTCCAAAGAGGCCACCAAGTTCTGTGCCCCCTTCTTGGTTGAAGAGAAATAGGGCCCAACAACTCACCTTTACATAAACATCAATGGAGTGTTGTGGAATGCCCCAGGCTCTAAATACTCCATTGATGAAGCAAATCTTGGACTTGCCTTGGGTTCATCCCTCACCGTCTGACACATACGTGTCCTGCTGCAGCATCTGGTGTGTTTCCCTCTTTCTGCCCACCTGGTCCAATGAGCATGATCTCCTCAACAGGGTGAATGAGCGTGGTGTTCTCTGGAACATCAAAATGACCAAAGACCTACAGACACTGTGATAAAGAGCAAGAGCTTGATTATAGCTCTGTGATGAGACAGTGAATGTGTATTGCTATCCTTCCTCTATAAAAGCAAAGCGCCTTTAACCTTCTTCACTGATAGGGATGGAAAAGAACGCATTTTCCATATCAATGACTATGTACCAAGTAATAGAGGCTCTATTGATTGGTTCCAGTAAATAAAGCACTGCAGTCTGTGTTTTGAGATTTGGTTAAGTTCATAGGAGTCCACCATCATCGACTGTGATTCCTGTGGTCCTTCCAGATGAACTGAACACAGATATGATGGGGACCTCCACCCTTGCTTCCTTCAAGTCCTTGATGATAGATCTAATCTCCACAGCTTTCTTGGGGTGGGGTGGGGTGGGGCTGTTATTTCTTCTGATTTGCTCTCTTGGCCAGGCTGGGGGAAGGTTCTTTGGCTTCCTTCCAGGTCAAAGAACCAATATGAGGGTTATGCCAGATGCTAAGTATATTCGCTTAAAATGATGTGCTCGGAGGTGAGAGATCAACTGCAGAATGGGTCTGCAAACCCGCTGGACCTGCTGTAAGATGGACTTGGGTCAGGATGCCGTATATCTCTGGCTTTCCATTATCTGTCCTTCAGTTGGTGACTGTAATGGTATTTCTGTCTCATTCATGTCCGTGTCAGCCCTGACCACATGTTCCAGAGTCTTTAAAGTCTGGATAACTCTGTGTCCCAGGTATAGGCTCTCTGGTAAATGGTGCAGTCATCTCTGGGGAAGGGCTGTGGGATTATCACTGTATTTACTGCTGTGGTGTTGCCAAGCCTCAAGTGAGGTCTTTGCTTGCTCTCCAAGTAAGGGGAGCCAGTTTTCCTCTAGCAAGGAGGAAGGGGCTCCTTTGGCCAGCCCAGAGAATTCAGGAAACTCAGAGGGTGCAGGACCCGCAGGCTCCCCCCTGCATGTAGTCTCATCTCTAGGTCCCATTCTTTCCTATCAGGGCTCTGATTTTGGCAAAGGAGGTGTGTCATGTCAGTGTGTTCAGGCTCCTTTGTGACTCTGCTACCCTTAGAATTAAGTCCCGGGGCTTTAGAAAGTCAGGTCTATTCAGATATTTCCACTGAGGGCGATGTCCCTTGAGTTGATGTTCAGCTTATCTGAGACCGTCATTGTCTTTTTTTAAGGCTTCTAAACCCAACCAACCCCATAGTCCTTATATTTACCACTGTCCCGGACCATTGCTGCCACTACTGCCTAACCAAACACTCCACATTCCACCTGCCCCTCTTCCCAGTCCTCCACCAGCGAGAGTCTATGTGACCGTGACAACCCTGCATGCCAGGGGTTGTGCCACATAACGGGGTCCCTAGCAATGTCTGGTGGTGACCACCCAGCTCCAGTATTCCCACCTGAGGGGCTTCCTCAGCTTGATCTCCCCCAGACAACAGGCCCTGGGAGAAGCGTTCAGAGGCAGGAAGTGTATTTTGGAGTGAGGGGCCCTGGGGAGAATCAAACAGGGAAAGACGGGGAGCCAGTCCAGTGTGGGTCATTGAGCTGAACACCACTGTGGGCAGCGGAGTTTAGGGCTGTGGGGGAGCTGGTGGGCGACCATGGAGGAATCCATGTGAGGGGTGGAGAGGGAGCATTCCCTGCCAGGTCCTTTTCCCCACTCTGACCGAGGACTGCTCCAAGTACCTTCACCCCGGCACCCCTCTAGGTTCGCTCATGCATCAGAATGGTTGAGTGGGTTCCCACCAGTGCCTACTCAGCAGCAGCAGAAAGGCCCCAGGGCAGAAAGTGAAAGATGAGCTAAGGGGAGGTGCTGTCAGATGACAGTCACACCCAGCTGGCTGCCGTAGAGAAGGCTGGAGTGAAGGGTGAGTGGGAGGTGGGATGCAGGAAGTGCCTGATGCCTGGACTTAAGTTGGGAGATCTTGGGCATCCCCTGCTTGGGCCTCCCTCTTCCCATATGTAGCCCTGGAGTAACCACTGCAAGGTGGATCGAGTGGCACATGAGATGGTATTAGTGAAAGCTTTGTATGCTGCAGAGCTCTACGCTAGTGTGAGGGATTTGCTGTTGTGATGGGCATGGCACCCTGGACATGGCCCCAGAGTTTCCTGGAGCTGCCCCTCCTCCCCAAAGCACTCCAAGCCCCAGGCTTCTCCCCTTTTGCTGGGACAAGAGGAGCCTGCAGTTTGTACAGCAGTGGGGAGCACAGGCCATCTCAGATGCACCCCAGGGTTTCTCCTTCCCCCTCCAGAATCCTCCCTCATCTGGGCCTTGGCCCACTCAACCTCTCATGCCAGGGAAGCCTTGTCAGTACCTCAGAAAGCACCCAGGGGACCTAGGGTATTCTCCCAGTAATGAGTGCTGATATTACAGAGATGTGTGTCATCACCCCTGGATTGTGACAGCTTCTGGTGAGGCAGGTAGGAGGAGGAGGATGAGACAGACACTCCGGAAAGGAGGTGGTATAAGCTGAGCATTTGAGTCGTCTGCAGCAGGGGAGGAGGTGCGGAGAGAGAAGGACTGAAAGTTGAAGACAACTTTTAAGGAAGTTTGCCCAAGTCTGCCCCAGGCTCTTCGTCAGCCCCCACCCCCCAGCCTCCAGTGGAGTAGGGAAAGTGTGGGGGGAAGGAAGCATGTGGGAAGGGGTGAGGAGGCAGAGAGCTGAGCACAGCACAGGGGATCATGGAAGGACAGGGCTTCCAGTTCCAACATCTCCAAGGGGCGGAAGGGGTTTATAGTTGTGAAAAATGTGACAGACTTGCAGAAACATTTTACACAGTCTGGAAAATCCCAAAAGAAAGAGAGAGAGAAAAAATGAAGGAAATTTTCGAGAGAAATCACAATGCTTCCTCAAGGTTGGGAGAAGAGTCCATTTGCAGCTGGCATGTTCAGGACCAAGGACAGCATCCAGGAGGTTGGGAGGGGAGTCCGTTCAGCCCACAATCCCCTGAAAATCCCCATTTGTGCTCCTGGTGGGTGCTTCTGGTAGGAAGCTTGGTCTTCTGTATCCCAGCAGAGCTTGCCCCTCTCACAGTGCAGGAAACAAGACATCCCCTGATTTCCCTGTTTTCCACCTGTCTCATTCCGCTTACTTCCCCCATGTTCCCTTTCAAAGTATCCAGAATGCCCTCTCTCAACTCCATTAACTTTGGCGCCCCAAAAGAGCAAATCTGTTCAAACTTGGAGAATAGATGAGAACACTCTGGGTGGGCAGGAAGAGCTCCTTGTTGGGTCAGCACTTGGGCCACCTCTGCTGCTCAGCTTACAGCTGAATTGGATCAGGACGGTTTTATGTGCCACTTCCTGTTTTTGTTTTGTGGGAAAAGAAGGCAATGTTTTAAAAGAACAGAGGGAAGTGCAGTCTTATGGAGAACAGAGGTGTGTGGAAATGGATGGAGAAGGAGCTGAGGACAACGAAGAACCAGCGAGTAGGGATGGGCTCATCCTGGGGGCACTCTCTTCCAGAGACTCCAAGGATGCACAGCTTTCTTTGCTTGCCCATCCCCCCTACATGGTCTGATGAGGGGGCCTCTGGGCCTTACCTCTGTGTTAGGCAGGGGCTCAGGGCTCTCAGACTCACTCACCAGGTCAGTTTCTGCGGGGCTGTCCCCTTCTTCAGAAAAGGTTTGTTCTCTGTACAACGTTCTCTCTTTTTTTTTTTTTTTTTGGTATTGAGTTGGTGTGTGGGCTTCTGCCAGCCCAGCAAAGCTTTCTTGGCTTCAGCAACTCTCCAGGGATGTGCCCCGTGAAACCTCACGGCCTGTCCTGCCGAGGCATTCCTCCTGCAGTCCTCCCTCAGGTGTGGCAAGGAGCCAGATGTGTGAAGCCACTGCCCCGCCTCGCCAGCCCCCTGCCAGGGACAGCTCTGCTCCTCTCGGCTCTGGGCAGAGACAATCCCTGTCACAGGGCTCTGTCTATGGGTCCTGTTTCTTCTTTTTCTTATATTTACTGTTAGAGAGACAGCATGGATAACAAGGCTGGTGCCCACCATATCTGGCAGTTGGTGAAAGGGCTTTGAATTTCCCCTGGCACCTCATCCTTTGACCCACTGAGATTGGCCATAACAAGCAGCATGTTTCTTGTGGGTTTGCCACTCTCCAGGGGGCTTCCCTCGCCTCTCTCATTCCCAGCAGACTGGCAGCTTGGGCACAAACCATGAGGCCACTTTTTTTACAATTTGCACACTGTGCTTTGACCATCTGCCCTTTCACTGAGCCTGGGGCAATAGTTAGGGTACTGTTCTTCCCATTTTACAGATAAGGAAAGTGAGATATGGAAAGCTTTAGAATAGGACTGTACAACAGCACTTTCTGCAACCATGGAGATATTTAGGTTGGCACTCAACACAGCAGCCACCAGTTGCACGTGGCCACTGAGCACTTGACATACGGTGCACTGGGGGGACTGCAGCTTCACTTGCATTTTACCTGAAGCTTTAGAGACGTACTCAGGAGTGTCTATTATGTTCAGAGCTGGGGCCAAACCTGGCTGTTCTAAGTCACCTGTTCCCACCATAGAGGCCATGGGCACCTTGGGGTCTATTACTAGATTCCCAGCTACAGAAGTCTGACCTTGGCCTCTCCCTCAACTCTCACATGGGCTAATTTCTCTCCCTGGAGAGAACCCTCAGATCTCAACACAGTGGGATGGAGCAGAGGACTCAAGACCCTACCCTGATTCTGGTTCCCACACTTGCTAGTGGGGTGGGTTGAATCAGTGAGAGCTATGGGAGGAGGAGAGATGGAGGAGGTGCCAGGGGAGGCTGAAGCCCACTCGAGGGGCATGGCCTGCTTCCCACCAGCTTCTAGGGATGATGCCTGGCAGAGACCCCACCAATAGGCCTGGTGTAGAGGTGGCCACAAGTTCCTTTTCTGACAGCCCCTTGCCGCCCTATCTGTGTCTCCAGAGAGGAGAGGGTGAGCTGGCCAGACTCCACCCCCTTACGTAGCCGGCCTCCTTCTCTCTGCAGTTTCCCTCCCTGGGGACAGCCCCCTCTGGCTTTCCAGTGTCATGCAGACCTCCTCTTCCTCCTCTCCCTGAGAATCAGCTCTCATTAATAGTCTCACAACTGAGCTGTAGACTTTATGTGCTCAGCATCTTTGTGGGAGTGGGTTTGTTTCTTATCATGGAAAATGCATGACATTCAGCTTCAGAAAGCTTGTAGGTATGGAGGGGGCCTTCTGGCATCCTTAAAACCCATAGCAGAGTGACCAGAGGCCTAGATAAGGCCTTTAGCAGCGGGTCTAATTTTTCTGAGCCTTGGTCTCCCCCACTGAACCCATTCATCTCTCAGGATGCGAGAAGCACATTGAAGTACGTATGGGAATGCACTTTGTTAGCTGGGATGCAGGACACAAATGTCAGTGTCTCACTGCAGCCTCAGCACTGGGCCCTCAAGAGCTGAGTCACGTTCCCTCCTGGTGCACCTGGGCCTGTGTGGGTGGAGAGGAGGCAGGTGTGGCTAGTATAGAGGGACTTCAGGAAGCAACCATCCCTCAGGGAGATTGTCTTTTGGTGGGGTCCAGCATAAAAAATGGAGAAGGCAATGGCACCCCACTCCAGTACTCTTGCCTAGAAAATCCCATGGATGGAGGAGCCTGGTAGGCTGCAGTCCATGGGGTCGCTAAGAGTCAGACACGACTGAGCAACTTCACTTTCACTTTTCACTTTCATGCATTGGAGAAGGAAATGGCAACTCTCTCCAGTGTTCTTGCCTGGAGAATCCCAGGGACAGTGGAGCCTAGTGGGCTGCTGTCTCTGGGGTCGCACAGAGTCGGGCACAACTGAAGTGACTTGGCGGCAGCAGCAGCTTAAAGAATGACCAAGCATTGCCCTCATAGCACATGTGAGATGACATCTCGTCCCACATTGTCCTGACACAGAACAAGACCCTCGATGGTGAGATCACCTGACAGACTGAGAAAATCAGGAGCACATGCCAAAGTCATGGTCACATGCTGTCTTGGTTGCCTGGTGCAAGGTCTAGACCCCTATTCCATGGAACTCTATGTGGGGCAAGGGGATGGATATGTGGAAGAGAGACAGCATAAAAAGATGAACTCATTGCATTTTCTCCTCTCCCTGCCCTAAAAGGGAGGTAAGGGGGGTAGTCATGAAAAGTGATGTCCATTGAGATACAACCCCCTTGGCCACCAAAGCTCATGATTCTAAAGGGAAAATGGGTCTCTCCATCTCCAGCTGCATGAAAGTTATGCTTATTGAAATAAATATCTGTTTCCTGGTTTGCCCTTGGAGGAAGAGTGCTCAAAATAGTGGAGGAATGTGTGGAGAAGTGTGGAGACACACACACACAGACAGGAAGACACGGAGGGGCAGACGCACAAGGAGAAAAGCCCAAAGAACAAAATGTGGACCACACGCCCAGAGAAAGGCTGTGCATTTCATCTCCATTTTATGTCCCTGGGAAAGAAAACAGAGCTCATGAGAGTCACTGTGGCTTCTAGGCCTCCGTGTTGCCCACCATGCCAGCCACCCACATAGGCAGAAACCTTGAAGCAAACATAAGGTGTCCTCTACCATCCCTCCTGGGAAGAAACCAGAAAGGAACCCCAGTGCCCACTGCTCCATTTTCAGTGGGTGTCAGTCCACTGGGGGACTGGTTTCTTCGTGGTGGTCCTAGCATACTTCGGGGACACACCTCTCATTACCAACCAGTGTGAACTCTGAGTATGTAAACAAGTTTGAGCATAAGCCAGAACAAACATAATTAGGAAGGTAAATCTGATGCAAAAAGAAGCAGAATGCACTTCAAATTCAAATAAGAATTATTTGTGGACTCTCTGCTCTTTCTGAAATGTCAGTGAAACGTTCCACTCCATTTACATATATACTTGAGGGTTAACAATACTTCCTGTCCCAAGGCTCAGAAGATGATCAGGGCAATCTGGGTCCAGGGAGGTGAAGGGAAAGGTAAAATCACGGGCTGTCTCACCTGGCCGCTGCAGAGACAAGGGACCCAGAACAAAGCCCAGCCCTTGGAGGCACTCAATAGATATCTGTTGAATTAATTAACATGATTTATTGAGCATCTACCATTTGCCAGCTCCATTGTATACAGAACGTCTTTGAATTCCACAACACTTGAGGGAGGTACTGAGTCCCATTCTTACAGATGTAGAAAGTACAGCTCAAGATGTTGAAGTACTTGCTTCAAGTTTTGTGGCTGGTCAGGGCAGAATTGGGCTTGCCTCCAGGTTGGGGCAACTCCCAAGTGTGAGTGTGCACCACTTCCTGCTGGTAGAGGGTTCTGGAAATGTTGAGGCTTGCCTGTGTGGTGGAAGGCAGGAGACCTGGGCCTGCAGTCTCCCCAGAAGCTCAGCTCTGCTTCTGGAGAGGTGATGGGTGATGGAGAGGAAAGGGTGATGACTCAGACCCGAAGCCTTGGGTTCCATTCTCCACCCTGAGCACTGCTCTGCCCTCTGTTTTGCCTCTTTTTCACCCAATGACATGGGAAGAACCATGTGCTTCCTTCATGCTGCCTTCAGGGAGCTGGGGCATAGAATGAGGCTGAAGGCAATCTGGGTGCCTGAGATCCGATCTGTCCAAAGCACTGTGATGATGATGATAATTATTGCCCTGCCCTGGGTCCCTGGAATGGAATTTCCAAAGCCTCCCACTCTACCCTGGGAAGGAAAATCAATAGGCTGACCCAGGAGCCAAATGCAAACAAGTTCAGCCACCTGGGAGTTGGCTGCCGAGATGCTTTCTCCCACTGAGGTCAGGAGGCAGAAGCACCAGCCATGAGCTGAGCCCCAGAGCTGAGAGGTGCCTGGTTTCCTTGTCCTGTCCTGGACAGGAAGGGAGAGTAAGAAGATAAGCCAGCCCGCTACCACCACCATTGGCCTCTGGGCTTGTACAACCGCACTGGCAGGGCATAATGACAAGCTCCAGTACCAGACATCAGGATGGAATAAAGGGAAACCAAGCAACACAAATAGATTTAAATGGAGCAAAGTCTGTTGCTGGACGCTTGTGTTTGGGATGGGAGGGATCGGTGTGTCCTTTCTGCCAACACAGACGTGTTCTCTGGACCCTACCACAAAAAGAGACCCAGCAGGCATCCCATTGTGAGCCAGGCACTGTTCCAGGCAATGAATGGATGTTGCCAGGGCTGAGTACAAAGACATTGTACCCCCACTCAAGATCAGTGCCTCCCATGAGAGTGAAGTGCAAACAGCATGTATCCACGCGTAACTTTCCAATAGCCACATTTAAAAAGTGAAAAGAAAGAAACCAGCGAGATTAATTTTAACAATATACTTTATTTAACCCAATATATCCAAAATATCGTTTCAACATGTAATTGGATATACAAATTATTTTTTCTTTCTTTCTAGTGTACCAAGTCTGGCTTGTATTTTGCTCCCAGAGGGGTGGGATAATGGCTCCTGTATTGGACAGTGCCAGGTCCAGAGAAAACTCCTGAAGAACTGTGAGGCAACTTGTACCTTAAATCCTAGTAGAACTCACTTTCTCAGAGCTTCCTTATTACAGACCACCTTGGACCTCCGGGGGCCTGGGATCTCAAAGAGAAGGAAAGAGGGGAAGGTGGTCCCGGTTCATTTCTGCCATAGCGAGTACGGAAGTAAAGGCTGCACCACGTGAAATCAGATGAAGTTGGTGTCCTCATGACAAAGTAATCTATCTGATTTTTCTTACCATTTTTTTTCCTAGGAGAATTAGCCCACCAGACAGAGAGAACACCAGGTTTCTTGACTGCCTTCTGTCCATTTCCATCTCAATTATCCCTTTGCCTCTGCTGGTCTTGAAAGCCCTTCCTTCATACTCTCTCCTGCCTTCTCCAGATCAAGCTGGAAGGCAATGGGGCCACCCTCCTAGCCCAGAACTCCTACCTCCCTTCCTGTGTGCCAGCTTAAGGGAGACTACTTTTAAACTGCCTCCAAATAGCCAGTAAACCTGCCACTCTTTCCTCCAGAGAACCCGGCCAGCTCAAGGCTCCATTGACCCTCTCCACAGCATTTACTCTCAAAAATACAATTCCAATACAGTAAAGATTCTAGTCTCCCAGCGTGGATTTCCAATTACCCACACTCGGCCAAGTGGCAGCCACTTCATTATAATTCTGTAATTGCCATATAGAATTCCTATAAATTTGCTGTTAATTTTTAACTACTTCATCCTTCTCTTAGAAAGTGTAGCAATAATTTGAAAATCTATAGACGATATTTTTAAGTGGATAGAGGCAGAGTAGGGGGAATAAAATCCAGTGAGGGCTAGGTCTAGAGGAAAATCCTAATAAAACAGTAGTGGGGTGAGCCTGAGAAGGCAAATCTGGGGCTTCCTCAACTTTGATGTGAACATTTCTTCCAAAATATGTGGTGTATTGGTGTCAGCAGGGATTGATCAGAGTCTGATCCGGGAAGATCCTGCTCTGAAATGAGAATGGCTTTGCGCACTGGGTTCTCCGTGAACAAGCGCATTCCCTGCCCCCACTGGGAGGTAATTTACAAGCTTGGCTTCCGAATGTAATCTTCCCGCATTGTACTGCTCCATGGTGCCTCCCTGAATTGCAACACAGACCAGGTCTATAAAAGACGTTTCAGAGGAAATGGCAGCCACACAGGATTCCCCCCAACACACACACACACACACATACAGCCCCCCACCAAACAAGTGAACACCCAGGTGCTCAGCAGAGAAATTAGCCTGCCTTTCAGGAGATGCTAATGACAGAGAAGTTGGGAGGGCATGAGGGAGAGCCACAGAGGACACTGTTGGGCCCACAGGAGCTCCAGGCGCTGGGGACCGTGGGGAGATGGGCTAGGTAGTCCTAGCTAAGAACAGCCTGCTTCTCTCTGAGGAGGTCTCCGACGGTCAGAAAATAAGAAAGCTGGATCTAGAGGAAGCCTTAAAGGGAGACTTTGTCAGTGAGAATGTGCTGGGTGAGATTTATTTGGCTTGGATGTTTTGGTGAAAGGTGGCCATCAGAGGGCTAGCCGCTGGTCACCTACAGCCAAACAGTGAGGTCATTGACACCTATCTGTGTTTGGCTCAGGAAAGCAGGAGCATAAGCCGTACTGGATGCCCAGGGACAGGGGAAGGGGGAGTAGAGCTGTCCCTGGTGCTGAAGGACTCACTCTTGCAGGATTGAAGTGCTGAAGACCTACAGCTCTCCTTCCTGGCTGTCAGGAGGGTTGCAGCCAGGGACCTCCACGTCCAGTCCCTGTCCCCACCCCTTGGAAGAGGGAGATATTGGCTCCAGGCTAGAGGCGGGTTATCAGGCGGCAGCAGCGATGAGAAATTGGGCCACGGAGCGATTTGAAGGTCCCAGTGTTTGATCTACTGCAGGGCTGGCTCCTTGCAGCTTTGCCGCTCCCGAGTTTGGTGACCTGAGAGAATTAAAGCTGCCTTAAATACAGTCTCTGTTGGCTGTATATTAATCAAGCAGGAATCAAAAGTCACAGCATCCTAGGGAAGCAAGAAAAGGCACAGACGGCTCCCCCCCCATCCTGATGCAGCAGCTCTCAGCAGGAGGAGAGGTTGGGAGCTGCTATGAGCAGCACAGGGCCCTCAGCTGGCTGCCAACTTCCCCCAAACCTCCTTGCCAGTGAATTCTCAGAAACCTCATGCCTTGGAACTTTAGAGTTGTGTTGATGCCAAAATAGCATTGGACCCCAATGCCACCATAGATCAAGGAAGAGGAGGGGTCCCCCACACACCCCTGACAAGGAGTGAGAGGGAGCAGAAGGATAGGAAGCCAGATGGGCTGGGGGCCCCAGAATAGCCTCATGTCTAAGTCCCCCAGCAGAGAAGTCCCACTTCCCTTCTCTTGGCAATCGTTAGGGAATCTGGAGAAGCAAGCAGCATCCATGGCCTCTTTCTCTGCTGCACTATCCTCCAGTAGGCACCAGTTGACGAAACTTTCCTGGTATATTCTGAGTTGTCAGGCAGAGTTGACACCAGCCAGGGTCCTGCCTACCCCTCCCTCCTAACCCTGGCTCACTCCCCTCAAAGGCTGAGAAAGAATACAGATGTGGCCTCTGCCACCCTGGGAGTGAGAGGAGGAGAGTCTGCAGGTACGAGTCTGTTCCTCTGCTTCCTGGCAGACAGGTATGTCTCTACCCCTAATGAGTCCTGAGACAAGCTCAGCTCCCATAAAACTTCATTGGAAGAGCCTCCCACCCCACCCCCTCTGCCCCCACCTCTCAGCACTGGCCACCTCTTGGCTCCATCTCTCTGTTTCTGTCTCTAGTTTGGCACTGGCCGCCTGACACAGTGCACCTGCCTTCTCAGGGTCATGCACTTTGCCAGGACAGCGCTGCCTCTCTGGGCCTTTGTGGCTTTGGGCTCCTAATGAGCTTTTAATGAACTATTTCTTTGGCTTTAGGGGCAGGAAGGGGCAGAGGAGGAGCCAAGAGCCAGCCCCTTCACATTCTGCTTCTTGCAGCCTTGAGGTTGCTTTTTAACTGGCTGAGGCTATAGGCAGATGTTTGACCCAGAGACTTTCAGATTTGTTCAGTTGGGAGGACTTGACTTTCACAGTCCTTGGACTCAGGCTAACCCCTGTTCATCATTCCCTCTCTGGAGGGTCTCCCTGGGTCTGTCTCTTTGTTGCCTCTCCTCAACCAAGGCTGAAGGAAGGGTCACTGGTTTTTCAGTTAAGTAAGGTTTATTTTAACTGATGGCAAATTGAAGAGTCTGGCTATTTCACTTGCTGTCTACGGAGAGGCAGGAAGCACAGAACAGATCCTCTACCATAGGCAGCTCAGATCCATCCCCTGTGGATGAAATGACAAGCCTTGACCCCTTCCCATGGCTCACTGCTTAGGGACCCTCAGTGCTTTATATCTTCAGTTCAATTCGAATTGAACTTTGGCACAAATTCATGCCTGTCACAGTTGTTTGTTATCATTGTTTAGTCACTAAATCATGTCTGACTCTTTATGACCCCCCTGGACAGGAGCCCACCAGGCTCCTCTGTCCATGTGAGGGATTCCTAAATGTCAAGCACGCGGTCTTCCCTTCCTGACACCCTGGGGCATGTGGAGCTGCTGTTAAACCCTTTTCCTGGAGCACACAGCCTTGTTCTACAGGTTCTTGTGGGTGACTCCCAGTCCCTCTTGGGAGCTGGAGATGACAGTGGCTTCAGCTGCTGGTCCAAGCTCCCCCTTGGAATTCCTTCAAGGCTTTTCTCCACTGAATAAAATTAAGGTGGAAAAGGTCTGTGTGAGACACAAGACAGAATTTCTTGACAGCCAGGGTGATAAAAATCTGAACGAGTTCCCCAGAGAGATGTCTAGGTCTCCCTCAGTGGAGTACTTCAAGAAAAAGGAAAAAGACAGTGCCAGTCCCTGAAAGCTTTCGTGGCTGCCAGATAGAAGGCAGAAGACTGGACACCGTGATCCCAATGTCCCCTCCAGCTCCATAGTCTGGGCCTATGAGTGTGCTTCTGCCTTCCAGGGACTGTGTCTCGCTGTGGGGTGGTGACCAGAGAGTTACAAGATGCTGGCGCTGTTCCTGGTGCTGCAAATGAGGGTGCTGAGGGCAATCAAGTGCCCAGGAGGGCCGTCCTGGGTGGGGTGCCTGGAAGAGCGAGTTATGTAGGCTTCTCTGCTCCCACAGCCTCTGCTGGTGATAAACCTGTAACATGAGCCCTGCCCTAGTGTAAGCACAGGCTATCATCAGTCATTCTGCACTGGGGACCCTGCCATCCAAGGGCATCTCATCTGTGAGCCAGCCAAAGCTGGAATCTTCATCTCCAAGCAAATGCACTGACTTGCTGTACCTCTCAGGACTTTTTCTTTTCTGCGGTCATTCTCCATGTTGGCGCAGGGAGCCAAGTAGATACACCCAGATTTAGATAGACAGGAGAGCTTGGGTGGTGGGCCAGGCTCAGAGTGCGAGATGAGGGTCCATGAAATTGAGTCTCTCCTGACAGACCAGCTAGGAACCCTGCAGAAGGGCTTCCTCTGTCCAGTGGCAGCTTCTCTCCTTGGTTTCATCATAGAGTTCAGCAACTCTACTGAGTTCTCACGACCTCCTGCCTAATGAGAAAGAGGAAATTCAAAATAATTGCCATGCAGACTGAGCGGCAATGTGATTAGTAAATGCCCAGGCTACTGCAAATGACGATTACATTAACAGATTTGGTTTGGGGTTGATCCTGTTAGGAGAGAAAGCCAAGGGCTAATGATGAGGATGCTCAATGGAGCACATGAGCCAAGCACAGTCGTGGGAGGGAAGCGAAAGACTCGTGTAGTTTGTGAACTGGGAGGCTTATTTTCCAGCCTGAACTCTCCCTCTCCCTAGCTGTGTGACTTTCAGCCACTTCTGAGATCCTAGACGTGTCATCATAAACCGAATGGGCATCATTCTCCCTTCCCCGTCTACTATGTGAGGATCAAGTGAGATGAAAAGGTTAGAAAAGCACTGAGCCAGTGCAAGGTATTGTTACAGTTAGCAATCAATAATGAGAATAAATCACCACTTTTTCGCTTTGTACACTCTCATTCCCAAGAAGTTTAAGCAAACAGTCGGGCTCTTGAGGCTTGAAAAAGAATTCTGCCCTTCTCCCTCCTCTGGCCCTCTCCAGATCCTGTGGGTTCTGGGGGCCAGCATCCTGAGTGGTGGCTTGGCCACCCTGAAGATTTCAGATCTGTTTCTCCAAGGTTCTCTCAGTACAGCCCGCCTCCTGGCCAGGAGCTCACAGCCCAGATGCAGCAGGAGCCTGTAAAGAGCTTTCCAGGGCTGCAGCTGCCGAGCCTCTTTCCCACCACGCCCCGAGGTGGAACATCACAGCGCTGGCTGATTTCAGATGTTCTCCCGCTCTGTGCTGAGCTCTCTCCCCCTCTCCAGAAGAGGAGAAAGGAGAAGTCCTGGGGGCTCATTTAAAATAAATAAAGCTTGGCAACAGTGCTGAGTGGGAAAAGCAGGGAGGAATGGCACCCACAACCCTTCTCTGAGTGCATTCCTCTGGCTCCCAGGCCCCGAGGGGAGAGGAACTTGCCAAAGAAAGATGTGCTTATAACTGCAACCCTGTGCAACTTCTGGCTTTGCCCATATATCTCGAGTGTGCCCTTTGCTTTCAGTCTCCTTATATTTATTATGTTTAATTTTGCCGGGACATGGTTGTAAGTGAGACGGATGGACCCGAATGTGGCTGGCAAACGCCTCTTAATTAAACAGATAAATAAACTTCCTTTGCACGCCAATTCTTACTTTTGCTGCAGTCTCTGCTGGGGCCAAGGGGGACAGCACCAGGAGTGGGGGATCCCCGTCGAGCTGGAAGGTGGGTGCTGGCCAAGGCAGCCTGGGCCGGGACTGACTTAAACACCTGGGGGCTCAGGAATGCAGGGGGCGCCAAGGGTGGGGGCACCCTCAGCGGCCCCTCCTTGTGGTACTGACCTCAAAGGGGAGGCTCTGGCCGGTGTGAGTGGGCCCTCTGCTGGACGCCTCTGGCATGGCCCGGTCAGTCAGGGCCGTGCACTCCCACCTTGTCCCGGCAGGAGCTCCTCTGCCAACTTTCCTGCCCTTCTGGGAGAACTGGACACACTAGGAGGAAACACAAATAGTCCCCACCCCCAAGATAGGGAAGCCGCAAACCTTCAGGGAATCTGGGGGAATCCTCCATTTTACACGATGACTAAAAAGCTTCTTCTTGTCCTCAACCTGACATTCCCCCAGTGGTGTCTGCTAGAGGCACCCCAAACAGCCTCAGGCTTGGACCTGTCCCCTGACTCCACTCAACGCCACCCCACTGTGGAAGTGGGGCATGAATTCCCCTGGGAGAGTGTTCAGTTGGTGATGTAGGCATCTGGTTGGCTCACATAAAAGATACTTCTTGGGTCATCCCACGCCCCCTCACGCACACACCCTGTTCCCTGAGCCACAGCCACCTTGGCCCACTCCACCCTCCCATCTCCATGGAGATGCTGAGTACAATTCTGCCGCTCCTGCCTCCTTGGCCCCTCAGTGCTCACACCCAAGCCTGTGCCAAACACCCCGACATTGGGGCACAGAGCTCTGGCTCTGCTGGAAGCACGGAGCACGCTGTCTTTGTAGATCATGGCCCAGCTGCCATCGGAGACGGTGAGCTCACTCCTTGTCTTGGGAGGCCTTTGCCAAGCTCCATGCTGTCCTCCCTGCATGGGGTGAAGCCTGAGGATGCCAGTCTGGACACTCAGGAGGGGAAAGAGGCCCAGGCCCATGTGTAACTTAACCCCCACCCGGCCTCCCCTAAAGGGACTGCAGGGCTTCCTGTTCTTGCTGGGCTCTGCCCAGGTGTGGCCTTGGAATTTCCAAAGGATCGGACTTGGGGTGTTGTCTTGGGCAACAATCTCCCAAATCATTTGGCCACAGAACTGCCTTTGTTAAGAACACTGACCATTTTAAACACTTTGGCACATGCTGCCCCAGGGAGACCCTGTGTCCCCATTTCACAGAGGTGCGCACCAGAGAGTCTGAGAGTGCTTTAAAGCTACATGGGCCTGAATCTCCCAGGCAAGCTTGCCCAGAATGGCTGGGGGAGATGGGGGAGCCCAAGCACCCCCTGTAGGGTCTCCTCCAAGGAAGGTGACACAGGGTGGGGGCAGGAAGGAGCCAGGAGATCTCCAAAGCCTGGGAACCACCCAGACCTTTTGAGGTGCCTCCTTGCCTGACATTTATAGTGGTGCCCAGGAGCGCAGAAATAATTACAGCTCAGTTCCGGCCTCCCTAACAAGGCCCTTCTCAGATTCAGGGCGAACAGGATATTTTTTTCCTTGGCTCTTTTTTTTAAGTAGTGAATATTAGCACTGGATTGACAGCTCTTCCCAGCTCGCAGCCTCCCTTTGCCCCAGAAGCGGGGGCAGCTGAGCACGGGGTGCCCGGGCATCCCCTACCCACCACTCAGGGCGGCCCACCCTGGCCCAGGAAACACCAGGGGCTCTGGAGGGGCCCAGGAGACCTGAAGAACATAGTGCCCCACAGTCTCATGCCATGCCTCTGTACCTGGCACTGGAGCTTCTGGGACAGAATGGCACAGATTCAGAAACAGTCACACTAAACATGGTCTGTGCCATTGAGGGGCTCCCAGGAGCACGGTTGGAGGAGCCCAGAGCATTCTCCCCTTTCTCCTCCAGACTACAGACAAGGGATGCTCCTGACACCGTGTGGACATCCACCCCAGGGGCACTGATTTTTCTGCAGCAGCCTGGCCCAGCCCTCTGTACCTGCACTTCCTAGATCCTCCAGCAGCTGTGGTCCACTCATCACAGGGACAAGGAGTGGGGGTGGGGCTGGGGGTAGGAGCACGGGCAGCCACGCTCACCCCTGCCAGGAGCTACCGAAGGTACTGGCTTGAGGCTGTGAACCAGCCAGCATCCTGCCTTCCTCACACTTCAGTTCCTGAAGGGGAGACCAGGAAGGGGCCAGAGAGACTGTTCAGCTCTTCCATGGCCTAATGTCCCCGAAAAGGCACACCTTGGTGAACCGAGGCCTCTTCAATTTGCCGTTTAGTAATTGGCTGTAGTGAAAGTCATAAGTTCAGGAAATAGCACAGGAGGCCGTGGGCACACAGCCCCATCCTGAGACATGAGCCAGACATACACGTTGTTCAGGTCCTTTTTCTGGAGCTTTCTTTCAGTTCTGTTTTGCTGTTCTCACTCTGGCTGGAGCCCGGGTGTGATTAGGTGGCTGATGGAGGCAGGTGTTCAGACACGTTCCCTGGGCCTGACACCCTCTGGAGGTGAGGCTGGAAGGCAGGTGCCTGGGCCGAGATGCTCACTGATGAGCTGGTATGAGGCTGCTGGAAGCAATACTGCTCCCGAGGCTGGCACTTTAGTCACCACCCGTTTTCTCTGGGCCAATAACTGAGCTCAGGAGTCCCTCCAGGAAAGCTTCCCTGACCACACCCCACATCTAAGCTCACCCAGATCAGAGCCCCACTATCCTGTGCTTTCATAGCTCTCGGTACAGGAGGCTGCTGTCTTGGTTTGCTGGCTTGGTTTCCCTATGAGAAGACGTGTTCTCTTCCAGCACGGAGAACTTTATTTCTACAGCTCCAGAAACTGCTGCAGTGTCTGCACACAGCAGATTCATAATAAGTAAAGGCATAAGAGTCCACTCAGAGGGTGTCTGTCTCCTGTGCTTTGGCACTGTGTAGGATACACTCCCAAGTTCTCTTATGGGAAGGATAAAGTGTTGATCTCAGTAGCTACTCTGTAACAACACTGAGTTGGCAAGTGAATGGGTCATGGCCAGGGTGGACATGGAGTCCAGGGCTGAGGGTGAATGCCACATGGCTGCCCCAAATTCCTGTGTAACAACTGGAGGTGCCAGAAGAGGACAGAGGAAGGGGAAGGCTTCTGAAACAAGAAGACAGAGCAGCATGACTTGGGAGGCAGGCAGTCTTCAGGGCTGCCCGGGCTCTATGACCAGCGCCACCCTGGGAGGCCACCCGCCACAGAAGAGCAAGGTCTCTGCTGGCAAACGCTCTACCCAGTCGGGTGCCCCAGGCCTCAGCACACCACCCTGTCTCTGTCCTATGCTGGAGGGGTGCCTCTTCTGGGGTGCTAAGTTAATAACCTGTCCAGCCTGAAGGCAGGGGTGGTCTCTGCAAGTCCATAGCCCCCATCCCCATTCTGTGCCAGCGCCACCTCTGGGATCAGCCCAGTGATGGATTCCCCAAAAGAAAGGCCAGGCAAAGACGGCTACCCAACATGATGGTCAGCTCTCCCACCACTACCTCTCCTTTGACTCTCAACCCTTCTTCTGTCTGCCTCCCTGCCAGATGTGGTCCGGCCTTTTCCGTCCTAGAGGAGGAAGAACAGGAAGTGTTTCATTCAAGGGACATGGGGTGCCCCAGAGAAGGGCATCCAAGGGGCACACCCCTGCCAGATGTGTTCAAGCTGAGCTTCTTCCCAAATGGCTTGGAGGGAGCCCAGCCTCAGTGTCCCCCCGACAGCCCCTCCTTGCTGCTTCTTCCTAAATGGCCCTCATGGACACATTCTGCAGCAAGTGTTAAGTCTCAGACATCAGCCAAGCAACCTTTCAGGCTGGGAGAAATCAAAGCCCAAAGAGGACAAGCAAATTTCCTAAGATCACACAGCAAGTGCCTCCACTGGACTCCCAAGCCAGTGAGTGGGTCTTCCCACTGCCAGGCAGTCCCAGCCCTGCTTCCCTCCAGAGTAGGGCTTGCTCCCCAACAGTAAGACACAGGAATCTCAGGTGTCTTTAGACAGGACTGGTGAGTCCAGAATCGGCACTAGGTCTCTGGGATTTGCCCCTTGCCCGGAGGAAGTACACATAAGTGGGAGCAAGAGGCTGGGTATGGGCCCTGCTGTCTCTGCCTCCAACAGTGGTGAGGGGCAGGCTGCCCCTCTCACAGCCACGCTCACCTGTGGCTTGTCCTGGTAAACTGGGCTTGGTCAGGGGGCATCTGGCAAGTGTGGACACATGGCAGGCCCGTGTGTGTGCGTGTGTGGATGGTGAAGCTGCAGATTTATGCACATGTGTACACACACACACACCTGTCACGGTGCAGGGCACAGTCAAGACTTCTGCCAGGCGAGGACTGGGGTCAGGGATCTGATTGTGCACTCAGGCTCCATTGATGTGCGCACACCAAGTCCAGCGTGTTTGGATACGGGGAGGGGAGGATGCGGCTGTAGCCACTGCCCCTTGCCGCCCTCCCCGGTGAAATTAGTGTCCACAAGGCCATGTGTCTGGGGCAGGGCTGGGGTATAAACGGGCTCCGAGGGCCAGCGGGAGGGTGGGAGAGGCTCCCAGGGGCTCCAGTCGGGTTTCCAAGCCCCGGGCAGCGGGAGACGCTTCTCCAGCGAGGAAGCCTCTGCGTAGATGCCCTCATTACATCACCGACATCCCCGCCACTGAGCCGGCCTCCCTTAGAAGAGGCGCTTCTCCAAACGCCAAGCAGGACCAAGCGCCTTCCGGTCGGGCCGCAGAGCCGGCAGAGCGGCTCCTGCTCTCCGCAGCGGCCGGTGGACAGAGCAGGGGGCAAAAGGAGATTCCAGACCCCAAAGCCGGCAGTGGCCGTTGGACGCGGGGAGGAGGAGGAGGGGAGCGGAGAGACCCGTGGGAGGGTGCGAGGGCTGGCCGCGCGGGCGCCAGCGGGCGAGGGGTTAAGTGTGCGATCAGCGGTTGTGCCGTCGTTCCGGATTCTCTTCCCTCCGCGCGGGGCTGTTTGATGTTGGAGTACGCCAGGGACTCCCCCTCCCACCGCTACACACGCGCGCACACGCGCACACTCACACACGCACACGCACCACTCTTTGCAGACAGGGCTCCGGTGGCTCCAAAGTGACGGACTCCCTCTCCCCGGCTCCCCCTCAGCCATTCTCTCGCGCATACAGCCTCCCTTGCCATCTTCTCGCGCGCGCTCTCCCTCCAGCGTCCCCGCCCGGGCAGGGGAGCACTGGGCAGAGGCGCGCCGCTTTCCTTCCATGCCTCCCTCTTAAAGAGCGCCACGAGGGGGAGGGGAGGGCCGGAGGAGGAAGAGGAGGAGGAGACCGAGAGGGCGCCCGGGAGGCAGGGCGCGCGCACACACCGAGGGACGCGCGGAGGGTGCGAGCCGCGCAGCGAGCGCAGAGCTTCCTCGGCCGCCGGGCGCCCCCCAGCCGCCCCATGCTGTGCTCCATGGCGAACTCGGGCTGCCTCCTGCTGTCCAACTCCGGCAGCATGCTCCCGCACTCCGTGCCCTGCCCGCCCGCCTTCCTCTACCTCCAACAGGTAAGCGGCCCCCGGCCCCTCGCCCGGCGCACGTGCGCCCCGCGCCGCCGCCCACACCCGCACTCGGCCGCCTCCGCGCCGCCGCCGCCGGGGCCCCGCTGCGCTCCCCGCGTCATGGCGCCGGGGCCGGGTGGGGGGAACTGCGCCCCTGCGCGGCGGCCGAGCGCGGGGGCACCTGGGGCGCGCGCGGCGCGGGGCCGGGGGCTGGAGTTTGGGGCGTCGCTCGCAACTTTTCCGAAGGCACGGGAGGGGGCGGCGGGCGGAGTCTCGGGGGAAGCCGGAGGGGCGGGGAGGGGGCAGGGGTTCTCGGCACCCTGGTCACTTTGGGGAACTTCGCGCCGGGCCGCAGGGCCCCTCTCTGTCGGGTCGGCAATGCCAGGGGGCCGCGCAGAGGCGACGATGGGGGCGCGGAGCTCTGCTGCAGCGGGGACTGCGCGCCGGGCCTCGGGGGAGGCGGGCCACCCGCCTGGTGGGGCTGGTTAGGGAGGCCCCTGGAGCTCCAACCGGGGAGGGGGCTGGGCCAGACTTTTGCAATCTGCGGGGCTGCGCAGGAAGCTCGGGCTGGCGAGGGGGGTGCTGGAAACCAAGGGACTCTGAGCCCCCAAATCCCCAGGACGATCCACGGGGAGGTGCGCACAGGACATAAGCTGCCGGCTGCCTGCTGGGCCGTGGTATGGGGGGCGGGAGTCCTATGATCCCACCCAGTGCGGAATCAGTGGGGACATTGTACTGGGGACAGAGCAGGGGACTCCCTCGCCTCCTCCAGCCCCTTTGGTCTCTCAGGGCTGCAGTTCCTGGTGCCAGCTTGGCCAGAGCCAGCTGGGGGCTGCAGTACCCTGCCTAACCCGCCCTAGCTGCCCACACCTTCCGACCTGCCCTCCCTGCCCCACCCCCCACTCCGGGATGCTGTGAGGCTGCCTTCTTTATCTTAAGGACCCTCACCCTCTGCTTGGGCCTGCAGGGTCGAGGTGACTGCTTGGGGAGGCCTGGGGCTTGAAGGGGAAAGATGGTGAAGCCAAGGGAGCTTCCGGCCGACCATCCTAGGGCCTGCCTGACCCAGAGAGAGGGCTCCCATAGGACCAGGTCTGTACCCTGGGCCGGATGTAGAGATGGGAGGCAGAGGGCAGAGGATGTCACCCCAAGGCTGATGGTCAGAGTCAGGCCAGGCCTAAGTGACTGTGTGGCTCCACCACCTCTCCCAGGGGTGTGTTTGAAGGGAGGATGGCAGAAGTGTATGTTTCTTGGAGACACAGAGAGGTCCAGGTGGAGCAGGCCTTTGGATGGTGGGTTCTTGTTCTTTGGTACCCCTGTGGGCTCTCCAGGGGGCCAAGAAAGAGCCATCGGAGGTGACCCAGCCTGAGCTGGGGACACAGTAGAGAAAGATGGGGTCCTCGGCTGTGTCCTGAGGCTGCTGGGTGCTTGGGTTGGCCCCTCACTAGTATTCACGCAGAAGGAATTGCCAAATGTCAGCAACTGCAAAGGAAGGGATAGGGGACTGACTACAGATCTGGAGCAGAGGGCGGCCGGAAGCGGCCTGCGACCCAGAGCCTTTGGTCCTTGGTCTCACCCTCCCTAGGACCACCTGTGATGTCTGAGCAGTCCTGGACACAGCCCAGTGGCAACAAGAGCTGCTAAGAGGGCCCCCATACCCACAGGCCGCGGGCATCCAAGCCCAGGCCGGGGCCGATTCCCAAAATTCCCCATCGTCACTGAGTCACAGATGATCAGGGTGCGACCTCGAGGGTCCACCCCGCAGGTCCGTCTCCCATTGCCTCCTAAACTTCCATGAGCGCAGGAGTCCTCTGGGGATCTCTGAGGTGGAGCCTGTGGATCTGCATTTCTGAAACAGTCCCAGGTGGTCATGGGACCGACCATTCCAAGTATCCAGGATCTGCCTCACCCCCAGGACCCCTGACAGGCGTGCTCTGGGCTTCAGGAAAAGGCTTCCATGAGTAAAATGTAGAAATGGAGACCAGTCCACAGCTTATTGGCTGTGTTAGGCAAGTCACTTCTCCTCTCTGAACCTCAGGCTCTTCCTCTGAGACAGAGGGCAAAAGACCGTCCCTCCCAGGCTGAATGGGAGGTCAACTTAAGATGAAGTAGCGGCATGCTTCCAAATAATGCCAGACAAACATTTTGTGTCGTCTTGATGAAGTCAGAACAGTGCTCATAGTTGGGGTAAATGCACCAAAATGGCCAGAGGCCAAGGCACTCCCTTCCTCCAGCGGTGAGTAGATGTGTCCCCCGCTGGTAGCATTTGGAGCTTTCTGTAGGGGTGGGGGGGACGGCAAAAAGACTGCAGATGAGACAGACACATCCCACGTGGGCATCGGCCATGAGTAGAATTGTTTGTGGGAAAGCCAGAGTGTGCATGTTGGGCCAAGCTATGAAGCACCCAGTTTCCTTCACAGTTGTTCTACAGGAGATGGTCGTGTGTCTCAGTGGACTGGGAAAGATCTAGAACGCAGCCATTTCCTGGCTGTTTGTGGGGACACACTTTTATAGGAGCACAGGCAGCTCTGGTGGCCCAGGACCAACAGCAAACGAATAATAGTGTTCAGTCCAAGACCCCACACCTTCCAAACCCCCTTTGAAGTGAGACAGCCTCCCGCGTCCCCTGAACGCGGCGGTCCTGGGAGGAGGAGGGGCTCAGGGTGGCCCTGGCCAGGAGCTTGCCTCCCCTGCAAGATCCCGCCGAGGGCTTGCAGGGCTTCCGCATGAGTGAGCCTTGGTGCCATATGCAGGCTGTGTATTCAATCTCAACACACGTTTGATAACAGGAGCAAAAGACGTGAAATCAAGCAAGACAAGAGACGTAGTTTTCGGCGCATTAAGATGCGCGTTTAAACAGGCAAGCTTCTGAAACATAGAGTCTTTCGAACTGGAAATTCGAAAATAAAACCTCCACCAGGAGAATTCTGTTCTCTCTTCTATTAAAGCATCAACCTTTCCTCACAGCATGGGCTGTACCCCGAGTGTGCAGAGCACAGGGCCGGGTCCCCTCTGAGACGCAGCGGCTCTATAATTAATTCGAGGAGCTTGTTGTCAGGCATCCCTCCTCTCAGTCTCTCGGCTGTGCTGGTATTTTTCAGAATTCTAACAGTTCAAGGCAGGACTTCAGGTCACCCAGCACCAGGAGCGAGTCAGCTGGTTTGGGCTCCAGTATCCCATCAGAGCTCACCCGAGTGGCCTCAGCCTCTCTCAGGTTGTGCCCCCACAAAGCCAGGTTTCTCACCCTGCTACCTGGGGGCCCTGGCTCGTCCAAAGCCCAGGGCTATAGTCCCCCACATCCGGTCCCTAATGAGGATCCAGGGATGGGACACAGAGAGACCGTTGTTCTGGTACATTGCTGCCAGCGAAGGTGGGACTGCTACTTAGCATCTTTCAGAGCAAAAAGGACCTCATCTGGAAATCCGGAATGTCAGCAAGTCTCCCCATGGGGGTTGGAGGGGGGTGCTAGTCTGGGTTCCAGTAGAAGAAAGTTATAGACAGTGGGAAGAAAAACCCCCAAACCCACAGAATGGGAATTTTTGTCACGATAATCACTTATTACTAAGCTGTAGTGTCCTAAGAAAGAGAGTATTATCACTACATCCAATTGGGAAGCCGGGGAATCACTCAGGGAGAGAGAGAGATGTTAAGTGCCTTAAGTTTTCTAAAAAACGAGCTTTGGTGACAGAGAGGCAGAAACTGTATTTGGCAGGTTGCTGGCAGGTCAGAGAGGGACCAGACCCTGGAGAGTTGAGCACCTGGGGTCTTCCCGAGGGGCTGTGTTTAGAATTGTGCCCATCTTGTCGTCTTTACGTTCTTAATCAAGGTGAAATCACAGAGAGCTTTGGTAGCCATTGGCATGAACATTGCTGGTCAGCGGAAGTTTCCTCAGAGGACGTGGTGTGTCCATCCAGCCTCTTGATGGAAGACAGATTGCTTCTTGGAGTTGGTCGAAAAAGCATTCCCTTGGGGGGTGGAACCCGAAGGCCCCTCGGGGAGGCCCGGGAATTCTAGGGTCTGTTTTGAGGTTGGTTAGGAAGCTCTGTTCTTATTAAGAATCATTATCTTTGGGGTAGCAGCACTGCTAGTCACCGGAATTTTTACTGAGGATTAATTGCCGTAGCAAAGGCAGCACCTTCTGTGCACGCCTGGGCATCTCGTCTCTGTTTCCAGGCTGCTGGCACATCACCACGGTGCAATTCCAAGGACCCCATCTGAGACACGCTTGTTTGTGGTAACATAACGTACCTGTGAGTACTCCCCAGCCAGAGGACAGGAACAGGCACGGAACAGCAACTTTCCACCTGCATCTTAAGAAGTACGGGCTATTGAGGTCTGTACTGGTGGCCAGAGCTGCCATATCCTAAAAATTATCCCATGAACTGGAGAACTTCATCAGACCAGTAGTCGAGGTCTCATGACACTCATTCTAAAACTAAGCCAACTGGTCAAGGGGCCCCCACACCCCACCCCGCCCTGCCCTGCCCCAGGGAATCCTTGTGGATGGCTCTGTTCTAGGTGCCTGTGCCTTGAACCATCCAACCTTAGGGGGAAACCAGCTTACTCTGGCATCGTTTGATTGCTCAAGTAACTCAGTTATTGCTGTGGGTTCTTCGCCAGTTTTTGCTCTTCGGCAGCGCATGTTTGTTCCTGAATCCACTGAGTGTATGTGTATGTCTTATAGTTGAAACTGAGGTGCGCAGAGGTTTTTATTGTTGCTATTTAGTCGCTCGGTCATGTCCGACTCTCTTGCGACCCCATGGACTGTAGCCCACCAGGCTCCTCTGTCCATGGGATTCTCCAGGCAAGAGTACTGGAGTGGCTTGCCATTCCATTCTCCAGGAAGGGAATCCCTTGCTGACCCAGGGATCGAATTCAGGTCTCCTGCATTGGCAGGCAGATTCGTTACCACTGAGCCCTCTGGGAAGCCCACGGAGAGGTTAGGTAATAGTTAACTTGTAAAGCCCCTGAGGAGCAGAGCCCGGATTCTAGCTCAGGCAGACGGACCCCAGAAATCACACACTAGTGAGGAGCAAGCTGCCCCCACCCTCCAGCCGCTTTCCTCGCCATGTGCAAAGGAGAAGTAAGGCAGCTGCAGTCTTGAGTTGGGGAACATGGAAGCAGCCTGCCTCTGAAACCTGAGGGGCCTGGCCTGTTGTATCTTGCTCCTTGGGGTGAGTGGGTTTCTCTGAAGAGCATGGAGCAAGCTATGTCTGGCTGCACAGGCAATGAGCGTGGCAAGGAGTGGTGGCTGAGGGGGTCCAGCCCTGGGCATGGATGGAGGGCCACCTTGGGTAGGAGGGTCAGACCCAGCAGTGTGTGAAGACTGGGCAGAGCTGAGTGGCCTCAGACCCCCAACTCTGCTCTGGGGCCTCCCTGCCCAGAGGCGAGGTGCATGGGGCTGGGGACAGGTTTTCCCAGGGCAGAGGAGCAGGGCTGGCGGGCATGGGCGAGGCCAACAGCCAGTTGGCATGCTGGGAGGTCAGCAGAGGGCAGGGAAGAATACTGCAGCCCAGCAGACCTCGCTTGCAGCCTCTCCTCTCCCCCTGGCACGGCCAGATGCCCACAGCCCACCAGACCAGCGGGCAGGCACTGAGCCCCACAACTTGGGGGGTCACAGAATGCCACCACCCGTGGAGGAGGCGAGGCTGAGGTCCCAGCCCAAGTGCCCTCCGTCTCCTGTCCTCGGTCCTGGGGACGGTCACCCACAGGCAGCTCAGAGCAGAGTATCAGGTTCCTGGGGTGGGAAGAGGGAGGCTGGCAGGACCTCAAGCCAGCTCTGGGGCGGCACTTGCCACCCAACTCGAACCCGGGCCAAAGACAGTGGTCCCTCACAGGAGGGCGGGTGTCAGGAGGGAGGTCGGCAGCTGGGGGCTTGTCTGTGACCAGTGCCGAGTCCCCTCCAGGTCCCTGAGGCAGCAGTACACTGCTGGCCTGCAGAGGGGCCTTGGTGGCCACCCGGGACCCCTGGGGACCCCAGCGAGGCTGCACATTGCTGACCCTCCTCACGCCTCTTCTTCAACACCTCTTTCCGTGCCTCCTCCAGCCGTCAGCCTTTCCCTCCACCTTCGGGTCAGCGGCTGCCCCTAGAATATTCCCTGCTGCTGGGGCTCTGCGGCCCTCTCCTCCCCTTCCCCCCAGCCTGTGTTCTCACCTCTCCCGTATCCACTTGCGCCATTTTCCCCTTCGCCCCTGCCTTCCTCCCAGGGACTCCAGCCCCTCCTCCTCCCCTAGATTCTGGCCAGCGCCCTCCATGACCTGTCAACCTATCAGCCAGACTGTTACATGGTTCTGTCCGGGGCTGTGCATGCGTTACACATTGCATTTTCTTGGGACCACGGGACTGACTCCAGCCTTTTGCATCACCATCACTGCTGGTTGTGGTCCTTCATGTCCAGGGTCCCCAGGGGAGTGAATCCAGTTCTGGAAGGAGACTGGGTGGGGCTGGGACTTGGACTTGGGCGGGAAGCCTCGGCTGCTTCGGGGAGCCCATGGGTGGCTCTGGGGCCAGCCCACCTGCCACAGCGAAGTACCCACCAGCTACCACAGAGACAAGTCTGCAGCCTCTGAGCAGTCAGGAGCCCCAGGAGGGCAGGCAAGGTCTTTCCACCCCAGGGACCCTTGAGCAGCTTAGGAAGTCAAAAGAGAAGGAGGAGGAGGAGGAGGAGGAGGGTCAGCAGCCACGAGTTATTTATGCAGCAGCTGTTTGTCCCAGGCTCTGCAGTGGGCCCTGGGTGTAGAGTTGAGAATAAGAGCCCCCTGTCCTCTGCTTCCTGGGGCTCACAGGTCCCACTCAACCAGAGAGAACTGGTTCTAGGAGCAGCACACAGCTCTCCTTTTCTGCTTCCTAGGATGTGTCCAGAGCCCAGCCGGGTGGTCTGAGAAGGGAACCAGCCAGTGCCTTCCCTTTGTGGCCAGGGCTTCTGTGTCCAGCTTCTCGGTTGGGATTTTACATCATCTTTCCTTCCCCTTCAGAGGACTTCTAGAGGTGCAGAGACCCCTACCCTCTCCCCCACCCCCAGCCGATACCTGCTCCATCACCAGGCATGGAGTCTCCCACCCAGCCATGGCATCCAGCCTCTTAATCACCCCAACGGGCGGCTCGGGTGTGCCGGGCGTGGTGAGTCAGCTCCACGTCTGACCATGGGAGCTTGTCCAGGGCCGCAGTGGGGACTCACAGGAGAGGGTTGACCGCTGAGTGCCCCCCACCCCCGAGCTGGAAGGAGGCTGCTTTGTCCCGCTTCCTGAGCCGGTGCAGGGCCGGTCCCGTGTAGACCCCCAGGGTCACCCCCACCAAGTGGCCCTGAGAGGAGGTGCCCACACCTGCCTTGGAGTGGCCATAGGTCCCCCTGCATCACCCCAGAAGGGGGAATGGCTGGGGGAACACACTGGCCGTCCTGGGTCCCTCCGCGACTGGCCCTTTGGCCAGCGCACTCTGGCCTCTCGGGGCCTCTGTGGCTCGTGTGCATAGCCAGGATACCGATGGCAGGATGCTGAGGGTTGAGCCAAAGTACCGTCCAGAAGCAGCGCCGGGGGCCCCTGCATGTTGCCCGGTCGGGCATTCTCCCTGCCCTCATGGAGCTCTCATTCTGGTGCCCAGGGGAGGGGTTGGGTCCACAGAAAGGCAGGTTAGAATGGTGATGGGTGGAGGTGGACGTGAAGGACACACGGTGGAGGCCGAGTGGCGGGGCAGCAGGTCCCCCTGAGAGGGCGGCGAGCACTTAATCCGAACCAGGAGCACGGGCTGTGCTCTGCCAGGACTCATGCTGTCCCCGTCCCCGGGAGAACCCGGCGCTCAGATCACGGCTCCCTGGGCGCCGTCTCAGTTGGACAGATGTCATCTGCGCCTGTGCTGTGCTAAGGGGATCGAGTGCATGTGTGTAAGTGAGGTTGTATACTGTGTGCATGTGGGTTGTGTGTTGTGTGTGTGCACGTGTGGGGTTGTGTGTGTTGAGAAGCCGGAAGAGAGCTCGGACAGTTCGGGTTCCATGTGTGGTGCATGCAGGGCCTGGGACAGGTATGCAAGGGGGGTCCCAAGATGAGGCCCTCGGAAACCAGTCCCCGTAGAAGGTGGGTAGTGTGCAACTTAATCTGACTCGAGCTGCAGGGGGCGGCATGCTGGGGGAAGGCCTGGATTAAGAGTCAGGAACGTTCAAGTCCGATTGCCGCTCTGCCCGACCTGCCGTCCTTCTGGGCCTCACTCCCTCATCAGTAAGTGAGCAAGCAGGACCAGGCCAGGGCTGCCCAGACCTGGACGTGGGGTTAGAAATGGAGAACGAATGGGTGGGGTTTTCCATCCCAATTGTATTTTAGGAGGCAAGTTACTGTCGAACCGTGGTGTGTTCAGCGAAGGGTGATTAGCAGGCTCAGTTAAAGGTGCGTAGGGACTCAACCCGGATCTCGGCTGAGGTCGGCAGGTTGGCATGTAAGGGACAACAGACCCTTTCTGCCTGGACAGGAGCAGAGGGTGGGAACAGGCAGTGGTTTTAAAGAAAAATCTCAAAGAGCATTTCTAACTGGCACCTTGCAGCTTTTGCACTGGTTGTTATGTGACGTGGTAAGTTCCCTGTCATCAGAGGACTGCAACAGAGGCTGACTGGTTCTCTACCTCAGAAGCTCTAGAGCAGCACTGTCCAATAAAAATATATAGTGCCAGCCAGTGGGAAAGTTTACATTTTCTAGTAGCTACTTGAAAGAACTGAAAAGGAACAGGTGAGATGGGTCTCAGTAATACATTTTATTTAACCCGTGCATGCGTGCACAGTCGCTTCAGTCATGTCTGGCTCTTTGCGAGCCTGTGAACCATAACCCACCAGGCTCCTCTGTCCATGGGATTCCCCAGTCAAGAATACTGAAATGGGTTGCCATGCCCTCCTCCAGGAGATCGTCCCAACCCAGGGATCGAACCTGCATCTCCTGCATTGGCAAGCAGATTCTTTACCACTAGGGCACCTGGGAAGCCCTTATTTAGCCCAGGATATCCCAAATATTGTGCTATCACATATGATTAATAGGAAACACTTAATGAGATAGCTTACATTCTTGTTTTTGTACCAAGTCTTTGAAATCTGGTGTGGGTTTACACATACGGCACCTCTCCACTCAGATTGGCCACGTTTCCAGGGCTCTGTGCTCCCCGAGTGCTGTGATTAACATGCTGGGCAGATCCAGAACTTTTCCATCATCACAGAAAGTCAGCTCTAGGCCTCGCTGCTCAAAGTCTGGTCTACGGATGGGCAGTGTGGGGAGCCATGAGAAACGCAGACCTTATGTTCTCTGTAAACCTCCAGTGTCGGGATCGGCGTGGAACAGGGGGAGTCTGGGGGAGTCGCGTGGCTCCAGAACTTGGTGTGTTTTGGAGGGATGTGGATGGGGTGGCCCTCAGATCCTTCTTGTGGCTGCAGGTCTCAGAGCCCCACTGCTCCTGGGGCCAGTCTACCGATGGGCTGCATCCTTGACAAAGTCTCCACCTACCCCTGGCAAAGTGGGAAAACAGAGAATCCAAGCATAGTGACGTTTCTCATAAAGATGAAGCTATTCACTTTTGTGTGTGAAATGTCTGTTTTAAGTAAGTGACGGTGACGCTCGCTGTTCACATTGTCAATGTCCTTATTTGGTAAAATAAAAGGCTGGCAACTCAAATCCTCCACCACCCCTCTTTTTAAAAATACATTTCACTAAGTAGTCCTTTTCGGAAGTCTGGAAACCAGTGATTCTGAACAGGGATCCTTGGGCCAAATCCATCCCACCGTCTGTTTTTATTAAAAAAAAAAAAAAAAGAAGAAGTTTTGTTGGAACACGGCCACGTTCGTTTGTTTACGCGCTGTCTGTGGCAGCTTTCACGTCGCAGCGGCTGAGTTGAGCAGATGCAACAGAAACCATATGGCCCGCAGAGCTCAAAATATTTGCTGGAAAAGTTTGCCAGCCTCCAGCACAGAGTAGCATAGAGGTGCAGCGGGAGCCTGTGCAATGCTGCGTTTTCTAGTAGCCATGTCAGCCAGCGTGAAAAGACACAGGTGAAGTTTGTTTTAATGGCATATTGTATTTCACCCAATCCAAAATATGTTTGTTGCAACATTTAACCAATCTAAATATGCCGGAGATGTTTGGCATGCTTCTTTTTCATGCTACATCTGTGAAATTCACCGTGTGTTTTTCATTCACGGCTTAGCGCGCATCGGACCAGCCAGATTTCAAATACTCAGTAGCCACGTGGGGCTGGTGGCTGCCCTAGATGGGTGGCAGATCTGTCTAGAAGGAATGAGGTAAGCTCCACCTGGGGCAACTGGGAAGGAGGCTCGGGGGAGCTCGGCTCATTGCTGGGTATTGACGGGACTGAAACCTGCTACAGGTGAGTTTGTGGGCAGGACCATCCCAATGGGAAGGGACAGCTTATACAGAGAGACAAAGAGTGAAGTGGGTTCAGGATGGGTTCCTGGACTGCCCAGTATGCAGGGCGTGAGGGAAAGAATGACAATGGGAATGGTTCTGAGTCTAGGCTGAGAAATGTGGCCGTTTTTCACATGTGGCCATGGAAGGTCTTAGAGGAGGGCAGTGACATGATCAGCTCTGTAGGTAAGGAGGATATGAATCTGGGATGGGAAGGAGACTACAGACCAGGCAGCGGTCAGGACTGGGCAGAGATGATGGGCCTGTTCCAGCGAGAATAAGGTGGGGAGGACGGAGGAGATTTTGTCCAAGAGGTGTGCCCCAGGACATGCTAACAGATGGGTCACGGAGAAGGAGGGTCCCTGTGGAATCAGTGGTTTCTGGCTTGAGGTTGGTGCTGGTGTGTGATGAGTGCCCTTGTGAGCCCCCAGGCTCTGGCTGCTTGGTGCAGAAAGGCCTCCCCTCTCGCTCACTGGCCCGGGGTCCTCCTGTGGGCACCAGGGCAGGCTATACGCCCTAGCAGAGGACCCACTCCTCCAGCCTCCTTTCGGGTCTGTCGGGCAGGATCAGGGCAAGTGCCCCCAGACATGTGTGAACATCTGGCTCTGCCCTTCTGGATGCTGAACATCTTCACCTCATGTCCTGCATTAGCATCTGGTCTGAGCCCGGCTGGTGCAGAGGCAGTCCCTCCTGGATCCTGCCATCCCCAGAATAAACGTGCTCCAGGGCTCAGGTGCAAGGTAGATAGATGAGGACAGCTCCCCGGCTCCAGAGCAGGCAGTGGCCCCACACGCACCCGCCCAGTGCCCCCAAGTCACTCCACAAACACCTGGCCAGGGAGGTGTATGGCAGGAGCCTGGGGGCAGGTGGCCTCTTGGGTGGAAGGGGAGCGGAGGGGAGCATCAAGGGAGGGGTGGCAAGGTCACAGGTCACCTCTATACCACCAGGGAGGGCCTCACGGACGAGGGGGCCTGGTGGGAAAAACGCATTGGAAGGGAATGACGCAGGGGTTACCTGGGATGGCTGGGCCCGCTTGCCTGCCTGAGCAGAAGGAATGTGTGTTTCTTCCCCAGTAGCTCCAGCCTCCTGGCCTTTGTTCTCGTGTCTTCCTTCCGCCGGGAGTGCTGGTCCCCAGACACTCGCGTGACATGCCTCCTCATTTCCTCCCAGACTCGGCTCTCTCACGAGACCCCTCTTGATTGTTATTAAGCCATTTAGAAGTGCAGCCTCCCCTCCCCACCTTGCTCTCTTACCGTCCCTTTGCTGTGTTTTTCTGCAGAGGGTTTGTGGATTTCTGGCACACTCCACATTTCACGTGTTTGTCTGCCTCTACCAGGGGGAGGACTGGGGTGTTCACTCTCTTTTCCCAGCACCTAGGACAGTGCCTGGTACCCCAGGGTGCTCAGTAGACATTCGGTGTGTGTCTCAGACCTGCCTGCCCTCCACGGGCAGCCTCGGGGAGTGAAGGGTCTGTTTTCTGTCTTACCAACCGTCCTTTCCGACACCCCCAACCCGGGCAACCCCTCCAGGCCCAGCCGGCAAGTGGCTGAGTGGCCACGGTAGCAAAGATGAGCCTGACCTCCATCTGTGGGGCTTCAAGGCTCAAAGGACAGGAGTGTTCAGGGGCCAGGCAGAGGGGAAGCTTGGCTCTTTCATTCTGCCACCCACTTCCTCCTTCCTTCTCTCCCTTCCTTCTCACTTGCTTTCTTTCTTTCTTTTTTTTTCTTTTAACTGTATAGTTCTTATCTGTGGTTCTTTTTATGAGGCGTAATTCACATGCCATAAAATACACACTTATACAGTGTACAACAGTTCCCTGATTTTTAGTGTATTTGCAAAGTCTTGCAGCCATCACCACTGTCAAGTTCTACCCCCAGAGAAACTCCGTATATGTTAAGCAATCACTCCCCTTCTCCCAGTCCCTGACAACCCCTCATCTGCTCTGTCTCTGGATTTCCCTGTTCTGGACATTTCAGATTAACAGAATCACACCGTGCAGGGCCCAGTGTGCCTGGTCACTACTGTTTCCTGGGGACTGGAGCAGGTCTTGCAGCAGGAAGGCACAGGCTCTGCCTTCAGAGGGCTTGCAGACCGCAGAGGCAGTGGGTTTCTTGGTCCCAGGCTGAGTGTGACTTGCAGAGTCATCCTTAGCTGCCCTTCCAGAGGCCTTGTGGGCAGGCCCACCCAACGCCCGCCTGCACGTGATGGATGGATGGGTTTGGGAGGATGAGAAGGAGCCCCTAAGCAGAGAGGGTGGCCATTTTTCTGAGCTTTGCCCCTGCCTAGGGCGTGTGTAAGGAAACACCCAGATCCTCTGGTTTCTTCTGGTGAAATGCAGGCCATGGGTGCCCCTCGGGCAAGTGCCTGGGCTTGAGTAAGCGTGAGTGTCCACCTCTGACGTCGGAGGGCCAGTGGATGGCTACCTCCACCCCGCGTGCAGGGCCCACCTCCTCCGGGCTCACATCCCAGGTAGGAAGTGACCCCAGGATTCCTGTGGTCCCGTGCAGTGGGGCAGGGCCAAGGGTGGCCCTTTCAGGGGTCCCCGAGGCCTAGCAGGTAGCCTGGGGGGAGGGTTGTGTGTTCCGAGGGTGACATGTGTGCGTCTAAGACCTCCGCGGTGTGGTTAGGAATTTGGGGCTGTGGGTGGAGATGGAGTCACTCCCCAGACTAGAGTGTCTGCCCCAGAGGTGTGTGCCAACACACGGCCTGCGTGACCCAGGGACAGGGCAGCTAGGAGGATGAGCCAGCGTGCCAACAGGCTGGCAGAGGAGGCATGGGCTGTCCTTCTTGGGCTACCTTCACTGGCCCAGCCCCCAGGCCTGGAGGCAGGCGGAGCCTCCCGCAGAGCCCTGGTTGTCCAGAAGCCAAGCCTCCCTGGGCACGCCTGTCCTCTGCTCCACCTTCTGTCAGCGCTCTGCTCACAGTGGGCAAGAGGAAGCTGGCGGGTGTGGAAGGAGTGAGCGGGCTGGGCCTGCCTCTCCTCTGCTCAGTGACCCCGGCCCCTCTCCATCCCAGGGCCTCAGTTTCCTCCTGGGTCCGTGGGGATGACATTGCATCCGTTAGGGGGATAAATGATATAGGGCAGACTGAGCGGCCAGCCCCAGGCCTGGGGTGGGGTCAGCCATGGTGGACGTGGCCTCGTCTGTTGTTTAAAGCTCCCAGATATATTAAATCCGGAAGAAGGAATTGCTAAATAAGGTCACAAGATGTGTAGTTTATCTTAAATATTTCCATTTAGCAAATTAACAATTTAAACTCATGCTTGAGCAAATGCAGTGTAATTGTCCTATTCACAAGTTGATGATGGGGATTTATTTTCATTTAGAATTGGATGTGTACACTGGAGGAGGCCCTGCCTGGCCAAATGTTCCTTGCCTGTGTAGTTCCTCGGGGCCCCACGGGCACTAGGGTGCCTGGGACAGGTCAGTGCCCCTCGGAGCCGGACGTCACAGTGGGCCTGGGCGTCCAGAGCCTTCAGGGCACCCTGAGTCTCCCAGTGCCAGCTCTGCTGTTTTCCAGCTCCCATAAACAAAGCCCTGACCACCTGGCCATTTATCTAACTGCCCACCCGCCCTATGGCTTGCATCCAGCCAGGAATCCCCACCCTCCTGCCGTCAGAGAGCTGTTACCTATGCGTCTTCCTCCTCGTTGGAAATTGCTAGAGCCTTTTGAGGGCAATATGCTGCCCTTGGGCTGGGAATCAGAGTAGAGAACCCAGCAACCAAAGAGAGGCAGCTTCCCAAGGCCTCACTGGCATCTCTGGCTCTGCCCGGGGGCCTGGATGGAGCTGGGCTGGCAGAGGCCCCAGGACTGACTGGGAGAGTCTAGAGCGAGAAATCCAGGCAAGAGGTGGACAGCTGTGCTAGGGAGACAGGAGCACCCACCCAGGTGCCCTCCCGCTGGGAGCAGGGAGGCAGACCTGGGCCCGGAGCAGGCTTGGGGTGAGAGGAGGGCAGCATGGGAGAGGGTGAGAGGTCAGAAGACCGTGTGTCACCACCAGACCCAGGTACAATGCAGCGTGGAGACACACCCCCACCCCCAGACCAGTGCTGCCCTACGATGGACCCTGGAAAGGGGGGAAGAAAGTGCTGGCATTTCATGGCCTCGCTGGCATTTCATGGCCTTATGCTTGGCACCGCTGTCTCATGAGTTTGCCAGCAGCCCCAGGGTGTAGACTGTGAGCCCATTTTACAGAAGAGAAAAACTGAGGCACAGAGAAGGCTCAAAAAGTGGGGGATGACATGCCTGTGTTACCCAAACAGCCATAACCAGCAACTGGGACCCTGCCAGCAGAGCCCACCTTCAAGCTTGGCTCCCTTGGTGTCCACGTGGTCACTATTTTGAGGGTGTTTCTAGGCACCCAGAGGCCAGGGCCTCCAGTCCCTTCCCCTTACAATATTTCACAGCTTTGTTGAGGTGTAACTTGCATTTCAGAACACTCGCCTCCTATAAGGTGTACAATGCAGTGACTTTCAATAAAGGTGTATGGTGTGTGGCCACAGAGAAATTCTGCAGACAGAATTTCTATAATCCAAAACTTTCTTGGCGCCTTCGCTTTGTTTGGAGTCCCCAGCCAGATCTGGCTTGGGGCAGCCGCGGCAGGAGGGGTGATGGGCCCTGAGCTCCCCGAGACTTCCCTCGGGCAGATGAGGGCCGAGCCCCCCGCTTCAGCGGCTCTGGGGTACACTCTCGGGGGCTGGGCCTCCCATACTGGGCTACAGCACCCGGGGGGTTTCTATGTCACCAAGCTGTGCCCACCCTCCTGAATCCCCCCACCCCCTTTCAACAGCCTCACCTCCCTGTGGGTGGCTCAAGGATTCCCCTGCATCCTCTGCTCGGAGCTAAGCCTACTTAATTCTTTTGATCTTGGTTCAGAAATCAGCCCCTCCAGCCATTCGCGCTGCTGCTTTGCTGGGTCTGCAGCGCCTGAGTCAGAACCTCGGCTGCCAGCGCCTTGTGGCGGGCTCCCCTGGAACCTGCCCTGGCCTTCTTTCCTGCACTCAGCCCCCGCTGTGGGCCTGCCGGGCGGCCTCCCGGCAGCTGTGCTGGGTGGGAGCTGGGTCTCTCGAATCCTGTCTGGGGTCAGGGTTTGCCCTGCTGGGGCCCTGGGAGGAGCAGGAAGAGGGCGGAGGCAGAGCTCAGACTCGTGGCCCATTGGACCCGGTTCCCAGCACCCCTCTGCCACGGCCCGGGTCAGAACTCTGCGACATTTCATCCACCCCACCCTGCACCTCAGTTTCCCTGCCTGTAAACCTAGGGTCTGGGGTCATCTTTCCTCCCCCACGGCAGCAGGTGCCCAGTCCCCAAGCCAGGACCCAGCCCCTAATGGCTTTCTGACCCCACCTGACTTCTAGAAGCCTGCGGAACCAGGGGGAGGGGCATTGTTGTTCAGCTGCCAAGTCGTGTCCGACTCTGCGACCCCATGGGCTGCGGCACGCCAGGCTTCCCTGTCCTTCACCATCTCCCAGAGCTTGCTCAGACTCACGTCCATTTAGTCGGTGATGCCATCCAACCATCTCGTCCTCCATCCCGTGCCCAAGGAGGGACATGCCCTGGGCGCAAACGCCAGATCAACCCAGAGAACAGGGCTCAGACCGGCTCCCCGGCTGATGCCAGAAGAGCCGACAGTGACCTCCCGGGGAAGCCAGAGTTCCTCCAGGGGCCCCGGAGCCAGCAAGTAGGACGGGGGTGGCGATTGACTAGGAAGTCCTTCCAGTGCCACCCGAGGAGGGCCTGCTGTGGAGGAATCCGTGGGCCCCCCACCTGCCCCCCCAGGAGTGAGGGGACCCCACCCGTGCCCGTGTCAGAGCCGGCCCCCTTCCAGGCTTCCCCACGCTCGGTCTGAAATGAGAACCAGAGGAAATGAGGAGACCGGCAGTTCATCTGTGAGCTGCATTGTGTTGGGGGCTCTTAATTAGACCTAATTAGACTAATTAACTTTCAAATGAGAAACTTGGATTTTTTTTTTTCTCCTCTCTCTCTCTCTCTTTCTATTGCTTTCTCTTCGTTCCCCTTTTGGAAAATGAAACAAGGATAAATATTTGAATGGCTTTCTGCAGCCTGGGAGGTGGAAGCCTGCCCAGTGGGCTGGGGGCAGAAGGCTCTGGAGGGTGGAAAGCGCATGCCATGCCCCCATCCTTCTCCTCCCCTCCTCCCTCCCTCCCCCTCCTCCCCTCCCCTCCTCCATCCTCCCTCCCCTCCCCTCCCCCCTCCCTCCCGTCCCCTCCCTCGCAGTTTGGCCCTGGTGCCCATACCCCAGGCCCCTTCATCCTGGTTCTCGGAGGACTAGGGTCTTTCCTTGACCCCATGCTGTGCATTTTCCTGGCACCTAGGGTGAAAGAGAGAGTGAGATGTGAGACATGAGGTCCCTTGGATGAGACAGATGCAGGGAGAAGGGGAACGGGAGAGCTTAGGGGTACATCCTGTCCAGCCCGCTTGCTCCGGCCTGACTGCTCTCTCACCACGGGCTCCTGTCCCTCCTGGGGGAGAGCCTGCTGCCTATGTGCGGATGCCCAGCCCTGGAGGCCAGGCCACCAGTGATGCTAGTTTCTTTGACAAAGGTGGCTGTGCACAAGGCGTCCTCTGCAGCACCTCCCTCCCCCAGACTGAAGGGGTGAAATGGTGCCCATCGCCAGAAAGGGATCTGACTGGGTGGAGGGAGCCCTGCCCTCCTTCCCCAAGAGGGCAGGCTTCCCAGCCTCTCGCTTCTGTGGATCAGGGGCAGACCAGCACCTGCATCTCGGGGGAATTTGAGGATTGTGTGGATCGACCTCAGAAGGAGCTCATCCTGGAATGGCTGGCCTGTCTCCCCGCCACCCCACAGGCATGGCTGTGACATCCTTCCCCAGGGGCCTCTCCACTTGCAGCCCCTGCCCAGGCGAGGATCGCCGCGAAGTCCTCCCCTCCCGGAGATTCTTTCCCTAACCTCATCTCACCTCCCAGAACCTGACGCCAACACCTCCAGCTTTCGTATTGATTTCCCCTCTGCCTGCATCCCAGCTGCCGGGGGTGATGGCCAGGGTGGGCCCTGCCAGCAGAGGCGGGCAGGAAGCTGCTTCTGCTGATGTTCTAGAAAGTGTTCAGACAGCAGGGCAGGGGGCTGGGGGCAGGTCCCACCACCCTCAGAGCCGGGCCCCCTCGGTGCAGCCCCAGCCTGTTTACCTGGCTCAGCAAAAGGGCCAGTCTTCAGCGGAGGCTCCAAGGAGGCCCAAGCAGGGTGGGCTGCAGCAGGCTCGTCTGGCCTCCATCTGGCCCAGAACCACCCGCAGCACCTAGGCGAGGAGGCGCTGAGTGCAGGAAAACCAGTTCTGCCCAGGTCCCTGGCAGCAGACCTGGGGCAAGTGGGGTCTGTCAGCCCTTTGCATCAGCTGGACAGGAAACAGGCCAGTGCCGGCTGCCTGCTGTGGGTCTCCATCTGGGCCTTCCTCCACCAGCCAGCCTTGAACTGAGCGGCACGTGGGCACCATCAGGGAAGGAGCCCAGGCCCCTCGCCCGAACTTGTTACCTGGCCTGGGTCTTCCCAGAAGGATGTTCTCCTGGGCGATGGTCACCCTGGAGACAGCAGGGCCCCAGCAGAGCTGTAAAGAGGCTGTTCAGTGTGCCCCGGGCCTCTCCATGCCCCTTCCCAGAACGCATCGTGCCCCAGCTTGTGGGGCAGATTCAAACGCTTGTTTCTGGGAGCCGGGTTTCCCCAGCGCTGGGTGTCGACATCTTATCTTGACATCCAGTGTAGTGAGGGGTCGATGGCCAGCTGTGGCCAAAAGGGCAGAGCTGGGCGGCCTCTTTCCCCTCAGAAGGACCACCTGGACCTGCTGGGGTCCCCTTGTACAGTATAGTGACAGGCTGCAGCTGTGTGTCTAACACAGAGGCTCAGCGATGCCTCTGAAACTCGATTCATCAGGTGCGTGCACAGGCCCCCAGGAGGGGCCGCAGGGCCAGAGAGATGCAAGGTTTCCGGGGAGAGGCGGCCATGCCCCGAGCTGGGCAGGAGGTAGAGCTGCTTTTCCCTCCCAGCTTGAGCCGTTCCATTATGGGGTCGGAGTAGCATGGGGGACCCGCCGTTTCAGCCCCCAGCTGTCACTCTGTCCCCGAGGCAGCCCCCGCCACCTGCTCAGGAATGTCCCCTCAAGCTCTCTGCACAAATCTCCATCCCCTCCTCTGCAGGTGGCACCGGGATGCTCTGAAATGCTGCAGTTTGAGAAACTCCAGGCCCAGCAAGCATGGTTGGGTTTTTCCATCCCAGCCACCTGCCTTCCCTCTGTTCCCTGCTCCCCGCTCCTGTGTGCCTCACACGGATCCTCCCCAGCCTCCCCTCACTTGCCTGCCCGTCCCGTCCGCCCTCTGCTGACCCCAACCTCGGCCCGCCAGGCCTGATTCCACGCCCCCACCCTCGCTACCCTCCTCATCCCAGGGCTCTGTTAACACAACTCAGTTCAAATGTCTGATTAGTCCTTAGGAGATCGAGGGGTCAATTTTCCACAGCTCCTTCCTCTCCATTTAACTAATTTAACTGCACGATTGTTACAAATTTCATTTTATTATAGGCCTGCTTCTCAGTCCAATTGAATTACTAAAATCTCATTTTCTCAGAAGTGCTGAATATGTAATTAGAGGAAAAATTATGCTCCTGTCTGCCTATTAGGACGGTTCATGCATGTGTGAGCTGTGTGACATGTGATGGCCACATGGACGTCTCGGGTGCAGTGGGCTTGGCCAGGGGCGGGTGGTGGGCGGGAGGAGGGAATGCTCACAGGCAGGAAGCAAGGGCGTCCGCTGTCAGTGCCCTGGGGGGTGTCCCGGCCCGGCCATGCGTGGGAGAACACATGTGTGCAGGCAAGAGGGGAAAAGCGCATTAACTCCCCGATTACAAATTAAACAGTATCTGTGGGCCATTGTAATTAAAGGGAAATTCAATTCTGTTCTAATGCTCCATTATGCCAGGCTCTGTAAGGTGAGGCTGGGCTGATGCCGCCGCTTTAATGGGACCGGAGGTTACAGGGGGCAGGAACGGCAGCCCAGGTCTGTCTTCCTTCTCCTGGATCTCAGCTGGAGAGACCAGCCTGGCTGCTGTTTTCCTGTCTGCCTAGCCCCAGGAATGTCTTCCATTTCTGCCCCTGCTGGGCTTGCTGTGGTGGCGGCAAGGTCTCCCTGGACAGTCGGTTTTAATGTTGTGCCCTCTGCCCGCCCTGCAGGAGGACCTGGGCCCCTAGACTGTGGTTGTGGGTGAGGGAGGGGCCACACAGGAAGAGCAAGCAAGCAAAGGAGGGGGTTCAGACCAAAGGGCAGGAGCAGAGCTCGAGCTTTGGGGAGAAAGCCCTTTGTCCCCCGTTCCCAGGGGGACTCTTGGTGCATAAAGTAGGGGAAGGCTGGTCTTCAAAGAGACAGGATCGGGGTACGTGCTGGACCTGTGTGGGGTTTCACGGCCTCTCTCAGGCTTCCATGGGAGGTCCTTTGGCATCCAGGGAGGGGCTTCCTGGGGGTCCTCTGTGTCCACCCTGAACCTGACCCTGCACCTGGGCTCCAGGAGCACCGGCATCTGTCCATCTCGCCTGTGACTTTGACCTCTCCTGGCCCCTATCTTGACCCTGCCTCTGTTCCTTTCTGCACATCCACTGTGGCTCTGGCAAAGCTACCTCCCCCAGGGAGCCCCCCCAAGTGACCTCATCACTGCCTGGCTCCATCTTCTGTCCTCCCACGGCTTCAGAGTCTGTGCAGAAGGGCCTGTAGGTCTAACTAAGCTGTACGTTGCTGGAGGGCCAGGGCCAGATAAGGATCGTACTCAGTGCTCAGCTACTCAGTGCCCAACTCAGGGGTGAATCTCCACTCTCGCCCCCCGACTGCTTTGTGAGTCTCCTGTTGTCCGTCTCAGAGAGTTCTCTGAAAGAGGAATGGCAGACAGGATGGGGCAGGGGTGACTGGGGAGCCCAGACCTGGTCCGGGGTAAGTGCGCAGACAGGGTTACTGTGGCAGACTCTGGTTACTGCCCTTCATCTGGAGGTTAGACCCTAGACCCTGGTCTGCCCAGACATCCATGAAGGGTCTCTCCAGCTCTGGTCTCTGGTCTGTGCCCACTGCACACTCACACGCTCAGCCTCTGAGCTGATTCAGGCACTGACGTGGCCCCAGGGTCTGCCCCTGACTCGTGCAGGGGAAGCGGGGGTCTGCAGGGCCTGCCCTGGCTCCAGGCCGCCCGCCTCTCACAGTATCTGGAGAGCGTGAGCTTTGCTCTGGGCCCATAGCTGTAGCTGCTTCTAATCCCCAGCTTTATCTACTCACCACAGATCGTGGAGAATCCCCCAGGGCGGGAGCTAGACTCTCACTTATCACTCATGCACAGCTCAGCGCCGGGAAAGTCAGCCCAGCCCACGGCCACCCACCACCCTTTCCAGGCCTGGGGGTGCAAGCAGAACCCTTCTCTGTTTCATCAGCACTAAAGAGAGGGCACTGGCCAGGGGCTGGGGGGCGCTGCTGGGTGGGGTCGCAGGAC
The DNA here is from genome assembly GCF_032452875.1 of Bos javanicus. Lineage (NCBI taxonomy): Eukaryota > Metazoa > Chordata > Mammalia > Artiodactyla > Bovidae > Bos > Bos javanicus. The sequence goes on from NC_083886.1 coordinate 54,762,882, forward strand.
TGCGCGCACACGTGTGATCACACACACACACACACCCTCAGCTGAAGCCTCTGCACCATTTCTTGCCGGCTGTCCCTAAGGGAGGTGGGATTATGGCCAGCCTGGGGCGTAAGGGTGCAAGTGTGTTTTGAGTGTACACATGTGAATGTATGTGAGCCTGAGTGGGTGTGAGTGTTGCACACATCAGTGTGTGAGAGCATGAGTCTGAGAGTCTTGCACCCCCAGGCTGTGGTGCGTGGCAACTGGGCCCCAGATAAGTTCCAGGGGCAGATGGGCAGGGGCGTCTCATCCCATCAGCTTATTTGTTCCTCTGTCTTCTTGTCCCCCAGAAGCTCGCCTGTGCAGCACGTGTCCCCACGGGCACAGGGGCTGAGCCTGACCTGGCCCTGGGAGTCTTATCTGGTCCTGGTCACTTTGCTGAAATGAGCACAGACGCCAGACCCTACCCCCTTCTCCTGCCTTCACTCCTTGGGCCCCGCCTCACCCCTCCTGCCTGCTCCCTGGTCTCGGGACCGGGGGGTTGGGGGAGAGTGGGGAGTTGGCTGGGCAAGTGAGTCAGCCCCGGCGGTCCCCAGGCAGCCACTCAGGCCTTTCTCCAGGCTGCCTACCAGCTTGGCCCGTCCTGGGAGGGGAGGGGAGTGTATAGGAGGACTGGAGTCCAGAGCCACTGCCTCCTTCCCCCAACAGGTGCCCCGAGCCTGGCTGTCTTTTCCCAGTGGAAGGGGATCAGGAGGAAGGAAGGGGAGGGCCTGTCCCCCTGAGGCCGTGGCCCCGAGGCTCCTGTGTTTCTGCAGCCTCACAGCTCAGCCTTCACAGGCATTTCTCAGGCAGTGATCCACCCACCTTCCCCACTCCAGCCTTCCCTCATCCCAACACCTGACTGCAGGCAGAGTGGGAGGGGGAGCAGGGAGGGGTCTTAGCCCCACTAGTGCGCATGTGTGCGTGCTCAATCCCTTCAGTTGTGTCCGACTCTTTGCGACCCCGTGGACTGTCGCCCACTAGGCTTCTCTGTCCTTGGGGTTCTCCAAGTGAGAATACTGGAGTGGGTTGCCATGCCCTCCTTCAGGGGATCTTCCCAACCTGGGGATCAAACTTGTGTCTGCCTGCGTCTCCTGCATTGCAGGCAGATTCTTTTCCCACTGAGCCACCTGGGTAGTCCCAGCCCTACTAGACAGCCAGGCAAACAGAGGCCTGGGGAAAGTGCTTTAATATCTCAAACTCCACAGTCAGTCTGGCGGCTCTGGGTACCCAGTTAACCCCACCTGGCGGGTTGCCCTTCCCTCAGCCTGAACCCTCCTGGGCTTGGGTTAGGGTCCGAGTCCGGCCTCCTGGATCTATGTCCTTCCCATCTCGCCCCCTGCCGTGGTGTTTGCAGGTCTACATGAGCATCAGGCACAGCGGGCCGGAGAAGAGCAATTGTGGGTCTGGGATGCAGTTGTGGGATTCACTGCCCTTTGCCTCGATGTCCATGCAGATAGTCAGGACTGGTCACCACATCCACTCCAACAGTGGTTGTAGCCACGCACTTCCCTCGGCCACAGTTAGCCCCAGCTCCATCCCTGGGCCCCTGCCCAGCTCCCTACGTGAGGGTGAGCCACAGGAGTGGAGGGGGAAGGGCAGGTGCAAGACCAAGCTCCTGGCCCGCTGTGAGAGCAGCCTGGGCTGGCCCTCTGTGCAGGTGACCCTGGAACAACTGGTCACCCTGCCTTGCTGGACCCCATTGCCTTTCTCTCCTCCCGCTGGCTCACCCCCACCCTCCCTCCCGTTCTCCCCACCACCACCACCCCTGGGGGATCCCCTGGCCCCTCCCCAGCCCAGTCCTCCCCTCGTGGCTGGAATCCACCTCAGGCACACATTCTGAGTCTTGGGACCTCTGCTGGCCCCCATTATGAGCCGGTGCTGAGGGCCGAGGGGTGTCCAGGCTGGCCGAGAGCGGAGGCGGGGGTCATGTGCCTGGTCTTTAGACCCTGGAAGGCAGTCATGTTAGAAGACGTATTGCTCGTGGCCCAGGCGGGGCCAGAGGAGCTGGGGCCGGTGGGGAGAGTCCGGGAAGCAGGGCCCTGCTGGGCCCCCTTTCTGTCTGGGTCTCAGCTCCCCCAACCACCCCAGTGTCGGGCGCACATTCACAGCCCAGCCCCTCTGACCTCGATGCAGCCAGTTCCCTGGTTCAGCTGAGACGAGGCTGGCGTTGACCCGAAGAATTTTGTTGTGAGACTAAAGGGAAAACCAGGAAAGGGGCCTTGGGAGCCTGCTGCCACGGGTTTCTGGAGCCCAGCCTTCTTTCCCTCAGAGACAGAGCTTGCCCACGGGGTGAGGTGGCTGTGCAGGGTGGGGGTCTCCAAGGTCCAGGGAGCTGGGGCTGGGGTGGGCCTTGCGGTTCGTTCCCCTTGCACCTGCAGAGTCGGTGATGAGGAGCTGCCTGATGGCAGCTTTGCTCCTGAACCCTCTGTCCACATGGCATGTGCCTCTGGGTCTTTTCTCAGTGGATGACCCGACGCCTCCAGGTGAGCTCGCCCAGGCCCCGGCGGAGCTAAACCTTGACCCGGGAGCCGGCCTGACCTGTCACCTGCACCTTATATCCCACACACCTCAACTTCCCACTGTCCACCTGGTGCAGAATGGCCCCTCCTGCTCCAATGTGGCCTCTGCGGCTCGGGTGGCTCCCTGGTGCCCAGCTGTGAGCTGGGTGTGACCTGCACACAGCAGGTGCTCAACCAGTGTCCCTCAGACTTAACCCTGCGCTCCCCTGCTGTCCCTTCCTTTGTCCCCTGCCTGAGGTCCTTGTCTCTAAACACAGAAGGAGCTCAATTCAATGCACAATTAGGCTGCAGCTGTCCAAGCCTCACTGAAGACCCTGAGGGGTGCCAACCTTGTCCGCAAGCAGTGAGGAGAAGAGAGCCCCCCCCCAACCCTGTCCCACAGGCCCATCCAGAGGGATGCATGGGGCTGGGTGCTGGAGGACACCTTTCCTGGGGCTGCCTCCTACTCCCTAGGCGTCTTTCTTCTTCTGGCAGTTGGTGCTTGACCGATGGGAAAGCTGTCAGCTGGTCCTGGAGTTGGGGGATCAGGGCTTGCTCCCGAACCCTTTCTCTGTTTCTCTGAGTGTTGGCCTTCCCTGCAGCAAACCATCCACAGTCTGCCTTCAGGGGAAGGTTGGACCATGGTTTGAGAAGAGGCTCTTTCAGCCCCTGGAAGGCAGGATCCACCCTGCTTGTTCCAGCCCACTGGAACAGGGCTGGGGCTGCCACTGCCCCCTCTCCATGCCTGCCTCTCGGGCAGATCTGCCCACCCTCCCCGCCCCGGGGGGCACAAACTCACCACCTGCCACACAGCTACTGTCTGCAGGTGGAAAGTGAGTCTTCCACCATCACAGCTGCCTGCGCCTCAGTGTGCCCTGGAGGCATGGGTGCCCATCCCTGGGAGCCTGAGCAGCACCCAGATGCCAGCAGCCAGGGATGCTAGAGAAGAGGACCCTGCGTGCCCTGGGCCAGGCCTGCCCAGGCTCCCTAGCCACCTAAACTCAGTCATCACAGAAGCGGTGTCCATGCCCATGGCTGGTCCCCTGCCCTGGAACCCCGCTCCCCTGCCCAGGCCTGGGGCCCTCTGTTCACTTCCATCCTCATCTCCCACCAGGAAACAATGGGCTCCAAGCCTCAGTACCGGGGTTGCTGGCAGGGAGGGGGTCCTGCTCTCTCTCCTTCTGGCTGTCATGGGACTCCGGTTGGGGTATTTGGAGCAAATGAGTATGAGAGCTACAGGCTGGGGCCAGGTCCCCAGGGACCGGCCTGGGAAATGTGAAGTGTGAGGACAGTAATAGCCACGTGTATGATGCCCCACGAGCCAGGCGGGCCAAAGCTGTTAACATCTGTTTGCTCACCCACTCACCCCAGCCCGTCGTCATCCCATTTCACAGTAGAGGAGAGCCAGAGCACGAGGACCCTGCCGGGGGCGGTCCAGTAAGTGGCTCTGTTGGTTTGCCATGGAAAGGCAGCCTAAACGACACAAGTGTACCGTCTCACCGTCTGGAGGCTGGGTGTTGGAGAGCCGGGTATGGACACGGTGGTTCCTCCTGAAGCCTCTCTCCTGGGCGTGTAGACGCCACCTCCTCCCTGTGTCGTCACACGCTCACCCCTCCACGAGTGTGTGTTTCCTCAGCTCTTCTCGTAAGGACACCAGCTGTGCTGGATGAGGGCCCACGCCTATGACCTCACGCATGCGTGCCAAGTCACTCAGTCGTGTCCAACTCTGCGACCCCTTGGACTGTAGCCTGCCAGGCTCCTCTGTCCATGGGGATTCTCCAGGCAAGAATATTGGAGTGGGTTGCCGTGCCCTCTTCCAGGGGATCTTCCTGACCCGGGAATCGAACCTGTGTCTACTACGTCTCCTGTGTTGGCTGGCAGGTTCTTTATTACCAGCACCACCTGGGGAGCCCGTATTCTCATGTAACCTTAATTACCTCTTTAAAGACTCCACCAAGTGCAGCCACCGTCTGTGCTGTGTGTGGCAGAGGCGGCTGCCGCCCCACCTGAGCTGAGAGTCAGCCCCTCGCCCTGCCTCCCCAGTTGTGTGTTTATCATAAACAATAAACATTAAAGCCGTCTGGAACGGGACAAGCAGGGGTCGGGGGTGCCCCTGGTTGCCGTGGCTGCGTGCGGTGGTAGAGGTGGGCAGTCTGGACCTGTGACAATCACTTGGGGGTGACTGCTCCCACCCCTACCTCTTGCCACATAATGCCCGCCCCTGAGAGCTGGCTATTCTAGGGCTGGGGAGGGGCCGTGCTCAGGACCCAGAATGTCCACACTCTTGAGGACTCACGGAGACCTGGCCCCAGCACAGCCTCACCCACCGGGTTCTCACAGTCCACCAGGCCGAGTCCCCTGGGGACATTATTAACTGCTGCTGCTGCGTCACTTCAGTCGTGTCCGATTCTGTGCCACCCCATAGACGGCAGCCCACCAGGCTCCCTCGTCCCTGGGATTCTCCAGGCAAGAACACTGGAGTGGGTTGCCATTTCCTTCTCCAATGCATGAAAGTGAAAAGTGAAAGTGAAGTTGCTCAGTCATGTCCGACTCCTAGCGACCCCATGGACTGCAGCCCACCAGGCCCTCGGTCCATGGGATTTTGCAGGCAAGAGTACTGGAGTGGGTTGCCATTGCCTTCTCCACATTATTAACTGGCCCCTGCCAGTTCTCACTCTCTGAGTTTGATTCATCGACCCAGGCGGAGCCAGGCTTCTGTGTTCTTAGCACGTCCCGTTAGGGGCTCCTGATGCAAGTGTCCTCAGGCCGCACAGGGAAGAAACATCTCTATCGGTGTTTGTGGAACTGGCAGGGGGCGTTTGATGGCCTCTTGGAGCCTGGAAATGGGAAAGGGCAAGCCTGGTGACAGAGGGAGGGACAGTGGTCAGCTGAGGGCCAGCAAAAAAGGCTCTCTGCCAGGAGGTCAGTCGACTTTCAAGCTGCACGGGCCAACTGCAGACTGGACAGCACCCAGATGCTGATGGGCCCCAGCCCTGGCCAGCCCAGGGTCAGAAGCAGAGAGAGAGGGGACAGCCAGCCAGGGCGGCTGTGGGGCAGGACACCGAGAGAGCTGAAACAAACAGGACACGGAGGGAGAGAGAGCAGGGCAGCGAGGCCCCCCCAGGTGCAGGGGCTCGCAGAGGCTCGTGTCCTTCGGCCCCCTCTCCATCCCACGGCCCAGCCTGGTGCTGGGGGAGGGGCCCTTGCTGGGGAGGCTGCAGGCCAGACAGTGTGGCTCTGTGGTTCACCAAGGATAAAAGTCATTCTCACCCAGTGACCACAGTGGAGGCAGCCGCCGCCAGCCAAGGGCACAGAGTCCCCGCGTTCTCTCAGACTCCGCAGCAGGGCCAGCCGCCTCCCATCCTCAGGACCTGGAGGCTTCCAGCAAGCCAGTGCATCCTAGTCCTGCTATCTCGCTCCGGATCAGCAAACCTGCTCCACAAAGGGCCAGGGCTATACATAGATTGAGCCTTGTGAGCCATATGGACTGTCTCAGCTCCTCAGCTCTGTTGCCGCAGCAGGAAAGCAGACATCAGCTGTGCAAGTGAATTGTAGGGCTGGGTTCCGATAAAACTTTATTTACATAAGCAAGCAGGGGGCCAGATTTGCTCCGCAGGCTCTAGTTTGTCAATCCCTGGTCCAACGGACCCTAGCACCACAGGTCTGCACAACTCTAGAAGTGGAGAAGGGGGCCAGGGAAGCCCATCACCCCAACTTGGCAAGGCTTGGGGCTGCCAGGCTTCTGGGGTCTCTGTCCCTTGGGATAAGGCAGGGGCTCTTCTTCTGGTATAGGGTGTGGGGAGATTGGCCCAGGGAAGCTGGGGTTGGCATTCTAGGTGGATGAAGAATGGGGGCTTGAGGCGGCCACAGCGGGACCTCAGATTTGAACCCTGGCCCAGAAGACAGACATCTGGGCATCCAGAGGCCAGAGAACATGTTCTCCTCTTACCGGGTGATATCTGCTACCTGGAGCTCATCTGAGGTCCCAGGAGATTCTCAGAGCCAGAAAGCAAGTCCTGCGCACCCTGTCTCCAGAGACACTGCACACGCAGCTGCCGAGCAGGCCAGGCCCAGAACATCAGCCCAGTCCGACCCAGGGCCAGAGGACAAGGCCGGACTCTGATGTCCCGCCCCAGTGGGGGAGGGCCCCTGAGTGATACAAACCCAGCGGGGCTGCATTTGAGACCTCTTTGGCAGGACTGACTTGAGCCGCCCCAGAGGTGCCAGCTAACCTGTGCCCGGAGGCAGCTGGTGCTTAATCGGGCACCAGGGCCTTGGCCTGAAACCAGAGCTCCCTGTGGTCAGCGGTCAGCAGAGGGGAGAGGAGAGTGGGGAGCCCTCCAGATAGGAGATGTCTGGGGATGGGGGAATCTTTGCCCGGGGAGGTGGAGGGTGGGGTGTCCTTCTTGGCTCTGGAGCCCTCAGGGGCTCTCGCAGTCCACAGGCCATCCCTCGACACCCCCATCTGGTGCCTCCTCCCCACCCCCATTCTCTTCCTCCCCCTGTTCAAGGGTTTGGGTGTCCTTGTCTCTGTGCTCCTGAAAGACGAGGGTCTGAGGGTGTCCTCCCATCCATTCCATCTCCACCCAGAGAGTTTTCCTGGCCCCCTATGCCCCAGCCTCCTGGTCTCACTGCCTCTGTCGGACAACATTATCATTTCATAATACTCTGAAATATACATGAAGTTGGCTGAATGCAGACAAAATTGCACCATTTACTGCATGAATATTTCATGCTGGCTTTGCTCCGAGGTGTCCGTCTGATGGAGCTGGGAGCCTGCTGCCCTGAACCTCCCTGCCCGTTCGCCTGCTTCCCGGGAGTGAGCAGTGCCGGCTCCCCTGTGGAGTCGGGGTTGCCCAAGGAGGAGGGGGAAGACTGTTGCTGAGGGGTTCGGGGGTTGTTGGGGAAACCATCGGTGTTTGTGGGCATAGGGTGCGTCCTGAACTGCTCTGTGGCAGCCATGCCTCCACTTTGTGGGCTGAGTACTCAGAACAAGACCTCCACAAGGCAGAGAACCCTGGGGAGGGGGCAGGGACCACCGGGCACCCACTGGCTGCTCTGCCCTAATGCTCTGGCGTGGGCAGCTCCTGTCTAGGGGTGCAGTGGGCAGAGCCCTGAGTGCCTGGCAGAGAGGCTGCCGTTGCTTGTCTGCCCCCTGCCACCTCCCTGACCTGGCCCTCTGTGAGCCAGGCATAGCAACCTCACTGTCCACTAACTCCAAGGCGAGGGGCCGCAGAGGGCTGGGAAACAGGCCACCCTAGGCCAGGGAAACAGGCCACCCTAGGCCAGGGAGGACAGGAAGGGGATCCTGTGCGTGTGTGTGCACGCACCTGCACACACGTAATTACGGTACCAGGTGCCGCCACTGCTTGCTCCAAGGAGATGTGGGAGAGGCCCTGCCACTTGCTGGCTGAGCAGTCCGAAGCCCCCAGTTCTCTGCACCCCTTCCCACAGCCTCCCTCTACCTCATCAGGCGAGGGCCGGCCGAGAGGACAGGTGTCAAAGATTCCCATCTCATCGTCCCCAAAGCCCTGGTACTGCAACACCTTTCCCTTCAGCCCTGCCCTAGTCCGCCTCCTCGCTTAGGTCCTGAGTCCTTCACCGCAAGTGCCGGACTTCCTCCGCCCACTGTCCCCTCCACCCATCTGGTCACTGATTCATTCATTTATTGAGCACCTTCTGGGCGCCAGGCATCATGACGGCACTGAGTACACAGCTGAGAACAAGGGATGTGTGGTCCCAGTCCCCACGGACTTGCAGTCTCCTGGAGCGCAGAGACAACAGACACAAAACGAAACAAATATTTATACATTGGCCTCAGTGCTGTGAAAACAGGGTCCTGAGGTGGAGACTAACGATGGGATGACTTCAGACAGGGTGGTTGTGGAAGACACCTCTAAGGGGGTGAATTTTTCTTCAAACTTTATTTATGTATTTTCGGCTGTGCCGGGTCTTCGTTGCTGTGTGCTGGCTTCTCCGGTTGCCGTGAGCAGGGGCTGCTCTCCAGCTGCAGTGCGCAGGCTTGTCACTGTGGTGGCTTCTCTTGTTGCGGGGCATGGACTCAGTAGTTGTGGTACACGGGCTAAGTTGCCCCACGGCATGTGGAATGCTCCCGGGGCAGGGCTCGAACCCATGTCCCCTGCATTGGCAGGCGGATTTTTAGCCACTGGACCACCAGAGAAGTCTTGAGGGGGTGACTTTTAAGCTGAAGGACTGGCAGAGGCTGGTGTGGAGAGACTGAGGGGAACAGCTTCGTAGGCACAGGGCACAGCACATATGGAGTTCCTGAGGAAGAGGGACGTCGGCGTGTCCAAAGAACTGAAAACGTTCCCCAGCGGCTTGAGTCAGGTGCACAGGAAAGGGTTGGGAAGGGTGGCAGGGTGGCAACCAGCAGGGCCCTGTGAGCTGCGGGCGAGAAGATCAATTTTCTTCGACGAGGAACGTGAAGTCACCAAGAGGTTTCGGGTGGTGGAGAGACACAGTTCAGTGCATGCCTTGTTTTATCTCCTTTCTGGCTGCTGTGGGAGCTGGAATCAGGCCAGTTGGAGTCTGCAGAGGTTGTTGAAGAGTCAAGTCGACCGTGTCGCACGGAGGTGACTGGGCCTTCAGGACTGGGCACAGCCTGAGGAGCCCTTGCCGAGGGGCAGGAGTGTGGTGGAAGAAGGTAGAGGTGCCCCAGCAGGAGCTGAAAGTCTACATCCACAGCCCCAAGTAGGCAAGGTTGTATAGGCCCATCGCCAAAGACAGGACGAAGAGGTGGGAAAACCACGTGCTGGGTTAAGGTTCTGGGGTCGTAGAGGATTCTTCTTTTATTTTCTTTTCCTGTGTCTATAACATTTGTGCACCAAGTGGAAACTGGGAGGAAGCAGAAGGGAAAGAGCGCTGGAAGGGAGATTTGGGTACCCGGCCTTCTTGCTGGTAACTGCTGTGTGTCCTTGAATAAGCCCCTCCACCTCTCTGGGCTGAGAAGCGCTGGTCCACAGTGATTCCCAGGAGCCTGCCAGCTTGAGCCGTCTCTGTCCTTCTGGAGCCCCCAACCCCTTTCAGGGAGCTTAGCTGGGCTCACAGCCCCTGCCACCCCGCCAGCTCTGAAAACGGGCTTCTCGTGGAGAAAGACGATTTCCCAGCTGAGGGGATTTGGAAATTCTTTCAATTCAGCATGAAGTTCCTTCAACACATTCGAGAAGGGCCTGTCCCCTTCACCTCCCTGACCACACCCTCGGCGTGTCTCGGCCACACAAGTGCGGGGAAAGGGGGTGGCAGTGGGTGACTGCTGCTTCTGGCTCTTCTCTCACCCACTGAGCCCAGCACCCCAGCCAGCCTGCACCAGGATCCAGGGCGGTCCATGGTTCTGTGCATGGAGGGGACTCCAGGGCAGGGCAGGGCACAGTCAGGGGAGCAGGGTGAGGCAGGAAGCGTGAGCTGCTCCCAGACTTGGAGTGAGGGGTGGGGAACAGGAGGAGCGAGACTGGGGGCCGATGCTTCTCCCTGCGTTTCTGGGAGGGAGCAGGGGCGTGCTGGACAGCAGGCCCACCCAACCCCAGGCCCCCTCACTGGAGGAGGGCCTGCAACACCCCTGAGCGCGCCGGGGGTGCAGACACGGGGCGATAAACGCACCGAAGAGCTAACGGGAGAATGTGGCAAAGTCCAGAAACGGGACCTGTTCTCTTGCACAGAGGCGGTGGGCAGGAGCCCCAGCCTCCGCCCTGTCTGCCTCCTCTCCTGGTGGATACTGTTTCCTCTGCTCCTTCTGCAGCCCGCCCTGCCTCACCCCTGCTCTGGCGCTCTTGCAGTCCGTGTCTCTCTCTCTCTCTGTTTCTCCCTCTCTCTCTCCCTGGCTGGAATGTCACACTTTTCCTGCCCTTCTTCCCCCTCCATCTCCTTCTGGGGTCCCTTGGCCTTTCTGTCTGGGGGTCGTGCCTCGTAATGGGCCCCACCCTGTCCCTCATGTGTAGCCTGCAGCCTTGTGCAGGGGTGCCGGCCCCCCCTTCTAAGTTGGCAGTGGTCCCCAGCCCAGCCAGAAAGGGCCTTCCCTGCCCTGGCCACCCCTGAGAAAGTGGCCTTCCCTCCATGGCGAGCCACCGTGGTGGGCCAGTGTCCCACGCCCGTGGTGTCCTGGGCCATCTCCTCCTCACTGACCCGCGGCTGGTGTGGCGCCTTGATTTTCCTGGAGGCAGCGTCTGTATCTGCTGGACAGAATCAGTGGCTTGCTGAGCTTCCGTGTAGCTGAAAGGGGGGTGTCTGGGAGGGATCTCCCCGGGGGTCTCCAGGCCAAGTGGGCTGGGATCCTGCAAGGACCCCTCTGGGTCTGGGGTCCCCACAATCCCACAGCCTGCCTCCCCACAGTCTGTGGGCACCCCGAGACTCCAAACTAAGACCAGCTGGAGCCCACCAGGTGTTTGCGGGGGAGCACTGTCCCAGGTTCAGGGGCTGGTGGGTGATGACCCCCAGCTTCCCTGCCCCGCCGTGAGCCCATTTCTGCATTAGCTCCTCCTGTTCTTGCCTCCGGGGGCCTGTGCTCTCTGCCACAAAGATTCTCCCCCAAGCTTGTCATGATGGAGCCCCACCCCCACCCACCAGCCTCTCCTGACCGCCCGTCCCTCCGGGGTGGCCCTCCTGGTGGGCTTCCAGCATCCCAGTCTTGTTACTGTCTCTGGGGGCGCCTGGGGCTCCGCTCACCCGTATTTTCATCTGTGTCACTAGGCAAGCAGGGTCTGTGTGAGGAGCAGGTCCAGATCCACACAAGGTGACCTCAGGGGCGGTGCCCCCCATTTCCCATCAGGATTGTTGTCACCCTGAGTGTCCAGGTGCCCAGCCGAGCAGAGGGATGAGTGGGGTGGGCAGTGAGCTATGGCAGTGGCCAGGCACTTTGCGGGGACAGGGCTCTTCTGTGGGAGGGGGTAGGCACGTGGGAAGTGAGCCTTCATTCTCCCCACTCTGCAGACAGGGACACTGAGGTTCAGCGGGAGTACCGTGCCCGAGGTCCCACAGCTGCTTGGACAGTCTGTGCCTCTCCAGGGCTCCTCTCCGCCCTCCCCTGTGCCCTGGAAGGTGGGGGGCTGGCTGAGGATGCCAGGCAGATGGGGGATTGATGGGGAGGGAAGTGAGGGTGCGGAGATGAGTCTCTGTTGCCCCAGAGGTGGCCCTTCACCTGAATCCAGTGGTGGCCCTGCGCCTTCTGGGCCTCCCCACCCCACGACCCTCAGCCAGCCTCGCCACCCTGGGGCTTGGGGTCAGGAGGACCAGCTGCCTCCCCAGCCAAGCACTGCATGTGGCTCTGGGTGCCATCGAGGCACTGAAGGCATTGCCATCGAGCTGGGGAGCTGACCCTGGGCTATGGGGGTGCAGACAGAGCAAGTTGGGGCTGGCACCGTGTGACCCAAGTGGAGAAAGCAGGCCCTTCCTCTGTGCCCACGCCACCCCAGCCCAGAAGGCATCGTTCCTTCCATAACCCGCCCCACCACCAACTTCCAAACCACTCCCTGCCTTGGAACTGCTGGACCCTACTGCCTCCTCCCCCTTGGGACCTCCCCTCCGGGCTTCCCCCTCCCCCCGCATCCCCCCACCCTCCCCACCTGGCCTGTGGCCTTGATGCCCAGGTATGTGGGGTCACAGGGGCTCATTCTATCCCTCAGCAGACCCCACGCCTCAGTCTCTCTGGGGGTGTGACTGCTGCTGCAAATTGTGTCCAGCAGACAGGGCAGGCACCTGCTGCTTCCCACCGTGCTTTGGACTGTCTTATCCTGACTGTGGAGGCTGGGCCTGGCCACCCCCTGCTCCGGGTGATACCAGGCTTCCGAGAGCCCCTTCTTGTCTGCCCCCAAGTAAGTATACCCTCTCCTCTACCCCCAGTACGTAAGTGAATCCTCAACACAGGCACAGACAGTCATCCTGCAAGGCCCGTCCATCCTGGTGAGGAGGGGGCTGGCTGCCCGTCTCTGTCCACACGCCCTGGCCTGCGGAGATGCGCAGTGGACACTCAGTGCAGTGACAGACGGTGGCCATCCTGCCCCATGACCCTACAAGACCGGCCTGTCTGGAGGGCCGCAGCATCCTTTGTCAGCAGCCCGACCACTTCTCAGCATCCCAGGTGGGAGCTGGGGGGCCAGCAGGGTGGGTGAAGCTTGAGCATGCGCACAGGCCACCCCCGGCCCCCCTGCGGTACGTGGGGGTGTCCAGCTTCCAGGCTGGTGGCCAGCGGGTGAAAGGAGGCTTGTGTGTGTGGTCCTGCGGGAGGAATTTTCCAGGCGCTCTTCCCCGTGTCTCACACGCCTGGCTGCCTCTAGCTTCTCAGTGCCGCCAGCCTGAGTCCCACCAACTGCCAGCCAAGCCCTCGCCCTCTTGGCCAGCCTCCTTCCACCCCAGGACCATTCCTCCCATCTTCAGACTGAGCTAGCCCTCCGTGTAGCCACCAGGAGGGTGTCGGGGGCTGGGCTGGGGTCTGGCCCCACGTGCTCCCTCCTCCCCGCCCACATCTCCCCACCAGCCAGGCACCGGCTCCCTCCAGCTGGACCAGGGAGGTGCCTTGACGCTGCCTCCCATGCTCTACTAATCCCCAGATGGAGTCTCCACCTCCTCCGCAGCATTCGCTAATTTGGGAACACCATCCACAGTGTAACCCCAGCAATAACAACAGAGCCATCACATTCCCCCGCAGCCAGCTGGGGTTTCTTTCCAGGAGCTGCCTGAGCCTCATGCCCTGAGAGGGTCTCTTTTGGCATCTTAAGCTTCAGGGTGACCCCTCATCGGTTGATGGCTGCAGGCTGGGTGTTTGGACCTCACCCGCCTAAAGACTGAGGCCATGTGGGGTTTATTGTGGCTGTTTCCTGGGTGAATCCTCTTCTAGGCCCTTGGCGTTCCTGGAGAAAGCCCCACACCATTCCCCTCCACCCACCATCATCTTAGAAACTCAGGAGCCGATTTAACGCGGAGGAGGGTGGTCCTGGCCTTTCCTGTCCTGGAGGGTTCAGCCTTAGGTGCCCCAGCTGGGCCTCAGAGGGCGTTGTGATCACCGTGGTGACCGGAGTCTGAGCATCCAGAGCAGAGTTTCCCATGAATATTTGCTTCCAGGTGGGTGACTCCTTGTTCACGACGGGCACCGCGATTAGATTTTGTGTCTCATTTCACCCTCAGCCGTCTGCCAGGTAGCGCTGGTTCTTGGTCTTGTTTGGGACCCCAGAAGCGGTAGCCCAGGGAGGTGAAGTAGCCTCAGGAAGGTGTGCAGCGGCCGAGGGGCAGAGGCGGGATGTGGGGCAGAGGCGGGATGGGAGGCACACCCTCCTTTCCCCTCCCCTGGCTCGACCCCCGTCTTGGCATCAGGTCTGCAGCATCGGCATTGCCCTCTGCCTCCTCCTCCACCCCCTGGGCCACAGAACCAGGGAGCAAGACAGCCTGAGCTTCTAGAAACATCTAGACCCAGACTCACCCAAGCCCAGGAAAGAACTGAGTGAGGCCCAAGTGAGCTGTGAAGCTTGGGAGAGACGTTGGCAGGAAACCGGACTCTGAATCTGGGATGTTTGGGATGCCAGATGGCTCACCCAGGCCCACGGGGCGAGCAGCTCGGTGTCTGGGTGTCCTGTCCTCAGCTCGATGCTGAGGATGAGCCCTGAGGGCTCAGGTAGGAAGTGGGTGTAGGTCACAACTTGGAGGTGCAAGAGGCAGGAGGAGCGTTGAGTCTGGTGCCTCTCGGGCCCCGGGCTCATGCCTGGGCCGGCCCCGGTGGCCGTGTCCACTCAGGCCCCGCCGAGCTCCTGGCCGTGCTGCAGCGGTGGCTGCTTTGTATGGATGGTGCAGCATTTTGGGTAATGAAATATTCACAGGTCAGTGATTCCTTGAGAAATGATGGGGATCAGTCAATTCCTTTTCAGGGAGTAATTTTCTTCCCCTTCACAGCCTCTGTTTCATGTTGACAATCATTAGCATGAGAGAGAGGCTGGATCGAAGGGGCTTGTCAGAACTCAGGACGAGCTGCCACCTTGTCGTGGGTGGTGCGGCCAGACGCCTGGACAAGGGGGCACAGAGCCTGGCTAGGACATGTGCGTGGAGCAGGAGGCAGGAGCCCCTGGGGAGCTTAGAGCCAGAGGTACAGAGGGCTGGCTGGTGGTCTGCCTTCCTGGGTCTTGCCAGCATTCTTCCCTCCTGGTTGGGGAGCACAGTGACCCCCGAGGACACTCATATTGGTGGGTCTTACTGCCTCTTACAACGGCAGCTTCCAGAGCTTTGGGTCCAGATCCCAGCTCTGCCGTTCCCAAGTACACCTCATCTTCCCGTTCTGTAAAATGGGCTGCACTAGCTGGTATGAGTCTGAGAAGAGCTGTGAATTCGCTTAAAGCATCCGAAGAAGGGGCTACTGGACGTGTCCTTCCTCCCCTGGAAGGCCACGCACCATCCTGCCCCTGTGGCCCATGAAGCACTTCCTCGTGTCCACTGGATCCACAGCCGCCGCCAACCGCCACCTCCCTTCCCATGACCGCAGCTCCTGCTGACGTGGGCCTTCCTGTCTCCAAGGATGGAAGCGTGGCCAGGGTCTTGGTTCAGCTCAGATGGGTGCCGGCGCCACTGTCCACAATCACCGCCGGGTGCCAGGCCCGTGGTGGCCACACTCACATGCCGGCTTTTATTTTGTCATTTTCTTTGGAGGATCTGAAACAAAGGATCTGACCTCTGGGTGTGTTCAGGAGCCAGGATTTTGACTGCTTTGCTCCCACCAGAGGAGGCAGGGACACGGCTGCTGGCACCCGGCCCAACAGTCGACAGACGGCTACCAACTCTGCCCGGGGCAGTTGCCCACCTGCCCCTTTCCAGAGGGCGGGAGTGAGCCTAAAGAGGGGGCCACACAGTTGCCAAGGGAATGCTTCCATCAGGCCATCCTGCCTGACCAGCAGGCCGCAAACCCCTAAACGCAAACTCTCCTGGGCCCAGGTAGGGACCAGGACTGCCCCCTCGGATCCCAGGGAGCTGGGAACCTTCCCCAGGAGGGGCGGGACATGGGGACGAGCTGTCCCTGGCCCTGTTCCCATGCTGAGGTGCCCCGGTGTGCCACAAGTAGCTGGTGGGGTGAGAACGGGCACCCCGTGTGCAGGCCAGTCTGAACAGCTGGGACTGCTGCCCCTCGTGCCCAGGGGAGTGAGCCTGAGACTCACAATGGACATGCTGTGGGGAGGGTGGGGAAAGCCCTCCTCTGCCCCCTCAGCCCCACTCTTGGGTTGGAAGCACACCCTTCTGTCCCACAGACCCCTGGGAACCAAAGGGCTCCACCTGGAAGCAGGCAGCCACGTAAGGTCTTATCAGGAGGTGGTTTTGGAGCCTGAACGGGTCAGAGAAAGGCAGAGTTGGGGCTAAGCCTGAGCCTAAAGCGGGTCGGGGCACAGACCCTGCATCCTGAGTTCACGCCAGGCCGTGCCATTGATGCCTGGCTCACTGGTGTCCCCAGACGTGGTTTGATGTGGCTGTGAGATGGGGACTGACTCACTGGGTGCCTCACTGAAGGGGTTGTGAATTAAACACTGCTGTAGCCTGGAATCCCGGGCAGTGAGGCCAGTGCTGAGTGAACACAGCAGTTCTCGCTGCTGCTTGTACCCCACCCCACCCCCCACCCCCGACCCAGGACCTTTGTCGATGCCTAAAGAGAGTTTAGATGCTGCTGGCTTCTGGTGGGTGGGGCCGGGGCACTGCCCTCAGCCTGCTGCAGTGCACAGAATGCCCGCCCCCCAGAGAAAGCCCAGCCCCTCCTGTCATTAGTGATCTGAGCTAAGATGACAGGAGAGGGGCAGGGAGGTCTCCAGCCACCACCCCACGAAGGGCCAGTGCCCAGCAGGCCTCTGCAGGCCCCAAGAAAGCCAGGCTTCCCCCAGCGGGAGTGGGAAGCTGGGGGCTGGCTCCAGAGAGCTCCAGGGGGCCGGTGCCCATGAGGCCACCTCTGGCCATTGTCCAGGCCAGCACTTCTCAAACTCAGTTGCATATTTGAATCCCTGAGGCAGCTTTTAAAAACCCCTGTCCCTGGCTTTACCCCAGATCAATGACATCAGACCCTCTGGGGATGGGATACAGGCTCTGGTCCACAGATGGACAGCTGGGAGCTTGTTTGAAATGCAGAAGCTCAGGTCTGTCCCGTGCTTCTGAATCGAAATTTCAGCCAGAGCACAGGAGAAGTGGTGAACCACTGGGGGCCCTGCCTGAGCTCAGTGAGCAGCAGACAGGATCTGGGCTCCCCATCTGTGCTCCGGGCTCCGGGGCAGTTTTCCTCGGGAATCTATGTTTCCTGACTCTCCTGGGACAGGCAGGCACCTCAGGGCCCCGGGCTATGGGTCAGTGATGAGGGCACCCAAGAATTCTTGTAGAGTCGTCAGGTCTCGTGCAGAACCACCAGAGAGGAAAAGTACATGAGGGCTCGTCTTGTTGCCCAGGAGTCCGGGAACAGCTCGGAGGTGGGCAGGCTGTGGCTCCTCTGCCCAGTTTATGGACCAGACTCGGAGGCTGGATGAGAGGTGGAGGAAAGGGAGGCCTGTGTCCGCTCCACTTGCCTGCCTGGTGCGTATCCTCCTCCTCCTCTGGGTGGTTCCTGTCTAGGGAGTGCTCTCCACTCCCCACAGCCAGTGCTGGGCCCTGCCACTTAGATCTGTTCTCTGCCGGGGGTGTCGTGGGCAGAACTAGTGTGGGGAGCCTGCTGTCCTTCCCTGGGCATGGACCAAGCAGACCCCGCATCGGGAAGGCTGCCTTGCGGTCCAGCCTCCTGTCATGGACTGTTCTTAAGTGGAGAGATTGGGCGGGGGTGTTGCTGGCAGGGGCTCTGGGTCTGTGCAGGTTGGTGGACAGTTAAACAGGGTGTCAGGAGAAGCTTGCCCTGCTGGTGTGCCTTGCAGTGAGCACGGGAGCCCGGGTTGGGGGTCCCCGTAGACCAAAAATGAAGAAAGGGTGTCTTTATAAAAGCGCTTTGTGCATGAGGGGCTCAGAGGGCCCCTGCCCTCCAACCAAAAGCATGCACCCCCCTCGGGTGCAAAGCTGACCCTGGCTTCCAGGCCAGGGGGCTCTTCTGTTGGGGGGATGACTGCCCCCCATTTCCAGTCCCTGATGAGCCCCCACATGTGGGTTTGAGTTGGCTGATGGGCTAAGTGTGGGCCAGAACAGAAGTGTCCCTGGTGGGAAGGAACCTGGCTCTGGGAGCTGAGGCCCAACCTGAGTCTACAAAGCGCTCCACGTGGTCCAGGGTGATGTGAGGCTGCGAGGAGGCCCCTGAGCTGTGGCTGAAAAGTGGAGGAAAGCATCAGAGGCAAAGAGGGTCGAAGGTGGCGGTCCCTGGGGGCGGTCAAGGAGACATCTGAGACCCAATTTGTACCTCCACCCCCAGGACAACACAGTCTGGCATCCTGGTTCCCCGGGTGCTGTATCCATGGGCTGGGATGACCCCTGGGTGGCCTGCGCAGCAAGGAGCCCAGCAAGGGCAGAGAACAGGGTGAGCCTCTGGTGAGCTGACCCCGCAAAGGTCAGAATCGGTCTCCTCCCCCGGGTGTGGGGCTGTCCAAGACTTAGGCACAGGGACCCACATCCCCGGGAGTCAAGTCCATCTCAGACTCAGCTAGCTCCCCCAACAAAAGAAAGATAAAAAGATCCCATCCCCTGTATGTCAGCTGGTCCTCGGAGGCCCACGGGAGGTGGCAGGTGGAGGTGCAGAGGCACAGGCCTTGCCGGGTCTCCCCTGCCCGGAGCCCTTCACCTTGTCTTCTTGGCCAGGAACTGGGGTGTACGGGAGAGGGCGTGCAGGGTTGAGGAGGAGGCAACACTCCCTGGGACCCTTTTGGCCCCTGTCCTCGGACTTGCCCCTTGGTAACAACCCGGAGGCAGAACAGAACCCCACTTCGTGAACACCCTGCTCCTTCCCCAACCTTGTGAGAGCCCCAGGCTGGGTCAAGTAGCAGCTCCTGGCCTGTTCAGAAGACCCCAGGCGCCCTCCTGACACCACCGGCCAGTCTGCACAGGGAAGGCGTGCTCTCCACCAGCCCCCACCCCTTCCCACCCGCACGAGCCTCAGAGGGGTGGTCTCGGCCGCCTTGCCCTCGGAAGCCCACAGGCCGAGTCAGGTTGCTGGCCCAGTAGGGGGCGAATCCGCTGGTCTGGTCAGTCCTACTGGGGTCATCAGGGCGTCCACAGAGGAGGGACAGCTCAGAATGGAAATTCCATTAGTGCTCAGCCATGGGCAACAGGGCCTGTTCAAAGAATACATTCAATTAAAAATTGATTTTTCAGTTTAATCTCAATCATAATGAACCACATTCAGACCCCTTCCACCTCCCAGGACAGCAAAGCTCTCACCCTCCCGGCCCAGCCTTGCAGGCTCCCTGGCCTCCTCCCCATCCTTTGGACGGAGATGATATAGTGAGGGGCCAGGGGCCAGGGGCGGGGGCCATCCTTCACTGAGTTTGGAATAATTACAAATGAGGTGCACAGGGGGTTTTGTTAAATGAAAGTGTCACGGTGGTAAATCGTATTTTTATTTACTGCGAGGTTGTGTTTTCAGCGTGGCTCCAGTTAAAAGCTGCAATATTTAATTTCCCTTGATCCAGACAGTATTTCAAAAGCATCATAAAACGAAAACAGCTCCAACTTTTTCCCTCCCTCACTTCCCACAAACTCAGAGACACCAGGCAGGAACCCCACACTTGGGCCCACAGAGCCGACTCGCTTCTTGGGAGGACTTCCCTTTCTCACTCACTCTTCCTCTGAGATCAGGCAGGAGAGGCCAGGCAGGTTCTCCAAAGCTTCCCGGGCTATGTGGGCAGCGGAACTATTAGAAATATGCTCATTTTTGTCAGCATCGTTCAGTTTGAGGCCCTTAACTGGGCGTGGCTCTGTGTTATCCCCTTACCTTTGTGAACACCTCCATCTCATACATCTGCCCAGGTGGTCTCTGTCCTCACACCTGCCTTACAAATGAGAAAACAGAACTTTAGTGAAGCATGGGATTTGCCGAGGGACCCTCTGCTCAGCAAGACTGGAACTCAGGCCTGCTTGATCTGAGCGCATGCCTGCGGTTCTGGTGTGTTTGGACCTCAGAATGCCCAGCCCCACCCTGCTTGCCTCCCGGCTCTCACCTGCTGATTTGCTGTGCAACCTCAGGTCCCATACTCACCTTTCTGAGTCTCTGTAAAAAGGAAGACCCACCCCAGCTGCTTGTGATAGTACTGCAAGGAGACACACTCCAACCCTGCAGACAGATCCTTGGCCCAGCTCTCTGGTGGCCCCCTCTGCTCTCCAGATAACTCCCAGGGACAGACGGACCTTCCTCTGGCCATGAACACAGTGTCCTGTGCTTTAAACATTCCCTGGACTTGACTCCAACTTCCTGGTTTGGCGGGGGGGCGGGGTTTCACTGATTGCAGTTACACTAGGAAGGCATCCATTCACGCTTGTTTATTACAGAAAGGCCAGGGTGCCTTCTGACCCCTCTCTGTCCCACCCCCAGCCCGCAGTGGTCAGCACTCTGGGGGCTCCCTCTCGTCCTCTCTGGCCTGGCATCCTGTTTTCACTTGTGTTCACAGCTGCTCTGAGCATCGCTGCTGGACCCTGGGGTCCTTCCCCTGCACCCACCCCCAGTACAGAGTGTCATCCCCTGCGGGTCCTCAGGAACCCGTCACTACATGTGGGCACTCAGCACTGCTTGTCCCAGCATCAGCCAGCTGTCGCCCCCCACACCCCCACTCAGCATGGTGTCTGGCTCTGTTTCCCAAAGACCCTGACTTCTGGTAGACCTTGGACAAAAAAAAAGAATTCCAGGTCTAGGCTTGGGAAACTTCGTTATGTATACATCGCTTTCCTGCAGAACTTCATGGGGACTTTTCTAGAACATCCCAGAAGACTAAGAGTTCTACAGCACAGGCCTTGGGAAGTGCTATTCCAGGGAAAACAGCCTGGCTGCAGGTGGGCTGGGATCTGACCCCCCACCCTAGGTGCCTCTCTGAGCGAGGGGACCTTAGCCTGATCTCTTTGAGCCTCCATTTCCCCATCTATCAAAGTGACGGCTCTAACACTGCCAGGGCCACCGTGCACTTGGCACCCAGTTACAGGACAGTGGCAGGCTGGGCGGTCGGTGCTCAGCACACATCAGGTCTCTTTCCGCATGGATGTCCAGGGACTCCGTGAAGCTGCCCCTGCCAGGGCTGGGCATTACTGAGGCTTCACCCTCTGGGGCCAGCTCTTGGGTGCTTTGTCGTGGACGAGTTGTATGACTCCAGGCAAGTCTCGTCAGCTCTCCAAGCCTCAGTTTCCTCACCTGTAAAATGGAGACAAGGGCACATGCCTCTCAGGTGTGGGGAGGAGCCTATGCGCACTTGTGGTGAATGGATGTGTGGCCAGCTGGGTGAGCAGAGCCACCCTTGGGGGACAACCCAGATGGAGCGGTCTGGCAGCGGCGTGGAACTCGGGGAGGGTGGGCAGAGGAGCCAGGCAGAGCTGTGCTCAGAGCCGGCTCCATCACTCGCTGGTGGCAAGACCACGAGACCCATCCCCTGCTTCTCTAGGCCTGTCTCCCCATCAGTACTCTGGGGATAATGACACGCCTCATCCGACTCGGGTGACAGTTACTGGGCCGTCCCAGCGGGACGTAGGTAGTGTGGCTGTCCCTCCGTCTGGTGTCATCACTGCAGAGCGCTCTGTGGTGCCCGGGCCATCTCTCCCCGCTGACTCCTGGTGACAGAAGGCCCGGCTTCTGCCCTGAGGGAGGCTCTGCTTCTTTCCCCTGGGTGTCAGGGCCAAGCCCAGGTCCTAAAGAATTGTCCCACCCTGGCCCCCCGACAAGGAAATCAGGCCAGCCGCTCGTCCCCCTCCCTGGCTGCAGAGCATGGCCCCTGACTGCCCAGCCTCATGGGTACGGGGTCTGGTGTCCTCGTCAGCAGCAGAAGATAAATGTTTTTAATTCAGGGAGCTTTTCATGAGCCAATGAAAGGGAGTAAATCACCCTTCCAGGCCCCGGAGCCCAGAGCTGGCACCCGGTCACATCAGGGTGGGCCGAGGGGCAGCCACACCGGGTCACTGGATGTCAGGGGGACCTGGGCATGCTGTGGCCTGGCAGCTGGACGCCAAGCTGGGTCACTAGGCAGCAGGAGGACCTGGGCATGCTGTGGCCTGGCAGCCGTTACACACAAGCTGTTCTATGGCGGGGTGGGCGGGCAGGGTCTGCCTGACTGCCCTGCTCTCCTGGCCTGGTCAGGCTCCGAGGGTCCCAATGTGCGTGCACGAGAGAGGCCTGCATGTGGACTCAGCCTTGGCACACGCCCGGCCCTGTGCACCTCTGGGTGCCCAGATGGTGAGACCCGGGTGTGTGCAGAGCACCTGTGTGCCTGGCTGTGACGGGGGCCACGGGAGCGCCGGGGCGTGGCCCCCGTGTGCTTGTGCAGGCACACATGTGCACATGGCTTCTGGAGAAGAAATGTTTAAAAATGGAGTTGTCAGCCCCGAGTTGACAGGCGCAATCAGGAAAGTGCAGCGTTGGCAGGAACGGCCGCGGCTCCCTCAATTACCCGGGAGGAAATGGCCCCGCTTTGTGCTGAGGAGGCAGAGTGTGACTGGAATAAAGCAAGTGGAGCAGACCCAAAAACTTCATTAATTAAAGAAACTCATTAATGAGGGACATTTAATCAGCTGAAGATTAGATCCACGCTTGCCTCTTCCAGGAGCCGGGCGCCGAGCGGAGACCGGAGCCGGCCTGCCTCCTCCGCCCGCCCGTGCAGCCAGGCCTGGCGCCAGGGCCCCAGCAGGGAGATGCGATGCCCCCGGGGCCAGCTGCGCGCGGCCACGTGGAGGCCAGTTCGGGTGCCCGGACAGCATCAGGGTGCCGGGATCAAAGGTGCTTGGATTTTGGCCTCACTGGGGGACATGCGGCAGCGTCGGGAGACGTGTTTTGTGGTCACCCTGGGGAGGGTGGTGCTGCCCGCCGCTCGCCCATAGGGCTCAGGGATGCCGGAAACCCTACGGTGCCCAGGGCAGCACCACGGGAGAACCTGCTGCCACACACGTCGGTGGTGCCAAGGCCACAAGACACCTGCTCCAGGCTGGGCGTGTGAATGCACTTGGGGGATGGGGTGAGTGCGTGGCATGTGAACCAAGCGTGTGTGAGCACAGGCAATGCGTGCATGTGAGCTTCTGTGCCCGGGGAACGTGTATGTGAGTGTGGATGTGTGTCAGGATTCATTCCCATGGACGAGGGGGGAGAGGAGGCTGGGGCCCCGGCAGACCTGGAGGAGACCTGACAGGCGAGCTGAGACCTGTTGCTGGGTGTGCTTCACCCGGGACCGCCCAGCAACATCTCTGGGCCCCTGGGAGGATCCTGCTTTCTGATGTGTTTAGAGAATTGTCCACTTGCTGTTGAAGGCTGTGGGGAGAATGGCCCCTGCCCAGGACAGGCTGTCTGAGGGCATGCCCATCTGGTGGGCCATCACCCCAACACCTGTGATCTTGACTGCATGTTCGGGGACCCACCTGAGGGTGCCACCCTCAGACCATGGCCCTGCGGGTTCCACTGGGCTCCCAGGCACCTTTCCCACCTCCCGCAGCCCAGGGGGTGCCGGGCCGGGCTGCCCCAGTGGACCAAGCCTGAGGCCTAGGTTTGGTCATGGTGGCACAGGTTGGACCCATCTCCTCAGTGCAAGTGAGGTCTGGCAGCCGGGGGGCTCACTTCCCACCCTGTCCTCCTTCCTCCCCAAGTTCCAGCCCCTCCCCCAGTACAGGGGTGCAGCGGGTGCCACCACTGTGCCAAGAACAGCCCCCAGCAGGGAGAGTCGGGGAGGGCCTTCCCAGGTGCGTGGACGGCGTGGGTGGGTGGCAGGGAGAGTCGGGGAGGGCCTTCCCAGGTGCGCGGACGGCGTAGGTGGGTGGGCAAGGCTGGGGCTGTCAGGTGTGAGCTGAGGACGGGGCTCTGGGCAGAGCAGATGTGGCAGGGTGACGGCAGCATCGCATCCGTGGGGCAGCAGGAGCCAGGAGACGGATGCAGGAGCAGGGGCCAGCAGGTCGCAGGGACCAGGCTGCTCCTGGCCCTGGACATGTTCACATTTTCAGGAGGAAAATGTCTTGCTTGGAAAGGAGCAAAGCAGAGGAGCTGGGCAGTGCTGCAGGAGGGACCCAGGTTTGACATGGAGACATTCGCGTCGACCAGCTTGAAGGCTGAGAGAGTATGGAACCTTTGAGCCCACAGCTCTCAGCAGGTTTTCACCCTGTCCAGTCTGGAGGCAGGGTGTCTGCCTCCGTCATAGGGAGATGGTGGGGGCCCTGGATGCCAGGCCCACCCCATCCTGGGAAGTGACAAGCAGATGGCCCCATAGAGACCCTGTGAGGAAAGGATGGGGACGGGACTTCCCTGGTGGTGCAGTGGTTGAGAATCCGCCTTCCAATACAGGGGACACGGGTTCGATTCCTGGTTGGGCAACTAAGCCCACGCGCTGCAACTGGAGAAGCCCTTGCACCATAATAAAGACCCTGCACAGCGAAAGTTTAAAAAGAAAGGAAGGAAAAATGGATGGGGACAAAGCAGCCGGGATCCCTCCCCCAGGGCCCCGTTGTACGGGGGAGCATCCTGGGTGAGGCCAGTAGGGAGGGCCCCAGGCCTTTGCCTAGACACTCCTGTAGGCAGCGCTACTCCTGTGTTAGGGGGCCTTCTGTGAGTCTGGGGGTTCAGGCTGCCCAGGTCCCTGTGTGAGCAGGGCACAGTCTCCACTTCCAGCACCAAGGTGATCCTGGGACGGACGTGGGGGCAGATCAGAGCAGGTTTCTTAGGAGAGGTGGTGGCCAGGGCTGCATAGACAAAGGGCAGCTCCTCAGGTGGCCCCGGCTCCTTCCCCAGGAGCTCATCTCCCGGGGCCGCCCCACCCCCGCGCCTGCCCCTCCTCACTGGCCCAGCTCCTGGTGTGCTGCCTCCATCTCCCTGGCTGCCTGGGGAGCCTGTCACAGGGCTGTGGGCAGAGCAGGTGCTCGGAGGTACACACGGGTGAAGGAGCGTGCCGCCCCCCAGGGGCCTGGATTCTAGACCACATGACTCCACTAACATGCCCGTGACCTTGGGGAGTCAGTGCTCTTGGGATGTGCTAGAGTGTTCCCACCTTGGTGTTGGCAGGCTCAAACAGAGCCACACACATGTATTCTCAGCAGGGCTTCCAGAGCCCAGGCACCAGCAAAAATCTCTGCTCCCCCTTCAAGCCCTATCCTAGTCCCTTGTCCCCCAGATGCAGCAGTGAGCCCCCATCCTGCATCGTCCTCTGGCTTCTCTTCCAGACCCACCCTCTGTTCTGGCACCACAGGCATCCACCCATGGCCACTGCCCCATGATGAGCCTAAGCAGGTGTCCTCCCAGCCCAGGCCCGGGGGTGGGAGTGCCCCTCCCCAGGTCCTGGTTACCAGGACCCCAAGGTCTTGCAGTCCCTGGAAAGAGCAGTCCCACCAGCAGAACCTGAGCACCAGCTGAGGCTGCCACTTGGCCCCCAGATGGGAACTTTCGGCTCCATAAGCATCAGCTCACGCCCCTGACCCCAGCCCGGATCCCAAGCCCACCAGGTTGGGCTCAAACTCAGGACATCTTCCCAGGGCTGTTGTGGCTTGTGATCAGGAGCAGCTGTTTCCTTGAGTCACACGGTCTGAGTCGGCAGGTCAGGAAGGCCCAAGAACCTGCATTGCTGACAGTGCCCGGGGCACACAGTGCTGCTGTCCAGACCCCAGCTGGAGGACCTTACTGTGTACAGACTCGGGGCTGAAGGGCTGCGGACACCCACCGTGTGTGGCCACACGTGACCAGGCATGAACTCTGTCCCCATGACATCCCCTGTCCCGGAGACACTGTCCTGAACTCACAAACGTCCCCACGAAAGAAGGAGTACCCAACCGACAAACAAATTCATTTCTCAACCTGAATCCCTTGAGGGGTGTTTGACTGTGGGACGCATTATGTAATCTTCATTGCCAGGAAATTTACCTTCCTAATGGCATTTTGCGAGTCTTCATTTGAGTCTGCCTTCCCAGGGCTCTCGGTAACTAGGAGAAGCACACCGTGGTATGTGTGTGGTAGGGGGCAGCGAGGGGTGGGCAGACATCGGGGACCTGAGGCTGGAGGGCACAGACACTGGGCTATACCCAAGGGTGGGTGCCGCCCCCATCGTCCACCGTTCCCACCCCTGCCTGCCCATGTCATGTCCTGGGCACTGTGCTTAATATCCTATTCCATTTGCTATGAGAAACCATGGGCCATTCATCATGCTAATATGTTTTAATGAATGAATACGCAGGAAACATGTACGATGTGGCTGCATATGGAGGGGGCAGGGCTCATCCTGGGAGTGCAGAGGCTGATGCCCTGGACCCTCGGGGGAGAGTGGACCGCAAGCTGCTGTCTGTTTGTGGTTGGAATGAGTGGTTCTCTGTGGCACCCCTCCTCGTGGGGTCACCTTGACACTGTCCGGTAGCTTTGTCCTCAAGAGGGAACTTCCTCTCCATCCCACTGAGTAGCAGCCTGGTGTCCACTGGTCCTCTCTCGGATGTACACAAAGATGCCACATGTGCTCTCCCACTTACAAGTTCACAGTGGCATCTCAGCACCCCAGAGAAGGCTAGGGGAGGGACTGAGCAAAATGGAAATCACAAGGGATGGGAATAACCTGGAAGCCTTCCCAGAGGTGGTGTCTGAACACTTCCAGGGCAGCGGGAGGGTTGGAGGAGGGAAGAGTCCTGGGTCACAGCAGAGACTGCACAAAGCCTGTCCATGAGCACAGCACTGGGGTGGTGTTTTTCACTTTGATATCTCTAGACATGGGAGATGCTCAGCAAACTTAGGAAGTGCTCAGCAAACAGTTATTTACTGAGCGAATGGAGCAGTGAAGGTAGGGGACAGAAGGAGTTGTGCGGGGGAACCTCGGTGGGTGCTGCTAAGAGTTGGCAAGTAACTGTGGTTGGCAGGCTGGGCCTGGGTCCTCCTTAGGGACCCTCCCCTCTTGCCGTCTCCCTCCTCATGAGGCTTCCCTGACAGTGTCCTTCGTCCTTGCCCTTGGTAGCCTACAGGTGTCTCAGTGCCTTGGCCCCCCAGCACCCAGGGCCCGGGCACAGGGCTCAGCTGCCCCATGCTTCCCGCTGGTCTAGCCCGGGGCTCCTGTGGGCGGGAGTACGAGACCACGGTGGGCTCCTCCTCCTCCCAGAGGCAGATGGGCTCTGAAGGTGAGAGCAGAGCCTTGGATTGACCATGCTGGGGTCTGAGCCCTACCTGCGTGGCCTCAAGCCAGCCCCGAGGAGCTTCACTGCGCTCCTCTGTGAGGTAGGGGAGGCAGGTGGTGGGCTTGTCCCCAGACACAGCACCCCCTGGGGCCAGCACACAGCCTCCCGGCCCTCCTGGCTCTCTCTTCCCACCTGGTTTGAAGAGGGTCCCTGGCCCAGCAGGGGGTTGCTTTCCCCAAGCCCCTCCCTCACCTTGAGGACCTAAGAGTGTCTTCCGCGTGCTCTTGATGTTTTTTTGTCAGGAAGCCTGTGAGCAGCAGTTGAAAGGTGCTGGGGGTTCTCCCACTGCTTGGGGACAGCAAGGCAGCCACTGCCACCCTCCCAGTGCCCCCGCAGGAGGGGCCTCCAGGCTCGGCAGACAAGCCCATCAGGTGACGGGCGGCCCAGCCCTGGGCAGAGAGGTCCCGCCCCCACCGCTCCCACGTCCCTGGACAGCTGCCATTTCCGGTTAACCACAGCCCCATGTGTCCCCAGAGCTGCTGGTTCTTTGTGGCACCTGCACACATGTGTGAACACACACACACACAAGTGTGGATACACACGCACATGTATGGACATGCGCGCACACACAAGTGTGGCTACACACACGTGTGGACACGCACACACAAATGTGGATACACACACATGTGGATATGTGCACACACAAGTGTGGATACATACGTGTAGGCACGTGCACACACAAGGGTTGGTACATGTGTGGACACACACACATGAACACATGTGGACACAGGCACACAAGCGTGAATACACGTGGACACGCACATGTGGATATACACACACGTGTGTGGACACACGGGCAAACACAATCATGGATACACATGTGGACACGCATGTGTGAACATACGTGTGGATATACATGTGTGTGGACATGGGCACACAATCGTGTGAACACACGTGTGCACACGTGTGGATATACACACGTGTGTGGACACAGTCACATACAGTCGTGGATACACACATGGACACACACGTGTGAACACACACGCACACACAAGCTGGATACACACACGTGTGGACACACACACAGTGAGTTACAGATTCAGGGGCGGGCAGCACCCTAGAGGATTTGTGAAATGGGGCGAGGACCCCTCCTCAATGAGGGGCAGTGACTGGCCGCAGCTCCCTGGACTCCCCAGCTGAGCCCTGGTTGTGTTTGGTCCCACCCCCTTTTGCAGAGACCCGGCCTCTGGGGTCCTTGCTTGGCCTAGCAGCCTCATGCTTGGCAGGGGCCCCCACCCCACACTTGCCTTCCTGGGCCCTTCAGCCAAACAACGGCAGCCGGCTCCTCGCTGATTTCCCCCGGCAGGACAGAGTGCGGTGGAGGTGAAGCTGATGGGAGAGGGGGATTTATGGGGCCACGTTATTTACGATTTGTATGCAGTGAGCTTGGAGGGAATTACGGCTTAATCGTGCGAAAATCCGTCCCCTCCCCTGGGGCTTCTCGGCTGAGATCTGGGCCCGGCTTAATGCAGGAAGGGGCTGAGTCTGGGCTGAGAGACAGCGGTAGGCTCTGGCAGGTGGCGGGGCTCTGTTCTGGGGGGTGGGGGTGACAGCTCAGTCAGTAGATCAGGAAAGCGCCTGGGGTCCTTCGGGTGGAGGTTCTTACTCTTTCTTGTGCCTTGAACCCTCTTAGCATCCGTTGAGGCACACAGATCCCTTCTCAAAAAATGGTCTTGAATGCATAAAATACATTAGGATTATGAAAGCCATTTTATGGGAATACACTTATCCAAAGAGAGAAGACAGGTGAAGTCGTAATCTGTGACTTTTTTACAAATGTGTGAAAGAAACATTTAGGGGTGGGGTCTGCTCACACCCTAGTTTTGGAGTTGGGGCGAGTGCAAGCGTAGCACGGTACGAAAGACCTACGGCTTCTGTTCGAGATGAGGTCTCGGGCAGTGCTCACGCCCTGGGTTTGCAGCCACTTTCGTGGGTGCTGACATTCCAGTTGGCGGACAGTAAGATGGAAAGGTAGGGTGTTTTCCTGTCCAGGCTCTCAGGTGCCCGGAGTTCTTCCTCCAATAGAAGAAAGTGGCAGAGAGCGCAAGCGGAGCACGACCAAGCTGCTTCCGGGCACAACGCCAAATCGGTGCGCGTTGATCTCGCGCCGCGGCAGCTCTGGGTCAGCTCTGTCGGCCTTCACAGTGCAGATGGGAAACCAGGCCGCCGGCAGGGAGACTCGAGCAAGAGTGTAGCCGGGCTTCCCCTGTGTGAAGCCTGGGCAGAAAGCAAGGTGCCCAAGGTGCCCCAGAGAGCCGTGTCAGGAGACTGGCCCCAGTGCTGCGGACTGAGTGGGAGCCCAGGCTCGGGCCCACATGTGCTCCACATGGAGAGCAGGGCTCCACAATCAGGATGCTGTTTGCCAGGGTGACCCGGCCCATCAACCACTCAGCCGCCGCCAAGGCAGGAGGGGCCTGAGACCCTTCTGGAAAATGAGGGTCTGTGGACCAGAGGAAAAGGAGACATAAGGTGGAGGAGACCTGGGATGCTGGAGGGAAGGGGTCGGGGCGGTGGGAACCCAGCCAGGCCTGCACCTCATTGCCACCAGGAATGGCCAAACACGGGCCTCAGCGTCAGATTATAAACTTGCCGAGTGGCTTGGAGTCTGGGGGCTCTGCCTGGATTTCCCCTGAAGTCCCTCTAGGTCTCAGGGGTAGGGGCAGACACACAGTGCACCCTGTAGTCCCTGGAGTATCCACTGAGCCAGACGCCCCATGGAAAAGGTGGGAGAGGAAGGGGAGAAAGCTGAAGGCTGGAGAGCCTACCACCCTGCGGGCCCTGAATGAACCAGTACAGGGTGTGACGGGCCTCCCAATAGCCCTAACTTAACAGAAGATACTGAACTGGCTGCGGGGAAGAGTGTACTGGATGAGGCAGGAAGGGCCACCACTCAGGCGGATTCTCAGCCCTGGCCTTGGAGCCGCCGCTTCCTCCTCCCCTCAAGCTCCCCCTGGTGTCTACCGGGGGCCCCTGGTCTCCCCTCCACACCAGGGCAGCCCCATCCCAGCCCCCTTCAGAGCCCCCTTCACACCTACCGCCTGCATCACCACCCTTAACCCGACCTCCAGTCGCCTAGCTGAGGAAAGGTGAACTGGAGCCCAGCTGGGGCTGGCGCCCCCCTCTCCCCAGGGGCGTGCCGAGTCCTTCATCCGAGCCCTGAATTGTGTGCATCCCTTTCCGGCTCCTCGCTCAGGGACTCCAAGCTGGCAGCTTGAAATCAGTGGAGGGGGTAGCATTTACGCCATGGAAACATGCAGCCGCCACAACGCAGGACTTTTTCCCCCCAACAGAACCCTTGTCTGACACTCACCAGCACACCGCTCTATCCCGCTCTGGTGGGGGGTAGTGGATCGCCAGGTCAGCCCATCCTCTGAATGCTGGAGAAGGGTGTCAGGCCAGGGGTGGGCACCTGCAAGCTCAGAAACCCTGGCTGGTTGCTGGGTTAGAAGGAATTGCGTGAGACTGGGTCAGCCTGCTCGACGGAGCCCTGGGGTCTTGGGGACGGTGGGTGGAGGGACCACCATCTTCTGCTCCCACGGACAAGAGTCCACAGCTGTGGACAAGAGTCCAGCTACAAGAGTCCATAGCTGTCATGCTGTGTCCACTGGCTCCAGAGTCAGGTGGGTCTGGGTCTGCCATGTGTCGCTGTGTACTCTTTGGCAAGTGACTTCCTTCTCTGTTTCTCTCCTCGGTGGAGAAGGTCAGTTCACAGGCTGTTCAACGATTCTATGAACTAATGCCTTTTTATTGCTTTATGCAGTGTTGGGCTCTCCAAGTGACCCATGGCTGTCACTCCTGCATTCATCGGTATTACTCAACACGTACTGAGCATCTGCTGTATGCCGGGGCTGTGTCAGGTGCTGGGGAACTCAGTGGTGAGCTCTTGCCCTCGGGAGTTCCCACTCAAGTTCCCTGGCACCGTGACTGCAGCCCTGCTCTGTCCTGAAGCATCTATACCAGCACCCTTGCTTGCCAAGACCATGCCCCAAAGTCTCTGGCTTGACGTATACCGGCCTGCAGGGATCTGCCCACCCTGCACGCCGCTGGGATGACATCTTAGCTCTTGGAAGGGAGGAGGCATGAGATTCCAAGAGGGAGAAATCCCCGCTGTGCCTCTGGGGTGGTGGGCTGGAAGGGGACAGGAGGGGTCTCACATGGAGGTGGGGGCTGGGTTTCCAGGACTCCCCCTCCATGAGCCAGGACTTTCCTCCGGTGCCTGGGCTGGGAGGGGCCTCTGTTCCCGTCTGGCAGGGCCACTCTCCCATGAAATTTGGGGGCAGGAGCCTGTGAGCCGTGGAGGTGGCCTGTTTCTGGACTGAGAAAGCAAATGAGTCTGAGGCAAGAGGAAAGTGAGGGAGTGTGGCCAGACCGTGTGCTGTCCTGGCGCTCCACCCCCGGCCACCCTCCCGTGGGTGACCTCTAGCCCAGACAGCCTCTGCTGAATCCTGGACCCGCTCTTCCTTTTGCTCTGGGTCTTGGCAGGTCCTGGAAACCTCGACTGTGTCTATTTATTTTCACACTGATGCTCCCGGGGAATGAGTCCCCTCCCCTCCAGGAGTGGGGAGCCCCTTCCATGAGTCACGCAGGAGACACTCCGAGGCAACAGACTTGCCGAGCCCACGCCCGCCTCCACCCGGCCCCTGCTGTCAGTTGGTCCCCTAGGAAATTGGAATATCAGCCTGAACCAAACACCGTGGCGGAGTTAATTGTTTGTCCCCCAAAAGTCATGTCACGTGCTTCAGACTTAGCTGATGCTCACAGGCCCCCGGGGTGCGCGCTCCCAGAGGCAGGGCCCTGTGCTGGCTGGCGTGGCCCAGCACCCAGAACTTCGACCTAGTGGATGCTGGGTGCTTATTCAGCGAGCAGGTTCACACACACCATCTCTCCCACTCCGCTGGCGCAGACTCGTGAACACCAACCCTGCCTGCACTCGCCAGCTGGTCCTCCCCTGGGCCGATTCCTCCTCATCTGAGTGGCCAGAACATTCTCCACCTCGGAGGCCCCTCTCCGAGATCGCAGTGGTCCTGGGTCTCTGGGGGCAGGGCCAGGATCCACCCTCCTTGGAGAAAGTCAGAGGACGCGTGCTATCCCTGCCTGGTGTGTCTTAAGTCACAGCAGGACGACTTGCCAGAATCAACCAAACTCACCCATACCTGTCAGCAAGAACATGGCAGGCCGTGATGCGTGGACCAGCACGCACAAGGGCTGGGGGTCTCTTGCCCCTTCCCTTGATACCATCACGTGTCCCAGCTTCATCTTCGTTCCTCTTCAATAATCTCATCTTCTCTTTCTCCCCAAAACCTCACCTCCCTGTGACCAGCACATTAAGAAAACAGAATAAAGACATCACCTCCAAGAAGACAACCGAATGTGTTAGTCTAGTAACACCCCCTTTCTCTCCTGCTCCTCGTGTTCCCCCCCACCCCAGCCCTTTCCCCTCCGTGAGCCCCCATCCTCCCCACTGCTACCATCATGTGATCACGGGCAGTCCTCTGACTCCAGGAAACGCCATCTCTCTGCTCCCGAACCAGCCTACCCGGGGCAGCCAGGGACAGAGGGACCCTCCCTCTGAGCAGGTGGGTGTCGACCGAGACCCCCTCCCTAATCAGGAAAGGTGCAGTGGTCGTGGAGGCAAGCAGAACGCAGGCTGGATTCAGATTCGCATGGAACCACGGACCGACGTTTCCTCACCTGTAAAAGGGGGACAACCATCCCACGTATTCCTGGAGCTGCGTCAAGGGACAATCAAAGTGGGCACAGTGTTGTGGATTCTTCACACTCTCAGAGGGTCAGCAAGGGGCGGACGAGTCCCCGGACTGCAGTCGTGCGGGCACGGGGTGGAAGTTTCCAGAAGGCAAGTTTCAGCTCTGCCCGTGGAAGAGCATCCCGGCAGAGCTGCCCTGGGAGGGAAAGAGCCTCCACGCTGGCGAACATGCATTGCTGGGCTCGTTTGGACAGAGCCGGGCAGGTACCAGGAAGGGCACAGAGATGAGAGTCACTGTCTGGCGGGCACTGTCTGGTGTCACACGTGGTCATCTCCCATCTAAGGCTCAGGGATTGAAGGAGTCTCGGGTTTGCTCGGGGTGCAGACTCCTCAGCATTCAGCGGTTTGGGGCACGGCCTCACACGT
Source organism: Bos javanicus (assembly GCF_032452875.1). NCBI lineage: Eukaryota > Metazoa > Chordata > Mammalia > Artiodactyla > Bovidae > Bos > Bos javanicus. The sequence goes on from NC_083886.1 coordinate 54,795,768, forward strand.
GCATGCCCTGGGATGGGGAGGGCAGGACCATCCTGCTCCCAGACTGGGAGGTCAGACCCCTGAGGTGCCCTGGCTCAGCCACCACTGGGGACGTGAACCCACATGTCCTGCCTGCCAGCAGTCAGTCCCTAAGTCAGCTGCCTCCTCTTCTGACACTGATGGGCACCGTGGATGCCTCGAGAATGACCCAGTGATGCTCACAGGGGGTCCTCTGCACGGGCCTCTTCTGGAAACCGACTGTCCCGTTTTCCTGGTCCTGTGAATTGTCCAACACTGCATGAAGGCTCAGGCTTGGCCCCTGTTCCTGGCTTAGGGAGGCAACATCTGTCCCTGCTGTCCTGGGAACATGGGCAGTGCCCTGCGCACACAGGCACAGCATCAGTCCAGCCTGTGCACCTCCTGTGTCCCAGGTGCCAGGCAGCAGAGGCTCAACTGATGCCAGTGGCCTGGGTAAAGATTGGTATTGGGGGGGCATGCCTGTGAAGGTGTGGGGGGGTCCCCTCTCCTCTCAGGACAGGTGAGCCATGTCCAGAGTGGGACAAGCAGATCACACACCTACCTGTCTGGTCCTTGAAGCTGGTGGTTCTGCCGCGCTCCCCTCCTCCGCCCTGTCTGGAAGCCTCTTTGCCCAGAGGTGGTGGAAAGATGGCGTGGTGCCCAGCCTTTGCCGCCAGCCTGCCTTCTTTCTGCAGGCTGGCCTGCGGACCAGGCCCACCGCACCCTCCCTCCCAGGGTGAGGAGTCTGGGAGGCAATTAGCCTAATTGTCGAGGAGGGGCTGGGAGCAGAGATCCCCAAGGGGACTGTGCAGGGAGGAGCTCGGAGGGCCTCTGTCTGCAGCTGCTTCAGCTCTTCCCTGCCCCCAGCACCCTGCTCCCTGAACATCCTGCCCAGTGCATCCCACACAGAGGGGACCCTCCCCGCAGATGACAGGAGCTCACTGGCCAAGGCCTGAGTGCGTGGATTTCCATTGGGCCAGTGATGTGGGCAGAGACACTTGGGGGAGTCTTAGCTCTAGATCTTAAAGATGAAGGGCCCTCCTGCCCAGACCCTGCCTCCAGGCAGATGAGTCCCTGTCCCCTTTCCACAGACTAAGAGGTTAGGCTGTGCCCACGGTCACCTAGAAATGGAGGCATTAAGTCTGCACTCAGGGTCTGGTGCCAAAAGCTGGACTACCCAAGGTACAGGAGCAGAGAAAAGGCCATTAGCTGCAGGGCCTCCCCGAGAGGCTGGCTGGGCTCTCACTGGTCAAAGCCCCTCGCTGCCCATTCCTGGGGCTGGACAAGCCCTTCCATCTCATACCACTGTGTCATCAGGTCCCAGCAGGGAGCGGGTGGCTCACTGGCTCTAGGATAATGTGAGTTTATTTACAAGGAGACTTTCCAGAGGTGTCTGGAGGAGAGCTGGACCATAAAGAAGGCTGAGCACTGAAGAACTGATGGTTTTGAACTGTGGTGTTGGAGAGGACTCTTGAGGGTCCCTTGAACTGCAAGGAGATCAAACCAGTCAATCCTAAAGGAAGTCAACCCTGAATATTCATTGGAAGGACTGAAGCTGAAGCTCCAATACTTTGGCCACCTGATACGAAGAGCCGACTCATTAGAAAAGACCATGATGCTGGGAAGGATTGAAGGCAGGAGGAGAAGGGGATGACAGAGGATGAGATGGTTGGATGGCATCACCGATTCACTGGACATGAGTTTGAGCAAACTCCAGGAGTTGGTGATGGACAGAGAGGCCTGGCGTGCTGCAGTCCATGGGGTCGCAAAGAGTCGCACACAGCTGAGCAGCTCAACAACAGCAAGAACTGGAGGATGGGCTGGAGGGACCACCAGGAACAGTGTAGGACCCCCGACTGACAGTGACAGCGCTGTTACCACCTCAGGCCTAAGGAAGAAGCAGCAGTAGAACCAAGAAGATTGCAGGGTCCTGGAGGGGCACCTCACTTGAGTCTGGATCCCCTCTTGTCTGGGGAGAGACAGCCTCCCAGGGAGAGAGCAAGGGAATAAATACCCCAGACTCACCCCCAGACTCTGGAAAGCAGAGGACTGAGCCCTCGCCCCGCCTTCATGGCCAACCACACCCCCTCCCCTGACATCAGCCCCCGCCTTGAATCGGTCTACTCTCTTATGTCAGGGCCCTCAGTTCCCCTTTGTCAGACGAGTGAACTTTGCTCTCTAGAACTTACTGCCTTCCAGCCACCATTACTGTTGACTTAGAATGGTCAGTTCCTCTTGGGCCAGAAACCCCTCATGGCAATGAAGAGAGTGGTGAGTCAGAACCAAGAAAAGAGAGTGTGTCTGGCAAGAGATGAGGGGTCAGCACATTTCGTGCTGTTGAGGGTCAGGTCAGATGAGGACTGGGAGCTGACCCTTAGATGGTCAACATGGCAGAGGTGGGAACCTCGCCCAGGGTAGTTTCAGGGAATGGTGCCTTGGAGACTCTGCCGGGGGTGGGATGACGAGGGAACAGGAATAAAGGAGTTTAGGCTGCAGGTGTAGGCGACTCATTCAAGAGACTTTGCTCTGTAAGGAAGCAGTGCATGGGGTTTGTAGCTGACAAAGCTGAGTGGTCAAGGAGGGTTTTCTTTCCCTATCATGGGAGCCAGTCAGCAAATTGCCAGAGCTGTGAGCATATGCTGGTGAGAAGGACTGGACACCTGTGTGCATGGAAGTGACCAGTTAGAGATGGGAGCAGAAATGGGAGGGAAGGCCAGGGGTGGGACAAGAGGCAGGAAGGTGAACAAGTGAGCGTGGACATGGCCTTCCATTTCCACGGGAAATAAAAGCACAGTCATCGCCAAGAAGGAGAACATTGGAGCGTGGTGGGAGGGTTGGGGAGGAAGAGGGAAATGGTCATTGAGAGCGAATGGCAGATCCAGGCAGAGGACAGTGATCTAAGGAAATTGGGCTGATTTTGTATGTTTTCCCAGAGTGTGGGCCACGGAGTGGAATGGGCAGAGCTGCTCTTAGCAATTTGCCAGGCAAGTGTAAAGACAAGAGAGAGAGACAGGTTTGTAGAGGGGGTGGGAATAAATGACTTGACCATGGTCTTTAAGCTTTTAACTCATCTGTCCATCTACTCAACCACTCCCCTTTCATCCATCCATTCTCCACTTTATATCCATCTTTCCATCCATCTTTTTATTTATTTTTTTAAATTTTATTTTATTTTTAAACTTTACAGTATTGTATTGGTTTTGCCAAACATCGAAATTAATCCGCCACAGGTATACACGTGTTCCCCATCCTGAACCCCTCTCCCTCCTCCTTCCCCATACCATCCCTCTGGGTCATCCCAGTGCACCAGCCCCAAGCATCCAGCATCATGCATCGAACCTGGACTGGCGACTCGTTTCATACATGATAGTATACATGTTTCAATGCCATTCTCCCAAATCTTCCCACCCTCTCCCTCTCCCACAGAGTCCCTAAGACTGTTCTATACATCAGTGTCTCTTTATCTCTCCACCTATCCACCCATCCACCCCTCTGTCTGTCAGTTCTTCCATTCATCCATCCACCCATCAATCCTTTCATCCATCCAACCATCCAGCCATCTTTTTATCCAGCCAGCCATCTTTCCATCTGTCTTTTCATTTATCCATCCACCCACCCATCCTTCCATCCATCCATCCAGTGTGCGTTGAAACTTCCAAGTGCAGCAGAGTGCTGTGCTGAGTGCAGGGATGTGGGCATGGAGGGCAAGTGAGGGAATTCACGATCCCTGGGGAGCCACACTAGTTCACAAACTGCTCTGAAATCACCTGAAGCCATGAGACCTGGCCCGGCAGGGGGACTCTGCCCAGCTCACGCCACCAACCCCAGGCCCTTCGTTGTGGCCCCAACAGACCCGAGAAGAAGGAAGAAAACGAAAGTGACACACACTGTGCAAACCTCTGTGTGCAGGCCCCCGGACACCCTCCTAGGGCGGACCTGACCCTCTGCTGTTCCACCAGGTCTGCTCTTAGGGCTGTCAGCGTGGGCTGCACTTCAGAGTCTCGCGGGAAAGTTTGGTTGTGAAGTTCCGTTGCCCGGTGTGCGTCCCAGGTACGGGCTGTGCAGCCTAGGAAAAGGCCACTTGTGGAACCGTAGCCCCTATGCGTGGGCGTGAAGGAGATGCAGGGCAGGGGTGTCGAGAATTGCCCAGGGCCCACCGACACGCTGGGGGTGACCACTGCAGATGGGAGATGTACTCAGAGCAGATGAGCAGTGACGTGGGGCCAGTGGGTGGATAAGAGGGGGGTCAGATCTCTCCATGTGCTCTCCAGGGTCTCGACTCTCACGGGGCTGTGGAACCTCACCTCCACCTAGACCCCCCAGGAATGGCTACAGTTCTGGACGAGGAGCAGGGAGCCAGGTTTAGGAGCTGGCAGCCCATGCCATACAGGTCTCTGTACCTCAACTTTATTGGCTGGGAAATGGGGGCACATTGTCCACCTGGTAGGTTGGAGATTCGATGAGGTTACGTCTGCAGAGCAGACAGCACCATGCGCTCAGATGCGCTGACTTCATGATGTCACAATGTCGCTCGAGGTCCCCATCCCTCAGCTGCCTCCTGCCCACCCCTGACCCCTCCAGACCCTGGCCCTCAGGACCCCAAACACCCCTCCCGCCACCCCCACCGTGTCGCAGGTTCCCCTGACAGTCTGGGCCCCAGGCCCCAGCGCGGGAGCCCTGCAGAGGGAGAGATTGGCAGCTGTCCCTCGGGCACTGGGGAGGGTTGCAGCGGGGGTGGGGGTGGGGAGGAAGCAGACAGGAGAGCAGCCCCCCTTTCCTAGAGCCTCGGAGGAGGTGGGGAAGAGGGGGCGCTGGCAAGATGTAAGTTAGTGAAGGTTCTAATCAAATATTTATCAGTTAATTGATCTCCGGAGGCTGCGGACAGCGCCCTCCCCCTCACCCGGGCCTTTCCACACTCCTGCCTGGCTCTCGGCTTCCCTCCTCTCCTCGCCCCCGCCTCCTCCCTGCCTCTACTCCGCCATCCTGGAGCCTGGGTGCTCCTCCACCCCTGGGAGCCTCCCGCCTCGCGGGCCCCTCCTCCCTCCTGGTGAACCCACCCCGGGTCCCGCTGGGCCGGAGCCAGAGGACGCGACCAGCGTGTTGGCCGACTGGGTGACGGGGCTTCTCGGCCGCTTGGGAGCAGTGAGGCAGGACCCTCATGAGTGTGTGCGTAGGCCTGTATCCGTCCACTTGTCAGGGGCCTGGCGAGAGAGGGGAAGGACCTGGGGGCTTCCCCAAGGAGGAGCGGGACGAGACCTCTTTTTTCGTGTCGGGTCGCCCAGAAGTGAGGGCCATCAGCACTGAGGCGGAGGCTGGCACTGGGAGGGTTGGTTGCACGGTGGAGCTGGGCCCTGGGCTGATGTGGGGGCCTGCGGTCACTGGCTAGAAGGGAGGTGGCCAGCCAAGCAGACTGTGGCAGTGGGGCAGGGCTCTGGCCTGAAGGCAGAACACCGCGTCTTCCGTCCAGTCTCCGTTGGCCTCGTGTGGCCAGTCCCCTTGGGCCACCTCCCCCACTCACGGTCGACTCAACATCTGAGGAGTTGGGCTAACTCTCCCACCGGACGGCAGACCCCACCGGAGCAGGGACTACCCATCCTGCTCCCCACCAGAACCACAAGCCCAGCACCCCAGCTTCCCAACACACAGTTTGGGGTGAATAAATAGTCACCAATTGAAGGAACAGCGTGAGCAAGTCAGCGTGCCTGCTAAAAGAAGCACCTGTCTCGGGGTGGGGAGACTCTAAAACTGAGGTCAGACACACAGAGGTTGATGGGGGTGGGCACGGGAGCACACAAGGTCCCCTGTCCGCAGGGCACTGGGAAAGCAGTCAACCGTCCCCGCGTGTGCAATGGTCCTTCCACATTGTGGGGGCTCCTCCTGCGAGAGGTGACCCTGTCCTTCCAGGTGGTGAGGCCCCTTCTCCCCCAGAGGCACCCTCAGAAGGCCAGGGGTGCCTCCCCTGCTCATAGTGGCTGCTGAGAGCCTGCCCCCTAGTGTGTGTCCACAGGGAGGGTTGGCCAGAACACTAGTCCCCTCCCCCGAACCCACAAGGGACCCCAGTCCCTTCTCTGAGGCTGAGAGATTTTTCTACCAGGGCTTTTCTTTGTACCCAATACCAGTGGTTCTCACAGCCCCCAGATTTGGGGAGGAGGTCTGGAGTGAGCCGAGAATCTGCATTGCTGACCAGACCCCAGATGATGCCGATGCTGCAGATCCCAGCACCCCATTTGGAGAACCACTGTCCTGGGGCGCTTCCAGGCCTCGCCAAGGGCTTCTCAGAGCCCCAGGTTGGCTGGGGCCAGCATCGAGGGAATACATTTCCCCCTGGGGCAGCAGACCTTTGAGGGTGGGAAGGATCACTGGGACATCTTGGAGATCCTCAAGACGGAGGCCAGAACCCTCTGTGCCCTACGGACAGCACCTCACCCTGTGGCCACCATGAAGCTGAGTTGTATGAGGCTCCATGTCTTCACGATCAACTCCAGTCCTCCCCTCTGCAGGCTGTGAATCGTGTCCTCATACCTGCTTTACTAGTGAGAAAACCGAGGCTTAAAAGCCTTTCTCAGGCCAGAGAGTGGGGATGTGGCCATCCAGGGCCAAAGGCAGGATCCTGCTGCTTCTGGAAGGTTCTGCGTCTTGACTGGCCCCATGTCAGTCTCCTGGTGAGGAAGGTTTCACAGGCCATCACCGCTGGGGGGCCCTGCATAGAGGGTACACGGGGCCACCCTGAGCTATTTCTTACAGCTGTGTCTGTCTACAGTTATCTGGAAATGTTTAATTATTTTTAAAATTCGGTGGATTAAAAATAAACCTTTAGTGTGCTCGGACCTGACAAATTCACACAAGTGGCCTCAAACTCAGGGGTGTCTCGCCGCAGACCTGGGCTCCCCTGAATGCCCCTGGAAGCCCAGCTGTGAGCTGGATGCCCCGTGCTGGGGGAGCGCCCCATCCCATGCGGCCTGGACAATGCTGCTCAAAGTCTAGTTCAGGACCACAGGGCCTCCTGGAGAGGGGCCGGTGAAAGGAGGCAGAGTCCCAGCCAGACCGAGGTCTAACCAGCCTTGCTCTCTCCTCCGCAGGGCAATCAGGACGCCACGGCTCCGCCTGAAGCGATGGCCCAGCCCTACCCCCCAGCCCAGTACCCCCCTCCGCCACAGAACGGCATCCCCGCCGAGTACGCCCCACCCCCACCGCACCCCACGCCGGACTACTCGGGCCAGACCCCGGTTCCCCCAGAGCATGGCATGACCCTGTACACACCAGCACAGACCCACCCGGAGCAGCCAAGCAGTGACACCAGCACACAGCCCATCACAGGGGCCCAGACGGTGCCGGTAAGGGCCCCCCCAGCCTCGGAACTCCAGGGGGAGGGGCCTCGGGGCCTGCGTATGGAGAGGCAGCCCATAGCAGGGGTGTCTCTGCCCCCAGGAAGGCTCTCTCAGCCTTCCGGCTCTCCACCATCCGACACCCAAGAATCTTTCCGGTGGGCAGATGCCACGCAGGGGCCCCCCTCTGCCTCCCCGAGCCATAACTTCAGGCCAGCTCTCACCTCATCTGGGAGAAGGAGCGTGACCTCAACCATCAGTGACCTGTTAATGAGAAACGAGGGAAACAGCCAGGTCGGGGGCCTGGGCTTGCCTGGAGTCCCGGGGGAACCCAGCAGTGGTGGTGGGGGGCGGGGGACAGGGGAGGGGGGTTGGCTGGCAGCAGTGAGCAGAGGCCCAGAGCCCCTCAGAGCTGTCTCAGGTTGCAGGCCCTCCTATCATTTCTAATCACTTGTAATCTATCTGCTTGGCTGCCCTCCAATCAGATAACTTCAATTATGTGGTTGTGATGCAGTTCCAAGGATAAAGTGCTGAGCCTGGCACTTCTTGGAGATTTCCTGATAGCCAAGGATCACGTCCAGGAGTGGCTGCTGCCCCTGGCCCGCCTGGGGTGGGCACCCTGTGGAGGGAGCCCCTCCAAAGACTGGGCTGCTGCGTCCCCGCCCCCAGCCTCCTCTGTTGCATCCTCTGTGGACCCGCCCTGCCGAGCTCCAGGGCTCTGGGTTCATCGAGCTGGCCCTACTGGCCTGGTGCCAGTGCTGACTGGTGGGGGCCGGGCAGGAGGCCAACATGCCCTGCACCGCTTGCCTGATGGGTGCCCCCCTCCTTGTGCCACCTCAGCCCCTTAACCCAGCCTGGCTCCTGTGGTGTACCCCTAGATGTGGATATCACCTTCCCTCACTGTGTGGGCAGCATCATCCAAACTCTGGGGATAGCGCCCACCCACGCTGCCCGCCACGGGCTGGACCAAACTCTCCTGCCCGCTTGGAGCACTGCCAGACCTGAGTCTGCGCCAAAACCATCAGTCTTCTCGATTCTCCCAGCATCCCTGGTACAGGGTATCCACCACAGATGCCCCCCAGGGTTCCACGGATGAGAAGGGCAATGTCCATGGGTCTCAGAACAGGGAGCCAAACCATACTTCCCTGGCCGCTGCCGCTTCTCATGCCTCAATCTGTGACCTGCATGTGCTCAGAAAAGAGAGGTGAGTGAGGGAGCCAGAGGGGTCCCTGTGAGCAGGTCACCGATGGCTGGCCAGTCTCTTTCTGATGGACAACAGCAGATGGGGTGAATCTGGGGAAACCTCTCATGACCTCCTTGGGAACAAATGCTGACCGCCCTCCCCGCCCCCCCGGAGAAGCAAACCCAGGAGACAAGATGACCAGACTGGTGGCTGACACAGAGGAGGCTGAGACCGACCGCTGACACCTCCACAGCACAGACAGGCCTTCTGGGCCGCCTGACGCAGCCTCACCGCGACCCGTACAGAATCATCTTCTTTGGCCGACTTCTGCAGGGACCTGCTTGTGCTGGGCCCCGAGCCAGCACGGGGGTGCACAGGAAGAAGGGCCTGACCCTACCCGCGGGGGCCGTCACTTCCCACCAGTCACGGACATTACATGGGCCCCTTCCACTCTTCGAGAGTCCGTGGCCCCGAAGAGGACCTGGGAGTCTCAGAGAGAAGCCAACTGAGATGTGAGAGCCTCACTGCTCGATCGAACGCCCCCTGACCCCAGGAATGCCTGGGCCAGAGAGCTGCTGAGCCCGATACCGGGCAGCCTCGGCCTTCCTCTGTCCACGGGGGGCTCTTCAGGTCCTGGGAGGGGGTGAGTCTGCTGCTCTTCCCCTGGGATACCAAGATAGAGGCCCCGACTATCGGATGATCTCAAAGACACTCAGAATTGCCCGGCAAAGACTTCAGCTGCCGCTGCTGCAGGGCGTGGATGCTCCAATCCGGAGTGTTCCTTCCATCAGAGGTTTCGCACCTTGGGAGGAGCTGAGGAGGGTGGTCACTGCCTGTCCTGCTCGAAGATTCCAGGAGCCACTTACCTTCAACAAACTCTTGGTCCTCCTAGCCCTGCTGCTCAGCTGTCTTACGTCCATCCCGGATCAGGCCTGCGTCACTTCCCAGAGCCTCCCCTTGGCCTTCCCCAAACAGCCTGGTGTTAGAATCGGGAGGTAGGGGGCGGCAGGCAGTGTAGGCTCCAGCTTATGTCCAACCTGCCCTCTCCTGCCTGTGGATTCCGTTTGTCATCACGGCGTCATCTACGTTCTTTTATCAAAAGGCAGCAGGGGACACAGAGTGACTGGGGCTGCTGATGGAGCAGGCCTGCCTCACTACTCTGCAGGACCCCCTGGGGTACAGGTTGGGGACCACCTCCCAGAGCTACCTCATTCTTGCAAGGTTTTACGGGGTCCCCTGCAGGGGTCCTCCCCACCCACCCGTCTACCCTGTGTGGTGGGGCAGCCACAGGGACATCCTCTCAGAAACTCCTGCTGGAGCGGCAGCCTTCGGTCCTCTTTGCTCTTGGCTCTTGGGACTTAAGGGAACGGGGTGGACCGTGGTTGGAATACAGCACCCCAGGGTGCTGCCCTGACTCAGGCAGGGTGCGAGCAGATGGTGCCATCAGCATCGATGCACCATGGGGGGCCAAGCAGAGAGTTCCCGGAGCATGGCGTCATTCACAGCGTCCAAAGAGGACACAGCTCCACCTGAGGTTCTGAAGAAGGCTTCATGAGTGGATGGCTCGAGGCCTCATGGGGAGAACACCTCCTCCGAAGCTGGCTCACCACCCACCAGGGACGAGCCATGTCGGGTGAGCAGCCGATGGTCATTGCATGGGTGACCAGGAAGTCTTGGAGGACCGAAGATGAGGGGAGAGGGGGCCACAGAGAAAGAGGGTTTCCTGGAGCTGCTTCCTCTGTGTGGCATCACCCAGCCTTGGTTCTGTCCCAGTGACGGCCCCCGGATCCTGGCCTGCTGCCTGCCACCCCACTGGACCTACTGACCCTGTCCAGGGCCCTCTCAGCCTCTCCCGGTGCTGGGCTTGGAGAGGCCCAAGAGAAGGGGGCTGCAGACTCTTTGGAGGGTGCAAGGATGGGAGATGCACTGTCCCATGCAGAGGGACCGGATGCTGCCTTGAAAGGGGGACGAGGACCGTGTCACCACGTGGGCTAAGATGACACGGAAATGAGGAGGACGCAGAAGCAAAACGGCCGAGAGCAGCTGGAGAGGGAAGGGGTGTTGCTGCTGCTGTTTCTCGTTTCCCTGCATTTGAGAACCAAAGGCAAAGATTGCTTTAAAGAAGAAAAAGGGAAGTGAAGTCCCTCGGAAGGCGGTGCCAGCTGCCCGGCCCGCTGTGATAAATGGTGAGAAGGCCTCCGTCTCCCCTCGGGGCAGCCAGTGTGCTGTCACACTCGGGGGTTTCTCCAGCATCTTACAATTTCACAGCCATTGAACCCATTTATCTGCCTCTGTTTGCAGCTGTGCTTGGGGCCAAGGGGGGCTTTTCTTACTTTTCCTGCACCCCCCATCACCCCGTTTCTCCCACCTCACCCTCAGCTGCTCTCCTAAGGGCCTTTGAGGTGGGAAGAAGCAGGAGGACCCTGGATCTTGGAGACACACAGTGGGCTCAGTTCTGCTATTAGGAGAGGCCCAAGGCGTTGCAGAAAGGACATCCCACCCTGGCCCCAGATGCCCCAGCTTCATCAGTGCCATCCCATGGTGCCCCCTTCCCACCAAAGGCTCCCCATCTCCGAGTGGGAGCTGGGATTCCCACCCCACCCCACCCCCACCGCCGTCCACCGTAGTCCTGGCCACCAGCTTGCGCTGACCACTGCCCTCTGCTGGCCTGGGGTCAGCATTGCATGCTCCTCCCCCTAGTTTCCCAGATCCGGAGTCCATGAGTCACCTGTACCCAAGAGCAGCCAAGGGCACAGGTGTGTGAAAGGCATGGCAGGGGAGGGTGACAAGGGACACTGGACCCAACCTGACCGCCTCACGGAAAGAGCCACAGCTTTTTGTAGCCAGAGGGCGGGGCCCAGGCTTCTGAAGAATCAGCAGATGCACGGCCAGTTCTGCCTTGGTCTGGGGGTGCAGACGGGGCCTCTGACGGTCAAGCCCAAGCTTGCTTCCTACAAGGAAGAGTGCAACAAGGGAGGGGGACAGCTGGGGAGGGGGCTGAGCGGTTGGGCATCTCCAGGTCCTGGGCTTGGGGGAGAGGAGCCCCCAAATGTCCCCCAAAAGCCCAAAGGCAGCTGCCCCGATTTGTCTGTCAGGAACGAGGGCATGTGCAGGCCAGACCAGGAGCCTCGGAGCCCTGCCACCTCACTCCCCCTGACCAGCTGTTCCTCCCCAGACTGAAGGGGGCTCCTGGGTGTCAGCACTTGCTGGTGAAGCCCCAGGAACAAGCGCAGAATCACCTGCAGCCCCACACTTGGCTCAGAGAACACACACTCCAGAAATGGGCCTGCCATGCGTGAGGTGGCCAGCCTGCTGAACCCCAGGTCACACATGTCCCCCCAGGCACACGAGAGGATGGTGGTTTCAAACCCACGTGTAGGATCGCCCGCCCTGTGCTTCCTCTCAACACAGGAATACAGAGCTGAGTCTACGGGGCCTTTGAACAGGACAGCCCCGCACCCCTGCAGCCCTCCAGACCCCCTCCCGGCTTGCCACCAGGAAGTGTGCCCAGGAGCTGACCCCCCTCCCCTCCCCTCCTGTCCCCTATGGCATCTGCTGCCCTGGGGACTGGCTGAGCGCAGGAGTTAGGGGAGCAGCCCTGTCTTTTCAGAGAGGATGACCCTGATGGCCACTGAGGGCAGCCACTCAGGAGTCCAGAGACAGACCTCCAGCCAGTGGCCTTGGCGAGGGCCAGTCCTCAGCCACAGCACAAAGGCTCAGGCGCCGTGAGCTCGCCCTGCTTACCATCCTGGCTCCGGGAGGCTTGTGGTACTGCCCAGCACTCCTTTGGTGGACAAAATGCACCAGAAGCAAGCGGGCAGTTGCCAGCAACCCGTGGAAGGCACACGCCAGCACCTCTCCCCTCAGCTGTCCTCGTTGCGTGTCTCTGCAGCCCGGCCTCTCTCCGCCGGCCACGTGGGAGACCACAGCCGCCAGGACTTCCATTTGTGCAAAGTCTACCCCAGCCTTGAGGACCTTGTCCTTCCCCCTTCACTCTCTGTAGGAGTATCAGACAGGAGCCAAGCCCCCCGACTGTCACCTGGAATCCTGACCCAGAGGAAGATCCTCAGACAAAGGTTCAAGTCCAAGCAGTGTACTGGGGAGGTGATCCCAGAAAACCTGGGAGGGAAACCAGGACTTGAGACAGGAAGAGAAAAGGAGCAGTAAAAGATGCTTTCTCAGCCAGTCGTGCCCACACGGGATGGGGGCACACGGCATCAGAGGAGAGCCCCAGAGGAGCTGGTCCGGAGGAGCCCCAAGTGAGAGAAGGCGTCTGTCCAGTCACCCGGCCTGTCATCGGCTCTGCTCCTGGACACCGACACAGAGGACCAGAGATGCCAGCCCCAGGGTCACGATGAGGTCCCTCGGTGGGCCCTCCCTGCACTCACCATGCCCAGCCTGCCTTTGGCCTGGGTATTCAGCAGGACCCACCAAGTTGAAGGGCAGCCTGGCTGTGAGCTGGTGGCCTGTCCCCATGGAAGTCCCCAGTGAGGAACCTCACACATGTGCCCAGCCCGCTCGCTGCACTGCACTGCCTCGAGGCCTCTTCATGGCCTTGACCTCTCAGGGAGCTGGTTTGGGGGACAGGGCGGGGAGGTGGTCCTTGCTCTGTGGCAGCTTTGTTTCCAGAGACTCGAGTCTTTCAGAATCCCTCTGTTGATCAGTGTTTGGGTCCAGAATCAGGACCAGCTGTGAGGCACTGGAGGTTGCCACCCCTGAGCCCTGGACAATGCAAAGCCTCAGAGCAGGGCTAGAAGAAGAGGCAGTCTGGGGGTGGCCTCCCCTGGGGCCACATCCCTACTGATGTGTGTGCCACGAGTGGCTTCCAAAAGCTCTCCACTTTCTCATCAGGCTGGAAACCCCAAACGTTACCTGTCCTCCCAGAGCTCAGGCTGTCGCGGGGTTGGGGGGGTACACGCACAACCTCAAGAACTGTGATGGCCAAGGGACCACTGAGGTCGGGCATCAGTGGTCAAGCTGAGCCACAGGGTGGGAGAGCACACTGGGCCAGGGAGGCCTTGCTCTGTGACGTGTCTGCATCACAGACACTGCTCAGGGAAGAGCCCGAAAGTGGGACCTCTGAGGTCGAAGTGCTACTACGAATCCTGTGAATCCCGGGTGGGGGGAGTCTGCGGGGCTTGGGGAAGACCTGGTGTCTAGATCCTCCCCCACTATGGGGTGGGAGCAGAAGGGGGGCACCTCCCAGCTCGGGTCCTCTCCCCACAGCAGACAGACGAGGCGGCACAGACGGACAGCCAGCCACTCCACCCCTCCGACCCCACAGAGAAGCAGCAGCCCAAGAGGCTACATGTCTCCAACATCCCCTTCCGGTTCAGGGACCCCGACCTGCGGCAAATGTTCGGGGTGAGTGTGTGTGGCCCCTCCATCTGCCCCCCACCCCCAGGGTGGCCCCAGTGTCAGAACGGCCCCCCGGTTTCCCGCTTCCCATTGCCCTCTGGGTCCAGCCCCGCTCTGACCTGAGCCTGCAGGATGGGAGGGGGGAGGCGGGACGCAGGCTCCACGGAGGGACCTGCGTGACTGTCACCCCCGACCCCAGGCATCCCTGGTGGCTCAGCTGGTAAAGAATCTGCCTACAATGCGGGAGACCTGGGTTCGATCCCTGGGTTGGGAAGATCCCCTGGAGACGGGAGAGGCTACCCAGTCCAGTATTCTGGCCTGGAGAATTCCATGGACTGTATAGTCCATGGGGTCACAAAGAGTCGGATGTGACTGAGCGACTTTCACTTTCACCCCAACCCCTTGCCCCTCAGGCCCAGGCAGGTGCCAGTTAGGTTTATCATTCTGCTGTTGAGGGCTCCAGAGAACTCTGTGTCCAGAAGGGCACCCAGCCTCCCGGCCTCACACCCAACAGCCCCCGCCTGTCCAGTGTGCCTGGGGCCCGGCCCAGGTACTTGACATCTCTGGGCCTGCAGCCCCCAGGCCCCGGGGGCTGGGGCAACAAGGAGCTCACACTACGGGAAGCCAGTGAGCATTCCATCCCTGGATTCTCCCGGTCTGTTCTAGACTCTGTAGGATACCAGCGAGTGGCAGTGTCACTGTGAGATCCTACAGGGAGGCTCTTAAGTCCTGCAGTGACTTTATTCTGCCACGTGATTTGAGCCCCTAGCACGTGCTGATGCCCACTCAGGGCTGGGGCTGCCCTGTGGGTGGGTAAGGGGGCAGCAACCCAGGTTCAGGCCTGGCCATGGAGGACATGTGCACCCAGCCTGTGCTCTCTCCCTCTCTCCCGTCTCCCACTCCAAACTCTCCTTCCCCTGCCTGCCCCGTGCCCACTCCCCACTTCTACCTCAAGTCCAGCAGACTCTGACCCTTGAACCCCAGCCCTCCCCTCATGACACCCTCAGGTGGGATTTGTCAGGTAAACGGGAGGTGGCCTCAGGATGGGGCCAGGGCCCATTAGATTGGGGTGAGACCCAGTGGGGTCCGGGCAGAATTTGGAATCATCGGAAGATAAGGTTTCTACCCCCTCTCAGCCTGGGCCTGGCAGGTGCCAAACTTCTCTGAGCCTGGAGCCCTGACTTAAAGCAGCTAGTGTTGGGTCAGTTCACTGGGATGCCATTCCAGTCCCTACATCATGGGTCTCAGCACACTCTGTCCCTACAGGCCACCCACAAGCACCCTCAGCCCACTCTGCCTGCATCCCAGCTGCGCCTCCTCCCTCCCTAGCACTCAGCAGGGTTGGCACTGCCTCGCTGTCTGGCTCTGTGTTGCCTCCTGAACATTACAGGATGAAGGGGAAACTCCAGTTGCATGTACTGGAGGCCCCTTAGGACCTCAGCTGGCATTGTAGGGGACTTAATCCCCAGCTTCCTGGTCTCAAGTCCTGTGAGAGGGACAGGGCTACCCCTTGAGGGTTCCAGGCCAGCGATGGGGCAGGAAGGGGTTAGCTGAAGTGTCTGGGACCAGCTGACTGGTATGTCCCAGTCAGGCAGAGGGGCCTGGGTTCACTGTCCTCTGCACCCCACCCAGCCCAGCCCCTAAACAGCACAGGCAGCAGGCAATGCAGTGTCCTTCCTGGGCCCTGTGTCTCTTCCAGGGGCTCCTCTACACAGCGGCCCCCAACCTTTGGGGAAGGGCTTATCCACAGCCCTGTACGCATGTGTGGGAATCAGGGCCGGCTGTCAGCAGCTAGGGGCAGAGCCCGCGCAGGGACTCAGAGCAGGGAGACTGGTGACACACAGGTGGGGCAGGTGTCCTGGCAGGAGAAGCCCTCTGCATGGGAAGGTGGGGACCCCCACCCCAAGGCTATGCACGGCCCTGCAGGAGGTGGGAAGGGCCCCCCCACACCCCCACCCCCCCCCCCCGTCCCCCGCACGCCCCTCCCCTCCGGGGAGCAGAGGACCAGATGGAGGCAGTGGGCAGCGGTCTCCGTGGAGAGCCGGCGAACTGGGCCGGCGGTCTTAACCCACCCTCTCCTGTCTCTCCCACCCTCATCTCTGTCTCTGCAGCAATTCGGAAAAATTTTAGACGTGGAGATCATTTTTAACGAGCGGGGCTCCAAGGTGGGTGCCGCCCAGAGGCCGCCACCATTACAGCGCCCGGCTGTAGGTCCCGCCAGGCTAACGTGTGAAATGTGCGTTTCCGCCCTGGAGAGCTCCGAGCCTGAGGACCCCTGAGCGACACGGGTGCTTGTACTCCCCTCCTCCGCCCGCCCCGCCCTCCCCACCCCGCTGTCTGTGTTGTCGCTGCGCTGCCTGCCGCCGACGCTTCCTTCTCTCTAAGCCGCCGGGACCTCTCTGTCTGCACTCGGAGAGCCCCCACCCCTGGGCCTGGGCCCCTCCCCAGCCTGCGAGCTGCTCCCCTGGGGCCAGTGGCCTTCCTGGAGCTGCCCCCCACCCCCCCCCGGGGCTTGGAGAAGGGCCGGCAGGGGGCAGGCGGGAGGGTGCCAGCTCCTGGATGGGAGGATTCCCCCCACCCTCGGGCTCCCCAGGGTGAAGATGGGTGAGGCTGCCCCCACTCAGTCCTTCAGAAGCCCAGCCTTGGGCACCCCCACTTCCCAGGTGGGCTTAGGGCGACAGTTCTGGCCCCTGGTCAGGTCAGCATCTCTTTTTCAGCTTTGGCCTGTCCCCTCAGGTGCCAGGCGGTCAGCTCAGGCCGGGCTCAGGCCAGGCCAGCAGCTGCCCCCGCCAGGGGCCGTACCCCTCCTGGGCATCCTGCCAGTGGTACCAGGACAGACCTCTGAGTCTCCTTCAACTCACCTGACTCAACCCCCCTCTCTCTCTCTACCCACCCCCATTGCCCCGCCCCCTCCCACCCACGCCCCCCCCACCCCGCACACCTCTTTTTTTTTTCCTTTTTCTCATCCTATGTCTCTCTCTCCGTGTCTGTCCTTCTCCGCTCACAGGGTTTTGGGTTTGTAACTTTTGAAACTAGCTCAGATGCTGACCGAGCCCGGGAGAAGCTGAATGGGACGATCGTAGAGGGCCGGAAAATTGAGGTGCTCAGATAAGTGTGCTGCAGCAGGGACGCCCTTGAGAACCGCCTCCGGTCACCCCGGGGCCCCCAACCCAGCCCCGCCGCTGCCCTGCAGAGAGCCGGGCCAGGGTCCCCGGGGCGGGGCCACGCTGAGGCTGGAACTGAGCCCACCACCTGCCGCCCCTCCTGGGTCTCGATCTCAGGCTCACCAAAGGGCCCCGCACCCTGTGCCCTCCCTCTCCTTCCCATGGGGCTGGAGAAGCCCCAGAAGTCATCTCTCTGAGGCTTGGCAGCTCCAAGGACCTCAGCCAGCCCAGTCTGCCCCTAGTTGGCAGGGGATCATTAACCATCCCCCCGGCCACTCTCACCAAGGAACAACGGTTGCCCCATTTGCCCCCTCCCCACGCTGCTCCATCCTGCCATCTGCCCTTTGCCTTCATCCCCCAGAGAGTGGGCAGCAAGGTGCAGCCATGGCAGAGGGATGGATCCAGCCCAGAGGAGCAGAGGGGAGAGGAGGCAGGGTCCTCCTGACACTAAGCCAGCTTCCCCGGGCCCGTGTGCACCCTGCTCAGTGCTGTGGTTCTGATGGCTGGGAGCTGGGCTTCCCAAACAGGCTCAGCAGTGAGGGCGGCCACAGAGGAGGGCTCAGTGGCCAGTGCAGAGCCATAGGAAGGGCGGTGGAAGGCTTGGGGGTGGGGGAGGCTTCCAGAAGCGGAACAAATGCTACAGGCACTGACCGCGGCTGGGCTCCAGCTCAGTGTCCGGCAACACTCGAGGCTGTGGGGCTCACAGGGGCTTGGGAGGAGGCAGTACGGCCCAGACGCCACCCTCAAGTTCCCCACCTGCTCTCTGCTCCCTCCGCAGAGGCTCTCCCCTTCCTTCCTACACCCCAGCCTGGCCCTCTGGGCAGCCCGACCAGGGCCTTAGATGTCTGGACAGTAGGACCCACTTGGTGCCCACCTGGTCCTCTCACATTGGCCTTGCCCCCCTCAACAGGCATGTATGCCCCACCTTAGGAAAACTCTCTGCTGGCCTTGAGGGAAGGGGTGCAGCCCCCACAGAGAGGGGTGGCCATCCTGGTGCCCACGACTAGGAAGGCCTCAGCAGCTGCCCACAGCAGAGAAGTCTTAGGGGCCAGTCTGCTAGCTGCGCTGAGAGCACTTTGTGGAGAGTCCACCAGTCAGCTGCTCCCACGGCCGTGGGTTGCCAGAGAGAGGCTGAGCTTGGGCTGTAGGGACAGCCGTGTGAAGGGCAAGGGCCGGGCGGGGGCGCTGGACACGATGTCTGAGCCGAGGCTGGGGACCTGGGCAGCATGCGGAGCAGTGGTGGCTCCGGCCCCCCGGGTAGGGCGGGGTGCCCGGGGAGGGAAGAGCACAGGCCGTGGTTGGTGGGGGACCAGGCTGGTGGCAGAAGCTGTACCATGCCTCGCCTGGGAGCCCTGGGGGCCTCGTCCCCAGCCCCCCGCCCCCTCCAAGGCGGCCACAGAGGAGAAGTTCAGAGTGGGACCAGGCGGCCAGTGGCCTGCAGGCTAATGCCCCCCTCAGCCTCTCCCTCTCTCTCTCCGGGCAGGTCAATAACGCCACGGCCCGGGTCATGACCAACAAGAAGACTGCCAACCCCTACACCAACGGTAAGGGGGCCCAGGACCCCTGGGAGGCTGCAGGGGCTGCCAGTGGGGACAGGGGGCCCAGGCCACTGGAGGCCGGCCTCCCAGGATGCTAAGCACCCCCTCATGCTCTGCTGTGGTCTGAAGGGGGTGGGTCAGTGAGGCAGGGGAGACCTTGGACCACCCTTTTCCTACACAGCTGGTGAGACCCCCGTGGGGTGTCCAGCACCCAGAGGCCAAGGACAGGCTTCAGGCACAGGGGGAAGGTGGCAACTTCCTGGATTGTTCCTTATTTTCTAAGCGCAGAGGGAAGCCTGGGCTAGAGGTGTTCAGTATTTTAATGAGCGTGATGACAGATGGGCAGTCGCCCTCCCCCAACCCCCAGCCTTAGAAACACTGAAAGGTTGAGGCCTAGTTGGCCA
This sequence comes from Bos javanicus, assembly GCF_032452875.1. NCBI lineage: Eukaryota > Metazoa > Chordata > Mammalia > Artiodactyla > Bovidae > Bos > Bos javanicus. Next base: position 54,814,737 of record NC_083886.1, read on the forward strand.
AGCGGCCTTGTCCATACCTACCTGGACCTGACTGTAAGCAGAGGTGACCAGTCTTTGAAACGAAACTGCCGATGCTAAATGCTGGCAGCTGGGAGCAGTGAAGGGACAGCTCTTGGCTGGCCACCCTGTGCCTTAACTTCACCGGGCAAGGAACTAGTTTGAGTGTAGCTGGCACTTCGTTGGGGCCTTTTTGAGTTCGCACCTCTTGCCAGGGAGCAGCAGCCTCACTCCGTCAGTATGGGTCTTCCGGCTTTGCTTCCCACCCCCCAACCCCCAGCAGGAAAGAGTGGACCAAGCCACCCCAAGATTCGCTTGTCCCGGTCTGATCAGATGTGCATGGAGTCAGGGGGCAGGCCAGCACAGAAGGCCTGTGCCAGGACTGTGGGCAGACCTACCACCTGACCTCCTGGAGTAGGGCTGGGGCTCGGCCAGACTCCATTTAGACGAGATTATTGTCACTCCCATCCTGATTTTTTTTTAATTGAAGGCTAATTGCTTTACAATATTGTGTTGGTTTGGGTCATACATCAATGTGAATCAGCCATAGGTATACATGTGTGCTTTTTTGAGAATAACAAAGCTCAAATTCTTTCTAAAACTCTGTAGGCTCCCAGGCTTTGCACCTGTGCTGAGCCCGTACTGGGTGTGACTTTAGAGACCTGGCTCTCACTGCAGGAAGGAAAGCCATAGACATGTTTACAGGGTCAGGGTGACCCTGGGGGCTGCACAGCCCCTCCTGAGAGCCACACGCCCCTGCTGTCTGGCATACCTGAGAGTGCCAAGGAGCATGGGATTCAGGAGGGAACCCATCCCTCAATGACTGCATCCTTGGCACGGATGATCACAGAACTGAAGCCAGTTAAACAACAGAGAGTGAAGAGAGGAAGAAACCTCTGCCCACTTTGGCGGCAACCACAGGTGGCTGTGAGACCCAGCTCATGGGCTCTGGTGACCAAGGCTTGACTTTGCTTAATGCTCTGGAGGACTCAAATTCATTGTTCAGTCAGAGGAGCAGAAGTTTCCACTGCAGGAAACAAAACTCTCCAGGTTTGACCTGGTGTTACTATTTGCAAAAGAAACAAAGGATCCACCCAGGTGGGTGTCAGGCTGCCTCTGTCATCTGGGGTCCCAGACAGTGAATTGGGGCCAGAGCAACAGAGGTACGCAGGATTCCAGAACTGGCAGAGGGAAGTGCCAGGACCATCCGAAGCAGAAGTGCAGACTCTCTGAAGGGACCAGAGGAGGTGCCGGATGGGACCTGGGGACTGGACTGGGGTAGGTGGCTCAAGGACTCTGCACCACTCTGGATTTTTACTGAGAAGACTCAGTTCCAGCTTCCCGGGTAGTCCAGTGGCTGAGTCCACCTTTCAATTCAGAGGATACCAGTTCGATCTGTGGTCCAGGGAGATGCCACAGGGCAACTAAGCCTGTGCATAACTACTGAGCCTGTGCTCTGGAGCCCAAGAGCCACAACTGCTGAGCCGATGTGCAGCAACTACTGAAGCCCTAGAGCCCATGCTCCGCAACAGGAAAAGCCACTGCAGTGAGAAGCCTGCACACAGAAACTAGAGAGCAGGCCCCGCTCTCCCGCAAGGAAAGAAAGCCCAGGCGCGGCAACGAAGACCTGACGTGAAAGTCACTCAGCCGCGGCCGACTCTGCGACCCCATGGAGTGTACAGTCCATGGAATTCTCCAGGCCACAGTGGGTAGCCTTTCCCTTCTCCAGGGGATCTTCCTGACCCCCAGGTCTTTCCCTCATTGCAAGGAGGATGTTTTATCAGCTGAGCCACAAGGGAAACCAACGAAGACCTAGCGAAGCCACAAAAATAAATAATTAAAAAAAAAGATGACGACTCAGTTCTTGGGACTGGAGGTCTTCTCAGAAGATGAACTATTTCTTCCCTCCTGACCTGGTATTTATAGAAGATTTCAGAAGCACAACAGTAACATTCAGGCACGTCATGGGATGGTGGACCAGGAATAGATGGCAGTCTCACAAAAAGTGTGGAGAACGGGCCGCCCTGGGAGGAACAAGGCCCGGAAACTCTGTCCTGTGCACTTCTCGGCTGTCAGTCCAGCAGTGGGGCTGTCAGACTCTGGGCTTGGGATGTGGAGCTGGACCTGGGGGGAATGCTGCAAAGACTCCAAGAGCTAAGGGGCCAGAGGCTGGGCCTGGTCAAACAGGCTGACCACCCACTGCACTCACTTCCTGACCGCTTGGGGATGGTGAAGTTTCTGCCCACTGGTTTCCATCCCCGGGACCTCAGGTGGGAGCAGGCCTTCACTCCTGCCCCTGGATATCTGACAGGAGAGGAAGACCAGCCAGGAGGAGCCAGCCCACCTGCAGAGAGGAAGAGGCTGGGGCCCAGGGAGTGGCCAGGAGCATGGTCTGAGCTGGTGTGGGCTTCCCTGATGGCTCAGATGGTAAAGAATCTGCCTGCAATGCAGGAGACTGGAGTTCGATCCCTGGGTTGGGAAGATCCCCTGGAGAAGGAAATAGCAACCCACTCCAGTATTCTTGCCTGGAGAATCCCTGTAGACAGAGGAGCCTGGCGGGGTCCAGGAGTCCATGGGGTCAAAAAGAGCTGGACACAACTGAGTGACTGACGCACACTGCCACTCACCAGCCCTGTAACTGGAGGCTGCCGTGCCTCTGTGAGCCTCTATTTGCTCATCTGTAAGATGGGTGAGGGTGACGCCTTCCTTGTTGGGTGGGTCTAGAACAGTCTGGCATGTGGTAAAGGGAATGCTAGCTGTCCTTCTTATTGTCCCCAATCCCAAAGCTCTTCCTCCCCACCTCTTCCCTCAGCAGCCCTGCCGTCGGCTGCTTTGGGGAAAAACAGACACAGGAGAGCAAACTCAGCCTGGGGAAGGGAGCCCTCCAGGAGCTCCAGCCCAGGACAGACATGGGCAGGAGATGGAGGAGGTCGCCATGGCTGAGGCCAGGCACCTTCTGACCCTCCTGGAAGGCAGCCAAGCACCTGCATGATACAGCTCCCAGGAGACTGGGCTGTCAGGCGCCAAAGCACCCAGACCACCAGCACCCCTATCCCAGCTGCGACCTACAGACGGTTGCATAATAACACATTCCACTTTCCCTGTTAATGCTCTTCAGCAGACGTGCAGACCCCAAGCTGCTGCGGCCAGTGCCCCAGGACAGGGGAGGCCTGGGGCAGGCTGGGGAAGGCAAAAATTTGAAAAGAATCAAGACACTAGGCAGATGGTCAGGAGTGGCTGCGTGCCTATTAAGGAGCAGAAGGCACCCAGCCAGGGAGGCTGCAGCCTCCTAAGCGGGGCCTGGAGTCTGTGCTCCTGCCTCATCCGTCTACCCTGGTTGCAGAAGGAGGGGTCATGCCTGTTCTCTGCAGCGGCCACAGCCTGGGACTGTCCCAGTGGGGCCTATCCTGGAGTCTCCAGGGTTCCCAGACATAATGTGAAGTGGGGAGAGAATCAGGAAGATAGTGATTGGGTTTCTCTGCTTCTCTTCTAGGCTGGAAGCTAAATCCGGTGGTAGGGGCAGTCTATGGACCTGAATTCTATGCAGGTAAAGGCTAGGAGCTGGGGCGTGGGCTTGGGGAGGGCCTGGTTGGGTAGTCAGATCTTCCTGCATAAGAGGACGCGGCCAGGGGCGGGGCCAGGCAGGGGGCGTGGCCGGGCAGGGGCGGGGCGGGGCCGGGCAGGGGCTGGGCTGGGCGTGGCCGGATAGGAGGTGTGGTCAGGTGAAGCGGTGGTCAGGCTTCCCGCCCTCCCGCCTCCTCCTCTCCTCTTAGCTGTCCCTCTCACACCGTCTGCTCTCCGGCCCACTTTCTTGCAGTGACGGGGTTCCCCTACCCCACCACCGGCACAGCCGTTGCCTACAGGGGCGCGCACCTACGGGGTCGGGGCCGGGCTGTATACAATACGTTCCGGGCTGCACCGCCCCCGCCCCCCATCCCGACTTACGGAGCGTGAGTACCTGGCGGGCACACGGAGGGAGGCTTGGAGAAAGGCCCAGGGGGCGTGGGGAGGGAGGCGTGGTGCAGCCAGGGGGGCTAGGCAGCCTTTCCAGAACCGCGGGGGCGGGGGGTGGGGCTTGAACCGCAACCTTCACACTGCAGTCGCCTTCACATCAGTACCCCCACCGCCACCCTGCTCCGGGATCTCAGGGTCACTGGCATGTGGGGGACGTTCAGAGCCCCAGCACCTTGCCCATTGCTTTCATGGGTCGTGGTCGGCCCCGGAGCTCAGTGGGCCTTCTCTAAGCCCTCCCTGGTCCGGGGCCCTCCGACCCTAATAGGGGGGTACAGCTGCCTGGGGTGGAGCAGGGGGAGGGTAAGTAAGCAAGGTGGGCCGATGGGCCCCTGGGTTTGCGGGAGAAAGGAGCTGACCAGCAAGGGTGTTACTCTATTGTTATACCAAAACAGGGCACTGGAGCAAACGCTTGTTAAAATGCCAGTCCCATGGGCAGGGCTGGCACCCTGCCCCCTCCCTCCTCAGCAGACACCGGAGCCGGCCTACCCCACCTCTCCAGCGTTCCCACCACTTTCTTGTCCGTTTGCTTCCAGGGTCGTGTATCAGGATGGCTTTTATGGTGCTGAGATTTATGTAAGTGCAGCCCCAGGGGTGGGAGGGTAGATGAATCCGGTATCTCATGTGTCTCAATGAACAGTCAGTGTCCCCCACTCCCTGCCCCGCTCCCCCCACCCCTCCCATCCTGGGAGCCCAGGAGGTCAGCTTCAGTTAAACCTGGGTTGTCCCCGCTCAGGGTGGCAGTAGTAATGGATTCCCAGCAGCACGATGAGCCGGGCGTGTCTTCTCCATTTCACAAGGTGTCAGTTGTATGATGGGGGCCGTGGGTGGCTCTTCCGTATCCCTAACCACATTGGGGTCACTGAGTGAGCCCCAACGGGCACCCAAGATCCATTGCAGAGGCTCAGAGAATGACCGGGAGGTAGGAGCTCGAGGGTAGACCCCTGGATAGAGTCCTGCCTTCTCTCTTCTTTCACGGGGCATCACTTGCTGCTTCCTGTAGCTCGGAGCCCTTGCTGACAACCCCCATCCCCCACTGCCATCCTGGGTGGTGGTCACCTGTAATTCAGCCATCCATTGAACAGGGCTAAGGTGTGGTCTGAGTTAATGCCTTTTGCCCCTGACCCATCCCAGCATCCAGCACCCGAGTCACCCACGGGTTCTCCGTGCCCATCAGCATCAAGGTTGGCAGTACACTGGCTTGGTGGCAGGTCTGTGAACATCTACTGGGTGCCAAAGCTTTGAACACAGCCAGACATATAATTATTGGTGCCCACCCATGTGTGTTGAATGCACAAATGGACACATAAATGAATGAATGAATGAAGGAGGCGTGTGGACACCCTGCCCCACTTTGAGCCATGCCACTAGACCACAAGCCAGGTGCTCTCAGGCGTGCGCCAGCCATCCCTCACCTGCCCAAGGTGAAGGCTGAAAGGCTGTGTTTGCCCCACTAAGCCCTTGTGCTGTGTTCCCCCCGACCCTTACCTTGCAGGGAGGCTATGCCGCCTACAGATATGCTCAGCCAGCAGCAGCTGCAGCCGCCTACAGTGACAGGTACCTGGGGAGGGGTGGAGAGCTGGGTGGGATGGGGAGGAGAAGATGGACAGGTCACAGGGCTGGGCTGCAACAGACAAGAAGCCTTACCCACCACTCCGGGCCTGGCAGTGCTTCCCCCTGGAGGAACATAAGAGTCTGGACAAAGGAGAGCAAGTCTACATGGGCTTGGAGACCCCAAGCCAGCAAGCCCCAAACTTCTGTAATCACTTCCTTCCTTCACAGCACAGGAGGCCTTGGGACCCCCCAGTTCTAGGTAGCAGACAGTTCCTCTGATGCCCAGCCCTAGAGGCCTAACCATCACCCCCTCCCAACGCCCTGAGCTCTGGAGCCCCGAGTGAGAGGGTAATTAGGAGCCTTGGTTTCTGCCTGGGACACCTCTGACCCTTTCCAGTGCTCCCAGGCCTGAGACCCTTAAGCCCGGAGAAAGAAAGGCAGAGTGTGTGCTCTGCTGCAAGTACATCCAGAGGCCCGAGGAGGGTTCTCTCTTGTCTTGAGGGCCAGTCCTGGGGTGGGGGCTGCCTTGATGCCTTTCCCTGTGGGCACTCGGCCTATCGGCCACTGACTGCAGCCTGGGGAAGCATACAGGCTCCAGAGCTGGGCGTCCAGTGGGCACTTCGTGGAGGGCAGCTGTTGCTCTTGCCAGCGGCACTGAAGGCCCCTCGGCCCTCCCTTCCAGGGGCAGGTGGCGCCCTTAGCATCTGGCCTCTGGGTTTTGTCTGGGGCACAGTAGGCCAGCGCTCGTGGTCAGCACTCGCTGGACGTGTTCAGAGGGTGGCTGGCTATGTTCCATCCAAACCAGCAGGAAGGAGGAAGAGGGGGTGTGCAGGGGAGGGCAGGGCCTTGGGGTGCTATCTCCAGGGAGGTGGGAGACCCTCACCTGCCCTGTCGCCCCCCCACCCCCCTCCCTGTGCTCATCTCCCCAGTTACGGCAGAGTCTATGCGGCTGCTGACCCCTACCACCACACCATCGGCCCCGCGGCGACCTATAGCATTGGAACCATGGTAAGGAGGCCCGGGCCGGGCTGAGGCTGGGGCAGGTGGGCAGGCCCTTAGGGAAACGCCCCAGACCTCGGCCTGGTGCCTAGCAGGACAGGGGCCTGGATCTGAGCTGGGCAGGACTTGCCCCTTGTGCTCCGTGGAGTCAGAGGGAGGCAGACCCGCCCAGACAGGCAGCTGCCCGGTAACGTCGTCTGGGAGACCTTCTGGTGTGGCCCGCTTTGCTGAGCCCTGTAACTGAAGTCCGAGCATCCTGGCCTTCCATTCCCTGGACTGGGAAAACCCAACAGAACCTCCTGGCAGGGGCTCCAGAGGCAGGCAGGGCCTCCTCTTCCTCTTGTGTGGGTGTGTCTGTGCCACAGGCCCTCTGTGTTGTCACTGCCTTGCTCTACCTTTCCTCACATCACCCACGCCCCTGCTCCGTGACCCCTCCATGGCTCCCAGCTGGGCCTGCAGGTCTCTCCTGGGGAGGCGGGGCCTCTGCCCTGGGCTTCGGCGGGGGCGGAGGAGGCGCACTTCTGACGGCCTGCTGAGGCCCGGAGGTGCGCGGGCCGGTGTGTCTGTGTGTGTGTGTATGTATGGCCAGCTCTTGACACATACAGCCCAGCTCACTCTGTACCCCAAAATCTGCTCCAGTGAACACCTACCTTCCAGGCCCACCCCGACCCCCCGGGGTATTAATGTCGGTTTTTAACTAGCTTGGCATCCAGCATCAAAGATGAAAACGTTTTGGGCAGGGTAAAGAGGGAGGAGCTTCAGAGACAATATGGATTTTTTTTTTTCATCTCCCTTGTTCTTGATTACTCCCTCCCAATTTTCGTTTTATCTTTTTTTGATTTTTAATGAGCCTCAGACATCCCAAGCAGCCATGGGTCGCAGGCCTCTGGGTTGGGGGGCGGGCCCAGGCCCACTCCTGGATGAAGGCCCCGAAATTGGCTTGCAGATTCCTTGGCTTCAGAATCGCCAGGCCCTCTGCGAAGCTGTTAGCTAAAAGCTTTTGTTAATTCACAGAGGGTTCCCTCTTATGTTTTCTTTTATTTTTATAAGATTCTCTTGGTTTTTTTCCCCCTGCAACTTTTCTGCTCTGGCACTGGCCATTCCTTTCTCTGGGGAAACTGGTGGGTGGGGCAGGAGGTTCCTGTGTAGGGCTCCCTGGCCCAGGGGAGCCCCGGGGCACGGGAGAGAGCATGCCAAAGGCCTGTCCTCCCGGCTGGACAGAGGAGGCGAAGGGACCCCAGAAGGCCCCTGGAGCTGGATGAGCAAACACAGTCCTTCCTGATAGAGCCAAGGCCCCAGGAACCCTGACTAGAGGCCCCTCTCCCCTCCGGTGCCTGGCGGGGCTGAGGCCTGCACCGCCCCCCGCCCGCAGCCCCGATGGGCTTGGAGGAGGCGGGGCTTCTGCTCCGACCTCCCCCAGATGACAGCCGATGGAGGAAGCGGGCAGGGAAGGGTCAGGCCTGAGCCAACGAAGTGCCCAAAAGACATCTCAGACCTCGTTATCCAGAAGCTCCATGGCTGGTGACCCCAGCACCTCTCTGACCCCAAGGCCACCAACCACATCGGAAATAGGCCCAGCGCCCCTCCGGCTGCCATGACAACCAGCGCCCATTCTCCCCAAGGCAGAACGGAAGGGAGGGGGCAGAAGATGGGATTTAGCTGTTTCTCTTTTTGTTTTTCTTTTTTTTTTTTCTTTTTGCTTTCCCCCTCCCCTCCCGAAAGGCGGTACTGATTGGCTGTTTTTCATCTTTGATGTTGCAGGCTAGCCTCTGCCGAGGAGGGTACAGCCGCTTCACCCCCTACTAGCAAGAGGCCCAGCCCCTAACAGCATTCACTCTGACTGCCTAGTACACACCAAACCCAGCAGTCCAAAAGCAGGCACAGCCACTCCGAGGACAGTGCGCCCCTCCCGGTCAGCGACACGCGCCGCTGACCTCTGCGACTCTTTAAGTCCATAGGTTTTACCTCCGGCCAGCTGGTCTCCCCCCACGATGGCGTGTGTGTCTCTGACCCTGGTCACCCCTGTATGTCTGAAACCTTGGTTCCTATTTTGACTCTGTTGATGTTGTGCCCCACCCCACCCCCAGCCCTGAGCCATTTCAGGTATAGGACGCACAGAGTGGGAGGGGCTAGGCTACTAGAAGACCTCTTCTCAAGAAGTAGCAATAGAGCCCGAGAGAGCCATGCCCACTCTCCTGTCACCTGTCCCCACCCCGCCCCAAGGAAGACACCAGTCCAGCCTCCCCAGGAAGCCACCCCAGCCAGTCTGACCACAGCCCTGCCCCTGCCCCTGGGGTTCAGGCGGCGAGGGGCTCTTGTCTGTCTGCCCCACTTGGTGGGTTCCCAGCCTCAACAGTGGTCACTCCTGATCTTCACCCAGCTAATCGCAGGAGTAGCTGTCTCTGCCCTCCTTGTCCCCATTCAGCTAAACTCACAATTCTGATTAAATCTGACTGATGTTTCCTGCTGAAGTTGTCACAAGTCGTGGGGGAGCCACACCAGCCTCAGGGGTTCCTTAGCCTCTGTTACAAGAAATGAAAGAGTCTAAAAGTGGTCCAGCCCTGCAGTGCCCGGGGGCCCTCTCTTAGCCTGTCTGCCCCACTCCCCACACTCGTGAGTCTTTCCAATCCGTCCACACTCTGGAGACGGGGTCCCTGCCAGCCTGGCACCCCGGTCTGTATTTGAGTCAGCCCTGCCTTCCCTTCCCCAAGCTTGAAATGTTCTTTTCCGGGTACCCTCCTGGAAGGGGAGTCTGAGCGAGAGAGCAGGGAAAGGTGGTGCTCATCATCCAGCCCCTCTGGCGGGACAGTGCTTAGCACCCACCTCCTGTCCGCAGAAGTTCGGGGCTCAGCTCTGCTGCAGGGGTCTGGGGCCGGCAGGTAAAGCTGAGATGGCTGGGGGAGCTTCTGGAAGCTTCATGTGCGGCCCTGTCGCCTCTGATACAGGAGAAAGTGGCCGGGCCAAGGAGGCCCTGGGCTCCTATGTGCCAGAGCTGGCTTCTGGGGGGTATGGACAGCCAGCTAGAGGGTGCAGGTCCCCGCCAGCCAGGGCATGAGCCTCCACCCACTCCACCAGCACATGGTTTCTGGTTGGTGGGTGGGCAGGCCTCTAGAGTGTACCCAGCCAGCTTACCTCCACTGCCTGAACACCCTCTCAGCTGCCTCATTCCAGACCCCCCGGACATGGCCCGTGCAGCACCATCCACCCACCATGCCCTGACCTCTGCCCTCATCCGCCCCAGCAGCCAGGCCCTGCCCACCCAGGGCTCAGCAGAGTCCACCAGTAGCTTCTGCCAGCTGGCTGTGGCTCTTCCATCCCTGCCACCATCCTCCCTTTCTCCCTGCTGGAGGGCAGAGGTCTGCATTCAATTCCCGTATGCAGGATGGGGAGTGGGGCCGGTGTGGGGCGCCCTCCCCGCACCCACCTGGCACCCAGGGCCCCAGAGCCTGCCGCCCCTCCCCCATAGCACACCCGGCAGTTGCTTCTGTGAACTGCAAGTCCTGCCTTTCTGTTTCTGTTGTAGTGAAAGCTTCTGCCGTTTCCTTCTTGGACCATGAAGGGCAAAAACAAAACAAAAAAATCACACACAAAAAAATCACAAAACAAAAAAACAAAATAAAAAAAAAAAGATGTTCAAATCCAAGCAACAAAAACAACAACCAAACCGAGAAGCATCCACCACGTCTGAGTCCGTGAGCCCGCGAGCCGCCGCACCCACCGCAGCGAGGGAGCAAGTCTGCAGGAAGATGGGGGGTGGAGAGGTGGGGGGTGCCTCATTTTCTACCAAGTCTTCCTTCCGGGCCCCACTCGGGGCAGCATGGGGCCAGTGGCGAGAGGCTGCAGGCCCGAGCAGGAAGAGCAGCCAGCAGGACTTGACCTTGGCTACCGACGGTGCCAGCGGAGGGACGGGCGCGGGAGGGGTCGGCTTCTCATCCCAGGGCTTCGGCTGTGCCTGGTCACCCCCCCACCCGTGTCTCCCGCTCTGGGCCCCAGCTACCCCTCCTGCCTCGCCGCCAACACCCATGTCCTGCAAACCTGAGGAGGAGGAGTTGGCAGCGCCGGAGACTGTCTGAATGACCAGCAGCAGCCCTGGGCTCCAAACCCAACACCAAGGGCTGATGTCTCTCCAGAGCTCCGGGGCACCCAGGGCCCCTCCACGTCAGGGGGCTCCGGCTGCCCGGCCGGGGGGTGGGGGCCTGAAGGCTGAGGACTTGGCTCGGACTGGTGGGTTTCTGGTTCCCTTTCTGGAGGAGGCCCTGGGTCTGGCCCAGGGGAGGGAAGGCCAGCCTCATCGCTGCAGCTGAAACAGAGGGACGGGACTGGCCAGCACCTGGCTGCACGGTGAGGTCGGGGTCACGGTGCTGTGGGTCTGGACGGCACGTCCGAGCAGAGAGAGCGAGGGCGTAGGGGAAGGCCTGGGTGGTCTGTGGCCCTCTCGCCTGCTCCCAGATCAGGTCCCAGGGTGGCCGCAGACAGTGGGCAGCAGGGAGGAGCCCCTGGCCAGGCAGAGAGAGCTGGACTCGGGGAAGCAGCAGAAAAGAACAAAAGATGTAGGCTCCCAACATGGCTCCACTGTCTCATGAAACTTAAAAGGTAAAAAAAAAAAAGAAAAAAAAATACACCTCACTTTATATTCAGCATCAGCTCCTGAAGCTACTGAGATGAGTCTCCTTTTCTATTCCCGGTGTACATAGCCCCGCCCCGCCTCCGGCTTCGTCCTCTGTACAGGCCCCTCTACCCTCTGCTGTTCTGGGCCCTTTTCTTGCAGCCGCTCCACCCCACCACCCCACCGCCACCCACCTCCACCGGCCCTGCGCCCTCCCGCCCCCCACCCCCCACCCCCAGGACTGCAGCCAGGCCCCAGGCTTCCTTTCTTATCATTCTGTATGCTTCCAAGGTGTGACCATTTAAATCAACCGTATTATTATTATTAAGATTATTAATAAAGATTTTTCTTCAAACCAGGACAACTCTTTTTGATTGGCCGGCCCCCTGGGCACAGAGGGGAGAGGGCACAGAGGACCAGGACAGGCAGCTTCTTTCTCCTAGGAAGCCAGATGGCCAAGGGGAGTCAGAAGACCCTTCTGGGAGAGATTCTAGTACCCCCATCCTCTCCTCCATCCCGCCTCTGGAGTCTGGAGGCAGGGCTCCTAGCCTGCGGGTAAGGTCTGTGAAGTTAGCGGCAGTCTACCCCCGCAACTGGCCGCCGCTCAGCAGTTGCTGCCCCTGATGGGGCCTGACCGCAGGCAGTCCCCAGCCTGCCTCCCGCCCCGGGATGAGACAGAGCCAGCTGGGCGGTTGAGGCTGCTGCACTCGGGGCCAGCCATGGTCCCAAGAACGGAGCTGCTTAAAGGTAAGCCCCGCCTGCGCCACCCCTGTGAGTCCCCAACCCTGGCCGGATGGGGCGGTGTGAGTGGCCACCACCCTCCACCACCCATCCCTGTGAGAGGAGGGCGAGCTGGGAGGAGAAGCAGCAAAATTCAAACCAACAGCCTGAAAGCCATGGGCTGGGAGCTGCAATGGGGGGGGCGGCTCCAAACCCAACCACAGTGCCCCCTCCATGTCTCGCCAGGACTGCGCTCTTCATTTTTCACAGCGCCAGATAATTTATTTCAGGGCGATTACACACACCAGAGGGGCACGAGCTTAAATGCCGACATATTAATTTTCCTGCATACGAGCCTTTACGTCGGTGGGACTGGGGACCGTGCTCTAGGGGAGCTGGGGCTGTGCGATCCCTCTGCATGCCACGCTCTGCTAAACCCCCTTACCTCTAATTGCTTGCTCACCAGACTGTGAGAAAATAATTGCCACTATAAATTTTCCCTCCTTCTCTGCATAAAATATTCGGAAAACCAGCACTTAAAAAAGGAAGGGGGAGTGCTCCTGAAATAAGAGCAGCAGGGCATCACAGCTGTGCTGCCCACTTCTGGGCGCCTGGCTATGTCCCCCCACTGACCCCCATCCCTGGGGACTGGGCGGCAGGGGCAGGCGGGAGCCCTCACCCCCAGTTTAAAATGGGGAGGCTCAAAACATTTCCAGGAAAAGTCAAGGGAGCGGTTCCCCAACCCCGACAGTTCTGGGCAAACCAGGGGCTCTGGGAAGCCTTTTCAGGGTCAGACACTGGACGTGGTCTTCCTGGCCCGCCAGAGCCATCGTCCCCCTCCCAAACAAACCTCTTCCCACCCTGGGACTGAGCTGGACCACAGTGTGGGGCATGAAGAGTTAAATGTTCCCAGTTAGGAAAGACCTGGAACCTGAGTTCCTGCGTGGGGCTGTGAAAGGGGCACATGGGCACCTGGGAAGCAGGGCAGGTTGAGACAGAGTCCGTTGTCTGCCGAGGAGACTCCTGTGTCCTGTGTGTGCAGGCTCAGTGGCTAAGTCTGAGTGTCTGACAATTCAGCGACCCCGTGGACCGTAGCCCCCCATCCTCCTGTCTGTGGGATTTCTCAGGCCAAGAGTATTGGAGTGGGTTGCCATTTCCTTCTCCAGGGGATCTTCCCGACCCAGGGGTCAAACCCATGTGCCCTGTGTCTCCTGCTTGGCAGGCGATTCTTTACCACTGAGCCACTCTGTCCTCTCCCAGTCGAGGGCCAGGGCGGATGCAGTGTGGCTGCACTGCCGCCTGGCGGCCTCTCCCTTCCCTGCAGCGTAAATCAAGTTTGCTGACCCTGAGCTGGCATAGGAGCCCCACTCTCCTAGCTGGGAGGTCACCCCAGAGTGTCCTGGCCCTTGTCATCATCCACATCTCGTAGCACAGAGAGGAGGACAAGAGGAACAGGGAAGTAACACCCCCATTGCTGGCCTGTGGGGCCTGGAGGTGAGAGATCCCCAAGAACGAGGGGCTGACGGCCTTCATCAGAGGGCCACAGCAGAGCCCACTTGGGCCTGGAGAGGGGAGGGGAGCAGGTTCCCTGAGGCTGCGGGGCCGAGATCCCTCCTGGGAAGCCACCGCGGCAGCCCATGTGTCAAAAGGGAGCTGTGTGGCAGGAGGGGCTGTCTCTGGCTCGCTGACCCCCGCCTCGTCCCTATGGAGAACCGCTAGGCAGCCTCAGCTCGGGCAGAGGACAGAGAGAGAGGCTGCAGAGAGGCGGGGGCAGGAGGGACCCCAGTGGAGAGAGCCGCAGCCCCCGCGCCATGATGCTCCGGGCTAACACCTGCTCAAGCAACCGGCTGAGCAGGAGGGTGTGGAGGCAGGAGGCGACCTGGAGCCCCCACACAGGGCTGGGGGCTGCTGGGTGCAGCCCAAAGGGCCTTCCTGGGTACTGCCCGGCCACCTGCTGCCCAAGCTCACTAGCTCCCACCTACAACCCAGAAGAGATGAGGCAGGACCCAAGGCCAGTGGGGACGTTCCAAAAGTGGCTTTGGCTCTGGAGAACAGTAAGCCAGGGAAGCCAGGTCACAGGTGGTCTGGCCCATGTGCCCACCCTGCCGGGGGTTGGTGTAACCTGGCACAGCCTGGCCAGGGGCTCCTACTTCTGGGGTAGAAGCACCCCAGGGACCCCCTCCCAGCACCTGCAGGGGCTGCTGTTCCTGTGCTACCCCAATCCCCCCCAATCCCAGCTCTGCATCCCCATGTGGCCCCTCTATCTCATTCCCACCCTAGGAAGCGTCTCAGGGCCCTGCTCGGAGGCCCTCCCACCACAGTGAAGCACGTTCCTGATTGTTCCAACTGCAGGAATAAACGGTCACCATTGCCAGCATAAGTGTCTCTCGGCCTATTAGGCAATGGTCTTTATGGAATTTTCTAGGCTAAATGTTCCCAAATCTTTTCACTTGTACCTGGTATAGTATACTACCGAGAGAGATGAAACCAAGAGTGGGGGCGGTGGTGGTGTCCATTCACCCCTGGGAATTATCAACTCAGCAAACCAACTTCTCAGCTTTCCTATTGCAATGCCCCGATGAAGAGCCACAGACATCTCACCCACGGTCTTCTCACCCAGCCCTCAGGACCCGGGTCTTCCCCGAACACTTGTGTGAGGCCCCTGCGCAGAAGAAGCCTTTAGCCTTGAGAAGGAGACTCTGCTTTAATGTCTGCTCACGTGCGGGGCATGGAGTAGAGCATGGCCGCCTTGCCCCACTCGGCCTGAGGCACCAGGAACCCCTCTTTGGGGACAGGCTCCACCAGGAACTCCACGCGGCCATCCTGGCCAGGCTCCGCGGCTGCCACTGCCAGGCCCACTATCCGATACCGGTTGACGAAAGCCAGGCCCAGCAGCCTGGGCCTCCCTGGCTGCGAAGGCCCGCTGCTGGGAGAGCCACCTTCCGATCCTCGGCAGCAGTGGATCCGGAAGCACCGGACGCGGGGAAGGAGGTAGGCCCAGTGGAGAGTACAGCTGAGCCGCAGCCCGGCGGGGCCGCCCTCCCGCTCGGAGGCGAACGGCTGCCAGCGCACATGCGAGACCGTCACGGCCTGCACCTGGGGGAGCGGGGTCAGCAGGCTGTTGGCATCCACCACCTGGCAGAAGAGACAGGGCTAAGCTCAGCCTGGGAGCCTAGAGAAGGTTGGGGGGGGGGGTGCCTGGCCCTGCATGGTCCCAGCCATGGCACCTCTGCCCCAGCTCCCCTCTGAGCCAGAGGAGAGGGCTGGTGGGTGTCTGGCCTCGTCTGCAAGGGGCACAGATGCCCCGGCCAAGCTCCAGCCAGGTCCCTGGGATGCCTCACCTGGAGCTCTCCAAGGCGACAGATGAAGTTCTCCTCCTTCTGGCTGCCCGGAGGCCGGGAGAAATTAACAAAGAGGTCCTGTAGGAGGCAGCCCCGCAGAGTCACTTCGTAGCAGCTGGGAAAGACAGAGAGAGACCAGTCATAAGGAGCCTCAGCCCGGCACCTGCAGGCTGGCTGCTCACAGAAGCCCGGAGCCACAGGGAGGTCCATCCCAAAGTGGACCCTGTGATCAGTGGGAAACCTGGACCTCAGCCCTGACCGTGATCGTGACCTTTCCCAGCAAGCATCCTTGGGCTTGCGTCATTAAGCTGCCTGAAATCTGGGAGGACTGGCCCATGGGCCCTGCTGCTGCTGCTGCTGGGGCACCTATATCCCTGCAATTCTGTGGTTTCTCAGTGGAGGGCCCCTCACTCTCCAATCCTCACCATGGTGGTGTGGCCATCCTCTGCTGGGGACTCAACAGGAAAAGAGGGGGGACTCACCGCTGGACCCAGCCCCCACTGAGCTGCTGGCCGCAACGGCCCACCCATTTGGCCAGCTTGGTTGGGGGCACCCGGAGGGGTCGGGGACTGCGCCTTGAGCTCGTTTCTGCTGGAGGAAGAGACACAGAACTTTAACAAGGGGAGTCCAAAGGAAACGGCACTGGGAGGTGTCACTGAACAGGGAGCTGGGGGCCCCCCAAGATGCCCTGGTAGCCCCAGTACTCAGCCAAATGGACTGAGGCCTTGGGGAATAGAGAACAGGGAGGAGAGGAGGGAAGCTCGGGGATGGATGCCCAGGACTGGTCCGAGGACATCCTCCCACTTGGGGCACTGCTGGCAGGAGAGCTGCCACGGGCCCACACGTCCAACCCCACGCCACAGGGCCGCTGTGGCCCAGAGGCTCCCACTCAGAGGTGGACCCCCAGGCCAGGCCCGGCTCAGAGCAGCACCTGGACCCTGGCCGCCTCCACACCCCTAGCCTCCTCCTCCCCGACACGCCCCGAGAAGGGAGAAGCCTGTAAGGAAGGGAGGCGCCAACCACGTCCACCCACCGCTCAGCACCGAGATGCCTCCCACATGACAGCTGCCCGCGTCCCCTGTGGTGAGCTCCAAAGCCACCCCCACCGCCGAAGGCCCTTCCAGCTTGTACACCAGGGACACGAAGATCTTGGGTGGCACTGGGACCTGCAGGGAGAATAACCTGGAGAAGAAAGGTCCAGAGATGAGAGGCTGCGGGGAGACTACTGGAAAGCCAGCGCTGCACTAGGTCCCAGCCGCCAACTTCTCCCTCCAGGACGGGGAGGAGGGTGGGCTGCTGGGCGGAAGAGGCACGCAACAGCATGCAGGCAGCTGATGCTACTCTCCTGGACACTCGAAGCGGTGAAAACTGGATGTTGCATGTTCTTCACAGAGTAAAACAAAATCCCAGTTTGTCCTCCTTCTGGCCTCTTCTGCCCACCTGCCCAGTTTTAGCAACTGACAAGGATGACGGGGGCAGCTGATGGGCCCCAGGTCCCAGCCCGCCTCACTCACCTACCTCACAGCCACGTTTCCAACCTCGGGCGGAATCAGCCCTCGGATGAGCAGAGAGCTGCCCCCGTTCCAGGCGTCCTCCAGGCAGCAGTGCGTCTTCACCCAGCCCTGACCGTCCCCTTCCAGCCGGTGCTCTCCAAAGAGGGGCTGGATCTCCTGGGCGCTCGGGTGGTACCAGGGCCCCACGGCCTCCTCCTGAAGGGTGAGGCAGAGGTGGAGGGGCACTGGGGGCAGACGGAGCTATCACACCCAACGCCCCTCCCACCAGTCCCAGGGGAGACCCAAAGGCCGGAGAGAAGGCAGCCCCTTCACCCAGAAGCAGCCACGTCCAGGAAGCCCCTGGCCCCCAGCCACCCAGAGCAGGACCCACACACCTGGCCATAGTAGACTCTTCGAGTCCCCATGCCCAGGCAGAAGGAAGTGACAAAGGGCAAGGAGCAGATGCTGTGTGTGGGCAAGTAGCGTTCCAGCAAACTCCAGAACCTACGGAGAAATGCATGGAGGCTCAGGTCCCCAAGAGGGCACTGCAGCGCCCCGAACTCACTCTCATGACCCTAAGCTTTCCTGCACCCCTTACCAAGTGACCTCGGCCCCCACTGAGCGTCTGTACGAAGTGGTCCCTTGAGGTCCCCAGTTTTCATCCTTCCTGTGTAACTGGTCTCAAGGACCCCCAGGAGCAGCCAGGGCAGCTGAGCCCCATGCCTTGTCTTAACCCCCACTCCTCAACCGAGCCTGGCCAGAACCTGGGGAAATCACCTGAGACCCTCCCTGCCACTGGCCACACCCAGGCCCTGGGACTCCAGGGACTCACTTGTCCTGGTTCTGGAAGAAATTCCCCTTCTCCAAACACTCGTACACCCAGCCAGGCGCAAACAGGGCCGCCGAGAACCCGTGCTTCCGAATCAGCTCCAGCGACTGGGGAGATAGGAGTCAGGGAGATGCCCCAGTGCCAACAACCAGAGTCCACGCACAGGATGAGGGGCTTAGGCAAGGGGCAACCTCCGGGGCTTTAGGGTTCATCCCTGAAGTTCCGCAGCTGCCCAGAAGAGGGCGCGAGGCGGCAGGGAGGCGCGGAGGGAAAAATCCGAGGGGTAGGGGTCTGTACGCGGGGCGCCCACAGGAGACACGTCTCGCTCTCTCACTACACTTCGTTCTATTATCAGACTCACAGTGGGGCGGAGAGAATCTTCAGTTATTGGATTAATTTATTCACTTAAAAGCTTAATTAATGAGTTGAGAACGTCCCCGCGGCACCTGGGAAGGGCAGGATTGACAGCCTGGGGACGGGCTGATTCCCTATTTATCCCACACCAGGTGCGGCGGCCCCCCCGCGGCCTCTCTTCCTCTTTTCTCACTGCCGACAAGATTTCCCTTGCCAGAAAAACCTCACTAGTTAATCAAACCAGCAGTTCCCAAAACTGTGGGTGTGTGACCTCAGTCCTTCGCCCTGAGCTAAGGAAACACCAAAACATGCTCCCTGGCTTCTGGCCCCACCCCACCCCACCCCCGCGTCCACATGATGCGCTAAAAGGCCAGCTCGGTGCCCCTCAAAGCACCGAGTCCAGAAGAAAGTAGAGCTGTCTGTGAGACCCATGGTCGGAACAGGTGCTTTGTCCATTAGCATCTACGGGAAAACCGTACCATCTGAAGAGATGGGCTGAAAGTTAGGATTTTAGGGCACAGCCTGTTCTCGGGGCCGCGGGGTCCCCACTTGGGGGAGGATCATTGCTGCCTCTCTTACCCTTGAGGTGCAGGTGGAATGAGGGGTCCACAGGAACACGAAGCACCCAGGCCACGGCCACCACCTCCCCGGCCTCAAAGGCCACCACCCACCTTATTCGTGTCGAACCGGCCCCCGACGACATTGCCGCGGGCGAACACGTCCACACCCACGTACACGTCCGCCAGGCGCTCCCCGGCCTGCCCCAGCGTCCGCTCCAGGTGCTCCTCCCGCCAGTTATAGTTGGTGAAGAAGCCGTCGCAGGAATCAAAGAAGACTCTGGGGGGCGGCACAGGTGGGCCGTGAAGCCCAGGCGTTCTCCCCTCAAGCACCTGCGTCGGCGGGGCCCACGGACTGCACGCTGCCTGCCTCTGGGACCGAGCAGAGTCTGCTTCCGAAGAGCCCGCACCTAGACCACAAACTGTGGCGGGTAACCCTGGGCACAGCCAGGCTGACAAGGCATTAATTCTGTCTGCTTGTGGTCAGGGTACCAAACACCTCTGCCCTCTCCCTCGCTTTCCCCCAGGGCAGCTGTGTAGGTGACACCTCCAGAAGGCAGAGGAAGTTCTGGCCCTGCCCAGGAGCCCAGGCTGCCCGCCTGCAGGCTCACCTGTTCTGCTCGTTGAGCTCGTTCTGCCATTTGAGCTGCCCGCTGCTCACCACGCTGTCATACCAGAGCACCAGGCCCCCGGGGACCTGCTGATGCAGCTGAGAGGTCAGGTACTGGAGGAAGTGGGGCACGTTCCCCACGGCGGCCAGCTGGAGAGAGGCATGGAGACAGACCTCCGTGAGGCCCAGAGAGGCCTGTCGTGAGGAGCGCCCCGGTCCTGGACAGACAGGACACTTAACCCCAGGGGCAAACAGGTCCTGGTCCCGGAAGCCCCTCGGCCCCACAGCTGCCGAGCAGAGGGTCCAGCCAGAGGTCCGACTTTCCTTTCTTTCTGAAGCAGGAAGGACATGGACTCCGCAATCAAGAGAAGATAAAACCCAATGAAAAGGGAAGGCACCATGAAAAGGAAGTCGCACATGCAGCCCAAGCAAAGCAGAGACAGAGGAGGAAGACAGGGCCGCCTTGAAGGAACCAGAGAAGCAAAGCTCAGCCAGGCAAGGTTCCTGGACATCACGCTGGAGAATGTCCATCTCCCTGTGAAGAGGCAGAGGGGCTGGAGGTTGGAGCTAGCTCTAGCTGGGATGCAGGAAGCACTGCGGTAGCAGGGACCCAGCCTGGTGAGGCTGAGGAGCATGGTGGAGGGTCCCCTCGGGGCACAGGGGCTGGCGGGCCAGGCACCAGGGGCAGGTGTGCTCACACTCAGAGAGTTCTCAATGTTGATCAGCCAGCCGTCAAATCGGAAAAACTGGGCGATCAGGACCAGCTGATCGGCCACCGCCCGGTATGAGTGCTCATCCCCAGCCAGGAAGGCCTGGCAGAGCCGCTCCCCGTCTTTCCATTCAGTGATGAAAGTCCCTGTGGGGCAGGAGAGAAACGAGATTGAGGTCAGGCCAGGGGATTATTTCCCCTTCGACCCAGCAGTTCCCAGGGTGTGGTTCCTGCAACAACAGCATCACTGTCGCCTGCAAAAACATTGTTAGAATTCCAAATTCCCAGTGTCCCCAGATGGCAAATAAGATACCTGGAGGCAGAGCCCCAAAATCAGTGTTAGATAATAAATTATTCAGATGCAGGGAAAAGCTTGAGAAGCACTCCCCTCCCCCAGCGGTGGACCACCTATATCCTACATCCTGCCCCCAATTCTTCTTGCAAAAACAGTTTCACGGGATCACAGTCAAGCCCATTTGTTTGTTTATTGTCTGTGGGAGCTGTTGACTCTCTGGCAGCCCCAGTACATGACTCGGTGGCCTGGAAAACTGAGGATATTTCCTTTTTCCAGAACAAGTTTGCCTTCACCTGTCCTAACTCACCAAGGATGGTAAGGAAGTCTACCCACCCAACAGCACCCCAAGCCCAAGCCCTTTTATCACTGGGGCCCCAGTCAGGTGTGCCAACGAGTCTGGTTGGGTTGCAGGCGGGCCCTTGGCTCTTACCCAGCACACAGACCCCATGCCTGTGGGCAGCGTTGGTCCAGCCTACTGGGGGGATGGTGACCGTGTGATGGCTGAAGTACACAAAGATGTCGATGTACTGCCAGTGGTAAAAGGAATAGGGAGTCTGTGTGGCTGAGCCTTGAATAAACCTGGGTGAAGAAAGAGAACAAGATCCGGACCCAGAAACAGACGAGGACATGGCGACCGCAAGGTGAAGAGAGAGGACGACACGAGTGAAGATTCCCTTTAGTTCCATCTAGTTGGCACTAGAGGTTGTTGTGAGCTAGGCCGTGCCCAGTGACTGGGCTCAGAAGTAGCACCAGGTCACAGCCCGGATGTCAAGAGGGTTAGTGTTGTTGTTTTGGTTTTTTTGTTGCTGCGTTGGGTCTTAGTTGTAGCAGGTGGGATCCGTGGGCTCTCTAGTTGTAGTGTGAGCTCCAGAGCACATGGGCTCAGTAGTTGTGACATGTGGGCTTAGCTGCCCCACAACATGTGGGATCTGAGTTCCCTGACCAGGGGTCGAACCCACACCCTCTGCATTGGAAGGCGGATTCTTAACCACCAGACCACCAGGGAAGTCCTGAGAGGGTTAGTCTTAAGGGAAGCATTTTCACCAGGCCCAACAGGCACTTTGCTATCGGATCCAAAAGACTGAGTGTGTTTAGCCTCAATGAACAGACAGACAGAACACAAGGAAAGAGACCTGGAGGAGCTCACACAGACCTCCAAGTGCCCGGGGCCCTGCTCTATTCCAACACCTGCAGTTCACTAGGACACAGACAGCTTGCAGGTATGGTTGGGGTTGACAACCACATGAGCTGCACCAGTGGCTTCATCACCCACTTCTGTACCTTGATGGCCAGCTCTGACTCAAGGCTTCCCATCAATTATGACATCCAAGCTTGTTTTATGGATATTTAAAGATCTCTAATGGATTCCCCGGTGACTCAGTGGTAAAGAATCCACCTGCCAATCCAGGAGACCTGGGTTCGATCCCTGGGTCAGAAAGATCCCCTGGAGGAGGATGGCAACCCTTTCCAGTATTTTTGCCTGGGAAATACCTTGGACAGAGGAGCCTAAGCGGCTACAGTTTAGGGGTCGCAAAGAGTCAGACACAACCTAGCAACTAAACAACAAGATGTCTAAGCTGACCCTGCAGGATCTTGGGAAGAAATGCCCCCAGCTGGGGTGGGGTTGGGGAGGGAGTGCAATGATTCCAGAACCAGTGGGCCAAGATGGAATAGAACTGAGGAGGGTGAAGGAAAGAAATCAGCAGAAGAACCAAGTTACTGGGCCAGGTGGTCTGAAGAAGGTCCCTGCGATGGTGCTTTCTCCAGCCTCCCTGACTTCAGGTGCAGACAGTCCAGAGGATCAGACAGTTTCAGGGCTGAAGGAGGCATAAGCTAGCCCCTAACCCATCCTCCTCTTCTTACAGATGAAAGGCTGAAGCCTGAGTTCCTCTCCCAGTAGGTGGCAGGGTGGGCTGGCTGACTCCTGACTCCACATCCAGTGCTCCTTCCACCACCGGGCACAGCCCCTCCCCTCCTCCCGTCACACCAGGCCATGCGCTCGCAGTGTCCTCACTTGTCATCCAGGTACCCGCCCATCATGTCATGACACATCAAAGTTCTGGGCCTCCGGCTGCTCAGAGGGGGCTGCCGACACTCAGGGGGCCCCAAGGCCACATTAAAGCCATCCTCCGCATCGGGTCTCCACGCCAAGAGTTCCTCCAGGGAAGACAAGTAAAAGCTGATGGGTCTGGTGGTGTCCTTGTCATAATATCTAACTGATCAGAGGAGGGAAACAGCGAGGAATCAGTGGAAATTATGGAATTCATAATAGAGAACTTGAGATGGGGAAGGGGCAGCCCTGCCCAGAAGCCCCAGAGTGAACATGGACAGTATTCAGAGCCTCGGTCCTTCTTACCTGGCAAAGGGTCTGGGGTAAAACTGACCACTTCTCGAAAGACTGCTTCTTCTCGATCCTCTTCAATTCTAAGCAAAGAAGGAGTTGAATTGTTTTTTTGTTTTTAAATAAAAGGGTAAAGAAAAAGAACCTGTAGAAGCAAAGGGACCAGACCCCATGAGGACGTGCTGGGGGAGACGTCCTCTGGTTTACATTTTTTAATGCAAACTATGGAAACGTGCCTTTGCCCATTCTGTTCGCTCACACTAGAACACCCTTCTCTCCAGTCTCCACCTACTGCAGTCCTCCACCTCCTCAAAGACCAGTTCAGATGTTCCGCGCCAGGCACCCTCCCTGTCCTCCCCAGCATGGACACTAATAATCCTAATTACACCCACTGGTCTGCACTGAGCAATTAAAATCTCTCTGCAGACCCAAGGCCAGGGGAGGGAGGCATAGTCAACCCATTTCTTAGAAAAGGATGTCGGAGCTTCTAGTCAGGGCGCCAGGATGCCCAGACGCGCCCGAGGCTGGGGTCGCACCCAGGCTCCGAGACTCTGTCCGTGCCTACTGCTGTGCGGGGCGGGCGGGACGATGGACAGAACCCGCCGCGAACAGTGAGCGTGGGGGCCGGAGATCGCTGTCCTGTGCCTACGGCCTCCCTTGGCCAAGGCCAGGCGCCCGACTCCGGCCCACTGTCCGGCCGCCGGATCGATCCTTAGAATTCTCCCGCCGACCTCTTACCCACCTCCTCCGGGTCAGCCGCCCTGCCGGCCGCCGATCTCGCTGCTTCTCCAAGGTCGCCGGGGCCCGCATCCGCCGCCCCTGCCGCCGCGCCGCCGTCCGGGTCCCTGTCCCTGCCTCCTCCATGACGTTGCTCCGCCCGCGCCACCCGCCGGCCACCGGCCAATCGCAGGCCGAGACCCGCCACCGCCGCCGCCCGCCGGCCAATGAGGACTTCTCTGCGCGGTTGCCCCGCCCCTACTAGGCTCAGGCTGGACACCCCGCTCGCTCTGTGGCTGGCACACCTGCCGCCCGGCCTTTGTAGAGGAGGAAGGCCTAGGGGGCGGGGAATGGGGCGGGGCTTATGCGGTGGGCGTGGGGATGGGCGGGGTCTTAGCCCAGGGCTCCGGAAAACCCCTTTGTGTGAGTTCTTTTTCAGATGAGCAATCTCCTGAAGATCACAAAGTCAGTAAACTGTGAAAGTGATATCTGAACTCAGTTTGCTTAACCCCTGTTTCAAAGATAATTTTCTGGGAAAAGTGAAATCATAATTCTCATTCAAGTATAAATATTCTGCTGCTGCTGCTAAGTCTCTTCAGTCGTGTCCGACTCTGTGTGACCCCATAGACGGCAGCCCACCAGGCTCCCCCGTCCCTGGGATTCTCCAGGCAAGAACACTGGAGTGGGTTGCCATTTCCTTCTCCAAAGCATGAAAGTGAGAAGTGAAAGTGAAGTCGCTCAGTCGTGTCCGACTCCTAGCGAACCCATGGACTGCAGCCCACCAGGCTCCTCCATCCATGGGATTTTCCAGGCAAGAGTACTGGAGTGGGGTGCCATTGCCTTCTCCGAAGTATAAATATGGACAAGTGTTAAAGACTGTCCTACTCGTTATTCAGACAGGTGTTATAACCAGTTCAAAGCGAATCAAAAAAGAGATCGTGTATAGATCAGGAATACTGAAATGAGTACGTAAATAGAGGCATAAAGAGTTTTTCCGCTGGGTGGGTTGGGGGTGAGTGAGATCATTGAGCCTCTGGACAAGACAATTTACACGTAAAAAAGGTGACAAAAAATAAAACTAAAATCAGATGAAGAGGTACAAAGAACTATTGTAGCCACGCGTTCCGGGAAACAAACTCACTCAGAAGGACAATGCAGATAGTGGAGTGCAGTGTATTACACCGGCAGGCCCAAGGAAGAGTCTCCTCTTAGCCAAGGACCCCGACCAGTTTTTCTGAAAACCTTATATACCCTAAGTGTACGTGCCCAAACCCACCTCCCCAAATTCCCTGAAACTAGTCTGAACAAAGGAAAAGAAAGATACAATCAAAGTTAACCCATTATTCATATGCCTTAAGCCTAGGTAGTTAACAGTAGACAATTATCAATAGGCCTGTGGTCATACCCCAATAAGCATAATAGAATGTATGATTCTATTCGGTTATGGACTTCCATGGCGGCTCAGACGGTAAAGTGTCTGCCTGCAATGCAGGAGACATAGGTTCGATCCCTGGGTCGGGAAGATCCCGTGGAGAAGGAAATGGCAACCCACTCCAGTACTCTTGCCTGGAAAATTCCATGAACTGAGGAGCCTGATAGGCTCCAGTCCATGGGGTTGCAAAGAGTCGGACACAACTGAGCATGAATCCTCATTTGGTTACACACATAATTAGGGTATTCTTTTAGGCAACAGAGAGTCTAGGTACGACCCTGGGGCTCTTCCATCCAGGCGGCCTGGTTTTTACTGGGCATATAGCTCAAAGCCCAGTCTGACCCAAGATGGAGTCTTGCTTTCAAGATGGAGCCTGTTCTGTCTGTTTCCTCCTTCACTATGTATAAAATAAATAAGCTACAAGGATATATTGTACAACACAGAGAATACAGCCAATATTTTATAATAATTATAAATGGAGTATAACCTTTAAAAATTGTGTATCACTATGTTGTACGGAAACTTATATTGTACATCAACTATGCCTCCATATTTTTATACCTCAATTTAAAAAAAAAGCTAGAATGAGATAACAGCAGGATATGCAGCATGTAGAGAATGCATAGTTTCCATTGAAGCACAAATTTTTTTCTGCACCCCCAAATATGCAAGGCCCTGCAAAGCACACAGGGCCAGGAGGTATCTCAGAGATAGCACTTCCCCAGCCTCTTAGTCACAGAGGGGTCCCCAGAGTGTGGAGTGTGAGGAGAAGGGCCTGGACCCAAGACTGGGCTCCACAGGACTGAATGTGGGTCCTCTTGAAGCTCTGCTCACCCAGCTCCCAACACCTGTTTGTGCTGCTTGGGAATGGCCTGCTTCGCAAGCCAAGCTGAGTGGGCCTCTTTATTATGGCTGCAGACTTTGAACTTTATGAGGCCCCAAGTATCCATAAACCCATAGAATGGGGAAGATAACTCAGCTGTGAAATATGGATCCTGGCTGTGCTTTGGGGAAAGATGGGGCCCTGGGGAGCAGGCGACAGTGATCCCAGGGAGGACAGGGACTGCAGCACCCTGGGAAGTCTGCCTTGACCCCGGAGGAGCAGGGGGTGGGGGAGGGCGGTTGCAGGGTCACAAGTCCCCTCTGGCTGTGCTCAAGTGAGCACAGAAGATGTGGGGGTCTGTATTTAGTCTGCATTTAAACCACTTACCTGCAGCTTAGCGGTGAAAATAAATAAATTTTCATCCTCTGAACTAAAAGTTCTTAGAGATTCTTTAGGGTAATTCTCAGTCTCTGGGGGAAAAATATATTCAGACCTCCCTTCTCTGCTCCTCTCGGCAGTGTTGGCCTCTGGTCTGGGGGTCAGGGAAGTTCAAGTTGTCCTGCACACCCTCCACAGGGCCAGGAAGAGCCGGTTTGCAGCCTCTGCATTGGCCCCTGCTGCGCTGCCTACTCTGCAAGACCCTGTGGTTCCTGGTCTCAGTGTCCTTGTCCGGTGATCAGGATGAGCCTGGAGGTCCCCACATTTGCCTTAATCCCATGGACGGAGGAGCCTGGTAGGCTGCAGTCCATGGGGTCGCTAAGAGTCGGACACAACTGAGCGACTTCACTTTCACTTTTCACTTTCATGCATTGGAGGAGGAAATGGCAACCCACTCCAGTGTTCTTGTCTAGAGAATCCCAGGGACGGCGGGGCCTGGTGGGCTGCCATCTATGGGGTCGCACAGAGTCGGACACGACTGAAGCGACTTAGCAGCAGCAGCAGCAGCATGCTGGTCCCCCTGGGGCTCCAGACCCTCCAAAGCCTGGATTGGCCACCTAAAATCCTTACCTTGTAGAGTTTCCAGATAAAGTACAGGATGCCCAATTAAACATGAACACCAGATAAACAATAAATGGAAATGGGACATGACTATACGAAGCAATTATTTCTCATTTATCGGAAATGCAAAGTGAACTTGATGCTGAGTTTGCTAAATCTGGCAGCCCCATCTGTGAATTTCCACTGCAGCATTGCCCTGCCATGGGGGACCCTGCTGACATGTCCTGGCTCTGTCCACCTTCCTGGCTCTGCCAGCACAGGAAGCCAGGATGGCGCAGGGACCTGAGCCTAGAGACCTCCATGCCTGACCGACTGACGGTGCCACTGGTTTGGTGCTGCACGGGCCTCAGATATGCACTGGCTGCCATATCTGACCCTCAACTGGACCTAGGGGGAGACCTGGACTTACATCTGCCTGCTTTTCCTTCCTCCACTCTCTTTCTTCTGGCCTCCACAATGTCGCTGGGCCAGAAGCTAGAACCAGAGGAGTGGACATGACCTGATCCTCAGGTTTGGTTATTCATAAGCTAAAGGCAACAGCTAATTGTCCCCAGTATCCCTTCCTCCCCCTTGTACTTTAGGGAGAAAAGCCCAGTCTTAGCTGACTGCTGGCTGCCTGGATGAAGACAGCATCTCCAGCAGCCCTGAGAGTTTAGAAGGGCCTGGCAAGCATGTCCTGTTTTCCAGATGAGAATGGAAGTCATGCTTGCAATTCTGGCTGTGCCTGCAAAACAAAGGAACACCCCCCACCCACCCCTCCTCCCCGCCCACGACGCACACACACTTTTTCTTCCCTGCTTCCTGCTGCTGGCCAGATGGGTGTGAGATGTGATGGTAGGAACTGCAGCAGTCTTCTGGGACTGTAAGACAGAAGGCACATGGAGAGGGCCCAGAGCAACCAGAGAGAAGGGGCTTGACTTCCCCGATGGCACAGACCACAGTATTGCCCTGGAATGCTGGTGTTTGGATTCCTATGTAAGGAAAATAAACTTCTGTCTGATTTAAGCCAATATTATTTTGGTATTTTTTATAGTAGCTGAATCTAACTACAGCAGAGGGAGAACACAGGAATTTAGAAAAATTTCTCAAAATAATAGCCTGCCTTACAAGGCTGTCACCGTTTTTTGCAAGATCTTGTTAGCTTGTTCTTTCTGCGTTCCTTCTGCAATAAATCCCACTTTCCCTTCATTCAGAGAGCTGCCTCAGACCAGCTGGGGTGAGAGCAAAAATCACATTAAAGACTCCTGAACTATAGCTCTGTGTGGTCAGGCCTCCTGTGGCGGCTGTTCTCTTGTTCTCTGTATATCCACTGCTTGACCAGTGCCTGCTTCACCTACATCCTACTCAACTGACTGGCCTTTCTACATATTTTCCCCTCCGGCCTCAGCTAGATTATTCTAGACCAGACAGCTTATCTAAGGGACAGGGAGGTGCATGGCCCTCTGCTGGTTTCCCCGGTAACTAATGACTCCATCAATGTCAAATCCCTATGACTGGGAACCTCCTCCTCCCCCTCCCCCCGGAAGTGAAGATGCATCCATGTCCTACCTGCCATCAGCTGCACACGCAACATGGGGTGTGCTCCAGGACCTTCCTTCCAACATGGAAGCTCCTCTCTCCATTAAACCACTGATGTGTCTGTTGCTGACTCTGGGTTCTTTTTCCGGTCTGGAAGCTAGGGCTGCCCCAGGTTTGCAGGCCCGTGAGGTGCAGCCCAGGACTCTCACTCCCTTTTACAGAGTTCTCCCAGGTGCTCAGCAAAGGCCAAGGAATGGAAGGATGCTGGGCCTGGCATCACCTTTACACCCACTTGAGTCTGTGCCCAGGCACCTGCTTGAATGTCCTGCACGATGAATATCGAGCCCCTTCTGGTTCATGCCTGCCTGTGCGCCTAACAGGTGCCTGTCTGTGAACACACACTCTGCAACAATCATAGCAAACCTGGGGCACCTGCCTTTGCTGGGTCCCCGTATTATTATACTCACACAATGGTTACATTCATTTTCTCTTTTTAAAAATTTAAAGCCCTGCAGATAAAATTAATGTTCCCTTTAATCCACCTCCCTCTTGATTGCCTTGCCTCCCCTGTCCTACTGAGACCCCTTAACATTCCCCCTAATTCTTCAGTTTGACCTGTATCCTCTCAGATGTCTTAAAATACTTTTTTACACACCTATATGTATCTGGAACTATATAACATTGTTTGCATTTTATAAAAATGGTATCAGTCACACACATTACTCTATATCCTGCTTTTTTCACTCAGCAATATTTTTTAAAGCCACTTTGGAGGGACTTCCCTGGTGGTCCAGTGGCTAAGACCCCATGCTCCCGCTGCAGGGAGCCTGAGTTGGAACCCTGGTCAGCGAACTAGATCCTGCAGGCCCCCAGTGAAGACTGAGAATCCCACGTGCCACAACTAAGACCCAGCACAGCCAAATAAATAAATAAAATTTTAAAGCCACTTCGTTTTAAATAACTCTAATTTGTTTTGACTGTTATTACTATGCTATCATTCTGACACGTCAGTCTACTTAGCTATCTACCTATAGGTGGGCATGTAAATAGTAAACATTTGCTTGCTATTATTTTTTAAATGTTAAAATGAACATCTTTGTGTAGACCATTTTGGTCATACTTAACATTTTTTTCCTTTTTCAGATAAAACAGGATTAGAGTTGCTAAGAGTAACAGCATGCACGTTTTCAGTTTTAAGTCACTAACAAACTGCCAGCGACATCCTCCGCAGCATGGGGTAAATACAGGTTACTCCACAGCCTCTCAAATACTGATATTATCGAACTCGAAGATTTTTGCTCCCCTGGTGGGTGCCCATAGGGGTCTGGCTGTTGTGTTAAATTGAAGTTGCAGCTTTTCGTGTTGGTCAGCCATTTGGAAATGAGTTTTCTTCCACGTCAATCCTGTTAGAGGGTCTTTGCCCATTTCTACTGTGTTGTCTTTTCTTTCCGATGTAAGAGTCACATACATGCTAAATACTAATATTTTGCCTCTTGTATACATAAATGGAGCAAATGCACGTCTGCTTATTTTCACCATAGGTCTTTTAGATTCCTGTATGGTCAAGTTTATCACTACTGTCTTCTGTGGCTTTGCTGTTTCGGAGGGCTGTCCTGACTTTAAGGTCATGAAGATGCTTTCCTGCGTTTTTAGTTAATAATTGTCGAGTTTAGTTCTTTGCTGTTTATGTCTACAACTTTCAGATGCCTTTTAAGGATAGGCCTTTAATATTTCATCTTCCTGTCTGGTTATTGCCGGTACAGATTTTCCTCTTTCTTCTTGGGCCAATTGTACCACAATGAGTGTTTTCTTATAAAATATGCACTTCATTGAGGTTCTCAAAATGTAGGCGAGTAAGGCATTTCTAATCACATTTTTAAAATCTCTTGATTATGCCCTCTCTTCAGTTCCGACGTTGCTTATTTGTGTCTCCTTCCTTTTTGTCTGATGCTATTTTTCTTTTTCTGAAGGGCTGTCTATTAGTCCTGTCAAAACACACACTCTTCATTTTGTTCTAGTTTTTGTTTGTTTTCTGTTTCACTCATCTTTGCTTTTATTTTCTTTCCTGTTATTTTCTTTGGATGTATTTTGTTGTTCTTTTTCTGGTTTCAAAAGTAGACTGTGCGGTTCACTTATTTTTAAATCTTTCTTGTTTTTCTGTGAATGCAGTTGAGGGAATACACTTCCCTCTGAGAATGACTCTCACTGTGTCCCAGTTTTCGATAGCAGCAACTTTCACTGCCAGTACATTCTAGATGCCTTGTCATTTTGTTAATGCCCCCACTAACTCATCCAAAACAATCCTTAATTTTGCTGCAGTAGAATTAATCAGCCTTTTCTGTTATGATTAGTAGCTTTGTGTCTTTTTCAAAATGTATTGCACTACCCTAAACTAATGAGAATAGGGAACACTCCACCCTCCCTTACTTTCTAGAAGTTTTATTTTCTTGCCCTCCCCTTTTAGATCCACAGGCCATTCGGAATTATTTTTGTTTATAATGTGGAGGTATTTTATTTCATTTTTTAAATGAAGTATAGTTGATGTACAGTTTACAGTGTTGTGTTCATTTCAGGTATACAGCAAAGCGATTCAGTTATATATTTATATATACATACTTCCTTGGTGGTTCAGATGGTAAAGAATCTGCCTGCAATGCTAGAGACACAGATTCTCTAGCATTCATGGGTCAGGAAGATCCCCTGGAGGAGGACATAGCAGCCCACTTCAGTATTCTTGCCTGGAGAATTCCACAGACGGACGAACCTGGTGGGCTATAGTCCATGGGCTCACAAAGAGTAGGACACAACTGGGCGATTAACATTTTTAATCTTCATTTTATATATATATATATAAATATTCTTTTTCAGATTCTTTTCTATTATAGGTTACAACAAAATATTAAATATAGTTACCCGTGCTATACAGTAGGACATTGCCGTTGATCTGTTTTGTATATACAGTTTATTTTTTTATCACACGGACCCTCAGTCATTCATGGTTTTTGGAAAGACTGTCCTTTTTTAATTAAATAATTTATTTTTGTTTATTTATTTGGCTGCCCCAGGTCTCAGTTGTGGCATGCAGGCTCTTAGTTGCCTGTGGGGTCTGGTTCCCTGATCCTGAATCAAACCCAAGCCCCCTGCAATGGGAATGTGGGTTCTTAGCCACTGGACCGCCAGAGAAGCCCCTGTGGTGTAACTTCTGAGCCTAGGCCTCAGGAGGTCTTTCTCAGCGTCACTTCTGTACAGATACAGCCTCTATTCTATCCTTCCTGTCTTTTGTCTTTCCTTGATGCTTACTGGATATTTTCTTCTGATTTATCTTCTAATTCACTGATTTTTCTCTTCAGCTCTGTATAACATGCTGTCATACTCAGCCACTGAACTCATTTCACTTGTTTTATTTTCCACTTCTAGAGTTTCCATATGGCTTTTTCTTTTTCTCATTGGTTTCAAATTCTTTGCCACAATTCTCAGTCTTGTCTTTTATTTCTTGAAATATAGCAAGCATAGATATTTTCATTTTTGATTGTGATAATTCCATGAATATTTCCCCCATATTGTTGTTGTTTAGTCCAACTCTTTTGCAACCCCCTGTGCTGTAGCCCGCCAGGCTCCTCTGTCCAGGGGATTTCTGGACAGAGATATCTAATATTTCAAGAATATTAGAATGGGTTGCACTTTCCTTCTTCAGGGGATCTTCCTGACCCAAGAATCAAACCCATGTCTCCTACTTGGCAGGTGGATTCTTCACCACTGAACCATACAATAAGAATTTAATACATACTTATTGGATATTTTTCATAGGTAGGCTGTCAAACTGAATGGACAACTTAGTGGACATCTCTACTGAACAGTTGGATCTCTATCTTTAGGCAGGGATGTTTTCAAATTATCTAGAGTGTGTGGAATTCTAGTCTTACTTGTGAAATCCTTTAAGGTGGAAATTTCTTGTCCTTGCCTGATCATCTACCTAAGGAGAAAAGGACTCTGCTCTCTTCTTCCCTAGGAGGAGCTGGTTACCAGAGCCAGTTGAGGTAGGGGCATTTGAGGTCACTCTGCCTTTCCAGTCCTTTCTCCAGCTGTGTAGGGACTTCAGAGAGAAAGGCATGGTCTTCAATTAACTGTTCCTTCTGGAATGCTTCCCTTGGCACCTGAGTCAGTCTCCTGTGTTTGCATGATCTCATCCATCAGTTGATTCCAAAATGTTTGTTCATTGATGCTCTTGGAAGAACTAACCCTGACACTCCCATCCCACCTCACTGGACCCTGGACCCCAGCCCCAGGCTAAGTCAAGCCTGGGATAATGTGAGTTTCTGCAGCTCAAAAGAGAAAGGCAAGGTATTCTGGTGTGTGTATTGTTTATTTGTTTTTATGACTATGTTGAAAATGTAATGTATATACCATTCAATTCACCCATTTAAAGTGTGCAATTCGTGTGTTTTTAGTATATTCATAGAGTTGTGCAGCCACAACTGCTATCAATGTTAGAACATTTTCATCACTCCAGAAAGAAATGTCATACTTGTCAGCAGTCATTCCCCATTCCCCCCAGCCCCAGCCCCTGGAAACCTCTAACCTACTTTCTGTCTCTATGGACTTGCATGTTCTGGGAATTTCACATAAATGGGCTCACACAATATGTAATCTTTCATGACTAGCTTCTTTCACTCAGCATGATGTTTTTAAGGTTCATCCATGTTGTGGCCCGTATCAGTGCTTCATTTTTTAATGACTGAATAATATTCCATTGGCTGGATGGCATCACCAACTCGATCGATGGACGTGAGTTTGAGTGAACTCCAGGAGTTGGTGATGGACAGGAAGGCCTGGGGTGCTGCAACTCATGGGGTCACAAAGAGTCGGCATGACTGAGCTACTGAACTGAACTGAATATTCCATTGTGTGGATATGCTGCGTTTTATTTATCCATTCATCCACTGACGAACATTTGGGTTGTTTCCACTTTTTTACTACAAAGCAATACTGCTAAGAACATCCATCCACTTTTTGTGTGTAGATATATATTTTCATTTCTTTTGGGGAACTGCTGGGTTACCTGTAACTCTATGTTTGAGGAAGCACCTGACCATTTTCCAAAGCAGCTGCACCATTTTACATTCCTTCCGATGTACAAGAGTCACAGTTTCTCTATATTCTTGCCAACTTTTGTCATTTTGATTGAAACCATCCTACTGGTAAGAGACATCACTTTGCCAACAAAAATCCATATAGTCAAAGCTATGGTTTTTCCAGTTGTCATGTACAGATACGAGAGCTGGACCATAAGAAAGCCTGAGCACCAAAGAATTGATTTTTCAAATTGTGGTGAAGACTCTAGAGAGTCCCTTGGACAGCAAAGAGATTAAACCAGTCAGTCCTAAAGGAAATCAACCCTGAATATTCATTGGAAGGACTGACACTGAAGCTGATCCTAAGAGCCACCTGATGCAAAGAGTAACTCACTGGAAAAGACCCTGATGCTGGGAAAGATTGAGGGCAAGAGGAGAAGGGGGGCAACAGAGGATAAAATGGTTGGATGACATCACTGACTCAATGGACATGAGTTTGAGCAAACTTCAGGAGATAGTGAAGGCCAGTTTAAGCCTGGCATGCTGCAGTCCATGGTGTCACAAAGAGTCAGCCATGACTTAGTGACTGAATAACAATCCTGTTGGTTGTGAGGTTGTAACTCACTGTGGTTTTGACTTGCATTTTCCTGGTAATTAATGATGCTGAGCATCTTTTCGTGTGCTTACTGGTCATTTGTTTATCTTCTTTAGAGAAATATTTATTGAGACCTCTTGCCCATTTTTAACTGGTCTTTTTATTACTGGGTTGCGAGAGTCCTTTATATGTTCTAGATATAAGTTCCTTATCAGATACACAGTTTCCAAATATTTTCTTCCATTTTGTGTTGTTTTCACTTTCTTAACAGTGTCCTTTGATGCACAAAATTTTATTTTGTTTCATTTCACATCATTTTATTTGGCAGCACTGTGCAGCATGCAGGATCCTAGTTCATCAACCAGTTAGAACCCATGCCTCCTGAAGTGGAAGCACAGAGTCTTAACCACTGGACCACCAGGAAGTCCCTAACTAATAGAATTTTAAATTTCGATGATAGCCAATTTATCTATTTTTCTTTGTGTTACTTGTGTTTCTGGTGTCATAGGTAGGAAATTATTGCCTAATACAGGTCACGATGATGAACACCTAGGTTTGTTTTTTTTTCCTCTAAGAATCTGACACTTTTGGTTCTTATATTTAGGTGACTGATCCATTTTGAGTTAATGTTTGTATACAGTATGTGTTGAGAGACAACTCTACTGTTTTGCATATGGAGGTATCTTGTTTTATTTAATATTTTCTGTAACCTGCTGCTTTTTTCATGATTTGGGCAAGAAAATCACTTTATCCCAGTCTTATTACTATGGCCCAATAAAACTAACTTGCCATCATACCATTGTGTTCCCATAGTGAACTCCACTGAAAATTATCCTTGAGCACACGCGTGCACACACACACACATATTCTGTCTCTCCCTCTCTCTCTCTAAACCCCCATAGGATTGGGTGCGCCCTCCTCACTTCCCCCAGCCCTGGCTACAAAGACTCCTGAAAGCCCTAACACAAGCTGTTCTTTCCTTTGGCTGAGTCATCAGCTGTTTCTAGGTCCTTTTGGGAAAACATTAATATTTGCATTGCAACTGAGTTTATCAGACCTTTTCCAGGGAAGGTTGGCCAATTTCTCAGTAGCCAGGGTCAAGACATGGGGAAGGGCGCTCCTGCAAGGTAGACCACACGGGATGGGAGTCAGGCGAGGTCGGAACTAGGTGCCACGCATGCTGCTCTTCTGAAGAGGTGACATCCATGTCACACTGCAGTTAAAGCCCGGGAAGAGTCCTCCAGAAGCAAGCACCGTGTCTTGTCTGTCACCACTCCTCAGCACTTGGCACCTGGGCCAGCACAGAGCAGGAGCAGGAGATGTATCTGGAGAGAGAAAAGCAGGGTGGGAATGCCAGCAGGAATGGACTGGTAGATTGGATGTGGACGAGCTTACAGAGTGAGGGACAGCCAAAGGGGATCGGGTAAGCTCCAGAGCAGCCTGCCTCCTCTCCCATATCGGCGTGGCCAGCCGTGGATCAGGCATTACACGCTCCACGCGACTGTCCCTGGAGAGAGGGCAGGCAGTGGGCACCTGCCTCAAGCCGACTTGTTCTTTGCACTTGCACCTTTGGGAAATGCGCTCAGCCCCTGCTCCCAGCTGCATCCTCTGTCCGGTGGCCTCAGCTGTGTGGAGGTGGGGCCCACTCTTTGTCCTGCAGGGAGCAAGATTGCAGTGTCCGCCTGCTCCGGTCTGGCCCCAGTGCAAGACTGAGTATGGCCACCCAAGCCCGCTCCATAGCCAGGCAAAGGGAGGACAGCAGCTGTCTGCCAGCCTGCTGGCACCAGCGGGGCCAAGGCGGCTTCGGCACTGCCTGCTGGCAGTCTGATAAGGTCACTGGCCACTAACCCAGTTGGCAAGCAACGGGGAGAGAAGAAGAAACATCTGCTCTTCACCACTCAGGCATAAAAGGTGCTGTCAGTGGGTGTACTCAACCCGCAAGCCGCTGTAGTAGGTGAACTGCATCCTTCCAAAGATAGATCCAGGTCCTGACCCCCGATACCTGTGAACGTGACCTTATTTGGAAATAGGATCTTTGCAGATGTAATCAATGCAAATCAATTACAATGTAATCAATGTAATCTCAAGAGGAAGGAGATGTCCTGGATTTAAGCTGGGCCCTAATTCCAACAACTGGGAGAGAAGGGAGGGGGAGATTTAAGAGATTGGGGAAAGAAGGCCACGTGAAGACAGAGGTAGGCAGGAACTGGAGCAAGGTGGCCACAAACCATGGAACACATGGGGCCACTGGAAGCCAGAAAAAACAAGGAAGGCTGTTCTCCTACCGGGCATCTGACGGGGCCTCATCCGGCTGTGAAATGCGTTCCTGTGAGAAATGAGGCAGTTCATGGCCCAGCCTATGGCCACTGGGCACTCATGTTCCCAGATTCCAAGCTAAAGGCTCCCAGGCCACCAATGGACAGTAGGCGAGGTTCCGGTGGGGGAAGGGAGGAGATAGAAAAGAGGAGGATTTGGGACTTCCCTGGTGGTTCAATGGCTAAGAATCTGCCTTGTAATTCAGGGGATGTCGGTTCCATCGCTGGTCAGGGAACTAGGACCCCACATGTTGCAGAGCAACCAGGCCCAGTGCTACAACTAGACAGTCTGTACACGGCAACACAGGGTCCCGTGTGTCCAAATAAGACAGGATGCAGCCAAATAACTAAATATTTTTTAAAAAAAGAAAGAAAGAAAGGAGGAGGATTTGTCTCAAGGCCCAAAAATTATGAGGCTGTGATGCTGAAACACACAATTCCGAGTTTAATGTTTTCTGGAAGAGCACCGAGGCAGCACAAAGCAGCAGGTGGGCACCCTGCTCACCAGCAGAAACAGAAACAGTTTTTAAAGTCTGACCAGCAGAGGGAGGGATGTAGGGACCCCAGACCCCACAGCCAGGCCCGGCGAGGGCAGAGGGATCGGTCAAGACTGGGCATTACCAGATCGTGAGCAGGAGGCCTCCTTTTGGGCCTAAGGCCCAAGCAGGCAGGGTGACCCCGGCCCTGGGGGTTGATGTAGGGAAGTGGGGGAGGGCTGCCTGGCCAAAGTCAGCCAAGAACTAGAGCACCAATCCAGGCAGCGCCCCCACACCCCGCTCAGAGCAGAGGCTCTGACACCGGTGGTGGGGACACACCCTCTTTCAGAGGCTAAGCTGTGCAGGAGCTCTGGAGACAGGCAGTGGGGAGCCTTCCAGTCCCTTCGAACTCTCCCCTGCTCTGGGGCCCAGGAAAGCACCCCCCTGCATGGTCTTAGGCTGATGGTCAAAGAGGTTCCACGGGAGGGTCCTGGCAGGCTGAATGCTGAACCCTCTGGGGTGTAGGATTATGAGAGGGTGTATGAGCAGGTTTTATTGACAATATTGTGCAACCATGAGAGCTGCTACAAAACCAAAGACCCTTGAGCCTTCCCTAGCTGACCCATTGGAGAAGAGGGACAGAAAGCCTGTGCCAGGGTGGCAGGCGTGGAAGCCCTGCCCAGGATGCCAGGGTGGGGTGTGGGGGGTGCTGGTGAACACAGCCACGCAAGGATGCGTGGCTTGTCTGGGTTGTACTGACCTTTGCTGCTCAGAGAACCACCTGCTGCCAGAAGCCCACGGTTTCTAGTAGACTGAACAGCAGACTATTCCCCCAGTAAAAGGCCAAAGCCGAGGGCGTGGCTGCCCCTCTGAGGAGCTGACACTTGCCGCCCAGTTCAAACCCCCTCACTGTTGTGGCTCAGAAAGACCAGCTGAGCCCCTGGGCGAGGCCACAGGAATGTCCACAGGATGTGGACATCAGTCCAGCTGTCCCCCAAGAAGGTTTGTATGTGGCCTAAAATATTAAGCCAGTAGTTTCCTCTCTAGTGGATACTCTCGGCATCCACTTTAGATCTTGTCTTACCAGGAGGCTTCCGCTGCCTAAAGCAGAGACGGCCCTCCTGGGAGCCAGCGGGACCGGCGGAAGACAAAAATAACAACTGCCTCCCTCTCTTTTCATGGTTTACTTTGCTC
Organism: Bos javanicus; assembly: GCF_032452875.1. Lineage (NCBI taxonomy): Eukaryota > Metazoa > Chordata > Mammalia > Artiodactyla > Bovidae > Bos > Bos javanicus. Next base: position 54,852,294 of record NC_083886.1, read on the forward strand.
CTTTCACAACCTTTAGAACTGGCTTTATTATTCCCAGCAACTGGAGCAAGGGTGGCTTGCTCTGGGACACCCTGGTGCGTCGTTGTCGTGGGGCACATCGGGGGAGGGTCTCACTCAAGGACGTGTACACAGCGGGGAACTCCCATAGCACACCCACCTGGTGATTGCACGTGCGGACACAGCAAGGCTTGGGACCACCCAGCCAACGTTGCTTCCCGCTCCCGTGAGGGGCGTCATGTCGAATGCCAAAGCAGGGTGGCATGGGGGGCCTGGGAAACCCGGGTGCAGGAGGGGCTGACCAGGAGTGGATGAGGGAGGTTCCAGATGGTGGGGGGTGGGGTGGGGAAGGTCCAGCGGGGCAGGGCGGGGCACAGGGAGAAGGGGAGGTGAGCCTGTGGCGATGGAGGCTGGCAGGTGGCTAGGGCTCGTTGGCCGGCTTGACCAGGTAGCCGCTGAAGGTGATGTAGGTGTCAAACTCGTCGCTGAAGATGGCGTTCTCCCGCTCGCCCTTGAAGAGGCGCACCCACACCTCGTCCTGGTCCCGCAGCTCCAGCATCAGACTCTGACTCTGCATGATACTGCGGTCGCTCACCTGCGCGTACAGGATCACCACCTCCTCTGCGTTCTTCATGATGTGCAGGTACGTCTCCTTCTGGTTCCAGGTGTGCACGTTGAGGCTGAAGAAGTAGATGCCGGGCACGTAGCAGTAGAATTTCCCCGTGAACATGTTGAAGTGGCTGTAGAGGTTCACGAACTCCGTGTCGAAGATCACCGTCTGGTAGTAGTCGTTGCTGTGCAGGGGCTTCTTCCGGCCCACGGAGAAGGCGGCGTAGTGGTTCTTGCAGCGGTCCCCGGGGGCCCCCATGGACCCTTTCTGCCCTTTAGGTCCTGTGTGGCCCCTGGCACCCACGGACCCTGTTTTGCCATATTTGCCTTGCAAGCCCCGGTCTCCCCGGTCGCCCTTCTCACCTAAACAGGACGGGAAAACACGGTGTCAAGCAATCTCAAGGATTCTTTTCTTTTCATCCAGAAGCAATCAAAATTTTTTTTTCTTCCTTCTGGAAAATCCCTGCAACGTAAAGCATTTATCCAAAAGCAACAGGAGCTGGGCCAGGCCCATGGCTCTCTCGAAGCAGATGAACAGCAGACACAGGGCCCCGGGGATGTAGGACCCGGGCCGTTTGGCTTCCCGACTCTGTTGTGCCGGGCTGTGCAAGGTGATGTGCTGCTCGCAGGACCGTGACCCTGAGGCTTTCGGTGCAAATGCAGGAGGGGTGAGACCCAGAGCTGCCCTGAGGCTTCTTCTCCCGTGGTCCTGTCCCCAACCTTTCCTCTTGGAAGGGGACCAGAGCCTCAGAAACAGAATTCCTTCCTCCCCCCAGATGACAGCATGCTTCTGCTCAGTGCCCCAAGGGAGCCATCTGCCCCTGCCCCTCCTCCTCCCTAAGTCTATCTTCTGCCCCGCCGTCCGATCAGGACAGGGCAGCGCCCTCTCTGCTCCCCAGGGGAAGGTGCCCTCGGCTGGTCTCTGTGCCTGACCTTTCAGGATGGTGATGTTGATCTGCGGCACCGGGATGGCCTGGTACACGGGAGTACCAGGGTCACAGCAGCGGAGGCACCGAGAAGCAGGGGCTTCCTCGTCCTGCCTGGGGCCGTATTTTTCATGCTCTTCTTCATCTCTAAGGGGTAAAGACATCACTGTAAAAGCCAGGAACTCTCAGAGCCAGAACTCTTCTCTGTCTTCTGCTAGAGAGTCTGGGCTACCTGACTCGCCTGCTCTCAACTCAGATGTCTGCATTCTTGCTGTGCTCTGTGCTCAGTTGTGTCGACTCTTTGCGACCCCATGGACTGTAGCCCGCCAGGCTCCTCTGTCTGTGAAAGCCCCCAGGCAAGAATACTAAAGTGGCTTGCCATTTCCTTCTCCAGGGGATCTTCCAGATGCAGGGATTGAACCTGCGTCTCTTGCGTCTCCTGCATTGGCAGGCAGATTCTTTACTGTTAGCACCATCCAGGAAGCCACATCTTCCTCCCAGATGTGCTGCACTGGCTCTTGGTGAACTCTAAGGTCCTCAGTGAAGTTTCAGAAAGAGCCCCTGCCCTCCGTTAACTGTAGTGACCGTCACGGAAATAATGATAACAAAAACAGCAACAATTTGAGGGCCTGGCAAGATGGAGGCTCCATGGGAGAAATCTGGCACCTCTAGGAGGGGTCTCGGGAAGACATGACATGGCAGCCCTTGAATGAACATCCCCTTCACGTATCTAGGGCTTCCCTGGTGGCTTGGACTGTACAGAATCTGCCTGCAATGCGGGAGACCTGGGTTCGACCCCTGAGTTGGAAAGATCCCCTGGAGAAGGGAAAGGCTACCCACTCCAGTATTCTGGCCTGAAGAATTCCATGGACTCTATAGTCCATGGGGTCGCAAAGAGTCAGACACAACTGAGCAAATTTCACTTCATTTCACTTCACTTAACTTGGAACTCTGACCTCCAGGATTCTGGAAGACACTATGTTAAGCTGACTTGTTTGCAAATGAGAGGGCTCAGCCAGACGTTGTGGGATTCCTGGGAACTGCAGCAGCTGGAGACTCTACGGTCCTGTTTACAACCTGACGTTTGGAAAGGGGCTCCTGAGGATCCCGGGGAGCAGCAGCTCCACGCTGCCACCTCCCGGCGTCACACTGCACTGCACCGTGCTCTCTGCTTGCAGCTGTTCGGTTGTGACAGCACCATCTTGGAGGTGGCACAGTCCTCTCATCAAAGGGTCAGCCCCTTGTTTTACTCCGCTCCTATTTTCAAATCACAGACAATCCAGGAAAAGGATTTCTATGCCCTAAACTCAGCCACCTACAAGCTCTAGGGGCTTCCCTCATGGCTCAGTGGTAAATAATCCATCTGCCAATGCAGGAGACTCAGGTTCTCCTGGGGAAGATCCCCCGGAGTAGGAAATGGCAACCCACGCCTATGGTATTCAATACCGAAAAAACAGTATTCTTGCCTGGGAAATCCCATGGACAGAGGAGTCTGGCGGGCTTCAGTCCATGTGGGGGCGCAAAAGAGTTGGACACAACTTACCAACTAAACAAGTCCTAGACCCTCAGAGGAAACCCTGCCCCCACCTCCCAGCAGAAGTCTCCACAAAGATTCCATGAGCCCCACATATAAGAAGTGTCCCAAATTGACAGCCCTTCACTTCTGCTTGTCCCTAGAGTCTTCTCTTTCCAAACCCTGTCCCCAGCAGCAGCAGCAGCATGACCAGCATGACCAGAATGGGACCCTCAGCCTCATTACAGATGCTTCTCTGCTCCATTCGGAGAATCATGCAGTCCTGAGGGGTCAGCCCAGTCCACCAACAAAGTACTTCCAGGACCTGGGCCCTTGGCTCTCCTCACTTCTGGGACCACTGGCATTTTGAATGCTCTCCTGGAATTCATCTCTTTCTTGCCAGTTTATTCCCCTGGGCAGAATTCTTTCTAGAACACCATGAAATGCAAATCTCTCCACAACTCCCCTATAGATGAAGCTCCAGAGAGATCCTTCCCCACCAGGCTCATCCCATCCTCCCAGCCTCTAACCTCCAACACTGGCTCCCACTACTCAAAAGACCCACTAGCTTTACACAGTCAGACACTGGAAAGGTTGCCCTTCACACGTGTTGCCCTGGCTGCCAGGCAGCTTCCCCTGCTTCTGTGCCTGGGATGCTCCCCCAGTGACCTTCAAGACCCAGTCACTTCTCCACCTAACTTTCCCCCACCCTCCACATCCACCTTGTGGACACACTTGTACTGCAGAGCCAGCCTCACTGAAGTGGGTCGTGCGTGTCTGTCCCCCGACAGCCTTGGAGTTCCTGGAGCCCAGAGACTGTGTCATCGATGTGTATGTCGGATGGCCAGCTCAGTAGCAGCACTTGATTAATGTTCGTTAAATGAAAAGAAGGAGGAAGAGGAAGGGGAGGAGAAGAAAAGACAAAGGTCAAGAATGCTGTTGTGTGTGTGAAAGGGCGAGTCACTCAGTCGTGTCCGACTCTGCGACCCCATGGACTGTAGTCTGCTTCTGTCCATGGAACTCTACAGCAAGAATACTGGAGTGGGGGGCCATTCCCTTCTCTAGGGGATCTTCCCAACCTATGGATGGAACCTGGGTCTCCTGCATTGCAGGCAGAGTCTTTATAAGTCTGAGCCAGCAGAAAGGCCCAAGAATGATGTTCCTTTGCCCCAGACCTATGCAATTCCAATATACTCCAAGACAGCCCAAAGCCTTGAGTATCAAGTCAGCCCAAAGTTGACTAGTGAAAAGTGCTGATAAAACTCAAAGCCAGCACTGGGTGTCTAGGACCTCTTGTTTGATGAACAACATTTCCATCAGTAATCCTAAGCGTTTTATGTATCCCTACAAAATATCCCAAAGATCCTAGAGTCTGTGTATCACTGAAGGCATATGTATATGAAGTGAAGTGAAGTGACAGTCGCTCAGTCATGTCTGACTCTTTTACGGACTATACAGTCCACAGAATTCTCCAGGCCAGTACTGTACTGGGTAGCCTTTCTCTTCTCCAGGGGATCTTCCCAACCCAGGGATCGAACCTAGGTCTCCCACATTGCAGGCGATTCTTTACCAATTGAGCTATCAGGTATATGAAGACAATGCCATGAGGAAGAAATTCATAACTTTTCAAGGAAAGCCGCCACTTCCCGTGTCAGTCTTCACCCATTGTCCCCCACCTGGTAATGTGATCAGACAGCAGGGTGGTGGAGATGCACTCTCGGTCTAGCAGCGTCCCTGCCTTCTACTTCCAGGTGGTGCTTAGAGCTCTAATAGATACTCTCAAAGGACAGGCGAGAATGCAAAGAAACCAAAGGCTGGGGTCGGGGGGTGGCATGTTCTTTTTTAAGGATGTGACTGCAGAACCTCAGGCAGACCCATATTCCTCTGGGGCTGGAATGAGGCTGGGTTACTACCCACAGTTGCAGACAACACGCCCAGGTCACTGAAAGGAGAAATGCTGCCTCCGTCCCCCAGCTCCTCAGCCTCAGCCTCTGCCCCTTCTCTGGCCGTCAACAGCACTCGGGGGCGCCCGGACTCGGCCCTTATCCCCACCACTGAGCCGGAGCTCCGGCACCCACACCCGATGGCCTCACCTCTCAGCGTGGTCCATCGGCGGCTCCCTGGTCCCCTCCTGCTCCTGCTGTTCCTGCTGCCCATGGGGCACTCGGCCCAGCACCAGACCACAGGCGAAGGCCAGCAGCAGACAGCACGCCAGCGCGAGTCTCAGCCCGCGGGAGCCCATCTTCCCGCAGAGCCCTGCTGGGGAGACACACGGAGGATGTGGGCTGGAAGAGCCCCACGGGGAGAACAAGCCCACGGAGTTCGCCCCAGCCACTACTCTGGGAGGCGCTTCGCTGCCGCTCCTCCTGGGAGGGTGATCATACACTCACACGCTCAACACATTCACATACCTAGCTACACACTCCCACACACACACACAAACCCCAGTGCATGTTCATGCACATACACACGGGCCCACACACACACGTACTCACACCCTCTCTCACACAGACAATACGCACTCATGCACAAATACACTCCACACACACTCAAGACAGTACACTTAAACACACTCAAATCCATACTCTTGTGTTCATACTTGCACACTCAACACACTCGTGTATACTCCCATGCACTCACACGTGTGCACACTCAGGCACACATGCATGCCCACCCCCAACATGCACTCTCTCAGCACACTCACAAACTTAATATGCACAGACTCGCACATTCCACCCTGGAGCACCCGGCTGCCTGTGGCCGCCGAGCTCTGCCCAGCACCCCCATGCCTCCTAGGAAGGAGACCCCTCAACCCTGAGCTCTGAAGATGATTGTGTCTTGACCGTGTTAGGACAATGAGCAAAATCTGGAATGAATTTGGGGGTCCACTGTGCAGTGAGTCTGCCCCAGCCAGCACCGTGGGGGCCGGTGTGCAGGAAGGTGTCAAGTTGCTGTCTGGCCACCAGGTGGCCCACCAGTAAGTGTCCTTGAGCATCTGATGTGGGGGTGGGGGGCGAGTCTGCCCAGCCCCAGAGGGCACTTATTGTCACTGAAGCCAGCTCCATGTCTCTCCAAAAAGCTCTGGACAGGACCCTCTTCGTCCAGGATTGAGATAGTCCTTCTAGAAAGAGCTGACCACTGGGGTGGTTCTCAGTGAGCCCACTAAGGGGCAGTGCTTGAGCTTAAAACAGACACAACATCTCACCTGTTTCTCACTGTCAGTTACCACCCTGGCTAACCCGGGCCAGCCATGGGGTTTACACGCCTGTGGAGTCAGGAGTCACGTGCACCTCGGCTATTTCTGGTGGCTGGAAAACCTCCCATCATGGAAGGGAAGACGGTGGTCAATCCCAACCCATTTTGTTCACCAAAACATACAATTTAACATGGAAAGTGCTGACGAGGACACTAAATTGGACCCTCTGGACTGCACAGCGAAAGGGCTGAAGCTGGGGGAGTAAGAACACCTACTCCCCTTCTCAGCCAGGCTGGAGCTGGGAACCAGGCCTCATGGGGGACGAACAAAGCATCAAAGCAAGGAAACAGCCTCAGAAGGTCCTGTCTGATTTTCTGATTTTTCTTTAACTCCTCTTTTCATGTCTAAGGGGAACGAAAATACTGAGAGCGAGTTCTGTTTTTCTTGGTAATCGTCTATCCAGGTGAATGCTCCCTTCACGTGTCTTGGGCCTCCGTGGACGTACTTCACCTCCCCTGGTTCAGAGACCTCACAGCCCCGGAGGGCACGACCCTCTCATTGTGCTGACTCTCAGCTTCGTTCTTTCTTCTGTGTGTTAGTGGGCTTGCTGTTTTAGCTCTGAAGACAGAATGCTCTGGCCCTGGAGCCCCATGCCAGGTCAGGAAAACCTGGGGGAAGCAGAGGACCAGCACCCAGAGCCAAGGGAGCTGAGGCTCCCAGTGGGTCCTCGGAGACATGAGACGGAGCCAGGAAGGCTGGCCTCCGCAGGAACCCCACCCCCAAGCCCCCAACCCACACTTCCACCACCTCTTCAATTCTCTGCATACCCCCATCCCCTGCAGTGGATTAGCTGGGCCCGCCACCTCCACATTCTCTACCTGCCAAGAGTCAGGGCCCAGAGACCTTCCCAATTACCTAGAAACTGGTTGGAACCAGTGCCCCCACTCAAAACGTTCACGACCTCACCTCCATTTCACAAAAAAAGTTTGTACTTATAAGTGTAATTCGTAAAACGCATATTAAAAGAATCTCTCCTGGACTTTCCTGGTGCCCCAGTGGTGAAGACTCCACCCGCCAATGCAGGGGACACGGGTTCAATCCCTGGTCCAGGAAGATTCCGCTTGCGGCAGGGCAATTAAGCCCGTGCACCACAACACTGAGCCTGTACACTGCAGCTACTGAAGCCCACATGCCTTCGAGCCCATGCTCCACTGACAACTGCCCCAGGCCCGGTGCTGGGGATCACTAGAGCATTTCCATTCATCCATACAACCCTGTGGGTTTGGGTTCCTTCTGAGATTACTTCCTCATTAATAGGTTTTACCTTATCAAAGGCCTCAGATGGACCTGCAGGGAATCCTTTAAGGAGACAATATTCATTCATTATTATACCAAATTTACCAGTGAAGAACGGCTTCCCTGGTGACTCACATGGTAAAGAATTTGCCTGCAATGCGGGAGACCTGGGTTCAATCCCTGAGTTGGGAACATCCCCTGCAGAAGGGTATGGCAACCCACTCCAGTATTCTATCCTGGAGAATCCCCATGGACAGAGGAGCCTGGCGGGGTCCTCTGGGGTCCATGGGGTCACCAAGAGTCGGACACAACTGAGTAACTAAGCACCAGTGAGGAAAAAATGACATTGAAAAGTTGATTAGCCTAAGGCTGTCCAATTTATAAGCCGTGGGGGCTGGATTTGAATTCAACAGGCTGCCTTCTGATCACATCAAAATCCTACCCAAGACCCATCCAGGTGTTTCATATTCCTCCTGAAGGTCTCCCAGACCCTGGTGCACGCCTGTGTGCTAAGTCACTTCAGTTGTGTCTGACTCTGTGCAACCCCATGGACTGTAGCCCCCCAGGCTCCTCTGTCCATGGGGATTCTCCAAGCAAGAATATTGAAGTGGGTTGCCATGCCCTCCTCCAGGGGATTTTCCCGACCCAGGGGTCGAACCCATGTCTCTTATGTCTCCTGCATTGGCAGGTGGGTTCTTTACCACTAGTGCCACCAGGAAAGCCCCCCAGATCCTCAACTGGAACCAATTCCCCGTGCTCTTTGCTGTTTGTGCTTCTCATATTGTCTCATTCTGCAAAGAGTTTTTCTTGGCCGGGAAGTTTCTGCACCGCAGACCCGTGACCTCCTCTGGGCCTGGGACATGGTCTTGTTCATCTTGGGCCCGCCAAGCATCCTGCAGCACCCTCTGCTCAACAAATATTTGTCAGATTGAATTCTCCAAATTTGTTTATTGCCCTATTTCTGTATTTCCTCTGTTTTTCCTTGGCGCCTTGATAATTACTCTCGTTTTCCTCTTCAATGCCAAACTTGCATCACTTGAAAGGAAAAGAGATTTTCCTTTCTTTAAACATCTTTTCCCCCCAGAATCCAAAGTAATATACAATTCATTTGGGGAAAGTTGGAAAATAACAGCAAGAGGAAGGAAGGAGTTATCTTGGATTCCTTTGCCCCCAGGGTCCCTCAGTCTGGGCACCGAGGACATCTGGGGCTGGATCAGCCTTTGTCGTGGGGTAGAGGGAGGGGGAGGGGCTGTCCTGTGCTTTGCAGGATGTTTAGCAGCATCCCTAGACTCCACCCGCTCGATGTCATCAGCATAGCCCTACCCCCAGTTGTGACAGCCGAAAACCGTCTCCAGACTTTGCCACGTGTCCCCCAGAAGGCAGAAATCCTCCCAGTTGAGAATCAGTCCTCCACCCCCAATGGAAGCACCCTTCTGCACCTTGGTATGTCTCTTTCGAAGTCTAGAAAGGGAATTTTTCTGTACCTGGGTCAGAAGAGACGGAGACCAGGATGCAGCCCGTGAAGGGGTGGTGATATCGGCGGGGGTGGAGCCGTGATGGCCCGGCAGTGTCGGAGGCGCCAGGCGGACTGAGAGAGGTCAGCAGAGGCTGGAGGTTCTCCTCAAGGACCTCCTCTTTGGAGCCAAGGCAAACCCAGATTGAAACCTTTCCCTCTTCGCAACTATCTTCAGAACCATTTCCCCAAGTCCCACAGCAAAGTCAGCATCATGACTATGATCATTTTAATCACTTTGGGGCAAAAAAACAGTGTTGCCCAACTTACAACCAAACTTGGCTCTGGCCCACTTTAGTGATTTCCAGTGAAACAAAGTCCCCTGCAACAGAGGGGGTGTGGAGCCCAGAAAGGTGACTCAGGAGAACGTGCTGTGCTCAGCGAGGCAGGTCTGGGAAGCGACCCCCAGGACGGCTCGGCCAGGGATGTGTAACCCTTCTGAATCTGGTCCTGCGTGGTCCAGTCTCCTGGCTGCCTTGCGGTCAAGGCGTCTGAGGTCGATTCCAACATGACTCAAGTTCTGGACTTGCCCATCCCAAACCCTGCAAGACACTCAGTTGCCAGATTCCATGGCAATTCCATGAACATCTTTTTCTACCACTCACTCCCTCCAGGACCTGTGGCTCCTCTTCTCCTCTCCCTCAACCCTCCCCATCACCCTGCAGCTTAACCTCCTCCCCTCTTCCAACAGTAGGTGGGAGGGGAAAAGGAGGAATTGGGTCAATGGCAGGGTCTGGAGGAAGACAGGAAGTGTGAGAACACTTCCTGGTTAATTATTTTTATCTTCCAGAGCCCCAGAATGGATGTGTGGTGAATCCTTTAAGGAGAGGATTTTCATATACAAGTCTAAGTTTCTTTGTATCTGTTCAAAAACCGGTCCCAGCACTTTGGGGGGCCCGCCCACTTCCAGGGTGTCAGCCAGCATTCTGATAGTGAACTCCCAGCCCTCAGGCTACACATATTTGCCTTGTGGCCACACCCAGCTCAGTGCCCTTGGACAAAAGCATTTTATAACCATGGTTTTCCCTCTTCCCTGATCATCATCGGGTAACCAGCTGCTCTGAGAGGGGAGAGAAACCCGGGATCTCCCTGGATTAGAAGGAATTTAGAAGACAAGTCCAAATGGCCTATGTAGCTCAGGAATTGCCTCTCAGCAGAAAACTGAACACAGCCAAGGTTTCCTGGATGCCGGTGATGCGCACAGCATCAGGCAAGAGCTTGGGAGGCAGGGATGCCACTGCAGATTATAAACACCCCATAACCTCAAGGCGATTACCAGCCAGTGAAGGAGACAGCTCAAGGCAAAAACGGCAGATGTTGACTCAAAACGAGACATTCTGGAGGCTTCCTGGGTGGCTCAGTGGTAAAGAATCCGCCTGCCAATGTAGGAAACACGGGTTCAATCCCTGATCCAGGAAGACCCCCCGTGCCGCAGGGCAATGAAGCCCATGCACCACAACTATTGAGCCATGTGCTCTAGAGCCTGGGAGCCAGAGCTACTGAGCCACGCGCCGCAGCTACTGAAGCCCGCGGGCCCTAGAGCCGGTGCTCTGCTACAACAGGGGCCAGGCAATGAGAAGCCCACGCGCCACAGCTAGAGACTAGCCGCCGTTCTCCGCAACTAGAGAAAAGCCCACTCAGCGACGAAGAGCCAGCACAGCCAAAACGAAACAAACTAGAAATTTAAAAAAGATATTCATCTACAAAAAAAAAAAGGAGAGAGACATTCTAGGCCTGTGCTGTGCCCTGCAGTAGCCACCAGCCACCTGTGGCTATTTCATTTTAAACCAATTACAATTAAAGAACATTCTAAGGACTTCCCTGGCGGTCCAGTGGTGAAGACTCCACACTTCCATAGCAGGGGGCACGGATTTGATATCTGCTTGGGGAACTAAGACCCCGCATGCTGCATGGCACGGCCAAAAAGATAAAATAAAGGAAAGATCATTCTAAATTCTGTTCCCAGTCACACTAGGCGCATTCCAGGGTCTCAATGGCTACAGGGAGCTGGGAGCTACCATACTGGAGGGCAGAGAACAGAACATTTCAATCACCGTAGAAAGCTCCACTGGGCAGCTCAGTCCTATTAACATGAAGTTGGGGGGTGGGGGAGTAGGAAGCATGAGCAAACAGTGGGCCAGAAATCTGGGAGTCATTTAGATGCCTTCCTCTCACATGCCCGCCACACTGAATCAGTCACCAACCCTCCTTAATATCTCCTGAAGGACTCTGCTCCTCTGTACCAGCTGACGCTTTCCAGGAGCTCTGGCCGGGCCCCAGACCTCAATTTACCCCCAAGACAAATATCTTCGTCTGGCTTTTCTAGGGCCTGGACATCAATCCCCAAATTTCATACACATCTCCCAAGAAAGCTGGGCCTAAGATAGGATGTCTTCCCACACCTAATGTCTTCTAGGTAAGAAGGCGACTTGACTCAGCATCCAATCAGAGCCTGTCTCAACCCAGCATCATCCATCCCTCAGCTCAGCAAGCAGCACATCTGCTCCTGCCCCCCTCTCCCCTCCCTGATGATCTCTCCACCAGAAAGGAAGCCCTGGGGCTGCCTCTCTGCTTCGACATCTGGCGGAAATTCTCCACTTGAGATGCTCAGAGCTCTCCAGCTGCTGCAAGAGGTCCCCTGGACTCAGATCCTGGGGTGCCCAGAAAGAAGAAAGCCCCATATTGGGGTGTCCCTCTGGCCCTGATGACCATCAGGATTGTCTAACACGTGGCATCTGCTTTCCTTCCCCAGAAGCCATTCGTCACACTCATTTTCCACTTAGCAGGCTCCTCCAGTGATGGGCAGGAGGGAGGCAGAGTGACATCCACTTGATAAATGACGTTTGCTCACCAAACCCAGGAACCCAATTCATATCTAATTTTCCCTTCTGTAATGGGGCAGCCCCAGCTGGTCTTGGGCCCTCTCTGGCTTCCTCCCAACACGCTAGAGGAAGCAGCAGTGGGGGATGGGGATCCTTTATTAAAGAAACTCCAGTCAGGTAAAGAATTAGCCTGCAAAGCAGGAGATGCAGGAGACACGGGTTCAATCCCTGGGTTAGGAAAATAACCCAGAGGAGGGCATGGCAATGTACTCAGTATTCTTTGTGTGTGTGTGTGTGTGTCTCCCTTTTAAAAAAAAAATTACTTATTTATTTAATTGGAGGCTAATTACTTTACAATCTCGTGGTGGTTTTTGCCATACATCGACATGAATCAGCCACATGTGTACATGTGTCTCCCCATCCTGAACCCCCCACCCACCTCCTTCCCTACCCCATCCTTCTGGGTTGTCCCAGAGCACAGGCTTTGACCCACTCAGTATTCTTGCCTGGAGAATCCCATGGACAGAAGAGGCTGGCGGGCTACAGTCCATGGGGTAGAAAAAAGCCAGATGCGACTGAGCACGCACGCATGCGCCGGTCAACTGGGGGTAAGCTGAGCCTTTCCCAAAAGATGAAGGCGTCCTGGTGCCCATCTCCCTCGCTGAATCTCTTTCTTCTCCTTTTTCCAAGAAGCTGTTCTCTGGTTTAGAGGAAGAGGGTTTATTTTCTTAAGGTTTGGGGGTTTATTTGTTCCCTCCAAAGCCCAAGGCCAGGGATGGCAATGAAGTCTTCCAGGGCTACTTGCTGATGAATAAGCGAGGGCTTCCTTTGCGCTGACTTGGGACCAAACAGCCAAGGTAAGACGGGCCAGGCCTCCTCCCCATCCTGAAACATCTCCATCCTCTCCTGGGGCAACTCTCTGTGCCTAGACCAGAAAGGGCTCACCTGGAGCTGAGAGCAGACACTGCCTAAATCTCTGCCCAGGCCCTGCAAACAAGGAGACCACGTGGGCCGCAGGCGGCGGGCCTTCGGGGGCACCTGGCCAGCCCAGCCTCCCCAGTGCAAACAAAGATTTCCTTGACTAGAGCCCTGTCCTTAGATCACCTCCCAGCTGTGAGGCCTCGGGCGGCAGGCTTGCCCCCGCTTTGAGAACCGTGCGAGAGAGAAGAGCCACTGACAGCTCGTGCTCGCCGGAGCCCACGCCGCAGGTGGCCTGGCCCCTGGCCCACTGCCCCGCAGCGGTGACACCCTCAGAGGGCTGACCGCCCCCAAGACGGAGGGTGGGAAGTAGCTGGGAATTCCACGGCCACCGCACTATCCCTTTTACAAGCAGCACAACCGTTTTCAATTTTCTGGGACCTGAAAATCACTGCCGTGTTTTACAGCCGTCTCCAGGGACGGGGCAGGGCGGGGGGAGTTTGGCAAAAGGTAGAACGTTGTCCCACATCTAGTGGCTTCTAAGTCAAGAGTGTAATTTAGCTCAGCATCCAACAGTCCCGCCGCCTCCCGATCCAGCCCAGACGGCTCTGGCTCTCATGTGCGCTGCAGAGCGCCTGCCGGAGATGACCACCCGCCTCTCCGCCCCTGCTCCGGCCCACCCTGTCTCCCAGTGATTACCCTGCGCAACCTCCCCTTTAGAAACAGGTGTTTTCCAGGCTGTGTCCTCAGCTCTCAGCCCCTCTCACTCCAAACGCTTTCTGCCCGTCTTTTCCTGTACGATGGCTTTAGCAGATGGGTCCTCGATCCTTGTCCCCAGCAGGCGTCCCTGACCACCAAGCTCTGGGCCTGTGCTCTCCACAACAGTAGTGTCTGGCCCCTGGGGCCAGATACATTAATGACAGCTAAACAAAGTGAAAATTTCCGTTCTCCGTCACTCAAGCACATCTTAAGTGGCTCCCCTCCTGGACAGCACAGCTGGGAGGACACGTCCATGGTTGCAAAGTCCTATTGGACAGCGCTGGTCCGGACCCAGGTGTCCAGCTGTCTTCAGACCAGGTCTCCTCAGTCTGTCGTAAGATGCTCGAGCCCCTTGTTAGCTTTCTGTCTTCTCTCTCAGCCCCCAGCAGCCCTGCTCCTACTCCTGCACGTACAGCTGTTCACACAGGGGCCGCAGGCTGGCACCTGGGAGACCCCTGGACCCCTGCTTCTCCCGCACCATCACCAGGCCTCCTGAAGGTCTTCTCTCCCCGTCTAGGCTGCCATCACCGCTTTTCTCTCAGCCCTGCATTTGTCTCGTCTCTCCTCTGCCTTCCAAACTGCTTGCCAGAGGCCACTTTCAAACCTGCACATCTGAATGCCACCCTTGGCCCCAAAGGCTTCCCACGAAAGTAAAGGAAATGTTTAAACTTCACCATCTATCTCCCGTCTCATCTCTGGCCCCTCATCCCCACCCCTGCACCTGTATCCTTCACGCCAGCCACCTAGAGCCACTGGAAGTCCCAACAGAAGTCACACCACGGTCTCATCCTCCATATCTTTCTCCTGCCACCTTCCCCGTTGCCGTGTCCTTCAGACCCCAGCCTGATGCCACCTCTTCCAGGAAGTTTCCTCCCCCAGCATCTGGCACAGAGCGGCTTTCTTGTCTGGTCCCCTCACAGGCCAGGAGGTCCTCACACACAGGTGATGCGTTTTTCACAAGCATCTCCAGGGTCTGGGGTCTGACTTTTAGTACTGACTGAATTCCGCACTCCCTTTCAGGCCTTCTCAAGTAGCAGAGCCATCGTCCAAAGAGGACTCAAGCCAGTGTGTTCAGCTCTGTCTCTAATTTGGAACGTGGGTGGTCTGCAGTAGGGGGAGAAGGGAAGTGGGGAGAGTGACCAAGGACACACTATTATGTGTCATCAGAATGCGGAATCCTCGTGTGACCAGGTAGCCGTCTTTGCCTCAAATGCTCCTCTTATCAGCACTCAAAGCCTTCTACTTCAAAAAAAAAGTTACGGGCTTCCCCGGTGGTCCAGCAGTCAAGAATCCACCTGCCAGTGCAGGAGACAAAGGTTCCGTCTCTGGTCCAGGAAGACCCCACATGCCATGGGGCAACTAAGCCTGTGCGCCCAGGTGCTGCAGCCACTGAAGCCGCGTTCCTAGAGCCCGTGCACCGCGAGAGGAGCCACCATGAGGAGAAGCCCCTGTACCTCAACGAAGAGCAGCCCCCACTCACCACAGCTAGGGAAAGCCCACGAGCAGCAACGAAGATCCAAAAAGAAAAAAATTTAAAAGAAAAATAAGAGTTGCAACCCACTGCCTCCATCAACCAAAGTTACAAACCACCTCCGAGATCCTGCAAAAGCTGTCTAATCAAATGACGGTACATCCACACAATGGAAAGCTAAAAACGAGGTGGTTGCTCAGGGCGACAAACTCAAGCGCCTTTAGCCATTGACCGTGGTCTGGGCTGTAATGTCATAGGGAGGGGTGGAGACTGCAACAACAAGGAAACACATGCTCCATTTAAAGGCATTTAAATAAACAAATCGGAGAAGGCAATGGCAACACACTCCAGTGTTCTTGCCTAGAGAATCCCAGGGACGGCGGAGCCTGGTGGGCTGCCATCTATGGGGTCGCACAGAGTTGGACACGACTGAAGTGACTTAGCAGCCAATAAACAAATAAATGATGCTGGGAGGTGGGCAACCTCAGCCAGCAGCACTAAGGACTGACCTCTGTCAACAGATGAGTATTTACGGGCATGAAAAGATGTTCATAAAATGCTGATGAGTTTAAAATGCAGGTTGAAAACAAATGTACATAAGAACACATCCACACACGCACATACAGTAACTGCAGAGACCCGAAGGCCACCCACCTGGCTGCTGACAGCAATTATCTCCGAGTGATGAAAATATGGATGTTTGCCATTTTCTTATTTTAGTATCTCTGGGGTTTTCCCCTATAATAGTCACATATTTTTTCACATTAAGTACACATTATTTTCCACTTAGAAAAATGACAAATAAGCCCCACTCTGGGGATTGAGAGAGCATTTTGTTTATTCTGAGGAATTTGAGTCTATTCGAGGGAGAGGAGAACGGGGGAGGGGCTTGGGGACACTGTGGCGAGTTTGGGGCTCAAGCCAGACTGTGTGGAATATAAATTGTCCTCGTGTTAAAGTCCCACGTTCTTTCGTAAGTGTGTGTTGAGTGTCTGCTGAGCACTGGGAAGAGGGCTGGGTTCTAGCAATGTGATGGAAAAAGAAGAAGACACAGTGCTCCGATCAGGCAGCAGAACCCTGGAGTTACCGTGGGTACTGGTTATGCGGGAGAAGGTGCCGGAGCGGGGCTAGAATCAGGCCAGCCGGAGAGAACACGTTCTCTAGAAGCAGGGGATTTGTTCTGCCTTTCACACACCAATCACTGGTGACTCGCTACTGAAGGAAGCTGCCTGCAGCCATCAAACAGGAGGAAATGGAGAAAAACCCATGAGCCCATTGTCAGGCATGGTCAGGCGCATTAATGGGCCCGTGAGCAGCCCTGTCCATTACCAGAGATTGCTTCTAACAAAGCTCTACCATGACCACTGGTTAACCACCTGCTACGTGCTGGGCTCTGGGCACATACCTTACGGAGGCTACTGCACTTGACCCCTACAGCCACTTCGATTTCTCCAAGGAACAAATGGGCTCAGAGTCAGGGAGTCACCGCTCAGGCCCTGCTGTGGCAGGTGCTACAGCTCAGGTGAGACCCAGGTGTGCCTGACAGCAGAGCTCCTGCTGCTGCGCCTCAAGGGCGCCTCCAGGAAGAAGCCAGGTAGGATGGGCTGGTTCTACCAAACCACGGTCCAGCGGGGGGGGCCCCACCTTCTGGGCAGGCATTCACTTGCTTAGCTCACTCGGTTACCGTGGGAACAGCAGCAGCAGCCCCGGGCCCTGCAGAAATTATCTCCCAGCTGAACCCTCGTGTCCATCCCTCCAGCAGATTGCTGAGGGCCTGTCCCAGGCCCAGCACCATGCAGGGCACTGGGGCATCCCTGATAACCGTCTCATCAAAGTGATGTGCTAAGATCTCTTGGGGTCGTATCTTAACACCCACTGCTGGAGCTGAACTCCTTTGGGTTTAGGCACAGAATCACCAGGAGCCCCCCTCACACCTCAGAATGGAAGGGCGTGGGGGCTGTGGCCCATTGAATGTACATGTTGAGGGCACTGCTCTTGCAGGGTAGAGAGCAGATGGTGCATGGGTGAGGTGTGGAGGGGAGGGAAGAGGGAAGCCCACAATTCACAGGGATGGTGAACGTCCCATGCCCTCTGATGCTCAGAAGCAAAGGGGTCTGAGGCTGAGTGCAGCTCGCAGAGGGGAATGGTGTAGAGAATTGACTTTGGGGGACTGCCCTGGCAGTCCAGTGGCTAAGACTCTGTGCTGCTAATGCCGGGGGTGCAGGTTCAATCCCTAGTCAGGGAGCTAGGATCCTGCATGCTGCATGGAGCAGCCAAAAGATAATAATAATAATCGACACTGTGGATGCACTGAGTGTGCCCTGTGTCTGCCTATCCCTCAGAGGTTGCCTGGGGTCAGGTGTGGGGGCCCCAGAGGAGAGGTCCCTGCAGAGAGGGAACCGGGAGAAGAATACAGTATCAGAAGGGAACAAAGTGGAAACGGCAGGCATTGAACTCTAGCACAGCTCCCCAGCTTCCCAGGCCTGGGTCTGCTTGTTCCATGGGATATTCTCAGGGTCTCTTTCTCATAGGTCTACACAGATTACAGTACCATGGGTCTTATTCTCGTGTGAAAGTGTGAGTTGCTTAGTCATGTCTGACTGTTTGCAACCCCATGGACTGTAGCCCACCAGGCTCCTCTGTTCATGGGATTCTCCAGGCAAGAAGACTGGAGTGGGTAGCCAGATCCTTCTCCAGGGGATCTTCCCAACCCAGGTCTCCCACATTGCAGGCAGATTCTACCACGTGAGCCACCAGGGAAGCCCCTTGTTCTCATAACTATATCTTAAATCGAGGGAGGAAGGGAACTTCCCCGGTGGTCCAGTGGTTAAGACTCTGCTCTTCCATTGCAGAGGGCATGGGTTTGATCCCTGGCCAAGGAACTAAGATACTGCATGATACACTGTGCAGCCAAAAAAAAAAAAAAAAAGGTGGTGGGGAGAAGTGGAAGGTGGGGGATAGATGTCCTGAATGCTGGAAAATCTGAGAGCCAGGGCTACTCTGAACCCCACCCAGATCCACCCATCTCTCACCAGAACTCACTTCAGACTCTTCACAAGCAGAAAGAGCCCAAGTGTTTCCGAGCACACCCCAGTCACCCACCCTGACCACCAGCCTCAGAACCTGCAGGCAGAGGGGCAGAGCCCAGCCCAACCAACGTCTGGCCTGCACCCGCCCGCAGCACCACCAGGGCTGGCAGCCTTCCCAGGCGAGGTCCTTTTCCTCTGCTAGTCCCCAGGGCAGAGGACGGCTGGTAACCAGATGTCCGCACTTGGGAGGGGGTGCAAGGGAGGCAAAGGGTTTGGGGCCTTCCCCCAAGTGGGGATCCACCAGTGGCCAACAGCAACATCTGACACAGCACAAGACGCCATGAACCTGGGGTCCACAGGCTCCCCACACCCCCCACGGCCCACCCCGCCTGTCTGCCTCCTTCCCATCCCGCATCCCTGCCCACAGTCTCCTGCTCTGCTCCATCTCATTTCAAGAAAATTTCAAACGAGCCAAGGAGATGGTCAGGCAGGGAAGTGGTCAGACATGGAGGAGCAAGCAGGCCCAAAGCTCTCCTGATGGCCATCCTGAATGAGACAGGAAGCCAGGACAGGACTATGCTTGTGCCGTCCACAGCTGGAGAGGGGTTCACTCCAAAGGCCTCTGCGCAGGCCAGGGACAGCTGGGTGGGCAGTGGGGGGCCTCCCACACCCATTCCGCTTTGAGCTCAGTCCTGGGAAGCAAGCATGGGAAGGATGAGTGGCTTCACAGGGTCTGGGAGTTGCTTCTGCCTCCAACTGCTCAGGCACTGCTCGGTTGCAACCTTGATGAGGACTCAGATAAAGATGCCCCCAAAGGTCTCAAGAGCTCCCACGCCTGCTCATGGCACCAAGCCGCTCTCCAAGAGGCAGGAAGACAAAGGTCAGAGGTCACAGGCCACAGTGGCAAAAGTTTCACCACGGGCTTGGGGAGGAAGGGAAGAGCCAGCGTGCCCACTTCTGCATGTCTGTAGTTAAGCACAGAACTGGTCCTGCCAGGCCGGGGATGCCCAGGCGGCGCCCCAGGGATCCCAAATCCTGGGACCCAGGGGACCGGCTCCCTGGGCTGCCCCGAGAGCACAGAAGGAAGCACCTGGTCAGGCTCTGATGGTCCTTTTCCAAATCCTTCTCACTGTGAGCAGGTGGTCCCTCGCATTGTGGGAGAGGTCAGTTCAAGGAGATGTCAAGAGTCCCATCCAGGAAGCTGCCCTGTCTCATTTGACTTTATGAGAAGGCAGATTTCAGCAGGTAAAAACAGGAAGAAAATAATTAGCCTTAGCACACGTGGTAGTTACACCACCAAGATGAAGTGTCCTGGGATGCCATTGGCCCCACTGAAGGTTGCTGGGCTCTCAGAGCGGGGGGACAAGGCTGCTTCCAAAACGGCCATTTCTCTCTCTAGTAGGTGAGCAGGCAGAGTTACCTTAAGTTGTCAGCAGAGTGTGGGGACCATAACAGAAGGGAAACTTTCTATTCTTCCTCTACTTTGCAAACTACCACCTCTCGCCTATGATCCTGGAGCCTCAGCCACCCCCAACTCCGGGAACAGGGACCCACACAAGGGTCCGGCCCCTGAAGACAAAAACCCAAAGACAAGCTCACGTCCAGTGAGGGCGCCCAGCAGCATGACTGTATCTATGAAATTCTTTTCATCTTTGTTTTGATGGGTAAAGTTCAATGCCAGAATATTTGGTTTATGAGTCATGCTAATTACAGCTGGGAAGGGGAGGTGGGTGGAGGGAAGGGAGCGAGGCACCAGGAAGAACAACAGAAAGAAGCATGTTCCAAAAGAATTATGCTGCGCTGGTTGCCCTGAATAGGGAGGTTACGTCCCAGGAATGAGGCGGGAGTTGCCTGCAGGCTTCCCGAGGCCATGTCGGCTTTCTCAGCTCCCACCTGCGAGCATGCCCCTCGCTGGCTGGCTGCACCTGCCCCAGACAGGCAGCGGTGTCCTCTGGCTGAAAGATGGACCATCCAAGGCCTCTGGCACCTGCATTTCTCTGTCTTCCTGACCCGCTGCTCACTTTGGCATCCCAAGAGACTCAAGATGAGAGAAGGAAGGGGGAGAGAGAGCCAGAAGAGAGGGCCAGGGTCCCTGGGAAGCAGAACCTGGCTGTCTTGGCCCCAAGGAACTTTCTCTTTGGGCAGCTGGGAAGTAGAAATCTGCAAACTTGAGAAGCTTGGGTTTTCCAGCCTCCGTTTGGAAAGCTGCACATCCTTGAGCAAGTCACATCCCTTCTGGGCACAGAGATGCAGGCCTCGCGTCCTCCACCTACTGCCTCTGGGCAAGCCACAGTCTCTCTGAGCTTATCAGGGATGACAGTGCCATTGGTAGAATTGTTGAGAATCAGCATTTGCTCATTGCTTACTGTGTGGGAATCACACAGATACACACACGCACGTGTACTGTCATCATTTATATTGCTACTACTATTGTTGGGTCATCCCTAAGCTCCTCTTACGCTCAGGTTAAGAAGGAGAGTGGAGAAGGAGGGCGGGAGAGGACAGCTCAACCCTCTGGTCCCCCATCTCCCCTTCACCTGTGTGTTTCAGTCCCCATCTCCCCTTCACCTGTGTGTTTCCAGCCTCTCTGGTCAGCAGGGACAGTGAGCAGGCCTTGTGGAGCATGTACTTCTTGCCCGGCCTCTCCCGGCAGCACACACAGTCAAGTGCCTCTATGTGTGACCTTGCACGTGGGGCTGTCCGCGTGCTTCCCTGAACTATAAAAAGCAAAGGCCCAGCAGCCTCTGAGGACCTCACATCCTCCCCCCAGGGACCCAGGATGTAGCTGGTGGTTGAGAAAACTCAGTTTCTCAGGACACTCCCCATTTTCAAAGCTTGGGAGGAGGAAACTCCTAGTGTGCCAAACTGCCTCCGTTCTTAGAAACCAAGTGAAAGAGAGAAGAGACAGGAACAAGTCACAGGGCGGGCCGCCCCCCTGAGTGGGTCAGCCTGAAGCACGCTGGGGTCCCACGGGAGACACAGCAGCTGTGCACGGCGAGGCCCAGGCTCACATGACATGTGTGCCCTGGACAGGTGGGCTCACACCTGTGCTATGGAGATGCCTGGCATTTCGTGCTGCACCGAGAGGCATGTGCCATCCAGAGGCTTAAGGGCAGCTCAGCGACTCCAGCCCCAACCAGGGCCACCTTCGTGATGCCGGCAGACCAGAGGGTCCCCGGGAAAGGGACACCATTTTTTCCTGTCCAGACTGGATCCCCTCCAGGAACACCAAAGCCATTAGATGCAGGGGCCAAAGTCAGCATTCCCTGTTCTGTGTGGGGTCCAAGTTGCCCACAGGCAAGGCTGGATCTCACATGATCCAGGAGATATTGGGGCAGGAGATACTGGGGCAGGAGCTCCCCACCAGGGATAGAGGGGGAACTTGGGTATCATTCCTTTCCTTTTCACACCGGGAGAAGAATGAAGCAATGTAAACACGCCACAAAAATCAAGGGAGGTCCAACCATTCCCAGGGGCTTCCCAGGTGGCTCAGTGGTAAAGAATCCGCCTGCCAATGCAAGACCACGCGGTTCGATCCGTCGGTGGCGAAGATCCCCTGGAGGAGGAAATGGCAACCCACTCCAGTATTTTTGCCTGGGAAATCCCATGGACAGAGGAGCTTAGCGGGCTACAGTCCATGGGGTCGCAAAGAGTCAGGCACCACTTAGGGACTAAAACAAACAAACAGAACCAGTCATTCCCAACAGCATCTGCCACGGAGCCTCCTGCTTCCTGGTCACAGATGGAGACCACGCCACGGCTCTCCGTGGCATCTCCACCAAGGCAGGCAGCAGCAGGAACCCGCACCGGACCCTTCCCGCAACTGGTCTCTCTGCCCCTTGGCAGCAAGTGCCCCCGACCCCTCCCACTATGCTCCTCGCCCGCTGCCCGCCCCAGTCAAGGTACCGATTCTCTGAGTATGCTGAAGACAGAAAAAGGAGCTCCGGGCCCCCCTACCCTCGCCCCGCACAAACACCCCGCCCACCAGGCCACCTACCGCCAACCACCGGCGTCCGGGAGCGAGCTGGCCGCCCGCGTTCTCCCCGCGGCCTCTCTTACAGCATCTCCCAGCGGCGGAGCCTCCTCCCGGCCAGGTCGAGGGAAGACCAGACTTGTCGAAGGAGAGAGCAAGCAGGAAGGAAAAAAAAAAAAAAAGTCCTCCGGAACAGAGGGCCCCGAAAGTTTGCGGGGGAGGGGGTGGGTGGGAGGGGAGGTGGTGCAGGCAACAGCCGACCCCTTCCCGGCACCTGGATCGCCTGGACTCGGAGGTCTCTTTGGCCAGAAGCGGAAACGCGGTTTCTCGAAAGTAGAGGAAGAGCTGAAGAAAGCGGGACAGACGTGTAAGGAGCAAATCCCGGCCAGATGTGAGCGGCCGCGGAGCCTCGAACGCTCCCAGCGCATTTTATCCAAACAGCAGCCGCCGAGGATTAACTGTGTGTGTGCCCGGGGGGGAGCGCCCGCGCCGCCCTCCTCCTGGCAACCCTAGGAGCCAGCAGGCTGGGGACTGGCCACTGGGGGTGGGGTTCTGAGGGTCTGGAAGTCCCTCCTGGTGTGGGGGGGCCGGGCGTCCAGGGACAAGGAGAGTTGGGAACTCCCAGAGTTGCTGGGCAGCAGGGGGCTAGGCTCCAAGGCTCTCAAGGGGCACTTGCAGCCACCCCACCCCCATCGGTTCCCAGATGGTGGCAGACCTGAGACATCCAGCTGGGGTGCCAGGGGCCTTGGACAGGTTTGAGGGAATCTGTGAACGCCCAAACAGAATGCAAAATTGCACATGTGCCTGTGTGTGTGCACACACGGGTGTTATTGGACGCTGACGGTCTAATGCTTTGATCAGATTCTTCGAGGAGGCTGTGATCCAAAGGTTAAGAACCCCGGCTGGGGGTGCAGACTTTCTGGGTGACATGTGAGCCAGGGTGGGGCCAGCAGGGACGTCAGCGTTTCTCAGTCTCTATCGGGCCTTTCATTCCTTGATATGAAAAACAGACATTTTCTCCATCTTATACAAAAGTTCTTTTGCAACAACATCCTTTGCCCCCCAACTCCTTCCCTGCATCCTGATAACTGCCCTGGGCTTCTCAAGAGCTGCCCCTGGTCAAGCTGGTCTCCATCCCCAAAGTCTGAGTCAGACCAGATAGTTCTAGCGTCTTATCATATCAAGAGAAGTAGAACGATCTGTCTTGAGAAACACAACTCTGTTGTGGCGATAAAATTTTGGGGGGAGGGATTTCTCCCCGTCTCCCACGGTCTCTCCAATCTGTCTGGATGTCCTCCCTGCACTTTTTGTTTTGTGGTCACTCCTCCCAGGACCTCTCCCACTGGCTCTACTCAGACAGGAGATGTAGAGGCAAGGATGATGGATTGGAGTGCTCAGGGCAAAGCAGAGAGACTTCTCCACCTCTGCACTCCACGTGTCTGCCTGGAAGGCTAAGACATTGAACGAGAGAAGGAGGGGAGTGCGTTTCTGACGCACTCGGCACACCTTCTCACCAGGGCGAGCTGAGAATGGTGGTGATGGAAGAAGAAAGAGGGGCTCTGGGTAGTGGAGAGACCCTGGCCATCAACTCGCTTCTGTGGGAGCAAAGTCACAAGTGGCCCTGATCCTCCGTAGCCCTAGAGAACTTCAAGGACACCATGGAAAGATTAAGTAAATGCTTTTCCCCTGGAGATATGGTTTTATTTCAGCTGGCGTTAGAAGACTCAGAACTGCTCACGATCTTTGGCATGTGTCTGAGACTTGGCAAACCCTACATCCCTGGTAGCTTATCCACACAGGAAAACCCAGAGATAAGCTCGTCTTCGTTCCGTGCATAACCCGAGGACACTTCCCGGTCAACAAGACCCCAGGCCAGCACACCCACTGACCTTCCCCTAGTTGTTTTGTCCTCGAATAACCTTCAAAGCAGGGAGATGGCAGTAACAAAAGAGGCCACCCTGTGGGTTCTTCCTGGACATTAGAGGATTCAAGTCTTTCTCAGAACTCCTGTGAACTGGGAGCCACCTGAGTGCAATGGGAAAGCCCTCCTTTGTCCTACTCAGGAGACTCAGACCTGGGAAAGTCCTGAACCAATACCAGAATTCAATGTGCACAAAGCTAGGCACACAGCTTGAAAGAAACACAGATGTGGAGATGGAAGGTTTGTTCCCTTCCTGCCTCCATGCAAGACGGCTTTGGTGTTGAAGAACTAAAAGACAGTCACCTCTAAGATCATTCCAAGGCATGAACTCAGAGGCCCAATATAGAGCAGAGCTCTAGAAATACAGCCAAAGAAGGACTGTCCCTTTCAGCAGCAGTTGGCTTGTCCTAACAGGAGGCTTCGAGTCCGCAGCCAAGGGATGCTGCCCTACCTCGGTGGGTCTTAGTCTGTAAAGCAGAGCCAGGTCCAGAGTCTCTTCCTGGAACCCATGAAGACAGATGTGTCCAGAGTACGATGCAACTGTCACAAGAGCATCCTACCCAGTGGGCTTTGGGTAGGGCCCCTTCATCAGATGCCTGTATCGTCTTTAGTGGGATAAAGGAAAGACATGCATAGTCACATAGTCTCACATAGTCTCACTTTAAATCACATTGTTCTTTCAAATTTGTTTCATGCCAAATTTAGGGGAACACTGTGTTTTCAGAGTGTTTGTATTGGGGGGATTTGGGGTCAAGTGTGAGAATAGTAATGATAACTATCATTACAAGAATGGTCTTCTTCCCTCTTTCCTGTTGGTTTGAGCCCCCAAATCTCCCAAGAGTTAGAAAGAGATTACTCTTTTTTTTTTTTTTGAGGCAGAAACTGGGGGG
This sequence comes from Bos javanicus, assembly GCF_032452875.1. NCBI lineage: Eukaryota > Metazoa > Chordata > Mammalia > Artiodactyla > Bovidae > Bos > Bos javanicus. Next base: position 54,877,127 of record NC_083886.1, read on the forward strand.
TGGGTGTGTTGATATTAAATGTGGCAACAAGAGCCTGGGGTTTCCCAAGATATTCATGAGAAACAGAAGACTCTGAGGCATGGGAAGTTCCGGAGAACAGGAACTAAAGTCTGAGTACACGCTGGGTAGTGCCATCAGGGCCCACAACCCAAGCCAACAGACAACTGGGCAAAGATTCGAAAGTCTACACTCCCAGAGAAAGCAAAGTCTGCCCTTAAGAAAAGAAATATTATGTCACGCAAACAACGAGCTGGCCGGGGCCTTCATGCCCTTTGTCAGGTATTTCCTTAAAGTGGTAAGTAGTAAAAATTTTGGCGATGCTTGATTCTCTCCATCCCGGTATAGCCTGCCTCCCCCAGCCCACCCCAACCCCACCCGCAGCAACCAGGGCAGAATGTTCTCAGTTCAGCAAATATCTTCTCCTAGGACAGTCTGGGCCAGGGCTAGGACAAGATTGATAGTTTAAAAAAAAAAAAAAGCTAACAAATCAGAACTCAAAGCCAGCAGTCATGCTTGGGGAGAGTTCATCAGCCCTGTGATGGGTCAGAGGCCAAGGCCAACCAGAATGATGACCCTCCACCCCACTGGATCAAGGTCTCTTAGGTTCCCAGAGGAGTCATAGACCACGCCCATCTTGGAATTCCCTAGGAGCCCGCACCTCCTACACAAGGATGTCTGGGCCAAACTCCTAAAGTTTTCCTGAACATTCCCAAGTGGCTCCACATTCTCAGACACGGGTTGCTCATGGGATGTAAAACCCAGCAGCTCACGGTGGGGGGAGGGGAGCACACTGCCCGGAATCTCTGCCCAGAGGCAGCACATTCTGTGTACTCTTTGGCAATTCCTTCTCTCTCCCCGGGCACGTCACGATGCTCACTCTGTTTTCTCCTCCTTGGAAAAAACTACGTGACCTCAGTTAACGTCTGCAAGACGCGCAGTTCTAGATAAGCAAAGCCTGTTATTAGCAGCTCTGTGATTTTTTTTCCCACTGAGGCCTCTCCCAGCTATTTTTGGGCCGGGTTGCCCAGCCATCCCAGTCTCAAGGGCAGAGATCGGTATTGCAAACTTTTGAATTCTGTTCCAAAGGGTAACGAAAGGCAGGCAGGCTCCGGTGGTGGTGTCCCACGGCCAAGGGATGGGGGTGGGAGAGATTCTGTGGAGATCTGGAGAAGGAGCTGAGATGGAAACTTGGCAGCCAGACCCAGCTTCCCTGGCTGCTGGCCCACCCTCACTGCTCCTGGATGGTGCTGCCCGTGTTCTGGAAGGCTCCGGGACAGGTGGGAATCGGACTGATAGCTGCCAGGATGGAACAGGCTAATGTGTGAGTGATCTTCAGACCTGGAGAAGACACGCCCACTCTAAGGAGGAGTGCCCTCACAACTCCACGCCAAGTTGGGCAGTAGGGGATAGAAAAATACAGTCGCTGTCTGTCTTTTGCCTTTTATATGCCTCCTGACTCTAATCAAGCCACTTAATGCCTCATGCCTCAGTTTCTCCAGCTCTCAATGCTTACTCCCGTTTCCTAGCACTTTCAGTTACACAGAGACAGTCCTAGACAGACCAGTTAGGTAAGACTACTTTACTTGATGCACAAAATTGGAGGCCCTCTAGTGGACGGCACAATTCTATGCCTCGCACTATGAGTGAATGAGTAAGTAGACTCATGAATGAACAATTAAAGTGACAAATTTTTTAGTCTTTCATGCAGAGCCACAGAAATAAAAGGAGAAGGGAATTTCCAGGAGAAGGTCACAGTGAAGTCTCCTGTGATGCAAAGAAGACAAGGACAATGAAAATTAAAGAAAAACCTGGTTGTACATGACTGCTGACTGGGAGGAGGGCAATTTCATGCCACAGGCTTCCAGGAAGGCAGTGTCTATTCACCAGAGGATACAAGTCCCCTTTGACCTAGTCATCTTTCTTCCAGGAATTTATCCTGCAGATATACTTACAATTGGGCTCCAATAAGTAAGTTCTGGGATATGCCCCCTAAGCATCGCTGTAATGCAGAAAGATCACAGATATCCTAAAATGACATCACTAGGGGCCTGGTAAAGTAAATTACAGAACATCCATACAGCAGATAGCACGTGGCTCCTTAGAGAATGAAGCCACTCTATGTAATGGTATAGAACAGGCATTCACGTAAGGTGAAAAATTACAAACTTTATTGAAAAACATTAAAGAAGACCTCAGAAAATGGGCCAACCTAGACAGCATATTGAAAAGCAGAGACATTACTTTGTCAACAAAGGTCCGTCTAGTCAAGGCTATGGTTTTTCCAGTGGTCATGTATGGATGTGAGAATTGAACGATAAAGAAAGCTGACTGCCAAAGAATTGATGCTTTTGAACTGTGGTGTTGGAGAAGACTCTTGAGAGTCCCTTGGACTGCAAGGAGATCCAACCAGTCCATCCTAAAGGAGACCAGTCCTGGGTGTTCTTTGGAAGAACTGATGTTGAAGCTGAAACTCCAATACTTTGGCCACCTGATGCGAAGAGCTGATTCATTTGAAAAGACCCTGATGCTGGGAAAGATTGAGGGCAGGAAGAGAAGGGGGACGACAGAGGCTGAGATGGCTGGATGGCATCACCGACTCGATGAACATGAGTTTGAGTAAACTCCGGGAGTTGGTGATGGACAGGGAGGCCTGGCGTGCTGCAGTCCATGGGGTCGAAAAGAGTCGGACACGACTGAGTTACTGAACTGAACTGAACTGAACAGTAAATGGAAAGGCAAACCATGTTCTTGGGTAAAAGACTCATCACCATAAAAATTTCAATTCTCCCCCAATTAATCTACAGATTCAAAGCAATTCCATTCAAAATCCTAAAAAGCTGGGGTGGAGGGGATGTTGTGGGAGGGAGGGGGGAATTGTCCTACAACATATAAACGCTTATTAAAAAGAGGTAATAATGAGGACAGTGGTATTGGAACTACTGTGAAAAATTACACCAGTACAACCTAATAGAAAGCCCCCCCAAACAGACCCACGTATATATGGAAACTTGATCTATGACCAAACAGGCATTGCATACATATCAATGGGAAAAGGATTATTTCCTAAAAAAACCACTGAGATATTGGGGCATCTGTAGAAGAAGAAATAGAAATGACCAAAATATATGATATACAATCTCTCAGTACTCAGACAGTATCCCAGAGAAGATATTTAATGCCATAGTTGGCAAAATTAATAACCTAATAATATCTCTGGAGTGACTTGATCTCTCATCCACTGCATAGTTTTATTTCTTGTTGTAAAAGTTATAATAGGCACTGTGAAAGTGAAAGTCACTCAGTAGTGCCCGACTCTTTGGGACCCAGGCCTGAATACTGAAGTGGGTAGCCATTCCCTTCGCCAGGGGATCTTCCCAACCCAGGAATTGAAACCAGGTCTCCAGCATTGCAGACGGTTTCTTTACTGTCTGAGCCACAAGGGAAGCCCATGAGTCCTGGAGTGGGTAGCCTAGCCCTTCTGCAGTGGATCTTCCCGACTCAGGAATCGAACCAGGGTCTCCTGCATTGCAGGCAGATTCTTTACCAGCTGAGCCACAGGGAAACCCAAGAATACTGGAGTGGGTAGCCTATCCCCTCTCCAAGTGATCTTCCTGACCCAGGAATTGAACTGGGATCTCCTGCATTGCTGGCGGATTCTTTACCAACTGAGTTATCAGGGACGCCCCATATATAGAGAGAGATATCTTAATAAATAAAAGATTTGAAGAATTTAAAGTAATAACAATATATATGGTATATATGGTACTGGAGAAGACGCTTGAGAGTCCCTTGGACAGCAAGGAGATGAAGCCTTTCAATCCTAAAGGAAATCAACCCTGAATATTCATTGGAAGGATTGATGCTGAAGCTGAAGCTCCAGTACTTTGGCCACCTGAGGTGAAGAGCCAACTCACTGGAAAAGACCCTGATGCTGGGAAAGATTGAGGACAGGAGGAGAAGCGAGTGACAGAGAATAAGATGGTTGGATCCCATCACTGAATCAATGGACGTGAGTTTGAGTAAACTCTGGAAGATAGTGAGGGGCTTCTGAGGTGACTCAGTGGTAAAGAATCTGCCTGCCAATGCAGGAGACGAAAGAGACACAGGTTCGATCCCTGAGTCAGGAAGATCCCCTGGAGGAGGAAATGGCAACCCACTTCAGTATTCTTGCCTGGAAAATACCATCGACAGAGGAGCCTGGTGGGCTGCAGTCCATGGGGTCACAAGGACTCAAATACTACTGAGCACAGCACAATCAGTCCAGGAGATAGTGAAGGACAGGGAGGCCTAGCATGCTGTAGTCCTCAGCGGTAGCTGAGTCGGACACAACTTAGCGACTGAACAAACACAAACATGGTGTATGGCCAGGATTTAGTTTAGCATGACAGGAAACAAATGAATTCAAGATGGGTCCCCCCACCCTAAAAAAAAAGGCAGAACCATGTCTAGCACATTTGCATTTTTTAAAAGGTAATTTAATGTATGTGTTTGTGATTAGTTTGTGCATCGTGAAATAGCTCTAGAAATAACCACAGAAAACTAGTAATAGTGATTGCCTCTGGGCAGGGAATGCCAAACAGGGTAGTGTGGGGGCGATTATTTTTCATTGTGCACCATTAATGTAATTTGAATTTTTCCCTTGTGCATCTGTAAGTTCTGTACACAGACCTTTTGTTTGGAAACGGATCAACGTTCTGATGTGGTCGATTGGAAGAGCCAAGGAGAGAAGCTCCGGGAAAATGAAAGTGTTAGTTGCTCAGTCGTGTCCCACTCTTTGCGACCCCACGGACTGTAGCCCGCCAGACTCCTCTGTCCATGGGATTCTCCAGGCAAGAATACTGGAGTGGGTTGCCATGACCGCCTCCAGGGGATCTTCCCGACCCAGGGATCGAACATGTATCTCTTAGGTCTTGTGCACTGGCAAGCGGGTTCTTCGCCACTAGCGCCACCTGGGAAGCTCTAATGAATAAGGAGTGGGGAAAAAGAAAGAAAAAAAAATACTGGAGTGGGTCGCTATTTCCTTTTCCAGGGATCGAAGCCTGCATTGCAGGCGGATTCTTTACCCTCTGAATGAGGGTGGCAGAAAGGGGTCCAAGCTTCCCTGCCTCCAGGAGAGGGATCCTGCAATCTCAGCTGGAGGAATAACAACTCCTTCCTCATAGACTTCATTCCATCCCCTGCTTCCATTTTGGCCAAAGTTCTGGAATAACTCGCCGAAAACGGCCTGAGGGTGGAGCACACTGCCCTCGGGCCCCCTCCCAGCGAGCGGCTCCTCCCCCCGGACCTGCTCGCTGAGCAGCAAAAAAACCCAAAAAACCACAACTCCCAGAAGCCGGCAGTGGGCGTCGGCGCGCAGCCGCGGAGCGAAGGCTGCCGGGAGCGTGTTGCCCGGAGGCGGGGCGAGCGCGCCGGGCGGAAGTCGGCCTCCCGCTGGGTCCCCGGCGCTACCCGCAGCGAGGCCCCGCCGCCCGCGGGCCCCGGAGCCAGCCCGCACCGGGTGAGTGACGGCCTGCCGGTGGCTCGCCGGCGCCTGCTGCCCGCTCCGACCCCGCCGCGTCTCTCCTCCGACCCCAGGCTCCATCCTTCTTCTCCCTGAGCGGGGCCCCCGCCCCCCTTGACTCGCTGACTGGGGTGGGACGCCTCCCTCTCCTCTGACTTGTAAGACTCTTACCTCCTCTGACCTACGGGACACCTCCCCCCTCTGACTTAGGAGATACCTCCCTCGTGTGACTGCAGGACGACCCTCTCTGACCTGGGGGACTCGTCCACCCTCTGACTGGTACGGTCCACCACCCCTCTGACTGCAGGACTCCTGCCCCCTCTGACTTGTGGACACCTCGCCCCTCCGCCTAGGTTGGGACGTCACCCCCTCTGAGCCTGGGGGATGCATTCCCTTCCTGAGGCTTAACTATCCTTGAGGACAACCCTCTCCTGCTCGCTGTGATTTCATTACCAGCCTCTGTGACCTCTGCAGGGTTTCTCCTGACCAGTTAGGGAACCCCTCCCCTCCCTGACTGGCACTTTGTCACACCTGCAGCAGGTCAGCGTCCCCCCACCCCAGCAGGCCTTCCTCTCCTTCCCCTTTTTCCTTTTGCACCCAGACTGTCTGCCCTGCCCCCTCTCCACCCTCTCCTCCCCACCTTCTGGTCAGGATGGGCACCATTCCTAGGACAGGCGCTTTGCCCATCCCTGTGGTTTGTCGTGACCCTTGCGCTCGTGTCCCTAGGCTTGGCAGGCACCTGAGGGTCCCCCAGGAGATGGGTGCCTCTTTGCACTCCAGCCCCATTTCCTATGGCTGCCTCAGGGTATGTGCTTGACATCTTTTCCTACCCGTTTCTGAACAAATTGTAGATGTGGGAGCCTGCATCTGCTGAGGTCAAGTGAATCTTGCTGGCCCTTCTGTCTAAGGACCAAACGTTAACAAAAACACAGGGTCTCTGGGGGTCCATGAAAAGGAAGCAGGTGCTGTAGCCCTTCAGGAGCCCTAGGGTCTTTGCAGCCTCCCCCTCCTCTCCCTTGAGGAGCTTGATTGAGAAAAATCTGCCTGGGCTGGGCTGCGGGCCTTCCTCCAGCCCCCAGCCTCACCCCACAGGCCTGCCAGTGGAACAGCCCAGCCTGAGCCTGTGGTCTTGGTGGGGCTCCTCCCAGAAGAGCCAGCAAGTAGCCAGCCCCTGGGGCGCCTCCCTGCTGGCCTCAATGAGGCCTCTATTCGGTCTGAGAGGCACACCAACCAGCCAGCCACTCCCTCTGCACTTGGTAGGGGCCTCCCATCCTGAGAGTGTCTTTGGGAGAGGACTCAGGGGAGACGGATCGATTTGGTCAGGCACTGTCATGAGGCCTCTGCAGTGGTCTGGGGCCAGGATTCTCCATCTTCTCACTTTTTCCCGTCAGTTAACCTGATCACACAAGGCACTGTGATGTCACAGGGTGGTGGAGGAAATCCCCTACGGGCAAGTATGCTTTGTGGCACCGTATGATCTAATTATTCCATTCCTTCTGTTAGCTGAAAGTCTGCTTTCTTCCCCCTAAAGATGTTACCCAAATGTAGTTCACCCCTTATTTTCATAGACGGCAGCAGTGATGTGTTTAAGCTGTTGATACTTGAGGGATTTCTTACCTGCCGGTCTAACTGCACCCTGCGCGTGTGCCCAGTCTCCCTGAGCCACAGATGTGGGGAGGAGGGACCCAGGGTGCAGGAGGAGTGGCTATGTCCGCCCTACTCCCTGACTGTGGCCTTTGAGGTGAGCACTGCAGGCTGCCACACACACACGCCCCTTTCATCTGAGTCTCGGGACTTGGCCAGCAGCAACGTGGCAGTCCTCGTGGCAGCTGTGGAGGGTAGGTGGACACATGCTCCAGTGTGTTCTCCTTCAGAAACAGAGTACTTCAGATCTGGGAATGTGGTCTGGAGTCCTGAATGGGTCTACACTGTGATAAGTCATTTCTCTATCGTTCAGATGATTGTGGAATGGTACCTAGAACACTGCAGGGAAAAGGGTAGTGATGTTACTTTTCCCTTCAGTAACACTCTGGACTGTGGAGATGCCTGGAAAGATATTATTAAATGCCAACGTTAGGGGAATCTAAAACTTTCATATTAATCTTTAAGGACCCCTGTGTTGATTTCCCGTTTCACTAGACTCAAGATGATCAATTAGAAAAAAATAATCCTGGTGATAGAGAAATCTGGGAAGGTGTTCGGTTTTCTCGTTTCTTATATACCTTTTTTTTTTTTAAATCCTACTTGTTTACCTGTAGTAGGTCCAGTCATTAAGTGGAACTCACAGTTTCAGGTTCTGAAGCAGAGCCCGACTTGCATTCTTGTTCAGCTAGGGGAACAAGTCATGGGGAATGAGGCTGGAGTAGGGCCCCAGACAGCAGGGATCAGACGGGGCCAGACCAGATACTGTTATGGTTACTGACGGTGTGAGGTTGAGGTTGGAGCCCCCACAGAAGGGCTCCGAGGGTTGAGCGAGTCCCAGCGGCGTCTGCAGGTTGGAGCCCCCACAGAAGGGCTCCGAGGGTTGAGTGAGTCCCAGCGGCGTCTGCAGGTTGGAGCCCCCACAGAAGGGCTCCGAGGGTTGAGTGAGCCCCAGTGGTATCTGCCGCTGAGAAAAGTGCCGGGAGGAAATGGCTTCTTGCAGGCGCAGCTCCACTGTCTGGAAGCAGGGCCTGATTCAGATGGATCATGGGATGAGTGTGTCCTCGTATTTGTGGGCTCTCTGCGTAAACCGCCCCAGTGACGTGTGGTTTTGTGTACGGCGCCTCACTTTCAACTGGAAAGATCACTTTTTGCTAAAAATCCTCCAAGTATAGCTTTAATGATATAACTGAAGCACACGCAGCCCTCCCATGATGGCAATAACTACAAGCTGTGGGTGATCCTGACACTGTGTGCCCACCCGGAGACAGAGCCGTGTGCGAACGGCCCTGCCCCTTTGGAAAAGCCGGAGGTTCTTTCTCTGTCTCCCTCCTTGTGGTTGGCAGAATAATGGCCCCCGCAAGATGTCCACATCCTGACCCCCAGAATCTACAAATATATCACGTGGCAAGGGGTTATTAGGGATTCCCTGGTGGCTCAGATGTAAAGAGTGCCTGTGATGCTGGAGACCTGGGTTCGATCTCTCGGTCGGGAACATCCCCTGGAGAAGGAGATGGCAACCCACTCCAGTATTCTTGCCTGGAAAATCCCATTCATGGAGGAGCCTGGCAGGCTACAGTCCATGGGGTCATGAAGACACAGCTGAGCGACTTTACTTTCACAAGGGGATATTAAGGTAGCAGATGGAATTAAGGTTGTTAACCCACAACCTTAAAATAGGGAAACCATGCTGGGTTATCGAGCAATCACAGAGCCTTTAAACGCGGAAGAGGGAGAGAGGAGAACTTCAGAGGGAGGTGACGGCAGAAAGGCCAGAGCGAGACAGTGTTGTTGCCGGCTTTGAAGGTGGAGGAAGGGGCCGCAAGCCAAGAAATGTGGGCAGCCGCGAGAAGCTGAGAAAGGCCAACTCCTCGGAAAAGGACACAGCCCTTGATTTTAGTCCAGTGAGACCCATGTCAGACTTCCGTCCTCCAAGACCGTTAAGCGAGTTTGTGGTGTGTAAGCCGCCGAGTCTGTGGTGATTTGTTAATAGCAGCAACAGAAAACAAATTCACTCCTCTTGGGTAGTGACCTTAAAACAAGCCAGAGGGCTGAAAAATAAGTTACCTCGAGCTGTATGTAACCGGATTGAGCACGCAGTTGTGAATGCCTGTATACAGAGTAAGAGGAGCCTGGGAAGGTGCAGACTCAGGTAGGGCCCGGAGTTTCAGCCCTGACCTCAGTATTCATTGGAAGGACTGGTGTTGAAGCTGAACCTCCAATACTTTGGCCACCTGATGGGAAGAGCTGACTCATTTGAAAAGACCCTGAAGCTGGGAAAGATTGAAGGCGGGAGGAGAAGGGGACGACAGAGGATGAGGTGGTTGGATGGCATCACCAACTCAATGGACATGAGTTTGAGTCCTCAAACTCCAGGAGTTGGTGATGGACAGGGAAGCCTGGCGTGCTGCAGTCCAAGGAGTCACAAAGAGTCATGACTGAGAAACTGGACTGAAAAGGACCTTTCCCCTCCTTTCTGGTTTCCTTCCACTGTCCACCCTGTCCACATTCGAAATGGCCTAAAATAGTACAAAGTAGTAAGCCTTGGCAAGTCCAAAACAGAAAAATGCCTTGAATCAGGTCACTTTTTCCAGAAGCTGAGACAACACCGTCTGCATTCTTTGAGATGCCGTCTCGCTGGAGCTGTGAAACCCTTGGTGCCTAGTGCCGTCAATGGGATGAGTTCTTGACTTTCTAACCAGGAAGTGCCCTTTGGCAGTGAGCACAGCAGGAACTCGGAGGCCGGCCCAGCCCACTGTCTGGATAAGGCTCTCTAGGAGCGAGGTGGGGCCAGGAAGGCAGTTGCTCCCTAGGGAGGAGAGTGGCTGCCCCCGAGGCAGCAGGGAGCAGGGAGGGGCCTCCTTATCTCTACACTGTGCTTCCTGCCTCCCTAGGTCCTGAAGGGGGGTGGGGGGCGGATAGCCTTGGCAGCTGTCGTTAAACCTGTTTGCCCTGCCACCTGTCACACCCCTGTCCTGAAGGAATCTACAGAAAAAGGCTCTTGGCTGTGTCAGTGTCGCCACCCACTTTCTTCTAAGTCTTGGTAGAGTCCAGTGATGAAAGGCCCGTGAAAGTAGGGGTGTCAGAGCCTGTCCTCCTCCTTAACTGTAACCAGACCTCGGAGGGGCTGCTGCTGCTGGGCTGGGGAGGCAGCGTCCCCCTGGGTGTACAGCAAGAGGTTGGTGCCGCCTCCCTTGGGTCTGGAGTCCACTGCCCAGTGGATAATCACCAGCACCCCACCTGGCTGTTTCCGGCCTGTCTTCTAAGGAAGTGCTGGTTCCACGGACACTGGAAAAGCAGGAGTGTCAGCGAGCCATTCTTGACACCCGCCCCAAAGAGAGGGGACCCGGAAGGAGATTAGAACGCGAACCTCCTGGGTGGTGGTTGCCCCTCGACAGCCAGGGACGTCTTTCCAGAGATGTTTCAGTGGGACTGGCATGGGAGAAAGGAAGCCCCGAGGGGTGTGGTCCCCAGGGGTTTCTGAACGGGAGCAAAGGCAGGCATGCCCCCTGAACAGGTGAGCCTGGCCGGCCAAAGAGCTCATGACTTTCTACCACAGCAACTTGATTCCAGTTTTCCTGGTTATGTAAAGTCAGCCTGGGACCTCTCTTGTGGCCCAGTGTCTAAGGCTGCGCACTCCCAATGCGGGAGGCTCAGAGTCAGCCCCTCATCTGGGAACTAGCTCCCACATGTGCAACTAAGACAGTGCGGTCAAATAAAGAAAACTAGTTTTTTAAAAAATCGATCCATTATGATGGCTGAGTGGGTAAAGAATCTGCCTACAACGCAGGAGAGGAGATGTGGGTTTGATCCCTGGGTCAGGAAGATCCCCTGGAGAAGGAAATGGCAACCCACTCCAGTATTCTTGCCTGGGAGAATCCCATGGACAAAGGAGCCTGGAGGATACAGTCCTTGGGGTCGCAAAGTCAGACACAACTGAGCGACTGAGCTCGAGCTGCACGTGGTGGTGACATTTAAACCGCTTCGCGTTCGGAGGTTCGTGGGCAGGGAGCAGGCCCTCCTGGGAACGGCTTTGTCCATTTCACCTCTCACCTGCGCTGGCTTGTCTCTTGGTTTTCGTGGATGGCAGGTTTTTGTTTTTTTAATGAAAATGCAAGCTCTCTCTTGGAGCTAGGCCTCCAGCAACAAGAGACTACAGGCAGCTCACCATCAGTTTTAGATGATAAACCGGCGGGTCGTGGCACGGCATGAAAACGAATCTGATTGGAAACTTTCTTTTTCTACAAAATAAAAATAATCCCTTGGGATGCCAAAGGAGGGATGGACACCAAGGTTGGGCTTTGATCCAGTGGTGAAGCTGAAGGGGTTTTCTGGAAGGCAGCCCAAACTCTCCGGTCACCAAAAGCAATCGAATAAGTGTTGATGTAGCAAAACGTGATCGAAGCCCAGGCCTCCTTTGGTCTTGGGAGCCAACCTGACTGAGCAGAGCCCCTGGGCTCCCGGGGCTCAGAGTCAGTGGGGAGGCTGAGACCGGGTTGCAGCCAGAGAAACGGCAGAGCCCCAAGAGGTGCAGCCGGCATCAGGTACATTGATTTCTAGGCCTAGCCTCACACATCGCCACAGACTTCTCAGTTGAAAAGAGTACATGTGCCTCATTGTTCGGGAGGCCAGAAGCAGGTGTCATTTCACTGGGCTGAAATAGTGTGGGCAGGGCCGTGCTCCGCTGAAGGTGCCGGGGACAGTCCATCCTCGCCTCTTCCAGCTCCTTGGGGTCCTGTGCGTTTCTCGGCCGTGGTCACATGGCCTCCTCAGCCGTCACATCCCCCTCCCCGTTTCTGTGAGGACACGGTCACACTGAGGGCCTGCCTGGGCAATTCCATCGCAAGGCCCCCGACTGGCTCTCATCTGCACAGTCCCTGTTGCCATAGAAGGGGACAGTCCCAAGTCCTGAGATCCAGCCTGGCTGCCTTTGGGATGTCAGCCCCTCACAGGAGGGACACTTACAGGGGGGTGGGGGGCACTTCACGTGGACGCAGGGCAGGAGGGGGACAGGACAGCAAGTGCTCTCATGAGACAGCCAGGAACTGCTAGGTGGGTGCATGTGGCTGAGTGGAGAAAGCGTCCTGTGCGAGTGTCTGGCACACGGATTGTGGGTCACAACAAGGCGGTGCTGAGCGTGGGGAGCGTGTGCGAGGATACAAAGCTTCGCCTGCAGGCTGAGGAGCTTGTCCTTTGGCAGGAAGGCGCTGGGGGCTGGTAAAGATTCACTTTTCAGGAAAGTCTCAGTTGTGTGAAGGATGGATTGGGGAGGATCTGTTTCTCTGGGGGAGTAGAGCGTGGGTATTCTCAGCTTTGCGGGCCATCTAGTCCCTGGCTCTGGCCATGCCCACACTCACAGGAGTGGGCTGGCCCCTGTGTCAGCTTCGCCCGCAGAGCTGGGCCCCCCAGGCCTGAGCACAGGTGCTCGTAATGAGGGAAGCGCTGGACAGCAGCGGGTGGTCAGTGCCAAGTCCCACAGCGTCTGACCCGGCGGCCATGGCCCTGGGAAGCCGATCCGTCATGTGCACAGTTTACACGTGGAGAGACGGAGATCCAGAGGAACGAGGTCACTTGCTTGAGGTCACGTGGCTGGTAACGGGCAGAGCTCAGGTTGCCCAGAGGTCTGGGTCATCAGGAGGCCAAGGTGAGACAAGACCAGGGCAGAGGCTGGGGCGGGGAGGGGAGTGGTGTGGAGTTGAGAGCTGGGGTGCGGACAGGTGAGGGGGCCTGGCACCCGCCAGGATGTGGCGGCGTGAGTGATTTGACTGCTGCCCAGGCTGGCGCTGAGAGCTGGGAGCGCCTCCGGCCAGCGGTGCCTTCCTGCCCAGAACCTGCTGCAGGCGCGGGAGGCTCAGCAGCTGGGCTCCTGGCCTGGATTCCAGGGAGACATTCAGGCTGGGAGGGTGTGGATTCAGAAGGAGAAGCGGTGGGTGACGAGGAAGGAGCCCGCCTTGAGGGCCGAGAAGAGAGGGAAGAGGACCGCAGACAGGTCACCACTGGCGGCCCCGTGGCTGCTGGCAGGAGGTGCAGCGGGACACCCTGTGTCTGGGCCCCAGGAGCAGGCCTGCCTGTGGGTGGGGCGTCTCCGGGGCCAGCAGTGGACCCTAGCTAGGACCGGGGAGAGGGCCCTCCTCCGGGATGGGGGGGTGGGCTCTGCCTTCATTCACAGAGGCACGATGTCACCCTTTCACATACCGAGCGCTACCAGTACCTGAGAGTGTACCCTGGAGCTGGAACAGTGGCTCAGATGGGAGATATGGACAAGTATAGACTGAGAAGGAACCAGTAGAGCAGGCATGGCTGACCTGACCCTGAGCAAGCAGGAGGTCCTCCCCCAGACCGAGGCCGGGGAGCCGGGTGGGCTCCACTGGGCCCTAGCTGCTGGTGGCGTCCTCAGAGTCTGCTGGGAGCGAGTGACGGGGGGACACCAGGACCGCGACGCAGAAATGAAGAGCCCACCAGGGGCTGTGAGGGCACACAGCACGATGGAGACAAGTCTGCCCTGGCAGGCACTCTGCCCACTGCCCCTGCAGCCCTGTGACGGCAGGCAGCTTGACCGTCCGGCTGGATCCAGGGCCAGAGGTTTGCGTGTACCTAAGCTGGAGCGCAGGGGCAAGGAGCCTCAGCTGCTCAGGAAGTGGGTGTCTTTTTCATTCCTTCGGCGCAGTATGCTGTGGGGTAGAGGGTGGGCAGGGAGGCCTTTCTGAGGAGTGCGAGCAAGACTGTCAGGAGCCGGGGCAGGACGGCGAGCCCTGTCTGGGGGACGCGGGGTAGAAGAGTGGTTGGTCGGCAGGCAGAGGAGCCGGCTTGCCGGGGCCAGGTTGGGGTTGACAGGGGTTGTGTAACTAGCGAGGGTTTGCTCCCAAAGCAGGGAATGACACGCCAAAGGGACTGGCTTGAATGGCAGGTGTCGGTGCCCACAGGGCACCAGTGGGTGTCGGGGTCGGGGGGTAGCAGCAAGAAGGTGCCTGCGTGGTTCCTGTGAGAAGGGGCTGTGGGAGCCGATGGCGAGGAGGCAGGCAGCCGGGTCGCTGGGGCTGACAGAGCAGATGCTGCAGACGGAGGGGGATCGGGGCCACACCTGAGCTTTTTGAGGTGGTGGTGGCTCATAACTTTTGGTTGAAGTGTGTTCACATGGAGAGTTGTGTCTCCCAGGGTTTTCATGGAAGTTTTGACCAGGACAGCTGTGACTATGGCCATCCGCCATCGCTGCTTCGATTCCTGAGGGAAGAATTGCAGGCGAATGTGTGTCAGAAATCCAGGCAGAATCTTGACCAGGAGGTGAGATGCAGGAGCTGAGAGCTCAGTGGTGACGGTGGGCTGGACGTGGACAGCAGGCAGCTTCGGCCTGGCCGTGCTTTTGAAGCCGTGGTTTGGCGAGACCAGAAGTGGGGCCAGGACTCCTGCTTTCCCTCGAGGTCCCCAGCGACCAGCTCACATCTCCATGGCAAATTGGGGGACTGCTTCCTGGGGGCGGGGGAGCCCTCTCCCAGGAGGGGAGTCGGGCCCATGCCCAGGGGAGGGGAGGAGGACTCCGAGGCTGTTCCACAGAGCCCCGATGTCTTACCTGCTCCTTAGAAGTCCCTTTTCTGTACTTGACCCTCTGGCCAAAACCTAAGAATCTGTCCGGAAAGCAAGGGGATGGGAGGCCTGTTTGCCATATGGGCCTGTTGCCTTCATTTTCCATCCCAGGAGCCAGCCCACATGGTCTACAGTGTGGTGGGGGGTGGTTCACAGAACTGCCAAGTCCCCTTGTGAGTCCCCACACCCTTCCCAGCTGCCACCTGGCGGAGCGAGGAGCATCTACGCAGAGAGTCAGCCATTAGTTGTTTGGGGGCCAAGGCAGAAATGCTCCGTGGCCTGAGGGACCTTTCTCAGGCTGAGACCTGCCAAGTCACAGCTGAAGGTCGAGACTGAGAGTGGCCACGGGCCAGTGTTCTGCTGCTTCTGCCCCTGGTGCTGCTGTGACCTGTGAGCTGCCGTGGTCTGTGCTGGGGACAAGAGCCGCTGTTCCTGGCCACCACCACCTCCCCCGGAGCTCAGCCTCCAGCTATACCCGGGGAGCGGGCTGGGCCAAGCCACGCTGTCCTTGGAGCTGAAGTGCTGACAGGCAGGGCTCCAGGGATGAGGACGCGTCAGCCTCTGGACCCTCAGCCTTTTGCATGACACAAAGGTGCCAGGGGACAGATGTTGCCAAAACCTGCACTGTTTCTGTTTGGCTTGATTGTGTTCCATAGTTGATTTGAATGGGCTTCCCCGATGGCTCAGCGGGTAAAGGATCCCCCTGCAATTCAGGAGACAGAGGAGGTGCAGGTTCAATCCCTGGGTTGGGAATATCCCCTGGAGGAGGAAATGGCATCCCACTCCAGTATTCTTGCCTGAAAAGTCCCATGGACAGAGGAGCCAGACAGGCTACAGTCCACGGGGTCACAGCAAGTCAGACATGACTGAGCAACTAAGCTCAGCACAGCACGTTTCTGTTTGGCTGATTGTGTTTTATGCTTTATTTGAATATCACAGAAACGTAACCCAGGAGGACGTAGCTCCCTCACTGAGCATGTGTCTGCTCTGTGCACTGTTCTAGTAGCCGGGGGCGCAAATGAATAAACTGTAACCTGATGTCCAGTGGTGACAGGTGCCAAGGAAAGGATGGAGGCTGCCGTCGGGAGCAGAGCCGTCAGGGAGGGCTTTCTGGCTTAGGTGACCTTTGCTTAAAATGGACCTGTACTCTCTCTGATAGTTTGTCCTGCCCAACCCTCCCTACCTCCCCGCCTGCCACACGCCCTCTTTCCCAAGACTGCAAAGCACCAGCTTATGCAGAACTTTCTCTCACTGAGCTTTGTGTCTTGCCAGCTGGGACAGAGGACATGGAATGGTTTTGCTTTGGAAAGACTTTTTCCTGCTGAAAAGAGTAAACAAAGACACTGCAGAGTCAGGGTTTACTTAGGCCAAGGGGGCAGCAATGGCTGAGTCGTGGCCACGCCAGTCACCCTGGACGAGGCCGCCTTGGACCGTACGCCCGCTCGTAGGTGGGGCACTGTGCCCGGCAGGTCGTGACCGCTCTCCTTTCCCCCGCGTTGCAGGTCCCGCCGCCCTTCAGTCTGATGCCCGTCCAGCTCTCCAACCCCCCGGAATGGAATGAGTCTATGCACTCTCTCCGGATCAGCGTGGGGGGCCTTCCCGTGCTGGCGTCCATGACCAAGGCCGCGGACCCCCGCTTCCGCCCCCGCTGGAAGGTGATCCTGCCATCCTTCGTGGGCGCCGCTGTCCTCTGGCTGCTCTACACCCACCGCCCCCCTCCTGGCCGGCCCCCCCTGCCCAACACCCACAACTGGAAGCTCGTCCAGCCACCTGCTGCCCGGTACAATGACACCTACCCACTGTCTGCCCCCCAGAGGACGCCGGGCGGGACGCGATACCGGATCGCTGTTATTGCTGACCTGGACACA
This sequence comes from Bos javanicus, assembly GCF_032452875.1. Lineage (NCBI taxonomy): Eukaryota > Metazoa > Chordata > Mammalia > Artiodactyla > Bovidae > Bos > Bos javanicus. The sequence continues at coordinate 54,893,717 of NC_083886.1, forward strand.
AAGTCCAGGGCCCAGGAGGAGAACACCTGGGTCAGTTACCTGAAGAAGGGTCATCTGACCCTGTCAGACAGCGGGGACCGGGTGGCCGTGGAGTGGGACCAAGGCCATGAGGTCTTGGAGTCCCACCTGGCAGAAAAGGGGCGGGGCATGGAACTGTCGGATCTGATCGTCTTCAACGGGAAGCTCTACTCCGTGGACGACCGCACAGGCGTGGTCTACCAGATCGAAGGCTCCAGGGCCGTGCCCTGGGTCATCCTGTCCGACGGCGACGGCACCGTGGGGAAAGGTAAGTCGGGCCGTCTGTCCCTGGGCTCGTTGCGGTGCTGGAGATCAGGTCATCCGGTTGGTTCTCAACACATGCACAGCAAAGCAGTCACTGGTCCAGGGGTGGACGTCGGGGAGATCTCGTCTACCCCACCTCTGACCTGCAGCTCCCGCAGCCTGAGCAGAGTCCTCGGAGACCTCAGACCGAAGCTGCGCCCAGGAGTGTGAGCTTCTGCTGGGGGCTGGCGGGGAAGCGGGGTCTCTCCCAGAGGAGCGCTGGGCCTTGCCCTCAGGGACAGCCCCTTTCTGCGTCCTCAGCTGTGTCAGTGTCTTGAGCGCACGCTGGGACTGTGCCCTCCACGTGGCTTGGCTTTAAAGCTGGGGCATCAGGTTTGCTCATTCTGAACTGAGACTTTGTTAAAAAGCAAACTGCTCATTTCTGAAAACCCAGCAGGGGAGGGTCTGAGTGTGAACAGCAGTGCCTCCCACCCCGACCTTGAGTGGAGTCCGACCTCTGGCATCGGCTATGCCAGCAGGCAGGTAGCAGAGCTGTGGGAGGGAGCCTGTGTGCCCAGAACCTTCACATGGAGCAGCAGGAGAGTTGACACCAGCTTCCATGCGTGTGGCTGGATCTGCACCTGCTAGAAAGCCAGGCTCCACTGCCAGCACCTGGGGTCAAAGGAGAAATCGCATTAACTCACTGGGCCCTGGGCTGGCTGCCAGGGCCTCCTTCCCTCGAAGTGATAAAAATCTGTCCCGACTTTGCCCGAGGCTGAGCAGGTTGGCAGGACTCTCTCTCAGCCACCGTTTTATTGAAAACTTCAGTTGCCCGCTTTCTGCTTTAGGCCGGCCGCGCGTGTCCGGCACCATCCAGCAGTTCTGCTTGCCCTTCGGGTCTGGAGGATAGCGGGATAGAGGGAGCTCGGGGTTGCCCGGTGGTCTGTCCCCCGGAGGAGATCACAGGAAGTCAGTGGGTCCCCCAGAGCCACCTGCAGAGAAGCATCCTGAGGTGAGGGTTGCAGCCACAGCTCCTTGGGCCAGCCGGAAGTTTGCAAAACATTTGGGAATAGGCACAGATTAGAACACAGTGTAGGAACAGGTGAGAATATGCTAGAACAAAGTGCCCACACAGCCTTCACAACTAGGCTTATGGTAAGTGAATCCATCTAAGAAAATAAACACACTGATTGGCGTGGCTACTGTGCGCATCTGTGCTGAGCCCCACTACGCTCTGGCCGCTGGCACATAAATCCCTCGGGGGTGTGGCTGTGTGACCAGCACTTTGCTGCGTTTTCCCAGGGTTGGGTGTAGTCTGATGGGGTTGACATGACAGTTGGAAAAACGGGGAGGTTGGGGTCTGCAGAGATTGTGAGTGGAGGGCCACTTTTCTGGCTGGGGGGAGGACTAGGCTGCTCCACTGGGGGGTTCACATGGGTTAAGGAGGCGGGGATCCAGCAGGGTTCCTGGGGTGAGTTTGGGAGGAAGATGCTAGAGGGCAGGGAGAGAGGAGCCAGGGGTCAGAAGGCAGAGGTGGTGCCCGTCTGCCCCACGTGAACGCCGTGGTGTCTGCTCTAAGGAGAGGGGCCCGACCGCCCACCCTCGAACAGAGCTGCGAGCTGGCTGGTCCATCCCCTATCCTCTTGTCGTCGCCCCAGGTTGAGTCCAACATGAGTGACCTCTGCCACCTAGAGCTGCCGGGCCCAGAGGGCTCTCTGCTCTGCCCTGACTGAGCCCATGGGCCAGGCCAGCAGAAGGCTGGCCCTCGCCTCAGCCCCGCCCCTGTCTCCCTGTCCCCAGGCTTCAAAGCTGAGTGGCTGGCCGTGAAGGATGAGCATCTGTATGTGGGCGGCCTGGGCAAGGAGTGGACCACTGCCACGGGGGAGGTGCTGAATGAGAACCCAGAGTGGGTGAAGGTGGTGGGCTGCAGAGGCAGCGTGGACCACGAGAACTGGGTGTCCAGCTACAACGCCCTGCGGGCCGCTGCCGGGATCCGGCCGCCAGGTGAGAGCCAGGCCCACGGATGGGCACCGTGAGCTTGCTTGTTAGACCATTCAGCTGTCTCTGATGGTTGCTCCCACCAGGCCTCTCGGTTCTGGGGCCAGCGAGCTGTTTTTGATTTTCACCCAGGCTCACTCGGCGGGCTCAGACAGTAGCCCCGTCAGCAGTGTCCTGGGGGCCGCCCCGAGGTCAGGCCTCGCCCCTGACCTGGTGGTGGGAGCAGCTGCACGAAGCTTTGCTGCTTTGCCCTCATTTCTGGAAGTCATGGTTTATTTTAGGGAGGGGCGGTGCTTGGAGCAGGCTCAAGCACATGACTAAGGTCACAGCTTCACCTCCAGATAGGCTGAGTTCCCATCCTTTTTGGCTTAGAGGCAGCCTCTCCTACCTGCCCTGATCCGTCTTCTCAGATCAGACCTAGTGTTACTCGTGCCTCTTCCAGAAGCTCTCTGCTCTGCGCCCCGAGAGAGGTGAAATAGCACCAAGGAGGTGAAATACAGACAGACCTTGTAGCCATGGCTACTCAGCAGTGCTGGGGGAGCCAGCGAGGGAGGGTGGCCAGAGAGGCGGCCCAGCAGAGGCTCACGCGGCCCCGTGGGCTCTGTCCTGCTGGGTTCAGCCACTCTGGACAGACGGACAGCTAAAGAAAAGAACGGTGCTGCTGCCCGGGCGCCGGGCCGCTCGCGGGTGTGCACGCGGGGCGAGGCCGCCCAGGCCCGGGTCGGGCGGGCCGTGACCGGCCTGTGTGTCCCCAGGCTACCTCATCCACGAGTCTGCCTGCTGGAGCGACACGCTGCAGCGCTGGTTCTTCCTGCCGCGCCGCGCCAGCCACGAGCGCTACAGCGAGAAGGACGACGAGCGCCGGGGCACCAACCTGCTGCTGAGCGCCGCCCAGGACTTCGGGGACATAACTGTCCAGCACGTGGGGGCAGTGGTCCCCACCCACGGCTTCTCCTCCTTCAAGTTCATCCCCAACACCGACGACCAGATCATCGTGGCCCTCAAGTCCGAGGAGGACAGCGGCCAGATTGCCACCTACATCATGGCCTTCACGCTGGACGGACGCTTCCTCCTGCCCGAGACCAAGATCGGGAGTGTGAAGTATGAGGGCATAGAGTTCATTTGAACCAAGAAAAGTCAAGTTGACAAGCCAGGCTGAGGGGTGGACGGTTTTAAGCTACGTCAGGACTCAAGTTTCATAAAAACCCAACGACTGCACTTTGACGTGATGTTTAGTTGATCCTTTTTTCTTGTTTTGATTTTTTTTTTTTTTTTTTTGGAACTTTTGAGGTGCGTGCCTGGTTTAGAAATTTCCAGAACTGGGAGCTCAGTCCCAGCCTGAGATGTGGCTTCTCAGAGGGGAACAGAAGTGGCGGGGTGGGGGTGTCTCCCAGAGCTGCAGGCCGGACATTTCCCTGCGCCTCCACCTGGTGGTGGAAGCTAGTCATTGCAGGCATCTTAATTTGGGGCCCATCCTCCGATTCAGCCCTTTCTTCCATCTGACCTCCTTTTCTTTTCTCTCCATTTCTTCTCCTGCTCAATAAATATTTCTTGAGCTCCTACTGTGTGTCAAGAACTGTGCCCTCTCTGGGAACCCAACAGTGAGTCTGCCCAGTGGGGCTGCTAGCCTGGTGCTCCTGGAACACCCGTCTTCTCTTCCTTGTGAACCTCAGGCATTAAATCCACCCCTCCAGGCCCCTGGAAAAGAACCTATTTACACTGCCGGACCTCACAGGGCTGTGAGGGCAAGGGCAGGCCTCCGGGAACACGTCTGCTTAAAGTGCCCCAAGAGGGGTCACAGGCCCACCATCTGCCCCACGTCAAACTTCTCCATTCAAGGGTCTGGCCCCGTATATTCTGTCTTCAGGAAAATTCTGTGCCTGCGTAGCACTTTGAAGTTTTAATTATTAGCTTATATATTAATTAGTTTCCTTTCTTATAAAATGGAATCGGCAAATCTTATCAAGAGCAAAGTCCTGTAGTTAAGAAATTCATTCCCGGCAGTGAAGAAAATGGTAATTAAGCAGTTACAGTCCATAAGGCAAGTTTTCAAGCACTTCTAAGTCCTTGGCCAAAGGATACAATGATAAGGACACAATACCTTTTTCTAGCAATTATCAGAAATTGCCATTTCTTTAAAGACTTCCACGAAATGACTTGAATGTGTAATTCCTGAGTCAAAGAGGGGCCCCAGGCTCTGGCAAGCCTGCACCTGGCCCCCGACGCTGGGCTGCCTTACCCTGGGACTTGTGGATGAGGCCTACCTGGTCCGGCAATTTCTGTCCTGGCCTTTTATTTCTCCGCTTCCCTGTTAGAGTTTTGCAGCCTCTTCTTTATAAAAACTTCACAGAAACTTTGGCACGTCTTAGTCCCTGTGGTCTCTTCTCCGTACCCCAGGGTAAAGGTGGAGGGTTTGGGACACAGGTCAGCCAGAACCGAAGTCTATAAGGGCCATCACTATCAGCCCACGGCACCCCTCTCCCAGAAGCTACCTCACCTCTCAGGAGAATGTAGGGTTTGTGATGGCCAGGAAGGGCCGTGTTTTAGGCTCTGGCTGTTGTCTTGTGAACCTCTGTCTTGTAGACTTTTCCCACTTTGGAATTTTAATACAAATGCTCAGAGGGGACCCAGGAAGGATCCCTCGTTCCTGCGCGGTTGTTTCTTCCACTATAACACTAACAGCAGGAGAGTAGAAAACAAGGTTTGGAACAGACATGTCTCTCTAGAGCTCAGCTCCCACTGTACACAGTCTGAAGGCCCAAGTCTTCTCTGACTTGGCTTACCTGGGCTCCCTGACCCACCTCCTTGATAAATATCCACGACATTCAGGGCTGTGTGATATTAAAAATACCAGAGATGAAATTAGGAAGGTTGGAGGACTAGGGACATTCTCTGGGTTGAGGTCTAAGCCCCAGGTGCCCAGAAGCTCCATTTTCACACAGTGATTTTCAAGTATTTTAAAGCTAGACTTTCCCCCACCCCCACCCCTATTCGCTGCTGTAAGCATAATGATTGTGTTCCCTTCCCACTGGAGCCATTGTTTTGTAAACAATAAAGTGAATTCTCTTTGTCTTCTGGTCTGTGTTGGCTTTTGGCACTGCCGCAGGGGATATGAGAGCCAGATCACACAGGGGCTCAGAGAAGGGTGCACTTCCTGTGGGGATGAAGAGGGATCCTGGCAAGGAATGAGCCAGAAGCATTCTTGATGCAGGATGGCCGGGGTACCATGGGAGCTCATGGGATTGGGACCGTGGACCTTTGTGGACTGGAAGCCTTTATGGAAACCACATCAGCCAGTCCAGCTTGTCCCTAAGCCTGAAGACGCTGTTTTGGTCAGACTGATAAATATAGGTTCTGGTTCCACTCCAGGTTCCAGTCCTGGCTCTGACACTTTGCAACTGTGTGACCGTGGTTGGATCAGCTAACCTCTCTGTGCTTGTATTTCCTCGTCCGTGAAAGGACAGCGATAATGGAGCTACTTCACAGAGCTGTCATGAACAGTAAATGAGTCCATACACAGATTAGCATCTACTTATCCATTTTCTTGGAGGCTACTAGAAGATTGGCAGGGAGGTGGGCTCCAGCAAGAGTTCTTGACTGGTCCAGATGTCGTTAGGTGTCTGATGAGCCTGCAGGAACCAACTAGATCATTCTGGAGGACATTGGGGGCCCTAAGAGGAAGGAACCTCTAACCTCTGACCCTAACCCTAAGAGGAAGGAACCTGGAAGGAGGCAGGTGTAGGTCAGGGTGCCCGTCCTCCTCCATCCTTTCCCCATCCTGCTCGGCCTCCCCAGAGGCTGACGTGAGTGAGCCTCTGCACCTCATCAGCACACTCTGGGACTGACCCCCAACCAGCAGGAAGCACTGATTCCCTCTCCAGGGCTGCCTGCCTCTTGCACTACCTCCAGGAACTACTTCCTGCCTTTGTCGCTTCTGGCCTGGGAGTAGCCAGAGCTCCAGATACCAGCTGCACCAGCTCACTCACACCTTGTAAATAGCTCCCCTGTCTTTAAAGCTTCCTTAGAGTATCCTAATCTGGGACCACCTGCTGCGAGCCTGACCAGGACAGTCAGGGAGGAGACTCAACCGTCAAAACCACGCAGGTGTCAAGTAAGGAGGCCGAGTGTTTCCAGGGGCCCAAAGTGAGGAAGCAGTCCTCAGGAGGACAGTCCCAGGATGGGAGATGGGGAGCCAGAGCACATCGAGCTGAGGAGGGGAACAGGGTGAGCAACTGCACATGGAGGAGGAAGGCAGAGAAAATCGGCGCTTGACTGTATCTTAAGCAGCTGCGACACTCTGGGCTCCACACGACTTGGCCTGCCTAGCACTCACACTTGCAATTCATTAGTGTTAGTCACTCAGTTGTGTCCGACTCTTTGTGACCCCATAGCCTATAGCCCGCCAGATTTCTCTGTCCTTGGGATTCTCCAGGCAAGAATACTGGAGTAGATTGCCATTTCCTTCTCCAGGGGATCTTCCTGACCCAGGAATCAAACCTGGGTCTCCTGCATTGCAGGCAGATTCTTTACCATCTGAGCCACCAGAAGTGAAGTCGCTCAGTCATGTCCGACTCTTTGTGACCCCATGGACTGTAGCCTACCAGGCTCCTCCATCCATGGGATTTTCCAGGCAAGAATACTGGAGTGAGTTGCCATTTCCTTCTCCAATTCATTAGCAAAAAAGAAATTCCCAAAAGTCATCTCAGAACTAGGTGAAAGAAAATGAGACTAATTTCTTTCCAAATGTTAATCCTGTCTTCTTTATGCACTTATGCTGGCTTCCCTGGTGGCTCAGAGGTTAAAGTGTCTGCCTGCAGTGAGGGAGACCTGGGTTCGATCCCTGGTTCAGGAAGATCCCCTGGAGAAGGAAATGGCAACCCACTCCAGTATTCTTGTCTGGAGAATCCCATGGTTGGAGGAGTCTGGTGGGCTACAGTCCATGGGGTTGCAAAGAGTCAGACACGACTGAGCAACTTTACTTACTTGTGCACTTCAAATTGGTAAATTATACCTTAATAAAACCGTTAATAGATTTGGGTAAAGCAAAAATAAAATACCTTCACACAAAGAAAATTCCGAGGCCAAATGACTTTATTGGTAAATTGTGTCTAAGACATTTAAGGAAGAAGTTGTAAGAAGCCAACACAAAATCTTCCATAATTTGGGGAACTGGGAACACCCTCAATTCATTCTGTGAGGGCATCACTGCCCGGATACCAAAACCAGACAAATAGAAGAAAAATACAAACCCTCGTGAACGTAGAAGCAAAAATCCTTGACAAAAATTTAGCCAGTTGAGTACAATGTCCTGTAAAATGGACAATACTTCACGACAGACTGTGATTTACTCCAGGAATGCAGGGTTGGTTTAATATTCTAAAATCCACGTAATCTACCATATTTAACAGATGAAGAAGGTAAAACCGTATGATAATCTCAAAAGATAGAGGAAAAAAAACCGGATGGAATCCAGTACTCATTCATGATTTAAAAGCAAACGGAGACTTCCCTGGTGCTCCGGTGGCTGACTCCAGGCTTCTGCTACAGGGACGTGGGTTCAGTCCCTGGCTTCAGAACTAAGATCCAGCATGGTGCAGGGCCAAAAAAAGAGGATTTGTTAAACACTAAGGATATATTTTCTGAACATTTGTCATAATAAAAATGAATTTTCTTAATACTTTAAATATTTTTAAAATAATAAATACAAGCGGGGGGGAAAAAAAAAAAACCTCTTTGCAAACTAGAAATAAAAGGAACTTCTTTAAGCTGGTAAATGGTGTCTGTGGAAAAAACCTTTAGCTAACATAATACTACATGGTAAAAAAACTTTGCTTTGAAGGCTGGGAACAAAGCAAGAATCGGCATTCTCCACTTTTTTTTCCCCTACCACTTAACTTTCTGTTTTGAAATCATTTTAAGCCACAAAGAAGTTGCCAAACTAGAATTAGTGTTGCTGTGTTCCCTTCATGCTGTTACACAACCACAGCTCCGTGATCAAACTAGGAAATTGGCAATGTGCTCATCACTGTTCTTCACCCACCATCTCTTACGAGGTCCCGGACAGTGCAATTAGGCAAGAGAAAGCAGAATCTTTAGATTGGGAAAGAAAGGGTAAAACTGTCTTTTTTCACCAAGGACAAGTTCAACTAGATAGGAAAACCCTAAGGACTCTTCAAAAAAGACCTAACAGCTGAGTTTAGCAGAGCTGAAGGATACACAGTTCACATATGGAAATTAGTTTTATTTCTGTGCAGTGAACAACTGGAAAATTTTTGAGACAGCAGCATTTTTAATAGCACCCCAAAACGTGAAACAGATAAAAGTCTAACAAAATATGTACAAGATCTATATGCTGAAAGTATAAAATCCTGACAACTGGCGATACCAAGTATTGGTGAGCATTTAAACCACTGAAATAGTAATAGGAATTGCCAGTAGGGATGCAAAAATGGGTTCAGCCGCTTTGGAAATTTGACAGTTTCTTAAGAAGTTAAATATACACCGACCATGGGACCCAGTAATCCTGTCCCTCCACAAAAGAAATAAAAACTGACATTCATACAAAGACTTGTCTCTAAACGTTCTTAACAGTTTTATGTGTAATACAGTAGCCATCCCCCACCCTGCCCCTGTATCTGCAGAAGATACTTTCCAAGACTCCATTGGATGCCTGAAACTGTTCAGTTCAGTTGCTCAGTTGTGTCCGACTCTTTGCGACCCCATGAACCGTAGCACGCCAGGCCTCCCTGTCCATCACCAACTCCCGGAGTCTACCCAAACCCATGTCCATCGAGTTGGTGATACCATCCAACCATCTCATCCTCTGTCGTCCCCTTCTCCTCCTGCCTTCAATCTTTCCCAGCATCAGGGTCTTTTCAAATGAGTCAGCTCTTCGCATCAGGTGGCCAAAGTATTGGAGTTTCAGCTTCAACATCAGTCCTTCCAATGAACAACCAGTGTCGAGTCCAGCTTGACAAGCAGGGTTTCCGAAAGCACGATACAGCAAGAGAATGAGAAATGAGACACAAGAATTCAGAGAAAAGCGAGGATCAGGGGACCAACGCCACTCCAAGCTGAAGGAGCCGAAACTGAATCCAAGCCGGCTTTAGTATACTTTCAGCCGGGAATGAAAGAGTAAGCGGGGAGTTAAACTATAACTCATGTGGCCTTCAGGGCCAAAGAACAAAACAATCATTAACCATTGAGTAATTAGGAAATAGCAATCAATAACACATCAGTAACTAAGACTAATATTCTTATCTATAGATTTTCCACCAGATATGTAAAACATATGACTCTGAGACACCAGTTGAGAAATAGTCTGGGGTCCGTCTTCCGACCCCAGGATCATATTCTGTTTTCGAGACTATGAACTGTTCCCTCTGGACTTGTTCCAAGAGGTTCATGCCTTATAGCATCCAGTTTATCAATAATTATAAATTTCTTTTGCGGCCCTTGCCAGGGCCTGCTTTTCTTTTATTCTTCCTGTCTCCTACAAACCAGGACTGATCTCCTTTAGGATGGACTAGTTGGATCTCCGTGCAGTCCAAGGGACTCTCAAGAGTCTTCTCCAACACCACAGTTCAAAAGCATCAAGTCTTCGGCGCTCAGCTTTCTTTATACTCCAACTCTCACATCCATACATGACTACTGGAAAAATCATAGCCTTGACTAGACGGACCTTTGTTGGCAAAGTAATGTCTCTGCTTTTGAATATGCTATCTAAGTTGGTCATAACTTTCCTTCCAAGGAGTAAGCGTCTTTTAATTTCATGGCTGCAATCACCATCTGCAGCAATCTTAGAGCCCAGAAAAGTAAAGTCAGCCACTATTTCCACTGTCTCCCCATCTATTTGCCATGAAGTGATGGGACCGGATACCATGATCTTAGTTTTCTGAATGTTGAGCTTTAAGCCAACTTTTTCACTCTCCTCTTTCACTTTCATCAAGAGGCTCTTTAGTTCTTCTTCACTTTCTGCCATAAGGGTGGTGTCATCTGCATACCTGAGGTTATTGATATTTCTCCCGTCAGTCTTGATTCCAGCTTGTGCTTCCTCCAGTCCAGCGTTTCTCATGATGTACTCTGCATATAAGTTAAATAAGCAGGGTGACAATATACAGCCTTGACATACTCCTTTTCCTATTTGGAACCAGTCTGTTGTTCCATGTCCAGTTCTAACTGTTGCTTCCTGACCCGCATACAGATTTCTCAGGAGGTAGATCAGGTGGTTTGGTATTTCCATCTCTTTCAGAATTTTCCACAGTTTATTGTGATCTACACAGTAGGAGTACGCAGATCACCAGTTGCCAGGGTTGGGGGCTGGTAGAGGAGATTGTCAGCAAAGGGCCTAAGAGAACCTTGAGAGATGATAAGAATGTTCTCTATATTACGGTTGTGGTTACCGTCTGTATACATTTGCCAAAGCTCATTAAATTGATGCACTTTATTGTATGTAAATTATCAGATCTCAAGTAAGTCCTTTGAAAAAGTGGTTGACATGCCAGCAGTCCCCCTTCTTGGCTGTGTAACTAGGTGGGCTTCCCCTCTCTGCACCTCTGTTTTCTCATCTATTAAAGAGTTAATAAGAGGATTGCCTGATGGTCCAGTGGTTAAGAATCTGCCTGCCAATTCAGGGAACACGGGTTCGATCCCTGGTCTGGGAAGAGTCCACATGCCTCGGGGCAACTAAGCCTGTGTGCCACAACTACTGAGCCCATGTGCCTAGAGCCTGTGCTCTGCAACAAGAGACGCCAGCACACTGCGAAGCCCGTGCAGGACAACTGGAGAGTGGCCCCTGCTCACTGCAGCTAGAGAAAGCAGCGAAGAAGCAGCTAGAGAAAGCAACAAAGACCCAGTGCAGCAAAAATAATGAATAAATAATGTTTTTTAAAGAGTTAGTAAGAGTTCCTTAGAAGAAAAGCTATGACAGCATCTTAAAACCTAGACAGCAGGAAAGAGACACGTGTACCCCAATGTTCATCGCAGCACTGTTTATAATAGCCAGGACATGGAAGCAACCTAGATGTCCATCAGCAGATGAATGGATAAGAAAGGTATGGTACACATTTCACACCAGTCAGAATGGCTGCGATCCAAAAGTCTACAAATAATAAATGCTGGAGAGGGTGTGGAGAAAAGGGAACCCTCTTACACTGTTGGTGGGAATGCAAACTAGTACAGCCACTATGGAGAACAGTGTGGAGATTCCTTAAAAAACTGGAAATAGAACTGCCTTATGATCCAGCAACCCACTGCTGGGCATACACACTGAGGAAACCAGAAGGAAAGAGACACGTGTACCCCAATGTTCATCGCAGCACTGTTTATAATAGCCAAGACATGGAAGCAACCTAGATGTCCATCAGCAGATGAATGGATAAGAAAGCTGTGGTACATATACACAATGGAGTATTACTCAGCCATTAAAAAGAATACATTTGAATCAGTTCTAATGAGGTGGATGAAACTGGAGCCTATTATACAGAGTGAAGTAAGCCAGAAGGAAAAACATAAATACAGTATACTAACGCATATATATGGAATTTAGAAAGATGGTAACAATAACCCGGTGTACGAGACAGCAAAAGAGACACTGATGTATAGAACAGTCTTATGGACTCTGTGGGAGAGGGAGAGGGTGGGAAGATGTGGGAGAATGGCAATGAAACATGTAAAATATCATGTAGGAAACGAGTTGCCAGTCCAGGTTCGATGCATGATGCTGGATGCTTGGGGCTGGTGCACTGGGACGGCCCAGAGGGATGGTATGGGGAGGGAGGAGGGAGGAGGGTTCGGGATGGGGAACACATGTATACCTGTGGCGGATTCATTTTGATATTTGGCAAAACTAATACAATTATGTAAAGTTTAAAAATAAAATAAAATTGGAAGAATAAAAAAAAATAAATAAATAAATAAAAAATAAAAAAGCAAAAAAAAAAAAAAAAGAAAGGTATGGTACATATACACAATGGAGTATTACTCAGCCATTAAAAAGAATACATTTGAATCAGTTCTAATGAGGTGGATGAAACTGGAGCCTATTATACAGAGTGAAGTAAGCCAGAAGGACAAACACCAATACAGTATACTAACGCATATATATGGAATTTAGAAAGATGGTAATGATAACCCTGTATACGAGACAGCAAAAGAGACACTGATGTATAGAACAGGCTTATGGACTCTGTGGGAGAGGGAGAGGGTGGCAAGATTTGGGAGAATGGCATTGAAACATGTGAAATGTCATGTATGAAACGAGATGCCAGTCCAGGTTCAATGCACGATGCTGGATGCTTGGGACTGGTGCACTGGGACGACCCAGAGGGATGGTGTGGGGAGGGAGGAGGGAGGAGGGTTCAGGATGGATTTTCTTTTAAAAATTTAGAAAAAATAAATAAATAAATAAAATGGATAAAGTAAAAAAAAAAAATAAAAAAAAAACCTAGACAGCAGACTTCATTTTGCCGACAAAGGTCCATATAGTCAAAGCTATTGTTTTTCTAGTAGTCATGTATGGATGTGAGAGTTGGACCATAAGGCTGAGTGCCAAAGAATCGATGTTTTCTAACTGAGGTGCTAAAGAAGACTTTTGAGAGTCCACTGGACAGCAAGGAGATTGAATCAGTCAGTCCTAAAGGAAATCAACCCTGAATACTCGTTGGAAGTACTGATGCTGAAGCTGAAGCTCCCAAAACTTGGAACACCTGATGCAAAGAGCCGATTCATTGGAAAAGACCCTGATGCTGGGAAAGATTGAAGGCAGGAGGAGAAGGGGGCGGCAGAGGATGAGATGGTTGGATGGCATCACCGATTCAATGGACATGAGTTTGAGCAAACTCTGGAAGATAGTGAAGGACAGGGAAACTTGACGTCCTGCAGTCCTTGGAGTCACAAAGAGTCGGACATGACTGAGTGACTGAACAACAACAGCTTCCTGTAGAGGTTGGGAGTATTGAATGGGTCCCATCAAAGACTATAGCAGTGCCAGCTGTCTCTATGTTAGCATCACAGGCAGCGTTCCCCTGTTTGGTGGAGCGGGAGAGGAGGCACAAAAGAAAGTCTAAAGGCTTCATATGGGTTCTGGTCTCTGACAGCCCCCAGCACACTCCTGACTGCATTGGCTGTGGCTGCCTGCTTACAGCAGCCGCGTCCACATGGTCCCCACCGGCCCGATTATCTGTGGAGCCAGGCTTTCACGGATGGTCTCCTTATCACAGCTTAGTCACTTCTCTCTGGAGAAGATGGCCTCAATTCCTGTTCCACTTCCCTTAGTGGGCGGAAGACTGGAAAAGCCGGAGGGGAACAGACACCCCTGCTTTGATCCCAAATCCTTCAGCAGCTTGGGTTTTTCCAACGTCGCCACCAGTTCCTCCCAAAGGACTTCCTCCGCGCTCTTGACCCTGACCAGCTCCTTACTGGGGCAAGAACCAATGGAGGCTGGAAGTGACAAGGCCAGGGTTTCTGTGACAGCCAGCACTGAGGGTCCTTCAGTTGGGTCGGATGTTAAAACTCTCCAGTCTCTTCTGCTGCTTCTGTTTCTGTGGCTCCACTCCCCTTTTCCCCCCACGGAGCTTTACAGCTTCTTTGGAGGGGATCACATGAGCCCGTAGCCCCCTCAAACCTCACGTTTTGGGCAAATAGTCATTGAATGGTTGACCCGAGGGCTCACTGTCTTGGACTCAAGAGCTGCCAGGGAAACTCTGTCTCCCCACTAATGGTTCTCAGCCCTGGCTGTACATAGAACCACCTGCAAGGCTTCAAGACCAACGCCTGTCCCCACCCTAGAGATTGTGGATGTGAACGCTGGGAGTTCGTGAGACACCTGGGTGATTCTCAGGAGCCGACCAGGGCGACAGCCAGCAGGTTAGAGAGACCTGGGGACATTCCTAGGGGATAACTCTCGTCCAGAACCTGGGATGCAAATGACAGAAAGAAAAGAGGATGTTGATTGCCTCCTTTAACCTTGAAGCCAGGGCTTGGCCTTGAGTTCAGGCCTGGGGGACACAGGTGCTCAAACCATAGCATCAGGACCTGGGTTCCTCCATCTCTCAGCTCTGCCCTCACCTGCATCCTCAGCTGGGCTTTCCTCAGGGCACAGTCGGGGGCACCAGGGGCATCAGCACCTCCAGGCCACCTGCTCCCTACAGGGTCCCCTTCCAGCAGTCTAAAACTGACCCCCCAGGTCGGCTGGGATCACAACACCTCCCTGACACCATTGTCTCCAACCTGCCAGACTCAGGCCAGACCCAGTGTGCTTCCCCAGGGGAAAATCGAGGTGCAGGCTCTCTGTCAGAGGGAAGGAAAGGGAGTGAGTGTGAGATGGGCAGAACAATTTACGTCCACTCCAGAGGTTCTGCCCCCGCCCCAGAGGGGTGAAGTGTTCAGGTCAGGCATGTCAAGTGCTTAGAGCAGAGTGAGCAGCCCCCCTACCCCTGCCCCCAGCAACACGTGAGACCCAGGAGACGGGCGTGGGCGTGCAGTGAAAGAGCCCACGGTCCCTGGATGCAGACAGAACCTGTCCACGCCCTTCCTCTGCTCTTCTGACCACTAACTCCTGCTGCCCCTCCTCTCCCCTCCCCCAGCACCCACCCTTGGCACTGGTTTAGCTTGTGAGAGTGTTGAAATTCAAATACAGCCATCAGCCGCCTTGCTCTGTAACCAGAGCAAAATCAGCCAGACTGCAGCCTTGGGCGGCTGCCATCCTCCCCATCACCATCCCAGCCACCCCCACTCAGAGCCAAGGGCGGGGAGGGAAGCAGGAAGCCTTGGCAGCAGCCAACCCCAGAAGGAAACAGGGTCAGGTGGTTTCTAGAAATTGAAACTAGACGGAGCTTCCTGAAGCGCTTCCTGGGACCAGCCTGACACACTCTGACCTGGGAGGGTTTTCTGGGTTGGAGGTTCCTCTGCAAGTGGGAGGCCTTAGGACAGCCATCCGCAGGTGCTCTGGGCAGGTAAGCTGGTAACCTTTTGCTCTCAGGTGGGTGTCCCTCTCTTTATACAGTGTAATCTTGCAGTGGCCAAGTCTCCCAGCCTGTGCTCAGTTAGGGATCTGATGCTCCTCCTGAAACCAGGGCCCATCACTGCTGCTCCTGTGTCTCTCTGTCCAGTTGGGCAGGTTGTTCACTGGTGCACAAGGACACCACCCAAAGGGGCAAGCAGTTCAGCCGAGGTGCTCCCTCCGATCTGTGCTTTTTAGCTCAGGCTGCTGCTGCTGCTACTGCTAAGGCACTTCAGTCGTGTTCGACTCTGTGCGACCCCATAGACGGCAGCCCACCAGGCTCCCCCGTCCCTGGGATTCTCCAGGCAAGAACACTGGAGTGGGTTGCCTGAAAGTGAAGTCACTCAGTCGTGTCCAACTCCTAGTGACCCCATGGACTGCAGCCTTTCAGGCTCCTCCATCCATGGGATTTTCCAGGCAAGAGTACTGGAGTGGGTTGCCATTTCAGCTCAGGCTAAGCCTGCCCAAAGGAAGAGCACCTTTCCCCAATTTGCACAAGAGTGCCGAATGGCCCCGGGCAGATAATTCTGCCTCATCTCTGGAATGAGTCAGGCAAAAATGGGTGGCCACAGACAGCCGGAGGGCAGTGACATTTGCATACCATGAGCCAAGTGCCTGATTGGCCATCTGCCTGGGACCCTGGGTTCCGGTTTCAGGATGAGCGAAGCTGGTGGCCCCCACTCTCTGGGGAGTGCAGAGGGTGACCAGCCGTCCCCATGTGCCTAGGACCGAGAGCATGTCCCAGGACATAGGACTTCCAGTGCTAAAACTGGGACAGACCCCAGTGTGCTGCATGGTTGGTCATCCTGGCCACTCGGCCATCAGCTGAGGTCAGTGTAATGAAGAGAGGGTGGCCACTGGGCAGATTCCCCCACGGCCACTCACCACCCACAGCTCCCCAGCTGTGTGAGCAGAGCTGGCTATCCTTCCGGGCTTCAGCCCCCTCACTTGTAAGGTGGGATCAACGAGGTCTTTCTCAGGGTCGTGGTCGGGATTCCGTGAGCCAGTGGTGTGAGCAGTCCAATCCAGGGACTCTGCTCAGTGACAGCGGACCCTCGTGCCTGGGAGCCCCCGGAGGGTCTGGTTACCAGGCCCTGACTCGAGTGGTGCAACAACAGCGGCCACAGCCCTGCTGGCTGGGCCCTGAGGTGGGGTGTGGGTGTCGCAAGGCCCTCACTGGGCCAGAGCAGCAGGGACTCTGCACCCACTCCATGCCCCTCTTCCCGCCTCACCGTGCTGGTATGTGGACATGAAGGAGGGAGGCAGGTGAGGGCCAGGATGTGGGCGAAGAGAAAAAGCGAGCCATGAGAATTACAGAGGCAAGACAGCCCGGCAAAAGTGGAGAGACTTGGGTGCCTCCCGCTCCCCTTCCCCAGGGCTGGCTGTGTGGCCTTTGCGGTCCCCCGCCTCCTCCAGCCTCTGTTTCTTGGGGACACTGACCTCAGAGGCGGCAGTGCCAGGACCAGAGTGTCCTCTCGTCTCGTTCCCCTGCCCCAGTCTCCCCCAACCCCACCCAGCTGCCCAGGCGGAGGCCTGGGTCTTAGCCCTCAACCCTCTTCCCCCGCCCCCCGCCCACCCCCAGCCCACTCTCTTCACTGCCGTCCGTCGCCGTGTCGCCCCTGCCCGGACTTCTGTGGCCTCCCCCTGACACATCTCCCCACCCTGCCCACCCTCGACCCCTCCTTTCCAGGTTCCACATGGTCCATTTCATGCAAAGTTCTTCGGCAGCTGCAGGCCTCAGGGTACTCTCACAGGCTGGCCTGCCTTCTGAGCCATCCCTGCTATCTCTCAGCCACCCTGAACGGGGTCCCCCAGGCTCCCCAATCTCGGCCCTGCACCCTCTGCCTCCTCCCTCCCCGCCCTTCCCACCCATGTCCCCTGACAGTCATGCCCAGGGCCTAGCTTTCTGATATGGGCACCTTTTTCCTCCCGCTGTCCTCGCTGCCCAGAGACCCCCCCTTCATCTGGGCAAGTCTTCCTCATCCTCAGAGGACCACCTTCAGACGAGGTGAGGGCCCCCGCTGGGACACCCAGAGCACCCTCCACGAGGAGGGCCCGAGGCCTGTCCAGCTCCACCCTCTCACTCCGCTGCCTCCTTTCGCTGCAGGACAAGGGACCCCCAGGCAAGGCCATGGCCCCTCTACGGCTCTTCTGGATATGGCTGCTGGTCGTGGGGACTCGAGGTGAGCTGTCCCCCAGGAATGCTGAGAGCAGCCGCCTGTGACCTTGCTCTACAAGGTCAGCCCCTTCCCCTTGCAGAAAGTCAAGGCAGTGTTCTGCCCGGCGCCTGGGTCACAGGGGCCAGCCTGGGTCTTCGCTCCTGCGTGAAGCCCTGGATGGCCCAACTCATGGCTTGGAGATTTGGAGAGGAGGTCGGGGGGCTCCATTCTCATCCAGCCGGAACCAGGGGGACCAGGCAGGAGGGGCTCACAGAGCAGCCGAGCCCCGAGGGGCCTGGGGTCGGTGCCCTTTGGACAGTCAGCATCCAGAGTCCTGGACACCTGTCCTCACGCTCTTCACACTCAGAGGCCCTTCCTCTTCCCAGTGACCCCGTGGAAGGCCTGTTACACCCCATCTGAGAAGTGCCCTTTGACCTGGCACCCGGCTCCTGCCTGACCCTGTCGGCTCCAGCAGGGGCTGAGGTGGGGCTGGGTGGGGAGGTCAGCGGGCTGAGTCCCAGAAGAATGAATGTGGAGTGGGACCCTGCTTTCTCTCCTGGTCTGGCATACTCTTCCTGTGTTTCCAGGGTGCTCTGGACCTTTGCCCCCAGGTCTTCCCAAACATCCCTCTCAGGACTCCTTGCCATGGTGCCCAGGCTGCACCCCAAGCCCCAGACACCCACAGGTGGGGCCAGTGTGGGCCTGTTCTTCCCTTGGGGTCCTGCCACCCCACTCTCAGGTGGCACCAAGCGCCCCCCTGGCCCGTCTCTATCAATGGCATGAAGGACTCAGAGCTCAAGGACTAGAAAGGGGACGTCTACCCTCAGTGTGTGTATGGGGGCGGGGGGGTGTCTATGTGTATTTTTCACTCCTCCCAGGGGCTGATCCCCTCGAGGATGGATGGGGTGTTCAAAGCTAATGGTCCAGGGTTCACCCCTGTTGAGGAGAACTCTACAGCCCCCACGAAAGCCCATGGTCCCCAGGAGTGTGGGGTAGCCATGCTTCCGCCCAGGGATGAAGGCCCAGCACCCAGCCTCCATCTTTGCTGACCTCTGCTCTCCCTTGAGAGCCCACAGGCGTGAAAGACGGCGACATGCGGTTGGCTGACGGGGGCTCCGCCAACCAGGGCCGCGTGGAGATCTACTACAACGGCCAGTGGGGGACGGTGTGTGAGAACATGTGGGACCTGACGGACGCCAGCGTCGTCTGCCGGGCCCTGGGCTTCCAGAACGCCACCGAGGCTCTGGGCGGGGCCGCCTTCGGGCCAGGTAACCCACGGGTCCCCGGGTCCCCCAAAGCAGGATGCGCTGCCAAGGAACCAGGCCCAGGAAGGGGTCATACCTAAGGCGTGCAAATGGCATTCCCACCACCGGCCAAGGTTTCCAAGGGGCAGAAGCCCTGCGCTGGCCAAGAGCTGGCCGCCCAGTCTGCACTCCACTTGCCTAGCAGCTGTTCCCTCCAGCCCAGAAACTCCACTCCAGACTTTACCTTCTTGAAACAGTTTCCCCCTAAAAGAAAAGTCTGTGTGCAGTGCCTATGACTCTGAAAAAATGAGAAATCATCCACGTATTCAGCCAGAGGGGTAGATACATAAGTTACGCAGTAATTATTTGATATCTACAAAGCGGACGGACCGGGTCGAACAAGGCTAGTTCATGGTACAAAGTTACAATAATAGATCTGCACCCACGCTTGAGTAGTCACACGACAGTGCCGGGTAAAAACACGTGCCCACATGGACCCACGCTGGAGGGGACGTCACCAACTAGGCCCTGCTTTACTGGGGTGGCAGGATTTGCAGAGTGCTTTTCTCCATCTCTGTGCGTAACTGCGACTGTCCTTTCCTAGGCTTCTCAGGGAAGCAGCTCTGTTGGCAGGGTCTTCCTCCCCAGCCGAGAGCCCCAGCCCCCCTCCAGGCTCGGTTGTCCTTGCTGTGCTTCCAGGATATGGCCCTATCATGCTGGACGAGGTGAGGTGCACGGGGACAGAGCCCTCGCTGGCCAACTGCTCATCCCTGGGCTGGATGCGGAGCAACTGCAGACACGACAAGGACGCCAGCGTGATCTGCACCAACGGTGAGCAAGGGGGCGCGGAGTGGGGCGGCGGGGTGCCCCATCCTGGGCCCCAGAGGACCGGCCTGGATCCCAGGGACGGTGGTCAGGCCAGTTCCCCGGCTCCATGTGAATCACACACCTACCTGCGCAAAGGTTCACAGGTGATGCCCGCTCTCCAGGAGGGGCGGGAAAGCCTGCAGTTCCCACCACCTCGCAGCAAGGGGTGCCCACTTCCTCCCCCTTCTCCCTGAAGCCACTCAGAAATAACTCTGTTTTAACCTGATTCTCAGGCACTGAAGCACTTCCAAATACAGGCCCACCTCAGAGATAGCGTGGTTTCCAGACACTGCCACAAAGCGAGGATCTCAGTAAAGCGAGTCATGTAAATTTTTTTTCCCAGTGCCTGTAGAACTTGTGTGTACACTCTGCTGTCGTCTAAGTGTGCAACAGCTTTATGTCTAAAGGAACAATGTACATACTAAAATATTGAATCACTATGTTCCTCACCTGAAATTAAAATAATATTGTGAGCCATACACTTCAGTTAAATGAATAAAAAACACACTTAGAAGCAGAGCTGAGACTGGAACAAAGATTTTCTGATCCTAGCTGAGAGTTCTAGGATTCTCCGCTGCCTCCCGATTCAGCTCCACGCGAATCACACGCGTGCCTGAGCAAAGGTTCCCAGGTGATGCCCGCTATCCAGGAGAGGCGGGAAAGCCCACAGTTCCCACCACAGTAAAGAATCCCCGTGAGACAGGAAGCAGATGTCACCCGGCTCAGGCTCCTGGCCCAGCGGTGCCCCCTTGCTGTGACATGGGGAAGTACAGGGAGACTAACTCTGCTCTAGGCACAAGGGCGGGGCCTTGCTGCCATGAGAGGATTGAAGATGAAGAGTTTTAGGTAAAATAAATATGCATATTTTCTCTCTCTTTGTTTTTTTGAACAGAACAAATTTAAAGAATGGCCAATCCTAAATATAATAGATCAATGCCATAAAATCAATAAACCAGTGCTGTTGCTTAGTCTCGCAGTCGTGTCCGACTCTGTGACCCCATGGACTGTAGCCTGCCAGGCTCCTCTGTCGATGGGGAATCTCCAGGCGAGGACATTGGAGTGGGTTGCCATGCCCTCCTCCAGGGGATCTTCCCAACCCAGGGATAGAACCCCAGTCTCCCACACCCCAGGCGAATTCTTTACCATCTGAGCCACCAGGGAAGCCCCAGTAAACCAGAAAAGCTAGCAGTAAAAATAATGATAATAATATACACACTTTATTTTTTTTTAAATAATGTACATACCTTAATTAAACAATACTTTATCGGGACTTCCCTGGTGGCACTGTAATTATGACTCCACACTTCCAGTGCAGAGGACATGGGTTCAATTCCTGGTCAGGGAACTAGGATCCTGCATGCCATGAGGTACAGCCAAAAGAACCCAGTACTTGAGTGCTAAAAATTGCTAACTACCCTCCGAGCCTTCAGCAAGTCATAATCTTTTTGCAGTAGTAACATCAAAGATCACTGAGAATTGCCAAACCATGACACAGAGACACAAAGTGAGCAAATGTCATTGGAAAAAAAAATAGCATAGCTTAAGACACTGTTGCCGCAACCTTCAGTTTCTGAGAAACATGGCCACGCACAGTAAAGTGAGGTGCCTCTGCACCCCGTGTCTGCACACTGCAGGCTCACCCCTTGAATCGGCAGCCTTCTGTTTCTGCTGGGAAAGGGGGTGCATCACCCCCAAACCAGGCTGGGAGCTTCCAGTAGCTTCTCTAGGCCTCAGTCCCTTGTAGGAGGCTACCAAGGACCCCAAAGCTCTAAACCACATTGCCATGGGACCCTCTTCAGACCAGGCGAGGCAGGAGGTTCAGGTTTTAGAAAGTCACATCTGGGTGATTGATTGACTGACTGATTGGGATAGGACCCCAAGTTCTGGAAGTCAGCCCCTCCAGATCCCCCCCAAGATGTGCCATCTGAATGTTGGGTGGGGCAGGTGAGCTATGACATAGGGGTGTTTGACGGGGTGGGGCTCTGGGCCACGGGAGCCAACGGCACCCTGCGTTCCAGGGCCGTTCTTTCCTCGTCTCCCCAGGAGCCTTTCTGAGTTGATAAGGCAGGATCCACAGTTTAAGGGAAGAATCTGACTCCGGGGAGCAAAAGTATTTTTGGGTCACAGAGGAAGCGAGTGCCAGGGCCCCTCCTAACATGTGTCTCCCTCCATAGAAACCAGAGGTGTCTACACCCTCGACCTATCTGGCGAACTCCCTGCGGCCCTAGAGCAGATATTTGAGAGCCAGAAGGGCTGTGACCTGTTCATCACGGTGAAGGTGCGTGAGGAAGACGAGATAGCCATGTGTGCCCACAAGCTGATCCTGTCCACCAACCCCGAGGCCCACAGCCTATGGAAGGAGCCGGGCAGTAGGGTCACCATGGAGGTGGACGCTGAGTGTGTGCCCGTCGTCAAGGACTTCATCAGGTGAGTGGCCTCGGGGCCGGGCCCGGGGACTGGGCAGCGTCCCCGCCAAAGGAAAACCCCAGGGACCAGGGATGCGGCACCAGCCACAGCTGTGCTCACCTGAACACATGAGAGGGTAACCGCATATGTGCTGTCACACTTGTGTGCTCACACACCCACACACGTGCGCACACGCACCTTCACAGCCACGGGTCCTCACCTTTGCACACACATTCTTATGTATTCTTTCCACAGGGACTGTGAGAAATGGGTCAGCCCTCACACATACACACACACACACACCCCACACCTGTCTCTCAGGTGTCATAAGCACCCAAAAAAATAACTATCTAAGTCATTCTTCCTCTTCTCACCTCACTGATCTGCTCCTGCGAAAATTTTTTTTTAAAGAAACGGGAATCCAAGTCTGCTGCCTGAAGAAAGTGGGGAGAAAATCCCCAGGCGGCACCGTCCAGGCGTCAGTCTAACCAGCCGGCCAACCACACCGGGAGCCCGTCTCCCATTTGAGAGTGGCCCCCGAGGGGTCAGCCCCTTCCCCCACAGACCATCCTGCTGGGGGGTCACTATGTCACCACCTCAGGTGGGCTTCCCAGGGACTGGCGTTCTGGGAGCATCAATTTAAAGAGAGAACCAAGTGTATGAAAAGCCGTTCCCTCTCATGACCCAAAGTTGTAGGTAGCCGAAAGTGACATTTAAGAGGAATCGGCAAATGGCAGTTTAAAAAGATTAAATGGCGTCTTCTCAGCCAAGGATGAGAGCTTGGCAGCTGTCCTGTGCCCCTCCCAGCAGGACTGAGGTCTGTGATGCATCTGTGCCTGGCCCCAGCCTCTCGGCCCGTCAGTCACCGCCCTTGGTCAGAGTCAGTGGTTCTCTGGACTGTCTAGCCATGTGCTCCAGCTCGCTCTCTCTGCCTCTCTCTGCCTTCCTGCCTCTGTCTGCCTGTCTCTCTCTGCCTCTCACTCCATCTCTCTCTATCTTCCTATTGCCCCGTATCTTGGTGTCTCTCCCTCCCTCCCTCTCTCTCTGTCTCTCTCCCTCCTCTAAGGCAGGGAGGCAGCAATGAGCCCCACCCAGGCCCTAGAGGGCCTCTGGAGACCCTTGTTCACTGCCTCCACCGCCCCCCACTCCCGTTCCCTCTGCCCGGCAGCCCCCACGTGGTGCAGATGACCATTTTTGCTCTTGAGTTCACGTTCAGCAGCAGGATCACAGGATGTACTGAGCACATCAGGGCGGAGCAGCGGTGGGACGAGGGCCGGCCCACCCCGCTGCTGCCACTGGGCTCTGTGGGGTCCCGGCTCCTTTCTGGGCACCTGAGTCTCCATGTTCAGGTGATGGGGAAGCCAGCAAGTCTGAGGCTCCCTGGAAGGCTCGTCATTCGAGAGAAGCAGTGGAGAGAGTTTGTTTGGTTCTTTCCAAAGCAGGGCCCCACTCATCATCTCCCAGGAGACGGCAGGGGCCATCGCCTGGCGTTTCCCCTCCCAGCAGGCTCCCTCCACACAAGTCTTCACAAGCAGAGTGCCTCCTGGTGGCGCACTGAATTACGTGGCGGGTGGCATAGACTGGGTGCCACCCACAGGGCTCACAGCTGGCAAGGATGGCAGACAGGAGGTGACCCATGACGATCCCTATGTCACAGGGGCACCAGACAGGTGCTGGGGCACAGGGGCACCCATGGGCACCCAGTGGGGAACTCAAGAGTTCTGCCCAGGGGCGTGACAGGGGAAAGGGAAGGGCAGAGCCCCGGATGGCCAGCAGGTCCTGGTGTCGGGGCCCAGCCCATGAAGATGATGGTGATGATGGAGGTGGGACCGTCCCCACCGATGAGGATGGAGCAACATCCTCAAGGAGTCTGGGGTCCGCCCAGCTGCCTGTGGCTCTCGGCCCATATGAGCTTAGACTGGGGGTTGACTCAGGAGATAAGTCGGGGGCTCCGAAGGCCCCCTGAAATAGCTGACACCCTGGGCATCAGCAGTCAGCCAGACACCCACACCAGGGCACACCTGTCGTCCTTCGGGAGAAGGGGTGTGGCCAGGCATCAGCCCTCGTCTCCCTCAGGTACCTCTACTCCCGGAGGATCGACGTGTCCCTGTCATCAGTGAAGTGTTTGCACAAGCTCGCCTCTGCCTACCAGGCCAAGCAGCTGCAGAGCTACTGCGGGCACCTCTTTGCCATCCTCATCCCCCAGGACCCCTCTTTCTGGACACCCCTGGAGCTCTACGCCTACGCCCTGGCCACCCGGGACCCTGTGCTGGAGGAGATCTGCGTGCAGTTCCTGGCCTGGAACTTCGGGGCCCTGACGCAGGCCGAGGCCTGGCCAAGCGTCCCCCCGGCCCTGCTCCAAGGTCTGCTCTCCAGGACCGAACTGGTGGTGCCCAGCGAGCTGGTCCTGCTGCTGGCTGTGGACAAGTGGAGCCAGGAGAGGCACACCTCCCACAAGGAAGTGGGGGCCTTGGTGGAGCAGGTGCGGTTCCCCATGATGCCACCCCAGGACCTCTTCTCGCTGCAGTTTAACCTGTCCCTGTACTGGAGTCACGAGGCTCTCTTCCAGAAGAAGATCCTGCAGGCCCTGGAGTTCCACACCGTGCCCTTCGAGCTGCTGGCTCAGTACTGGGGCCTGAACCTCACTGAGGGCACCTACCAGCCCCGGCTTTACACCTCGCCCACCTGGAGCCAGTCCGTGATGAGCTCCAGTTACAACCCCTCCCGGTCCTTCCAGACCCCCCAGCACCCCAGCTTCCTCTTCCATGACAGCTCTGTCTCCTGGTCTTTCGTCTACCTCCCTACCCTCCAGAGCTGCTGGAACTACGGGTTCTCGTGCTCCTCTGATGACCCCCCACTCCTGGCTCTCTCCAAGTCCAGCTACTCCAAGTCCAATCCCACCATCGGCTATGAAAACCGGGCCCTGCTGCACTGTGAGGGGAGCTTTGTGGTAGACGTCATCGACTTCAAGGGCTGGAAGGCCCTGGTCCCCAGTGCCCTGGCTACCAACAGCTCCAGGAGCACTTCCCTCTTCCCCTGCCCGTCAGGGGTCTTCAGCAGGTTCCAAGTCGTCATCCGTCCCTTCTACCTGACCAACTCCACGGACATGGACTAGACTCGAGGCTGGAGGTCAGGGTGGGCAGGAGTTCATAGAGGCTGGGCACCTCCCCTCCTTCACCTCCTCTCTGCAGCCACCTCCAGTCACCGGCCACCAGGTGGCCCCCCTGCTTCCGTTGATCTCTCTGAGCTTACGGAAATTACTGGAAGACTTCAGCTACTGCAGACTTCCCTGGTGGCTCAGATGGTAAAGAATCTGCCTGCAATGTAGGAGACCTGGGTTCAACCCCTGGGTCGTGAGGATCCCCTGGAGAAGGGAATAGCAACCCACTCCAGTATTCTTGCCTGGAGAATCCCATGGACAGAGGAGCCTGGCAGGCTACAGTCCATGGAGTCGCAAAGAGTCAGAGACAACTTGTTGCAAAGAGTTGGACACAACTGAGCGACTAACACTTCCTTCCTTCAACTAGTGCACTCACAAGCTGAGAACTCCCACTTCAACTGCCCGGCTAATTTGTTGGGAAGCAATGAGATGTGAGCCAGGAGCTGTGGGGTTTCCTACCTGGCCTTTCACTTTCTCCACCCTCTGCTGTCCCTTGTCTGAGATCATTAAAATTGCACTGTGGTTCCCAAGTTCTCTTGTTCACGCAGAAGAGGCTGTTGAGTTCATAGGGTGTTGGGACAGAGGATGATTCGCTAGGCCCTGGGATCAAGTAATGAGCTGACGTGGTCCCTTCTCTGTGAAGCTGCTGCAGTCTCGTGGGTGAGACAGGCCATCACAAGTAAGCAAACACTTGGGGTGAGGACCAGAGGGAATAATGGGTGATGGAAACCAGAGGAAGGAAGGTGGGAGGCACAGGCTGGAGCTACTTTAGTGGATCTCAGTGGAGAAATGAAGAGTGCGAGGCAGCAGGCGTGGGGGAAATGGCAGGAGGGTGTGTGTGTTCCAGGGAGAAGGAACAGTAGGTGATCGGAATCTTGGCCCCATCAATCTTCCCACTTATGCACTGGGAAGAGGGCAGAGATTCTCTTCCCAGCATTGTTTGTAGAAATGGAAATTTGCAAAGAACCTAGAAGGCCAATGGGATGCTTGAGCACAAATAAAAGACACCCACAATGTGGAGGGTCAGGTAGAAGAAGCGTGTACAAGAAGGAGACTGGAAGACCCACCGAATCTAGGGCAAGGCAAGGGAACCGGGCCTGGGGTCCCATAGGGAAATTGCGTTAGAATGCCACCACCGGGTTCTGGGCGCTGGAGGCTGCCCCCACCACAAGCGGGGCAAGAATTCTAAACTGTCCCCGCTTCTTTGTGTTACACACGCTCCAGGCACTAGGCTCTGGTGGAAGCATCTGGTTGGCCAGGCTCAGACCACGTGCCCTCCACTCTTGGCCAGGGTCTGAGAGAACAAGCATCTGGACTGCTCTGGCCTTGAGAAGGGAGGCGGCACTACACTCACCCAGTGGGAGTGAGATTCAGAAGCTGGGCAGCCAGGACAGCAGCTGTCCCCGCCACACATGCCTCTTCCCTCCAGCCCCGAGAAAACAAGAGCAGGGACACACAAAGCCTCCCCCTGACCCCACACAGCTTCACCCTTTGCCAGAAGGCGGCCCCCAGCCCCACCCCCCTCCCAAGATCCAGGCCCACCATCTTGGCCACCTGCATGGTGGTCCTTTGACATCTTAAAAATCTACCACTTTGTTTAAACCACACTGATGGCCATCACCACAGTCGAGGACTGTAGCTGGTAAAAGAAGACAGGAAATGTTGGTTATCAACATGCTCCAGACACACACAGGGGAGCGGCAGTCTCACTGAAGCAATGAGCCACAAACCCACAGCATCCTCCTCTCCTACCCGCTCCCTGGACCTCTGCCCAGAGCCAGCACCCCAGAAGTGAAGGTACAGGCCTGGTCAGGTAACCGGAACCTTTCCTCCAGAGTGCTCCGGGCCCTGGTGGATCCAGACTATAAGGAAGCCTGCAGCCCCACCTCGAGCCGTGGGATCAGCCATTTGAGGACGTGCCCGAGGAATCCCCGAGTTCCTTCCATCCTCCTTGTGGGCGTTCGAGTGGCAGGCTTGTCCCCCTGACAGTCAGGGTCTACCAGCCCAGGGTAGGCCTCCCACCTTCTTTCCTCACCCATCCCATTTGCCTGAACACATGAGTGGTCCCCTTGGTCAGATCTTGGTCTCAGCTTCTGGCCAGTGGAGCCTGGAGGTGTCTCTTAGTGGAAACATTCCTTTCGTGGGTGTAAAAACTCTAAACCAGCAGAGTCCAGAGTTAGGGGGACCGGACGCAGAACGTCTGGCCCTGGGGAAGATTAGCAGGACTAATCTGTCCTGCTCGGCCACCACTGGCTCCCGCACTAGGGGTGCAGGTTGGGGAGGGACTCACCCTGCCACAGACTGGAGCCCAGGGCTGGGTGTTTGTTTGGGGTTGTTTTGTTCTCTTCTGTTCAGCAGTAAATGATGAAAGAATGTATTGAGGAATCTGGAAGTTGGGCGGTTCCAGGATTGGCTAATGTGCTGTTGATGTCTTCAGACCCAGATCCTTCTGTCTTTCGTCACTGTTATCTTGAGCCTTGGGATTTGTCCTCACCCTCCGATTCACAGGCCAGCTCCGTGTCATGGGCTACTCTTAACGACAGCAAATCCCTTGACATCGGCACCTGCATGCTCTGGGAGCAGCCGTCCAGCCATCGTGCCGGTCAGTGAGTCCAGGGCTGGTAACGCTAAGGTGGACTGATGGGTGGGGAGGACCAATCCAAATCTAGTTAAATGTCGACTCCTTGGATGGCAGGTGAGCTGCCTGCCTTGTGCTCTGACTCCAGGTTTTGGGTCACCACTAACGGCCACAGCAGCACCAAGTGTGGCACACGCCACCTCGAACGTCCAGAGGGGGTGCCCTCTTCTAAGTGGCCAGGGCCACCTGTCCTTTGGCTGTGGCATAGTGAGACGGCAGGGGGAAGGCACAGAATCAGCAAGCTGGCACAGTCCCGAAGCAGGTGGGTGTGTGTGTGCACGTGAGAGAAAAAATTGCTCACAACGGCCGCATTCCAGGTGTTGGGCTCTACCACTCTGCTCCAACCAGGCTGTGCCTGGAAAAATAGGAGGGCCCACTGGGATCTTCAAGATAGTCTGCTAACCAAGCGTGTACAAGAGCCCACAAAGTCTTTCCCGGGAGCTCTCAGTCACTTGGTTAATGGCCAGGAGAAAGGTTGTCAGGACTGCACACTGTTGAAGTCCAGGGCCTAAAAGCCTGACCACTTGCCTCTGAGGGGGCTCTGAGTGACCCAGAAATTGGGAGGGGACCACAACCCTCCCATGATGGCTCTGCTTGGGTTTTTTTCTCAATGATAAGAATTAAGTAAGAGTTTTGCAAGCTGCTCATCTATTTTGGTCCTGAGCATCTCATGAACAGCTAGCCACATCCCTCCCATTGCAATCAGGAAGCTCTCTCAATGGCAGTGTCTCTAGAGTGGGCCCTCTCTGGCCTTCAGAGATAAGCCACAAGGGCACTTTCTAAAAGGCTGGTGGCTCCTTTCCCAGTGATTTCACCAGGTCCTGGGGCAAACACAGCTGTTTGGGTCTTTCCAGATTAGAGGCTAGAGATTGGCTGCTCACAGTACATTCTTCAGGGGTTCTGGCTCCTGGATTCCTTTCTCTGTATTGTACCAAGGAATTCTTGGCCCCCAGGGAGGCCAGTTTTCAGTCAATGAATTGAGGAGATAGCTAGCATCACTCTCAGCTGCTCAAGCTAGTGAAGAAGCTAGATACCTGATAGATGTACCTATATTAGATATTTTTAGCTTCAGCTTCATATAATGACAACTGAAAATAGCCGTGGCTTATTTGAGATCCTTTCTTTTTATCTCACATAGTAGAGAGGTAGGCTCCTTCTCTTTCTACACCATTTAGTATGTGACTTCCATTCTCAAGGTTTCCTCGTGGTCCACAAGGCTGCTGGGGTTCCAGCCATCATGTCTGCCTTTCAGGAAGCAGGAAGGAGGTAACAGAAAAGGACAAAGGACTTTCCCCAGTCATCTATCCCCCGAGATGGAATGTTTCTTAAATTTTTCACCTAAGGTGCCTCACTTCCTTCTTCCTTGCCTTAGTCCCATTAAAAGCAATCATCTCTGACCCTGCAGTGCTTGAACACCTCATTCCAGGGAACCACAGGCAATGACTGAGTCAGCAGCTTCACCACCGGGGGCAATGCCAAACTCCCATCCCTGGCAGACAGTGGGATTTGGAAAAATGACTGTCCTGGGGTTGAACATACACATATACCTGCTGCTGCTGCTGCTGCCAAGTCGCTTCAGTCGTGTCCGACTGTGCGACCCCATAGATGGCAACGCACCAGGCTCCCCGGTCCCTGGGATTCTCCAGGCAAGAACACTGGAGTGGGTTGCCATTTCCTTCTCCAATGCATGAAAGTGAAAAGTGAAAGTGAAGTCGCTCAGTCATGTCTGACTCTTAGCGACCCTATGGACTGCAGCCTACCAGGCTCCTCGTCCATGGGATTTTCCAGGCAAGAGTACTGGAGTGGGGTGCCATCGTCTTCTCCGACACATATACCTACACATATTTATATCTATGCACACATACAAAAATGAGCTCAGTTCATTTTGGTATTATATCTACATACCATGGACCCACCACTCAGACCCAGACAGTGAAACCTTTCCTCATCCCCAGAAGGCTTCCTCCTGCCTCTCCCCCTGGTTAGTACCACCACCCTCAGCACAGCCACTGTTCTGACTTCTGTCAACATAGATTAACCTTTCCTCTTCTTGAACTTCATATAAAGGAATCAGAGTATATGCCCTTCTGTGGCAGCCCTGTTTGGCTCAATATTTTGTCCAAGATTTACGTGTGTTGTTCCAGGCAGCAGAGCAGAATTCCATTGTCTGAATTCACCACAATTCATCAACCTGTTCTGCAGCTTTGGGGCTGTTTCCAGTGTTTTGGTGTTTGGGATAAAGCTTCTATGAGCATTCTTGTGATGTGCTTTGGTGGACACGTGGGCTCATTTCTCTTGGGTGTGTACCTAGGAGTGGACTTGCTGGGCCATGCATTTAGCTCTCCCAGCCCGCGCCCAGTCTCCCTGGCAGCATGCATGAATCACTCGCTCTATATCCCCAGCAGCACCTCACAGCCTCAGTCTTTTTAACTGTGGCAGCTCCAGTGTGCGTGTGTGTGCAAATGGGTCGTTCTCTGCTTTCAGCCCCTGGTTCCCTGAAGGTCCTTTACCTGATATCCATTTCTACCACCAATTTCTATACCAGCCAACCTTCTTAGTTGCTGAAAATAGAAACCAGCTCTGGTGAACTTAGGACTTCCCTTGTAGCTCAGACGGTAAAGCATCCGCCTGCAATGCAGGAGACCTGGGTTCAATCCCTGGGTCAGGAAGATCCCCTGGAGATGGAAATAGCAACCCACTCCTGTATTCTTGCCTGGAGAATTCCACAGAGAGAGGAGCCTGGTGGGCTACAGTCCGTGGCATTGCAAAAAGTCAGACTGAGTCACTGACATTCGCATACACACTGGTGAACTTAAACAGAAAAGGGATTTACAGAATGAATTAGGAAGCTCGCAGAATGAGTGGGGAGGCTAGAGAACCAGGCTGAGGAACTGAGCAGGAATTATGGAAGGTAATGTTCCAGGTACTGGCGACCCACTGCAGTACTCTTGCCTGGAAAATCCATGGACAGAGGAGCCTGGTAGGCTGCCGTCCGTGGAGTTGCTGGGAGTCAGACACGACTGAGCGACTTCACTTTCACGCATTGGAGAAGGAAATGGCAACCCACTCCAGTGTTCTTGCCTGGAGAATCCCAGGGACGGGGGAGCCTGGTGGGCTGCCGTCTCTGGGGTCGCACAGAGTCGGACACGACTGAAGCGACTTAGCAGCAGCCGCAGTGTTCCAGGTGGGCTTCCCAGGTGGCACTCGTGGTAAAGAACCTGCCTGCCAGTGCAGGAGACATGAGACATGGGGTCAAAGCCTGCGTGAGAAAGACCTCCTGGAGGAGGGCATGGCAACCCACTCCAGTATTCTTGCCTGGAGAATCCTGTGGGCAGAAGAGCCTGGCAGGCGACAGTCCATGAGGTCACAAAGAGTCAGACGGGACTGAAGCAACTTAGCAGTGGCAGCAGTGCTCCAGGGGACTTTCCACAAGGAGCTAACCACTACGGAACTTAGCGGCTCACTCCCACCACAATTCATCTGTGTGTGATCCACTGGGCTCGGCTGCAACGGGCCATCTTGGCTCTGCACAGGGTTGGCTGGGCTCACTCACGTTGAGGCTTCATCTGGGACAGCAGGAATCGGGGGTGGGGTGGGGTGGGGCGTGGTGTTCCCTCTATATCGTCTCCCATCCTGGTGGACAATGACCCAGGATTGGTCACCTGGTGGCAGGGTTCCATGATTCAAGATGCAAGGCCTCCTGAGGCCCAGGCTTGGAACTCACCCCCAACATCCCGGGGCCAGCAGGGAGCCAGCGGTTGGCAAAACAGACTCCATCTCCTGCTGAAAGGAGTGCTATTTGTAATCAGCTCCACGCACATAACCAGAGAGCCAAAGACGGCAGGACCCAGAGAGTCGGGTTAGAAGTAAAACCACCAGACAGGACTTCCCTGGAGGTCCAGTATTTAAGACTCCAGGCTTCTACTGCAGGGTCATGGGTTCAATCTCTGGTTGGAGAACTAAGATAAAATATATATATATAAAACTGCCAGCCCATGGATGTGCTCACTGCCTCATGGGACCCCGGCTTCTGGATGGTGTCGCTGTGGCCATTCCACCGCCGTCAGCAAGCTCCCTGGACCCGCCCTGTCTCACTGGCCACAGGCTGAAGACTCAAGGCCCTGAGAGGGCATCTGAGAGCAATGACCTGGCCTTTTCAGCTCACTTGATGGCAGGTTTCCCAAACACAGGAGGGAGACTCAGATGCACTGAGGAATAAATATATTACAGGCTATCTGAGGAGTGGAAGACTATACAGCTGTGCAAAAGGACTTCTGGGACCCCTCGTGTGCTGATGTGAAAGAGATGCAAGACACACCATCAACTTGGACAAACGCAGAACAATCGTGCATTGAATACTCACTGTTGTCTATTTCGTCTCCGTTTCCCACGTGTTCTTTCCCCAAATGACCCAGAGGTTCCTTTGGGACCTAACCCCCACCCACTCCACTGGGCAGCAGCCCCGGGTGACCCCTGGGAGGGGCCCAGGGGAGCCCCAGTTACGGGTTTGGAGTGCGCATGGTTGGGGGTGAGGAGCTTGTGGCCCATGTTG
This sequence comes from Bos javanicus, assembly GCF_032452875.1. Lineage (NCBI taxonomy): Eukaryota > Metazoa > Chordata > Mammalia > Artiodactyla > Bovidae > Bos > Bos javanicus. The sequence goes on from NC_083886.1 coordinate 54,926,002, forward strand.
ATGCTTCTGTTGGGGGAGGGGATTTGTGGACAACTTTCCCCCCTGAGGACACTGGTGTATCCTTCAGGCAAGGAGAGGTTTTTGTTTGTTTGTTTTTTTGTAATTTATTCAATTTACTTTTTCATGGAGGTGAAAATGTCACATAATGAAGTCTTTTTAAAAAGCCGTTTCCTCCTGTTCAGGCCCTCAGCCTCTAGGTTATGGCCACAGCCTCACACAAAGCAGCTCAGACCTCCTGAAATGGCCAGAATTCAGGAGGACTGGTTGGTGCCTCACCCATGTGGCCCTGGGTGAAGGTGGTAGGCCCCGGGGCCTCAGGGAGTGCTGGACAGGAAAGGTCTGATGTGGCAGCAGCTGATGTGCCGAAGGAATGTCGCTGGTGGGGACGCCAGGAGCTCAGAGCCAAGCATGTGGTCGTTGCAAAATGTCAGGGAAGGAATGCAGAGCCCTTCTCCCGGCTCCCTGGTCCCCACACAATCGCTGCCCGAGTGCCAGTCCGATCCGTCTGCACAGATGCCCGCGCCAGATATGTGCATTCAGGCTGTCAGGACAGGAGGCTCTCCTGGAGGCCCCTCCAGGCTGAGCCGGGGTCTCTGCCTGCAGGAGACAAGCACGTGACTGGCAGAGATGGCAGAGACAGAGAAAGAAGGACCCACACACCCGGACAGAGGGGCAGTTGGAACCGGTTTGGAGGAATCATGGGGAGCCAGCTGCAGGCTGTGATCTAAAGAGAGAAAAGGTGGGGGTGTTGGGAGAGGGGCTGAACAAGGCTGAAGATGAAACTAGGAGTCTCGGGGAGGCCAGGCAGCCGGTCCAGAGGGGGCGGAGGGGCCCCAGGACGGAGCTGTCCTTGCCTCGCCTGGGTAAGATAGGGAGGGAGCAGGGCCAGAGTCACAGTGGCCCTGCCTGGCTCCTTGCTAGCAAGGGCCAGCCAGGAACAGGCTTGGGGACCTCTGCCTTGCCAAGCTCACCATCACCTCTGATCCCTCTGATCCTAATCCTGGAGATGGCCTCGGACCCCAGGAGCATCCCTAGAGCTGGATCCTTCACAAGGAAAGAAGTTTCTTCTCCACCCACCCCCAAATCTTAGCTCTGCTCAGAAGAACTTCTTTTCTTCCTTAGACTACACACAGATGATTTCTTCTCTGAAACACTCCCCTCCTCCTCACCAGGTTAATTCTTTTTTATCCTTCAGGTCTGGGAGCCTCTCAACCTTGGAGGAGCCTCAGATCCCAGGCTCTTACTAAAAGGGACCTGAGCTTCTGCATTTCTAACCAGCTCCCAGTATTGCCAGCACTCCTGGTCTTCAGGCCACACTCTGGGAACCACATTCTAGGGACCAGTGACTCAGATGCCTGAACTCTTGGGAAAGCCTCTGTCTTCAGCCTGGAGGCAGCTACCCTGTCCTGTGTCCATGACACACTCTCCATCCCCCCACTGAATAATCTTTTGTTTTGCCAAAAGTTTTACTTCATTTTAGGTTTGAAGGGTTTGTTGAGAAACCACTCATCACACACAATAAACAATTTCAACATTTACTAAAAGAAAAGAAACAGAAACAATAGAAGTAACATCACCAATTTGGGTCAACAACCTACATCCAGACTTTAAGTCCCAGTTAGGAGAGTCCCAGGCTGTGTTCACCCCACAGGTGAGACTTCAAATTGCAGCTTTGGGGATGGGGATCCCACTTATCATTCCAGGTAGCAAACTGATAACATCAATTCGCCTGCAAAACTGCAGCTCTGGCTTTATTTTTTACTCTAACAGTGCTGTTTGCTTCACCTGGTGAGTCTTGGGATTTCATTTAGACCCCTGGGGGATTGGCCAGGTCCTTGGGAACTTAAGAAATTCCAAGCTTATCTTATCTAAAGCTCTTCCTGACTTGGTTGCTTGCAAGCAGGCAGAGAATCTGGGCAGTGTCCAGGAGAGTCAGAAGCAGGTCAGAGGCCTGAGCCCCGGGTTCTGAAGCCTGAATAAGACCTTCCTCCATTTCGATTTCTCTAACATCCTTCCACAGGGCATGGCCAAATCTCACGTGTGTCTCTGCCACCTCTAGACTGATTTCATCTTTTCCACCATCAGATCCCAGGCATGCCCAGCACAGAGCAGCAGCACGGTAGCCTTTGAATCTTGGTTGAATGAGTGAATCAATTCATGCATTCAGACAAAACGTTGATACAAAACTATGCCAGAAGCTCCCACATCTACACCTTGGGAGAAAAAAACCCAAACACTTAGAACTTAAATCTTTTTTGGAGTTGTAAGAAGATGAAGTGTAAAATCTGTGGAACAGCAGCCCAGTGCAGCTGGGAAACTTGTTAGCAGTGCAAATGCTCAGGTCTGCCCCAGTCTCCCTAAGTCAGAAACCCTAGGGATTGCAATCTGTATCTCCGAGCCCTCCAGGTACTCTGGGTCACTCAATTGCACAGCGCCCTGAAGTCTAGACCAGTGATAGCTACTGGCCGCCTATGGGAGCCACCCAGAAGCTTTGAAAGCTCTTATGCCTTGCCCCTCTGTGCTGTTGTTACAATACTTCTGACTCCAAATAAGAGGCTTCCCCCTCCGAACACCAAATCTGTATTGTCCTTTCTAATACCACATCTCCAGCCCTCTGACACTACCTGGAGTTATAGCAGACCCCACAAGTTAAGAGCTCAGTCCCTTAACTGAGCTGTGACTCACCCCCACTTCAGATGCCAGTTGCAAGCTAGGGTTGGGAGTTCCTACCACCCCCTCTTCAGGTGTAGGATTTGCTAGAGTGATTCTAACTCAGGGAAATACTGTCCTTACTAATAGCAGCTTATTGTAAAGGATGGCACGGAGAAGGCAATGGCAACCCACTCCAGTACTCTTGCCTGGAGAATCCCATGGACGGAGGAGCCTGGTAGGCTGCAGTCCATGGGGTCGCTAGGAGTTGGACACGACTGAGTGACTTCACTTTCACTTTTCACTTTCATGCACTGGAGAAGGAAATGGCAACCCACTCCAGTGTTCTTGCCTAGAGAATCCCAGGGACGGGGGAGCCTGGTGGGCTGCCGTCTATGGGGTCACACAGAGTCGGACACAACTGAAGCGACTTAGCAGCTGCAGCATAAAGGATGCAATAGAGAGTCAATTGGAAGGTGTGTGGCAGGGGAGGGGTGCAGAGCTGCTGTGTTCACCTGCTCACCACCCTCCTAGCACCTGCACACAATGATCCCTGAACCCCATCTTTTAGGAGTTTTCAGGGAGACCTCATTCCTTAAGCATGATTGGGTAAACCGTTGGCCATTAGGATTAACTCCAGCCCCGGAGAAGGGAACAACAGAGGACGAGATGGTTGAATGGCATCACTGACTCAATGGATATGAGTTTGCGCAAACTCCAGGAGACAGCCATGGACAGGGAAGCCTGGCGTGCTGCCATCCATGGGGTCACAGGGAGTTGGACACAACAAAGCAACTGAATAACAAACTCACCACTTCCCAGAGGCCAGGGGGGTGGGGCTAAAATTCTAAGCTTTAATGAAGCTGGTTGGTTCCTGTGGCAATCAGCCCCATCCTGAGGTTACTGAGGGGCCCACCAAGAGCCACCTCATTCTCATAAGCTCAGTTTTGGTCAAAAAGGGGCTTCTCACGAACGCCAAAGGATGCTCCTCTCACCCTCTCATGAAATTCCAAGGGTTTTGGAAGTTCTTGTACCAGGAACTGGGGGCAAGGACCCAGTATATGTTTCTCAGGAGGTGACATTTTACGGTATCACAGCCCGCCCGCCCCCGCCTTTCTGAGGGTAGGTCAGTTCTATTCTGGGTAGGTCAGCTCTGTTCTGGCTCCCCAAACTCCACCTCCTTTTTGCTGAAATGGGGGTGAGGGAAGGATTAGAGAGGAGAAAGCAGGGGTGAACCAGGTGTGTGGCCAGGACAGCTCAATAAAGCGAGGAGGAGGGAGGCTGTCACAGGTGGGAGATGAGGGGTCGCTGACCTCTTTTCCCAGAACCTTGCCTGGAGGGGGCCGGGGCCCAGGGCAGCTCCCCGTGACTACGTGTGTGGTGTGCTGAGCAGCTGGTCCCCATCAGACCAGCCTCAAGCCTTTCCTAAGGAGGCTTTTGCTTCAGTCACAGCAGACCCTGTGTGGGGATGGGTAACTCGGGAGGAGCGTTGCCTTGGCAACACAACGACTTAGGAGGGTGGTGCTGGTAACCAGGGCTGCTTTTGACCTTCACCATCTTTCGGGCTGGTGGCTTTATCATTGCCTGCTCTGCTGCTGGGGTCTTCCCAAGTCTGCACTGAAAAGCCAGCCTCAGGGGAGGCCTTCGGCTACCCCCTTCCACCCACTTTCTCATCTTAGAGGGCATTGCCTTGAATTACATTTCACCAGAAGGTGCCACTTGAAAGCATCTAAGCCAAAGCTGAGCCCGTTTGCCCTGGATTTACCCTGTGGCTGCCACGCCAGGCCACCCCTGCTGCTCCTCCTGCAGCTATAACCAGACAAGCAAGGTGACCTCCAGTTTCCAGATGGATCCAACGTAAAAGATGGTGAAACAGCCTCAGCATCACGTATCCAGGTTTGACTCCTCTCAGCTCGGTGATCTTAGGCAGAAGCCTTCACCTTTCTGAGCCTTAGCTTGATCTCAGTAAAGGGGGAGCTGATACCCTTCCTCTCTCCAGGGGATGTCACTGGGGCAGCTGAAGGCTTCCATGGGCCACAGTCCCTCGTGTCAGGAGGGTGAGGGTGGGTGTTAGTCTGCTCAGGATGCTCTCACAGAGCACCACAGCCTGGAGGCTTATAAAACAGAAATTTAGTCCTCACTGTTCTGGAGGCTGGAGTCTGATTCAGCGCTGGATGAGGTCCTCTTCTGGTTCATAGATGGCCATCTTTTTTTGCTGCGTCCTCACAGGGCAGAAGGGTGAAGATGCTCTCTGAGTTTCCCTTTATTAAGACATTCATGCATGCTAAGTCACTTCAATTGTGTCCGACTCTTTGCGACCCAGTGGATGGTAGCCACCAGGCTCCTCTGTCCATGGGGTTCTTCAGGCAAGAATACTGGCGTGGGTTGCCATGCCCTTCTCCAGAGGATCTTCCTGACCCAGGGACCGAACCTCCATCTCTTATGTCCCCTGCATTGGCAGGCAGGCTCTTTGCCACTAGCACCACCTGGGAAGCCCTTTATTAGGACAGTAAGCCCATTCCTGAGGCTCCCTTTCCTGACCAGACCACCTCCTGATGCCATTGCACTGGGGGTTAGTTGTCAACATGTGGATTTCAGGGGGACACAAACATTCAGCCCATGCGAGATGTTTATGAATCTTCTATCATTGTGAGCAGATGTTTGTGAGGTCCAGTTCAGTGCCAGGACCTTCAGGAATATTGACTCTTTCAAAGACCCCTGTTAGAGACCCCAGTGCCCCTCCACCCCGGCCCAGCCATAAACCCTTCCTCACCCCCTCCGGCCCACAGGTAGTGTTGCAGGATTGGGGTTCAGGCATCCCAGTAATTTGAAGGCTTTGTGTTGACTGGGGTTCAGAGAGGAGGAGAGGGGAGCTGGCCCCTGCTGGCACGGAGCCAATGCTGCAGCCGGGCAGGCCCCCGGGGGCACCCTCCTCGGTGGCCCTGGCCTTGAGAACGGCAAGGAGGCCCCACCGCTGACTGCACGGCGGGCCAGGCCAGCTCCTCCGCCCCGCTGGGCCGGGCAGCTCCCTCTGACCTTGGCGGGGCCAGCTGGACATGTGCACGGGCAGCCTGCCTGGTCTCATGCAAGGTCAGAGGATTTCTGAAAGTGCTTAAAGCCTCAGCTCCTTCAAGAAGGATTCTCTTCATTGTGGCGCAGTGGGGTATTTCTGGGCTGCAGGCTGCCCAGGCCCGGATGCGCCTGAGTTTATTCACCCAGTCTGGGGGTGAGGCCCAGCTGGGGGGAAGCTTGAATGGCATCCCTGGAGGACTAGGTCTTAGGGACTTCTCCTGAGCTTCCTCAGGGTGGCGGTGAACACCCTGTAGCCAAGGAGGAAAAGGAGGCTGATTAGGTGGCTGCCCCCACCCCATCAGAGTGGCCTGGCCACCACGGTCCCAGGGCTGACCACCAAGGGAGTTCTCTGGCTTGCCAGCCCTAGCTGTCCCGAAGCTGGCACCTGCACCCCACACGAGGTCAAGAGGGCACCTCTGGGAAGAACCCAAGGGAGGGTGTCCCGAGGCCCAGAGGAGGAAAACTAGCCAGGCCTCTTTAAGAATCTGTGTTGCCAGAGGAGAGAAAATGCCGAGGGAGGCCTTCAGTAAACATCTGAGAGCTTGCAGTAACAACTCCCAGCTGTGTGAGGGGCGTGGGGGCTGGGAGGCCTGCAGAGCTAGACTAGAGGGTGGGATGGGCTGAGGTCAGGCTGGGTGGGGACCGGCCAAGAACGCACAGAGGGCGGGCGGCGGGCTAAGCGGGGGCAGAGGTTTGTCCAAGCGCGGTGGGCAGCACATGAGCCTCCAAGCTGCTGGGCCTGGAAGCTTCCACTTTCCTCGGGGCCTTTCCTGAATCCTTTTGGAGATCTGTAGCCCCTCCTTGCCGCCAGTGAGGACACTGATGGAAAGGAAGTTTTCCATCCCGTGGGTGCAGAGGGGAGGGGGCAGGGAAAGGTTGGTGCAACCTTTTCCAAATCAGGGTCAACAGTTCAATTGCCTGTCTGAGTGATACTTAGTATCTCTATCACACAGAGGATCAAACACAGCACCTGTGAACTGCCTTCAGCAGTGCTCTGCAAACAGCACCTGTGAACTGCCCTCAGCAGCCCTCTTCTCCAGACCCATCCCCCGGAGCCCCACCTTCTCTGACCCAGGAGTTGACCTGGCTTGTTTCCCTGCCTCCCAGCTCTGTCCAGGCCAGCCCCATAGAGCCGCCACTGTTACTGCTCTAAGATGCCTGATCAGGACATTTCCCTTGGCTTAAACCCAGGTGGCGATCCTGTCAGTGATACTAGATATCCTAGTTAGGATGCTTTGGGTTATGAGTAACAAATACAATTCAGAAAGGCTCAAATGTTGGAGAGGATATTATTGTTCATATTAACTGGAAAGTATAGGGGCTGTGTGGGTATCATGGATGGTTGAGCCAGCAGTTCAGCCCCGTTTAGAGGGCGAGGTTCAGGTCCACCTCTTCTTTCTGTCCTCTGGAGCAGCAATTTTAGCCTCACAATGGCTTCCCTCATGATGCCAAAATGGCTGCAGTGGCTCCGGCTCTATTTCAAACCTTTAAATGGCAGAGGGAATCTCTTTTTCCAAATTCCTGTTCTGGTTACATTTCTCTGTACAACAAATCACCCCCCAAATTTTTATTTTGCTGATAAACCTGCTATTTGAGCAGGGCTTAACAAGAACATTTCATCCTTGCTCCACATGGCATCAGTTGGAACAGATAAACTGAGGCCTGGAGAATCCATTTCAAGATGGCTCACTCATGTGGGTGACAAACTGGTGCTGGAGCTGGATGGGAACTTGGTTCCTCCGCATACAGAGCTGCTTGGGCTTCCTAAGAGCATGGCACCTGGGATCCAAGGGAACGAGGCAGGAATGCATGATTTTCCTATGATCTAGCCTCAGGAAGCCCACAGTATCACTTCCTTTGTGCTCTGCTGGTTGCAGTGGTCGCAAAGGTCTGCCCGTATTCAAGGTGATGGACCACAGTCCTTGTCACTCGTGGGAGGAGCATCCCAAGGCCGCATCCATGAAGAGCTGGTGGGCTAGGAGCTATCATTGTCACCGTCTTGGAAATATGATCGGCCACAAACCCCAGCAAACGTCTTCACTCTCTCTGAGCCACCCTGGGGCACATGCCCAGCACTAAACTGATAACCAAGGCCAGAGGATGGGTTGAGTCTCATCCCTGGAGCTGGGGAAGACTTGGCTCTCCCCAGAGTGTCTAGGCTGTGTGGGAGAGGTGTGGGTCCCCCAGGGAAAGCAAGCAGCTCAGGATGCAATCAGTGCCCCCTACAGCCACATTTGTGGCTGGGGCTGTGCTAAGTGTTTGGTCTCATTCACTTCATTACTTCTCACCACAACCCAATGAGGCTGGTGCTGCTGTTCTCTGGACTTTATAGACACTAAGATTTCTAAATTGCCCAGACCCATAAGACCAGAAGATGGCAGAGACAGAGTTAAAGGTTGGGTTTGTATGACTCTAAGCCTATGCTGGTAGCCATTCCGTAGAAAAGTTGAAGGCTTCAGGTTCATGGCTGAAGAAAGCAACTTGAATGCGGAAGCATATAGCCTGGTTGCACTGGCAGCCATTTTGTGACCATGAGGAAATCCAATGTGAGAAAGAAGCAGATGCACAGAGAATGGGTAAGCCTTGATCAATCACAGCATCGTCTACCCTCCATAGGGACTCTTCAATTATGTGAGGCAGTAAATCTACTTTACTGTTTAAGACTGTATGGATATGATGCATAGTTAGTTATAATTGAGAATATCTTAACCAACAAAGGAGGCTATTGTAATATTTTTCCCATTTCATTATAGGAATTGTCTTTATGTCTGTCTGTGATTAGATAACAAGTAGCTTAGAAGAAGAGTCCATGCCTCAAACATTTCTCTATGCCTAGTCCTTAGCACAACAAGTGACGCTCCATATTTTGAACCATCCTTGGAGAGGAAATAAATGAGAACAGGTAGTTTCAGGTGTTATATGAACTAACATAACCCCCCTCCTCTGCTTCCTTATCAGGTACTGTTCTATCACCGTCTCTTGTTTTCAAAGCCCAAACACAGAACACGCATCGCAACTGAGCTCCCCGCAGCGTGACGCTGGGGAAAGAGGCGAGGAGAAAAGCAAGTAGGTGCCTGGTGACCGGAGTAGCTGGGCCATGGAGGTGGGTCTTGGCAGATGGCAGTAGAGAGACTGAGGAGAGCCTTCGTGAGAAACTGGGGTGTGGTTGGGATGAGGCGAGCCTGGGTGCTTTTATGCTATCAGCACATTTCATGGCAATAAACTTGGCCTCGTTGCTATAAAAGCCTTCAGCTCAAGACACACAGCCTTTCTTGTTTTCTTTATTGAAGGTTAACTTTTCACAAGTTAAATTTCCTCCTACTCACCCAGCCTCATCAAGGAGCTTTGGCACACAGAGCTTTGCTGAGCGTGATAAAAGAAAGCCTCAAAAAAAAAAAAAAAAAAAGATGAGCATTCCGAGTGTGTTTCTGGGAAAAGCATGTTCAGCCAGCTCACTCTGCAGCCTTCCGTTCGCCTGCTCAGCTCCCAGACTCAGGCCCACCCTTGTCAAGTGTGTGGGCAGCAGGGTCTGCCCCACCCCTGCTTGGGGCCACAGAACTTAACTTCAGAGCAGCTGGTTGGAGCCCAGTCCAAAGGCTGATCCCAAAACAGTGGTCCCCAGTCTGCCCCTTCTGTGAGAAACGAGCAAAACAAGGAAGATGTCTCAATCTTTTCAGAGTGGGATCTCTGCAGCTGATGCGGCTGGCTCTTGTTGAGACACTGGGTCTCTGTGCGGTTTGCTTTCCCCAGCAAATCAAAGACAACTCCAGTGCTCACTTCAGCAGGACACATACTACAATTGGAATGGTACAGAGATTGGCGCGACTCCCGCTAATCCCCTTAATGGGAGGGGCTGCCCTTGCACTAAGGAAAACACACACGTTCTTGACGCCTTCCCTGGCGGCTCAGAAAGTAAGGAATCCACCCGCAATGCAGGAGACCCAGGTTCAGTCCCTGGGCTGGGAAGATCCCCTGGAGAAGGCAATGGCAGTCCCGCTCCAATAGTCTTGCCTGGAGAATTCCAGGGACAGGGGAGCCTGGCAGGCTACAGTCCGTGGGGTTGCAAAGAGTCAGACATAACTGAGCGACTTACACTTTCACTTCCATATTAAACAAAGAAAAGAAGAGGAAAACTCCAGCTCGACAGGTGTAAACAAGAAGAATGGTTTAAAAACCTCATCTGACACTGAGCCCTGAATCAGCACCCCGGGGTCCTCACCCACACACGCAGCCCGGCCACTCACACCTGTCGTTGCTGGGTGTGGTTCTCTTGCTCACAGACCTCCACATGTTTGCCATTTTTTCCCATGCTTGAAGAGACAGAACCATCCTTTATGTCTTTTCTGGGCTGCTTCCCCAAGAAGAGAAGGGAATTGTTGGATCAAATTCTGGATATTCCAGGGGTCAAGCAATCTCTATAGACATGATTCCTGCCACCTGGCACCTTTCTCTCTGAGATGGTCACCCCAATACAGATGAATACAAACTATTGGTGAGAAATTAAAGGTTTAACCCAATTAAACAGTGACTGCATTTTCTTTCTTTCTTTTTGGCTGCAGCATGCATGCAGGGTCTTAGTTTCCTGATTGGGTATCAAACCCACGACCCCTGCAGTGGAAGCTTGGAGTCTTAACCACTAGACCATTGGGGAAGCCCCTGCATTTTCTATATGAATAAAATCATCTTTGCAAAAATGACTGGACAGGTTTTTGAAAAAGGGGAAAGTGGATTTAGAGTGGTCTGCTGTATAAGACAAGCCTGTCATGGTGGTTGCACAGTGCTAGCAGTCAGGACTAACCTAAGGTCAACGTGAGGGAGTGACCAGGAGATGTGTCCCAGTGCTGGCAATGGGCATCTCTCCACTGTTCTGGATGGTGGTCACTCTGTGTCTTCACTTTGCAGGTGTGTGTCCAGCTCATAACTTAAGCTGTGTGCACTTCTCTGTATGTCCTGATATGTTTGTCCCGGAACAAAAAGTGTCTTTCGGTACCTCTCCAGCCAGGGCACCCATGATGCAGGGTACGTGATCAGCTTGCACACAATTCTTGATTGGTCGGTTGGCATCAAGGTGAAGTTTTGAGTATCACTAATCTTTCTGGTTTCAGCTGGTCTGGAGTCCACCTGCTTGTATCAGCAGTTTTCACTGGAGGGGGTCTGCTTCCCATAAAAGCAACTTAGGAATGTGCGTCAAACATTTATTTATCTATATCTTTCAGGGAACTGGGAGTTCAGTGATTCTGCTACGTGGCTGGTTTATAGCCTAAATTGTTGCCACTTCCCCTGACCAACAAATATTCTTTGTTTCTACATCTTCACATTTCCTAATCAGGAACTCTTGAGCCAGCCATGCTGAGATTCAGGGGAGGCTTGGGAGAATGAGGCAAAAACTTTTGCTTCAAAGGACAAGGACACAGGGCCTGTAGGCTGTTTCAATCCCCCGTTTTATTTGATACTCCTCAATCTTGAGGAAAACAGGTGTTGGATAAGAAAGGGAATCAGGGTGGGTTGGTTGCTTGGGTTTTGGCCATGCCATGCAGCATGTGGGATCTCAGCTCCCTGACCAGGGGTCAAACCTGTGCCCCCCTGCAGTGAAAGCTGAGAGTCCTACCCACTGGACCACCGGGGAAGTCCCTGGGAATCACGTTCTGAGTAGCGAGGCCGGTCACAAACTTGGCAGAAAAAAACGATTTTAGGGGGACTCGGTTTCAATGGGTCTCCTGTCCTCAGCCCCTCACTCACCCTCCCTGCCAACTTTTCCTCAGATGCTCCCTGCCCAGGCCATCCTGTCCTAGCCCAAGTCCATGCCCACAAGCAGGCTATCTCCCTTCCCTGCACACCCCTCCCCACCTCTGCCCCGGGAAATTTTCTCTGCCCTGACTGCCCAAATTTAACCCAGCTTTCAAGATCCAATTTCCATCATTCACATGTCTTTGGGGAGAAAAAATAAGTTATAGGGAGATAGAATTCACATGTCATACAATTCACCCATTTAAAGTATACAATTCTATAGTTTTTTAGTACATTCCCAGCGATGCAGGCGTCTCCATAGGTAATTTTAAAACATTTTTATCACTTCCCAGCCTCTCTCCTTCAGCCCTGAGCCTACTCTGAACACTTCGCATAAACGGAATCATACAGTACGTGGCCTTCTGCGTCTGGCTTCTCTCACCGAGCATGTTTTTGAAGTTCTCTGTGTTAGCGCTTCACTCTTTGTGATGACTAAATCCTGATCTATGGTCCAGAGGCAACTCGTTTTGCTTATCCAGTCATCATCCAACTGACATTTGAGTGGTTTCCATCTTGTGCTGTGATGAATCCACCATTCACCTTTCAGCTTTTCCCAAGCAGCTGGTCTGTGCATTGTAATCTTTGCCTCCCTTGCACAAATCTTGCCACTACTAATATTAACTACCCTCTACCAAGGAGATCAGCCCTGGGATTTCTTTGGAAGGAATGATGCTAAAGCTGAAACTCCAGTACTTTGGCCACCTCATGTGAAGAGTTGACTCATTGGAAAAGACTCTGATGCTGAGAGGGATTGGGGGCAAGAGGAGAAGGGGATGACAGAGGATGAGATGGCTGGATGGCATCACTCACTCGATGGACGTGAGTCTCAGTGAACTCCGGGAGTTGGTGATGGACAGGGAGGCCTGGCGTGCTGCGATTCATGGGGTCGCAAAGAGTCGGACACGACTGAGCGACTGAACTGAACTGAACTGAACCAAGGGGCTTCCCAGGTGGCTCTAGTGGTGAAGACCTGCCTGCCGATGCAACAGATGTGAGACACAGGTTCCATCCCTGGGTCAGGAAGGAGGAAATGGCAATTCACTCCAGGATTCTTGCCTGGAAAATCCCATGGACAGAGGAGCCTGGCAGGCTACCATCCATAGGGTCACAAAGAGTCAGACACGACTGAAACGACTTAGCACGCACACACACGCACCAAGCACTTACTATGTGCCAGACTCCAAGTTGGGCTCTTCTTATGTCAGTAGGTTGAATTCTCACCGTAACCCCATGAGTGTGGTGAGTATTGTTTCCCTTTTATGGATGAGAAAGCTCAGGTCCAACCAAATAAAGAGATTGGCTGAAATTACGGTGGAAATGAGACTTGAACCCAGGTCTGGCCTGCCATAAAGTCCTTCTGTTGTGTTTATTTCATTTTTGTCATTTCACCTTTCTTTAACTGGTTTTACATATTTTGGGTTCTCCCTCGAATTGTAAGACTCTTCAGGGTAAGGACCATGTCTCACAGTTCTTTAGTCTTAGACCTACTACCTCGTTGGACATTCTTTCCACGCATATTTATGGGAGCTCCTACTGGCTTGCAGTCTGTGGGGGGATCAGTGCTTTTCGTCTGCTCTGCAGCCCTCCCCTTAGCCTCCTCCTGGCTACAGGATGGGCATGTGCCTCAGGCCTAACCAATCAAAGCCCTCAATCCTGCTGGCCACAGTGATTGGCTTAAGGATGGGCCTAGGAGCCAAGCCCAGCCAATCATAGCCTTCTTCAAGTATTTTGCCATAGTAACGGCTGAGGACACCTGCTTACTCTTTGGGACTGGGAGCTATAGGGACCATCAAGCCTGGCACTGCCATTGGCAACTTCATCCTGCCTCCTGGGCAGAGCCTACATCAGAATGCCATGCAGATGTTAAAAATAGTATTGCAGGGAAATAATCACATAGAGAGATCTTCGGATACCTTCCTGGGTTTAAAATAAGGCAGCTACAAAGTAGAACGTATTATATTACTTGCTACATATGTGTTCACATACATACATGCAAATGAAAAATGGATAATAGATGCCAAAGTACTAACATCACTTCTGTGTGTGTGAATATTGATTATATACTTTTCTTTCTGTTTGAGTTTTCAAAACTCCAACTGATTTCTATACATCTTAGGGTTCTTTTTTTTTGTTTTTTTTCTGTTTAGTTTAAGCTAGAGCCCTTCAGTTCAGCCTGAGTCATCTCATTCACCTTTTTAGAACACACACTTCTCCAACAACCCCATCATCTGCCCTGGTCCTGGGCCTTCCCTAATCTTGGCCACTCTGCTCACCTGGGTCCCTCCTGGCCAACAGGTCCTACTGACCCAGCTATGCCCGAGTCATGCCATCCCCGGGTGTCTCCCCAATTCTCGGAGAAAGGCAGGCCTCCCTCCCCCACTCATCCCGCTGCGTGTTGTGTTTCCATTCTCGGCTCACAAGGAACCTGCAAAAAATATTTTCTTTGGCAGTCAATTAGAGAGTAGCAGCCCCAGACATGCCTTCCAGGCGACGTCCGAGCCTGGAGCGGCTGCTGCCCTGCCCTGCTGCCAGGAGACACGGTCAGAGACGAGGCCAGTGTTCTGACATCATCGCCTCAAATAGGGCTCTTGCCCCCATCAAGGTGTAAGCGATCTCAGGGCCCAGGAGGTGCAGCCCCCACAGGAATCCCCTGGTGGACCAAACCTCTCCGACCCAATGGCACAGAGCCATCTTCCTGGGTCCAGAACCTGACTGCCTTCTCCCACTACTGAAAGGTTCAAGGGTACGAGAGTCTCACCATCAGGGAGTCAAGGGCCCGACTGTCCCCTACCCCGAGTGTCTCCCTGGGGAGGGCCTGTCCACTCCAGAGAGGTGTCCCTTCCTCTTCCTCTTCTGGGCTAGCCTGTCCTTCAGACCCCAGGACCTGATACACAGGCAGTTGTTGTTCAGTCGCTACGTCGTGTCCAACTCTTTGTGACCCCATGGACTGCAGCATGCCAGGCTTCCCTGTCCTTCACGATCTCCCAGGGCTTGCTCAAACTCCTATCCATTGGGTCAATGATACCATCCAACCATCTCATCCTCTTTTGGCTCCTTCTCCTCCTGCCCACAATCTTTCCCAGCATCAGGCTCTTTTCCAGTGAGCCGGCTCTTCGCATCAGGTGGCCAAAGTATTGGAGCTTCAGCTTCAGTGTCAGTCCTTCCAATGAATATTCAGGGTTTATTTCCTTTAAGATTGATTGGTTTGATCTCTTTGCTGTCCAAGGGACTCTTAAGAGTCTTCTACAGCACCACAGTTGGAAAACATCAGTTCTTCAGTGCTCAGCCTTCTTTATGGTCCAGCTCTCACAGCTGTATATGACTACTAGAAAAGAACATAGCTTTGACTATATGGACCTTTGTTGGCAAAGCGATGTCTCTGCTTTTCAATATGCTGTCTAGGTTTGTCATAGCTTTGCTTCCAAGGAGCAAGCATACCCAGGTAGTACCAGAAGCCATAGTCACTGAGCCAGGTATGGGTGTAGTCACCTGACCCTGCCTGGTCCTTTGATTCTGTACTAATAAGAATGATCTGGATAGAAGGGCCAAGAGGGTAGAGCAGTCAGGCCGAGCGGTGAAGATGCAGAGAAGTTTGAGGAGAGAAAGGAAAGAGAGGCAGGCAAATGGTTGAGATGAGCCATTCCTGGGAGTGAGAGAAGCAAGAGGGATAAAGTAGCTCTGAGGGCTCTCCATATTTCAGACGTCCAGGGGTTAACATGACATTTGCTGCACTGCCTGCAGAAAGCCCACTTTAGTCGACCCATCTCATCTGGGTATTTATTCCTTACAGCCCATAGATTCAGGGTTACACTGAGAGCACCTGTTTCCAGGTGGGAAGAGCTGAACCTCATCCAAGTGGAGGGAGATGCCCTCTCCTCGTCCCTCTCCCCACCCTCCTACAGGCTGGGAGACTCTATTTGCTGCTCATCCCCATGGGCCTTGAGTTCTTGAAGAAACCGCTTCCCCAGGACTCCCAATTCTGGTGTCCAAGAGAGGGGTGTTTCAGGGGTTCATCCAGATCATAAC
The DNA here is from genome assembly GCF_032452875.1 of Bos javanicus. Lineage (NCBI taxonomy): Eukaryota > Metazoa > Chordata > Mammalia > Artiodactyla > Bovidae > Bos > Bos javanicus. Next base: position 54,941,536 of record NC_083886.1, read on the forward strand.
CAAAAGTCACTCAATGGGCCCTAAAAACCACACTGACTGGGTATGCTGACCATGCCCAAGGTATAAAGTAGGTAACAGGCTTTGGAGTCTGCAGATTAAGGTTGGTATCCGGGTCGCAGCAGCCTCCTAGCTGTGGGACCTGCTTTGTTTCTTGGTACCTTCATCACCAATATCATAGGGACCTGCTAGATGCCTTCCTGGAGGGTACTGTAGGCAGTAGTACCAGTGGGATCTCATTTTTCCAAACAAGGAAGCAGAAATGGGAAGAGGTGAAGCCTTGGACATAAGTCACACAGCTGATGATGGAGAATAAACCCCAGCTCATCTGATTCTGGGAGCTGGTTTTGCCCAAAGAGCAGAAAAAAGTCTTGTGAAAAACCCTCACAAAATGAAGTTAACACGCTTCCCTACCTGGGAAGAGAGAAGGGAGACCTTCAACAAAAATGTTCTTCCAGTGTTTATAGAGGAACTACGACGTCTGGGATTTGCTTCCAAACCGTCCACGGGGGCACGTGTTGATGGGAGCAAATTGGATGAGCTGATCGTTTTCAAAGCCGAGCACTGGGGATGTGGGTGAGCATTACACTGTTCTCTCTCCTTATAAACATGTCTGGAAGTTCTCAGAATAAAAAGCTTTTTTGAATGTATCGAGTAGGAACTCAGCCAGAGTTGAGGAACGTTATCCGGCAGAGGAAGGCAAGGCACAGACAGTGGGCATCAAGAGAGAGCTGGGAGCCCGTGCCCAGCCCCGCCGACTACGCTCCCTCCCCACTAGTCTCCCTCTCGCCTCCCATGTGGTCCAGGAACCCTGGGCTGTGAGTAATGCATGCGCCTCTCTGCGGGACATGTGTTTCCAATCATTCTGCTCAGCAGTGAGTCACCACGGACAGCTGCTGGCTGTCTCGTCTCCCACCCCTCACCTCCAGATCCGCCCTGCCCCCACCCAAGTCTGAGCTCCTGCGTTCTACCTCCAGGACCTTCTGCCTAGAACAGATGTCGTTGTTGTTTAGTCGCTAAGTCGTGTCCGACTCTTTGCTACCCAGTGGACTGTAGCCCCACCAGGCTCATCTGTCCACGGGATTTCCCAGACAAGAATACTGGAGTGAGTTTCCATTTCCTTCTCCAGGGGAACTTCCTGATCCAGGGATCGAACCCCCGTCTCCTGCATTGGCAGGCAGATTCTTTACTATTGAGCCACCAGGGAAGCCCATCTAGAGCAGCACTCCCCTTGGTCTGGATAACTGTGACCACCTCCGGTCTCTAGCCCAAGCCACCCAGACCTCGCTGGTGCCCTTGCTCCTCCACTGAGCCCCTGACACGCTTTGCCATCATCTCTGTCTTTATTTCTACTGAAGGGGGATCACGCTGTAGGAGGCAAGGCTCTACTTTTGTTCCATCCACACCCCCAGCACCTGAACGTGCCTGGCCCACAGCTGGGGCCCAACGCAAACTTGCTGAATGAATGAATGAGCTATAACCTAAAGAAGTCGGGAATCTTGGGGAAGGCAGACATGAAGATGAGTAACCTGCAAAAGAAAATGCAAGGGGTCTGAGAAATCCAGGTAAATGGGCTGCGGAAGGGCAGTTTCCATCTCTACCCCTCCCTAGGGCAACCTGCTCTTGGCCCAACCCCAGCTGGGCACCTCTCTGGGATGGAAATCAATCACACGCCCCCTCTGGCTGGCTGGGCTGACTCCTGGGGCATGGTGAGGAAGCTCCGAGGCCGTGACCAGGCTCAGTGGGGAAGGAGTGCTGGAGAGCAATGTGTCTGGTGGGGGCCTGGAGTGGGTGGGTGGGGGGAGTGGACAGGGGGTCTCCTGGCCAGCCAGGAGGCCACATCTGGGACATCCCTCTGCTTGCCCCGAGGAGTCAGATCACAATTCAGTGGGGGACCACTGAGGGGGACGGACCCAGGGCACCCTCCACGTCTGCAGGAAGCCCAGCATGCCTGGTGCTGGCTAAGACGCAGCCTCCGCACCCCTGGTGCCTTCTCTGTGGGCATCCAGGTGACCCGGCTCTGTGGTTGGTGACACCTGTCAGGAGAGGCTGAGCTGGAGGATGCAAGGGCCACTCAGCAGTGACTCGGCGTTGGCTGTGTTCCCAGGCCAGGGGACGCTGGGGCAGAACCGGGGCTGCGCGGGAGGAGGGGAGAAGCAGCGGGATTGGGGGGAGGGCTGCACAGGTGGTCGCACTTGTACCCGGGGTTGGCAGGCCCCGGGAGACGGGGTCCCGGCCACCTCTCGCCTGTGGGCCTGGGCTGCCGTCTCGTAGCTGAGAAGAGGGTGTGAGTGCCAAAAACCAGAGAGTCAACCAGCCAGACTCACAGCTCCACACACCAGCTGGAAATGGCGGTGGGATCCAATGAGTCGCTTTCCAGGGCCTTTTTGCCGGCTCCACTTGCTGTCTTCTGATCTCTTTGTTGGTGACCAGAGCCACAAAGACCCTGATCTCTGTCTTGTCAGATAATTCAGCTCAAGGTTGAAGGAGGGGCTGTAGGCATTCTGTCCCCTCGCCCTCACCCTGGACGCCATGGACAACCTCTAGGAGCTGGGACCTCATCCGTGTGCTCCGAAGCTGATCACAGAGGGAAGGAGGCGGGTTAGAATCTGAAGGTGATCAGAAACCGGACTGGGGATGCAAGGAGCTTGGTGATGCCGACCACCGGCTGGCCCCGCTGAGAACCTGAGGCACCCTCAGAGAAGAGAGACTTGAGGGGGTGAGAAGGCAAGGCAGGAACACAGAAAGAAAAATAGGATTGGGGAGAGGAAGGAGAGAGAGGAAATTCTTGGGCACAGTCCTAATCATAGCCTTGAAATGAAATTTACTGCTGCACTCAGCATGGGACGCCAGCCAGCGCCGCCAAACCAGCCCCCCTTCTGTTTGGATTAGTCGATGACATCATGGCCATGGGCCATCACTCCCAACACCAAAGGAAGAGCAGGATGGCGGGCGGGAAACCTGAGCCTCCTGCCTCTGGCTTCCAGGGAGGGGAACCTGAAACCAGGAAAACTCAACCGCAACCCTCCCCTGCTGAGCTGGGCAGCCAGTCCCCCAGCTGTCCCAACCCCCCCGCTCCTGGCCAGCCCCTGGTCCCCAGAACGCCAGCTGAGGCTGCTTCCGGGAGAAAGGCGGCGATGGAGGAGCACGGATCCCATCTCTGCTCGCTGGCCCTGCTCCCTAACCCGCCCATGAGAGGAAGCACATGACCGCATGCCCAGGGCCAGAAGGAAATGGCCCGGGCACCAGAAAATGCAGAGCAGCGCCCCGGAGAGAGCCACTGCTTAGCTCTCGTAGTCCTTTGCTTTCTGTGGAAAGGAAGCCTAAAGGGGGCTCCGAGGGGAGCCCATTTTGGGGATACCTGGGAGGCAGACAAGTGGGGAGCCAGAGGAGAAGGGCAGAGCTCCAGGGTATGGACTCCTGGGGCACAGACTACGCAGGAGGAACAGCTGTTAGGGAAATTAAAATGGACCAGGTCTTGTTCAAGGCTTCAGAAGCAGGGGAGCAGGCCTCAGATTTGTTTCTGAGCTGCCTGGACTCTGCCTGGATTCCATACCTGTCTGCAAGCACAACAGGCCAGGCAATACTTTAGATAAGAAAGGAAGTGAATCTTGGAATCTCTTAAGTCACCCTGGCCAGGTCCCCAGGTCTAAGAAGTGTTGTGACTCACAAGGTGAAACAGACAGCATGGTAAAAGTTAAAGCAGAGCTGCATTTTTCCCCCCAATGTGGGTGTGCTGGGTCTTCGTTGCTGTGTAGACTTTCTCTAGTTGTGGCGAGTGAGGGCTACTCTCCAGCTGCACTGTGTGGCCTTATCATTGTGGTGGCTTCTCTCGTTGGGGAGCACGGGCTCAGTGGTTGTGGCCCATGGGCTTAGTCGCCCTGTGGCATTCCCAGACCAGGGATGGAACCCGTGTCCCCTGTATTGGCAGGTGGATTCTTAACCACTGGACCACCAGGGAAGCCCAGAGCGGCTTTTTGCAGGCAAACTGATGATGATATCAGTTTGTGGCCTGGGATGATAAATAGGAGCCCTCAGAACTGCAATCTGAAATCCCACCTGTGGGGTGGACATAGCGCTGGGGGACCCTTTCCCAGTTGGGACTCCAAACTGCTATTAACAAGGGACCTCCCATCGCTGTTCAAGTCTGGATATAGGCTGGCTCAGCTTGGTGATGCATATGCTATTACTCGTCTCTATTATTTCTATTTCTTTTCCTTTAATGACTGTATATTGAAATCAAGTCAAATAATCTTCTACAAAAATTTGAAAATTGTTTATTTGTGTGTAGTGAATGGTTTCTTTTTTTAACAAATCCTTTGAATCTAAAAGGATTTTGGCTTTACCCTGGTGGCTCAGATGGTAAAGCGTCTGCCTATAATGCAGGTAGACCCTGATTCAATCCCTGGGTCGGGAAGATCCCCTGGAGAAGGAAATGGCAGCCCACTCCAGTACTCTTGTCTGGAAAATCCCATGGACGTAGGATCCTGGCAGGCTACAGTCCATGGGGTTGCAAAGAGTCAGATAGGACTGAGCGACTTCACTTTCAGTTTCTGTTGAACTTTCTGCTAAACAGTGGCTCCCTGGCCCTCCCTCACTCCAAGAAGGAGAGACGTGTCCTTGCGTAGAGGACTGGAGACCCCTCTGTGTCACAGAGGCAAAACATGGCCAAACATGGAGAAGAGGCTGAAAAGGCTTCCTGGTCCAGGGGTGGAACCACAGCTGTGCCAGAACCGCCTTCCTGGAAGAAGTATTTATGGGCTGTCCATCTAGTCTGTCTGTCTGCATACTTCAGATGTGGCAGTGTCTTCAAGCCAATGACTTACTTCACCGGCTTCCTGTTCACCACCTCTTTTCTTCTGAATCACTCTAGACGATCAGAGCAGCACGGTTGGTGTGGGGACTGTCTGTGAAGACTGTGCACAGTGGCGAGCAGGGGCTAAGGTGCGTGGAAGGGCATGCCTGGGTCAAGGCTGCCTTTGCCCAGAGGAGGGCCTGCCTGAGAGGGGAGGGAGGGGGTGTTGACAGGTGCAGACGCAAGGAGTAAAGGAAAGAGGCCAGATGCCACCTTCTTAAAGATGCCTTATAGGATGGCATAAAGTATTAGCCAAGTGTTAGCCAAGGGTGCAGCCAAAAAAACCCCAATGGGAAGCATGAGTCAAGAGCAGTGCAGATGATGGAGCAGGGGCCCTGGGAAGCCAATGCCTGGAGGGCAGGTTTTGGTAGTGATGTACAGGAAGTGTAGAAAACTATCCATATTTCTGCCCCCAGGGGTTGTCCATTTTAGGGTCAGACCATCATCTGAAAGGGCTTCTCTGGTGGCTCAGTGGTAAAGAACCCACCTGCCAATGCAGGAGACGTGGGTTCAATCCTTGAGTCAGAAAGATCCCCTGGAGAAGGGAATGGCAACCCACGCCAGTATTCTTGCCTTGGAGATCCCACGGACAGGGGAGCCTGGCAGGCTACAGTCCCTGGGTTGCAAAAGAGTCGGAGATGACTTAGTGACTCAAGAACAACAACATAATCTAAAAATTGCTCTCCCTACACGACGAGCAGGATCTGACCTCTATCCTGTCACCTAAGTTCCTACCACTCAGAGACATGCATCACACTTTTCGGTGAACACCTATTTATACATCTGTCTGCATCCCTGCATATGCATGCTGCTGCTGCTGCTAAGTCGCTTCAGTCATGTCCGACTCTGTGCGACCCCATAGATGGCAGCCCACAAGGCTCCCCACTCCCTGGGATTCTCCAGGCATATGCATACTTTTCCATAAATGAACTATCACACATTTGCTCCTGGACCCTTTTACTTTTTTTTTTTTTTCGGCTGTGTGGCTTGTGGGATCTTAGCTCCCCAACTAGGAATTGACCCTGGGCCCTCAGCAGTGAGAGTGTGGATTAACTGTAGCGCCAGGAAATTCCTGTGGGCACTTTTTAAACAACAATCTTCTTACTATTTCTTGCCTTCCCTCTCTCCCTGGAGAACAGGTGTGGGCAGAGTGCCATCTCCTAGCCTGTTCTCTGGGTGATACGTGGGTACAGGGACCCCCTGCCCCCTCTGTATTACTATCTGCTCTACAGAAATGGAACCTTTTCGTTTATATCTTTGCAGTTGGTCTCAAGACCTATGGTTTTCAATCAGTTTCCCTAGTTGGACAGGGAATCCTGGAGTGCTGCAGTTCATGGGGTCACAAAGAATTGGACATGACTTAGTAACCAAGATCCCCTGGAGAAAGGAAAGGCTACCTACTCCAGTATTCTGGCCTGGAGAATTCCATGGACTGTACAGTCCATAGGGGTCATGAAGAGTCGGACACGACTGAGTGACTTTCACTTTACTTGGTGACTAAACACACGACCGTTAGGGGTTCTGCTGCCCCTAGGATGTTGGGCAATGTCTGAGGACAGTTTGGTTGGGGGTGGGAGATGCTATCACATCTCAAGGGGAAGACCAGGGATACTGCTCAATACTCCACCTGGCACAGGGACAACTCCCCCAGAGAAAGGTCTGGCCCCAAGGTCAACATTGCCAAGGCTGAGAAGCTGGCCTGGGCTGAAGAGGATTAATAATGAAATTAATGAAATCAAAATCAAAATGGCCTTGAGAGTGTTCCTGCCTGATCACAGAGCTGCTTACGCAGACTGTGCGGTGACGCGCAGCCTGTCTTCACGCCGCACACAGCCCAGTCATCCTTAGTCACCTTCTTGTCACCTCTGGGATGTCCTATGATAAACAGCCCCACCACGGAACGGAATGTCAGGGGCTGAAGTCTGAGCTGGGTGGTACCACCCACCTACTGTGGCCATGAATCTGATGCCTGGATTTGACTGGGGTGGTGGCATGACCCCAATGCCAGCTGCCCATCCGTCTCCAGGGGCCGCATATCACAAACAGCTGGGCACATGGACACATCTCCCACCCTTGCAAGCCACCCAACCCTGCTGACCCCATACCTTCCCAAGTGACGCCCACAGCCCATGGGGCCAATGTTAACTCGGTATATCGGAGTGCGTCTGGCTCTTCAGAACCTGCTGGAAGGAGTGTGGGGGCTTCATCTGTCTCTAGGGAGAAAGCACTTCAAGCTCAGAAGGAAATGGATCGTCTCCAAACTGGGAGAGTGGCTCTACCGAGAAGAGGCCCCGCTGATGCCCGTCCCCGTGCTGGGGGGACAGAACCTGGTTCAGCAGCGCCTCCTGCCTAGGGCCGTGAGGTCATTCTGACTCTGCTTACCTGCCAGGAGCCGGAAGGAGGCGGTGCTGGCACTTCCTCCTGGCCCTGGACGACGCTCACTCTGCCAAGCCCAGCCCAGGACATGCTTGCTGAGCGTGTTCCCATGTGGATGGGACCACCCAATAGTTCCGCTGGGTTCTGCCTTGAGACAGTCTCTTTAGGAAGGAGGCAGGGGCAAAGTGGGCGTTCCTGGTGGGAAATAGGGACCATAGGAGTGTGATCTGAGGGTCCTAGAAGCCCCTCCATCCCCAACTAGTCTGGTAGGTGCTGCCCCCTCCTGTCTGTCCTGAGTCCTGCCAGGAGCCACAGACCCAGGCCAAGGTCCGGCAGGCTGTGGTCAGCATGCATATGGGGGCCAGACTGGGGTCTCCGGTGTGATCGGGGTCTCCTGTTAAGGCTCCCCTGTTAGCCTGCCCCCTAGGATCAGGGTTGCAGAGGCTGGTTAGGAGAGAAGCCCACAAAGGGAGCTGTCAGCCCCAGGGTCCTCCTTCTTCCTGAGGCTGGGATGTGTCCTGACCCTGACCTGCCTCCTTGTGGCAGTGGTCAGAGTTGAGCCCTCTACCTGCACTGCCCCAGCGGCTACCTGAACTCACCCCCAGCAGCTGAGCCCTCTTGTCAGCAGAAAAGAGAGTGTATGAAAGGGCCACTGTTAAGTAATCTACTTCTTATGAGTATCTCTGGTAGATTTCTCATCAAAGGGCTCAGTTCCCATGGTCTGAAGATGGGAAGATTCTAGCTGGGAGCACAGGCAGAGGATAACGAGGAAGAATGGAGAGGTCAGGGCGGTGAGGCAGGGTGCCCAGCAGCCAAGGCCACATGGGCACCATGAAAAGGCTGGGCAGGTCAGGGTTTGGAGAGCTTTCAGGGGCCATTCTGAGTGCCAAAAAATTGATGCTTTTGAACTGTGGTGTTGGAGAAGACTCTTGGGAGTCCCTTGGACTGCAAGGAGATCCAACCAGTCCATCCTAAAGGAGATCAGTCCTGGGTGTTCATTGGAGGGACTGATGATGAAGCTGAAATGCCAATACGTTGGCCACCTGATGCGGAGAGCTAACTCATTTGAAAAGACCCTGATGCTGGGAAAGATTGAGGGCAGGAAGAGAAGGGGACGACAGAGGATGAGACAGTTTGACGGCATCACCAACTTAATGGACATGAGTTTCAGTAAGCTCCAGGGGTTGGTGAAGGACAGGGTGTTGCAGTCCATGGGGTTGCAAAGAGTCGGACACGACTGAGCAACAAGTGGATTTCTGGGCATGCCTGACCATGCCCAGAAGGCTCTAAAATCTGGTGCAAGTGGTAGCTGACAGGAGGCACTGAACATTAAATGATTTATTGACTATCCCAAAGCCTTTGACTGTGTGGATCACAATAAACTGTGGAAAATTCTGAAAGAGATGGAAATACCAGACCACCTGACCTGCCTCTTGAGAAACCTGTGTACAGGTCAGGAAGCAAGTTAGAACTGGACATGGAACAACAGAATGGTTCCAAATAGGAAAAGGAGTACGTCAAGGCTGTATATTGTCACCCTGCTTATTTAACTTATATGCAGAGTACATCATGGGAAACGCTGGGCTGGAGGAAGCACAAGCTGGAATCAAGATTGCTGGGAGAAATATCAATAACCTCAGATATGCAGATGACACCACCCTTATGGCAGAAAGTGAAGAAGAACTAAAGAGCCTCTTGATGAAAGTGAAAGAGGAGAGTGAAAAAGTTGGCTTAAAGCTCAACATTCAGAAAACGAAGATCATGGCATCCGGTCCCATCACTTCATGGCAAATAGATGGGGAAACAGTGGAAACCGTGTCTGACTTTATTTTTCTGGGCTCCAAAATCACTGCAGATGGTGACTGCAGCCATGAAATTAAAAGATGCTTGCTCCTTGGAAGGAAAGTTATGATCAACCTAGACAGCACATTAAAAAGCAGAGATATTACTTTGTTAACAAAGGTCCGTCTAGTCAATAAAACAGAAATAGATGGTTTTCTGGAACTCTCTTGCTTTTTCGATGATCCAGCAGATGTTGGCAATTTGATCTCTGGTTCCTCTACCTTTTCTAAAACCAGCTTGAAGATCTGGAAGCTCATGGTTCACATATTAGGAAGGGGCTTTTATCCCCATGTTGTAGATGGGGAGGCAGAGCCTTGACAGGGCCACTGAGGCAGTTGGGCTGCTGCATCTCTGAGCCACAAGGTGGACCCTTTGCCCCCACTCCTGCCCATCCCACCACAGAAAGCATCCTTTCAGAGGGGATTGCTTTGCTCCTCTGCTGTAGAAGCTCTGACCTCAGAAGAAGATGAGATCCCCTCCCAGACCCTCAAAAGTCTCCTCCGTGGCTCCTCTCCCTTCATTTCTTTCCTCCTCCACCAGCTCAGGAGTCTCACTGGTCCAGGGATTGTTGTCTGTCCGTGGATGCCTGACTGTCCCACTCTTTGAACAGTGTCTGCTGTCGATGTTTAAGAAAGCACTCCTGATGGAAGGAAGGCCAGCCCAGGCACCTCCTTTCCTGCCTTGTGCCCAGCGTGGACCCTAATCCCCTCCTGTACCACCATCAACCTACCTGTAATGTACTTCTCATCCTCTGTGTACTTGATCATCTATGTGTCTACCTTGCCTAAAAGGCTGAAAGCCCCTAGGTTATCTATTTCTTTCATAAACTGACAAATGGATTTTAGCTTCTGTAAAGTTCAACAGCACTTTGTTCTACCTGCAATAACGAAGAAAGAAGAGGCCACAGACCGCCAACTTGTCATAATTTTCTGCATTAACTGTACTCACTAAGTTAGCATCAAACATCATTTCACAAATGATACTTTATTTTACAGAAACAGAAGCTGAAGCGCTGACTTTGGAATTGTCCGGATTCTAAGGTATTAATAACTGCTCTACCAGTTTAACTTTTCTCTAAGTTGTCTGTTTCCAAGTGATCCGGGGTGGCCACGGCTGCAATGGCTTGAAGCGGGGCTTGGGTTCCCAGCCAGAGATTGGCGCCAAGTCGCAGCAGTGAAAGTACCAAGTTCTAGCCACTAGACCAGTGGTCATTGACAAGGCTCTGGCGCTTCAGCTTTGCAGAAGAGAATCCCCACAAAGACAGAAAGTAGTGACTCAAAGGATTTATCATAAGGAAAAAGAGTACGGTATGTGCGGATAGAGACACGGGCAGACTCAGAGGGAAAGTCCCTGAGTTGCACCTTGTGGCAATTTAAATCACTTAAATGGGGCGTTTCTTTCTGGTTTCCTTTGGCCGATCATTTTGATTTGTCTGCTTCACAGTCTACATTTGGTGTGTCTCAGAATCCTTCTATATGGGCGCATGCATCTCTTAGCCAAGATGGATTCTACCAGGAAAACCTATGGGTAGCCTGGCATTAGGTTAGCATCACTCCGCTTTGACCTCCAACAAACCTTTCTGTGCCTATGTGGTTGGGAGATCTCCTGACCTCCAGAATGAGAATGACACAGCAGAGCCCAGCCTCCTCTCTTAATTATCCTGCTGTTCTCCTCTTGGTTTTCAGTCCGCAGGGAACGAATCTCCAATCAATTTACTCTGGGGGTGCCCATCTACTGGCTCAAAAGCATGCATAAACAGAAGGCAGCCATTTTAAAAATTTCTTTCAGTATTTTCCCGTTTCATATCTTAAGTCAGCATCACATAGTGGAGTGGACAATGATTGTTTGTGTCATTTTCTCAGTTTACAACTCCTGGGCTAGATGACAAGAATGAGGCCCTACGTGTAACAGTGCCCACCACAGAGGAGGCTCAGAGACAGACAGAGATCCCCGGGGGTCACATTTTCCATGCCATCCACACCTCTAAGACCCTCTGCCTTTCCTGGAACACAGAACTGTTTTGGATAAAGTATTTCAGCTTCCACATTTGTGGGCTAAGGGAGGAGAGCCCAGAAAACACCTTCATCCAACCTTCTTTTCTTCTGGGCCAGCTCCTCACTCTTGCCGGCTGGTCAAAATGACGGCCAGTTTATATGAAATCCTGTGTTGTTCATAGTACCCACATCCCCCCGCCCCGCCAAACTCCCCCCCACCCCCGCGCCCCCTGACTCTACTGGCCAAGCGTACTTAAAATTCTAAGGCCTCTAATTGAAAAAGGTGTTCTCAGTAAGTTTCAGGAGTCCACCCAGCCACAGGGGGAAGGGAGAGGGGCGGCAGAGAACGATCCGATCCGTGCTCCAAAGTGGCACATCCTTTTCCTCAATCCCTGGCCAGAATCGCAGGGATCCCAGGGGTGGAAGGGAATCAGGCAGTGTACACCTCCCGCGCCAAGCTGAAGGGGAAGGGGTGACGGGTGGGTCGCCTGGTGCCCTGGAGAGGTGGACTGCGAGTCCCGAGTGCTGAGTCAGGGTCCACTGGGCGCTGTCTGCCTGCAGTGTCCTCCCTCCCCCAACCTCTGGCGATCTGGGAGGCTGCAGGGGTGCGGCCCCGAGCGGTGGGAAGCCAGGTGCGCAGCTGGGAGCCCGGGCCGTGCCAGGCTGGGCACAACAAAAGCCGGACTTGGGGGAGGGCCGGGAGGCGCGGGAGGCGCGCTGGGAGGGAGGCGGCCGAGAGCTCCCGGAGCCGGCATTGGCCGCCCGCCACCGGGGGGCGGAGCCAAACCGCCTCTGAGCGCAATAAAAGGCCGGCTCGGCCCGCACCCGCAGCGCACACATCCATAGAAGGCAGTGGAGCACTCGGGACCAGGTCCGCGGCGCGCGCACTCGCTCGCTCGCCGCCCCCCAGCCAGCTCTCGCTTCCGCGCCGCCAGCCGCGCCCCGCGCCCTCCTCGCTGCACCCCGCGACCTAGAGCCAAGAAAGTTTGTGTGGCGAGTGAGGGCCGGAGAGGAGAGCGCGCCCGCGGAGTGCCGTCCAGACCAGCGCGGCCCCGGCGCGAGAGGGGAGCGCCCCGAGCCCAGGCGGCGGCGGCTAGCCCGAGTCCGCGACCCCCGCCCCTCCGCCCGCCATGGGCGCCGCGGCCCGCAGCCTGCCGCTCGCGTTCTGCCTCCTGCTGCTGGGGACGCTGCTCCCCCGGGCCGACGCCTGCAGCTGCTCCCCGGTGCACCCGCAACAGGCGTTTTGCAATGCAGACATAGGTAAGGACGGCGACCCCGCCCCGGCCGGGCGCCCACCGCCCCCGCGGGGCGCGCGGGACCTCGAGATTTCGCCAGCGCCCCGCCCGCCCGCATCCTGCAGAGGGACCCAGCGCCCGCCTCCCGGGGGCCTTGGTGCTTTCTAGAATCCTGCAAGTTGACACCAAAATCGTACTTTCTTTTTCCCCATTCCCTCTCTCCCTTTCTTTTCCTCTCTGCCGAGATGCTTCTCAACCTCAAAATTCCACCGAAATTCCGCTGCATTTCCAGCCCCAGAAAGGGAGCCAGGGAACGGATTGGGTTTTGGCAGGCGGAGGGCCCCGGGATGCCAGCGAGGGGGGGCGGGGAGAGTGGGGGCCACAGCGCGGGGGTAGGGGCCCTCTTGACCTCGGTGGGTTGAAGGACGGGGGACCCCAGGAAGAAACTTTCACAGGTGAGATGGGACTTGGGCTCCTTTGGGCTTGGAGCTGGGTGGGGAAGAGCTACTCCGCCTGGGCCTCTGCCAGCAACCCCATGTGGGGTTCACCAGATCCGGCTGGGGCTGGATGGAAGCGTCCCTCCCTTGGGCAGGTTCCCCACGGGCTCAGTGGGGCAGCCGGAAAGATGGGCCCAGCCCCAGGGCCGGCTCCTTCCCTGCTCTGCCCAGGAGGCACACCTCTGCAGGGACAGGCAGGATGGTCCTTGAGTGGGGACCGCTTTTTCTGGACATCCACACAAGCTTTGGTGACTGGAGATGGCAGGTAGGGTTGTCTGGCTGCCCAGAGTCCTCAGCACATATCCTTTCCCCTCCAGATTCCTTGTCCCCCAAATACGAGAGCTGGCAAGGGAAAGAGAGCCCAGTTATTCTGAGCCACATAGGGGCAGGAGGCAGAGTGGGGAGAGAGAGCACCGCAGAATGGGGAGAACCAGCTGACCTTGGAGGTTTCCATCTAGTTCTGTCACTTGCGGGCCTCCACTGCCCTGGTTTTCCTGGGACAGGTTTCACCAAGACGACAGATGTACAGCAGGTGGGTCTCTGTGGCTCCCTCTCACTTCCACACAGGTTTATTTTCTGCTTCTAAGTCTCAGCCAGCCCCGCAGCCTGTTGCCAGGGGTGGGGAGGCTGGGCTGCCCTCACCTGTGCAGGCTCAAAGTCGGGGTCTCTGGGTTTCTCCCCTTGTCAGCCATAGTGCTCTGATCTCCCCACGACTCCTGGCCACACCCCAAGTGGCCCTTGGAGCTGCCACCACCACCTGCTCCAGGAAGTCTTAAGGTGATCCTACCTGTGCGAGTCACATAGCTCACGCCAGCCTGCACTTGGGGCCCGGCATGTGCTCCCAGAGTGGTTCCCTACAGCACCCCAACTGCGGGAAGCTCACCAATTTGGCTTCACTGCTCAGGAAGATTGGCATGGGGAGGAGAGGCTCGTGCCAGTGTGGGAGCCAGGATTGGCCCTCCAAGGGGTGTCCCCTGGGAGTCCAGACCTGTCCAGGCCCCTTGCAGAAAGAGAAGCTGTGTTTCTGGGACAGGATCAGGCCCAGGCCTGGAAGGAATCCATGAATTAGAAGATTCTAGGAGCAGGAAGGGGTTGGGCTTGGGACCACCTCACACTCCTCAGCTGCACAGAGAGGATGTCCAGCCAGCCACTCCCCTCCTTGCCCAGCATCAGCTGAGGCAGCGCTGGGGCTGTTTTCTGCTTTAGATTTGGATCAAGGGCAGCACAGGTCCTTCAGGGTCCAGGAGTGTCCATATGCCTCAAGGCTCCTTCTTGCTTTGTAGGTTGCCCTCTCTTCCACCTGCATCTCCTGGCATTTGTGTCTCAATCATTGCATCAGAGTCATCATAGAGCCAAAACTTCACCTCAGCCCAGCCCAGAGGTTCCACAGGGCGTTCTGATGCCAGGGTCCTGCTGCAGAGCCCAGTGTTTTTGGTCCCCATGGTTACTGTAACAAGTGACCACAAACGGGGGGCTTAAGACAGCATAAACTGACCTCTCACAGCTTAGGGGCGTCACGTCCAAAATGAAGCTGTTGGCCCTGCAGGTTCCTTCTGAAAGCCCAGAGAGAAAATCTGTGCCAGGCCCCTCTCCTGGTAGCTCCAAGCAGTCTTTGATGTCCCTTGGTTTGTAGACACATCACTCCCATCTCTGCTCTGTCTTCAGGTGGCCGCCTTCTCTGTGTGTGTGTGTTCTCTCCTCTTACTAGGATACCAGTCACTGGATTCAGGGCCCACCCTAGTCCACTGACCTCATCTTCGTTTGATCACATCTGCGAAGACTCTTATTTCCAAATAAGGTCACATTCACAGCTTCTGGGTGGACGCGAATTTGGGGGGAATGCTGCCCAGTCTTGTTGCTCGGGCAGCCCTTCTGTGCTCACTCAACTGGGGACATGTCGCAGAGACAGCCCAGGGTGTCAGACCTGGGTGGCTGTGGAGGAAATCTTGTCTTTCCACCTCCACTTTACATGGTACAAGTTCATGACTTCCTTGATGATGATTTCCTACTCTGACTGACAGCAGAATTGCCTGGGGTCTGGAGCTCTTTGCAGACACAAAATCTGGCTCAGACCTTGGCTTTTGTAGTTGTCAAGCTCTACAGGTGACTGCCACCAAGGAAGTGGGTCAGGGGTCCGGGAAGGGTGATGGCCTGTTGCACACTGGGGTTACCTAAAGACTGGTCTTCAATGCAGCATCCCAGCTCCTTTCATTGTTGGCTGGATGCAGGCTTAGTAAATGGCTTGGGGTCAGCAAGAGGCAGTTGGCTTAAGCAACAGTCATGTTTCTGTCTGCCTGTGTAGAGATTACTGGGGGAAGGGTGGGGGATGGCATCTCCTTAGCTCTTGCAGCCTGTGGGATTGGAACTGGGGTTAGCACAGTTTGTTATGAGGTTGTGCAATTGAGGTGGAAGGGGTGGGAAGGGGTGACCGGGGCTCCTCCTGGGAGGCCCTGCTCCCTGACCTTTCCAGGAAAGTGGGAATGAGCCAGAAGCCTTTTGGGTCTCAGAGCCCTGCTCCAAAGTGCTGCTGGCCTGGCCCTATCTCATCTAATGGATGAGTCCTTCGCCATCTCCTGCAGGCCTGCATGGCTCCAGGAATCTGGCTGGAAACCAGCATTGGGCTTGTTCTTTGGGCAGTGCCACTGTGAAGGAGCATGGAGTTCCTTAAGCCAGCTGAGTGACTTGGCAGACCTGGGCTGCTCCGGCTGGTTTCTGGAGTCACAGGTAAATCCAGGAGCTCCCTGGACCCAGAGGGTAAAATCTCCACCAGTCCCCACCCACCCTGGCCCGGGTAGTGGTGCCCAGGGCCACTGTCTTCCAGAAGAGCGCCTCCAGTCCATCTTTCTCAGAACACTCCCATCTCCAGTCACTGCTATCTGCAGACCCTCCAATGGTCTCTAGCACCAAGTGGGGCAGGGCCTGCAGCCAAGACCACATGCTGGTTGCCAGGGCAAATGGGCTGGCCTGGGGCACACGCCGATGGGTTCCAGGTAGTGGGCTCTCGGGGAAATACACAGCAGGCACTCAGAAAGGGCAGTGCCCTCTCCAGACACGTGCTGGGGGAAAGCAAGGCAGAACTTCCTGTGAGCAGAGTGAGACCTTGAGTGCAGTGGGGGTGTGGGTGGGTGCTCTTTAAAGACACTGTTGGCAAGTCCGTTTGCAAAGTGTACAATCAGCTGTGTTTTATAATCCCAGTTTGCCTATCGGGCTTGCTCGTGTTTCAACAAGCAGTTACAGAGTGACCCACTCCACCCCAGGGGATGGCAGGGAGATGCAAGGCATTTTCCCTGCCCTCGGGAGGGAATGCCAGGACTCCGGCTCCAGGCAGGGTGGAAGTGGGTGTAAGACTGTGTGGATCAAGGGGCACTGAAGCCCTGTAGACCCCCCCTACCCCAACCGACTGCCAGGGGATGGTTTAAAGTAAACCCGACTCCATGTGCTTCGGGCAAATAATGAACAGAGTAACTGGGTCACAAGATGAAAAGCATTTGGGGTTCTGAAGAGAGATTCCAAGTTCTGATGGGAGGAGGAGGAGGGTACCGGGGCAGGGGTGGGGCACTTGAGTTCCTGGTCCTGGACAGTGTCCTTGGACGGATGTATTCTCCAGGGGGTTGACTAGAACCTGGGTTGGGAAGTGGGAAGAGATGTGTGCAGGGCTTAGAGGCTGTGCTGTGGGTGTGGCACGTGGCTGGGAGGGCGCTCTCCTACCATACATATTCTTCCCTCTCTGATCTGAGGGCATGGTGCCAGCTTGCAGCTTGGGGACTGCCGTGTCCTCTGCAATCAGTGGTCTTGGATGCTAGTCCTTGAGCTGCAGATGGGCTGGGATCCCACTCTTTGCCATCTCTGTTGAGTTGCCATATGTGTGGGTGTAGATGAGTCCCAGGCTTGGATGGGGGCATGCAGCCCTCCTCATCCTGATGCAGAGCCAGTGATCAATGCCCAAGGGGCTGTGGGAGCAGATGAAGCTCTTGGCTCCCAAAGCAGCTAAGAGATACGCTTGGAGGACCCCGGGCAGTCTAGATGATAGGCAAAAAAAAAAAGGCAGAAAAACTAAAAAGTGTGTATATTAACTGAACCACTTTGCTATACACCCGAAACCATCACAGCATTGTTAATCAACCATACACCAATGTAAAATAAAAAGTTTAAAAAATAAAAAACAAGTACTAAGGATGTAATGTACAACGTGATGCCTGTAGTTAAGACGGCTGGCTGATAGATAAGAAAGTTGTTATGAGGGCAAATCCTAAGAGTTCTCATCACAGGAAAAAAAAATTGGTTTTCTTTTATTGTGTATTTATATGAGATGATGGGTGTTAATTTCATGGTATATGTAAGTCAAATGATTATGAATGCTGTACACCTTAAATTTATACAGTGCTATATGTCAGTTATATCTCAATAAAGCAAAAAAAAATACACGAAAGGAGATAAAGAGAAGGCAGACCGGGGGTAGGAGTGTAAATGCCACTGATTCTTCTCCCCTGTCCTGGACATGCCTCCACCCTGCGTATATGCACACACACACCCGGAGCCAAGATCAAATGGTCTTGTGGCTAGGACGGACTTTCTGAAAAGAGAAGGGCAGACTTAGGAAGCCAAGGTTGGAAGCATAAAGAACCCTAAAGTGGAGGATGGAGCTAGGGGAACATGGACTAGGCATGCTGCTGCTAAGTCGCTTCAGTCGTGTCCGACTCTGGCGACCCCATGGATGGCCTCCCACCAGGCTCCCCCATCCCTGGGATTCTCCAGGCAAGAACACGAGTGGGTTGCCATTTCCTTCTCCAGTGCATGAAAGTGAAAAGTGAAAGTGAAGTCGCTCAGTCGTGTCCACCTCTTAGCAACCTCATGGACTGCAGCCTACCAGGCTCCTCCGTCCATGGGATCTTCAGGCAGGCATACTGGAGTGGGGTACCATTGCCTTCTCCGTGGACTAGGCATGGTTAAGTGCCATTTCATGGTGTCAAAGTAAACAGACAGGCTACTTGGGAAAGGTGAGAGTCTGGGTACATAGCAGGCTCTTGGGCAGCAGGGCCCAAGAGGACGAATGAGACTAGACATCTGGTTTATCATGTGGAGTTTGCATTCCATCTCGAAGGACCCGAGGAGAGGCATTGATGTTGTGCACCTGTGGCGACAGTGGGCATCGCTCAGGGAGTTTGCCAAAAGGCAGATGTCTGAATTAGCGTCCCATACTGGGGCTTTCCAGGTGGCTCAGTGGTAAAGAATCCGCCTGCCGATGCTGGAGACACGGGTTCCATCCCTGGGTCAGGTAGATCCCTTAGAGAAGGAAATGGCAACTCACTCCAGTATTCTTGCCTGGAAAGTTCCATAGACAGAGGACCCCGGCAGGCTACAGTCCATTGTAAAAGAATCAGACACGACTGAGTGCACACACAGACACACATGGGACCCTGGGGACCCGGGGCTTGGGCATTGGTATCTCACAGGGGATTCTGATGCCCGCCAAAGTTTGCACAGAGCATTCGTTTCCAAAGTGGGAACCAAGGCAACTTGGATTTGAGAAGAGAACCTCACAGATACTTGGTGTGCGGACTGACAGCGGCACTTGTGCCTAGTTTTAAAACGAGCGGGTAGATTTTGAGAGTGATTGGCTAGGTTTCTGTCTGGCTGCTACAGGGTCCGTAGACCATGAGACCACAGGGTGTCAGGGTGCAGGAGGGGCATGCCAGATGCCCTGGGATGCTGGGAGGAAAGGCAGTCAAGGGAAGTGAGGCTGGGGAGGACTTCCAGCTTGAGAGATGGTCAGGGGCACCAGCATCTCAGAAAGGGCAGGAATGAAGCTGGCTTCCCCCAGCCCGGGGCCCACAGTCCCGGGCCCCCGAGGCCTGGTCTGCCTGGAATCCTGGAGCCTTCGGTGCCACCATCACTGCATGGATGTGCAGCTCCAGTGGAAAAGTGATAGAGACCCAGGGGAATACCATTTTGTAGCTGATAAAGTTGGGGTCAGCTGTGTGCAGTTAGCCTCCTGGGTTAAGCTTCTGGAGACCCCAGCAGGGTGGACTGGGTAAGGGTTTGCTGTAAAAATCAAATTGAGGGGCTTCCCTGGTGGTCCAGTAGTTAAGACTCCTAGTTTCCATTGCATGGGTTTGAACCCTGGTTGGGGAACTAAGATCCTACATGGCCTGCAGATCAGCCATAACAAATTTTAAAATATAATAAAATTTTTTTAAAAGTTTAAAATCAAATTGAGATGTTACCTCTAAAGAAGGGTCCTAACCCGGGGGGCAGGGAGCTTCCCAGATGCTGCAGTGTGGTAAAGAATCCGCCTGCAATGCAGGAAGCACACGAGACTTGGATTCGATCCCTAGGTCGGGAAGATTCCCTGGAGGAGGAAATGGCAACCCGCTCCAGTATTCTTGTCTGGAAAATCCCATGGACGGAGGAGCTTGGCAGGCTACAATCCATGGGTCGCAGAGTTGGACACGACTGATCCTTTGCATCCTTTGAACCCGGGGGGTGTGGATGTGTGTCCAGAGATGGGCCGGCAGGACAGCCTTGAGCCCTGAAGCAGTCAGCTCAGCTGAGTGTGTGCGTGCCCGTTTTTGTGGCTTCCACCAGATTCTCAAAGGGGTATGTGACCTCTAAAAGGTTGGCCACTGCCTTAGAAGGCGTTCTTATGGCCTGTGGGGGGATTAGGGGCTCTGGAACCAAAGGGTGGGCAGCCTTGAGCCCCAGCAGTGAGGACCAGGGTGAGGGTCTTTGCTGTCCTCGTGAGAGCTGTTAGACATGGCAGGGGAGGAAGAAGGAAGCTGCAGGCAGGAGAGCCGGGCTAAGGGGCTTCTAGTCACCCAAGTGAGCAGAGCAGGTACCTGATGGGGGACGAACTCAGGCAGGAGGGAGGGTGACAGGCTGGAGGGGCGGGGTGCGTAGGGGGCCGCCTCTGGGGTCTGGCCTCAGGGCTGGGGCCAGGCAGCCCCTAATGTGGTCAGGTGGTCAGCAGGGGTGCATTCCCTGCCGAGTTCTGCTGGGAAAGAGAGACAGAGGGGTCTCCAGCTGTAGCTCCAGCAGATCATGGGAATGAGTGAGGGGCTTGGAGGGAAGAGGCAGAGAAGGGGGTTGGGGCACGTGGGTTCGGAGCAGCGTGGTCAGGATGGCCGCTCTGCAGCCCACGCCTCGGTCCAGGGGTGAGACTTGGGCAGGTGCCCTGTGCCTCGGTTTCTCCATTTCTGAAGAAGCGATGATCCCTTCCTACCTCCTAGGGCAGAGGTGCAGTGCCTGGGACGGTGCCCATGGCGGCTGTCGGGGTTGTTGGGGTATTAGCTCTTTTTGTGCTCGATGTTGTGCTGGGTGTGTAATCCTCCCCCCACCCCGAGAGCGGGCCGTGGCTCTCACACAGGTGTGGGGGGTGCAGAGACGCACAAGCTGGGCTCTGGTGCCTCCGGGAGGGCAGCCAGGAAACTGGGAGGGAAACGGCGATAGGTTTGTGACGGAAAAGTGACTGACGACGGTAACAGCAGCTGTCACCATCGGCGCTAAGGGCTCGGAACCGTGTTCACACAGTCTTCCTGTTAATTCACCTAATTTATAATTATCCCTATTTTACAGATGATCAGATTGAGGCACCAGCTGATTCTTTTGCTCGGGTCACATGACTATCAAATAGCAGAGTAAGAAGACAGGGTTTTAAAATGAGACGAGGCGTACGGGGGAAGCTGAAGGCGACCATTTCGGTCCACCTTGGCTTGGAGGGGGTGGTCTCTGTGGAGCATGAAGGATGGAGGACCATGAAGGAGAACTCTTGAGAGCTGACCTTGTTCGGGAGATTTCCCCATCAACTGGAGATGAGCTAAATTAAATTAAGCTCTATCCTGATAGCAGAATATTAAGCAGTCATTTTAAACAGTATTATAGATTCATGATTATGACCTAGAAAAATGTTCAGAGTGCATTAAATTTAAAAGCCCAGTTACATCTGTATGCTTTCGCGTTTCAAACCCTGTCTAATATAATTTTTAAATGCACAGTGCATACCTGTACACTGTTAACAAAGTTATCAAGCAAATACTCAGGTTAAGAAAAACAAGACCCTGCCACCCTAAAAACTCTCTTAATTCTTCCTGGTCCCTAAGGAAAAGGGGACCTCCTTTTCCTTAGATAACCACTGTCCTGGGTTTTATGGTGAAAATTCCCTGGCTTTTTTAATGTAGTTTACTGATTCTGTATTTATCTCTAGTCTATTGTTTTTTTTTTTAATTATGCTTATACATGTAGAGAAAAGTCTAGAAGGACGTCTGTCAAAATTCTAGGCAGTGGGTGAGATCAAGGGTAATTTTTATTTCGTTTTGCTTATCTGTGTTTTCTAAATTTTCTGTGATTAACATGTGTTCGTCGTATAGTTATTTTAAAGTGAAAAGGCAACAAGGAGACTGGGGTAGGGGTGTCTTCAGGATGGGAGAGGCGGAAGAGAAGGCTACGAGCGAGGCCGTGAAAGCCCTGAACCTAGAGGGTGGGGCTCACGTCCAGGGCTGCCTCCCTTTTGCCTTATTCCTCGGAGAAGCAGATTCGGGAAGGGTTTATTGCTTCATGAAAAGAACTGTTACCGTTTTTCTGCCTCAAAGACGTGTGCTTTTTATCTGCTTTGTTGAGGTATGATTCTACTGTTCACCCATTTAAAGCGGGCAGTTCAGGGAGGGACTTCCCTGGCGTTCCCGTGGTTAAGACTGCATTTGCACCGTAGGGCGGCACAGGGGTTTGATCCCTGGTCAGGGGAACTAAGATCCTGGTATGCCGTGCAACATGACCAAAATAAATAAATTTCAGTTCTCCTTTATAAGTTATTAATTAATTTATAAATTAAATAAAGTGCAATTCAGTGGTTTTTTTAGCGCAGTCACAGAGTTGTGCAGCTTCACCACTATCTGATTTTACAGCATCCCAAGGACCCCTGTGCTGGGTTCAGTCTGATATTTCCGATGAGACTCAGGTAGTATGTTTCCACCTGGTGCTGCAGCAGCAAAGCCGTGCCCTGCAACAGGATGCATAGAATGTAGCCTTTCAGGACTTGGCAAACAGTACCCCCACTACCCCCCGCCACCCACCTCTGATCCCCTATTACGGTAAATACGGTTTTACTGGAATGCACCCACACCCATTCCTAATACAAAGTCTGCAGCTGCTTACCGGCTGGAAAAATGGCAGCCTTGAGTGGTTGCAACAGAGCTACGTGAATTACCATCTTGCCCTTTATGAAAACTTTCCCTCACCCCTGGGTGTGAAATTCCTGGGGCCGACTCACCTCTCACCTGGTGGCCTGCTCCTTGCTTTCCAGAAAGATTGATGCCTTGGGGTATCATTCTCTGAACTGACCCTAAAGATGCAGTGAATCTTGAACCTGTGAGCCCAAGAGAGGGAGAGATGAGTTTCAAGGCTGTAACCCTCCTGCTGTGAGACATTCTAGGGTGGAGAGTTCCCGGGGACAGAGCCTGGATTGGGATGAGTCTTCACTTGGCCCTTTCTCATCTGTGGTCTGGAGGTCTTGGTTGGGCTTCCTGGAGACCCTGTAGGGTCAGGTCATCTTCACGACTTGGCTCAGCACTCAGGCTCTGCATCAGGCTTTGCTTTGACTGACTGATGACAGTCAAAGGCTCTAGTTAGGAAGGACTTCAACAGCTGATTCTTAACCAAGGACAGGATGGGGAAGTGGACTGACATTTTAGAGAAAAAAAGATGAAGTACAAAATATCAGAGGAAAAGCCTGGGTCTTTGGAGCCTACTAGAGCTGGTTCTGAGTCCTGACTCTGTGCCTCTATGAGCCTCAGTTTCTTCTGTAAAAGCAGAATTAAATGTCTCGGGGACTTCCCTGGTGCTCCAGTGGCTAAGACTGTGTGCTCCCAATGCAGGGGGCCCGGGTTCAGTCCCTGGTCAGGGAACTAGATCCCACATGCTGCAACTGAGTTCACATGTTGAGACTAAGACCTAGCGCAGCCAGATAAATTTAAAAAATATTTTTTGAAAAAAGAAACTCCTCAGGGCTGGGCCACAGCAGATGGTGAGTGAATTTCTGATGAATGAGTAAAGTGTGCGAAAGCATGGGAGGGACTCAATAAATGTCAACCCCGCCCACTCCATCTAGATTTCTGAGATCCTGGATAATGCTTCTGTGAAACCTTGTGGGCCTCTGTCCCCAGAGCTCCTCAAGAAGAAAGTCATGTGCATAAAAAAAGAAATAAACCTCCTCTGACATTCCTGGCCCCCTCTGGTTTTTTTTTTGGCTCTTCCTTGTTGTTCAGTCACTCAGTCGTGTCTGACTCTTTGCGACCCCATGGACTGCAGCACGCCAGGCTTCCCTGTCCTTCACCATCTCCCAGACCTTGCTCAAACCCATGTCTATTGAATTGGTGATGCCATCCAACCATCTCATCCTCTGTCGTCCCCTTCTCCTCCTGTCTTCAACCTTTCCCAGCATCAGGGCCTTTCCTAATGAGTCGGCTCTTTGCATCAGGTGGCCAAAGTATTGGAGCTTCAGCATCAGTCCTTCCAATGAATATTCAGGGTTGATTTCCTTTAGGATTGACTGTTCTTACATGGAGAAGGAAATGGCAACCCACTCCAGTGTTCTTGCCTGGAGAATCCCAGGGACGGTACAACATGGGAAACTCAGCCTGGTTTTTCTCTTCGGCTCAGCTCACTTCTGCTGCCCTTCGTTTGATCCAGATCAAGAATTCAGGGCCCCTGGATGGGTTTTTAGTGCAGGCACGTGATATGAGGGTAGTTGAGAATTCACTGTGCAGACCACTGTGACCTCACATGGGGTCACGTGACACATGAGGTAGTGAAGAACAAGGACCGGGAGGGGAGGATGCCAGGGATGCATTAGACACGGAGATGCGTAGGAATGATCCTACAGGGCCCCAAGTCTAGAGCGTTTGCACACACACAGTGAAGTGAGTGCCCCAGGCGCTGGAGTCCAGGAGGCTGTCAGCAGCGCTCCAGGGACTTCCTTGGTGGCCACTGGACCACCAGGGAACATGGAGTCTCCCAGGGCAGGGACCAGGGTTCAGTCCTTGGTCAGGGAACTAGATCCCCGCATATCACAACCAAGAGTTTGAATGCTGCAACTGAGACCCAGCGCAGCCAAATAAATAAATATAAA
The DNA here is from genome assembly GCF_032452875.1 of Bos javanicus. NCBI lineage: Eukaryota > Metazoa > Chordata > Mammalia > Artiodactyla > Bovidae > Bos > Bos javanicus. Next base: position 54,965,451 of record NC_083886.1, read on the forward strand.
TAAATATTAGACAGTGTTCCATGTATCTAGGAGAAAAGACTGGGGATCACTCATAGACTTCAGGTCTGTGTGGATTTTTCCACTCCCAGGGAAGCGTCCCTTTTCAGAAGGACTGTTGACCCTGTGACAGGACGGCTTTGAGGGCAAACACAGTTCTCTCCTGGGGACTTTTCTCCGCAGCCCCTCCAGCATTTACCCTTTAACCCTCAGAAGCCCCTGCGAGAAATGGCCCCGCTAGGCTCTGCCCAGACAGAAACCAGGTATCTCGGGAAGAGAGGCATTGGAGCGGAGAAGTGATGAGCACAGCTGATTCTCTGTTGTGATGAGCACGGTCTCTGATTCTCTGTTGTGACGTCTTGGCCTCTCAGGCCCATTGGCTCCAGGAGGGGGCTTCCCTGGTGGCTCAGATGGTAGAGAATCTGTCTGCAATGCAGGAGACCTGGGTTTGATCCCTGAGTTGGAAAGATCTGGAGAAGGAAATGGGCTCCCCGCTCCAGTATTGTTGCCTGGAGAATCCCACGGACAGAGGAGCCTGGCGGGCTACAGTCCATGGGGCCGCAAAGAATCAGACATGCCTGGGGGACTGACACTAGGGAACAAAGGAACACATTTAAGGAGGTGTTTATTTCTTATGCGCCAATTCTGGAAAGCAGGGAAAAGCGACCGGCAAATAGTCTCCAATCAGAAGTCCCTTTTTTGGTGCAAAAGGACTTTGTCTCTTCCTGTTGACAAGGACTCAGGAGGAAGGTGGTAGGTCAGGCAGGTGTCCTCCTTGTCTGGATGGGGAACAGTCGATGACTCACCCAAGGTCTCGTGGTCGACTCGGTGCCAGGACTCTAATGAGCCAGAACCTGGCTCAAGTCTCTGGAAACAGGTTGGACGTCACAGCTACGGCCTTTCCATTGCTCTGTTCCACGTGGCCAAGAAGCGTGTTGTCCTTGGAAGGGCTGACTCTAGGTGGGTGTGTTTTATCTTAACCTGAGCAGTTTAGAAGTTTGAAGGACATTTTGACAGTGCCGGTCTACAACTTTAAGTCTCCCCTTGAATGTAAATTGGTTCAATCTGTATGGACAACACTGTCAAGGTTCCTTAAAAACCTAAAAGTGGAGTTGCCATATGATCCAGCAATCTCATTCCTGGGCTTGTATCTGGAGAAAGCTGGTTTGTAAAGATACATGCACCCCAGTGTTCAGAGCAGCACTATTTGCAATAGTCAGGACATGAAAGCAACCTAAATGTCCAACAGATGAATGGATAAAGATGTGGTTTGTTTATACAATGGGGTACTACTCAGCCGTAAAAAAAGAATGAAATAATGCCATTTGCAGCAACACGGATAGCCCTAGAGATTATCATACTAAGTGAAGTAAGTCAAAAAGAGACAAATATCATAGGATGTCATTTATATGTGAAGTCTAAAATATGATACAAATGAACTTATTTACAAAGCAGAAACAGACTCACAGACGTAGAATGCAAACATGGATGCCAAAGGGGAAAGTGGGTGGACGGATAGGTTATATAAACCACTATATATAAAGCAAAGTCCTATTGTAGAGCACAGGGATATATTCAACATTCTGTAGTAAATCATAATGGAAAAGAATATAAAAAAGAATATATGTATAATCACTTTTCTGTATACCAGAAACTAGCACAATATTGTAAGTCAACTATAAGAAAAAGAAAGGGAGAAAAGAAGTCTCCCCTTTGGGCAAGCAACTCTAAATCTAGAAATTTTTCTGCAGAAAATAATAAAGGATGTGTGCTAGCATCTCATCACAAGGGTGCTCACCTCCATCTTGTTTATCTCAGTGTTAGATACATCATAGCCGCAGATGCTCTGCAGGACCAAAGGTTGCAGATTTTTTTTTTTTTTTGGCCAAGCTGAGCAGCATGTGGGATCTTAGTTCCCTACCAGGGATAGAACTTGCGCCCCCTGCAATAGAAGCATGGAGTCTTAAACTCTGGAGTCCTCCTCAAGGACTTCTTACTGAATTGTAAAATGTTCAGATAAAGGAGGAGGAATTAGACTTGCTTCTGAAATATGGTTTTCTAATTTTTCTGTGTTGAACTTGAATGACATGTGTTGTTTTTAAAAGAGTTTGCTGAAGGATGGGTCTGATTGTGGGCAACAGTGGGATGGGGCCCAGACTTTTAAAGCTGGTTTGGTCCACTTTCAGTGATGGGCCCCATGAAGAAGGGCCCACTGAGCAGAGCAGGATCATCCAGAGGGTGGGAACCATGTTCTCGGAATCACTAAGCTGGAGAGCCTGGGCTTGGGAGAAATGCCTTCAATGCAGGATCATCTGGAAGAGGATGCCAGTGGTGGCTGTGCTGGGACATTCTGGAATGCCATCAAAGGCCCCACAGGCTGTAGGTTTTAGTCGTATTATCTGCCCTCCCCCTGACCCCACTCCAAACTTGTCCCATGCTAAAGGTGAGTATCCATGACCTTGCTGAGAAGAGGCTAAGAGACTGGGCGCTGAGTATGCTCTGGGGAAGGAGAAATAGACATAAGATTTTTGTATCTAGGGGGCCTGGAAGAGGGACCCAGAAAGTGGGTGGGGTGGGTTGTGGTTGAGGGGTTCAGAGGCAGAAGTCCTCCCACCACGTGCCAGGTCAGGGACCAGATGACCTCTCCAGAGCCCTTCCAGCCCCACACAAAAGAGTTTCGTCCTTGGATCTGCTCTGCCTCCAAGATTCCAAGTTCCTGCTATTGACTTTGTCAAGAAACCAAACCCTGAGATCGGTTGCCATAACATCTCGGGACCAATATCACGTCCTCCAAACTAAATTTCTCAATTGTCATATTTGTGGTGAGTGCCCTTAGTCCTAGCCGTGAGGTCAGGCTTGTATGATTTCTTAATTTGGGTGCTCAGTGGGGGCCCCAGGCCAGCATTCCATCCTCCCACCTCCAGTCAGCTCGGCTCAGCAGTGGATCCTGGAGGGGCAAACGCCCCCAACCTGAGTGGGACCAGACACCCTCCCTGTGGGAGGAGGGGTGGCCAGCGTTGTCAGGGAACCCTGACCTTGAGGTGCCACAGCTCAGAAGAGAGACGCCCTGACGAGGACCACTGTGACCATGCTGTCAAGCTGGAACAGGAAGGGTTTTCTCCCTGCCAGGCCGTCTTTAAACATCGAAAGCATGCAAGCGCGCTCTCAACAGGCATCTTCATGGTGCCCCTCTGCCATCCCTCTGCCCATTGCCATCCCTCTGCTTGTTACCGGGCACTTCCCAGGTGGCACTGTTGGCAAAAAACCCGCCTGCCAGTGCAGGTAGACATAATAGACATGGGTTCAATCCCTAGTTTGGGACGATCCCCTGGAGAAGGAAGTGGCAACCCTCTCCAGTATTCTTGCCTGGAGAATCCCATGGACAGAGGAGCCTGGCAGGCTACATTCCATATAGGGTTGCAAAACGAGTCAGACACAACAGAAGTGACTTAGCACGCACGCATGCTGCTCATCGCCCCAGCTGTTTAAGCCAAGTCTTCTGTGATCAGTGGACCCACAACCGGTGTGCTGACACATGCTCACCCTCTGGCTGGCCCATCACTGTCCCTGACTTCACCCCTGCTCTGATGTCACAGCACAGCAGCTCTGTCGTTTCCATGGCAGCGGCTGCCAGAGTTCACCAGCTAGGGCGGGTACTGGGCTGCTGGCGAAGGTGGGGAGCTGCGATTCCAGCCAACTTTGGTCAGTGGGCCCCGGAAACCCTATGCAGACCACCCAGGGCCGAGGTTCTTGGGTCCGGCACCTTATCCATTGTGGGGGCGGTGTTCTCTCTGTGGCCAGTGGTTTGGTGAGCCTCTGAAGGGGGCCCTAGGAAGTGGGCCAATAAGGATGTCCAGGCCGCATGTCCAGAGGCTAACTGAAAGTCCTTGCACCACGGGGCTCTGCATCTACAGTTCGACTGGGGAGGATGGACAGTGGAAGCTAGTGGGACAGGGTTGGGAATGAATGTGGTGGTTTGCCGGGGGCGGGGATAGGTCATTATACAACAAGAACAGTTGTTGGCGTGGGGGACCCCTGACCTAGGCGGGGTAGCCACAGTCATAAGGTCAGAGGGAAAGCGATTGACATTATCAAGTGACATTTAGCTGGATCAGCCATAAGCAACCCCCCACGCAGCTAGCCTGGTGTCTCCCGTAATTTTGGAAGAGTCTATGCCTTATGACTCTCTTAATGAAGCTGGTTGGGAAGGTAACAGACACAATGACCTTGGCTTGTTCTCCTAAGAGGTTGGCTGCCTGGCCATCTCAGCTTTCTAGAACTGTCCTGGTCCTGAATGTGCATCAGGGAGATGGTTAAACATCCAGGTTTACAAACAGCACACCAGGAGAAACCTGTGGTGGGGCCTGGCCAGGACTCATGGTCTCTGTCCACGATCACCTCCTTGCCAGGTGATTCTGATACAGCTGGCCTAACACCCAGCCGGCTTTAGGAACCACCACTTAACTGAGGGAGAGTTGGGAAGTGAGCAAAGACAGAAACTTCTGGGCAGGGAAGTGAGCAAAAGATGGAAACTCTGGGCAGCACCCGGGGTGTCACGAAGTGTGCTTTTAGAGGCTAGAACTCAGAGAAATGGAGTTTAAAGATGTTTCTGATGTGTGTTTTATCCCGGCTTGACTTGGATGTTTCCAGTGATGGGTGTCTCACTACCTATCAAGTCAGCCCAATGATTTCAAGACAGCCCTGTAGAAAGTGCTGCTTTCCATCTTGGCCAATTTCTGCCTCCCTGTAATGTGTTCTCAGTGGTCTGGTCCAGGCATCTGGAGACACGCACAGTAAGTACCACCCTCTTTTCTAAACAGCTCGCCAAACTTGTGGGTGTTTCTGATAGTGATGAGCATCTGCCCAGATGGCTGTTGCTATTATCGTCCCCATCTTACAGGTGAACACACTGAGGCACCTAGGGTTAAGAAACATGCCCTAGGTCACACAACTGCTCAATACTCTGAACCACCAGAGTATACTGTTCTAGACTTTTCTACCACCTGCAAGCATCCCTCCAAACATTCTTGGTTCCATAGGGCTTTCCTTCCTATGACCTGTTTTTGTCTATTTTTTTCATTCTCCAACTTTGAGGCCCTCCTCATCCGTAAGCATTCTCTGTCTTTCTGAACCCTATCTGGGAAGAGACAGCCTCTCCCTTACTCAGGTTTTCTCCCTATCTAGTAAATGTGTCGTTCTTATTTAGTATTCATATATTTTTTATATATTGTTTTATTTATTTATTTAGGCTGCTCTGGGTCTTCGTTGCTGAGGGCTTTTCTCTAGCTGCAGTGCACAAGCTTCTTCTCGGTGCGTGGATTTCTCATTGCGGTGGCTTTCTTGTTGCGGAGCACAGGCTCTAGGCATTTGGGCTTCAGCAGTTGCAGCACGTGGGCTCGGTAGAGGTTACCGGGCTCTAGAGCACAGGCGCAGCAGTTGTGGCACGTGGGCCCAGTTGCTCTGCAGCATGTGGGACCCTCCCAGACCAGGGATTGAACCTGTGTCTCCTGCATTGGCAGGCAGATTCTCCACCATTGAGCCACCAGGGAAACCCTGCTGTATATTTTCTATTAGGTGAATTCCTAAACATTTCAGTAATTATATTTTGATTTTGAAACTTCCGGACTATTTTGTTTGGATCCTCACGCATCCTGTGGGGTGGGAATGGTGTGGATATTCTTCCAAGTACCTATTTCACGGGGCTGGGCTGGATCATTATCCTGCTTGTCTTTGGCACTTGTAGCAGAACAGGTAAAGATCACGTTGGCTGTTTTGGTGGCCACAGGTCTCTGCCGACTCTGAGCTCCTAGCTGGCTCAGACCCTCTCGTTTCCTGCTTTGCTTCTTTAGAAACTATGGTCTCCCACTTGGCACATGCAGGGTTGGACGTGGAGACCCACATGTGGGTTGTCAATGGGTTCCCAGGACACTTGGCCTTGTTAGATCTGACCAGGTGTTCAAACCTGTGCAAAATCTGAGCTGAAGCCTTGCATCCCAGCAGCATGGCTGGTGTTCCGTCTCCTTGTGGGTTATTGTGTGTGGGGATGTCCCATTCGGCGACAATGGACTTGGACTCAGACGCTTGTGCACTTGACTCATGGAGAGCCCATCAGAGCCCCAGACTCTGTTCAGTCTTCTGGCTTTAGACACAGTTTTAAGACACTTCTTTGTGTGAGTCCCAGTCAGTCCAGAGCAGTTTAGAAGCTGTATGAGAAAAGGGGGCTAAGACGCCGTCAGACCTCCCAGAAAGTTACAACTATGGAGGAAGCTGTGAAAAGGCGACTGAAATTATATTCTGGGGTTATTTCGTTCAGAGGAATTGTGTCATATATGTATGGTTTTTGATGTTGTTCTGTTCCCAAGTAGTATCCAGCCCCATGGACTACAGCCTGCCAGGCTCCTCTGTCCTCCACTATCTCCCCGAGTTTGCTCAAATTCATGTCCATTGAGTCAGTGATGTTATCTAACTATCTCATACTCTGTTGCCTCCTTCTCCTTTTGCTTTCAATCTTTCCCAGCATCTGGGTCTTTTCCAGTGAGTCAGTTCTTTGCATCAGGTGACCAAAGTATTGGAGCTTCAGCTTCAGTAACAGTCCTTCCAATGAATATTCAGAATATTCAGAAATGTTTTTTGAGGGGTCCTATATATCTTCAAAGCCCTTGAGGGATTTTCTATATTGTAGTTCTAAAGGTAATCCAGAGTTCTAAAAAGGTCAAGTTATATCTCTTCTGTACACTCAGGAGACAGAGAAATGTTTAACTTTACGCGTGAAAGAGCTTTAATTACATGGAAAGGTTCTCTCTGGCCATGCCAGTAATTGGGGGCCCTTTTATTTCTATTTTTAAATGTTTCAAAGAAAATGTGCTAAACCATGTCACCTGGGCGTTGAGTCTATGAGCCTTGGGAGAAAAGCCGGAGCATTTTTCTCGTTGCTGCGTAAATCAGGGGCCACCTTGTCAGGGAGGAGGAACCAGACCAGGTCTGGGAAAGGTGGGTGGGTGGCATGAGGAGGGGTTCTGTTCGAGGAAGAAGGACGGGATTGAGCACGGTGAAGGCACTGGACCTGCGTGGGGGGCGTTTGGGATGGCTCGGAGCCTGGCTGGCTGTGGAGAAGGGGGCAAGATCATGAACTGCCGGAATGTTCCCAAGCCTGCAGATCAGGGATCGACCAACTGACTCTGGGAGATGGTTAACCGAGCACATTCCTGGGCCCCCTTCCCACTGAGGCTGGGGTGGGATCATCAGTCTGAGGCAGGGCCCCAGAATCTGCATTTTAGCCAGTAGCTCGGGCGACCTTGATGCAGGTGACCTCACATCCTGCTTGGAGACTTGCTCTGCGGACCAGGGAGCTGGTTGCAGATACTGAAGGGACACAGCTGGCTGAGTCAGAACAGTGGCTGTAACCACAGTGCCGGGGAGGAGGGCAGGGGTGGCGTGGAGATGGGGGAGGTGACAAAAGCCTGGTTAGGAGGCTCAGGTGAGACCCTTCGATCCAGCCTGCCTGGCATCAGAGCCTCACCGCCTCCCTTGTGGTCACTATTCCTCCTCGTTGGACTGGGGTTGCCCTGGAGGCTCCGTTGAGGGGTTAGAAGGCAGGAGGGCTGCTGTGGGCCTGGGCACTTCCCGGTGGCCTGGGAGGGGGTCTGCCTTGGCTGAAGAGTCATCTGAGCCGCTGCCCAGGTGACCACCGAGGGCTGGCTCTGCGCACCAGGGACGGCAGAGGATGAGAGGAGAATGGGCCCAGTGTTCCTCACGGCGGCCGTGCTGAGCAGGCCTTCTGTAAGGACGGGGCTGTGGCTTCCTGAGGGGTTGAGGGTGGCGGTCACAGCCCAGCTCGTCCCCCTCTGGGGGAGCAGGAGCAGAAGACCCAAGGGAGAACTGGACGCCCAGAGCATTCTGGTCTGGTCAGTGAGCAGGGCAGGGCTTGGAGATGAGGGCCTCAGGGAGCTGGGGACATGGGCAGAGGGCCCAGGTGCATCTGCCAGTTGCTCTAGGGTTTTCAGTTCCTGAACAAGGGAGCTGACTAATTTCTGGGCTTTTTCCCCAAGGTCACCATCCAGATGTTATAGGTTTTCATCCATTTGCATGTCTCTAGGAAAATCAACTGGCCTGCACTGGGGCGCCTGCCCCAGCCGCCCTGGCTTGGGCTGTAACGGGGTGATTGAGTGGGTGGGGGCCCTCCAGAGTGGGAGACGCTCGTCCAGGTTATGCTGATCGTCACCCGTTAGCAGTGCAATTTACGCTGTTCTCTCCAGCTGTCTTCCAAGATGGACAAAGAAACCTTCACAGCTCTGTCTCTCTCCTCATCTGTTTGGACACCCCTATGGGCATTCCTGTGCTGTGCTCAGTTACTCGGTCATGTCTGACTCTTTGCAGCCCCATGGACTGTAGCTGGACAGGCTCCTCTGTCCATGGAGATTCTACAGACAAGAATACTGGGTGGGTTACCATGCCCTCCTCCAGGGGATCTTCCCAAGCCAGGGATCAAACTAAGGGCTCCCTCATTGCAGGCGGATTCTTTGCCGTCTGAGCCACCAGGGAAGCCTGTGGCCATTCCTAAGGGTAGGAAAAGCTGTCTCTGACGTTTGGGACTCAGATTCAAACCCAGCTCGTCCCTGTGAGCTGGGACAGTTACTCAGTTTCTGTGCTGCCCTTCTTCGTGTAGGGACATGATTTCCTTTTCCTTGGGTGTGTACTTAGGTAGATCTACTTTTACCTTTTACTTACGGCTGCACTGGGTCTTCATTGCTTGGCATGGGCTTTCTCTAGTTGCAGTGAGCAGGGGCTACCCTCCAGTTGCAGTGCTTGGACTTCTTACTGCAGGGGCTTCTCAGTTGTGGCACGTGGGCTTAGTTTATCCCGAGGCATGTGGAATCTTCCTGGACCAGGGATCAAACCAGTGTCGCCTGCATTGGCAGGCAGATTCTTAACCACTGGACCATCAGGGAAGTCCCATACATTTACCTTTGTATAACACTGCGAAACTTTTTCAGAACAGCTGCAGCATTTTGCATCCCCACCAGGAACCAGAAGCCTGTGAGGGTTCCGATGTCCCCAGGCCCTCGCCAACATTTGTCATTGCCTGTCTCTTTCATTGTAGCCATCCTAGTGGGTGTGAAGTGGTATCTTCATTTGGCATTTCCCTGATGAGGGTTGATGTTGACCATCTTGTTATGGGCTTTTATCAGCCATACATAAACCTTCTTTGGTGATGTGTATATTTCAGCCTTTTGCCCATTTTTAAATGGATTGTTTGTTGTCTTCTTACTGGGGTGTACGAGTAGTTTATACCAACTGATTCAGGTCTTTTGTTGAGTGTGTGATTTGCAGGTATTTACTTCCAGTCCGTGTCTTATGTTTATACCTATTAACAATGTCTTTTGAAGTGCAAAGGTTTTTAATACTGATGATGCCAAACTTATCAATTTCTTATATTGTTTTTGCTCTTGGAGTTATATCTAAGAATGTGTGCCTAGTCTGAGGTCAGGAAATTACACTTCTGCTTTCTTCTAATTGTAGCTTTAGACTTTACATTAAGGTCTATGATCCATTTGCATTAATTTTTGTATATGATATACAATTTTGTGTATGGTAAGACAGGGTCTAAATTAATCTTTTTTGTATGTGGATACCCGTGTCACTTTGGTTGAAAATATCAACCATTGTGTTTAACGCCCTAGCCTTCTCTTTCTCTCTCCTCTTGCTCATCATGGGGGTTGGCAGACTGGTAGAATATGGTATTAACCAGGTTTCCACATGTCTAACTGCATGATCACAGTTACCAAAAGCTGGTGGCTATGTGACCATTGGTCAAAGACGAGATGTCTACCTGAGCAGCAGCTGCCACTTGCCAGCTGTGTGATCTGGGTCAAGTTTCTCAGTTGCTCCCTGCCTCAGTTTCCCCACCTGTGAACCAGGGGTGCACAGGTTCATTCACCCTTGCACCCTCGATAACTCCTTACCTCCAGGGTTACTGGAAAAAAGACAAGTGGAGGGCAGCCCGCACAGTTCACGTTAGTTGTTCCAATTGATGCAGTGGGATTTCTGGGGACCACCATTACTTTGAGCTAAAATTTGCTCAGCCTGACTCCACCCCTCATACCCTAAGATGAAAGAAGGGAAGGGAATCCTACACAGCTGAAGTGGGCTCCGCCGTCCAGGAGGCGGCTCATGTAGCCCACAAATAATGGCGTTTTTGGACACCAGCTGTGAGTGGCCACAGGCTCCATACTCTTTTTTTCTGGTATAAATGCAGGTCCTTCTTTAGGAAGGTCTGGTGGAGCACGTGTCCCTGCCTGATGCCAAAGAGATGTGAAAAAAGAGATACCACCAGCTTAACCTCTGTTTGCACTGAATTTTAGTACAAACATTTGATCCGCAGTCATCTGTGCACCTCCCCCCACCCACGCGCACACACGCACACACCTTTCTTGCCGGGGTGTGTTCCTCCTACACTCCTTCCTCCTTTCATTTATAAGTAGCTCCCTCCAGAGGGCCAGGCATTTGCACACACCCCGCTGACCCGAGCCCTAACTCGTCTCCTAAGGTGGGGCCTTAACCTCAGCACTGTGGACATTGAGGGCCAGGTCCCTGCTAGTCGCAGGGCTGCCGTCCTGTGCATCACGGGCTGTTTCATAGCAGCCCTGCATCCACCCACTAGATGCCTGTAGCACTGCCCCCTCCTCCAGGTGTGGCAACCAAAACTGTCTCCAGAAATGGCCACACGTGCCCCTCTGAAGCAAAACCACCCTCTGCTGAGAATAGCTGCCCTGCAGGTCTTGTGTGGAGGCTTGTGAGACAGAAATCGGGAGCTGAGAACGGGCCCTTGCGGGTGGGGGTCTGGAGGACAGTCTGAAGGGACGGGTCACCTCCCCTAGGCACCCCCAGCCCGCCACACTCAGAGTCCCCCCTTTGCCTTGTCTCCAGGGTCTCGCTTTCCTTGGAACACTCAGGGCAGCTCTGTGCATCCTCCTTCCGGGTGGGCTTGACCCAGAACAGCCGTGGCAGCTGTGGCCTCTCGGCCCCTGGTGCCCTTGAACCTCCACTCTCTCGGTTCCTACCACCTTCTCTCCAAAGCTGTGTCTGTACAAGTCCCTGACATGCGAAGAAGCTCGGAGAGAGCTGCTCGACAGAGCCCCAGTCCCGACAAGGAAGCCTGGTTCTCGAGGCAGAACCTTTCGGACAGATTGCTCCAGGTCCGAGAGAAGGGAGCCCTGGCCCCGCAGAGAAGACAGAAGGACCCCCAGCAGCGGAAGACACAGCTGCTCCAGCGCTTGGTCGAGGAGCTGAAGGCAGAGTGGCCGGAGGCCCTGGACCAGCAAATTCGAGGCCTGGGGCGGCTGTACTTAGCGCATCTGTTGGGCTCGGGGGGCGAACGGGCCGAGGACCATGAACCCGACTCAGAGGGCTCGGCCCAGCGGGGAGCAGCCAGGTTGCCCAGGGCCAAGGGGAAGCACAGAGTGGCCGCGCGGGAGGAGAAGGGACGCAGGGAGGAGCTGGCCCGACGGCAACCCTGGTGCGCCACGTCCCGGAGGAGAGCAGTGGACCGAGAGAGGCAGGGGGCCTCCAGAGCCACAGGCCCATGTCCCCCTTCCCTGAGCCCCCCGGAGAGGAGCAAAGGAAAACGAGCGCCTTCCACGAAGACCGGCGGGGGCTGCCGTCATGGGACAAATGTGGAGAAGCTCTTGGCTGCCCCGGAGGGGATCAAGCGCCTGGAGGAACAGGAGAGTGACACAGCCAGGGAGGGCAGGAGGCAGCTGGGGAAGCGGCCAGCTCGTCGTCAAGGCCCGAAAAACAACTGTCTGGATCAGAGCCCCGAAGGCAAAGCCGACCACCTGGAACAGCTGTGTCCAGTCGGCTCGACCCACAGAAGGGGGGCCTCGCCGCCCGCGAAGCTCGGGAACAAGAGCAAGTGGCAGAGAGAGCTGGAATTTGCCTTCGAAGAGTTGTTTGATACCAACAGGAAGCTGAAAAAACACCTGACCTCGCAGCTGGATCTCAAGCCCGGGGTGGAGCAGAGCCCTGGGGAAGACCAGAACTTCAAGGAGGAGACGCAAGCACGGAGAAGGGAGAGCCAGAGAGAGAAGGTGGAAGGAGATGCAGAGATTCATGTGGTGTCTGCCGGGGAGCCCACGAATCCAGTGGGGATGGAAGCCCACCTGACGCCGTCCAGAACCAGCTTGCAAAAGTTTCTAAGCAAGCTCGAGAACCAGAAATACCATAGGATGGCCAAGGGCGTGGTTAAGAGCGACAGTACACTTTGGTCTCCTGGGGCAGGAACCTCTCTGGATGAAAAGGACTGGCTCTTCTGCAGCCCTGGATCCGGATGGGAACCGGCCCAACTGGATGCGCTGGTGCAGGGCTCCCTTCAGCTTCACCCGCAAGAACAGGCAGACAGGGTTGGCTTGATGGCAGCAATGCAGAAGCAGAAGATGCAGGTGGAGCAAAGAAGCATAAAGCAGCTGGACCTGCTCGAGCAGATCGAACACCACAAGGTGAGCTTGGAGGCCGACCTCCAGACGGAGCTGAAAGACGGCAGGAGGGGACAGAGGCAAGCTCGTCTGGTTCATCCGAAGCCTGACTCCCCTCCAGACCCAGAGAAGGAAGGCGGGTATGACCGCAGCCCCACTTCCCCCTCAGCTGCCATCGTCGACGATGACAGGCACAGTCAGATGATCCGTGACATTCAACAGCAGATTCTAGAGCAAAACAAGTTGCACAAGCAGTTTCTTAAAGAAGCCAGGAAACGCTTGCTGGAGTTTCAGAAAATATGTTAAAAGTGAGAGTCCCACCCATGGTAAATACATCACTGATAACTGGGCGTTCTCCCGGAACTGGTAGTACCCAAGCCTGTGCGATTGTATTTGCGTCATCTGCTCAGAAACCCATAGCCTCTTTAAAATGGGCCATCAGTCATCCTCCTGTGCTTTTGGCGCGAGTTCCTCTGCAGAAATCCTACTTACTCCCAATCTTGCCTTTAAAAACTAAGTCCTATTCGGAAAGAATCCTTAGCACGAAAATAAGAACCCGTGTAGGGCGCGGTATGTGGGTCTGGCCAGCGTTAGCCCAGAGGTGTGTCCTGGAGCTGAGGCTGTTTTCATGTACCGCGAGCGCAGATGGAAGTGCCAGGTACATTTAAGCGCTTCAGATGTTTTAGTCGAATAAACACTGGACTTTGAGGGGCATCCAAGGTCAGACGGGCGCAATTTCAAAAGATACATCATTGGTTGCTTAGCCAGTGGCTGAGACGTTCACGGAGAGGTCTAACGAAAATCTTTCCGTCTTTTCAAAGCAACGTCGTTTCATAGGACATCACTTGGTAACATTCTTGTAAATTTAATATTAGAAAGTGGCAGAGAGGGAGAGAAGGGGGTTGGGGCAAGAGGAAGAAAGAGGAAAGAGGAGAAAAGAAAGGGGAAATGCTTCTCAGTGACACAGCCCTACAGACTCCTTTGGGGCTGGCAGTGGTGGGGGAGGGAGGCGGCGGGGAATAGGGTGTCTGATCGGTTGCCTTTTTCCCAGCTGTACCCCTGACCCAGAAGCCTCAGTAGCCACAGAGACCCTACACTGGATGGGGCTTTATCTACCAGTTGCATACTTAGGGATTGGAATGGAGTGGACAAACCTTTTCTGCAAGGAGCTGAGAGTAGCATTCTAAGCTTCACTGGCCATATCGTCTCTGTGGCAACTACTCAATGCCTGGAAGGCAGCCATAGACTAAATGAATGGGTGTGACCGAGTTCCAATAAGACTTGATTTACAAAAATAAGGGGTAGGCAGGCTTTGGCCCTCAAGCCAGCATTAGCTGACCCCTGGGCTTAGCATATCAAGGAGATGGGCCTCCCTCCCTCCCTTCCAGGAACCTCAGCTGTCCTGAGTAGGAGCCCCTCTTCAGTCATGGTATGTGGGCATCACTGGGCCATCAATGGCCTTTTTAATCTTACGTAGTTTTGCACCATAGCCTAGCTGTAGTGACCAACAGGGAGTGAAGGCAGGGTCTGTTGGGACCCCAGCCTGCCCACATGTAGACGGTATAATGATCACCTGTGAGCCCACCATTCAAATCTGAGATCTGAAATATTTGCCGAAAACCAGCTTTATCTGTGTGCCGCTTCCCTCTTCTGTATGCTGTTCCTCCTTAGCTGTAGTGTGTATCCGCAGAACTTGGGAGTTGTCCCCACTTCACACACCAGAACACACCCTGTATTGTTCAGCTTTACTTAGGCTTGACCCCTATAAAAAGGATGTTACAGCACACGTGGTCTTTTGGAAGCTCTTTTGGACCCAGCGTAGTGAGTTCGTCCATCTCACAGGCAGGTGTCAGGTTTGCTGCTGCGTCACGTTATCGTGGGAGCCTCTGAGCCTCCTTCCCACCGCTGCCTGTTTTGGGCCAGTTCCCGAAATGAGAATAACATCCCTAATGCACGGGGGTCAAAAGGCCTGGCATCAGAAAGTGCTTTGGGGATGTGTGGCCACCCCAGCTGGGACGGAGGTGTGGGAAAGGTCTCCTTCCTCCTTTCCTTCCCATTTTCACCTCTTTTTTGCCTCTGGAAAATGTTGGCCTGACCTTGCACCATTTTTTCCTGTGCAAATATTGACTGGCAGACACTGCCTCACAAGCCTGGAGGTGAACAGTGAACAACACGCACACGGAAACATTACATTCTGGTGGAGGATACAGGTAACAAGTGACCACAGAGACTTAGATGGCGATGGAAGAATACTCAGAGAGGCGGGGTGAGTGGCCGGATGTGTGTCTCTGAGCATCCAGCCCCCAGCCCCTGAACGTGCCCGTTTGTATGGAGCAGTAATGGCATCCAGCAAGGTGTTTGGTGGGTTTTTGTGTTTTTTTTGGTTTTGTTTTAAAATCAATAGTTTTGAGTGAGGATCCTCCCACCATCTCATGTCTCCAGCATGTGGGTCTCTGTTGTCTGTGGCTTTCCCATTTGAGGTAGAGAAAATGTTTGATCCCAGCCCCATTTCTCTGATCTGCTTCTGCAAAGTCATGGGTCAGGGCTGCAGAGCCGCTCAGTGTGGTCTGAGTCCAGCGTGAATAAAAACAAAAGTCCTGGGGCTGGGAGACCTTTGTCACTCCTGGGCCAAATGAGGATTCCCCCCGGGGAGGGGCACAGGCCTTCAGCAGGTGCTCAGCCAGAACTCCGTCTGTCGCCATGGGATTGCCTCGGTCTGAGGGTGGAGGGGACACCCTGGGGTCACCGGGTTTAAAGCCGTGGCCACGATGGGACCCAAACACTGAGTAATGGTGTTCTCCTGACTCGGCCTGGAAGCCACAGTCTGATGAAGGGGCAAGCCTGCCTTTGAGTGCGTTATTTTTGTTTCCACTTTCAAAGGTCATGTTTGCGCCTCGTGTGTTCTAGGTGAGGAATCGTCCCCTCTTGGCCACACTTGAGCTAAAAGTAGGTGTCGGGGAAGGGCAGTGAGACATGGTGGAGGGTGACTCATCTGTGCCCGGACGGTCCCTCCCACACTGTCCCCCAGCAGCTGTATGAGACACCTTGCCCTTCTCCACCTGACCTGCGGAAGACCGAAGCGGGGTGGTCTAGAGCACTCTCTTGCCCGGACCAGCAATGTGAGCAACAGAACAGCCCTCCAGGACCACCTCCCCCCAAACAGGTGACCCTCCAGTGGTTCCCAGCAGAGGCGTCACCGGTCACTTTGATCTCAGTGGTGTCCCAGGGGCCCACTGTGGCGTCTGCGAAGACACCACCTTCACTCCTTGTTGGTCACTTTGATGCGACCGGATGCAGGTGCCAGGGACCCTGGGGCAGCGCCCCCAGGACAGTTTCCACCCAGTCCTTCCAGAGAGCAGTGGGGACCCCGACATGGTGGCTCCTCCTAGGGGGTCCTCCCTCCTTCCCCCATGGGCTCTTCCTCTCTGAAATTGCATCTTCTAGAACGTTCCCCTGGTTGTGTGCTTCCATCCCCACACTTGGGGCAGCTTCCTTGTTCCTGTTTCTCTCTGGGTCATCAGGTCACGTCCTTGCAGCCAGATGGTGGCCCCTGGGGAAGGCCTCCATGGCCGATGGGCTGGTGGACAGCCCCGTCCCCCCCGCCCGTTTGCCCAAGCAATCTACACGGGGCAGGCAGCATCTGTGGTACCTGTCACAAGGTCCACTCTCCACGGGCACATGTGAGCCGGCAGTGACGGATAAGAAGCGGGACAAGGGACAGCAGTTCAGCCGAGATGGCGGGACAGGTCCTGCCCTGGTGGGGCCAGGGGGGCACCCTTGGTTTTGGATGTGTCCCCGCATTCCGTGGGTGCCGCCCTGGGGGTCCTCGTGCCTGTCCCCTCCCCCATCCAGCCAGGTGCTGGGTTGCAGCGTGCACGAGAACATCCAGAAACTCAGAAATGTAAAATGACGGGAAGATAGGTTTTTAAAATTGAGGCGTGGGGCAGGGGTGCCTCTTCCGGTGAGCCGAAGGAGGCCATAAGGAGCGGCCACTTCTTGCCTCCACGCTATTTACTCTGTAACAGGATGGAGAGTCGATGGCAGAGCGTAGCCTACCCTCATCCCGGCCTGGAGACGAGGTGGGGGGGTGGATTGCACCCCACACACCACCCACTCCAAGGGGCAGGTGAGCTAAGCTCACGAGGACTAGCTGAGGAGTGGGCGCATGACCTCCCAGCCCGCTCGCCCAGAATCCCTCCACACTGGCAGCTGGAGGTGTGGTCCTGGGATTCCCGCCTTCCCATCCCTGCCCCTGGCTCCTGAGCAGTGCGGTGCGTCAGGGTCAGCCCACAGACCACGTGCTTCAGCATCCCACGCCAGGGCCGCCGCTGCAGCAGTGTCCACGCGGATGGGGCCTGAGCCACCGGCCCTCTGTGTGTGTTCACACCCTAAAGTGAGAGCTGCCCAAGGTCCCGGCCCACCAGTGAGGATGCGACCTTTGTCTGCTGCCCCTTGCTTCTCTGCTGTCCATCCGGCCCCTTCCTCAGCCTGCGGGCGGGGAGGGATGAAGGCAAGGCGGGGTAGCCGAGAGTCCTCCCAGCGTCTCTCCCAGCCTCCCACTGCCCCCTGCCCCGCCCAGTCCTGCTCCTGCCCCCGCTCAGGGCTCCAGGCTTGGGTTTGCAGGGCTGAGCTTGGCTCCTCCTCAGGGTCTTGGCGGAGAAAGTGCAGAGCAGCAGTTCCCTCCACAAAGCCGCACTGTTCTCAGCAAATCCTCCCAGGAGCGGGATGCATTTTTTTCAAGTGATTCAGCAGCACGTGAATGGGAAGGGCCCCGAGCCCAAGGCTTAGGAGACCGTGATCAAGGCCTCTGGCGTGAGATCCCGCTGGGCCGACAGCAAGAAAGGAGGAAGGGTGGTGGGGCTTGAGTCTCGGTTCTATCCGGGTCCTGGAGCGGGGGGCGGTCAGGAGGGCAGCTTGAAGTGGGGCAGTGAGGCCTGCAGCGTGTGTCTGCATGGCAAGGCTCTCCTAGAGTTGCTTCTCTCCTGCTTCCCAGGGGAGCCAAAGCAAACGAACAGAAAATGGAGATGGGCGAGCTGGTCTCCATGGAGACGGGGCATCCAGTGGACAGCCGCTCACGTGTGTGTGCTAGAATCTTGAGCAACAAGGGCGGGCCTGGCAGATCCTCAGGTAGCAGGCTCTCAAGCAGCGTGGACCAGGGCTGGGGCTGTGGTGCTATTTCCTGTTGTCTGTCTGCACCATCCCTGCCCCACCCTCGATTCCCGAATAAACACATCTGCGATGAGCAGTTATCATTCCAGGAGTTTTTGACCTTGGCCTGAGTCATGCTGGCCAAGTCTTGACCTCACCCTAGAGAGCCCAGCCCTGCTCTGCCCTGGACATCTGTTGGCTCCTGGAGTTGGGGAGGTCTGGGAAGCTTTGGGGGACCTGGTGGTGGGGGCAGGGTGCGGTCTCTCACAGCTGCTGCAGGGACAGACGAAACCCTCAGTTGCCTGCAGCATCTCAGGGCTGTTTCTGATTACTTCATTTCCCTGAAAGCAGCGAACTTTGAGGTCTCCCCCAGCCGGACTGAAAGGGGCCCGGCCTTGAGGCCAGGGAAGGCAGAGCTGAGTACCCGGGGAGAGCTCCCAGGGCTGTGTCCACCAAGGGACATCTGGGAAGGTGAGGGCTGGGTGCACAGTGAGGCTGGAGGGGAGGTGGGGCTGGATGCTCCCAGGGATTTCCAGGCACCAGGCCAGCGCTGACGTCATGCATTCCTGTGACATCTCCCAGGACCCGCAGCCACACCCTGTTTCCGTGTGCTGTTTAGTAGGGAGGGGCGTGGCCCTGAAACGTGGGGCATCAGAGCAGTCTGCAGTCCCTGTGAGCATGACCCTGTCTCTTAAGTCACCATCTACCCTCCCCCCATTGCCACTCCAGCCAGAGAAGTTTGTCTCCCCTGCCCCCACTAAACAAGCAGATGCAACCCCATTCCCAAGGCTCACAGCGTCTTTACCACACACCCCACGGCCCCCTGAGATGATTTAGTTACATGCAAGCAGTTAGAACCCTTTCAGTAATACCAGGCCACAGCTCTGAAAAAATATAATCATTCCATTACAGCTTCACAGGGCAGAGCAGCCAACTGTGTGTCTGGGATGGTAGATGCAGGAAGAGGGTGCCCCTCGCTCTCCTGACTCTAGCCTCAAAGGTTAGTGGCAGCTAGGATAGAGGTGCCCCCGTTCACATCCCCCTGAGACTTGGAACACGTTCATCAATCAAAGGTTAAGGGGCCTCAGCCAGGTCAACCAGCCTACAGTGTCACTGTGTTCACCCAAAAGGGACAGGAGACCGTCAGCTAAAGTGGCAGCCCCAGGATGTCACTGCAGGGATTAAGCAAAGACTTCGGTGGCTCTGTGATTTGAGGGTATAGATGTCTACACTCGAGGTGCCCATTCTCCAGTGAGTGTAGACAAAAGTGTGGAATCCTCCAGCCCCCTCCCAAGTACCCCAGTGGAGCAGAGCACAGCTGGAGAGTGGGGGTCTGGAGCCCAGCCTGAAATGAGTGGGGGCTAGGAAGGACTGATGCTGAAGCTCCAGTACCTTGACCACCTGATGCTAAGAGTTGACTCATTGGAAAAGACCCTAATGATGAGAAGGATTGAGGGCAGGAGGAAAAGGGGGCAACAGAGGATGAGATGGTTGAATGGCATCACGATTCAATGGACATGAGTCTGAGCAAACTCAGGGAGGTCGTGAAGGACAGGGAAGCCCGGCGTGCTGCAGTTCACGGGGTTGCAAAGAGTCAGACATGACTTAGTAACTGAACAAGGTCCCGTCTGGAGCAAAATTGTTTCTATCTGAACTGTTCTGAAACGGTTGCTGTGTAATTCTTCCCAGAGACAAGCAGATGGACCAGGCGACCCTTCTGTTTGCAAACCAGGGCTCCCATTCCAGGCACAGCAACAGAGCGGCCCCCCATCCACTCTTGACTGGGGCCAGTAGGGTCTTTGGCTGATGTGCTGGCCAAAGTCCCCTGACCCCTCCCCTGCAGTAGGTGACTCTCAGGCCATGTGTCCCTCACCAGGGGGACCACTGGGCATTTTCCATGTGACTGTGAGCAAGATTGAAGAGCAAGGCAGTGGGGTCCTGGTTAATGCCATCTCCCTGGGCAACCCTCCCAGGTCCAAGCAGAGGCTGCGGTAGGTGCGCTGGCCTGGGAGAGGACTGGTGGCTTCTGTAGACACTGAGCCACCCTTGTCAGCTTGAGTCAGTACACACGTAAGGTTCAGATGGTTCAGGCCGGATTTTGACCTTGTATTTAGATGGATGTTTTTCCGAATCCTGGAGATGCCCACAACTCTTCCAGGCAGACCCGTGATTTTTTTATTAAGCTGGAAGCTGTGCAAGGGCTGGCACTGGGCGCTTGGGATTCAGGGATGTTGAGTGTGTTGGGGCAAGGCTGTGAACATTTACGAGTCAGAGTCCTGACATCCAGGGGCTTACCGTGCTCTGGGGTCGGGAGCCCATGTTGACAGAGTGGCCTCACTGGGAAAGGTCCTTTAGTACATATACGTAGCATATGGGGTGCCTCCAGAGAGCATTTGGGCCCGTGGCAAGACAAGATAATTCAGTTTATTTCAGTGTGAAATAAATGAATTTCAGAAAGGCAGTTCTCCTTGGGGGGTCTGGCTTCCCCACAGACTATGTCCTTGGCTTATTCTTAGCCTCCATTGCTTCCCCGATAAGGTCCGCAAACACTGGAGGATTCACGTCAGTGGGAGAGACTTGAATCAACATGGGCCGGTCAAGTGTGCTGTTCTTCTGGCCACACCATGTGCTGGGGACACCCAAGATTTCCTGCCCGTCCTCTCCGTGTCCCCTCCCCGGCTCCCCACCCAGGGCAGTGGCACAGTCTGGCCTCCGTTGGTTTTGCCTGGGCTGTCGTCATCTCTCCAAGTCTGAACGTCGCCTGTGTTCCTTGGATGGTCATCCGCAACCTTGACTTTCCATCCACTCCGTTCTTTTCCATCCCATATCTGGCTGGGCGGACTAAGGATTGTTTTTGCAGGCTCCTAGTGGGGGAAGTGACGTCGTGTGGTGTCCACAGCCCAGGGGTGGGGCCGGGTGCTCTGCGGTCGCGTGTGCTTTGAATTAAGTCCACGGTTGTGCATTCCAGTAGCCAACATCTGGCGGTGAATTCATCAGCCAGCAAATCACCCTTGATCTCAAACCCAGATGTTGTGTTCACAGCCGAAGGGAAAGAAACAGAAATTTGAGCAGCCTGGGGAGAGGCCATCATTTTGGGGTGCAGAGCAGTCAGAACAGGGATCTTTGTAAAGACCCTCCCTCCTGCTGCTGCCTTTGTTTCTTGAGGGGCAGAGTGGTGGAGCAGAGCTGTCTGCTCGTGGGGGTAGACAGGACATAACCTGATCCCCAGCCCCAGGGCCAGACATTGGGCTCAGCACGCAGCAGGTGTTTGGTAAACAGGAGTTCATGCCTCGATTTTAATTTCTTCCCGGATTCTTTGGGTCTCTTCGCTACTCCCCAGCCCTGTCCTTTGGGCCTGGGTGTCAGAGAGGCCCTTCCCTCACTTGGAGTGGCTCCAGTCCAGAGCTCAGGGTGATGCCATCGTTCTGGGTGCAGGAAACGTGTTTCTGCAACGTTCTCCTTGTGTCTTCCTCTGTCTGCCGTTGGCAGGTAGAGATGGTGCTCCTCTGTTTTCCAGCCCATCATCCATCTGTCTTGCCTGGGTTGGATCTTCTTGAAGGCAAGCTTTCTTACTGAAGACTTTCCCCTATCTTGCACCTTTTTCCCTTTGGACAACAGAATGGGGGTCCGGGTTTGTCCTTAAAAGGTAGCCCAACTCTGAGCTTGGCAGGGAAGACAGTCCCCACTCTGACTCGTGCTGGGGGCAGAAAGCTGAAGGTCAGGATGTCCGTGGCTGAGCTGGCTGGGGTCCACTGAGATGCCATCTCGCCCTTCCTCTCATGTGGGGCCTAGACATCTGTTTCCCTTTGGGTCTGCTATCTGTAGCTTGCCCATGGGATCCTCTGGTTGTAATCAGTTCCTTTGCCAATACTTACATGTGTCTCCCCACCCCCACCCCATGCAGAGGGTGCTGAGCCCAGATGGCACCTCGCATCCAGGTGGACAGGAGTGTGCCCAGCTTCTCTCCTTCGTGGTTGGAGGGTGTTGATGCTTTGGGGAAGGTTTTCCATAGAACTGAGCTCTTTTTTCTCTCTTTCTTCTCACTTTCTTTCCTTCTCTTTGTCTTTCATTCTGTAAAACATTGAGACTCAGTTCACAGACCCTGAAGAATCTGAACTCCTGTTCCGTGGTGACAAGCTCAATCAGAGATCCTCCCCACCCCACCCCCGACCTCCCTGCCGGGAGCTCAGGGGCCAGTGAACATTATAGGCTTAACTCTCTTCTTTTCTGACAATTTTTTGAAGACGAGCATGTGGTCTGTAGCCGCAGAGCAGGTCCTCCAGGAAGCTGTTACCAGACCCAGATCTGGCGTCCGCGATGCCCAGGGTGGGTTCCCTGGGCCTGAGCAGTGAGTGTGGTGCGGGTCTCCTAACTCCTCGCCCCCCTGGGGAGTGAGAGAATCGGTGCCATTCTTCCCCGTGGGGCTGTGTTTGCGCTGAGCTGCGCATGCATTGTGTGCCAGGCATCTCTTAGGCCCAGCTCTTCCTCCCCTCCCTCACCCTGAGGGTGTGCCCATTCTGGCGATGGTGGTGTTTCTCTGTTTCAGAAATGAGTAACTGTGTCCCAGCAAGGCCAGGGAGCTTCCCTGAGGCTGTGTCGCAGGGAGGGGCTACGGCAGGATGGAGTTCTGGTGCTGCCTACTTTCAAATAAGGACCCAGACTGCCCGAGAGCTTTAGGAGCTTTTACGAGAGAAAAATGCATGGACCTTATTGTGTGGAATGGAATGGGGTCTCTTGGCTATTTGGGAGTACTTTTTGCTTATTTTCCTTTAAAAAAAAAAATTGGTTTCAGTGTAGTTGATTTAAGTGCTGTTAATTTCTGCTACACAGCAAAGTGATTTGGTTATATTATATACATTCTTTTTCATATCCTTTTCCATTAATGATTTATCACCAAATATTGAATATTATTCCCTGTGCTGTATAGTAGGACCTTGCTGTTTATCCATCCTGCATATAATAGTTTACATCTGCCAATTTCAAATTCCCAATTCCTCCCTCCCCCCACACCCCTCCCCCTGGACAGCCAGAGTTCTGCTCTCTCTGTCTGTGTTTCATAGATATTGTTCATTTGTCTTTTTTTTGGATTCCACATGTAAGTGATATCATATGGCATTGGTCTTTTTCTGACTTGCTTCACTTAGTGTGATAATCTCTAGGTTGATCCATGTTGCTGCGAATGATGTTATTCTTTTTTATGGTTGAGTAACATGGATGAAATGCTACTCATCCTTTCATGTGTCAGGGGACATTCGGGTGGTCTCTGTGTCTTGGCTACTGTAAATAGTGCTGCTTTGAACATGAGGGAGAGTCTGTGTATCTTTTTGAATTTCAGTTTTATCCAGATATATGCCCAGGAATAAAATTGCTTGATCATAGGGCAACTCTAAGTTTTAGTTCTTTGAGGAACTCCATCCTGTTTTCCATAGGGGCTGCACCAACTTACATTCCCACCAGCAGGGTAGAGGGTTCCCTCTTCAGCATTTGTTATTTGTAGACTTTTTAACGA
The DNA here is from genome assembly GCF_032452875.1 of Bos javanicus. Lineage (NCBI taxonomy): Eukaryota > Metazoa > Chordata > Mammalia > Artiodactyla > Bovidae > Bos > Bos javanicus. The sequence continues at coordinate 54,988,575 of NC_083886.1, forward strand.
TGGCCCTTCTGACTGATGAGTGGTGTTACCTCATGGTAGTTTTGACTTTTTGCTTGTTTTCTGATGGTCAGCAGAGTGTTCATTGAACACCTGTGATGCAGTAAGCATTGTGCAGAGTGCTGGGCCTCTGAACAATAGTACCAAGCAGCTTCAAAAAGCACGCAGGGCTGGGTACACCATAACACAGTTCGGCATTGCTTCTTGTAGACTCATGATCTCCTTTGGATGTTCCTGGTTCATTTGATAGCGTGCGCTGAGGACGACACTGTGGAAGAGCAAACTTGAGACAGACTGATCTGATGTTTGCTGATGCGCAGAAAAACTTCCGTGTAGTGTGGCGATAAGGTATAGACTAGGCAGGCTGTAAGATGGACCAAGACAAACCTCACCTGTGTTGCCATCCAGTTATCTCAGGTTCAGCTCAGCAAATAGAGCTAACTGTTCTATGGTTAGAACATAGCTTCTGCCTGTTAGATGCTCCCTGGTCTCTGTGTAAACAAGGGCACAGGTGTTTATAGCAAAATGGATGAGAGGTGTGGGATATACATCAGGTGCCACAAGAGGACAGGATTTCCCGACGGAAGATGGAGAAGGGCTATTTCAGCTGGGTCTTGAAGGATGAATAGAAGTTCTCCAGGCAGAGAGGAGATGGCATTCAGGGCTGAAAATATGGACACCTCTGGGCAGGTTCAGATTCAGGAAGTATTATGGACTGGCGGAACAAACAAGAGCGGGTGACCCCCAAGGCAGCCAAAATAGTCACTGGCTGGTGCCAGGTTGCCAGGAGGATGTTTAGAGGGCGGCAGCGGGCGGCCAAGGAAGATGCTTGAGCTGGATGGGGTGTGGCCATGAAAAGGCAACACGTGCTGGGGTGGGAAGATGGGTGGAGGGGTGGGAAGAAACGCTGAGATCAGGACGACCTGCTACAAGGGCAAAGCCCTCTGTTCTGGCGTGGCCCACCGCTTGGCATTTCCTGGATGTGGCTTCGTAGGTTGGGGCCTGGCTCAGCCTGGGAAACAGGAACCTGTGGCCTCCACCAGTCATGACTCAGCGCCAACAGAAGGAAAAATAAGGATGGCTTTGCGCCGGGGCGGGGAACTGGAGCTGGGGCGGGGCACTGGAGCTGGGGCGTAGGGCTCTGGTGCCAGGCTGGGATCCAGAGAGCATCTGGGGGATCCAGAGGGGTGGGCACAGATGGGGGTCTGTGTCCTGGACCTCCCTGCTCTGTAGGAAAAGACCGCCCTGACCAGGGGCTCTGGAATTCCAGCCGCTCACTGGGGTGGAGGGTGGGAGGCTCCTCCAAGCCAGGCCCTGTCTGTTCCTTGTTTCTCTATCTTGCTCACACCCATGCTCACGTGACACTCATCCACAGTGACCCTGAACAGCCAAATCTTGAAGGACAAAGCTTTTAAAGCCATTAGAATGGCCTGTGCCCCAGCTGACGAGCCTCAAAATGAAAAAAGGGAGGGAGGGCTCTGCCCAAGTGACAGCGTGAGCTGCTGATCCCCGCCTGTCAGGTTACAGGGCAGAGCAGGGTCCCGGCTTAATTGCTGGTAGGAAGCCCTGGGTTGCAGGGCCCGCGAGCAGCCTCAGGCCTTGGGGAACATTCCGGAACCTTCCCAGCCTGACCTCTTCCCCTCTCCTCCATCTCGTGTCAAGGTCCAGGACCATCCTTCTTTGTGTTTTGGCCTTTTCCCTCGGCATCTGTCCCTTTTTTCTGCCACGGATGCTCTCAAATGTTTCCTTCTCCGTTCCACGCACTTTGGGTTAAAATGTTTGACCTTTCTCTGCCATTGCCTCTGATAGAATGTGTGTTATTACAAAAAGCAGCCCCAGGATGTTTCTCAGGGACATGCAGAGGACGGATTCAGAGGCTGGCAGGATAGACTTTTTTGATGTCAGACCCCCAACCTAAATATGATGGGGCCTGTTGCAGGAAGGTAACTCCCTCTCTACCTTCAGCCTGAAAAAGCCTGACTGACCGTAGGCTATGGGAGGAGGCGGGCAGGGTAGGACTTTCACCATCCTCAACTGCGTGAGCAGGATGGCAGGCCAGTCAGTGTGCTCATCTGCTTTCCCAGCCACCGGTACGTACACATTGGAGAGAAAGGGAAAAAAGCCCCAGAGTCCCATCGTGTGAGATCCACAGTGATCCGTGTTCAAATCAGTGATGGCTTCAGCCACCCCCAGGTCTTGAGGGACAAGAGCTGCTCTGGGGTCCTGTCAGCAGAGGGCTCTGGCGTCATTCCTGGTCTGCCCCCTCTGGATGGGGTCCAGTGCTGTGCCCAGGCTGGGATTACCTGCCCTCGCCTCCCGCCTCCCTGCTGCCACCTCCACCCTGCCGCCCCAACCTCGGAGCCAGGACAGTCTTGCGGGGGACTCTGCTCACCTTTGCATCTTTGTTTTGCAGTGATCAGGGCCAAAGCAGTCAATAAGAAGGAGGTGGACTCTGGCAACGACATCTACGGCAACCCCATCAAGCGGATTCAGTATGAGATCAAGCAGATAAAGGTAATGGTGGCCATCCTGGGCTTGCTGTGTCCGGCAGAGCCGTGGGAGGTTTGGGAGCACGGCAGGGTGTCCCGCTGTCTCAGTGCACCTCTAGGTCCCTAGAACTGGCCCAGCCATGCATGGGGCGGACGGTGAGGAGCAGGGGCGTCAAGCTGCAGGTGGATCTGATTCTCCTTAATCTGTAAATGCCAGAGAACTTGGGTGTACGTGGTATATTCCCATTGGCTCAGTTCTTCCATAAATGTGTTATCTTCATTCTGATGGCTATAAATCAGTGGCAGAGCTTCAGTGTTAAGTCACCAACTTCACAGCTTCTGTGGAACATTCCATGAGTGCCTCTCTGCCTCTTCCATGGTGGGTGGGTTCATAGGCAGTGGGAACTTGGCCATTGTTTCTGGGAGCCCACAACCAACAGGGCAAATGACCTAATTCCCCAAAAGTGCGAGTGGGCTCCGGTCTTGCCTGGTTAGCTTTACTTTCAAGAGGAGTGAGGATTTGGAGAGAGGCCGGCTCCTATGGAGAGATGTGCTGGGACATTACCTAAGAGAGGGGACTTAGGGAAGAAATGGACTTGGCAGCCCAGCCGGTGATGGAGAAGATGCTTTGCCAGGCCGGATAGGACCAGAGGCATTGAGAGCTGTAGACCCAGTGGGAGGTGACTGGTATTTGTCAGTTTTTCAGAATGTGGGTTGTGTTTAAGGTAATATGGCAAGGAGCCCATATTTGGGAGGGAGGGAGGGAAGACACGGGGCAGGTTGGGAGGACAGGACCGGTGCAAATGGAAGGTTATTACTGACAGTAACTAATGGAAAAGACTGTGATACTGGAAAGATTGAAGGCAAAAGGAGAAATTGGTAGCGAGGACAAGATGGTTAGATAGCATCACCAACTTAATGGACGTGAATTTGAGCAAACTTGGGAGATAGTAAAGGACAGCGGAGCCTGGCTTGCTGTAGTCCATGGGGTCGCAAAGAGTCAGACATGACTGAACAACAACAAAACTTGGTCTGTAAGAGGGAAGAAGATTCTAGGCTGTAGCTGGAGAGACAGCTTTGTGACCTGGTTAGTCATTGTGGCCGTCCATATTGTTACAAAAATAGAAAATACATGTTACCAGAAGGTCAGCGAAATGCTTAATCATTATGTCTGTGTCATTTAAAGGGGTGCCCCGGTCTCTCAGTGCCAACGTCTCTATTTATGAAGCAGTTAAGACAGTATCTCTGCTCTAATGACCCACTGTGGGGTTATGAAAAGGGAGGTGTTGACACCGAGGCAGCACTTTCAGCCCTTTGGTGACAGACATCATTCATAACCTTCCTTGGCATGGGTTGGGGTATAGCTCTTGCAGAGCTGGTTCATTGTGACATTGGGATGACCCTGTTCCATTTGGGTTTGCTTCTTGAAGCTCTTCCCTCCCCCCAAACCAAACAATACCATTAACCTGGGTTTAACCACGCAGCAAGAGTCCTGACGCGGTTCGTGTGGAATTGTGGCGCCTCAGTGGTGTGTGTTCCACGGTGCTGTGTGGCCGCCTGTGTTGTGTTGGTCCTGGCATGTGTGCCCTCCCCTTTCACCAGGCTGCAAGTGAGCTGTACCCCTAAAATCGGAGTGGAGGGCAGTTCTCAGCCCACACTCACGTCCCCGCCTGTCACTGGCCCTGGTGGGGCAGCAGGAACCCCCTGGCTGGGGCTTTCTCACTTCCTGCCCAGATGCTGGAACAATGCACCCCTTCTGAGCAACAGGTCTGTTCCCAAGGGGCTCTAAGGAAATCACAAGTTGAACTCCTTTTGCCCAGAGTTACATCCTAATTAAGAGGTGCCTCTCTGCTCTGGAATCAAGTAGCCAGTACTTGATCAGAATTCCTGGAAAGAGACGAAAGTGGCTGTCCTCCGTGGTGGGTCAGAATCACCTGGAGGTATCCGAGCCCCTCCCTGGAGATTCTGTGATGACCTCACGCGTGTTTGGGAAGGCAGGTGTGTCTGAGGCGGGTCCTTCTGGATGACCAGGTCATCCCCAGCCTGGTGACAACTGCCACCCTAGGCAGTGAATCACAGTGACTCCGGAGAACCCTGTGCGTTAGGAATAGTTGTCTTCCAGCCTGTCTGACTGCTGTGTCCCCATCCCCTTTCCGTGCTGGCAGTACCCCGGGTGCAGGTTGGGGCACGTGTTCAGGGAGGCATCCGGATTCCTGGCTGTGCTGCCCACGTTCACTTACGTTCCTCATCCTCCTTTTTCCAGATGTTCAAGGGACCTGATCAGGACATAGAGTTTATCTACACAGCCCCCTCCTCTGCCGTGTGTGGGGTCTCGCTGGACATTGGAGGAAAGAAGGAGTATCTCATTGCAGGTGTGTACGCGGATATGGGTGTGGGCTGCTCTTCGAGGGCGCCCAGGGGAGCAGAGGCGGGATGGCTAGAGGTGAGCCAGAGCCTTGACGACATGCATGGTATACACAGTGCTACTCAGAAGTCTCGAGGATTCCCTGGTTTTTCCCATCAGAGGACTGATGAATTTCAACCGTCCTCCACATTCCCCTTGTTAGAATAGTGGAACCAATGTGACTTAAGAGAAAGAATAGAGTAAACCAGTGTTCATAGGAAATCTGAGGTCAGATGGACACGGATGAGAGGCTGGAGGTGCTCAAGGCTGGGCAAGAGGCGGAAGGCAGAGTTGAAACCTCGTTTTGTTATTTTTTTAAGTAGCTTTTTATTTATCTGGCCATACCAGGTCTCAGTTGCGACCATGCAGGATTCTCGACCTTCGTTGCAGCACACGAGATCTTTAGTTGCGGCATAGGGACTCCTCGATGCAGCATGTGGGGGCTAGTTCCCTGACCAGGGATCGAACCAAACACCCCCCTGCATTGGGAGCTTGGAGCCTTAGTCACTGAACCGCCAGAGAAGTCCCAAAACCTTGCTTTAAATCTCTTAATATTACTGTGTGTGCTACTGTCCTGTTCCTTTGTTCATCGTATCCCTCTTTCATTTATTGTGATAAAACATACATAGCTTATGGAGAAGACAATGGCACCCCACTCCAGTACTCTTGCCTGGAAAATCCCATGGATGGAGGAGCCTAGTAGGCTGCAGTCCATGGGGTTGCTAGAGTTGGACACGACTGAGTGACTTCACTTTCAGTTTTTCACTTTCTTGCATTGGAGAAGGAAATGGCAACCCACTCCTGTGTTCTTGCCTGGAGAATCCCAGGGACAGGGGAGCCTGGTGGGCTGAAGTCTATAGGGTCGCACAGAGTCGGACACGACTGAAGCGACTTAGCAGCAGCAGCAGCAGCAGCAGAACATGAAGTTTACCATGTTAGCCAGTTTCAGGCGCCTAGTTCAGCAGCACGAAGCACGTTCACACTGTTGCACAAGCATCACCACCATGTGTCTTCAGAACGCTTTCATTTTCCCAAACAAACCCTGTGCACGTTAACCTCCCCTTCGCACAGCCCCCTGGCAAAGTTCTGCTTTCTGTCCCCGTGAAATCTGACTCCTCTGGGGACGTCATAAAAGCGGAATTGAGCACCCTTTGTCATTTTGTGATTGGCATATTTCACTGAGCGCAGTGTCCTCGGGTCAGCCATGTTACAGCAAGTGTCAGAATTTCCTCCTTTTTTCAGGCTGAATAATATTCCATTGTACGCATAGACCACAATTTTATCACTGCATTTCTTTTAAAGTTTTATTCTTTTAGTCTTACATAAAATGACTTCTCTTTTTTTTTCTTATTATTATTACTAGACTTTGTTTCTTAGAACAGTTAAAGCTTTACAGAAAACTTGAGCAGGTTAGTACAGTATAGCCAGCTCCTTTAGGTCTTCCTACAGCTTCCTCTGTTATTAATGTCTTAACATTAGTATGGTACATTTATTACTATGCATGGACCAGAATTGATACAGAAATCCCTTTACATCTTTCCATTGCCTCCTCTGCCTGCCCCACTAGCTTGCACCCCAGGGTCCAGAACAGAGCTTCTCAAAATCAGTACTATTGATATTTGAAATCAGATCATTTTTTGCTGGCAGGCTTGTCCTATACATGGAGAATATTTAGCTGCATCTGTGACTTCTTGGAGTAGGAAATGGCAACCTACTCCAGTATTCTTGCCTAGAAAAATCCCATGGACAGAGGAACCTGGCGGTCTTACAGTCCATGGGGTCGCAGAGTCAGACATGACTGAGCACACGTGCACACGTGGTTTCTACCCACTGATTGCTGCAACATCCTCCCCCGAGTCATGGGGTCTTCCACATCACCAAATGTTCCCTGTGCAGGGAGCAGAATCACTCCCAGTTGAGACCCACGGGTCTAACCAAACCTCCACTGATGCCAGAAATGCCCTATGTCCGAGCTGTTCAGTGTGCTACTGAGCACTTGAGAGCTGTGGCTGGTGCAACTGAAGAGCTAGGGCTTTAATTTTATTTACTGCAGTTGATGTAAGTGTGAAGGTGGGGCCTTCTCTGGTGCTCCAGTGGCTAAGACTCTGAGCTCCCAATCAGGGTGCCTGGGTTCAATCCCTGGTCAGGAGCTGGATCCCACATGGTACAGCTAAACACTGAAGATCCTGCGTGCTGTAACTAAGATCCAGCCCAGCCAAAGAGCTGAACTAAACAAAAATAAATATTTTAAGAGATTATATTTAAGGAGTTTTTTTTTTCCTTCTCTTAAAGGGCCTTCTGAACTTCCTAAATGTCTTATTCTGAGCATCTGTTATTTAAACTGTATTAATTCAAGTGTCAGGGTGTATTTATTATTGAATGTATAATTCAGGGGTCAGAGTGCAACCATCACCATGGTCTAAAAGCAACCCTGTACCTTTTAGCTATTACCTTCCTGACTCCCATTCTCCCCCCATCCCCAGCTCTCAGCCACCACTAATCTCTAGATTTCTTTACTCTGGAGTTTCTTATAAGTGGACTCATGTAATATATGGTCCTTTGTGTCTGGCTTCCTCAGCATAATGTTTTGGTGTTTTAAGTTTTTAATGTTTTACTCATTGTAACATGTATCAGAAGTTCACTCCTTTTTATGGCCAAATAATAGTCCTTTGGATGGGTGTGCTACATTTTGTCTATCCATTCAGCATTTCACTGGGGCTGTTTCTACCTTTTATGTACTGAGTGATGCTGCTCTGAGCACATGTGTTCTAGTTTTTGCCTGGATATATGTTTTCATTTCCCTTGGGTAGATACCTAGGAGTAGAATTGCAGGACCTATGGAAACTCTTGTGTTTAACCATTTGAGGAACTTCTAAACTGCTTTCCAAAACGGCTGCACCATTTCACACTTGCAGTATCTTACTGTTTTTATAATAGGAGAGATAATATTAAATAGAAGGGAACAGGGACAAAAATCACAATGCAGAGAGCTGACGATCTGACTCTGAGATCACAGTAGCCCAACCTCTGTGGTGTAGAGACCTCATTGCCCTAACAAATCAACAGCTTCTAGTTTTCTGAGTCCTTTTTTTTTTTTTTTGGTCCTTTTAAAGGCTATTGTTTAGTTGCTAAGTCATGTCCGACTGTTTCGCAACCCCCTGGACTGTAGCCGCCAGGCTCCTCTGTCCATGGATTTCCCAGGCAAGAATACTGGAGTGGGTTGCCATTTTCTTCTCCAGGGGATCTTCCTGACTCAGGGATTGAATCTGTGTCTTCTGCATTGGCATGTGAATTCTTTACTACTGAGCTACCAGGCCATCAGTTCAGTCGCTCACTTGTGTCTGACTCTTTGCGACCCTATGGATTGTAGCATACCAGCCTTCCCTGTCCATCACCAACTCCCGGAGCTTACTCATATTCATGTCCATTGACTTGGTGATGCCATCCAACCATCTCATTCTCTGTTGTCCCCTTCTCCTCCCACCTTCAGTCTTTCCCAGCCTCAGGGTCTTTTCAGATGAGTCAGTTCTTCACATCAGGTGGCCAGAGTATTGGAGTTTCAGCTTCAGCATCAGTCCTTCCAATGAATATTCAATAATCAGTCCTTCCAATGAATATTCAATAATCAATCCTAAAGGGCTGATTTCCTTAAGGACTGACTGGTTGGTTCTCCTTGCAGTCCAAGGGACTCTCAAGAGTCTTCTCTAACACCACAATTCAAAAGCATCAATTCTTAATTCTTTGGCGCTCAGCTCTCTTTATAGTCCAACTCTCACATCCTTACATGACTACTGGAAACACCATAGCTTTGACTAGATGGACCTTTGTCAGCAAAGTAATGTCTCTGCTTTTTTATATGTTATCTAGGTTGTTCATAGCTTTTCTTCCAAGGAGCAAATGTCTTTTAATTTCATGGCTGCAGTCACCATCTGCAGTGATTTTGGCTGTAACACCCTTTAAAATGAGAGCCTCAGCCATCCCTCTGGGTCTCCACACTGCCCTCTAGGGGCTATGTGGCCAAACCGCAGAGCTGCAGAAGCCCTTATTCAGAAGGGAGAGCCCGCATCCTGTTGCTGGTGGCTCCTGGTGGGAAGGTAACTTTGGTCTGGGCCAGCGTCTGCTTCCAGACATGCACAGATGAATCTGTCTTAAAGGATTCTACATCAGGCCCTACCAGCTTCCCGTTAATAGAAATAGGAGTGCCCTTTTCCTGGCACTGATGTTCTTCAAATGCTTTTCATGGGGGTTCCATTTAATCCTCACTACCCTATCACGAGAAGGAAATGGCAACCCACTCCAGTGTTCTTGCCTGGAGAATCCCAGGGATGGGGGAGCCTGGTGGGCTCCCGTCTATGGGGTCGCACAGAGTCGGACACGACTGAAGTGACTTAGCAGTAGCAGTAGCACCCTATCACGAACCCCATTTTATAGATGAGGAGTGGAGGATGGAGCCATGTGCTCAGGCCCCATGGTGTGTACCTGAACCCACTTTCACTTTCAGACCGATGATTAAACTTTGGTTGATGTCATGTTGGTAGCTTGAAATTGGCCAGGGTAGGAGTATTGATACCACAGAATTCAAATGCTACACAGTTAATCCCAGGAGAGCTACTGGTTAGGCGTTTCTCAACACATCCCTGCTGGCGTCACACTGCCAGGGAGTGGTGCCATGGAGCTGCCAGAAATTAGACCCTGACTAGCCTAACCCTGGGCTTCCCTGGTGGCTCAGCTCATAAAGAATCCAACTGCCATGGGGGAAACCTCAGTTCGATCCCTGAGTTGGGAAGATCCCCTGGAGAAGGGAAAGGCTACCCGCTCCAGTATTTTGACCTGGAGAAGTCCATGGGGTTGCAAAGAGTCAGACATAACTGAGCAACTTTCACTTTCAGCATAACTCTTGGTGGCTCAGGGGTACAGAATCTGTCTTCCAAGGCAATGTTAGATTCCTGGGTCAGGAAGATCCCCTGGAGAAGGAAATGGCAACCCACTCCAGTATTCTTGCCTGGAAAATCCCACAGACAGAGGAGCCTGTTGGGCTACAGTCCATGGGGCTGCAAGAGAGTTGGATACAACTGAGCAACCACACAACAGCAGCAGCCTGACTCCCGGGTCTACTACACTCTGCTTCTTCCATCATTGATCCAGGTTTAGAAGTCTCGCTGCCCTGACGCCTAACCCAGTGGTCCTCCGCCTCCGCTGCTCCTTGGAATTCCACAGGGAGTTTGCAAAATTCCTGATGCCCAGGCAGCTCCCCAGACCAATTCAAGCACCATCTCTGGGGGTGGCTTCCACCCCCAGAGCATTGGTAAAGCTCCCCAGGGGAGTCCAGTGCACAGCCAGGGCTGAGAACCTGCCCTGCTCTGGGTCAAAGGCAGACCTTTTGTTCTAGAGGTGCCAAAGAGCCAGTCTGCACACACTCAGGAGGGCCGAGCCCTAGCAGCCAAGGTCAGTCGCCCGCCTTGCACAGTGGCCTCTGGGCATGATTTTCATCTGCTGGGGCCCTTCCCAGGCGGTCAAACCTGCCTTTTGCCCAGAGATCCTGAGGAGTGTGGCACTGCTCTTTTATTCCACGAGATGGGTGGTCCAGACCGCAGGGCCCTTTGGCTGGATCCCAGGGCAGGACAGGGAGAGGGCTTATGTCCAGCAGTCAGGAGCCCTGGCAAGGTCTCTCTGGAGCATGGGGCTTGGGTCCCCTCCTGCCCTGTTTATCACTGGAGTGCGAGGAAACCACGGGGCTGCTAAGAAGGTGGATCCAGGACAGGCGTGGAGGGTGGTGCGATGACTGTTTTGCTGGTAGTTGCTTTTCTTTCTCTTGGGAGATGTGATAGGAACATCCATTGTCCTCAGACCCTTTTCTGAAAGGGAGAGGCTTCATGTCCAAAGGGAAGATGGTGAATCAAACGCAGAAAGCCCCATAATTTCAGTCATTCTCTGATAACATTTCTTTTCACTCACGTGTCAGCTCAGCTGTTCATATCTGCCATCAAAGGCTATTTAACATGTAATATGTACGTGACCTGTGAAACTGCTCCCACACCCAAGCCCCCTCAGTTGTCCCCAGGCTGAATGAGAAAACAGTTACATGAGTAACTGCCACACACATCTCAGAAATTTCAGAAAGCATCCAAATTGTAGCTCCACTTACAGGGAAAACTAAAAATGTTTGCAGACGCACTCAGTTGATAACTGTGTGCCTGTCACCTTAGTGCGAGCACACTCAGTCGTGTCCTGCTGTTGGCGACCCCGTGGACTGCAGTCCGCCAGGCTTCTCTGTCTGTGGAATTTTCCAGGCAAGAGTACTGGAGCAGGTTGCCATTCCTTTCTCCAAGGGATTTTTCGACCCAGGGATCGAATCTGCATCTCCTGTGTCTCCTGCATTAGCGAGGGGATCCTTTCCCCCTGTGCCACCTGAGAAGCTGTCATCTTAAGCTGCCATACATTTCACATCGGAAGCAAGCAACGTGGGGCACAGTTTAGTTTCCTGACTGGCCGTGGAGCGTAAGATTAATAAAAGGCCCTTCCACTGGCTGCTGACTCACCCCATTACAGAGGAACCTCTCTAAGCCGGCTTCGTTCCCTGGCTCAGTGAGACGGCTCTGGATTCAATCTGGTGTTTACTTTCTGAAGCACAGAATCTAGATCTTGTTTTCCTGGAGTCACAACGGGCTAACCAAGAATCACGGGGCACAGAAATCACTCAGCCGGTGCTGGCTGCGGCCCCACGAGTGACCACACAGCTTGGGGCAGCCCACCTCCTCCTGGGCTGATGACTCAGCCTCACATGTCGAGTTGGCACCGCGAGACGCTTGTGTTCAGGAACTGTTAGAGATTCGGCCCTGTCATTTTCTTCTCCAGTCCTCATCTCCGGGAAGAAAAGTAAACATACAACCCTCAGTTACAAATTTTAATTAATTCCTGTTTTTCTGTGTCCAAGAAAGACTTTGCTTTTTTTCCAAGGCAGACAGATGCTCACGTACCAAATCAAGTCTTAATTATCTCTACCGAAAGGCATCTCTTCTTAACATTCTGAGATGCTACACCATTTACACTTGACATTTAAAAGCTCATGGGAACTGGGAACTGGGGCCGTTGAAAATACACAATTTCAGACTTCCCCGGTGGTCAAGAATCTGCCTGGCAATGCAGTGGACATGGGTTCTATCTCTGGTCCGGGAAGCTCCCATATGCTGCAGAGGACTAAGCCCATGTGCCACAACTGCTAAGCCTTCATGCTGCAACTTTTGAAGCCCGTGCTCTGCAACAGAAGAAAGCGCTGCAGTGAGAAGCCTGTGCACTCTCTGCAGGTAGAGAGTAGTCCCTGCTCGCTGCAACTACAGAAAACCCGCACGCAGCAACAAAGATCCAGCACAGCCCAAAATAAATAAATAAACATTTTTTAAAAAGAAAAAAGTCTGCATTTCATCTCCGTGCCCTGCCTTTGCTCACTCTCCGTGGAAGCTTGAATCGGTGGTGAAAAGGTTTAACAAGGAACACAGCAAAAAAAAAAGAGAGATTGGAACACATTGTTAGAACAGATAACCACGTCATCATCAGTAAACTTTTACTGAGCCATTATTCTGTCCAAGGAACTATGGATAAAAAAATGATTAAGACACAACCATTACCCTTTGTGCTTATGACCTGATTAAAGAACATGATATGCAAGAGAGGCAAAGAACAATGTGATGTGGTAGACTGATGCCAGTCACTTGACGCAGGGGAAGTTGCTACGTAAGTTTGGAGAGAGGAACTGGAATGAGTACTCAGCCTGCCTCTAATGAATGACCAGGCCGGGCAAGGTCAATGCCAGAAGAAACCAAGATGTAGGAAAGAGTTATTTGCCATTGTCCATTTAGCTCCCTGTCTATTCTGTACTCTTTAGAGAATGGCTGTGTGTGTGTGTTGGGTTGTCAAGTTGTGTTCAACTCTTTGCAACCCCACAGACGCCAGGCCTCCCTGTCCCTCACCATCTCCTGGAGTGTGCCCAAGTTCGTGTTTGTTGAATTGGTGATGCCATGCAACCATCTCATCCTCTGTCACCTTCCTCTCCTTCTGCCTTCAGTTTTTCCCAACATCAGGGTCTTTTCCAGTGAGTCAGCTGTTCGCATCAGGTGGCCAAATTATTGAAGCATTAGCTTCAGCCTCAGGTCTAGAAAAAATTACAGCTGTTTTTGAAGCTTAAGGTCACCCAGATACATCTTTTTTTTAGTTATTAGGATCAGAATGAATGCAATCAAGGAGTCCTCCTGCTTCTTGATCCTTTTCTTTACCTGAAATGTCAGACAAGTCCAAGAAAAAAACAGAAGGCTTGAAGGTTAGAGGCGTGGTTAAGACAGAAAGAAGAGCAGGAGAATTCACACCTGGGGAGTACTGCCTGCCACCCGCCCAGCACAAAGGGTGTCATTGGTGCAACTTGCAGCCTCAGGCAAGCCGGTGTCTTTCCCCTGATGACAGGTTTCTGTTTCACTTCCTCCTGACGGGATGCAGTGGATAAGCTAGCTGCGTCAGCACTTCCTTGAGCTGTATTTCTGTTAGCGATTGTTGGTGGCCAGGGCTGTGCCTAAGATCATTAAGCTGGACGCACTGCAGCTTTGTCAAGCCAAGATGCCCAGGGTGCAGCCCGGGGCTCCTGTCTGCCTCTCGGGGAGGCGCGTGTCACTCTCTGCCAGGCTCCGGTGTCATCACTGGGTGTCTGTGTCTCTTGACAAGGTGCCATTGTAACAGGAAAGACAAGATTTTAGACAACCTCCCCGGCCCTCATTAGGTCCTGTCATTCACCAGAATACACTGGTCTGTCTTTTTCTTCTGCTCTGCTAATGCCTGGGCTGTCACCAGTGAGAACTCTTCACAAAGGGGAGGAAGGGGGCTGAGTTAGGAGTCTAAGGTGCGAACAGAGTCTTATCAAGCATCTCATCATGCTCAATACAGGGAATTTAGGGCAGATTGCTGATTTTATAAAATTCTGCTCTTATTGTTCATAATGGGACCACCCAGAATTACAAGTTCAACATCAAATGGAGGAAAGGCTTGTGAATAAATATTTGGTGGAAAAAAAAAACAAACAAACAGGAAACAATATAATCTGCATACAATAGTGACGTTTTTCACTTGAATACATGTGCATAAAAGAATATTGGAAGGAAATGCATCAGAATGTTAGCGCTAGGTAATGAAAAGAGAGACGCTTTAAAAAGTTACTTTCTTAAGTTTTCTACAGTGAGCTTGCATTCTTATACTCAGAATAAATATTCCATGGTGTATGAGTCTTCTCAGGCTGCTATAACAAAAACCGCAGACTGGAGGCCTTAAGCAGTAGAAATGTATTTTCTCACGATTTTGGAGGCTGGAAGTTCAAGATTAAGATGTTGACAGAGTTGGTTTCTTCTGAGACCACTCTCCATGGTTTGTAGATGGCCAGTTTCTCCCTGTGTCCCCATGTGGTCATCCCTGTGTGTCTGTGTCCTAATCTCTTCCTCTTACAAGGGGACCTACTGGATTCAGACTCATCCTAATGACCTCATTTTAATCAATTCTTTAAAGACCTTGTCTCCCAATAGAGTCAGACACCCTAAGGTGCCAGGGTCAGGACTTCAACCTCAGAGTTTTGGAGGGGACACAAAATAGCCTACGCCTCAGGGTACTGCCAGAACTAACCCTCCCCATGCCTGAGCCTCATCCAGATGCAGGAAAAAGAGAACGTGTAATTTCGTTCTGAGCTTGGTGACCCCTGTCTCCTCAGGGAAGGCCGAGGGGAATGGCAATATGCATATCACCCTCTGTGACTTCATCGTGCCCTGGGACACCCTGAGTGCCACCCAGAAGAAGAGCCTGAACCACAGGTACCAGATGGGCTGTGAGTGCAAGGTAAGCCGCCGCCACCTCCTCCAGGTGGACTGCCGGGCTTTGATGCCACTTTCCCAGGGCCTCTCAATCCACAGGGTCCTGACTCCGGACAGGGCCCTGGGGAGGTATGACACACCTTGCCCACAGGTGAGGGTGTCCGTCCAGGGACTTTGGGGAGGTAAGGGGAATCTGACCACGTGGGCTGTAGCTTCTAGGAAGGGAGCCTTCTCGCAGGAGGAGTTTCGTGAGCAGAACATGGGCCTTAGGAGTGTCTTTCTACAAACGTACAAGTGCAGAGACTTGGCGTGCCTTGTGAAAGAACATCCCAGGTGTTATGGTTTTGCCACTGTACCAGCCATTTCCACGCATGGGTCCATGTAAACATGGGGTCTGTGTGATGAGAACCCCTGAAGCCCCTGCCTTTCTTCTTGAAAGCGCCCCAGAGGCGGTGCCAGGCACAGTCACAGCAGTGCTAATGCTCAGATGCGGCATAGACGGTGAGATCTCCGTGGCCCCCAGGGTCCCATTTTGTTGTCTCCTAACGTCCCTCGGTCCCCGCCGCCCCTCCCCCAACCCCAGCACAGCGTGTGAGTCTGGGCGCCGTGTGGCCCAGAGATTGGCCTGTGCCCGTTCACACTGCTTGTGTGGCCTTCTGCCCATCCTGGTAGATCCTCGATAGCCCACCCCTTAGCTCATTCATAGTGTGAATTCTGACTCACAACTACTTGTAAGTCTAGCAAGCTCCCCCGTGCCTAAGGTGAAGTTAATAAAAAACAAGTTCCACCTTTTTCTTTGAGCTCCCTGAAGGTTTGCACCCTCCTGTGAACTCAGGTTCTTTTGCCAAGATGCTATTAATCCTCGCTGATCCCCTCGGAGCATCCATGTGCTTGGGAGCAAGACGCTGTTCTTTTTACCTGAGTTGAACCTGTCTGATAGTCAAAACTCTTTATTGTTTTTTGTTTTATTTATATATTCTGAGACGTCCACTTCCGTATTTGTGGCTGTGCCATGAGGCATGTGAGATCTTAGTTCCCTGACCAGGGATTGAATGCATGCCCTCTGCCGTGGAAGTGCAGAGTCTTAACCACTGGCCCATGAGGGAAGTCTCTCAAGGCCCTTTATTGTTGTTACTGTTATACTCTCTGGAAGGCTGGGACTAAGCTGAAGCTGGTTTGTTGTGCTCAGAGAAGGTAAACCAGATGGCCCAAAGTAGAGGGCGTGCTTGGTAGTTGGGGGGTACAGAAAGGTTTCTGTCCTATCTTGGACAGACTGCCTGCTGCCATTTGGCGAGTTTGGAGCTCAGGAAAGCCTACTGGTGGAGCAGCTCCATCCCTCCTTCCCTGCTGCACTTACCTGATCATTCATTCTGCACATTGCCCTTGAACACCTTCACCAGGTGAAGGCCAGGTTCTGGAGACACCCCATGAATGGCCTCGGTCCCCAGCTGAATCCATCTCCTGTCCCCCTTCCTAGATCACTCGATGCCCCATGATCCCATGCTACATCTCCTCTCCGGACGAGTGCCTCTGGATGGACTGGGTCACGGAGAAGAACATCAACGGACACCAGGCCAAGTTCTTCGCCTGCATCAAGAGAAGCGACGGCTCCTGCGCCTGGTACCGCGGAGCAGCACCCCCCAAGCAGGAGTTTCTGGACATCGAGGACCCGTAAGCAGGCCACCAGCACTCCTGGGGCCAATTGACAGTGTCCAAGAGTTCAGACTGGTCCAGCTCCGACATCCCTTCCTGGAAACAGCATGAATAAAAACAGTCATCCAAGTGGCTTTAAGTTAGTGTGATTCTCCTCTCCGCCCCCATCTTCCTTTTAAACACACAGCTGTGGGTCTGGAGGCAGAGATGGGTCCCACACCCCATCCGCCAGCCTGGGCACCGTGCGTCTCAGTCTCCCGTCCCTTGGTGCGGGCAGGGGCCAGACGCACAGGCGTCCCTCCCGGGCCCAGCCCTGGCACTGTCACAAACGCTGAGCAGACAGCACTTGGGGTCCCCAAGCTGGTCAGGGCAGAGCCTGGAAATGTACATTTTGCAGGAATTTTCGAGGGTCGTTGCCAGACTGTGTAGCAGGCCTACCAGGTCCCTTTCATCTTGAGAGGGGCATGTCCCTCGGTTCCTGCAGTTTCCACACCTCTGGCCCTAGGGTGGTGGTCCCTGTGCACCCCCTGTCTCCCCCACGCCCACCATGGACTCCCAGCGTCTGACTTCGGGAGCAGCCCTGGATCAGTGGCTTGCTCTTGAAGGATCCCCAGTTAATCATATTAATCTGCAGGATTCCAGCAGGAGCCTCCCTCCCTGGCCTCGTAGAGATGTGAGGGCGGCAGGCGTCAGCTCCAGCCAAGTCCTTTCGGTTCCATCCCCGGCCCACAGGACCCGCCCCAGCCCTTGAGGGAGTCTATGACGTCATGCCCTGACGCAGACGTTTGGCAGGGAGGCCTGGCTGCCCCTAGAGTTTGTTCCTGAGCTGCTAAGGCCCCTCTCTCGCCCTCCTCTTTCTGGCCTCAGGCACCCAGGTGGAGGGACATGAATTGGCTTTGCAAGGGGTTCTGTGTGGCCGGTGGCATGAACTCCCCCTGCTGTCTGGCACATCTTGAAGACGTCAAAAGCTGGGTCCTGCCCTGTCCCCCATCACACCCCAGAGCCCCCCAAGCAGGTGCCAGAGTTTTAACAGTGTGAGCTCCCTGGAAGACTGACTTGTCAGTGTGCCCCGGGAGTGCAGGGGTTCCCCAGAGTGAAGTCAGTGAAGCGCAGAATGAAGTCCTCCCTTGGGAAGGATGAATTTTGGCGGGGAGGTAGTGTCAGTAAAGCGCTCATGGCTTTTCTGGGCCTCCAGAACACTGTGGCCGGCTTTAAGAGACATCTCATTCTGCTAAAGATGAATTCTTAGAGAATAGGTGAAGCCAAATTTACCGGTGTACCCGCCCTCCTCTGCTTATATTTCTTGTATTACAAAGATCTCCAAGTAAGAAACTTCATAGGGAGCTAAGGAGCCTAGCTGTTCCCTAAAGGTAGTTTCCTGATGCCAGTAAATCGGGGGTTAACGGAGGCAGAAATTTCTCAGTAACAGTAAAGATAATCTCCTTTTTCTCCCCACTTGTGTCGTGAAGGTCAACTGCCCTGAGTTTATCATGCACGCTATGCAAACACACACAATGAAACTGGAGTCTGTTGGCCCAGGAGTAGTCATTCTGCAGAGTTCTTCCAAAGTCATCTTCTAAGCCTGCTCTATTCTGTGGTGACCCCAAAGCACCTCTAAGACTCCTGACCCTCCCCCGCCATGGCATGCAGCCCGCATGCCCACCTGGGGGTCTGGTCAGCACAGATTTTGATGACCCCCTTTCTAGGGCAGACTAGGGGACTCTCCAGGAATTCGGCCCGCTCCAAGGGCATCTTCATGTTGTGCAGTGATAGAAAGTTTGTAAGATGTCATAATGGACCAGTCCGTGTGATTTCAGTATATATAAGAACACCAGACCCTCCAGTCAATATAACACCCCACCCCCGTCTGCTTCCTGTACGGTGTTATCATATGTAACATTTACTCCTGTTTCTGCTGATTTTTCTTTTAATGTTTTGGTTTGTTTCTGACATCAGTTGTAATCATTCCTGTGCTGTGTTTTCTATTACCCTCGATAGGGGTTAGACTCGCACCTTTTTTTTCCCAAAGGTTTCTGCATCGTGGGAGCTTTGGATCCAGAGTGGAAATGGCATGGTAGCTAGCCTATGATGGTGATTCCTTCAGACCTTTTCTTCCGTTCTTTGAGTATCATTGCTTTTCTGTCTCCTATTTTTTGTTCTCTGGTTCCAATTATCACAAAGCAAAGAATCTTTTTGTAGGTTGGTTCTAAAAGATGGCCTTTATATTCAGTCCACACACATTGATCTTGTAGCCATGCTGAGCAGGAAAAAAAAAGTCAAGATGAAGAACACAGTGGTGGCCGAGAAGCCACTCAAATACCCTCACAGTCAATAATTGCCATATATATATAGTTTAAGAAGGCTCTCCATTTGGCATTAATTTATATGTTATGTTCTAAGCACTGCTCTTTCCTCCCTCTATTATTGTCTTCTGCAAGCGACTCAAAATATTTAAAATAAAGTTTACATTGTAGTTATTTCCAAATCTTTGCTTGATAAGTATTAAGAAATATCGGACCTGCCGCCGTAATTTAAAGCTTTGTTGATCTTGTTCGTTTTTGTTTGGATTTTTTTTTTTTTTCGTTTGTTTGTTTTTTCAATTTTGGGGCAATGTGATTTTGCTGGAATATGAAGTCTTGAGACCTTCCTGTGCTGGGAACACGCGAGAGTTGTTGAAAGTCGACAAGCAGACACCACATGTCTCCGATGCTTTGTGTCGTTCTCCAGTGGCCGCTCGGCCTGTGGACAATAAACAGTATTATCAGTGAGAACGCTGGCTGTCTCCGTGTGCTCATTTTCGACGTTTCGAGCCACCCCTTTCTAACTTTGGAACGGGGGAGGGTGGGGGCTGGCCTGTTGTCTAAGTCATGTCCAACTCTTTTGGGACCCCACGGACTGTAGCCCACCAGGCTCCTCTGTCCATGGGATTCTCCAGGCAAGAATACTGGAGTAGGTAGCCATTCCCTTCTCCAGGGGCATCTTCCCGACCCAGCGTTGGAACCCGTGTCTCCTGCATTGGCAGGCAGATTCTTTACCACTGAGCCACCAGGGAAGCCTGCGGGTTGGTTTATCTCCTGAGCAACAGGCCTGAGGGCTTGGAGGTCTACGTGGGCTGTGGCAGACGACAGTGAATGTGGTTTCTTAAATTGGCCAAGAGGCAGGACAGGGTCCCTTCGTTTGCCACATACATCTCCCTTTCTGTTGTGGAGCATATCTTAGACACACACACGCACACAGACCTACATCCGTCTCGCCTCTCCCACCATCGACCCACTGTTTTCTTTCTCTGCACCTACTTGCCCAACCACCTGCCCAAGGTTATCAGGAAGTTTCTAGACGTCAGTTTTGTCTGTTTTCAGTACGTATCTCTAAAAACAAACAAACAATTTTTAAAACCTTTCCAAAATACTTAAATCACAACTTGAGAACATAATTCATGAATGTCATGGACTAGTCGGTGTTCAGACACCTCTAATGGTCTCATAAATGCTTTTTTACAGTTTGTTGCTTTGAATCAGGATCCAAATAAGATCCATACGTTGCAGTCGCTCCCTCAAGTCCCATGTTTACAGGTCTCCTCCTTGCCCCCTCCCTCCTTGGCATCGGTGCCTGTTCTGACCTGCAGGCCACATTTGGGGTCTAGACACAACCATTTCATTTATTTTATGTATTTAGGTCAAAACGTGACTTTTTAAAAAGCACTTCTTATGGAAATTTTCAAACATGCAGAAATGACATCATAAACTCCATGCATCCATGATCCAGTTTCAACAATCTTCCCTTTTCTTGATCTTCGCAAACAGTTTTCAGTCCATCTGAAGACCCACATATGGGGTAAGCAGATTGTTAGGGATCCTACCAGACACCACTGTTCCCCCACCTCAGCTTTGCTCATTCTGTGAAAGAAAAGCATTGGGGGCAACTGAGGACAGCCTGGCGCTCGGGTCGGAACCCACAACAGACACATGTGGGTTCAGAGTGGAAACACAGAAGCCTCTGTAGGACCCAGTTTAGGATGAGGGTTGGGGGCAGAGGGTGGGAAGGGGGTGGGGGAGCCACCCGGGCTGGTGAAAACCCTTCAGATATTTTCTTTTCCCCCCTAAATTATTCCTGGACATGTTTATCTGATCTAACTTAAACCAAGTGAGCAGAACTTGAATAATTTTTTAAAATAATTTTATTTATTTATTCTTGGCTGTGCCTTCCATTTCTAGGAAGGGCCTTGTAGTGAGTGGTTTGTTTTTAGTGTGTTTTTTTTCAGAACAAAGGCAAATTTCTCTCCTTTATTTATGAATTTTGCAGCAACGATGACAGCAAAATCCTAGTCTCAGTGAGGACACTTGATCACATCAAGATGCCTTGTTGCGAGTTGTAATTTCCAAACTTAAAGGATAAAGTTCAATGATCTGGGAAATTCATCTCTATATTCTGCATCTTCCAAACCAGGACCCTTTTGACAGAGAAAGGGGGTGCTGTGAACAATTAGTGGGGCCAGTAGGTGTCCAGCCTCCTGTCCTGGGAAACTGTGATGCGGGGTCACCCTGTCATTATGGGACATCTTCCAAGCACACAAGGAATACCACCCGCCACCCCATGCTGTATTCCCAGGTGCTAGGGCTCATCCTCAGATGTAGCACTCCCACAACCCTGAGACCCAAAGGCTTGCCCTGTGGCCTGGGAGCAAAGCTTAGCGTACCAGCTAAGGCGGCTGCTAAGGCAGCTCTGGATGCCAGAACAAATGACCCCAGAAACCCAGGGACTAACACAAAGGAGTTTATTTCCTGCCAAGACCAATGGAGATGGTTTGGCAGACTTCCTCCACGGCTGATTTGGAACCTGGACTCCTTCCCGTGGTGTCCCCCACTACCTTCCAGAGCCTCGGAGTCCTCTGTTTTCAGCCAGAAGGAGGAGGGAAGGAGGCACCAGAGATTCTCAGACTCTTTGGCTTGGGGGTGACCCCTACCGCCTCCTCTCGCAGGCCCTGGACAGACTTGAGTCACCATTCAGCCATTCAACACCATTCAACACACAGCTTCTGCCCATGGCCCCTCTGTCTCTACTCACCTGCTTCCCAAGTAAGCCCAGATGGCACGGAGAAGTCTTGGTGGGCCTACTATATGTTCCCTGGGCAGTGCTGGGGGTAAGGGCCTGCAAGCAAGGTGGTGTCTTGAACACTCTTGAAAAGTTTATGCAATCTAGTCCTGAGGCCAAACAGATACACGCAACGCTTTGAGGAAAGTAGCAGAGGCATGCAAAGGACCACTGTGCTACAGAGAATAACCAGAGCCACCGAGGGGGAAGGAGCAGACCAGACCAGACCCAGCAGCAGGAGCAACACTCAGCTGGATAAGGCCTTGTGGGAGAGTTTGGGAAAGGGAGGTGGGTTTGCAGAGAGGAGGGGGAAGCGTGATGAAAGCCGTGGGGACTGGGGATTGCACGGCTTCTGTAAAGATTCAAGCAGGATTTCAGTATTGGCAGGTGAGGGAAGCGACTCCCAAACACAGGGAAAATACACACCCGTGGCATTCACTCTGGGTGAATTTTCCATTTTATTTATTCATTTGGCGGCATTGGGTCTTCACTGTGGCACGCAGGATCTTTAGTTGTGGCATGCGGGCTCTAGTTCCTCAACCAGGGATTGAACCTGGGCTCCCCCTTCATTGAGAGCCTGGGGCCTTAGCCACGGGACCGCCAGGGAAGTTCCAGGATGAGTTTTCTTAGAGAAGAAGCTTTGCCTGGGAAGGGGAGGAGGAGGCAAGCGTGTGGCCACGGCCAGCACAGGGATTGAAGGCCCATCGGCTACTTTTTGGCCAAACCACCAAACGCCGGCCCAGTCCATTGCAGGATATCTGCATGCAGGCGAAAGAAGGGCTAAAGCAAAACTCTGGGAGCCCTGCCACGTGGCTATTCCTTGGTGAGTTCAACCAGACGGGGTTTAGATCTAATTTGGCAGTTTCTAGAAACTGGAAATTGTAAGGGTTGTGTAGGCCCAGCAGGAGCAGCTCATAGGAAACTTAACAATGTCTGATGTAAAAGAAACAATGATTAATTTACAATTAGAAATGTGACGTAGATATTTCCATAAATTAGCATAAATCTTTGGTCATCTACAGGTTGTGAAATGGGGGGGAAGAGGGGTGGGGAGCATCTAGTCCCTTTTACCTCAACCTCCAAGGTAAGGAACCCCCAGGTGACTTCTGGGCAACAATACTGTTAATTTGTTAACCCACCTCTTTTTTAAAGTGAAAGTGAAAGTCGCTCAGTTGTGTCTGACTCTTTGTGACCCCATGGACTATATACAGTCCATGGAATTCTCCAGGCCAGAATACTGGAGTGGGTAGTCTTTCCCTTCTCCAGGGGATCTTCCCAACCCAGGGATCGAACCCAGGTCTCCTGCACTGCAGGCATATTCTTTATCACCTGAGCCACAGTTCAGTTCAGTTCAGTTGCTCAGTCGTGTCCGACTCTTTGAGACCCCAACTGAGCCACAAGGGATGCCCTTTTTTTAAAAAGGTAATTTCTAATTAGATTCATTTCAGTTACAGCTTTATTTTTTTTTAACTGAGAATACTTCGTTCTTTCATCTTCAGTGTTTCTCTGGTTTCCTCCTTCAGGATTTAGAGATTATTCAGTTATCTCATCTCTAGCATTTTATTTGCCATTTAGTTGGATTTCACATTTATCCACTGTACCTTTGTGTACCAGGCCCAGGGGACACACAGATGAGATAAGGTATGGTGGGGAAGGGAAGAGAAATCCAGAAAATTTCCAGCTGAATGTATAAGTGGAATGTTCTGCCAGCCAAACGCAGCACCAACCAAATGACAGGGATGGGGGGAAATGGGGGGAATCCAGAAAGAATTCTCGGAGAAGGTGGTGCCAAAGGAGGTGGTGGCAGGCAAGGGAATTTTAGGCCAAGGACCAGCCTGAGCCTGGTGTAGAGATGGCCTGACTGGGGCCTGGTAAGGTTGGGGGTGGGGGGGCGGGGCGGACTAGCTCTACTGAAGGAAATCAACCCTGAATATTCTCTGGAAGGACTGATGCTGTAGCTCTGATACTTTGGCCACCTGATGTTACGAACCGACTCATTGGAAAGGACCCTGATGCTGGGAAAGAATGAGGGCAGGAGGAGAAGGGAGCGAAAGAGGAGGAGATGGTTGGATGGCATCATTGACTCAATGGACATGAGTTTGGGCAAACTCCAGGAGATAGTGAAGGACAGGGAAGCCTGGTGTGCTGCAGCCTGTGGGGTCACAGAGAGTCAGACATGACTTAGTGACTGAACAACACCTGCTGAAGGATCCAAGGCTGGGAGTGGCTGGGGAGGAGGGGGAAAGGCAGGCAGGAGCCAGCCCCTACCCCCATCCCCAGGCTATTAGAGACCATGCTAAGGAGCTTGGTTCTCCTATTAGCAGGGCTGGGGCACAGCAGGCAGTTTCAGGAAAGGATTTCAGACAGGAGTGAAATGGGTTGGGTAGGCCTTTTAAGTACATCATTCTGTTTGGCAGTTTGAGCAATGGACTCAGCTATAATCCAGTAAAGTAGGGGAAAGCAGAGTGGCTTTCCTTGGGCAATTGGATGGAGTGGAGGGAATGGCTTGAGGAAATCTTTGGAAAGTAAAATTAGCAAAATTCATTGAGAATTTACATGGGGTGAGGGAGAGAGGGGAACCCAGGATGCTAGCCAGGCAGGTGGATGTTGGGGTTACAGTCTGCAACAGTCCAAGTCCAACCAGGAACCCCCAAACCACTCTGCACAGCCTTTAAAACAGCAGGGATTAAGGCAGGGACTGGTTACATTCTGATGGAAGAAACTCTGAGAAGCCAAGGGAACAGCAGGAAGCTGTTAGCACCTCGAGGGTGGAGGGGAAGAGACAGGAGGCTGCCCTATCACAGCCCAGGGAGAGGACAGGTGGGAGGCGGCAACCGCAGTGTGCCTCCCCGGATGGAGCCAAAGCCACTGCCAGTCTCAGCAGTGCCCCCATGTGGCCAGACTCACTGGGAAAACAGCTGAAAAGGGCAAGGATTTGGTCTGAACTCCAGCACACCAGGCCCAGTGGGCAACAGGGCAGAAAGGCGAGGAAGCTTAGTGGAGCGTGGGGAGCATCCATTTCTGGGCATGAGTTTCAAGATGGTCATGGGCCCTTCAGCAGAGGTGTCCAGAAGGAACTGGATAAGGGCAGGAGAGGTCTGCACCTTTGGAATTTACCAGCCTACAGGCAGTAGTTCAGTTGCCATGGTGACAGCAATGGATGTGCTCATAGGGCAAGTATGTTACATAAAAGAAACATTCAAATTATTTTCCCAAATGGTTGCATCATTTTCCAGTCCCTGCAGTTTTACAATCTATCCACTCCACATTCTCTCCAACATGTAGTCTTTTAGTTTCCAGCAGTTCCAGAGAGTGTGGAATGCTAGCTCACTGTGGTTTTAATTTGCATTTCTCTGGTGACCTTTGAGATTGAGCATTTTAGGAAAGACTTGCATATTGGCCATGTGAACGCACCTCTAGATTTCACTCAGAAGGCTTCTAGGAGGGTATTTGAAAGGGGAGTAGGGTGGAAATGTGTGTGGCCAAAGGTTCCTCCCGACTTCCAGGTCTCATATCACATTTTAAAGCAGCATGTGGGCCTTTCAGGCAACAGGTTTGTCATCTCAGAAAAATTTGGGGGTTACCTCTGAGGGCCTGAGCTAAAAGTGTGAACTTGGAGCCTGAGAAACCTGGGTTTAAACCACCACTTGCTTGCT
Organism: Bos javanicus; assembly: GCF_032452875.1. Lineage (NCBI taxonomy): Eukaryota > Metazoa > Chordata > Mammalia > Artiodactyla > Bovidae > Bos > Bos javanicus. The sequence continues at coordinate 55,013,704 of NC_083886.1, forward strand.
GGGATGCAGCAGGCTCAGTATTTTCATCTGTAAAATGGGCACGGTATCTTTTTGTAGGGTTGCCATGAGGATTAAATCAGATAGTGTGGGTAAGTGGCCAGTTCGGTATCTGGCACATAATATGAACTCAGTTAACAAGAGCAAATGTCATTGGCATTGTTACTAGAATCAAAGATCTGCTGGAGATTATCTATATTTCATAGATGATCACATGGAGGTCTGGGCTAGTTAAGTCTCCAAAGCAACCTGCTAATTAGCACAGAGCTGGGATAAAACTGAGGTCTCCTCATTCTCTAGCTAGTTACTAGCCCTCTGACCACCTGTCTCCAGCTTTTCATCACTCATTTATACCCTGTATCAGGCTTGGATTAGTGAAAACAATCTTTGTCTGAATCATTGTTTTAGGGCACAGAATGGACTCAGTGACAAATTCCAATCTGAATCTCTGTAGTTGAGGATTCTTACAGACAGGGCAGAGCTCAACATCAGGCTCTTGCCAGCTTATGTTTGCTTTTTCAAAAAAACATCACCCCCGCAGGTGATAACTACAGGTAAATTTTGTCTCAATTACACCCATTCTTTTTCCATCGCCAGCCCCACCCCCCTCTGCCTGAAGGACTGGGCGGGAAGGAGCATGACAACTAGCTCAAGGCTTCTAGTTGCTTCACCCGGTATCGTCCATCCTGCCTTTCACATTTGTCTCCCAAAGACACAGCAGTTTGGGTTGAGTACTCCAGCGCTGCCTTTTGGAAAAAGTCGTTTACTGTGGAGTAACAATATTCCTTTGCTTCTGTTAAGTATTTGGAGGTCAGGCCTAGGATCACACTACCTCCACCTGCCCTGGAGACCAGGATGGGTGGCAACCAAGAGGATTCAGGTGAAAAGGATTTTTTAAAATACGAAAAAGAGAAACGTGTTTGCAAACATTCAACCACAACCTTAACGCAGTTGTCACGGGATGACGGTTCTGAAATGAAGCAAGGGAGCGGGGTCAGGAAATTGATCAGGGCCCGGAACACGGCGAAGGTCAAATGCCATCACTCCCGACCCCTTCATCCCAAGATCTCTCGGTCCGCTCTCGGGCTTTACTGGGCCTGCTACCCTCTTGTCGCCCGATCGGTGTCTCGGTCACTAAATGCCCTGAAGGGTGCGACGAAGCGCCCGCCCCACGCCACCGCCGAGACCGCAGGCGAAAATGAGCGGCCCTCGAGACGCAGCCCAAGGAACGCCCCGAGCGCCGGACCCGGAAGCAGTCACTTCACGTGCCCTGCGAGAACTTGCCAGGTACCGGCCTAGAGAGTGGGGCGCCTCCGACTCTGCGTGCTTACGTCATCGCGTAGGCTGGCGGGGCCGCGAGATAGGGGAGGTGACGTATTGGGAGCGTCAAGCGGCTGTGGGCGGACCCAGGGGCTAGGGCGGAAGATAGCACCGCCTCTTAAAGCCGCCGGGGGCCTCTCGGGGTTCCGCCGCGCGGGCCTCACGCCGCGTCTGCTTTAAGAGTCGCCGTGACACGTGTGTAAGGCGCCGGAGACCCGGATGGTGCGTGTGCGGGGCCCGTGCCGAGTAGACGCCAACGCCGCTGGCCTGTAGCCGGGCCGGCTGAGGTCCGGGTAAGCTGGGACCAGGTTGGGGCGGCGCGCGGTCTGGCTGTGGGACTTCCCCCCGGAGTTTGCCGCCCGACGCGGGGCGCACCCGTGGACAGTCGTGGGGAGACATGGGTGTTTGCGCGGGGCTTGGAGGTCCACGGGTCCTCAGAGCTGCGCAGTCCGCGAGGGGCTCCGGGGTCCACGGGGAGGCCCTGGGGCGTGCGTACGCCAGGGGCTCTGGGGCCCATGGAGCGGACCCTAAATGCCTGTCCACGAGGGGTTCTGGGGAGGCCCTAGGGCTGCGCAGTCCCCGAGGGCTCGGGAGTCCACGGGGAGGCCCAGGAAGTGTGCCCTCCGTCCGGGCTGCCCCAGGTCTGCTCTCTGCTCTTTCCTGCACTTCCAGAGCGACCCACGGTGCAGGGGAGAGCTGGCCCGGTCAGGAGCCCAGGCAGGCCAGGAGGCAGCAGCCTGTGACGGTGTCGGGCAGGTCGTTACGGACAGAAACATCATTTATCCAGGGTTCAGATTTTCTCTGGAGTGGCTTAAGTTAGAATCAGAGGGAGGGCATTCGATTTGGCAGCAGGGCTGATGTCTTATTCCTTTATCTTATTTGTAAGAAATGTGGGAAGGTTCACTCCTGGAGAGAATAATGTTCCTCATGGTTATGGTGAAGGGGTGGGTTCAAGATGGTGAGTTTTTAAAATACCCATTTCTTTGGTCTGGTAGTATTGGGTCTCCCCTGGGGTTCCCGGAGCTAGAGCAGCCTCCTAAAATAAAGATGGAAGAGAGGAAAAACATCCTGATCCTGCCTCAGTCCACCGTCTGTAAGGGAGGTGGAGAATCAGGTCTCCGGGGAGACGGACATTCAGTTTGCTCTTTCCTGGCTGGGGCCCGGAGCTGGCTTTGCTGCAGAGGCCTCAGGGAGGCCCCAGCCTCTGGGACTCCTCCCCGCCAGCACGTGGTTGACCCTGTGAGTCTTGAGCGCATTTTATGCTGGAAAAGTGCATTTACAGGGAGGAGGGAGAGAAAATGTGTTTGAATGGCGATGGAGAAAGCTCTGTTTGAGTAGAAGTAGAAATGTGCACGGAAAAGTACGAGCCTAAGTATGAGCCGTTCCTGGACAGTGGGAAACGTGGGCTGGAAAGAGCATCCTGCAGAGTTTTGAAGAGTGTGTTACCAGGTGTGTACAAAAGAGGCCTTTTGATGGTGTATTACAAGAGCATTTTTCTCAAGGTGGCTGCACCTTGGAGAGAAATCATTTGTAGGTTGTTGCTTAATGTTTCGGGTGGGATTGGTGATGTAGAGGTTGCACCTTTCTGTCAAAACTGGAAAAATTCGATTTGTTCAAAGTCTCTTGACAACACATTGAGGAGTGGCCTCTGTAGGATAGGCGTTCTCTGAGTTGTTTATCTCAAATGAAATGTTAAATCTCCCAAGTTCTGCTTATCCTCTAGCTTCAAGAGTTTCCCGAACCCATGTCTCTGCTCATGACAGTCCTCAGCGATACAGGATGTTGACAAGAAGAGGGACATTGTAGGATGTTTTCATGAGAAAAATCTTTACACATTGACTTCATTCTGAGATCGTGTTCATTGTGTCTTTTTTTTTGAGTTAATATGCTTTTATTTATGGACATCAGACATGGTGTAGTACCTAAAACTTGCTGTGAAGTAATGGGGACAGGAGAGGAATTGCCTGATCCCACCCAGTAATTATTGAAGCTGAATAAGGGGATCATGGCGGTTCCCTGTGCTGTTCTCTCTACATTGTATATGAATGTTTTCACAGTAAAAAGTTTTTAAGTACCTTAATTTTCTGTAGTCATAGTGATTGTGGTTGGTAATTCAGGAAAAAACCCACAGACTTAGCTAGAGTGAAAATTTGGCAACTGTCATTGCACGTTCGCTTTTCTTTCTTTTTTTTTGAAATCTTACTGGCTCATGAAAACTGAAAGTTGGAGATGATTATCTATTATCTCCTACTCTTTGCAAATGCAGTGAAGATTGGAGTTGACTAGTGAGTGTGGGGGAGATATCTGTTCATTGGGCTTGTCGCTGGCATGAAGGTTAGGGTCTCTAGTGGAGGGCAGGGTTTTCATATTGTATCCATCAAAATCATTTGCAGCTAGTTAGCTCAGCTGTCCTCCGCTCTTCCTGTGTCTCGCACTATCCGTATTCCTTCTGCCTTAATGCTGACTGTTACTGGAAGATGGTTGGCCTTCCTGCTTGACATCCACGGAGGAGGGCTGGTGAGATGTTGGGAAGAGAGGTGGCTTCATCTGGTGCGCTTTCATCCCACAGATTCTGACACCCCTTCCGGACAACACGCTTGCAGCTCTGATGATTTAACGGGCCCAAAGCTGGGAAGCACGTGATTTTGAGGGCCCAGCACCCTGCCTACCTAGTCCGGCCAAGCACCTGACCCCACGCTGCAGGAACAGCACTCCAGAGTTCAGACACCCCAGGTAAGCCCGCTAGTGATCCAGCAGCCATTGTTCAGTTTGGTGGGCTCTCTTAGATAGTTCTCCTTAGGAAAGCTTCTTTTATTTTTTTTCATGTCAAAGAACTTGTGCTTGCTTGCTTTTTTTTTTAAATAATGTTTTTACATTTCTGTTCTCTATAGAAATTTTTATAGAAAAAGAAATTTGATCCATATACAGAATTAGGTGCCCCATAACTTAAATCTGGGTGATTTCATCAGAGGTTCTGGAGGGAGTCTTTTCACTCCAGCAGAATTTTGGGTCCACCTGATCAGTTGGGTCTCCTGGGTCTGGCCAGAGACCACATACCCAAGGAAGTCATCTTTTTTTCTGATGGGAGTGAGTTATATAAGGAACCTCTTATCTAATTGTGACTCAAATTGTCCTTGAGCTTTGGCCAGATGGTTGAGAGGTAGTGGATGGGAAGGAAAAGTGGTAGGTCCACGTGTAGCGGTCAGGGGTGTTGGGGGTTTCTGGTTTGTTACACTGCGGTTCCTCAGCTAGTACTCAGCTCTTACCCAGTGTGTGTCTCCCCATTAACCTCACAGGCACCTTTAATGCTGTTCTTATTCCTATTTTATAAAGAATAGGCTCTGGCAGTCACAGTGATTTTTTTCCCTGGAGTTTATAGCTAATCCAAGATGGAATAACACAGGCATTCCAGAGTCCAGGCTGCCGCCACGCCCCTGCCTGCTCCACTGCCTCAAGCTTCCACATCTTGGGTATACTTTTCTGGTCCTGTTACTATCATTTGTCTCCTCTCTCACTTTTAAAAAAGATAGCCTGCACAAGCGCTATCCGATAACGCAAGCAACAGGTATCATCGGGTTTTACATTGGCCACGTTAGAAAATGAAGCAGGTGGAATGAATTTTATTTAACCCAGTATACGTAAAATATGATCATTTCAGGGCTTCCCTGGTGGTCTGGTGGTTAAGAATCAGCCCGCCAGTGCGGGGGACATGGGTTCGATCTCTGGTCTGGGAAGATCCCCAGTGCTGCAGAGCAGCTAGGCCGGTGTGCCACAACTGTGGAGCCGGCGCTCTAGCGCCCACGAGCCACAACTACTGAAACCCGAGCGCCTAGAGCCTGTGCTCTGCAGCAGGAGAAGCCGGTGCAGTGCGAAGCCCGTGCCTCGCAACTAGAGCGTAGCTCCTGCTTGCCACAACTAGAGGAAGTCCGGGGACGACAAAGAAGACGCGGAGCAGCCGTAGATAAACGAATAAAATAAGAAGTACACTTTGGCTTATAACCAGTCTTAAAATTACTGAGACGTTTTACTTTGCAGACTTCGAAGTCCACGTGTTTTACACTTGCAGCGCATCCCAGTTTGGACCAGCCTCCTCTCTTGTGTTTGGTGGCCCCTTAAGGCTCATGGCCTTCTTGGTTTTGAAGACTGTGGGTCTGAACACACACACTCACTCTTATCTCACTCACCTTGGGAATTCCTTTATTACGTGGATTTGTGTGTGTGACCAGAGTGTCTTGCGAGGTTAGCATTTCCCTGGTTTTGAGCAGATGTTAGCCCACGTGGCTGCCCTTTGAGGGAGATTACACCAGGCGTGATGTCCAGAGTCACTCGATGGTATTTCCTTCTTTTTATTTAAATTTTGTGTATGTACTTTACTTTTCGTTGCTGCATGCAGTTTTCTCTCGTCACACAAGCGGGGGCTGCTCTCTAGTTGCAGCGTGGGCTTCTCATTGCAGTGGCTCCTCTTGTTGCGGAGCACAGGCTCTAGGCTTACGGCCTTTGGTTGTTGCAGTGCGTGGGCTTAGTGTTAGGTTGGTACAGAAGTAATTGCAGTTTCGGACCGTGAATTTTAAATCATTGTAACTAGGCTTAACCACGTCTTTATTAATCAAAATAGGAACCCTTACAATCAACACATTTTTGCTGATGAGAGGTAAGTTTGTTTATTCCTGTAGCATAAAAAATCCTTGCTTCCGGATTCAGCGAACTCTTGGAAAGCAGTTTCTGCCTCCTGCTGGTTGCGAAAACGTCTTCCCTGCAAAAAGTCGTCATGATGCTTGAAGAAGTGGTAGTCAGTTGGCGAGAGGTCACGTGAATGTGGTGGATGAGGCAAAACTTTGTAGCCCAGTTCGTTCAACTCTTGAAGCGTTGGTTGTGCGACATGTGGTCGGGCATTGTCATGGAGAAGAATTGGGCCCTTTCTGTTATACCAGTGATGGCTGCAGGCATGGCTGTTTTTGGTGCATCTCATAGACTTGCTGAGCATACTTGTCAGATGTAATGGTTTCACTGGGATTCAGAAAGCTGTGGTGGATCAGACCCAGCAACAGACCACCAGTGACCATGACCTGTTTTTGGTGCAAGTTTGAATTTGGGAAGTGCTTTGAAGCTTTTTCTTGGTCCAACCACTGAGCTGATGGTTGCTGGTTGTCATAGAAAATCCACTTTTCGTTGCACTTCGCAATCCAATCAAGAAATGGTTTGTTGTGTAGAATAAGAGAAGATGACACTTCAAAATGACATTTTTTTTCCAGTCAGCTCATGAGGCACCCACCGTCTGAGCCTTTTTCACCTTTCCAGTTTGCTTCAGATGCTGAAACGTTGAGCTCTTAGGCAGCTTCTTGTGTAGTTGTGAGAGGAGCAGCTTTGTTGATGGCTCTTAATTGGTTATCGTCACCTTCCACCGGCCGGCCACTGCGCTCCTTATCATCCTGGCTCTCGTCTCCTTTGCAAAGCTTCTTGAACCACCACTGCGCTGTACATCCGTTAGCAGTTGAGCCAAATGCATTGTTGATGTTGCAAATTGTCCCCACTGCTTTATGACCCACTTTGAATGTGAATAAAAAAAGGCTCGATTTTGCTTTTTGTCTAACATTTCTATAGTCTAAATGTAAAATAGCAAATAATTTAGTTCATTAGCAAAAAAAAAAACAGAAAGCGAGAAATATGCATTAAAATGATGTATAGCATAATCACATTTATGTAAGAGTGTATTTCCAGTATCAAACCGCAAAGTGCAACAATGCAAAACCGCGATTACTTTTGCACCAAGCTAATAGTTGCGTCACACAGGCTCAGTGGTTTTGGCATAGGGGCTTAGTTGCCCCGAGGAGTGTGAGATCTTCCTGGACCAGGGATCAAAGCCGTGTCCCCTGCATTGGCAGGCAGATTCTTCATCACTGGCCCACCAGGGAAGTGCCTACTCTATGCTACTTCTTGAAGAGATGACATGAAGAGGGTAGTCTGACCTCCTCAGGGAGGTCTGTCTATTTAGCGCTGTTGGCGGAGGCACTGTGTCTGTTTTGAGAAGAGAGGGGTGGATGCTGCTGTGTCTGAGCGGTCTTGTGTCTTCCGCTTGCTCTGTAGGATCGGCGGCTGATCCAGAGCTGCTTTCATGGTGGGACCCATCCCTAAGGCTCAGGAGGGGGTTGTCAGAGAAGGGACCCATCCCTAAGGCCCAGGAGGGGTTGTCAGAGGAGGGATGCTCTGCTCCGGGGGCCTGCTTACCCGCTGCTCTGTGTTCTCGTCCCCCAGTGATGCACCATGCCCATCGTGGACAAGCTGAAGGAAGCCCTCAAGCCTGGCCGCAGGGATTCGGCTGACGATGGGGATCTGGGGAAGCTTTTGGCCGCCTCTGCCAAGAAGGTCCTTCTGCAGAAGCTGGAGTTTGAGCCGGCCAGCAAGAGTTTCTCCTACCAGCTGGAGTCACTGAAAAGCAAATACGTGCTGCTGAACCCCAGGACAGAGGGAGCCGGGTGCCACCGGAGCGGAGATGAACCACCGGCCCGGAGACAGGGTACAGACGCAGAGGGTGGTGCCGAGAGGGCCCAGCCGTGTGCTGACAGGCAGAGGGACGAAACACTGACCAGTAGTGGGAACAGAACCAACAGTGTGGTCAGCTGTGAGGGTCGGGCGTGGGGCCAGTAGGTTTTAGCCGCAGGAGTAACAGAACAGGGTTGGTGAGAGCGAGCTCTGTCTCGAGAGGTTCAGGAACAGGGCTTGGAAACTAGAAGGCGACGTGGGTGGGGTCAGCGCCAGGGCGTGCTGACTCCAGCTGTCCGCGAAAGCTCGTGCACAGAGGGGCTCTGGGGCTCCAGGCCAAGGCCGTCGAGGAGAGCTGTGGGGTCACAAGCTTCCTCCTGCGCTCTGGAGTGGGGACCCAGGTACCCCCAGATGCCACCTCCTGAGCTTGCGCCTGTGGACTGTGTTGGGGCTCGGACATCAGGCTCTCCTCTATCCTGTCCCCCCACTCCAGGCAGCGAGCACGCCTACGAGAGCTGCAGCGACGGGGTCCCCGCGCCCCAGAAGGTGCTCTTCCCGGTGGAGCGGCTGTCACTGCGCTGGGGGCGTGTGTACCGCGTGGGCGCCGGCCTGCACAACCTCGGCAACACCTGCTTCCTCAACTCCACCGTGCAGTGCTTGACCTACACGCCACCCCTGGCCAACTACCTGCTCTCCAAGGAGCACACGCGGGGCTGTGAGTGAGCGCGGGGCTGGGGGGTCTGTTGCACATGCGCGGCTCTGAGCGTGCCCTTGCCGCGGGGCCGCTGTGGGTGCTCAGGACCAGACTTTCCCTTATTTGGACAAACCCGTGTTCTCCTGGTGCTGCCATTCTTAGCCTGGGTCAGATTTAGGAGTCAGGTTCATGCTACGTAGTGACTGATAAATTGTAAATTTGAGGTGTGCCGGCCGCAGGATGGGCAGTGGAAGAGAATCCAGGTAGAGTAACAGTCTCTAAACTGATCTGAAAGTAATCACCTAGACAGCAGAAAGGGCTTTTGGAAAACACCTCCAAAATACGTACGTTCAGTTATCGCATCCATTATAGTAGCACCATTTTTCGTGCATCATAAAATGTTCTCCAAAGTGGAAATTGAATATCAGTAAACTAAAGATGAAAGAAAGGATAACTTCGCCAAACAGAACAGAACAGAAAGTCTGACTAACCTTTCAACCGTTAACAAAATTAAATCAGTGGTTAACTTTTTTCCCCATGAAGAAAACACCAGGCTGAGACAGTTAGTGAATGAGTTTTACTGAAACTTTTAAGAAACAGATCATTTCAATGCTTCACAACCTCTTCCAGAGTAAAAGAAAAAGAGAGAAACTTCCTAGCTCATTCAGTGGGGTTCTCTTGATTTGGGTAACAAAATTAAACCAGCACAATACGAGAAAAATTAAAGTTCCATCTCATTCGTGAATAGATATGTAAAAATTCTAGGTAAAGTACCAGCAAATTCAGGAGTCTTGTAACCACTGTGAGCAGCTTGTGCTCATGCTAGAAACGCGGGGATGTTCTGACGTCAGGCAGTCTCCACGTGTGACTGTGGAGCGAGCAGAGCACAGCAGCTGCGGGAGCACCCCGAGGCCGGCCGGCCTGGCTTACGTCCTGGCTCTGCCACCCAGTGGCTGTGTCCTTGGAAGTCACCTGACTGGTCCCCCATCTGCAAACTAATAATAATATCGCCTTCGTAATGTTTTTATAAAACTTCAGTGAATCACATACAGTGCTTAGAATAGCCCTTGGCACACAGTAAGTTCTACATGAAAGTGTTAGTGTCTCACTCGTGTCCAACTCTCTGCGACCTCATGGACTGTAGCCTGCCAGGCTCCTCTGTCCATGGGATTCTCCAAGCAAGAATACTAGAGCAGATAGCCCATTTCCTTTTCCAGGGGACCTTTCCAACCCAGGGATCGAACCCCAGTCTTCCGTGTTGCAGGCAGATTCTTTAACGTCTGAGCCGCCAGGGAAGCCTCAGGTTCTATGTACATGACTGTTAGTTTTGCTACCTTAGTTGCTGTCACTTAATTAATAGATTAAGAGAGAAACGGCACTTGGAAATAGATGTCCCCCCAAAAAAATTACGATTAAAAGAAAACTCAGCACAGTAGCAACAGAAAGAATTTTTACTAATGTTTATAAAAGGTGTCTTGCAAAAACTACAAAACATTCCAATTAGGAAAATACCAGAAGTACATTTTTAAAGTAAGGAGAGAAGCAAGCAGGGCCGCTCTGTGCGCTTGCGTAGGAAAATACCAGAAGTACATTTTTAAAGTAAGGAGAGAAGCAAGCAGGGCCGCTCTGTGCACTTGCGTAGGAAAATACCAGAAGTACATTTTTAAAGTAAGGAGAGAAGCAAGCAGGGCCGCTCTGTGCGCTTGCGTAGGAAAATACCAGAAGTACATTTTTAAAGTAAGGAGAGAAGCAAGCAGTGCCGCTCTGTGCGCTTGCGTAGGAAAATACCAGAAGTACATTTTTAAAGTAAGGAGAGAAGCAAGGAGGGCTGCTCTGTGCGCTTGCGTTTGATGTTTGATGTGCTGGTCCCGGCCAGAGCAGTGACGCAGGAGGCAGGAGGGAGTGACGCTCTCCTTGGTTGAAAATGATATTCCTGCAGCAGAAGTCATAGACAGATTGGAAATTGGGGGGAATTCCTCGGCAGTCCAGTGGTTGGGATTCTGAGCTTTCAGTGCCAAGGGCCCAGGTTTGATCCCTGGTCGGATCTGTTTGGGAAGGACATGCACTATATTTGAGGTTACAGTATCTTGAAGAACTAGGGATGTGCTTGCCTTTGGACCCAGAAGTGTATCTTGTAGGTGTGTGCCTTAGAGAAACCCTCAGGCATACAGGAGGTGGGTACGGGACCATTCACCCCAGCGTTGTGACTGTAGGAAGAGGGAGGGGTTGACGTGAGTGAGTAGGGGACTGTGTGGATGGACTGCGGTCTGGAGGGAGGGCTAAAAGGCAGCTTGGTACAGTTCATAGAAAGCGAGCTTAAACGTGCAGCTGCAGTGCGCTGGTGAGTGCCACGTGTGGAGTAGGGTGAATCCATGACTGGGAACAGCGCTGACCTGTCAGCGGGTCCCTGCTGCCAGAGGTCAAGGGACAGACGGAGGACGTGGGGCGCGGGGGTGTGAGAGGCTGAGAGGGGAGTTCAGCTGTCACACCTGTGCTTGCCTTACAAATCACCTAAAATGGGGTGTCGTCTTTGCTCTTCTCTTTGTATTTAAGATAGTTCATAATTAGAAGCATAGCTAGGATCTGCCTGCCAGTGCAGGAGACGGAAGAGACGCAGGTTCACTCCCTGAGCCAAGAAGAGCCTCTGGAAGAAGAAATGGCCACCCACTTCAGTATTCTTGACTGGGAAATCCCGTGGACGGAGGAGTGGGCTACGTACAGTCCAGGGGGTCACAAAGAGTCAGACACGACTGAGCACACACACGCACAGAAGTATAGCACTGTCTAGCCTAATGCCTGGGGGAACAAATAGTTTATCCCAGCAGGGGGCTGGCCCAGCCTAGGGGGCACCATCTGGTCAGCAACAACTGGTCCCGCCTCCATGTAGGTGTCCCCTGGGGCAGCAGAGCCGCAGAGTCGGGCAGGTAGACTGGGAGGGAGCAGGTGCCTGGGGTCTCCCCGGAGCTGGCTGAGCCCAGATGTGTCCTGGGGGCAGCAGAGCAGAGGTTCCACGGTGAAGAGCGAGTGAAGGGGGTGTCTGTCGGGAAGCCCAAAATGTTCTCTGTCATTGACCATGTGATGTGATTTGCAGGTCAGAGGACACGTTCTAAACCGAGCTTGGCAGCTCACACTCCGTGGGCTGGGTCTCACGGAGAGATGGGTTCCCAGGTGCCACCAGCCTTGCAGGGCTTGGGCGGGCTGGGGGGCTCTGCTTTCTGCCAGCCAGGAGGCTGTGTCGTCAGCTCTCCTGGGAACTCCCAGGGCCCTACCGTGACCGCGTGTCCACGCCCGCAGGTCACCAGGGCAGCTTCTGCATGCTGTGCGTCATGCAGAACCACATCATCCAGGCCTTCGCCAACAGTGGCAACGCCATCAAGCCCGTGTCCTTCATCCGGGACCTGCGAAGTAAGAGCGGCTTCCTCCTGGGGAGGGCGGCATTGCCAGGGGTGCTGGCGGAGGGCAGGAGGTGGGAGTAGGCTCGAGCCTGGAGGCCTCGTGCACAGAGTGGAGCAGACTAAAGCCGGCCCGGGGGTTGGATGGACATGGGGCAGTCCATGTCAGCCAGTGGTGACCCCCACCCCGGCCCCTTCCCCCAGGATCCTGCGGGTTGGCCAGGCCAGGGGCTGTGTGTTTCGGGCGGGGAGGTAGGTGAGGAAGTGCTGCGAGACCTTTTCTCAGCGTCTGAGGAGCCAGGTCCATGTGTTGTGAAAGTCAGGCTTCTGTTTTGCTTGGCAGAGGTGGGTCCTTAGTTTTGTTGCTGTTGTTTTATTTCACGTATTTATGTATTTATTGGGCTGCACTGGGTCTTCGTTGCCGCTCGCAGGTTTTCTCAAGTTGTGGCAAGTGGGAGCTACTCTCTGGTTGCGGCGTGTGGGCTTCTCCTTGGAGTGGCTTCTCGTTGCTGAACCGGGCTCTGGGGCGCACGCGCCACCGTAGCTGGGGCCTGCAGGCTCTGCGGCGTGTGGGCTTCTCCTTGGAGTGGCTTCTCGTTGCTGAGCCGGGCTCTGGGGCGCACGCGCCGCCGTGGTTGGGGCCTGCAGGCTCTGCGCTCGGGCTCAGTTGCTGCGGTGCATGGGCTTAGTTGCCCATGGTACGTGGGGTCTTTCTGGACCAGGGATTGAACCTGTGTCCCCTGTGTTGGCAGATTTCTAACCACTGGACCACCAGGGAGGCCCACCCATTGGCTTTTTGAAGCCTGTGTGTGTTGTATTGGGCCGACATGGTGGTGATCTGCCATGGTCTGTATTGGCTCCTGAAAAGCCAGCTTAATTAATTAGCGGAGCTCATATCCTTACTGCTTGGTGTCCATTCGTGCTTTCTGTTACCTGTAGAGGGTCTCACTGGGAAGATAACTGCCATCAGGGAGGTGCCTGGGACGTAGGGCGTCACGCAGGGCTCCATTTCCTCACTTGGGTTTAGTCCTGGGTCCGCTAAGAGATGGCCATGAGACCAGCGGGAATGGGACATGCGAAGAGAAGGCGGGGGCTCTTCTCAGCTGGCCTGACGTGTCTTCCTTCCCTCCTTAGAGATCGCCCGGCACTTCCGCTTTGGGAACCAGGAGGACGCACATGAGTTTCTGCGGTATACCATCGACGCCATGCAGAAGGCCTGCCTGAGCGGCTGTGCCAAGTACGTGCTGCCCTCCCCCCATGCTGCCTCTGTGGACGTCCACACTGGGCCCCTGAGCATCCACAGCGGACCCACCGCTTCCCCAGAAAGGGCCTCTCCTGCTGCAGGTCAGGTGGCGGCGTCTCTCCCAGCAGCTTGCAGAGGGACATGCTCTAATAGATCTCTCCAAGGACCTTCTACTGACAGGGGCTCTCCCCATCTTTTTAAAACTGCCTTGTCATTTCAGTCCCGAGGATGGGGCAGTGGGAAGTGTAATCTTTAGGCAAGAACTTGAAAGTCTGCAGGAAAACTCAAGGGTAAGGAGATGATGATTTTTGAGGTTCGCTCCGCCCAAATTTGGGTGCATAGACCAGTGTTCCCTTTTGTGAAACAGCTGCTGCAAGAATGTTTTTGTATCATTCCTGGGTTTGTGGGTTCAGTTGAGAGAAAGCAGGCAGGAAGTGCTGCTGCCTGGGCTTGGAATGGAACTGAGTGCTGGACTCTGAAGTATGGCTGAGGAGTCGTGTCTGGAACGCCCTTCAGGAAGGTTAAGTTGAGTTGTAGCCGTGAGGATGGGAAAGCTCTGTTTCGGAGGATGAGACTGATGGAGTTGAACCTGACGCGTCTCCCGGTGAAGCCGTCTGTCTTCGGTGACCTCGCCCTGGCTGGGAAGTAACCCTGCCCTCGGGAAAACAAGCTGGCGTTGCTTCTGCTGGTGTTAGAGGTCCCTTTTCCCTTTAATTCCTGGGAGTGTTTCTTGTATTCTGGTTTATGTATTTGATCGTACGGTTCCCTTTCTGGGTGTTGGGCTGTTGGTGGTCTCGCATCTCAGCTGTCCCTGCCACACTCACACACACACAGCCTCCCCGCCCTCCCCTTTCCCGTGCCCCTCAGTCCCTCCCCCACGGGCACCTCGAAGTTCAATCCTCATTTCTTTTCCGAGTTGAGTGAAGTTTCTCTCCTTTTGGTCATGTTGGTTTTAAGGCTTGTTCACAGTGGTCTTCCATCTCCCCACGCGCTCGTTTGGGGTCTTCAGTTCACCCCGGGGTTTTGGCACTGCCCCCAGGGGCTGGTTCTTATTTTGTACTGGCAGCCCCCTAACTTTCAGATACTAATGAGGATTTGGCGATTGGCCTGGTTCTTACTTCGGGCTCCCCCTTCTGGCCGCGCAGCGAAGCGCACGCTGGGGGTGGGTGGCTCTTATCGGGACTGAGAAGGGGTGTGGCCTTGGTATCTTTTGTTTGTTTGCTTCTTGTTCAGGACACTCCTTTTTCCCCTTGCCCTGCCTCCCCCTCCCCGCAAGGAGCCTGTCTGCCCTTGCTGCCCCCGGGGAGCACGTCCGGCTGCCAGGACTCCCAGGAGCCTCCCCTCAGGGGAGGTGCCGCACAGGCCTCGTCCCGTAGTTCCTCCCGTTTCCTCCCCACCTCAGTCTCGGGTGGAACGCTCAGTGGCAGCGTCTCGGATAGCTTCTTGGTCTGGCTCTGCTGTCCTGCTTCTGGGTAGTTGAATGTCTACGCTATCCCTGCATCCCAGCTGGGCTGAGAGTATGTCCCTGTGTGGTCCTCCGGGCTCCTGTCCTGACGGATCCTGTTGTCTTGGGGGCATCCCACCCAGAGGGTCTGGGTGTGTCTGAAGTTATGTCCTTGCCGATCTTTGGACCGATAATGTCCCTCCTCTGATGAGTGCTGGTGACAGACGATGGCAGTTGCTTTTCGTTTCCTAGTTTTGCAGAGCAGAAGTCTGCTGGCCCAGTGTTGGCCCCCGTGTGTTCTGGGCTGTACTCCTTGGCCAGCTGCCCATGTGTGGGCAGCACAGCCATAAACAGTCATGTGGCCTGGACGGGAGGCTGAGACCAGGGCGCCCTGGCTCGCTCTGCAGGAGGCGGGAAGGGGCCGCCTACGGAGAGAGGAGCAGGATTAGCAGCACGCGTGCAGCCTCCAGAAAGTGTGGTGCCCACGCGGGACTGAGGGCAGAGCTGGAGCGGGAGCAGGGAGCACTGAGGCAGGGTTGGCCTGCAGGCTCATCGGGCCTCTTGCTCCCAGTGGGAGGTGAGGCCGCCTGCTGAGAGGGCAGGAGGGCGTCCCACGGGAGGTGGCTGCTCTAGGGGAGATCTCCAGGCGGAGTTGCCGCTGAGTAGGTGATGGGATGGGGCCTGGTGGGGTGCCCGCCTGTTTCTCGGCCCCTTGTCCTCCACCTGAAGGCCGTGGCCTTTCTCCAGGTTGGATCGTCAGACGCAGGCTACAACCCTGGTCCATCAGATTTTTGGAGGCTACCTCCGATCTCGGGGTAAGTGGAGAAACGTCCTGTGTCCCTTCTGGCCGGGGTTAGAGTATTAACCCGAAACGCTTCGTGTCGGTGCCCAGGCTGACCCGCCAGGCCCCCGAGGCCTCCAGCCTGGTCTGTGCCCCACAGCCCTGCCTACGGTCTTCCTGGGAAGGGGTTTGGAGGAGCAAAGAGTCCAGAGTCTGTAGACACACTGGTGTTGCTCTTCCTTGGACTCTGTAGTTAATCAGACGTGGCTGCTGCCCTTGGGGTGGGGGTGAGTGCCCCTGGCCAGGCCAGCCAGGCATCTCAGGGTTTGCCCTCCTCTCCTCCTGAGCACTTCCTGTCCCGGGATCTTGGGGAGCTGGGAGTGTGCCTCCAGTTCTCAGACTTGAAAACCTGGGCGACCTGGGGGTGGTGGCCCGGGGCCCTGCACCCACCCCACCATTCCCTTGTTCTCTCGCAGTGAAGTGCTCCATGTGCAAGAGCGTCTCAGACACCTACGACCCCTACTTGGATGTGGCGCTGGAAATCCGGGTACACACCTCATGCTGATCGATGTTCATTTACATTAGGATGGGGAGGCCAGTGGGCAGAAAACCCAAAACAGGAAAACCGATCAGGGCATGTGATCCAGGTAGATCAGGAAAGAGATACTTGGAATCCTCCATTCTTGTGTGTTTCGTCTTAGCCATCTTCCTCTGTGTTCCTTTTTTTCTTTCTCTGAAAAAAAAGGGGTTAAAAAAAAGTTTGTGCCCTCAGATGTGAATACCGACCCCACCACGTGCAGGGCTTGAGCAGGGAGGCCTGCGTGGTGCGGGGAGCTTCCACGCAGAGGGCGCACAATTCCGAGCAGCCTTCCTCTGTCCCCGCTCTGAGGCTGCCGGAGCTGAGCTCACCTCAGCTTGAGGTTTGGATCAGACCCACACGGCCGTGATAAACCCCTGGGGCTGTGATCCCGGTCCACAGAGAAGGAGTAGCAGCCTGGCTCCCTGTTGCCTGTGATGGGATGCTCTGACTCCCAGAAGGCGGCAGCGAGCAGGCCAGTTCTTAGGCAAGTGAGGTGCCGTGATCTGCTGCTTCAGCGTGAAAAAGACCTTACGTTTGGCATTTCTGGAGTCAGCCTTTTTCTTCCGCTGTTCACTGTACTCCCTGTTTCTGTCCTTCTCAGCAAGCTGCAAACATCGTGCGTGCTCTGGAACTTTTTGTGAAACCAGATGTCCTGAGCGGAGAGAATGCCTATATGTGTGCAAAGTAAGTTTCGGTTTGATCGTGGCCAAAAAGATCAAGCCAGCCTGCAAGGTAAAACACGTCACCTAACCTGACCCAGGTGCCGTCCCTCCCTCGCCCCCGCAGGCGGTGGCCGTCCACGTTCTCTCTCTGGCCAAGCCTCGTGGCTTGTGGCATCTCGGTTCCCCGAGTAGGGGTTGAGTCAGGCCACGGCAGTGACAACGCCGAGTCATAACCACTGGACCGCCAGGGAACTCTTGACCACTGTCCACGGTCTTGAGTGGTGTAATATGTCTTAAAACTAAAAGCCTTGAAACAGCACAGATGAGGAAATAATTGTGGCTGTCCTAGCTGCCACTCATGTGGCACTTACCCCAGGCTGCTCTCTGTTCTGAGGGGCTCACGTGCACGCGCGTGTGAGGCAGGGCCTGTTGTTACTCCATTCCACAGGAAGAAGAACTGAGGCCCAGAAGTGGGGTGATTGCATGTGGAGGCCATCCTGCCGCCTCCATGAGCCATGCTCTGCAGCTTCCGGTTTGGACTTGAGTGGTCCTCGGGACTTTTCCGTTTCAGCAGACATGACTCTGACCTTCTTCTCTTTAGGGTTGTTCAGTCTCTGTGAGTGTGTTACCTTACATCCAGGTCATTTTTTTTATTTCAGCAGACGTGACTCTAACCTTCTTTTCTTTAGGGTTGTCTAGTCTCAGAGTATGGGTATGTTACCTTATATCCAGGTCATTAAAAGCCATAATCACTAAAGAAGGTTTCCCTCCCTGTGTTTTCTTAGGTTTATGATTCTGTGCCAGAACCCTGCTTTTTGTCCCTCTCAGTTCACGCCCCTCAGCTCTAGACGCTGTTCACTTTAGCCTCTCTCTTCTCCCCCTTCATTTCCTCTTCTTCTGGCTTTGCTTTCGGTGATTTCCTGCCTGCCTGTTTATCTCTTGGCCACATCTGCTTGAATTTGTTTTTTCCTGTGTTAGCCCCGTTATTTTTCCATGCATCTGACTTAGTCTCCCGGTGGGAAAAGTGCTTCGTTTTTGTGTTAGAATCTCCACCTTTTGTCTAGTCCTTGCCCTGTTGTTGCTTTCCTTTCCGTAAGTGACGTTGATTTGATTTTTAGGGGTGCAGGGTTAAGTGCGACCTGAGTGGCAGCTAGGACAACCGTGACTATTTCTTCTCATTCAAGAAGACTCCTTGTTAAAGAGCAGGTCTCGGGAGACTTCCTGGTCCAGTGGTTAAGAATCTGCCTTGCAGTGCAAGGGACGGGGGTTCCATCCCTGGTCGGGGAACTAAGATTCCCACGTGCCTGGGAGCAACTAAGCCCTTGTGTCAAAACCAGAGCATCATCCTTGCACCACAACGAAAGCTCCCACTTGCTGCCCCTAAGACCCGATGCAGCCAAATAAAAATTTTTTAAAAAGCAGGTCCTGATGTTCTGATGCTAACCCTGTGTGAGGACAGGAGTCCTCAGAGCACAGGCCAATAGCTCTTCCTCTCCCCTTCCTCGCAGATGCAAAAAGAAGGTTCCAGCCAGCAAGCGGTTCACTATCCACCGGACATCCAACGTCCTGACGCTCTCGCTCAAGCGCTTTGCCAACTTCAGTGGGGGGAAGATCACCAAGGTGAGCCCTCAAGCCAGTGCCCTGGACCTCATGGTCGGCACTTTTTAAAATTCAGATTCCAGACTGTTTCAGAGAGAGTGGATTCAAGTCTCTGGAAGCCAGGGCCCAGGAGCCTGCATTTCTGCAAAAATCCCTAAACGATTGTTAGGCAGTCAAGTTCAAGAATGTCTTTTTTCCCCCCAGACTCTGCTTGTGCTTGGGGTGTTCCTGCAATGGAGGGTCCAGGTGGCCTTAAGAACCAAGGTGATGACGGCTGCTCTGTGTAGCTCCCATCTCCCGCGTCGTGTTTGCCCCAGAGCAGGTGCAGCTCCATGCTGCGCTTCTCTGTGGCGTGTAGAGGAAAAAGCTTCTGCAGAGTGCTGGTGTAGTAGATGGTGCCTTGTTTTATAAGGCTCCGAAGACCTGTTCTCAGTTGGTGGAGCCTAGCTGTGTGATTTTGGGCAAGGTGCTTGTCTCAGCTTCAGTGTCCTCACTGGTGGTGGTAGGGGCTTGTTTAGGTCAGCATTTCCCAAACTGCTGTTCTGCAGGATGGTTGCATGGTACCCTGAAAGATATTCTGTGTTCAGCTGAGCTTGGGAAATGCCACCCAACATGAAAATAATTCTTTTTTTTTGTTTTGTTTATTTTGGCTAAGCTGAGTCTTGCGGCTGCTTGGGCTTTTCTCTAGTTGCAGGGAGTAGGGGCTACCCTTTGGTTGCGGTGCTCGGACTTCTCATTGCAGTGGCTTCTCTTGGGCTTCACAAGTTGTGGCACGTGGGCTCAGTAGTTGAGGTTCTTGGGCTCTAGAGCACAGGCTCAGTAGGTGGGGCACATGGGCTTAGTTGCTCCGTGGCATGGGAATCTTCCCAGAGCAGGGATTGAGCCATGTCCCCTGCACTGGCAGGCAGATTCTTTACCACTGAGCCACCAGGGAAGCCCCTAAAACAGTTGTTTTTGATTGAAGGCCTTCTCAGAGCCTTTATTAAGCTGTGTTGCATTTTGAATCTCCCAGGGGAATTTATTATGAAGAGTTTCTTAGACTCAGTTATTGAGGGCGTCACTCATTCCTCCATTTTACTGACACTCACGTGTTCACATTGCACTTCGCCATGCGAGGCTCTAGGAAATCGGGGAGATGATCAGTGCTAAACGAGGTCTCATTGCTTCTGCCCAGAGGAGCTCACGTTTCTCCATAACACCTCCTGGAACCAGTTTGCTGTTAGAACACAGTTTGAGAGACACTGGTCTGTTTGATTTTGGCCCTGTGTCCGGCAAGACTGGACTGGGGCTCCTGAGCCTACTGGGTGTGTTTGCCTTTAAGCAGTAGATGAGAAAAGACATGTTGATGAATAGCATGACATTCTGTTGATCTAAAGAAGCCAAACACAAATAGGTACCGACTGTTCCTGCGAATCCCAGGAACAGGCAGCACTAACCACTGGCCGTGGGCTCGAAACAGGCAGGATGGGGGCATTCACTGGAGAGAGGATTTTCTGGGTCCGTGTCTGTCTCTAGAATGGAGCGTGGGTTACCATCAGTGGAGATGGGTCAGAACTCAGCAGACTGTAAGCTCCTCAAAGAGCTACCTGTTTCATTCCACGTAAATTGTGCCTCGTTTTTTAAAAAAGTCCATATGAGCACAGGCAGTAATCGTAGTACATTATACCCTTGTCGTTCAAGGCTCACTTCTGATGGTATTTGCTTACAAAAGATTGTTCATTCCTGAAATAAACTTTGGCATGACCTTTGTTCTGATCCATTAAAATTTTAACCTGCTGTTGCAATTGCCCATATGGGGTCAGCCTGTTTTTCTGAAGCCCTGGGTCCCTGCCCTGTCCCCTGCCCTCCCCTCAAAGTCTTCTGCTTGGGGGCGGGAGGGAGAACTAACAGCTCTCCTCCTTCTGCACGTGGGACCCAGGTAGCAAGAGAACCAGTCTGGGCGTACGGCCAAGACAGGAGACCGTAAATCGCTTGATAGGACAATAAAGTAAGAGTTTCTCAGAGAAACTCCCTTAAAAAGGATGTGTTTTCTGCTTTCTTTTTAAATCACTGACCAGAGGAGGCTCCTGCCTCAGCCTTGGGTGCCTGTCGCCCCACATAGTTTAAGACCCACTGATTGGGAGGGCGAGTTGACCCTTACTCTCACTGATGAATTGTAATTTCCTGTTCCTTGGCTCTTCCAACAGGATGTGGGCTACCCAGAGTTCCTGAACATCCGCCCGTACATGTCCCAGAGCAGTGGCGAGCCTGTCATGTACGGGCTGTACGCTGTCCTCGTCCATTCGGGCTACAGCTGCCACGCCGGGCACTATTACTGCTACGTGAAGGTCAGTGGCTCCGGTGTCAGCATCTGGCTGCCGCAAGGGTGGTGTATGTGCTGCCTCCTGGCCGGGGGGTGAGGAGAGGCAGGTTGGCAGTGCCTGTTTGCACACCTCCAGGTGGGCCCTCATTATACTCTGGGAAGTGGCCCTGCTTTGTGTTACGTCCATGTCCTATTGCTGCTTCTTCATGGAGCACAAAGGCGTCCTTCTGACCTGTCCCACTCGGATCGGCTCCACTTTTGACGGCCTAGCAGTGAGACACGAGGGGGCTGCTTTCGGTACCCTGTTCTTAGACCCCCGAAGAAGTCTCAGAAGGCCAGATGCTGGTGGGAGAGGCTTTGCCAAGCAGACCTTCGAAAAGAGCCTTCAGGAGGGAAAGCTTGCATCTTTGGGGGTGCCAGGAAGGAAGGGGGGGTCTCCAGCACACTTGTGGGGGCATATTCAGAGGTAGCTATTTGGTATTTTCATGTGAAATCATTGGAAAAGACCTTGATGCTGGGAAAGACAGCATCACCAGCTTTATGGGCGTAAGTTGGAACAAACTCCGGGGAACAGGGAAGGACAGGGAAGCCTGGCATGCTGCCGTCCCCGGGGCCACCAGGAGTCAGACCTGACTAGGCGACTGAGCAGCAGCATTTGCTAAGTCAAACTCGGATATATGTGGCAGTTAAAAGGCTTGTCCTTCGCTTGTTAAAAGTAAGCCTCACAGAAGTGTTGACCATTGGTTTTCGTCCTCACCCTCTGCTGCTTCAGGCAAGCAGTGGACAGTGGTACCAGATGAACGACTCCTTGGTCCATGCCAGCAACATCAAGGTGGTTCTGAACCAGCAGGCCTACGTCCTCTTCTACCTGCGGTAACCGACTCCCACCCCACCCCTTTCCCCCAGAGCCCACACGCCACTCTCGACCTGACAGGCCTCCTTGGCCTTTTCCTGCGTGAAAGTAACCGAGAAATCTGAAGGACATACAGCTGTCCTCCGGCCAGTCAGGGGTAACAGAGTGCGGCCACCGGGAAGAACGCTTAGACCACGTCTGCCTGGCTGCTGAGTCAGAGCCCGAGGGAAGGTCGGACTGAGTGCAGTCCGTCTGCCCCACATGGAAGTGACTCGGCACATAAATGGGAAGGCCGTCTGGCATTTTACATTATTGCCCCTGAATAGCTGTGCTCCATCTAGATATCGGCTCACCCCACCGCGTCCTCTTTGCGGGGAGTGGTCGTGGTGGGCAGGGAAGTGGGCCATCAGAGGGTGGAGGCCTCGGGAGGTTTTTCTTTGTGGGACTGGTGGTCGCCACCCGGAGGATGAGAACGAGGCGAAGGGCAGTGCTCTGCTGCTTCGGGATGGCGTTGATAAACTGAGAGTCTAGTTTTGGAAGAGCTCTCGCGTAATTTGCTCTCTGCTCATATTGAGCGGAATCCAGAGCTATGTAGTAAGTTCTCGTGGTCTGCCTTTGCTTGGTCCCCACTGCTTTTTTGGGGGGGGGGCCGTGCCACTCGGCTTGAGGGACTCAGTTCCCAGACCAGGTATTGAACCAGGCCATGGCTGTGAAAGCCTAGAATCTTAACCACTGGGCCACCAGGGAACTCCCTGCTTGCCCCCACATGAAATTGTACTGACTTGGGGGTATTTTGACTTTGGTATTTACCAACTTGACTTTGGTATTCTGATTCCTTCTCTCGCTCACTTTGGGTCAAGCCTCTGCAGCTTCAGTAAGGCAGTCCCTGCCTCCTTCTGTCCCTTTGACAGGATTCCAGGCTCTAAGAAGAGTCCCGAGGGCTCCATCTCCAGGACTGCCTCCCTTTCCAGCCGCCCCGGCGTGGTTCCGGACCATGTCCGGAAGAATGTCAGCAACGGAACCGCGGCCTCTCCAATGACCGGAAAGGTACTTGTTTAATAGGATCGATGTAAACCCTGCTGTTCTTGCCGCCTGTGCCTCTTGGGGTGTCATGGAGCACCACCCCCACCTCTGTGTGCCGGGGTGCTTGGCCCAGTTGAAGGAGGCACAGACGCAGTCCTGCTTTGTTCCATGTTCTTTCTGAAGAGGGTTACAGGGCCGATGCTGGTAAGGAAGAGGGAACAGTGAAGAGAAGACGCGACTCAGCAGATCAAGACTTAGCTCCCAGCTGCCTTATATAAGTACAATGACAGGTCCCCCAAGCACACCTTAAGCACCTGGGAAAAAATACTTTATCCCCACGCTTTAATATCGAAAATGTGAGTAGATTGTACCAGGGTATAACCGTTGCAGTTTTACTATGGTGGTGGTAAGAGAACATCCTTTCTTTTGAGAAATACTTGCTGTATTTGGAGGTAAAAGGACGTCTTGTCTAAAATTCATTCAAATGGTTAGAAAAATATATATGTACATACACACGCATATGTTGATACGTATATGCAGGGAGAGAGAACAAGAAACTTAATGTGGTAAAGTTAAGGAATATCCCTTGAAGGTTTTTTTGTATGTATTGGAAAAAGTTAAACTCAGTTTTATTACCAAGATAAATAGCAATTTCCTTTATTACAACATAATTCATAATTCAAAACTAGAACAACCATCTCTGTTGACTGCTTCTGTGACCCCAGTCTGAAGATCACATCAAACCCAGACTGTCAACGGCCTCCACAGCCTGCAGGGTTTTTAGTCTTTTACGAAAATCTGTTGCCCCGCCAACGTTGAAGAAAATAGAAGCTGAAATAGAAGCATTGGAATTGACACAGCAGTGATGAGCTATGACCCAGTTGCAAGGGTGATGGTCACTCTGGCCAGAGCAAGAAAGCCAGACGCCTCAGTCACAGCTCAGAGGAGCAGCGAGGGGCGCAGGGGAGCCTGAGGGTGAGCATGGGTAACCCTGGGTTAGGCTGGGTTAGCAAGGCCACTCCACTGACTGTGTGTTTTCATTACGAAAGCAGCTTTCCAAATACACTGTGGTTGCCCAGAAATCGTTTTACTTTAAATAACATCGTATGGTCCCAGGGACTTAAACGCTCAACAGTTAAACAGGTTGTGTAGCACAGTGGGAGGGTGTATTCCCTTTAGGAGGAAAATTAATAAAGAGATAAAAAATGACTTCAGTGACTTCAAGTCACTCTGTGGCCTGTGCAAAGGATATGGGTGCTTAATGATTCAAAGTAGTATGAATTTAGCAAACGTTTTGGGAAAACCTCATTGCTGGTAAGAGGATAGTAAATTCAGTGTGGCAATATGCATCCTAATTTGTGAAAATATTAATAGTCATTCTATTTCTAAAAAAAATGAGTATGGAGTACTAAATACAGGAGAAGATTGTTTTTGATTTTTCATTGACAAGTAGTTACGAAGCGTAGGACCTTGACCTGTTGGGAGGGGGAGGTGGGAGGTGGCCGGTCACGGTGAGTAGCCCCGGTGCAGGCCCTGGGGAGCGTTTCAGGGTGTGGGTGGTATAGACCTGGGTGTAAAGGTGCTACGGAGAAGGATGGGGCACTTACAACCCGGCTGGTCATTTCAAGGCTACCTGGAGCTAGTCTAGTTTATAAGCTCTTCACACAGTGAGCTGTCTGCTGCTGCTAAGTCGCTTCCGTAGTGTCCGACTCTGTGCGACCCCATCCCTGGGATTCTCCAGGCAAGAACACTGGAGTGGGTTGCCATTTCCTTCTCCAGTGCGTGAAAGTGAAAAGTGAAAGTGAAGTCGCTTCAGTCGTATCTGACTCTGTGCAACCCCATGGACTGCAGCCCACCAGGCTCCTCCGTCCATGGGATTTTCCAGGCAAGAGTACTGGAGTGGGGTGCCATTGCCTTCTCCAAGCTGTCTTCTAGTCAAACATTAAGACCTTTGTTGAGGGCCTGAGTATTTAAGTGATACGGCACATGGTTAAAACTGAGGCGCCCCTGTGTTGGCAGAGAAGCCCACAGGGAAGGACACCAGCATATCAATCAAGGTTGTGTTTAGGTGATGGAACTTGGTAAATTCTTTCTCGTTGTACTATTTTTGTATAACTCAAATCCTGATGAAAACGTCCTGCTTTCATAGTCGAGATGCTTATGGAGATGCACCCACTTGTGCAGAACTCAGGAATTGCTGAAAAGCAGCAGCGACATCTGTATCATGTGCCCATGTCAATTTGTTTGGAGTGGCTCCTCCAGAGCTCCCGCCTGCTGCCTCCTCGTAGGGGCCGGCCCAGCTCCCTCTGGCTTTGATCACATCCTTTGCTTTGCTCCTCTCTTAGAGACCAGACCCTGTGACGATGAAGAAGCCACAGACCCCCGAAGAACTTGGAGTACCCATTGCCAGGAACGGCTCTGTGTTGGGCCTGAAGTCTCCGAATGGATATGCTCCTGCCAAGCCCCCCCTGGCGTCCCCTTCCCCCAAAGTCTGCAGAACACCCACCCACGCGCCAGCCATTCTGGATGAGCCTGGAAAGAAAGTCAAGAAGCCAGCGTCCCTGCAGCACTTCTCCCCTCCACCCAGTGCCAGCGCACCGGGAGGCAGCAGGAGCGAGGGTCGCAGGCCAGGCTCCTGGGACGGCCGGGCCGCTGTCTCTACCTCACTCCGGGCCCCAGCTGCGGGGACGCCCAATGGGCTTGGGCCCCAGGCGGGCGACGAGGGCCCCACCCCTGAGAGGGGGGGCTCCAGCCCTGAGCACCCCACCAGCAGGCCCCCGCAGGCCCCCCAGAGCGGAGTCACTCCCCTCGGAGATTCTCAGGGAACCCACTCCGTCACTGCCGGCCCCACCAAGGTGCTGCCGGCCCGACAGGATGCCGAGCCGGAGAAGGCCAAGTGCCCCGTCCCAAGCGGCACCAGCCCTGAGCCGGCCAACACCATGTCTCCTCCTCCGGCCAAAAAGCTGGCCCTCTCTGCCAAGAAGGTGGGTGTGTGGGCAGCTCGACCCCGAAGGGTGTTGGTAGGAGCCAGGAAGTGGGGCTGCTTTTAGCTTTGGGGAGGGCAGTGGGACAACGGCTGAGGGCGTCCGCCAGCGTTGGAGGGCTGTCCTGGCCTGTGCGGGGGCAGCAGTAGTGTGATCAGATGAGGCTGGGGGCCGGGCCTCCGCTTCTGTGGACAGACGTCCTAAGGGAGCTCGGGGATGGGCCCTGGCCGGAGCTCAGCACAGGGGACACCAGCTGACCGGCACCTCTGTGTGCAGCCTGACGCGCTGATGTAATTGTCGTACTGAAGTTTCTGTTTAAACTTCCTTCCTTTTTTCCTTTTTGTTTCTAACCAAAAACACTTCTGATTCTTCTTCTATCATGCCCCCCCACCCCTCACGCTCCCTTTTTTTGTTCTCCTGTCCTCTCATCCTCCCTTCTGGGCTCTTTTTTCTTTTCTTTTCTTTTTTTTTTACTTTTATTTTTATTTTCCTCCTCACTCACGGCAACCTTTTTTAGACCACCAAGTTTTTATTTATGTCAATAACTGCAGGCCAGCACCCTGCGGAGGGCAACCGGCAATGACCTCCGTCCACCTGCCCTCTCTCCATCCTCCGACCTCACCTACCCCCGGAAACCCACTCACCCCATCGTTGCCGCCCCCTGGCCTGTCCGTGCAATACGGTAAGCAGGGCAGCCGCTCCTCCCCGTGGCGCTGGCGCAGAGGTCTACCAGTGTCCCCTGTCTCCTCCTGCCCGAGGGGCTTCCGCGGGGCACAGGCAGCTTGGTCTCTGCGGTCCTGGCCTTTTTGACTCTGTCTTCATCTCCCGTCTGTCTGCCACATGCCCTTGGTGATGGGTGTGCTGTGAACTGATGTGGCTGGGGGTCCCCAGCGCCGAGACAGGACCCCAGAGTGGACGGCTGGCGTTGCGGGGGTGGTGGGTGTCTGGACAGACGCCGTGTGAGCTCAGAGTCCTGTATGCAGGTTGTGTCTCCCAGCAGCGCTCCAGGGCTTATCTTGGGGCAAGGTGGGGTCTGTTGCCCTGGCCCTCAGGGCACTCCCAGTGGGCTCTGGGGGCTGCTGTAGCGGACGTGGCTCCGTGGGGCTTTTCAGCATCCTGGGGAGATGGCCCTCCAGAGGCGTGGGCTGTCGCCTCCTGGCCCGCTCTGCACCGGAACGCTTGAGTCCCTTCAGGTGTCGAGGGCAGAAGGCCCAGAGTTACTGATAAATGGCTGTCTGAGGAGTGAGAGACTTCTAAGGCCTTTGACAGCTGTGGAGGGAGGGAGGAAAGAAGGAAGACGAGGCAAAGCCACGAGGTGCTTTGGACGGGTTCAGCGTTTACATGGCGCCATCATGCCCTCCCTGCCCCCCTCATTCGAGGCCCTGCGCTCGGGGCCCACTGATCCCTTCCCCCAGCCCCCCTCCTCCTCCTCTCACTGCTGGCACAGGGGTTTTGGACTTGGAATGTCCTTAAATGTTCACGACATATATTTGGTATTTTTTTCTGTGTTTCTTTGACGTACAACTTTTTTTTTAATTTCCAAAGTGCAGAGTAACGTGACCTAGTAATGCAATTTGTGTGACCATCAGAGTTTGTTCTGATTTAGACAGTGATGAGACAGTTCTGTTTAATTAATAACCCTTGGAGGTGGGCATTATTGTCATTCATTCACAGATGAGAAAATTGTGGCTCAGGGTGGAAAATTGACTTTTCCATGGGTGCATGCATAGTTGACAGAAGGGCTTCCCAGATAGCTCAGTGGTGAAGAGTCGGCCTGCCAGTAGGGGACCCGGGTTTGATCCCTGGGTCAGGAAGATCCCCTGGAGAAGGAAGTGGCAGTCCACTCCAGTATGCTGGCCTGGGAAATCCCATGGACAGAGGAACCTGGCGGGCTACAGTCCACGGGGTCGCAGAAGAGTCGGACGTGACTTAGCTACTAAGCACACACACAGACACAGTTAGCGACACACACATTCGACAGAAAGGAGAGCCACGAGTCTCGCCCGTCCGGTCCTGCCCCTTGCTTGTCTTGCTGTATAGCTGGCTGGAAGGTCTGTCTCCCTGACCTTCATAAACCGCAGGTTTCAGAGGAAAATCCCAGGAAGGTAATAGCTAAAGACAGGTAGGCTTGTGTCTGCCTTTCTTGTAAGACTCAGCTGCCTGCGCTCAGACACGTGATGCTTGTGGAGGCTGGACGTTTATTGCTGGGTGGAGCTTTCCTCTGAACACATTTGTATTGAAAGGTTAAAACACTGGAGTTTGTAAAAGTACCTTGGACTAACTGGTGACAAGAAACCGAGATATGTAGTGATTTTTATGAACTTTGATCTTGAGGTTTGAATTTGCTTGTTAGCCTGTGTTTTCTAACTTCTCTGAAACATGTACATATCTGAGGTTTACAGGGGAAAATCATTGAAAATCCTTACTTGAGAGGGAGGGGGGCCGAAGGAGGGCAGGGCGGAGAACTCAGCCTGTCCTCACTGCCTGCCTCTCCCTACAGGGCTGTCTCGCCTGCTCCCAGACCCTCCAGCCATCTGAAGCCCCCCTTCGGCCCCTGTCCCCCATCACTGTCCAGCAGCCCCCATCCTCTTGGGACATCAGACCCACAGAGCTGCTCGCCCACCTCTGCACCCCTGCCTCAGGTCAATGGGGCCTTCCGGGCCCCGCTACACCAGCTGCCAGAGGCCAGTGAGCCCCTCCAGAGCCTTGGTAAAAAGAGGAAGAAGACTCGCGTGAAAGTAGGGGGCCGTGTCTCGGAGACCTGCACGGCCGTGGCGGCCCAGCCCGGGAAGAGGAGGAAGAGGAAGAGGAAGCACATGGGGGACGTGGACGCCACCCCCCTGCAGGACGAGCAGACACCAGGGCCGCCCTGGAGCCCTGAACGCAGGAAGGAGGGCCGGGCGGAGCCACCAGCAGACAGATCGGAGGAAGAAGGCAGACAGCAGCCAGGGAGTGGCCAGCGCCTGGAGAACAGTTGGCCAGTGGGATGCATGACCAATGGCCCCCATGTGAGCAGCAGGAAGAGGAGGAGAAAGGGACTGGAGAGCTGTGACGAAGAAGACTGCCTCCCCGGGGACCCACCTTGGCATGGGTGAGAGCGGGGAGCCAGGGGCCCTGTACCTCCACTCACTCACACACAGTCTGCTCCGGGGGGGTGCTGTCTGGAAATACAGGTGCCCGGACCTCTGGGATATGACCATGTTGTCCTGGGGTTTGGCGAGTGGAGGCATGTCCCGGATCTGTCCAGTACCATGTGTGCTGGGAGGTCTCACGTGACCCGGGCAGGGCTGGGCTGGGGTCCTGTTGTCCAGTAGGACTTGCCTCAGTGAGGATTAAAAATGCGCTCGTGTGCTCTCCTGGGCTGTGGCCGTGGATCGCTGGTGCAGTCTGTCTTCGTTGGGTTCGGGTGGTGTCTCCCGGGGCTCTTCTGCAGGGCTGGGCACATGCCAGCAGAGTTCTCGAGGTGTCTGGGCTTCGGTTTGCTCGGAGCTGACTGTCCAGTCTGACTTCCCAGGAGCTGCGTGCCCTCAGACGTCATCCAGCCAGAGACTGTTGCAACGTCACCGAGGAAAAAGAAAAAGAAAAAAAAGAAGCAAGAGCCACGACAAGAAGTAGAAGAGAAGGAGCCCGAGGGCCAGAGGGGCCCCGCTGTCCCTGGGTGCAGCCCCCTGCCAGCTGTGAATGGCCAGGCTCCCAGGGGCCCCACAGGTGTGCATGGGACGAGGAGGGGGTGCTAAGGGTAGGAGCCAGCCTGCCGTGTGTGTCCAGAGGCAGATGCAGTTCACTGGGGAGCCCTCTGCCCTGGTGCGAGCCGTCTGCCCACTGGGCCTCCTCACCTGGCTGATCATTCAGCAGGATCTGCCCCACAGGAGAATGCAGGACACACGTAAATGTCAGCATGTTCTTGAGCCCAGCGTTTCTTCTGATTCAGGGCTGTTCCCTTCTGGACCTTCCCACTGGAATGATTCCTGGCCGTCCAGCTTGATGTTGTCCTTTGCCACTTGAACATGGAGCATTGAGTTCAGAAGCTCACTTCCCTCTGCCTCTCTCAGTTGTGAGCCTGTCTGACGATCATGTGGCCTCTTGCATTTGGGGTTCCGTGTGCTGTGGGTCTGCCTAAGCTGAGGCCCCCACCAAGCAGCTCATTCGTGTTTTGTCTTCTGTCTTTCTTTCTGGCTGGTGGGACTCACTGGGCTCTCCTGGTGGAGTGTGTCTGTTACATGAGGGAGGAGAAGGTCCTCAGCTCCTCTGGAAGGGGCCCAGATCTCAGGGCATCAGCTGTTGTGTTAGTTCTTTGGGGGCACAACCACCCTGGGGATTGACCTGGAGTTTGTATCGGACTCCAGAGAAACGCAGCCATGAATGAATGTAGGGTTTTGATAATTACATAGCAAAGTGCTAACTGCTAGGCAGTGAGGAGTGGCTGCAGCAGGCGGCCAGAGCATAATGGGAGAAAAGGCGGCAGAGAGTGGCCGCCACCAGACCACAGCATTGCTTTGTGAGCCCGCTGGCCAGGCTGGGGTGCTGGGGCTGCAGGGAGGCCCAGTGCCGTGCGTGCCCGCTCACAGTCCCAAGGTGGAGATGGGCATCAGTGGCCGAGAATTGGCTAGAGCTGCAGTCGTCCATGGCTCCACGTTACCACTGGGCCCGAGCTGTGCTGAGGAGCAGCCATTGGGGCTGGTGGGAACAGGCTGGGGGTGGACAGTGGAGCTCTCCTGCTCAAAGCACTGAGCCTGAAGGACACAAGGTCACTGCCAAGTTGGCAGCCCGGAGAGACGAGGTGAGGCTTGTGTTTAGGACGGCCAGTCCATTCAGGCGGTTGGAGTTGGTTGAGGGTCAGGGTAGATGCCAGGGCTAGCTCAGATGTCATCTCTAGAGCCATGATGAGGGGCAGTCAGTACTATCTGTGCAGATGTCCTTTCTTGCTGGCCAGGCTCTCTGAGGACAGGTCCGGCAGACGGGAGCTGCCCCACCAAGCTGCGGTGGCAGTGGTGGCGGTGGAGAGAGGCACCTCGTCCCTCCAGTTCCCTCCGCTCCATGTTTCTGCTGGTTCCCTACAGGCGAGGAAGAGAAATCATTAATTCTCTTGCCACAGGCGGGCAGAAAGAGCTTGCTTTTACACATTCTTTCAGTAATTTGTGATTAGTAAGTTTTGCAGTGCTGTTGTAAATAAAAGGTGTGTGGTCATTTTCTTGGTGACTTAAATGTCTGTAAACTGTTCCTCTGATTGCAGGGCTGGGACCGGCTCCACTTGCATCCTGGGACAGAGAGAGAGAATCCGACGTGGTCCAAGAATTGCTCAAATACTCATCTGATAAAGCTTATGGGAGAAAAGGTACTGTTTTGAGACTGACTTCTGTTTTTCTGCTGTTGGCTTCTGTAGGAGATAAAGAGGCCTGAAGCAGGCCTGCAGTTTTGAGCCTTGTGCACAGAGATTGCTTGGCTCTGAAGACAGGAAAAGAAAGCCATTGCATGCAGGTCAGGAACCCTGCAGTTGGGGTTAGTCTGTGGAAGGATCCAGAACAGCTTCCCCCTGGGCTCTGGGATCGGGGAGAGGATGAGTGTGTGTCTCGGGGCGGGGATGGCTGTGGCAGGGATGGCTCGTCTGGCTCGCGTGCTGTACGTTCTCATTTAGAACATTATTTTTCTAATTTGGACTTGGAGAACACAAGATCTTTGTCTCTCAAATGAGAGCAGGGGTTTATAAAAACTAAACTTTGAGGATCGGTGGTGGAATTAACAGTGTTTGCTCGTGTGACAGAATCATTGACTGTCCTGCAAACCAGAGACCACCCTGTCCCTCTTCCTTTTCCTTCTGTGTGTCCATTTTCACCAGAAGGTGGCCCTCAAAAACGGTGAATCGTTAGGAGCAGACCAGCCTCGTATGTAAACTTCACCCTTGAAGTAAATCGCCAGGGCAGCTGGGAGCCCACCCAGGTCCTGACGCACGTGTCTGCTTTGCAGTTTTGACGTGGGATGGCGCGGTGTCGGCCGTCAGTCAGGACGCCATTCAGGACAGCAGGCTGGCCCGCACGGCCACGGTCATTGACGACTGGGACGAAGAGTTCGACCGAGGGAAGGTGTGACACGTGGTGGCAGCTGGCAGGGGGGACTTGGGTTTTCAGGGCGGTTTGAAGTGGCCGAGGGCGAGGCTGGAGCCTGGCTGCCTGGGAGCACGTGGCCGGGTGCAGGGTTTCCGTCCTGCAGTTGCTCCTGCTCTGCCATCAGTGAAGTTGGGGTCATGAGGACACCTCCCAAGGGCCACGTGGAGGACAAATCTGTTTAGGTCACACGTTGAGACTCGAGCTGGTGTGCAGTAAGCACTCGGAAGGAGCCACCAGGACCTGGGTGAGGCCTTTGTGGGAATTGTGACACTGTGATTCTTGACATAGGAGAAGAAATTGAAAAAATTCAAGAGAGAGAAGAAAAGAAACTTCAACGCCTTCCAAAAACTTCAGAGTAGACGGAATTTTTGGTCTGTGACTCACCCAGCTAAGGCTTCCAGTCTGAGCTATCGCCGCTGAATGTGCTGCTGTCAAGATAGGTCAGTTTGTGTGCATGTGGCGGTGGGGGCGGGGCGGGGGGGGGTGCGTTTACACACGTGTGTGGAGTGTGGTGTGTGTGCTGTGTTTCTGGGCTCCCTCTGAGTCACATGTCGTGGCCTGTGTGGGACGCACACTTCAGGGATGGTGGTGGGACCCTCAGGGTCTCATCTCTCTCCATCAGGAGCCATGTTCTCTGCTCCCACAGCCTCCAGAGGCCCGGCATCCCTCCCCGCGGACGGTCTGTCTGGACAGAAGAGCCGCTTGCCGTGGACTCGCTGGCCTGTCGGTGGGGGGACGGCCCGCAGAGGCCCTGGGCTTCTGCCCAGGTGAACACGACGTGCACTGTGACAGACCGCGTGGTGACGCACGGAGCAGGGGCAGCACAGCGACAGGGACGCGGGGTGGGGCCGGCGCCCTGTGATGCTGGCCAGCAGCGGCCAGCCTGGAGCCGCAGGGGAGGGCGGGGAGGACGCAGCCGAGCCTTCCAGGGCGCCCTCGAGCTCCGGAGGCAACAGCATGCGGCTGGTTGCCCTTCTCCATGGATCGTGCGGCTCCCACTCCCTCCCGCGGGGGCTCTGTATGCCTTACCAGTCCATCCTCGGAAAGTCAGAGCCCCAGGCTGGCCCCACGCTGCAGCCTCTCCCTTCTTTTGGAGTTGGGCGGCAGGGGTGGAGGGCAATGCATCTCTCCATCTCAAGAAACTCCTAGACCTCCTCTGGAGAGCGGACGGCTGAGGTGGGGCGGGGTGGGGGCTGAAAAGATGCGACAACACATCTGCTGCTCAGGCTGCTACTACTCCGAGGTGGCTTTGCTGGGCCTCCCCCTCCTGCCCCCAGCCCTTGCAGCTGCAAACCCCGGGGTCCTTACCGAGGTGGTGGTCTTGGGGTAGATTCCTCCTTTTATTTTACTACTTGATATAAAACGTTTATTTTTGACCAGGCCTGTGGCTTCCATTAGCAATATGTCTCCTTTCCCTAATATACAAATACCGGCTTTGTTTGCTCAATTTTGTGAGTGCTTTTGAATTGAAGATGATTGTGTAACTGGAGACGATCACTATCCCTTTTTTTTATCCCGCTCAAGCTGTGCCTGCAAACTTGTAATTTAATAAATACGGGAAATCCTCAGTGAGCTGATACTGTCCAGAAAAAAGACTGGTGTCCCAGTGGTAGAAGGTACAGAAGTTAAGTCTGAAGATTATCCCTCAGCACATGTCCTCTTGGGATCACTTCTGGCGGGCGTGGCTCAACGTCTGGCCTGGTCCTGCGCTCCAGGGGATCTCCTCGGCCTGAGCCCCAGTGCACACATCCAGCCCCTGCTTTCCTCCTCAATGAGCTTTGCCCTTCGTTCTGTCCTTTGTTCTGGGACCTGGGGGACCCAGGTGGTATCGAAAAAGCGTTAAACATTTTTTATACGGGGAGATAAATTAATTTTTTCATGTGGGTTGTTGTTTTTGTTTTTCCTGGTTTTGTATTTCTCTCTGAAAAGGTCGGGAGGATAATACCCCATGGCCTGAGCTGGGGCTGCTCTGGCGCCAGCAGATGGGAACCAAGCTCTGCTTGGACTGGCCAGGGAGCCTTTTTCTGGAGGCCTGACTCCTGCATGTCAGCCACACCTGCTCAGAACTGAGGGGCCCGCCCCAGTGCCCTGTGACTGTCATTTGTCATGTCAGGAGGGAAGGCAGGTGCCTCCATGGGCAGGGTTTTCTTCTCCCCATCTCAAGATGTCAGCATTCATTCCTGTGTGAACTGTTTCCCCGACCACGTTCTTGTCCTGTTTTGTTAGTTGGAAAAAGAAAAATTCTGTTATCTGCTCGCACAAAATTTATCTCCTTTTTTTTCTCTCCCTCTTCTCCAAATCAGTCTCTTCCTCTCTCCACTATATAATTACAATGCCTTTTTCTGAGGAAAACATCACCCGTTTTCTCCCAGGCAGTGATGAGCACTGGCCTGACTCCACAGCGTTTATCACTGTTAGCTAGGCGAGTCCTCCCCTTTCAAGGAGAAGCATCAGCCAAACTGAGAGGGAAAGGAGCGGCCCAGAATGCGAGCCCAGATCCTGGGTGCGTACACATCAAGGTGAAGAACTGAAGCTTTTAGGGTGACACTTGTTGACTGAGAACGTGGGTTTAATTTAACTTTATGTTTGTGAAGGGGGCACCTCTCCTGGTGGTCCCAGGCCTCTCCCTGCCTCTCCGCCGGGGGCCCTGGTTATACTGAGGCCCCGTGTGTGCGATGAGCCCGCAGCTCATGGCCAGGGACCGAGGGGGCCACAGATGTTGCCAAGATCTCAGTGCAATAAAATAACGAGTTTTTGTGGGACCTGCCTCTGTCTTTTCCCTTTGGCTTTTTTGGTTTCCTCCCACCCATACTTCAGTCTGCTGGCCCCGTTCACATGTGAGGTCAGCCTTGGGTGCTTTCTGTCACCTGTCCGTGAGTGGGAACCAGGCACTTCGGGCAGTCTGTGCAGGAAAGCTTAGAGCACATTCCTATTTAATTAGGAATAAAGAGGTTTATCTGAATGTCTTAATGTTATACATACACTTATCCGAATTTAAGAAGGCAAGAATCCTTTGAAGTGGCCCTCTGAGCTTTGTGGATGATTTTCAATGAGCATCAGATTGAAACACGGAAACAGTATCATTCCACTGAGGTCTGTTTGAAAATTTTTGTAACCGAATGTTTGGATTTCTGCAGGTAAAGATGAGGGAGACATCATAGGTTTTACCAAACTGAGTTTTTCTGACAGCTGTCAAGGGTAACGCAGGCCTCCAGTTTGGGGACACTGCCCCCGCTCCCAGCCTGGCCTGGGTACAATGATGTAGTCAGGTCACCTTCAGCCCTGGACGTGCCCAGCTGCTGCCTCAGCCACGTGCTGGAGGCCCTGGTAAGGAAGGCTTGGTTCCTGCATGCACTGGAATTCAGTGGCCCACATGGACATTGCTGGTCTGGTCAGGCCGGGCCTAACAAGAGCAGGAAGATCACGTCTGGCTGATTGGATGTGTCCTGGAAGTTGGTGCATGGCCCGGAGGGGCCCAGGACCATGTAGAGCCCCCTGTGATTGGGAGGTTACAGGTGGCAAGGGCAGCACCAGTGAGTGGGTGATAGTCCAGGGTAGGGGCAGGTTTCCGGTGGGTGGGTTTTGGTAGCCAAGCCCCACAGCTCCTCACCCCTTCCTTTCCTTCAGGGATGCCCTCAGACACAGGACTCTACCCTGGTCACTGTGGGGGTATGGCCAGATGGCTCAAAATGACAGCAAAGGAAGAGGTGAAGCGAGGCATCAACCGGACCCAAACCAGAGGGGGTGGTCGGCAGGTGGGCGAGAGTTTGGGGTGACAGATTACAGCTCACAGGCCTGTCTGACCAGCCGAGCTTTTGTCCAAAGGCTGCACATCACGGGCTGGGCGGCAGCTGGAGTTGATCCACCACAAATCTGGGCATGGGTCATACAAGCAAGACTATAGCTCTATCCATATTGTGGTTCTGCGTGCATGGAAGACAAACAGCCAAGTTTCCCCCGTCAGCCTGTGGTCTCAAGCTCAGAGCTGCTGTCTCCAGTGGGAACCAGGAGGAGGCCCAGCTCTACCAGATGTGGCCTCAGAGACGAGGGGACGCTGTGAACGGATCCTTGGCTGGTGAGCAGGCTCCGGCCAGCCAGGCTTCCTTGACTGACACGGTCAGGTGACAAAGCGGAAGCCCAGGCTATTTGTCATTTGATAACTTCAGCAGGAACTTCGTTCCTCCAGCCTTAGTGTGTCTTTCAGGCTCTGGTGAGTGCCTGTGGTATTTTCAGCAAGAGAATACAAGGTCTGATTCACTCTTTACACACCCGAGCCAGACGACAGTGTGTGTGCCGGCCAGGGGGTGGGGGTGTAGAAGATGGGCGAGAATGACCAGTCCAACAGGCTGGCCAAGAAGTGCTCCTGTCTGGAACTGTGACATGGCAGTAACTAAACAGGTGGGGCCACCTGGGCACTTGGAATCGAGAGCAGAGGTAACAAATGTGGAAAGTTCAGGGCCAGGGGAAGACCACTGGCTTGGGAAGTCGAGTGGTAGGGCACCGTCGTACCAGAGAGGCAGGTGGGTGACAGGTTCCGGGGCCATGATACAGACAAGCCTGCAGTGTTAGCATGCTATCAGAACAGGAAATGGGGAGAACCACAGGTATGAGAAGGACGTGACCCAATTAAGAAAAAAGCGCAGTTATCTGAACACCTGGGGAACTAGGCAGGCATCCATTAGAAGTGCGGCCTAACCTCGGGAGTCAGGAGTGAGCAGTGAAAGGCTGGCCAGTGTGATGGGGTGGGGAAGGCCTGGGTGTGAATCCTGCCCAGTCTTGGTAGCATGGACAGCCTCGGTATAGACAGGACCTGGGTGAAACGAGGTTCTGGGAGAAATGAGCTTCTGGGAATCCTCTCCCCCCACCGGGGGGCAGCCTGAGGATGTGTCACGTGACACCTGGTGGGAGCTCAGCAACATGATTCCTTCTTGGCCTTTGGGACCTTGTGGCTAGTCACTTGCACCGGCTCCTTCCCTTGAACCCACAATCACACGTGTTTGATTCCTGGGTTGGGAAGATCCCCTGGAGGAGGGCATGGCAACCCACTCCAGTATTCCTGCCTGGAGAATCCCATGGACAGAGGAGCCTGGCAGGCTACAGTCCACAGGGTCGCAAAGAGATGGACACAACTGAAGCAACTTAGCAGGCACACACAGGCCTGGAGGGGCCCCTGCTGCACACACCCTGCTTGGTCCAGTCCCAGCCACGTGCTGCTCCTTCCTTCCCCACTCCCTCAGGACCAACTGCTTCTGTTGGGGAGGACCATCCGGCTGCAGAAGCTGGTAGCCATGCTCCGTTAGGCTCTGTCTTTAGACAGCCCCGCTCTCCCATCCCTTCTGCAGTTACCGCATATTTGTCCCCTCTCAACTGCCTGTGTGCCCCTTTTGCAAATGATTTTCATCCCACTCCAAAGTAAAACAGCGAAACACGAGGAACCCAAAACTGAAACCAGCTGCTTTCCCTCCCCTTGTGATCTATTCCCCTTCTAACATAGTGGTTCCAACACTCACGGAGCAGCAAAATCACCTGGGAGAATTATTTAATACTAATTTAATTGACAATGAATGTGCCGGAAAGGAGACTCTTGAGGGTGAGGCTTGGGCATTGGCATTTGAACCCTTCCCGAGTGATCCTACTGGGCAGCCAGTGTTGAGAGCCACTGTGCCAGTCCCAGGTTTGAGGGTCAGAATCACCAGGGGGTTGTGAAAACACAGGTTGCTGGGCCTCAGCCCCTGACATTCTGTTCAGCAGGTCTGGGCTGAGGTCTGATAATTTGCGATTATAACATGTTCCTGAAAAGTCAAAGTATTTGTTGCTCAGTTGTATCTGACTCCTAGTCCATCAGGCTCCTCTGTCCATGGGATTTTCCTGGCAAGAATACTGGAGTGGGTTGCCATTCCCTTCTCCAGGAGATCTTCCCAACCCAGGGATCAAACCCAGGTCTCCTGCATCAACAGGCAGATTCTTTACCATCTGAGCCACCAGGGAAGCCCCTAGGGATGCTTACCCACTGCTGGGTGGGGGCCACACTCACAGTTCTGATCTAACAGTTCTGACATGGAATGGTCAGTAGGACCCTCTGTGGGACCTCAGTGTGCTCTCCAGACCAATCTCTTCCACCCCTGGGGACCTCACCTTCTAGCTGCCTCTTGTGTCTTGCTCTTCCCCCTTCCTTCTCTCATGAACATGTTCAAGTGTCTGCCATCCTAAAGAAGACCCCTTGTTTCCATGTCCCTTCCCAGCCACCCTCTCCCTCAACTTAGCTTTGATTTGCCTTCTGCTTCATTCTCCTCTTAGTCTGCCTTCTGCCCGCGTCACTCCACTCAAGTGATCCAATTCCCAAATTTGATGAACGTTTGCCACGACTTCTTTTCAGGATTTGACACTGTTCATCCCCCTCTCCCTGAAGAGCTCTTCTTTTTCTGTCCCTTAAATGTTAAATCTGTTGGATCTGATGAGCCCTGGATACTTAGATGGAGCCAGGATCAATCCACTCCAATCAATATACCCCATTGTCTAATCAATGTATCCAGAGGATGCTCATGGGTATCCTACTGGCAAATTTGTGGCCCAGACAGAGTTCATAGCTGTCTGCCCTCCTCCTACTTGTGTCCCCGCCGAGGCTGGGGGCCCACCATCCACCCAGATGCCAAAGCCAGAAACGTGCCGGCCAGGCTTAGCACCGTCCTCACGTGATGCCCACGCATCAGTGATGGAATTCTGATCTTTCCATCCGGCTGTCTTGGAAAAGTCCTCTTTCCTGTCCCCGCTGCCTGGCTCTCAGCTTGAGTCACGGCCATGTTTCTCTTGGATTCGAATCGTCTCCTAACCAGTTCTCCCTAGAGAAGGAGACCAGCTTTCTGGTCTGCCTTCCTGGTCCCCAGAACAGTCCTTGAAGACAAGAAGCCCTAATCCAGTGACTCCTGTCCTCAGGTGTTCCCAGCACTTGTCACACTGTGTTATTGAAAGGACGTGTCAGTCTTTATCCTGTGCTAACTGTGGGGACTGCTAAAATGCACCTTTATGTGGTTTTTTGCTCTTAAAGTATTAGAAATGATCCGTGTTTCATGCACTTTATTCTCCCTTCTTATGTGTATTACCTGGAGAAGGAAATGGCAATCCACTCCAGCACTCTTGCCTGGAAAATCCCATGGACGGAGGAGCCTGAGAGGCTACAGTCCATGGGGTCGCAAAGAGTCGCTACAGTCCATGCAGTTGCAAAGAGTCACCTTTGCATGGCCTTGGTGAGATGCTTTCCCTTGGCAGAGACCAGTGGGCATTGATTCTATCAGGTCTCATTTTCCAGGCCCCCCCAACAAGAAGTCTTGGTGGAAGGGGTGAGTCAGACAGGAGCGTGGTTGGTGACTGTGCCCTGGTTGAAAGTAAAAGTTGCTCAGTCGTGTCCAACTCTTTGCAATCCCATAGACTATACAGTCCCTGGAATTCTCCAGGCCAGAATACTGGAGTGGGTAGCCTTTCCCTTCTCCAGGGGATCTTCCCAACCCAGGGGTCAAACCCAGGTCTCCTGCATTGCAGGGGGATTCTTTACCAGCCTAGCCACCAGGGAAGCCCAAGAGTACTGGAGTGGGTAGCTGATCCCTTCTCCGGCGGATCGTCTCGACTCAGGAATTGAACCGGGGTCTCCTGCATTGCAGGCAGATTCTTTACCAACTGAGCTACTAGGGAAGCCCCTATTCACAGCTCAGAATGGAGCCAGCCTGCCTCCGTCGATGTCCTTGGCCCAGAGGCCTTGCCCAGTCCTCCTGACGCTGCCGTCTCTGAGCCCCTGCCCCCCATCCCCCACTTTTGTGTTTTTTTTTCCCGCAAGTGAAAACATTTTGGCAGGTCTGGCAGGAACCAGAGCATTAGCTCCTCTATTTGAAGTGAGAGCCTGGACTGTGTGGCACGTGGCCAGCTGTCTTTCGGGCGGCAGGGGAACAGTTGGTGACAGCTGGATACAATCAAGATCCATTACAAACAGATTTCCAAGTGCCATTCACACACAGAAGAAATTGCAAGCTTTAGCAAAATAAAATCTGGGGGTTTTCAAAGCAAGACAATGCCCCAGCCTCGGCCCGTGAGAGCGGTTTAGTTCCTCTCTCTGTAACCACACTTCCTTCCCCACCCCCACCTCCCTCTTGAGTGTAGGCTTAGGGGGTTGGGGGAGGCTGGCAAAGCTGGCAAGGGTTCTCCCTAGGCCAGGGTGTCCATGCCCTGCCTTGTATCACGAAGGACACTCCTGTCTAAACCTGGGTGGGAAGGGGTCCGAGGCTGGCTTCTAGCAGGGCCTCTGGCCAGCCTCAGTCAGGCCTCCCACCTTGGTCTCCAGGAGAAGGAAGGGTTCACAGAGTGGTTGGTGGGTGTTATCGGAGGTAGCTATCTGTCAAACCCCGGCCCTGGCCTTGGCAGAGCTCTGAGCTGTGGCTCATTAGGCAGCCGATTATGGTTCTGTACAGAGGGGAGGGCTTAGGATGCGGTTCTGTTGGGTCTGTGGGTCTGTTGGCCTCAGCAGACCGTGTTCCTTGACCCCACGGTGGCGGGTGGTGGTGGCGGGAGTCGTTCCTTTGGCACGTGGAAGGGGTATCGATTCATGGAGGGAGGCGACACTGTCCTCCCTTTTCTCATGAGAACCTCCAGCTTGTATCACCCGCTGGGGCCCCTGCTGCCTCATCCTTTTTTTTTTTTTAAACTTTTGGCTGCACTGGATTTTTGTTGCTGTGCGGGCGTTTCTCTAGTGGCAGTGAGTGAGGGCTACTCTAGTTGCGGTGCACAGGCTTCTCCATGCGGAGGCTTGTCTTGCTGAGGAGCATGGGCTTCTCTGGGGCACGCAGGCTCAGGAGCTGCAGTTCCTCAGCTCTAGAGCTCAATAGTTGTGGCACATGGGCTTAGTTGCTCTTTGGCATGCAGGATCTTCCTGGATCAGGGATTATTCACCTTGATGGGAGAAGAGAGAGAGACAGAACAAACAGAATCATTTGTTTTAGAAAAAGGAACCAGATAAAAAAATATGGGCATGAGGAAGAACAGAAAGGTCACAGTAAAATCCCTTGCCATCGTATCTTATATCTAAGTCCACTCTAAAAGTTTTATTTAAAATAGGTAATAATATCATACCACTTACATGTGGAATTTAAAATATGACAAAAATAAACTCATTTACAAAGCAGAAACAGACTCACAGACATACAGAACAAACTTACAGTTAAGAAAGGGGAAAGGGGGTGGGTGAGGAATAAATTAAGAGTTTGGAATGAATAGATACTAACTACTATATATAAAATAGATAAACAACAAGACCCTACTGTGTAGCACAGGGAACTATATTCAATATCCTATAATAACCCATGATGGTAAAAAATATGAAAAGGAATATATATATATATATATATATAATGGAATCACTGCTGTATACCCAAAACTAATACAACATCGTAAATCAACTCTGCTTCAATAAAAAATAAATAATATAAAAAATAAATTAAAACAGGTAATACCTGTATATGGTACATCATTTAAAAGCTGTGTATTTCCCAGGGCCACCGCAACCAAGTCCCACAGACTGGGGGGCTTAAAACAACAGAAATTTATTCTCCCACAGTCTGGAGGCTGGAAGTCTGAAATCAGTGTTGGCAGGACCCCACTTTCTCTAACGAGCCCTTCTTTGCCTCTTCCAGCTTCTGGTGAGCCAGGCGTTGTTAGCCTCTCAAATGGCTCTCCATCTCCACATGGCCTTTTCTGTGTGTGTCTGTGTCCTGATCTCCCCTTCTTAGAGGGACACCGGTCATTGGATGTGGGCCACCCTTATGATCTCATCTTAACCTGGTTACATTTGCAAAGATCTTATTTCCAAATAAGATCACAGTTGACAAGTGCTGGAGTTACGGCTTTAACGTATCTTTTTGGGCTCCCAATTCAACCCCTAAGAATGGTGTATGTAATGAAGAGTCTCCCACTCCTGTTTCCCTGGCAGCTGACTTTCCTCCCAGAGGCAGGGTGGCCCCCAGTACCCCGTGTGCCCTCTTAGCCATGGTCTGTGCTTGTCCACTAGTTTGGGAGCCCTGAGAAGACATGGCTTTATAGCTGTTCCCTTTGTTGCTGTGTCCTCAGTATTTTGAACCATGCCTGTCACAGCATCGTCCCCCCGTCCTGCATATATGTGGAATGGCTGAGTGTACAGTGTAAGTGTACATCACATGTAGATGCATTTTTGCTAGGAATAGAAATACATTATACACCCGTGTTCTGTCCTAGCTTTTCACACAGCTTGGAAACTGGCTCACTTTGGTAAACGCAGAAATCAGCTTCAGTCTTTTAAAAGACTGTGGGTGCTCCCGTGCATGAAAGTACTGGTATCTAGTAACCTGTCCCTTTTTGAACACTGTTTCTAAAAAAGTTCAAAACATCACAGTTTAAGCATGGGATAAAAAATAGATATATTTTGGGTTACCTCTGCTCAAAAGCCATCCTTCATCATTCTAATTTTTTTTGGCTGTGCAGCACAGCATATGGAATTTTAGTTCCCTAACCAGGGATCGAACCCTCATCCCCTGCAGTAGAAGTCTGGAGTCCTAACCACTGGACTGCCAACAAAGTCCCTCGTTATTCTAATTTTTGAGATTATTATGTAAGGCAAGGACTTCGGAAGGCAGGCATCAACTTAAAAAAAGTTGTCAGGCTGATCAACCCACTAAAGAGAACAGACCACAGTGACAGGCCTGCAGGGAGCCCCAGCCCATTTTCAAAGTTCTTACTGTGGGTGGGGAGGGGGTCAGGGGAAGGAAGCAGCACACCAGTGGATTCCAGACGCTGGGTCCTCTCGGCTCCTCCGCTCCGTCCTCCCTTTGAGGCTCTCCCTCGGAGGTCTCCCTCTGAGGTCCCCAGGAGCTGAGGACACAAGTAGTAAGAGAAACTGACCTGCTGGCTCCCATTTTATACTGTGACCTCTGTGGGCCTCAGTTCCCAAATCTGCAGTATGGAGATAAAGCTCAACAATGCCCCCTCCCCTGC
Source organism: Bos javanicus (assembly GCF_032452875.1). NCBI lineage: Eukaryota > Metazoa > Chordata > Mammalia > Artiodactyla > Bovidae > Bos > Bos javanicus. Next base: position 55,056,169 of record NC_083886.1, read on the forward strand.
CCCTGACACCCCCAGCCCTTGAGCCAGGAACGTGAGCCAACAGAGGGTCTTTGACAGTCACCAGCGGTCAAGTAGGGATTCCCAGATGACGCTAGTGGTAAAGAATCTATCCCTGTGAGAGATGCAAGAGACATGGGTTCCATTGCTGGGTCAGGGGAAATCCCCTGGAATAGGAAATGGCAACCTGCTCCAGTATTCTTGCCTGGAAAATTCCATGGACAAAGGACCCTGGTGGCTACAGTCCACGGAGCTACAAAGAGTTGGACATGACTGACCATGCATATGTTGTCAAGTACATTTTACATCCCTACCCAGTGCATTCATTTACAACCAAACCAAACATCCTTATGGTACGAGGTGGACGCTGATTCTCTTTTATTCTACCTTCTCTTCCTTCAATGGAGATTGGTTTTTCAACCATTCAGAGTCAGGACCTGCCACTGGAAAACACTGTTGTAATGAAACAATGTAAGTTAAGGGAATTTGTTTACAGTCAAAAACCAGGCTAATCAAAGTGATTAGCATTCACGCCCTTCCCATCCAAAGGTTTGGGAGTTCAGATTACAGGGAGAATTAACCTGTGGCCTCAGTTGCTTTTCTGCCCAAGTTTTGGTCATAGAGCAAGAGTTATGTAAAATCAGTGAAGATTAAACTCCTAGGTCCACCAGAATCAACCTTCTATGGGTAAGATAATCTCTGAGGGAAGTATCTGATTCTGGAGCTATTGGAAAGAAACACTTGCCTAAGGAAATAAAGCCCATCTTCTTGGACATACGGGAGACATCAAGCTTCACCATCAAAGCCTGGGTCAGACAGCTCAGGGAGTAACAGGGATATTTTTGTTTGTGAATGCACGGTTTTCTTAGCCACCAGAAGGGTGGGCCAGAGTTGTGCCCTGATGGAATGTGAAGATTGGGATCCCTAGACTGATAATGTTGGAATCCGTCTCATCTAACAAAAACATTGTCAGCTGTGCTTTAGTCAAGTAGAAGACAGCAACAGATCAGAGATCAATACTGGGCAGGAGCCTGGATTTTATAGGCAGATACTTCATTTCATAGGTGTGAGACAGGTCCAGGGGGCTGAGGTATTTGCCCAGATCACAGAGCTAATAGGAAGCAGATGTGGAAAGAAAACCTACAGTTTCCTCATTCATTTACTCCTTTTCCATGAGAGGAAAGGGACTTTCCTTTGTTGTCTCCTGGGAGGCATATTTTGGAACGGTCTGTAAGGAAACAGACTGCTGAGGAGGGTCACAACTCCCCCTGATGGAGATATTCCCTGACCTTTCAGGGGCATTGCCAGGACCTTGGGCTGAGCTCTTCTCTCGCAGCACCCCCAGTACAGCACATTGTGCTAGGGGGTCCAGGGTCATGCCCCCAGGAGGGTCCTGGACCATCCCTGTATGATCCTTCTAAATGACACACTTATAATTTTTATGTGTAGCACCAAACCAAGAAAGAGCATATCCACCCAGGAACAACTAGAAAAGCAGCATTTTCCTTTATTTTTCTAAATTAAAAATTGGTGATGTCCCCACCTCCAGGTGCAGAGCTACTGCCCAGGCTCCTCAAAGGGCAGCTCAGTCTAACCAGTGGGTGGGGATTGGTCGGTCGGCCCAGTGCAGGCAAATTAAACATGTAAGGCACAGCCTAGAAACGTATGAATCTAAGAGTCGCAGGAGTCAAGGTCACCAAAATCCTGACATGCTGTGAGGCTGAGGTGCCTCTCTTTGAAATTTGATCGGGGTAAACGCAGAGGACAAAGAAAAGGAAGTATATAAAGGCAATGAACTCATGACATTCACGGTGCTAAGGTTCAGACTGCAGAAATAATGAACTCAAAATATTCTGGTATTCGGCCAACGACTAGGCGGACCTGCGAAACTAACGTCAGCGAGGACCACCCTGCCCTTGAGTGGCCGGACACGACCTTGGTACCTTTGTGGGCGACCAGGCTCTGGTCTGTTTCCCAGGCCTGCGCCACCCTTAGGAAATCCGAAACCTGCTGGGCCCCCGGAGGCGGCCGAGGCGGGGCCTCGGGTTGGGGCGTGGTCAGAGGCGGGGCCTTGGCGCCAGGGGCCAGCCGGAGGGGCGGGGCCTCAGCGGGCGCGCGTACGCAGTCCTGGGCAGAGTAGAGGACGCGGCCCCAGGGGTGCGCGCGCGGGCGGCGGGGGCGGGGCCGCAGGACCGGGGGCGGGGTCTGGACGGGCGCGCGTGCGCAGGCGCGGGCCGGGAGGCGGCCGCGTGCTGGGCTGTGTGAGTGTGTGCGCGCGCGCGCGTGCGCAGGCGGCGGGCGGGGCGCCCCGCGGGAGACGAGGGGCGGGCGGCGGGCGGCGGGCGGCGGGCTTGGGGCCGGGGGCGGGGCTCTGAGACGCGCCGGGCGAACGGGGCCGGGAGCTGCGGTACCCGGGGCGAGCGGCGAGCCCAGGCGCGGAGCCTGGCGCCGGCACCATGGACGAGGACGACAGCTACGGTCAGTACGGCCCTCGGCCCGGCCGGCGGACGCCCCCTCCCTCGCTTCCTCCCTTCACCGGCCCGGCGCCTTGGCCGCGCCTCAGGCGACTCACGTTTCCCGGGGACTGGTGCCGGACGCGAGCCGGGCGGGGCGGGGGCCTCCTCAGGGCAGGGGTCACCGGCGGCCCGGAGTGTTAAAGGCTGAGGGGCGCTGAGGGGCCGACGTCGGCGTGCCCGGGTCTCGGGGGCCGGCGCTGGGGGTCGCCGGGCTCGAGTCTCTGGGGCCGGAGTCCTAGGACCGGGGTCTCGGGGCCTGAGTCTCCGGGGCGGAAGTCCTCCAGGGTGAGGGTCTGTCTCGAGGCCGGGATCTAGGGCGGGGTTCGCGAGGAGAGGAGGGTCTCGGGGTTGGGGTCTCGGGCGGGGGTCTCCGGCCGCTGTCCCGCGCAGGCCCGGCCTCCCCCGCGAACGCTCAACTTCCCCCGGCCGTTCTCCGTAGTTTCCGGCCCCTTCGGTGCTGGCAAGTTATGTACCCCGGTCCATGTCTTTGTTCAGAAACAAAAATGAGAAAACACAGGCAGCGAACCCCGAGTGGACAGGCTGCCACCTGAGGGTGCCGTCGGGGCCGGGATCTCCGGCCGCCGGCCACCCCAAGGTCCGAGGCTGACCGCCGCTCCGCGGAAACTGGGCTGCTGTTCCCCCAGCGCCTGCGGGGCGAGCCCGAGGGGCGCCGAGAAATCCAACTTTGCCTTCTCATCTGTGCCCAGAGACGCGGCACAGCTCTCACGCCACACCGACAGCGAACACTTGACAGAACTACCCGTTTCCAAAGCCGCCTTCTGCTGACCTCACCTGGGAACTGTTGGCCATCCGCAGGGCATTCGTCTGTCAAATGGCTTCAGATTGCCAGGGTGGCAGAAAGCTATGTGGAATGCTTTAGTTAAATTATTTAACGTTTTTTCCCCAAGAGATGAAAGAATGGCAGATAGAACAAGTGGTGAAGTTTGTGGTTTGGTAAGCAGAGTACAGACAGCAGTTTGAAATGCTTGTGTGGCTTAGTGGAAGCGAATCCGCTTTCTTGACTAAGTGACATAGGCGACGTTTGTTTCTTAAGCTCTGAGGGAGCAAGCTTTGTTGTGGGGTATGTTAAAATGTGAAAGGTGAAGCACCTTGTTACTTTTCTGTTTATTTAGAGTAAGTCATTGAGGAACCGCTGACCGCGATAGGTGGGTTTATGACCCACAGTGGCAGACAGGGGAAAGGCCGACACTTGTGGCCTGAAATCCAGAGCACGTGGGATCGGTATCCATCAGATGTCCCCTGGTTACCTTCCAAGTAAAAGCAGTGTGTGCTTTTCCTCTGTGATTGAAAAAAAACACACCCGCACATCCACGGATTGATCCCAAAGGACTTTTCAGCCCCACTTAGGCGTCTCTGTTTCTGCCCACCCAGGAGAAGCCTTCTCCAGCTTTGCGTGCTGCTGTACCATCTCTTGCTGTTTAATCCAGGCTTTCTTCATGCGCTCTCCTGGTGTTCTTACCCACCGCTGGAGGCAGGAAGCTGTTGGTCTGGTTGCCTTGAACACAATGACTGCTTTGCCACCAGGCATGGCATGAATTCGTGCTCAGAAAGGGTAAATGGAAGCAGGGTGTATTTGTTTCCTGTGGTGGCTGTAACAGATTGGCACAAACAACATAAACTTATTATCTTACAGTTCTGGAGGTCAGAAGTCCAAATTTGGTCTCACTAAGCTAAAATCAAGGTGCTTACAGGGCTGTGTTCCTTTTGGGAGGTCGTAACAGGAACGTCCGTTTCTTTGCCTCTTCCAGCTTCTAGAGACTGCCCACGTTCCTTGGCTGCTGGCCACCTTCCACCTTCCAAGCCAGCAGGTAGCATCTTCTCAGTTCTCTCTGACTTCTGCCTCTTCTAGTTAGGGCTCTGTGATGTCATTGGGCCCACCTGAATAAGGATAAGGATCAGCAGCCTTAGTTCTACAATAGTAATCTGCTTTTTGCCATGTAGGGGTGACGTGTTTCCAGGTTCTGGGATTGGGACAGGGCCATGTCTGGGGCCCGTTATTCTGCTGACCACACATAAAGATGAGAAAGAAGTTCTTCTTTTCTTCCTATTTATACAACTTAAAAAAAAATTCATATTCTTCGTATATTGGAGGAAGCAGAAAGGTTAATTTAAAGATTTCCCCCATTCATTGGGTTTACCACACAAAAAGTACCTAATGGTTCAAGATGATCATAACAAGAAAAATGTTCCTAGTTCTTTTAAGGTTTGCCTCGGTCTCCAGAACTTGCCATTTCTCTCCTAGGTTTTACAGAGAATTTACCTCAAAAGATAAGACAACTATTCAGATTCCACATTTCAAAAGAAAGTGGGTGCTATGGACTCAAACAGTGCATAGAATGCCAGGTCCAGGGGGTTCCCTCAGAACCTCCATCGGTGGTTCATGAGTCAGCCTAGGTCACTACCATGATTTTTTAACATTGTATCTTAGGGGACATGGTTTATGATTTCCATGCTATCACCTGGCTAGATAAAACCTTTGAAACATAACTCATTTATAATAAGCTAAAGAAAGAGAATGTGTCTTAGAATTTGTTCAACGAAAGAGAATTTCGAAAACTTACCAGAAGGCTTTTCCTAACTGCATACTCTTTGATGTCCTGTGCTAACCCAGAGACCACACCACTGAGTTCACCAGCCCTTTCTCCTGTACACTCCCTTTGATCCTGAGTTGTTTATTTGGTCTAGTTGTAATGCACTAGATCCGTACAGCATGGTTCAAACTACACGCGTGGTGTGATAAACCGCACTGCGAACACCTGTGTAAAGTTGGGGGGAGGTTAAACAAAAGTCAGTTTAAAGGTTTTTTTTGTTTTTTTTTTTAGGAAAAATGTAGAATTAGTGGTTTTCTAAAAGCTTAATTGACACTTTAAGAAAGAGGTTCCTAATGCTTGTGGTTGGCTGGTCTTTATCTCCCCCCCAGCTTTTTAAACCCTGAACTAGTTGGGATTTTTGGGGGGTCATTTTACGTTCTTATTAGATGACTGTACTTCCTGGATGTCGCAGTTCTCACTTGCAAAAGGAAGAGGTATTTTTGCCTTCATAGGGTTCCCTGCCCACGAAAGGACTCAGTGACTGTATTCCTCTTTGTGACTTCTGAATTCAAGCAGACATTTTTAACATGCAGTCTGCTTCTTAATGGGCTTTCAGGCCCCTCTGAGATTGTATGTGAGAGTTTGTGAATGTGCATTTTTGGAGTCTTTTGCTTTAATCCAGTTCTCGAATGGCGGCTCTGACTCTGGAAATTGCTGCTCCAGAGGTTTGCCTGCATCTCTCTTACGAAACGTCTTGAGGTGGAGATGGGCAGAGTCCATCCAGTAGTAACATGGGAAATGTTAGTGGTGATGATTCTATATCACGACTCTAACGAAATAATCAGATTTCTGACCATAGGTTCTTAAGCTCCTTGAACCCATGGTGCTATTCAAGACCTTTACTTCTCAGATACAGACCTTACTCCTCTCCGCTTTTATTAGCTTCGGCTTATCCCTTTTCTGCTGCATGAGGGAGAAGCAGCCTTTAAGAAATAAGCCTCTCTCGAGAGAGTGGAGATGTTGATCTTAACCAGGCACACCTGCCGTCCTCAGATGATAACAGTGAGGTGTGGGCAGTGGTATGTGTAGCAGTGGCGTGCATGGGTGCTGCTGCAGGATTGGCTGTGCGTGGGAGCCTGTTGCGTCCAGGAGAGATCTGCTGTTTGGTTTTTGTGCCTTAAGAACAAGCGTGGGGTCCGGTACCCAGTGGAAGCAGCTCAGTGACTCTGGAGGGAATAATAGATTGAGCCAGTTTCTATGTGGCAGAAGTTAACATTTGCTGAACTTGAATTTTTCTCCTTCCCCCATCCCAAACAGAAACTGGAACACTTTTATGAATGTGCTTGACCCTATGCCAAACCAATTTTCTTCGTTTTTCTATGATATTGATGACTTTCATTGTTCCCAAATGCAGTTCCACTCAGTGATTTGCGTTTATTGAAAAGGATACAATTACATAAAGTCAGGGCTTTCTTAGAAAATCTGGAACACAAGGTTACCATAATTACACATTTTGTGGTCTATAAGGTAGATTTCCAGGGGTGACATTAACATGTCAGAGGATATAAACATTTTGGGAATTCTTGATGGGTGGTGTCAATTTGCTTTTTCAAAAGGCTGTATCAAGCTACCCTGTTCTTAGCGCTATATGGGGGTATGTGTTCCAGTATCACTACCAGTGTGCCACTGGGGAGGATTAGCATATGAAAGCTTTTTTAAAGAAAACTAATTTAATGGTTACAAAATGGTTCCTCATTATATCTGTTGATTACTAGCTAGGTTAAAACAATTTCCTTTGTCTATTTGTGTATTATGACCTGTATTATGGCTGTTCATATAAGATAATGGTTCATCGATTTAACTGAGATTAATTCCTTTTTTAAGGCCTCTATTAAATCAACAGATTTATGTTTTTCTCACTCTGATGTTTTAAGCATGGGGAAAATATATACTTGAATTTGACTGGGGTTTGGGTCAGATTTTGACCATTTGTAGCAGTCACTCATTTACTTTTCCTTTGTTTTTCTCTTAAAAATTGAGGATCTCTCAACCCATGTGTTGTCTTCTGGACAAACAAAATGTTTCCTTTAGGGGAGAAAATTGTGAGTTCTGTAGTTTTTATTGGTTGGGTGACAATGATAAATAGTTCAGTCTGTGGGATCTTAGGACACATACTTGCCCCTTTCTGAGAGTCCTGTGTTAGTCAAAAGCCATTTTGCCGAACAGAGTTTTTTCTTGTGTATTTCATGCCTTCAGAATTAGGTAGTTGTTCAGTATGAACTAGGAGGAGGACGCCTTCTCATTCCAAGGGTGAGAGCAAACATGTAGGTCACTTGGTGGGGAGGAGAGTGGGGATGTGTATGAGAGAGGGTGAGGCAGAGGATGGAGAGCTTGAGCCTGAGATCCATGTTGCGGGTAGAGTCTCCTCTCCGCCCTTTTCCTGCTCGCCCTCCAAGACTAAGTCGTGGGCCGGGGGCTCCGAAAGAAAAGCGCTTTGCCCGAGCCTGTCCCTCTGCTCCACTGCCACGCAGCCTCTCAACTGTCTAATTATTGTTGCTCAGTTTCAGTTGCAATAAGAGGCCTGGAGGAGGTGGAAAATTATTTAGAAATGTTTTAAGTATTGAATCCCACATCCTCTGAAACTGCTGGTGGTGGTGTTTTGCTTCTCTCTTTGCATGGACAAAAAAAAACACCAAACACGTAATATAGGGTGAAGGCTGTAGGGGATTTTTGCTACTCTTCATTATCCATGATGGCGCGAGCCTGTGTCTTTCTGCTGCTGTGGTGGTGAGAGGGTTGAGAGCTGCTTCCTGTGAGGCCTGGCTCCTTTAGCAAGGGTCAGGATGTTCCCTTCCTTAGCCGGGTGCTTTCTGTGTCTTCCATCTCTCTCTCTCTCTTTTTTTTTTAAAGTCTTCAGGAAGGATTCAGTGGGAATTCCCTGACGGTTCTGAGCTCTCACTGTCCAGGGCCCAGGTTCCATCCCTAGTTGGGAAACTAAGCTTCCACAAGCTGCGAGACCAAAAAAAAAAAAGATTTCTCTTTCAAAAACATGTCTTAATCTGACATTGTTGCAGTCTACATTGTAATTATTAAAGTTGGATATAAATGATGGAATAGGTTTAATGCTATTAGAAAGACTTCCCCTTCCAGTAGTCCTGAAACTGGTTTGGGCTCTGTGAGCAATTTGTAAAGGCTTACTCAGTCAGCAGGCACTCGCGACCACATCGTACAGCCCTTGCTATCACAGATGCTTGGAGCTGAGCAGGAAGAGACAGATGTAGAAGGAGGCTGTGAAGGGGAGTGTCAGAGTGGGTGTGGCAAGTGTGCAGGAAAACGTAGGCACAGAAAGGAGAGCAGTTCTGCTTGGAGCTGGGGTCGAACTGGATGGGGCAGAAGACAGTTCGTGCAGGAGCTGGCATTTGGGCTGGACTTTGAAAGATGAGTTGGTGCCAACTAGGCAATATGGCAAAGACATCCATTTCAGGCCAAGGATGAACCAGTGTGGCTGGAGAATCTGGCCCCTTTGGGAAGCTGCCAGTGGCTCTGTGTGCTTGGATGGCCTCCTGCGTAGAACCCAGGACTTTCCTGTCTGTGCCACAGGGATCTTCCATAGAGGGGGTGAGGCTAGGCTGTGTCCAGGTGATTATTTTGCATTTCATAGAGATCCCCTGTGGTGCGGTGCAGCCGGAGTCCTGGGAGCTGTTGCAGGCGTCCAGGTGGGGGAGAGGATGGGGCCTGAGTTAAGGCAGTAGGGGTGGGGGGAAGGGGTGAACAACCACAGGACTGAGTGAGGACCTGAAATCAATAAGATGTGGTTGCCAGAGTTTGGGAGAGATAGCATCCAAGGAAGGTAAGGAAGCCGAATGAGTCTGGGGAGAGCAGTTGCATACAGCGTGTGTAGACTGAGTGTGTAGAGTTGAACACGAGCTCAGGTGAGGACACACTGAGTGGAGTCCTGAGATCTGTACAGACCATTCCCTGGTCTGGAACCGGCACTCAGTGGGAGGGGAAGCAGGGAGGGGGTCATGTGGCGTGCTGAGAAGCAGTCCAGGGACATCGTCTTGGACATGTCCCCGTTGAAGGGCTGGGCAGAGAAGGTGGCCCAGAAAGGAGACGGGACTGTGCAGTTGTATTATGTGTATAGATGGCTCTTTATAGGAAACTAGAGAGAGGGGGCAGCAGCTAGAAGGCAGTGCAGAATGGAGAGACTTGTTTTTAATTTGGGGAGACTTAAGACTGTTTGCAGACTCTTTTTTTGAAAATTACTCTGAACCAGCCTTGGATTAAGGTATTCATAGACTGTGTGCTGTGAACACCACGTACGATGGGACTCACATTTCATTTTGTCTGTTGAGGCTTTTAAACACAGCAGCTGCAGGACTGCATGTGTTTTTGCAACCTTTTAAACTTAAATTACTTTCTGTTATGATCTCTGCTTCCCTGAAATACTGTTTCCAACAGCCCTAGTAATTGAAATTGAGAATGTTTTGATTTTTAGCTACATTCTTGCATTTCCGGCTGCCTACTCGATGTTTCCCTGTGGGTATCCTGTCATCATCTCGAATTCAACGTCAGAACACAGCCTTCTGCCTCTCTCCTGTCTTACTCTCTCATCCAGACTTTTTTTTTTCTTTCTATTTTTATCCCCATTTTCTTATCACTTCAGTTACTGAGGCTTGAAAAAAATGTTTGATTCCTTTGTCTTTCTTGCCTTCTAAATAGTCTTCCAACCATTCATCCATCTATCCATCCCATTTTTCATTATCTTCTTTGTGTTACGCATTTGCTTGATGCCAAGGCTGTGAAGAATTTTAAAAGATGGGCCCTGTTTTCAAGAAACTCAAAGTGCAGGGTAGTTGATGAGTTGAAAAATTTCAGTCAGAATATATGGATATATGACAGATGCTCTGATGGAGACATAATAAATGCTATATGAGCCTGGAGGGTTCCAGTCTTCAGTGTGTTTTGGGTGAGAGATACTTTTGAGTAAAACACCTAACCTTGGGATCAAATGAGGTGGGAACATCACAGACTACGTATTACCCCTGTACCTCCAGCAGGTAACTGTGCTGTGCGCTAAGTTCACTACTGAACATTTTTCGTATGTTCTTCCTTAATCCTCACATTAATCCTGGGTGGGAGGTACAGTGGCCACGCCCACTTAACAGGTGAGGAGGTAGAGGTTGAAAGATTTATTTATAATAGGTGACCTGACTGATGAGCTGTACAGCTGGTATTGGAAGCAGGTTTCTCAGACTTCAGAGCCCCTGTGCTCACCACTTCTGCTGCACAGCCTGCTTGTTCTTTTTTTTTTTTTTTAGTTGAAGTATAGTTGATTTACAATGTGTTAGTTTCAGTATACAGCAGAGTGATTTCAGTTATTGTTGTTGTTCAGTCTCTAAGACATGTTCACCTCTTTGCTACGCTGTGGACTGCAGCATACCAGGCTTCCCTGTCCTTTCCTATCTCCCAGAATTTACTCAGGCTCATGTGGATTGAGTTGGTGATGCCATCCAAACACCTCATCCTATGTCGCCCTCTTCTCCTCCTGCCCTTGGTCTTTCCCAGCATCAAGGTCTTTTCCAGTGAGTCAGCTCTTTGCATCAGGTGGCCAGAGTATTGGAGTTTCAGCTTCTGCATCAGTCCTTCCAATGAATATTCAGGGTTGATTTCCTTTAGGATTGACTGGCTTGATCTCCTTGCAGTCCAAGGGACTCTCAAGAGTCTTCTCCAGCACCTCCAGCACAGTTAAGTTATACATACATTTGTATGTATATTCTTTTTCACCTTCTTTTCCATTATAGATTATTATAAGATATTGAATATAGTTCCCTGTGCTGTACAGTAGGTCCTTATTGGTCATCTGTTTTATATACAGTAGTGTGTATATATTAATCCCAAATGCCTGATTTATCCCTGTGCCCCCTTCCCCTTTGGTAACCATATGTTTGTTTTCTGTGAGAATTTCTGTTTTGTAAATAAGTTTACTTGTTTTACTTTTTAAGTTCCACATATAAGTGATAATTATGATCTTGTCTTTGTCTAACTGACTTCACTTAGTATGTTAGTCTCTGGGCCCATCCACATTGCTCCAAATAGCCTGCTTATTTATATTTCCTACTATTTCACACCCCTGTCTTTACTTTTACATACTTGTACTTTTACATACCTTTTCTGAACTTTCTCTTGGAATTAAGAGTTCCAATTCCATGATTCCATGTCTTGATACATTTCGTTTACTTTTTTGATTAAAACCTATGTTACAGGTTATTAAACAGATTAATATTGAAAGACCCTGTCGCTCCTGTTAGGGTTGAGATTTGAGGGGTTTGTTGGATTGTATAGTAAGCCCTCTCTTTCTTAGGCTGCTCAGTTGTGCTGGCCTCTCCTGGGGCCTTTGGTGAATGGGGGCTGGTGTGGTGACAGGAATGGCCGTCCTGGCCTTTGAGGATTCCCTGGAGCCAGACCCGTCTTGTGGTTTATGTAGGAAGGCCAGGTAACCAGGTGAAGGTTAATACAGGAGTCCTGCCTCCTACAGATCTGTCCTGAAGCTGGCCTGCCCACCACTTCCAGGGCCCTCTGGTGTGGCTCTTCACCTCTCACCATTTACGATGAAGTAGAAGAAGGTGCTGAGAGAGGAAACTCAGCAGTGAAACAGGAGACCACGGTGGAGGCACCGTGTTTCTTCACGAGAAGGGCAGTGTTGCCATTCTTCCAGCATCCATCTCACCACCCTAGCTTCATCGGTGTGCCTCCTGTCAGGGGCTGTCTGTTAGACCGTCCCCTGGAGGGATCACCGAGGGTTCTGATGCAAGACTTAGCTCTGCGGGCTGAAAAAGACTTTGGGGCTTAGATTCCTAAGCGAGCATGCTGATTTATGGTGGCATTTGTGAAGAAGTTTTGGTCATTTGACTGCTCTCAGCCCAGCCGTGGAGGTGCCTGCACAAGGACTGTGTTTCAGGGGGACTTCCTAGTGGTCCAGTGGCTGAGACTGCATTCCCAATGTAGGGGACCAGGATTGTTCCTGTCAACTTGGAAGATGTTGAAATTAGAATTTAGCCCTCTTACCTCACACGTGCACTGTCCCGTTTGATTCTTCTGTGTTTTGTGGTTTATCTGGGGGCTTGGTTCCTGCTACAGCTGGTTGTGGTGATAACCAGGTAGGGAGTTTCTCACCGCTGGCTTGCTGGGAGGGTTATGAGTACGGTTTCTAGGCATTCAGAGATTTCAGTACAAATCTTAAAAAAGGGATATGTGGACAAAGCATATGATTATTCTATTTTTGAAAGATGAGTGTGGCAAGAAAATTCTTTAAGAGGGCTACTATCACCTATAGTAAGGTGATTTCTGGTGTGAGTTAGGAAGTATTAAGGTATTTGACAAATGTATGCATCTTGACAAGGATTGGTGTGCACAGAGTACTTAGTCACTCAGTCATGTCCGACTCTTCGTGACCTTTGGCACTGTAGCCTGCCAGGCTCCTCTAACCATGGGATTTTCCAGGCAAGAATACTGAAGTGGGTTGCTATTGCCTTTTCCAGGGGATCTTACTGACCCAGGGGTCAAACCCGCATCTCCTGTGTCTCCTGCTTTGCAGGCAGGTTCTTTACCCACTCAGCCATTAGTAGTTAGTGGTTTAACTGACAGGGATTACAAATTGGTAATTGTTTTTTTGTGTGTGATTTAAAAAATCAGGAAGACAACTGGACATGTTAGTAGGATGCTGCTTTGACTTGGATCTTTTCTGGACATGCTGTCTGCATGGTAGACAAAAGAAGTGGCTTCACTGTATTAGTTTTTTATGGCTATTGTAACAGAGTATCATGAATTGAGTAGCTTAAAACCATGCTAATTTGTTTTGTTGTCCTGGGGGTCACAGTCTGGAATGGGTCTCAGGGCTAAAGTCAGGGTGTCAGCTTTGTTTCTTCTGGAGGCTCCAGGGGAGAATCCATGTCCTTGCCTTTTGCACCCTGTAGAAGCTATCTGCATCCCTTGGCTCGTGGCCCTGTTACATCTTTTTCATTCATTTTGTTCTCTTTTATTCCTCTTACTACATCCTCAAAACCAGCAATGACTGATCAAGGCTTTCTCACATCTCATCCCTCTGATGCTGACTCTGCCCCACTTCCTCATTCCCTCCCCCCGCCAATTCCACTTCCGAGCAGTCTTGTGATCATATTGTGCCTACCCAGATAATCCAGGATAATCTCTCCATCCCTAGGTCAGCTGATTCAGTTCAGTTCAGTCGCTCAGTCGTGTCCGACTCTTTGCGACCCCATGAATCGCAGCACGCCAGGCCTCCCTGTCCATCACCAACTCCCGGAGTTCACTCAAACTCACGTCCATCGAGTTGGTGATACCATCCAGCCATCTCATCCTCTGTCGTCCCCTTCTCCTCCTGCCCCTAATCCCTCCCAGCATCAGAGTCTTTTCCAATGAGTCAACCCTTCCCATGAGGTGGCTAAAGTACTGGAGTTTCAGCTTTAGCATCATTCCTTCCAAAGAACACACAGGGCTGATCTCTTTTAGGATGGACTGGTTGGATCTCCTTGCAGTCCAAGGGACTCTCAAGAGTCTTCAGTTCAAAAGCATCAATTCCTCGGCGCTTAGCTTTCTTCACAGTTCAACTCTCACATCCATACATGACCACTGGAAAAACCATAACCTTGACTAGACGGACCTTTGTTGGCAAAGTAATGTCTCTGCTTTTGAATATGCTATCTAGGTTGGTCATAACTTTCCTTCCAAGGAGTAAGCGTCTTTTAATTTCATGGCTGCAGTCACCATCTGCAGTGATTTTGGAGCCCCAAAAAATAAGTCTGACACTGTTTCCACTGTTTCCCCATCTATTTCCCATGGAGTGATGGGACCAGATGCCATGATCTTTGTTTTCTGAATGTTGAGCTTTAAGTCAACCTTTTCACTCTCCTCTTTCACTTTCATCAAGAGACTTTTTAGTTCCTCTTCACTTTCTGCCATAAGGGTGGTGTCATCTGCATATCTGAGGTTATTGATATTTCTCCCGGCAATCTTGATTCCAGCTTGTGCTTCCTCCAGCCCAGCATTTCTCATGATGTACTCTGCATATAAGTTAAATAAGCAGGGTGACAATATACAGCCTTGACGTACTCCTTTTCCTATTTGGAACCAGTCTGTTTTTCCATGTCCAGTTCTAACTGTTGCTTCCTGACCTGCATACAAATTTCTCAAGAGGCAGGTCAGGTGGTCTGGTATTCCTATCTCTTTCAGAATTTTCCACAGTTTATTGTGATCCACACAGTCAAAGGCTTTGGCATAGTCAGTGAAGCAGAAATAGATGTTTTTCTGGAACTCTCTTGCTTTTTCGATGGTCCAGTGGATGTTGGCAATTTGATCTCTGGTTCCTCTGCCTTTTCTAAAACCAGCTTGAACATCTGGAAGTTCACTGTTCACATATTGCTGAAGCCTGGCTTGGAGAATTTTGAGCATTACTTTACTAGCATGTGAGATGAGTGCAATTGTGCGGTAGTTTGAGCATTCTTTGGCATTGCCTTTCTTTGGGATTGGAATGAAAACTGACCTTTTCCAGTCCTGTGGCCACTGCTGAGTTTTCCAAATTTGCTGGCAGATTGAGTGCAGCACTTTCACAGCATCATCTTTCAGGATTTGAAATAGCTCAACTGGAATTGCATCACCTCCACTAGCTTTGTTCGTAGTGATGCTTTCTAAGGCCCACTTGACTTCACATTCCAGGATGTCTGGCTCTAGGTGAGTGATCATACCATCATGATTATTTTGGTCGTGAAGATCTTTTTTGTACAGTTCTTCTGTGTATTCTTGCCATCTCTTCTTAATATCTTCTGCTTCTGTTAGGTCCATACCATTTCTGTCCTTTATCGAGCCCATCTTTGCATGAAATGTTCCCATGGTATCTCGAATTTTCTTCAAGAGATCTCTACTCTTTCCCATTCTGTTGTTTTCCTCTATTTCTTTGCATTGATCGCTGAGGAAGGCTTTCTTTTCTCTCCTTGCTATTCTTTGGAACTCTGCATTCAGATGCTTATATCTTTCCTTTTCTCCTTTGCTTTTCGCTTCTCTTCTTTTCACAGCTATTTGTAAGGCCTCCCCAGACAGCCATTTTGCTTTTTTGCATTTCTTTTTCTTGGGGATGGTCTTGATCTCTGTCTCCCGTACAGTGTCACAAACCTCCGTCCATAGTTCATCAGGCACTCTATCTGTCAGATCTAGGCCCTTAAATCTATTTCTCACTTCCACTGTATAATCATAAGGTATTTGATTTAGGTCACTTGGACTGTGAAGAAGGCTGAGCGCCGAAGAATTGATGCTTTTGAACTGTGGTGTTGGAGAGTCCCTTGAACTGCAAGGAGATCCAACCAGTCCATTCTGAAGGAGATCAGCCCTGGGATTTCTTTGGAAGGAATGATGCTAAAGCTGAAACTCCAGTACTTTGGCCACCTCATGCGAAGAGTTGACTCATTGGAAAAGACTCTGATGCTGGGAGGGATTGTGGGCAGGAGGAGAAGGGGATGACAGAGGATGAGATGGCTGGATGGCATCACTGACTTGATGGACATGAGTCTGAGTGAACTCCTGGAGTTGGTGATGGACAGGGAGGCCTGGCGTGCTGCGATTCATGGGGTCGCAAAGAGTCGGACACGACTGCGCGACTGATCTGATACCTGAATGGTCTAGTGGTTTTCCCTACTGTCTTCAGTAGGTCAGCTGATTAGCAACCTTAATTCCATCTGCAATGTTAATTCCCCTTCACCATGGAATTTACCAGATCCACAGATTTGGGGTCTGTTCTGCAGAACAGATCACCCTAGCTATTTTATTCCTTGGCTGTTTCTTGTGAGGCGGGACCTCTTTCTTCTTGAGGAGATGTTCCATATGGATAGAAAGGACTACAGTGTTGTCGGACTTTTTCTAATTGCTTTAAGCATTTCTCGTCCTGGAAGAGCCTTCCTCTTTCAGAGGTAGCACACGTACAGAGCAGCAGCAAACTCTGACCTGGGTGACCTGTTTGTGCTCCTTAGCAGCCCTGTTTGTCATCAGATTGCTAGAACAGAGAATGTCTTCGGTTGTTGCTGCCTATTCTTGAATGTTTTTGTGTTGATACTTAATTTGGTAGCAAAGAGAATTTTTTTCTTTTTTTGGTTTCAGGTAATGAAAACATCCCTGAACAAGGAGCTTGTTAGGAAAAAGGAGTTCCTTGTTGTAGAAGATCTTGACATGACATTGGTGATTATTTTTCCAGACACCTGCTTTTGTTCTTCATGTCGCATGATGGGCATCTTGTGCAGAGGAAGCAGGCGAGGTGTGACACTCTTTCACAAATTGATGTTAAAGGCTCATTTGGTTTAATCTCCTATGGAACTGAATTTTTGGCTAAATACTACTGTTCTTTCCGTTTTTGGATCTTGTTTATCTTTCATTTTCTCAAACATAAATATGTATATGTACAACTTTTTAAAAAGAGGAATTTCAATTTCTACTTTAAAAAATTATAGAAGTAACATATCTTTATGGACTTCCTGGGTAGCTCAGCTGGTAAAGAATCCACCTGTGATGCAGGAGACCCCAGTTCAATTCCTGGGTCCGAAAGTTCCCCTGAAGAAGGGATAGGCTACCCACTCCAGTATTTTTGAACTTACCTGGTAGCTCAGATGGTAAAGAATCTACCTACAGTGTGGGAGACCTGGGTTTGATCCCTGGATTGGGTAGATCCCCTGGAGGAGGGCATGGCAATCCACTCCAGTATTCTTGCCTGGAGAATCCCCTTGGACAGAGGAGCTTGGCGGACTACAGTCCATGAGGTCACAAAGAGTCAGACACGGCTGAGCGACTCAGCACAGCACAGCAACTTATTGTTCTAGTAAAATGTGATGATAGAGAAAAGCCTATAGTTAAAAGTCACTTTTGACTTTTAAAGGGTTCTATGAGGTTGGAGAAGACTCTTGAGAGTCCCTTGGACTTCAAGGACATCCAACCAGTCCATCCTAAATGAGATCAGTCCTGGGTGTTCATTGGAAGGACTGATGCTGAAGCTGAAACTCCAATACTTTGGCCACCTCATGAGAAAAGTTGAGTCACTGGAAAGACCCTGATGCTGGGAGGGATTGGAGGCAGGAGGAGAAGGGGACAACAGAGGATGAGGTGGCTGGCTGGCATCACTGACTCGATGGACATGAGTTTGGGTAAACTCCGGGAGTTGGTGATGGACAGGGAGGCCTGGCTTGCTGCGATTCATGGGGTCACAAAGAGTCAGACACGACTGAGTGACTGAACTGAACTGATGAGACTCTAGGAAGTTTGCGTGATTTTAGTTCTCTGTGTTACCTCCAAGGTCAGTTGATTTCCACACAAAGATATGTTGCACATCATCCCCGATTCCTGCCTGTGCAGCAGAAGTGAAGAAAACAGCCCTTGTGAGACTGAATTGCTCTTGGAGGTGTGCAGCTTGGAGAAAATAAGAACCTCAGAACCCCTTGGTTGCAAAGGTCAGGGGATCTCCCATATCAGAGACCACGAGAGGAAGAATGTGTACTTGGCGCTCCTGCAGGGGTCAGACTGAAGCTTAAAGAGTTGCTTGTTGACCTGCCCACCTGAAACTGGGAATCTAGTAAACAGCGGGTAGAATAGTGCTTCCCATACCTGGCTTATCTACAGAATCTCATGGGTCATTTCAAAAAGCAGTTTACTCTGGGGCCCTGCTCTAGCCATGGCTTGTGAACCAGGATCCTCCAGGGTAGGATCCAGGGATGAGTGAATGAGTACAGACACACACACACGTGCACACATGTATTTTCAAAGCACCTGAATTCAGGAGCCCAGATGTAGAAGACCAGTTCTTGGGAAGCTTGTGCTGCTCTCTTTGGGGTCATGTTGCTTGCTCCTGTCTTGGGTTAGAGATGGTTCTCTTCATTGCATGTGTTTGTTTGAAGTGATGGTGTGGGGATTTGTGTCCAGGATTATAGGAAGGGTTGACTGAGTGTTAAATGTATTTTTTTTCCAACTGTAACCATCTAATTGATGTGGTTTTGCTTTAGGCCATTCAGAATTCCCCTCAGAGGGTTTTGAGCTTTCAAGCAGAGGTCCATAAGAAAAGGCTCCACGGATCAAAGAAGCAAAAAATAACCAAGCTTGGGTTTTATTTTTACTCCTTTATAATAGCTACCAAGTTCATCTGCCTCCCCGCTTCAGCTTCCTCAAGTGTCTGTATGGTTTTAGTTTTTGCTCCTTTTAGAAAGATACCTTCCCTGTGTGTTGCTCAGTTGCTGGGCAGCTGCTGGCCAGGCGCCATCCTGGAGTCCTGATCTGTACAGCAGAGGAAGTGACCTGAAAAGAGCCTTCCCTTCTCTCTCTCGGGACGTGGATTGCCAGGCATGTGAGGCCTGCAGAAGGGCTGAGGCCCAGTCACCTGCCAGAGCAGCTTCCAAGTGGCTCTCAGCCTCTCCTCAGGCGTTGGTGGATAGGCTGGCTGTAATTGTAATGTCCTTCTTACTGTAGCACTTGGACAAGCTTTGAAAAGTTAACGTGGAAAATTTTAAAACACACGCAGAAGTGGATGGAAGAGTGTAATGAACTCCTGTGGACCCATCAACACAAACATTTTGGTGTAGTTTCCTTTCAGTCTTTTTTTTTTTTTTTAACGTATATTTCTACATGTCCACCAACCTTAAGTCCTTCTTGGAAAATGTAGGATTTAAAAAATAAGCTTAAACCTCAGCTTCCACCTTAAGAGACTAGCAAAAAAGAGAAAATGAAATCAAAGCAAGCAGAAGGAAAATATAAAAGAGCGGAAAGCAGTGAAATAGAAGACAGAGCAGCTGTCCAGAAAAGTTCCCACCTTGAAGGGAAGTGGATTAGCAGAGAGGAGGAGGAGGGCATCCATTCCATTGATCACAGTTCAGCAGCCGGGTCATATAGTGCTGAGCAGGTGGCTTGGTAGAAAGAGCACTGGGCATGGAGCCTGGCTTCTGGGTCTGGTACTGTCTCTAAGGGCCCTTTGATCTTGGGCAGGTCACTTGGCATCACCAAGTCCCCTGAAAATGTAGACAATGGTGTCTTTTCTACCTGCCCTGCAGAGTTGTTGCAAGGTCAAATAAGACAATGCATGTGAAAGTAAGTTACATAAAACAGCTGGGAAAAAAGTGAAGTATAAAATTTGATAAGGAGAAATTTGAAATTACTAGATCAACTGAAGCTCGGGGATTAATATGTGGATTTTATTTACAACAATGATAACAACAAAAAGTTTAAAAATTAGTTCTAGTCGTTCGGTAAAATGTTTTGTAGCTTTTTAAAGAAAAATGAACATTTTTCTCTGCCCTTAAAATGTATATATGGATGAGTTTTTTGATGTCATCTGCCGAGGAAGGACCCCATCCTCACAGGGACGGCAGGAGAAACAAGACTTCAGAGGGGGTGCTGGCAGCTGGCTGTCTCCCCACGGCTCCGTGGGGGCTGGAGGCAGGGAGCAGGCCTCACTGGGTCAGACAGTTTGTCACGTGGAGCCCAGCGGAAACCGGAACCCAGGCTGGACGTGCTGCTTCCCCGACCAAGGTCCATGGGGTGACAGGATAAGCCCAGATGATGGCCACGCTCGAATTGGGTTAGTCTGCAGCTGAGGAACCAGGTGCTGAGGGCTTAGCACCTTCCGCAGCAGACAGGCCAGCCCTCCCCTGGGAGCCACCTGGTCACACTTGGCCTCCTTGGCCAACCAGCTGTGACAGAGTATGTGCAAGGATGCTCAGGCCCCATGGTGGCCTGACTCTGCCCCAAACTGTATAATATGATTGCACCATGATTTGATTACTTGTCCTTTCTTGTTGGTCATTTAGAAGTTTCCTCTCTGTTCTGTAACAAGTTAACCCTGTAACATCATTGTTCGTAAAGCTTTGCCAACATTTCTAATTGTTTCCTTAGGCTAGACTTTTGTAAGTGAAATCACTAGGTCAGTGACTAAAAACTATTTTTTAGTCTCTTGATATGTACTGCCAAGTGATTTTCCAGAAAGTTCTGTCACATTTACATTTCATACTAGTATATGATGATATTTGTTAATTTATCCTTCTAAACATTGAATTATTTTTTAATGTAATTTTTAAATATTTTCTGTCTCTTCTCAGTGTTAGTAGGGTAGCTTTATTCTAAGACCTCGGCCTAGTGTTCATATAAATCAGAATGGGATTTATAGCAGCTTCTTTCCCAGGTCATTTCTTGTTAATTTAGTCAACAGATATTTATTGAGGACAAACTAGAAGCTGGGCACTCTATGAGTCTTGGGATTTAGACGTGAAATCTCAGGGACCTGGCATTCTAGATGGAAGGAGAACTTTGACCTTTAAGCAAGAAAAGGAGCTGGTTTATCTGGATAGTGTATGTTTCATCCAACTGTATGTGGAGTTCAGATAAAGGTTTCTTAAGAGTTAAGTAAGGGTGAGAACTCATCTGCTTCCCACCCTGTGTTTATTGGACACAGGTCAGCAGTTGAACTTTGTGTTTCTGACTTTTCAGCACTCATGTGTCCCCTTGCAACTGACAAGGCCTTTTTATAAGACATCTGCATCCACAAATTGTGTTAAAGACTTTTGAAAGTGAGTCTACACAAAGCACGATTTAATCCTGAACAGATAGGTTTTAGAATCCTTTTATGTGAGGATAGGGAGAACAGTGCCTGTTTAGGGACTTTCTGGTGGAAAGAAGCTTAAACTTGGCTTGATAATTTTATCTCTTACTACTCTTTCCAAAGTGCACTGACTGGGAATTCCCTGGCAGTCCAGTGGTTAGGGCTCTGTGCCTTCACTGTCAAGGGTCTGGGTTTGATCCCTGATTGGGGAACTAAGATCCCACAAGCCGCATGGCATGGCCAAAAAAAAGAAAAAGAGCAAATGCATTGTCATGGATCTTTCATCTGTCAGCCTTAATTTTTACCCTTTGGCCCAAGGCCACCTTGTGGCTTGGGCAAATTATCTTGTCTTCTCTCAGGGGCACAGACTTGGGGTAAAGACTCAGTCTCACCTGCCTTGCAGGTCATCGTGAAAGGTCCAGTGAGATGCTCTATGTACATCAGTCAGGGGGCGACACACAGCGGGAGCCTGGAGAGAGAAGTGATGGCTGTCATCAGCACACACTGGAGGGCTTGGTAGGGCCGCCACAGATGCTAGGATACCAAAGGTGATGTTGAAACATCTTACTTAGTGATAATAAACACATTCATTTCCTTTTATCTTTTTGCTAAAAACTTTTCTGGTTACCCGTTACTGTAGTTTTTTAAAAAACTATCGAGGTATAATTTACATACAGTAAACTGTATCCATTTGAAGTACAGTCTGATGAGATATATTTGGCAGATTTATACACCGTTGAAACTGCCATCACAGTCAAGATACAGAACATTTCTCTAAAAAGGTTTTCAAGTTCATCTGCAGCCCACCCCCCCCTCCACCCTAGGCAGCCTGGGTCTTTGTGTCCCTACAGGTTAGTTTACGTCCCCCAGAGTTTTGTATAAATGAAGTCATACAATGCATTCTCTACTGTGGCCCTCCCTCAGCGTGAAGCGACCGAGGTCATCGCTGGGATGTCCGTCTTTCCTCTTTACTGCTGAGTGGTGTTCCCCTGTCTGTATTTATCCGGTCACCTGGCCTGATCGTGTGCCTTGTTTCTGGTTTGAGGCCATTGTGAACAAAGCTGCCGTGAGCCGTCGTGAAAAGTCATTGTGTGGACATGTTTCATTTCTGTTAGATTAATATCCATGGATGGAATGGCTGGGTTGTATGGTCGGGTTTTACTTTTCTCCTAAAAAATGTTTTATTATATGTAAAATGGTATTATATGTAAGGAATGGTATGTATAAATAGTATGTAACTAGTTTAAAATGTCTCAGAACAGCTTTTATTTAATGTAAGTATAATATGCAAATCAGTTAAAGTATGTTTTAATATGTTATCATTTTGCATCAATCAAAAAATACTGGATTTTCCTAGAAAAAACAGTGACAATAAAACTTGAAGCAATCACAAAGTAAATGAAAGTATTTTTTCCTGTTCTTGTACACAATTCTGTGCTTCCTTAAAATTGGAAGAGAAGGCTTCACACAACAATTTCTAGGTATAAATTCTTGGAGGTGGGCAAATGCACCTGAGAGCACAGCGGAGGCAGAGTGGGGGCGGGGCAGCCCTCAGGAAGGGACTCTTTATCTTGTGCGTGCTTTGCAGAGTTGCTCTGTGTATCTAGGTAAGCTGCTTCCTGGTAGCTAGTGGCTTTTGTCCATGATGTTTGTGAGACAAATACAACGTGGACACGCCTTTGATGGTCACTTTATTCCTTTTCCAGTGCAGCCAGAGGATGGGCGCCCTCTCAAGTCACCAGTCAGGCCTTTGCCACCCACTGAATTGCTTGTGCCACTGCCACTCAAAGTGCAAATCTTTTAAAAAGAGGGGAGTGGGGGTTAATATTTATTTTTAAAGGAATTATTCTGTAAAATCTTTTTAGAACAATTCTGTTGTTTAGGGGTTTTGGCATTTGAACTACCAGGAAGAAAGTTTTCTACTTTGGAATTAAGGTATTAATTAAAGATTATTCTAAAGAATCAGTGAGTTATGTCCCCAGATGAGTTAGATGGTGGGAGTTATAAGTAATTTAACTTAGAGTTGGGAAATTGGTCCTTTCATAATTGCAACATGGTGAGCTGGTGGTTTAGTCCACTTAGTACCTTATTACGTACTGTTTTCTGTCCTGATTATTAGTACTGCTTACTTTAATGGTTGTGCTGTGTAGGATTCCCTCGAGTCATTGTGTAAACCCCAGGTGAGAAACAAGGGCTGCCAGCAGTGCTCTGAGCTTTTGTTTGCAGTCTGTCAGCCTGTGGGTTGGGATGAGAGGCTTGGTCCCCATGTCCTCATGCTCCTGGTGACTCATCACCCAGTCCCTCAGGTTCATGCCTGGAGGCTTCTGGAAGGAGGAGGAAACTTTGGGGAGACTGGGTAACCCCTGCGTGTACTCTTTTTCTTGATGTATCTCTTGGATGTCTTGTTTCCCAACCAGGATCATATGTGACTTTTTTGGCCGGACTGTCTCTTACTAAACAAGAAGCTTTGTACTCTACAGAATATCCTTTAGTTTTGTGTTTAACTAGACATTTTACATTTTCAATATAGGATTCAATGTGTACCATCACTTTGTGATAAGACATTTGGGACATTACCTCCATTTACTTGGTTGGTGTTAACAAACTCACTGATATGCTTTTGCATCGTTATCAGTCAGTCATTGTCTTAACCACTGACAACATTATTTGTCCTGATAATCCCAAGCCAGTTAATTGATGATAAGGTGAAGGTGAAGTCACTCAGTCGTGTCTCAGACTGTAGCCTACCAGGCTTCTCTGTCCATGGGATTCTGCAGGCAAGAATACTGGAGTGGGTTACTATTTCCTTCTCCAGGGGATCTTCCCAACCCAGGGATCGAACCCTGGTCTCCTGCATTGGAGGCAGATGCTTTAACCTCTGAGCCACCAGGGAAGCCCAACTGATGATGTTCTCCTCCAATTAGATACGTTTCAAAGGTGATTTCTGTGGAAGTTTATGAAATGCGAATGATAAAGCTCTTTCCTTTCCAGTGAGAGAGAGAGCGAGCGAGCAATGAATAACAGTCTCTTCTTTTCCTGCCATGTTCTGAACTGCTGGAAATAGAGAAAGGAAGAGGAAACTGGAGATCAAACCACCAGGCTTTGTGAAGAGAAGGCATCCCCCTGATGCCAGGCATTGGGGAACAGGTTGCAAATTTGTAAAGTAGGTCAGGTTTCTTTCTCTTTCTAACCCCTAGTCGGATCTTTTGAATGTTTGGGACCGCAGGCTTCCAGGACCTTCTGCCTTCCGTTTCAGTACTCAGGTGGAAAGCAGGGGCCCTGGATCCACTCTGCTTAGTGCGATGTTTTTGGTATCTCTCTGTTGGTGATTTCTCTGTTTAAAATGGCCCCCCACACAGTGCTGAAGTGCTGTCTGGTGTTTCCAAGTGCAAGAAGCTGTGATGTACCCACCGAGAACACGTGTGTTCGGTGAGCCTCCTTCAGGTAGGAGTTCATTGTCAGTGAGGTGTCCTAAAACATGCTCACATATTGGGCCATGAAGGAACTGGGGTCAGGGCCTCACAGGAACCTAGCCCTGTATTCCCCTGGGATCTGGGTTCAGTATTTGGCAGTTGAGGGTTAACAGTGACTTTTCTAGGAGCCTTTCTAGGATGCTTGAATTAGGAGGACTGACTTCTTTCTCCCCTCTAAGCTTCAGGCTTAGATGGCTCACTGCCTCATTTCTCTTCCCTCCTCACTGAGATGTCTAAAGGGGGCCTTGTGCTTGGTGTGGCACAGAAGAACCCCCAGATGTTCCCATTCTAGGAAGCAGCATGTCCACCCACGTGGTGTGCAAACTGCGTGTTGAGAAATCAACCCCGATTCCTCCCTTTCTCTCATTTTGCACAGTTTCTTAATGGTGCTGTCCATTCCACCTCCAAACATGGTCTAAAGCGCTCTGCTTGCTGCCATGTGAGTGGAGACCCCTGGCATTGCTCCTGGGATGTGACTCCAGCTCCCTGTGTCGCCCTCACTGTGACCTTGTATCCCGTGCTTTCCCCATTATGGGCACCTGATCAGCTGTCCCTTCTCAGGTGGACCCAGAGGGAACAGGCTGAGAAAGATTTTGTGGTTTGAGCTGCTGACGTCACTCTGGGTGATGGTAGCTTCTGTAAACAGTCCTGCCTCCACACCTGGTAGGAATATTTTTGAGACTGGAAAGGAGGTTTGCTTTTTTCTTTTTATAGGGAAAATAGACCTCAGAACAGTGGTTTAAGAGCTTGAAGAAAATCTTGAAGAAATGCCCCTTCAAGAATAGACTATTAGAGTTTTCTTATTTGTTTTGTATTTCACTGAAACCACCTGTCTTCTAAAACAAGGAGATTAGATTTTAGACAAAACCATGGTTTCCGCTTAGTTTGTTTTTAGAATCAGTGACGGGCACCAAGAAGAAGTTGGGACTGGCCGTGTGTGTGGCACTGCCTTCCGCCTTCTCTGCCCTGCCCTGTGACGCAGGGTGAGCGTCGTCTGTCTCCTCCTGTTTCTCTCACATGGTGGCTTCATCAGCAGGGCCCTGGCGCCTTTCCACGGGTTCACTTTGCACTCTGTCAGCTGAGTAAAAGGATGGGTGGAGTGCACCGATTTTATAACGTCCATCTTGTGGTTTTACGAAGAAAAGGGGTGATGTATAATTAGTAAGTCAGAAAGGGAGGGAAGGAAACAGGAAGAGAATATGCAGCACTTGTGCATCAGAGTTGATGTCCGAGGCAAGAAGGAGCGGGCGGGCGAACGCTTGGCTCCCCAGCCCACCTGTCCTCACTCTGAGCTGTCAGAGGGCTTTGCCTCATACTCATGTGGATTTCACACCACAGTGACGCTTGCTTTCATATTTGTTGAAGGCTGGCCACTTTTTCTAAAACTACTAATTGAATTTGGTTTAAAAGTGCACAGTACACCCAGTGAACTAATTTGATCATTCTCCCTGACATTGTTCATATTCCCCTAAGTAGTAAAAGTATCAGAAAGATCATTTCTGGAAATATCAATTGAATTTATCTTCAATGGCTAGTGCTTTTCATGTATTACAGTGAAAGAATGAACTTGCCTGATAGCTTAGTCACCATTGTCCCCTACAAAACCTTCGGCTTGTTTGATCCATAAATGTTTTCCTTTTGATCCAGGACAGCGTTGAACCCATCCATTCATCATCCAGTGGGTGATGAATATCGCATTGAGCTGATGGAACCCTAACATGATTGGTCTGTGATTACCTGAGACCTTAGGATGCTGGTTCAGCAGACGCTTTTCATCTTTGAGAAGGGGAATCTTAGTTCACAGAGTCATAAAATGTTTAGAGGGGGAAGTGAAAAGTGAAAGTGAAGTCACTCAGTTGTGTCCGACTCTGTGACCCCATGGACTGTACCCTACCATGGGATTTTCCAGGCAAGAGTACTGGCGTGAGTTGCCATGTCCTTCTCCAGGGGATCTTCCCGACCCAGGGATGGAACCTGGGCTCCTGCATTGCAGACGCTTTACCGTCTGAGCCACACTTACCATCAGTCTGAGCCAACAGCTTCAGCTTGTTTGCTGTGTGTGTGGTGTAGCAGGTGACGGTGAAAGGGTCATGGGAGGACGCTCAGCACTGGACTTTGAAGAATTGGTCTTGTAAATTTCGAATACAGACATTTGCCATCTTGAAAAAAAGAAAACTGTGTTACAGAACTAAAAACAATAAAATGCAAAGCAGCAGTTCCCTGCACCACCTTGAGATCCTCCTCCTAAGGGGTAGCCATTTTGAATTTTTAAAGCTGTTTAACAATATTCTTTTCTTGCTTCTTGATGGCCAGTTTCAGACCTGCTCTGCAGACTTTCTGTTGGGCACGACATTGCCAAGCCACGTAGTATTCTGCAGTCATTCTGTCTTCTTGGTACCACTCTTTGTTTTTCCTGGAGCTGTTAATTGCCTTAGCTTTTCCCTTTGCCCAGTTGTCTTTGAAATTATCAGTTGTTTTCTAAAATACAGCAGCTGTGCTGTAAGCTTATCTGTGATGTGTTTTGTCTGCTTAAGTGCCTCAGTCAGTTGTGTCCTCCTGGCCTGTGCCTATCATTTTTCTGCTCAAATCTAGATCAGTTGCTCTTGGGTCTGCTATCTGGCCTTTGTTTCCACTTCCCCCCAGAGTCATTTGGGATTACCTCTCTGTTGAATCACCTTTTCCTTGGCCTGTGTCTTTCCTGTTTTTGATTTACCTTAAGTACATTCTCTAGAAGTTTCCTTCGAAAGGGTATGTGGGAGGTCTGTGTTCTCTTGGTCTGTCTTTAACACTTTTTGGACTTGGTATAAAATTCTTCTAGTAAAATTTTCTTCTGATTTTGAAGACTTTTACTTTACTTTCTTTTTTTTTTTGCTTATCATTCTGCCTGTGAGATTTATTCATGTTGTTTCATGTAGTTATATTCACTTTCACAAACATACAAAACGTTTTATCTTTTGAATATGCCACTATTAAAAAAAGTCTGCTCCACTCTCACTGGACATTTAGGTGGTTTCCATTGGGGGTTATTGCTGCAAGTGCCACTGTGACCGTTGACGTTCATATTTCCTGGCATTCATGTGAATGATGGATTGCCAGCAGCATTTATAGGAAACTCAGTCTGTGATTTTTTTTTTCCAGCTCTGTTACATGTCAAATGTTTATATCTACAAGGGTTTCTGGGCTCGTATTCTGTTCTGATGGTCTGTCCCATGCCAGAAGCACCCATCTTATAACCCCCAAAACAGAGAAGTAAAAACCTACCGGGATCGTGCTTCGCAGTGACAGATGTACATGGAACCTCTCGGTCCTCTGGGAACAGTGACAGCTGAGCGTGCCGGGTCCTGAGTGTGCTTTCTCTCTCCATGGATTTAGGTCCTCTGTCAAGGTTTTCACCACAATTTTAGAATTTTTTTCCATTAAACTCTTACACATTGTTGAACTGATTTATCACCAAGTGTTAAATGTTTGGGCTTTCCTGGTGGCTCATGGTAAAGGACCCACCTGCCAATGCAGGGGACGTGGGTTCAACCCCTGGGTTGGAAGATCCCCTGGAGAAGGAAATGGCAACCCACTCCAGTGTTCTTGCCTGGGAGATCCCACGGACAGAGGACACCTGGCGGGCTACAGTCCAGGGGGTCGCAAAAGAGTTGGGCAGGACTTAGAAACTAAACAATTTAATTTGTGCTTTTATATGTTGTCTTTGTAACCAGCAATCTTGTCAACCTCTGTGAATGATTCTAACAGTTTAGGGTTTGTTTTTTTTTAAACCTTTTCTATGTGGATAGTCAATCCACTAGTAAGATAATCATTTCTTTTTTTTTTTTTTTCCTTCTTTACAATCTTTCTGCCCTTTTTCTTGCCCCATTTCATTGGCTGGGGCATTTGGGCCCATTTCTGCTGGGGCTTCCTGACCGAGAAGATTGAGTTAGAAAACCCTCCAGCACAGTACCAGTGAAGTTGCTGAGTGTGGACACCCTTCATGTCTTCCCCATCTTAAGGGAAAAGCTTTCAGCATTTCCCCACAAACTATAACATTTACTGTGAGTTGTAAATACCTTTTACCATGTTGAAAAAACAATTCATCCTGTTTCTAGTTTGTCAAAAGATTTTTTTCAGTCATGGATGGCTGTTCAGTTCTTTCAGCGCTTTTCCTGTAGGTATATGTGTCATATTGTTGTGACAGTATATTATACAACTAAGTCAGGAACTAGTCTAGCCCTGCACTGTCTCAGTGGTAACCACCATTGAGTTCTTGAAATATGTTCTAAGCATAAAACAAATCCAGGATTTTGAAACCTTAGTACAAAAAAAAAGGCAGAATATTTATTATATCGATCATATGTAGAAATGATAATGTTTTAGATATATTGGGTTAAATAAAACTTATTACTGAGGTTATTTTTTACCATTTATCTTTTAGTTGTTTACTGTATAAGTAAGTAAGTGTAAGTGAAAGTTGCTCAGTTGTGTCTGACTCTTTGTGATCCCATGGACTATAGAGTCCATGAAATTCTCCAGGCCAGAATACTGGAGTGAATAGCCGTTCCCTTCTCTAGGGGATCTTCTCAACCCAGGAATGGAACCCAGGTCTCCCGCATTGCAGGCAGATTCTTTACCAGCTGAGCCACCAGGGAAGCCCCTGTTTCCTGTGGCTGCTAGAAAATGTTAAAATACATATTTGGCTCATATTATGTGTTTTTTGGACAGCACTGGCTAGACACACTGATGTTTGCATCCAAATTTATGGTGAAGAATCTGCCTGCAATTCAGGAGACCTAGGTTTGATTCCTGGGTTGGGAAGATCCCCTGGAGAAGGAAATGGCAACCCACTCCAGTATTCTTGCCTGGAAAATCCCATGGACAGAGGATCCTGGCGGGCTACAGTCCATGGAGTCGCAAAGAGTCGGACACGACTGAGCGACTAACACAATGTGTATTAAGTGTTTAATAGGTGTCCTCATTATTTTAAGCATTTTTACAGTAACCCAATGAAGTGGGAAATTTTTCTCCATGTCTTGGATGAGAAAACTAAAAGTCAAGGAGAGAGTAACAAAGTAGCTAGTGGGCAGTCGAGCCAGGACTGTAACCCAAGCAGCTGACTCCTGGGCCTGCACTGTCGGTCACTCCCTTGTAGGGATCATATGACATTTTAGATCACTGGGGAAAGGGTGTGCTTTTCAGTGAACGGTGATGACAGTTGATTACCCAGAAAATACTTAGATTCCCTTTGTCATTCTACACTTGAAAAATCAAACCAAAAGAACTCCAGATGGATTAGGCCAAAGTGTCCCTTATTTATATATATACACTTAGACCTGTAACCCATCTGGAGTTTTTTGTTTTATTTCTTTAAGTATAAAATGACAAATATAAACACACAAATATATACATATATGCACATATATGTAATTTTTAAGTGAATATTTTTCTAATTTTATTGAGAAAGGAACACTACTTCCTAAGCAGGTCACAGAAACTTAGAAGTCATAAAAAAGCAATCAACAGACATGACATCGTATGAACCAACTTAATATATATAAATGTATTATTTATATTCTTTTTTGTGTGACAAAAGCTTTCATAAAAAAGTAAAACAGGCAGTATAGTTGGAGAAAATATTTGCAGCACTTACAAGCAAAGATTGCTATCCAAAATATATGAAGAGCACCTGCAAACCGGTAAAAAGACAAACAACAGTAGAAAAATAGGACAAAGGATATAAACGATTCAGAGAAGAAGCACAGACAGCCAATAATCCTAATAGACAGGGAAATGTGAACTACAACGACCAGCAGATTACCAGAACGTTAAAGAGCGCTGGTGAGATTGTGGAGAAGCCGACATTCTCGTAGTGTTTGGGGGGGGCATTTTGTGCCTGATTTCAGAAGGCAGTTTGGTAATGTCTGTCCCAGTTTAAAATGTTTATAGAGTACATCCTATGCCCAGAGCTTGGTTTCTAAATACCATTCTCCATTAAAAGGAACCTGTGATCCTTGGGGAAATGGTTGATTCTGGGGCTGGGTAGGGAAAAATACAAAGTGAGCCTGCTTGGAAAGTCTTGTGATGGCAGGAAGTGAAGAAGTGCTCAGAGAATGATGGGGACAAGTTGGAAGACACAGGAGCCAACTTGAAGAAGCACCTGGCTGCTGACCCCAAAATTAGGGCATGATAAAAGATGGCGAGGAACAGATACCCACATCCTCCCAGAGCATCTCCCAACAAGATTCTTAGGAATCACAGAGGGACAAACAGCCACAAAAACAGAAACCTGGTGGACTCACCTCTACCAGATGTTCAAGGTTGGCATCACTAGTAAAAGGCTAATCAACATCGTGGACCCTGATGTCATGCATCAAGGACAGCCTAATTTTCTGTGGTGGTGTTTAGTCGCTCAGTTGTGTCCGACTCTTTTGTGACTCCATGGACTGTAGCCCACCAGGCTCCTCTGTCCGTGGGATTTTCCAGGCAAGAATACTGGAATGGGTTGCCATTTCCTTCTCCACATTTTCTGTGTAATTCTTGCCAAAAATACACAACCTCAGTTGCATCAGAAGAAAACTGTGGGCAAATCCAAATTGGGGAACATTCTACAAAACAACCCAGCACTACTCTGTGAAGTGAAAAGGTCATAACCCTGAGACTGGGAACGTTCGTGATCAGACTAATTGCAGTGGGGTCTCCTGGATTGGATCCTGGACTAGAAGAAAAGGACCTCACTGAGGAAACTGAGGCGGTTCCAGTAGGTTTACCAGGTTGCCTGTCAGTATTGTGTTGATGAGAATGGAGGCCACATGGCAAGTCCATGTTTGTATAGTTTTTCTGCAGATCTAACATGTTTCAAAATAAAAAGTTAGCTGCCCATACTTGTTGACTCTGGAATTCAGTTTCCGAATCTCTTCTGCAGGTTCAGAAAAATAGATAAAAAACAATGTCGATTTCACATAGCTTGTGATGGCAGAGTATTGGAAACAGAGATTCACCAGTACAAAATCAAAGTATAGAATTAGTGCAGATTTTACTGTGGGATGTACCAATTTAAAAACTTGAGGTAGATTTATAGGCCCTGACATAGGAAAATCTCTATGAAAAAAAAACTTGCAGAAAAACATCTATTAAATTTAACTTTGTGATATAGGCAGTAAAAAAAACAAGTACTTTTATTTTTGTATTTTACATGTTCTGCATCTTCCTCCCCACTCCCCTTCTAGAATTTAAACACTGGGAGACAGTAAGTATGGTATTTTCTGTCTTCAGTGAGATCATCCTCTTTTGTGTGTTAGAAAAAACTCAGAATGGTGATTCTGATTGATAAAAATACAAAGACGTAAACTCAGCCCTTAGGAAAAGTTTCTTACTGGTTCATATTTGTGTTTCTTAAGCTAACCTCAGTGGAGAGGGGCTGTGTTCTAGGTAGTCTCAGAGTTCAGGGAATTCACAGTTGATGACTACTTCGCTGGGGGTGTCTGGTCCCTGTGCCCCGAGCGTGTGTCCATCGGGCTGAGGGAGCACTCTGGGAGGGCCCCCTGGGCTTGGTGTCAGCACCCATGGTTACGTGGCTCCTCAGCTCTCCCATGTCTTCAGCGTCCTTCAAGGAAGGGGGATGG
Organism: Bos javanicus; assembly: GCF_032452875.1. Taxonomy (NCBI): domain Eukaryota; kingdom Metazoa; phylum Chordata; class Mammalia; order Artiodactyla; family Bovidae; genus Bos; species Bos javanicus. The sequence continues at coordinate 55,087,942 of NC_083886.1, forward strand.
TGGCGGTTGGGGTGCTGCCTGGTCTCCTGCAGGTTGTTTTGATGCCCAAGAAATTCTGTATTTCTGTGAAAATACCTCTGTGTCTCTTTGGAAACTAATGCAGCTTTTGAAGGTTACCTGCTTGGTTATGGTGCAGTAGCACGTGTCCCTTCAGTCAGAGTGACAAACCTCAGGCTGTCCAGCAGCACCATGAACCTGGTTCATGTTTGGAATTCTGCATTGTTTTATCTTTGAATCTGCATTTCTCAGGTCTCTTTTTCCTGCAGACTTCTTACCAGGTAGGTTTCCTGGCTGGAAAGAGAATGTGCAGCCCCACCAATACAAATGTCATTCTGTGACTTTGGGTATAAAATCATTTTCAAGAAGAGTAAGGTAATTGGACTGAGGGTTTGTTCAGTGGAGGGAAGTTAAGTTTGAGGCCCATAGTCTTGGAAGGATGAATGATCACTATGCGAATGACAGAAATGCAGGTAGGTCTCTGTGGGTGGAGGGGTTCTGTCGCGGTGACAGCAGACACGGGGGGAGACAGGCAGGACCACGTCTTGAAGGGCCTCTTGTGCTGGGCAGTTCTGTATCTAAAATGCCCTTCCTCTCCCAGACAGTGCCCAGTCACCCATAAAGGTCACCTCTACTTTTCTCTTCAAGATTGTGACCCCAAGGCAGTATTTGAGTCACCTGATCTCCTAAATGCCAGATATTGCCACTAAGATTGTGGATTTTCTCAAAAGTCACTCTTCTTTTTTGGACTGCTCACACCCCCATTCTTCTTGCTGCCCCCAGGGACTCATTTTTGGTGTTTTTTCTCCAAGAGCTTGGAGTCCCCGACCCTCACGTCCTAATCCTGAGCAGCCCAGGTGGTGGTTTCAGGTGACCTCTGCCACCACCCGGGGCCTCCAGAGACCTGTGCTCTCATCACCTCTGGAGCCCAGCACCCAGCTAGTGTGGCACTCAACACAGTTCAAACTGAACCACACAGTAGAGACCCAAGTCTTTTTTGAGGGAATGCAGAGTACTCAGCCTTCAATGCTCCTTGGAAGGACTGATGGTGAAGCTGAAGCTCCAGTACTTTGGCCACCTAATGTGAACAAGTTGACTCATTGGAAAAGACCTTGATGCTGGGAAAGATTGAAGGCAAAAGGTGAAGAGGGGGCCAGAGGATGAAATGGTTGGATGGCATCACTGACTCAGTGGACATGAACTTGGCAAACTCTGGGAAATATTGAGGGACAGGGAGGAGGCCTGGCATGCTGAGTCCATGGGGTTGCGAGGAGTCAGACACAACTTAGTGACTGAACAACAGCAACTTAGCACGTACGTTTTTCAAATAACGAGCACCAGCTTTGTGAACGCCAGCTAGAACATGGCTAGAACATTACCAGGGGATGAGACTTCTCCTGAGGACACAGGAAGTGGGAGGTTCAGCCACCACAGTGGCTCTGGGTCCCCGAGCTCAGGTCTGTTCATGGGGAAACAGCCTTGGGAATCTAGTCATGCACACAGTGCCTGGTTAATTTCATTAGTCCGTGCGGTGGGGAACAGGAAGCAGGAGGTTCACACACTGCAGAATGCACCTCACACACTGCAGAATTTTGGACCCCAAAAGCCTGTGTCCAGTGTTTTTGTTTCGGCTTGGGGGAGTCACAGAGGTTCAGATTTCACCTCTGTGATGCCTGTTCTGACCACCACATTTAATACTTTTTTGGGGGGGCTGTGTTGGGTCTGCTTTGCTGCATGGGCTTTTGTCTAGTTGCGGCAAATGGGGGGCTACTCCTTGTTGCAGTGTGAGGGTGGCTTCTTGCAGTGGCTTCTCTTGTTGCAACGCACAAGTTCTACAGGCTCAGGCTTCAGTAGCTGCAGTGCCTGGGCTCAGCAGTAGCAGTTCCCGGGCTCTAGAGCCCAAGCTTCATAACTGTGGCAGATGGGCTTAGTTGCGCCGCAGCATGTGGGATCTTCCTGATTCAGGGATGGAACCCGTGTCTCCTGCATTGGCAGGTGGATTCTTTACCATTGAGCCACCAGGGAAGCCCCGTGTTTAGTACTTTAATGATTACTGCACCCTACGCGCACACTCCTGGGTCCTTCTTTCCCCCATAGCACCCGCTACTTTCTAGCATGCTAGTGAATATTGTTATTATCTGTGTCTGCCTGTATAACGTAAATTCCCATTGGCCATCACCTATTCCCATAAATTAATCACAGTGGCAAGCCAATTTTCATATAACGAAAACCTTTCAGGAAATAAGACCAGTGGAATATCACCAGAGCATGCCCTACATACTAGGTAGAACATGACTTTCTTCTGTATACATTCAAAAGGTAATGTATTTGCAAAAATGGCTAATTGTAAACCTTTTAACAATCTTATCATGTAACCAGCAGAGGGCAGCACAGTTCGAATTTATCACACCTAGTAATTTTGACTTTATTTTAAAGGACATTTAAAGCTGTAACAACTGTTTTCAGACGTAGTTCAATGTTTATCTCAACATCAAGTTTAATTTTTTTTTTTTTTTTGCTGCACTGTGAGTCATGTGGGATCTTAGTTCCCCAACCAGAGGTCTAACCCATCCCCCCTGCAGTAGAAGCACACAGAGCCCTAACCACTGGACTGCCAGGGAATTCCTCAGCATCAAATATAGTATACTGCTTTCTCATTTGTGAGTCATGCTATTGCTTCTCTGTCTCTGTGGAGGAAGACGTTTCTGTTTAACATCACGAATAGGTCAAGCACATGTTTTCTGAAGCACACAGAACCACTTTTCTGAGTGTGATGGTGACGACAGGTGTGAGTCCTATGGGGCATCATTCCATCACCACTGGGGGGCGCTAATCATTTACCTGAGCTTCTCTCAGGGACAGGGCTGCCCTCACCTGTTCCTGGAGGACTGGATCCAGGTGCAGATCCCCCAGCACGAGGGTCCTCATTGAGCACCTGGTGATGTGTCGACCCCCTTCTCAAGGAAAATTGCTTAGAAACTCAAAACCACATGGGCCCCCCCCGCCACCCCAGTTTATGGCATTTTATGGCATTGATAGTGATTTTTCTTCCCATGGAAATTAAGAACAGACTCTGAAGAATTACACCTTTCTCTTTTTTTTCTTGCAAAAGTTAATGACTCTTCTTGGAAAAAATTGAAATTCAGATTGTGTAAGTAAGGCAAAGGGAAAGGACATGGTTTAGGGCTTTTGAAAAATATCTAATTGATTTTTACTGTTGATGATAAAACTGCTAAAAATTCCACCTTACAAAGTATGGGCAGGTAACAGTGGTGACCAGGTGCAAGTTAAGTGTGCATCCAGGAGTTTTTTATTTGCATTCTCTGCAACACATGCCTAGTAAATCCTTTGTTCTCAGGCCTTTTTGTTTTTGTACTTTGGTGATTTGGTGCTGTTCATGTGTATGAGGAAAAACAGTACAAATCCATATTTTTCAGGTAACCCAAGAAGTAGAAAGAAAGTGAAGTCGCTCAGTTGTGTCCAACTCTTTGCGACCCCATGGACTGTTTAGCCTGCCAGGCTCCTTCACCCATGGGATTTTCTAGGCAAGAATACTAGAGTGGGTTGTCATTTCCTTCTCCAGGGTATCTTCCCGACTCAGGGATCAAACCAAGGTCTCCTGCACTGTAGGCAGACTCTTTACCGTCTGAGCCACCAGGGAAGCCCAAGAAGTAGAGTAACTTTCAAAAGAGCTTTGCAATATTTCTAGGCAACTGTGGGTTTCTGTCTGTAGAAAGTTGAGGTCTTTGTCACTTTCTACGTCACCTTACAGATACACTTCTGTGGGTTTTTGGACACGTGCATGATTGTGTTCTCCAATCCCTTCCTATTGGCAGCTTATGAGGAAAGATCTAAGTTGCAAAGAAGGAGGTCATCATGAAACGAAATGACATATCTTCAAATCTCAGAAATTCCTCTGAGATTGGAGATATGGAATGACGCTAGAAACCAGAGGGTGGGTCTGAAGTCATGACAGGAAGTTAAGACACCCAGTTCTTTTCCATCTCCTGTAGCAAGGCGATTTCTCTTTCCCTTTGGTAAAACATGGAGATCAGGCTGTAAGGGGACTGAGTGAAAGTCTGTGTACTTACTTAGGAGCTCCTTTCCCTTTCTCTCTCTCTACTTACCTGCCCAGGTGCTGCTGGCCAGCTGTATTGGAGATCTTGTCTTTAGGTCACTGCTCAAGACAAGAACCTCCAGAGCCCTACATGTGGGGTCTGTACGTGTTAATTGCTTTATTATTTTACAAAGACACTCACCACTCAACAGGCCATAGCTACTACACAGTTTTTAATCAGATTGTCAGTGCCTCTCTCTTAAATATGAAGAAATAGCCTCTGTTTACTAGACATTTAAGGAAAATCCCTGAACATGAATAGAACAAAGTAAACAGAAGAAAAGAAATTAGAGGAAACAGGTCAGGGAAGATATAGAAGAAAACTTTAAAACTGTATACTTAAGAGTCTCAGAAATTATATTAATGAAATAAGAATCGGATGCTATCAAAACGATACATTCAGAGATTAAGAGTGAGTTCTTGCAGATTAAAAATAAAATAAATAGGTTTCCCAGATGGCTCAGTGGTAAAGAATCTGCCTGCAATGCAGGAGACACAGATTCAGTCCTTGGTCCAGAAGATCCCCTGGAGAAGGAAATGGCAACCCACTCCAGTATTTTTGCCTGGAAAATCCCATGGACAGTGAAGCTTGGCAGGCTATAGTCCACGGAGTGGCAAAGAGTCTAGCATGACTTAGCGACCAAACAACAAATACCAGAAATAGAACATTCAAATAGAAAGATTGGAAGATAAAGCAGAGAATTGTCTTAGTTCAGGCTGTTGTAACAAAGTAGCACAGGATGGGTGGCTTAAACAACAGATGTTTGTTTCTCACAGTTGTAGAGGCTGAAGGTCTAAGATCTCAGTGCTGGGTGGATTGGACTCTTGGTGAGGGCCTCCTTCCTGGTTTATAGAGAGCTACACTCCTGCTGTGTCCTCACATGGCAGAAAGAGAGCTAGCTAACTCTCTGGCCACTTCATATAAGGGCACTAATTCCATTCAGGTGGCTCCACTGTCATGACCTGATCACCTCCCAGAGGCTCCATTTCCAAATACCATCACGTTGTGCATGAGGGGACACAAACGTTTGGTCCATTGAAAGAATATTTCCTAGAAAGCAGCTCAAAAAGAAGAGGAAAAGTAGGAGTGAATAGGTAAGAAGAATTAAAGGATCCACAAGAGAGGTCCAGTTGCTAATAAAAATGTCAAAATACAAGAACTGGGGGGGAAAAAAGGACAAATTTAATTGTTAGAGTATAAGATTTCAGGCATAGGTTCTACCCGATGGCTAACATATGAAATTTAATAACAGTCTGCATAGAGAGAAGGTCCTGAAAGCTTCCTGAGAGGGGAAAGTGTCACATACAAAAGTTTGGGCACCAGAGTGGCACCACTGCCAACAGCAGCACCGGAAGAGGGAACAGCGAGGGAGCACCTCCACCGCGCTGAGGGAATTAAGCTTCACTCAGAGTGCCACACCCAGCCAAAGTGCCAGGTGTAAGAGAGGAGACGCGCAACATTCACAGCCCCGGTGATGAAAGCCTGCTCCTTCACAGCCCCTCTGTTAGTTGTGAGAGGATGTGCTCCACCAAAATGAGGGAGTAATCCCCAGAAAGGAAAAAAAAAAAAAAATTGAATCAGACTCAGGAGCAGTGGTGGGAAGCAGCAGAGGGAGCGCACAGAGTGGTCCCCAGAATTTGGGCCTCAGAACCGCAAGACTAGGCTGAGCGGAAGCATGGAGGTTTCTGGAGGCTGTCTCAGAAGACAGACCACTGCACAGGGTTGACCATATTGACGGCTTCATAGCATGGTAGAGAGTTTGGCACTGAGAGAAACAAAAAGGCCGCTTAATGCCGTTATCTGGTTATTTTAATCACAGTACATCATGTAGCTAGGTTTTGAGCAGTATTTATGGGAATACTAAAGACTGATTTTACCAAAAATGTTTGCCTGATTATACCAGGGGTGTGTGTGTGAGGGGTGTGTGCGTGTGTGCAGGGGTGTGTGCGTGTGCACGTGCATGTGGCTGAGGTGTGGCAGCAGAAGCCGAGTTTTCATCTTACGTGGCAGGCAGTTGATGTCTAGAGTTGAAAACTCGAGAACAAGTGGTGTAACTAGTTATTTCACAACAGGGAGGTGATGAGCAGAAGAAATAGCCGAGAGACCTACATCTGTGGAGCGTGATTTTAGGTGGGGGAGAGGGGAGCAGGGCAGGAAACTGTGGTTTTCTGTTTTAAACCCTAGGTACTACTTGCTTTATGTGATGTGTGTCTTTTGCTTAGAGAACAAACTAGGCATGGTGGTGAGAGATGAGCCTGGAGAGGCACAGGGTCCCAGGAAGAGGGTCCTGACACTGTGGTGATTACGGGACTGAGGACTTCAGGGCTGGCTCCTGGCCTTGGGGGTTGTGTGGTCTGGTCAGTAAGTAAGCTGGTCAGCCCTCCCAGCTCCACTCTGTACTCTCCCCAGCCCTCTGGCCCTTTGGATTGTCCAGGAGGCTGGTGGGCTGGGGGATACTCCCCACCAGCCAGCTGAGGTCAGGGGTCCCCTCCACTCCACCGCCCGGCAGGCCTGGCCTGCTCAGGGCCACCCCCTCGCACTGGCCCTGGGGCCGCTTCTCTCCCCGTGGTCTCCCCAGACCCTGCCCTCACTTTTCTAGACCGCCCTCTCTTCTGTCCACACTCCCAGTCTGAGTGTGTGTCTGTGTCCTTGGGATTGCAACTGATGAGGGTGTTAGGCTGAGAAAAAGACTTTGCCCAGAACATTATGTGAATATTCACGGAAGCTTTCTTTCAGGTTACATCCTGATAAACACATCATAAGTTGAAAATGTCATAGGTCAACGTGTATGTAATACACCCAAACTGAACAGCACAGCTTAGCACAGCCTACCTTAGATGTGCTCAGAGCAGTAAAGCAGCCTACAGTGGGGCCAAACCATGGAACACACAACCTGTGTCGACTGTCTGCTGTAACGACTTGAGCACTGTACTGACACAGTGAGAAGAAACAACAGTTGTCTGCGTCCAGGGTGGTTGTAAGAGTGTCGGTTGTTCCCCTTCGTGACAGTGTGCTGACTGGGGGCTGTGCTCGCTGCCACTGCCCAGCAACACAGGAACGGATCGGACCACGTATTGCTAACCCAGAAAAGAGCAACATTCAGAGTATAGTTTCTACTGACTGTGTATCACTTTCCCCCCATAATAAAATTGAAAAGTCGTAAGTCAACCGTTGTGAGACTTCTCGAGCAGTCCAGTGGTTTGGGGTCTGTGCTTCCACTGCACAGGCACAGGCTTGATCCCTGGTTGGGGAACTAAGATCCCTTATGCCCCACAGCATGGCCACAAAAAAAGTCAATCATTGAAAGTCACGGACCATCTGTATACTTATCTCTTGAGGTGAATATATCTTAAGAGAAGGATAAATATATTTCATTATATAGTATATGTGGTTATTATATGTAGTAAATATGGCAGCTGTAATGAGAGATATAGATGTTGAGATATATATATATATATATATATATAAAGAGTTAAATATGTAAGAGAGAATGAGAATATAATATAGAAAACAAAAATCTGGACGAATATTAAGAACATATACTGAAATGTCATCAGTGGTTATCCCTGAGTGATAGGATTAAGGGCCCCCCCAACTACTATTATCTAATTTCAACAATAAATGTGTCATGAATATATTAAGAATATGCAGAAAAGAACAGTTTGGTGCAATATATTAGAACATAGAATGGGGATGAAGTTGAACTTATATGGGAATGATGCCCTTAGTTGTTTTAGGGTTTGGTTGTTTTTTTTTTTGCCTCTAAAATCTGCCTCCTATTTTTATCCTGTGACTTCATAACATACTGTAATGATTATGATCTCTTAGTCACGCTCTTGGGAAGTGCGCTGTTACCTCACTGTGAGACAACCCAGTGTTTTTAAGTCATTTTGTTCTAAGCAAGTGCTTGGGAAGTGAAGAGAGAAACGCCAGCCCTGTCTATTGCTTTGGGTTGAGTCTGAGACCAGAAGTGCCACTGTTCCTCACTGGACTCCAGCCTCAGACTGCTTCCAGGGAGGAGGTGGTTAACCTCTGGGGAGCTCCTTGAGCTTGACTTCAGGAACTGGGTGGTGGCAGTGAACTGGGAGTGACGCTTCTGTGGATGGAGGCTGATTGGTCCAGGAGAGCTGCCAGGGAGTTCCCCGGCAGTCCAGGAAGCAGCTCTGAGCTGTCCCAGCGTTGGACAGCCCACAGGTATTCCCGCCCCACCCGGCCTCCCAGGAGTACACACCCCGGCAGCCTTCGGGGTCCTGCTGTGACAGAAAAGATGGTCCTTAAAACCGAAGAAGAGGATGGTGAGTCCAGGCCTGGTCTGGGTGTGTGGGGTGAGGTTTAGGTATCTCTTTTGATCAACGTGTGACGACATGTGTTGTGTGACCACAGTTTTACAGCCCCTTGAGGAGTACCAACTGAAAGGCTCTTGCTTGTGTGTGTGTGTGTGAGAGAGAGAGAGAGAGAGAGAGAGAGACTGTGTTTTTAAACTGAAAGTGTCCCCCAGCCCCCACCCCCACTCTGCCTCTTGTTGGGGATCCGCCCTGGGTGCGTCTTGGTGGCGTTTGCCCTCCTACTTGGCGATGGCGTCTGACTTCCTGAGTGAATAACAGTCTTAGAAGCGCTGAAAGTTGCGTGTACACCAGTGTGACACTAAAAAAGGAAAGATGTTAGAGACCAGGTTTGAAAGTACCTGAGGATGAATAATAACCGTGAGGTTCAGGATGAATAATAACTTTTTATTAAATAAAAATGTAACAGAGGGAATCCGTAGTTGTTTGATCTTCCTCTTTTGGTATTAGGTAAGTAAGGACTGAAGCCTTGCAGGGTCTGGGGAACTTCCTTTGTCTTCTCCACACCCACACTGTAAACAGTGAAGCTAAGAGTAAAGGGGTGACAAGTTTTGTGGATTCTAAATCCCAAAAGCTTTTGCAGAAGAACTGGCTTTAAAGCACCCTAGGTCAGGGCTCTCCAGTGTCTTGAAGTTTTGTGTGTGGGTCTGTGTATGTTTTATTGTGATACTTTCATCAGATGGCCATGTATTTTTTGTTTTGTTTTTGATTTGTTTTTGACACGTACACACTACTACGTTTTATTTATTTATTAATGGCTGCCCTGCGTCTTCGTTGCTGCACATGGGCTTTCTCTAGTTGCGGCAAGCGGGGGCTGTGCTCTAGCGTCGGTGCACGGGCGTCTCCTCGAGGTGGCTGCTCCTGCTGTGGAGCACAGGCTCTAAGCGTGCAGGCTCCAGTTGTTGCAGCACGCAGGCTCGGTGGTTGCGACGTGCTGGCTCTAGGCGCACGGTCTTCAGTAGTTGCGATACGGGGGCTCATCAGTTGGGGCTGGAGGCCCTAGAGCATGCAGGCTTCGATAGTTGTGGTGCATGGGCTGAGGTGCTCAGCAGCACGTGGAATCTTCCCAGACCAGGGATTGAACCCAGGTTTCCTGCACTGACAGGCAGATTCTTATTCACTTGGGCCACCAGGAAAGTCCCAGATGGCCATGTTTTAGTGCCTTTAAGACAAAAAGCAAAATGTATACTGGTTTGTAGCTGGTATTGGATGATATGAATAAGTCAGAAATAAATATTAAGCTGTTTTTCAAAATGGATTTTGGGAAAATGATAATAAGCTTTAGGGATCATTTTTATCTTTTTCCTTATCTGGTTCACTGTAAAATGTATTTGAAGTTTCACCTTTGTGTCAGACAGTATTGTGGACCATACCCCACAGGGTGGCTCGAAAAGCTATACTGTGTGTGAAAGCCTATGGGGGAGAGGGGGATTTGGTGTTGACAACACCCGGCATGTGAGGAGGGGATGATGATGAAGCGGTTCTCCGTCAGGGCTGAACTGCCCCCGTGGGAGCTTTTGTATCTGAGCAGTGTGTCCGCGGTAGCCAAGGTGTCTAGCTCGAAAGGGGACCCTTGTGAGAGGGGAGGAAGACACTGGTGGATGATGCTGGGGTGGTCGGGGTGCACTGGCCCGGCCTCAGCAGAGGGTGACCGCTGCTCACTGAGCTGGTTCTTCCCTCTTACTTGCCGCTGCTCCTTCCTGGTGGCCTGGCTTCAGACTCCCTGAGGTGGTGCCAACAGTCACTTTAAAGTCAAAATCAAGGGGTTCCATGCTGTCAGCTTCTGGCCATCCTAGAGGCTTTAACATTCAACATAAACTGCTCAGTGTGTGTGCCCTTGATTCATGGATGGGAGTAGGGCTAGGGCATTTAGAAATCAATTTTTAGAGATAGGATTAATGGGCAACTTTGCTTTGAGAAAGTAGTCTTCAGAATGGGTGGTTCTCCATTTCCCTCAGCGCCCCCTGCCCCGGAATGTTTCATCTTGTTGTTTGTTTGAGACATTGAGGGGGGCGCAGTGTTGATAAGATAGTTGCCCCTAGATACTGAGATGAGATGACAGAAATGGCATCGGGCATGTGTGAAAGTGAAGGGAGCAAATGGACTTTCCCGGGCCGGTCCCCAGCATCCCGAGAGGGCGGGTGAAGTGTCAGCATGTGCTTCTCACACAGCTGAATTGATTAGATTGTCACCCAAAGGGCCACCCAACACAGGGGAATCAAGGTTTAAAAAATGTCTCTGAAGAAGTCAGATCTTACCTGCTGCATGAGAATCTGCAATCCTTCAGTTACAGACATGGCTTTGCCTCTGTCCTTCCCTCTTACTTAGGCTCATCAGGTTCCACTCTAGTTACGCAGGTGTGTGTAACTGAGACTTAACCAGTGTCCAGTTATGTACGCGTGTGTAAGGATAGTGTCCAGTTATGCAGGTGTGTGAGACTTAACCATTACACTGAATTGAGCACTGTTTTCTTAGCCATCTGAGGCTGTTTTTAGCTGTTACCTTTGGAATGTTTGACCCCCTTGCTTTGCCTTTGAACCTTCTCTCAGGACTGGGATCCCAGCTCCCTGCTGAGGGGCACACGGGACTCTCACCGGCACAGCTCAGGCTCTGCCGGGCGCCCCGGGCCCTGAGCGGAGCTGTGCTCACTGTCCCCAGGCACGCAGCCCCCTGGCCTCGTCCCTTTGTGTGATCCATGCATCCACATTCTCTCTGCATCTGCATCGGTCCTCAAGTCCAGGCTCCGAGGCTTGTCCAAGTCCTGAGCAGCCTGGCCGCGGTGGCCGCCTGTGCCGCTGCTGAGGGCTCGCCGCCTGCCCTGCTGGGAGCCCCCTGCTGAGCTCTTTAAATCCCAGCCCCAGCGCTGGCCGGGCACATGCAGATGCGCAGTGAGTGCTGAGCTGACGTGGCACGGTTGATTATTCTGGGGAGAGAAAAGAAAGAGCTGATGGCTCAGCCAGAGAGTTTGAGTTGGACTTGGTCTGTTCCTGGATTATTTATACTCGTTGAATCTTACCTCATCTCTAAACTGGAAGTAACACCGCGTACATAGTTCATTGTCAGGAAGTGTGCAAAGGTCACAATTGGGCTTTGTCGTCAAGTTCAAATAATGGAAATGAAAAAATATTTTAGGCTATGGATCTTATATATGTATAAGTTAGTATTATTTGTAGGAAAATATACTGACTGAAATGGAATTGAGTAGAGTATCTCTCCCTCAGGACACTGGATTTTCAGGTTGCATCTGAAATACTCTGTCTGGTGGTAACTTACCCCTTATCCCGCCCTCTCAATGTGGTCCTTGCCACTGCTCCAGCCTCACATTGGGCAAGTTGCCGAGGCTGGGGGGAGTTTTAATTCGGAAAGCAGAGGTGCTATAAGTGCACATCCCATAGATACTCCCTACTCCCTTCCTCACCGGTTGAGTTTGTATTTTGCAGAACCAAAAATGGTTACATCTTTATTTTTAAGCAAGAGCTCTTGGCATTGTACAAAGCACACATCTCAGCGGACCTGCATCACCATCTGCCAGGACCAGTTTTGAAGGGGCCTCTCTCTGGTCTGAGTTTCATAGGCTCTGGTCTCAATTTCATAGGCTGTCTGTGGAGCACACCAGCGTGAGTGCCTGCAGCACTGAACAGAGGGTCAGGACTGCCCTTTCTTCTTGATGAAGGAGGTTGAAGAAATGAGGCTCAGGTTCTGCTCTGAAAAGAGTGGACCTTTATCTGTCATCTGAGGCTTTCCACAGCCTCCCAAGTTCTCTTTGCTGTGGAACATAAAAGCATAGGGCTGGCTGTCGGTGGTCAGGACCCAGCATCCAGGAGACAGTTGGGGTGTGGAAGGCAGCACTTGGAGTTGTCTGAGGAGCCAGCATTGTGGAAAGAACAGGCAGGGAGTATGGTCTTGGCAGGACGCAGGACTGGCATCCTCCAGCCTCTAGAGTGGGCCACGGAGCCGAGGGCAAGGGAGATGCGGTAGATATGGCAAGGCATTAGGACCTTGCCACCCAGCCCTCCCTGTGGCTCTGGAAGATTCGCTGAGTGTGTTGGTGGTGGTGATGGGGAGGGGCTGACTCTGCCTACATATAGTTTGCTGCTGGTTACCTTAAAAGTGGAGGGCTAGACCTTCTGCACATTTTATATAGTATCCACTTCTCACTTTTCCCTTGCATTTTGACAGCCTTCCAAAGGCACCTTTACTGAATTTACATTGTTCTTGTCTTTGCTTCTCTGTTTGCTGAAGCCAAGCTGAGATTTCCTTTTTAGAAAGATTCTTGTAACAGCTTCTGTCTTCTCCTGTTACCTTGTGAAGAGCTTCCGCTCATAGGGACTCAGATGGGCTCACCTTGCAGCTGGGACTGTCACTAGTGCAGAGGGGCCTCAGGCTCGTGGGGCCCTGGCTCCCAGGGCACATGGAGCTCCCCTGGGGCTGGCGTTGGGCAGCGCTGCTGAGACTCGCTGCTCTTGGGACCCACTTGTCCTCCTCCTGAGCCCGTGCTGGTTGTGACACACCAGGGAGGATGGACACAGAAGTCAGGCTTGCTGCCCTCAGCTCTGCTCATGGTCAGGACTCGCCCTGCCACTTCCTTCCCTTCTTCCGAAGATAATTTCTTGACTTTTGTATGATCTTCCTTCTTTACCCTACAGAGAAATCATGAAAGCTTAACTTCTGACTTAGAAAAATACAGCACATTTCTCTTCCAAGTTGGTGACTGTTTCTGCATCTCTTCTCTTTCTGGCATCTTGAGTCTCTTCTTTGTCTCTTCTGTTAAGAGTTCAGGATTCTGATTCACGGAAGTCCAGTGGAATCCTACATAGACAACACAGCATGATGGTATAGTTTCCCCCAGGGATTTCACATGCATTATATATAACAGGACTCCAGGTATGTTCCTCCCACAAAAGAAATACTTGGGTGTAAGCTGAGCAAATGTTTTGGGGTAATTGGTTGGTGACATTTCCATATTCTTTTCTGAATAGAGATTTCAGCGTAAAATTTTGCCTTAGTTTTGGATCCAGATAAACAGAAGGGTATAAAGTGCAGCATCGCTGCCTGTATTCATTCCCTGTCCACACTCCTTGTCTCTGGAGAGGGTCCCTGTCGACAGTTTGAAGTGCATCCTTCTCAGATCTGTGCATTTCCCAGCATCGGTGTCACATGCGTGGTGTCCTGTTCCTTCTTGTGGCACCGTGTCTGGGACATCTTTCTGTGCTGTCATCTGTGACCAGCTTACTCTTTTTAACGACCAAATTGTGTGTAAATAGCTTTTTAGGAGAAGGCAATGGCACCCCACTCCAGTACTCTTACCTGGAAAATCCCATGGACGGAGGAGCCTGGTAGGCTGCAGTTCATGGGGTTGCTAAGAGTCGGACACGACTAAGCAACTTCACTTTCACTTTTCACTTTCCTCCATTGGAGAAGGCAATGGCAACCCACTCCAGTATTCTTGCCTGGAGAATCCCAGGGATGAGGGAGCCTGGTGGGCTGCCGTCTATGGGGTCACACAGAGTCGGACACGACTGAAGCGACTTGGCGGCAGCAGCAGCAGCAGCTTTCACTTTTGCACTTTTGAGAACATGTCCGTTGGGTAAGTTCTCAAATGCAGTTGCTGAATGGAGAAGTACTGCTCGAAGTTTGCGCCCTCTCCGCTCCCCCAGCGGAGCCTGGACCCTCGGTCCTTTGGTAGACGCTTGTTTCTGCCAGGCTCTCGGGAAGCTTTAACTGGAGGGTTAAAGCGTCCGTCCTTCGTGTCTGGCCACTGTGTTTCTGTGTCTGCCTTTTCTGTCCTTTGCGGCTTGTGCACCGTGGTCTCACAGCTCTGTGTGGTCCTCTCCTTTGGAAACGCGTGAGCCTCTGTCACAGGTGTTGCACGTCTGCTGTCCTGGTTGTTTACCTTTTAGCTCATAGAACTTTATTTTCCATTCTGAAGCCTTTCACTTTATTACAGCAAATTGAACAGATTCTGAGATTATGACCTTATTAATCTATGCTTTATTCTAGAATTTCTGTGGTTTCTTTTTTTATATTAAAATCTTTGATTCAGCTAGAATTTATTCTGATATAAATGAGGTAGGCATTCAGCTTAGCTTTCCCTCAAATGGGTAGCTAATTGCCCTACCACCATTGACTGAATAATCCTATTTTTCTTTATATTTTTGTATCTTTTAAAAATACTTTCTTTATGAGACTTCATGACTTGAAGTGTTTCAGTATTTCTTGAGGTTCTTTTCTGCTGTTTTCCTTCTCTATTGCTGAAATTTCAATTATTGACGAGGAAATGGCAACCCACTCCAGTGTTCTTGCCTGGAGAATCCCAGGGACGGGGGATCCTGGTGGGCTGCTGTCTATGGGGTCGCACAGAGTCGGACACGACTGAAGCAACTTTGCCGCCACCACCGCACTTCAATCTCTGGCAGCAGCTCTCTCACATTACCCTTCTTCCTCTTGATAGTTGCCTTTGCTATTCGCATACGCATTTTCCATGTGAACTTTAATATTGTTTTATCCGTCACACTTCCTGTAAAACTCTTGTTGTTAAGGTAAATAGTATTTTTAGAAAGCGATGTACAAACTGAAGACCACCTTCCCCCACTGGGGTCCTCCTGCCTGTGCTCAGATCGTTTTATTTTCTTGGTGGCTTTCTCCAGCCATGGTAATCACGCTAGCTTGCATGGAATTTGCTGGTCTTTGGGGGTAGATTAGAGTGAGGATCTGTTTGTATTAGATGGAGGAGGCCTGTGCCCTCTCCCGGGTCAGCTCGCCTTCCAGAGCTGGTGGTGGAGGGCACAGAGCCACCCTGCGTCTCCAGGGGCAGAGCTGCCCGCATCCTGCCTCCCTCCCTTCTTCCTACCGCCCTGCTGCACCCTCTGCCAAGGGCAAGAGGGAGAGGACCCCGAGAGTGGCCCCAGCAGGGATGAGTCCCTGTGCTGGGGCTGGGAGCAGGCCCCCATCTGGAAGGCGGGCTGCCTGCTGCCCCAGCTTTGCTGCCTGTGAACGGACTCAGGGCTGCTGGGACCTGGAGAGCAGGAGCCTGGGTCGGTGCCTGCAGCCGCTCTCAGGCTTCTCTCAAACCTTGAGAGCCTTCTCTGGACCTCAGGCAGCTCTGAGAAGGGTTGATGTCTGGCACCAGGAGCCAACCCTTTCCAGTCTGAGGTTAGAGTTAGGAACTGCTACCCCCTCAACTGCTTCCGGCCCTTCTCAGAGCGGGAACAGAAGCCAGTCTTGGCTGCTTTGAAGAAGCATTTATGCTCCTGCTGCTGCAACTGCTGCTGCTAAGTTGCTTCAGTCATGTTCGACTCTGTGCGACCCTATAGATGGCAGCCCACCAGGCTCCACCATCCCTGGGATTCTCCAGGCAAGAATACTGGAGTGGGTTGCCATTTCCTTCTCCAATATACGCTCCTCAGTTCAGTTGCTCAGTATATGCTCCTAGCTTCTACTAAAGAGTAACTCAGCATTTGAAAGCAGAAGGAATGGAGTAGAATGGTTGAAAAGTCCGTGCTTGCATTTCCTGTGATGCAGAAGCAGGGCAGGTGGGAGTGCAGGCTGACCTGGGGCCTTTGCCCAGAGGATGGGGGGCTTGGGGATGCGTAGGATTAACAAGTTTGTGATGCTGATAATTTGAAAGACACTGATTCATTGCCTCTCAGGAGTTGTCTGGAATTAAGCACAGGTGGGTGGCCGTGGAAGCTCTGAGCTGTCAGGGCAGAAGACACTTAGTTCTGTGCCCCCACTCCTGAGCTGAAGTTTCGCTGCCTTAGATGAATGCCCTGTGTCCCTGTCACTTCTCTCTGGTCACCCCAGAAATGCTGCCTATCCCTCTCTCCTGGTGCGCCCGCACCCCTTGTGACTCTGCCTCACTGCCTGTCCAACAACAGTCAGATGTTGTCTTCAGGCCAGACTCAAAGGACACCAAGATACCAGTCAGATGTCTTCAGGCCAGACTCAGAGGACACCCTTTCTGACTAGTGCAGCTTTTCCAGGAGTTTCCAGTTTGTTCTGTATCCCTGTTTGTCCTTTGTCCCCAGCCTCTTGTGCCCTCTCCCCGCTGGCCCGGCCTCAGCTCCCATGAGGCCTCTGGGACAACCGGCTTTGCCGGCTTTGCTGTTGCTGACCCCACAGCACCTGTCACCAGTGTTCCATTGGCACATAGGCTGCTTGATTCTTTTTCTTTAAAAGGAACAGGAACACAGAAGCTCTTTGGGGGCTAAACCCACATCTTACTGTCTCTGTATCTTCTGCAGTAACTAATAGAGCACCTAGTTTATGGGTGGTAACCATTTTTTTCCCCAAAAGATTGTTGGAGTATGAGTCTGAGAAAGTAATTTTTTAAAGCTTTTATTTTCTCTGTTGGTAGATTTCCTGAGATTACTACCCTGTGCCCAGTCTTTTTCTCCAATCATCGCTGTGATTTCATAAACTTGATTATGGGGCTATTTATTTGAGATCTGTCTGTAGATATGAGGCGAGCCACACTGCAGACTTCCTGTCGGTAGCTTTTCCCTGTCACTTCTTGTCTCCTTGCTTCCTCGGATCATACTGTTTGTGCAGAGAATTGACTGTGGTGTAGGCTTTGCTGCCAGCAAGTCTGGCCTGGAGGCACGTTGAGGTCTTTGCCAGTTTACACGTTGCAAGTCCAGCCCCAGCAGTGGATCCTCTGTTGCTCAGTTGTAGCTGGTGGGTTCAGGACAAGCCACAGCAAGCCTGTGCCTTATGGACCGAGTTGTGCACAGGAAGTGATGTCAGGATCCACCTACTGGGACCTTTAAATCCCTGGAGGGTTTGTGTGCCTGTTTTGATCTTACCTCAAAAAGGGGGATGTAGCCCTTAGGACTGTGTAGAGTGCTGTGAGAATATTTATGATATTTTACTGGAAGGCAAGAGCTTCATTTCATGGACAGAAACCCCCCTGCGAATAGGACAGTGTCCAACCAGGTGTTAAACTTTGTGATACAAACACGTTCAGAGGAGACCGTATAGATGAAGAAGGCGTTTAGTGATGGTTCTTTTGTGTGAACTGAGGGAGTTCTTTCTGGAAGAGGTGGTCTTGATGGCTGGGGAGGATGAGCCTCTGAACAACAAGAAGGAAACAGAGATAGGTTGGAAACCTGTCTCCCTGGGCCAGGTGGTGTGTGATTGCTTACCAGACCCAGTATCTAGTAGGGACTCTCAGCTGGCACGTTTGTTGAAAACTTGTCTTCCTTTGTAGCTTTAAACAGATATTTCATAATTTTAGGGTTTATTTCTCATAGATTTGGTATGATTCTTTTAGATGAGAACTCCTATGACACAAAAATAAAATTTTTCATATTGTGACTGTTTCTTTAAAGACAGGCTGGGCCTGCAAAGCCCAAGTGTTGGTCAAGTCTGGTGACCTTGTCCTGGTGATAAGGAACTCACATTAGTGTAGTGGAGGGAGGGAGTCGTCTGTCAGCCGTCTATCAGCAGTTTCCTGAGGACAGAGCATTGGAAGGCAGGCCAGAGTGTGGGGTTTTTAGTTTTTTTCCTCTTTTTGTTGTGTGTCTGGAGTGGTGGTTCTTAGGCAGGGAGGTTTGACCCTGCGAGGATTTGGGATATCTGGAAGCCTGTGGGGCTGTCCTCTCAGGGGGTACGGTGGGATGCTGCTGTGGGCATCCAGGGATTGGAGGCCAGGGTGCAGTTAAATGTGCTCTAAGGCACAGGACACCCTCCCACACAGAAGGAGCCCCCAAATGTCAGAAGTGCTGAGATCGGAGAACTTCATCTAGTATAGTGGTTTATTTTCTCTTTTTCTCCTCGTGTATTTGGCACTTGTTTTAATCCTTAGGTCTCTTCCCTTATTAGTCAAAGGCAGTGCTTCCCAGAGGAGTTCACAGACACAGCCTGCAGTCACCCCATGTCCTGCTTTAACACGGGGCCTGAGCCTCCAGACTCCAGTTCTGGGGCCTGAGGTCCCCAATGTGTGTGTCTGCCAATGCCCTTGGTGATCCTCACACCTTGAGGTGGACAGCCACTCCTCAGGCTGTAGTGACGTTTCTTGTCACCAGCCGTCTTACAGTATTGTCCTAGACCCACCGGCCACTCGCCCTAACCAGAGTGTACTGGCACGCTGGGTTGGAGCCTCTGGTGCTTGTGGCCTGAGTAGGAGGCAGGCCGTTTTAGTAAAAGGCTGGAGCAGATCACCTGGAGACAAGGGGCTTAGGGCTGCAGAGGACCAGAAGGGGTGGGGCGTGGGGGGGACGTTGGAGCATCAGGTCAGCGTCCCTGCCTGCTGATGCGGTTGGGGGGTGGGGGTGGGAGGGGTGGGGGAGGGGGAGTCGAGGTAGGGGGAGACGGGAGGTGGCCTTCTGCTGAGGGTGACAGAATAGTCTGCGTTCTGGATCCTACCCTCCTGTTTATCCACTCGGGGAGGGAGGTTCCTTAAGTAAGGGTTAACACCCTCCTAGGGAAGCCACCATCAGTCTTTTGCTTCCAAGGGGGAGAAAAAAGCCGCTGCAGTCTGTGAGCAAAGGCTCGTGGCGCGTCCCCTCCCCCTCGGAGGCCTCGAGTGGGGGCGCGGTGGGCGGGGCGCTGTAATTGCATTCATGGAAATAAGCCTGGAGGACTGAGCACACGCTCGAAGTGTCCGCCTGGCGCTGGCTCCGCGGCCATCTCCAACCACGCCAGCCTTCCCCACTAGGATCGACTTCCTCCGAACCCGGGTTTCTGCTCAGCTTTTGTGTCCCCGCCTGGCTGCCGCCTCTGCCCGGGCAGTGCGGGCGCACATGCCGCGCGGGCTCCGTCCCTGCTTCCACCCGGCGCTGGCGGGGCGGCCGGGGGCTTGGGACTGGGGGGTCGCGGTGCCGGGCCACCATGGCCTCTGAAGCGGACAGCTGCCACCTGCCAGGGCGTTGACGTCGCTGCCCCAGGGCTGCCGGGATCCTGGGGCCACCGGAGAGGGGACTCGCCCCGGGTAAGAGGCCGGGCAGGGGGTGGCGGGGTGAGCCCACCATGTGGAGCTTCCTGTGCCGCGTGAATCCCTCTGCTATTACTATGCGCCGCTGCCAGCCTCTCCCACCCCGGAGCCAGGCAAGCCTGATGTGTGCAGCGGCTGCTTCTCTGCATATCTGTCGTGTGGTTTCGCATTCTGCTCTCTCTTCCTAGGTTTCTTTTTTCCCGTAGCTGCTTCTTATAGCGGTTTCAGCCTTCAGTGTGGTTTCTGCTAGGCCCCAGATTAAGGAATAAGCTAATAACCAATTTGTATGGTCCTGCTAGGATGAGGTTTAAAAAAGGAGGACAGAAAACAGGGGCAGAGTCTGAGAGATCATCCTCCAAACCCACCCATGGAGTTTTTATTTTACTCATTAAACACTTGGGAACCTTCCCCTGGTATGAGTAGCCCTCTTCCCAAAAATGCACATAGAAGAGGAGCTGGAGTCCCTTGTTTAATTTGCTGCCATGGGTCTGTTCCAGCTGTCTGGCTGAGGGGGAATGTTTCAGTCTGCAGAAATAGTCAGGGTTTTATAAAGGGCCAGCATGCACGTAGGTTTTAGGAAGGTGAGTAAGGTGAGAGGAAACTGAGCTATGTGCCTCGGGTCCCCACCGAGCCTCTCTTTTGGAGGGCAGGGGTGTGGTGGCACAGCTGTGCAGTGCCCAGATGGCAGCTGGCTTGGGGAGGGGGCGTGCTTGCTCTGCCTGGGAGGAAGGAGAAGGGCACGGATGACAGTGGGGTTTGTCTGCTGGGACGGGAGCTCCCAGGCTTGCCCTGAGAGTGGAGGGCTCCTTTCTCGAGAAGCCAGAGGTGGAACGTGGTTCTCCTTGTCAAGCCGGCTCCAACTCTGCTTTCAGTCCACAAGACCCTTTCAGAAACAGCCTTGGAGACAGAGATTGGTCGTGTGAGCACTGGGAAGAAACTGCTGCAGAAGTCCAGCTGGACCACGTATTACCACTGCCAGGTTTTAGAAAAAGCTTGAGGTTCTTAAATGATTGTTTTCTAGTTTTCAGCTTTTATTGAAAGCAGATGTTAACTTTATTTTCTAAACCAAACTTTTAGGATACAATTTTATGACTTTGTCTCTTTTACTACCTTGAAATTTGATCTCATTTCCCTTTGATTACAAAAACCTGTCTTCAAGTTCTCCTTTTTATTAGATAAAATGTGTCCATTCCTTCTCTAAGTAAGATAAGATGATAAAATACTTTGCTTTCATGAGGCAGTTTATGGAGCTGTTTAATAGACACCCTCTCACTGGTAAGGGGGAGGATGCTGACATGCCCATTCCTGCTTAAGGAAACCAAGGGAGAGATGGTGGTTTTTCCCAGGTCACAAAACCACTGGTCAGTGAAGCCCCACTCAGTTGCGCCCTACCTCAACTCCTGGGCAGTGTCTCATCTCAGTTAAGGAGGCCTGAATTTTTAGGTTAGTGGTTAGATGAGATGTCTATAAGATTGATACAGGAATAAAGTTTTCCTTAAAGATGCAGACTATAGGAATAAAATCTTTAATATACTTACTTCTGGGTGGGAGACTGAGTGGTTTTTATGTGGAAAGAATTTAAGCTACAAGAGTAAATATTCACATTGGTAATTTGCTGGAAGGCGCCTTTCACCTTTGATGTTGAATGTCAGTTATGCTAGCACATGCCAATTTAATTCCTTTTGGTCCTGTTGGTGTGTCTACATTCTTTTAGTCACTTAGGCTGTAAATTGCTTGCCTGGTGGCTCAGACAGTAAAGAATCCGCCTGCAATGTGGGAGACCTGGGTTTGATCCCTGGGTTGGGAAGATCCCCTGGAGGAGGGCATGGCAACCCACTCCAGTATTCTTGCCTGGAGAATCCCCAAGGACAGAGGAGCCTGGCGGGCTACAGTCCATGGGGTTGCAAAGAGTCGGACACGACTGAGCAACTAAGCACAGCACAGGCTGTAAATTGGTGGTGAGACACTTCTTTTTACAGTGCTTTATACAAAAATCAGATCATAGCTTCTGAGAAAAAGGACTAAGCTTAGCAGAAATCAGGAATTCAGTATATTGCTATTAAAATTTTTGTTTCATTTTTAATTGTGGTGAAATATATGTAACAAAATTTACCATTTTAAGTGTATAGTTCAGTAGCATTAAGTTCATTCATTCACATAGTTGTACAGCCATCACCATTATCCATCTCTAGAACTTTTTATGAAACTGAAACTCTGTCCCTGTTGAATTTTGGCTCCCGGTTCTCCCCTCCCCCAGACACCCACTGTTCCACTTTCTGTCTCTGTGAACTTGGCTTCTCTGGGTACCTCATGTAAGTGGAATCGTCCGGAATTGGTCCTGTTGTGGCTGGCTTATTTCACTGAGGGTAATGTCTTCTGAGTTCCTTCATCCTGTGGCATGTGACAGGATTTCATTCCTTTTCAAGGCAGAATAATACGGTATTAAATTTTACAAAGGGTTGCTATAGTTTTGACTTACGGAGGGAAAAGGAATTGTTTCCCAAGGTTGGGAGACTTTCTGTAAAGTCGTGAGATGATCAGGTCAGCACCCAGTTGGCCATGTATGTGTCCCCAGGTTTCCGGTTTCAGTCACATCCCATTTCCTCGTCCTTCTGTGTCCTCTGGTCTGACAGCACCCTGAGGTCTGTCTCTTAAGTGTGAGGCTGGCAGCGAAGCCCCTTAGTCATTGTATCTTTCTGTTTCACTCATCTCTACGTTGCCTGTTGTTAAAGACCCTGTGAATTTTGGTTGTTTTCTTGCCCTGTCAAGAATATCTGACCTTGTGTATTTCTAGTGTCAGGTCAGAATTGAGAGTTTTGTGAAAGTTTGCTGACTGTTTGTGTGTCAGCCAAAGCCTGACTATTTTCTAGTATTTAGAATTTTTTCACACTGGAAGGCTCTGGGATCTCCTGGGAGACCAGGTGACTTACCCCAGGGCGGGGCAGTACAAGTGATCTGACCGGAGGATCTATTTGCACAGGCTGAGTCAGGAAGGGCCCAGTGTGTGACCAGCACTCGCCACACGGCCGGCTCTTTGATCTTTGTCTCTGGAGGCAGTGGACACAGCGCCCTCAGTCATGGGCAGCTTCCCAGATTTGTGCTCTTAAGCCCAAAAGCTGTTCGTAAATATAGCTTGTGTTCCCTCTGGAGCTAGTAACAGTTTCTGGAGAGGGTACAGGAAGGTCCAGTGCTTAATTTACCTTTCTTTTTTTAAAAAATTAAGTATAGTTGATTTATAGTGTTGTGTTAATTTCTGGTACAGTAGAGTGATTCATATATATATATATATTTGTGTGTATATATACATACACATTCTCTTTCATATTCTTTCCATTATGGTTTATCACAATATATTGAATATAGTTCCCTGTGCTCTGCAGTAGGACCTTGTTGCTTATCCATTCTGTGTACAATAGTTTTTACATCTGCTAATCGGCATCCTTGACCCAGCTGCTGTGGCTCCAGGCGGGCGGGTGGTTTCTGAGGCCTTGTGTGTTTTCAGTTTCATGAAGCTCCAGCCTGGAAAGGGTCCGTCCAGCCTTGCTTAGCAGGGCCCCCTGGCGCAAGCTCTGGAGGGATGGAAGCCCGTCTGCACAGTGACACCCTCCTGGGCTGCATGGGGGCCAGACCTGTCTGTCTACCCTCTCCACATGTTGGGAAAGGGAGGGCCTTCTGACTCTTGACCTGCCTTTTAAAATGTTGTCCTGCTGTCCTGGTTTAAATTTGGACCCTTGTTACCACCAAAAGGCAGGGGCTATATATAAGAAGGATGATGCTCAATGATTATGGTGGAAAAGGTAAGGCAAATTTAAATCTAGGCAGTGGGACCCGGTGTAGCTGGAGCCTCTGAGGGAGCTGTGTCTGGGCCCTAAAGCGCACCTCCAACACTTTGATGTACGTCACTCCTGGGGACCAGGCAC
The DNA here is from genome assembly GCF_032452875.1 of Bos javanicus. NCBI lineage: Eukaryota > Metazoa > Chordata > Mammalia > Artiodactyla > Bovidae > Bos > Bos javanicus. The sequence goes on from NC_083886.1 coordinate 55,111,253, forward strand.
AGAGAGCAAGCATGGTCCCTCTTGGCCTGTATTCTTGTGGAACGGAAACTGCTGTCAGTAGATGTCTCTTTTCGGTTGGACTTCACTGCAGGTCTCTGGGCACCTGCCTGTGGCCTCAGGGGCTGGAGAAGCTGGACCTAGCGATGCCGCCCTGAGCATTTCTACTTGCCCCCAGCCCGGAAGGAGGGCACTGTCCCTTTAAGACAGCCTCCTTTGTATGCGCTGGATGGAGCACGTTGCAGCTCTGGGTTTCTGCTGGTTAAATCTGCAGAGCAACATTTAAATAAAGAAATAAATAGAGGGTCCCCTTGTGTGGCTTTCCTATTCACAGCTGAGTACAATGGTCCCTTGTTGTTGTAGGCTCTTTAATCCCCTTCATTAGATTGGAGCCTTGCGAGGGAATGGTGAGGGGCTGCTGCTGGAATGGTCCCCGTGCTGGAAGCAGGACACCTTGTAAATTAACCTTTGCAGGCATGAATTCCCGAGGCCTCCCAGCCTCTGCTCTGTGTCCTTTCTGTGCAGGCCGCTGCCTCCCTAGCTGCCATTCTTTTCGGAAGGAGAGGGCTTAGCTGCCTCCCTGGCACAGAAGTGTGGCTGCAGCACGTGGCAGTCGGGGGAGGGAGGAGTTGTTTGTTGCTCTGCCATCTGGCCCATCAGCAGATATTTTACAGTTTAACCCCAGTGGCTACACAGGAGAGCCCGGGCCTGGGCAGAGAGATGCCTTTGCCAGGTGCCCCTGCCACTTCCTCAGAATCTCGGGGTGGATGTGGTGGGTTCTGAGTACCAGCTGTTCCTGTCCTGGTGGTGGCTTGCAGGGTCCTGGAGATGCCAGCCAGGATCCTCGGGACCCCTCTCTCCTTCAGCTCTCCAGCCGTGGTTTTGATTCTTCATGCTGTTAAATGAAATTAAGCATTTTGTCTGTGAATTTTTTTTTCCTCATGAGCAATATGAGAATGAAGGCTTGAGTTTAACATTGGTGTTGCATTGATAAGTTTAATCAAAGGAAAATACATTTGTTAAAATGTTGGATTTTTTTTTTCTCATCTGAGAACAAAATTCCACTGGAAAAATGAGATCTAAATCTGCTTTTTTTTTGTAAGTTCTTAGGTGATTTATTGACCCATAAAGGAAGCAGTGTTGTGATTTGAGGGGGACTAAATGTAGAATGGAGAAGTGATTTAGAAATCATGGGCTTAATGTCAGGAGACTGCTTCACAGTAACTGTGAATGAACGTCTTGCTGGTTCTAACTGCACAGAGGTCCATCTGACTACCAGGACATAGGAGGCCTATCTTTCTCATAACCGTAGATTAACATTTTTATTTTTCATTAAAAAGAAAAAATCCAGTTGTACCTAGCTGTATTTTTTTAAAGCATATATTCAGGAGCTTATGTTCCCCATTTCTCTCCATTCCCAGACACACCCTTCCCAGAAGCAATCACTCAGAATTAACTTTTTCTGACTTTTGATCTTCTGGTAGGTGCTTCCAGGTCTGTATTAATATTCTTGTCCTGCTGATTATTTTATCAAAGACTCTCTCCTGATTTCCTTCACTCACAGCATTCTTTTTCCTCACTCTCTCCCTGTCTGATAGTTTATCACAGATGTTTGGTCGCTTAATTTTCATCTTTGAGATTTTCACACACACATTCACAACCTTGATTTCTGTCTGTGGTCTTTCATGAGTGCCTCCTGCCCCTTTGTAGGAGGAAACGCAGGGACCCTGCTTGCCCTTCGTGTGCCCCCTGCCCTCCTCCAGCCCTCTCGCCTCTGTCTACTCTTTCCCCACTCAACAAGTTGACAGCTGATTACATACAACTTTTGTTGTGGAGCCTGGATGAGCCTCTGTGTGTGCTCCACTAGCTCCGCTCAAGACCAGAGTGCACGCTGATCATCTCTCCTGGGAGTTGCTCCCAGCACCAAGGTCATGCCTCTCCGTCCGTGCCTCCCCTTGGCCTGTGGCTTGCACCCTGATGCCCTCTCTCCTCTGTTTCTCCTGTTTCCAGCTGCCTTGTTATTCTGCTGAGAGGAGACCCAGCGATGCCTTCTTCCATTGTAAATGCTCCAGCTCTTTCCTATTTATTCTCTCGTGACCTTCCAGAAAAACTGTCCTGTGTGAAGGCTAACCCAGAATAGCTGAGTGCTTAGATTCTGAAAAGAAAGCCACCACTGAGAGTTTCCAGTTTGGAACAATAAAATTTGACTTCTTAGGGTACCCAGCAGTCTTGAGATACAAATTTTTCTTATCGTGGTTCTGCTTTAAATGCACCTTGTTATGGGGACTGTAGTCCTGCCTCTGATTGGGGTGAGACTCATTGGTGATCTGATGAGGCCATCTCTGGTTCACAGTCAAAGTCTGGTTGTTCATTCCCCTGTGGAATAGCTGTTAAAGAGATGAACTATTACCTCAGATTCTCAAAACCATGTTATATTGGAATGAGTCTTTGTCTTTTCGAACCTCAAAAAATTAGTTTCTTAAAGGGAACTTCTCATCTTCATGGACTAGAAATTTTTCTGGTTTGTTAAGTCCAGGAAAAGCAGAATAAACTCCCTTTAGGCTTGCTTTCTCTAGAATGGGGTGTAAATCAGTAGAATTTGTGTTGTTTCTCAGAGTGGTTTTTGCTCAGACTAGATCTAAGCTGTTTTTAGTTAACTTTCTCCTGAAGTAGCTGTTGGAATGTTCACCCTGGCTTCCCAGAGACACAGTTGAAGCCTCATGTGGAAGGCCTGGGCTGCATTTAGGTGGTCTGTTGGGATCTCTAGGTGGCTGTGTCTTCCAGCCTTTAGTGTACTGGGAGTACACTAAACACACTGGGAGTGTGTTTCAAACTGCAGTGCATTTATTAGGCTATGAAATCAATTTCATGGGCTAAAGCTACTGTTAGGAAAACTAAAACAGTAGGAAATGTCAATGGATTTCACATGATGAGAGTATTGTTTTGTTATTGTTGTGTTTGGGGCAGATTGGGTTGTGAAGTCAAATGCGTTTCGCAATTGTGGGTCTTGAAGTTTGAAAGACGCTTTTCTATGAAAGGGTGGATTTCATTTCTGTGGCTAGGAATGAAAGAGGAGGACCATTAATCAGGCCCCAGCCATTTCCATCCCAGAGGCTGGGGGGCTCAGGCCCCTGGTTAACCACTCTAAGGGTGGAAGCTGGATTAAAAGGGAGAAGTCAGCTGAGACTCTGATATAGCTAACTAACCTGTGCCGAGACTTAATCGTGGTGGTCTCTTGTTTCTACCCTCTTCCGCTGTCTTACATGATTTGTATGAAACATTCAGGGAGAAGAACTGCTCTCTGAGTGCAGTAGGTTCAGTTTCAGCAGCACGGCTGGTGAGTCGTGCACCCTGACCTCACTCTCACCCAGCAGAAATGTCACACGAGCCACAACGGCAGTGTTCCTCTCTAGCAGCCTCTGCGAGCGCAATTAAAACACTGTATTTTGTGTACCAAGTTATTTCAACGTGTCATCAATATAAAATAGTATTAAAGAAATATGTTACTTTTTTGTACAGTCTGGTGTGTCTTTTACATACACCGCACATCTCAAACTGGGCTAGTCACATTTCAAGTGCTTACTACCCACACGTGGCCTGTGACCACCTCGTCACATGGAGCAGTTCTCTCTTAGGCGCCTACTCAAAAGATGGATGCCCACAGTAATTGTTCTGATGATAAGAGCTCGTTCTAAAACATTATTCAAAAATGTTCAAAAAAGCAGAGAGAAAAGTCCCCATAACCCCATCCCCAGAGTTAAGCATTGTTTCAATTTGGGGATGTATCCTTCTAGATTTTTTTCTCTGTACATACTAGCCTCCCCGCTCCAGAAGTGGCACAAGACTGTCATTCACATTGGTTTGCAATTGCCTCCCCCTCCCTGCTAGGGTCCTATACATCGTCGCGTGTCAGGGTGGATTCAGTGAGGGAGCAGAGACCCGGAGAGATTGGTTAACCAGGGGCCTGAGTCCCCCAGCCTGTGGGATGGACATTGCTGGGGCCTGATTAATGGTCCTCCTCTTTCATTCTTAGCCAACTTCATCTCACCACAGGCAGCCTTTTCTCGTGTGTGTGTGTGACAGCTGTTCCTTTATCAGAGCTTTTCTCTGTGATCCGTGGTCCTTTCTAACTTTGGTCAACCTGATGGTGAATGGGAGCCAGAGTCTCCCCAGCAGTCGGTCATTTCCGACACAGGCTTCTTGCCTTTTCTGTGGTATCTTTGTCCTTTTGTGGTCTGAATTGTATTTATTTTTGGTAAGGTAAAAGCTTTCTTAGTAACCTTTCCCTCCTTTTTTGTAGTTCCCAGTGACCTAACTGCAGAGGAGCGCCAGGAGCTGGAGAACATTCGGCGAAGAAAGCAGGAGCTGCTGGCCGACATCCAGGTAGGAGCTGGGCAGCACCTTGACCAGGCGTCCTCTCATGACGCCTTCTGACTTGCTCTCACCACAGTTCGGACTAGGTGCCGGAATTGACAACCAGCTTTGCTCAACAAGGGAGAAGGGAATCTCAAAGTGGGGGGTGCTCTGTGAGCTGCACCCAGCTGGTCAGCTATCAGGCTAGAGTGACCCCAGGTCTCCTGACTGACTTGAACCCAGGCTTCAGGCTAAGCAGACCCACGTCCACATCCTGGTGGCCATTTTCTGGCAGGGCAATTCTAGAGAGAGAATTTTGGTTCTTTGAACTTTAGTTTCTTTTTCTGTAAGATAGGAGTGAAAACATCTCTTGATAGGTTGTCATTAGTTGGATTATTTTAGGCCTTGGGGAAGCCATTTCTTTTAGAATTCTCTGTAAAACATTTGGAAGCCCAAGGGCAGGGAAGGGAGGGGGCACACCTTGTAACCCTAAGCTGCAGCACGTCGAGGAAAGACTGGGTCTGCTCCAGTGCTGGTGTGAGTGTACTTTGCTGTTACCTAGTTCTTTGAATCCTACCTCACTGGTAAATGCTGGAAAAGCATAGCAGTTCTTCAGTCAAAGCCAGTGAACTCTGTCCACTGTGCAGACCTGCTTAGAAGGGGCAGGAGGTGGAAGGCATAGCCAGGAGTGGTTCTCTTTGCCGGCCACTTGGCGGCAGTGTTGACCCAGTACAGGCACTGCTGGCTGGGGAGCTGGGTGCCTGGGGGACTGGTTTGTCCTGGTTTGTCCCCCCTCAGTGAGCTGCAGATGCGCTGCGGCAGACTGTCCTGCGGCAGACTGTCCAGGCAGCCCTTTTCCAGGGAAATACGCAGTTTACGTAGTGCATATGGTTATAAACTTCTTCCTAGGCGGTAAACTCCTTGAGGTCAGGGTGTTATCTTTTTCTTCTTTGTATTCCCTAGAATGATTACAGTCTGGTAGGAACTCAAGAAACATTTGTTGAACAGACGAATTTTCCAAAAATTTTTAGGTTTTGGGGGGTGTTGTCTTTATTTTGTTTGCTCTGTTTTACTTTTTGATCAGAGCGAGTTACTGGAGATTTTGGTGGTTTCTTCCTCCGGGTGATTCTGGATTGTGTATTTTGCAGAGGCTGAAGGATGAGATAGCAGAAGTAGCTAATGAAATTGAAAACCTGGGGTCCACAGAAGAGAGGTGAGTCTGTCCTTTTGCGGGTGGTTTTGTGGCTGTGGCATCGCCAGGTGCCAGCCTGGAATTGTGCCCATGTCGCGCATTTAAGGAGAAAGTGCGTCTTCTGCCTTCTTTTCTGAGCTAGCACATATGTAGCCATACTCTCTGCCTTCCGCGCAGGGACTCCTGAATGTGAAGGCTTTTGATGTTTTTGGAAAGGCTGAACTGGAGAACTTGGCAGGTCCCCCAAAATCTTAAACTGCCTTTAAATTGTTGTGTGAACTATTTCTTCTCTTCTCTTATCCACTGGGTTCCTATTTTAGAGTTTCCATTTTTTGCTTTGGGTAAAGGAAAAGCTTAACGGATGCTGCTGATGCAGCTCCAGAGGGCCGGAGGCCCAGTTGTGTCTAGGCATCACTGCAGGCTTGCTTGTGCCTCCCTAACACTGAAGAGAACATAGAAGTGAGATTACAGCACAAAGTGCCAAGGCGTGTCTGCTGGTTCTTTTTTTCCTTTAACTACATGAAATGTTAGTTGCTTTGAGAGTTTAATTTTCAATGGGGTTCCCAGACCATTTCTAACTGCTTAATGTCGTAAATGGGCTGTTTCTAATTCACTGCATGTCTGTATTTTTCTAAGCCTAAGTCTCCCCGTCTAGCTTCAGGAGACCGTTGGATTTTGTTATTTTAAACTTGTGTGCACAGGGCCATATGGATTAGTGAAGCTGCATGTCCAGCAGAAACCAGCCAGCTTATCATGTCCAGTCTCTGCTTTGCCAGTTCTGAATTACAGTTTTCTTACTTGCCATTAAAAAAAAAAAAAAATTTTTGCTGCTTCAAAGAAATGGACAAGTTGGTGTTTGTCAGAATTTACCATTTCTGCTCTTACAAAGGGTACTCTTAAAAGAAATGAATAGGGACTTCCCTGGTGGTCCAGGGGCTGAGACTCTGCACTCCCAATGCAGTGGGCCTGGGTTTGATCCCTGGTCAGGGAACTAGAGACCCGGGTTCGATCCCTGGGTGGGGAAGATCCTCTGGAGAAGGAAATGGTAACCCACTCCAGTACTCTTGCCTGGAAAATCCCATAGACAGAGGAGCCTGGTAGGCTACAGTCCATGGGGTCACAAAGAGTCGGACACGACTGAGCGACTTCACCTCACCTCACCTCAGGGAACTAGATCCCACATGCCACAACTGAAGATCCTGTGTGCTGCAACCAAGACTCAGTTCAGTTCAGTTCAGTCGCTCAGTCGCGTCCGACTCTTGGCGACCCCATGAATAGCAGCATGCCAGGCCTCCCTGTCCATCACCAACTCCCGGAATTCACTCAAACTCAGGTCCATCAAGTCGATGATGCCATCCAGCCATCTCATCCTCTGTCGTCCCCTTTTCCTCCTGCCCCCAATCCCTCCCAGCATCAGAGTCTTTTCCAATGAGTCAACTCTTTGCATGAGGTGGCCAAAGTACTGGAGTTTCAGCTTTAGCATCATTCCTTCCAAAGAAATCCCAGGGCTGATCTCCTTCAGAATGGACTGGTTGGATCTCCTAGCAGTCCAAGGGACTCTCAAGAGTCTTCTCCAACACCACAGTTCAAAAGCATCAATTCTTCGGCGCTCAGGTTTCTTCACAGTCCAACTCTCACGTCCATACATGACCACTGGAAAAACCATAGCCTTGACTAGACGGACCTCTGTTGGCAAAGTAATGTCTCTGCTTTTCAACATGCTATCTAGGTTGGTCATAACTTTTCTTCCAAGGAGTAAGCATCTTTTAATTTCATGGCTGCAGTCACCATCTGCAGTGATTTTGGAGCCCCCAAAAATAAAGTCTGACACTGTTTACACTGTTTCCCCATCTATTTCCCATGAAGTGATGGGACCAGATGCCATGATCTTCGTTTTCTGAATGTTGAGCTTTTTAAGCCAACCTTTTCACTCTCCTTTTTTATTTCATCAAGAGGCCTTTTAGTTCCTCTTCACTTTCTGCCATAAGGGTGGTGTCATCTGCATATCTGAGGTTATTGATATTTCTCCCGGCAATCTTGATTCCAGCTTGTGCTTCCTCCAGCCCAGCATTTCTCATGATGTACTCTGCAAATAAGTTAAATAAGCAGGGTGACAATATACAGCCTTGACGTACTCCTTTTCCTATTTGGAACCAGTCTGTTGTTCCATGTCCAGTTCTGACTGTTGCTTCCTGACCTTCATATAGGTTTCTCAAGAGGCAGGTCAGGTGGTCTGGTATTCCCATCTCTTTCAGAATTTTCCACAGAAGGCTTTGGCATAGTCAATAAAGCAGAAATAGATGTTTTTCTGGAACTCTATTGCTTTTTCGATGATCCAGTGGATGTTGGCAATTTGATCTCTGGTTCCTCTGCCTTTTCTAAAACCAGCTTGAACGTCTGGCAACCAAGACTCAGCGCAGCCAAATAAATTTTTCAAAAAGGAAATGAATAGGCAGGCTACAGATAAGGGGAAAATACCTGCATTACCTGTATTTGAAAAAAGACTTGTATCTGGAATCTGTATAGAAAGTGAGTGAAGTGAAGTGAAGTCGCTCAGTCGTGTCCAACTCTTTGCGACCCCATGAACTATAGGCCTACCAGGCTCCCCCGTCCATGGGATTTTCCAGGCAAGGGTACTGGAGTGGGTTGCCATTACTTGTATCTGGAATCTATATAGAAAGAACACATAAAACTCACTAATAAAAAGACAACTTGACTAAAAAGCAGGCACAAAAACCCCATGAACGCTTTTACATGTATAACAGACATGTGAAAAATGCTCAGTATCATGAGTCATGAGGAGATGCCACTTTGCACCCACTAGGATGGCCAGAGTTAAATAGACAGGTGGTGCCTTGTGTTGCAGAGAGCTGGTGAGAACAAGCGGTGTAAACATTGGGGAAAACCAACTGGCAGTTCCTCCTTATGTTGACCGTATACCCCTGCTGTGCCCAGCAGTTCACCTCCCAGGTATTTACTCAGGTAAAGGAGAACATGCCCACATGCATGAGGGCATCTATAGCGTTCTTATTTAAAATAGCCCAAAACTGGAATCAGCTTTAATGTCCCCCAGCAGATGAACGGATGAACAGATGAGTTCATGAGCTATTAACTTACATAGTTAATACGTAACTATGACAGTGCTCTACAACTGGATTATGGTGATAGTTGCCAAACTCAGTAAACTTATTAAACATTGTTCAGATGTGCACTCAAAAGGGGTATGTTATATGACATGTAAATTAAACCTCAATAAAGTTTCAAAAATGACATGAAAAAAAAAGAAACCCACTGTAGTAGAAGAAACAAAGGAGCCTAGGACCAGGGTCAGGATTTCAGTTGACCTTCCATAGTTAGACCCAAGTGTGCCTGAACTTTACTGAATAAATCTCAGACATCACTGCACTTCACTGACACATGTGGGAGTTATGTCAGTCTTTCAGAAATTCCCGATTACCCAGAGTACTGAAGTGGCTGTGATGGTTGTTTTACAGGAAGAACATGCAGAGGAACAAACAGGTAGCCATGGGCAGGAAAAAATTCAACATGGATCCTAAAAAAGTAAGTGACAAAAGCCAGCAGCCAGAGCCTGCAGTCTGTAAAGTGGCGGTTTCCACATTGTCAGCTGCAACCTGGGGCATTTGAGACAGCCTCCCTTCCCTTTTGTAGAGTGCAGCTCATGTCATAAGCCCTGCCTCCTGCGGAACATAGGAAGTACTTATTGGACACTTACTCTGTGTCCAGAGCACCCACACCCATTCTTCTGTGCCCCCACCTCCTTTCTGGATGTTCCTGGGGTCTGAAGCACTATTGGTGTCGTCGCTGTCTTTCCAGGGGATCCAGTTCTTAATAGAGAATGATCTGCTGAAGAACACCTGTGAAGACATCGCCCAGTTCTTGTATAAAGGTGAAGGGCTCAACAAAACAGCCATTGGTGACTACCTGGGGGAGAGGTAAGACCTTGGGAGACCCGAGTAGAGAAGACTGGTTGGCAGTTACCTAGAGAGAGAAACTCCAAGATACCCCGAGCTTTGTCCCGGGACAGGTGGAGGTGTCCAGCAGCTGGTATCCTGTGTTCAGCCAGTACACAGAGGCTGCAGATCTTTCATTTAACATTTGGCTGCCTCCTGGGCTGTGGAGGGTCTCAGTGCTCAGCCTGGGAGGCAGCCTGACTGGGGGTCTGCACGACCTTGGATTCTCAACATCATTGTCTGACTTCTGTCTTCTGTTTCTCTTGCTAGAGATGAGTTTAACATCCAAGTTCTTCATGCGTTTGTGGAGCTGCATGAGTTCACTGATCTCAACCTCGTCCAGGCCTTACGGTGAGCATGTTTGCAGCCAGTACCTTGTTGAGGGAGACAGGTCTTTGGTTGTAGATCTGTCCTGCACAGTTCAGTTCAGTCCAGTCACCATGGATCCTGCACAACCTGGCGTTTTAGTGAAATTGTACCTTGGGTGGTGATTTGAGTATCTGTGATTGAAATGATTGGATGTTCAGTTCAGTTCAGTCTCTCAGTCATGTCTGACTCTTTGCGACTCCATGAACCGCAGCATGCCAGGCCTCCCTGTCCATCACCAACTCCCGGAGTTCACCCAAACTCATGTCCATTGAGTTGGTGATGCCATCCAACAGTCTCATCCTCTGTCATCCCTCTCTCGTCCTGTCTTCAATCTTTCCCAGTATCAGGGTCTTTTCAAATGAGTCAGCTCTTTGCATCAGGTGGCCAAAGTATTGGAGTTTCAGCTTCAACATCAGTCCTTCCAATGAACATCCAGGACTGATCTCCTTTAGGATGGACTGGTTGGATCTCCTTGCAGTCCAAGGGACTCTCAAGAGTGTTCTCCAACACCATACTTCAAAAGAATCAATTCTTCTGCGCTCAGCTTTTTTTATAGTCCAGCTCTCACATCCATACATGACCACTGGAAAAACCATAGCCTTGACTAGACAGACCTTTGTTGACAAAATAATGTCTCTGCTTTTTAATATGTTGTCTAGGTTGGTCATAACTTTGCTTCCAAGGAGTAAGCGTCTTTTAATTTCATAGCTGCAATTACCGTCTACAGTGATTTTGGAGCCCCAAAAAATAAAGTCAGCCACTGTTTCCACTGTTTCCCCATCTATTTGCCACAAAGTGATGGGATCGGATGCTGTGATCTTAGTTTTCTGAATGTTGAGCTTTAAGTCAACTTTTTCACTCTCCTCTTTCACTTTCATCAGGAGGCTCTTTAGTTCTTCTTCACTTTCTGCCATAAGGGTGGTGTCATCTGCATATCTGAAGTTATTGATACTTTTCCCGGCAATCTTGATTCCAGCTTGTGCTTCCTCCAGCCCAGCGTTTCACTCATGATGTACTCTGCATATAAGTTAAATAAGCAGGGTGACAGTATACAGCCTTGACGTACTCCTTTTCCTATTTGGAACCATTCTGTTGTTCCATGTCCAGTTCTAACTGTTGCTTCTTGACCTGGTTAAATGGAATTAAATTGAAAGCAAAATTTGTAAAACTCTTCCTCAAATCTTTCAGTTAACATTTGGAAATTGATGAATACTTCCACTTTGAATCTTTCCCAATTTCACTCAAGAAAATCCTTTATACTTCTTACCCTGGAACAGGAAATAGGTAGCGTGCCCTTCGTTTTAGAAGGAAAAAAGTCAACATTTAATTTTTTTTTGCTGAATCTAGTTCCTTTGTGCTTCTTGAGAAATTGTAATTTGGTATTTTCATTGCTGTTTAAGTGTAAATATCATGTTTTGTGTTGTTTAGGTAGGTGAAAAAAATCCAGAATTAAACCTGTTGGCTGTGGGTTTCTGTTTGACTTAAAGGGCTCAGTTGTGACTGCTTTGATAGAAAATCTCTTCTCCTGCTATGTCATTTTTTTTTTTTTCTTTCTGGAAATTGGAGTTCTTAAGTATCAGTCTGAGGAGGTGAACCATTCTTTTGAATAGGAAAGTCTTTTTCTTTTTTTTCTTTTCATAAATACATTCCCTCCTATCGAGAGGACAGAGATGTGGAGTGGTTAGCCTGCATCTGGCAGAAGGCTGAAGCCCCCAACATCTCCCTTGGCTGCAGAAACCTCTCACACACAGGTTATCTCCCCCAGTCCCGAAACACGCCCTGTCTTGACCCCCAGGCAGTTCCTGTGGAGCTTCCGGCTGCCAGGAGAGGCCCAGAAGATTGACCGGATGATGGAGGCGTTTGCCCAGCGCTACTGTCAGTGCAACCACGGGGTGTTCCAGTCCACAGGTGAGCGCGAGGGGCGCCCCCTCCCCGGGCTGGCAGCGCCTGCCCGGCTCACTGCTAGGCACTGGGCCATCCTAACACCAGAGGGGTTGGGTTCCTGCCTAAGAACATCGCTTTAAATGGTATTTATAATGGTAAAAAGTTGGAAACTATCCAAAGTCTGCCAGTAAGGTAGTAGGCGTCTAAGTAAGGGCACCTCTGAATTATGAAGTGTACAACTATTAAAAATTATGTTTTTATAAAGAGGCTTTATTGACATGGAAAAATGCTAATAAGATTGGCCAAAAAGCAGACTTCAAAACTGTGTATCTGTTGTAATTGTAACAGATATGTTACAGTCTTTATCTCTGAGGTTCATATTTTTTTTAATTTATTTATTTTTTAATTGAAGGATAATCACTTTACAGAACTTTGCTGTTTTCTGTCAAACCTCTGAGGTACATTTTGTGATACATTACACATAGTCACATTTATGTAAGAAAGCAAAATAAGTTATTCCTAGGTATGGGATTGTAGGTAGTTTATATGTTCTTTTTCATATATTGTGCTTTTCTGTACATGTTCTTCTTTTACAATCTGAAAAAAATAAAACCCTTTTAAGTCGTGAATGCTTTACGTTCTTTCTCATGCCTTGCCCTTTGCAGTTAGTGTACCCAGATGCGTGGATTTTGCTTACTCTTTGAGAGCACTGCTTTACATTCTCAGTCTCACTTGGCGCTTCTTGTTCTTTCTGGTGGGATGTTTCTGACTGGATTTTGGTTTTCCCTTTTAGACACTTGTTACGTCCTCTCATTTGCCATTATCATGTTGAACACCAGCCTGCATAACCCCAATGTCAAAGATAAGCCCACTGTGGAGAGGTTCATAGCCATGAATCGAGGCATCAACGATGGGGGAGACCTGCCCGAGGAGCTGCTACGGGTGAGCTCAGCTCTCCTTCAAGGTCATGGGCTCAGGCGATGCTGATGGAGGGGACGGGAGGGACGCGGGGTCAATCCAGTGTCTGCTCGGACCATCCACTCAGCTACATGAATTGCATTAAGAAACTGGTAGCGAGGCCCAGTGAGGAATCAGTGGGGGAAAGTGATTTATAACTCTGAGACTAAAGGCTCAAGTGGAGGTCAGGCTGATCTCTCTTCTTTCTTGCTCACTGGTTAGGCCTCTGTTTCTTTTGTCTCTGGGTCCTGAAGGCAGAGGGGTTCTCGTGCCGCCAGTGCATGGCACACAGTGATGCTCGTTGCATGAGTGACAGGAAAGGCGGGGGGAGAGGTCTTTCTAGGATCGGAGACATGCAATGTCATCTTTTCTTCCAGAATCTGTATGAGAGCATAAAAAATGAACCCTTTAAAATCCCCGAAGATGATGGGAATGACCTCACCCACACTTTTTTCAACCCAGACCGAGAAGGCTGGCTATTGAAGCTCGGTAAGTGATGCCCTCTGGGTCAGGGCTCCTTACAGAAGCTTAGAAAGGATGTGTGTGTGCACACCCATGCATGCACTATGGGGAAAGGGGGTTTGGTACAGGAGGCTTTAAGGAGAGACTTTGGTATGAGTTCCTACTGTTCTAACATAATTGCCTCCCAAAAGACAGTGAATGCACGGCCAGCGCCCCACGGGACACACAGACTCCTGGGGACAGACTTGCCCACATAAATATTGCCCACGGGTGTTTGCGCTCCACGTTTCCTCTCTGGGGTGGATTGAGGAGAGTTCGTTTCAAGGCGGTTCCCCGAGGACCTCGTCCTTTTCCCTTCCCAGCCCCCCCTGACCACTGGGAGGGTGGCCAGCTGTGCCCACCTCTCTACTTCCCATCACAAGTTTGTGCCCCGTGCTCCCGCCTCGCCCACCCCCAGTGCATCACCACTTCCTTCTGCATCTGGCTCCCCACAGGCAGCGTGCATGGCAAACCCAGGGCCCTGGCTGCAGCGCGATCCACGGCACTCTTACTCATTCTCGGGCGCTGGTTTTTTCCCCCCTCCTTTCCAATCCAAATCAGCCACATTAATTATTTTGTTCATTCAGAAAAACTAAAAGTTGCTCCCCTTCCCTCTGCCAAAAGTGAGCTGGTATTGCTGAGATGTGTGGTCATGATCTGCCATCAGAGGGACAGGAGTGACCAAAAGGATCAGTAGGTTTTTACGCACATTCATATGCACCTCTGACTGTTTCATTGACAGTTTCAGCACGCAGAGAGAGCCCCCAGACATAATGATGCTAATTTTTTGGCCACTGAGAGAGTGCATTCCTCTGTTTTCTTTTCCCTTGGCCTTTTGACGCAAGGGTTCCTGCGTTCTCAGAAGGTGTCATTGGGGTGATCCTCCTGTCACCATTCCAGCTGTAGGTCCCAGTGAGATTAGAAGTCCTTATTATACTCTAGGCTGTTACTGACACATCTGGGAAGTGCTGAAATGGAATCTTCAATTTCTGTCTCATTCAGGAGGATTTGTATCCCCTTTTAAAACTAAGTCCTTGTGTTTATACATAATGACTTAATTCATAAATTCTCCTTAAAGCACTATCTCACTGAAAGGAGTTTTTAATGTCTCTCAAATTGGTCAGCATACCATATACATTTAAGCCAGTAGAATCTTTGAAGTCAAGGCTCTAAAATTACTTAGCCCAGAGGCAGCCACTCTGCTCTGCGTCCTGATTGCTAAGTGGACAGAGTTAAAAGGAAACCTGCTGGAAATGTAAGAAGTATATCCAAGTTTGGGTTTGCTTTCCCCTCCAGTGAGATTTGTTTAAATGCTAATACTAAGTGTTAGCTTTGACAGCCCAGATACTAAATTTAGAGCAGTACGAAGATTATCTTGGTTCTTACACCATGATGACATGTAAATTCATGAGACATCCCATATTTTTAAAAAAGAAAAAAATTTAACTAAATGTGAAACTCATTTTTAGGTCATTGCATTACTTTTTCTGAACCTCCATCAAACCCTCCTAAACTCTTCCTGTCGTGTTTTCATCATAGCACACTTAGAATCACCCCTTCATGTGTGTGCCATGGAAGGCGGGCCTTCTGGCCATCTGTAGTTGTATGTGTATGTCTGTGTATGCATATAACTGTAAGAATGTGTATTCTTGTGTATACACATATGTACATATGTATTCACAGGCTTGTGAGTGTGCATTTTCACACACACTTTAAAAAGGAGTAGCCATCTGAAGAGAGACATTTAATTTTTCCCAAAGTGATCATCACTGTGTTTGCTCTGGATTCTGGATATAGTAATAAATGTCAGCTCAGTGAGAACTGATTGGTGGCATCTTTGGGGCCAGGATTTGGGTGGTGCCTCAGATCTTGCCTTTACCAGGTAGGACATGGCAGATGAGGCAGGCCCCTTATTCCCATGCCACACAGCGGCGTTTGCCCCGTGACTGTTTTTATGTCCCTATCCCCCACCCAGGCAGACATGAATGACTAATACAGTGCACCTTAAGATTAAGGAGTCGGGTTTAATTTCTTTGTTTTAATTTTCTTTTCTCCCTCATTTGTATGTTTCCATGATTTTGGCTCTCCTTTTCCTTGCCCCAAACTCCAGGAGGTATGTAATCCCCTCAACCCTGCTCGCTCGCTCTGCCCAGGCCACTGTAATCGCTGCAGCGTTTTCTTATTTTTGTTATTTTTGGTTATTTTGTTTTTTAATTGCTGGTGGTAGTGTTAATGCTGCTTCTAACTTACCATACAGTCCCTCGGGAACTGGTCAGGCTTGGGGGTGTGGAGGGATTTTCATCTTCCCTGGTAGAGGTGGTGCACAGTGTGTCCAACAGCTGGGCCCAGACGTGGAATCATTTGAACTTTCCTGAGGGCAGTAGTGTAAGAAAACACAGTAAGAGTGGGTTTGTAAAAGCAAGCAAAGCAGTCACTGAATTCTCTCTTCGACTTTATTGGTCAGGCGGATGCTATATTATTGATTAAAATTGACACCCATGAATTTTCGAGATTTCTCAAGTGGAGAAGAGGAGGAGGAGAAGGAAGTGACTCCCACGGCTGTGTGCTTCTGGCACACCTCCCATGACCCGAGAAGCAAACTAGGAAAAGAATTAAATTAGACAACGTAGGACATTTGCCTTTGCATGAAAAAGGGAAATGGTGTTTCTTAAACTCAGAATGAGGCCAAGTAAAGTTTAAAAAAAAAGAAGACAAAAACCCCAAAACCCCTTCTTGAAGGCCTTCCATTTAATTTCCTGTCTTGGGGGAGGGCATTACAACCTCGGCTCTGTTTTTTATGTTTTGTTTTTATCCCGCTTCTTTTTCAATGAGTCATCATTCAGACCCCAAATTGGCCTCTTAGTTACGTCGCTGGTGTCTGCCCTCCCTTGCTGGTTTCGGGGCACCTGTTTTCCAGATGAGGAGTCCGTGGATGTCTGCTTCAGCGGCACTTGAACAGAGCCACACAGGAAAGAACAGCCCCAACACTGATGTTTATAGAACGTTTTGGGGCCTTGTCAGGTGGTTCCCAGCTCCCGGGGAGCCAGAGTCAGGCCTTTGTACCTATGGGGTGGAGGCCAGCGGGCCAGGCAGTGGTCCTGTGAGTTCCTCAGGGACTGTCTTAGGTGCGTGCATCGGTCTGTCTGCTTGTTTCATGTCTGTTTTCCTTCCAACATAAAACATGCCCCTGGGACCGCACGATGCTCCCTGGTAGGAGCTCGTTAACGCAGCAGGTCGTTGGGAATAGCCAGGCTGTCATCGCCAGGGAGAGGCTTTGTCCGGCTTTGCTTTCTGTCCTGGATTTCCTCCCGTCTTCCTCCTTTTGGCATCTGACCCCTCTTCCACAACCTCCCAAGATCCGAGGGCCCCCAGGGTGGTCCTGTGAGGGGAGCGCACAGCAGTGGGCGTGGGCTGAGGTGTCCTGTGTCGGGGGGCCCCACGTGGGGTGCAGGTCCAAGAGGCAGAAGAGCCACTTTCTCAGATGCTGACGGGGGCGGGCTTCCTTTTCACAGCAAATCAGTTCAAGTTCTAAGTATATCTTTGTCTTCCTTCTCCTTATTTATTTTGGTTCTGCCCAGCCTCTCCCATTTCCTCATGCATGTCATACTTCCATCCGTGGTTTTCCTGATTCATGCCCTAGGGCCTCAGGGGCCAGAAGCACGTGCTCACAGAAGCTGGCAGTCACTGGGGGAGAGAGTCAGTCTTTGCTTGACACCAGCACGGGACGGGGGGTGCGGGGTGGGGGGTGTGCTGGCTTAAGGCCAAGCTCCTTCCCTAACCAGGTCTGTGCCATTGAGAACCTCGGTAGTTCATGATCAGTCACTTAACCTCTCAGAGTTTGGGCGCCCACACAGAGCCATGCCAGGAGCCCAAAAGTCGGGTAGCCCTTAGAGTTGCTGCCAGGACCTATGCTGGACCCTTTATTTCTGGGACAGGATTTGCATTGCTCCAGCAACCGGATCCTTTGAGGAAACCAGGAGCCACATCCTGGAAGCTGGAGACACTCCCTCTAAAGCCCCTGCTCATCTGTTGGGGGAGAGGGGCAAGCGAGGAAGTGTGACCGGGGTCATTGGATTCACACCTTGTGGTCCTTGTTTTCTTTGAGGACCGGAGAAGCGGTGCTCTCTGTAGGTCCCGTTGGCAGAGGGCGCGCCTCCTGCCCAGGGCAGTGCGAGGTGTTTGTGAAATGGCCTGCGTATCTTACCACGTGAAGGTTTTTCATTTGGTTCATATTCAGAAAACTTTTCCTGGACCTGGTGTGCGTTGAGGAGAACGGCTGTGCCCAGAGGCAGGCTGAGAATAGGGTGTGCCTTCCCTCACCAAGGTCATGGTGAAGTGTCCCTTCCTTCACGTCGTCTCAGGACAACATCACGACTCTGATGTTGCCTTCGATTGAGCAACATTTAAAAGGACTAAAGGAGCCTCCACCAGCTCACCGCCACCCCTGAGAGCTCACTTGGCTCGTGGCTTCCTCTTCCAGTTATTTTTGTTCCAAACTTCTGGTGAGAAGTCCACAGTTGAATAGGTACCTCAGCCCACCAGTGGATTCTTCCCTGTTCCAGGAATCCTGCTTTGTCCCACCGAGGACTCTGGGGGAATTTAGGACACTGGCCCAGAAACCTAAAAAGCTAGAGTAGAAACATACTACGATCAGGAAGCTGGGCTAGAAGGTGAAACCGCAGGACTGTGGGTTCCTTGTTCCAGGAAAACTGGATTTGATCGTGAGGGGATTAAGATGTCTTACTTCCCAGTTCTTCTCCCACCCTCTTCTGATAAAACCCTGGGCTGGTGGACCGGCAGTGTAGTGTGGCCAGGGGGCTGACCCTCTCCCCTCCTCTGTGTGCGCCCATTTCCACTGCATCCATAGGCTTCTGCTGATGCTTCTCTGGTTCATCACTGTCCCGGCTCCCTCCCCAGCCCGTGCGCTCATCTGCTGTCCTGATGTCATCTGCAGGGGGCCACCCAACTTGCTTGCTCTGCTTGTACCCACAGACTTTCACACTGTGAAAGGTGCTTCTGTTTTGGCTCTGTGTCTCGTTACTGATGTAAATCTGCCATGGTCTCAGTGTCCTGGCGCCCTGCCTTCGCTTCCTCATCCCGCACCCTGGCCAGTGGACTCCTATCCAATACGTGTCTCTCTTTGCTCTCCAGGTGGCAGGGTAAAGACTTGGAAAAGACGCTGGTTCATTCTCACTGACAACTGCCTTTACTACTTTGAATACACGACGGTGAGCGCCTGCTGGTCGGCTGGGACTGGGACGAGGGGTGGGCCAGGCCTTGTGGTTAAACAGCTCTAATCAGATAAGATTGGAGGAGGTGGGGGCAACAGTCGGATGCCGCATCTTAGGGCAGGAGAAGAGTTTAAGTGAAGTGGAAGGGCTAAGAGGAATCTCAAAACTGGGGCCTGGGCATGGTGTGCAGTGTCTGGGCACAGGAACCATACTTCAGAGCCAATGTCCAGTTCTCAACTGGGACAGCTGGTGCCTGGCTGGGAGACAGTGGCAGAGAACGTCATACATGGCGTTAGAAAGGGGTCATGGAGCCCAGCTAACGAGTTTGGATCCATGGCCAGGAGAGAGTTTTTGGTCCCACTGAAAGGGAGACAGAGGTATTGTGATTTAGAGAAGGCACATCTGTGGTAGCTGGAATACTGAAGCACTTGATTTAGAAGGAACAGCCAAAGGGCACAATGTATAACAGAGGAAAAGAAAGTGAAACGAAATGGGGAGAGTTAGAGACTACCTGGAGTTTTACCTAAATTGAAAATTTTGTTGGTTTTTATTCAGTGGGAATGAAATTGTAACACAATGCAAATACTTGTTACATACAAGTCCTGTTTGTAACAAGACCTAGGAGCATAAAGATGGTACAGTAAACCTTTTCTGAAGCTCCCTCTATCAGAGCCCCCAGGAGGCCTGGCAGGTTGGTGGCCTCAGGTTGGAGCCCTCTCAGGCTCCCCGCGGCTGGGCGCCCTTGCTTCTGCCCTGTCCCCTGGTCACCAGAAGAGAAAACACGCACTGCTGGCAGCACTGGCGGCTGTCTCACCTAAGTCAGGGCGACTGAGATCCTCCTGAGAGAGTGGGGTTTTAGAAGTGTCTTGTATGATAAAGGTGGGGCACGATGGGACAGGCGTCCTGGCAGCATTTGTGGGACGCTCAGTGGGAGCCAGGAGGCAGGTCCACACCTGACCCTTTGCAGCTTGGGGGTAAGCAGGTTCCACTGTGTCCCGCACAGTGGTTCTTCAGCTGGTAGACGTCGTGTGGATGTGGCTTCTCAGCTGGGAGTGAGTGTCATGACAGTGTCAGCTGGTGACTCAGCCGCTCAGCAGTTTTCAAGGAAGACTGACCAGGATTTTGTGTGTAACGGGCTAAATTCATGCCACGGAAGTTCTGCAGCTTTGCTTTTCTGTTACGAAAATCCTTTCAAACATGAAAGTAATGTATTTCAAATACCAACAACAGTACAAACATTTTTTTTCACCCCATCAAAGTACCGCTATGAACAATTGGTAAATTTCCTTCTGTTTTGCCCGTTCCCCCCCAATGTATTGCCCTTTTTCTTCTAGACTGATGACATCTCTTAAATGTTGTTTAGATCTTTTTCATTGGTCTGTGGTTAAAATGAGCTCAATGCAGGCATCCAACAGTGCACCTCTGGGTCCCCAGTAGTCTCAGTGGTAGTGCAGTGAGATTCTAAAATCTTCTGGTTCTTAAAATGACGCCGACCATGCTGGTGTTACCTGAATTCAGTCTAGCAGTGCATCAGCATTTTATTAGGCAGTGGGAACCAGAGAAAACGTTCCCAAAGATGCTGACGGGGGAGCCTCGGGCTTAAGATGGTAGGTGGAGCTGTCTTCATGGAATTACCTAATAAAGCGGGAAAATCTAGTAGAAAAAAGTGGGAACAAAGCAGCCAGATAAGGAAAAAGCAGAACTTAGTCAGCACGCTTCCCATTTGGCAGAAGGGGCCGCGATGCATCCTGGAGCCAGCAGAAGGGCCCCTGCTGTGCAGCCAGGCACAACGAACCCCAGATCTCCCGGCCCCGTGCCCAAGTCTAGGAGAAGCAAACTCAGTAGGAGTTCTTCCCTTTACCTCTTTGGATGGAGGAGTAGAGAGGGTAGAAACCAGGAAAAAGTGGGAAAACAGGACTCACTATATCAGTAAAAGCTCCGAATACGTGTTCATGTGAGAAACCTGTCCGTGGAGGGTCTGCAGTACACGTCAGCTCCAACACGTGCTGGATACCAGCAGCCTCAGGGGAGAGTCAGGGCTCAGGGTATCTGAGGGGGGCGCTCTCTCCACTCACTTCTCTCCTGAGGGTCTGAAGTGGCCACAATACAAAATATCCAGCCCTCCAGAAGTTTCAGACTAAAATAAGAACCAAAACTGCATATTCAAAATATAGCTATATAATTGTGGAATTATAACTTATTTATTAACAAATAAGTTAAAACTTTAAGGAATGATTAGCCAGAAATGTTGGAGAAGGCAATGGCAACCCACTCCAGTACTCTTGCCTGGAAAATCCCATGGGTGGAGGAGCCTGGTAGGCTGCAGTCCATGGGATCACGAAGAGTCAGACACAACTGAGTGACTTCACTTTCATTTTTCACTTCCATGCATTGGTGAAGGAAATGGCAACCAACTCCAGTGTTCTTGCCTGGAGAATCCCAGGGATGGGGGAGCCTGGTGGGCTGCTATCTATGGGGTCGCACAGAGTCAGACACGACTGAAGCGATGCTGCAGCAGCAGCAGCCAGAAATGTAATTCCTGTTCTAGAGGAAAGATTTGAGATAGTCCCAGAGATTGAAAGATGAACATTAAAGCAATTTGTGGAACTCCCCTGGTGATCCAGTGGTTTAGACTCCAAGCTCCCAATGCAGGGGGCCTGGGTTCAGTCCCTGGTCAGGGAACTAGATCCCACATGCTGCAACTAAGAATTCACATGCCACAACTAAAGATCCATCGTGCCGCAACTAAGATCTGGTGCAGCCAAATAAAATATGGGGCGGGGGAGAAAGCTAACAGGTGCAGAGGACAGGTGAGAATCTCCCAGTGCCAGAACACTAGGACCTGCAGATGCAAAGACAGGTCGTGAGATTATTGCCCTGAAAAGGAGAAAGAAACCTGAGTCTGCAGATCAAAAGGGTGCACATGGTATTTTAGGAACATTTGCTCTAGGAAGTGTGGCATGGCCCAGTTAAACTGTTGACCTTGGAACACAGTCTTTGGCCATTATTGTCTGGATGTTTGAGAGAGGCGGTGAAGGCTGCTGGTCAAGTGCCGGCAGGCGTGGGAGTGGCCTTGGCTGAGATGGGAAGCCCTGGAGGAGGGCTAGTCGGGGTGAGGGGACGCGGGGCTCTGTTCTGGACAGGAGTCTAGGCGCCTTTTTGGTCCAAGTGGAGTTGTCAGGCAGGCAGTGTCTCTCTGAGGATGCTACAGCCTGGAGCAGGAAGACGGCACCGGAGGTAATGATAAGGCAGTGACACATGATACAGCTGTAGTCCAGATGTTGGGGGCACAGAACAGGGGCACCCAGGGCCAGACTAGGGCTTCCTAGCTTTGCTGACACTAGAACTGAGGCTTGAGAGATGAGTTAGGCAAAGAAGCAAGAAGTTTTTGTGTGAAAGGGACTTCCATGTTCCCCACTGGAAGACCACACACAGCTCTTGTCACACTCATTCTTTCAGAGCGTCTGCGGAAGCACCTCTTCCAAAGGCCTCTCGGTTGTAGGGGTTCATCTGTGATATGTTGACAACACCCACACGTTTCTTGACCCTATTCTTGTTTTAGAACATAGGGTGTGGGCTCTAGAGCTGATTTGTAGACTTCAGGTCATAGAGAGGTGCAGGAGCCGGGCTGGGCCACTGTGTCAAGGTAACAGAACGGGTGTTCGGAAGCCGAGCAGTGAGGTCTCTCTCCATCTCTTGTGCAGGATAAGGAGCCCCGGGGAATTATTCCACTAGAGAACCTGAGCATCCGGGAGGTGGAAGACTCCAAAAAACCAGTGAGTATTTTTGATGAGCTGCTTCGGGGGGACAGAAGAGATGGGCGTAGCAGCTGTTCAACACAAGGTGAAGTCACAGAGGTTTGCCATTGACCTTGGGCAACACGGTTGGGGCTGCGCAGGTCCCCTTAACAAGCAGACTGTTCTCAGTGGTAACTGCTGCAGTAGAGCACTGTCTGTGTTGGGCCGAGTCCTTGGAAGCTGAGCCTCTGCTGCATAGACGGAGGCCACCTGTCAGTCAGACGTGGTCTCTTAAAGTGCAGAAAGTCGGTGCTCACCCCCGTCTTACTCAAGGGCCAAGGACTTCAAAAAACTCCAAAAGTACTCATTTAATTTAGCCTAACTTTTAAAATTATCTTTACAGGTAAGGCCAAGGTGAAAGAAACTGAATGATGTCTTTCATTCTGTCCATCTGCTTTAGTGTCGCTTTCTAACTATCACACGACGTATAGGATTAGCCTGCCTTAAAAGGCTTTAGCAAGCTCTCGTGATTGGGCGACTTATTTTATGATCTTCAGATGGCTTATAAATATTTTTCCTTTGTTTTGGATTATTGTATTGCTTATGTGGCTGTAAAAGGCATTCGGTTACCTGCAGTTATCTCCATATTTTCTATACCTTAGGAGTAGAGCTAATGTGTATCTGCTTGGTATCTTTGCTAGTAAGACCTGTTTATATACAATGTATGTTCTCCAGGATCCACTTTTAGGTTACTCTTTTCCAAAGGAAATGTATGTTTCCTATATTTTATGAAAGTCAGAATAAAGAAATTAACTTTTTTTTTTTTTAATAAAAATTTCCTTTTGGGAAAATAACCTTTTTTTTTTTCTTGGTCAGCAGCTTTCTTAGATCTTTATCGCTCTCTCTCTCTTTCTTAATTCTCAGAACTGCTTTGAACTTTACATCCCCGACAATAAAGACCAAGTGATTAAGGCCTGTAAGACAGAGGCTGATGGGCGCGTGGTTGAGGGGAACCACACGGTCTACCGTATCTCGGCCCCAACGCCCGAGGAGAAGGAGGACTGGATCAAGTGCATCAAGTAGGTGACATATGACAGCTTGGACCTCGTGTCTCAGTCACGCCCCAGCTGTCTGTGTGCTGCCTGCCCCACCTCAGCACCTCTTGTGCTGAATCCATAGTGGGTAGTTTGACTGTGATTCCCAGGTGACTTTTCACTGGGTCCCTGGATTCTTGACCCTTGGACATTTTTAAGAGAGTACCTCACATATTGGTTTCCCAAGAGCAGCTCCTGGTCCCACGGAGGGGACTGGTGAGCAGGCTTACAGGCACAGACGCCACTGGCTGGACTGGCCTTCTCATGTCTTTGGAAGCAGGTCTCATCTTCATGGTGACAGCTCAGTGGAAATTGTAACCATTCCCTTTTATAATTCCTTAATCCTGCAAGACACTGTTGTCCCATTTACAGATGGGCAAACTGAGGCCTATTGAGGATAAATGGTGAACGCTTGTCGAAGTCATGTGGCAGTGATCCAGGGTCATAAAGCAGAGCCCCACACTCCCCACTGAGCTGTGAAGAAGAGAAGGTCTGGGAGAAGGCCGGTGTAAACAGATCCTCGGATCCAGGGCTCTTCCTGGGCCCTGCTCTGCCTGTGTCACCGACTATCACAGGGGCGGTATCCTGCTGCAGGCTCTCTTCTCCACTCCCCCTGGGGCTTCTGCAAACCCTGTCCCCTCCACCGTCATGCCCACTGCCCATCACCATGCTTGTCTCCATGGCTCTTCTCCTGGGAGCACGTCCTCAGTCTCGCCACTGATGCTGCGTTCATCAGGCGTGACCCAGCCGTCTCCCGGGTGTCGCCGGGACCAGAGTGAGGATGGCCACAGGAGCACACCTAGGTGTGCAGCTGGGCGGGGCTTCCAGACCTGAGCATGTCATGTGTCCTGAGCCCCTCACGTGGGCCGGAGCTGTCCCGTGGCGTCCCTGGGGCTTGGCCCACCCAGGAAGCCGAGGTGGACTCCTCGCCCTGACGCCCCGAAGACAGAAGCAGGATTCCCTCCTGACCTCTCCACGTGGTCAGACACCTGCATGGCAGAGTCCCTCGGGATGTGTCCCGGCCCTGTCCAGGTCCTGCCTCCCATGCACATGTCCTCTCTGTGAACAGGGCCTGGTCAGCTTGCAGGAGCCATTGTGCACCTGGTCAGGTGCAGAGTCTGCAGTCACATGGGCTTGTGACAAGCCCGGAAACTGTTGGCACTTGGAATACCACTTCTCTGGAAAAGCAAATGAAAGTTCAAATTGTGGTTCACAGCTTGCTTGAAAGTAGAGAATGACCGGTATAAAGGGGCAGCAGGGGGCCGTGGCCTGCTGTCACCACCTGTGCAGGTGTCTCTGGGGCCAGTGTGGGGGCTGCCCGGGCTCTCTCCCCACCGGACTGTAGATGCCAGGCAGGCCGCTGGCCGCTGCTCAGGCCCCTGCTGCCCAGTGACGGGTCTTGGCTGTTGAGCTGGTGCACTTGGGGACTCAGAAGTTGCTCAGTACAGACTGCAGCTGCCACCAGATGCACCACATGCCAGGTGACACACAGGGTTGTGTGGCAGTCACTGCTCCAACAGATGCCACTGTCATCACAGAACTGAAGCATCGCGATTGTTTCCCTGAGTCAGAGCACAGCTGTGAGGTGAAGAGGACTCCTGAACTTAAATTGATTACTTGGTTGAAACAGGCAACAAGCGCCCCACATTTAACTTGTTACTTGTACCTCATCTCCCTCAAGACTTGTCTTTTGCGCCACGTGTGGGTCCAGTGAAGGCTGATGCCACGACGTGGCCTTTACAGGGACGGTCAGGCAGCTGAGGGGAGTGTATGGGCGCGGCTGCCACTAGGAAGCCCGGGCCTGGGGTTGTATCTCCTTTCCTGTTCCTCGGTCCCCGCTGATTTCTCTCCTTTTCTGTGCTGCAGGGCGGCCATCAGCAGGGACCCTTTCTACGAGATGCTGGCCGCGCGGAAGAAGAAAGTGTCCTCCACGAAAAGACACTGAGTCTGCACAGCCAGCAGGGCCCGCATGCCCAGCGAGTGCTTCCCAGCCAGTGAGGCCCAGGGTGGCCACCGAGCCTCCGAGAGTGGGAGCGTCTGGCCAGGCGTCACCCTGAATTCCTAGAGACTAGCTTCAGCTTTTGCTAATTTTTTTAAGTGGGAGAAGGGTAGGTGGTCACCCCTGAGGAAGGGGGCCTGACGCCTTCACACTTGGGTTTTGAGCCTTTCTCTCTAAAAAAGAACAGAGCTCCTGTCGGCCAGGCCACCCCCCGCAGGTCTCCGCTCAGCAGGTCTGAGAGCAGAGCTCAGAGCCGACCGTTTACCTCTCGGTTATTCCCTGGGAAGAAGCCTCAACCCTGCACCATAAATACGTGTATCTGTATCTTATTATATGTTAAGGAAAAAGGGGGAATGGAAGAGAAGCCACATACTATAAAGATATATTTTTGTTTTTTAAAGAAAGAGAGAAAGTAGAGCTGTCCAGATGCGTTCTGTCCCATGTGCTTCAGGAATCTTCTCCCTGGAGAAGTTCTCTGGACCGCTGCTGCAGGTGTCAGCCCAGGGCAAGGGCTGGGCAGACTGCCTCCCCGTGCTCGTGGGGGCTTGGCTGGGTGGGAGAGGGGGTGGCGAGAGGGTGGAGGGGGCCACGCGTCGAGGACAGCCTCGGGGTCTGCAGGGCAGCGCCAGCCACTCCAGTCAGTGCTTGTGCTTCCTGGTGCCTGGGGAGCACTGCGGGGAGAAGGGAGTCCGCCTGCCGCCTGCACTCGTCTTTCTCTTTCAGGATTCATTCTTGTCGGGCTTTAAAATAGAAAGTCAGCATCTTTCCTTGAGCTACATACCTAATAACCAAAACTGTGAGGAAGGCAGTCCCATCAGAGGTTCTGGGATGACCTGTTTCTTATTTGGTTTTTCTTCCTTCTGCCCCTACACTCCATTCCTCGTTTTAGAGGAAGGAGCAGGTCTGACCTGATCACCCGAGGGCTTCAGCCTTCTCTGCCTCAGAACTGGCCCTCACCTGGACCACGCTGTGGCTTTAGTGGTGGCCCTCGGAGGGGAGCGGGCCTTCACCTGCGTGGCAGGGCCAGGGCAGGGGGATCCAGGGGGTGAGGGCTCGGCCCCTACTCCTGACGTGTGGCCGGAAGGAGCCGCCGCCACTGCTCTCCTGCTGTTCTCTCAGGGACTCTCGTCCGGGCCCGGCACCCAGTCCAGGCAGAGCAAGGCCGGCCGGGCCATTGTCACCAGACCCCTCCCAGGCTGTGTGACCCCGGCTCCTCTGACTCCTTCCAGGCAGGCTCGCATCTCTGGAAATAGCTTTGGTAAAGGGGAGTGGGGGGCTTTCTGGGCCCACCTTTGTGTAGGTCCTCCCTGGAGTGGCTTCAGGCGTTTTAATGCTGGAGCTTGTGGAGGTGACAGAAGAGGGTCCAGGCTGGTAACCTGACCTTTCTGGGTTTGAGAGCCGGGGCAGGGCCAGCTGGGATCCAGGGAGTCTGGGCCGGTGCTGGAGCCCCTCTGGTGATCTGAGTCCTTGGCCCGGGTTCTCGTGAATATTACAGACAGAGAGGCACCTGGATCAGTATTAGTCTATTTATCAGAGGTGTAAATAATCCATGTATAGTTTTTCTCCTTTTAGATTATTTTGTATTTGTTTTAAAAAAAAGTTTTGTCAAATATAAAGAAATGACTGAAAGTTGTTGACAGGGTTTTTAAAAAATTATTATTACAGTTTCTTTTTGTTTGTTTTTTGCATTGTAAACTAGCGCCAAGGAACTGCAGCAAATAAACTCCAAACCTGCCCAAACCACTCTGTCACCTGTGGCATTGCTTCGTGCCCGGCTGGGCCCTGAGGAGGAAGCTTTTGCTTGTCAGGTGTGCTCATGAGGGTGGGTGTGTCGCCTGAACCTCACACAGGCCAAGTCCAGTGACAATAAAGACCAGAAGTGGGGAGGATGGAGCTGTCTTCCGTAAAAGAAAGCAGAGCAAGAAAGATGAGTAGCCTAGTGATTTCCCCCCTTTTTTGGAAGAAGAAACAAATGTCAGACATTGACTTTATTTTCTTTTATTAACTTTTATTGATTATAATTGCTTTATAATGTTGTGTCAGTTTCTGCTGTACAACAAAGTGAATCAAAGTGAATCAACAAAGTGTACCCCTTCGTTTTTAGATTTCCTTCCCACTTAGGTAACCACAGAACATTGAGTAGAGTTCCCTGTGCTATGCAGTCGGTTCTCATTAGTTATTTGTTTCATATATCAGATCAGATCAGATCAGTCACTCAGTCGTGTCCAACTCTTTGCGACCCCGTGAATCACAGCACGCCAGGCCTCCCTGTCCATCACCAACTCCCGGAGTTCACTCAGACTCACGTCTGTCGAGTCAGTGATGCCATCCAGTCTTCTCATCCTGTGTCGTCCCCTTCTCCTCTTGCCCCCAATCCCTCCCAGCATCAGAGTCTTTTCCAATGAGTCAACTCTTTGCATGAGGTGGCCAAAGTACTGGAGTTTCAGCTTTAGCATCATTCCTTCCAAAGAAATCCCAGGGCTGATCGCCTTCAGAATGGACTGGTTGGATCTCCTTGCAGTCCAAGGGACTCTCAAGAGTCTTCTCCAACACCACAGTTCAAAAGCATCAATTCTTTGGCGCTCAGCCTTCTTCACAGTCCAACTCTCACATCCATACATGACCACTGGAAAAACCATAGCCTTGACTAGACAAACCTTTGTTGGCAAAGTAATGTCTCTGCTTTTCAACATGCTATCTAGGTTGGTCATAACTTTTCTTCCAAGGAGTAAGCATCTTTTAATTTCATGGCTGCAGTCACCATCTGCAGTGATTTTGGAGCCCCAAAAAATAAACTCTGACGCTGTTTCCACTGTTTCCCCATCTGTTTCCCATGAAGTTATGGGACCGGATGCCATGATCTTCGTTTTCTGAATGTTGAGCTTTAAGCCAAGTTTTTCACTCTCCACTTTCACTTTCATCAAAAGGCTTTTGAGTTCCTCTTCACTTTCTGCCATAAGGGTGGTGTCATCTGCATATCTAAGGTTATTGATACTTCTCCCGGCAATCTTGATTCCAGCTTGTGTTTCTTCCAGTCCAGCGTTTCTCATGATGTACTCTGCATATAGGTTAAATAAACAGGGTGACAATATACAGCCTTGACGTACTCCTTTTCCTATTTGGAACCAGTCTGTTGTTCCATGTCCAGTTCTGACTGTTGCTTCCTGACCTGCATACAAATTTCTCAAGAGGCAGATCAGGTGGTCTGGTATTCCCATCTCTTTCAGAATTTTCCACAGTTTGTTGTGATCCACACAGTCAAAGGCTTTGGCATAGTCAATGAAGCAGAAATAGATGTTTTTCTGGAACTCTCTTGCTTTTTCTGTGATCCACCGCATGTTGGCAATTTGATCTTTGGTTCCTCTGCCTTTTCTAAAACCAGCTTGAACATCAGGAATTTCACGGTTCACATATTGCTGAAGCCTGGCTTGGAGAATTTTGAGCATTACTTTACTAGCGTGTGAGATGAGTGCAATTGTGCGGTAGTTTGAGCATTCTTTGGCATTGCCTTTCTTTGGGATTGGAATGAAAACTGACCTTTTCCAGTCCTGTGGCCACTGCTGAGTTTTCCAAATTTGCTGGCATATTGAGTGCAGCACTTTCACAGCATCATCTTTCAGGATTTGGAATAGCTCAACTGGAATTCTGTCACCTCCACTAGCTTTGTTCATAGTGATGCTTTCTAAGGCCCACTTGACTTCACATTCCAGGATGTCTGGCTCTAGGTCAGTGATCACACCATCGTGATTATCTGGGTCGTGAAGATCTTTTTTGTACAGTTCTTCTTTGTATTCTTGCCATCTCTTCTTAATATCTTCTGCTTCTGTTAGGTCCATACCATTTCTGTCCTTTATCGAGCCCATCTTTGCATGAAATGTTCCTTTGGTATCTCTGATTTTCTTGAAGAGATCTCTAGTCTTTCCCATTCTGTTGTTTTCCTCTATTTCTTCGCATTGATCGCTGAAGAAGGCTTTCTTATCTCTTCTTCCTATTCTTTGGCACTCTGCATTCAGATGTTTAGATCTTTCCTTTTCTCCTTTGCTTTTCGCTTCTCTTCTTTTCACAGCTATTTGTAAGGCCTCCCCCGACAGCCATTTTGCTTTTTTGTATTTCTTTTCCATGGGGATGGTCTTGATCCCTGTCTCCTGTACAATGTCACGAACCTCATTCCATAGTTCATCAGGCACTCTATCAGGTCTAGGCCCTTAAATCTATTTCTCACTTCCACTGTATAATCATAAGGGATTTGATTTAGGTCATACCTGAATGGTCTAGTGGTTTTCCCTACTTTCTTCAATTTAAGTCTGAATTTGGCAATAAGGAGTTCATGGTCTGAGCCACAGTCAGCTCCTGGTCTTGTTTTTGCCAACTGTATAGAGTAGCGCGTATGTGTTGATCCCAGTCTCTCAATTCATCCCACCCTTCCTTCCCCTGCCTGGTATCCCTAAGTTTGTTCCCTACATCTGTGTCTCTATTTCTGCTTTGCAAATAGGTTCATCGGTGCCATTTTTCTAGATTCCACATATAAACAATATTATATAGTATTTGTTTTTGTCTTTCTGAATTACTTCATTCTCTATGACAGTCTCTCCAGACTTCAACTTTTATTAAGATCAAGAAATGTGCCTTCAGCCTTTATAATACCTTTTCAGTATCATTTCAGTTTCCAGATGTGCCTCCATAACTCCAGGGAAGAGGCACAGTGAGGTAGAACCCCAAAGCCCAGAAGATACTCAGCATAGCATCACAGGGTAAGGAGACGGACAAGCCCTAGCCTGTCACCTTGGCTGGTGGCTCCCCAGAAAGCACAGTGTAGAGTTGGCATATGGTTCAGCAGTTCCAAGGTATATGCCCAAGAGAACTGAAAACACGTCCACACAAAAACTTGCACTTGAATGTTTACAGCCACATGATTCACAGTGGCCAAAAGGTGGAAACAATACAGATGTTCATCACCTGATGAGTGGATAAGTGAACTTCGGTGTGTTCATGCAGTGGAATATCACGAAGCCATGAAAAGGAATGAAGTTGGGATTCGTGTTATGACATGGCTGAACCCTGAAAATATGCTGCGTAAAGAAGCCAGACAACAAAAGCTCATGGTTTATATGATTCTATTTATATGCAGTGTCTTCAAAAGGCAAATCTGTGGAGAGAGAAGGTGGGTTGGTGGTTGTCAGAGGCTGGTGATGTCGGGAGAACGGGAGTGACTGCCCATGGGTACAGGGTTTCTTTTGAGGGTGTTGAAAATATTTGTTGATAGTTGCACAATGTTGCGAATGCACTAAAACTCACTGAATTGTACACTTTAAAAGGGTGAATTCTGGACTTCCCAGTAGTCCAGGGGTTAAGAATCTGCCTGCCAATACGGGGGACACGGGTTCAGTCCCTAGTCCAGGAAGATCCCACATGCTGTGGAGCAGCTCAGCCCCATGGGCCACAACTACTGAACCCTAGAGCCCGTGCTCTGCAGCAAGAGAAGCCAGCACAGCGAGAAGCTCGGTACCATGACTAGAGAGTAGCCCCCGCACGCTGCAGCTGGAGAAAGCCCATGTGCCGCAAAGGACCCGGTGTAGTCAAAAACAATTTTAAAAATAAAAGGGTGAATTCTATGGTAAGTGAATTAGATCTCAATTTTAGAACAACAGCAGTGAGTAAATGCCATCCCTTTCTGTGGTTCTAAAAGTGTGGTTCCCTGGATAGCATTTCCAGCAGCATCTGGGGATGGGTTAGAAGTACAGATTCTCAGGTGCCCGCCACACCCACTGAATTGGAGCCTGCTGTGCTGGGACCTGACATGGTTTAACAAGTTCTCCAGGTGCTTCTGGCACCCAGTACTGTTTGAGAATAGTGCCTTAAACAACCACCCCAGTTCTTTTTGTCACCAGACTCAGGTTTGGCTGCTCATTGGTCAAGTATCCAATGTTGAGAGACAGATGTTGGTTACAAAGAAAGATGGCTTTATTGAGGAAGCCAGCAATCCTGTAGAGAATGTGGACTCGTGTCCCAAAGAACCAATTTCCCCTTGTCAGTCAGGGGGCAAAGCTTCTAAGGGGGAGTTTCAGGGGTACACATGTGGGGTTGGGGGGCCACGTGCAGAACAGCACAGACAGCTCCAACAGTCATCTTGAAATTTCTCATGGGGTGATCTGATCAGTGTCACCTTGATTATTTTACATTCAGTTAATCTTCAGATCCAGGGTCAGTTTGTTCCCACTTGCTTAAGGCCAGTTCTTGGAATTGTGCCAGATGGAGCAGCTTATGTCACGTCCGCAGTCTGATCATCATGTTAACAACTTCCTCCTGGTTGGGTTTCAGTCTCTCTAAAATAGCCAAAAGGATATGACTGAGGATGTTACCTACAGCCCTTGAGGAGGAACTAAAGGTATTTTGTTTCATGACTGTTATTTTGTCTTGTTGACTGTTTTCCTCTGTTTCTGCATTTTCTCATTTCTCTGATTAAATGTATTCTTTGGCTAAAGTGTTTCCAGACAAGGGGCAGGTGGAGGACATGAAGGGGGGCGGGAGGGGGGAGGTGTCTCTCCAGGGAAGGCCTCATAGAGTCCCAATCAGTTACACTTCCTTCTCTTCCCTGTTAGGCAGACATGCGTACATACGTGTATACACACCAGGTTTAGTGAAGTATGATTCTGTACCATATAATTCATCCATTTAAAGTGTACAATGCAGTGGGTTTGGTCATTCACCAAGTCATTCAGCCATTAACCATCAATTCTGAAATCTATTCATCGTCCCCAAGCAAACCATGTTGCTCCCATTAGCATCCTCACCCCCTGCAGCCCTAGGCAGACCCTTGTTTCAGCCTCTGGGGACTTCCTCTCCTGGACATCTCGTAGAACTGGAGTCACTCGCGGTGTAGTCCTCCGTGTCTGACTGCGCTCACCACCACTGCTTTCAAGGCTCACTGGTGGTGTGGGTTGTCAGTACTTCATTCTCTTTTGGTGCTGATGTTCCATTTTATGGATACGCCACCTCCTTATTCATGCATCTGTTGACGGGTGTTGAGTAATCCCCACTCTTGGGCTGCTATGGACAGTGGGACCATGCGCATTCATGTGCAGGTTTTGTGAGCATCGCTGGCGTTTTGACAGTTTGTCCTGTTGCATCTGCATCTTCATCCTCAGCCAAGGGCCTGCCTCCACTCCCTCCACTCAGCTTTGATGGACAAATCTAGTCTCACCTACCTCTCCGCCAGCTCACCATCAGGCTCTTTCACTGGCCCCTCTGCCCAACCACCACCTGCTGACACCCCACAGGACTAGCCTCTAGTGTTCGCAAATGCCTGGGTAGATGACCAGTCACATGGTTGCACCCGCTAACCAGCTGGGGCCCCAAAATGTGCCTCTGTGCCTCTTGTCTCTGCCCTCTTCCCCTCCTATTGGGCCTGTGCCCCAGGGCATCCCAGGCATACTCTGTGTTGTACCTGAGCTCATGCTGTGATCGCCCCAGGAGGGCGCCTTGTCAACACTACCCCCTGGACTTAGTCTCACCGGTGATTCTTGCCTAAGCTCTGCACACACTCATCTCTACTCTAGTGGCTGCAAAATGATGAGCCCCACCTCCAGCGCCTCCCTCGAGTGACCGGTTGGCCCTCGGCGCCCTGACTGTGAGAAGGAGCCTTTCTTTGTCCTGCTTGCACACCTGTTAATGGCGTGGATGCACGGATTCCTGTTTCCAGAGGTCTGTAACATACTACTGTCCTTAGTGAGTCTGATGTTCAAAATGTCCCCAATTTGGCCAGTGGGAGCCCCATCCATTGGCTCCATGTCCTATGATATGATGTGATATACCCTGCATTTTCTTAGAACCAACGCCTTTCCTGGCATCACAAAATACTTCTGGATCACCTCATACCCACCCTTCCTCAGTTCCAGGGTCAGCCATTTCTCCAGGGGCCCCCAGTTCCTTTTAGAGGCCAAGAGTTGGCCTCTAGGTGTGCCCATTGCTACTGAGGTGTCTTCATCTCTTTGCCCTTTCAGTGAACAGGGCTAGAACACACACACATATATACACATGGATACTACACGCTCCAGGGCAGGTACACATATATGTAACAGGACATACGTCACTGGGCTAAGGATGAATGAATCAGGTGATGCATATTTAAAAAAACAAAAACAAAAACAGCTCTTAGCCTAGTGCCTGGACCTGGAACTCAGTTTCATCATTATTTTAATTATTTTTGAAAACTATGGAATCCTTTGCTGATCCTTTGCATGCCATGCATGAAATCCCAGTTTGGGATCCAGAGCAAGGGCCAGCTGATTCACCCGCTGCCTCCAAGCAGGTGGACAGCTGCGCCAGAGTTCTGCTTAAAACGTGCTGCTTGGGGGTTCTCTGGTGGCTCAGCAGTAAAGAATCTGTCTGCCAGTGCAGACGATAATGCGTTCAATCCCCAGTCCGGGAAGATCCCACATGCCGTGAAGCAACTAAGCCCCATGAGCCACAACTACTGAGCCCTAGAGCCCTTGATCCCGAGCTCTGCAACAAGAGAAGCCACTGCAATGAGAAGCCTTCACACCAAAACTAGAGAGCAGCCCCTGCTTGATGCAACTAGAGAAAGCCTGAGCCCAGCAACAAAGACCAGCAGAGCCAAAACTCAAAAAAAAATTATTAAAAAAAAAGTGATGCGTGGACACACCAAGCAGCTGCCCATTTGTACCGCAGAACATCAGACCCCTCCCAAGGGCGCCAAAAGGAACCTTGGTGGAAAGGAAACGCTCTGAGGAGGGGAGGACGCGCGAGTGATAAATGCTGCCATGCGTTTCCTTTCGTAGGTTATTTGGGTGTGGGCACAGCAAGCAAAGCACAGAGCCAGCCCGCCACTCCAGGCTACGTGACACCCTGGACTCTGCCTCTCTGTTCCGGGGAGGTCCTTGTCTCATTCACATTACGGAACCGCGATCCCCTCTCTGGAGGGTCTTGACTCGAATGTAGACAGGCCGGCAGCAGCTCTATCGTCAGGTCTTGCTGTGAAGTGTGTCTCTCTCCGTTCCAACCGAGGGTTCTGCTAGATTTCCAGCTTCTACCTGGAGTGAGATGCTTCCTAACCTGGTTGATACGAGCGATCCACTGTGTGTGACCCGACCCACTGCGTGGAAGACAGTAGAAAACCTTGGCCCGGTTAGCCACAGATGGTCACGTGACTCGGGCACCAGAACTCGAGTTCTGTACCGAGGGGGACCAGAGGCCTGCTGCCAGACTAGCCTTATCTTCCTTAATCCAACCTTCCTCTTGGTTCACCACACTGTATCACATGGAATCACCTTTCTGCTCTTGGTTTAGGTCTTTGTAGAAACTCAATGGAAACAAATCTATTTATATTTCCTGATGCTTCAGGATTCTGCTTAGCATCTTCCTGGCCAGCATCCTTAGTGTTACATCGTCAATGATTGTCATACACAGTCTCCTCTGATCTTAATGGTCTTAAGCAAGACGTAATTACAATTTATTGAGCACCTGTGTCCTGGCCTTTTTATTTCTTTACTATCCCTGTGAAAGTTGCTCAGTTGTGTCCGACTCTCTGTGACCCCAATGGACTGTAGCCCCCCAGCTCCTCTGTTGATGGGATTCTCCAGGCAAGAATACTGGAATGGGTGGCCATGCCCTTCTCCAGGGGATCTTCCTGATTTAGGGATCAAACCCAGGTTTCTGGCACTGCAGATTCTTTACCATCTGAGCCACCAGGGAGGTCCTTGACTACCACCTAAAAAAATTAGCATCCTGCCAGGTGATAACATGTGCTCCTGGGTGTTGCTCGAGTGGATTCATGACCTGCCAGTTTGGACCATGAGGCCAGCGCCCTTTCCTGCAGCCTCTCCATCTCTGCAGGTGTCCAGAGCACACAGCACCTCCTGGACCTTGTGCTCGGCACTCCCTTGCAGGTGGTCTATCCGCTTTTCTCTGGTGACCTGGGTGAGCCCAGCCCTGCCTCACTTCAAGGCTGTTGCTGCCCCTCTGGGCAGCTCCAGTTTCTTCCTCCAGGATTCTGGACCTGCTTGTCTCCCACTCTTGGCTCTTTCTTGCCCCTTTCCTGGTTCCTTCCTCCCTCCAGCCTCTGGATTCTTAGCCCGGTTCTCAGGGACTGTCTGTCTCCTGGCTCCTCAAGTCACTCTGCCTTCTGCTTGCAAGTTCCCCCCATCTCCCTCTTCCTGGGATGCTTCTGCTCATCCCTAAAGTCCCAACTGGGCCCCTCCCCACCTCATCCTCAGGAGTCCTCCCAGCCTTCATCCCAAATTCCGTACCACTCCCTGGACTCTCCCTGTTGTGATTCACATCATGCTGACTCTTTCTTTTCTGTTTGGAAAGTAACGCTCTTAATTGTGCTGCTTGCCGAGTTTCCCGTGATGACGCTGAATTTTAATTTCACAGCGGTTTGTCTCTCAACCTAGGCAAAATCCATGGGCACTTTCCTCACTTTGTGCTCTCAAAACAACCTCCAGAGGGTGGGGAGGGGAGTGCTGCCTGGTCCTACACCAGCTTGATGATCTCAGACTGGCTCAGTCTCAGTCCAGCACGAGAGGCTCTTCTGGAAGCTCTCCGGGGGCTTCTCCCATCATTCAGGGCTTGACTTTACCTGGGGTGGGGGGCCATCTAGCT
Organism: Bos javanicus; assembly: GCF_032452875.1. Classification (NCBI taxonomy): domain Eukaryota; kingdom Metazoa; phylum Chordata; class Mammalia; order Artiodactyla; family Bovidae; genus Bos; species Bos javanicus. The sequence continues at coordinate 55,147,158 of NC_083886.1, forward strand.
CTTACACCTTACTCTCAATGGGCTCTGCTTTCCTCGCTGCCCCAGTCTCTATAGGGGCCACACTCTCTGCAGGCTGACCTCAGCCTTTGAACACTGGGGGGCTCTGAGGGTGAGTGTCTGTGCAGGCCAGCCTGTCTGCTTCAGCACTGTCTCCCCAGCCATCAGCAGAATGTGGTCCCTCTAAAGAGATCACCCTGTATCGAGGGGGCAGGGTGGATAGACCCTCCTTTCAGCAGCCACATGGACCTGACACCACGGCGGGGCATGTTTGCTCAGGTGCAGCCAACGAGGGTTCCAAGAGCGTCACGTTTTCAGCCAGTCTCTCCTGCAGGCATCAAGTGCCCCTGTCTGAAGGCTCCCTGAGCATCTTCTAGGAATTAAAGCTGCGTCTCCTTCTGTTTTATGAGTCGGGGTGAAGATACCACCCCCTGTTGCAAACGCCGAACTTCATGCATCAGCCCCTTCCACGTGAGAAACTGTCATTTCTTCGCAGGGAAAGGTCCACATCTGGCAAGTTTTTGTATCTATATCACCCAGAGCCTACAGAGAAGTGGTTCTTATTACCTGTGGGCCTTGGGACCTTCCCTGAAGCTAATACATGCTACAGATGGTCTGCCCTAGAAAAGTACACAGGAAGCCCCAGATGAAAAGTGGGTGGAGTCTCCTGGGGCTGAGTCCCTCCACGGCCCCAGGTTAAACAGTTCCTGTCTGAACCTTTGTCCTCGGAGCTCAGAGGCGCCAGGTGGATTGGAAAGGGAGGAGGCCTTGCTTAAAGTTTGCTTCTTCACCGTGTCTGCTCCCTATGTGATCCATACCTATTCAGAGAAGAGATAATCTTTAAATAGACCTATTAATCTTAGCCTGCTTAGGCTACAGGCTGCCCAGGTGGTGCCAGTGGTGGAGAACCCACCTGCCAATGCAGGAGACATAAAATGATGTGGGTTTGATCCTCGGGTCGGGAAGATCCCCTGGAGGAGGGCATGGCAACCCACTCTAGTATTCTTGCCTGGAGAATCCTATGGACAGAGGAGCCTGGCGGGCTACAGTCCATAGGGTCGCAAAGAATCAGACACGACTGAAGCAACTTAACACTCACACACATGCTTGGGCTACTGCAACAAAAATATCCCAGACCTGGTGGTCAAAACAACAGAAATTTATTCCTCACAGTTCTGAAGGCTCTAAGTCCAAAGTCAAGGTGGCAGCAACTCAGTTCCTGGTGAGGCTGTCTTGCCTTTTTGCGGTGTCTTCACCCATTGGAGAAAGAGGAAGCAAGCTCTGGGGTCTGTTGCTTCTGTTCCTCTGGAGAACCCTGGCTCACACAGATGGCACAGAGAAACCTGGGAAGAAACCCCTCACTCTGGGGAAGAATTTGCTGAAGCGAATCTTAGCAGATGTGCAGGGGAAGAGCTGGACCTCACGTCCTTTCATCTGTTTTACAGACTCACATGCTCAGCCTGCCCGGATGGCATTGGCTCTTCCCGGGCACATGCGACACGGTTGACTCAGTTTGGCACCAGATCCACCCACACCTGTAAAGTATCTGCCTGTGGATGACGCTCACATCTTACTGGGCGCCCTTTCCCCAGACTTCAGGTGCCACCTTCTGCACTGACTGGAGGATGATGCTGCAGGTCTGCTCAGCAGTGCTGGGGACTCCCTTGGATGCTGTGGGAGGAGGGACAGAAGGGCCCCCGTGGGGGTGGCATATGCCGGATGTTAAACCGGGGCATCTGCCTTCCTCCAGGTGCCCACTGCATGGGGGAGACCCCACTGAAGTTCAGGCGTGCAAAGGATGGACGCTGGGTCTGGGGAGCCTATTGAAACAGAAGAAGAAGCCCTGGAGACCAGGTGACTTTTTCCTTGACTTGGTCTCTGGATTGAAATATAAGGAAGTGAGGAAATAGTCCAAGTCACCAAATATTTCTTAGAGGTAGTCAGTTCCCAGGGAGCAGAGTCCAAACCTCAAATACACTCGGCCCTTGGCCTGTTCCTAGGTAAGTACAGGTTCCGGGCAAAGAGGATGTGGCTACATGCAAACACTGACTTTGGTTGGTGCGTGTCTTGTGTAATTGGCCTCGGTAAAACTTTCCAAGCAACTACTGATATCCTTGTCTGTAGCTTAAACTTTACCTTCAAAGGTTGGCTCTAGAAATGTCCACAGAGAGAAAATATGGGCGATGTATTAGGATGACGCTGCTTCTACCTCCTGTGAGTCTCTCCTTAACCCGCCACCAGATGTATGGGGGTTGTCCCCAACCAAGCAGCCCTCCATGACACCAGGTGGATGCTCGCCAGTGTAACTCAGTTCTGACACTACATACCCAGAGGCAGCATCAGATCCCACAGGTGAAGGACTCAGTCCCACGAGGCTGTGCCCCCAACTTCAAAGGCCAACCAAAAGAGGTGGGTTCCCAGGTCACCCACAGCTCTGTCCAGTTTGCCTCTGAATTGACATCATATGTACTTATTTATTGAAGAAGGAAATGGCAACCCACTCCAGTGTTCTTGCCTGGAGAATCCCAGGGACGGGGGAGCCTGGTGGGCTGCCGTCTCTGGGGTCGCACAGAGTCGGACACGACTGAAGCGACTTAGCAGCAGCAGCAGCAGCAGTACTTATTTATAGATGTTTACTGTTTATTTATAAATAGATATTTATGTGTGCGTGCTAAGCCATTTCAGTCATGTCTGACTCTGTGTGACCCTATGGACTATAGCCCTCCAGACTCCTCTGTCCATTGACTTCTCCAGGCAAGAATACTGGAGTAGGTTGCCATTCCCTTCTCCAAGGGATCTTCCTCACCCAGGAATCGAACCCATGTCTCTTACATCTCCTGCATTGGCAGGCAGATTCTTTAACCTCTAGCGCTGCCTGGGAAGCCCCGAATATATTTATAAATGTTATAAGATAGTAGTGAAGTCACTCAGTTGTGTCCGACTCTTTGCGACCCGATGGACTGTAGCCTACCAGGCTCCTCCGTCCATGGGATTTTCCAGGCAAGAATACTGGAGTGGGTTGCCATTTCCTTTTCCAGGAGCTCTTCCCAACCCAGGGATCGAACCCAGGTCTCCTGCATTGTAGACAGAGACTTTACCGTCTGAGCCACCAGGGAAGTCTATAAATATTATAAAATTATTATAAATATTTTAAACAATATAAATATATTTATTATAAATGTATATTTAAATATAAATTAATATAAACATTGTTTCTATTGTTGAAATTTTATTTTAATTTTTATTTATTTTTAAATTTGGGGGCCTCACTGTGTAGCTTGAGGTTATCTTAGCTCCCTGATCAGGGATGGAACTCATGCCCCTGCAGTGGAAGCACAGAGACCTAAGCACTGAAACACCAGGGAAGTCCCTGAAATTTTACAAATACGAAGAAGCATGAGGAATAATACCAAAAGCCCATATTCCTACTGCCCAGTATTTCCAGCCGTTCACATTTTGTCACTCCCCGAACCTTCCAATTTTTTTTAATCCATAAGCTAGATATTCTGGCTTTCATTTAGGACGCAGAAAGCTGGAAAGAGTCACACCCTCATCCTAACAGAAGTTTAGACAGATCTACAAAATCATTCCAAGCCCATCAAGGAGCTGCCTGAGATCTAAGACAGACAGGCCTCCAAGGAGGGCAGGAGAGTGGGTCATGGGGCAGAGCTGGGCAGGAGGTGAGCCCTTCACTTCTAGTGAAGCGCGGCAGGCACACACGGAGCAGGCCAGCTGAGGGCAAGAGCCGTGGGTGCCAAGACCCACGGGGCCCTCCGCAGGGACCGCGCCGTGCTCACGGGGCGGGGCAGGGCAGGCAGCCGAGAAAGCTTCCTCGAAGCCCTCAAAGCTCTCCTTTACAGAACAAAAGCCTGGAGTCACCGAGGGAGCAGCAGAAAACACAGATGGAGACCGAGGCTGGAGGGTGAGGCTGGAGGAGCAGAGGCCCTCTGCCTGTGAGGAGGCACGCGAGGAGATAGCCTACTCCTGGGAGAGGCAGGACCACGAGAAAGCCCCGCCCCGAGGTGCAGGGACACGGACTGAGGTCCAAAGCCAGCAGCAGAGAGGCCCTCTGCCCCCATCCTGGTGCCCCAGCCGAGCCCAGGCCAGGGTGGAAAGTGTCCAGTCACAGCTGTCCTCTCCTGGGGCAGGCTTATTGAGAAATCCCCATAACAAGAAGGTTGAGAGAAGTCCTTTGCCGCCCAACACTCATGGCTGCATCGCCCTCTCTGAGGTCTCCCAGTTGGGTTAGCTCCTGGCCGGCTGCCCTTGTGCTGACCCCACGTTGCTGCGTGAATCATTAGATGCTGGGAGGCGTTTCATTCTCAATCCATCCACCAGTTTTTCTCTGTTCTGAGTGATCTGTGACGAGCCTGCATGGACAAGTCTCGGTGTGGACAAGTGGTCCCATTTAAACCTCTTGGTAAGTACCCAGGAACAGGGTTGCTAGGTTGTAGAGCGAGGGTGTCTTTGAGGGAACCACCAGACGTTTTCAAGTAAGCTGTCCCTCACATTCTCAGCAGCAACACCCCGAGTCCCTGCTGCTGTGCATCCCTGCTAATACTTGGTACGGTCAGTCTCTGGTTTTACCAGCTTTAGTGGGGATATCTCATAGTGGTTTTAGTTTGCATTTTCCTAGTGACATGATATTGAGCATTTTTTCATTGGCTTGTTCGCTGTATTTCTTCTTTGCCAAACTGTCTACTCAAGTCATTTGCCCTTTTTAAAAAAAAAAAAAATTCAGGTTGTCTTCTTGTTAATGCGTTGTAAACATTCTTTATAGAATCTGGATACAAGTCCTTAATTGGATATATGTGTTGCAAATATTTTCTCCCAGTCTTGGCCTTGCTTTTAAACTTTTTTTTTTTTTTTTGGCTGCACCAAAAAAAAAAAAAAAAATCAGGATCTTAGTAAGTTCCCTGATTAGGGATGGAACCCATGTCCCCTGCAGTGGAAGCAGTCAGGATTGTGTGAATAGTTTATCTGGATTTGTTTTCTGTAACCCAAGCAAACGTGATTCAGGTGCATTAATAGTTTGTCAGAATGGTTGTTCTGACTCTTTTTAAAGTGGTCCAGATTTTTAAGGATGGAGGCAACCTGAAGATATAAGAGGGGAAGCAGCATAGGGAGGAGAAAGAAGGAGCCTGTTTCTAGGGTTTCACCCCTCTCTTCTGACCCTTGACCCGTTTCTGTCCACCGGATGGGTGCTACTTGTCCACTAAGCTCCCCTCCTTACCCCTGGATTAGACAGCCGATTCTTTTTCCCTTAAACAACTGGTGTGTCCAGGTACTGCTGCATCACCTTTGTGCCCAGTGTAAACAGAACGAGAGCACGGCAGCTCACCCCCTGGTCACATCAGCTCTCGCTCCTCCATTCCCATCATCGTTATCCCTGAATACTGACTGGTTAAATACCATGTGGATATCACTCTGCTATGCAGTGCCCTTCAGTTGTCTGGCATTTCATGGAAGAAATCATGATGATTATCTACTGACTTCCTACTATTGTCATAAACATATTATTTCTTTAGTTAAGTCAGCTCAGGACCAGGACCCTCCTTGGAGGTGGATGTTTGCATAGTCAGGACCTATGGTGAGGTAATCACCAGGGTCCCCCAGGCAGCACATGGTAAAGGTGGGATCCGCATGCCGTTCTGGTGATCAGGACTCCCTCAAGTCAATCCTGGACTCAGGTAAGCACTGTGGTCTAGTGCTCTCCAGGTTGTGTGACTCATTCTCTTATGTGTTTGGAAAGTGGGATGTTTTGCAATAATATGCAAAAGGGTATCGTTACTTTGATCCTGTCACTTCCTACACAGATTGAGTTAAAAGTCTAAGTGGGAATGTAGGGGAAAACCCACTGAAACAATGGGAGTATGGTCAGACAATTGAAGATGTCTCTTTCTCTTGTTCTCTGTATTCCCTGCTTGACTAATTGCTGGCTTCCCTCACTTGACCAGCCAGCCCTCTCCGCTGTAGGGTTTCAACAGTCCCTGGTAACTCTGAGCCCACCTGATGTCAATTCCCCGAATAAACAGTAGCCTCCTTCTCTCCCGAGCAACAAAGACTGCTGCCATGTCCTGGCTGGGGTCTGCCACACCTGGTGGGGTGTCCCTCCAGGACCCCTGTGTAAGATCCTCTGTCCAGTGAACCATTGATGTCTCTGTGTTGTCTCTGGTCTCTTTCTTCGGTCTCGAGGCTGGGCAGCTACGAAGCTTGCTGGCCTGTGGGGTGCAGCCCACAAAAGGGCGAAGGATGTTATTTGAGTGAATGGGTTGATTACGGAAGATGCAGAAACTGTCATTCAAACCATAGTCTGATATAGAATCCAAAATGCAGAGAAAATTCTAAAGGCCTGTTTAAAAACGGTGAGAGCTAGAACAAAAATGCAAGGTTCCCCCAACTTTTCCCCAGAAGACCGTCTTTAGTTAATTTACTTGAGGAAGCTGCCTCGCTGAGCGTTGTGGCCACAAACAGCTCATTGTTCTAGGTTCCTACTTCAGCTGCTTGGCTGGGACCGTTGACTAAATACGTTCTGGATGCTGAGTTAGTTCGGGTTCATGAAGAAGGGGAAACATGCGCTTATTAGGCTGAGCGACATTGCATAATTGTCCCATCTCAATATTTCTTAGTGCAAGAAATACTAACCACACGTTTTTTAAAAAGAATAAATCAGACTTCACAAACTGCAGCCTGGGGGGAAATATCAATATTTGCAAAATAAAGAGCTGGGGGGAGTGAGAAATGACAACTCGTGGGAGTTTTGATGTATATTTCCCTGAGTCCTTATGTGATCTTCACGTGCCAACGTACACCCTTTTGCTGTATCCGTTTGAATTTTCCCCTCTGGGCATTGCCAGTTCATGCCTTGTGACTATCTTCCTTTAGGGTTGTCTTTAAAAAAAAAAAAATGTTTACGTCTTTAGTTGTCTGCTGCATGGGGTCTTAGTTTTGTCATACGAGATCTTTTGTCGCAGCTCACAGCTTCACTAATTGTGAAGCAGCCTCAGTAGCTGTGGCACTTGGGATTAGCTGCTGCTTGGCATGTGGAACCTTAGTTCCCCAGCCAGGGCTCAAACCTGTGTCCCCTGCATTGCAAGGCAGATTCTTAACCACTGGACCACCAGCGAAGTCCCTAGGGTTGTCTTTAAAAATAAATTAGTAGGTGTTTTTGTGATATTAAGTGATATTAAACTTATACTTACCTGTATATTATAAGCATAATCTAATATTAATAATCTAATCAATCAATCAATCTAATCTAATAAATAAGTCTAATACTTGCCTTTTGACTTTGTGTTATATTTTCCAAAATTTTAATTTTATAGAGTCAAATATGTCTATTTTTTTCTGTATGGTTTTGAGTTTCTTGTCTTAAAGAGGTTGCCATTGCTCCAAAATAAATAGTTCCCTTAATTTTCTTCTAATATTTAATATGAATTTTCTTTTTTTGACCTTTGGATTTTTAATCCATCAAGGGTTCATTTTTGTTTATGTTATGAGGAAAGGATATACGTTTATTTTATTCCAGAGAAGTATTTGATAATGCCAACACAATCTATTAATTAAATTTTCATTTTCCCATTGAGATACCACTTTTATCATGTGTTAAATTCCCATATATTTTTGGAATGGCTTCTTTTCATGTGCCAAGAGTATTCTTTTCATTACAGTTGTTTCTAAAGAGGCTATTAATAGTTGGTGAGTCAAACCTCCCTTATTATTCCTTGGTTTTGAGATGTTCTTGGCTATCCTCAGACATTTATCCTTTCTCAGAAGCATTAAAAATATTTGTTTCTAGTTTGAAAAGCACAGATGGGGTCACAAGGCCAGAGAAATATGAAGACTCGCTGCTCAGAGCATAAATGCCAGCTGTCATTTCTCTTCCCAGCCAGCTGTGTCCAGTTACCTGATCCAAGTAGCCATCTAGGGAAAAATCCTTTAAAAATCGATGAGAACGACTTGCCACAGAGTGGGTATAGTTGACTGATCACGACTGATGAGTGGTTCTTGGGCAGAATTTTGAGTGATGGTGTCATTCCAAGGGGCTTTCCCAATGTTAAAGAACCCGCCTGCCTATGCAGGAGATGCAGGAGACGTGGGTTCGATCCCTGGGTTGGGAAGATCCTCTGGAGAAGGAAATCAACCCTCTCCAGTATTCTTGCCTGGAAAATCCCAGGGACAGAGGAGCCTGGCAGGCAATAGTCCATGGGGTCCTAAGAGTCAGAGTCGGAAATGACTTGGCGACTGAGCACACTCACCTGTCATTCTGAGAGTCTTGGAAGAGCTGCTGAAGGCAGGTGGTGTACATGGTCAGGGAGCAGGCCTCCAGACCAGGGACCTTCTCGGGCGCTCTGACCCCTGACCTCTGGCAGGACCATGTTCTTGTGTTCCCTGGAGATGCCCCTGTGTGTCCTCCTAACTGACATCAGCCCTCCAGCCCCTGGTGATTCCGTTCTCAGCCCTGTCCTCACTCTACCCAGCTGTCTGGGCATCTCTGCTCATCTCTATGACTCAACTCCACTTCACCGAGGCAGCTGAAAGCAAAGATGCTCTTAGAGCTGGAAGAGAAAAAAAATCACCATCAGTCCGCATTGTGCACAGCTTCCTTCTGACGTGGCAGGGAAGTGCTGATCAGTGGCAGGCAGCCACTTGGGAACAAAGGGAGCTGTTGACAGGCCCTTGGGGACAGGAACAGGTCCTCCTGCTCAAATCCCACTTTCTCCCACCTGTTCATCTGCATCTGGTGGGCATTTCCTTGTGCAGAGCTAGTGAACAGCAGCAGCAGCCTGGCCTTTGTTCAAACTTAGACTCCCTGATGGACCCACCTATTTGATGGCGTTGCCTGGCCCCACCAGTGGCTCCTGGGCTTTCCGGCTATGGCTTGGTCCACATCAATAATGGAAACTGGGAGGGTCTGCTTCCCTCCATTCAAGAACAGTGAGGCTTGTTTATCAGCCAAAAGCTCAAGATTCTAAGATGTAAGACTTTTAAATAAGAATTAGGGAGGGTCCAGGGTCAAAAGGATGAGTGAATCCCTGATGCAGATTAGTGAAATGATTCCCGATGACCTGTTTTCCTTCTTCGTTTGATTCCATCACTGATTCTCAGCTGATCCTGATCCTCACTGATCTCACTGATCCTCCCCACCCCCCTGCCTGACATGGACACCAATTGCCTCTCCACGGTCCTGTCTCCCCCACGTCACCTCCCCAACCCACAGAGGGAAGGGCCCTGCCTTTTAGATTGTTTTCTTTTTTGAAAGAATTTCAAAAAAGTACAGAAAAATTGCCCAAAATTTTTACTATATATAAAGAACACCTGTATGCCCAAACTTAGCTGCTAATATTTCACCCGTTTACTATTTTTGTGTGCGCTCTCTCTACCATTAGAAAGGTTACTTGCAAACACCCAGCCCTTTAGCCCTAAACCTTTCTGTGCATAATTGCTAAGAATAGGAATGTCCACTTACATAACCATAAAACCATTGTATAGTTACTAACATCAGTAAATTTAACATGGAAGCAACACTTGTCTGATCTACTGTTTGAATTCAGATTTGTCAGTTGATCCAAAGTAACGTCTTTTATAGCATTTTCCCTCCGGTCTAGGATCCAGTCCACAATCAGGCATTGCGTTTAGTTGTCCTGTTTCTTTAGCCTCCTTTAATCTGGACTTTCTATGGCTTTTCTTCATCTGCTGTGACATGGACATTTAAAAAAATCTTTTTAAAAATATGTATTTCTTTTGCCTGCACTGGGTCTTCACTGTGGCATGTGGGATCTAGTTCCCTGACCGGGGATCCAACCTGGGTTCCCTACAGTGGAGGCTCGGAATCTCACACACTGGACCCTAGGGAAGTCCCAACATGGGTTTTTTTTTTTTTTTTTTGCAAGAATGACCCCTCATACCGGCCTTTTGGAAAATAAGAGATGGCTCCTTATTTGGGGTTTATGTCACATTTCCGCAGGAGCAGATGGGGGTTATGCATTTTTGGCAGCAACTTGTATGGGGGTGCCGTACCTGCAAAGGGCACCCCATCAGGGCACCTGGTCCAACACCCCTTACTGGTGATGAGGGTGTTGACCGCCTCGTTCAGTATGCTCAGTTCCTTCACGGCATAATCGCTGTTTCTTTATTCTCCCTGCAGCTGATAGGAAATCAGGGAGGAGACACTTGGAGATGATGCAAATATGCTATTTCTCATGAACCCTCCTTGTAGACTGACCACAAGAGAGTCCCAGCAGAAGACTCTCACCTCCAGGCTTCACCTGTCAAGCATTTCTACTTTCTGCTCTTCCCCAGGAATCTCACAAGGGCTGTGAACTCAGGAGGATGCCATCATTAAAAAAAAAAAAAGAAAACAATGTTTGTCCTTTTGAGGGTTAACTTCTTAGAAGTTTTCCTGACATTGATACACATCCTGATGTAATACCCGGCAGAAAAGACCAGGTTCTGGCGCAGGCTGATTTGCTTGGATCATCTGAAGGTGACTGTGGTCCTTCATGATTGAAGCTCTTTGTATATTTGCTAAAAGCTATGGTTAAATTTCCCAGAATTTGCACACGTCATGTACTGATAACTTTCATACAACCCCAGTGATGTCCCTTCCCTAAAGCTGGTCCATGACCCCACTCTGAGGACCCTGCCTGGAGGATTCCCCCAGCCTGGTGCTCTTGTCATGTTTTGAAGATCTGCAGGTGTGGGTGGAGAACTATAGAATTCTCAGAGTCTCTTCCCTTCAGGGTTGCTGCTTCCTTAAAGGACATTCCCCACCAGCTGCTCATCTTCTACGTATGCTATGCGTGATGCTTGTTTTGATGAGGCCATTGAATTGGTTATTTGTGGTTTTTTCATTAAATGCATCAGAAAAGCCAGGATTTGTATTACCCACCATGAGGAATGTCTCAGGAAGGCTTTGAGCTGCAGGTAGCGGAAGCCCAACCAACAGTGGCCTGAACAAGCAAAGGTGTCTTTTCCTCCTACAACAAGGAGCTTGAAGGCAGGTCCCTGCCCGGGATGTTTCAGTCGCCCTGCCAATTCAGCATGGCACCCTCGTGGCTGCCCCATCACGGTGCCGTAGCAGCCAGGGCAGCCCCCAGAAGCAGGTCTGTGTTCCGGGCAGGAAAAGGGACATAGAGGAAGCAGTTTCAGCTGCAAGACAGCATCTGTTTCCCCACATGCCCCATCTCAGTGCCACCCCAAGTTAGCCTCCCTGGCATCAGCGGTGATGGATGTCAAGGGGAGGGGCTCTGGGTGCAGCGTTGAGTTTCTCTATCTCTGGCACCTGCCAGCTCACGATCTTCATGATGACTCCTGCCTCCACACCAGGTGCCCACCCTGAGACGAACACAGAAGACAGCAGCTCGAGTTGTCCTCACAACTATGGATACTGTTAGTAGGGACCAAGACAGGGTCCTAGACGTCCAATACCCGCACCACCCCTTCACCCAGCTCCACTCCTGATGTCCAGTCTGCGGCTGTGGCTGCAACATACTTTTTTTAAAGTATGATCCTTTAAAAATCCCATCCTGGGGACTTCCCTGGTGGTCCAGTGATTAAGAATCCAATGCAGGAGACCTGGGTTTGATCCCTGATCTGGGAGGATTCCGTACGCCTTGGAGTAACTAAGCCCACGCACCTCAACTACTGAGCCTGCGTGCCTAGAGCCTGTGCTTTGTAACAAGAGAAGCCACCGCAGTGAGAAGCCCACGCACCAGAACGAAGAGTCGCCCCCACTCGCCGCAACTAGAGAGAAAGCCCGTGCACAGCATCAGAGCCTGTGTGCCGCAATAGGGACCCAGCACAGCTCCCCCCACAGATTACAACAAACGAAAAACCAATTTTGTTGTTTTGAAATGGTGGAAAGCCAAATTGCTCTTGTTTAGAAGTGAAGAGCAGCTGTCATAAACTGTACTCCACATACATAGCAAGAGAATAATGGGCTTCCCTGGTGGCTCATCTGATAAAGAATCCACCTGCAACGTGGGAGACCTGGGTTCAATCCCTGGGTTGGGAAGATCCTCTGGAGGAGAGCGTGGCAACCCACTCCAGTATTCTTGCCTGGAGAATCCCCATGGACAGAGAAGCCTGGCAGTCTCTGGTCATGGGGTCGCAAAGAGTCAGACATGACTGAGCAACTAAGCACAGCACAGCAAGAGAATAAGTATGGTTTTCGAGTCTAAAAAATGCGGTGGACAAACATGTGGGGTGATGCCCTGGACACCCCACCCACTGTCTGCAGACTGCCCCGTGGCACCCCAGAATTGTGAATGTGCACGGGGAGGAGGAAGGAGAGCTGGGCCAGCATGTCCATTCCTCCACCTCCCACCCTCAGTCTGGCTACAACCTCACTCTGGCTACAGCCCCTGACCACAGCCCGTGGCTCCTGCGAGTGGCTCTCCCCATCCTGCTGACCTGCTAACCCTCCCTCCACCTTTAAGCCCAAGGTGCTGGGGGCTTCCTGCTCCTCCAGCCCAGGGCCCAGCACTCTGCCTGGTCCTAACGCCAGTGTCCTTCGAATCCAGCTCCAACCTCCTTAATCCTTCAGGAAATGTCCTTCTCTCTTCAGCCCACAAAGGTCTCTTGTTCTTCTCCCCAGCTTCTTAGCGCTTGCTTCCTTCAGCCAGCTTGACCAAACGTCCCGTTTGCCCAGGACAGTCCCCATTTGTGCCTCTTGTCTCATGTAGACCATGGGGTCTATAAATGTGTGTGCGAGTTGCTAAGTCATGTCTGACTCTTGCAACCCCGTGGACTGTAGCCTGCCAGGCTCCATTGTCCATGGGATTCTCCAGGCAAGAATTGTTAAACACATTACCCAATGGCAGGGTAACCGGAGGTTCTCTGTCACAGGCAATCCTCCCGTTTATGAGTAGTCACAACCCCTGTGGTGTCTGTCACTACAGGAGGCTCAGGGCAGGTGCTCAGGGCCTGGTTGTGTGGGTACAGAAGCTCTTCAGTGGTTCAGATTGAGCTTGGGTGCTTCCTCAGAAAGGGACGGCCACAGCAGCAGCCTGCCTGGGGGACAAGCATTCAGGACAACCTGAATCCTGCCACCTAATATGGTCATTAACTTCAGGCAAGAATGGGATGTGTGCAGCAGAGCTGAATTCCCCAGCAAAACTGTCCTGTGGCGGATGGCCCTCACCTTCAAGTTCTGGATTCCCCCGTGGTTCCTTGTGTTGCAGTCAGGGCCCTGGAAGGACCAGCCACCAATTGAAAATCACATCATGTTTAAAAAGTGATGACAGCTCCCCAGCAGCCAAATATCCTGGCCAGACCTGTTCCAGTGACCAGGTAACTGGGTGTGGGGTGAGGAGCGGCTGTCTTTGCGGCCCAGGTGTGCGTGTGTGCGTGCTCAGTCGCTAAGTCGTGTCTGACTCTTTGTGACCCCATGAACTGTAGCATGCCAGGCTCCTCTGTCCATGGGATTTTTCCAGGCAAGAATTTTGGAGTGGGTTGCCATTTCCTTCTCCAGGGGATCTCCCCTACCCAGGGATCAAACCCACGTCTCCTGTGTCTCCTGCATTGGCAGGCGGATTCTTTGCCACTGAGCCACCTGAGATGCCCTCTGGCTCAGGTGAGCCATCCTCAAATGACCACTCACAGCATTCCTGGAGTTCCACATGCCTCCCCACAGCTGGGTTACTCTTCCTAGATAAGGAGATTGACAGATAATAGAGTCCACATAGAACTGGGGGGATTTGAAAGGACCTCTAGGATTTAGTGTACCTCAAAGGTCCTCACATCTCAATACAGAAAGGTGATTCAGCCCACAAGTCAATGATTGGCCTGTGGTCACACACACGAGTTAGCAGCAAATCTGAGGCCGGGTCAGGTGTCCCAAGGCCTTATCCACCACTCGGTACAGACCACCCTGTTCAGAGTCCGCACCGACAAAGCAGCTTTTCTTTACTCTGTACAGGCATTTTCTTTAGGGAGCCCTCCAGGACTGAGCCTCGAATGTGGCCCATTCTTCTCTTTAGTTACATGGGCAAACATGTTTTCTAGAACACATGCAAAATGGCTTGGGATGAGTACCGTGTACCTGGACACCTAAGTAGGAAGACAGGACAAATGATTGAAAAACAGCCAGACAGAACCTCTGCTCTAAGGGAAGGGGCGGGCCCTTCTTCCCAGGAGCCCTGGAAAGGGTTCTTCAGGAGGCATCGTGTAGATATTGGGGCACCCGGGGGAGGGAGGTCAGATCTGGGGAGACAGAGGATCAGGGAAGCTTTGTGAATTGATTTTCACTCCAATTAAGTCTTTGGAGACGAAGGTAGAATTTCACCTGGGGGAGTTGGAAGAAAGTGGTAACTGGCGTTGAAGGTGGACCCTCGTGGAGGGGAAGGGACCATCTGGGAAGGAGTAGCTTGTTTGGACAGAACGATTTGAAAACTAGATTTATGGAAAAGAGTTGGTTTTCTCTCCCCTTCTCACTGAGGCCACACCTTCCGTTTGGTTTTCTGTGCTTCTGTTGCAGCAGAGTGGAGGACGGACCGCTTGGCTCCTGGCTACCGTGGGCGACCCAGTTGTTGCCTTTGCTCCAAAATCAAGTGTCTCATTCAGTTAAATCCAGGACAGAGCCATGATCAAGGCCGCCAAAACTCTTCCTCAGCCTGTGACCCATGCTTAAAGTATTTAATCTCAGTAGGAATCTCTTTGTTACAGGTTGTGATGGGGATGATGGTGATAAACGTCTAAGACTACGTGTATGTACGTTTGTCCATTTTGAAAACTTACTAGATGAACCAGCATGATCAGGAGACCACGTTTCTCAAAACGTTGTTCTAGAATTTCAAGTTATTGGCATGAAATGGTACCTACAGCTTTCACATCTAACTTTCCTTTTTATTTGCAATAACTACGCCCTCATTAGGGGCTTCCCCGGTAGCTCAGCTGCTAAAGCATCCACCTGCAATGCAGGAGACTGCGGTTCAATTCCTTGGTCGGGAAGATCCCATGGAGAAGGGCATGGGAACCCACTCCAGTATTCTTCCCTAGAGACTCCCCGTGGACAGAGGAAGCCTGGTGGGCTACAGTTCATGGGGTCGCAAAGAGTCGGACATGACTGAGCGACTAAGCACAAGACACAAGATAAGACGCTCTCATTCCTAACATGTATTTGCGGTTTCTCCATTTTCTCGATTAATCTTGCCCGACGCGTGCGTGTCTCGCTGATGTTTTCAAACTGCTAGTTGTCAGTCTCATTTTCAGATCTAGGATGAGTTTTACTGGGCTCGGGGAGATCTGCTCCTTTGTGTTTGCTTCTTTATTAACTCCTTTCTTTATCCGTGACGGTGGCTGTCCTTTTGTTCAAGTTCTGCGCTCAGTGTGCGGATGTCAGTGTCTGTCTTCGAGCAGGTGTGAGATGCCGGCTCTCAGTCCGCTGTGTGCAGACGTGCGATTCTATTCTTGTCTCTGCTCAGACATTCCTCTGACAGGCCCTCATTCCTGCTTGACAACAAGAACACTAAATTTAACTCCCGTTAACCCAGTAAACAGTTCCGTCAGGCATTTTCCTCTAGCGGCATCTGGTTTAAAGCTTCATCCCTCTCAGGTAAAAATCTGAGCCCATTCGAGGGTGAGTCCACCACCTCCGTCTGCTCCAAGTTCCTCTCCAAGCCCAGGCGCAGCTGCCAGGAGGAGAATGCGGGAGCCCTCTGACCCCTTCACATCCCAGGAGCCCACACCTGCAGCCTGCCGAGGGCACTGAGCCTCGGGGTGTCACCCAGAGAGGTGCATGCCCGTGGCTGGCCAAGGGCTATGGGGGTGGGGTTCCCATCAGATTCTTGGAGGTTTCTCTCGTGTCCCATGGTGACCCCTGGGTCTTCAGGCACTGTCCTCTCTTCCCCTAGCCAGCCAGTGTTGGAGATCTGACAGAGTCTCTGCTCTCATTCTTATGAGAAGGGGCACTCCCAGCCCACTAGTGGGTGATATGTGGGGAGGCATGGCTGGCTCTCCAGCCATGTCAGTGGCCTCCCTGGGTCCACAGGAACTCGAGAATCCTGTCCCGTCCACCTTGACATGACGGGAACAGGTGGGAGCTGCCTGCCCTCCTTGCCCGAGCTCTGATGTACCTGCGGGTCTGCTTCTTGGCTACCTTCAGCGGAAGCGGGTGCTTCAGCTGAACCCTGAGCCCTTCAGACTTCAGGGAAGACGATCTTGTTGCTATGGGGTGGGCGTGGGGGGTCAGTTTTCCACCCCACCCCCCAGCATGCAGTGTACTGTGCTGTCCTTTGTCTCACGGGGCGATCTGCTGGGGCGAGGGTGGGACACAGGAGGGGCAGCAGAGTGGCCCAGTGTCTTCAGTTACTGCCGGGGACCATCCCCTTGCAGAATGTATTAATCTGAATGTGCTTTCCTTCCCCATGATGTCTTTCCTCCAGAAACAGAGGAGAGAGGTGGGTGTGGTCAGGCAGCCTCTGATCTCAAAGCCTTTTCCTTTCTGGTCCACAGTGAGAAATCATCTGGCCATCTTGTTGCCCAGGACTGACCCTGGTGTGCAAGATGGGAGTTAAAGGCATGAAGGCAGGGAGCTTACCTGCCTCTCCCCACTTCTAAGGCCTCCAGGAGCTTTGGTGATCCTTGGTCTGTGGCTGCATCTCTGTGGTCACTGCCTCTGTGTCACATGGCCTCTGCCCTATGCACCTCTGCTTTCTCATAAGGACTCTTTCATTGGATGAGGGCCCACTCTCATCCAGGAGGATCTCATCTCACTAGTTACTTCCCAAATAGTCTCCCTCACAACTCCAGGTAGACGTGAATCTTTGGGGGACCCTCTCCAACCCAATGTGGTGTGGGACTCGGGGTCTCTGCTGAAGCTGACACCTTCCCAGGATCTCTCAGCTCCTCTTCCGGTGAGCAGGCCAGATCCAGGGGACAGTGGAACATCTGAGGCTCTCGTTCCTTTTCCTGGACTCCCCACCTGCCACAGAAGCGCAGGTGTTTGGAGGCTGGAATGTGGTCTTACGGGCCCTGGATAATCTGAGCATCACGGGGAGCACCCACATCTCCAGGAGACGATGGAACACTTCGACATTTGTTGTGAGTAGCTGCTCCTTCAGGCCCCAAAGCAGAGGAGTGGGAGGTGCATCAGCTGACCGTGCCCGTGGCCTGGGCCGCGATTACGGTGCCCGGTGCCTTTGTGCTTCTGCCCAGCCAGGTGGA
Source organism: Bos javanicus (assembly GCF_032452875.1). NCBI lineage: Eukaryota > Metazoa > Chordata > Mammalia > Artiodactyla > Bovidae > Bos > Bos javanicus. Next base: position 55,164,321 of record NC_083886.1, read on the forward strand.
GCACTGAATAGAGTGTCTGCCACCATGCAAGAGTGAGCGTCAGACTTGGGGGCCCCAGAAGGTCTAGCTGAGAGTTTTCGGGTTTGGGGCAAACATAGCTGTCACCTGGTCTATTGAAGCTCTAAGTGGCTGCATGTTGCAATGACCCAGAATTCTTGAAAGAACTGATGTCTGAGTCCCAATTCTGATGCGAATTAAATATGTGAACTGTTAGAAATTGATTCTACTATGAATCCTGGAAATGGGTTGTGGCCCGGGTTTGGGGGATTGTTAAAGTCTCTTTTCCAAAACAGCTTTGTTTAGGTCCAGTTAACACTCATGAGTCACCCAGTTTCAAGCGTATAGTACTGCGGTTTTCAGGAGTCATAGCGCTGTGTGTCCATCATCACAATCTTGTTTTAGAACATTTTGTTGCCCCTAAAAGGAACCCCAGGCTTGTCAGCAGGCACCTCATTACCACCACCACTGCCCTCTCAGCCCCAGGCAATCCACTTTCTCTCTCTCTGAGATGTGTCCATTCTGGCCTTTGATGTGAAAGGAACATGAAGTTGTTGTACCTGGCTTCTTTCCTTAACACGTCTTCAGGGTTCATCCACGTTGTAACATTCCTTTTTATCACTGAACACTGTTCTATTTTATGCACGTGCCACATTTTGTGTCTCCACTCATCAGTCATGGACATTTATATTCCTTCCACATTTTTGCTGTTATGAGTAACATTGCTACGAACACTCACATGCAAGTTTCCCTGTGGATGCTCTATTGCCTTGAAATTTACCATTTCCTGGAATTTCCCTGGTGACACAGCGGAGAAGAATCTGCCTGTGAATGCAGGGGACACGGGTTCAACCCCTGGCCTGGGAAGATTCCACGCGATGAGGGGCAACGAAGCCCGTGCACCACCGCTACTAAGCCTGGGCTCTAGAGCCTGTGAAGTGTAACTGCTGAAGCCCACGTGCCTAGAGCCTGTGCCCCACAGCAAGAGAAGCCACTGCAATGAGAAACCCCCCACCCCAGTGAGGAGTAGCCCCTGCTCGCTGCAACTACAGAAAGCCCACACACAGCAACAGAGATCCAGTGCAACCAAATAGGAATCAACAATTAAAATTATAACCAAAAAAAAGTCTACCATTTCCTGTCGATCTATGAATGTTCAAAAGAAGAAATTGGTTATCACCTCTCACTAGTATAAGCCAGCTTCTTCTTGCTAGTGTTTGCTTCTCATATCTAGTCCTGATCTTTCTGTAATTAAACAGAATCTTTTGTAATTAAAATGTATCTTGATAGTAATTTTTTTTTTAGTCCAATCTGATAACCTCTGTCATTTTACTGGCAAATTTAGTCCATTCATACTCATAATTCTTATTCTGGGTTTGTAGCTACCATATTATGAAATTTCTTATTTTACATTTTTATATTTTCCTCTTTTCTTGTCTTTTTGATTGAGCTTTCGGTAGTTCATCCCCACCCCAGTAGTTTGGAAATTACAGAGATCTGTATTTCTTTCTTTAGTTAGCCTTACATTGTGAATATTTAGTCTAAAAGGAATCAATGTTTCCTCATTTATTCTCAAAAAGTAGAACCATAGAACGTTTCAACTTCTATCATCCTTCCCAGTGTATATTTTAAAAAAAGAAAAAACAGCAAACAGCTTCTTCATTTGAAATATTCATAAATTGACAGGGGAACTTCACTGGTGGACCAGTGGCTAAGAGTCAGCTCTCCTAATGCAGGGCCCAGGTTTGAACCCTAGTCAGAGAACAAGATCCCACGTGCCACAATTAAAGATCCCATGCCACATCTAAAAAAGATCCCACATAAATGTTAAAATGTTAAAAAATAAAATAAATTAACAGGAAACTGTGTACAGAGAGGTCCTGTGTACTCTTCACCCCGTTTTCCACAACAGTTCCATCTTGCTGCTGCTGCTAAGTCACTTCAGTCGTGTCTGACTCTGTGCGACCCCATAGATGGCAGCCCACCAGGCTCCACCGTCCCTGGGGTTCTCCAGGCAAGAACACTGGAGTGGGTTGCCATTTCCTTCTCCAATGCATGAAAGTGAAAAGTGAAAATGAAGTCGCTCAGTCGTTTCTGACTCTTTGCGACCCCATGGTCTGCAGCCTACCAGGCTCCTCCGTCCATGGGATTTTCCAGGCAAGAGTACTGGAGCAGGGTGCCATTGCCTTCTCCGAGTTACATCTTACATGATTATAATACAGTATCAAAACCAGGAAACTGACACTCATAAAATTGTGTACAGTCCTCTCATTTGATCAGATGTGCAGATTTATGTAGCCACCACAATCAAGGCACAGGAGTATTCCCTCACTACCAAGATCTCCTCGACATCCTTTAGAGTCACACCCACTACCTATAACGTTCCCCACTGCCTACAACCCCTAGCAAGCACTGATCCCTTTTCCATCTCTATGATGTTGTCATTTTGACAAAATGATATAAAATCATCCTGTATGTGACCCTTGGAGATACAACCTTTTTTCTCAGCATAATGCCCTTGAGATCTATCCAGGTTGTTGTCAGTAATACATTTTTTTTTTTTGCCAAGTGCTATTCAAGGGTAGAGTCAGACACAACTGAGCGACTTCACTTTCACTTTTCACTTCCATGCATTGGAGAAGGAAATGGCAACCCACTCCAGTGTTCTTGCCTGGAGAATCCCAGGGACGGGAGAGCCTGGTGGGCTGCCGTCTATGGGGTCACACAGAGTCGGACACGACTGAAGCAACTTAGCAGCAGCAGCAGCATTCAAGGGTACAGATGCACCAGCTTTTGTTTAACCATCCTACTTCTACTGTCAGACGTTTTACTTGTCTTTACTTTTTGGCTTTTATGAATAAAAATTGCTACAAATAATTATATACAGATTTTTATGTGGACATAAGTTTTCTTCCTCCAGGATAAATGTCCAAGACTATAATCCTGGGCCATATGATAACTGTATGTTTAGATTTTTTGAAGTCTTTATTGAATTTGTCACAGTATAGCTTCTGTTTTCTGTTTTGGTGTTTTGGCCTCAAGACATGTGGGATCTTATCTCCCTGACCAGGGGTTGAACTTGCACCCCCTGCATTGGAAGACAAGAGTCTTAACCACTGGACCACCAGGGAAGTCCTGATCAGTGTCTTCTACTTGGGTTTTTGCTTCATTCTCACTTTGCTCCACAAGGAAGTGGGGAGAGTTTGGGAGACTCCGAGGAACCAGCCCCAAAGCCCAAAACATGAAAAGACCAGACTGGGCAGAAATGAAATTTCCAGATCCTGACTCAAGGTTTTCCCTGATTGCTCAACTTAAAGCATAACCACATTCCAGGTAGAAGAAAGTCCATTTTTATTCTAAAAGCCCAGCATGCCTGTGTTTTTGCTATTCTCTCCCCTTCAGTCTCATAAACAGCCTGAGAATGACTCAGACGTAAACATCAATCAGGAACTGTCTCCAGCCTGCGAGACAAAATCCAGCGCCGTCTGCAAAGCAAAGTTCTGCTCCCTCATTTTATCGCTGTTTTGCCTTCCAAGGGGTCCCCAGGGCATCTGGTTTCCATCAGTTCCCGCTTCCTCCAGATGGAATGACCCAGCCAGCTCCCCACGGGTCAGGCTGGGGTTCCTTCCCCACACCTCCTTTCTCACTTTTGGAGAGTTGGAGATTTCCTCTGCGTTCCCTGGTTTATGTCAGATATCTGCACAAAGTAATCGGATGGCTCTGTGTATTTCTGCATTCCTCGACATTATGTGACTTGTCTCCATCTTGAGAACTGTGGCTGTTTTTTGTAAATCACTGAAGAATGGCAGAAACTGGTGGAAAGGGTCAGGGCAAGGGAAGAGCCTCAGACCCCTCCCACAATGAGCAGACGGACCGCCAACCATAGTGGGTCTTGGGTCTGAGGAGGGCCCCAGTTTGGCTTTCCCAAAGCCATTTCTCAAGCCCACGTGCACTGATTCCCAAGTGAAAGAAGCCCCACCAGCAATCGCCAGCTTTCCCCAAGCCTTCCCACGCGGCAAGTATTTCCTGATGTTTCACAGGCAAGGACAGAATGCCAGGTGCTGAGGTCACAGTCGACCATTGGCGTGTTTGTACATTAGAGAGACAGACCCAGGATACATGTGTAAACGAGCTAAATCACAGCACTGGGAAAACATCACCAATGCTGGTTCTGGAAAGACTGGGTCACTCACAGCGTCTGTAAATGTGGAAAAACGCTCGAGGGGTATGAAGGCCCGTGCTAATAAGAGCTGTGCCCTCAGGTGAGTCTTGAAGCTTCATTGAGTCAATATAGAATTCAGAGGTTCTCAGAGCCTGTTCAGCATTTCCAGGGTAGGACGCGTCGCAACAGGAATGAAGCTCACAGAATGAAAGCTCGCTGCCCTGACCAGACAGCTGTTGTCTGATGCTGAGTCCAGTGTCCTGTGGACTGAACCCCAGGGTGCAGAGATAGGAGGCCTTCGGGGATCACCCAGTTGGACAATTTTATAAACGAGGACTCAGCTAACCGAACACGCCTCCCCATTCCTGCAATGTCAGCTCCGTGTCCTCGGGAGGGGCACCCCATCACTGTGTGCCTCACTTTCCTCCTTGGAATATCTTTTCACTAAGATGCTGAGAAACAGCCTTACCTCCTATGCGGGGTCTACAGCCCACACGCAGGTCCAGACAGCGCTACCAGGATCGTCTTGGCTGGGCTCTGCTCTTTGATGCCGGCAGCTGTGTGCTTGTAGAAGCTGTGTCCTCTGTACAAAATACAGCCATGCTTTGCTGCCAAGGATTGAGAAAATGGAAAATTTAGCTTCTCGTTCCACAACGCAGAAGTTCTATTGACAGTTACATTTGGGTAAATGGCAGTTTGAGGTTTTCATGGTTTTCTGGTATTCTGACCACACCACACCAAAACTTGGCACTGGTTGCTAACACACTCTGGATCAAGGTTTGACCTGAGAGAAACAGGACGAGCAGGATGTGTGTGTGTGTGTGTGTGTGTGTGTGTGTATAGGCTTATTATAAGGGACTAGCTTATGTGATTGTGGTTGGCTGGCTAGGCAAGTCTGAATTCACAGGGCTGGCTCTTAGAAAGGGCAGACTGGAACTCCTGAGCACTAGCTCAAGCTGTTGGCCACAGATGAAATTCTTTTGGATCTGCTTTTAAGGCCTTTCAACTGATCGGGCGAGGTCCACCCCAATTATCCAGACTATTTCCCTTTTGTGAAGCCAATTGATGATGGACCTTTATCACATCCACAAAATTACCTTCCCAGCAGCATCTAGGTTAGTGTTTGAATGGATGGCTGGGGACTGTCGCCTTGCCACACAGACCCAGATCTGACCCTGCACTCTCTGTCCATGCAGAATGAGCCCTTTTATACCTGCCAGTCCTTGAAATTCGCATTTGCTAGACTCTCTGATGCCACCGAGATAACAGACTTCATCACCGACTTCACCAACTGATTGTTAACCAGTGGGGATTTTAATACCGGGCCCTGCTCGCCCCAGGCCTCCTTAGTGGGCGCTCTACACATAACATACCAGCTACGGACTCCTCTTGACTTAAATATGCACCTAAGAAGTTCACCTGGAGAAGGCAATGGCACCCCACTCCAGTACTCTTGCCTGGAAAATCCCATGGACGGAGCCTGGTGGGCTGCAGTCCATGGGGTCGCTAAGAGTCAGACACGACTGAGTGACTTCACTTTCACTTTTTCACTTTCATGCATGGGAGAAGGAAATGGCAACCCACTCCAGTGTTCTTGCCTGGAGAATCCCAGGGGCAGGAGAGCCTGGTGGGCTGCCGTCTATGGGGTCACACAGAGTCGGACATGACTGAAGTGACTTAGCAGCAGCAGCAGCAGCAAGAAGTTCACTTTTCCTGTGTCCCGGGCCTTCAGACCTCTTGTCTGCTGGTCTGGCGCTTCTCAAGCCACCTGTGGCAAAGGACCAGTTGCTTTGTTTTGTTTTTTCATTTCCAATCCATCATGTGACGTATGCTTTTGTAAAATACGATAAAGATGAACCACAGGAAAAATGACCATGCATTTAGATGCCCGGCAGCTCTCAGAGTGTCTGGACATTGGCTCGTGATTTCTGTGTCCACCACAGGCCCAGGACAAGCAGTCTCAGGGCGCCACTGGGCACAGAGCAACTCCCGACTTCCTTCTGTGAATATTTCTCGAGTGCGTGCTATGTGCCGGGCACTGCCTTATCTCAGGGAACTTTAAATGGAGGGAGACAAGGAAGAAACATCACAAATAAGTACATTAAACTATGTTAGAGGGTGAGAGCTAGTGGAAAGGAGAGGAGGAGAGTGCTGGGTTGGTTGGGCTTCCCACCTCCCACCACCCTTGACTGGGTATATCAGGTTCTAAATAGTGAAGTAAATCCATCTGTAGAAAAGTGTGCATGGTTGTTCTTACCTGTTAATGTGTGTGTTATGTGTTAAGTTGCTTCATTGTATCCAACTCTTTGCAACCCTGTGGATTGTAGCCCACTAGGCTCCTCTGTCCATGGGATTCTCCAGGCAAGAATACTGGAGTGGGTTCCCATGCCCTCCTCCAGGGGAATCTTCCAGACCCAGGGATCAAACATGTGTGTTTCTTATGTCTCCAACATTGGCAGGCAGGTTCTTTACTGGTGAACCACCAGGGAAGCCCAAGAATATTGGAGTGGGTAGCCTTTCCTTCTCCAGGGATCTTCCTTTATCTTTTAAGTCTCTTGCACGGGCAGGTGGGTTCTTTACCACTAGCGCCACCTGGGAAGCCTTTCTCTTAATACACTTGTGTTTTAACAGTAATCTCATTACACAGGATGAGAACTGAGAGCCCAGAGTTGACATGTGTGACACAGTTGTCAACCCTGGGGGCCTGGGATCTCTGAATCGGCAGCGGAAGCGTGTGGACGAGCCCCCAGGGATTTCTGAATGGAGATGGGAGCAGAGAGAGCTGGAGGAAGAAGAAAAGGTAACAGAAAAGACTGAGGTTAAGAAGCCAGGTTCCCCAGGACTTCCCTGGCGGTCCAGTGGTTAAGATTCTGCGCTTCCACTGCAGGGGGTGTGGTCCCTGGTCATGGAACTAAGATTCCACATGTATCATGGCAAGGTCAAAAAGGGAAAAAAGGAAGCCAGGTATACCTCTCCCCCGGAGAAGGCAATGGCAACCCACTCCAGTCCTCTTGCCTGGAAAATTCCATGGATGGAGGAGCCTGGTAGGCTACAGTCCATAGGGTCACAAGGAGTCAGACACGACTGAGCGACTTCACTTTCTTTCTTTCTATAGTTCTTTTTGGAGAATGCAATGGCAACCCACTCCAGTGTTCTTGCCTGGAGAATCCCATGGATGGAGGGGCCTGGTGGGCTGCCATCTATGGGGTTGCAAAGAGTCAGACACGACTAAGCAACTAACACACACACACACACACACACACATCACCCCTCATGCTGAACAGGAGGAGAGAGGAATGCTTGGGGCTCATTTTAACTCAGCGGGTGGCAGCTTCAAGGGAGGGCGCTGGGGTCCCCTAGACTTAGCACGGTGCAGACAATCTGAGAAATCTTTAGTCTTGCTGCAATTAGCAATTTTTTTAAGCAACAATAATGTGTTCATTGGCATCACCCCAGTGGACTGGGTGTTCAACTGTGAAGGAAAAGAACAAAATCTAAGAATGTGCATAAAGGGTTAGAAATAGAGTGTCGAGGCTGCCTAAAAACTGCCATGAAGCCAGGGACCCTGGAGAGCTTTTTAGCTTCCAGGGTGAAAAGAAATTCCAGGAGAACGTGCGAGTTTATTGTTCCACTTGAGATGTAAAATGGAGACGGGTGATAATAACAGGTGAGACAATAGTGCCCATTGTTCATCCACATGCTGCCCTATGAGGGGGGCACTTTCATTGTCCCCCGTTTTCAAATGAGGCCTGAAGGGCTGGCTGGCCAAGGCTGAGGGTGGGCTCATGCGGCAACCACTGGCCATTTGGCTACATGTCTGGGCTTCTACCCACAGTGCCATCCTGCCTCTCAGGAGTACCCTGCATCCCTTTCAGCAAGCTAGGGGAGTTGTTCTGGGTAGAGGGAGCAGCCCTGCTTCCCCAGAGCCCCAACAACCCAGGACCCTCAGAGAGCTGGTACTTTGCCGGCTCAGCCAGTTAGAGACCAGGACCCAGGACAGTGCCTGTGCCCCAGGCCAGGCTCCAGTAAGCTAAGGCGGTCCCAACAAGAAGAGCCCAGGGTACTTCCTCAGAGCCGGCTGGGGCACGGAGCCTCCCCCATCACCTGTGTTTGGAAAGAGATGGACAGAGGGATGAAAGGATGGATGGAGAGAGGTGGATAGAGGGAGGGAATGAGATGGGGGACAGCCAGAGCAGTGGAGAGCTGCCAGCAGAACAAAGGCAGAGCTTTGCGTGAGCCCCGATTGGTGGCTATTGGCATCAGGGAGCTGGCAGTGGGCTAGTTAGAAGCGGGATGTCCTTTGTGATTGGTTATGGGACACATTTGTTTTCTGCAGGTTGGCCCAGAGTTGAAAGCAGGGACAAAAAAACAGGGAAGCTGGCAGTCACCAACCAAGTCCTGGCTGTTTCGTCCTGTCCGAGCGCAGGTGTCGCCCGAGCTCTATGGTCATTCACGGGCTGGCTCTTGTTTGTATGTTTGATCGCCCCTGCTGAGAATGTTCTCCTAATGCAGGCTCCCAATGCACGTGCTCTGGTGGGCATTGTGCCCCAGGGAGCTGAGGGTCCACTGTGCTCCTGGATATGGACTCACAGACCCAGGAGCAGGGTGGCTCTACCCCTCTGGCATGGGGACAGAGGGCTGCATCATGGTCACAGATGGGACCTACCCCGGTCCTCTTTGTGGGGACTAAACTGAGCCTCAGGACCCCCTTGCCTGGCCAGATACCCACTGTTCTCTAGCCAGTTAGCTCTGAAAAGCCTGGGAGCTTGGGCCTGGGGGTGGAGAGGAAGGAAGCCCAGTTAGTGGCCTCATTCCGCACTCCTCTGCCCCTGGTCTTCAAGCCAGTCTCCCCTGCGCTGCCTTGCCGTGAACATGCTGCTTTACTGTTGGTGTTACTGACTGGTTGTTCAGTCGTGTCCCACTTTTTTATAACCTCATGGGCTGGAGCCTGCCAGGCTCCCCTGTCCATGGAATTTCCCGGGCAAGAATACTGGAGTAGGTTGCCATTTCCCTCCTCCAGGGGATCGTCCCGACCCAGGGATCCAACCCGCTTCTCCTGCACTGCAGGCGGATTCTTTACGGCTGAGCCACCTGGAAAGCCCGGCACTGATGCTTATCCTGTCTTCACCTGGAATATGCATATTCTGTTATCATGCATACTTTTCATTCACTGTGATTTCCTTCAGGTGTTGCACTGCCTGTCATTTATCTTGATCTCCGAGTGTTAAGGGTTCCCATAAATTCTGCACCCAAAGCAGTGTCTCTCACTCCTTACCCCTCCACCTCCTCGCCTTCAAGCCCCAGGTGGTTCCCACTAGGTGTCTAGTGTTAGTGTTCCAGGGCTGACGAGTCAATTATGCACATTTTTAATGGTTTAGGGTTTCGGTCGTGGTTTCTGCTTCTTTCTTTTTTTAAAAATTAATAATTAATGATTAATTCATTCCACAAATATTCCATAAGATTTTAACGGAAAAACCTGAACAAGTTTTTTGGGCAACCCAGTTTTTCCTGCACCAACTCTGTTCCAAGAACCACGCCAGGGGCAGGGGATGCAAAAGTGAGCGAAACGACTGTGGGTGGGCTTGGCCCCATGGAGCTTATGATCCTCACTCAGGGCAGAGTCCCAGACTCTGCAGCCCTCACAGTCCCTGCCTTTGCCCTGGTGGAAAGAGGGTTTTTGGAGAGGCCTCTGGTGGGCAGCACGCATGTTGAGGGAGTGAGCTGAGACATATGCCTCTGGTTCCTCGGGGACCGGTTTTGGCTCCACCAAGGTGGCAGTGGGCTCCCCCCGCCCAGCTGTCAGAAGCAGCCACAAGATGCCTGCCCCAAGGACTCCAGGGATCGGCTCCTAGAGGCCCTGCCCTCTTTCTCCATCCTGGCCAGCACATTCCTGCTCTTTCATAAACACACTTGGAGTTTTGGAAACCAGTTCCAACCACCCCCAGCCCAGGACCTCACGAGAGGTAGACCACCCATGGGTGTTAAACTAGGGTGAAGGGAGCAGCAGTGAAGGAGCCCCTCTTGTGAAACCTTCCGTGTCATCTGCTTGGCAAGCCCAGGTGGAAATGGCATCTGATCGGCCTTGCTCCTTGCTGGCAAGCCTTCCCATTCACCTTGCAGGGGAGACAGTCATGTCTGCAGGTCTGAGCTCAGGAACCCTCAGATCTTTAGGATAAGGAACAGATTGGTGTCTCTCAGCCTAAGGTCTGTGATGACACGGGCTCTCCAGCTGACCTGTACTCTTGTGCCTTCTCTGCTGTGATGCCCTGTTTCACCGCTGTGCTATGCTCGTGTCCAGCTCTTTGGGACCCCATGGACTGTAGCCCACAGGCTCCTCTGTCCATGGGATTGTCCAGGCAAGAATGCTAGAGTGGGTTGCCGTCTCCTCCTCCAGGAGATCTTCCCAACCCAGGGATCAAACCAGAGTCTCTTGCGTCTCCTGCATTGGCAGCCAGACTCTTTATCATGGCATCACCTGGGAAGCCCCCTGTTTCACTAAAGCTCTGTGTTTTCTTGGGCGGGTTCCATAGCTCGGTGGGTTATTTTCCCTGTCAGAAGTGTCTCATTTTGTGGTATAAAGGCCCAAAGGTCTAAATTGTAACCTCAGTCTCTCATCCACTAAAAGGCTTCTCCGTGGTCCTTCCCCTGCCCCCAACCTTTTCACTCTTGGCTGAGGCCTGGCTTGTGGAGTGGGAGGTGGTTAATGTATTCACCCATAGGATGGATGGACGCCCACGATCCTGCTATTTGTTTTCAACTTGTCCCATCTGTTCCCTTGTTCCCTTTTCCTGCTTTCTTTTAGATTATTTTTTATGATCCCATTCTATCTCTGCAACTGTCTTCCTGGCTGGTATGGACTGAATGGCGTCCCCTCAAAATTGACATGTTGAAGCCCTCACCCCCAGTGTGATGATGGTGTTAGGAGGTGGAGGCTTTGGGAGGTGAAGAGGGTTAGGTGAGGTCAGGAGGGTGGGGCCCTCGTGGTGGGATTAGTGATGTAATGAGTAAAGACACCTGAGAGCTTGCTCTTAGCCTCTCTCTACCATGTGAGGACTTATCAAGAAGTCGGCACCTGGGGCCTTCCCACGACTCACGTTTCCTGTGTTGGCAGGTGGGTTCTTTACCTCTAGGGCCAGCTGGGAAGCCTCCATCATTTCACTATCTCTCTCTGTGTGTATGTATCTGAATCATCACATGGTACAGATTAATACAATGCTGAATGTTATTTGTACCTCAATTTCAAAAACCCCTAAATTTTAAAAAATACCTGAAAAAAAACTCAGACCTTCAAATCAAGAATTATTTAGTCAATATTTTGTTTTGTTTTATGAAGATATTTTATTTCTTTATTCCTCAGTACAAGCCAGTAATTGAGCACAAAATAGAAATTCAGTAAAATCAGCTCCATTTGAGGTTAACGTAATGTGATGGTTATAAGTTTCAGCTGTAATCGATTTTTTAAAAGTACCTTTAATTACAAAGTGTCTTATACACCTAGATTTTTAAAAATTTAAATGGTTCATTTTGTCTTTGTTATCCTTGTAAACATTTCATTTCTGTAGGTTTCATAAAGTATTGTTGTTTAGTGGCTAAGTCCTATCTGACTCTTTTGCAGGCAAGAATTTCCCAGGCAAGAATACTTGAGTGGGTTACTATTTCCTTCTCCAGGGGTTCTTCCCAACCCATGGATCTAACCCCCATCTCCTGCATTGGCAGGCAGATTCTCTACCACTGAGCCACCAGGGAAGCCCTTCACAAAGAATATTGTCAGTACTATAGAACATTAATGTAATTCACAAACAAATACTTGTACTGGGGGCAGGTAGTCAAACATGTCCCCCAGCCAAGTGAGGTGGGCAGGGCCTCCCTGAGTTGCCCCTTCTTGAGGGCTGTTGAACTCATGAATAAGAAAATCAAGCTGGTTAATATTGCCCCTTCTTTTTCTACGGAGAGGTCAGCCACACCGCTAGAAAGCCAAGTCAGGCCCTTCTACGTGTTTTTGGAAGTAACATTTTTTTTTAACTTATTTATTTGCTGCAAGCAGGGGTTACTCTGATGTTGCACAGAAAGCATGGGCTCAGGCTTCAGCAGTTAGAGCACATGGGCTTGGTTGCCCCGTGGCGTGTGGAATCCTCCGGAACGTGTGTCCCCTGCATTGACAGGTGGATTCTCAACCACTGGACCCCCAGGAAAGTCCTAGAAGTAACATTTTATGGGAGCATGGCCACACCCACCATCCACACGTCACCTGTGCTGGCTTCAGAATTACGATGGCAGAGTTGAGTGGTTGCCACAGAGACCATTCAGATTCCGAAGCCTAAACTATTTTTATTATCTGGTCCTTTACACAAAAAATGTGCTGGCCTCCAGGACCACTAACGTGGGCTGGGGACTTGAAGAGAACTTTTGCAGCAGGCCTGCCTCTCTGAATTCCTGGTAAGACTGGGAGTGGTCGAGAGCTCAGGGCTTTTGTATTTCAGAAAACCCAGTCCCCATGGATGCCAACTGCAGATTTCCCAGCACAGAACAAAACTGTGTTTTCCCCTCTCAGGAACCCATTTAACTAGCAGGCCTGTGAGCCACAGGTGAGGAGACCAGCTCTGTCCCCGAGAGGCCACACCCGTGGAAAATGGGAAAGTCATCTCCTTCCGTCTAAGCAGAAGGAGTGGCAAAGAGACCAATTGGATGGGGGTAGGGGCGCTGCAGACAGGACTCAGGGACCAGGTATTCTAGGTAAGGGGCCAGGAGAAGGAAGCTATTCCAGCTTGCAGCATCTCAGAGGCTGCACTAAGTGAAGACCAGAATGTCAGGGGCATTGCTCGGGCCCTCAGTCTGCAGGGGCTTGGGATGTACCTCGGTCTTCACAGTGATAAGGGCACAGCGGCCAGTGCCATGTGGGGGCCGGCACGCCCTTCCCGGCCCCTACCATCTGTATGGTGGGGTCAGAAGCACTGGCCTCGAAAGATTCAGAGAAGAAAAGACAGACAGCGTCGGCCCAAAAGCTGAAGAGAGGGGCTGACGCTGGACGGGAGGTGGTGAGTGTTCTCAGAGCTGGACCCTCAGAGAGGGCCGAGCCCCATGTCCTGGCTATTGTAAGTGGTCCTGCTGTGAACACTGCGGTACATGTATCTTTTTCAATCAGAACTTTCTCTGGACATATGCCCAGGAGTGGGATTGCAAGATCATATGGTAACCCTATTTTAAGTTTTGTGAGGAATCTCTATACTGTTTTCCATAGTGGCTGCATTTTTCTGTGTCTTTAAATAAGACCAGTGATGGTTCCCGCACCCCTCCACACATTCTCCGCTTCTACCTCCCCATCCCTGGAGCAGGGCTTTGTCCTTGTGGGAAATAAAGCCCACCGGCACACACCCAAGGAACGGACTTGGAGACAAGAGGTGTGGCGGGAAGCGAGGCTTTAATGACGGTCTTGCCAGGTGGATTCTTTACCGACTGAGCTACCAGGGAAGCCCATGAATACTAGAATGGGTAGCCTATCCCTTCTTCAGGGGATCTTCCCAACCCAGGAATGGAACTGGGGTCTCCAGCCTTGAGGGCGGATTGTTTACCATCCGAGCCGCCGGATGAGGTGACACGGTGACATTGCAGGTTCTGAAGGAGTTACAGGGTGGGACTGGAGAGTCCTTGTTTCCAGTTGTTTCCAAGGTGGTCCGGTCAGAGGACCACCCTTCAGGTAGGAGGCTGTCAAGCCTAAAGACTTAAAGCTTTGCAGTTCAAGTGGTTCCTTGATTGGACAAACCAGCAGCATTTGGTGAATTGGAAAATCAGATCCAAGCCTGGCTTCACTGATTGCAAAATGGGTGGGGTCATGAGAAAGTTCAAAGGCCTCTGAGAGCCACCAGGGAATTCTTAGGGGTTCCTGACAAGCCCACGGGAACTAGACAGGCGTGTCACTTCTACTGGCAACAACCAGGTGGCCGCTGATCTCAGTGGGCCCGGGTCTCTCTCAGAAGGTCTCAAGTTCTGCGGAGCCCCTTGGTTTCAGGCACACCAGCGTGGCCACATGGGGTTCTTATTAGTGCTTTCCCACCAACAGAGCTCGGGGGCCTCCCCTGGTGGTCCAGGGGTTAAGAATCCACCTGCCAATGCAGAGAACACAGGTTTGATCCCTGTTCCAGGGAAATCCCACATGCTGCAGAGCGACTAAGCCCGTGCTCCACAACTACTGAGCCAGCGCTCGAGCCTGCGAGCTGCCAGTACTGAAGCCTGGGTGCCTAGAGCCTGTGCTCCACGAGAAGAGAAGCCACTGCAGTGAGAAGCCCGAGCACCAAACGAAGAGCAGCCCCTGCTCGCCCCAAGTACAGAAAGCCTGAATGCTAATAATGATAGATGCTTGGGTTCTCAGTAGAGCATAGGTTCCTCTGTCTCAGAGCAGGGTGACAGGGAAGGAAAGAGATTATTAGCATAGAACCCTTGTGAGAGATACAAGGGGGCTGGTGAGGGAGTGCCTCGCTGAGAACTTAGTGGCTACATTTTTTTAAAAGTTTTAAGGGAGGGGACGCGTATACCTTTGGCTGATTCATGTTGATGTGTGGCAGAAACCAACACAACATTGTAAAGCCCAATTAAAAATAAATAAATTTTTTAAAAAGAGAGAGCCTAGGCAAAAAACAAAACAACAAAACCCAACCAATCTACCAATTTTATTTATTCTTTGGCCACCCTGCACAACATGTGGGATCTTAGTTTCCCAACCAGGGATTTCGTCCATGCCGCCTGCATTAGAATTGCAGAGTCTTAACCACTGGACTGCCAGGGATGTCTCTACATTTTTATAATCAAAGGAAAAGTAAGGAGAGGAGAAAGACCACCTTCTTCCTCCTCCTCGAGTAGACATCAAGCTTTCATCATTAGTTCCTCCTCCACGTTGGGCAAGGGAGTTTTCTTGTCCCTACATGGTCAAATGGGGCTGCCATGATGCGGTGGGGATGAGCAAAAAAGCAGTAATATACAGTAAATATGGTAAATAACTCAGGTTTCAGTACAATGTCATCTTTTCCTTATGTTTTCGTTTTTAGTGCGCAGAGGACCATGACCTCACTGGGCAGGATGTGGGGCTCACGCCACGGTTTTATTGTTTGGGTGTATGTCTCGTGTTTCTGTTGCATGGTTTTGTTGCTAGACATGTGGTTCTTGGTTTGTCGTGGTTCTGACGCATTGGAAAAGACCCCGATGTTGGGAAAGACTGAAGGCAAAGGAGAAGAGGGTGGCAGAAGATGAGATGGTTAGCTAGCATCACTGACTCAGTGGACGTGAATCTGAGCCAGCTCCAGGAGACAGTGGAGGACAGAGGAGCCTGGAGTGCTGCAGCCCATGGGGCAGCAGAGTCGGACACGACTTAGCGACTGAACAACAACAAACCTGCTTTCCTGAGCAATCATTAACTTATAGGGGTCTCCCATATTTTTCCTTTCGCTCCTTAATAGGGTTAACTATTTAATTACCTACTTTGTCCCCTTTACTCTGTCCCTGTCAAAAGGATTGAAATTTACAGTTCCTTTTTGTTTAAGGAGTCTTCAGGGACAGAGGCCGGGCTAGAGGGAACGCGTCGTAGGTGACAAATCCCCCAGTCTCGGCAGAGACCAGAGAGGGAGTCAGGGATGGGTGGCATCCACAAACCCGGCCCTGTTTGTGCAGGCAGCCACCCCGCTTCCCGGATGACCTGTCCCCACCCCAGGAGTCTGGGAGATGCAGAGACAGCCTGGTCTCGGCACAATGAATGTCCTTGGGCTAGATTTAGAGACAGACGGCTGAGTCCAACCACAGGCAGGAAATTTCATTTCCAGACCTTCATCAAATTCTTCTTTCCTGACTCATTACATTCAAAGCACATTTTGTTTTGCAAACAAAGTGGAGAAGGCCTTCCAGCAGAGGCCTAGCCCCCAGGGCCCAGGTCTCTCTCTCCCTCCCGTGAAGTTGGAAGTTAGGCTTGAATCTGCAGGCAAACAGGACAATTGGTTGGTGGAAGCACAGAGCCTGTGGGAGGGCTGGCACGTTTCAGTGAGAAAGCCATCGTCTTGTAGCTTTTTGCTGGTGTGTCA
Organism: Bos javanicus; assembly: GCF_032452875.1. NCBI lineage: Eukaryota > Metazoa > Chordata > Mammalia > Artiodactyla > Bovidae > Bos > Bos javanicus. The sequence goes on from NC_083886.1 coordinate 55,180,542, forward strand.
AGTCCCATTTACTACTTAGGGTCCTTGACTTTCATCTTGGAGATACTGTTTTCCAGTATGAGACATTATAAACCAAGTCATTGAAGAGGAAATTACTCTAGAACACAGGTTTTTTTTTTTTTTTTAATATTTCAAAAGAAGTCTTCGTCCTTTTGAGAAAGAAATACTATTTCCAGGTCTCGGGTGGACGTTGAGCTATAATGTTTTGGAAGCCGTTGGAGGGATGCTGGGCCTCTTAAAAGCAGCCTGTCCTTGAACACCCCCAGTCAAATACAAAGTGTGCCCGAGTGGCCAGCATGATTGATGAGCAGTTAGTTAGTGGAGACAAGGACGGTAGGGGAGGGGCAGGGAGAGGCCACCAGCCTGGGACTGCCCCTGGGGCCTCATAGGACCTGTCCTGCAAGGACAGCAGGGGACATCCGAGGTCTGTCCCCCGAGGGAGACGGTCAATGTGAACAAGTCTGACTTCGAGGTTTTTGGGGTGAAAACTGCTCCCAGCTCTGGGCCCTTCGAGTATAGTTCTGGTATGAGCCCTGCCACACAGCAATGGCGCTTTTCGCTTAGTCCACCCAAAGTTCTAGTTTGTCAGCGAGTATTCCGCTACAGCGGGGCTTCCCTGGTGGCTCAGATGGTAAGGAATCCACCTGCAACGCAGGAGACCTGGGTTTGATCCCTGGGTCAGGAAGATCCCCTGGAAAAGGGAATGGCTACCCACTCTAGTATTCTTGCCTGAAGAATCCCATGGACAGAGGAGCCTGGCAGGCTACAGTCCATGGAGTCGCAAAGAGTTGGACACGACTGAGCGACTAACATACACGCACACATTCCAATACAATGGGCCGCAGGCAGCCAGACTCTCCTCTTCGGGGCACTCCCCTCCCGGGCCAGGTTTCTATACCTGCCCCTGCTTGGAACCAAGGAGGAGCTGTGAACATCCGAGCATTTGGCCCTGACCCCTGGAGGTGGCAGAGAAGGCAATGGCACCCCACTCCACGATAAGGGTCAGACACGACTGAGCGACTTCACTTTCACTTTTCACTTTCATGCATTGGAGAAGGAAATGGCAACCCACTCCAGTGTTCTTGCCTGGAGAATCCCAGGGACGGGGGAGCCTGGTGCGCTGCCGTCTATGGGGTCGCACAGAGTTGGACACGACTGAAGTGACTCAGCAGCAGCAGCAGCAGCAGAAGTGACTTAGCAGCCGGGAGGTGGGGCCAGAACCCTGAGTTCGGGCGGTTTCCCAGGTGATTCCATTGCGCAGCCACCGGGAGAAGCAGTGTTTTCAAGGCACCCGCTCCCCACGTAACCGGTGGGCTTGTTGAAGAGGACTCAGGCCCTGGGGGTGGGTTCTCCCCAAATAAGTAGGACCAAAATGAAAGGAAATACAGGAGGGCTCCATAGCTAAGGAGAATTGGCTGCTTCAAATGGATTTACTCGAAACAGAGACCAAAATTCTACTCCAAACTGGTGGTTCTCAACTTGTAGAATGCATTAGACTCTCCTGGGACTTGTTAAAATTCAAATGGCTCCCCCCACCCCCAAATTTCCCGCTTCAACAGGTCAGGGTGGGCCCAAGCACCTGCATCCTCAACAGGCTCCCAGGGCATGCTGATGCTGCGAGTCCAGGGACCCCTTGGGAGGACCACACTCCAAAGAGTGGAACAAAAATTAAAGGCTTGCTTGAAATGGTTTGTTTGTTTGTTTTTAAAGAAAATGACAGGGTGTTTATCTTGGGTGTCCCTGGTGGCTCAGATGGTAAAGAATCTGCAGGCCATGCAGGAGGCCTGAGTGCGATCCCTGAGTCGGGAGGATCCCCTGGAGAAGGGAATGGCAGCGCAGTCCAGTACTCTTGCCTGGAGATTCATGTAGACAGAGGGGCGGTGGCAGGCTACAGCCCATGGGGTCGCAGAGTCAGACACGACCAAGTGACTAGCCCTTTCACTATTTTATCTCACGTTTAATAAAGAGATCGCAGGTGCCATCAACTCTTAGGCTAAGTTACGTGTGTGCGTGATGAGGGGAGGAGAAGGCGGGGTGGGCAGCCTGGGACACTCCCAGGACTTGGCTGGGTTGAGACAAGGCCAGCGCGTGTCAGAGGTGCCCCGGCACCCACCGCAGCCGTTTGGAAGGGGAGCTGGCAGGAGGGACCGGGCACAAGTCCCAGGCGAATCGGAAGTGTAAATGCCTGACGTTAGGTTTCAAGCGGCAAGGCATCCACGTCAAAAGACGTCCATCCTGAATGAACATGTTGCCGGCCTCGTGGCACAGCCACATGCAGAACATTCAGGTAGGATGTTCTGCCTCCTCCCACACCGCGGAGGCCCAGGAGGACCCGGGTAACCAGATGCTAGTTTCTAGCTTCCTGCACCCAATCTCTCCCTCTCACGCATCAGTTAGCCCACGAGGGACTCCTCAAAAACGCACACACCCCTCCCTCAGACCCTAAGAAAGGCAGAGCCTGGGGTCAGCTCTCTCTCCCGAACCCGCTCACCGTGTGGCCCTGGGCATGCCCTGTATCCACCAGGACCTGTGAGCGATAAGTCTTGCTCCCCCTTCTGCCAAACGGAGTCGTAGGGAGGGAACTCTTTGTCTGGAACCTGAGACACAGCTTGGCCTACTCCCCAAACTCAGAGCCCATCCTCGGGCTGAACTCGGGCAAAGGCTCTTCTTGACCAAACATTAGACAGGTTTACCCCAGGCCTGGTTCAGGACCTGCCTAAGCCGGTCCTGGCAGAGAATCCTGCGATGTCACCCCCTACCCTTGGCATCGGAGCAAGCTCCTTCAGCCTCATCTCTGATGTCTACTCCTCGGCTTGCCTTTAACAAGAATCACCCTCGCCCGGAGCCTCCTGTTAGCAATTCTCCACCCATGGACTCCACACGGCTCCCTGTCTGGAAGCCCCCAGCTGCCTCTGCTGCCCTCGGAGGTGAACACAGCTTTTTCCTCTATCACAGCAGGGCTGAATAAGGCTCAATCACCTCTCATCAGCATCGTGCTCCTTTGACCCTGAGGCTCATCAGTCAAACACGTGTTTCCACGGGCAGCCCCGCCCACCACCCCCTTCCTCCAGCAAGCAGAGGCCTTTGGGCTGCAAAACCCTCCCACTAACCCCTCTGCTTCACAGCCTGGCTGGAATCCAGGCATGTCCGTGCCTCATGTGGGGTGTCCCCCTGGGGCTCACTAGGCAGAGACCCCCAGGCCTCCAGGGTGCCTGGCCTGGCAGTGACGTTCGGAAACCTCGTGAGTCAGGGACATCTCTCAGGCCACCCTGGCCGCTTCGTGAAGCCTGAGGTCCCTGCCTGGCCAGCTTGGCCGCGGGGTTCTGCTCTCCCTTCCTGCCCAAGGCCAGGGGCAAGGACGCGCCTGGACAGAGGGCAAAGCCGCCCAACCTCCTGGCCCTTCTGGCGGGAACCCAGCCTGAGGACGTGGAGCAGCACCAAAGCAGGCACAGGGAGGCTGCTTGTGGTGGGGACAGCGATAAGACCCAGATGGCCCGGCCACCCGCCCAACACAAGCGTCCCCAGCTGAGGAAAATCGTCCTGCCAGTTGTATTTAATGATGGGTCACGACAGCGGAAACTTGTCTTCCAAGTTGAGTCAGCAGGAGGAAGCGCTCCCTGGGGACTGTAAGTAGAGGTTGAGCTGTTCAGCTCGCCCTCCCCAGCTGTGACTGTCAGAGCAAAGGAAGTGAGGAAGCCACGTACCTCAGCAGGTGGCCCTGGAGGGGTGGACGCGGCCAGTCACCCACTGCTCAGCCCCACATGCACTTCCAAGTCAGGAAGCTTCTCCCCGCCGCCTGGCATTTCCCAAGGGCCCGCTGTTTCCCCTACCGTGTGGACAGAGCGAAAGCTAATGCTTCCATCTAGAACCCCGGGAGTCCTGTCCTGGCTTCTCAGCTCAGGTGGGACCTCAGCTGAGACCCGCTGGGAAGCATCTTTCTCCACGTCCCTCCTGAGTCTCTCCTCCATGCCAGGCAGGGCGTCCACCCCGAGCCCCAGGCTGTTTCACAGCTAAAGCCGGGGTCTGCCTGACTCCACTGATTCACCATCTGACGTTTGTTCCTTTGTGCCTTGGGATGCGTGCTCCCTGGGGACTACAATTTGGTGGAAGTTGGACTAGTTAGAAGTTTTCTTAACACCAAAAGCATTTTGTATTGGGGTATAGCCCATTAACAATGGTGGTGGTAGTTTCAGAGGAACCAGGAAGGGACTCAGCCATACATATACATGTATCTATTCTCACCCAAATCCCTCTCCCATCCAGGCTGGCAACATAACATTGAGCAGAGTTCCATGTGCTATACAGCGCAGACCAGTTAGAATCTTGATCTAGGGTTTCAAACTGCTCCTCAGAAGAGTAATGGGACTTAAAGGAGAGAAGGGTTTCACACTCAACTACATGAGGGGAAACACTGGGTTAGATGAGGTTAAACAGCCTTTGCAGCATGACTTATCAGAGTCTCCGTTGCTTCGGTGATGTTTATTGAAGGCCTCCCGCAGGCCAGGCACAGGGCCAGGTCCTGGGGTGGCAGTGCTCATCAAAAGGGATGGGCTCTAGGAATGGGGGAAGCGGATGACTGATGCTTAATTAGTGCCTGACTGATTGCAGTTGTCATGGTGACACAGAGCAACACGGGGTGCTCAGCAGAGATCGAGGGAGTGAACGGTCCAGGGGAGACCCTGGCAGGGAAAGATGTCGTAGCTTGGTGTCTGAGGGTGAGAAAGATGTCGTAGCTTGGTGTCTGAGGGTGAGAAAGATGTCGTAGCGTGGTGTCTGAGGGTGAGGAGGAGCGCACAGGTGCAGGATTCTGTGCGGGGCTGGAAGGCCCTCAGGGGAGCAGGTGTCTTGGAGGAGGTGGAAGAAGGCCAGGGTGGCTGGAGCATGAGGGCAATCGTGTCGAGACCGGGAAGTGGTGCAAGCGAGCTGTTGATGGCTTTTAAGCGGGTGTTGGCGTTGACAGTTGTCTTTTGAAAGGTGCTCTGGAGGATGGCTTGCTGGGGACGAGAAGTGGTGTGGAGGAGGAGAGAGGGTGTCCATAGACCAGGGGGTTGGGGAGGGGGTAACAGCAGCTTAGACCAGAGAGCAGTAGCCATGGAGGTAGGTGGGCCGGTCTAGAGATGCCAAGGAGGCAGGGTCGACTGGTGTCGACAGTGGGAACCAGGGCCCTGCTGGTGCCTCAGCTGCTGGCGGGTCAGGAAGGTCTTGCCCCTCTCTGAAAATTTATTCCTAAGTATTTCAATCTTTCTGATGCTATTGTAAATGGGTAATTGTTTCCATTATCAGGTTTCAGTGAGTATGATTCTAGTGTGAGTCAGGATACATGTTATAATGTCTATGTACCTCTAGGAAATGCAAGGTGTATAACAGCCAAGATAATGGGGCGGGAATGAAACAATAAAAATTAAACTAGAAAAGGCAAAAAAAAAAAAGGTAAGACAAATAAGCATTTAATAAGACAATAGATTTAAATCCTGATACATTTGTAATTTCATGAAATGAAAATGAACTAAATGTTCTAGTTCAAAGGCAGTTTGTTCGGTCCTAGAGCCTTTCCCACTGCAGTGGGTGATGGACAGTTTTTCCTTAACCACACCACAGTGGTCACTCAGGTCCTAAGAAAGTTCTAGAATCCCAGTTCCCATGAGACTTGCAGAAGTTCCATGGCAGTTGGCATCCCTCGAGGGACGGGAGCCATTTCCTTTACTGGTCTGGAAAGAGCTGCCAATCGTTTGGCTCTGCTAGCTACCTGAGGAGCCGTTTGCTGTCAGCTGGTGAGTGGGCGAGAATTGTGCTTAGGGGCAAAGCTGAGGGGGCTCAAGAGGACAGAGGTGGAGTCCAGGTGCTGGTGGCCAGTAGCCCCGTTACCCTCCCCACACCCCCACACAACTGGAAGGTGTCCTGTTCCCTGCTCGTGGCCAGTCAGGGTTTGGAGCATCCCTTTAAATTTCACGCTCACAAGGAATGCCTCGTTTGTCTTGGTTCTTTGGGGCTTCAAGGGGGTCCCCCCCTCCCGGCTCTCCAGTTAACCCTGTCCCTATAAGAGAGCTACAGGGGATTCTCCCAGAGGGAATGTGAGCGGCAGTCCACGGGGAAATCCCTTTATGGGCACGTGATGGGGGTTGGGGGGCGGAAGAGATGCTGAAGGGCAGGGCAAACGTTGGGGTACACTGTGGCTGCTGTTAGGATGGGGAGAATATGACCTTCACCCGCTCATCGGGCCGCCCCCTCTGTCTGGCATCTGGGGGGAGTGATGTCCTCGTCCCGGGATCTTGCATCCAGGCCCTCTGTCACTTCATTCCGTGACATTTCCCTTCCCCGCCCCCTCCCCTTCAGACTCTGTTGCGATGAGGCTTGCCTTTTCCCCAGGGCCCATCTCTACCTTTCCCAGCCCGTTAACTTGATGGTCACAGTGAACTCAAGCAGACACACTGCCTGGTGGCCCTGCTCCACGGTGACACCTACAGCCAGGCAGAGGGCGGCTGTCCTGCTAGAGCAGGACACAGGCTCCCGGTACCCCAACCCCACCCTCCAGCTGGAAGCAGCGTCTGCACGACGATCCTTCTTTCTCTCTCGATTGGTCAGAACGGGCATTTCAGATGGTTCCGGTGATGGGTGGGAAGTAAAGATTCCCTAGGAGGTGGCCACTGCCTCAGTGTCTGTTCCCGAAACAGTGTAGGCTGACGTCAAGATGACGATTCCCCCAGACGTCAGATTGGAGTATATGGAGAGTGTCGCTTCCCTCGTCCTGAGGTTCAAGCCGGACAAGTGGAGTAAAATGATGGGGACGGAAGAGAACATGGCTCTGTTCACCGACTTCTTTGAGAAGCCAGATGTTCTGGTTCTGGTGTTGACGCTCAACCCTGCCGGCATGATCATACCCTGCCTGGGCTTCCCGGCCTCCCTCAAGTCCAAAGGGATGTACTTCATCAAGAAGAGACCCGAGAACATCGGCAAGGCCAACTACAAGGAACGTCTGGTCTACGGGGACATGAGCCCCACGCCTGTGGACCAGCTGATCGCCGTTGTGGAGGAGGTAGATGCACCCAGGCCTCGGGGGGGGGGGTCGGGGGAGTGGGGAGGGCTCAGGAGGAACACCGCCTGCTTCCCATACTTTGTGTGAGTGGCCTTGAACCCTGCTAATCAGGGGTGGGTCCACAGATCAACATCCACGTTGCCTACAAGCAGGTCAGGTATTAGAAAGCTCAGGTCCGGCTGCCCTGGCCACCGAGACTGGCCTGCTTTCTAACAAGACCTCCAGGTGATGCTGTGCACACGAAGGCTGAGTGGCCCTGGCCATCACCTGTCTCTCTTGAAATCACTAGACCCTCCATACCGCCCTGGGGACAATCCCTGCCCACAGCCTCAAAAGGTGTGGGCCATTCGAGATGCAGTAGAAGGGTTTCCCAATTCTGAGACTTGGAGCAGAGAAAGGGAAAAGCAAGTGCTGTCTTACACGTCTCCCCACCGTCCTGCCGCCTCGCTGTCGGCCGGCGTGGGAGGTGCAGCCCGCTATGGACCGTCGGGCCAGCCAGAGTTCCAGTGACTTGCTCTCCTAGGCATCGCTCACCTCGTCTGTGAGATGGGGGTAGTGGGCGTCCCCACCCTGTACAAATTCCGGCCACAGGGATAGTTAGTCAGGACTCAGACCGACCTCCCCTCACGTCCACTGAGATGGCTGGCATGGCCCAGAACTGGTCGTTCAGTTGTGTCCGACCCTTTGCGACCCTACAGACTGTAGCCCGCCAGGCCTCTGTCCGTGGGATTTTTCAGGCAAGAATCCTGGAGCGGGTTGCCATTTGTTTCTCTATGGTAACTTCCCGACCCAGGATGAATCCACATCTCCTGTGTCTCCTGCGCTGCAGGCAGATTCTTTACCCACTGAGCCATCAGGGGAGCAACCCCTGACAAAGCACCAGTTTGGAGGCTGCAAGTCCCAGATCGACGTGTGAACAGGGCTGGTTCTGAGTCCTTTCTCCTTGGCTGTGGATGGCCGACTTCACGTGTGTCCTTATGTCTTCTAAGGACAACAGTCTTACTGGGTTAGGGCTCCCCTTAACTACCTCTTGAAAAGTTCTCTCTCCAAATCCAGTCATATCCTGAGGTGCTAGGAGTCACAGCTCCCACATGTGAATCAGGGGGACACAGTTCAGCATATAACAGCACCCCCAGGCAGCAGGGAAGGTCTGCCTTCAGCCAGGAGTGTGTGCTCTTGTGGCAAGCGTGTGGAGAAGGCTTTGCCTCTATAAAGACACAGGTGCAGGGGGACCTGCCTGGTGATCCAGTGGTTAAGAATCTGCTTTGCAATGCAGGGGATTCAGGTCCAATCTGTAGTTGTAGAGCTAAGATCCTACATGCCACAGGGCAACTAAGCCCATGCGTTGCCACATGCCACTGAGACTCAATGCAGCCAAATCAATCAATCAGTATTTTTTTAAAAAACTTGAAAGACACAGGGACTGGGAGACTTCCCCAGTGGCTGAGAATCTGCCTTGTAACCCTGGGGATTTAGGTTTGATTCCTGGTTGGGGAGCTAAGATCTCCCATGCCGCCACAAAGATCCCACATGCAACTGAGACCCCAGGCAGCCAAATCAACCAATCAGTATTTTTTAAAAAAGAACTTGGAAAAAAAAGCCCAAGGTGGGGAGGCTTTCATCACTGGTCTCAGCACCTTGACCAGCCCCACCACCTTCTTCAAAGGGAGAAGGGCTCGGTTCCCCTGGGTCCCGGGTCGCCGAGGACCCCACTCCTCCTGGGTGTCCCCCCACCCAGGTGAGAAGGCTCGAGCAGAGCCACAGAATCCTGTCTTTCCAGGTCCTCTACTCCCTGTTAAACCAAAGTGAAAACATGAGCGGCTGGCCCCGCGTGGTCTCAGAGGACATTATGAAGCAAGTCCACAAGCTGAAGAACGAGATGTTTGTGATGAGCGGCAAGATCAAGGGGAAGACCCTTCTGCCCATCCCGGAGCACCTGGGCAGTCTGGACGGCACGCTGGAGTCCATGGAGAGGTCGGGGCCCGGCTGGGGAGCTGGAGGGAGGGGTGGTCCCTGAACCCCCAGGGCAAGCTCCCCACAAACTGGTCTTGGTGCTAGTGAAGCCCAGGAGGGCAGGACTGTACCTTTAGGTGCTGAGTCTGAGACAGGGCATTGGAGCCCCCCAGACTCCGCTGGGCAATGGCTGGACCCCCGTGCTCCAGCCCCCCTCCATCACACACGTGCACTAGACCCTGCATCACGTGGCATGCCAAGAGCATCACGTCATCTGGGGTCACACAGGAAGGGGGATCCCCAGCTTTAGGGTGTGGGCAGTGAGGGGCATGGAAGGGGTTTGCAGCAGGTGGAGGCTGCACTTCTGAATGGAGGCTGAGGCTGCCCAGAGACCCCCAGAAGCCCGAGGACCCCCAGGTGTCACCTTGCACCTGCCTGAGTGCCCTTTGCAACGGCATGGTGTGCACAGCTCTTGAAGCTGTGGCAGTGCCTGCCTGCTCCCTTACTCCCATCAGAGGGCGAGCACTCCTGCGGGGCTCATCACACAGGCGGGCCCTCTAGGCCCCCAACACTCACGCTGTGGTGACCCGATCAGAACTGCCCAGGAGCCGTGGTGCAATATGGATTTTATTCCAGAGCTGGCTCCCCTCATCCTCTTTCTCGGGGGCACCAGTACCCCGGGCAAGACCCAGTGTTGTCTCAGGCTCTGTCCTGGACGAGGGCCATTGGGGGTGGAGCTGGAAGAAGCCTGCGGGTGTAACTGAGAGCATCCCCCACCCGCCCCCAACCCTTGGCTCTGCAGGATCCCCTCCTCCCTGGACAACTCGCTGCTGCACGCCATTGAGACCATCATCATTGACTGGTCCCACCAGATCCGGGATGTGCTGAGCAAAGACTCGGCCCAGGCCCTGCTGGACGGGCTGCACCCCCTTCCCCGAGTCGAGTTTGAGTTCTGGGACGCCCGGCTGATGAACCTCAAGTACATCCACGAGCAGGTGATGGCTCTTCTGCCCCCGGTGGCCAGGCACCCACAGGAGTCCCAGCCTTCCCGAAGGGACCCGGGTAACCCAGATGGATCCCTCAGCGCCGGCCTGGGGGTCAGGCAGGCTTCATCTGGGGTCTGTTGGAAAAAAAAAAAAATTGATCTCCTTTGCAGCTCAATAGGCCCAAAGTGAATAAAATAGTCGAGATCCTGGAAAAAGCCAAAAGTTGCTACTGGCCAGCCCTGCAAAATGTGTACATGAATGTTACTGAAGGTGAGCGGGTGGCCCTGTGAGAATGTCCCCCCTCCACCAGAGGAAGGCGTCAGCACCTCCTGGGTGGGCCCCTTGCCGACCCTGGGGATGGAACGGGGTCTGCCTCCCCCCATCAGCAGTTCCTTGGAGTCCCGCCTTTTGAGGGAGCAGGTGTCTGTAAACACACTGAGCTGCCCGTCACCATTTCTCGCCATCAGGGATGGGGGCTAGTTTCCACTCCTGTGGGGATGAGCCCCAGTTCTTGTTCCACGCAGGCCTGAAGGAAGCCAACGATATCGTTCTGTACCTGAAGCCCCTGCGTATCCTGCTGGAAGAGATGGAACAGGCCGACTTCACGGTGGTACGTCAGCTAGAGAGGGTCCCTTGGCTGGCTTGGCAGGCTCTGGGCTTGTGTCTTAGGGCAGCAAGGGGCTGCGGGCTTCCTGGCTGTGATCAGGCACAAGTACTGGGTGGGGGAATCTCTTCTTGCCCTTGGAGTTCCCCCCTCCTGGAGCCGTGTGGAGTGGGGAGCTGAGGTGCTGTGACCAAGCGCCCCCCCGCCTGTCTCTCCCCAGCTCCCGACCTTCATCACCAAGGTGCTATACACCATCTGCTTCATCTGGGCCACCTCAGAGCACTACAACACACCCTCCAGGATCATTGTCATCCTGCAGGAGTTCTGCAACCAGCTCATCGACATGGTAGCCCCCAGGCCCCAGTGCCTTCCCTCCCCCACCCCCAGCGTTCCCCTCCCCCATCCCACCCTGCATCCCGGTCCATGTTCAACCAGGCAAAGATGTGGGTGCAAGAATTTTCAGGCTCCCGGCTAAGGCTAGGGCCCCCTGGGTGGCCACCCAGGGTTCTCCCAAGACCTGGGGCAGAGCCAGCCCAACCTGCCTTATGCTGGGAGGGAGGAAGAACGAAAGAGGGGCTGCTCACCGAGTCCCAGCACCCCAAGACTCAGCCGGGGGCTTTGAGGGGTTTATCTGCTCTGACAACACCCATTCCCTTTCCTTCTTCCACTTCACAAGCGCACGTTACGCAGCCTCCAAGGTCTGAGTTGCAGCTTTGGGCCCTGGGCTACCAGAGTGTGTGAGAATCAGGCTCATGGTCCTGTCTCCCGGCCTAGAGGGACGCAGTGGCCCAGGGTTCCGCAGCCAGAGCAGGACTGCATTTCTGGGCCCCTCATCATCTGCCTCCAGAGTCTGGTGGTGCTGTGACCTTGGCCTGGGCCGAGGGGCCCCACAACTGGCCCTGGGTGGGCAGACCGGCTAGGCCACGAGCCTGAGGGACAGCGGGTGTATCAGACGTGGTCTAGTGGCCTGGGGCGGGGCAAGAGGGTCGTTTTAACCAACCGTGCAGCTTTGGACAGCGCACCTGGGTGTCAGCCCTCTGGCTCACCTTGGGAACGTCTTCCCTTCCGCCCAGACGCGGACCTTCCTGAGCCCCGAGGAGGTGCTGAAAGGCCTGCAGGGGGAAACTGAGGAGGTTCTGAGTGGCATCTCTCTGTCCGTGAACGTCCTGAAGGAGCTGTACCGGGCCTACGACTTCTGCTGTGCAAACATGAAGCTTTTCTTCAAGGTACAGCCTGGGTTGCGGACAGCGGATGAGAGGAAATAAGTTGGGGTGATGTGGACCCCATGGGACCCCATGGACCTGCCTTTTCTCTCTCTTTCTCCTAGAAAAACAAGGAGCCGGTGCCTTGGGAATTCCCTTCTTCTCTTGCCTTTTCCAGAATAAATTCCTTCTTCCGCCGTGTCCAGACCATCGAGGTAAAGGTGGAATTTGGCTCCGCTCCCTCTTAGGAGAACTGCGTCTTCTGTCCCTGTCTTCCTTGAACATGGGCTCCCAGGAGGGAAATAAGTCACACCCAAACATCTATGTGACAGCTTCCCCCACCAGGCCCAGAGCTGTTAACCCAGAACAAAGCGGTCCATTTCAGTTGCTTTCCCCTTTTCTCCTGCCTTCTGTCCACAAGCAGGTTAATGACAAGTTCATTGACCTGGGTCAGGAAGCCTGCAGGCCAAGGGAGAGGGTGAGTGGGACTAAGTTAGCACAACTGAGGTTTTCAGAAGGACCTTATCTGGATACATGGAACGACACGGGATACATGGAATGACACAGGACACATAACATGGGACAAATAACACTTTTAAAGAGGTTCAGAACAGTTTGCTCTGGGGAGAAGAGGTGAGAGATGAAGGCATGTGCAGGGCAAGAAGGTTTTCCTTCTTGTTTTGTATTCTGTAGGGGATCTCTTTTTTTAGATCTACTTTGTACACATGTTACACTATTTAAAAAAATAAAGCAGGGTTGAGGGGTGGATCCTAGAACCATTGGGCAATGATTTTTTGAGGGATATTGTCAGCTGGGGCTCTGGGAAGGCCTCTGGTTCCCATCCACATCCTCTGGGAGGCAGAGCAGGAAACCCCTTGAGATGCCATATCTCGGTCACAGAGCGTTTCTTCATGTCCCAAGGCTCCCAGCCCGAGAACTTGAGGGCCCCAGCTGAGTTTCTGGCCAAATAGCTGCTGGTTCCTACATTGTAGATTCTGAATCGGGATGGAGCTTCTGGGAAAAGAGGGGCTGCTGGGAAAAGAGTGGGTGGGGGAAACGGCCCTGCTGTCCACCCCTTGCCCGATGGGCCATGCCAGCTGTGCCACCTGCCTCTGGTGTGAGAGGCCCAGAATGCGGGGCGTGACGCTGTTACTTTCCAGTAGGTTTGCTTGAGTCATATCTCGATACACCTTGGATCTTTGGTGGGAAACGGCACCAGCCTTGTCTCCAGTTTAGGGGAGGGACTGGAGTGCCCTGCGAGCACCGGATCAGGCACATGGGGGCTGCTTGTGGTCCTCAATGAGGCTTTGGGGGTCTCAAAGGGGAAATGAGAGCTACAGACAGAAGCAATAGATAGCTCAATAGGACTGAATGGGGTTAAATGCCAAACCAGCGATCTTGGAAAGGAAGGTACCTTCTGGGCTAAAGGAGCTGGAGAAGGTAAGGAGAGACCCGCGTCTCGGAGGGAACGAGCAGGTGGGATTGACCTGTAAACACCCATCAGGTGCCCAGTACATGAGGCTGTGAGGGACCACCGTCTGCCTTTCTGACCACTTCCTCCCACAGTCCAGGAAGTGGGGCCCCTGTAAAGTGTGATTTTTCTTAGAGACACATGTCACCCAGTGTTGGGCCAGGACAAGATCCTGACCTTCATCTCCTCCTCCTCCTCCTCGATCACAACTGGGAGATGACTCACGGGACTCTCACTTCCGTCTATCTGTGTGCATCCCTGAAATGGCTTTAGAGAACATTAACACTGATAAGCAGAGGGCCCCTCGGGACTGCCCTGTGGCCCGGGGGCTCCTCCCCTCGGGGGTCAGTCAGGAAACTGAATTGATGAGGGTACGGGGGTTTCCTCCACCAGGATCTTTATAAAACAGCCATCGAGTTTCTGAAGCTGGAGAAGATTGAGCTCGGGGGCGTGAGGGGGAACATTCTTGGAAGCCAGGTGGCCCAGATCTACGACGAGGTCTTCGAGCTAGTGAAGGTTTTCGCCGACTGCAAATATGACCCCCTGGACCCTGGAGATTCAGTAAGTCGGGGGGCCTGAGCGGGGTCAATAACAAATGCCCCGAGGGTGGGAAGGCATGTGGAGGGGAGCGTGTGTGTCAGAGAAAAGACAGCATAAGAACTCTGCCCTCATGACAGTGAACTTGCTGAGACGTAACCTGAATCCCGGTGGGTGGGCTTAGAGTGCGCCCACTCCAAGCTTGGCACGCTGGTCAAGGTTCTAAGGTTGGGGATTTAATTTGCTTCCAGAGTTTTGATGACGACTACGCTGATTTTGAGACCAAAATTCAAGATCTGGATAGGAGGCTGGCCACCATCTTCTGCCAAGGGTTTGATGACTGCAATTCTATTGAGTCCAGTGCAAAGGTAGGTGCGGGTGGGGAGTGTGCCCTGACTGAGGATTCGTCACACCAGCTCCGTGATGCTGAGAACGGTTGTTCAGTCGCTCAGTCGTGTCCGATTCTTTGTGACCCCATGGACTGCAGCACTCCTGACCATCACCAACTCCCAGAGCTTACTCAAACTCATGTCCATCGAGTCGGTGATGCCATCCAACCATCTCATCCTCTGTCGTCCCCTTCTTCTCCTGCCTTCAATCTTTCCCAGTGTCAGGCTGTTTTCCAATGAGTCAGTTCTTCGCCTCAGGTGGCCAAAGTATTGGAGTTTCAGCTTCAGCATTAGTCCTTCCAGTGAACGGTTGCAGAATCGATCTAATCATGCAATCTGAAGATTGTAGGTGAAGAGCCAGGCCCAGAAAGGACAGGGGCCTTTCTCAGTGCCTTAGAGAGAGTCAGCAGTTGGCACCTTGAGTAGCTTCTGAGGGGGTCTTACTGCTACATCTCATCTTAAGAGAGGAAAGTGAGCGTGGGGTTATTATACTGAGTCCTGCTCTCCATTTGTCCTTCTTTGATTCTGTTCCCTCATTATTTACATAAGGAGCAGAAGTTAGAGGCAGAGTTGCTCTAAAAATTAAAATGCATCCACATTTTGAGCTGCTGACACACTGACTCTTAACATTTGAGATCCGAGAATACACAGTATTATGCTGCTGCTAAGTCACTTCAGTCGTGTCCGACTCTGTGCGACCCCATAGACAGCAGCCCACCAGGCTCCCCCATTCCTGGGATTCTCCAGGCAAGAACACTGGAGTGGGTTGCCATTTCCTTCTCCAGTGCATGAAAGTGAAAAGTAAAAGTGAAGTCGCTCAGTCATGTCTGACTCTTCGCGACCCCATGGTCTGTAGCCTACCAGGCTCCTCCGTCCATGGGATTTTCCAGGCAAGAGTACTGGTCATTTCTGGGTGGTGGGGTGATGGCTAATATTTTTTCTGTCTTCTGTGTACTTTTCTACCATCTCCAGGTTGTGTGGGTTAGGTGTATAGCACTTTTACAGTTAGAAAAAGGAAATGCTTATGAAAACATTAAAAAAAAAACAGATTGCAGAAAAGTGCTAAAGCCCCTAGAGACCGTCGGTTTGAAAGAGAAACCCAAACGGCCGATACTCACATAGGTTGTTGGTTTGGCCTAGCAAATGATCGGGAAAGTGCAAGTTAAAACCACAAGGTGCCTTTTGTCACTGGTCAAAGTGGCTGGAGCTGCGAGGAGCTGGACACTGGTTCCTCTGCTGGTTGGTGCACCCCCCCCACAGGACCCTTCAGCAGCGGGCATATGGGGGGGCACGTGGAGACGGGCTCCTGGACCTTCCTGGTCCAAGTTCACGAGGCAGCCAGCATTTGGTGCCGACATGCCAGGATGTTCCTTTGCCTTTTGAGTATTTCTAAAGCAAAAACGCTTGAGGATTTGAAGCTCTGCAAGTGTAACGATCAATTAAGTCTTGGATGGAGTTGGTGCTCCAGGCAAAATATCAATGGATGCAAATTAATACAGAGCCTCCATGCTGTTCCCTTCTCTGGACACCCTTCCTCTTGGAGCCGCCTCGGGCACCTCCTCAGAGAGGCCCCCCCACTCACCTCCTCCTCCCAGCGGGAGCTCGCCCCTCGCCGCCATTGCCAACACCCACCTGCTTGGTTTTCCTTCTTCATGCTTGGCTCTCCCTGGCATCTGTCATGTACTGATCTCTTCGTGTCTGTCGTCCTCCCAACTAGAATATAAACTCCCTGAGGGCAGGTGCTTGGTTCAGGTTGACGCAGAACCAAGCCCAGTGCAAAGCCAGGCTTTCCTGGTGGAGGGAACTGGCCCCTGCTGAGGCGGTGGAGCTGTTCCCTGATGACTCCCTGGCAGACCTTGGGCAGGAACCAGAGGCTGTTAGCCCCAGGGCTACCCAAGTGCAAAGGGTCCTGAGTAAGGATGCCAGCCAGTGCTTCCACGTGGAAATGCTGGTCCTCCCCTGTGGCGGGGTCTCCAGAATGAAGACGATGCTGGAGCGGATGGACTGTGGCCCCAGTTAGCCCTTCTTGCCTGTGGTGGGGATGAAACCAGGAGAAGCACGACCCCAGACCTCTCGGAAGCTGGGTACCACCTTGTGCTGCCTTTCGGTGATGGGGAAGGAGGCAGGTTGAGGTGTCCACGCCAAGTTGCCAGAGGCCATAGGTCCCCCCTCGGAGGGGAGGAGCTGGCCAAGGAGGAGCTCTGGGTGGCACATGCGGGACTGAAGTCCACTCCCTGGGTGTTTTCACAGGCACTTCCCCACTCCGCCGTGGCCTAAATCGGCTTCTGTACTCTGCAAGAGAAAGTCCTTTTCAGACACGTGACTTTGTGTTAGATTAGAAAGAAAATAAGTCAGGAAGACTCTCGTAAACTGTTCTGTCTCCATCTGCTCATCTTCCTTCCCATACTGAAGAGCATTTTCTTCCCATTTGACAACCCTCCGCTCTAATTAGGACAGGCCCTTGGGGTGCCCTCCCGCCTGTCCGCTTGACCCCCTGCGTGTTCCCAAGCTGCCGGGATGCTATTTCTCGCTGTCAGTAATTCACACGCAGCTGGGAAGGTTCTAGAGCAATTTTCCACACAACCTCCTCCTGGCAGAGAATGAAGTTAACCTCCTTCCCAGAAGCCAGGGGCCAGAAAACATGTGAGCGTGAAATGAAGGGGAGAGAGAGGAAAAAAGTCAAGAGGGTTGTCAAGCAATAGAATGTGCTTTTCCCAACTGCTCTGTGTCAGTCTTCAGACACGACACTGGTGACCTCATGTGTGGGGAGCCCCTCCCCCCCGGCCACTGCAGGGAGTCGTGGTTAGCAACTTGGGGTCACAGCATCTTCCCGGGAGTCGGTTGCTGCTCTCGTTGACTTTCAGGGACCTAAAAATCTCTCCTGCTTTCTCAGCAGCCACTATTCCACCCTTTGCCCAAAAGGCCACTTATAGACACAGTAGTGGTCTTAGTTTTCATACCGAAAACTAGGGCAAATCTGAGACTTGGGCCCAGGCCTTCAGGGTCCAGGGGCTCAGGCAGGCACGGGGACTTCTCCCCTGGTGACCCCTGGCTGGCTGGGAGCTTCCTGAACATCCGGCACGTGTCACACTGTCCAGCCCACATGGCTACTCTCTGCAGGCTGCAGTAAGGGCCCCTTCCCCAGTGCTCAGGCACAGCCCTGGCCCCTGCTGCCTCCAAGCCTCCCACCACTGCGAGAGGATTTTTTAAGAAACTCGCCTCTATGTCCCAACTTGAGCCACCCTCTGATGCCACCCAAGACCGCAACCAAAACACCCAGATGATCCTCCCTTATTCTCTTCTATGAGCTTTTCGTTTGTTTAGCGAGTGCGAGTGTGTAGCAGTTGCAGACCCTCAGTGCGATGAGTTCGCTTCGTGCAGGGTGCTCAGGCATGGTTACTGCCCTCAGAGCGAGGTGACAACCCCTGCTGGAGTAATCAAGTCGAGGTGCTTGGGCTGATAGGCCATGGGCACCTGAGCTGTCCCAGCTCCTTGAGGACTCTGGAAGCCCATGCTTGAACCTCTGGTGTCACGGCCTGTGAATGTGCCAAGCTTTCCCTGTAATCTCCGCAAAGCCCCAGGGCTGAGCGCTCCCTGGAAGTCAGCACTTCCTGCCCTGGGCACCCGCACAGTATCTGAACCCCATCCCCACTGCCACCTCCACCTGCTCAACCCAGGGCTGAGCATGGGGCCCTTGGTTGGTGGATTGAACTGAGTCCACTAGAGAGGTGTTGAGGTGCAGACCCCTAGGACCTGTGAATTACTGAAAATAGGGTCTCCGCAGATGTAATTGAGATATTCATTGAGGGCCTCCTGCTGGCCTCCTGTGCCTTAATCCAGTGAGCCTGGGGTCTGTGTCAGAAGAGGAGGAGAGCCACAGGGCCAGACATGCACAGGGAAGATGGCTCCATGACAAAGGAGGCAGAGGGTCTACAAGCCGAGGATTGCTGGCCACCCAGGGACTCTCCCCTGGAGCCTTCAGAGGGAGCACAGCTCTGTCCACCTTGATTAAGACTTGTTGCCTCCAGGCTGTGAGAGAATTAAGTCCGCTGTTGAAGCTTCCCAGTTGACAGTGCTCTGCGATGGCAGCCCCGGGATGCTCCTATGGGCTCCTCCCCACACCAGCGTTTGGCGAGTTTAGTGGTTCGGGGACCCCACGTAGTGTAAGGCAAGCCTCCCCCTCACCTCTTTTCCCCCAGAGCACTTTTCAGAGCAAAACAAGCTGCCCGAGTGGTTTCTCTTGCCTGGGTGGGTCCTTGAGGATCAGTGGTCTTCCCAATAATTCTGGTCATGAAGATATTTCTCAATCCCGTTGTAGCGCAAGCCCTGGTTATATAGAGAGCTGCTTTTCTCCCCCAATTTTTTTAAACGGTATTTCCTAACTGTTTAAATCTTCTTTGCCCAAACCCTGATTTCTCCCGGTCCTGAAACAAATCTTTTTCTAGACCTTGAACCTAGTTTGTACTGTTGGTTTATCAGCTGAGTATGTGGGGACCCAGCATACATCAAGATAGAAATCATAGAAGCAGCTGATTAGCCAGTTGCTACACAGAGGAAACTTCCTGGTGTTGAAGGCACATGTCTTCCCACTTCTGAAGGCTGACTGCACAGAGTGTCCAAGCCGTGGGTGATGCCAGGCATGGGGGAGGGGACGGGTCCCCCCAGCAGGGCCCCGCCCCCAGCAAAGGAGGTTCTCTCGTTTCTCTCCAGCTTCTGCACATGTGTGGGGGCCTCTTGGAACGGCCTCTGATTCTCGCTGAGATGGTGCCCAGGTACTCGGTCATGCTGGAGCTGTTTGACACTGAGCTGGACAACACCAAGATCCTGTATGACGCCCAGATCGCAGCCTCAGCAGATGGCAACATCCCCCCGATCCACAAAAACATGCCCCCCGTGGCCGGGCAGCTCAAGTGGAGCCTGGAGCTGCAGGAGAGGCTGGAGGCGCCCATGCGGGACCTCAAGCACATCGACCACCCGTGAGTGATGGCCCTGGGCCGGCAGCGCTCTTCCGTGGCCACGGGGAGTGGGGTCAGGTGCTCTGTCCCCACTCTGAGGCAGGCCCACGCCTCCCATCGCCAAGCCTTTCCTTCCCAGGGCACGGTCCCAGGAGAGACCCCACAGCGCATGCCCCCTACTCTGAGTAGCTGGCCAGAGCAGGGAGTTGGCCACCATCACTCATGTTTGGCAGAGGCCAGAAGGCAGGCAGAGGACCGGGAGAGCTCACAGCAGGACGAGGGAGGCTGTCGGCTGGGGAACAGGAGGAGGGTGTCCTGTGAGTGTGGTTGGAAGGCATATCTGGCTCTCTGGTTAGTCCTAAGTTGGAAGAGAAGAGAGGAATTAGGGAAGCTGGAGGTTATGAATCAAGTCATGGCCATTCGGGGCCAATATTACAAGGGTTAACATGTGACCTTCTGGATTAGATGCTACCTACATAGGGCATCATCCATTTGTACGTTCAGGGTCTCAACCTGGAAGAAACGAGAGAGCTGGCTGGCTGCTGCAACACCCCGGGGTCTGAAAGCCTCGGTTGGGGTGCCAGTGAGGCCCCGTGGGAGACAGTATCTGACCCTCCCCCTAACTCTGATTCCAGGGTTATGTCCAGCGTGGAGGCCAAGCTAGTCTACCAGAAATACGACGAGATGATGGAGCTGCTGAGAAGCTACCGCGAGAGGATCTACCAGCAGTGGGTGTCGGGGGTGGACAAGGACTGCCACTTCAACCTGGGGCAGCCCCTGATCCAGCGGGACCCTGTCACCAACCTCATCCGCGTCAACTTCAGCAAAGCGGTGGGTGCCGTCTGCTTCCTCACGGGGCAAGCTCAGGCGGCTCTGAGGCTCACCCCCTCCTCCCGACAGCACAAATCTGTGGGGTTGACGTTTATGTCACATTTACCCCAAAGCTTTATTATCGAAGTGTTGCTTGAAGTGTGCCTGGGGTATGTTTGAGATATGAGACAATCATAGCATCCTTGAATATAGCTTTAATGAGTGTACTATTTTAAAGCTGGGCCACGTTTCATAGGGTCCCAAGAGGAATCATCAGGTTGAGAATTTAAAAAAAAAAAAAAGGTCTTTGCAGGATTTGAATAAATAAGCCCCCTGGTCAAGCTGGGGATGCTGGAGGGAATCCGCACCATCTGGGGCTAAAATTGGATGGTTAGCCATGTGCTAGGGCAGAAGTGGGAGCAGTCTGGACCTCCACAAGCATGGCCCCACACAAGTGTGTCAGCCTTGCTCGTGAAGTCAGCAGTGATTTCAGCAAGGCAGGGGCCGCACATGTGACTTTCCCTCTGAAACCGTCTCTTCCACTAACATGCATTCTTTCATTCAACAAACATTTACTAAGCACTTACTTTGTGTAAGTGCTGGGGATAAATTAGCGAACCAACAAAGATCTCTGTCCTTCTGAAGCTTGCCTCCTACAGAGCGAGAAGGGCAGGGGTTGAGGGGGCAGGCGGTGGAGGAAGGGCCAGGAGAAGAGCGGATGGAGGAGTAAACTAGCGTAACAGGTCACACATGAGGAGGTGGCGATCGGTACCTCAAAGAAAGGTGGGGGCAGGTGAGGGGGTCATGGACTGAGCTGAGGAAGGCAGCATCCTGATCCTGCCAGCAGAGCCTGTCCCCCAGGTGGGCCTCCCCCTCAGCTCCCCCTGGGGGCTGCAGAAGCCTCCCAGGGACAGACCTGCACGTGTGCTGCCAAGCCCTGTGCCGTGAGACCTGACCGCTTCTGTCCTCTTCACTTGCCTCAGTTGGTGGCAGTGCTGAGAGAGGTCAAGTACCTGAACTTCCAGCA
This sequence comes from Bos javanicus, assembly GCF_032452875.1. Lineage (NCBI taxonomy): Eukaryota > Metazoa > Chordata > Mammalia > Artiodactyla > Bovidae > Bos > Bos javanicus. The sequence goes on from NC_083886.1 coordinate 55,201,509, forward strand.
CCAGAAGGACATCCCCACGAGCGCCGAGAACCTGTTCTCCCAGTACGAAACCTTCCGGAAGTTCGTGGGCAACTTGGAGCTCATCGTCGGCTGGTACAACGAGGTGAGCTGGTGCCACATTGGGTTTTTGTTCGCCGCATTCTGGGGGGGGGTTTCGTTTAGGACAAAGGTGTACGAGCCCCATGTGGAGTAGAATGGAGTATGTTTCCGTGAAAGTGACTGGAGCCTCCCTCTGGGTGAATCCCTGTCCCTGCCTTTTCCACCTCCTAGAGTCGCCCGCATTCCTGGGCTGGAGGCCACGTCACACCACCCGCGGATCACCACACCTCCACTTCTGTCGTCACACTCCCTTCTCATTTGTTTTTATCGGCTCCGTCTTATAAGGACCTTGCCATCCAGTTGGGCCCACCTGACGTCAAGGTCCTTAACTGAATCACGCTGCAAACCCTCTTGTTTGCCAAAGGCGACGTGACATAGTATCCCAGGTCTTGGGAATTAGGAAGTGGCCACCTTTGGGGGCCATTATTCAGTCTACCATGATGCCTCATCCAAAAGGGGCCAGCGAGTTTCTCTCTCCTTGAACCCTGAAATTTGTTTTTTTTAATATTTATTTACTTCTGGCTGTGCGGGGTCTTTGTTGTTGTACACGCGCCTCCTCTAGCTGTGGTGTTCAGGCTGCTCGTTGCGGTGGCTTCTGTTGCTGCAGAGCATGGGCGCTAGGTCCGTGGGCTTCAGTAGGTGCAGCACATGGGCTCCCCAGTTGCGGCTCACAGGCTCAGTTGCCCCATGGCATGTGGGATCTTCCCTGACCGGGATCAAACCTGTGTCCGCGGCGTTGGCAGGCAGATTCTTAACCACTGGATCAGCCGGGAAGCCCGAACCCTGGGAATTTAGGATTGGGTCCCAGCCTCATTTACCACTGGAGTCTTGGGGCAGCAGAGAAACAAGAGCGAGCAGAAACTCGGGCTGCAGAAGGAAGGGAGCAGATGACCAGAGAGGCCCTGAGAGTGGCCTGTGAACCATGAAATCCCAGGGCCTGCCTTAAGTGCATGTCCTTGAATTAGCTCCCTCCAGAATCAACTTTCTTCAGACTCAAAGAAGGCCATATTCATCCATTCCCTAGAATGCGCCCCCAGCCATGGCATTTAGGAAAAACAGAAGCCTTAGAGATGCAGTCACATGGAAAAATGTTCATGGGTTACTTTCAGTGCAAGAGTCTTTGGGGTTTTTTTTACAATGATGCAATCAGAAACAAACAAAAAAATCCAACAAATATTAATTAGAATAAAACAGAAAACTATCTTCCACTTCTGTATTTCCAAACAAACCCCAACCAAGCACATGCTGGGGAAGCATGTTAGCTTCAGCAGTGAATGACATTGTTCAAATAAAAATGTTAGACAAGAATGGACAAATGTTAGGCAATGTTAGGACCTGGAGCTAAGTGTCTACAATGATCCTTATTATTGATACTGGCTCCCCTCTCTAGTGATGCTCCTGGGGTCCCTTAGATCAGGGGTCCCCAACCTCCAGGATCTAATGCCTGACGATCTGAGGTGGAGTTGATGTAATAATAGTACAAATAAAGCGCACAGTAAATGTGAAGTGCTTGACTCATCCCAAAACCACTTCCTGTATCCCCACCGGTGGACAAATCGTCTTCCACAAAACCAGTCCCTGGTGCTGAAAAGGCTGGGGATAACTGCCTTTAAATGCACTTCTTCTTCTTAACACAGTTTCTGTCGTCGAGAGAGACCCCAGGCACTAATGTCTGAGCTAGGCGAGAGTGGGGAGGGTGGTGGGGAAGCTTTAAAGAATCTGCTGGGGATGGGGTGAGGGGGATGTCTGGGAAAAATGCCCTAAAGGTGTGGATTTATAACATAGCTGTCGAAAAGTACTAAACAGGGCATACTGAGTGCATCCCGTCACTGCGAGCTTTGTTTACTCTGGGCAATCACAAAAGGGTAATAATATTTAGCTCTTGTCTGGGCTATTGGTATAACTGTTTAACATCCAAAGGTTGATAAATGGAATCAAGATTTCACATTGACTCACTTTATAATCCTGTCCGTGCTCTCTTTTACTTCTGTCTGCTGTCCACTGGTAATAGCCATTAAGCTTTATTTCTCTGCCCATACCGTACCTTTTCCAGGGATTAATTGTTTGAAAAGGAGGACATAGGTGGGGAGGGGGCTCCATTTAAAGTACTAAGTATATGTCAAGGGTTATTGTGAAAGGCAAATAGCATCTAACATGCAATTTAACTTCTATGTCATCCCTCACTTTATATAGACCTATCCTTGAGAACCTTACGTGTAAATCAAAATGTTACCAGATAGGACAATGTTCTGAAGCACACAAATGGTGCTTATTATTTAAAAGAATAATTTATATTTAAAAAAACTGTGTACACCCTCCATCTGTTTTTCTATTCTGTGAACTGACGCTTTCAAGCGTTACATGAATTTCTTAGCTCGGGGCAGACCCAGATCGAGCCTGTGTGGACCCTCCCTTGCAGTTCACCCTGATGCTTTAACTAGTGGAACAGCTTCTCCACAGATCCTGGACCTCCTCCGTATAATCACATTTCAAGCTTTAGATCACGGCCCAGGCGATGTTCTGAGAAATGCCCCAGAAACGTCGCACTTCTTATTCTTAACAAGTTTCTGTTGTCGAGAGAGACCCCAGGCATTAATGTCTGAGCTAGGCGAGAGTGGGGAGGGTGGTGGTAAAGCTTTAAAGAATCTGCTGGGGATGGGGTGAGGGGGATGTCTGGGAAAAATGCCCTAAAGGTGTGGATTTATAACATAGCTGTCGAAAAGTACTAAACAGGGCATACTGATTCCTCGGATTTCCTTTTTTATGATTCTAAGCTTCCCCGGTGATTGAGTGGCAGAGAATCCGCCTACAATGCAGGAGACTTGGGTTCTATCCCTGGGTTGGGAAGATCCCCTGGAGGAGGGCATGGCAACCCACTCCAGTATTCTTGCCTGGAGAATCCCATGGACAGAGGAGCGTGGCGGGCTACAGTCCACAGAGTCATAAAGAGTTGGACATGACTGAAGCAACTGAGCACAAGCCAGATTTTTTAAGTTTTGGATTATATACACGTTGTTTTTGCATTAGTGAATTTCCTCCTCTTTCCATCCCATAACATAAGTGATTCAGAGTTAAGCATATACATAAATCCTTGATGATAAAAAAAAATAATTTTAAAAGTTGGAATCTCCTGAACTTTGTGCACATAATTCCCAGTTAAATCACACTAATGGTAGCTGGTTTGGTTGGTATTGAGTAATAAGCACCATTACCAGGAGACAATTTTAAATCTGCATGCATTTGAAACAAATGCCCTGAAACTGTAGCCCTTGTTTTGCAGATAAAGACCACCGTAAAGGACGTAGAATTTCCACTGATAAAGTCAGAATTGGAAGCAATTGATGTCAAATTATTGAATGCTGAGACGACACTGTTCTGGAATGGTGAAGGTGTGAAGGCAATATTTGCTTCCCTTTGAGTTAAACTTGGGTGAGAGGGACGGAGGTGGGGTCCAACCCGTCGGGCATCTGGAGTTCTTGTGGAATCAGTGATCCGCCCACTTGGGGATGGGGAGGTCCTGATTCCAAAGGGACAAACGGTGTGTGTTACCCCTCAGTGCTGCCCTTCTGGAAGTTCTCCACCATTTTCTCTGCTTCAGGCTCCAGAGAGGCAGGGGGACTTGCCCAGAGCTGTGTTACAGTACTGATTGTCAAGTCAGCCTTTGCTAAATCTTTCCTTTTGTAAGATCCCTTCATGCTTCTCTCTCAGGTGTGTTTGAATATATTCAAGAGATGCGAGAAATTCTACACAACTTGCAGAACAGAATACAAAAAGCAAAGCAAAACGTCGAGGGGATTTCCCAGGCCATGAAGGTGAGTAACCCGCAAAGCACAGCGTGTGTGTGCGTGCTAAGTCGCTTCAGCTGTGTCCGACTCTGCGACCCTGTGGACCATAGCCCACCAGGCTCCTCTGTGCGTGGGATTCTCCAGGCAGGAATACTGGAGTGCATGGTTGTGCCCTCCTCCAAAGGATCTTCCCCACCCAGGGGTCAAACCCGAGTCTCACGCCTCCTGCATTGGCAGGCGGGTTCTTTACCACTAGTGCCCCCTGGGAAGACCCAGAGTGGGGCTTAAATAGGGACCTGGGACAGAGTCCTGAGCAAACGGGCCCCTCGGAGATGCTCACGTAAAGTGCCCAGGGCAGCAGGGACCTGCTGGGCGAGGCTCAGGGCCACAGAACGGTGACATCAGGGTGGCTCCAGGGCAGAAAAGCCCCAGGTCGTTCTGCAGAGTTCCATTCCATTTGGTTCTGTTGAGCTCAGTGAACATGGGGGCCGCCCTCTGCCAGGCGGATACCAGGAATGAGGGTGCAGTCAGGGAAGAGGTGCTAAGACTCAGCCCTGCTGGGAATATGTTCATCATTCAATGAAGAGCACCATGGGTCCTTTCTCTCAAGCCCGATCCAGAAAACTGGGGGACAGCCTTCCCTGGCACCCCCTCCCCAACATGGTCTGTCATCAAGGCCCAAATCTGCAGACACCTGCCACGGGCCATCATAATCTGTTCATTAGAAAGCATCTCATCTGTGTTGAGATACCTTTGGCTTATCTTGGTATGAAACTCTTTCCTGCATTATAGTTCACAGTCATTTCATCACCATCCACTTAGATGTAACTCAATAAATTGTAGGCAAAAGCCACTGCCCACCCTACTTTTTTCTGATTCAATTTTCATTTGATCAGACCATTTCCTCAAGTCATTGCCTCAGAAAGGATGTGTTGATGACCTGCTTTCTGAGTCCTTGCTTGTCTTAAGCTCTTTCTTTGGATCTCACCTAGCTTGTCCAAAGAAAGGATTTTTTGATGTGGTTCTTTTCCTTCAGTAGTCTAGAAAGATCTCTATATTCATCTGCTCTGGCCACCATAGCAAAGGACCAGAGACTGGGCAGCTTACACAGCAGAAATGTATTGTCCCACAGTCCTGAAGGTGCGAAGTTCAAGGTCAAGGTGCTAGCAGGTTCGGTTCCTCCTGAGGCCTATCTCCTGGGCATGTAGATGGCTGCTTCTCCCTGTGTCCTCTTCAGTTCAGTTGCTCAGTTGTGTCTGATTCTTTGTAACCCCTCGGACTGCAGCACGCCAGGCTTCCCTGTCCATCACCAACTCCTGGAGCTTGCTCAAACTCATGTCCATTGAGTTGGTTGATGCCATCCAACCATCTCATCCTCTGTCGTCCCCTTCTCCTCCTGCCCTCAATCTTTCCCAGCATCAGGGTCTTTTCCAATGAGTCAGCTCTTTGCATCAGGTGGCCAAAGTATTGCAGCTTCAGCATCAGCCCTTCCAATGAATATTCAGGACTGATTTCCTTGAGGATTGACTGGTTGGTTCTCCTTGCAGTCCAAGGGACTCTCAAGAGTCTTCAACACCACAGTTTCTCTGTGTTCTAATTTCCTCTTATAAGGACACCAGTGGTATTGGATTAAAACCCGTCTTAATGACCTCACCTGAATCACCTGTTTAAAGGCCCTCTCTCAAATGCAGTAACATCCTGAGTGTTAGAGATTAGGACTTCAACATATAAATCTGGCGGGAGACACAGTTCAGGCTGCAGCCACCCCTTCTTGTAGCCACGATGTTGAAAAAACTTGACTGTGGTACGACTTCCCTTTGCTGTCCCTGTTCTCTCTGACCAGAGGCAGATAGTCCTTGGTCGTAATCAGGGCTCAGACACATCACCAGCGTGTGTCCAGACGTGTGTCTCCTTTTGTTAATATTCCCTGGATTCACAAGAAGCTTTCAGTCTGGAAACAGCAGCATTTCCCCAGTCCCCAGGCACTTCCTCCAGTCACTATTCTCTCCCTTGTGTCCCTTTTGTCCTGGACACTGAGCATCTTCACACACGTCTCTGGATCCAGTCACCATGTCCCCTCACCTCCAGCTCCTGTGGTTCCTGATGAGAGGGTCAGATACTGCTTTCCCTAGGCAGGCTCCTTCCAGGCCTGATGGGGCGAAATGCCCAGGGGTCTCTCTGTGGTCCCGCAAGGCCCCTGTTAGTTTTGAGTCACATCATTGAAAACTGTCTAACAGTGCTTGGCGGTCCCTCAGCCTCTGTGAGGCCCACCTCAGGGCGGGGACACTTACTCCTAAAGGTGTATTGGGAAGGAGTGAGACTGGAAGCTTTTTCTCCAGGCGCTTTTCTCCTGCTCATGTTTTCCCTCCAGGACTGGTCAGCCAACCCGATGTTTGAAAGGAAGGACAACAAGAAAGAGGCCCTGTTAGACTTGGATGGGAGGGTGGCCAACCTCAACAAGCGCTACACTGTGGTCAAGGATGCTGGCCTGAAGATCCAGGCCATGGTCGCGGTGAGGAGATGCCTGGGAAGGCCTTAGAGAGTCCACGTGCTTTCAGTAGCCAGGGAGGAAGGAGCAGGGTGGGGAGGGGCTGGAGGTTTCATAAAACGTCGCATGTCTGCAACCTTTAATCCAGGAGTCTGATTTTATAACAGCAGACTCTGCTGATTGCTCACCTGGAAGCCCGATCCTCTGGCCACATGTCTGTCCTCCTCTAAGGATGTCAGAGCCTCCTCCCCCTACATAAATCAGTGTGGACAAATGACATATTTCTACAGGGTCCCTGGGGATAGCTGAATCTGAGACCAGCAGGCCACCTTGAAGGAGGAGGGTCTGCTGAGCTGTTCTTATGGTCAAATCATTGCTCAGAAGGTCCTTACTAAGTGGAGTGACTTGACTAGGCCAAGAAATACTTTGTTTCCAGCTCTTCTTCCTTTGCTCTGGTACCAGAAGGTCCCAGTAAATTAACTTGTTAAACAGCAAAAAGGTTACTTGAAAGAGTTAACTGATTAACCTGTTAACACTCCCAGATGTATTGGAAACAATATGGGAGAGAGAAATCTGGCTCAGGGCCAGGAAGAGGCTTTGTCATCACATAAGTTTGCTCGAGTCCTGGACTCCCATAATAGTCCTGTGAAGCATTGTTTTCTATCTTACACTGAAGCTATTTAAGCCTGTGTCGTGTCTTCCCTATTAGAACGTAACTGCCTGAGGGTACAGGCTGGGTCGTGTTCAACTTCGTGTGTCCTCGTAACACTCAGTGTCTTATAGATTCATCTACCCACCTACCCAACCATTCAACCATCTATCCACCCATATATCATTCAACCATCCATCACTCATTCAACCATCAACCCATCCATTCACCCATCCAACCATTCACCCACTCATCCACCCACCCACCCACTCATCCACCCACCCACCCACTCATCCATCCATCCACCAGCTCCTGCTCTGCTCCAGACACTTGGCTTAGTGCCAGAGGTATAATGGTGTGAAGGACAGTCAATTCCTGTCCTCGTGATGCTTGGCATCAAGGGGAGGTACAGACTAAAGACAATAATTCAGCATTGTCATCTGTGTCATCACAGGCACAAATAATGGGTCACTAGAGGGAACGCAGGTGGGGGGCAGGGCCAGGAGCCAAACCTGAGATGAATGGGGGTGGTGATCAAGGAGGGTCAAGGAGAAGCAGGTCATACCTGGCATGAATGGGAAGGAGCAGCCTAGACAAAGGCACTGACCTAGGAAGAGCCTGGCACATTCAGGAAGCCAAAATCAGACCTCTGGGTGTGGAGCGTGTAAACGAGGACAAGGGTAGTCCAGAAAGTCATTGGATAAATTGACTAAAGAGGAAACAGGTAGACCCAGTGAAACAGCAAGCAGCCATGTGGTTCTGTTTGCAGGAAAATGCAGAACTCTTCAGAGCAGATACGACAAGCCAGTCCTGGAAGGATTACGTCAACTACATTGACAGCATGGTCTTAGATGAATTTGACCAATTCATTCGCAAGTCTCTAAATTACCTGATGGACAACATGGTTGCAGATGTAAGTGACAGGCGTGAGATTTATGTATATGCGTACACATACATATCTATTATAAATATGAGATAAGGTTTACACTGGAATCTATAATCTGTGGTTTCCTGATGAAAGAACAGACTTATTAAAATCTGCCCAGGGTGACAAACTTATCCTGATTTCAAATCTGAAAGTCCTGCACCCCGGGACATCTGGTCACCCTGAATGTGCTACAGCATAAATGGGCTAAGCACACCGCCACAGAGCCGAGCTGACCTGTGTTGCTGTCGGTTGAGGAAAAGCAGGCACCGCTGGCCACTCCTCCTGTAGCCTGGGGGTGGGATGTGCCCTCCTGTTGGCAGTGTCATCCAACCCTCTCCACCCTCTGCCGAATCGAGCAGAAGCTTAAACCAGGTCAGCAGAGTGGGTTTGCTGGTTAATTGCATCCTGGCCTGTTCTCCCTGAGCTGTGCCCTGCCTGTGTCTTTTTCACTACAGGGGCTCCCAAGTGACTTTGGATACTGCCCAGGAGGGCAAGATCAGAGACCAAGCCCACTCAGCTCACTCTCAGGAGAGGGTGGTGGGCACCACAGTGAGACACCCCGACACAGGTGCAGAGGGCAGTTGTCACCAGATTATCAACAGACCCCAGAGTCTGTTGGTGAAAGTAGAAGGCATTACTAGCTGTAGGGCTCACCAAGGGCTTCCCTGGTGACTCAGTGGTAAAGAATCTGTCTGCCAATGCAAGAGATGTGGGTTCAATCCCTGGGTGGAGAAGATCCCTTGGAGAAGGAAATGGCAACCCATTCCAGTATCCTTGCCTGGGAAATCCCATGGACAGAGAGGAGCCTGGAGGGCTACAGTCCATGGGGTCACAAATGAGTCAGACATGACTTAGTGACTAAACAACAAGAAAGACTCAGCAAGCAAGATATAGCAATGCAATATCAGCAACGAAGGTAGCTAATGTGTAGTATTTATCCCTACAAAGAGAGCAGTCATGGTCAAATGGTTGATGAGGCCCTGATAACACACTGTCCTTCCTAAAAAGTCCCAGGGAGACTCTGTATTTGCAAGTGGCCAACCAGTAGGAGTGGCCCCCCCAAGACAGAGTCTCAAGCAAGGTCTGCTCAACTGAGTTCATCACAGCTGACCTCTCCCACTTAGCTCACTCAGACACTAGTGCAGAGTCTCCCCCAGTCATACAGCCAGGGGGCTCTTGAGCTGGCCACCACAGGGCCAGTGTGGACTACGTTTGGAGGAAGGTTAGTGGCCATGGAACAGGTCCCAAGCACCTGTGGGCCTCGGCCTGCACTCTTGAGATTTATTGGTGCATTGGGTGGGCTCCATCCTGTCCTCTGTCACCCAAGACCACACCTAGGATCTGCAACCTCACAAGGAGGACCAGGAACAGACAGGGTTACCGTGTGCCCACTTTGTAAGCAGGACCTCTGTGGAACGTGAGGCTTGTCCTTTCTGGAGCTCAGCAGAGGCCATCCTGCCTGGCTGGGATGCCCCCCGCCCCTGCCCCACACGCTCTGTATGTTAACTATCCATCTAATCCCCACGGTAACCCAAAGAGATGGGGACAACAATTGCCTCTGTTCTATGAAACAAGTCTGCTCATTTTATATATCTGGGGAAACAATATTGAGGTTCTCGCCTGAGACCACACAGCTGGTCAGTAGCAGATATGGGCTTGAACGCAGGTAGTGGGTCTCCTAAGCACTCAGTCGTTGCTGCTCCATCTGGCTTGGACACCCAGCCTGCGTTTGGCCTGGTGGTGCTGCATTGGGCTGCACAGCTGTTGCTCATGGGCCCTTGGTGAGGAGTGTGCTCTCTGTAGCGGTCCCAGCTCATGGGCCCTTGGTGGGGAGTATGCTCTCAGTAGTGGTCCTAGCCAGCAGGAGCCAGCCCTAGACCTTGTTTGGTGCCTGGGTGAACATCAGGCATTGAGAACGGTTAGCCAAGGGCAGGGCCTTGACCCCATAACACCCTGTTTTAGGAGAGCGTCGCGCCGCTGTTCGAGGTCCGCATGGAGCTGGAGGACGATGGGCTGGTCTTCAATCCATCCCTGGAGGTGGGTGGGGACCGAGGCTTCCTGGCGCTGATCGGGAGTCTGGTCACCGACATCTACAATGCAGCCAAGCTCATCCCCAGACTGGCCAAGGGCAGGATGCACTACAAGGTCAGTCTGGACTTGGTTACGGCCCCACCACTTTCCCTGCCACCAACTGCTACCTGGGGTCAGAATCGCCTTACTGATGCGGCAGCGCTTGGTCGTGTGTGTGTGTTTCATGGTGGTGGTCCCGTGTGTGATGAGGAGCCCAGGGGCTTCCGTTCTACCAGGCTCCCCTGCGGGTGGTGGCCCGATTTCTCTCGCCAGAGTGGACCTGTCCTTGGTCGACCTGGTTTTCATTCCCTCAACACCTCCCCACCCACAGCGAGATGCCGAGTGTGCTTTCCTGCCCCACTTCCTGCTGTTTTCCTCCCTCCCGTAATTTACAGTCTGATCCTCTGAGCATGCAGGCTCTTTGACAAATGTGCCTTCCACTGGCTCCCACACCCGTTTGCTCTGAATGCATTAAATACCCACCCACGACCTAAAACACAGATCAGATCCTGGGGATGCAAAGGCGGGGGAAATTCAGCCTCCCTGAAGGGGGAGGTCTGAGAGGGGTGTGCTTGTTGGAGCATGGTTTGTGGGGCAGTTAAGCAAACATTGGAAAAGACCTAAATGGCCATCAAATACAGGAGTCCTTCAGTAGCTTCAGGCCCATCCAGACAAAGGCATCTAAATGAGTCACAAAAGGGAGCCTGGGATGGAAGGAGGCTCGTGGTGTGTTATCAAGTGTTTATCAAGCTGCGGAACTATGTTTAGAATGTGATTTCATTCATTTAAGCAAACAAAGGCCTGTCTTCCTAAGGACACACTCCAAACTGTCAAGAGTGCTCACTTCTGGGAGACAGGATGGGGGCGAGGGAGGCGGGGGGACAGGGCAAGTAAAGGGGGCTTTTTGTTTCATATGCTCTGCCTTGTTTGAACTTCTTGATGACGGGTGTGTATTATTTGTAATAACAAACATTTCCAGCAAGATGCTCTGTGCTGTCAGGGACCAGGTATGTGTAGTGATGTGAGGACAGGAGGAAATACCTGGCCAGGTTAAGGACAGCTCCCCAGAGCAGCTGAGCTGCATTCTGAGTTGAGCAGGACGGGAGGAGATTCCCAGGCAGAGAGAACGATTTGAGGATTCCTGAGCCACACAGAGGTAGTGTTCCAGGCCCAAGTGCCCATGGCGAGCTGCTCTGGAGCTTAGCACAGAGTGAACCACACCCCCAGAGGTCCACTCAGGCACAGACGTGTGGGACCAACACAGGCTGATGAGAGCCGGAGCCTGACATGTGGCTCTAGAATCTGAAGGGCCACACGTTTGGGGCTCCTCCACCCGCCCTGGGGTCCTCGCGTGATGCAGCAGAACAGAGCAAGGCAGAGTAACGATCCCGGTGACCCGGCCACACCCCAGGCTGTGCACACCCTGCCCTGATCTCATTTGCAAGGTTTTAATTTATCGAGGCAACTGAGTGACTACAGAGAGAGGTCAGTGCCACTGATAGAAAACGTAATGTTGCTCACAGCTCCCCAAGAAAGGAGAGGCGCGGTCGGCCGTTCAGGGGCGAAGTAGGGAGCAGCAGGTTTGGTCAGGAGGCAGGAGGAGGGTGGAGGGAAGCCCAGGCCAGAGGCTGGTAGAGCTAGGGAAACTGCTCCAGACAGGCCCCAGGGTCATCTCCGGTTATCTGGTACCTGGCGCTGGGGTAATAGAGTAGGGGAAACACGGGCTTGGGATATGTGGATTGGTTAGATAAAGGAGGTGATTGGGCATTTGTCTGGTTTGCACAAGGCGTGCCCCCATCCCAGCCCTTCGCTCTCTTAGAAGTGGCTGGCCCTGCGGGGGGGCCGTCTCTCCCCAGCCAGCAAGATTTTTTTTTTTTTCTTCTTTTGCACCACATCAGGCAGCTTGTGGGATTTGTAGTTCCCTGACCAGGGATCGAACCCGGGCCTGCAACAGTGAGAGTGCTGAGCCTTTAACCACTGGACGGCCAGGGGATTCCCAGCGAGATTTTTAAGATGCCACAACCTCTTACTGCTGCTGTGGAGTCGTTTCAGTCGTGTCCGAGTCTGTGTGGGCCTGTGGACTGCTGCCTCCCGGGCGCCTCTGTCCATGGGGTTCTCTAGGCAAGAATACTTGTTAAGATATAGAAACCTCAAAAAACATGTTTCATACACACCCTCCACCTTGAGATTTTCCAGTTACGGGAGCCAATCGCTACCGTTTCGCTAAGACCAACTTGGATTGCGTTTTCTGTCTCTCGAAATGCAAAAGGCCTGTCCAGCCAGGGCCTCCCGTGCTCCTGCTGCAGCCGTCCATGTGGTCTCCACTCAGGTCCTCAGATATGTGCCTCCTCTCAGCGCAGGCCCTTTGCTATTTCTCTGGCTCTTCACCTCCCGTCCATCAGCTCCCAGACCGACGATCACTTCTCAGGGGGTGTCCCCCAACCCCCTCCCCGCTACACCTGGATACAAGGATGAGAGTCATGATGACTCAGTTTTTGATTTACTGATAAACTTGTGACCCCATCCCAGGACTGTCCACGTCCCCGTGAGCCCTGTCCACACTCCCAGTGCCCCCTCCCACCGCGTGTACACAGCAGGTGAGTAACTACTAAATGAATGAAGCTATGCGTGAGTCGTCCTGGGGTCTGCCAGGCAAAAAGTCACGTCCGGCGCACCTTCACATGGGAGAACGCCGCCAGTGGGAATGTGTCCCCTCCTCTCATCTCGGGAGGTTAGCGACACTTGAGCCAACACTTGAACCGCTCTCCAGGTCAGGGAGCCCACGGGGCGAAGCCCTCACCTGTCTGTTCCCCTCCTGCCCGCCTGCAGACCGACCTGGAAGACATGACGGACCTCATAGAGATGCGGGAGGAGATTTCCAACCTGGTCATCAGCGCCGTGAAGGAGGCCGAGGAGTACCAGGACTCCCTCGAGCGCTACTCCTATCTGTGGACGGACGACCCGCAGGAGTTCATGAGGAGCTTCCTCACTTACGGGCGCGCCATCAGCCGGGAGGACTTGGACAGCCGACCCGAGGAGACCCTCCCCAAGACGCCGCCCACCCTCGCCCAGTTCCAGCAGCAGGTGTGTGTGGACCTTGCCCACCGGTTTTCTCGCTCCTGGAATCAACCACGCCCTCCCCGCCCCCACTGCTGTGGAGGGGCACCGGGTTTGATTGAAAACTCGGGTGAATGTTTTTTTTAAATGTAGGTTTTATTATTATTCAAGTATGGAGAGACCAACAGACCAGCAGACAGCCACCATGAAAAGAGGGTTTGTGACCCACGGCTCCCAAGAGGAGGGGGCACTCCAGGCCACGGGTGTCGCCAGCAGGGCACCAGTGTCAGGAGACAGAGAATGAGGGGAAAGCGTGACCGAGAACTCGCGCTAGAGTCCTCGTGGGAAGGAGCAAGCAAGGCAGGGCAAGCTGGCTTTGGATGGGCTAGTTTGAATCATTTCAGTGACTCAGGGGTGTATGGGCTGTCTCAGGCTGTCAGGTACCTGGCCCCCTGGGTGATACCTGAGCAGGTGGACAGTGGCCTAAAATGTGAGAGTGGGTGGTAAAAATCGGGGTGAGGACTCTGGTTCATTGTTTGCACATGAAACAACGCTGTCCTGCGGCGGGGGAGGATTGTCTGCTATCTCTAGGAATGAGCCAGCCTGTGAGGAGGGCCGGGCTTGTCCCTCCAGGGTCAGCAAGGCCACCAATGCCAAAGCATCAGGAATGTAGAGCATGATGGGAATTTCCTGGTGGTCCAGCAGTTAGGACTCGACTCTTCCTGGGTTTGCTCCCAGGTCAGGGAACTAAGATCCCTCAAAACTCATGGAGTAGCCAAAATATATATATATATATTAGAACACAAGAAAACATAATAAGTTTACAGACCTTCATGTCTTTTCCTGAAGCTTGGTGAGGGTGGCCTAGCCATAGGGGAGATGCTTGGGGTAGGGGACACAGTCTTTCCCACGACAGGGTGGGGACAGCTGGCTGCCGATCTTGAAAGCCTCTAGGACAGGCAGCAGCACAAAGCTGGTGGAGTTAAGGGTGCCCCGTGGCACCCGGGACCCCTTGCACCCCTCGGAACTTTAGTCACGCCCTCCTTCAGAAGCCCTGCTGGCCTCACCCGGTGATGTCCCTTTCTGACAGCCTGTATCCGCGTTCGGCAATAGTCTTCTGGGCTGCAGGGGCCATCAGCTGGGGCTGGGAGAAGGAAAGGAGCGCACTGCGAGGGCCTCCCCTGCTCCCATGCGCTGTGCTGGCCCCACCACAGCAGCCCAACGGCTGAGCGGGTCCTTGCCTCCCAGATCGACTCCTACGAGAAGCTGTACGAGGAGGTGTCTAAGTGCGACAACACCAAGGTGTTCAACGGCTGGCTGCAGTGTGACTGCCGCCCCTTCAAGCAGGCCCTCCTCAACACCATCAAGCGCTGGAGCCTCATGTTCAAGCGGCACCTGGGCAACCACGTCATCAACAGGTGGGCGCCAGGACCGCTGCCCTGGGCCCACCCCCACCCCCACCAGCCCGACGCTGATCACACCCCGGGGAGCCCTGTGCCAGGGCCTCCAGCCAACCGGGTGTGGAGCTGAAGGTCAGGTTTAGAGACCAGTGGCCCCACAGAGGGTGGGTCCCAGCAGGAAGGTGTCACCTGGCGGGGAGTAGGGGCCCTGGTTCCTCGTTCGTTGCTTCTTTACTGGGCACTTACTATGTCTGACCAACAAGGAATCCTTTAGTTGGGCAGGGAAGCCTGGCATGAAACTCAAGGGTGGTACCTGTGCAGTTACAGGCAGTGGTGGGCTGGGAGTCACCAGGAGCCCCGAGAACATGTAATCCCGCTCTTCCATCCAGGAGGCCCTGCAAAGGCCACCCTGAGATGTGACCCTACCTGGGACTCCCCGACCAGTTGAGCTAGTGAAATATGGGGTGCCAGACAGGGACTTGGCCCTCCCCTGGGGGGGGCGCCCATCACATGCGGCCTCACACCCACCAGCCTCGCGGACCTGGAAGCCTTCATGAAAGTTGCCAGGATGGGCTTAACGAAGCCCGTTAAGGAGGGGGATTATGATGGCCTCGTGGAAGTGATGGGGCATCTAATGAAGGTCAAGGAGAGGCAGACGGCCACGGACAACATGTTTGAGCCTCTGAAGCAGACCATCGAGCTGCTCAAGTCCTACGGGGAGGAGATGCCCGAGGAGACGCACGTGAAGCTGCAGGTAGACGGGACTGGGATGCCCTGTCGGGGGAGCTGGAGCCCTGTGAGGCAGGGCCAGAGGAGGGTGGGCCCTTGTGACCTGGAACTTGTGGGCCAAACCTCCTCTTCTAGACCTGAGATCCCTGGGGAACAGTGGGGTGGGAGGACAAGGCTCTCCAGAGACGAGGGGACAGGGAGATTGCCTCCCAAGTGTGGGAGGGGAATAGTCCCTGCATTTAGTTGGTGTTTCAATGGATTAGAAATGCCTTCATGTCCCACGCCGCCTCCTGAGCCAGTGGGAGCCTGGGTATGAGGGACAGTGGACCGAGAACAGGGTCTGCAGAGACCCTGCTAAGATTAGGGGCCAGCAGCGAGGCTGTGAGAGAGATCAGCTTCCTGGAGGAGAAGGCTCCCAGGCAGCTCCATGCCCGTGGAGCAGAGGGGCCACGGCAGGGGATGCAGGGACTTGAAGAAGCCTGGCACGTTATGGCTGATTTACAGGATGTCAATGTTGGTGCCAATGCATCTGTGTATGCGGCTGGGGTGGGTAGAGGGAGGGAGGGACAGAGGAGATGGGTCCTGCAGGCAGGGTCAAGCCACCCCCTGAGCTTTGTCTCCTCCCAGACCTGGCTGCCTCTACCTGCTCCCTTTCTCTGCCCTGACTCTGTCTGGTCACACAGGCCTGACACCCTGTGCCAGGAGACACGGATGCCAGCCAGTGCCCAAGACCCCCAGCAGAGGGAGCAACAGGGTGGTGTGGGTGGCTGTGGTGACCTCTCGCGCTGCCCAGGCCCTGGTTTAGAGCACGTCACGTTTGGCCCCTTTCCCCCCTGCCCAGGGCTCAGTAAGGACCAGGATTAGAAGTGTGTGTGGCCAGGCCCAGGAGCTCTGGGGCGGTGGACAGGGCAAGTGGGGTGGTAAAAATCCTGATAAATGTTTGAGGCATGCCACCACCAACAAAGACTGTTAGTTAATTGTAGAAGAAAGTAAGACAATACCTATCTGTGGGCAAAGAGATTAGGGGCTGGGATTTTTGTCTTTAAAATATTTTACGGCAAGTACAATATTTGCTCAAGTGTGGAGAACTTGGAAAATACAAAACTTCATCTGATTGCTAAAGTCATTCTTTTATATATATATATATATATATATATTTTTTTTTTTTTTTTAAATTGGAGGCTAATTACTTTACAATATTGTAGTGGTTTTGCCATACACTGACATGAGTCTGCCACGGGTGTACATGTGTTCCCCATCCTGAACCCCTCTCCCACCTCCCTCCCCATAAAGTCATTCTTGAAACGACAAAACTACAGGAAGGGAAGACAGGTTAGTGGCTGCCCAGGCTGGGGATGCAGGGTAGGTGCTGATGGAAAGAGCTGACGCAGGACGGTTCCCTGGCAGTGACGAACAGCGAGGTATGTGGATTGTGGTGGGGGTTATGGGAACCTATACATGAGACAGAAGTGCCTGGGGCTACACCTGCCTGCAACACATGCACTCACACACGCGCATACAACACACTCACAGGTAGACTGAGATTAAAACAGGGTAAAACCCGACAAGTTCCGTCATCTGTTCACAGAAACACCCAGGGTCCGATGCGGGCTTGGCCATCGAGCCTCAGTTGTACAGGATGCCAGCGCTGCAGAAGGCTGCAGGGAGGCACGCAGGACTCTCTGTGCTGTTTTTTTTCAATACTTATTTATTGATTTATTTGCCTGCACTGGGTCTTAGTTGCAGCACACAGTGTCTTTCGTTGCGGCACGTGGGGTCTAGTTCCCTGACCAGGGATCAAACCCCGGCACCCTGCCTTGGGATCGCAGTCTTAGCCACTGGGCCACCAGGGAAGTCCCTCCCTGTGATATTTTTGCAGCTCCCCGTGAGTCCGTAACAATCTCACACTAGAAAAATTTTTAAAAAGAGCAGAAAAGGGAGTGGTCCTTGGCCTTTACCTGCACAGGAACTGCCGGAGCAGTGGACAAACACCAAGAAGCTGGCCCTCCAGGTGAAGCAGAACGTGTCGCCCCTGCAGGCCAACGAGGTCAGCATCCTGAGGCGGAAGTGCCAGCAGTTTGAGGTACGGTGGCCTGGCGTGGCGGGGGGAGGGGGGGGGCAGGCTGCAGCTCCCACCATGGCCGGGCCCTGGGGCGGGGGGCCTGAGCGTCTCACATGGTCCTCCCGCAGCTCAAGCAGCATGAGTTCAGAGAGAGGTTCAGGCAAGAAGCCCCGTTCAGCTTCAGCGACCCCGACCCCTACAAGTCCCTCAGTAAGGTATTTTTGCTCAAGGAGGAGATGGGGTGGTAACTCTGGGGACCCATCTTTTCTCAAACTGTCATTCTCGTGAGCCCAGAAACACGGCCTCGATGGGTCCAGCTTTGGGGCCGAGTGTGTGTGTGTGTGTGTGCGCGCACAGACAGGCAAGCTCAGCCATCCTATGGGCCCTCCCCTCCAGGCCCCATCAAGAGAAGCCAGGGGTGGTTGGGGGGACGGATGGGAAGGCGCTGCTCCCCCAACTAGAAAGTTTGCTGCCTTCCTGTGTGCGTGGGGTCGGAGTACAGTGTGCTGACGGCTCTGAGGGTCACTGGGACATGACGGGGTGGGGGCAGAGGGGGAAGGCTCCACTGAGCACAGGCACCCCACTCACTGGCTTCCTCCTATGCCCGCAGCAACAAAAGAGCATCGCGGCCATGGAGAGCATCATGGAGGCGCTGTGCAAGTCCGGGAGCCTGTTCGAGGTCAGCGTCCCAGACTACAAGCAGCTTAAGGCTTGTCACAAAGAGGTCCGCCTGCTGAAGGAGCTCTGGGACATGATCATCATGGTGAGGGGCCACTCTGGCTTGGGGGGTGGGTGGGGCAGGCAGAAAGAGGGGGAGGTGGGGGAGGGGTCCACGGGCGGCATCCCAGCACCAAGAGGGCACGGCTCCCATTATCCCCCTATGACACCCACCTCTGATGGTTGATGGAGGCAGCCCCTCTTCTTAAACACAAGAGTAGGAAGCCTCACTTTCCACCCCAGGGTCAGGACAGTGTCCACAGCAGGTGGGCACGTGTTAGTTCCCCATGGTCTTGCCTTTTGGCGCCTCTATTTCCAAAGATATTTCAGTTCTTCTCTTTTTTTATTTTTTATTTGATGGCAGTATGTGTGCATGCGTGCAAAGCTGCTTTAGTCGTGTCTCACTCTTTGCAACCCCATGGACTGTAGGCCACCAGGCTCCTCCATCCATGGCATTCTCCAGGCAAAAGTACTGGAGTGGGTTGCCATGCTGTCCTCCAAGGATCTTCCCGACCCAGGGGCTGGACTTGCATCCCCTGCATTGGCAGGCGGGTTCTTCACCACTGTGCCACCGACGAAGCCCTCACTGGAGAATAGCTGGTCAACAGTGCTGTGTCTCAGTGTCCAGCACAGCGATTCAGTTATGCATATACATGTATCTGTTCCTTTTCGAATTCTTTTCCCATTTAGGTTATCACAGAGTATTGAGAGGAGTTCCCTGTGCTATACAGTAGGTCCCTACTGGTTGTCTATCTTTTTTTAAAATAGATAATGCCTTGATTTTAATTTTTTTAATCTCTTGGCTGCACTGTGTGGCATGCAGGATCTTAGTTCCCTGACCAGGGATCGAACCCGTGCCCTCTGCAGTGGAAGCACGGAGTCCCAATCACTGGGCCGCCGGGGAGGTCTCCCTGGTTATCTCTCTTAAATACAGCAGTGTGTGCCTGTCAACCCCAAACTCCCAACGCATCCCTCCCTCCCCACCCACCGTGACCTTAAGTTCCTTCTCTAAGTCTGTGTTAGTTCTTTGTGCTCTTGAATGAACTTCAGAATCTGTCAAATCCTCCTCTCTTCAGATAGAAAACTCTCAGACTACACGTAGACCTGAATCTACCCTGTGAGCTCCTCCGGGGAGGATTCCCCTCCTGGCAGCAGTGTCTGGCGTCCCTGCCCGGGAGCGAGCCCTGTCTTGTCATGTATGTTGTTTAGATTACATCTTAGTAAGATAATGTAAATGTCTGTATCCTGACTGTACTTAATCTATCTCTCATAGAGGGTGGAGTGGGGGGAGAATCTTTGGAGCCACAGGCTCCATCACAACCACCCCCAAAGGGAGAGAATCCATCAAAGCCTCTAGATACTTTTTTTTTTTTTTTGCAATCCACTGAATTCAAGTGTCTTGTGCTCGAGTGACCTGACTGAACAATGCTGCTGCTAAGTCGCTTCTGTCGTGTCTGACTCTGTGCGACCCCACAGATGGCAGCCCACCAGGCTCCTCTGTCCCGGGGATTCTCCAGGCAAGGACTGAACAATAAGTGGAGTCAGCTCAGAAGGCTGCACTGTCCCCTGATAAATATCACTTAGCACAGACCCAAGAACGCAGGTTACTTTTCCCAGGAGATAACGATAAGCATTTCCGGTCAGGGTGTTGCAAGAAAAATTGACAAAAAACGAGCCAGGGTACTTTTACGATAACAGGATACAGAAGCAGCTTAAACTTCAACCAGAAAGGGCCATCGATTTCTGTGGGGATTAATGCTTCAAGTCTCGGGATTTGCAGAGTCCGTCTCTTGTCAGCACCCCAACTGTTGGTCGTTCTCTGTCAAGAACGTCTACCAAGATCAGGCTGGTTTGCCCCAAGCCTCTGTCAGCAACCTCTGGCCCTCTCGAGGACTCCCATGCAACTCCCAAGCCATTCTCAGCCCACCCCCAATTCAAGACTGGAGCTTCTTGGGTTTCCGCCTCCACTCTTGGTAGGGTGGTCCCCCAGTGCCTCCTGTGTCTTGTTTCATCCTGTTATGAGTGGAATTTCCTCTGGTGTATCTTTGTCTGTGTAAGCTACGTTGGGCTTCCCTGGTGGCTCAGTAGTAAAGAATCCGCCTGCCAATGAGGGAGACCTGGGTTCGGTCCCTGGATCAGGAAGATCCCCTGGAGAAGGAAATGGCAACCCACTCCAGGATTCTTGCCTGGGAGACTGCATGGACAGCAGAGCCTGGTGGGCTACAGTCTTTGGGGTTGCAAAGAGTCAGACAAGACTTAGTGATTAAACAACAACAAGTAAGCTAGGTTACTCTGCAGTAACAAACAGCCCTAAAACACAAAATCTTTGTGTAGTTAACCACAGACATGTAGTTTTCGTTCATGTCAAGTCCACACTCCAGTTCCAGGCAAACCTTCAGCTCAGTGCGTGTGTCCACACCCGCCGAGGCAGGTAGAGGGAACTGTGGGCTCAGTGTTGGCAGCTCAGGGCCTCTGCCCCCAAGTGACAGGTGTCATCCTCATTCCATTGGTTGGGGCGACTTTCGTGGCCTCAACAAGACATGGGACAGAACAAGATCCTGGTGAGCAGTGACAAAGCCCATGTTTTGCCAAAATCTCTCTTAACTGCTGACTTCTAAGTTGAATCGGTCATGGTAGAACTGGGGTTCTTTTTGCCCCCCCTGTATCCGGTCTCTTTACCAAGCTCTGTTCTTAGTGCTGGAGACTCCTCATTGGATTGTTCCGTCCGAGAGCAATGCCAGGAAGGTGGTACGGGTGCCTTCCTGAACCCGTAGAGGAGTCAGTGGGCATTTTCCCACCTCAGGTCAACACCAGCATCGACGACTGGAAGACCACCAAGTGGAAGAACATCAACGTGGAGCAGATGGACATAGACTGTAAGAAGTTCGCCAAGGACGTGAGGTCCCTGGACAAGGAGATGAAGAGCTGGGATGCCTTCGTGGGGCTGGACAACACCGTGAAGAACATGATCACGTCCCTGCGTGCCGTGAGCGAGCTGCAGAACCCCGCTATCCGGGACCGCCACTGGCAGCAGCTCATGCAGGCCACCCAGGTACCACACTGACGCAGGGGCGGAGGGCAGCGCTCCTCGGGAACTCGCTGCGGGCGTGGGGGGTTGATGCTGGCAAAGCTGGCTTCACGCGTGCGCACCCCAGACCATCACACAGGGCTCCGGGCTCAGGGTGGCCCCAAGCTGGGTTAGAGGCTCTGCTGTCGCCACCTTGATTTCCTTAATTAATAACTTTTGCACACGGGATCCCATCATTTTCATTTTGTACCAGGCCCTGCAAATTATGCAGCCAGTACTGGTTGTAGCATGAACGGTGAATGTCCACGGGGCTCAGGAAGTTTGGGGTGGAGGAATAGTCCTGGGTCCCCCCATGTACCCCAGGAGCACAGGGTCCTAGCACCGAAATTTTCCCAGGGATGTTCCCAAGTGAGGAGTGGGAGGGGCACTGGCCTTGACACTCACTGAAGGCGAATAGGACCATCCCCACTGTCAGCAAACATTGAACAAAACTCTATGAAACGGCTACTCTGCAGAGGCCCCCCCGTAGATGTCAAGGAAGCAGAGAGGTTGAGGGCATGGGCCCTGCTCTCAGGGCAGTAGCGGAAGAAAGAACACAGGCCATGGTGTTTGGGAGGCCGAGTTGGGTGCTCAGTGGCAGTTCTAGGAGCGCAGAGGAGGTAGCCACCTCCCTGGTTAGGGAAGCATGGGACCAGCATCAGGAGCACGTGGGGTGTGGCCTGGACTTTGGGGAGGGGAGGGGAGAAACAGGTGAGCAGAAGGGATTGTCTCGAGTACTGAGGCCACTGGCCAGCAGGCTCATGTACCCCATCCAGGGCCCGGGAGAGACCCCCGGGCAGTGATCAACAAATAACAGAAACGTCCCAGAAATTGGGCACCACTGAGGACTTGTTGAGACCTGGGCAGGTATTTTCCCAACCGTGATTGAGAAACACTCAATTCCATCAGTTGGTCAAACCAGTTTTTGTGGCAGGCTTGGAATCCAGGCTTGGAAATGTCTATGTGACAGCGAGAAAGATTTGAAGACTGGGTGACACCATGCAAATACCTGCTATTGTTATCAGAGTAACAGTACCTGTAATGCAGCCACACCTGTTACTAATCTGGCAGCTTCCCCAGATGGATCGGGTCCTGCAGCTGCGGTCACAAAGCCCCACATGATGGGGGTCTTGAAACCACAGAAATGTATTCTTTCGTGGCCCTGGAGGCCAGAAACTGGAAGTCAAGGAGTCAGTAGAGCCATGATCCCTCCGACATCTAGGGGAGGACCCTCCCCTGCCTCTCCCAGCTTCCAGTGGTCCCAGGCGGCTCTTGGCTTGCGGCCACGTCTGACGCATCCTTGCCTCCGCGGTCACATGGCCTCCTCTGCATTTCAAACCTCCCTCTCCTCTCTGTGATGAAAACACCTGCCATCAGGTTTAGACTCTGTGCAGTTGACCCGAGATGATTTCATCTCAAGATCCTTAACAGCTGCAAAGACTCTATTTCTGAGTAAAGTCACATTCTGAAGTCCAGATGAACATGAGTTTGCGAGGACACTCTTCAACCCACTACTGGTGGGCTCTGTTGCTACCAGTTTTACAGGGAGGAGAGGCCTGGAGGAGTGTCTGCCCAAGTCACGGAGCTCCCAACACCCGCTTCGTGGCCTGGGTTCCTCCCTCGCCAGCCTCTACGTGAAGGACAAAGGTGTCCCTCAACTGGAGAACATGTGACCGAATGTGAAATGTGCCTATTGTTTTCCTCTGCAGGTGAAATTTGAAATGTCAGATGAGACCACCCTGGCAGATTTACTCCAGCTGAACCTGCACAAATACGAGGATGAGGTCCGAAACATTGTCGACAAGGCCGTGAAGGAGTCTGGGATGGAGAAGGTATCCTTTGTTGAGAGTGAAGTGTATTTTATACGGGACGATGCTGAAACCGACCCCCCAGCCTGATGCCTGTCGAATGTGCTGACGTAGGGTTGACACTAACGCGCCACCAGTTGACGCCTGACTGAACTCTCCTCTCTTTCCATGAAGCACCCTCGTGTGTGGTCTGTCCTGCCTCAGCCTCAGCCTTCTGAGAAGCTGAATGGGGCCGGGGCGGGGTGGGCAGTGGTCAGGAGGGCTGGCCATCAGCTGGTACCTAGGGCCATTCCAGGACACAGGAAAATGCTGGAGGAGTCCTTTGCAGTTCAAACCTCTCTCCTCACCTGTTTTTTGAGTTTGAATGGTCACAGTTGGGCTTGCTTTCTTTTTTTAACAGCTTTATTGAGCTATAAATCACATACCCATTCACCCATTTAAAGTGTGCAGTTCAATGGCTTTTAGCATATTTACAGAAATGTGCAGCCATCACATGTTAGAATTAGTCAATTTTAGGACATTTTCATCTCCTCAAAAAGGGATGAAACCCAGACCCTTTAGCTAGTATCTCCTGTCTTCTCACACCTCCCCCCATCCCAGCTCTAACCTACTGCTTCTATAGGTTCGCCTTTTCTGTGCATTTCATATACATGTAAACATAATAATGTCGGCTTTTGTGTCTGACTTCTTTCACTGAGCATGTTTTTAAGTTTCCTTCGTGTTGTAGCACGTGTCCATACGTCATTCTTTTTTATAGCCAAATATTTCATTACATGAACACTCCACATTTTGTCCACCCATTCACCCACCGAGGGACATTGGGGTTGCTTCCATCTTTTGGCCACTGTGAATAATGTTGGCATGAACATTTTGGCTTTCTGAGAGCAGGGCCTCCTTCCACGTCCCAGGAAACTCTGGGTCCTCGTCAGTGATTCTTGCCAGACTCTCGCTGACCCGGTTCCTGTTCCTCCAAAAGGTGCTGAAAGCCCTGGACAGCACGTGGTCCACCATGGAGTTTGAGCACGAGCCGCACCCACGGACGGGCACCATGATGCTCAAGTCAGACGAGGTGCTGGTGGAGACGCTGGAGGACAACCAGGTGCAGCTTCAGAACCTGATGATGTCCAAGTACCTGTCCCACTTCCTGAAGGAGGTGACCAGCTGGCAGCAGAAGCTGTCCACGGCAGACTCAGTCATCTCCATCTGGTTTGAGGTCCAGAGAACCTGGAGCCACCTGGAGAGCATTTTCATTGGTTCCGAAGATATACGGGCCCAGCTGCCGGAGGATTCCAGGCGCTTTGATGACATCGACATCGAGTTCAAGGTGAGCACAGCTCTCGGGCTCCTGCCTGGGCACTTTTGGAAATGGCTCCCTTGGTGCAAACAGGGCTTGTGGTGCCATGGCGGTCCCTCTCTCCTCCCAGGCCCTGATGGAAGACGCGGTGAAAACACCCAATGTGGTTGAAGCCACCAACAAACCTGGCCTCTATGACAAACTTGAGGACCTGAAGAAGAGGTGGGTCCCATACCTCTCCAGACAAGGGGCTTCACCGTGGCAGAAACCCGAGTCATGCGCCTCCCCCGCTACCCCGCTGGCCAGGCCAGGAAAGCCCCAGGTTGTGGGTTAACACATCCCCTCCCTGGAAGCACCTGCCACTTCCTGCCACCCTAGCTACAGAGCCTGCCTTCGGCCTCAGAGGAAGGCACGATGGCAGAGATTCAACTGTAGCCCCTCCTGCCTGGCGACGTCCACAAGTGTGGGGGCTGGCTGAGAAAGAGCGTGTCCGCTTGGAAGATTTGAATCAAACTGGGGCTGGGAATGGCCTGGGCGTCTCCAGGGTCGTCCGTCCAGTGCGTGGAAGGATGGGCTGGCAGAGACCTTCTGTCGAGCAGGACTCAGCAGCCTCGTTCCCTGCCCCCAGGTTGGCTGTGTGCGAAAAGGCCTTGGCCGAATATTTAGAGACGAAAAGACTGGCTTTCCCCAGGTTCTACTTTGTCTCTTCAGCTGACCTCCTGGACATTCTCTCCAATGGAAATGACCCCGTGGAGGTAGGCGGGTCCCTGATGGTCCGAAGGGGCGCCAGGCCCCATGTCCGGGTGGCCCCAGGATGTTGGAGGAGTGTCTGAGAGGTGGTCCACACCAGAAACTGCCCAGGGGCCGGGCCGTGACAGAAGGACCCGGGACCGCTCTCAGAGCCCGCCCTTCCCGCCCTGAGCGCCATCATTGTGCTCTGGAAAATGGGAGAGATGCCCGTTTCTAAGACACATGCTGCTCATCCTGCCAAACCCCAGACACCGGGAGGAAAAGGTCCCGCGAGGCTCCTCTTCTAAAAGAGAGAAGGTCGAGCATCCGGGCAAAGGGAGGGGACCGTGTTTTATTCTAATCATGGGGTTGCAGATGCACGGTATGGGAGCCCCAGGGCGGCCCACGGTTTAGGTTCTGAGCATCTGACTTAGGGGCATAGGCCCCGTGCCCCCTGGGTCAGAACCTTCTCAGGGAAGAGAAGAAACAGACATTCAGAAGATTCTGCCGAGCAGCGCTTGCTGTTTCCTTTGTTGGTGAAGTGTGTTTAATCAGCATCCCAGAGGCGGGTGGTCGGGGAGGGGGGAGAATAAGTTAAAAAAAAATGATGCTTAAGACCACCCAAGGGAGACCCAGGCCATGGGCATCCACCTGTGAGCCCCTGGGTTGCAAAATCCAACGTCCTCCCCCTCCGACCCTGAAATCCAGGTGAGCCGCCATCTGTCCAAGCTCTTCGACAGCCTGTGTAAACTGAAGTTCCGCCTGGACGCCAGTGGGAAGCCGCTCAAGTTCGGCCTGGGCATGTATAGCAAGGAGGACGAGTATGTGGACTTTGACCAGGAGTGCAACCTCTCGGGGCAGGTGCGAGCCGCCTCGGGACGCGCAGAGCACTGCCCTGGGGATGGTGGTGCCCCGTGACCGGGACCGCATGGCCAGACAGGCTGTCAGCAGCAGCCCGTGGCCAGCCCTCTCTCCTCTTCCCTCAGCCTTGCAGAACAAATGATTAAGGGACGTCTTTATAGGAGTCCCTGCACAGCCTTACCTATGCAGTCTGAGGTGACCCGTGAAAAGAAGGAGAAAGGAGGGAGGGGGAAAGGGAGGGAGAGAACAGATTTATTAATGCCCTTAAATCCTCATCGTTTTATTATTATTAATGCCAAGGGGACCACTTTGGAGGGTGCCTTGCACACCTGCCAAGGTCTCATCCCTGTTCAGCACGATGGGCTTTACAGCTTCCATATTTAGCAGAGGGCTCCTCTTACCCTGGGCAGCCCAGCCCCAGTCCCATCTCCCCAGCCCAGGAGGCTTCTCCCTTCTGCTGACAGCAAGCTTCCTGGCTGCCCTCTCCCCCATCTTTTTGCCCAAGTATTATTCAAGCATCCAAATCAATTCTTACATTTTGCCTAAGCAACATGTAATTTGGAGGTAAATTGGCTTGGGGCATTAAAAATCTCACGCGAGAAAACTCGAGCTCTAACAAGTTGAATTCGGAGTGCCTGGCCGGACAGGGTGACGCAGGATCCATTCATCGGTTTGTTCAGACACTTCCCACACTTAACCACTTACAGACATAACCACTGAACTACAGCCTGCACTGTGCTTCTATCAATAGCTTAAAAGAAAAACCAACCTGATTATCCCATTCAGGTATTTTCCCCCTGGTGGCAGTTAGTTGAAGGTTTGTATTTCAAAATACACGCAAGGCTCATCAGCCAGTTTGTCTGCGTGACAAAGAATGCCCTTGAGGACAAGTGGGGCTCTGCTGGTCAGAATCCGCCTGGGACAGGGGGCAGCAGGGCCCGGGGGACAGATGCCCTGTCCCGGAACATCAGCACTACTTCGTGGGCTCAGACACAGACTGTCTTCTCTAGCTTTTTCTCTCGTTCCCTATCCCTTCTGTGTTTAGACACAGTGATTGCACACGAAAGCCCAATGCAACTAGTTTTGTGGGTACAGCGAGGCTTGCTGAACACATTTTTCCAGCAGGGCATTCTTACCGCTCAGAAAACCTGGGCATTTCTACCCCTGGAATGATGATACGGATGAGGACAAGTGGTAATTGATTTCGTAAACGTCAGAGCAAGTCATCGGATGAGACATGCTCACCCTCTCTGGTCCCCGTGGCTCCGTCCCCAGGTAGAGGTCTGGCTGAACCGGGTGCTGGACAGGATGTGTGCCACGCTCCGCCACGAGATCCCCGAAGCTGTGGTGACCTATGAGGAGAAGCCAAGGGAGCAGTGGATCTTTGACTACCCCGCCCAGGTCCGAGCTGGGTGGACGGGGCAGCTCTGAAATGCGGGGAGGGGTGGATGGAGCTCACCCGTCCTGGGTTAGCCACAGTCTGGTGGCGAAGAGCCACCTTAACTGGTGTGAACTCTTCCGTCGGACAGAAAAAGGTGCTCACGTGGCGGGGTACCGGGGCCCCCCTCTGTTTCCAGATCGCGCTCACGTGCACCCAAATCTGGTGGGCCACCGAGGTGGGCTTGGCGTTTGCCAGGCTGGAGGAAGGCTACGAAAATGCCATCAAAGATTACAACAAGAAGCAGGTGTGTCCCGCCCACCCCGTGTCTGTCCTAAGCACCTTGCTCTGTGAGGTCCTGGCTCGTGCCCCTGCCATTTCTCTGAGTCAAAAGCAGCCAAATATCGGCAACAGCTGTTCTGCCCAGGAGTAACTGCTTCAGAAATACATGACTTTAATTCTCTATTTCGATTTGATTTTTTGACAGATTCTTGGTTAGAAATTTAGAAACCAAAGATAATGTTTAAAATGAAAGATATAACCCTGTCAACAGATTCTTAGCTAACCTAGTGTACACATAATCAGTTCCTAGGCAAAAATACACAACTATCCAAGTGGCTTTAAAATCCTGTTTTCACTTACTGTCTGCCATCTCTCATGACATCAGATCTTCATCGACACCATTTTTAGTGACTTCTTGATATTCCATGGGGGAGGGGCAGTTCCCGAGTGCCCAGGGGGACCCGCCCAGCCCGGAGGCCAACCCTGAGGCCACCCGGGGAGCCGTGTGCGAGGGAGGCATGTTTGCTCCCACAGATCAGCCAGCTCAACGCGCTCATCACCCTGCTCATTGGAAACCTCAATGCAGGGGACAGAATGAAGATCATGACCATCTGTACCATCGATGTCCACGCCCGGGACGTGGTGGCCAAGATGATCACCGCCAAGGCATGGGTGCCAGGAGGGGCCAGGAACCAGGGTGGGGGCCTGGGGCTCAGGACTCCAGCCCACATCCCCCACCCCAGTCACTGCTTCTTCCTCAGCGGGGCAGGGGGACACTTCTCCAGGCAGCGGCTACCCCGTTCTGCACCCCTAATCTCACCCCTGGTGAGCCACTGGACGAGCAGCCCAATCAGAAGTGCCCCTGGTTCAGCAGTGGGGGCGGTGTTAGGCTTGATGGGGGCACCTGGGGAGGGGCGGGGTGCTGGAAGCACCCCGGGGTCAGGGACCTCTTGGAGGCAAGCCAGCCTGCTCCCCCCGCAGGTGGAGAGCTCCCAGGCCTTCACCTGGCAGTCCCAGCTGCGGCACCGCTGGGACGAGGAGAAGAAGCACTGCTTTGCCAACATCTGTGACGCCCAGATCCAGTACTCATATGAGTACCTGGGCAACACCCCGCGGCTGGTCATCACCCCACTCACGGACAGGTGAGGGCCCCGGCCGCCTTCCCGCCTGGCCGCGAACAACGCAGGGGAGGGAATCGCACCCTTTCTCTGGGCTCTTCCCCACGTGTCCTTGCACCGTCAGACCCAAATGTCCCCTGCTGAGGCTGACGGATGCGGGCGTCTGGGCTGGGGGACCTGCGTTCAGGTTCAGTTCTGCTACCTGCCAGGCACCCAGCCTTGGAGCCGAGACCTTATTCCTTCATTCTGACCTTGGCTGTTTGGCCTTAGGGGTGTTGCTTAGCCTTTCTGAGGGCCTGTAAAATGGGGATGATGTTTTATAAATCCTCAGCAGCTTGTCGAGGGTCAAGTGAATCACGTGACACCAAAAAGCACTCAGACCAGATCCTCAGCACCTGTGATGCGGCTGTTCCAGTGGACGGGCAACATAACGTTCCTTCCCGCCCCTGTACCCCTAGTGCCATGGCTGGTTCAGCCCTCACGTAGTGTCTGCTCCAGCGGGATGGCGTTTGCTCCTTGGTGACAACACAAGCCCTCCTTTGCCCCTTTGAGCTCCCTTTGGTGCCACCTTGGGGCTCAGGGGCTGTCACCGACCCACAGTAAAAGAAAGTGGGCAGCCCTGGGGTTGCCACCCACAGGGTGATTGGACGTCCCTTACAGATGCTACATAACCTTGACCCAGTCCCTCCATCTGATCATGGGCGGAGCTCCTGCTGGCCCCGCCGGGACTGGCAAGACCGAGACGACCAAGGACCTGGGCAGAGCCCTGGGCACCATGGTGTACGTCTTCAACTGCTCCGAGCAGATGGACTACAAGGTACCCACCCCACGTCCAGGGGGCCTGGAGTCCCCTCCCCAAGGAGGCCGCAGCCAACACTCCCCAAGTGACCGCTGGACGGGTGGACACTGCTGGCTGGCCTCTTGGGCATGACCAGCGTGTCTGGTGGAGGATCCCAGGGTGGACAAGCTGCTGCTGCTGCTGCTAAGTCGCTTCAGTCATGTCCAACTCTGTGCGACCTCAGAGATGGAACACCCAGCTCCAAACATCCTTCCCTGCTAGGGAGGCAACCCCTCCCAACCTACATCCCAAGCTTGTCCCAGCAACTGGGGGCACCAGAGAGAGTGAGAGCCTCCGAGGGGGCAGGGTGTGGGGGGTGGCCCCTGCGGAGGGGCCAGGTCCCTGCGGTCACCAGAGGCTTTGCGGCACAGCCACAGTTCTTAAAGGGCCCAGGAAAGAAGACCGTGGAGGTCAGGTCAAAGCAGCCTCTGGTGCGAAGGGTTGGGAGCCACTGAGGTCATGAACATGGCCTCCTGGGGCTTCCCCGCCCCATCCCCATGGGATCCCCACAGTCCGGGAGACCCCACCTTGAGGCTGAGGGTGGGGACAGCTGCCCCCTCTGACTGTGAAGGCCACAGCCCACACCAACCTCCTGGGTTTTAGAGAAGTGAAATCTGAAGCTGGATCCTCCTAGAAGGAATCCTGTGTGTAAACACTGAAGAATCACCCCTTTTATCTTTCAAGGGCCTGAGTCCATCTCCTCCACCTTAGAGGGAAGGCCCCTCCTTGTGTGCTAGTGGAAAATGCCAGGGTGAATTTTACACAAACGGCCTTATCTGAGTCCAGGCAAAGCCTTCAGTGCAGGGAGGACCTGGGCTCTTCCTGGCACCCGACCCCATGTTGACTCTTCCAGGGAGGGGACGACCTGCCTCTAGCCTCCCGGGGGCCCCAAAGTTCCCAAGCCTGACCCCCAACCTGGGCAGGAGCTGACAGGGCAAGCGGAGGCCCCTGGCAGGACTCCCCAGTGCTCACTTCTCCCCGCCACCTTTCCTAGTCCTGCGGAAACATCTACAAGGGCCTGGCCCAGACCGGAGCCTGGGGCTGCTTCGACGAGTTTAATCGGATCTCTGTGGAGGTCTTGTCCGTGATTGCTGTACAGGTAGGGCCCCTGTGCGGCCTCTGGGTCACCTTCGGGAACTCGCTGCCTTCCCGCATCGGGGCTTGTCAGCTTCCCGGTATGGTCAGGTCAGCCTGAGTGGGGGTATGGCACAGAGGTGAGCGGGACCCCAGCCCTGTCCTTCGGGGGCCCACAGTCTGGTGGGGCACACAGAAGGGTCAGACACAGCAAACTTGTCACTGAATGCAGATGGGGGGATAGTCAGTTTTGCCTAGGGTCCAGGACAGAGGGCTTCGTTTCACTTCCCAATGGAGCTGGGCATTGAAGTATGCATAGGAGCTTGTCCATTAGACAAGAGTGCTGGGAGAAAGGGAGGAAGTGTGCCCAGGTATTTGGGGAATACCCGTGATGGAGTGCAGGACTGCCTGGTTCTGGGCTCTATTTAAACTCTCCATGCCTCCATTGTCTAATCTGTAGAATGCGTTTGCTGGCAGGATTAGGGGTGAGTGCAGGTAGCTGGCCTCCTCCACTGCTGTTTCCCTCTTGGTGTAGACAAAGAACTATCCCCAAGCCCTGAGACCAGAGGACAGTAAGGCAAAAGGAAGATGGGGCAGTTAGCACCCCCGGACTCTCTGGCAGTGCTGACTGCTGCTTTGGGGACCCCTCAACCCCCGAAGTCAGTGCACAGACCCTGGGAAAATTGTGCAGAGCTCTGTGAACTGAAGTGGAGGAGCAAGAACTGGAATAGAACATCAGGAGACGCTCCACGTGGTGGGGGGGGGGCGCGGGGGGGGTCCCACCTCCAGGCCCCCCCTCCAGGCCCCGCCTCCAGGCCCCGCCCTGTTGGGGTGTGAGCTGCACGCACCGCAGACCAGTCTGGCAGGAAAATCCTGGACTTTGCTTGGGAGCCCCAGACTCGGAGCAGGTCTTAACTGTGGGTACAGGGCGCCCTCCCGTGGGGGCTTGGAGATTTGCAGCTGCTCAGCGGGCACTAAGGGTCAAAGGCAGAGCTAGTAGTCCCAGAATTCAGATTTCACCCAATGCCGAGTATCTGATGTGGGGATGGCTACCAATCAGCCCTCCCACGGGTCACTGCTGGAGCAGGAACAGACTCACAAAATGGCTAGGGGGCGGAACGTCACTCGATAACGAGGATTAGCCTCGACCTGGAGGAACCCCCAGGGCGTCTCGCTGAGTGACCAAAGCCCATCTGAGATTACATACTGTACCATCCTACTTACTAAGGTTCATGAAAGAGAGAATCACAGAAATGGGAGCAGATGACTGATTGCAGGGGGTCAGGGGAGGGTGGGGTGGCAGAGGGGTGGGGGTGGCTGTCAAGGGTGACTCCACCTGAGGTCACGGAAATGTCCGTCATCTCCAGGTCGCTGTCCTGGTGGTGATGCCGCACCGCGGTCACCACTGGGGGGCGCTGGGAGGGACCCATGGGATCCCCTCTTTTTCTTTCTTAACAACTGCACATGAATCTACAATTGTATCAAAGTTTAATTAAAAAAAAAAAAAGATCAGGACAGTCCTCTGCAAATTCACAGCCATTCACACGCTTTAGCACAAACGAAGCTCCATCCAGCCCATCAGAGTTAGCTATTCCCGCATGAACCCATCTATGTACCAACTGTTTAGGTAAAATGTGTCCAGGATGCAATTCGGGCCAAGAAGAAAACGTTTAATTTTCTGGGAGAGATGATAAGCCTCATCCCCACCGTCGGCATCTTCATCACCATGAACCCGGGGTATGCCGGGCGCACGGAGCTGCCAGAGAACTTAAAGGCCTTGTTCAGGTGTGCGGTGGGGGCAAGGCCCAGGAGAGCGGCTGTGGAGGGCTGGGTCAACCCAGAGGGGGCTAGGGGAGGCAGGGATGGGAAACAAGGCCTGGGTGAGAGGGGCTACCTGGCCAGGACCTCTGTAAGGAGCAGACGGTGTCTTCCCACTCTCTGACTCCCAGGGGGTGGAGAGGAAGGTCCCATTTTAGGCATAAGCTGCCCACCGGTCAGGAAGATCCCCTGGAGAAGGAAATGGCAACCCACTCCCATATTTTTGCCCGGGAAATCCTATGGACTTTGGAGCCTGATGGGCTACAGTCGTGGGGTCACAAAGAGTCGGACACGACTGAGAGACTGAGCATGCACACAGCCAATCGGTACAAGGTGGTGGGGGAGGCAGCGCTGAGGTGACTCTCAGAGGATTTGAGTAAAGGGGGGCAGGGCCCGGAGATACCCCTGTGCAGAGCAAGGGGGCAACAGTGAAGACAGGAGGGGAGCCGAGGGTAGGGGAGGGGGTCTGGGAAGCTGCTCTGCACCTAGAGTCTCTGCCAGTAAGGCTGTGGTCCTCCTGGAAGGTGGTGAGCTCATGAGGGGCAGGTGGGGGCAGGCATGGAGGAGGGGGAGAAGCCAAGACAGACCCCCCCCGGACCCCTCAGGCCCTGTGCCATGGTGGTTCCCGACTTTGAACTGATATGCGAGATCATGCTGGTGGCCGAGGGCTTTCTGGAAGCCCGCCTTCTGGCCAGGAAGTTCATCACACTCTACACCTTGTGCAAAGAGCTGCTGTCAAAGCAGGTGTGTGACTGTCTGGGGGCCCACGGAGCCAGGGGCGGGAGGGATGACAAATGCAGCCGGCCTGGGCTGCCTCCCAGACGGCCTGGCGAAGCCCCCCAGCCTCGGTCCTGGCACGTCAGGTGGCACGCTCATGCCCACCCGCCCGCCCACCCGCAGGATCACTATGACTGGGGCCTGCGAGCCATCAAGTCTGTGCTGGTGGTGGCCGGCTCCCTGAAGAGGGGCGACCCCAGCCGGGCAGAGGACCAGGTGCTGATGCGGGCGCTCAGGGACTTCAATATCCCCAAGATCGTCACCGACGACCTGCCCGTGTTCATGGGGCTCATCGGGGACCTCTTCCCCGCCCTGGATGTGCCTCGGAAACGGGACCTGAATTTTGAGAAGGTGGGTATGGCTGGGGTCCCACCAGCGCCTCCTTGCTGCCGAGGACCTCACTTTCCACCATCACTTTCCACCATCTAAGTGGCAGGTACCACATGGGGGTGATGCCCGTGCCTGCCAGCAGGCAATGGCCATGCATGCGTGTCTCCGTCTGCCCTGAGGAATGTCCCGAAGCCACAGGCTGCCTCTCCAGCCCCTTTCTCAATACTGGAGGGTCAGGAGAAGCAGCAGAAGGGGCTTCAGACAAACCTATCCCCCGCATGGGGGTCTTAGTAGCACCCACGGCAGAGCACCTGGACACCCCCATGGGCAGGGCCGCTGTTCCCTTCTGATCTCTTCCCTGGCGGGGGTTTCCCGGTCCTGCCCGGCGGGCCCAGCACCCCGTCCTGCCCACCCCCCAGGTCATCAAGCAGAGCATCGTGGAGCTGCAGCTGCAGGCAGAGGACGGCTTCGTGCTAAAGGTGGTGCAGCTGGAGGAGCTGCTACAGGTCCGGCACTCGGTGTTTGTCATCGGGAACGCGGGCAGCGGCAAGTCCCAGGTAGGCGCCTGCCTGGGACCCGGCCCAGGGCACCCCGGGCCCCCGCAGAGCGTCATGGGCTGGGAAGGGAGCTGTGCCAGGTGACAGGGACAGCCGAGGAGGCCCAGAGTGGCTGGGGACCCTGGTCCCCCCTTGAGACCCTTCTCCCGGGCCTCCTCTCCTTCCGTCCCTTCCCCCTTGATGCTGGTCATCCACCTGCCTGCAGCCAGTCCCCACCCTCCTGCCCCCTGCCATCGCCTGGGGCACAGTGGGAAGCAGAGGGTGGCGGCCAGCATTACCGATACCCATAACATTGGAAAATTCTAAACCAGCCGAGTGCTCAGCTAGACACCCACAGGATGGACAATTATGCTATTATTAAAGATCATCTCCAAAGACTGTGTAACACGAGGGCTGCTCACTTCAAGTTATTTTTAAAAAGCAGAAACTGTATGAGCCAGTTCTCTAAAAAGGAATGTATGTATGTGTGTGTATCTACACGCATATCCACGTGAACCTCCTCAAATGTCCTTAAAAACTCTTCTCTCGGTGGAAGAGTTGCAGGTAATTTTTCCCAGCGAGCACACATAACTTGTATTATCAGGAACAGTGGGAATTTTCCCGGGCTTTGGCACAGCAGCTGTCCGCTGTGCACAGAGGAGCGGTCACAGGGCGCCTGGCGTGGCCCTGGGTATTGTCTGGGGGACGCAAACGCACCTGCGTGTCTCCAGGGCAAAGCAGGCCCAAGGCCGGGCTTCTGCCCGTGGGTCTTCAAAGGCCCTGTGAGCTTGCACGGGGGCCCTGGCGCGGGGTTTGGGCCTGGGGCGCGGCCCCTGAGCCCCGCGTGGGTGGCCCCTCCTTGGTGCAGGTGCTCAGGTCTCTGAACAAGACCTACCAGAACCTGAAGAGGAAGCCGGTGGCCGTGGACCTGGACCCCAAGGCCGTCACCTGTGACGAACTCTTTGGCATCATCAACCCGGCGACCAGGGAGTGGAAAGATGGTAACAGAGCAGGACCCCCGCGGGACCAAGGGGACCAGGGGTCGGAGCCGGCGTCCTAGGCCTGGGTCCGCGGCCCGCCGATTTTGTTGTGGATGCTCAGCCGGGCTCCGTGCAGCGAACCCGTGGCCAGGTCCCCCAGGGAGACCCTCGGCAGGTCCAGCTGGGGCAGGGGCCTGCGCATACACACGGGGCATCCTGATGGCACTCACGGAGAGCAGGGAGATCACAGAGGGCAGCCGGCTCACCCCACCAGGTGGGGGAAGTGGGGAAGCCACGGACACGTGAGCATCAGCACAGCGGCCCCGAGCGGGGCCACCACACTGTGGTCCATGGAGCAGGGAGGGGCCCGGAAACACAGGCCGGAGCCTCGGGGGCTGGGAACGCTGCTTCCCTGGAGGAGGAGGGCCTTGACAAGGTCTGTGCTTTATAAAAAGAACCCGGGACACTGGAGAAAGGACAAATGAGGGGCTGGAGGAGAGAGAGGGGCCCCATGGGGAGGAAGGGGCTCTGGAGCGGATGGAAGGAGGGGTGCCTGCTTCCTGGGGGCTCCCCCACCCTACCTGAGCTTCCATCACCCCCTTCCCGGGCCGGGCTGGGGCTCTGCTCCAGTCTCCCCCCTGCAAGGGTCCTTTGCCCCTCACCCTGCTTTCTCTTCGTGACACTGTATGTGTTTCTGTGTGTGTATCTTGTGTTTCCCCCACCCCCCTCCACTGGAATGCAAGTTCTGTGGGGTGGGCAGGGGACTGTGGCTGTCCCCAAGCCCCCTGTTCTGAGTCTGAGACTTGAGGAGCACTCAGCAAACCTTTACTGACAGAAGGAAGAAAGGTGGGGAGTGAGGAGTGAGGGGGTGGGGTGCTGGTTGGGGTCGTGGCGCTCCACATAGGGCTGTCGAATCTGAGGATGGACCAGACTTGCGGGGGGTGTTGTGGGGCAGGGTCAGGGGTGGAGGCATCAAGGAGGGGGGCCTTGGGGTCAAGAGAAGGGCAGGAAGTGAGCCAGGTCCCCGCCCGTCCGAGCGTCCACTGTCCCTCTGGGGAAGGGCACTGGCCACCTTTGAGAGAGAGGGGGCAGGCTGGGTCTCGGCCCGGGGGGTGCCCGGGGTGCTGTCAGCGCCCCCACGGAGCGAGTGCTGCCCAGAGCCAGGCCTGAGCAGCCCTGCCGCCCGCAGGCCTCTTCTCCACCATCATGCGGGACCTGGCCAACATCACTCACGACGGCCCCAAGTGGATCGTGCTGGATGGAGACATAGACCCCATGTGGATCGAGTCCCTCAACACCGTCATGGACGACAACAAGGTGCGAGGGGCCCGCGACCCCGGAGCCAAGCCCCCAGAACCACAGTGATGAGGGGCAGGGGAGCATGTGGGATTCAACACACGTCTCGCCCGCCTCACTCAGCACACAGGGCCCGCTGTGGATGGGGACTGAGGAGGGGGCCTGTCTGGAGCTCTGCACAAAGTGTGATAGACGGTGAGGGGCTGGGGGAAGCCCCCATCCCGAGGCACACTCCTTGCAGGACGTAGGCCCACTGAGCCCAAGCCAGCTCAGATGCTCTCTGGGGAGCGTGGGTGAAGGGTGCAGGCACGGGGAGCGTTCCTACCTGACCACGTGGTGGGTGGCACCACGTAGGAGGGGAAGCTAATATCTTGGAAGGTGCAGACGACATCAAGAATCTTCTAAAAGCAGCTTAAGAACGTGATTCTCAATCGGGTGGAGGAGGGAACCCCAGTGTTCCCCAGGAAAGGGAGGAGTCCTGGTTTGATGAGGCAAATTTAACCCCAGAGTGAAGTCCTACATGGTCCACGCACGTCTGGGTGCTCTCCATGGCCCTGGGGTGGGAGGGGTGCTGACATCTGGGACGGCAGAGAGATGCTGGGTTAGGGAAGCGGTTGGTGGCTGGCAGGATGCAGAGGGTGTCTCTGGCCTCCCCCTCCTCTGAGATGGGTCCTGTGGCCGCCTCAGGACGAGGGCACTCTTGCAGCTGAAACCCACAGGCCCGCATCCGTCTCCAGGTCCTCACCCTGGCCAGCAATGAGCGGATCCCCCTGAACCGCACCATGCGGCTGGTGTTTGAGATCAGCCACCTGAGGACAGCCACGCCGGCCACCGTCTCCAGAGCCGGCATCCTGTACATCAACCCTGCCGATCTGGGCTGGAACCCGTGAGTTGGGCTTTTGTTCTCCTTCAAACTATGCAGAGAAAAAGGGAAGGGTGGTAGTATTTCAGTGTTGCCTGGGCACGCATTCATCCACTCGCTTATTCATTCATACGGTAAGCGCTGTGTGCCAGGCCCTCCTCGGGCAGCATGGTCACTGTGATGCGAGGATGCAGGAGAGACATGTGAATAAGTGATGACATGCCCAGGGACTGCATCATGCCGGCTGATGAAGCAAATGGAAAGGGAGGGCCTGGGCCTGTCATGGAGACAGGAAGTCTTCCTAGGGGAGCTAGAGTTTGGGCTGACCCCCCGCCCCCCCGCAGAGGAGAAGGAGCTTTCCGAGTGGAAAGAGTTTCAGGTGAGAACCAACATTTAAGGCACATCAGAGCAAGAGTGTGAGGTTCCCAGGGACGGGCAGCAGTCTGGTGTTGGCGGATGGACCGTGAAGCATCAAGATGCCCTTGGCAGGAAGGGACCGGCCCTGGACCAGCCTAGAGGCTGGCACAGGGGCCCTCTCTGATGTGGAGGGAAGAGTTCATGCCAGCAGACGACAGGTGGCCACTGGGGATGGGGAGGAGGGGTGGATGTGAGAAACGTTTGAAATCGTGAGAAAAGGAAGGCTTGGCGTTGAAGTTGGAGGTACATTTTCGCTCTTGGACCCATGGCTAGCCATTTACATGCCAGGACATCCTGCACAGTCTTACGTAGAAACCCCGGTGCAGCGTTCCAGGACTGACAGGCTCGTGAGAAACTCCGTGGCTGCTCTCGTTCAGCCATCCATCCATCCACGCCTTCAACCAGTGCTTCCTGTGTGCCTGCCGCGTGTCTGACCCTAGGCTGCTCTGTGCGGGGGAAACTGGGTCTCCAGTGATAAGACATGTGGGGAGGAAGCGCTTCCAGAAGGAACAGGCGGAAGGTGGCCTCCCGCACACCCAGGGAGGAAGAAGCCTCAGGAGGGGAGGCAGGGTCGACAGGGTCGCGTCCGGAGCATCAAGGAGCCAAGGACAGAAAGTTGCCGCTGGATTTTGGCAGCTGGGAGCTGACCGCTAACTCAGGCAGAACAGATTCCTGGCATGACAGAACCAGAAGCCAGGTGGCAATTCGAGGAGCAGGAACTGGGAGGAAACCCTTGAAAGGAGGGTCTTTCTGGAAATGAGTCTTGAAGCAGCTGGGAAAGATAAGCGCTGCGGAGCAGAGGCGGGAGGGTTTCCAGGTGCAGGCGAGTTAGGGGGAGCCGGGGAGGCGGAGAGTTGGTGCTCTGTGTGCCTCTGTGGTGGGAAGTGAGCCCAGCTCCCCACACAGCAAGGCCGGGGTTGGAGGGGTGCTCAAGCGCCGTGGCCTGGCAGGGGTGGGACTGGAGCTGGCCTGACTCACAGGGCCCCGGGGGCCGCCGAGACCCGGCACCACCGTGCCATCTTCTTCAGCATCACCTGTCCGCCCTCTTTTCTGGCGTCCTGTGGCCGCCATGACCAAGGACCACAAACCAGGCAGCTTCAGACAGTGGAGGGTTATCCTCTTCTGCTTCTGGAGGCCAGAGATCTGAAACCAGGCATTGGGAGGGTTGGTTCCTTCTAGAAGCTCTGGGGGGGACCTCTTCCCCGAGCTTCTAGTGTTGCCGGCAATGCTTGGCTGGTAGATGGAGGTGGCCACTTTCTGAATCTCAGGTGGCCCCCGCCCCGCACACACCTGTGTGTCATCATTTCCCTTCTTATAAGGGCCAGGCAGTGGGTCAGGGCCCACCCTCATCCGTGATGTTTCGACCTCGAGATCCTGACTGATTTCATCCGCAAGCACCCTTTTCCCAAATGAGGCCACATTCGCAGACCGCAGGGGGACATGTCTTCTGAGGGGCCGCCAACTCTTCCCACGTCACATGTCTGGGTCTTTCCAGGGTGGGCAGCAGACAAGGCAAGAGAACTGGAACAAAGTCCGAGCAGGAGCCGCTAAGATGCAGGGGGACAGGAAGAAGCTGACGGGGCCGAGGGGCGCCCAGGGGGACACCCAGCAGGGGCGGGGAGGAAAGAGCCAGAAGACCAGCAGGGGTGGGCAGAGGAGGGGCACTGAGTGGTCTGAAGGAGACGCGCCCTTCGGCCAGGAGTGGTCCTTGGGGCTCCAGAGGAATGACCGGGAGACTCTGAGTGGCTCCTTGGGGACCAAGAGGAAACCTGGGTTTTGCTGGAGAGAACTGGAGAGGCTAAGAGCCAGCTCAGGGCACCCCCAGCCAGCCCCAGAGAAAGAGCAGCGCTCCCGAAGGGGCAGCCATCCCGGACGGGGACGTGAAGCACAGTCCAAGGGTCCCATGGCCTCCGGGGACAGGACAGGTGCCCACAAGGGAGCCTCTTGTCCTCTTGGTGTTATATATCTGAGCTGGCTTTTCAGATCAAAGCCAGCACACACATTTGCATGCACTAAATGTCTCTAACAAGGCAAAATTTAAAATTTGATATATCCGCCTGCAAGATAGAAGCAAATGCGGCAGTCTATGTATAGATTTGCAAATTGGTCTCCGTTCTGAAGACCTAGTGTACCTGGAATTCAGTTCTTAACTGCACGTGTTTGCTTGCCTGTGTCTGCTTGTCAAGCGTTTGAAAATCGTCTCTGTTACCTAGTTAACCCAGGGGCAACAGGGCAGAGGTTTTGAACTCTTGGTTCCCTCATCTGCTGGGGATGTAGTGAGACTCGGAGCTTCCAGAACACGCACTCACTTGCAGAAAGGCGTGTCTGCAGAGGGCAGGCAAGCTGCGTTGGGTAATGTGAGCCTCCTGCTTATGCTCTGGGCATCCTGGAAATGACAGCTCACTGAGCTCATCGGCCAGCACTCTCTACGCTTTTAGCAGGCGCCTATTTAGCATTTACTGTGGACCAGGCCCTGTCCTCTGAGCCTTAAAAATATCAACCCAGGTAGTCCTTCCAAATGGGAGTTATCATCATCACTCTCATTTACGGATGAGAAACCTGAAACCCAGACGTGTTGAGTAACTTACCCGAGGCTACCGCTGGCCACACAAGAGCCCATTCAAGTCGGGCACTCAGACTCTAGAATCCACACCCCTCACTGCTGTGGTGGGCCACCTCTGTGCAACCCACTCCAGGCGACGTGGCTTCCCAGGAACGCCTGTTGTATTGGTTTGGACTCTTCCACTAAATGCATCAACTGGCTCAATTCACCAGGCATGCTTCAGGCATGGCTGGATCCAGGAGTCCAGATAATAACACGATGTATCCCTGCTCCTCTCCTTTTCTTCCCTTCCCACCCCCTCCCTGTCTGTCCCCCAGATGATGTTATGAATCCTTTCCTCCCCTCTCCTCCTATATGCAGCCCTACTGTCCTCAGTATCGGCCACATCTGAGGGTAGGAAGCGTGGCTCCTAGTTGTTCTAGGTGGGCAGCACCCCATAGCTAGAATCCCGGGGAAAGAGCACGCCCTCATCAGATCCTCTGAAGGTCTCGGGACCGGCCCTGTCACCAGGCAGGAGCACCAGTGGAAGCCTTCAGCAAGGGGAGGGTCACCAGAGGGACCCCGCCCGGTGGCCTGGTCCTTCAGCACCTTCCCGCCTTCCCCAGGGTGGTGAGCAGCTGGATCGAGAGGCGCAAGGTGCAGTCAGAGAAGGCCAACCTGATGATACTCTTCGACAAGTACCTGCCCACCTGCCTGGACAAGCTCCGCTTCGGGTTTAAGAAGATCACGCCGGTGCCTGAGATCACCATCATCCAGACGATCCTCTACCTGCTTGAGTGCCTCCTCACCGAGAAGAACGCGCCGCCCGACTCCGCCAAGGAGCTCTACGAGCTCTACTTCGTGTTCGCCTGCTTCTGGGCCTTCGGGGGGGCCATGTTCCAGGACCAGGTGAGCAGCCGGCCGCCCGGGCGCCGTCTCCCGGCATCCCTCCAGGCGGGGCCCTTTCTGAGCCTCATTTTTGTCTCCCAACAGCTTGTAGATTATCGGGTAGAGTTCAGCAGGTGGTGGATCAACGAATTTAAGACGATCAAGTTCCCCTCTCAGGGGACGGTCTTCGACTACTACATAGACCCTGACACCAAGAAGTTCCTGCCGTGGACAGACAAAGTGCCCGCCTTCGAGCTGGACCCCGACATCCCGCTGCAGGTAAACGGCCCAAAACGGCCCAGAACAGTGACGATGGACGACGACTGAGGAGCGGGACTCAGAGTCCCACCCCATGCTTCTCATCGGGACGTCCAGTCGCAGTTTCCATCAGTAGGACCTTTTCCATGAGACTGGGGGATTTAACGCACTGCCCAGGTCTATAGGTTTGTCCGGAGGTGGGACCTGGAGGCCTGGGTCTGTCTGAGGTCACGGCTCCTCCCCCGACATCTTCGCGCCCCCCTCTGCCCCCGACCAGGCCTCACTGGTGCACACCACAGAAACCATCCGCAT
The DNA here is from genome assembly GCF_032452875.1 of Bos javanicus. Lineage (NCBI taxonomy): Eukaryota > Metazoa > Chordata > Mammalia > Artiodactyla > Bovidae > Bos > Bos javanicus. The sequence continues at coordinate 55,242,958 of NC_083886.1, forward strand.
CCGCTACTTCATGGACCTGCTCATGGAGAAGTCGTGGCCAGTCATGCTGGTGGGGAATGCGGGGACGGGCAAGTCGGTGCTAATGGGGGACAAGCTGGACAGCCTGAGCACAGACGACTACCTGGTGCAGGCCGTGCCCTTCAACTTCTACACGACCTCGGCCATGCTGCAGGGTACGGTCGAGGACGAGCCCAGGTGCTCACCGTCTGGCCTGGTCACACCCGGTCACTCTTGTCTGACGTGCTGCCCCCCGATCCCACCCCGAGTTGCCCCGTCCCTTCTCACCACAGCCCTGGGAGCTCACCAGCTGCCTCTCCACTTCCCACGCTCCCGACCCACTGGTCTCTGTCCCCATAGTGGGGGTACCAGATCCTACAGGGAGCTCACAGCCAGTCTCGAGTGGCCCAAGGTCAATGGGACACAAGTTTCCTGCACCCCTGCCTGGGACCCGTGGTGCCCACCCCTCTCTCCTTCCTTCCCTGGGTGGCTGGAGTCTAACCCGCCTATCCTCGGTGGCCCCCAGGGCTACCCTTTGGGCCACTGCCTCTGGGATCGACCAGGCACTGTCGGGGCTACCCCATTCCCTTCTCTAGGGGTTCTCGAAAAGCCGCTAGAGAAGAAATCAGGGCGGAACTACGGACCGCCAGGCACCAAGAAGCTGATCTACTTCATCGACGACATGAACATGCCCGAGGTGGACAAGTACGGGACAGTGGCCCCCCACACCCTCATCCGACAGCACATGGACCACGGGCACTGGTAGGCGGGCTGAGGGGTCTGCCACGGGTGGGGAGGCAGGGCTGGGACACAGGACCAGGCTGACGGGGCTTCAGGCCCGGGGGGTCCAGGGAGGGGGAGAGGTCAAGGCACAGAGGGGTTAGCCAGCCTCCCTGGAGTCCCAGTTGAGCTGAAACGTACACCCAGGCCTGCACAATGAGCCACCCTGTTGCCTCCCATTTCAAAAATTTTCTCATTCTCTAGAGCATGAAGTCCAGTTGGCCGTTTCACATATAATCGATATTTATTGAGGTTTATGGTGGTTCAAACGGTAAAGTGTCTGCCTACACTGCGGGAGACCCGGGTTCTATCTCTGATTGGGAAGATCTCCTGGAGAAGGAAATGGCAACCCACTCCAGTATTCTCGCCTGGAAAATCCCATGGCCAGAGGAGCCTCTTAGGCTGCAATCCATGGGGTCGCAAAGAGTCGGACACGACTGAGCGACTTCACTTTCACTTTCTTTCATTCATTTATTTAGCTGCAGGGGGCCTTGTTCCCACGTGCGAGATACTTGATCTTTGTTTTGGCACGTAGGATTTTAGTTGCGCTGTGTGGGATCTAGTTCCCTGACCAGGGGTTGAACCTGGGCCCCCTGCCCTGAGGGTGCAGAGTATTAGCCACTGGACCAGCAGGGAAGTCCCAAGGTGGTTTTTTTTTTTTTTTTAAAACCATACGCAAGGCATGACCGGGGTGGGTGGGGTGCCAAGGGTGGCTCCTGGGCGCCAGCAGCAGGGCCTGATGCTGGCCTTCCCCACACAGGTACGATCGACAGAAGCTGACGCTGAAGGACGTCCACAACTGTCAGTACGTGGCGTGCATGAACCCCACGTCCGGGTCCTTCACCATCGACCCCAGACTTCAGGTGGGCAGAAACTGGACTCGTCTTGGTGGGCTGCATGAGTCCGAAGCTCATTTGTCCAGTGAGGACGAGAGCATGGATGTGGGGTGGTAGGGGCGGCAGGCTGGCTTTCCCTGGAGCACGGCCCAGTCTTTTGGATGTCAGCACATTCGTGGGGACGTCGAGAGGCTGCCAGGTTAAGCAAATGAAAATACAGATGCCTGGGCAAATCTGCATTTCAGAAAAACAGCAAATCACGTCCCATACAATGTTTGAGATGTATTTGTACTAAAAAATTTCTGTGTGAAATTTAGACTTAGCAGGATATCCTATACTGCGTCTATAATCGGGGCAGGGCCTCACCCTGAATTACCTTGGACAGACAGAGATCTGACATGTAAACCCAGGCTGCACTGAGACACTCTGTGGCCACTGCCAAGTTGTCCCCGAAGAGCGGGATGTGAATTTGACTGTTTTGAGATGGAATCAGTATCTAAGGGTGGCGGGGGCGGTGAGGGGGGGTCTCACCATACGCAAGGCTTGAGGGAACCTGTCCATTCTGACCATGCCCACAAGACACCAGGAGACAAGGACAGAGTCTGCTCCCCAGGAAGGCGGCCCTGCCCCAAGCTGGTCCCCACGCACGGCCTGACGAGGGTCTCTGGTTGTTCCGGGCAGCGCCACTTCTGCGTGTTTGCGGTGAGCTTCCCGGGCCAGGAAGCCCTCACAAGCATCTACAGCACCATCCTGAGCCAGCACCTGTCCTACCGCTCAGCGCCCTTTGCGGTCCAGAGGATGAGCAGCCACCTGGTGGCCTCCGCCCTGGGTAAGCCGGCCAGCCTCGCCCCCTCTCCTGTCCGTAAGACCCGCTGCGTTATGGGGCTGACGGCAGCTTCATACTCTCCTCTACTAAATATTTTATTTATACTTTCAAATCAATATTTGTTTTCAATGACGCTGTGTTTCAACAGAGGGTATTATGAGATCCAATTGCTCGAGGGGGGAGGTGGAAGATAGGAAATTCTGTATATAGCAATGACTGACACATGAGCAGAGCGGCAAAATCCCTCCCCCTGCAGATTTCTTAAATTGTCACCGTCTCACAGTCCATTTGCTGTAGAAACTATAGCTTAAGCTTTGCACTTCCTGAGGCCATTAAGAGTGCACAAGAATCGATGTGTCTTTTTCCTGGAACAGCCCTGCACCAGAAAGTGACATCAACGTTTCTTCCCACGGCCATTAAGTTTCATTATGTTTTCAACCTCAGGGACCTCTCCAATATTTTCCAGGTACTGCTCTCTCAGCGCTACGTAATGCCACCTTATGGCCAATGCCTAATCCACGGGTGCTCGCCTCCTCTGCCATTCTTGGGAGAGAAAGCAAAGTGCCCTATGGATGGACGAAAGTGATGGAGGCGGATACGATGCGATGATGGTTGTGACAGATGATGATGAGGGTGGTGACCGTGGTGGTGGTGGTAACTATGGTGATGGTGCTGATGGTGACCATGGTGATAGTAATGATGGGGATAATGGTAACTATGGTGATGGGGGCGCTGTTGCTGATGGTGGCCATGCTGATAGTGATAATGGTGGTGATGGTTATGGTGGTGCTGGTGATGAGAGGGGTGCTGATAACGTTGGGAGTCATGGTGATGACGATGAGAGTGGTGGCGACGTGATGGTGGGGGTGGTGACAGTGTGTCTTGATGGTGGTGGTGGTGATGTTTCCTCTTATGGATGGACTGAACTAGCCACTGGGTTTGGCCACTTAGATCCCCATTTCCTCCTCCAAACAACACATAATGCTCAGATATCCCCATTTTTGCAGATGGGGAGTCCAAGGCTCAGGGAGGTTAAGTCACGCCCATCTCCTCCCATCTCAAGTGTCAGCTCAAATGTCGTGCCCCGAGAGGCCCCTCCTCCTCCACACACACCCTGTCCCACCGTCCCTGTGTATGTCACGGCACACATCACAACATGCGATTACCTTGTGATTTGTCTGTCTGGTTCTGTCTCCCCGCTACAAGGGGAGCTCCATGAAGGCAGAGTCTGTCCCGTCATCACTGCACTCCCAGAACCCAGGACAGGGGCTTGGAAAATAAGCACCCATTGAACTTGCCAGGTCACTTGGTTGGCAAAGAGCTGAGCTAGGCCAGGCCAGGCAGGCTGGCTGCAGAGCTTGAGCTTGACGGCCGCCTCGAGGCCTCCCATAGTCGGCTCGCGCCTGAACAGACCCCTTGTCCCTTTCTCCACCATCCACCCCATTAGAGGGGGCAGCCCTTAACCCTGTCTGGTGAAGAGAATCCCCCTCACCATCTCTCAGACCACAGACACTCACTTCAGCCTCCAGGACTTGTGGCCTTGGCAGTCTCTAGTTTCCTGGGCCCGAAGTGGCTACTGTCCCACTCTACCAGATCACTTCCTGGGAAAGCGGCCACTATTCTCGTTTGATCCGTGTGCGGCACTTGGCTTGCCTCTCAACACACCTAAGGATGCTGACCATCCCGCGTCTGGGGCAGGGGCTCCTGTTCTCCACCGCAGAGATCCTGAAATTCCCGCTGGACCTCGTCCGCCTCTGGCTGCACGAGGCCGAACGTGTGTACGGCGACAAGATGGTGGACGAGAAGGACCAGGACACGCTGCGCAGGGTCACCATCGCTTCCACCAAGAAGTTCTTTGATGTGAGTCAGGCCACCAGCACGCCCTGCCAAGCCCAGGAGGGTTCGGAGGGGCAGAGAGAGTAGGGGCCCCTGACAATCCTCGCCTCCTTGCAAGGGCCCTTGGATGGGGATGGAAAGGACCATGCTGGGTCCCACGAGATGGCTCTGCCACATGCGTGTGGCCCAAGCGAGGAGGAGAGGCGCTCTCGGCAGGTCAGAAGGTGAAGACCTCTCCCTCCAGCAGCCGGGCAGAGACAGCTCTGCTCGGGGTAACACACTCCGCTGGTGGGTCTGGGGTTTGCATGGTAGAATCATTTTCCTGGACTGGCAGTTCATTCCCAGTGGGACACAGACCAGGGGCTTTTGCCCAGCAGTTTGCAGGGCCCCTGGCAGCATCAGTGTGGGCCCCAGCAGACGTGACCTGGCCTCCTGAGGCCGTCGGGCAAGATGCCAGGGCTGCTGCTTGGGCTCCGTGGGCCCGTGGTGGCCACCAGAGCAGACTCTCCCCTGCCCCGCCCCCATCGACATCTAGGATCTCGGTGATGAGCTCCTATTTGCCAAACCAAACATCTTCTGCCACTTTGCTCACGGGATCGGAGACCCCAAATACCTGCCGGTGACCGACCTGGCTCCGCTGAACAAGCTCCTGGTGGAAGTCCTAGACAGTTACAACGAGGTCAACGCAGTCATGAACCTGGTGAGCCCAGGGGTTGAGTGGGCAGCGGTGGGGCTGGAGCCGGGGGACGAGCGAGGGAGGCGCGTCCTGCCGGTGAGACACCTGGGGTCTCTCCGCCCCGGCTTCTTTTCAGGTGCTTTTCGAGGACGCGGTGGCCCACATCTGCAGGATCAACCGCATCCTGGAGTCCCCGCGGGGTAACGCCCTGCTGGTGGGGGTGGGCGGCAGCGGCAAGCAGAGCCTCTCCCGCCTGGCCGCGTACATCAGCGCCCTGGACGTGTTCCAGATTACCCTCAAGAAGGGCTACGGGATCCCAGATCTCAAGGTGAGGGCGTCGCCTCTCAATAAGCCGCCCTTGGCAGTGGGAGGAGGGCGGGGGAGGAGGAGTCTGCCCACTCCCTGAAATGGAGCATCTGACACAGAGACTGGGATGGTCACCAGCAGGGTCTTTATCTCAAGACAGCAAAGGCCAGGGCCCACGGCCGTGTGCTGAAGGTAAATGGAAGCGTGGGTTTCCGGTAGATGAGAGCTGGAGTCCCCTCATGTAACAGCGGTGAGGGGTTGGGTTCTCGCCTCTGGTCATCGCAGCCTGCCACCTTGCGTTTCCCGGTTTTCCAGATTCAATCATTCAGAACCGGTACTAACTAGCAGTCTCACCGCCTGCTCGGGGTTCTGAGAGGGCCGCTCTCTGAATTAATTGAATAAACATTAGCTCGAACAGGTCTCCCATCCCCAGGACGTGCCGCCGAGGCTTTTTATTGATTTATTTTTCCGGAAAATTTGCTCTCTCGGGGAACTGTGAGCTAGTCAAACATGATTAGTCTAGAGCTTATCATGGCCGCCGCTCAGATTAGAGCTGAAATTGATTTGACCATGTCCCGTGGTGTCTCTCTCTTTGCTTTGGTGCTTCTGTGGGTCAGGACGAGGCTGGCCCAGGGGACCCGCCCCTCCACTCAAGGCTGCAAGGCAGTCACTGCCCAGGTGGCCTTGGGCGGGGGGATGGTCTGGACCCCCACCAGAGCCTGGCGCCCTGGGACCTCAGCAAGAGGGCAGGGTGGTCTGCGGGCTGGGGCCCCAGGAAGGATAACGGGGATGGTTAGCTGGCTCTCGGCCCTGCTCTCAGGCTGTGCCAGGGACTGCAGCCTCCAGGTGAGCATCCAGCCTGTCAGAGTCCCCAGTGCCTACTCTTTCTATCAAACACTAGCCAGCTCTAATTTTTAAACCCAAGCCTTAAGGACAAGGTCTTTGTAATGTAGGTCCTGCCTCCTGGATTGAATCAGAGTGTGTGGATTCTCAGCTGAGCTGAGCGGGTCCTCACTGACCCCACAAGTGCTCTCAGAGTGGAGAGAATCCTTGCACCTGGAGCCGTGTAGCGGTACTGAGTTTTCTCCACTGATAAAGCTTCTAGTCTGTTAGCTTAATCATATTGCTTTTATCTTCATGATTGCATCATACTCTTTGCCCTCGTGAGGGCTTCGTTCCCGTTACCTCACCCTGAGACCACCCGTGGCTGTTGCTATTTTATTCCCTGGCATGAGCTGCAGCAGCTCTCTGATCCTTGTCATCCCCATTCACTGTTCCTGCACCCCTGACAAGCCAGCTTTGCACTCGTCCCTTGTCATCATTTATTAAGTAGCTTCTGTAGATTCGGAAGTAAGGACAGCTATAAACAGAGCTATAGGACCTTGCATCCTATTAGGGGAAGCAGACTCCTGAATGGTTAGAAGATGGATTATTATTGTTCTGATAGTAGTGTTGCAGTAAGAAGTTAACAAGGTATATGTTGTTAGTATAACAGATACATTCATGATTATATTATAAAGTCACACCAACAGCCATGGGCGCCCCCTGGAAGCCGGAGACTTGGGGGCGAGGGGAAGGGTCAGAATCCAAGCCCGAGGGCCATCATGTGCCTCATGGAAAATCCTGGACATGGTCCCAAGAAAACAAGATACCATCAAGGACATTTGGGCAGAGGAGGGGCAGGATGTGGTGGTGTTCTGGGGCAAAGTGGAAGATGGCTTGAAGACAGCAGAGATTGCTCAGGGGTGATGGTGGGTGGGGGGTGCCGCAGGAGCCCCGGTGACCCACAAAGGCTGGATCCGGGTGGTGCAATGAGAAGGGAGACACAGAGCGAGTCCCTCGTCGTGGCCCAGTGTTCTGCCTGCACTTGTGGCCGTGGGGGCTTAGCCGGGCTCCCTCCCGCTGGGTCAGCTCCCCAGGCCCCCTACACACAGTCCCCAGGCCAGGCAGTAGCACGCTTTTGACTTTTAGGAGCCCTCTTCCTGGGGCCAGAGTAGCGGCCCCCAGAGCTGGGCTGGACCCTCTGAAGAAATGCTTAAAGCTGAGTGAGGGGCCAGCCATGTATCAGCAGCCCAGGGACCCCGGGGATGCTTCCAGTTTGGCGCTGTGGCAAGTGGTGCCTCCACAAGTGGGCCTCCTCCCCTCGGGGCCCTAAGTCTCCATCTACAGACCCTGCCGTTTCTTACGGGGCCGATCAGCAGGTGCCCCCCTGCCCTGGGTGGTGGTGCGAGATGCTTCTGAATGAGCATCTTCTTGGTGAGACCTCTAAGGGTGTCTTCCTCGGGTCCAGCTCGACCTTGGCGCCCAGTACATCAAGTCGGCCGTGAAGAACGTTCCCTCGGTGTTCCTGATGACCGACTCCCAGGTGGCCGAGGAGCAGTTCCTGGTGCTGATCAACGACCTGCTGGCCTCGGGGGAGATCCCGGGGCTGTTCATGGACGACGAGGTGGAGAACATCATCTCCTCCATGCGGCCCCAGGTGAAGTCCCTCGGCCTGACAGATACCCGAGAGGCGTGCTGGAAGTTCTTCATTGACAAAGTGCGCAGGAACCTGAAGGTAGGGGGGCCTGGGGCCTGGAGGGTTTTGGAGGGTCTTCTAGGCTGGGTCTTCACTCAGGGAGGAGTTGGGGGCTGTTCTACCTCGAACAGGAAGTGGAAAACTCTTAGGAGAGTTCCAGTGGGCTGCCTGGTGGAGGTGGGCTGTTAGTAGTGCCCCGTGGCTGAAAAGAAGTGTTTTCTGTATGCACTCCTCTCCCATAGAGCTCGTTAAATAGATTAGTTCACCTTGACCTTCCACATTCCCTCTTGGGGGATGCTGGCTAAGCTACTCGAGTTAGACTGAGTACGTGTTGGGTCCTTCTCTCCCTTCCGGTCTGTGTCCAGTAGGAGAGCTGCCCTCTCCCCTCCCCGCCCCTGGCCAGGTGGCACTGCTCTTCTCATACCTCCCTCCCAGCAAGGACCAGACTTGCTAAAGGGACCTGCGTCCTCGCTGCCCAGCATGGACGCCCACTCTCCACTCCCTCTGGCACCCAGCCATCCTTCCGTCTTTGCGAGGGCCACCTCAGGAGAGCTTGGGCTCCCCTGCACCCCCACATCGTGAAATGGCCACACTTCTCGCCCAGGACGGGGAATGTTCTCCGCACCATCCCCCCTCCCCCGCACTTGGAGACAAACACCACTCACAGAGTTTCCCTTCTAAACGGGATTTCTGCAAAAGCAGCACCGTTTGGCATTGCCGTCCCCCAGCGAGCAACCTCTGTGTCCTCTTCTAGGTGATCCTGTGTTTCTCCCCTGTGGGCTCCATCCTGCGAGTGCGAGCAAGAAAATTCCCCGCTGTGGTCAACTGCACGGCCATCAACTGGTTCCACGAGTGGCCAGAGGACGCCCTGGTGTCCGTCAGCGCGCGCTTCCTTGAGGACACGGAGGGGATTCAGGTGAGTCTCGGGGCACAGAGCTGGGAGGGAGGGGTCCCCGTCATCTACCTCCAGGGACGGGATTAGGGTGAGGCACTCGCCTTGGGCACAAAACTTAACGGGGCACCAAAAACTGCACTAAGATCAGCAATGTTTCAATGCGGTATTTTTAAAAAAATCAATGCTGCGACATTCAAAATATCAAACTTATAAACAAAGGCCATCATTTGTTGATCTTGCGGCCCTGAGTCACTCTGACAGGGGAATGGTCATTTCAACCGGCTGGGGGTCCTGGGCTCCACAGGGCCAGTTCAGGGAGGTGTGATGCCCACGTGAGAACAGATGGAGAAGCTCGGGCTTTGAACACAGTCCCTGGTGGGAGCCTGTTGCCGAGCTCGTGTTTACTCTGATCCATACATAAAGGTGCACACTTTTTCCTCCTGCCTTGGGCCCCAACACGGCTCAGCCCAAGGGGCTCTGCCCAGGGCTGCTCCCTCGCCTGTAACCTGCCTTTTATAGGGCAAGACAAGTACAACGGGGCAACGTAAGTCTTCTTTTACTTTTTACCTTCCATTTATGGTGTCTGTCTTTTATCAAAAGACAGTGCCCACATTCACCATCTGAGTTCATTGCTGGCATAGAAATGGTCATTAAACTCTGACCCAGCTGATGCAAGTAATCGCAAGCCTAGAAAAAATCCCACGTGGTTATTGTGTCTGATTTATTTTGAACACATATTCAGTGGGATAAAATAAGCCTGAAATTAATCTCCTCCCTGGCTTTTAAAGATGGGCAAAGTTCCCTGCTTGCACGGTTAGAGCGTTCAGCTGCGGGATGAGCCATTCCTGGGAATGCAGCTCCGACCACGTGTCCTCCACGCCCCAAGTGAACATAGAGGCGGGGGCCTCCTAGGACCAGGGAATGGCTCCACCACCGGCACCAGTGAGGGCTGCCAAGTAGATGCCAAAGAAACGTGTCTCGGATGAATACCTTCCCAAATCAAGGTGGCGCTAGTGATAAAGAAGGGCTTCCCTGGTAGCTCAGTTAGAAAGGAATCTGCCTACAGTGGAGGAGACCCAGGTTCGATCCCTGAGTCAGGAAGATCCCCTGGAGAAGGAAACGGCAACCCACTCCAGTATTCTTGCCTGGAGAACCCCAGTGGGCAGAGAAGTCTGGCGGGCTGCTGTCCATGGGGTCGCAAAGAGTCAGACACAATTGAAGCGACTTAGCATGTGTGTACAAATGTTGCTCAGACAATTCGTGGGGCAAAGCTCCCAGTGCTTGTCTTCGGGCAGGTTGGGGGGGCCCAGGTGGTAGGGGCTGTGATCCTGACATGGACACAGGACAGAGGAGGCTGGGAAAGGAGTTACTAACCCCCCAGGCCCACAACAGGAAATGCCCAATACATGCTTACAGACATCCTGGTTATTCAAATATGCTGAATATATGAATGTGTGACTCAGAACCGTCATCACCTCGGCTGTGAAAAGGTGCCCTGGTGGTGCCATGTCACCATTGCCCGTGAGAACCCTGCAGGCCTTGTCATCTCGAGCCTCACTGGGCACCTGAGCTGCCAAGACTGAGAGGGGGGTCCCTCTCATCCAGGGTCCTTGGCAAGTAAGGGAATCCACCTGTGGTCCTCTGTGGCCGGCAGCCTCCTCTTCCCCGGGTCGCTTCCACCAGGGCACCGGGGAGTGAATGGGCTGCCTGTCTTTGTAGCCGGAAGTCAAGGCCTCCATCAGCCTCTTCATGTCCTACGTACACACGACCGTCAACGAGATGTCCAAGGTGTACCTGGCCACCGAGAGGCGCTACAACTACACCACGCCCAAAACCTTCCTGGAGCAGATCAAGCTGTACCAGAACCTGCTGGCCAAGAAGAGGATGGAGCTGGTCGCCAAGATCGAGAGGCTGGAGAACGGGCTGATGAAGCTGCAGAGCACGGCCTCTCAGGTAAGAGGAGAATGGGGCCACGGGACGAGCTTCCGGAACCATCCCCCAGACGTGTGACATGTTGGTAAGGGGACCAGGACCCCCGCCTTGGGGAAACTTCCACTTGTAAACTAGAGTGAGGGTGTTGACTGTGACAGCGGGTCCCAGATCCTCTCGGGATGTTGAGGCCAGGTCAGGCGCTTCCTTGGGGAGGGAGGGCCTGAGTCTGGAGGGGTTTGCTCACCCCGTTGGGTGCAGCTCTTGAAGGTGGGTCCATCCTGGGGCGCCGTTCACACTGCCGTGCCCCGATGGAACAGTGTCTGCTGTACTTTCACGCCACGTTAATTTTTAGTCTTCTGCCTGGTTTTGAGTGTCTTCCCTGGTGTAGCCCGGGCTCCCTCTTTACTGCCCACTGTTGGCGTCTCCCCAGGGAGCCTGGTAGACAGCCCCCGAGTCCCTGCCTCCTGGCCAAAGGTGCAGGTGGGGAACAACCCCCGACACAGGCGGAGCTACATGCGTCCGGCCACCCCTTGGGGGTCGAGAGGGGCACATAGTGGTGGGGGATGTCCAAGAAAGCGCTTACAGGAGCTGAGAAGTGGCCTGCCCCCTCCCTGGAGAGGAAAGAAAGAGGAGCCTGGCCCAGCGGGCGTTTCTTTTTCCCCAAATATACCTTCCGGAAGTGGTCCTAGGACAGTGAACGAGCTCAGGAGAGGGCAGTTACAGCACCCAAGGGGCTTCCCCAATGGTAGAAATCACCCAGATGGGGAAGGATGTCTCACCCCATCACTCACCACTTCCCAGTACCCTCTCCACCCAGCCTCTTGGGGCCTCACCCGAGCACCCAAGGCAGCATTTCATCCCCAGCCCCCAGCTCTCACAGCCCCACCCACCAGCCTCCCCACGACTCCTCGGCACCCCGGCCACCTTGACTGCCGCCTCCCCAAGCCTCAGGAATGGGTCTTATACTTGTGATGACCCTGTGTACACAGCTGGTGCTCAATGAATACTTACCTTGGAGAAGCTGAAAAAGCACAGAGAAATGCACCCCAGGGAGCAGAAAGCAACTGGCCGGGACCCCAGCCTACCCATCTGCCTCACCTCCCCCTCCAGGTGGACGATTTAAAAGCCAAGCTGGCGGTTCAGGAGGCAGAGCTCAAGCAGAAAAACGAGAATGCGGACAAGCTGATCCATGTGGTGGGTGTGGAGACTGAGAAAGTCAGCAAGGAGAAAGCCATTGCTGATGAGGAGGAGATCAAGGTGGAGGTCATCAACAAGGTAGGCGGTGGGCAGCTCCACTTGGCCAGGCGCCTTCCCCGAGTGACCAGTATCTCCCTGCGGGCCCTGGCAACCCAGCAGGACTCCTGCAGGGAGGGCACCTCCCCTAAATGCAGGGCCCCTGGCTCAGCAGAGGGCTGCCCTCCCAGGGCCCCGCAGTGGCATCTCCTGAGCTGGTAAGAAATGCAGGTTCCCAGACCCCGGTTCTGCTGAACCGGGTCTGCATCTGAGGGACATGCTCATGTGAGCACATCAAGGCTTGAGAAGATGGCCTCAGAGCCCTGGGCCTCAGACTTCCTACACCAGGAGCCCCCAGAGGTTCCAACACCCCCGACTCTGGTGGGCTCCACACTGAAGGTCCCTGTGGTTGGGCTGATTTCTCATCACCCGTCTGCGTGCCCTTTGCGTCATCAGTCATGCCTCTGCCTGAGGGTCTAAATTAAGAGCCTCAGTAATTGTCTGCTGTCTCTTGAACGGGCCTGAGTCAGCCTCCTCCCACGGCTGACAGGAGTGGGAAGCCTGAATACTTCCCACCAGCGCTGGAACGAGGGAGGGTCCCAGGAGCTCCGCTTGATCCCTCATGGTCAGCTGTATGACCACAGCCCTGTTAGGGTGGCCGGAAATGTGCCTGACATCTCAAAATTAGCAAGTGATACAGCCAATATCCGAGCCAGGGCCCACACCTGCGCCTTGAACCCTGGGACCTGCCTTTTGATACTCACATGCAGCTTAATGTCTGGGCGCCCACCCCTCTCCAACCCCGGATCCCAAAAGGGCCCACCCAGACGTACTCAGGGAGGCTGGGGGCTGCTCCCAGCACCGCCGGCCAAGTCAGTGCCTTCCACGCCCTGTTCCCTGAAGTCGGGCACAGGGTGGGCTTCTCCAGAAGGTTCTTTGCAGAGGGACCTTCTTCCTTCTGTCCACCCTCCCCCGTGTCCAGCACAGCTCCCAGCCCCCATGGCCTTCTTCGTCTTCCTCTGCTGTCACTCAGGTCCTGATTGATTGATAGGAAGCTTCTCCCAATCTCTCTGGTGCCTGGAAGCTCAGAGAGGTTCTTCCCAACCCGAGTGAACGCATGCATGCGTGAATGAATGGATAGATGTGTGAATGCGGGTGTTCTCACTTTAAGAGGAGGATGGCCTGCACCTCTGAAACTGGCCCAATCTGGAGGAATTCCACAATGGCACCAAGAGACGAGGCCTCAAAGCCCTGGGGAGTGGCCTGCACGGGCCCAGGTTTCTCCTCTGGGCCTGGAAGCTGGAGCCAAGAGAAGGCAGTGTTCCCCTTCCTGAATCCCAGGTCAGCTGACGGCCCAGGGCCTTTTGACCTGCGTGTTTTTGGGCAAAGGAGCCAGCAGGCGTTTGGGGGCAGGAAGGTAGACTCCAGACGGTGACCCAGAGAGTGAGAGCAGAGGGGAGTGCCCCTCCTCACCCCTCCTCGCCACCCTTCAGGGTCCCCTTTCACACACACCATCCACATGGACCCCAGCATCCATCTTTCCCATCTGGCTTCCTTCCAGAATGTCACCGAGAAACAAAAGGCCTGTGAAACGGACCTGGCCAAGGCAGAGCCGGCCCTGCTGGCCGCGCAAGAGGCTCTTGACACCCTGAACAAGGTGAGGGCAGGAGGAGGAGGAAGAATCAGGGACCGGGACCCCCAAGCTGAGAGGAGATGCCGTGGGGTCATCGCCAGGACCTCCCGGTCCTGCTCGGGGCTAAATCCCCACTCAGGTCCGTCCACCTGTCTCTGCAGAACAACCTGACGGAGCTGAAATCCTTCGGGTCCCCCCCGGATGCTGTGGTCAACGTCACGGCCGCTGTGATGATTCTGACCGCACCTGGGGGCAAGATCCCCAAGGACAAGAGCTGGAAAGCTGCGAAAATCATGATGGGCAAGGTGGACACCTTCCTGGACTCCTTGAAAAAGTTCGACAAGGAGCACATCCCCGAGGCCTGCCTGAAAGCGTTCAAGTGAGTCGGGGCTCGGCTGCCCGCATGGGGTCCGCCCAGGTCTCATCCTGTCAGGAGCACATCACGTTCAGGCCCTGTGTGGTCGTGAACCTCCTCCCGCCTGTCCCTGGCCCCACACCGCGTGGTCCCAAGGGAAGCCTGTGCTTGCTGAGGGCAGGGCAGTGTCTTGAGCGACAGAGCGAAGGCAGGACCCCAACTTCCTCCTACCTATCCGTGGCCCCACACCGCGTGGTCCCAAGGGAAGCCTGTGCTTGCTGGGGGCAGGGCAGGGTCTTGGGCGGTACAGAGAAGGCGGGACCCCACAGCCAGCAGGCAAGAGTCTGGGTGCATTTACCTGGACCTGGCTGCCAGGGCATCAAGGTGAAACGTGATCCCAAGCCCCGGGGGAGCCTCATCACCCTCTGTCTCCCCAACCTTGGTCGATCTAGCTTCTTAAATGGGGTGAGGGTAGGGTCAGAGGGGTGGTCTACCCACCCCCTGGGTGGTGCTGCGTGCAGGGATCAGCACAGGACCCTGCTTTTGCTCCAGGCACTTTAGAAGTAGCAGTGGGTTTTAGCCTTTTTGTGTCTTGTTCATAATTTGTCCCAGCTGTGCACGCATGTAGTTATTTTTAGTCCCTTATAGTTTCTTTGCATTTGTTGCTCAAGGAGACACTTGTCCAGGTGCAGTCACTGCAGCAAAGGGCCCCAGGTCCTAGTCCGTCTTGAGGTGGGACTTGGAAAGGATATGTAGAGTGGGCGCTTCCACACCTTGCCCCGTAAATCCAGTAACACCAGCATTGGTGAGCACTGCACTTGTGAGCAGGCTTCCCAGGTAGCGCCAGTGGCAAAGAACCCCGCCTGCCAACGCAGGAGCCGTAAAAGACACAGGTTCGCTCCTTGGGTCAGGAAGATCCCGTGGAGGAGGGCACGGCAATCCTCTCCAGTACTCTTGCCTGGAGAATCCCATGGACAGAGGAGCCTGGGGGCGACAGTCCACGGGGTCACAAAGAGTCGGATACAACTGAAGTGACTTAGCACGCACACACTTGTGAGCACTCTGTGCCTAGCCATCCCCCCCAACCCAAGTTCAGGGCCAAGCTGACCTGACCCCAAGCGAGAAAGGGAGGCCTTCCCATGACCCCAGTGAGCCCAGGTGAGACCCCAGCCTCTCGGTTCCATCTGTATCAGAAGAGAGCTGGACGAATGAAAAGCATTTGATGACTAAGGAATAGTGTGAAGTTCAAGAGAAACACTTCCAGACTCGCCTCCAGGAGGTGGTCTGTGTTAACATTTGGCATGTTTCCTTTCAGTCTTTTTTCTAAAGATTTCCCCCTGGTAGTTGAAAGAATACTGTGTATATGCAATTATCTGTTCTGCTTTTTATTTTTTACTTAACATTGCAGGAGAAAAAAATCTTTTCCCTATCTTGTCAAAACACTTGATCTGTTTCTTTTTTTTTTTTTTTTAACCACAGATGAATTGTAATTTACTTAACTATACCTGCACTGTTGAGGGTCTAGGCTGTCTCCGCTTCTGCCATCATAAACAGTGCCATGATAAATGTCTTCTCCTTGTCACCCAGCAAACTTTGCAACTGCCACCTCCCCATGCTGTCTGGAGTGTGCTTAACAGATGCAGACCCACCGCCTAAACAGAGTGTAAAAAATGCCAGATAGAGGACGTGATGGGCTGTGTTCCCCACCTAAACTCAAATCACACTTCAGTTATGATTTTTGAATCATCCATTCAGAATTCCTTCTGCAGACAGCTCAGTCTGTTAACGCTCAATGATGTCACCATTATTTTAAAAACACTAGTTTCTAGAGCTTCTTAGCTGCATCTGCGGGCACTGTTCCTCATCACTTTTGTAAGATAACACCTTAACGTCACCTCTTTGAAGTCTCACCTGTATGTAGAGCCTGAGCCTCACCGGTGATGCTGGAAAACTGGGCACTGGTTCCGACACTTCCTGTGGGCATAAATCTGGGCAAGTTGCCATCCCCCCAACACCAGTTTTCTTGCTGAGGGCCGGAGTGGTTGCAGCATGAAAGCAAGACCAGCTATAGAAGCAGCAGGGAACAGAGAGTTAAGGGGGGGAAGCAGCAGCTTTTCTTCATCTTGAAATCACTACTTCTTTTCCCTTTCATAGGCTTCCCTGATAGCTCAGTTGGTAAAGAATCTGCCTCCAACGCAGGAGACCCTGGTTCAGTTCCTGGATCGGGACGGTCCGCTGCAGAAGGGATAGGCTACCCACTCCAGTATTCTTGGGCTTTCCTTGTGGCTCAGCTGGTGAAGAATCTGCCTGCAGTGCGGGAGACCTGGGTTCAGTCCTTGGCTTGGGACGGGAAAGGCTACCCACTCCAGTATTCTGGCCTGGAGAACTCCATGGACTGTACAGTCCGTGGGGTCGCAAAGAGTCGGACACAACTCGCGACTTTCACTTTCTTCCCTTTCATACCCTTAATTCCACTCCAGAGGCCAGAGTTCTGAGTTTCAGTCTTATCTTCTTCTTTCTGTGATCATGAAGATGCCAGGAGATAGTAAGTTAAACGTTCTGCTCCTCCTACGGCTCGTAATGGGCACTGGAGTCGCAGACAGATGCGGAGCTGCAGGCAGGTGCAGGGTGGCGGGAGCCTGTGTCCCCAGCCTGCTGTCACTCGCTCCCCAGGCCCTACCAAGGCAACCCGACCTTCGACCCCGAGTTCATCCGCTCCAAGTCCGCGGCTGCAGCGGGCCTGTGCTCTTGGTGCATCAACATCGTCCGCTTCTACGAGGTCTACTGCGACGTGGCCCCCAAGAGGCAGGCCCTGGAGGAGGCCAACGCTGAGCTGGCCGAGGCCCAGGAGAAGCTCTCCCGCATCAAGAACAAGATTGCCGTGAGTGCGGCCCGCGGCTGCGGCGGGCCACCACCTCCGCCTGAGAGGGGTTGGCCTGGCCACCCCTGTCAGTTACTGAGCATCTGATGTGGGGCCCGGAACACCCTGGAGGCCGCCTGCCTCGGCCGTGCTTGTGGCCCTCAGGCCCCTCGGGGATCTCAGCCCCTCCCAGGGCTCAGCTGCCTCTACTCCCGGGAGAGCCAGGGGCATCCCGATTTCAGGGCCTTCCCACCTTGTCTTTCCAGGAACTCAACGCCAATCTGAGCAACCTGACGTCGGCATTTGAGAAAGCGACGGCCGAGAAGATCAAGTGCCAGCAGGAGGCTGATGCCACCAATAGGGTGATCTCGCTGGCTAACAGGTACCTCGCCCCCACACCCCATCACAAGACCCATCCTGTCCTCAGACCCACCACCCCCAAAAGGGATGAGCCCACAGAACGGCCTCTTGGGGGATAAGCCCCAGGTGCAGCCCCCACTTTCTGAGCACAGAGAGTCGTGAGGATTAACGCTGGGAGGTCCCAAGGCTGCCTACCTGGCCTCCGGTGGGATGTGGACTCAGCTCTGCTGGGACAGTCAAAGGTGGTCTTTCGGTCACCCGGAAGAAGGGCTGCTCAGGTGATGCCAGAGACACACCTCCATGAGCCTAATCGGGCATCTGTACTTCTGCAAACCTGGCCCTGCTCTCGGACGCTGGGTGTGCTGTTCAGGGTTGGGGACCAGCCCTCGGGCTAGTGGCCTGAGAAGCACGAAGCACAGCCTGGAGTCCCCACCCCACGCGGGGCCAGGTGGCCGCCAATGGACTAGCCGCTGCCCAAAGCATGTGCTCAGCAGTGTCCAGGCAGTGGCCTCGGTGGTCAGGTCACGTGGTCAGATAGCATAGAGTGCATGTGAGGCCAGCACCCTGGGGACAGAAGCTCGGCGTCCCCAACCGCACCCAGAAAACATTAGCTTTGCTTCCCTAAAGCGTTTTCTCCCCCAAACTCCCCACAAAGCACACTCGCTCCTGAACCACTGAGCAAAGGAAGGCTTTGAAGCCACGAGGTCCATGGTACAGATGGAAGCACACCTTTCCCGTCCCTCCAGCCTGCCCTCCCTCCCGCCGGGAGCACGGGCTCCTCTCTCGTCCACTGACCCCCGGCCCCCACCTCAGGCTAGTGGGAGGACTGGCGTCAGAAAACGTCCGCTGGGCCGAGTCGGTGGAGAGCTTCAAAGGCCAGGGCATCACGCTGTGCGGCGACGTCCTGCTGATCTCTGCCTTCGTCTCCTACGTGGGCTACTTCACCAAGAAGTACCGCAACGAGCTGATGGAGAGGTTCTGGATCCCTTACATAAACCATTTAAAGGTAAGAGGTCCCGTGGTGTTCATCAGGACGTCTGGGGAGGTCTGTGGGGGAGGGGAGGGCAGAACCAGCCAGGTCTCACCGTCGCTCCTGCGATGAACAAGGCAGAGGCTGTAGGGTAGCCAGGGTGCAGAGGGTGGCCTGGCGCGGACGATGCTGACATCCTTTCTGGCCAGGTCCCAAGCTGCTGCGAGCGGCTATCTGCCCCTGTGGCCCACGTGTTATTCAGAGAGCCGCTTCCGCCCGAGCAGTGAGTCAGGCCACACCGCCCCCCTCGGCAGGTCCCGATCCCAATCACGAAGGGTCTGGACCCCTTGACCCTGCTGACCGACGACGCAGATGTGGCCACCTGGAACAACCAGGGGCTCCCCAGCGACCGCATGTCCACGGAGAACGCCACCATCCTGTGCAACACGGAGCGCTGGCCCCTCATCGTGGATGCCCAGCTGCAGGGCATCAAGTGGATCAAAAACAAATACGGCAGCGAGCTGAAGGCCATCCGCCTGGGACAGAAGAGGTGCGTGGTCACCGAGGCGGGTGGGGTGGGGGCTCCAGAGGCGGTGCCAGCCTGTTAGCTCAGCCAGAAGTCTGCGAAGCCCACTCAGAGGCTTTCACTTGTTAAATGAATGGACGGGTCTCTGGAAACAAACACTGGCCCACGGGGGCTCGGATTTTCTTAGTTCTTAGACCCCGGGGAATAGCACAGACAGTGAAGAATCGAACTCGCTGCTCCTCTCTCCCCGTTCACTGCCGCTCCTGCAGGGGCAGCGCTGACACCTCAACCCCCACCCGCGGTGGTCCTGCCTGGCCACTGGCTGGCTGGGAGGCTGCGGCCGGTCGTCTTGCCATCTCTTCTCATAGATGGGAAGCAGTGCCCATAACACAGCTGCTGAGAGCCTTCCCAGGGTGCGGGGCAGTGAGAGGAAACACAGATGTGGAACGTTTAGCTCTGCAGCCACAAAGCAGTTCCATGTTCAAACCTCCCCACCTGGGGGTGATTCACACAGAGAGCCCTGTGCTCCCCTCCGGAAGGACCCTCTGGGGAGGAACGAACTATTGGCCCTTCAGTCACCTCTCCTGTCCCTCCTGGGGCACACGATTGCGTGGTCACCGGGCCCCGAGGCCCTCACGACCTGATGCTGTGCCCACAGCTATCTGGACATCATCGAGCAGGCCATCTCAGAAGGGGACACCTTGCTCATTGAGAACATTGGCGAGACCATCGACCCGGTTCTGGACCCCCTGCTGGGCAGGAACACGATCAAAAAGGGAAAGTGAGTGACAGGTCCCCCCACGTGAAGGTCCTCAGCACCGAGGTCTGGCCTCCGGACGGAGAGGAAGGGCAGAGCCTCTGCTTTCCTCGGAGCCGCAGGGGCTTCAGCACAACGCTGACGGGCGTGAGCGGGGAAGCCCCCTGGGAGGGGCCGCCGGGAGAGCAGTGGTAGGTCCACATCCCAGTTAGGGAGGAAGACCTACACCAACACGGCATCAGCGATCGCCTGCAGACGGCCATCCTTCATGGTCATCTTTTCTCCTGTTTTCATGCATTTTGCAAATCTTGAACCAGTATTACTATTTCTTCCTATTTAGCTGAGATTCATATAACGTAAGTTAACCAAAAGTAACCAATCCAGTGGCATTTAGGACATTCACGCCCGGTTTCTCTGAGTATCTTTTCAAGCTGTAGTAAGTATGCATACTTCTTTCTTTTTACAGCTGAATAATATTCCATTCTGTGGATCTGCCACATTCTGTTTATCCATTCATTGGTTGATGCACTGAACTTATGTTACTTTTCTAACATAAAAACGTAAATCAGCTTTAAAAATGTAAATGTCGGAGTCGACCTGAGCCGCCTATAATTGCAGGGCTGTGGGCAGAAGCCCAGAATAGAGATGACAAATGTGGTGATATGCTAGATTCTGAGGAAGGCCTGGCTTGAGTGGTGATACCCAGGGGTGAAATTAGAGGCCCCCCCAAAAGTGAGCTCAGCCAGAAATGGGGTAGCAGAGGGGAGAGCCAGAGAGAAGCAGCCCCCACCAAGGACGAGCCAGCCCACATTCCTGGCTGTTCATCAGATTAGCCCAGGGAGCTCCTGGATGTCCTGGTGTTCTGAATTTGGGGGCCAGTGTGTTTCTGACGTTAATGGCCTTGGGGTGCATCCCAGGCCTGAGTGTTTCCTCAGAGGCTCCCACATGAGTAAGACATGCAGCCAGGGCTGAGTGAACTCTCCTATAAGACCAGAACAGACCAGCCAGAGAAAAAGCAGGTGCTTTCTCTAGAAAGGCCGGTGGCACCCCAAGAAGGAAAGGTCTTCTGTTTTCTTTTTTCCCAAGTTACAGATTATTCATCAGGGTGAGCCCCGACACAATACACCATGATTTTATGTGTTTTTTTATTAAAAATTTTTTCCTTTTGTTATTTTGGCTGCATCGGATCTTAGTTGAGGCTTGAGGGCTTAACTGTCCCTCTGCAGGTGGGATCTTAGTTCCCCAGCCAGGGATCGAGCCCGCATCCCCTGCTTTGGAAGGCAGATTCTTAGCCCCTGGACTACCAGGAAGTCCCAATTTCATGTGCATTAGAGGGAAATGGTTTCCTGGTTAAGTGGGAAATTGTGCAGATGGCTTCTGGAAGACCTTCATTCTAAGCAGCTTTATAGTGAAACATTTCATTTAGAAGTCCAGACTGTCCTCCCGGGCTGGCAGGAGTCCCAAGGGAGTCTGTGCTGCTGTCCCGAGGTCACCCGGGGTTGGGGGGGCCCTCCTAATACCTCCCTCCACGGACCACAGGTACATTAAGATCGGCGACAAGGAGGTGGAGTACCACCCCAACTTCCGTCTGATCTTGCACACCAAGTACTTCAACCCCCACTACAAGCCCGAGATGCAGGCCCAGTGCACCCTGATCAACTTCCTGGTCACCAGGGACGGGCTGGAGGACCAGCTCTTGGCCGCCGTGGTGGCGAAGGAGCGCCCAGACCTGGAGCAGCTAAAGGTGCGATGGGACGGGAGGAGCAGGGCGGGCGGCGGCTCGGACCGAGGGGGCAGGTCTCCAAGACCCACACGTCCGGTGACTCTGAAGGGGCCCCCGCTTGTCACACCGAGTGTGCTTTGTACAACAAAATGAGTCACTCCTCCTCCCCAGCTACCCCCAAACCTGATTCTAAATCAAGTGACAACTTCACTGAGAGAACAGGAGTCCACAGTGGTGCCCCGGACGCCCAAAAGCACTGAACTCCTGCCCCACAAGAATGTCTCTGCTACCAGCCCCAGTGTACCAGTCCCCTCCTGGGCTGTCTGAGCCACACCCGTGGGCTCTCAGGGGTCCCCGGCCCCCACATCTCCCACTGTGGTTCCCACACCCTTGCTGACTGCTCATGACAGGCAGCTGAAGGGGCCTCGGCTAAGCTGTTGAGAGGCTCTGAACCCCCGAGCGCCCCCAAGATGGGGAGGCCAGGCCGTGCCAGCAATTGAGTTCCCTTCCCGGGTCTCTGCCCCTCTCGCAGGCGAATCTCACCAAGTCCCAGAATGAATTTAAGATTGTTCTGAAAGAGCTGGAAGATTCTCTGCTGGCCCGGCTGTCGGCCGCATCGGGGAACTTTCTGGGAGACACTGCCTTAGTGGAGAACCTGGAGACCACCAAACATACGGCCAGTGAGATTGAGGAGAAAGTAAGAAACCGTCTCAGGGACCCACCCCCGCGTACCCCCAGCCATAGCACACAGCGGGCATGGCAGGTGGGCTGACGGTCATTGAGAAGAGAAGTCACAGCCTCACCGGGGCCCCAGGACAGGGTGGGGGGCACGGATGCCCACCAGGCACGTCATCTTCATCTGCTGATGGACATTTAGGTCATTTCCATGTCTTGACTGTTGTGAATAGTGCTGTTATAAACACAGCGGTGCATGCATGTTTTCGAATTATGGTTTGTCTAGTTATATGCCCAGGAGTGGGATTCCTGGATCATATGGTAGTTCTCTTTCAAGTTTTTTGAGGACTCTCCGTACTGTTCTCCATCACGGCTGCACCAACTTACATTTCTACCAACAGTGGGAGCAGCAAAGGTTTCCCTTTGTTCCACACCCTCTCCAGGACTTGTAGGCTAAATTTTTAATGAAGGCCATTCTGTCTGGTGTGAGGTGACACCTCATTGTGGTTTTGATGTGTATTTTTTTCTAACAGTCAGAAACGGTGAGCATATTTCCATGTGCCTCTAGGCGATCTGCCTGTCTTTGGAGAAAGTCTACTTAGGTCTTCCGCCCTAAGTGACTTTGGTTTGTGACTGCTTGTTTCAAGGTGCAAGAGGCAAAAATCACAGAAGTTAAAATCAACGAGGCGAGAGAGAACTACCGGCCGGCCGCAGCGAGGGCATCCCTGCTGTACTTCATCCTGAACGACCTCAACAAGATCAACCCCATCTACCAGTTCTCACTCAAGGTGCGGCTGCCTCCAGGCCCGGGGCTGCGGCCCTCGGGTCCGGGCTGCAGGTGTCCGTGAGGGGCGGGAGTCGGGGCACCAGGTCTGACCAGCACCAGCCCAGGGAGTGAGGGTCCGAGCAGTGCCCCCAGACCCCGAACCCCAACGGAAACCAACCAGAGCCAGCATGGGCGGCGTGGAGCAGGCTCCGGGGCCGTGCCCAAGCCCCTGCCTCCGGTGACACCCCCAGGCCTTCAACGTGGTGTTCGAGAAGGCCATCCTGAAGACCACCCCCGCCGACGAGGTCAAACAGCGCGTGATCAACCTGACGGACGAGATCACCTACTCGGTGTTCATGTACACGGCCCGCGGGCTCTTCGAGCGCGACAAGCTCATCTTCCTCGCACAGGTGGCGTTTCAGGTAACGTCCGGCCTCGGTGCCCTGGGACCTGGACACGAGGAACCCCCAGGGGCGAGGTGGGGGGGTGCAGGGGACACTTCGGGGGTGCTGGAGATGCAGAGCCTCAGGCTCCGACTCAGACCCAGTGGCTCCAAGCCCCCACTTTAACACCATTCCTGGTGACCAATGGGTTTGAGGCACTGCCCTGGGACACCCCTGAGTTCATCCCAGGGAAGGAGCCCTGATGGGAGCCATCGAAGCGGAGGGAAAAACCCAAGCGAACTTTTTGGCCGACCCAATAAAAAACAAACGAGGGGCTGGTCAGTGTTTCCCCTGCAAGTGGGGGGCGTGCACCCCTGTCCGCCCACCCCCCGCCCCCCACACAGCTGCGGCACAACAGCTAAGCCAGCCCCCCACCTCTCAGGTCTTGTCCATGAAGAAGGAGCTGAACCCAGTGGAGCTGGACTTCCTCCTGCGGTTCCCGTTCAAGGCCGGGGTCGTGTCGCCCGTGGACTTCCTGCAGCACCAGGGCTGGGGCGGCATCAAGGTTGGTCTCAGACCCTGAACACCGCGTTCTCTCCCTGCCTCGCTCTCTTTCCTGCCCAGCCCGAGTGTGTTTACTAGGCGCTCGGAGCCGGACGTTTAGGAGAATGGGGAAGGACTGGGGAGTGATGGGCTGCCTGCCAGCTCACGGGGACCCTGCCATCCTACTGGGTCATAGCAGGTCCATCATCACACCCCTGCAGGTGGCAAACTGATCCCCCTACTCACCTCCAGGCAAGTGTGCAAAATGTCAAGGTCTGAGTCAAAACGACCAGAGAAAGGTGGTCCCCTGGGATGAGCAGGCCCCCCACAACATTCCAAAGCCCCCCCATCCAGAAAAGCAGCCGAGAGTCACATCCCTAGATCAGATTCCTCCTCCCTCATCCCAGCGCTTTCTCTGGTTTGCCTCCAGCCCCCAGCAGCTCATCGTTTGATCCGTCAGGCATCTCCCAGAGCCTAGGGGCAGGGTGCCCCCCTGGGACAGACAGGGGAGAGCTGAAAGTGTGGTCTGCCCCCAGGCCCTCTCGGAGATGGATGAGTTCAAGAACCTAGACAACGACATTGAGGGGTCTGCCAAGCGGTGGAAGAAGCTGGTGGAGTCGGAAGCCCCAGAAAAGGAGATCTTCCCCAAGGAGTGGAAGAACAAGACGGCGCTGCAGAAGCTGTGCATGGTGCGCTGCATGCGGCCCGACCGCATGACCTATGCCGTCAAGTGAGCGCCCCGCCCCGGGCCCCTGCCACTCCCACCCCGCCCACCGATCCCCGTTCTGAGCTCTCGGAGCACTGGGGTCTCCAAAGGTGGCCAATGGGACTCCCCGCCTCCCCCGATGCTGGGCGAGGACACCCTGAGCTAAGTGACAGGAAAACAAGACTCCCTGGGTCTGCCGCCAAGATTAAAAAAAAAAGCCTGGGCGCTAATGGCCTGCGCAACCACACGGGGTCCTTGTAGGATGCTGTGGGGAGGGAACTGGCAGAGCCATCAGTATCGGAGGACATGCGTGGCCGCAGTGACTGGACTTCAAGTAAATCTTTTATTTTTACGGCTCATTTGCAAAGGGAACAGTTGTGATTTCGTGAGCAACCTCCCTGGACCTGAACCACCTCCAGGACCGGAAACTTAACCATTGAGTTTCAGCTCCTGGCTCCTTTCACTCCCCAGAGCACAGAAAGACTCCAGGAATAGCAGCCGCTGGAACACACGCACACCAACCCGGGCAGACCACTGTGGTGTCGTGGGGAAAGGAGGAACCAAAGCAGGCCCCGTTCTCTTGGAGAGGCTTCTTGGTTTTCCACTTGTCCCAGTGGCCTGAAAGCCACCAGATTTCCCAAAAGACGCCCACGTCCCTCGTAGAATTCCCCTCTGACAAAGCAAAGGCCTGACTCACACCCACCGGTTGCTCAGGGACCAGTTCGTTTCTGTTTTGCTTTGTTTTCCTGGGACGAAAGAGGAACAGGACCCGGAGGGGTTCTGGGTGCAGGAGGAAGCAGGTAGAGTGAAGCCAGACATCACGTCACAGGGAGAGAGCAGGACCCTCCTGGGCTCAGCGCCAGAGGAAGGATGGACAAAGTCTGAGGAAGACCAAGGGGAAGGGCACTGGCCATCCCTCGGGACGCCGCCCGCCGGGAGAGCTGAGCACGTGTGGGTGTCCAGGCCCACTGCCCCCAGAGCGCTCGTGAGTCACCCAAGTCACACAGGAGAAAGGGCACCGGGACCATGTGGGCGACCATGAACACCAGGCGCTCCCATGTCACGCTCTGTGATGGAGGCGAGGAGAGCAGATTCACCTCCCCAGTGAAACGGGAGCGGAGCTCAACAGCAAGGAGATCCAGGTGCAAGTCCATGGCGAATAATAACACACAATCAGCAAGAGCCCGGGCGCCAGGTGCCGGCCGCCCCAGAGCCTCCCACCAGGTTCACTCGGCCCTCCACCAAGCCCTGGAGCCCAGTGCCTTCCCTCCTCCCGTCCACAGGCCCCAGGAAGGTCACTCGCCCATGACAGACAGGGTGCTGGCATCAGGCCCCCCAAAACACCAGCCGGATCTGTACACCTGGCACCAAGCAGGCCACTGAGGGTGGCTCTGGTACCCACGTGTCCATGACGCAGCGCCAGAGCAGCAGAGCCCAACCGGAACCAGGTGCCTGCTGTTCTGTGTCATCAATTCGTCCGCACAGAGTAACCACATGGCCCGGCCACGTCAGGAGCAGCAGTGAGCTCGTGACATTCCTGCCCCGGGGTGGGACCTGCTACCTCCCAGACGTCCTTCCTGGGCAGGGATCCCCACAGTGACGTTCCAGGTCAATTTCAAAGGCAGGAGCTGAACACGACTGGAGGCCTTAAGCAGGAGCCCCCCCAGCCTGGGGTCAGCACTGAGCAGGAACCCCCCCAGCCTGGGGTTGGCACTGAGCAGGAACACCCCTCTACTGGCCTGGGGTCAACACTGAGCAGGAACCCCGCCCTGGCCTGGGGTCAGCAACGACTCAGGAGTCTGTGCAGAAGCCAGTAAAGGCCAGGCCACAGGGTGGGGGTGGGGGTGGGGTGCAATGAGAGATGTCACTCCTGCGGGAGTAGGAAGGCCCACCTGGTGCCCGCCCGCTAACTCCCTGTTGACTCCGAGGGGTGCGTTGACATGACCAGGCCCACCTGAGGGTCTTCACGATGCTCAGAGCCTCAGGTTGCTGACCCCTTGGGAGTCATCTCTTAAGGAGGCCGCCGTCCTTTCCAAGACCACATTGGACATAAGTTTAGCTCCCGTGGCTCATTCAGACACAGTGAGCTCAGCCACCTGTGGTCAAGAGGGAGGGGCAGAGACCTGAGATGAGATGCCCAGAGTCACCCTAGGAGGGGCCTCAACTGACCCCAGCCTTGTCAGGGTCAACACAGAGCCTGGGGCTTGGAAGAGAGAGGTGCTTATGTGAAGAGAATTTGGGGTTTTTCTGTGACTTTCCTGAAGGTGCATGTTTTATGGTCCTTGGAGCTCGTCGAGGCGGCTCTAATATACATGTCCTTCCTCCTCGGGCCCCTGGGAGATCACCAGGACCCTTAGATGGGTCTGGGTTCTGCTCCTTGTTGCTGCCTTGGTCTGGAGAGCGGACAAGTGTGCCAGAAGCAGGAAGTCTCTAGGGACAGGCCTCTTCCTTGGGAGCAGGTGTGGTCACCTGGACGCCATGGCACCTTGAGTCCCGTCCTGGCTGGCCTTGTACACCTTTGAAAGCGGGGGCAAGAGCCTCTCACCTGTCCATGTGCAGGTGGATGGGAGCCAAGGGCGCCCCAAGCAAACACCACACACGGCCTCCCTGCTTACAGGAGGTGCCAGCAGAAACTGGCTTTCCACCTAGAGACCCTTCTCTGCCTCAGAAAGTCCCCCAGGGAAACAGGCCCTCCCCTTTGGGTCTGACCGAGTGTTGTCCCCTCAGGAACTTTGTGGAGGAGAAGATGGGCAGCAAGTTCGTGGAGGGCCGGAGCGTCGAGTTCTCCAAGTCCTATGAGGAAAGCAGCCCCTCCACCCCCATCTTCTTCATCCTCTCCCCGGGGGTCGACCCCCTGAAGGACGTGGAAGCCCTGGGTAAGTGTGGCCAGCATGAGGCGGCATCACGGGTCCAAAGCATGGAGAGAGACCCCTCTACTCCCAGCAGCAGGGCAAGTGCCTGACACGCAGCAAGGACTGCTGCCGGGGTCCTGTGTGCCGCTGGTGGGACCGCGAGGGGGTGGAAAGATGGCCGGTGGTCCCTCCCTAAGTCACACGCAGAACTGCCGGACGGCCTGGCACGCCCACTCCCAGGGACATTCCCCAACACACACTTCACAGGGACCAGCTCTCACAGCGGCCAGAAGGCAGATCTTCTGGCCTACAGGCCCACCAGCTGATGAATGGCTGATCCTACCGAGGCGAATCCATGAAAGGCTCCGTGGAGAAACGGACAGACAACAGATTTATGCACGTGGGGGAGGGGAGGAGAGGCTGATTTATGCACATGGGGGAGGGGAGGAGAGGCTGAGGTGTATGGACAGAGTGACCTGGAAACTTGCATTACCGTGTGTTAAGTAGCCAACGGGAACTGGCTGTCTGTCTCAGGAAACTCAAACAGGGGCTCTCTATCAACCTAGAGGAGTGGGATGGGAGGGAGCTGGGAGGGGGGTTCAAAAGGCAGGGGATATAGTATACCTATGGCTGGTTCCTGTTGAGGTTTGACAGAAAACAACAAAATTCTGTAAAGCAATTATCCTTCAATAAAAAAATAGCGCTGACCCACCCTTGCAACATGGACAGCAGAGAGAACATTGTGCCAGAGGCAAGTAGCCATGTTCTACGATTCCTTGTCTCTGAAACGACGAATCCATAGAGCCAGAAGGCAGATTAGTGGTCCCCAGACGCTGCGGGGTAGGGGCAGCAGGATGGGTACAGGGTCTCCTTCTCAGACGATGAAAATGTCCTGGAACCAGAGAAACGGTTGCACAACATTGCGAATTATGACATGTCCCTATTAGAGATGGCTTTCAAAGCAGTACACTTTGACCTTTTGTCAAATTTTAAAAGAGGGTATGGAATTCCAAGCTGTGGATCACGGAACCTCTGTTTTTGTCATTCAGCCTTCCCCGTGCTTTTCCTGTTTTTCTTCAGGGAAAAAACTGGGATTTACCATAGACAACGGGAAACTCCATAACGTGTCCCTGGGGCAGGGACAAGAGGTGGTGGCCGAGAATGCCCTGGACGTGGCGGCGGCGAACGGACACTGGGTTATCCTCCAGGTGCGGGGGAGAGGGTGCCCACGCCCCTGTGGGTAGGGGACGCCCGTGCCCCTGGTGGGAGGGCTCCCCAGGGCCTCAGCACCCGAGGGGATTGGCCTGAAGGCCAGAAGGAAGGGATTCGCGTTCACCAGCCTGGCTGGGACTCCTGCAGCCTCTGGAGCAGGGCTCGGGGCAGGAGTCTCCCACACCAAGCACGGCTCCGCCTGGTCAGCAGGTGGCCTGGGGCGTCACCGCTGTCCTGGTGCTGCAAGTGTGGATCCTTCAACAGTGAGAAAGACATCCCCCCTCCTCCCTGTGCTGGCTCGACCGCCCGTCCTTGGCCCTGCAGCCTGTCCAAGTCCCCACCCTGGTCCGCCCCGGGTTTGGCAGACCCCGCAGCAGGGCAGACCTGAGTCCACGGGGCCTGGCCCGGCCCCGTGTGGGGACCCCGGGTTTAAGTCCTTCTCTTAGTTCATTTTCTTTTACAAAAACGATCTCCACTGTAAGTCCAGTTACCATCTGTCAGGAAAGACATTACCTCACCTTCCCCACCATGCCTGTGACTCATCTGTTTTGTAACTGGAAATCTGCGCCTCGTAATCGCCCTTCCATTTCTCTCCTCCCACCACCCCTCTGACAACCACCTGTTTGTTTCATCTATGACTGTTACGTTTGTCCATTTGTTGTTTGGATTCCACACGTAAATGAAATCATATGGTATTTGTCTTTCTCTGTCTGACTTCTTTCACTGAAGCATATTCTCTAGGACTGGCCACGTTGTTGCCGATGGCAAAATTTCGTTCTTTTTTAGGGCTGAGTAATATTCCATTGTGTGTGTGTGTGTGTGTGTGTGTGTGTGTGTGTGTGTTACATATATACACCACATCTTTTTTGATATTATCATGCACTCTGATTTTATATTTTAAATACCATGATACATTATTGCTTGTTACAGTCAAGAGATATTTTTAAATTTACCCACATAGTCACCCCATCCAGTGCTCATCGTTCCTTCGTGTTTTGCTGTGCTTCTGTTCTATCCACTCACCTACTGACGGGCACTTAGGTTCCTTCCACACCTTGGCAGCTGTAGACAATGCAGCTGTGAACACAGCTACGTGTATCTTTTGGAATCGCGTTTTCATTTTCTTGGATAAATGTCCAGAATTGGGGTTGCTGGGTCACAACATAGTTCTATGCTTCATTTTCTGCGAGGAACCTGCAAACTGCTACCCACAGGGGCTGCACCAATTTACAATCCCACCAACAGTGCACGAGGGTAGCCTTTTCTCCAGGTCATTGCTTTCCACCCAAGCCTCTCAGAGGAGGGGCGGGGACCATGTAACCCAGCATCAGGGACCCAGCCCTGATGCTGGGTGGAGGGTGGGAAAGACTCACCGAGGCTGGAGGCCCTGAATTAACTGAGCACCAGCCTCGACTCCGGGGCCTCAGTCACTGGGTGAGATGACCCAGTGTGGCCAGCGCCCCGGGGAAGGGCAGACGGCAGGGTCGGGACCGCTGCGGAGGGGCCTGTCCTGGGGAGGAGCGTGCAGGCACTGAGCCCTGGTCTTGGCCTCAGAATATCCACCTGGTAGCCCGGTGGCTGAGCACCCTGGACAAGAAGCTGGAGAGGCACAGCGCCGGCAGCCACGATGACTACCGCGTGTTCATCAGCGCCGAGCCGGCCCCCAGCCCCGAGAGCCACATCATCCCCCAGGGCATCCTGGAGAACGCCATCAAGATCACCAACGAGCCGCCCACGGGCATGTACGCCAACCTGCACAAGGCCCTGGACCTCTTCACGCAGGTGGGACCCCTCCCCCGGGACCCCTCCTGTGCTTTTCACCCACACTTTTCCCCACTGGGACCCCTCGACAGATGTCTGCCCCTGATCTGGCTTTCTGGCCCCAGGCCTGCCACCCCCACAGAGCACTTGGCCTCCGGGTGGTGCTCGCAGGCCTGAGCCGGGGAGGAGGACACTGCTTAGCTTCCAGAAGCCTCTCTGCTCAGAGCCACCTGCTTAGCAAAGACCAGTTAAAATCTCACCTGCCCAGAGAGAACTAGCATTCAGACTCAGGGCTGAGTCTGCCTTTCCCTAGGGCCACCTGCTTTCAGAAAGGCTTTGCTAAACACCCCCTCCCCCTTCACAGGTTGTTTTTGGAGAGTCTGGGATGTGTAGACGATGAGGAAATGTTAATAATTGCACAGGAATTATATTGGGGAATATTTTATTTGGAAGAAGTATCAGTAATTTGACTTGTATCCTATACTTACGTGATACAGTTGCATTCAAAGCAAAGACAAGCAAGCATTCTCTACCCGACTTTACAGACCAGCGCAGAGCAGTCAGGGGCCTTAGGGCCCACCCCTATCCTCCACCCGTGAAGCAGCCAGCAAGGATGGCCTGGCCCCACCAGGGCGCCCGTGTGGACCCCACCTGACCCGGGTGTGTCCTCCCGCAGGACACGCTGGAGATGTGCACCAAGGAGATCGAGTTCAAGTGCATCCTCTTCGCCCTGTGCTACTTCCATGCCGTGGTGGCCGAGAGGCGCAAGTTCGGGGCCCAGGGCTGGAACCGGTCGTACCCCTTCAACAACGGGGACCTCACCATCTCCATCAACGTGCTCTACAACTACCTGGAAGCCAACCCCAAGGTATGGGCCAATCTGGTGCCCGCCCGCCCGCTCCATTGCTCCGTCTCATGTTTAAGAGACGTTCCCTCGGGTCCAAAAGCCAAAGGAAACCTGACTGCATGAGGCTCCTCGTGACCCCACCCATCCGACAGCATGGTTAGCACCCAGGCCCTGATCGGCCTCTCCAGCAGTCCTTGGCTGTCTGGCAATTTTTATGACTCCATGAGGGTCAGCATCTTTGGGAACCCGCTCATCCTGCACCTGAACAGGGATTCCCCCAGAAAGGCCAGCCTCCTGGGCAGTGTGGTGACCTGGGAAAAGCCGAAGAAGGGCCTCGGGGGCTGCAGGCCTCCCCAGTCAGTGTCTGGAGGCAGAACACAAGATCAGAGGGCAGGCCAAAAAAAAAATCTCTCTGGAGACACAGAGCACTTCCTTTCGTTCTTGTTGAAAACGGAGACAAACGTGTGAGGCGCTATGAAAGCCGCCGTGAGGGCTGCAGAGAGGCAGCTCAGCCAGGAACTCTGGCCGGAGGGCCCCAGCTGGCCTGTCTGTGGCACAGAGCGGGGACTTGCGGGCGTGGGCCTGAGGTGGGGTGAGTCCACACGTGACCAAAGCCAGAGGCGGCCATGGCCTGGGGAACCGAGAGCCGCCTGGCCTCCAGCCTACTGCGCTCCTCTCGGGATCTCCCACGTGGAGTGGGGCCCTGGCACAGGACCTGTCTCTGTGAGCCCCCACCAGGAGGCAGCAGAAGGGGACCCCATAAACCCTGGGCTCCTCCGCACTCCTGCACAGCAGCACCTTCCTACACTGACTGCGGTGGACATTCTGCTGGCCCACAAGGCTCCCAGGGCACCCAGACTGCTGGGCCCAGTGCCTGAAGGCCGAGACACGCGCCCCAAGGATGTCTGAAAGCCTGAGGCTCAGAGCACCCCCTCCAAGCTTTAGGGGCTAAGAGACAAGGGGTGGAGAATACCCCCTGCCCATCGTAAGAAAGCTCAGATGCACTGGGAAGAGGGGAGACCTGGGCCAGCTGTCCTCAGACCCTGGAGGAAGCGGACCTCCCGGGACGGCCGCCACCCAAGCCTGAGACTGGAATGTTTGTTTGCTCAGTTCCTGGCAAAACACCCAACCCCAGACAAAGCAGGAGGGCAGACCGGGTGGAAGCCGGCCCTCCTCGGAGAAGGGGACGGCAATCTCCGTTTGCAGGTGCTGGTGAGGGTGGGGGTCACTTCACCTGTGTCAGGGTCTGAGCTGCACGCCAGCGGCACATCTTACGACACTCGCACAAGTAAACAGACGCAGGAAGACGTGGAGGAAGAATTGCATCATCACAGTAGCTTCGTCAGAGGAGTTCTCTCCGGGAGATTCGAGTGGGAGGAGGAGTGGTGCTGGGAGCTTGTAACGACATTTACGCAGAAGCTTCCCTCGTGACACACAGAACCTAAGAAACCACTTCAGGACGCACACCGTGTGCTCCCATGACCGCCGGCGTGAGGGACGCTCGGCGTCCCGCTCAGCAGCGTGTGCTCAGGCCTGGAACCGGGGCCTGCAAGGCCCAATCGTCCCTCATTCCAGCCCATGGCCCCAGGGAGACAACGTTGAGTAAACACCTGCCATGAGGTCACCCGCCGCCCACAGCCCCTCCGTCCTCCCAACTCTGAGAAAGTCAACCCGGACTCTAGGGACAAGGCCTGGCAACTCATCTCTGAGCAGCGCTCCGGGGACTCCATCCAGTAGGTGGGCACACAGCACCCGCCCCCAGGGGTCAGTCCCACCAACCCCCTACCCGACCCACAGGGAAGGGCCGTCCCGCCAAGAGGCCGTTTGCGGAGACCAGGGAGGCAGAGCATGGGGTGTACCTGACCCCACTTGGCAGAAGAAACAGAAGCTGTCCCCGAAGCAAATACACAGAATGCAGAGAAAGCAGCTCAGCACATACTCAAGATAACCAAGCAGAGAGAAAAAGTGAGAGTCACAGATGACAACGAAGAGGAGATTAGTATTCCAAGTCAAAGTTCATGAGAGCACACCAGACAACTGAAGTCCCAAGACAAGTTCTTGGGACTTCCCTGGCGGTCCAGTGATTGGGACTCCATACTCTCACCCCCGACGGTCTGAGCTTGATTCCTCGTTGGGGAACTAAGATTCCCACATGTTGTGCGACTCGGCCCCCAAAAAAAGTCAACAAGTTCTTATTCAATTAACTTTAACTTGTCTGTTCTTGGCAGCCAGCTGCCATCCAGGCAGGGCACTGCAGGAGCTGCATCAATGCCCACCTTGCCCTTAAGGACTTGCAATCCTCAGAGAAAATAAGTGTGTGCGGTGAGGTCCCAGGCCGGGCGGTACATGTGATGCACAGCATGTCTCAACAGAGAGCCACAATACACTCTGGGTTTCAAAAGCTTGGTGCAAAGCTAACAAAAAAAAGTGAAATACCTCATTCATAATTTTGATGCTGAATGCCTGCCGGAACAATCTTCCCACTTAAATGGCTGCTGGAAAATTGGAAGTCTCGTTCATGGCGTCCCCGTGTGGCTCTCACTGCTGGACAGCGTTCTGCAGGAGGAGCAGCTACGCACTGGGATGAGAAGCAGGGAGGGGACAGGTTCCCAGCAGTCGGGGGTGGGGGAGATCTGCACCCAAGTGGCTTCAGAGGAGTGCAGTCATGGCATGTGGTGGCCAAAGGAGCGGCACCCCAGGCCAAGGGCACAGCGTGGAAGCTGGGGCAGAGCCGAGGGACGCACGGAAAGACCCGGCCACCAGCCGGGGGATGCTTGTGTGTGCTGCCTGGTTTGGTCGGGTTCCCTCAGGGCAGAACCAGGCTTTGGGATCGGGCAGAGGGTACTTGCTGGAGCTGGCTCTGCTACCGGAGCCCGCGTGGGCAAGGCTACTGGAGTATGCTTGGGACCAGGGCCCTGTGGGTGGGGTCAGTGAAAGACCCACTAGACTGTGAAGACAGGAAGAACTGCACTGCATGGCCAAAAAGATCGCCAGTGCCTCAGAGCCAACACTCCGTCCATGGAGAGTTACTGCTCTTGTTGGAGATGGTGGTGAAGGGAAGGGTCACAGGCAGCTCCCCGTTCCAGCCCCACGTGGGGGAATAAAGGGAGCGGGGGACAGGCGGGCTGCGGGGGTGGGGTGGGCCTGCGGGGACTCAGTGCCGGTGCCAGGGGACTCATGTCAAGGGAGAGCGTGGAGGAGGGGTGGGCACAGGGCCAGGGAGACGGGGTGGAGGCTGGAGAGCCCCTCATGGGAAGAGGGTCGAAGAGGGGCTGATCCCATTCAGCTGCTGGCTGGAGTCAGAGGGGAGGCAGGGCCAGCCCTGGGCCTGGTGACCGAGGGTAGCGGGTGACCCTGCAGAGCGGGTGGGGAGGAAGGGGCAAGGGCGACATGAGGGCCTGGCAGGCCCCCTGACGGCAGCTGTCCCCTCGAAGGTGCCCTGGGACGACCTCCGCTACCTCTTCGGGGAGATCATGTACGGCGGCCACATCACGGACGACTGGGACCGCCGGCTCTGCAGGACCTACCTGGCAGAGTACATCCGGGCGGAGATGCTGGAGGGGGAGATCCTGCTGGCCCCGGGCTTTCAGATCCCCCCCAACCTGGACTACAAGGTGAGGAGAGCGCCCTCCAGGGATGGGGTAACACATGAGACACGGGCGCCCTCCGGGAGGCAGAGCAACAGGGGAGTGCTAGCCCGTGGGCTCCCTGGAGAGGGCCTCCGTCATGGACCTTAGCACGGACCCTCCAGGAGGAAGCCAGCGGGCAGGCCACCCAGAAAGAGGGTTTGAGAGGCAGCCTCCACAGAGCAGGAGGGGAAACGCTCTCTCTGCAGTGGGGGGCAGCCCCAACAGGGGGTTGGCCCAGAGGGCAAGGGGTGGACGGAAGGTTCTGGGAAACGAGGCTTCATACGAGGACAGTGCAGGCTCCAGCTCGTGCGGCTCTCCCTGCTCACCTAGCCCCCCTTTTGCAGGGCTACCACGAATACATCGATGAGAACCTGCCCCCCGAGAGCCCCTACCTGTACGGCCTGCACCCCAATGCGGAGATCGGCTTCCTGACGGTCACCTCGGAGAAGCTGTTCCGCACCGTCCTGGAGATGCAGCCCAAGGAGACAGACTCGGGGGCTGGCACTGGGGTCTCCCGCGAGGAGAAGGTGGGTGTCTGACCCCTACCCGGCAGGGAACCTACAAGCTGGCTGCTGCGGCCCCAAACTAAGCACCACTAAGCACCGAGCGCTGAGCTAGAGAGTGCCATCCCCACAGTGCCTCCCTCCCCAGGGCTCTGAACCTCGGCCCAGCCCGGCCCTGCCCCGCCAGCGACTGGAGCGGAGCCTCGGTGCTATGAAGCCCCACGACCTTTTCTCCCATGACTGACCAGAGGTCTACGGGTGGGCAGTGGTATAAGGGCCCACCATGGGGCCACCCCTTGAGAGGGTGTGACCAGCACGTCCCCGCAGACAGCTCCCACCAAGGATAGGGTCACGACCCCACGACCACCGGGTGACCTCATGGGGGAGGGAGGCATCTTCAGGAGGTCTGAAGGCGCCGGGTAGAGCGGCAATGCTCCTGAGGGCACAGCCAGATGGCCCTGACGATGAGCCCGGGGCTGCACCCCCACGGTGCCCTTTTCCTGGCAACTCCGCCTGCCTCGCTCCTGGGCTTGGAGGTGAACTTCGGGGCAGTGTCCTGGCCTGGCACTGGGGCAGGGCTGGGGCCCAGTGACATGAGCCAGCTGGGGACTGGCTTCCAGGTGAAGGCCGTGCTGGACGAGATCCTAGAGAAGATCCCAGAGACGTTCAACATGGCCGAGATCATGGCCAAGGCCGCTGAGAAGACCCCCTACGTGGTGGTCGCCTTCCAGGAATGTGAGAGGATGAACATCCTGACCAATGAAATGCGGCGCTCGCTGAAGGAGCTGAACCTGGGGCTGAAGGTCAGAAGGGGGCGGCAGGACCCGGGGCGGGACCTAGATGCGGGCTGACCACCCTCGGCCATGGGCCAATGAGCCTGAGGCCACTGAGCCGCACCCTCGAGGTCCCTGGGCTGGAGAAGTGGGCACCTCAGGGCCAGTGACGCCTGGGTCTGCATCACTGCTGAGCGCCCCAGCACCCCCGACTGTGCGTCCCCCAGGGAGAACTGACCATCACAACCGACATGGAGGACCTGTCCACAGCCCTGTTCTATGACACCGTGCCCGACTCCTGGGTGGCCCGGGCCTACCCCTCCATGATGGGCCTGGCGGCCTGGTACGCCGACCTGCTGCTCCGCATCAGGGTAAGGACAGCCTCCGGGGAGCCACTGCGCGCTCAGCAAACCCGTCCCCAGGGCCTGAAGAGCAAGGCTGGGGAGCAGGAGTGTGCCGAGGTCCCCGCTGGCCCGGCCTTGCTCAGAGCAGGGCCGAAAGCGCCTGGGCCACACCTCAGGGAGACAGGCCTCAGAGTGCAGGCACTTCCCCTCGAAGGAAGCCCAGGGTGAGCTCGAGGTGTGAGCAGCTGCTGTGGCCAGAGATGCAGAGGCCCTCCCAGCAGGTCCAAGAGGCTCCAGAAACACCCGTTGGGGCAGCCACCTCCTGGGGGGGTACCAGGGATGGGAGCAGCAGCCTTTCAGACTCGAGCCTCTGACACTGAGC